>NC_092663.1:0-2500000 GCF_032118995.1 Asterias amurensis
TAAAGTTAAAGTTAAAGTTAAAGTTAAATGTTAAGTTAAAGTTAAAGCTTATAGTTAAAGTTAAACGTTAAAGTTAAAGTTAAGTTAAATGTTAAGTTAAAGTTAAAGTTAAAGTTAAATTAAAGTTAAAGTTAAAGTTAAAGTTAAAGTTAAAGTTAAAGGTTCAAGTTAAAGTTAAAGTTAAAGTTAAAGTTAAAGTTAAAGGTTTAAAGTTTAAAGTTAAAGTAATAAAGTTAAAGTTAAAGTTAAGTTAAAGTTAAACAGTTAAAGTTAAAGTTTAAAGTTAAAGTAAGGATTAAAAGTTACAGTTAAGTAACGTTCAGTAAAGTTAAAGTAAAAGTTAAAGTTAAAGTTTACAAGTTAAAGTTAACAGTACAAGTTAAAGTTTAAAGTTTAAAGTTAAAGTTTAAAGTTAACCCGTAAAGTTAACCCTAACCTAACAAGCTTAACCCTAACCCTAACCCTAACCCTAAACCCTAACCCTAACCCTAACCCTAACCCTAACCCTAACCCTAACCCTAACCCTAACCCTAACCCTAAACCCTAACCCTAACCCTAACCCTAACCCTAACCCTAACCCTAACCCTAACCCTAACCCTAACCCTAACCCTAACCCTAACCCTAACCCTAACCCTAACCCTAACCCTAACCCTAACCCTAACCCTAACCCTAACCCAACCTAACCCTAACCCTAACCCTAACCCTAACCCTAACCCTAAACCCTAACCCTAACCCTAACCCTAACCCTAACCCTAACCCTAACCCTAACCCTAACCCTAACCCTAACCCTAACCCTAACCCTAACCCTAACCCTAACCCTAACCCTAACCCTAACCCTAACCCTAACCCTAACCCTAACCCTAACCCTAACCCTAACCCTAACCCTAACCCTAACCCTAACCCTAACCCTAACCCTAACCCTAACCCTAACCCTAACCCTAACCCTAACCCTAACCCTAACCCTAACCCTAACCCTAACCCTAACCCTAACCCTAACCCTAACCCTAACCCTAACCCTAACCCTAACCCTAACCCTAACCCTAACCCTAACCCTAACCCTAACCCTAACCCTAACCCTAACCCTAACCCTAACCCTAACCCTAACCCTAACCCTAACCCTAACCCTAACCCTAACCCTAACCCTAACCCTAACCCTAACCCTAACCCTAACCCTAACCCTAACCCTAACCCTAACCCTAACCCTAACCCTAACCCTAACCCTAACCCTAACCCTAACCCTAACCCTAACCCTAACCCTAACCCTAACCCTAACCCTAACCCTAACCCTAACCCTAACCCTAACCCTAACCCTAACCCTAACCCTAACCCTAACCCTAACCCTAACCCTAACCCTAACCCTAACCCTAACCCTAACCCTAACCCTAACCCTAACCCTAACCCTAACCCTAACCCTAACCCTAACCCTAACCCTAACCCTAACCCTAACCCTAACCCTAACCCTAACCCTAACCCTAACCCTAACCCTAACCCTAACCCTAACCCTAACCCTAACCCTAACCCTAACCCTAACCCTAACCCTAACCCTAACCCTAACCCTAACCCTAACCCTAACCCTAACCCTAACCCTAACCCTAACCCTAACCCTAACCCTAACCCTAACCCTAACCCTAACCCTAACCCTAACCCTAACCCTAACCCTAACCCTAACCCTAACCCTAACCCTAACCCTAACCCTAACCCTAACCCTAACCCTAACCCTAACCCTAACCCTAACCCTAACCCTAACCCTAACCCTAACCCTAACCCTAACCCTAACCCTAACCCTAACCCTAACCCTAACCCTAACCCTAACCCTAACCCTAACCCTAACCCTAACCCTAACCCTAACCCTAACCCTAACCCTAACCCTAACCCTAACCCTAACCCTAACCCTAACCCTAACCCTAACCCTAACCCTAACCCTAACCCTAACCCTAACCCTAACCCTAACCCTAACCTCCTAACCCTAACCCTAACCCTAACCCTAACCCTAACCCTAACCCTAACCCTAACCCTAACCCTAACCCTAACCCTAACCCTAACCCTAACCCTAACCCTAACCCTAACCCTAACCCTAACCCTAACCCTAACCCTAACCCTAACCCTAACCCTAACCCTAACCCTAACCCTAACCCTAACCCTAACCCTAACCCTAACCCTAACCCTAACCCTAACCCTAACCCTAACCCTAACCCTAACCCTAACCCTAACCCTAACCCTAACCCTAACCCTAACCCTAACCCTAACCCTAACCCTAACCCTAACCCTAACCCTAACCCTAACCCTAACCCTAACCCTAACCCTAACCCTAACCCTAACCCTAACCCTAACCCTAACCCTAACCCTAACCCTAACCCTAACCCTAACCCTAACCCTAACCCTAACCCTAACCCTAACCCTAACCCTAACCCTAACCCTAACCCTAACCCTAACCCTAACCCTAACCCTAACCCTAACCCTAACCCTAACCCTAACCCTAACCCTAACCCTAACCCTAACCCTAACCCTAACCCTAACCCTAACCCTAACCCTAACCCTAACCCTAACCCTAACCCTAACCCTAACCCTAACCCTAACCCTAACCCTAACCCTAACCCTAACCCTAACCCTAACCCTAACCCTAACCCTAACCCTAACCCTAACCCTAACCCTAACCCTAACCCTAACCCTAACCCTAACCCTAACCCTAACCCTAACCCTAACCCTAACCCTAACCCTAACCCTAACCCTAACCCTAACCCTAACCCTAACCCTAACCCTAACCCTAACCCTAACCCTAACCCTAACCCTAACCCTAACCCTAACCCTAACCCTAACCCTAACCCTAACCCTAACCCTAACCCTAACCCTAACCCTAACCCTAACCCTAACCCTAACCCTAACCCTAACCCTAACCCTAACCCTAACCCTAACCCTAACCCTAACCCTAACCCTAACCCTAACCCTAACCCTAACCCTAACCCTAACCCTAACCCTAACCCTAACCCTAACCCTAACCCTAACCCTAACCCTAACCCTAACCCTAACCCTAACCCTAACCCTAACCCTAACCCTAACCCTAACCCTAACCCTAACCCTAACCCTAACCCTAACCCTAACCCTAACCCTAACCCTAACCCTAACCCTAACCCTAACCCTAACCCTAACCCTAACCCTAACCCTAACCCTAACCCTAACCCTAACCCTAACCCTAACCCTAACCCTAACCCTAACCCTAACCCTAACCCTAACCCTAACCCTAACCCTAACCCTAACCCTAACCCTAACCCTAACCCTAACCCTAACCCTAACCCTAACCCTAACCCTAACCCTAACCCTAACCCTAACCCTAACCCTAACCCTAACCCTAACCCTAACCCTAACCCTAACCCTAACCCTAACCCTAACCCTAACCCTAACCCTAACCCTAACCCTAACCCTAACCCTAACCCTAACCCTAACCCTAACCCTAACCCTAACCCTAACCCTAACCCTAACCCTAACCCTAACCCTAACCCTAACCCTAACCCTAACCCTAACCCTAACCCTAACCCTAACCCTAACCCTAACCCTAACCCTAACCCTAACCCTAACCCTAACCCTAACCCTAACCCTAACCCTAACCCTAACCCTAACCCTAACCCTAACCCTAACCCTAACCCTAACCCTAACCCTAACCCTAACCCTAACCCTAACCCTAACCCTAACCCTAACCCTAACCCTAACCCTAACCCTAACCCTAACCCTAACCCTAACCCTAACCCTAACCCTAACCCTAACCCTAACCCTAACCCTAACCCTAACCCTAACCCTAACCCTAACCCTAACCCTAACCCTAACCCTAACCCTAACCCTAACCCTAACCCTAACCCTAACCCTAACCCTAACCCTAACCCTAACCCTAACCCTAACCCTAACCCTAACCCTAACCCTAACCCTAACCCTAACCCTAACCCTAACCCTAACCCTAACCCTAACCCTAACCCTAACCCTAACCCTAACCCTAACCCTAACCCTAACCCTAACCCTAACCCTAACCCTAACCCTAACCCTAACCCTAACCCTAACCCTAACCCTAACCCTAACCCTAACCCTAACCCTAACCCTAACCCTAACCCTAACCCTAACCCTAACCCTAACCCTAACCCTAACCCTAACCCTAACCCTAACCCTAACCCTAACCCTAACCCTAACCCTAACCCTAACCCTAACCCTAACCCTAACCCTAACCCTAACCCTAACCCTAACCCTAACCCTAACCCTAACCCTAACCCTAACCCTAACCCTAACCCTAACCCTAACCCTAACCCTAACCCTAACCCTAACCCTAACCCTAACCCTAACCCTAACCCTAACCCTAACCCTAACCCTAACCCTAACCCTAACCCTAACCCTAACCCTAACCCTAACCCTAACCCTAACCCTAACCCTAACCCTAACCCTAACCCTAACCCTAACCCTAACCCTAACCCTAACCCTAACCCTAACCCTAACCCTAACCCTAACCCTAACCCTAACCCTAACCCTAACCCTAACCCTAACCCTAACCCTAACCCTAACCCTAACCCTAACCCTAACCCTAACCCTAACCCTAACCCTAACCCTAACCCTAACCCTAACCCTAACCCTAACCCTAACCCTAACCCTAACCCTAACCCTAACCCTAACCCTAACCCTAACCCTAACCCTAACCCTAACCCTAACCCTAACCCTAACCCTAACCCTAACCCTAACCCTAACCCTAACCCTAACCCTAACCCTAACCCTAACCCTAACCCTAACCCTAACCCTAACCCTAACCCTAACCCTAACCCTAACCCTAACCCTAACCCTAACCCTAACCCTAACCCTAACCCTAACCCTAACCCTAACCCTAACCCTAACCCTAACCCTAACCCTAACCCTAACCCTAACCCTAACCCTAACCCTAACCCTAACCCTAACCCTAACCCTAACCCTAACCCTAACCCTAACCCTAACCCTAACCCTAACCCTAACCCTAACCCTAACCCTAACCCTAACCCTAACCCTAACCCTAACCCTAACCCTAACCCTAACCCTAACCCTAACCCTAACCCTAACCCTAACCCTAACCCTAACCCTAACCCTAACCCTAACCCTAACCCTAACCCTAACCCTAACCCTAACCCTAACCCTAACCCTAACCCTAACCCTAACCCTAACCCTAACCCTAACCCTAACCCTAACCCTAACCCTAACCCTAACCCTAACCCTAACCCTAACCCTAACCCTAACCCTAACCCTAACCCTAACCCTAACCCTAACCCTAACCCTAACCCTAACCCTAACCCTAACCCTAACCCTAACCCTAACCCTAACCCTAACCCTAACCCTAACCCTAACCCTAACCCTAACCCTAACCCTAACCCTAACCCTAACCCTAACCCTAACCCTAACCCTAACCCTAACCCTAACCCTAACCCTAACCCTAACCCTAACCCTAACCCTAACCCTAACCCTAACCCTAACCCTAACCCTAACCCTAACCCTAACCCTAACCCTAACCCTAACCCTAACCCTAACCCTAACCCTAACCCTAACCCTAACCCTAACCCTAACCCTAACCCTAACCCTAACCCTAACCCTAACCCTAACCCTAACCCTAACCCTAACCCTAACCCTAACCCTAACCCTAACCCTAACCCTAACCCTAACCCTAACCCTAACCCTAACCCTAACCCTAACCCTAACCCTAACCCTAACCCTAACCCTAACCCTAACCCTAACCCTAACCCTAACCCTAACCCTAACCCTAACCCTAACCCTAACCCTAACCCTAACCCTAACCCTAACCCTAACCCTAACCCTAACCCTAACCCTAACCCTAACCCTAACCCTAACCCTAACCCTAACCCTAACCCTAACCCTAACCCTAACCCTAACCCTAACCCTAACCCTAACCCTAACCCTAACCCTAACCCTAACCCTAACCCTAACCCTAACCCTAACCCTAACCCTAACCCTAACCCTAACCCTAACCCTAACCCTAACCCTAACCCTAACCCTAACCCTAACCCTAACCCTAACCCTAACCCTAACCCTAACCCTAACCCTAACCCTAACCCTAACCCTAACCCTAACCCTAACCCTAACCCTAACCCTAACCCTAACCCTAACCCTAACCCTAACCCTAACCCTAACCCTAACCCTAACCCTAACCCTAACCCTAACCCTAACCCTAACCCTAACCCTAACCCTAACCCTAACCCTAACCCTAACCCTAACCCTAACCCTAACCCTAACCCTAACCCTAACCCTAACCCTAACCCTAACCCTAACCCTAACCCTAACCCTAACCCTAACCCTAACCCTAACCCTAACCCTAACCCTAACCCTAACCCTAACCCTAACCCTAACCCTAACCCTAACCCTAACCCTAACCCTAACCCTAACCCTAACCCTAACCCTAACCCTAACCCTAACCCTAACCCTAACCCTAACCCTAACCCTAACCCTAACCCTAACCCTAACCCTAACCCTAACCCTAACCCTAACCCTAACCCTAACCCTAACCCTAACCCTAACCCTAACCCTAACCCTAACCCTAACCCTAACCCTAACCCTAACCCTAACCCTAACCCTAACCCTAACCCTAACCCTAACCCTAACCCTAACCCTAACCCTAACCCTAACCCTAACCCTAACCCTAACCCTAACCCTAACCCTAACCCTAACCCTAACCCTAACCCTAACCCTAACCCTAACCCTAACCCTAACCCTAACCCTAACCCTAACCCTAACCCTAACCCTAACCCTAACCCTAACCCTAACCCTAACCCTAACCCTAACCCTAACCCTAACCCTAACCCTAACCCTAACCCTAACCCTAACCCTAACCCTAACCCTAACCCTAACCCTAACCCTAACCCTAACCCTAACCCTAACCCTAACCCTAACCCTAACCCTAACCCTAACCCTAACCCTAACCCTAACCCTAACCCTAACCCTAACCCTAACCCTAACCCTAACCCTAACCCTAACCCTAACCCTAACCCTAACCCTAACCCTAACCCTAACCCTAACCCTAACCCTAACCCTAACCCTAACCCTAACCCTAACCCTAACCCTAACCCTAACCCTAACCCTAACCCTAACCCTAACCCTAACCCTAACCCTAACCCTAACCCTAACCCTAACCCTAACCCTAACCCTAACCCTAACCCTAACCCTAACCCTAACCCTAACCCTAACCCTAACCCTAACCCTAACCCTAACCCTAACCCTAACCCTAACCCTAACCCTAACCCTAACCCTAACCCTAACCCTAACCCTAACCCTAACCCTAACCCTAACCCTAACCCTAACCCTAACCCTAACCCTAACCCTAACCCTAACCCTAACCCTAACCCTAACCCTAACCCTAACCCTAACCCTAACCCTAACCCTAACCCTAACCCTAACCCTAACCCTAACCCTAACCCTAACCCTAACCCTAACCCTAACCCTAACCCTAACCCTAACCCTAACCCTAACCCTAACCCTAACCCTAACCCTAACCCTAACCCTAACCCTAACCCTAACCCTAACCCTAACCCTAACCCTAACCCTAACCCTAACCCTAACCCTAACCCTAACCCTAACCCTAACCCTAACCCTAACCCTAACCCTAACCCTAACCCTAACCCTAACCCTAACCCTAACCCTAACCCTAACCCTAACCCTAACCCTAACCCTAACCCTAACCCTAACCCTAACCCTAACCCTAACCCTAACCCTAACCCTAACCCTAACCCTAACCCTAACCCTAACCCTAACCCTAACCCTAACCCTAACCCTAACCCTAACCCTAACCCTAACCCTAACCCTAACCCTAACCCTAACCCTAACCCTAACCCTAACCCTAACCCTAACCCTAACCCTAACCCTAACCCTAACCCTAACCCTAACCCTAACCCTAACCCTAACCCTAACCCTAACCCTAACCCTAACCCTAACCCTAACCCTAACCCTAACCCTAACCCTAACCCTAACCCTAACCCTAACCCTAACCCTAACCCTAACCCTAACCCTAACCCTAACCCTAACCCTAACCCTAACCCTAACCCTAACCCTAACCCTAACCCTAACCCTAACCCTAACCCTAACCCTAACCCTAACCCTAACCCTAACCCTAACCCTAACCCTAACCCTAACCCTAACCCTAACCCTAACCCTAACCCTAACCCTAACCCTAACCCTAACCCTAACCCTAACCCTAACCCTAACCCTAACCCTAACCCTAACCCTAACCCTAACCCTAACCCTAACCCTAACCCTAACCCTAACCCTAACCCTAACCCTAACCCTAACCCTAACCCTAACCCTAACCCTAACCCTAACCCTAACCCTAACCCTAACCCTAACCCTAACCCTAACCCTAACCCTAACCCTAACCCTAACCCTAACCCTAACCCTAACCCTAACCCTAACCCTAACCCTAACCCTAACCCTAACCCTAACCCTAACCCTAACCCTAACCCTAACCCTAACCCTAACCCTAACCCTAACCCTAACCCTAACCCTAACCCTAACCCTAACCCTAACCCTAACCCTAACCCTAACCCTAACCCTAACCCTAACCCTAACCCTAACCCTAACCCTAACCCTAACCCTAACCCTAACCCTAACCCTAACCCTAACCCTAACCCTAACCCTAACCCTAACCCTAACCCTAACCCTAACCCTAACCCTAACCCTAACCCTAACCCTAACCCTAACCCTAACCCTAACCCTAACCCTAACCCTAACCCTAACCCTAACCCTAACCCTAACCCTAACCCTAACCCTAACCCTAACCCTAACCCTAACCCTAACCCTAACCCTAACCCTAACCCTAACCCTAACCCTAACCCTAACCCTAACCCTAACCCTAACCCTAACCCTAACCCTAACCCTAACCCTAACCCTAACCCTAACCCTAACCCTAACCCTAACCCTAACCCTAACCCTAACCCTAACCCTAACCCTAACCCTAACCCTAACCCTAACCCTAACCCTAACCCTAACCCTAACCCTAACCCTAACCCTAACCCTAACCCTAACCCTAACCCTAACCCTAACCCTAACCCTAACCCTAACCCTAACCCTAACCCTAACCCTAACCCTAACCCTAACCCTAACCCTAACCCTAACCCTAACCCTAACCCTAACCCTAACCCTAACCCTAACCCTAACCCTAACCCTAACCCTAACCCTAACCCTAACCCTAACCCTAACCCTAACCCTAACCCTAACCCTAACCCTAACCCTAACCCTAACCCTAACCCTAACCCTAACCCTAACCCTAACCCTAACCCTAACCCTAACCCTAACCCTAACCCTAACCCTAACCCTAACCCTAACCCTAACCCTAACCCTAACCCTAACCCTAACCCTAACCCTAACCCTAACCCTAACCCTAACCCTAACCCTAACCCTAACCCTAACCCTAACCCTAACCCTAACCCTAACCCTAACCCTAACCCTAACCCTAACCCTAACCCTAACCCTAACCCTAACCCTAACCCTAACCCTAACCCTAACCCTAACCCTAACCCTAACCCTAACCCTAACCCTAACCCTAACCCTAACCCTAACCCTAACCCTAACCCTAACCCTAACCCTAACCCTAACCCTAACCCTAACCCTAACCCTAACCCTAACCCTAACCCTAACCCTAACCCTAACCCTAACCCTAACCCTAACCCTAACCCTAACCCTAACCCTAACCCTAACCCTAACCCTAACCCTAACCCTAACCCTAACCCTAACCCTAACCCTAACCCTAACCCTAACCCTAACCCTAACCCTAACCCTAACCCTAACCCTAACCCTAACCCTAACCCTAACCCTAACCCTAACCCTAACCCTAACCCTAACCCTAACCCTAACCCTAACCCTAACCCCCTAACCCCCTAACCCCCTAACCCCCTAACCCCCTAACCCCCTAACCCCCTAACCCCCTAACCCCCTAACCCCCTAACCCCCTACGGGAATCGAACCGGGGTCTCCTAGGTCAGACGCGAGCGTCTTATGCACAAGCCAACTGTGCCACCTCTCTTAGTATATCTCAACAGAATTCATAACCATAACAAGCCTGTGAAAATGTTAGCTCGATTGGTAGTCCAAGTTGCTAGATTTCTATGAAAGAACATTACACTCTTGTCACACCAAGTGCTAAATGTAGAGACCTTAATTTAAAAGGTCTCACAATCAAATTCGTGGATAATTACTTTACTGGCAAAAAAATACATCACTTCATAGGGAGTTGTTTGTCACAATGTTTTCAACTATCAATCTCTCACCATTACTAGTAAGAAAGTGTCGTGGCCGAGCGGTTAAGAGCACCGAATTCAAACTCGGGTGTTTCTGATCAGCAGGGTTCGAATCCCCAGACACTTGACCATTGCTTCGTCCAGCGGGGGGGCAGAGGGGGTGGAACTGTGTGCCCATGACACCGGGTTGATGAACTAATTTTTAGTTAACACACGGCGTACTAGTAAAGAAAGTGAAGGGTGTAATTGGAGCTGATCACCGTTGATTGTTTTATAGTTTAATGAAACAAACAATATTCCCCTTCAACAAACATACATGTACTATTGTCAAGATACAGAGATATAACACATGTAGTCTTGTTGTACAATCATCTGTGTGACTGGTAAGGGTTAACGATTTATACAGAGATAACATACATAGGTGTACAGTTCTAATAAAAACATTAAATAGTGTGCGTTTTTTTCTCATTATTGTCTGGGTACCTCAGAGTCGCACGACTACAATTTTGCAATGTTCAATTCGCAATGTCAAATTAATGTTCACATATGTTTTATTTAACATATGCAATAGAAGACCAGTATCCAGTATGACTTTTTACAAGCAAAAATTGTGTCACGTACATTAAACATGACAGTTCAAAGTAAGAGACTTGGGGAATAAAACAAAATGTTACTGACGTTTAATAACTTCTGTACTGGGCTGGGATACTTTAAGTTTATGTTTTGCGTCACACTGGAAACTTCAATACTTTAATTGGTTTAGGGAAGGTTCACAATTACTTGCATTGTATTCGGCACTTTGTAGTGCTATATGGGGGTTCCACATTGTCATTAGGTTGTAAGTACGTTATTGTTTGGCCGGTTTTACCGTCGTTTCACGCGGTTTGACGCTATTGACGCTGTAGTTGTCGCGATGGTTTTCAGAATTTAATATTTAGGTAATTTGAAAAGTACACTAGTGTTAATGAAGGTCAGTCGGTCTCCTTTGATGGTCAAAGAAATTATTGACGGTGTGATGGGGCCATCACGGAGGTTTTATGGGGGTCACAGACAGTTCGGAAGATGGTAGATGGTCAGTGATGGTATGCATCGGGTGCGCCGTTCAGTGTTCACGCTGTTTTAAATAACAATTTATTGAAAAAAAAATTAATTCATGACGGTCTTTTTGATGTCTTGACGCTGTATAGAGCCATCTTGACGGTGTTTTAAAAGAAATTACGGTCAATTCAATTGACGGTCGTTTTCCTACATTTGTATTTTGTCGTATGCCTCATTTGCATATACCTATAGCTAGTGCAGCCCCACCCTACCCAGTAACCCACAAATACAAATTAAATTAACCCCGCCCACAAATAATTGCCACTCTAAAAGTGGCGCGTGACTTTGTGGTCGGGTTGTGGATCCCTCTATGTTCGTAGAGAATATCCACTGCATGTATAGCGCGCCTAGCAGTGAAGCTTACCGCAGCAGGGAACCATACTATCCACTGCCTCTTCACATCTAACGAAGCTTCAGGGTTCATATATAAGTGCATTCAAGTTCCAAACATCCTAGTCATGGTTGCTAATTGTTGCTAAAAGTCGTCAGAGAAATACACATTCAGCACATACAGTTCTACCGAACCTTACAAAACTTATCTCAAAAATGATTTCTTATTGTTTATTATAAGATTACAGCGGAAGATGGTTCAAAAACAACGCGACATTACCGAAAAGCCATATTTTCACGGTCGAAACTTGTCGATTTCATATGCAAACTATCGTTTTCAGCGCTGAAAGTGAACCAATCACAGACCATTCAGTTTTTTTTAACAAACCAATCGGAAACAAATAGCATGTAAGCCGGTCTCTCAATCACAAACCCTTCAGGTCATCCACGATAACATAGTACGACGATCACCAAGAACAGCTAAAAACAACCATTTCTTAATAATAAGCCAACAGGAAACAAATTCTACATTGCCGGGATCAACAAAGAGATTCAAGTATTAAGGTAAGTCTCACGTTTTAGATTGTTTGGACACGATGTCTACATATTCAGACCGAACAAGTAGAAAAACAAACTTTGTGTTTGTGGCCAATAAGCAATAGTCTACCGATGCATTGTAAACGTAACACTCTGGGATATTTAACCATACTGACACACAAGTTAAATTTCAACTGGCAAAAAACAGTAACACACGTTTAGCAAGATGGGCATGGAGAGGAGGCAAAATATTGTATAAAAAAAAATTTCAGACAACAAACAAAATCGTAATACTAATAACAACACTTTTTAATACACATCTGTTTCGGTTGTCATCAAATGCTAAGATTTTTATACCACAATCAGTAACCAAATCTGTTCATACTAAGAAGGCTGATTATCGGTGGTTTAGAGAAGAAGGTTTCTTTCAAGTATGGATAAACACAAAAATAACAATTGATCAGTGCAACTACAACAGTTCAACATAATATATTTATTCAACTGTTGTTTAAAAAAAAAATGATTGATAGATGAACTTTAGAGATGAACTTTTAGAGAGTTCAAACAGTGGACTAACACTCTTAATGTAAGGGCATTACAAACTGTTCATTACTAGCATCAACAATTAATAAAGCAACAGGTAACAGTGGACTAACACTCTTAATGTAAGGGCATTACAAACTGTTCATTACTAGCATCAACAATTAACAAAGCAACAGGTTAACAGTGGAATAGTACTCTTACATATGTAAGGGTAAATACACTTACACATGTAACAGTCTTACTCCACTGTAAACTATTGCTTACTAGGATGTCTAAAGGGACCTGGTTACATTGGGATAACACTCTTACACATGTAAGGGCATTACAGAGTAGTGCTTACTACAATAAATAGAAACTTTTGTATATATAATTGCAACGACATTTCACATTACATTAATGTGGTTATGTAAAAGCATAACCAAGAATTACAGGCCAAAGTTTGACAGCAACAAGAAAACATTTTCACATATTATGACAACAACACTTCTCAGAGTGCATTTTAAGTCTATTAGCCTGTTAAACAGGAACTTATTTTCAGGCAGGTAAACTTAACTATATTCACACATTGAATGCACCCCAAAAAGTTCAGGTGGTTTTTCAAGACCTGACTGAATGCCAGCTTTCAGCTTTTATCAAGATAACTCTCAATAACAAAGATAACTACAAATGGGGTCTAAGGACATTTCAGCAGGTCAAATGGACACACCCACTAATAATAAGTTTTATCAGGTTAAAGATTCAAATGGGGTCTGCGGCCATTGACCGGTGGTTTACAAAATGTATGACAGTACCCATGCCTCGATACATGGCACTTTACAAAGTCTTTTCATCGTGCTTTTTTAAGGTTCACTCTCCAGCTGATAATAAAAGCTCTACGTTGAGGTACCTGAACATTTAATGACTGTCAAATATGTTACTTGACATTCAGTGTAGTAGTTTCAGTTACTAGGTACATAAATTAACTATTTTTGGTTAAACACACTGCACACCATTGTCAACGACCAAATCTTCTCACATGCTGTATCTGAAAATATACAAAACAAAACAAACCTGTGAAAACTTTAGCCCAATTGGTCGTGGAGGGTTCCGAGAATAATTGACGAAAAAACACCCTTGTCACATAAAGTTGTGTGCTTTTAGATGGTGCATTTAGAGACCTTATTCATTCGAAATCTGAGATCTCAAAATCCAATTTTTGGAAAATTAATTCTGTCTAGAAACTACTCTACTGCAGAGGGAGCCGTTTCTCACAATGTTTTGTACCATCAAGTTCTCCCCATTACTCATCATCAATTTAATGCCAATAATTATTTTTAGTAGTTTACCAAGGTGTCCACTGCCTTTCACTTTACTAAATTACCTACAGTACAAATAAAGTTTACTTCAAAGAAAATTCAGTGTTCTTTAATTACAATTTACTGTAGTTTAATAAAAGTATGTACTTCAAGGAAAATTTACAGCACTTGTTTTACAATATGTAATTCAGGGAAATTTACTATACTTTAATTACAGTATGTACAGAAACACCTTTACAATTTTAAATCACACTTTCATGTTATTTTCAAAATTAGGTTTGATTATTAAAGTCACTGTATTTTGTGTAAAATTGCTGTTTTAATTCTATGAATTTAATATTATTGTTGGTTTCTTTCTAAAGGAATAAAATAAGTGTCTTTGTTTCAAAACAACAGGTCATCAACAAAATTTGTTTCATTTATGTTTTGATAATGTATTGTTCTTTCAGTCCTCAAATTTGGACACTTTGAAAAGCAACAACACCATTTACTGACTGTTTTGGAAAACTTCACATTTGGAAACAATGTTTTTCACCTGTTTCCTGTCAACTTGAAACTTTTAATGATCGAGCAGCAACTTTGCTTTTGTTTATGTTTTCAGGACTTACCAAGTAAATCAGATTACATAATGCTGCTTCTTAATATAATAATTTTTATTTTATTTTTGTTACTTTTTTTCATTACTAATATTTGTTGACATGTTGTTATATTTCGACCTTTTGGGTGTAAAGCTTGTATTCAGTTTTCGGCCTGATATATACTTACATCAGTTTATTTCACATTTCATATTTCATTGATGTTCTATTTGCATTTAAAACAACGCAAACAGTTATCTCTGATGCATTAATTTACAATGCCTTGTAGCTAGTCTAACAATACTTTAATAATCAGTACCCACAAAATGCAAGGACTGGTATAAAATACAAGTCTACTTTCAAGCGCCACCCAGACTTCGCGTACGTTTAACGAATGTACAAATGGCTTGAGCCCATGCTTTTCTTCCAGGAGTATCTCGACATCGTACACTTGTTTCACGGATTGTACAATACAAGCTTTTTTGTAAGAAAGGATCTACACATAATAATATAGCTTCTGTCCCAAGAAGTAGTCAATAAGGTTACTTTCTACTTTGATACTTGAGCCTATTTTATGTCGTTTCAACAGTGTTTGTGACCTTGATGTTCGTGCTCATTCACATTGAACTGGTGTTGTGACCGGGCCACTGCACAAGAAGTTGCATCGTTGTTTGGAATTCTTCACTTTCATCGGTAAGTGTGTTACTATTAATGTACTATACTTAGAATACGTAGGACTAGGTTGTAGGTAGAAGCTCACAGACTTTTAGGCAATGAGAACGAAAATGATAGATTTGCGTCCACCGCATGCTCTGAAAGCTACCGTCGAGAATTTTAATTACTTTCACAAAATAATAATAATAATAACAAGTTCTATGCATCATCACAAATGTTCAAGTTAAAATCATCAAACAAGGGTAAAAGGTTATATTTACGCATTTTAGTAGTAGTACTATACAAGGCAGACATTCCGCCGCAATTGTCATTGCGATCGCGATCATTCTGTTTGCAGTTAAACACGCATAAGATCTGCTGCCGTTCATCTGTCGAGCACAATCAACAAATTTGCCCCACAAATATTCTGCGCAATTTTTAATTTGCGCTATGCAGAATAGGTAAATTTGTGTATCGAGCTCCACTTTGCGCAATTTGAAGATTGCGCATCTTCATGTGCAAAATAATGAATAAAGAAAAAAAGCCTCATGCCCTTTCAAAAAGGCCCGGACGCAAATCTAAAACTTTCATTCTCATGGCCTTAAACAAGTAAATAAGGGGAGTCCAAACAAAACTTTGCAAACGTTAGCTAATATTTTATAAAATGAAATTAAAAACAGGATTCCAAATTGGATTGGGTTGGCATTTTTATCTAAGTTTCGTCTGTTTGATTGCAGCATGATTTTAAATTTTCGTACCTTAATATGTAAAAGTGGTGCATCAGTTCATCGTAGTCATGATAATTTATGTTGGTTTTTCAAGACATTTATGCCAAAACACAACCCCATGAAGTAGGCAGCCCCATGAATACCCACTGACAACAGTAGGCATTAATACTAAGATCATGGGTCACTTTTTGCCATTTTGTACGTTTCATGAGGACTGTAGCTGACTGAGAATCACAGAAGAAAAAAAAAAACGGTTTAAGAGCAACATAGTAAACATAGCCCACGATTTGTCACAGGTACTTCTAAAAAACTACAGTAACTATAAAGCTCCCCGTGAGAGAGCCTTATAGTTTCTAGAAGTATGTCACTCTGTCTTCAATTAGAAACTTCAATAATGGACAGACTCCTCCTAAGTTCCATAATGTAGAGACAAAGCTGCAGGATATGTTTCTTTTTCAGTACTTCAAGGAAGCAGCTTCATGTAACACATATTCTAACAAAAGGTTTTACATTTGATGGAATGGACAGAACTGTGAGGTCCTAATCAATCATGTGTTTGGGGAATACTTGAGTACAATCAATAAGAAAGCTATAATGCATAAACTTACAACTATGCTTTTTCGTGTCCCCTTCTAAAAACCATTTTAATCCTGTCTTGCTAGGAACTTTATGATGTGCCTGTGTTATTTGTACATATTATAATGAAATTCATCTGAATGACTACATATTAAAACAATTTTGTTTTTCTCTCTCTCTTTCTTCAATAGTTCAAACTACAACTTCTCGGATTCTTCCTCGACTTGCTGTCATCACAGAAGGCCACAAGCATGGTGAAACAGAGTGACAACGTCACCTCATAGGCTAAACACTCCAAAAAGAGATTGAACCTGTTGTGTCGGCAAATGTACCCTGTAGGGATGTAAGCATTTGACCAGTCCGTTGGGACAGTTTCTTTTCCTCTTTTTCGGCCAATTGTGTCAATTCACCTGACGGGACAAAAAGTGATTGACGGACATACATGTAATACGACTGACGGGACACTATTTCAAGACGTCACATTATTCTCTTTACTAAATATCAGTAAACAAAAATGGTTTCTGTTTTTTAGTTCAGGCGAATTGGATAGTAGATACATTTAATACACTGGACACCTTTGGTAATTGTCGAAGACCAGTCCTTTCACTTGGTGTATCTCAACATACTCATAAAATAATAAATCTGTAACAATTGGAGCTCAATATTTATCGAAGATAACAGACAATAATGGAAGAAAAAACAGCAAACGTTGTGTATTTTCAGATTCTTTAATTTAAGACCTCAGCTGAGGTCTCAAATTCAATTCTAAATATGTTGCTTCAGAGGGAGCTGTTTCTCACAATGTTTTATACTATCAACAGATCTCCATTGTTAGTTACTACTAAGTAAGTTTGTATGCTAACAATTAATAATTTTGAGTAATTACCAATAGTGTCCAGTGCCAGTACCAAAACAAGGATATACTTCAGTATACGGATTTGTGAAGAATATATGACAATCAAAACCCACCGCAGAAAAATGTATGCTGCCATGGAATGTGAATCTGTTGAAATTGGTGCTTTCTTGCAGGTAAAATTTGAGTTCTGAAGCTTTGAAATTTTTCGGCCCCAGAAATGGACCCTGATATCCAGGACATCACTGTAGTACAATACGAAAGTGTAAGGCCTCCAGGGCTAAGTTCACAGGGAACTAGGATGGCCCAACGTTGATCACAGAGATCGACGCTCAGAGTGAGCTCACTGGGGTTGACAAGTGCTTGTTCATTATCAGTTGAATAGTCCACCTACTTTGGAAACTTGAATGAGACAAAGCAAAACACAGGCATGGGAATGGGCGATGATGAAAAAACAGGAGATCAATTTTGTACGAAAAAAACTGAACGCTTAACATGCGTGTCAGGATTTTGGGCAATGTCCATAATTTGGGCAAGCTAGCTAGGTGACCCAGGCGTCAGTGCTGCACCGAGTGAACTGTTGTCAGTTCCTTTTCTGCAAAATAGGTCAACTTACATTTTCAGATTAGAGAAGAGGGATATTAGCGAAATCCAAATGTACACTCAGGGCCTACAACTCACCCCCCAAATTTTATATCAAATTCACACTGAACTCGAAGATCACAAATTTGAAAGGGGAAAAACAGGAATTCATGTTTAAACAGGAAAATTCTCATGCCTGAAAACAGTCGGCGTGCTAGTGCGTGCGTTTTGGCCTTGATAAATTTGCTAGTGCATCGGTCCTCCGAGGAGTGCATTTGGGAAGACAGGTTTGTTGAAGGTATTTCGATTGGATTTGACAAAGTGAGGCAATTAAAGGAACACGTTGCCTTGGATCGGTCGAGTTGGTCTTTGAAAAGCGTTTGTAACCGTTTTTTATAAAATGCATATGGGTAGAAAGATGTAGTACAAGTAGAATACAATGATCCACACAAACATGCCTCGAAATTGCGTGGTTTTCCTTTTACCTCGTCGACTAACACGTCGGCCATTTATGGGGGTCAAAATTTTGACTCCCATAAATGGCCGACCGTGTTAGTTCTCACAGTAGAAGGAAAACCACGCAATTTCGAGGCAAACTTGTGTGGATCATTGTATTCTACTTTTAAAACATCTTTCCAACCATATGCATTATATACAAAACGGTTACAAACGCTTTTGTTTTGACCAACTCGTCCGATCCAAGGCAACGTGTTCCTTTAAAGATTTTTTTCACATACAGCTGTGTGTCAGAGTCCCCTCATTTATGTTCTTACAAACCCCCCAGAGATATTTCCAACCCGGCCCCCGGAGTGCAACAGACAAACAGTAACCGGTCGGGCGGTAGATTTCCACCAAAACGAGCCTGCAGCCTTAGCCCGAGACTGCTCGTAGTATTCCCCGGGTCTGAGGTTCGATTTGGATTCGGGATAAGGGGAACTTTAGGCCCCGTGGTTAGACTTCTCCCAAGACTTTCGAATTAGTCTCGCAGGAAACACGCCACAGTATGTGATCATAATATTTCATGTGGGAGTGTAAATTTCACCCGGGATTGGAAAAAAGGTCTCAAAGCTGATATTTAACCATAAATACATATCTTAATTGGATGTGAACTACAACACAAATGTGTGATTCAATATTTATTTCCTGATTTAGGGTACCCACACCTGTTCCAGATCCTCGAACTTCAATTATCATAAACATTTATCAATCTAAGGAGACAAAAGGGAAAAGTGGTTTTGGACAGCTTAGATTGTCTACTTTGCATGCGGTAATTATTTGAAAGCATATATGAGCTTTTACAATTCAATGCAAAAACAACACAACATTTATGTGGAATTAGCCAAACATAAATTTGTCTGGGGATCATGTCATACGCAAGTTAAGTCCAAGGAAGAATGGGCTAGACTCTTAACTGATCATCAGCAGTAATAAGTTGTGACACATCTTAAATGCATTTTGTGAGCACTGTAATGGAACACAAAGCCTTTTACGGCCTGGGGTCCGGGCCTGCCTACAGGAACAAATTTTGCATTTCAGATGCTCTGTGATGCAATCTAAGGCAATTAAGAGCCCTAATGGCAAACAAAACAGAACAAAATAAACACCCTCACATACTTCTCAAATGAATATGGAGTCAAATAATAACAGCCCTTAGTGCGAAGTTACCTGGATAAAACATGGCCAATATATCGCTCAAACAAGTCATAGAGGCCGCAGACTGACAATAGCATACAGAGATGGCGCGTCTCAATAAAGTAAACATACAGTAACTACAGTACAAGAGAACAAAAAAGTATGGAGACGACACGCATGTACATGTATTTGCCCTCTTATGAGACACACAAGTTAGCAAAAACTGGGGGAATATTGTTCACCGCAGAACATGGGGGGGACACACATGTCCCCAATTCCCCTACCCCTGATTGACGCACATGCATTGACTTAGTGTAACCCTGATGTAGCTTCGACAAAAAGAGCATTTGAGGTACTGAGCATTATTTTGAGGTAGTGGTACAGTAGTACATACGCATTTATTTTTTAAGGCCAGCTATGGTTAGTAATGGTGTAAGAGGAAATCGCAGCTTGGAAACAGTTCTATTTAATTTTAGATATTGAAAGTGTACATATATGCAGCACAACTAAACTTCTTTTCCTTGTGGGGGAAACACTTTATACACGTACATGGGTCAGCGCATTGTACACAACACAGCTCTTTCTTATTCGTTAAGACATTTTATTGTGATTATAAAAGTGGGTACAAATGGACTTGCAATTTGAACACAGCAAATTGTAATTAATCACAGCAGTACCATTAGGATCTATACAGGTAGATTCACAGGTAAATTTATGCAGAGTTCTTTTGATTGTTGGAAACAGTTTCTATTGTAAAACAGAATTTCAGAAGCTTTATACTGTGAAACTTCTCAGATTCAACACATAAATACATAGTGTATGTTTCTACATTGACACATTAATTTTAACTTAAATGTAGGGCCATGCATGCATGAGGGTCTGCACGTTTATAGCCCAGTGGCAGAAGTTTGTGCAGTAAAGACAAGACAAGGCAGTACCATAAACAGGTAAACAGGTTCACAGGCAAAATATTTCTTGGAACGATCCGTTCAATTGTTTTAATACTTTATAAATGTAGTTGTATACAATCTTAAAAAACTTCCCAGCAAATGTCAACAAAGAAATAATAATCCCTATAGGGATACACACTCTGAAGAGCGTTACTGCCATTATGCTTCTTGTATTTAAAAGGCAATGTATTTACTTCACAGTGAAATGTGTCTCAAAGTGCACTTTACTATACAAAGCTGCTGTAATTCTTACTACATGTATGTAAGTCTTTAATTAGTCATTTTAAAATGTATACAAACCATTTGATCAGAAGATTTCAGTTACAAGTTTAGTCATATTGCTGGTTAGCAAATTTAAAAGCATGTTAATTGTAAGATTAGATTGGGGCGTCTGAATTTATTGAAACAGGATTTTGTACAATTAATGTATAATATCAATGGTACAGAATACAATAAAATGAACCTGTGACAAATTAATTTTAATCCGCTTCAGGAGTCGCAATGTGATTGCAAAAATCATCCACTGGTGTATAGCTCACTTAATAAGTAGTGGGGTTTCAAAAGACTACAAAATCATTTAAATTTTTTAATTTAGTTAAAACTTGACGTTTATCTAATAGGCAAAACAGTGGACATTAACTAATTAACAATGTTAGTTTTACACAAAAGTACAATTTGATTCACTTTACGACCATTTGGATATCTTTATCATACCACAGCAGTCTCCACTCACAAACAGGGCCATTCCAATAAGGAGTTCAAATCAATCTAACAGTAACTATGTTTCTATAAGAACTTCCTGTTTGTACATGTATGTATTCTTTGTGAAGAGATCAGTCCTTGTACAAGCTTAGGCTTCTTGTCTGCGACCTCCCACTATATGATTAACTTCTGTTAAGTAGTTTTTCATTATATTGCACTACCTAATGGTATGGAAAATAAACCTAATATCTGAACCACCATAATTTAAGTGTGCCACAAACTACAAAAAGAAGAGTGGACTCAAAAGCTATTAAACTCCCACCAGTAAACAAACACTAAATTAAGAGCAAATCAAAAACATGACAATAAGCGTCATACATTAGCCTTTTACCTTTACTAAATTGTATTGGACTTCAGTTTCCATCCTATTGGCTAATTGAAGGAGGTTTACAGTCACCAAGTACTGGTTCTATTCTATTTGATTCTATTCTATTCTACTATCCTATATTTAACGATTCTTTTTAGGAGATTTCTTCAACATAGTTAATTGATGGGCTATCTTTGCCCGAGTCTAAAGATGGAGTTTGACCGTAAAGAAGCAGCACGCACCTCCGCACAAGGCAGAAGTGGCACGCACCTTTGCATGATGAGTGCAATCTCACAATGTCACCATTATAGGAGCTGATCACCCATGATGAGAGACAGACCGTACTGGGATACAATGCAAGACATCATACTGGGGTGACGAGCCTTCCAAACGCTGTCGCCTCCATCTTTTGAGTTTAATTAGGTTTACAAATGTAGACTAACCCCCCCTTCACACTGCATAATCCCACTCCCCCCATCCCCACCCCCCCCCCCCTCCCCCCAAAAAGATAAAAATAAAAAATAAAAGTATGTTCCCGAGGCTTTGCACTCATGAAATGTTAGCTTGGTAGCAGAATAATTCCATTCCAATATTGTGCATGTGGCGTGATTGTGTCCAGGAAAGGTTTTTCATACTCACAGTCCTCACTTTTTACAATGAAGTCACATGGGAAGTTGGGTCCAAAGTGTCCTCTTGTCCAATTAGTACAAATTATTAAAACCAAACACCCAACACAAATACATGTCACTTTTATTCTAAAGATAAGGTATTCCATTATTCTTCAAAAGAAGTCTTAATAATAAGGTATAGCATTATCACTCAGTTTTTGGTCAGGAAAACACATTAAATTTGTGGACATACCAAATCTTTAAAATTAAAAGTATTTCAATTGAGAGCTGACAACTCATCACAATATTACACATTAATGCCTAAGAATAAACATAAAAGTAAAAATTACCAGACACTTCTTTACTGCAGATACACATGATTTATTCGCAATAACAAACTTTACAATACCCAATTAAAGGCAGTGGACACTATTGGTAATTACTAAAAATAGTTATTGGCATAAAACCTTTCTTGGTAACGAGTAATGGATATAGGTTGATGGTATAAAACTTTGTGAGAAACGGCTCCCTCTGAAGTGCCATAGTTTTCGAGAAAGAAGTAATTTTCCACAAATTTGATTTCGTGACCTCGAGTTAAGAACTTGAGGTCTTGAAATCAACCATCTAAACACACACAAGTTCGTGTTGCAAGGGTTGTTTTTCTTTCATTATTATCTCGCAACTTTGATGACCGATTGAGCTCAAATTTTCACAGGTTTGTTATTTTATGCATACAGTATGTTGAGATACATGTACACCAACTGTGAAGGCTAGTTAGTCTTTGACAATTACCAATGGTGTCCACTGCCTTTAAAACAGCATTGCTTTTTATTTCAAATTAAAAAACAATTTGAAGAAATAAATTAACATAAACAAGTACAGGTACACGTATGTATTCACAAACACGTAACAAGACAGATAAACTGCAAAGTTGTCAGCTCACAATTAAAATATTTCAAAGCCATGGCACAACAATTTCTATTAATTGTCATATCGAACACTCGTATTGAAAAAAGGATTAAAAAATTTTTGTTTTTAAAGGATTAATAATAATAAAAAAAGGTATGTTGTTGTAACTCCTAAGCTTGAATGTAAATGAGGAGTGTACAATTTTGTGAACTTCTGGGAATATAAAGTATACTATCTGATTGGAATTTCACAGATTAAGTCATAATGCAAATGGCATTATCAAGGTGTACAAAAGGGCGATAGTTCCATACCTTTGACCTTTATACCCCAGAAACAAATGGAACTTTCTGTTCTCTCAAGTTGCAAGTTCCCCCCCCCCCAAAAAAAAAAAACATAATTACAAAACTGAGTTTGCCCGGTGGCTAGAGGCAGTGTGAATCCTTGCTTAGCAGCAGGTTCTGCAAATGAATTTATAGATTTGCATCCAGTATAAAGAATATTAATTTGGTTTGTACCCATATACACTGATGAATTGCCACTGTTTACTCCGTACTTACACAAGTAAAAAATCACAGGCATATTACTCGGTTGGGATTCAAACCCACGACCGTTGCAAATCTACAGCAGTGTCATACCAACTAGACCACTGAGATTGCCCGGTGGCTACAGGCATTTTGAATCGTAAGTGTAGCAGCGGGTACTGCATAGGATTTATAGATGTTACACTTGCATCCGGAATAAAGAATATTAATTTGTTTTTTTTACCCTTACACACCAACAATTGTTAGCACTTATACTCAGAACTTACCAGAGTTCTGCGAAGAAAAAATATCAAAGGCATAAAAAAAACTATTAATCAGGTGGGATTCAAGGGAAAAAAAAATGACATCGCACCGTGGCTTTGAAGACAACACAAAAAAGAACAACACTAATGCATGCAAGGCAGTATGACAGTCTGATGGTCAACAAACTCCTACAATATCAAGCAAATCTGAAAATGAACAAGCACATAAAGATTTCTTACATGTACACATTTACAACTTCAATAATGAATCATACTGTCTTGCATAGCATTTTTGGGACGGGAAAGGTGCACAAATACATAACTCTCATCCATTCATTCGTTCATTCATTCATTCTATCTACTGTACACAACTAAATGATATGGTTTCATGGATAATGTATAGGAGCAAATAGAGTCCATTTCATACTGTAACAACTACACTTAAAACATTATGAAGTATCAAACACTTTTCAGTTACAAAATGAAATTCATTTACAATTTGTACAACAATCATTCATAACTCCTAACAAAATACATACGTGCAGGGATACATCTATATAGACCACACACACAAATGTTTGTCATTGGATTAGGGAAAAATGCTTCAAGTGTCATCATTTGTAGGTACCAGAAAAAATCATTCACAGCACGTCTGTGGAAATGTTTTTTTTTTCAAGGAAAAGTAACGGAGGACAGGATTTAAATCTACATGGCATTATCTGCATTTCAGTGTTGGGTATACAAGTTTCTGTGTCTTTTGCATATTCATGGAGAGCATTTTTTCCAAGGACAAGCATCTATGAGTGATTATAGTACAACAAATATTGAATACATTTCCTTTTTGCATTGTCAGAACTTGATCAATCTGCACCATGCATTCTCATATGCATCCAATGTTTGCATTTAACACAACTAACCATAGTCCTTTGATAATACTTGCTCCTTCAGTGATGTCAAACATTTCACATAGACAAATCCTAAGAAACATGAAAAAAAAGACACATTCAATTTAAATGTTTTATAAAACTATTTATGAACAATGACACACAGCATTACAAAATGATTCTGAACTTGTAGGTGACATTAACATAAAGAGACCCAGTTAAGGAAAGGACATACAAAAAAAATGAATCACAGTTGTGGGTACTCTTTGTTCGTTGATGCATGGTGCACAATTTCAATAATCATGAAAACAGATTACTTTGTTTTCAATACTTCATATTCATGGACTCACAGTCTGGTGTCTCTATTAATTCAGACGTTTTTCCCTTCATCTCAAACTAGGGTTTCTTTTTAGCTCTTTTTGCATTCGATTTTGTTATGTGCGCACATGATTGCGTTTTTCTCGTTCAGTCATTCAATGTTGCTTCGCTTTAGGCATTCTATTTCATTTATCATGTTTATAGGTAATCAAGACTTCACTTTGACCATTCTTAAGTTGAATTTCTATAGGCTCTTTGTCTGGAATATGAATTCCCTAAATGAATCAGAGAAGCAATGAAGCAGCACACAGTGATCTCCTGCATACATGGTGGTATGGATAGCAAAGGGTGTGTGTGTGGGGGGGGGTGGGGTAGGCTCTTTCTCTGGAATATGGATTCCCTAAATGAATCACAGAGGCAATGAAGCAGCACAAAGTGATCTTCTGCATACATGGTGGTATGGATAGCAAAGGGTGTGTGTGTGTGTGGGGGGGGGGGGGGGGGGGGGTTAGGGTTAGGCTCTTTGTCTGGAATATGGATTCCCTAAATGAATCAGGCCATAAAGCAGCACACAATGATCACCTTCATACTTGGTGGTGTGGATAGCCAAGGGTGGGGGGGGGGGGGGGTTAGGGGGTTAGGGGGTTAGGGTTAAGCTCTTTGTCTGGAATATGGATCCCATAAATGAATCAGAGAGGCACTGAAGCAGCACACAGTGATCTCCTTCATACTTGATGGTGTGGATAGCAAAGGGTGTGTGTGTGGGGGGGGGGGGGTGAGGGTTAGGCTCTTTGTTTGGTATGGAAGTTCTCTAAATGAATCAGAGAGGCCATGGAGCAGCAGACAGTGATCACCTTCATACTTGGTGGTATGGATAGCAAAGGGTGTGGGGGGGGGGTTAAGGTTAGCAGGGGTCGAAATTGCCACTAGCCCGCTAGCCCGGGACTACCAGATTTACAGCCGGGCTACTGATTTTTCCAGTTTGATAGCCCGACGGGCTAGTGGAAAAACAAAGCAAAAATCATCATTACAAATAACAAAGAACTGTGCTATGGTGTATTGTAAAGTTTGAACCGTGACGTGAGACATAATGTGTCTTTCGGGCTACCAAAATCTCATCAGGGCTACTAAAAATTATTGGTTACTAGCCCTGCTGACTACCATGACAATACACTTAATTTTGACCCCTGGGTTAGGCTCTTTGTCTGGAACATGGAAGTTCCTAATGGAAGTTCCTAAATGAATCAGAGATGCAATGAAGAAGTCAACAGTGATCAACTTCATACTTGTGGTGTGAATAGCAAAGGGTGGAGGGGGTGGGGGAGGGGTAGGGTTAGGCTCTTTGTCTGGAATATGGATTCCCTAAATGAATCAGAGAGGCAATGAAGAAGTCAACAGTGATCAACTTCATACTTGTGGTGTGAATAGCAAAGGGTGGAGGGGGTGGGGGAGGGGTAGGGTAAGGCTCTTTGTCTGGAATATGGATTCCCTAAATGAATCAGAGAGGCAATGAAGAAGTCAACAGTGATCAACTTCATACTTGTGGTGTGAATAGCAAAGGGTGGAGGGGGTGGGGGAGGGGTAGGGTTAGGCTCTTTGTCTGGAATATGGATTCCCTAAATGAATCAGAGAGGCAATGAAGAAGTCAACAGTGATCAACTTCATACTTGTGGTGTGAATAGCAAAGGGTGGAGGGTGTGGGGGAGGGGTAGGGTAAGGCTCTTTGTCTGGAATATGGATTCCCTAAATGAATCAGAGAGGCAATGAAGAAGTCAACAGTGATCAACTTCATACTTGTGGTGTGAATAGCAAAGGGTGGAGGGGGTGGGGGAGGGGTAGGGTTAGGCTCTTTGTCTGGGTGGATTCCATAAATGAATCAGAGAGGCAATGAAGAAGTCAACAGTGATCAACTTCATACTTGTGGTGTTATAGCAAAGGGTGGAGGGGGTGGGGGAGGGGGAGGGGTAGGGTAAGGCTCTTTGTCTGGAATATGGATTCCCTAAATGAATCAGAGAGGCAATGAAGAAGTCAACAGTGATCAACTTCATACTTGTGGTGTGAATAGCAAAGTGTGGAGGGGGTGGGGGAGGTGTAGGGTAAGGCTCTTTGTCTGGGTGGATTCCATAAATGAGTCAACGAGGCAATAAAGAAGTCCACAGTTTGTCAAATATTGGTAAACCAGGGTGTTTCAACCATAAGGATTGTAGCTAGACTCTTTCATTAATTTGTTTATTGAATTGTTGTTGATGTTAGCAGGGATTCTGGCATGTGTATGTGTGTGTACTCCAGCTTATCACAACTAGCCATTCTACACTATACACAGCTAGTGAAGAAATTAAATGCTGGTGTTCATAAGCGCAGAATAATTTTGCGGTAAGCAGAGCCAAGATTTTGAGCCATAGAGTGATGTTTTCCGGTCTTAAGTTCCTCCACTTCTTTGATCAGCCTCTTCACAATCAGCTTTAAATTGTTCCTTTCTACATGCTCATATTTTCGTTTGTGCCAATTATTTATAAAAGATTTAAAGTGAAGACAATTATTTGTTTCCTTTTTCTTTTGGTTTCTACAGACAAACAGCTACAGAATAACTTACTGGCATCTGGCCAATGAAAATGAAAGCCAAACATGAAACCAGCTCCCTCAAGAGTTCGGCATGCACGATCCAACTCCTTTTTTGAATTTGTCATCCATAGGTGTTTATGCGCATGTGCACGTCTCATTTGCATATTTCATAGGAAGGGCCTATTCGTCATCAAAGTTAAAAAACCCAATAACGATAGAAAAAACACCCTTGTTGCAAAACTTTTTTCAAAAACTACCTTTAAACCTTCAAACCTATGTTACTTCACAAGGAGATGTTTCTCACAATTTGCTTATACTATCAACAGCTCTCTACTGCTCGTGACCAAAACTATACAGTTTTTGGGCTAACAATTCAGTGCCTCTATAAAGACCATTTTAAAATACATGTATGTACTTAGTACTTACCACAGAACAACAGCAAGATGATTTACAAATCATTGTCAGAAACATTTGTATCAGAGTTTCTGTCAAAGCATGGTCTACAAGAGAACAAAACGTACACATAATCAGTTAAAACAAGTGTTCATGATCAAACACACTTGAATCACATCAGGGCCTAAATTATAATAAATAAATAGTAATATTAATACTTGGTTCTTATACAGGGATGTATCAAAGTAAGAGACATATTCCTTTACAGTATCATGTAATGGTTTCAATGTGCTGTGGTGCAATATGCTGCGGATCAGACCAGGAAAATATGGGCAAAACGATTCTCTACATATGATAAGTGTGCTGATTTTCATACATTACACAACAAACATGACCTACATCTTTACATCCAATCCGAAGGACGGAGCAATAATGGTTAGGACACTTAACCATCGCTTTGACTTTCTGATTGAACGTAAAGCTGTAGGTCCCGTGTGTTGTAAACAGCATGTAAAAAAAGTGCAGTTCATATCGAAAAGCGAACAGGTTACTGCGCCCCAGTATTCCTGGTTTAATTGGCTGCATAATGCGCCATAGCACCTTGTAAAACAATTTCCAAAAATAGGTCTCATAAATGTAAGCTCCACTGTACCTGGCAGGTAAAATAATGCGCACTTTGATATGCCCCTTAGGGGTGTGATAAAGCGCATTGTAAATGTACATGTAAAACCAAGTATTATTAAAAATGCTTAATGTCACAAAATGTCACCACTCAGAGTCGAACCCATACTCTGATGATCAGAAACACCAGAGCTTGAATTTGGTGTTCTCATCAGCTCGGCCATGACTGCCGCATCAAATGGCTCCACCAAAACATAGTGTTAGCCAGAGGGGTGTCTGGGTGTCTTTTGGACACCCTGTTTTTAAGTTGGACACCCTGTTTCATCTGTCATTTACATGTAAACTTATTGTAAGTGAACAATTTGGACACCCAGTTTTAAAATTTCCAGCAAATTTGGACACCCTTTTACCAAATTCTGGCTAAAACCTTGCACCAAAATATTGCATTAACAGCCCACCAAGGTGGGCTACCTTAGAAAGATATAAATATTAATTAAACTGTATAAAATGTAAGGTCTCTTTCTTCTTCATCCGTTTTTCCCCCTCAAAAATGTATGTTTATGAGTGTATGTTGAATGCTGAACTTGCATTTCTAGCCACAGATATGAATTGTGAAGGGATTAATGAATATGAAAGAATGTATAAAATATAAATCACTTAAGTAATCAAAGTGCCATTTTTCAGAAAGTCAATGTTGACCCTGATAAGATATTTCTTGAAGAATTGATCTGTGTTTTGACGCCCAACGTAAGGAAATCCCAGTTGCAAGAAGTGCAGGGCAAAATGTTTGTCACTCTAAGGCTTGAGATTTAAAGAAATGGTAGCTAGCAAAAAGAACCTATTTTGGTAGTCATGGTAGAACACATGGTACTTACATGGCACATGGTGCAAATGGAAGTATAGGCCAAATACTACTCCATCAGGTTATTATTCACCTTTTACTACTAAAATGGCCAGCCCAGCACTACCACAGTCACCTCTGTCCTAACTCTATGCATCCACTGACCATGCTGCTCAGAGTAGCAGAACTTCATGCATTGTCAGTGCTTACTTACAAAGGTCTTACAAAATGCTTTCAAAGGAATTTCATGGCAACAAAGGCTCCATTAAAAAAAGGAAGTGAGTATGCAAGAGCATAACAAAGAAAGTGTTTAATGTTGATAATGACCAGCCGGAACTCTGTTTATAACCGATTATTTTTGGTTACTATACACTAGTCTTGGTGCAAGACAGTTCTTGTTGCGGGCAATGCAGGCGCTGTTGGTGAGTTGGTCGCGCTGTGTTAAAGAAAAACAAGGAATGTCTTGCACCAAGAATGCATCCAAAAAGTGTCCGAGTCATAAAAATTAAACAAACGCACGGAGCTCAAGGTCGTCAGAAAACAGATACATTTTTACAGAGTTTCTTAATGTATTATGCCTTTGAACCAAAAAGGCATAAATGAATGGGAATAAAAGAGCATTCACTCGTTCTTAAATTTGTGTTTAAAACTATGCAGGGTCGTGGCCATGATTAAAGGCCCTCGCCTTTTGCTCGAGCCTTTACCGAATGGCCAAGACCCTTCCAGTTTCACACTGCTGTTCATGACTACCATTTCGTTCCATTCATTAGACCTTGTCTATTGGATTAAAAAAAATTAAACTTACCTTTATAGCTACTGGCCAGAATGAGTAATGCCGGGAGTGCATTAAGTTACTTCATTGTATGGTGAAGATCTTATTGAATCTAAAACAGATCAATGGTCAAAGAATAGAAATTAAGGATAAATTATAAATTATTATGTCAATTGCATCAAATAATGTCACTACCCTCCAGCAGGACCCCACCAACCTCCAGAAATTGTTATTATTAATATTATTATTATTATTATTATTTTGGACAATCTGTCGTTTTGTGCGCACAGTCTTGTTAACTCCCGGGAGAAAGGTTTACGATATCGCAACTCACCATTCACACTAATCTCTCTCATAGTACAAACATTGGTTTAACATCTATGATTATGAATTGCACAAATCAAGAAATTGTGATTCAGTAACTAGACGACAATATTTGTTCTCTAGTCATTGTGAAAACAGCGGTTAGCTGGGGGATTCGAACCCACAATATTGTGATGTAAGTCCTGCAGTCTAACCACCTGACCACGGTGACACTACATTAATATGTACTTTAACTATACTAACTAGTCTGGATTTATAGTTATAGCCCTATTTAGTATTATTAAAAGGAAAGTACACGTTTCGTTTGGTTATTAATACTCAAAATAAAAATTAACTTAAAAACTGGCTTGACGATCATTGGACTTGGATGGCTGATGGAAGTATAAAATAATGTAGGAAACGACTCCCTCTATGGTTTATATGCGATACACCTAGTAGTAAGAAGACTGGTCTTTAACAAAATAACAATTACCAAACGTAAACAATGCTTTTCAGTACACTACGTACATACAAACGTGTACATTAGGCTTAGCTTACTACCTAGATGCGTAGACCAGCTATCCGAAGAAAACGATTTAAAAGTAGCTTCTCTCGAGCGGACGGCGGAATGAACCAGATAAATGTACTCTAACAGCCCTTAGCTTGACTTGAGTGCTTTAGTTGCTTCATAAATAATACTTTACACAGATATTAACAGTCAAAATTGTCCACTTACTCATTTTATAATTCCCGCGATGATGTTCACCATCTTGAATTGATCGCGGAATGCAACACTAAACATAACTAGTCTACAGAGGGCGCTAGGGTTGTTCTTAGATGAAATTAATTTTCTTTGGCCCTGTTATAACAAAATATACTACCAGACTAAAGTTACCAGCATAATACCATGTCATGTTCAGCTTGCGAGTGGTATCCAGCTCGTTTCTGCTTAACATACAATTCTTTGAAATAATGGGCCCTGGATGCCATGCCACCTAGGCCCCCGGGGGGGGGGGGGGTGGGGGATGGGGGGGATGGGGGGGATGGGGGATGGGGGGGGGGGATGGGGGATGGGGGGGGATGGGGGATGGGGGGGGATGGGGGGGGATGGGGGATGGGGGGGGGATGGGGGATGGGGGGGATGGGGGGGGGGGATGGGGGATGGGGGATGATGGGAGGGGCAAACCCGGGATTGTTGAGGTCCTGGGGAGAATGGTGGAAATTGCACTCTGTGTCCTATTAAACTAATTTTGACCATTTAAAATATTGCCTTGACGGGAACAGCCCTTGACTAATATTATAGTGGTTATAATGTTTACAAGTTGGCAATATCTTAAAAGAAGTATTCAAAGTGTACAGAGGTAACACAACTTCTCAGACTGAGTGCACATTGCTTAAGAGTTTTGGCAATATCTCAACTTCTCAGATTGTGTACTACTATGGGACTCTCTTCTCTCAGGAATTTTTGCAATAATATCTCAAAAGAAGTATAAGAAGCGTTACCGCAATATCTCTAACTGTGTCTTGATCTAGGGATAATTATTCTTATAGTTTTGGCAATAAAGTAGTGCAGCTAAGCTTGAGTGCAGTGGCTTTGGGTTAAAGTAAAATGTGTTTTAAGACATTTTTCACTAGTGGCAAAGAAAAAGCAATTTCTTTTACAGGGGTATTTTATTATTTTAAAATCTTAATTACCACAAAGTTGTTTCTTGTTTCACATGACCAAGGTATTTATTTCACACTAAGCCATAAACATAAATGTGGCAAAATAAAATGAACATTTTGAAAATACTATACACATAACGGGCAAAAAACACTTAAAAGTTAAAGACAGTGGACATTATTGATAACTAGTTTTCACAGTTGATGTATCTCAACATATATGCATAAAATAACTAACCTGTAAAAATTTGAGCTCGATCGGTGTCAAAGTAGAGAGATAATAATGAAAGAAAAACCACCGTCACACAAAGTTGTGTGCTTTCGATGCTTGATTTCGAGACCTCAAATTCTAAATCCGAGGTCTTGAAATCAAATTCGTGGAAAATTACTTCTTTCTTCAAAACTATGGCACTTCAGAGGGAGCCATTTCTCACAATGTTTTATACCATCAACTTCTCCCAATTACTCATTACCAAGTAACATTTTATGCTAATAATTATTCTGAGTAATTACCAGGAGTGTCCACTGCCTCCAAGTGATTGATAGTTATGGTAATAGGCATTAATAGGGCTAACTGAAATTAATTAGGTTAGAAGACAATACCAGTATGAAAACAAGGGGTTGCATAGATTGGTTTTGACCTCATCGCAAATACTTGGTACGCAGGCATAGCGATCAAGTTTGATTGCGAGCTGGATCAGCATGCACCTTGTTCAACAGCGAGGGCTTCCCAAAAGAATTTGCGAAAAAGGTCTTTGATGACATTAGTTAACAACAGGGTGGACCACGTGAAGGTTGTCATCTTCCACCCCACAACAGTTAAAGGGATCATAATACATCAAAGTGTGTAACCATTACAACGATTGCTTCATTGGAAATGTTACCCCCCTTTGATACCTAGCCTACGGAGTAAAAAACCAGAGATAACAAATACTCTGGAAAACCCCACTTAAACTTATCTATAATAACTATGACTTAAGAAATGGTTTCAATTTTTCAATTAAAGTTGTTGACCAGGATTATGCGGTTAAAGAAAATTGTATATACTGTTTTCTAGCAGTAAAACCAGTTAATTACTTTCCTTTGTCTAAGATAAGATACATTATATAATTTAAATCAATATCCTATATCGGAAGTCATTATTAATAGTGGCTAGCTCCCTTTGTCTGCAGAGTGAAGAAACACTCTTGTGAGAAAGTACTCTTGAAAACCCTGATATTAGCATCAAATAGCTACTACATGGGCATTATCAAACTTGTCAACAATTTTGTAATTATAAAAACCTTGTTTACAAGTACTCTCAACTATAACACTGTTGCGAATGGTATATCACAATACCAATCTTAGTGTGGCATTTTTGCCACAAAATTAACACAAGATAATAAAACCAATGTCATGTCCTTTGTATTAAAAAAATACCATAATTAACGAGCAATCTCAAATATTGAAAGGTATAAAGATTATGGATACTGAGTGTGACATTAATGCAACATAATTAACAGTAGATAATATAAATGTTGTCACCTTTGTTATAACCATTGTAATTAACTAATATAGCAACTTGTACTCGGTACCCGGCGAACAGCGCCCTCTATTGAGCAAAAACTCCACATCATGCACAAATTTATGATAAATAGCACTGCCTAGCTCATAACAATGAACATTATAATTAATTAGCATAACAATGAGGATTCAAACACCCTCAAGGAACACAGTACAATGTCAAAACCATTGTAGTTAATTAACATATTTATGAGGACTCCATAAACCTACAATGCCATGCCCATTATAATTAATAAGTTTACTCGAATACCCTCAATAAACATACAATGTCATGACCATTGTAATTTATTAGCATAATAATGAGGACTAAAACATCCTCAAGGAACACAGTACAATGTCATGACCATAATTTAAAACCTCAATAACAGTTATTGTGAGTCACAATATTTATGTCCTTAAATAATAATACAAAAAAAAACATGGTGGCCACCATTAGGGGGGTACCCCCAGAACACTTATAATATTGTTGGGATGAATAACGGAAAGACAGAGTGACACTTAATAAAAGGTACCATTCATATTTAATACATCAATCAAATTCAGTAAAAGTAAAACTAAATTTTATTAGTTTGTAATGTAAAACCACTCATATACACTACATGACAAGCTTGTTGTCTTTATATTTCTGATGAGTTTACCCTATTGTTTCATATTTGTAATGAGCAATTGCATTACAAATTTACATAACTTGTTTCATGCTTGTAATGCAGTACTTCATTACGCACTTGAAACTTTGACATACTTGCAATGAGGTATTTCATTGCAAGGATGTTTTGCATGAGTGTAATGAAATACCTCATTACAAACAAGCAATATAAAAATGTGAATACATTAACTTGTAAGGAATTATCTCATTACAAGTTATTACGTATTCTGTCTACAAAATAAGTTGAACAAGGCAGCTTGAAGCAGGAACTTCATCACATCAAGACATCACTACAACTCAACAACTTAAAGACCTTAAATTCCTACAGCCAGCCCAAGCCATTCCTCATCACACCAGTAGACAAAAGTCCGCAGTTCAAGGCTACCATCACCCTTCCAAACATCGGCCATGCATCTCACAAGCTCCAACGAATCGTCAGCCAAGCTCAACTCAAGACCTTCCCAGAAACAAACAAGATTCAAACATCACTTCACACAGACGACCAGCATTCCCTCCGAATGCGATGACACAGAGGAGACCTGCTGCATTCATATCCATGAGAATAAAGCACACGGCAGTCTGGGACACCATGACAAATCAGCCTTGATCAAACACTCACACAAACAAAGGGTCTTTCAGAGCCAACACTCACACAAAAGAGTGTACCCACAAGTCAAATATACATATTTATAGTTTCTTCCTATTTCTATTTACCATGCAAAGCTTCAAGCAATACTATAAATATTCAAGTCATTGTTCCACAATAAGAAAACTTTGTTGTGTAAGTGAGTTCAATCTGCAGATGAATCTGGATGATCATGCTGTAACATCAAGATCCATTGGAAGATTTGTTCAATGTTGTTCATGCTCTTGGAAAGTCTACTCATTGGTCAAAGTACATCCTTAGTAACAGTCGAAGCTGGTGGATATGACCTTTGATGAGGGCAGTCATCATGAAGAAACAGTCCTCTTTACAAAGACGGTGTTGAAGCAACAGTTTCATTGGTGCTGCATAATGTGGCTCAGCATCTTGACGTAACCAGCTCTTAGTTGTTCCACTCTGTTCATCCTGTAATATGGTATAAAACAAAATTGAAACAAAAAGATTTGTAAGTTCAATTTTTGTGTTTAAGCAAAGTTTATTTTCCGCACGTTAATGGATTTCTCAGATTTATTAGCTAAAAGAGATCTTACCTTCAAGGATCCTGGTAAGTAGTTGTAGAAATACTTAATGTATATCTCCTCAAGCCATGACGTATCTAACTTTGTGTTGTGATGTCACATCTTCATGGTCCATGTTGACAGGATGGCAGAAAAGTAGTCATCACATAACCTGTATGTAAGTAGTAGAGCGACAGGTTGTCTTTAGCCGACGCCATCTTGAGAACCTCTGATGGCAGCCTTCTACGCCCCGTCCAGCATCAGCATCTTAAGCTCAGTTGTTTCTGGTTGTGTGCTGTGTCATTCAGCTGATGTAAGAATGCTACATCAATGGCCATTGGTAGCATTCTTGTATAGACCCCGTCTAGCGGATGACCTCTAGGGGTGCGCCATCTGAAAGAAAGTTGTTATCACATCAGTACAAACCATATAGAGACTAATATAATGTAACCATCTGATGATCATTACGGGACTACTGCTTCAAAATAAAATCACAAAATTAGCTCAAAAATTGAGTTCAAACACTACTTTTCATGAACAAGTTTGAAGTTTCTGTCATCTCAAAGATGCAGACTGTTAAAAAGATTGATGCAACAAACTCTATGCACAATCCTTTAAAGTTATGTTATTACATGTGTAACATCTGTTTTAGTTTTATGTCTAAAGAAATATAGTTGCCATTATTACATCTGTTGTTGATCCATCAGACTGCAATGAATTCTCTCATCCACCAGGGAGACAGGAACACAGGAACACTCCTCTATGAAGCCAGGCAACCAGCGGTTGTCTTCTTGGTCATCGGTGGATGGACGTCACCAGCACGAACGCAGATGCCATTGATGTGCAGTCTTCATTGGACTCCGTACTTCACAGGCAGTTGGTTTCGCATTTCACCATTGCAGTAAATAAAAGACAAAAAATAGATACATTCAGAAAATGTACTTCCAAATAGAACTATTCCATTTAGTTTGGGAATAATTTAGGTCAACATAAATGTGGGTTTCAGTTTTTTTATCATATTATCCGTTAGGGTTTATTTCTTTGAATTTTTAGAGAGTCAAATATTTCTCATAAGCTCGTTTGTCTGCATTTAGCAAATCGTACAAAAAAATTGTAAATTTTTCGTTAAACTTTGATGAACACTGATGAACACATCAGAGGAAAGAAAGGAATGTATAGGTTTTGTTCAGGGTTAAACTGCATGGTTTTATTGAGCTAGTTTTGTTTGGGCATTCAAAATAAGCCACATTAAGTTTTCAAAACCACTTTCTTTTACGACCTAATACTTATATGGACAGTAATAACTTATGCTGTATTTTACTTCCTTAAGTCCTCTTACCCGGAAACTTGCATCCTCAGACAATAAGACACCCTCGTCCTCCTTCCATGATCCTTGGTAGCCATTATGCTTGTGACATCACCTGTATATGGAGAATCATTCAACAACTGCATCACTAAGTTAGTTCAAAAATTGAGTTCAGTCGCTGCTTTTCAGCAACAAGTTTGAACTATTTATGTCATCTCAAAGACATCGATTGTTGTAAAAAGATTGACGCAACAAACTTTCTGCGCAATCCTTTAAAGTTATGTTATTACATGTGTAAAATCTGTTTTTGTTTCATTTCAAAACAAGTATAGTTGCCATTATTACATCTGTTGTTGATCCATCAGACTTCAATGCATTCTCTCATCCACCAGGGAGACAGGAACTATCCTCTATGAAGCCAGGCAACCAGCGGTTGTCTTCTTGGTCATCGGCGGATGGACGTCACCAGCACGAACGCAGAGGCCATTGATGTGCAGTCTTCATTGGAGTCCGTACTTCACAGGCAGTTGGTTTTCGCATTTCACCATTGCAGTAAATAAAAGACAAAAAATAGAAACATTCAGAAAATGCACTTCCAAATATTATTATCCCATTTAGTTTGGGAAAAATTTAGGTCAACCTAAAGTTGGGTTTGAGTTTTTCTATCATATTATTTGTTAGGGTTTATTTCTTTGAATTTTTAGAGAGTCAAATATTTCTCATTAACTCGTTTGTCTGCATTAAGCAAATCGTAATGAAAATTGTAAATTTTTCGTTAAACTTTGATGAACAGTGATATACACATCAGAGGAAAGAAAGGAATGTTTAGGTTATGTTAAGGGTTAAACTGCATGGTTTTATTGAGCTAGTTTTGTTCGGGCATTCAAAATAAGCCACATTAAGTTTTCAAAACCACCTTTTTACGACTTAATACTTATGGACATTAACAACTTATACTGTATTTTACTTTCTTAAGTCGTCTTACCTGGAAACTTGCATCCTCAGTCCATAAGACTACCTCGTCCTCCTTCCATGATCCTTGGTAGCCATTATCCTTGTGACATCACCTGTATATGGAGAATCATTCAACAACTGCATCACTAAGTTAGTTCAAAAATTGAGTTCAGTCGCTGCTTTTCAGCAACAAGTTTGAACTATTTATGTCATCTCAAAGAGATCGATTGTTGTAAAAAGATTGACGCAACAAACTTTCTGCGCAATCCTTTAAAGTTATGTTATTACATGTGTAACATCTGTTTTAGTTTTATGTCAAAACAAGTATAGTTGCCATTATTACATCTGTTGTTGATCCATTAGACTGCAATGCATTCTCTCATCCACCAGGGAGACAGGAACTATCCTCTATGAAGCTAGGCAACCATCGGTTGTCTTCTTGGTCATCGGCAGATGGAAGTCACCAGCACGAACGCAGATGCCATTGATGTGCAGTCTTCATTGGACTCCGTACTTCACAGGCAGTTGGTTTCGCATTTCACCATTGCAGTAAATAAAAGACAAAAAATAGATACATTCAGAAAATGCACTTCCAAATAGAATTATTCCATTTAGTTTAGGAATAATTTATATGAACATAAATGTGGGTTTGAGTTTTTCAATCATATTATTCGTTAGGGTTTATTTCTTTGAATTCTTAGAGAGTCAAATATTTCTCATCAACTCGTTTGTCTGCATTTAGCAAATCGTATAAAAATTGTAAATTTTTCGTTAAACTTTGATGAACACTGATGAACACTGATGAACACATCAGAGGAAAGAAAGGAATGTTTAGGTTCTGTTAATGGTTTAACTGCATGGTTTATTGAGCTAGTTTTGTTTGGGCATTCAAAAAAAGCCACCTTAAGTTTTCAAAACCCGTTTTTTTTGCGACTTAATACTTATGGACAGTAAAATAACTTATACTGTATTTTAAGTCGTCTTACCCGGAAACTTGCATCCTCAGACCATAAGACACCCTCGTCCTCCTCCCATGATCCTTGGTAGCCATTATCCTTGTGACATCACCTGTATATGGAGAATCATTCAACAACTGCATCACTAAGTTAGTTCAAAAATTGAGCTCAGTCACTGCTTTTCAGCAACAAGTTTGAACTATTTAAGTCATCTCAATAACATTGATTGTTGTAAAAAGATTGACGCAACAAACTTTTTGCGCAATCCTTTAAGTTATATTATTACATGTGTAAAATCTGTTTTAGTTTTATGTCAAAACAAATGTAGTTGCCATTATTACATCTGTTGTTGATCCATCAGACTGCAATGCATTCTCTCATCCACCAGGGAGACAGGAACACTCCTCTATGAAGCCAGGCAACCAGCGGTTGTCTTCTTGGTCATCGGCGGATGGACGTCACCAGCACGAACGCACATGCCATTGATGTGCAGTCTTCATTGGACTTCGTACTTCACAGGCAGTTGGTTTCACATTTCACCATTGCAGTAAATAAAAGACAAAAAATAGATACATTCAGAATATGCACTTCCAAATAGAATTATTCCATTTAGTTTGGGAATAATTTATATGAACATAAATGTGTGTTTGAGTTTTTCTATCATATTATTCGTTAGGGTTTATTTCTTTGAATTTTTAGAGAGTCAAATATTTCTCATCAACTCGTTTGTCTGCATTTAGCAAATCGTATAAAAATTGTAAATTTTTCGTTAAACTTTGATGAACACTGATGAACACATCAGAGGAAAGAAAGGAATGTTTAGGTTCTGTTAAGGGTTAAACTGCATGGTTTATTGAGCTAGTTTTGTTTGGGCATTCAAAATAAGCCACATTAACTTTTCAAAAGCACTTTTTTCTACGACTTGATACTTATGGACAGTAAAATAACTTCTACTGTATTTTACTTTCTTAAGTCGTCTTACCTGGAAACTTGCATCCTCAGACCATAAGACACCCTCGTCCTCCTTCCATGATCCTTGGTAGCCAGTATCCTTGTGACATCACCTGTATGGAGAATCATACAATAACTGCATTCAAACCGCAAAATTAGCTCAATCATTGAGTTAATGTAACATGACATCATCGGACATAAAAAAAAATGGGTATGTACATTCCCAAGAGGAATTTCTGTGTCAGTCACATTAAAGCCATTGGACCCTTTCGGTAAACAGTATTGTCCAAGTCCCACACTTCGTGTATCACAACTTCTATATCAAATAACAAACCTGTGAAAATTTAGGCTCAATCGGACAGCAGAGTCCGGAGAAAATAAAGGGAAAACCCACACCTGTTTTCGCGCGTTTCGCCGTGTCATGACATGTTTATAACAAATCCGTAATTCGAGCATTTATATTGTTTTACCGTTTTCTCAAAAAGTAAAGCATTTCATGGACTAATTTTTCAAGAGAAGTGTTTCACCATTACCTTCTGTAAACCCTGTAAATTATGTAAAGGGTCCAATGGCTTTAACTCAGATGTAATGCCCTTTGGATTGAATGATCAGAGTTTCAAAATGAAATTAACAATTTATGTACAACAATTTATCGACCATGTATTTCAAAATATGGTGATATCCACTATTGTTTTATTTCTATAAAATAAATTGTTGGGCATCAGACATAATGGCTTTTTACACCATTACAATATGAAGTCAGAGACCCTTCCCCCCAATAAACAATTTTATTGAAAAATAGTGAATCCCCCAGCTCAATTTGACCTTTGCAGGAGCCCCTCTTTAACATAAATTAACAAGTTATCATCATTTCAGGAAAATCCTTTACAAATTACGGCCCTGAATGAACTTCCAAACTATTAACATCATGCAAATAAACTTACCCTCAGGTTGTATTCCTGAACTTTAAAATGAGTGTCGTTTCCTCACAGCATACCTCCACTCACCACAGCTCCAATGGTGTCATCAGGGTCTGGAAAACAGCTGAAGGGAATGAAACATAAAAGATGTTGTAAGGGTATCAAACATAATGGCATTTTACACCATTATCAAATGAAGTGAGAGACCTCCCCCCCCCCCCAAAAAAAAAAAAAAAAAACCCAAAAGAACTCAACAATTTTCATATCAATTTGAAAAGTAGTGAAGAGCAAAACTCAATTTGACATTGTTCTTTGCCTGATGCTCTCTTTAAGCAATAGCACATCATCGATAAAACAGTATTGTCCAAAGACCCACAGTTCGTGTATCACAACTTGTACACAAACCTGTGAAAATTTAAGCTCAATCGGTCATCAGAGTCGGGGGAAAAATAACGGGAAAACCCACCTATGTTTACGCACGTTTCGCCGGTCACAACAAGTGTTTATAATAATCAGTCGTTCTCAATATTGAGAATTGATAATTGTATTAATGTCTTCTCAAAAAGTGAAGCATCTCATGGAATAATATTTCACAGGGAAGTCTTCAACCATTACCTTCTGTAAAACCTGTGAGTTATTTATTAATCTTTGAACTTTAATTTGTTGTTCTGTTCAAAAAGTGTTCATTGGCTTTAACCAAAATTAACCAAATATGATAATTTCAGGATTTTTGGTTTACAATTTTGGTCCTGCAAGAACTTTTAAACTATAAACATCCTGAACATAAACTTACCTTCAGGTTCTATTCCTGAACTTTAAAATGTGTAAGTGTTGTTTTCCTCACAGCAACCTCCGCTCACCACAGCTCCAATGAAGTCTTCATGGCCCTGGAATGACTGGTGCAGTTTCCATTGGACTCCATAATGCGTATTCCAATGGCAGTTGGTTCCGCATTTCACCATTGCAGTAAATAAAGAACAGAAAATACATACATTCAGAAAATGCACCTCCAAACACAATGATTCCATTTAGTTTGGGAATATTTCAGGTGCATATAAATGGTGTGAGTGGTTGTTACATGACAAGTGACTGATAACGGATGGTGTGGAGTTATAGATGGGGTACGTTTTCGCTGTCGTATAACGAACCCCTGATTGTTAAGATGTAACATGCAAGCATGGAAATGAGCTTAGTAGATTTTAAAGTGATGGTGTAGATGGGAGTGAGCTTGTTAATCATGCAGTTTGGTGCAGGTTTGATGTTAGAGTGAATAAATGGTAATAATAATATACCTTTAGGATGGACGTAATCCCTCTGTGCCGTAATACCACGAGATTACAGTGGTTGCTGGGTCTGTCATGAGAGAGCATGTAGATGAGAAGGACTCCATCCCAGGTCCTCAATCTCAGTCACTGCATGTTGGGAAATAAAGATAACATTCTCAAAGTTGTGAAACATTTTTGCCAACACCAGAGTAAAAGATGGTAGCTCCAGTGGTTAGAGAGTAGTTTTGGAACGAGGGGCAAGGTGCTAAATAAAGTACTTGAACGAGACTGAATGCATTGGAATGCCAATTACATGTAAACTTGCTTATAATACGTTTGTCATGTTATTGTATTTTTGGTGCATTTACACTTCTAGTTTTCCTGCCGTTATCATTCACAAAAACTACTAAGCATGTAGAACTACAGCACCTCAGATAGTAATATTTTTAGGAAAGCTTTACACAATCATTATCTCTGGTGTAAGTTAAATGTAAATCTGCGGACATCGTCTTTTGTGTTACCAAAGTATCCAAATCCTTTAATTTTTAAACAGAAGTAAAGATCACACACTTTGTGTAAGCTTTAAAAAATAATATCCAGGGTCTTTCACAGGGTGCAAAGATCTTGCATGTAGCAACTACGGTTCTCCAGTAAATTTTTTGGTAAAAACTTAAACATTGATTTAAAGTTATAACGTCATCTAATTCCAAAACTTGTTAAGTTTTATTGCCACACTGAGGTCTAAGTTCAAAGTGAAACCCTAGCCTTTTTGGATCACACACTAAGCGCTGGAATCAAGAATCCATAACCATCCATATACTATAAAATAAACTTGTGTAGGCTTCTAACGAAATTTGTCTCATTAACATTATTTTTAAGAGTGGCCACTAACTGTTTAATTTTCTTTTATTAACCAGTCTTATAAAGATTAGGTTTCAAAGAAGTTTGACAAAGATCGGTTTCCCGTCCAAGTAGCTCATTCTACATGCAGGATTGTAAATGAATGATCGCTGGGGAGTATTTGGTTTTGGCAAAGTTGTTTCTTTAAATTAAAAGATATCACACCAGACACTATCCAATGTGAAACCATCCGAAATCTCATTGAACGCAGGAGTTGGCTGAAATTTAATTGTTTCTCTTTTGTGAACCATCCAATTCACCTTGGGGCATTTTTTTTTCTTCACCTGGGCTCTGTGACTTTCGCAATGGTTTTAAGGAATGCTCCCCATCCAAGCCCAGACCTTTTGAAGCCATTGGACCCTTTCGGTACAGACAAAAAAACAAAAGTTCACAGATTTGCAAATAATTTACAGGGTTTACAGAAGGTAATGGTGAAAGACTTCTCTTGAAATATTAGTCCATGAAATGCTTTACTTTTTGAGAAAACAGTAAAACAATATAAATTCTCGTTAGCGAGAATTACGGATAATTATTTAAAACACATGTCATGACACGGCGAAACAAGAGTGGGTTTTCCCGTTATTTTCTCCCGACTCCGATGACCGATTGAGCCTAAATTTTCACAGGTTTGTTGTTTTATATATAAGTTGTGATACACGAAGTGTGGGACTTGGACAATACTGTTTACCGAAAGTGTATAATGGCTTTAAGTTGTTGACTAATTCCCTGAAATGTAATTTCACACTAGCCCAATTCCATGGCCTCATTTGCTCATGCTATGTCATGCTCTACTCCAAATGTAAACGAGCAGAGTATATTGGACACTGCTGGACCATAGAGCTAGGACCCTAGATCCATGGCTGGACACAGTACTGCTGACCTTAAACAAGGTGAAGGCTTACCAATAAACCACTTATCACTCAGGTTGACTTCCCCTTATTAAACAGTAATCTATCTGGCTGTGTTCATGATAGCCTTAGGAGGGTTTGGCAGTACAGCACAGTAACAACAATTTAAAACTAAGGTTATGGCTAGTTAGCAGAGAACTCCATGAGAACAAGGTCAAAAAGGATTGAAAAGGCAATTTCAAGGAGAATGATGAACTAGATGAAGATTTCATAGTGAGAGCATGTCAACTGCAGAGTTTCTGTAGTGTTTTACTTAATACATGGAGGTATGCATTAGCCCACAAAGATAACCTGGAGTTGTGGAAGAGTAGTGGCCGAGCAGTACTGTCAAGAGCACCAAATTCAAACTCTGGTGTTTCTGATCAGCAGAGTGAGTGTTCAAATCCCCAGCCGTGCCACTTGTGTCCTTAAGCAAAACACTTAACCATTGCTTTGTCCTTCGGATGGGACGTTAAAGGCAGTGGACACTATTGGTAATTACTCAAAAAAATTATTAGCATAAAACCTTTCATGGTGACGAGTAACAGGGCAAGGTTAATGGTATAAAACATCGTGAGAAATTGCTCCCTCTATAGTGCCATACATGTAGTTTTCAAGAAAGAAGTAATTTTCCACAAATTTTACACATTTGATCACGAGACCTAAGATTTAGAACTTAAGGTCTCGAAATCAACCATAAAACAAACATAACTTTGTGTGACAGGGCGTTTTTTTTTCTTTCATTATTTTTCTCGCAAGATCGATGATCGTTTGAGCTCAAATTTTCACAAGTTTGTTATTTTATGCATTTGTTGAGATACACCAACTGTGAAGGCTAGTCTTTGACTATTACCAATAGCGTCCACTGCAGGGGTCGAAATTGCCACTAGCCCGCTAGCCCGGGACTACCAGATTTACAGCCGGGCTACTCATTTTTCCAGTTTGATAGCCCGACGGGCTAGTGGAAAAATAATGCAAAAATCATCATTACAAACAATAAAGAACTATGTTATTGGTGTATTGTAAAGTTTGAGCCGTGACGCGAGACATAATGTGTCTTTCGGGCTACCAAAATCTAATCAGGGCTACTAAAAATTATTGGTCACTAGCCCTGCTGACTACCATGGAAATACACTTAATTTCGACCCCTGCACTGCCTTAAAGAATCTTATTATATTTACTATAGACAAGAGACACAATTTTACAATCCAATGTTATGCTCAAAAAGTAAAGTGGATGACATTTATGTATCAATGTTTGGACTATTATCAGGCAGGCTACAATAGAACTTGTAAACTTCAAATAATTAGATGTTAAATTGAAGGAAAAAACAGAGATGAGGCAGACACAATAAGAAACTTAGTCTTAAACCTAAAACAATTCAACGAGGGGGAGGCATATATGTTAACTAATGAGGGTGAAAATTGGGTGAGCATTTGTTTGCTACTTCTTTTTTGCAGGGATAATTTTCTGGACCAACGCGGCTGAGCTCACTGTGAGAACAAACAACATAGAGACAAGCTTGCAAACAGACTAATTGCCAGATGCAGTTTTAAATAAGAATTCCAGGAGTGTGAAGGGCAAACGTTTCCTAGCCCACCTTGTTGAGCTGTAAATGGCTTGTATTTTTATTTATTTTTTCGTTATTTTAATAGTGATAATTGAATCACCTAGCAAATGTTTTAATTTTTAATATTAATGAGGGTTAAAACAACATTCTCCAAAGAAAATGATATAGGGCACATGGCTTATTTAAGTCTCTGTATTTATTTCACAGAATGCTCAGCAGAATATTCAGTCACAAGATCTGATCCTCGTAAAATGTAAGTTAAAAAGTGTTTGAGAAAACTTTTCCGGAGGGCAATTTTTCTTTATATGGCCCAACATTGTGACAAATTTTTGTACCTAGTAAAAAGTTGTAGAAACGCCTAAAGCACTAAATTTGCATTTGCAAGTGCAACTAACGAGTGGAGCCTTACATGGTTCTAAGTTTTGGTCAAGTGATAGGAGACTCTTTGCTTGGCAAGTCAAACAACGGTCAAACCACAAACAATTTATTTACAGACTGTTTTTACATCAATCACGAGAGGTAACAGATTTGCCGCGATTATAGGGACACCTTGAAAACAGGATGTCCTACGATACGAGAAGAAGCATTTACATGTAGACGGCGAACACAGCATTTAGTAACGTAGCACAGCATAGCACATGGTGCACAGGAAAACAAGGCAAAATACTCCCATAAATATAAAACAATATCTAACTAACTTCAGTCATCTAGCTTACTTTAAAAAGTTACCATCCGCATCCTGCTACAACCACCCTTACCGTAGCTTAGCGTTGAGTCAACTGGCCAACCACGCTGCCAGAGTTTTAACAAAAGTGAAAGAAATCTGAACGGAAATTTCCACTGAATCACGTGCTAACAGAAAAAAAAAGAACTTACGTAATACTTTTACAACTGGGTAAATCATCAAAACAAAGGCTCATAGTCGAGGGGTAGAAAACTCCACATGATAACAACAAACAAAAGCTGGGCCCGAAGAAATGCATGCTGTATTTATGAATGAGTTCAATAGATGGATAATAGCTGGCATTTCATTGGCTTTTACTTTCCGTGTTCTGATTGGTCTGCTCTGTGACGTAGTATGTCACGTACACATCCAGGGGTCAATTTCATGAATACTGCTCAGCAGGTTTGTCTGTGCTTCTGATTGGATGGCCATGGATCCTCATTTTGTCACAAATTCTTAATAGGATTTCGTGTGTTAAATGCCCTCCATTAAGAACTGTGCTGGTAAAAATACCAAGATCTGATTGGTCAACCGCTCTCAAGCTTGGATCGTCACAAAACTCTTAATGGGATAACGTGTAGTAAATGCTCTTCATTAAGAACTGTGCATGTAAAAATACAAAGATCTGATTGGTCGACAGCTCTCGAGCTTGGATCCTTGTTTTGTCACAAAATTCACAATGGGATTTCGTGTGTTAAATGCCCTCCATTAAGAACTATACAGGAAAAAATACCAAGATCTGATTGGTCAACCGCTCTCGAGCTTGGATCCTTATTTTTGTCACAAAACTCTTAATGGGATTACGTGTAGTAATGCTCTTCATTAAGAACTGTGTAGGTAAAAATACCAAGATCTGATTGGTCGACAGCTCTCGAGCTTGGATCCTTGTTTTGTCACAAAGTTGTCACAAAATTCTTAATGGGATTTCGTGTGTTAAATGCCCTCCATTAAGAACTATACAGGAACAAATACCAAGATCTGATTGGTCAACCGCTCTCGAGCTTGGATCCTTCTTTTTGTCACAAAATTGCCAATGGGATTTCATGCGTGAAGTAAGGGGTGCGTGTGTGTTGGGGGGGGGGGGGGGGGGGTCAGGGAGTTGAACTTTGTCCCCACTTGAACTTGTGTGTGATTGTTTGTGAAAAAGGTATAGCAAGACGACCAAGTGGGGTAGGAATAGTAAACGAGATATAATACTTCTTAATGTTGTATTAATATGATTGTTTTATGTGGGTTAGGTTTTAACACTGTTACTAGTTATAGTTGTGGGTAACAAATAAATCAATTGGTGCAAGAATGTTGGCCTACTTTAAGCGCAGACTCATACTTTGGCATTTTGCCGCCGCCTATTGTCCGGCCCGCAAATGTTTCAAAGAACCTTTAAGTGGTCTAGTCCCTCAATATTCTTCTTTAAATTTCATCCAGCATTTATTTCGAGCGGTATTTTTCAAGTGGGAATAATATTCGATACTGAAGTCTTCAGAAAGAAGCACACTTCTTGTTTTCTTTTTTTTTTTCTTTTTTTTTCAAAAATTGCAGATTCTCCTGACTACTTTTAACACTTTTTAAATAGCGTTTATGAACCAATCGAAGCAAACCAAATAGAGCATAGATTTTAATAAGTAAAGGGTCGTACAGCTAAGATTTGCAGTAACAATCCGCTGTATGTTATACTGAAATATTCAGCCCTGGGGCCACAAAGCAAAAGTGGCTCCCTAAAGAAGCTAAAGACAGGTACAAAAAACAGATCATTTTATTCCAAAGAATGGTTAGTTGTAGGGTGGTATCTAATGAATGCCGCCATCTACAATGCACTTTTGGTGGATGCAAATCCTATAACGCCCTCTGTCAATAGAAATGGTCAGGATAAATAAAACAACTTGAAACTTTCCGCCCTCAAATTAAAGGCATTTTCGGTTAATCAAATTGTGATTCATGCCCAGCTAAAACTTAACTGAACCTCTCAGAGGTCGTACTTAGCAACAACATTTTATATAAAGCACTTTTCACCCAAAGGGTGTAGCTAAGCGCTTGTAATATTATACCCATGGTCACTGTGGGCCGCTTATTCAGTCCTTACATCTCAGCACCCTGAGGAGTATACAGCCTGCGCAACTATGCGCTAGTGCACTAAATCAATTACTAGAACCATCTCTGCCTGCCACATCATGTAACCATTAACCCCTGGGGAGAGAGAAGCAATTACAGTTAGGTTGCTTGCTCAGGGACACAAGTGTAATGACAGGGACTTGAACCCACACTTGGCCATAACATCTAAAAAAGAGTTCCAATGCACATGACATTTTAAATAAGCAAAATTATAGACTTGATAGTAGCATGGCCGTAAAGTTATCTGATAAGCAAGCTTGTGTTTGGTGACAGGTATTACAATGCATCTGCTAAGCAAGCTTTGGTTGAGAGACAAACGAACTCATCTGCAAATTAGAGTAGAGGGACAGGTAAACTCATCCGATAAGCAAGCTTCAGTTGGACGACAGGTAAACGCATCTGCTAAGCAAGCTTTGGATGCGAGAAAGATGAGCTCAGCTGCTAAGCAAGCTTGGGTTCGGGGACAGGTTAACAAAACTGATACACAAGCTTCGGAATGCATGAACAAGAAAACTTTTTTTTACTGTTCAGATCAAGAAAATATAGTGGAATTCAATCATTATTTCGTAAGCGTTGCATCAAAACACCATCGATACATATTTCTACAGACTAATAATTTGAACACAACAGACATATGCAATGTCCTCAGGATAGTTGCAAAGAGGAAATAATTGCCATGCGAAACCGGTCTCTACTCTGGCATTATTCATGAGCATCGAAGTGTGTCATCAGATCAGTTCAGGATACCATTCAAACTGTTCTTTCAAAAAAAGGGGGCATAATTTATCAGGATCGTTTACTTTCACACGCAGAGATTGTTTTGAGAATGTTTTATTTGCAAAAGAGTCGAGCGCTATATAGAGCGCTTTCTTCAGAAATTTATTAACATCTGCCATGGTTTGTAGTGGTAAGTGCATTCTTTAGTGATTCACTTTTATCAATTAACACGATTTTGCAGGTGCCTATGCTGCCCTAGACTTGATTCAAGTCCCATTCTTGAGTGAGAGATCCCTAGAATGTCATGCCAACTTAATGAAACAACCCATAGCATACAGTACATGCAGTGTGTGGTCTGATTGGTCTGTTCCTAATGACATAGTTTGTCACTACTACAAACTTTCGCTAGACACCACGCCCATATACTGTGTGCCTCATGTTATCCTAGGAAAAAAATAAACAGTCAGCTGGCTGAACCCCAGTTGTAGTTCCATTAATTCTGGGTGACCCAGAGTGAAATAATTAAAAGGATAAAAATCAAACTAACATCACTTGGTTGGCAAAATTGACATTATTATATCTGAGTAGTATTAATAAAATACATCAAGTCGAGTCTCCACCGTGAAGCATTTTTTGTCATGATGTAACTAATCCGTAATAACGGATTACTTATCCGTAATAACGGATTACTAATCCGTAATAACGGATTACTAATCCGTAATAACGGATTACTAATCCATAAGAATGAATTAACGGATTAATAATCCGTAATAACGGATTGCGAATCCGTTATAACGGATTACTAATCCGTAATAACTGATTGCGAATCAGTAATAACGGATTTGAATTTTATTTTTTGTTGGCACTAATGGGCCTTCGTAAGCTTCAACCATGCTTCAACAATCAAAGTTACAAAAAAAAAAAGTCACAACAGACGTACAAAACAAAACATTCCTTTTGGCTGATATAGGTGGATGTTTTTACTATTGACATCTAATACATACATAAGTAAGTGATACTTTTACTTACATTTACATTGTTTACAGAGTTGTTTGTTTTAATTTAACTTTATTTTTAAGAATAAGACTAAGATTAAGATTAAGAAGAGTAGAGGCGTAGACCAAACCGAAGAAAACGCATTTAAAAGTAGCGGACGGCGGAATGAACCAGATAAATGTAATCTAACAGGCCTCACCTTCACTAGTGTGCTTTAGTTACTTCATAAATAATACTTTACACAGATATTTACAGTAAAAATTGTCCACTTACTCATTTTATACTTCCCGCGGCATTCACCATCTTGGAATGATCACGGAATGCAATACTAAACAAAACTAGTCTACAGAGGGCGCTAGTCAATAATTAACAGGGATCAATAGCTATTTTGGGGGGTTTATCAGAATAAGGCGTACCAGCCAAAGTTGACAAGTTTTGGTAATGCTTCTCAGTGTATTGTTCAGCTTCCTGTTTGGTATAGAGAGTTTTTGTTACTGCGGTAGATGCATGCTTCGAAGATATTAGTAGTTTTCAGCCAAACATTGTTGTTTTCGACAAGAGTCAAAGCCAACGCAAATGCAGATGAGGCCAAATAATATCATTACCCTCACAGAACCATCCGTCGTCTAAACTGACAACCCCTATTAATATTTGATACAGAGTTTGGCGACATAAATCTCAAAAGATTCGTATAAGAAGCGTCAATGCGTTAATACTTCTCAGACTGTGTGTTCCTCTAGGGATTATTCTTATAGTTTTGGCGATAATTCATTTTGTCAACTAAAATTATTAAATGCTTTATACTCAGCATAAGTCTGGGTGGTGCATGTTGTTGTGCATAAACAGTGGGGTGACTGGTGACCAGTCTATGTGAGTTAAGCAATGCTGAGCATTAACAGCTGGGCCCAATTTCATAGAGCTGTTTAAGCAAAAATTTTTGCTTAAGCAAAAATTTCATTGCTTAGTAAAATCAGATTACCGGCCAAGACTCCACTCAATTGTAATGCTAAGTAAACAACAGCTTAATACTAGTCATAAGCAATGTATATGGCAGGAAATTTTGGCCAGTAACATGTGTAAAATAAGCGAGCTATTTTCGTGCTTAAGTAAATTTCTTGCTTAAGCAGCTCTATGAAATTGGCCCCAGGTCATGTGACTGGTTGGGTGGCCTCTGAGGGCTATTTGCATGAATACAAGGGATAATCAGCAAGCAGCTGAGGTCAGTAAATTGGGTTTTTGATTGGGTAAGGGCTTGGCCAATCATAGGTTTAGATTCCAACTTCTAACCAATGGGGTTGCATTATCTAAGGGGTCTTTTGGGAGGGAAAAGGGTTAAACATCACTTTTGTCACAGTTTTTGTTGGTCATGCAAAAGCTGTAACCGAAATCTCAGTAATGGTGTCTGTAGCAAATTGTGTCCGAGTATAAGGAGGTACAGAAGCTTTAGAATAAAGTACAATGTGTTTTTAGAAATGTTTCAATAATGAAAAACAAAACAATGCAATGTCTTTTACAGGACAATATTAGTATGTTTTAGTAATTTTACAATGTTAATTCTATATCACACAGTTGTTTCTTGTTTCATATGATCAAGGTATTTATTTAACACTAAACCATACATGTAAATGTTGAACCTGGCAAAATAAAATGAACATTAAACTTACTATACACGTAGCGGGCAAAAACACTTCAAAGTAAAGTGATCAATAGTTAAGGTAATACGCATTAATAGGGCTTCTGAAAATAATTAGGTTAGAAGACAATACCAGTATGAAAACAAAAAGTTGCTACATAGATTGGTTTGGACAATCTCGCAAATACTTGGTACGCATGCATAGCATGGGGATCATGTTTGATTGCGAGCCGGATCAGCATGCAAACCAGTTCTGCACCGATGCAGAGTCAGGGGTGCCATTGAGATACAAGCACATCACACAGTTCCACAAGACATCACTCTAACTGACAGGCATTACAGATCAAGAACAACTTGGATCCTTTCGCCCAAATGTGCATCACTCCAGTGCTACTTTGCTCCACCACCACTACTAGTCCAGCTTTCTCCTGACGACGAGCGGAGTCTACTGTTCGAAATGTCGAGACCACACAGGATCTTTTCAGAGTCAACACTAACACAAACAAGAGTTACAAATTGTTGTACACGCAAGTTTACTATAATACTTATAGTTTCTTCCTATTTATCCACATCCTGCAAAGCTTCAAACAATACTAATATTCAATTCATTGTTCCACAATAAGAAAACTTTGTGTTAGTGAGTTCAATTTGCAGATGAATCCGGATGATCATGCTGTAATATCAAGATCCATTGGAAGATTTGTTCAATGTTGTTCATGCTCGTGGAAAGTCTACTCATTGGTCAAAGTACATCCTTAGTAACAGTCGAAGCTGGTGGATATGACCTTAGATGAGGGCAGTCATCATGAAGAAACAGTCCTCCTTTACAAAGACTGTGTTGAAGCAACAGTTTTATTGGTGCTGCATAATGTGGCTCAGCATCTTGACGTAACCAACTCTTAGTTGTTCCACTCTGCTCATCCTATAATAACAGAAAATAAAAAAGATTTTAAAGTTAAATTTGTGTGTATTAGCAAAGTTTTAGCAAATATCAAAGCAAGCTTAGTCCTTTCACACAAGAGCACTTTAGCAAGGGTCCCTTGCTATTGTAGCCTGGTGGTAAAACTTAACAAAATGTTCCTTGTATGAAAGGACAACCATTTTTTTTTCTGTCCAAGTTCTCTTGCAAAAACATTTCTACATTTTACAACAGGCTAAAATTAAGCAACAGACCCCAGTTAAGTTGCCGTCATGTGAATAGCACTTTAGCTTACAAAAGCCTTGCTTCACCCTATGCCTAGATGTTGTCCTGTTTGTCATTATTTACTCAACTTCGGTGTAAATTGTTATTGTCTTTACTACATCTGTGGTGTGCCATTATTTATTCATTATCATGTATATTAAATTTAATGATGTACACAAATTAATGTAACTTTATGGCAACATTGAAATAAATATATTGAAATGAAAGAGATCTTTTACCTTCAAGGATCCTGATAAGTAGGTGTAGAAACACTTAATGTCTATCTCCTCAAGCCATGACGTATCTCTCTTTGTGTTGTGATGTCACATCTTCATATGGTCCATGTTGACAGGATGGCAGAAAAGTAGTCATCACAATCACCTGTATGTAAGTAGTAGTTGAGCGAGAGGTTGTCTTCAGCCGACACCATCTCAGGAACCTCTCCTGGTCGCTTTCCACGCTCCCTACAGCATCAGCATCTTAAGCTCAGTTGTTTCTGGTTGTGTGTGGTGTCCTTCTGCAGCTGATCTACGAATGTTAGTCTCCCCCTACCCTTGCTCCTGTTTTCAGCGATGGGTTCCAAGAGAACTAGGGGCTCACAGCTAGCTCTAGATGGCAGATACAGTGGCCAGCCAGCCTCATTCTTCGTTTCCTGATCTTGACAGATACTCTTGGTTGGGCATCAAAGAGCTGGAAGTTGGGCATAGATGGTCTTCCAAGTTTACATCAAGGGCCATTGGTAGCATTCTTGATATAGATGCCATCTAGCGCTCTTTCTTGAGCTGCATCAAGATCAGCACAATTTGCACCATCGGACTGAAGAGAAAGAATGACCTCTAGGGGAGCGCCATCTGAAAGAAAGTTGTAATCACATCAGTACAAACCATATAGAGTCTAATATAATGTAATCATCTAGTGATCATCACGGGACTACTGCTTCAAAATCAAATCAAAATTAGCTCAAAAATTGAGTTCAATCCCTACTTTTCTAAGTTTCTGTCATCTCAAAGACGCAGACTGTATATTTTAAAGTGATGGTGTAGATGGGAGTGAGCTTGTTAATCATGCAGTTTGGTGCAGGTTTGATGTTAGAGTGAATAAATGGTGATAATAATATACCTTTAGGATGGACGTAATCCCTCTGTGCCGTAATACCACGGGATTACAGTGGTTGCAGGGTCTGTCATGAGAGAGCATGTAGATGAGAAGGACTCCATCCCAGGTTCTCAATCTCAGTCACTGCATGTTGGGAAACAAAGATAACATTCTCTAAGTTGTGAAACATGTTTGGCAACAACAATCACAGTAAATGAAGGTAGCTCCAGTGGTAAGAGAGTTAAGCAGCCCTGATGGGCCAGCACTAAGTGCTTAAAGAAGTGCTTGAATGAAAATGTTTGCATGGGAATGCTGTTTAAACTTGCTTATAATGTGTTTGTCATGGAATGTATTTTTGGTGCATTTACACTTCTAGATCTCCTGTTGTTATCATTCACAAAACTAGGCCCCCACCCCAACATTTCTGCAGTTTCCCAAACTCTATTGCCTCATGGGTGTTATAAGTAGTACACAGTGCTATCATGCTCTACGCCAAATGTAATCATTGGTCTTACCACAGTAATTACTTTTCTGTGCTTAGCAGCTTTGTGATGATTGGTCACTGACTGGAGAAGCAATTGGTTATGGTTAGACTGTTGCATTATAACCAAGTTATTATAGCTAATCCTACTGGGGTCGATTTCACAAAGAGTTAGGACTAGGTCTAACTTAGGACTAGTCCTAGGAGATATACAAATTGCATGGATAGTCCTAAGTTAGGACGAGTAACTAGTCCTAAATCGAGATAACACTAGTCCTAACTCTTTGTGAAATCCACCCCTGGGAATCTTTACCACAAGCAGAAAGAGCTTTTTATACATCAAATTCTGCTAAGCAAACTTTTCTGCTTAGCCGCTTTGTGGTGGGCACTGACTGGAGAAACAATTGGTTGGACTGTTGCATATAAGCTATTTTATAGCTAATCCTCCCGGAAATCTTTCACACAGAAAGAGTTCCTTTTTGTAACATCAAATTCGGCTCAGCAGCTTTTTGTAATAGTTATTGGGCCCTGAAACTGAGAGAGGCGAGATGGGTTGGATTGGAGCACTGTTGGATTTGGAAAATTTTACCAAAGATTTGTTTTTTTCTTTACAAATATTGAAATTACCAACAGCATTGGGTGAATTTCGCTGCTTGGGTACAATTATTGCCAAGTTCTACTTTTCATTTCAAGAGTCATGAGAAGACTTGGAAATCACATGTAGCCTAGTTTTGAGCATAGTGTGGCGGCGCTGTTGAATCATTGGGGAAGAAAACGACAACTGTTTGGCACCATTTGTGGCTGTACTTATTGACGAGTGGTGGCAATTGGCGGACCCAATGGAGATTCAACACCTCAGTTGAATCTCCCCCTATTCAATGTCTGGGGCACTCTGTGCCGGAAAGTCCTGCCTCCTTCAAATAGGCCTCTACCTATTTCATTTTAGTGTGTGTGGGGGGGGGGGTACAATATTTTCCCTTATCAAATTCCCATATTTTTTCTCTTTCAGATTGGGTTTCTTGTTTGTTCCAACTAGAACAACTGATTCCAGATGCTTGTTTCGTTTTGCAACTACTTGCACATGCCGATATTTTTTTTCTGGCCAATATTTACAGCACTGGTTTAATAATCGTAATCTGTACTGTGTATTGCAATACATCGTACAAATAACCAAGATGACAAGCTGGTGTCTTGCACAAACTTTTCTAAACATTGTGCATTAACCACGGTTAAGTAAAACTTTGGTTTGGTGTACTACTATATCGTAACATCAGTGCAAAAACATTGTATCTCCTTAAGTAGCATTAACAATTCACGCAAGTTTGAACGTTTTAAAAGTATTACAAATCTCACTTAAAAGAACCAGGATGTACCAACAAAACCAAAAGGCGCCAAGATACAACAAATTTATCATGTGTTTGCGCGCGAGATGACTTTTACAATTGAGATATTCTGTTGTTGCACTGACTGACAAGGATATTTGTAACATAATCATCCAAATATGTGAAGTTTAAACAATTGTTTCTGTCAACATTAAAACATGCATCGGTAGTTGCATCACTATTTCCCTTTTTAGATCTGCCAAACCTACCCCCCCCCCCTTCTTTCTCAAGACAGGACCTCCGGCAAATTTAACCCCCTCTGTTTTTCTGACCTTGGATCCGCCCCTTTTTAGTCTGCCCCTCGGTAGCCAGGGATACTAATGGTGCCTTTGATCGATACAGGGTTTGCCAGTCCCGCCTTCTGATTTGTCCATGGTAAGATTAATTGATGTTTTATGAATTCATGTACTGTACACATTACTATACATCCTCATGTGTATCGGAGTATGCTGTATGCATAACCACTATACACTAATAAGCTCACATGCAAACCTAGAAGCAGGCCCTGGGGAAAAGCTACACTATAACAAAGTTTCCATACTATTTGTTGATCTAAGTTCAACAAAGAAACCTATATTCCTATACTTTTCATTAGAAACATAAACATGTTTGTTTTGTTTCATCATGAGCTACTTAAATTTATAATTTATTTGCTTATGAGACCATGCAAGTCCTGCCTATATTCAAACTTTTGGCTCCATATTACATTATGTTTCCTTCATCAGTCACCAACTTTGTTTTTTCAAGGGGGTAAAGAGAAAACTACACACACATTTCTGTACAGTGTTTTAAACTTTTCTCTGGAGCCAGTAGGAGAACTAATTACAAACAGCGTATCAGCTGCTTCTCGTGTTTAGAGCAAATTATGCCGGGACTCAAGGTTTTCAAAATCCAGGGTTCCCAAAATGTTTGAAATAAGGGTGAGACATGCCTGGTCTTTTGTATCACTTCAGTTTGGGAAACATCTCACATGACACCTACAACTACTTAACAGAATAATGTAACGGGTATACATTACATACAAGTTCAGGCCAATGGCCGTACAACAGGTATGATAATTGGCCCTTTGGAAAAAGAGCAAAATGTTTTCAGTAAATGGCTAAGTGACCTAAATTGTAGAACTTTTCATGCTACTTAATACAAACTATGCTGATTATTCTGAGGCTAACAAATCCAAAATCAGATTTAGGTAGAAAGAATAACTGTTAACAGTTTCATAAGAGAGATTCCTAAGAGAGCTATTTTCCAGAGTGAATTATGTCAACTACTCCTTGGTCTTAGTTAAATCCACAGTGGGTTTAATTACTGTCTCTAATCACTGACTTATCGTGTTATTTCAAGCGAGAGTCTCAAATGTTGCTTTTTACTACATGTTCTATCAAATATAACCGATTCCTGCCTAAAATTATAGAATTTCCCAGGGCCTGCTTTAAGTTGTAATTGTATGCTACCCATTGTCTACATAGTTACATTCTATAGCAATGCAATTCAAACCGTATCTTGTTACTCTGCCATAGACTTCGAGTAGCTTCCTACATGCTGGACGATCTATCCTACACTCATTTAAATTGCATTCTATTGGAATCACTGTTTGATCATTTAGAATACTGTTAATTACTTTTATTCTGGTGTCCAAAGCACACTTAAAACACAACAAACCAAATTTGTTTTCATATTTGCCTACCTAGAGCATAAAATGTACCTAGAGCATCAAATATCTTGTTTTTGCTGTCACCAACGTAAGGATGATAAAAGAACTACTAGTGCTTGTATTATCCCCATCTTCATGTTTTAAAACTTCCATGGTGCCTGTAGTCTTGCTAAATTAACATTTTGTTTTCTTTCTGGAAAACCTCTCAACTAAATTCCTTCTCTGAAACTTGATCTCTGTATCGCTATCATACCTAGTGTGGGTTTTATGTACTGAGCATTTTCCTGATTGTGCTTAAAACTATTATTGAAAAATCATAATCATCAGGGAATAGCCTGGTAGGATTTGGACCCACAACCTTGTGAATGTAAGTCTTATTTATCCAGTAGGATAATATTGAATACCAAGTATCAACTTAACAATCCTAAGTGAGCTATTTCTACTTCTCATCTACCTTGTTAACTTCAAAGCTATACCACCCACAACCTGCTTGATGACAATGACTTCAACTAAATTGTGCAGAACTAAAAGAAAGTCAGAAGCTACATGTTACTGAAGGTGAGTCCTATACAGGCAGTATTAAGTACCATCATCTACCATATTTAACTGGCTGTAGTTTTCCTATTTTCAGCAGCGAATCCAACCCAATTGTTACTGACCTGATAAATTATCACTGTCTGTCTTGTTACTAAAGTACAACAAGTGGCTAGTTATGAATATTAGAATGTCTGAATAAAGGCTGTATACACCATTGGTATTGAGTCGCCACAAACATCCCCTAATCCCTCTCTGTTATGTTTTAAGATTTTACAAGGAATTCTCAAGTTTGGCGCACAGCATTGCTCGGAATCCAATTCATTTCTGTGTTTGATATGGTTCTACAATGCACTTAAAAGAAAATATTTCCCCTTTGAGTGTGTGAGAGTGTGATCTTTCCTTGACTCCAATAACATAAAAACCCATCATAATTTAAAGCTTTTACAGGCTGCCTTCTAATGAGTTCTTGGATTATTTCTATGTGATCAAGAAATTTGGCTAAAACATCAAATACTGTACTGTTTCAAATCTATGAAGATTCGTAGTTATTTCTTTTGCAGGCAGCCTTTATGAGTTACTGGACTATTTCTGTTTGTTCAAGCTACTCAGCTTCAAAATTACAAACTGATAATCATCATTTTTCCCTTGAAAAACATTTAACAGATACTGTTTGAGCAGTGATCTTTCTCTCTTAAAAACTGTTCTGGCGTTCCTTTCTGATTTGGCAAAGACCAATGGTGTATACAGCCCTAAAATGCATGGAGCTTAGTTGATAGTCTTCAATCAAAGGATATTGACCTATTGTCATTTATCTATGCGTCTTGATTATGACCAGCCTGATCTAAGACAGAGGGACATTCCCAAGTCTAGACCATGTGACACAAGCTTACATTTCTTAGGCCCTCTATACAACTCTTGCTATAGACCTTATGCACATAACGTTATTTGAGTAGAGTCCCCTCAGCTAGAGATCAACAGAAGGTTGCTCATTGGCCCATTCTGTGAGCCATACATAGATGTGTGTTTGATCATTGCTTTACCTCTAAGATGTCATGACGTTAATGCATAAGGTCATTGCTGAGCAAAGGTTAATGTTTTCTTAGAAAGAAGTTGCACAGTTTGAGCTTCATGGTTTGCACTTCAGTTACAAACACTTAGATATTAGGGTATTTTTACCTTTAGATGTTTCAGTTGTCAAGAAGATTTAAAGCAAAAATCTTACAATGGTGCCATCCACTCAAACCTGGACTTATTTTGATTGACAATTGGTGTCTAAGATCATGTCATCTATGATATATGACTGCTTTAATATGGTACATGTGAATGCACTGTGCAAACACTAACACTCTCATGTAGGCAAGTGGACATATATTTGTATGTTTTGATGCTCAATATTGTGCAAGCTGCTTAACGGACAATGTAAAGCTTTGTTAATGTACATGTTGATATGTACATCAACCTTTCATCTACTGTGTTCTATGTAAGACGCAAATTGTTTCCCTCGGAATATGGTCAAGATGCAAATGACAATAGGTCAATACCAACCTTGTTCCAGTTGTAATCCTCCCTACTTTATAAACATGGGACACTTCAAAATGTGGTTTGCAAGTTCATTTTATCAGGTTTGACCTCAAGTATACATAGATGGTATTTTGGAATACCTTTATGACATTCCACAATGGTAGACCAAATAATCTATTGATAGATTGACTAGTGTTGGGAAGTAAACCAACTGTATCTACCAATCTCTTCTCTAGAGTTCTTCACCCAAACAATAATTGGTAATGGTCTTATCTGTGCAGAGAACCCACACAGTCCAAAGAGTCTACTCTTGCACCAGTAGGTGTGATACCATAAGAAGGTAGATTGATTCACACCCATACAGGATTTCCAATCATTGTTTCTTTGCAAACCACTCTAGTTAATATGGGCTGTTGGAGGGAACAAGGTTGGAACAATACCAAGCAGGGTTTTTATGATGTCCTGAAAGTCCTTCATCTTTAAAATTCTGACTTTGTGGGGAGAGACAACCCTAGCAGTGTGCCATCCAGATAAGATTGAGCCAAATGTTTAGTCATTTGTATTAGTTAAAGTACTGGCTACTTAGAATAACTGCAGCTCCAGGATGAGTATGAGAAGCTCAGACACTGGTGAATTTATGAGATTCAGGAATTGATGTTGCCGAGATGACCAGGGGTAAGGCACTTTCAGCATCATAACAAAATTGAGCTAACAATTGAGTCTTGTCTTTGTAATTTAATGAAACAAAAAGAGCAACAATTTAGTTTAAATCCGCGACTATCTCTAAGATGGTAGTGAAAAACAGATTATGTCTGAAAAAAAAAGACAAACAAACACTTTGAAGGACTTCCAGGACATCTTTATCAAAATGACTGCGTATTTTTCTAGGTCCAACATGTTTCCCTTTTGGAAAACATGAGGCCTTTGCTTAACTTTAAATTTAGACCAAATTTATCCTTCCAAACAGTGGTTTGGTCATTCAATGGCCACAAAAATTGAGTTGATCACTCAACCAGGCCTCATCAGAAACGTTTAGAAAGTTTGTGACCCTTCATGAGAATTTCAAGGCATGGCAGGATAGGATTGATAGTACATGTAGTTGAGTACATGTACTCTAGATAGACTCTACTCAAGTTGAACAGTTTCCCCAAGAGAAAATGATTAGCTGTTCATGGTTTGACTTCAGTGGCAAGCAAAAGGGATTTTGTTTGCATAATTTTGAGCTTGAATTGGTTTTTTAAACTTCACAAAAAGCGCTGACTATTCACAGAGTGTGATTTTACAAGGGATCAGTGCCTGCTGCAGCCCATGATTTCTATCTTCTTGTTTGGACTGGTATCTCACTCAATAACTACCAGCATCTGTCATGATAGTTTTTATTTCATCATTGTTTCTTTGTGAAAGATTCCATTAATTTCAAAGACATATCAGCTGTTTTTTCACTGCTGTAAACAACTGTTACTTTTGAATAGTTTCATGTGATTAAAAAGCAGGTTTTTGTCCGATGCCTAAAAGATTTGATTGGTAACCTTCAGATATGACCATGCCTTGATTCCATCTTTAAGGTTGTTACATTCTGGCTGTAACAATCCTCTTGTTGTTTTCATACAATCTTGTTTTCCTAAGACCCTTAATGCTTGGTATTGCCTTTGATTGAAGACTATCTGTTATGCATACTACTCCTAGATACACATTATTGAGGATGTATAGTTACAGTACATGAATTCAAACTTCAATTAAATTGACCATGGACCTATCTGACAGGACTGGGACCCCCGTATCGGACACCAAAGTTTCCATGACTACGGGGGGACAAACCTCCACCACATCGCCCCATTTACAGCCCTAGTTATAGTATGGTGCTCTCCATCTACACACCAGGTCATTTTGTTTTACAGATGTTTGAAGAGTTTGGCATCCTATTTTATCCCCTATGTGGGACCTTGTGTTGCAGTCTAGCCGGAAAGGTCAATATTCAATTGTTGATTTATTACTTTCCAATTGTAAAGTAATATCCCTGTTTAAAACTTCATTGTTTTATGACTGCAACACTCTATTAACAATTTTGTTATTTTTAGGGCTACAATTTAAATACAGTTTAAAAGGCCTCTTTCTAAAGATTGGTTTTTAATCTTGGTTTTCTAACACACAACTTCATGACAACCAATATGAGGCTGATGTCTAACATAGACTGGTGCCTCATAATATGGTGTCCTCTATACTGGTCAATTTTCAGTCTGGATGTCAGACAATGTTGACCTTTTTAAATTCTGTTCAGTGGAACAGTGCAGGAAACCTTCATCAGGTATTTTGTTCAAGCTGATGCTTTTGGCAAAAGCTTTTTGAGTGAAAAGATTTAGCACAAGACAGTCAGTTTTAAATTCACCAACTTGTTTTGATCTAATCTCCTGTGAATGTTTATCTTCACAATTGTGGACAAAATGTATATTTTATTTTATATCCTTTATAGCTTTGGAACTATTTGAACATCATAAAGATGTTCAGAATCCAATTTGTATTTCTATAATTGCCTCCTCTTAGGATTTGTTTTTGAAGTTTGATTTTAAACTTACATTTTCCTAGCATGACAAGGTTTAGATATTTTGTTAGCAACATCTTTTGTGCCGAGTTGTTAAAATGGCAACAATTTGAACTTAATTGGAGGTGGATTAGCACTCTAGATTTCCAGAGGCATTTCAGTTTTTTTTCAATAAAAATCTTCAGATTGCTTCATAGTTTCCTTTTTAATATTTTAAACTTGTTATTGTTTTCAGTAAGAATTTTTTGCTGCCTACTGACAAGTGTTTATTTATATTAATGATCATTACATGACCTACAGCGATTCTTAAGAATCGATTTTGTGTTTTCATAGAGTTATTTGCATTGTCTGATTTCATTTCATGTACTACCTTGTAAGAAATTGCCTATTTATTCATCAGAATTTAATCTATATAATGTAATTTTTTACTATTTGTGCTCATGAAATAAATTTGTTTTTGTATTTCTCTTGAGGAACATTTTCTAAATAGTTGAATAAACTCATGCACTAGTTTCTTTGGGCTTTTTAGATTTTCAGGTTTTAGATCAGGTAAATGTTTGAATCTCATTTTCAGAGATCAAAAGTGATTTGGGGGTTGAATATATAATGCAGAGCAGAGAGAATAAGATGGAGACATTATCTACATGATTTGGCAAGCTGAGGTAGTGACTGTTATCACACAGATGTCAGAACAACTCTAAATGTGCACCATAGGTTCATATTTCACCGTCATTGATCGTAGACTCATGAGACAACTCCAAGTCCAGAAGTTACAGTGAGAATTTCAGAGTAGGTGTTGAAGGTGTTCTGTCCATGCACAATGCCTGGAGTAGTAGTAGACACATCGTCCTCTATGGAAAGAACTGGTTATTAAAGTTCAAAAGACCCTACCATGTTGTAGCCAACTTTGGGTCCTTGATTCATCCAGACTACATGATCGGGGAAGATGACACATCACAAACAGCCAAACGCCAGTTAAATGCAGACAGAGGGCAACCCACCGACCAGCCTGCCGACACCTGCGGGCAGGGAACACTCATGCGAGTACCAGGATGGCTTGCATGCACCGGGGTGCCAAAAAGGGGAGGGGATACATTCATGAGCTGTTGGTAGAACACAGTTAAATGTTTCATTAGTAATACTGCATTGGATTTCATTGAAAAATTCGAAAAAGTGAAATGTTGCATATGGAAGTTGGAGAGTAAAAGGAAGATCCAGAATTTAAAAAAAAAGAAGTTTTGGCAATCATTTTGAAATGCAGCAAATATGAAACAATCTTAGGGTACAAGACTGGTTAACACAAGAACTGCCACAATATGAAACATTTTGGATAGCAAACTTGGTAAAGTACAACTCGGTGTCTGCCTATTCAAACGTGAGGAGGGCCCTGCTAGTTTCAGTGACCATCTCACTACCTTTTACCAATATCCCAATCTCACTGCAAAGATTGGCCATAATGGAAAGACAAATCATAAAGTGTGTGTCATTTAGGGGTTTTCCCCTAACCACTAGGCTACAAGTGTCAAGAATGCATAGTTTGGATATGTAGATGGAGTCATCATGCATTTGGGAGAGTGCTGCATTCTTGTCAATTGACGCTTTTTCCCAGCTGGAATCAGCGTCAATAATTGTTAGTATGAGTACCATATCTTAACACAATAAGTAATTCAAGGTTTTCTTTTTACTTTTCAAAAATATTGAATTTTGTGTTTTTCATACAGATTTGTATTTAAAACACTGTGAAAAACTGAGAGTTTCTTTCTTATACTTCTCATTCTTACCTGTCATCTGACAAAATCAGTAGAGTAATTAAAGAGAATATTACTTGTAACAATGTAAAGGAGCATGTATGAACACTGTCACATCAGCAGATACAACTAGTGTACATGCATTTAAATACTTTGTGGTTTCAGAAATGTGAACAATTCATGTATCACCAATCTTGTATCCAGCTACCAACATGCACTCTTTGTGTTTCCCCTAGGACTATTGTTTTAAATACATAAACCATTAAGGTACAGCATTGGTTACAATAACAATACTAAATTTGAATTCAAACAATAGTTTTATAAGAGAGATCACTTGAAAAGGAAACACCTGGGTTTCAAGGAATAAATATTTAAGATGTTTTCTGAAAATGGAAAGAGAATCACCAACCCTTGTGTCAAAGGGAATTTTGAAATGATCTAGTGTTATCTGGCAAAAGTGGCAGTTTTAAAGATACAATGTACGTCATCAAAAGTTGAACCTGTCCAAAAACAAATCTGCTTTGTAAATTCGTTCTTAGTAAAAGTTGTTTCTATTTATATTTATTGTAATGGGTATTGGTAACTTATCTCAAAAGTGTACGCCTGTAGATTGGTGTCAAGAAAAAGAAAACAAAACAGTTTTAAAACTTGTGTATGTTTTCATTGGAGATTGGTTTTGGGTAATTAAAAAAAAAGTATTTTGCCTTCAAATATTTGAGCATCATTAATCAATTACAGACTGACCTTGGTATGTACTTCATTAAAAAGCTAAATCCTAACTAAAGTAACCAATGCTGTACCATTTATCTTATACATACCACATGCTTACAAAAAGATGGATCTAGAGCAGTGCATGGCATTTCCCGCAAGTTTACATTTTGTACCAGATTTTCAACATAAAAAGCTAACATTTGATAAAAGACAACAGTTGAAAAATTGTGAGTTGCTCCCCTTTTCCCCAAACAAAAAACTGAAACAAGTTTTCATACATTTTCATAATATGCAAGATTGAATGTGTTTTTTTCCTTTTTAACTTGTGTACACTTTTTTGTGCAGCAAGAAGTCTATGCTCAAGACCTATTTGTAAACATGTGGTCACAAGTCTTAGTATTATTTAAGCCCCTCACAATAACTGCTTGTATCAAATAATGTACTTGGAGTTTTTCATCAGTCAGCTTTCAAATGTACCACTTTCGGGAAAAGTGAAATTGTTTAAGTGTATTCCTTAGAAAGTTTTGGTATAAATTGATTTTTTGTCAATTAGTGTACCTTTAAAAAAAAAATTGTACAAAAAAAATAAACATGTTGCTCATTTATTAGTTATATGGTTTTATATTGACCTTTTTGTCAACCATCGCATTCTGTGCTACGTTTTTTAAGGAGTAGAATTGTTTGAGCACATGTAATGCTAATTTTGTGTACTTCATGGTTGAATCTTTAAATTTGTTGGTTTTACGTTTTAGGAGATTGCAGTAAAACATCCAAACATGTCCCTACAACTTATATCAATGGATTTGATATTCATCAGATAGGATAATTTGTCCTTCATTGCATCTTCTACAATTTAACCTTTTACTATTTTTTGTGAGGGGCTAATAAATTCATATAAAGTAAAAAATTCAAAATTATCCTGTTCAATTCCTCCAGATGAATGTCCATATTCTGCTTCACTATGACTCCAGGTGACCTCATGTCACTCTGGGGTCAAAGAGTTATCTATAAATGTTCTGCATCTCCACACAAAGAGCATAGTCTCATATCATGTCATCATGGTGTCACTTAAGTGTTCCATTAATTGATGACATATAATACTTGGCCTAAAGAAGCCAAGAAGTCATTCACAGATTGTTAGTATCAACAAAGAAACGTTCCATGCTTTAAACACTGTTTGATGAAAATGATGAACACTGGTTGGATTTCCAAGAGTCTTTGTAGAAATCACCTCCTATGTCAATTGCCATCTCAGTCTGATGGCCAAGATCCTTAGTTCAGTGTTTGTCTGCAGTGTCAAGAAATGTTCCAGCAAGGAAGGTTTTAAATGCAGGTCTAAAGTCCATCAACAGTTTGTCTTGAACAGCATTGTGTCTTAAAGTCTTGTATCTATGGCTTGATAGAAGTCCAAGTATTCATAATCCCGTAGAAATTACATCTCTGTAGCATTGCATCTATCATGCCTCATTGACATCTTGTAGATCCCTACTTCCCTGGGTTGGTAAAACCAAACAGTACTTCATGGTGAGTGTTATCAATGAGAGGTGAACAGACATCAAAGCAATCCAGTTACATCTAGTCGCCCTGTAGTCACATAATTCCCCGAGTTGAAACAACACGCAATTAGTTCATGGCAAGGCGCTGGGTGAACAGACATCGAAGAGCTCCAGTTAAGGTTGCGTTGGAAACTTCACACTAAACACAAGAAAGGAGAGGTCATAAGTTTTAACCTTTTATGTGATGTTCATGTAATGAGACTTCACACATTTTGTTTTTATGAGGAAGTGCTTACTTAAATTAGGCCAAACCCCTTGTCCACTGAAAGGTGCACAGGTTCTATGAGACAATCTAGATCTTATTTAAAGGCCAGCTACTACGTAATGCTCAGAAATACATAGTTGTTAACTTGTTACATTTTTGTAATAGATGTCACAGTAAATAGGAAACAGAAAAAAATAATAATGAGTCTCTTACCTCACGCTAAAACATGGTAAAAATGTTTTTTCTCCGAAACACTCCAAGCCAAATTCTGAAAAACGTGAGGTCAAACAAACCCACACGATATTGTGACTTCATCAGCGCTATTTGATGTGGAAAATAGCGCCCTCAATTGGCCAAAGCTGGAGAACTGTGCATAAACACTATTGGGAAAACGCACCAATGACGTCAAAGGGTCATTGCGGGACTCTCAGCTGAAAAAGCCGTGCGGCGGAGAGGTGCATTTTTTACTTGAATTATTTATTACTAAATGCAAATTTTTTGAGTAAAATGGTTATTAACCGGTATCTACGATGTCTATTTTGCCATAAAAAGGTAATAGTTCAAACAGAACAACTCTGTTTTTCTTAATATTTCTGATGAAAAACAGATCCATGTAAACCAATGTGTTGAGTAAAGCTATGTCTAGCTTGAATGAATAGTTTTTTTGGAGGCTTGTCAGCTTTACTTGCAGCTGAAAAGCTAGATTGCAAAGGATACCATGTTTTGAGCAACAGGTTTGCGAGGGGAACCTTAGGCACCCAGCCACATCAATATGCCAGACATTCAAAGTGTTGGAATTTTCAAGAGGTAGGGCTACGGAGTGTGTGTATTGCTATTACTTGCCATCTTTTGTTTTAATTTTCACTGCAATTTTAAAATGTGTTACGTATAGCATATACATTTCTTACTTTTTATGAGCTACATGGTAGGTCTGGGAGTTTTTTTTTTATACTTTTGCCTTCCCCTGGACGGCCTGTGCTTGTTTGAATTGTATTGTCTGAAGAATTAAAATAAATAAAAAATAAATAAAAACCCTTGGTTTTAAAATTAATCACTTGGTCTTGTAGTCTTTTACATATTTCTGAATGGTGTCCTTTGCATTGTTGACCATTGTGGGGTTGTCAATTGACTGTAAGCAGAGAGAAACCCTTAGTTTTAAATTTAGTCACTTGGTCTGTAGTCCTTTACATATTTTAAGCATTTAGAGCAACCTCTTGCTGTACTCTAGTTCAATCCGAGTTTTTAGTGCAGTATACATTTTGTTCCTACCTTCTGATGTTGTGTTATGAGCAGTTCATCTTGGCCATCATTAGAATCTACCACTCGATGTACTCCTCCATGGTCTGATAGCGTTTCAAATAGCAGTAGATGTTAGGAATCTGTCTTGGTCCAATAGTGCCAAGGAGTTCATTGTATTTCTGTGATGCCTCTACATCTTCAGTTTACTGTCACATGTTGCTTGTATGTTGAGTCCACCTCATGATGCTTAGTGTGTCATGAGGAATGTTGAAAAGTCAATCTAGAAGAAAGGAAAATAAACAAGTTGAGTTTCTATGCATTAGTACCCTCACATACAAGCAATGATTAGTCATGAGAATAAAACATAGCAAAAACATAGAAATAGCTTCATCAAAAGAGTTTTGAATTTCAAACTTAAGACTGAACAAGTCTGACAGTCTTGCTTTTTGAAAAATTATACTGCACCAATTGGGCCCAATCATATGGCTCTGCTTAGCAGAAGTGAAGAATCAGCGTTTGCATACCCAGGGAATTCTGTGCTTAGGTCAACAGTATTTCACAGGTTAGCGGGGAATTTAAGCTATTGTGCGTGTGTACTCTCTGATCCCATCCCAAATGATGAAACCCCAGTTCATGCCCACGCCCCCACCCTCTCCTCCTCCCCACACACACACACCATCTGTGTAAATTGTTGGGATAACAGGGAAGGTATACTTTTCAAGGATGGGCACATTTACCCGTTAGCACTCACACCAGATAAACATCGCACCATACGCTCCTCACTGCGCCACGAAAATTCAATCCATTTACAACCGTATCCAGAAATCATCAGATAGGCTAACTGTCGATGTGATTAATTTCTTGAGTCACAAGTTTACTTTATATTATAGAGGATGAAAATATCCGTTGAAAGATTTTCACAGTTGTTTTGTTTGACTCACCAAATTTGAGCTTTCTGGTTAGAAACATTTGTTTGCATGTTAAGAAAAGGTTTCTTTACGTGGAAAGTTGTGCACACCAGTTTTCTCAAATTACCAGCAGCTGAGTTCATTGCTCATTCAACTAACGTCCGTCGATGCCAGTTTTTTTAATAACCGATATATCAAAAATTCTATATCGTTTTTTGGTCCCGCCATGCTCCGCTTTTTCTTCTTCTACCAACGATATTTGCTCAAAACATTCTGGAAGTTTTTGTATAGTTTTCCGTATGGCGCCACCACTTTTTCCCTCGTTTTTACAAAAAGGGATATATCAATCAGGTAAATTAGATACTATATTATTTTATTTCAAATGAAAAAGTGGTGGCGCCCATACGGAAACTTTTCCAGTTTTTCTGTCTATTGTTTAACTCATTCTATTTAATTAATTTTAGTTATTTGATAGTCATTGAGTAGGTATGTGACAAAAAAATGAAAAGTTAATGGATTTCAATGAAACTGAGACTGCTGGAAAGCTCTTGAAGAGACATTTCAAATGACACCAAGATCATCTTTCTCAGACCAGTAATAAGAAAGTTATTTAATTTTTTGTGTCGCCAAATTAGCCTAATTTGTGTCCAATGGACTTCCATTGAAAACAACACAAAAGTGAATCGGACTTTGTGACCAAAATGATGTGAATAAAAGATCCACAAAAATTGTTGTTTCCTTATTTCTTGTTCAATTTTCATGAATTAGGTATCAATGGAAAGCTTAGAATAGGCTTAATAACATTAGACAGTAATAATTACAGTTGACCCGCCAACCAACCCACCCAACCGCCTGTCAGCCTACAAACTTATCCACCCACCGCCAGAAAGACCCACCCACCGTTCCCACCGCCCACCTCACTACCCACCATTGCATCAGGATCAAACTTTACTTACAATTTTTTTTTATACTTATAGTTATGAAAGCCTTACTCTGCAATATGGTATTTTTGTTCCATGTAATTTTTGTTTATTTTCTTTTTAACATTATCTTATTCTGACTGAGTTAAAAAAAAAAACTTCCTAAAAAGTAGTTACAATTAAAACAAATAAAAACACAGCTGACTCTGTTTACAGTCAGATATTGACTTTCATCCAATCAGGAAGAGGCATTACTGTCATGTGACCACAAAATGGCCGCCCACTACATTTTCCATGTGTATTGTAAGTTTTAAAGTCAATTAAATATCTACAAACATCGAACTTCTGAACAGGGATTCCGACAAAATATTAACAGTTTTCAAATAAAGACATATTCAAGAAACCATGAATCAAGTAAGATAGCGTGAAAACATCAATATAATTGTTAAAAATAGTACCATTCTCGGCCGATTTTTTCCTGTTGTGACATGAATTTATCGTTGCGATTGATTTTTTTTTTTTTTTACGCATCAAAAAAAATAATGAACGCAACCACAAGTTGCTTTTAAACTTCACATTTCAACTCAAAATTAATCACTAAACATCAATTTCAAGGTGGCAAGACTTAATTTTTGCTCCTTCAATGCCTAAAACACAACTTTGTTGACTACTTGACTGCCGTTTTGTACAAAATATTTCAGTCCCACTGAAAGTACAATGACCCAAGATTCACGTACTTTCTGAGCAAATCGATTAGTTTTCTATAATCACTGAGATAAGCCCTACGTCATCATAACTTGTGTACTTTTCTAAAAATAACTTATACGTCATTAAAAGGGTGATTGTTAGGGCACCTTTTTACCGATGTGTTCCGCGCAAGATCGAATATGTGCACGGACGTAAAAAACAAAAACGAGGCTCTGTACACTTTCACGATTGCTGTGCGTGTGTTTCGTCACATACCTACATTGAGTATTGAGTTGACATTAATGGTTGATATTTTATTTTATTATTATTTTTTTGGGGGGGAGGGTGGTAATTTTTTGTGATTCTGGCATATTTTATTTGTCGTTACGTGTCTGTTTTTGCCTTTAAAGATTCATTTGATATCTCTAGAAAAAAACAAAAATACTTTGAAAGTATGGGTCGGAAATTGAAAAAGCATGGCTGCAGTGTAACGTGTGTAACGTAGGCTATACGGCGCGGAGAACATCGACATTTTAAAAAGTGAATCCGCGCATACCTAAAAACTAAACTCATAATTTGTTGAAGTATTACAACTGCAAAGATTAGTTGAGTTTTTCAAATGAGAAATACCTGAAGATATGTTCGATTCATTTAGAAGAAGGAAGAGTGGTGGTTAATGAAGAAATAATTGACATTTACCTCGGCCTCAAATTGCTCACTTCGCATCGATACTCGCCTCGTCGTTGGAATTAGTCTGGCGCGCGAAGAACAAACCCAATAATACCGATTTCCGAATAATAGAAGTAACCGAAACACAAGCCGGTTACCAAAGTCGATATTTTCAAGAACACTAAATTTTGAAAACATAACGCTAATCGAGTGGCGAAAGTAGCATAAAGACAACAAAACATGGAATCGATTCTAGGCAAAAAGCGACCCTTTTTTTGTTTTGGCAAGGAATATTAATGAGAAACCCCATGTCTTCTGCTAGGCAGCAATGAGCAGAGTACCAGTCACAACAAATTGTACATCTCACGTAATAGTTTGACTTGTAACCTTATTCTGGTAAGCATTTGGTTGTGCTTTTAGGTACGAAAGTGCACATACCTCGGTATTGCGCCCTCTTGGGATCAACACGGCTGTTTCAAAACAATTTCAAGAAGTCTTGGAACTCTCGAGTATTCATTATTCCAGCATTCAATAATATTGTTTTTACATAAATAAATAAAAGTAATAAATAAATAATCAACTATCGTCGGGCGTCATGTAACTTGAACTTTAATAGTAGATCTTTGACCTAGAGTTTTTAGCTAACTTTTGTTTTACGAAGAAAAAAATCTTGCTAATCACAGAAAAGGTTACTGTTTTGACTGGTGCCCCACTAAATTTTTGCTTAGCAAATAAATGATTCATTTGTTTGTATTTTTTTCTGCTTATCAGATTTATGAAATCAGTCCCATGTTTCGATCGTATGTCAAACACGTGTAAAACAAAAACAACAACATTGGTTGATCATTTCCCTGACTTCTCAGATGCTAATACAACTTTTAAAAAAGGCTGTACAGAAAGTGTACAGACTACTTGGTAGGGACAGAGAAGCATTGGGTCACCCACGTGGGGAAGGGTATCCTTCCATAATAATAATGGGGATCAATGGCAGGGAAGAGTCGGGTTCAACGGGGTGGAAAGAAATTGACGAAACTACCCGAAAGCAAATTGGGAAATTGGCAGATAGCGACTAAAGATTGATTTGTTACAAAAATAGTTATTTGTAAAGAGCGAAGAAAACTGTCTTGGAAAAAGAAAAGTTATTTGGGATATTTAAACGATACCAATAGTATAATCCAATTGATAAATGTTTAATTTCTCACTACGTGTCTATCAAAACAGGTGTTATACCTACTTCTCAGTGGATGGTTGTATTGATCAACTTCTAAATTCTCCATACCTTAAGACAACAAATCTCAGTTCTATTATTCTGTGTCTTCTATTTTCTGATAGGGTCATTGTTCACTAATTGTCAGTCAATAATAATCTCACCATGTAAACACTGGTTTATAATTAAACGAGTTTACCCCATGCAAGAAGTCATACCCGATCACCCCTTTTAAAATAAATAGTTTCTTCCCTTGCAAGGCCCGCCCATTTAGTACCTTATATGGTCACAAAAGTTTGCCAAGAAAATTCTAGCAGGTCCGGCTTTGTTATGCAAATATCAAAGCTGGTTGCTGATTGGCTAGGGGCTGGACGGAGGACGCCGGCTGGGGTCGTAGGTGAAAATCTGCATGATTTGCAAATTTCAAAGAACAAAATTAGGACTTTGAAAAGTTTCCGTGTCTTTTATCTCCAAGAAATTCAGCTTTTCACAGGATTTCCGAGTTCAAAATACTACAAAATTGTAATGGTGAGTTGAGATTTTTTTTGTCTTGAAAATAAAAGTGCTGCAAAGAATTTTAATTCGCAGAATTTGAAGAAATGTTGGATTTTACAACACAACCCGCAGGCCGAAAAGTAAAATAAAAAAAACATTATTCGGTGCGCAGACAACATTGTTGAAATGTGCAGGTTAGAATTACCGAATATGTCGTCCGAAACTTCTCCAAATTGAAACGTATTATGCACGACTAAAATTCTTTTAAAAGCATGCCCAAGTGCTACGGGCCCTTAGAAAAGAAGGACTGTGTTCCGCTTGTGTGAGTTTGCTATACAGTCTTTGTTTTGAAAACTTTTGGAGGCCGAGTTTTGAAAACTTACTTTTTGCACAATCGTCCATGACAACCAGTCCAAAGCGAGTTTGTTCTGAAACTGAGCCTAAAATTCATAAAGCCGGTTAGCAGAAAATTCTTTGCTTAACAAATAGTTGGTGTAACACCAGTCGCAACAATATAAACTTTATGGAAAAGTAGCTGGTACATGTATTCCTGTTCCTGCTAAGCAAGATTTGTTTGTGCTTAGCAAGTTTTTGTACTCACCCAGCAAAGACCAGACTTAATTAAAGGAACACGTTGCCTTGGATCGGACGAGTTGGTCTATAAAAAAGCGTTTGTAACCGTTTGTTATAAAATGCATATGGTTGGAAAGATAATTTAAAAGTAGAATACAATGATCCACACAAGTTTGCCTCGAAATTGCGTGGTTTTTCTTTTACTGTGCGAACTTACACGGTCGGCCATTTATGGGAGTCAAAAATTTGACTCCCATAAATGGCCGACCGTGTTAGCCGACGAGGTAAAAGGAAAACCGTGCAATTTCGAGGCATGTTTGTGTGGATCATTGTATTCTACTTTTACAGCATCTTTCTACCCATATGCATATCATAACAAACGCTTTTCAAAGACCAACTCGACCGATCCAAGGCAACGTGTTCCTTTAAATTTGGCCCTGGTGTCACTGAATAAGAACAATATTGTGCTGAAAATTGTTAAAATAATTGGACACTAATATTGTCATAACGATTTAGCTCTTTATATCTTACAAACATATTTAAATTTAAAACACATTTCCAGAAGAAGTTGAAGTATTTCAATGGAGCTGTGGCCTGTGCCGCCCATGTGGGCCCATTTTCAAAGCCTAGCACAGAAAAGTATTGCTAAACAGAAACAAGTTATCAGCCACTCCATGAAAAGTTAACATTGTTTTGACTGGTGCCCATCTCATATTTTGCTTAGCGAAGAAATTTGTCAAGTAGTACTTTCTGCTTGACAACTTGACAACTTTATTAAATTGGGCCCAACTTGATAAAGCTTGTCAGTGTAAGCTTAACAATTTGCTATTATGTACAGAAAAATCATGCCTGACAGAAACTGGTTACTTTAGCCAACATTCCATAAATGTTTTTTTTGCTGCAATTCTCTGTGTTCAGACAGCTTTATTAAACTTTGCTCAGTATAATTGAAATTTGTGTTTTCCCTTAAAAAGTAAATTTATGTACATGATGCATAAAAACAAATCAAAATAAATATATGTGACGTTGATTGTCAATAATTGCCAATGTTTTCGAAAAACAGTAATTATTACTTTATCTTTTTTTTTTTACCACCAATTCGAGCCCATGCTGGGAGGTGTCAACAAGGTGAAGATGCCTAAAAACATGTCATGATTATACTCGGTCAGTCTGTGTCAATAAACAAAAATTCAAATTGTTACACTTTTTAAATCCCACAGTTGACACCCTATGTTGGTAAAATTCACTGCATGTTGTGATTTCCTCTTTAACGTTGCCACAAACACTGAGATTTCCAAATTGGTACATGGTATTTTAAAGTGCGGGCAGCGTATTTTTTTTCCTAGGACGAACGAGGGCAATTAACATAAAATGGGCGTGTTTTTGCCCCCAAAACACTCTCGCACATGCACAAGCTTTAGTGATGACCGCAAGGGACCTTTGGCCACTGGTGGTGGTATGTGGAATGAAAATAGTTGTGGTAAATAAATGGGGACCACACAACCTGCCTTTCTTCTACTATCGCTTCACACAATCGTGTACAGGTTGTGATGAACCAATCTGGCTCCTATTTCTTCCTCCAGCGTCCAACCATAGAGATATACCATCCATGGTCTATTTTCATAATTGCCCTCACTCCCCCTCCAAACCATATCCAAACATATTTTATCGGGCAATCAAGACTTGGCAATGAAAGCAAGCGCAACGCATTTTATGGACAAAAGGTAGAGTTACAAATATGCCGTTTTACATGGTACATGGTACTAAATATACATTTACATTGTACATGTAACATGTGTACGTGTATGCATGTATGTGTACATGTTTAGTATGCGTGAGTGTATTTGCACAACTATTATTACGTCGAAGTACGCATGTGCATGGGAAAATGTATAGTTAAAGGAACACGTTGCCTTCGAACGGACGAGTTGGTCAAAACAAAAGCGTTTTACCATTTTTAATATAATGCATATGGTTGGAAAGATGTTTTAAAAGTAGAAATTGCGTGGTTTTTCTTCTACTGTGCGAACTAACATGGTCAGCCATTTATGGGAGTCAAAATGTTTACCCCCATAAATGGCCGACGTGTTAGTCGACGAGGTAAAAGGAAAACTATGCAATTTCGAGGCATGTTTGTGTGGATCATTGTATTCTACTTTTACAACATCTTTCTACCCATATGCATTTTATAAAAAATGGTTACAAACGCTTTTCAGAGACCAACTCGACCGATCCAAGGCAATGTGTCCCTTTAACTACGCCCATTTATGTAAATTGCCCCTGTTCGTCCTAGGAAAAAAAAATACGCGTGCGGGCATGGGGTCAAAAACAACTAATCGCTGCCTTTTTGGTTTTCACAAAGGGACAAAATGTTGAACCAAGATAAATTTTCAATAAGCAGACACTCATCGTTTACGAATTTGTTTGTACTCCCCGCGCAATTTTCACAAAATTTGACAGTGTTCAACAGTTAATTACTCAACTCTTACGTGCACAAGGCTGTCGCTAGGGCCCACCAAAAACACATTCAAATTGGCCTGTGAGAATCGATAAAACTACAACCCACGTATATACTGCCCTTATTCAGTTGTTTATAACCATTGTTGATCAATTTTGTTTAACGTGATAATCAATAGGGGGCATTATTGACAAATATCAAGAAAAACATGGTTGAATGTGTTTTGGTTTAAATTGTGTAATTTTGCACTGAAAAGCGACCAATATCTCATCATGGCGTCTCCTTTTGGACCAGAAGAAGCACAGGAATACCTTTCAATTGTCACAAAATGGTTCTGATTGAAAAGACGAATTAAGTGATGGGATGGTAAACGATGGTTACTATATGTCCAATGACACTCACATAAATCGCAGTGGAGGAATTCTAGTCCGGCCAGAACCTGCTACCATGGATTTGTTGACAAAACTGCAGTATAATCCATTGCCGTGGTTATTATTATTATCAAAACGTTGCTTAATTTATATATACTTTGTTCATATTCTCAAATGTTATCTCCTTGGCTAAAAATAATTTCACTGGTTCAGATCTGTATGTTAAAGCAATTGCACAACATCGGAAAACAGTATTGTCCAAAGTCCCACACTTCGTGTATCACAATTTATATATAAAATTTAGGCTCAATTGGATCAGAGTCGGGAGAAAATAATGGGAAAACCAACCCTTGTTTCCACATGTTTCGCTGTGTCGTGACATGTATTTAAAACAAATCTGCTATTCTCGATATATCAAGAATTTGATAATTGGGAAATTGTTTTGATATTTTCTCAAAAAGTAATGCATTTCATGGAATAATATTTCAAGAGGAGTCGTTCACCATTATCTTCTGTAAACCCTGTAAGTTGTTTGTAAATCTGTGAACTTTTAATTCTTGTTCTGATCAGAAAGTGTCCTATGGCTTTCACCAGCTAGGCCTACAGCACCAAGAACCATAATAATGAGTTGCATTGTTCGTTTTAATTTAAGGGCTTAAAAGATAATATATTTCATAAGCACGACATTGAAGATGTTTCTTAAAATACTTTGAACTATCAAAAGCTGCTGTCTACATAGGCTTCTAAGATTATTTACCAAACATATGCCTTCCCTTTTAATCACCTCAGCTGTAGTCAAAATTAAAAGGCAGGTTATACTTTTTGTAACTGTCAAGGAAAGTATCCTCAATTACTGTATCCCAACATATGGCTCAAAATAGAATGCTCCAGGGATCACCTTGATCACCATTCCTCGATTGCTTGCTAAGCGCCAAATTTCTGCACTAGCTGTGTAAGCAAAGATGCCTAGTAACCTGGAGTACCTATGTGCACAAGCAAACAGTCCCTGCTAAGCAGGTCGTTAAATTCACTTGATGAATTTCCCGCTTCCGTAACATATTCTTTGCTTACGGTAAGCAGAGCCATGAAATTGGGCCCTGTTTTATTAATTGTACAAAATTACTTTTGTGGTGCTACGATAAGTATGAGAAGTATTACTTTTTAACAATAAGGTGTGTTTGTTTCCTTTGCCTATACAGCTCCAGTCTCCAAAACATTTACATTTCAACAAGGCTGAGACCCAATCATCAAACAGTCTGACCATAGAAACTACTTTCTCTGTAAACAGGTAAATTGAAACCCTTACAGTCTCATTTCCTTCTTCAGTATCCAAAGTGAAAGATGTAGAAGGACTTGGGCCAGTTGCTCATTAGGCCTACAAGATCTCTTTCCAAAGAACATAATACTTTTTAAAGGCAGTGGACACTTTTGGTAATAGACCGATCGATTACGCCCCGCCTCCTTACAAGTTGACCAATCACAGCCGCAAAACCCGATCACCGTTAGTGCAAAGATCACCAAACAGTTCAAATGATGATCAGATTTTGCGGTTGTGATTGGTCAATGATAATTGGGCCTGGCTTAATGGATCGGTGTATTGACAAAGACTAACCTTCATAGTTAGTTAGTGTATCTCAACATATGCATAAAAAACCTGTGAAAATTTGAGCTCAATTGGTCATCAAAGTTGCGAGATGAAAGAAGAAAAAACCTTGTCACACAAAATTGTGTGCGTTTAGATGGTTGATTTCAAGACCTCAAGTTCTAAATCTGAGGTCTCAAAATCAAATTTGTCGAAAATTACTTAGTACTCGAAAACGAAGGCACTTCAGACAGAGCCTTTTTCTCACGATGTTTTATGCCATCAACCTCTCCCCATAACTCGTCACCAAGAAACATTTATGCTAATAATCATTTTGAGTCATTACCAATAGTGTACACTGCCTTTAACAATAACAATAAGGTGTATTTGTTTTCTTTGCCTACTGCTCCAGTCTCCAAAACATCTACATGTCAACGAGGCTGAGACCCAATCATCGAACAGTCTGACCATAGAAACTACTTTCTCTGTAAACAGGTAAATTGAAACCCTTACAGTCTCAATTCCTTCTTCAGTATCCAAAGTGAATGATTCAGAAGGACTTGGGCCAGTTGCTCATCAGGCCTACAAAGATCTCTTTCAAAAGAACATAATACTTTTTAGCAATAACAATAAGGTGTATTAGTTTCCTTTGCCTACAGCTCCAGTCTCCAAAACTTCTAAATGTCAACAAGGCTGAGACCCAATCATCGAACAGTCTGACCATAGAAACTACTTTCTCTGTAAACAGGTAAATTGAAACCCTTACAGTCTCAATTCCTTCTTCAGTATCCAAAGTGAATGATTCAGAAGGACTTGGGCCAGTTGCTCATCAGGCCTACAAGATCTCTTTCAAAAGAACATAATACTTTCTAGCAATAACAATAAGGTGTATTAGTTTCCTTTGCCTACAGCTCCAGTCTCCAAAACTTCTAAATGTCAACAAGGCTGAGACCCAATCATCGAACAATCTGACCATAGAAACTACTTTTTTGTTTGTAAATAGGTAAATTGAAACCCTTACAGTCTCAATTCCTTCTTCAGTATCCAGAGTGAAGGATTCAGAATGACTTGGGCCAGTTGCTCATTAGGCCTACAAGGTCTCTTTCAAAAGCACATACTACTTTTTATGAATAAGGTGTGTTTGTTTCCTTTGTCTATAGCTCCAGTCTCCAAAACATCTACATGTCAACGAGGCTGAGACCCAATCATCGAACAGTCTGACCATAGAAACTACTTTCTCTGTAAACAGGTAAATTGAAACCCTTACAGTCTCAATTCCTTCTTCAGTATCCAATGTGAATGATTCTGAAGGACTTGGGCCAACAGCTCAAATGCCAGTTGCTCATTTAGGCCTACAACGCCTCTTTCAAAAGCACATACTACTTTTTATGGATAAGGTGTGTTTGTTTTCTTTGCCTATAGCTCCAGTCTCCAAAACATCTACATGTCAACGAGGCTGAGACCCAATCATCGAACAGTCTGACCATAGAAACTACTTTCTCTGTAAACAGGTAAATTCAAACCCTTACAGTCTCAATTCCTTCTTCAGTATCCAAAGTGAATGATTCAGAAGGACTTGGGCCAGTTGCTCATCAGGCCTATAAGATCGCTTTTAAAAGAACATAATACTTTTTAGCAATAACAATAAGGTGTATTAGTTTCCTTTGCCTACAGCTCCAGTCTCCAAAACTTCTAAATGTCAACAAGGCTGAGACTAGTCTTGGCCCAAGACGATGGTGCTTGATTCTGGATAGTGTACTACGCGCGGTTGAATCGCCAAAGCGCGCCCGCCACGGTATGATTTAGTTACGTGGACGGCTCGAAATCTAGACTACACTCTGCAAGCTACCATCGTCTTGGCAATCCTGCAGCGCTGTGTTAACTTTTTCATTGTTTTCTTCTACAGCTTTCTGTAGAACCAATCAGCGTGCGATCGTTGTAATAAATTAACATAATGTTTAGTTGACCCCGGGGTCATTCATGTTATGATTACACGGCATTGGCAGCTCCGTGTTTGTCGTGGAGGAAAAATCGTAAGAAAATAGGAAATATTCACGATTATGAATGTTAAAGATGAACAAGTGAGCCGAAGCTATATTGATCTGCTATCTAGATGGCAATTAATGAACGACTATGTCAAAATATACCAGCTAGTGCCCTCTCTGCGGACGGTCTGGTTTTGCGATAAACTCCGTCAGTTCTCGTGTGCTTCGTCTGCTGCATGCAGGCAGCAGTTGGACTATGAGGTAGGATGTCCGGGTGTGAATAAACTATAGGGAACTCTGAACTAGAGCATGATACCACATACGACCAACGTTTGCAACTGAGCAAGTCATGGATCCCAAGTCATTATGTAACTGTCAGTGTCACAAAGTGGTGAGTGGAGAGAATCTTGTTTATATTGATCGAATCTGTATAGAATTAGAAAACGTAAAGTCATACATTTGTAAGTAGTCATTGTTTGTCATGTTTGAATACTTCAAAACTTGTTGTTATTTATGTAGGTAGACCTCCTTCCTGCTAAATAGCAGTGCTATTTCATGATGCGAAGCACAATTTTCTTGTGTCTCACTTATGGAAGGGCAGCTCGTAAAAGTATTGCCTCACCAAAATACACTTCGCATTCGCATTCGAAGGAAGTATGAGCCTACTCCTTGGTTTTGTTTCGGTTTGGAACGAACATAGCCCAGCTTTATGTGAGATTGGATTTGTCTGACTTGAGTCACCAACACTTCAATGCACACAGATTCATATCCCTCGATTTGAAAATGGCTCATCTCATTGGCTGACTTTTTTTTTTTTAACTTACATTTTTCTTCTGTGCACAAGCAATTAACACTTGTTTGCAATTGCTATAGTTGGGTTGATTGATGATCGTAAATCGTAACCCTCGCTGGTCAACGGTTTAATATTTATAATCAAAACAGATGTACATTTTACATTAAGCTTGATGCAGAAAAAGTTTAGCACAATAAGACCCAATATAATCACTGAACTTATTCTATGATTTGTATTTTTTTCATTCTTCTGATGGGGCACATTTCCAGGAAAGGCTTTTAGAGAACTGCTGCATGCCCACCTTGGAGTACTGATACTTTTTAGGCCTCGTCTTGTCAGATGAATGGGTAGTCGACTGCTCTGCAATTAAGGAATGGAGTTCTTGATTCAAGAGAGACAAATCTGTGACAGAATCAAGATTCAAGCGTATATAATTGTGGAAGAGATATTTTGCTGTTTTGCAGAGGAAGTCTCAAGAAGAGAAAAGGAAAAGATGGAACATCATATTAACTGTCGTATGTGAAGAACTGTACTCTACATTTTGCTGCAAAGTTCCACCACTGTATCACAATTTATTGTCGACATGTATCATACCATACCAATACAGAGATTGACTTTCAAGATGAGTTTACATAGCTTTTTCAACACTGTGGGAACTGTGTACATACTCTTAGCAACCGATGCTTTTGGACTGGGGTTGATGTTTGTCATTATTTTGAACACCAAGATGAAAATGTACAACTAAGTGGAAGAGTTGGGCGAGATGAGCAACATGGTCTTTCAACTGCCATAAACTATCTAAGACACAGAGAATCAGATGAAAACTGCATTGCACCCCACAATGTAGAAGAGTGGTCGTAGGCTCAGCCGCTCATACAGGTACATAGTACAAACAGTATTGTGTATAACTGCTGTGATACCTGTGCACTTTAAATGCTGCTGTGGGAAAGCCTGTGATTGGCGATTAGTGGTACGCACTACGATTGATGTCGAAATCGCAACTAGTTATTGCTTAGTCGAGTTGCGACTGCCATTATTCACCTACTCCGTAAATCAAGCCACCACAACAACTAAAATAGTTGCTCCTATTCCTGCTTGCTGAAAAAATTGTGTCGCTCACAGTCACGACTTTTCATGGCAACATAATTTACCTATGAAACACAACCAGACATCAGTAAGCCTGGGCCACTTGTGTAAGTTACTACTCAACAAGTCACACCTCAAAAAGTCATGACTACGACACTAGTCATGACTTGTTTGCCGCAGGGGCAATATGGTAAATTTCGTGCTTAGAGGATTGAAGGATTGTCACTGGTGTCACTGACTGTGTTTCGTAAGTAAATTATGTTGCCATGAATAGTCGTGAGCGATACAATAGACAGTTCACCAAACAGGAAGTTGTTACTATTTTTGGAGTACACGATTATTCAATTAGGAATTAAAAAAAGTAGTCGCAACACGACTTGTGATTTTAATAATCTCGACTGTGCGACAAGTTTGACACTGTGTCGCACTAGTCGCCCAGCCCTAGACATAAAGTGACACAATCCTTAAATCCTTTCAGCGTGAGTTTTACTCTATTGCACCTGCAGCAAATAATACGTCGCAATGCATTTTGGGGCATGAAAAATGACTAGTGTGTTGAAGTTGCGACTATTTGAGGCACGAATAGTTGAGAAGCAAATTTCACTAGTCGCTCAGGCTTTAATTGTGGGGTATCGTTGTTATAGCCTGTTTACAAACCTGATCATTTTAATAGCCACTGTTCTGTGAAGAATTTGTGTTTGGCAATAAAGAAAGAAATCAATTTTATGAACAAGTAATTTGTGTTGGCCTTTATTTAGAAATAATTTGAATTAAACTGTATCAATTGTTTTAAGACACAATACATCATTGTTAATTATAACGTACTGACTATTAGGTATTCATGTGATTGTGACACAATTAGTAGCCCTAAAGTTTAATACATGTGCAAAGTCATATTAGTCGATGCCTCAGAACGACAATAAATTGTACTTGTACAGTGAATAGTGTTTGCTGTAGTAAAACTACTATATACGGTAGTATCATGGAGGTTTCTACCTCCATGTGAGTATAATCATGTAGGTACCTCCATGGTGTAATATATGCACTGAGGGTAGTTCGTCTGTCTGTGGTTCATGTGATCTGCCCACGACAAATCATTCGGGAAGTATAAAACCATAAAACAAACACGACACGTAACGAAGCATTTTGTTACTTAATTCCTCCTCAGTCAGTTTTCTCTCAGACATTCTGTAGTCAGCTATTCTTCAGAATAACGACAATAATTATTAATTGGTTTTCTGGGAAAAGGGGATGTAGAATTTAAATCCCTGCATTGCGTTCGTTAAGTATGGCCATGGAGGAATTCCTCCATGGTATGGCTAGGCAAACCATATTATAGTATCACTCGTTCGTCCCGTACGTCCGACCGTGGCCCGACTTCATTTCATGCTGCTGGGCGATGCCATGTTGTTCACATGTTGAATATGCATTACACAACCTCGACAACGGCCTTATTAACATAATACGGCAACGCCCACAGTGCACGCAGCGCTGCATGATTGCCAAGACGATGGTAGCTTGCAGAGTGTAGTCTAGATTTCGAGCCGTCCACGTAACTAAATCATACCGTGGCGGGCGCGCTTTGGCGATTCAACCGCGCGTAGTACACTATCCAGAATCAAGCACCATCGTCTTGGGCCAAGACTAGGCTGAGACCCAATCATCGAACAATCTGACCATAGGAACTACTTTCTTGTTTGCAAATAGGTAAATTGTAACCCTTACAGTCTCAATTCCTTCTTCAGTATCCAGAGTGACGAATTCAGAAGGACTTGGGCCAGTAAGCTCAAATGACAGTTGCTCATTAGGCCTACAAGGTCTCTTTCAAAAGCACATACTACTTTTTAACAACTAGTTGTGTTTGTCTCCTTTGCCTACAGCTCCAGTCTCCAAAACCTCTACATGTCAACAAGGCTGAAACCCAATCATACTTTCTCTGTAAACAGGTAAATTCAAACCCTTACAGTCTCAATTCCTTCAGTATCCAAAGTGAAGGACCCAAAACCTCATTACAGGTTCTCAAACTCTAATCTGATAAAGTATTTGGTATGGAGTGACATAGAAGAGGATATAGAAGGATAGAGGGTACATGCTGGCGAAGATTCCTACTGAAATACTGCTCATTTTGCATAATTTCCACCTTGGAATGACAACTCTTAATTACATTAAAACCCCATCTGTAGGGGAGGGGGGCACATGGTGCACTCCACCATATTTGTTAATAGGTTTTTATTGCTACATCTTACCACCAACAAACTTTCTGACCTTACCCAACAAAGTATCCAGGTTCATATTGTGGACAAAATAGTAGTTATTGTGGTATTTTACTGCAAACTCTCCACCCATTTTACTTTCTTTGGGTCTTTCCCAAGAAAGTGGCAGTGGAGTGTTAACCTGTTATATTCATTGTGGGAATATGATGGCCACCATATGCAACATCATCTTGGTTTTGTTTTCAGTCTGTACCTTTGGGTGTCTCCATTTTTTAAGAGAATTGAAGTGAAAACCCCCAAACAAAGTTTGTTATCAATTTCTGTTTTATATAGTTCCCCAAACAGTGGGAAAATAAAAAAGGGGGTCACCACAGTGCTCCCCTTCCCTGTTGTTCTGACAAAAGCCCAGTCCTGATAGGGTTAAGTGAAACTTGTTTGAGGGAAGTATCAATTTGACCAAGATCAAGCAAAATAAATTTAAAAAACTAAATTAAAGTTAAAAGGTTGGTTTTATGTAACTGATAATAAAGTTCTACCAACACCAACACTCAAGAATTTTTTTTCAGTAAGTTTGATTTCTGTAAGATTTTGTTATACAAGTTCTAAAGTGAAAGCAATTTATTTGAAAGTATTGAATGATTTGTAATGTAAACATTAATTTTGCAAAGTCTACTGTTTGTTTTTGTTACAGCAAGGCTTGCCATCTCCAAAGATGTCTACACTTCAACAAGAAGATGGGCTGTGATTAAATGGGTACGTTCCCTTGGATTGGTGTATGAAAAGCGTTTGCTATGAAATGAATATTGTTGGAACAATGCTTTCAAAGACACATAGATGAGCCACACAAATATGCCTCGAAATGGCACGGTTTTCCTTTTATTTTGCGATCTAACATGGTCGGCCATTTTGCGAACTCAAAATGGCGCGCCATGTTAGTTCACAACGTAAAAGGAAAGCCCTGTAATTTCGAGGCATATTATTTTGCGTTACTATATTCTACTCTTAAAATATATTTCAAACCATGATATGCATTTCATAACACAAGGTTTCAAGCCCTTTTTGTGGACCAACTCGCCCGGTCCAAGGCAGGGTGTCCCTTAAAGGAATTGCTCTCTCTAGTAAAAGTTTAGTTTCTAAAAAGCAAATTAGTATTATCAGTTAGGCCTGATTAGACAATTAAGCAATTGTACATGATGCAAACCATGTATGTTTTTTTTTTAATTGTTCAGTTGAACAAAGCGAAATTACAAGATTTGAACCAACAGCCTCCAGGTTAATGTATTTTGATCTTACGACAAACCCTGCACCATTGAAAATGTCAACCTTAAAGTGGAAACAAAAATTGAGATGAAAAAAACCTGAAAGACCCTAAAACTTATGAATACCAAATTGTAAACAATGTGGCAAACTGACTGGGTACAATTTTAATCTCCTCTTTAGGAGATTCTCCTCGACTGTTTTCTTGTATAAAATTACTTTGTGGGACCGCTAGATGTTTTTAACAAAAAGGTGCGTTTTGTTTGCCTGCCTGCAGCTCCAGTCTCATCATACAGCCTGGCATCAAGAACAACATTCTCTGTAAACAGGTAAATTTTTACCCTTACAATCCCAATTCCTTCAGTATCCAAAGTGAAGGATCCCCCAATTCCTTCAGTATCCAAAATGAAGGATTCAGAAGGACATGGGCCAGTAGGCTCAATAATCTTTGTCTCGCACTGCTAATGAGCAAATGGGATGATTCATGAGAGAGGTGAAATCCACTGCATGTAGTATCATAGATCAGGGCCCAATATCTTAAAGTCTGTGAGCAGAAAAAGTCTTACTTGAGACTGGCTACCATGTAAAATTTACATTGTAGCAACTGATGCCCCGCTCATTTATTGCTTAGCAAAGTTGCTAAGCAGTGTTTTGTTGTTGAACTGCTTTATGAAATTGAGATGCATGCAGGGTGTTTCTTGGTCAAACCACATTCACCCTCCTGGCCCACTCAATTCCATTTTACTACACACCCACACAAAGGCCACACCTAGTTCCAGACATTCTTAGCTATTCTAACCTTTTGGGCTAATGTATTCTAACAAAAATAATTGCATGTGCATTAACAAAATAATATTCACACACTATTTGAATAGTTGTAGACAAATCTGTACGAAACTTGTGGAAAGTGCACACATGGTTAATAACCCAGTTTTGTGATAGTTTAGCCAGCCCCCCAAAATAACAACAAATGTCTGGAGTACATAACATATATTGGTTTTTTCAGCCTAAAGCTGTTTGCTCCACTTAACAGTAAATCACATTGATAAATCACATTGATGAGGCACCGGGGTTTACTAAATTACTCCATTAACACATATTTTAATTCAAATTTGAAGATATTTAATAACAGTTTTCCTTACATTTTTTAATCAAGACATATTAATATTGGTAAGGATCAAGCAGTTCTTTTACAATCTTTTGAAAGGGTGAAAAGCAGAGATCGTTTTAAACTAATAAAGGTTCTGCGCCCTCCTCATTATTAATCAAGGTTGTATTGTTTCCAGAAAAATTGAGAGTAAGCACAAAATACCGTTGTTTTATTTTTATTTTTTTCTAGATTGTAAAAAAAACCTTTTAGTGGTGATACAATGAAATAACTGTCAGATTTTTATTAGTTTTTTTTTTAACAAAACATGTTTTTGTTTCATTTTCCTGCCTGCAGCTCCAGTCTCCAAAAGTTCAACATGTCAACATAAATGTCTGAGACCCACTTATCATCGTACATCTTGGCATAAAGAACTACCTTCTCTGTAAACAGGTTAATTGAAACCCAATCCCAATACTCTCTCCAGTGTCCAAAGTGTAGAATTAAGGACTTGGGCCAGTAGGGTCTCATTCCAATCTTATAAAGTACAACCAATTTATGGAGTGACATATAAGAAGAGGATATGGAAACTTTGATGCCACATGTTGGCTAAATACTCCTATTGCTCTTTTCCCAAAAAGAAAATGATCCCCACTACCAAAATACATTGTGTCTAGCTTTTTCTTGCTGCATCTTTCCACCACCACATTTGTTTACTTTAAGCAATACCTATCTACTGTAAAAATTGTTTAAAAAATAGTTCTTATCATGATCAGCTGCCAGCATGGCAAGCATTTGCTTGACCTTGGGACAATTGATTAAAATAAATCAAATGAGTTTGGGGTCTACTACTACAAACTTTCCATGTGTTTTTTCAAAGAAAGTGGCAGTGCTAGTCACCTGGGGTGGATTTCACGAAGAGTAAATACTATTCTTATCTCAAGTCAGGACAAGTTTTATAAATGAACAATTGTGGCAAGTTTCATAAAAATAACTCTAGAACTTTGGAAAATACAAAGGGGCCACTATGTGCCACATTTCTCTGTAAGTCTGAAACTTACTTGAGGGAAAATATCAATTTGATCCAAATTAAGACATTCAACACTGAAAATAAACTGGATCCGCATAAGTTTCTTGGAGTAGTTTTTCTTAACTGTTGGTGTTCTGCAAGTATTTTTGATAAAAATTCTAAAGTGAAAGCAATTCAGTTGAAAGTAATTAACTATTTTAAATCTACTTTTTGTTTTGTTACAGGAAGGCTTTCGACGTTCCACATGGCAAGATACACTTCACTGTTATTTGAGCAGTCATAGTGCTACCTTTTTTCTCTTGTGCTTATGAAAATCAGTTTTGTTAAATTTTAAACACCTTTCTGCTTCCTTTCCTGTGATTTATATTTTCGCTTGCAATTTGCATGAGTTTGTTGATGTGTTCCTGTTTGTGTGCATGCTTAAATTTTTTGTTTGTGAATGCGAACTACTGCCGCTCAAAGTGTTTTTCCGCCGCCCCAAAATCGAATGCGATGGTTGGTATACCCATGGAGCTAGCTCCATGGGTATACCTAAGCTGCAGAATCGCGGCCCATCGGGGCATTCTGCTTCAGCCTAAACCTAGACCTCTACTCCTGTTGTCAATGTGGAGCCTTCATTGGACAGCAACGATCTATCACTTCTGGAATTGGTGAGTTTCTGCTTTCAATTTTGATTAAGGAACCACACTCTCTAGTAAAAGGTAAATTCCTTAAAAGCAAATTAGTCAAGACCTGATGTATATTTTACACAAAATCGAAATAACAAGCAAATTGCAAATTAACATTATGCATGGTTTTTTTAAGCCAGATTTGATACCTCTGCAGGGTATTTTTTCCTAATTTAACTTTTTGGGAATCCATACAACTTTGTATCTGTATCTTATTTTTTCAGAGCCAGAGATTCAGCTGTTCCCCAAAATCAAGTGCAGAGGGAATCAGCTCCTCTGACATTGCTGAAGGCTACAAAGTACAAGGAGAGCAACTCTTTCGAAAACATAACCATCTAGTCATTAGAACACACTATAGCTGTTCATTGTCAATTAACCACCCTGTAATTTTTCTGAAATTTTTTCAATTATTCTAAATGTGTTATTAGGCTGACATGTTTTAATGGTGTTTTTCAATTAATTTTTTTAAACTACCTAAAACATTTCTGTAAATAAGTACACCATTGCAAGCAAGCACATATTTTGCGTTTTTATGCGCTACTTGGCGATCCTAGGGCCCCAACCCTATCCCTAACCCTAACCCCAACCCCAACCCCAACCCTAACCCTATCCCTAACCCTACTACTAACCCTTACTAATTGTTTGGAATCCGGAGGTACAAAGCATGGGAAATTCCAGACTTATTGCGAAAAGGGACTTGGACACATGCACGTGGCATGTGGGGTCTTAGCCCGGCCGGTTGTTTCACATCTGGTGGTTGATCTTAAAGGTGCATCATCTGGTGTTATCACAAAATGGTTGACCAAACGGGTTAGTTCCTAGTCTTGGCCATGTGACTAGGGGCCGCTCTCGGGAGTAGGGGGTGCCCCCCTCAGACGGGGGCATGGACCTGGGCGCTCTTTAATTAGAGTACGAGGGACCTTATGATCTCCTGGGCGTGTTTTAGGGATGTCTTGGTGGTGCGGCGCTAACCCTAACCCTAACCCTATCCCTAACCCTAACCCTTACCCTAACCCCAACCCCAACCCCAACCCTAACCCCAACCCTAACCCTAACCCTAACCCTATTACTAACCCTAACTAATTGTTTGGAATCCAGAAGTACAAAGCATGGGAAATTCCAGACTTATTGCGAAAAGGGACTTGGACACATGCACGTGGCATGTGGGGTCTTAACCCGGCCGGTTGTTTCACATCTGGTGGTTGATCTTAAAGGTGCACTCCGGTGTTATCACAAACTATGGTTGACCAAACGGGTTAGTTCCTAGTCTTGGCCATGTGACTAGGGGCCGCTCTCGGGAGTAGGGGGTGCCCCCCTCAGACGGGGGCATGGACCTGGGCGCTGATTTAATATAGTATGAGGGCCCTTATGATCTCCCGGGGGTGTCGGGGCTGGTATCCTGGGACCTGCACGTGGTGGCCCTGCTTTTAACTAGCCTTACCAGGATGATATAGGCAAAATTATGAACCAAATAAATTAAACACTTGTGATGGTGCATTTATACAATACCTTTCCCTTTACTCTCATGAGTGTAATATCCAGTGTAATACTGGCACAACTGTTTAGGTCATCAATTTTCTAATTGTGGTTGTTCAGCTGTACTCTTTGAAAATAGGATAAAGTACATTGCTGTGCCAGAAATTCACTCTTGTGCTCATTAAATTTTGGTTGCATGGCTGTTGCAACTAGTCAACAGAAAAAAACATCGTTCACTCTTTGGCTCTCACGATGAATAATAAAAGAGAGGAAAAGGGCGTTTGAGAGAACTTGAGAACAAATAAAATACGTGCATTGTAATGAATACATCTGTGTTGTGTAAACAAATTGCTTAATAAGTTTATATATTCGTGTTGAGTCTGTCTTTTTATTTAATCTTGTTCTTTTGACTGATTTGGGACCATTTTATTTGTCGGTACATTTTTGTAAATGGGCCGTTTTGAGCCAGGGTTTTTGGTTTTAAAAAATGCAAGGGGCTAAACTTGTTATTTTGACTGATTTGGGACCATTTTATTTCGCCAATTTTTAAAAATGGGCCTTTTTGGGTCAGGATTTTTGGTTAAAAAAACTGCAAGGGGTTAAATTTCTTCTTTTGACTGATTTGGGACCATTTTATTTTTCAGCCAATTTTTAAAAATGTGCCTTTTTGGGTCATGATTTTTGGTTTTAAAATCTGCGCGGGGTTAAACTTGTTCCTTTGACTGATTTAGGACCAATTTAAGTTTCGGCCAATATTTAATGAGCCTTTTTGACTGGATGGATTTTGGTGCAGGATCGGAGAGGGGTTCATGAGGGCAGTTTTTACAGCAAAACATGTCAAGTTTAGTCAAAAGAGGGCACTTTAACAAAAAACATGCATTTTTCCATCATTTTGATTGCCTAACAGTTTATGTTATGGCGCCCTCTAGTGGCCGTGAGTACTCAGCATCCAAAAGTTTTCGCTATAGCGCCCTCTTGAGTGCGTAAGAACTTAGCCTCCAAAATACCTTGTAGAGCGCCCTCCCCGGCTTGAAATTCATGGATGGCACTTTGGCCGTATTCAAAGTTATTCAAAAGAACAAGTTTAACCCCTTGCAGTTTTTTTAACCAAAAATCCTGGCTCAAAAAGGCCCATTTTTAAAAATTGGCCGAAAAATAAAATGGCCCAAAATCAGTCAAAAGAACAAGTTTAACCCCTTGCAGTTTTTTTAACCAAAAATCCTGGCTCAAAAAGGCTCATTTTTAAAAATTGGCAAAAAAAATAAAATGGCCCAAATCAGTCAAAAGAACAAGTTTAACCCCTTGCAGTTTTTTAAACCAAAAATCCTGGCTCAAAAGGGCCCATTTTTAAAAGTTTGCCTAAAATTTAAATGGCCCCAAATTCATCAAAAGAACAAGTTTAACCCCCTTGCGGTTTTTATAACAAAAAATCCTGGCTCAAAAAGGCCTCTTTTTAAAAATTGGCTGGAAAATAAAATGGCCCAAAATCAGTCAAAAGAACAAGTTTAACCCCTTGCAGTTTTTTTAACCAAAAATCCTGGCTCAAAAAGGCCCATTTTTAAAAATTGGCCGAAAAATAAAATGGCCCAAATCAGTCAAAAGAACAAGTTTAACCCCTTGTAGTTTTTTAAACCAAAAATCCTGGCTCAAAAGGGCCCATTTTTAAAAGTTTGCCTGAAAATTAAATGGCCCCAAATCCGTCAAAAGAACAAGTTTAACCCCCTTGCGGTTTTTATAACAAAAAATCCTGGCTCAAAAAGGCCTTTTTTTTTTAATTGGCTGAAAAATAAATTGGCCCGAAATCAGTCAAAAGAACAAGTTTAACCCCTTGCAGTTTTTTTAACCAAAAATCCTGGCTCAAAAAGGCCCATTTTTAAAAATTGGCCGAAAAAAATAAAATGGCCCAAATCAGTCGAAAGAACAAGTTTAACCCTTGCAGTTTGTTTAACAAAAAATCCTGGCTCAAAAATACCAATTTTTAAAAATTGACCGAAAGATAAAACGGCCACAAATCAGTCAAAAGAACAAGTTTAACTCCTTGCAATTTTTTAACCAAAAATCCTGGCTCCAAAAAGGCATACTTTTAAAAATTTGCCGAAAAAATAAAATGGCCCAAAATCAGTCAAAAGAACAAGTTTAACCCCTTGCAGTTTTTTTAACCAAAAATCCTGGCTCAATAAGGCTCATTTTTAAAAATTGGCAAAACAAATAAAACGGCCCAAATCAGTCGAAAGAACAAGTTTAACCCTTTGCAGTTTGTTTAACAACAAATCCTGGCTCAAAAATACCAATTTTTAAAAATTGACCGAAAGATAAAACGGCCACTAATCAGTCAAAAGAACAAGTTTAACTCCTTGCAATTTTTTAACCAAAAATCCTGGCTCCAAAAAGGCATACTTTTAAAATTTTGTCGAAAAAATAAAATGGCCCAAAATCAGTCAAAGGAACAAGTTTAACCCCTTGCAGTTTTTTTAACCAAAAATCCTGGCTCAAAAAGGCTCATTTTTAAAAATTTGCAAAAAAAATAAAATGGCCCAAATCAGTCAAAAGAACAAGTTTAACCCCTTGCAGTTTTTTAAACCAAAGATCCTGGCTCAAAAGGGCCCATTTTTAAAAGTTTGCCTAAAAATTAAATGGCCCCAAATCCGTTAAAAGAACAAGTTTAACCCCCTTTCGGTTTTTATAACAAAAAATCCTGGCTCAAAAAGGCCTTTTTTTTTTAAATTGGCTGAAAAATAAATTGGCCCGAAATCAGTCAAAAGAACAAGTTTAACCCCTTGCAGTTTTTTTAACCAAAAATCCTGGCTCAAAAAGGCCCATTTTTAAAAATTGGCCGAAAAATAAAATGGCCCCAAATCAGTCGAAACAACAAGTTTAACCCCTTGCAGTTTTTTTAACCAAAAATCCTGGCTCAATATGGCTCATTTTTAAAAATTGGCAAAAAAATAAAATTGGCCCCAAATCAGTCAAAAGAACAAGTTTAAAGACAGTGGACCCTATTGGTTTATTGTCAAAGACCAGTCTTCAGTCACCTGGTATATCTCAACCTATTATGCAAAAAATAACAGACCTGTGAAAATTTGAGCTTGATTTGTCGTCGAAGTTGCGAGATAATAATAAAAAATAAAATAAAAAAACCTGTGACCCTGGTCACACAAAGTTGTGTGCTTTCAGATGGTTGATTTTGTGACCTCAAATTCTAAATCTTAGGTATATAAATCAAATTTGTGGAAACTTACTTCTTTCTCGAAAGCTACGTCTTTTCAGAGGGAGCCGTTTCTCACAATTTTTATACTTTCAACCTCTCCCCATTACTCGTTACCAAATTAGATTTTATGCTAATTATTTTGAGTAATTACCAATAGTTTCCACTGCCTTTAACCCCTTATGTCAATAAACACCATTTACCAGGAGCTAAAAAAAAGCACAGACTCCACATGAATATAAATTATTGAGCAATTTGTTAACACAAAACAAGACTACATGTACATGTGTATATGCTAATCTCATTCATAGCAATCGCACTGCAACAGGTATGCAACCAAAATTTCCTAAGCAAAAGAGCAAATGCCTGGCACAACAATGAACTTGTAAGGAACACCTTGCCTTGGATCGGACGAGTTGGTCAATAAAAAGCGTCTGTAACCCTTTTTTATAAAATGAATATGGTTGGAAAGATGTTTTAAAAGTAGAATACAATGATCCACAGAGGTTTGCTTAGAAATTGCACGGTTTTCCTTTTACTGTGCGAACTAACACGGTCGGCCATTTATGGGAGTCAAAATTTTGACTCCCATAAATGGCCGACCGTGTTAGTCGACGAGGTAAAAGGAAAACCGTGCAATTTCGAGGCATGTTTGTGTGGATCATTGTATTCTACTTTTAAATCATCTTTCCAACCATATGCATTTTATAAAAAACGGTTTTAAACGCTTTTCAAAGACCAACTCGACCGATCCAAGGCAACGTGTTCCTTTAATTTATTTTTAGTCAGTATAGCTGAGAAAACACAAAGAGGAAATAAGCTGATGACCTGAAAAGTTGTGCCTGTATTACATTGGATATTAAATTCATGAAAGTAAAGTATAAGGTGTTGTATAAGTGCACCATTGCAAGCAGTTTAATTAATTCATTTCTTAATTTTGCTCATATCATCCTGGTAAGGCTAGTTAAAAGCAGGGCCACCACGTGCAGGTCCCAGGATACCAGCCCCGACACTACAAGACATCCCTAAAACAGGCCAAGGAGATCATCAGGTCCCTCGCACTCTTTTTACAGAGCGCCCAGGTCTGAGGAGGGCACCCACTACTCACAAGACGCGGTCCCTAGTCCCATGGCCTAGACTAGAAACTAACCCGTTTGGTCAACCATACATGTAATTGTGATTACACCAGAGCATCCTACCCGCTGAGGAAGATGATGCACCTTTAAGACCAACCACCAGCTGTAAAACAACCGGCCGGGCTGAGACCCCACATACATGTACCACGTGCATGTGTCCAAGTCCCTTTTCACAATTAAGTTTGGAATTTCCCATGCTTTGTACTTCCGGATTCCAAACAATTCGAGTGACGCACCACAAAGGCCCTAAGATCGCCAAGTAGCGCATAAAAACGCATAATTGTGCCTGCTTACAATAGTGCACTTATTTACAAAAATGTTAAGTGTTTGTTTAAAAAAAAGGGAAAAAGACCAAAACATGTTAGTAACACCATGAACACATCTAGAATAGTTTTCAAAATTTAAGTAAATTTATTGGATTGTCCAACAATAAAAATCTAGGGTGTCCTGATGACTAGATGTTGATGTTTTCATAAGAAAGCATAAAGTGACTTTTAAAAAATTGACAGGACTGTCGACTCACTTATGCTAGAAGGATTTTTGAAACACAATATGAACCTCTGCCCTCGGATTTAAACCCCTAGATAAAAAACAGCAGTTTTACAAACACTGGATTATTACCATATTGGGGGTAAGGTGGCCACAGACGCAAGTCTTTGCCGGATGATGATATATACTACAGCTCATGTCTTTTCTGACATAGATTTATGTACATGTACCAGCATAATGTCTGACACTCTCTAAAATTACCAGAAAGTTCAAGTTGGAACTGGGTGAAAATTCTGTCACCATGGTCCTGTGGTTACTGCAGGACTTGCAATCAAAAGGTTGTGGGTTCAAATCCTACCAAACTCAAAAGCTGATTTCACAATGTCTAGTATAAGTATTGTCGTCTCGTGGAAATAAATGTTGTCTGGTTGTATTGATTGGTTACTGAATCACAATATCTTGATTTATGCAACTCATAAACAGACGACAATTAATCAATGTTTGTTTGAGATTTCAACTTTGCTAGCTTGGTGTTTATACTCTCTCGTAGGAGTTTGCCGAGTTCCCTTGATGGGAAGCTCATAAAGACAGACAGACAGACAGACAGACAGACAAACAGACAGAACATTTAATTGAAGGAACTTAACAGAATTGGTTAGAAACAAAACCATAAAGGTCAGATATTTTCATCAAACTTACAGTAATAAATAATCTTATTTCGCGTTTGGAGTTTATTGCTCAGTGAGCGTTTAATTAATTTTTTTCTTCCATCGATGTCGTGCAAAATGTGTAATCAGTTTTTCACTATTTTCTCGTGACCCAGATGGTCGGTCGATCTCAAACTTTTACAGGTTTGTCAGTTTATGTTTATGGTGGATTACATAGAGTGCTTTCACTGCTATCAACTGTTTTGTTAGCAAAACCAATTCTGTAACTTGTTCATTTAAATGTTTTTTTGGAATTTACCTTTGGTTGGTTCAGCAGTCTTGCATGTAATGTAGATATATCTCTTTGGATAGGTCAGCTTTTACTGCAATACAAGCAAAGCGCAAATTTTACAACTTCTATTTAAAAAAAAAAAAAAATATTTTGTTGAAAAAAGAAAATCCAAGCATATTACTTGGGTGGGATTCGAACCCACCCAAGTAATTTGCCTCTGATTTTTTTTCAAAGAACTCTGGAAAGCACTGAGTGTAGAGTGCTTTTCTCACACATCAGTGGTATGGGTAATACAAAAAACATCCCTCCTGCTCCTGCCTCCTGTGCGTGCGCGCCATTATGAGTGAACGGCGTGCAAAGAAAACGGACAGCGCGCACACGCACTGCAATCGAAGTAGACCCTTCCCATGAAATATGTAAATTGCAAATAGTGCATGCGCACTAACGCTTTGGTTGGCAAATATTGAGGGAACATCGCGCTGTTTTGTACAAGGGTAATCGATGCGTCACGCAAACGAGATTGCGCGTCTTCTTAGTGCATAACTCTATGGCATTTGCGAACTAACAAATGCCATGTACGCATGCGTGAATGTTATTAGCATATTAGAATGTTATTATCATGGGAAGGGTCCATTGTACGTGTTGGACCAGATCAACCGTGTTGGACCAGATCGTTTCCGCTCGAAACAAACTCGTAACCCACCGGCCTGGCGGCCGTCGGGAGGAGGGTTACATTTGTACGTTATCGCAACTACATCATTGCCAAGTATACCCTTCCCAAATATTAAAGCTCTATTCCAGAAACAAACACCAATTTATTTAGTTGGAGAACGCAAGAGAGAAGGTGGGGGGGGGGGGGGCGATGTTTCACAACTACATGTATGTTGTGCACGCTCAACATTATCAAATGACAATTATTGCATACCGATCATAGATACAATTTCTAATCCTACAAAATGATTATTTTCTGTAAGAATACCTCCCTTACCCCACATTACCTTTCAAAATACTAGAATCCGCCTCATCTAGCGGGGTGCCGCACGAAGCGCGGCATCCCGCTAGTGCATATTATTACTTTTGTGAGTTATTATTATTATTGGAAAAGTTTCCGTATGGCGCCACCACTTTTTCATTCGATATAAAATAATATAGGAACTTATTTACCTGATTGATATATCCCTTCTTGTAAAAATGAGTGAAAACGTGGTGGCGCCATACGGAAAGTTATCCTTATTATTAAACCAAAAATTCATCATTTTTTATAAATGTTTGATATTTGGGCATAACCTACCACAGGAAACATATTCTCAGAAAATACAGACCGCGAGTAAACAGCAGAGCTTCTGTCACCGGTGCAGCTTGCAGTCTGTCTCGGTAAACGGGAATCAAAGTTGGGGTGGATAACATGTGAGTGTAGGGGTACTGTTACTGTAGTGCCCAAAATGTCCCTAACTTCCCAGGTTCAAATTCCTTTAAAACGAAAACACCATTGTGAACGTTGTGAAAAACAAACTAGTAACTCACCGTGAACTTGTTGTGGTGTAGATGTGTCCTTGAAACTCAGTAAATGGTAAAACCTTGAATTTGCTGGAGAGGAATGTGAGAGACGTACACGAATGGTCCATTCATTTTGTTCTTTAAAAATGGCGGCGGTGCAATGTGCCTGTGTGTCACGTGATCATATGCACTGCGACATTGAAAACAACTGAGGGCGTCCTCTACTCATTATTGGACACAGAGCCGACGGGTGTCACGAGGGTGAACCCAGTACATTTAATTAAAAGTCCTATTCAGCCAAAGCTAAATTGTACATAGTTTATTAATATATTTTGAATATTATTCAAAAATACACAAACAATTAGAAGTCCCCCGCTCATGCATTAAAAACAAACACAAACCAAAAATGCATTGACATATTGACTTCAGTTTTCGTTACTGAGTTATATTTTATTGGGGTATTCCGGGGTCCCCCGAGCCTTACGGTCGGTGTCGCATGCAATTATGTCCTCTATGCAATACTATCCGGAGGACAGTATTGCATATATGCAATAATGTCTATGCAATAATATCCGCCGGACGGTTTTGCGGAAAAGTTTCCGTATGGCGCCACCACTTTTTCATTCGATATGAAATAATAGTATTTAATTTACTTGAATGAGATATCCCTTTTGTAAAAATGAGTGAACAAGTGGTGGCGCCATACGGAAAGTTGGTTTGGCATATGCAATCGTGTCCGCGTGGACGCTGCTGCATAATGCAATTGTGTCCGCCCGGACACATTTGCATATGCAGTCGTGTCCGCCCCGTGCAAAACCGTCCTAGCAGTAAATTTAAAGCCCTTGGTTGACGGAACACGTTCGCCATACATTACAAGCTTAGTATAAGTGCATGTCATGAAGGACATGGGAAATGTTTTTGGCCGTTGGGTATTCGCTGCAATCATAAAATACGTGAATATTCATGCTGCATATTATGTAGGTTCAGTGCATGCACGCTCGCTTCATGGGCGTCAATCGGGGGGGGGGGGGGGCCAGGGGGACATGTCCCCCAACTTTTGGAGGGTGGGGGACACAACAAGTTTTGCACTGTGTAAGAAGAACACCTGTGTCCCTATATGAGCATTAATCCTGTGGGCAAAGAATGACACAATATCCCCCCTCAAAATTGGCCTTAGATTGCATCACAGAGCATCTAAAAAGCAAAATTTTCCCGGGCCCTTAATCGGGCCCGCACTCCGAGCCGTTAAAGGCTTCTCACACGCTTGCTCCATCGTTGACAGATTTGCTCCTTCCCCTTGAAAGAGTGGAAGGGACGTGTACCCCATCCACCCCACCCCATTTTCGAAGGGTGGGGGACATATCAATGTTCCCCGTGTCGTTTGACCGCCTTCATCATGACAATCGTGTTTTGCACTGAGGAACTATGTGGAGCACTGGAACACAATATTCACGCAGCTCATTGTTCTGTTTCGTTTGCCTCTTGGCCGCTATTCTATTCAGCCTATGTCTCTCAACTGCAGGCTGGAGTAAAGGCCTCTTCATCATTGTTCCATCTCGATCTTTCCTGTGCGCGTCTCATCCATGTGACGGTTCCAAACTCTGTGGCTATCGTACACCCCGGGCCCTTCTACGTCTCATTTGTGTTCTTTGGGTCCATTCCGTAATGCAATGTGTCAATCTTTTGTCATGGCGTCTTGCAAGGTGGTCTGCCCACCTCCATTTCTTTGTTTTTATTTCCTGTATAAAGTCCCTTTTCTTTCGTATGTCCTCATTCTGATCCTGTCCTTTCATGTAACTCCTACCATGATCCTTTCCATTGCTCTTTAAGTGACTCTCAGTTTCTTTTCTATTTTCAAAGTTGTTGTCCATGTTTCTTCCTCTCGTACAAAAATTAGCGCTATGGGGATTTTCAAAGCGACGCTAGAGGCCAGGGAGTAGACGCGACACACCCCATAAACTTGGGACATTTAATGCATGATATACACGGCATGTGGTGATTATTGGAGAAAACAAATAGTATGCGTTGAAAAAAAGCCCGGACTTATAAAAACTTTCAGCAATGCTTTCGAATAATTCTGGAACTAAAAACGATAGAGAGACGCAGTTTGTACCTGCGTCATTCTGACATGTCCCTAAATTCAAATTTCAAAGTTTTAGAGCGGCTTCCACACTTCTTGATACCGAAAATTAAAAGTAGGCGGCTGTGCTCCGAAACGATCTCAACCAGCCTCCCTACGGGATTTTTGTGCACAGAGAAAATCAAAAGTACAACGGGTCCATTTGACCCCAAATCATTGCTCAATCTAAACAAGTTTAGCACCATTGGATGGACAATTTCAAGGGCTTTCCTCTCGTACAAAAATTAGCGCTATGGGGATTTTTAAAGCGACGCTAGAAGCCAGGGAGTAGACGCGACACACCCCATAAACTTGGGACATTTAATGCATGATATACACGGCATGTGGTGATTATTGGAGAAAACAAATACTATGCGTTGAAAAAAAGCCCGGACTTATAAAAACTTTCAGCAATGCTTTCGAATAATTCTGGAACTAAAAACGATAGAGAGACGCAGTTTGTACCTGCGTCATTCTGACATTTCCCTAAATTCAAATTTCAAAGTTTTAGAGCGGCTTCCACACTTCTTGATACCGAAAATTAAAAGTAGGCGGCTGTGCTCCGAAACGATCTCAACCAGCCTCCCTACGGGATTTTTGTGCACAGAGAAAATCAAAAGTACAACGGGTCCATTTTACCCCAAATCATTGCTCAATCTAAACAAGTTTAGCACCATTGGATGGACAATTTCAAGGGCTTTCCTCTCGTACAAAAATTAGCGCTATGGAGATTTTTAAAGCGACGCTAGAAGCCAGGGAGTAGACGCGACACACCCCATAAACTTGGGACATTTAATGCATGATATACACGGCATGTGGTGATTATTGGAGAAAACAAATACTATGCGTTGAAAAAAAGCCCGGACTTATAAAAACTTTCAGCAATGCTTTCGAATAATTCTGGAACTAAAAACGATAGAGAGACGCAGTTTGTACCTGCGTCATTCTGACATGTCCCTAAATTCAAATTTCAAAGTTTTAGAGCGGCTTCCACACTTCTTGATACCGAAAATTAAAAGTAGGCGGCTGTGCTCCGAAACGATCTCAACAAGCCTCCCTACGGGATTTTTGTGCACAGAGAAAATCAAAAGTACAACGGGTCAATTTGACCCCAAATCATTGTTCAATCTAAACAAGTTTAGCACCATTGGATGGACAATTTCAAGGGCTTTCCTCTCGTACAAAAATTAGCGCTATGGGGATTTTTAAAGCGACGCTAGAGGCCAGGGAGTAGACGCGACACACCCCATAAACTTGGGACATTTAATGCATGATATACACGGCATGTGGTGATTATTGGAGAAAACAAATACTATGCGTTGAAAAAAAGCCCGGACTTATAAAAACTTTCAGCAATGCTTTCGAATAATTCTGGAACTAAAAACGATAGAGAGACGCAGTTTGTACCTGCGTCATTCTGACAATTCCCTAAATTCAAATTTCAAAGTTTTAGAGCGGCTTCCAGACTTCTTGATACCGAAAATTAAAAGTAGGCGGCTGTGCTCCGAAACGATCTCAACAAGCCTCCCTACGGGATTTTTGTGCACAGAGAAAATCAAAAGTACAACGGGTCCATTTTACCCCAAATCATTGCTTAATCTAAACAAGTTTAGCACCATTGGATGGACAATTTCAAGGGCTTTCTTCTCGTACAAAAATTAGCGCTATGGGGATTTTTAAAGCGACGCTAGAAGCCAGGGAGTAGACGCGACACACCCCATAAACTTGGGACATTTAATGCATGATATACACGGCATGTGGTGATTATTGGAGAAAACAAATACTATGCGTTGAAAAAAAGCCCGGACTTATAAAAACTTTCAGCAATGCTTTCGAATAATTCTGGAACTAAAAACGATAGAGAGACGCAGTTTGTACCTGCGTCATTCTGACATTTCCCTAAATTCAAATTTCAAAGTTTTAGAGCGGCTTCCAGACTTCTTGATACGGAAAATTAAAAGTAGGCGGCTGTGCTCCGAAACGAACTCAACAAGCCTCCCTACGGGATTTTTGTGCACAGAGAAAATCAAAAGTACAACGGGTCAATTTGACCCCAAATCATTGCTCAATCTAAACAAGTTTAGCACCATTGGATGGACAATTTCAAGGGCTTTCCTCTCGTACAAAAATTAGCGCTATGGGGATTTTTAAAGCGACGCTAGAAGCCAGGGAGTAGACGCGACACACCCCATAAACTTGGGACATTTAATGCATGATATACACGGCATGTGGTGATTATTGGAGAAAACAAATACTATGCGTTGAAAAAAAGCCCGGACTTATAAAAACTTTCAGCAATGCTTTCTAATAATTCTGGAACTAAAAACGATAGAGAGACGCAGTTTGTACCTGCGTCATTCTGACAATTCCCTAAATTCAAATTTCAAAGTTTTAGAGCGGCTTCCACACTTCTTGATACCGAAAATTAAAAGTAGGCGGCTGTGCTCCGAAACGATCTCAACAAGCCTCCCTACGGGATTTTTGTGCACAGAGAAAATCAAAAGTACAACGGGTCAATTTGACCCCAAATCATTGCTCAATCTAAACAAGTTTAGCACCATTGGATGGACAATTTCAAGGGTTTTCTTCTCGTACAAAAATTAGCGCTATGGGGATTTTCAAAGCGACGCTAGAAGCCAGGGAGTAGACGCGACACACCCCATAAACTTGGGACATTTAATGCATGATATACACGGCATGTGGTGATTATTGGAGAAAACAAATACTATGCGTTGAAAAAAAGCCCGGACTTATAAAAACTTTCAGCAATGCTTTCGAATAATTCTGGAACTAAAAACGATAGAGAGACGCAGTTTGTACCTGCGTCATTCTGACATTTCCCTAAATTCAAATTTCAAAGTTTTAGAGCGGCTTCCACACTTCTTGATACCGAAAATTAAAAGTAGGCGGCTGTGCTCCGAAACGAACTCAACAAGCCTCCCTACGGGATTTTTGTGCACAGAGAAAATCAAAAGTACAACGGGTCAATTTGACCCCAAATCATTGCTCAATCTAAACAAGTTTAGCACCATTGGATGGACAATTTCAAGGGCTTTCCTCTCGTACAAAAATTAGCGCTATGGGGATTTTTAAAGCGACGCTAGAAGCCAGGGAGTAGACGCGACACACCCCATAAACTTGGGACATTTAATGCATGATATACACGGCATGTGGTGATTATTGGAGAAAACAAATACTATGCGTTGAAAAAAAGCCCGGACTTATAAAAACTTTCAGCAATGCTTTCTAATAATTCTGGAACTAAAAACGATAGAGAGACGCAGTTTGTACCTGCGTCATTCTGACAATTCCCTAAATTCAAATTTCAAAGTTTTAGAGCGGCTTCCACACTTCTTGATACCGAAAATTAAAAGTAGGCGGCTGTGCTCCGAAACGATCTCAACAAGCCTCCCTACGGGATTTTTGTGCACAGAGAAAATCAAAAGTACAACGGGTCAATTTGACCCCAAATCATTGCTCAATCTAAACAAGTTTAGCACCATTGGATGGACAATTTCAAGGGCTTTCCTCTCGTACAAAAAGTAGCGCTAAGGGGATTTTCAAAGCGACGCTAGAGGCCAGGGAGTAGACGCGACACACCCCATAAACTTGGGACATTTAATGCATGATATACACGGCATGTGGTGATTATTGGAGAAAACAAATACTATGCGTTGAAAAAAAGCCCGGACTTATAAAAACTTTCAGCAATGCTTTCGAATAATTCTGGAACTAAAAACGATAGAGAGACGCAGTTTGTACCTGCGTCATTCTGACATGTCCCTAAATTCAAATTTCAAAGTTTTAGAGCGGCTTCCACACTTCTTGATACCGAAAATTAAAAGTAGGCGGCTGTGCTCCGAAACGATCTCAACCAGCCTCCCTACGGGATTTTTGTGCACAGAGAAAATCAAAAGTACAACGGGTCCATTTGACCCCAAATCATTGCTCAATCTAAACAAGTTTAGCACCATTGGATGGACAATTTCAAGGGCTTTCCTCTCGTACAAAAATTAGCGCTATGGGGATTTTTAAAGCGACGCTAGAAGCCAGGGAGTAGACGCGACACACCCCATAAACTTGGGACATTTAATGCATGATATACACGGCATGTGGTGATTATTGGAGAAAACAAATACTATGCGTTGAAAAAAAGCCCGGACTTATAAAAACTTTCAGCAATGCTTTCGAATAATTCTGGAACTAAAAACGATAGAGAGACGCAGTTTGTACCTGCGTCATTCTGACATTTCCCTAAATTCAAATTTCAAAGTTTTAGAGCGGCTTCCAGACTTCTTGATACCGAAAATTAAAAGTAGGCGGCTGTGCTCCGAAACGAACTCAACAAGCCTCCCTACGGGATTTTTGTGCACAGAGAAAATCAAAAGTACAACGGGTCAATTTGACCCCAAATCATTGCTCAATCTAAACAAGTTTAGCACCATTGGATGGACAATTTCAAGGGCTTTCCTCTCGTACAAAAATTAGCGCTATGGGGATTTTTAAAGCGACGCTAGAAGCCAGGGAGTAGACGCGACACACCCCATAAACTTGGGACATTTAATGCATGATATACACGGCATGTGGTGATTATTGGAGAAAACAAATACTATGCGTTGAAAAAAAGCCCGGACTTATAAAAACTTTCAGCAATGCTTTCGAATAATTCTGGAACTAAAAACGATAGAGAGACGCAGTTTGTACCTGCGTCATTCTGACATGTCCCTAAATTCAAATTTCAAAGTTTTAGAGCGGCTTCCACACTTCTTGATACCGAAAATTAAAAGTAGGCGGCTGTGCTCCGAAACGATCTCAACAAGCCTCCCTACGGGATTTTTGTGCACAGAGAAAATCAAAAGTACAACGGGTCAATTTGACCCCAAATCATTGCTCAATCTAAACAAGTTTAGCACCATTGGATGGACAATTTCAAGGGCTTTCCTCTCGTACAAAAATTAGCGCTATGGGGATTTTTAAAGCGACGCTAGAAGCCAGGGAGTAGACGCGACACACCCCATAAACTTGGGACATTTAATGCATGATATACACGGCATGTGGTGATTATTGGAGAAAACAAATACTATGCGTTGAAAAAAAGCCCGGACTTATAAAAACTTTCAGCAATGCTTTCGAATAATTCTGGAACTAAAAACGATAGAGAGACGCAGTTTGTACCTGCGTCATTCTGACATGTCCCTAAATTCAAATTTCAAAGTTTTAGAGCGGCTTCCACACTTCTTGATACCGAAAATTAAAAGTAGGCGGCTGTGCTCCGAAACGATCTCAACAAGCCTCCCTACGGGATTTTTGTGCACAGAGAAAATCAAAAGTACAACGGGTCAATTTGACCCCAAATCATTGCTCAATCTAAACAAGTTTAGCACCATTGGATGGACAATTTCAAGGGCTTTCCTCTCGTACAAAAATTAGCGCTAAGGGGATTTTCAAATCGACGCTAGAGGCCAGGGAGTAGACGCGACACACCCCATAAACTTGGGACATTTAATGCATGATATACACGGCATGTGGTGATTATTGGAGAAAACAAATACTATGCGTTGAAAAAAAGCCCGGACTTATAAAAACTTTCAGCAATGCTTTCGAATAATTCTGGAACTAAAAACGATAGAGAGACGCAGTTTGTACCTGCGTCATTCTGACATGTCCCTTAATTCAAATTTCAAAGTTTTAGAGCGGCTTCCACACTTCTTGATACCGAAAATTAAAAGTAGGCGGCTGTGCTCCGAAACGATCTCAACAATCCTCCCTACGGGATTTTTGTGCACAGAGAAAATCAAAAGTACAACGGGTCAATTTGACCCCAAATCATTGCTCAATCTAAACAAGTTTAGCACCATTGGATGGACAATTTCAAGGGCTTTCCTCTCGTACAAAAATTAGCGCTATGGGGATTTTTAAAGCGACGCTAGAAGCCAGGGAGTAGACGCGACACACCCCATAAACTTGGGACATTTAATGCATGATATACACGGCATGTGGTGATTATTGGAGAAAACAAATACTATGCGTTGAAAAAAGCCCGGACTCATAAAAACTTTCAGCAATGCTTTCCAATAATTCTGGAACTAAAAACGATAGAGAGACGCAGTTTGTACCTGCGTCATTCTGACATTTCCCTAAATTCAAATTTCAAAGTTTTAGAGCGGCTTCCAGACTTCTTGATACCGAAAATTAAAAGTAAGCGGCTGTGCTCCGAAACGAACTCAACAAGCCTCCCTACGGGATTTTTGTGCACAGAGAAAATCAAAAGTACAACGGGTCAATTTGACCCCAAATCATTGCTCAATCTAAACAAGTTTAGCACCATTGGATGGACAATTTCAAGGCCTTTCCTCTCGTACAAAAATTAGCGCTATGGGGATTTTTAAAGCGACGCTAGAAGCCAGGGAGTAGACGCGACACACCCCATAAACTTGGGACATTTAATGCATGATATACACGGCATGTGGTGATTATTGGAGAAAACAAATACTATGCGTTGAAAAAAAGCCCGGACTTATAAAAACTTTCAGCAATGCTTTCGAATAATTCTGGAACTAAAAACGATAGAGAGACGCAGTTTGTACCTGCGTCATTCTGACATGTCCCTAAATTCAAATTTCAAAGTTTTAGAGCGGCTTCCACACTTCTTGATACCGAAAATTAAAAGTAGGCGGCTGTGCTCCGAAACGATCTCAACAAGCCTCCCTACGGGATTTTTGTGCACAGAGAAAATCAAAAGTACAACGGGTCCATTTTACCCCAAATCATTGCTCAATCTAAACAAGTTTAGCACCATTGGATGGACAATTTCAAGGGCTTTCCTCTCGTACAAAAATTAGCGCTATGGGGATTTTTAAAGCGACGCAAGAAGCCAGGGAGTAGACGCGACACACCCCATAAACTTGGGACATTTAATGCATGATATACACGGCATGTGGTGATTATTGGAGAAAACAAATACTATGCGTTGAAAAAAAGCCCGGACTTATAAAAACTTTCAGCAATGCTTTCGAATAATTCTGGAACTAAAAACGATAGAGAGACGCAGTTTGTACCTGCGTCATTCTGACATTTCCCTAAATTCAAATTTCAAAGTTTTAGAGCGGCTTCCACACTTCTTGATACCGAAAATTAAAAGTAGGCGGCTGTGCTCCGAAACGATCTCAACAAGCCTCCCTACGGGATTTTTGTGCACAGAGAAAATCAAAAGTACAACGGGTCAATTTGACCCCAAATCATTGCTCAATCTAAACAAGTTTAGCACCATTGGATGGACAATTTCAAGGGCTTTCCTCTCGTATAAAAATTAGCGCTATGGGGATTTTTAAAGCGACGCTAGAAGCCAGGGAGTAGACGCGACACACCCCATAAACTTGGGACATTTAATGCATGATATACACGGCATGTGGTGATTATTGGAGAAAACAAATACTATGCGTTGAAAAAAAGCCCGGACTTATAAAAACTTTCAGCAATGCTTTCGAATAATTCTGGAACTAAAAACGATAGAGAGACGCAGTTTGTACCTGCGTCATTCTGACATTTCCCTAAATTCAAATTTCAAAGTTTTAGAGCGGCTTCCACACTTCTTGATACCGAAAATTAAAAGTAGGCGGCTGTGCTCCGAAACGATCTCAACAAGCCTCCCTACGGGATTTTTGTGCACAGAGAAAATCAAAAGTACAACGGGTCCATTTTACCCCAAATCATTGCTCAATCTAAACAAGTTTAGCACCATTGGATGGACAATTTCAAGGGCTTTCCTCTCGTACAAAAATTAGCGCTATGGGGATTTTTAAAGCGACGCAAGAAGCCAGGGAGTAGACGCGACACACCCCATAAACTTGGGACATTTAATGCATGATATACACGGCATGTGGTGATTATTGGAGAAAACAAATACTATGCGTTGAAAAAAAGCCCGGACTTATAAAAACTTTCAGCAATGCTTTCGAATAATTCTGGAACTAAAAACGATAGAGAGACGCAGTTTGTACCTGCGTCATTCTGACATTTCCCTAAATTCAAATTTCAAAGTTTTAGAGCGGCTTCCACACTTCTTGATACCGAAAATTAAAAGTAGGCGGCTGTGCTCCGAAACGATCTCAACAAGCCTCCCTACGGGATTTTTGTGCACAGAGAAAATCAAAAGTACAACGGGTCAATTTGACCCCAAATCATTGCTCAATCTAAACAAGTTTAGCACCATTGGATGGACAATTTCAAGGGCTTTCCTCTCGTATAAAAATTAGCGCTATGGGGATTTTTAAAGCGACGCTAGAAGCCAGGGAGTAGACGCGACACACCCCATAAACTTGGGACATTTAATGCATGATATACACGGCATGTGGTGATTATTGGAGAAAACAAATACTATGCGTTGAAAAAAAGCCCGGACTTATAAAAACTTTCAGCAATGCTTTCGAATAATTCTGGAACTAAAAACGATAGAGAGACGCAGTTTGTACCTGCGTCATTCTGACATTTCCCTAAATTCAAATTTCAAAGTTTTAGAGCGGCTTCCACACTTCTTGATACCGAAAATTAAAAGTAGGCGGCTGTGCTCCGAAACGATCTCAACAAGCCTCCCTACGGGATTTTTGTGCACAGAGAAAATCAAAAGTACAACGGGTCCATTTTACCCCAAATCATTGCTCAATCTAAACAAGTTTAGCACCATTGGATGGACAATTTCAAGGGCTTTCCTCTCGTACAAAAATTAGCGCTATGGGGATTTTTAAAGCGACGCTAGAAGCCAGGGAGTAGACGCGACACACCCCATAAACTTGGGACATTTAATGCATGATATACACGGCATGTGGTGATTATTGGAGAAAACAAATACTATGCGTTGAAAAAAAGCCCGGACTTATAAAAACTTTCAGCAATGCTTTCGAATAATTCTGGAACTAAAAACGATAGAGAGACGCAGTTTGTACCTGCGTCATTCTGACATTTCCCTAAATTCAAATTTCAAAGTTTTAGAGCGGCTTCCACACTTCTTGATACCGAAAATTAAAAGTAGGCGGCTGTGCTCCGAAACGATCTCAACAAGCCTCCCTACGGGATTTTTGTGCACAGAGAAAATCAAAAGTACAACGGGTCAATTTGACCCCAAATCATTGCTCAATCTAAACAAGTTTAGCACCATTGGATGGACAATTTCAAGGGCTTTCCTCTCGTACAAAAATTAGCGCTATGGGGATTTTTAAAGCGACGCTAGAAGCCAGGGAGTAGACGCGACACACCCCATAAACTTGGGACATTTAATGCATGATATACACGGCATGTGGTGATTATTGGAGAAAACAAATACTATGCGTTGAAAAAAAGCCCGGACTTATAAAAACTTTCAGCAATGCTTTCGAATAATTCTGGAACTAAAAACGATAGAGAGACGCAGTTTGTACCTGCGTCATTCTGACAATTCCCTAAATTCAAATTTCAAAGTTTTAGAGCGGCTTCCACACTTCTTGATACCGAAAATTAAAAGTAGGCGGCTGTGCTCCGAAACGATCTCAACAAGCCTCCCTACGGGATTTTTGTGCACAGAGAAAATCAAAAGTACAACGGGTCAATTTGACCCCAAATCATTGCTCAATCTAAACAAGTTTAGCACCATTGGATGGACAATTTCAAGGGCTTTCCTCTCGTACAAAAATTAGCGCTATGGGGATTTTTAAAGCGACGCTAGAAGCCAGGGAGTAGACGCGACACACCCCATAAACTTGGGACATTTAATGCATGATATACACGGCATGTGGTGATTATTGGAGAAAACAAATACTATGCGTTGAAAAAAAGCCCGGACTTATAAAAACTTTCAGCAATGCTTTCGAATAATTCTGGAACTAAAAACGATAGAGAGACGCAGTTTGTACCTGCGTCATTCTGACATGTCCCTAAATTCAAATTTCAAAGTTTTAGAGCGGCTTCCACACTTCTTGATACCGAAAATTAAAAGTAGGCGGCTGTGCTCCGAAACGATCTCAACAAGCCTCCCTACGGGATTTTTGTGCACAGAGAAAATCAAAAGTACAACGGGTCCATTTTACCCCAAATCATTGCTCAATCTAAACAAGTTTAGCACCATTGGATGGACAATTTCAAGGGCTTTCCTCTCGTACAAAAATTAGCGCTATGGGGATTTTTAAAGCGACGCTAGAAGCTAGGGAGTAGACGCGACACACCCCATAAACTTGGGACATTTAATGCATGATATACACGGCATGTGGTGATTATTGGAGAAAACAAATACTATGCGTTGAAAAAAAGCCCGGACTTATAAAAACTTTCAGCAATGCTTTCTAATAATTCTGGAACTAAAAACGATAGAGAGACGCAGTTTTTACCTGCGTCATTCTGACATGTCCCTAAATTCAAATTTCAAAGTTTTAGAGCGGCTTCCACACTTCTTGATACCGAAAATTAAAAGTAGGCGGCTGTGCTCCGAAACGATCTCAACAAGCCTCCCTACGGGATTTTTGTGCACAGAGAAAATCAAAAGTACAACGGGTCAATTTGACCCCAAATCATTGCTCAATCTAAACAAGTTTAGCACCATTGGATGGACAATTTCAAGGGCTTTCCTCTCGTACAAAAATTAGCGCTAAGGGGATTTTCAAATCGACGCTAGAGGCCAGGGAGTAGACGCGACACACCCCATAAACTTGGGACATTTAATGCATGATATACACGGCATGTGGTGATTATTGGAGAAAACAAATACTATGCGTTGAAAAAAAGCCCGGACTTATAAAAACTTTCAGCAATGCTTTCGAATAATTCTGGAACTAAAAACGATAGAGAGACGCAGTTTGTACCTGCGTCATTCTGACATGTCCCTTAATTCAAATTTCAAAGTTTTAGAGCGGCTTCCACACTTCTTGATACCGAAAATTAAAAGTAGGCGGCTGTGCTCCGAAACGATCTCAACAATCCTCCCTACGGGATTTTTGTGCACAGAGAAAATCAAAAGTACAACGGGTCAATTTGACCCCAAATCATTGCTCAATCTAAACAAGTTTAGCACCATTGGATGGACAATTTCAAGGGCTTTCCTCTCGTACAAAAATTAGCGCTATGGGGATTTTTAAAGCGACGCTAGAAGCCAGGGAGTAGACGCGACACACCCCATAAACTTGGGACATTTAATGCATGATATACACGGCATGTGGTGATTATTGGAGAAAACAAATACTATGCGTTGAAAAAAGCCCGGACTTATAAAAACTTTCAGCAATGCTTTCGAATAATTCTGGAACTAAAAACGATAGAGAGACGCAGTTTGTACCTGCGTCATTCTGACATTTCCCTGAATTCAAATTTCAAAGTTTTAGAGCGGCTTCCACACTTCTTGATACCGAAAATTAAAAGTAGGCGGCTGTACTCCGAAACGATCTCAACAAGCCTCCCTACGGGATTTTTGTGCACAGAGAAAATCAAAAGTACAACGGGTCAATTTGACCCCAAATCATTGCTCAATCTAAACAAGTTTAGCACCATTGGATGGACAATTTCAAGGGCTTTCCTCTCGTACAAAAATTAGCGCTAAGGGGATTTTCAAAGCGACGCTAGAGGCCAGGGAGTAGACGCGACACACCCCATAAACTTGGGACATTTAATGCATGATATACACGGCATGTGGTGATTATTGGAGAAAACAAATACTATGCGTTGAAAAAAAGCCCGGACTTATAAAAACTTTCAGCAATGCTTTCGAATAATTCTGGAACTAAAAACGATAGAGAGACGCAGTTTGTACCTGCGTCATTCTGACATTTCCCTAAATTCAAATTTCAAAGTTTTAGAGCGGCTTCCAGACTTCTTGATACCGAAAATTAAAAGTAGGCGGCTGTGCTCCGAAACGATCTCAACTAGCCTCCCTACGGGATTTTTGTGCACAGTGAAAATCAAAAGTACAACGGGTCAATTTGACCCCGAATCATTGCTCAATCTAAACAAGTTGAGCACCATTGGATGGACAATTTCAAGGGCTTTCCTCTCGTACAAAAATTAGCGCTATGGGGATTTTTAAAGCGACGCTAGAAGCCAGGGAGTAGACGCGACACACCCCATAAACTTGGGACATTTAATGCATGATATACACGGCATGTGGTGATTATTGGAGAAAACAAATACTATGCGTTGAAAAAAAGCCCGGACTTACAAAAACTTTCAGCAATGCTTTCGAATAATTCTGGAACTAAAAACGATAGAGAGACGCAGTTTGTACCTGCGTCATTCTGACATGTCCCTAAATTCAAATTTCAAAGTTTTAGAGCGGCTTCCAGACTTCTTGATACCGAAAATTAAAAGTAGGCGGCTGTGCTCCGAAACGATCTCAACCAGCCTCCCTACGGGATTTTTGTGCACAGAGAAAATCAAAACTACAACGGGTCCATTTTACCCCAAATCATTGCTCAATCTAAACAAGTTTAGCACCATTGGATGGACAATTTCAAGGGCTTTCCTCTCGTACAAAAATTAGCGCTATGGGGATTTTTAAAGCGACGCTAGAAGCCAGGGAGTAGACGCGACACACCCCATAAACTTGGGACATTTAATGCATGATATACACGGCATGTGGTGATTATTGGAGAAAACAAATACTATGCGTTGAAAAAAAGCCCGGACTTATAAAAACTTTCAGCAATGCTTTCGAATAATTCTGGAACTAAAAACGATAGAGAGACGCAGTTTGTACCTGTGTCATTCTGACATTTCCCTAAATTCAAATTTCAAAGTTTTAGAGCGGCTTCCACACTTCTTGATACCGAAAATTAAAAGTAGGCGGCTGTGCTCCGAAACGATCTCAACAAGCCTCCCTACGGGATTTTTGTGCACAGAGAAAATCAAAAGTACAACGGGTCAATTTGACCCCAAATCATTGCTCAATCTAAACAAGTTTAGCACCATTGGATGGACAATTTCAAGGGCTTTCCTCTCGTACAAAAATTAGCGCTATGGGGATTTTTAAAGCGACGCTAGAAGCCAGGGAGTAGACGCGACACACCCCATAAACTTGGGACATTTAATGCATGATATACACGGCATGTGGTGATTATTGGAGAAAACAAATACTATGCGTTGAAAAAAAGCCCGGACTTATAAAAACTTTCAGCAATGCTTTCGAATAATTCTGGAACTAAAAACGATAGAGAGACGCAGTTTGTACCTGTGTCATTCTGACATTTCCCTAAATTCAAATTTCAAAGTTTTAGAGCGGCTTCCACACTTCTTGATACCGAAAATTAAAAGTAGGCGGCTGTGCTCCGAAACGATCTCAACAAGCCTCCCTACGGGATTTTTGTGCACAGAGAAAATCAAAAGTACAACGGGTCAATTTGACCCCAAATCATTGCTCAATCTAAACAAGTTTAGCACCATTGGATGGACAATTTCAAGGGCTTTCCTCTCGTACAAAAATTAGCGCTATGGGGATTTTTAAAGCGACGCTAGAAGCCAGGGAGTAGACGCGACACACCCCATAAACTTGGGACATTTAATGCATGATATACACGGCATGTGGTGATTATTGGAGAAAACAAATACTATGCGTTGAAAAAAAGCCCGGACTTATAAAAACTTTCAGCAATGCTTTCGAATAATTCTGGAACTAAAAACGATAGAGAGACGCAGTTTGTACCTGCGTCATTCTGACAATTCCCTAAATTCAAATTTCAAAGTTTTAGAGCGGCTTCCACACTTCTTGATACCGAAAATTAAAAGTAGGCGGCTGTGCTCCGAAACGATCTCAACAAGCCTCCCTACGGGATTTTTGTGCACAGAGAAAATCAAAAGTACAACGGGTCAATTTGACCCCAAATCATTGCTCAATCTAAACAAGTTTAGCACCATTGGATGGACAATTTCAAGGGCTTTCCTCTCGTACAAAAATTAGCGCTATGGGGATTTTTAAAGCGACGCTAGAAGCCAGGGAGTAGACGCGACACACCCCATAAACTTGGGACATTTAATGCATGATATACACGGCATGTGGTGATTATTGGAGAAAACAAATACTATGCGTTGAAAAAAAGCCCGGACTTATAAAAACTTTCAGCAATGCTTTCGAATAATTCTGGAACTAAAAACGATAGAGAGACGCAGTTTGTACCTGCGTCATTCTGACATGTCCCTAAATTCAAATTTCGAAGTTTTAGAGCGGCTTCCACACTTCTTGATACCGAAAATTAAAAGTAGGCGGCTGTGCTCCGAAACGATCTCAACAAGCCTCCCTACGGGATTTTTGTGCACAGAGAAAATCAAAAGTACAACGGGTCAATTTGACCCCAAATCATTGCTCAATCTAAACAAGTTTAGCACCATTGGATGGACAATTTCAAGGGCTTTCCTCTCGTACAAAAATTAGCGCTATGGGGATTTTTAAAGCGACGCTAGAAGCCAGGGAGTAGACGCGACACACCCCATAAACTTGGGACATTTAATGCATGATATACACGGCATGTGGTGATTATTGGAGAAAACAAATACTATGCGTTGAAAAAAAGCCCGGACTTATAAAAACTTTCAGCAATGCTTTCGAATAATTCTGGAACTAAAAACGATAGAGAGACGCAGTTTGTACCTGCGTCATTCTGACAATTCCCTAAATTCAAATTTCAAAGTTTTAGAGCGGCTTCCACACTTCTTGATACCGAAAATTAAAAGTAGGCGGCTGTGCTCCGAAACGATCTCAACAAGCCTCCCTACGGGATTTTTGTGCACAGAGAAAATCAAAAGTACAACGGGTCAATTTGACCCCAAATCATTGCTCAATCTAAACAAGTTTAGCACCATTGGATGGACAATTTCAAGGGCTTTCCTCTCGTACAAAAATTAGCGCTATGGGGATTTTTAAAGCGACGCTAGAAGCCAGGGAGTAGACGCGACACACCCCATAAACTTGGGACATTTAATGCATGATATACACGGCATGTGGTGATTATTGGAGAAAACAAATACTATGCGTTGAAAAAAAGCCCGGACTTATAAAAACTTTCAGCAATGCTTTCGAATAATTCTGGAACTAAAAACGATAGAGAGACGCAGTTTGTACCTGCGTCATTCTGACATTTCCCTAAATTCAAATTTCAAAGTTTTAGAGCGGCTTCCACACTTCTTGATACCGAAAATTAAAAGTAGGCGGCTGTGCTCCGAAACGATCTCAACAAGCCTCCCTACGGGATTTTTGTGCACAGAGAAAATCAAAAGTACAACGGGTCAATTTGACCCCAAATCATTGCTCAATCTAAACAAGTTTAGCACCATTGGATGGACAATTTCAAGGGCTTTCCTCTCGTACAAAAATTAGCGCTAAGGGGATTTTCAAAGCGACGCTAGAGGCCAGGGAGTAGACGCGACACACCCCATAAACTTGGGACATTTAATGCATGATATACACGGCATGTGGTGATTATTGGAGAAAACAAATACTATGCGTTGAAAAAAAGCCCGGACTTATAAAAACTTTCAGCAATGCTTTCGAATAATTCTGGAACTAAAAACGATAGAGAGACGCAGTTTGTACCTGCGTCATTCTGACATGTCCCTTAATTCAAATTTCAAAGTTTTAGAGCGGCTTCCACACTTCTTGATACCGAAAATTAAAAGTAGGCGGCTGTGCTCCGAAACGATCTCAACAATCCTCCCTACGGGATTTTTGTGCACAGAGAAAATCAAAAGTACAACGGGTCAATTTGACCCCAAATCATTGCTCAATCTAAACAAGTTTAGCACCATTGGATGGACAATTTCAAGGGCTTTCCTCTCGTACAAAAATTAGCGCTATGGGGATTTTTAAAGCGACGCTAGAAGCCAGGGAGTAGACGCGACACACCCCATAAACTTGGGACATTTAATGCATGATATACACGGCATGTGGTGATTATTGGAGAAAACAAATACTATGCGTTGAAAAAAGCCCGGACTTATAAAAACTTTCAGCAATGCTTTCGAATAATTCTGGAACTAAAAACGATAGAGAGACGCAGTTTGTACCTGCGTCATTCTGACATTTCCCTGAATTCAAATTTCAAAGTTTTAGAGCGGCTTCCACACTTCTTGATACCGAAAATTAAAAGTAGGCGGCTGTACTCCGAAACGATCTCAACAAGCCTCCCTACGGGATTTTTGTGCACAGAGAAAATCAAAAGTACAACGGGTCAATTTGACCCCAAATCATTGCTCAATCTAAACAAGTTTAGCACCATTGGATGGACAATTTCAAGGGCTTTCCTCTCGTACAAAAATTAGCGCTAAGGGGATTTTCAAAGCGACGCTAGAGGCCAGGGAGTAGACGCGACACACCCCATAAACTTGGGACATTTAATGCATGATATACACGGCATGTGGTGATTATTGGAGAAAACAAATACTATGCGTTGAAAAAAAGCCCGGACTTATAAAAACTTTCAGCAATGCTTTCGAATAATTCTGGAACTAAAAACGATAGAGAGACGCAGTTTGTACCTGCGTCATTCTGACATTTCCCTAAATTCAAATTTCAAAGTTTTAGAGCGGCTTCCAGACTTCTTGATACCGAAAATTAAAAGTAGGCGGCTGTGCTCCGAAACGATCTCAACTAGCCTCCCTACGGGATTTTTGTGCACAGTGAAAATCAAAAGTACAACGGGTCAATTTGACCCCGAATCATTGCTCAATCTAAACAAGTTGAGCACCATTGGATGGACAATTTCAAGGGCTTTCCTCTCGTACAAAAATTAGCGCTATGGGGATTTTTAAAGCGACGCTAGAAGCCAGGGAGTAGACGCGACACACCCCATAAACTTGGGACATTTAATGCATGATATACACGGCATGTGGTGATTATTGGAGAAAACAAATACTATGCGTTGAAAAAAAGCCCGGACTTACAAAAACTTTCAGCAATGCTTTCGAATAATTCTGGAACTAAAAACGATAGAGAGACGCAGTTTGTACCTGCGTCATTCTGACATGTCCCTAAATTCAAATTTCAAAGTTTTAGAGCGGCTTCCAGACTTCTTGATACCGAAAATTAAAAGTAGGCGGCTGTGCTCCGAAACGATCTCAACCAGCCTCCCTACGGGATTTTTGTGCACAGAGAAAATCAAAACTACAACGGGTCCATTTTACCCCAAATCATTGCTCAATCTAAACAAGTTTAGCACCATTGGATGGACAATTTCAAGGGCTTTCCTCTCGTACAAAAATTAGCGCTATGGGGATTTTTAAAGCGACGCTAGAAGCCAGGGAGTAGACGCGACACACCCCATAAACTTGGGACATTTAATGCATGATATACACGGCATGTGGTGATTATTGGAGAAAACAAATACTATGCGTTGAAAAAAAGCCCGGACTTATAAAAACTTTCAGCAATGCTTTCGAATAATTCTGGAACTAAAAACGATAGAGAGACGCAGTTTGTACCTGTGTCATTCTGACATTTCCCTAAATTCAAATTTCAAAGTTTTAGAGCGGCTTCCACACTTCTTGATACCGAAAATTAAAAGTAGGCGGCTGTGCTCCGAAACGATCTCAACAAGCCTCCCTACGGGATTTTTGTGCACAGAGAAAATCAAAAGTACAACGGGTCAATTTGACCCCAAATCATTGCTCAATCTAAACAAGTTTAGCACCATTGGATGGACAATTTCAAGGGCTTTCCTCTCGTACAAAAATTAGCGCTATGGGGATTTTTAAAGCGACGCTAGAAGCCAGGGAGTAGACGCGACACACCCCATAAACTTGGGACATTTAATGCATGATATACACGGCATGTGGTGATTATTGGAGAAAACAAATACTATGCGTTGAAAAAAAGCCCGGACTTATAAAAACTTTCAGCAATGCTTTCGAATAATTCTGGAACTAAAAACGATAGAGAGACGCAGTTTGTACCTGTGTCATTCTGACATTTCCCTAAATTCAAATTTCAAAGTTTTAGAGCGGCTTCCACACTTCTTGATACCGAAAATTAAAAGTAGGCGGCTGTGCTCCGAAACGATCTCAACAAGCCTCCCTACGGGATTTTTGTGCACAGAGAAAATCAAAAGTACAACGGGTCAATTTGACCCCAAATCATTGCTCAATCTAAACAAGTTTAGCACCATTGGATGGACAATTTCAAGGGCTTTCCTCTCGTACAAAAATTAGCGCTATGGGGATTTTTAAAGCGACGCTAGAAGCCAGGGAGTAGACGCGACACACCCCATAAACTTGGGACATTTAATGCATGATATACACGGCATGTGGTGATTATTGGAGAAAACAAATACTATGCGTTGAAAAAAAGCCCGGACTTATAAAAACTTTCAGCAATGCTTTCGAATAATTCTGGAACTAAAAACGATAGAGAGACGCAGTTTGTACCTGCGTCATTCTGACAATTCCCTAAATTCAAATTTCAAAGTTTTAGAGCGGCTTCCACACTTCTTGATACCGAAAATTAAAAGTAGGCGGCTGTGCTCCGAAACGATCTCAACAAGCCTCCCTACGGGATTTTTGTGCACAGAGAAAATCAAAAGTACAACGGGTCAATTTGACCCCAAATCATTGCTCAATCTAAACAAGTTTAGCACCATTGGATGGACAATTTCAAGGGCTTTCCTCTCGTACAAAAATTAGCGCTATGGGGATTTTTAAAGCGACGCTAGAAGCCAGGGAGTAGACGCGACACACCCCATAAACTTGGGACATTTAATGCATGATATACACGGCATGTGGTGATTATTGGAGAAAACAAATACTATGCGTTGAAAAAAAGCCCGGACTTATAAAAACTTTCAGCAATGCTTTCGAATAATTCTGGAACTAAAAACGATAGAGAGACGCAGTTTGTACCTGCGTCATTCTGACATGTCCCTAAATTCAAATTTCGAAGTTTTAGAGCGGCTTCCACACTTCTTGATACCGAAAATTAAAAGTAGGCGGCTGTGCTCCGAAACGATCTCAACAAGCCTCCCTACGGGATTTTTGTGCACAGAGAAAATCAAAAGTACAACGGGTCAATTTGACCCCAAATCATTGCTCAATCTAAACAAGTTTAGCACCATTGGATGGACAATTTCAAGGGCTTTCCTCTCGTACAAAAATTAGCGCTATGGGGATTTTTAAAGCGACGCTAGAAGCCAGGGAGTAGACGCGACACACCCCATAAACTTGGGACATTTAATGCATGATATACACGGCATGTGGTGATTATTGGAGAAAACAAATACTATGCGTTGAAAAAAAGCCCGGACTTATAAAAACTTTCAGCAATGCTTTCGAATAATTCTGGAACTAAAAACGATAGAGAGACGCAGTTTGTACCTGCGTCATTCTGACAATTCCCTAAATTCAAATTTCAAAGTTTTAGAGCGGCTTCCACACTTCTTGATACCGAAAATTAAAAGTAGGCGGCTGTGCTCCGAAACGATCTCAACAAGCCTCCCTACGGGATTTTTGTGCACAGAGAAAATCAAAAGTACAACGGGTCAATTTGACCCCAAATCATTGCTCAATCTAAACAAGTTTAGCACCATTGGATGGACAATTTCAAGGGCTTTCCTCTCGTACAAAAATTAGCGCTATGGGGATTTTTAAAGCGACGCTAGAAGCCAGGGAGTAGACGCGACACACCCCATAAACTTGGGACATTTAATGCATGATATACACGGCATGTGGTGATTATTGGAGAAAACAAATACTATGCGTTGAAAAAAAGCCCGGACTTATAAAAACTTTCAGCAATGCTTTCGAATAATTCTGGAACTAAAAACGATAGAGAGACGCAGTTTGTACCTGCGTCATTCTGACATTTCCCTAAATTCAAATTTCAAAGTTTTAGAGCGGCTTCCACACTTCTTGATACCGAAAATTAAAAGTAGGCGGCTGTGCTCCGAAACGATCTCAACAAGCCTCCCTACGGGATTTTTGTGCACAGAGAAAATCAAAAGTACAACGGGTCAATTTGACCCCAAATCATTGCTCAATCTAAACAAGTTTAGCACCATTGGATGGACAATTTCAAGGGCTTTCCTCTCGTACAAAAATTAGCGCTAAGGGGATTTTCAAAGCGACGCTAGAGGCCAGGGAGTAGACGCGACACACCCCATAAACTTGGGACATTTAATGCATGATATACACGGCATGTGGTGATTATTGGAGAAAACAAATACTATGCGTTGAAAAAAAGCCCGGACTTATAAAAACTTTCAGCAATGCTTTCGAATAATTCTGGAACTAAAAACGATAGAGAGACGCAGTTTGTACCTGCGTCATTCTGACATTTCCCTAAATTCAAATTTCAAAGTTTTAGAGCGGCTTCCAGACTTCTTGATACCGAAAATTAAAAGTAGGCGGCTGTGCTCCGAAACGATCTCAACTAGCCTCCCTACGGGATTTTTGTGCACAGTGAAAATCAAAAGTACAACGGGTCAATTTGACCCCGAATCATTGCTCAATCTAAACAAGTTGAGCACCATTGGATGGACAATTTCAAGGGCTTTCCTCTCGTACAAAAATTAGCGCTATGGGGATTTTTAAAGCGACGCTAGAAGCCAGGGAGTAGACGCGACACACCCCATAAACTTGGGACATTTAATGCATGATATACACGGCATGTGGTGATTATTGGAGAAAACAAATACTATGCGTTGAAAAAAAGCCCGGACTTACAAAAACTTTCAGCAATGCTTTCGAATAATTCTGGAACTAAAAACGATAGAGAGACGCAGTTTGTACCTGCGTCATTCTGACATGTCCCTAAATTCAAATTTCAAAGTTTTAGAGCGGCTTCCAGACTTCTTGATACCGAAAATTAAAAGTAGGCGGCTGTGCTCCGAAACGATCTCAACCAGCCTCCCTACGGGATTTTTGTGCACAGAGAAAATCAAAACTACAACGGGTCCATTTTACCCCAAATCATTGCTCAATCTAAACAAGTTTAGCACCATTGGATGGACAATTTCAAGGGCTTTCCTCTCGTACAAAAATTAGCGCTATGGGGATTTTTAAAGCGACGCTAGAAGCCAGGGAGTAGACGCGACACACCCCATAAACTTGGGACATTTAATGCATGATATACACGGCATGTGGTGATTATTGGAGAAAACAAATACTATGCGTTGAAAAAAAGCCCGGACTTATAAAAACTTTCAGCAATGCTTTCGAATAATTCTGGAACTAAAAACGATAGAGAGACGCAGTTTGTACCTGTGTCATTCTGACATTTCCCTAAATTCAAATTTCAAAGTTTTAGAGCGGCTTCCACACTTCTTGATACCGAAAATTAAAAGTAGGCGGCTGTGCTCCGAAACGATCTCAACAAGCCTCCCTACGGGATTTTTGTGCACAGAGAAAATCAAAAGTACAACGGGTCAATTTGACCCCAAATCATTGCTCAATCTAAACAAGTTTAGCACCATTGGATGGACAATTTCAAGGGCTTTCCTCTCGTACAAAAATTAGCGCTATGGGGATTTTTAAAGCGACGCTAGAAGCCAGGGAGTAGACGCGACACACCCCATAAACTTGGGACATTTAATGCATGATATACACGGCATGTGGTGATTATTGGAGAAAACAAATACTATGCGTTGAAAAAAAGCCCGGACTTATAAAAACTTTCAGCAATGCTTTCGAATAATTCTGGAACTAAAAACGATAGAGAGACGCAGTTTGTACCTGCGTCATTCTGACAATTCCCTAAATTCAAATTTCAAAGTTTTAGAGCGGCTTCCACACTTCTTGATACCGAAAATTAAAAGTAGGCGGCTGTGCTCCGAAACGATCTCAACAAGCCTCCCTACGGGATTTTTGTGCACAGAGAAAATCAAAAGTACAACGGGTCAATTTGACCCCAAATCATTGCTCAATCTAAACAAGTTTAGCACCATTGGATGGACAATTTCAAGGGCTTTCCTCTCGTACAAAAATTAGCGCTATGGGGATTTTTAAAGCGACGCTAGAAGCCAGGGAGTAGACGCGACACACCCCATAAACTTGGGACATTTAATGCATGATATACACGGCATGTGGTGATTATTGGAGAAAACAAATACTATGCGTTGAAAAAAAGCCCGGACTTATAAAAACTTTCAGCAATGCTTTCGAATAATTCTGGAACTAAAAACGATAGAGAGACGCAGTTTGTACCTGCGTCATTCTGACATGTCCCTAAATTCAAATTTCGAAGTTTTAGAGCGGCTTCCACACTTCTTGATACCGAAAATTAAAAGTAGGCGGCTGTGCTCCGAAACGATCTCAACAAGCCTCCCTACGGGATTTTTGTGCACAGAGAAAATCAAAAGTACAACGGGTCAATTTGACCCCAAATCATTGCTCAATCTAAACAAGTTTAGCACCATTGGATGGACAATTTCAAGGGCTTTCCTCTCGTACAAAAATTAGCGCTATGGGGATTTTTAAAGCGACGCTAGAAGCCAGGGAGTAGACGCGACACACCCCATAAACTTGGGACATTTAATGCATGATATACACGGCATGTGGTGATTATTGGAGAAAACAAATACTATGCGTTGAAAAAAAGCCCGGACTTATAAAAACTTTCAGCAATGCTTTCGAATAATTCTGGAACTAAAAACGATAGAGAGACGCAGTTTGTACCTGCGTCATTCTGACAATTCCCTAAATTCAAATTTCAAAGTTTTAGAGCGGCTTCCACACTTCTTGATACCGAAAATTAAAAGTAGGCGGCTGTGCTCCGAAACGATCTCAACAAGCCTCCCTACGGGATTTTTGTGCACAGAGAAAATCAAAAGTACAACGGGTCAATTTGACCCCAAATCATTGCTCAATCTAAACAAGTTTAGCACCATTGGATGGACAATTTCAAGGGCTTTCCTCTCGTACAAAAATTAGCGCTATGGGGATTTTTAAAGCGACGCTAGAAGCCAGGGAGTAGACGCGACACACCCCATAAACTTGGGACATTTAATGCATGATATACACGGCATGTGGTGATTATTGGAGAAAACAAATACTATGCGTTGAAAAAAAGCCCGGACTTATAAAAACTTTCAGCAATGCTTTCGAATAATTCTGGAACTAAAAACGATAGAGAGACGCAGTTTGTACCTGCGTCATTCTGACATTTCCCTAAATTCAAATTTCAAAGTTTTAGAGCGGCTTCCACACTTCTTGATACCGAAAATTAAAAGTAGGCGGCTGTGCTCCGAAACGATCTCAACAAGCCTCCCTACGGGATTTTTGTGCACAGAGAAAATCAAAAGTACAACGGGTCAATTTGACCCCAAATCATTGCTCAATCTAAACAAGTTTAGCACCATTGGATGGACAATTTCAAGGGCTTTCCTCTCGTATAAAAATTAGCGCTATGGGGATTTTTAAAGCGACGCTAGAAGCCAGGGAGTAGACGCGACACACCCCATAAACTTGGGACATTTAATGCATGATATACACGGCATGTGGTGATTATTGGAGAAAACAAATACTATGCGTTGAAAAAAAGCCCGGACTTATAAAAACTTTCAGCAATGCTTTCGAATAATTCTGGAACTAAAAACGATAGAGAGACGCAGTTTGTACCTGCGTCATTCTGACATTTCCCTAAATTCAAATTTCAAAGTTTTAGAGCGGCTTCCACACTTCTTGATACCGAAAATTAAAAGTAGGCGGCTGTGCTCCGAAACGATCTCAACAAGCCTCCCTACGGGATTTTTGTGCACAGAGAAAAATCAAAAGTACAACGGGTCAATTTGACCCCAAATCATTGCTCAATCTAAACAAGTTTAGCACCATTGGATGGACAATTTCAAGGGCTTTCCTCTCGTACAAAAATTAGCGCTATGGGGATTTTTAAAGCGACGCTAGAAGCCAGGGAGTAGACGCGACACACCCCATAAACTTGGGACATTTAATGCATGATATACACGGCATGTGGTGATTATTAGAGAAAACAAATACTATGCGTTGAAAAAAAGCCCGGACTTATAAAAACTTTCAGCAATGCTTTCGAATAATTCTGGAACTAAAAACGATAGAGAGACGCAGTTTGTACCTGCGTCATTCTGACATGTCCCTAAATTCAAATTTCAAAGTTTTAGAGCGGCTTCCAGACTTCTTGATACCGAAAATTAAAAGTAGGCGGCTGTGCTCCGAAACGATCTCAACAAGCCTCCCTACGGGATTTTTGTGCACAGAGAAAATCAAAAGTACAACGGGTCCATTTTACCCCAAATCATTGCTCAATCTAAACAAGTTTAGCACCATTGGATGGACAATTTCAAGGGCTTTCCTCTCGTACAAAAATTAGCGCTATGGGGATTTTTAAAGCGACGCTAGAAGCCAGGGAGTAGACGCGACACACCCCATAAACTTGGGACATTTAATGCATGATATACACGGCATGTGGTGATTATTGGAGAAAACAAATACTATGCGTTGAAAAAAAGCCCGGACTTATAAAAACTTTCAGCAATGCTTTCGAATAATTCTGGAACTAAAAACGATAGAGAGACGCAGTTTGTACCTGCGTCATTCTGACATTTCCCTAAATTCAAATTTCAAAGTTTTAGAGCGGCTTCCACACTTCTTGATACCGAAAATTAAAAGTAGGCGGCTGTGCTCCGAAACGATCTCAACAAGCCTCCCTACGGGATTTTTGTGCACAGAGAAAATCAAAAGTACAACGGGTCAATTTGACCCCAAATCATTGCTCAATCTAAACAAGTTTAGCACCATTGGATGGACAATTTCAAGGGCTTTCCTCTCGTACAAAAATTAGCGCTATGGGGATTTTTAAAGCGACGCTAGAAGCCAGGGAGTAGACGCGACACACCCCATAAACTTGGGACATTTAATGCATGATATACACGGCATGTGGTGATTATTGGAGAAAACAAATACTATGCGTTGAAAAAAAGCCCGGACTTATAAAAACTTTCAGCAATGCTTTCGAATAATTCTGGAACTAAAAACGATAGAGAGACGCAGTTTGTACCTGCGTCATTCTGACAATTCCCTAAATTCAAATTTCAAAGTTTTAGAGCGGCTTCCACACTTCTTGATACCGAAAATTAAAAGTAGGCGGCTGTGCTCCGAAACGATCTCAACAAGCCTCCCTACGGGATTTTTGTGCACAGAGAAAATCAAAAGTACAACGGGTCAATTTGACCCCAAATCATTGCTCAATCTAAACAAGTTTAGCACCATTGGATGGACAATTTCAAGGGCTTTCCTCTCGTACAAAAATTAGCGCTATGGGGATTTTTAAAGCGACGCTAGAAGCCAGGGAGTAGACGCGACACACCCCATAAACTTGGGACATTTAATGCATGATATACACGGCATGTGGTGATTATTGGAGAAAACAAATACTATGCGTTGAAAAAAAGCCCGGACTTATAAAAACTTTCAGCAATGCTTTCGAATAATTCTGGAACTAAAAACGATAGAGAGACGCAGTTTGTACCTGCGTCATTCTGACATTTCCCTAAATTCAAATTTCAAAGTTTTAGAGCGGCTTCCACACTTCTTGATACCGAAAATTAAAAGTAGGCGGCTGTGCTCCGAAACGATCTCAACAAGCCTCCCTACGGGATTTTTGTGCACAGAGAAAATCAAAAGTACAACGGGTCAATTTGACCCCAAATCATTGCTCAATCTAAACAAGTTTAGCACCATTGGATGGACAATTTCAAGGGCTTTCCTCTCGTACAAAAATTAGCGCTATGGGGATTTTTAAAGCGACGCTAGAAGCCAGGGAGTAGACGCGACACACCCCATAAACTTGGGACATTTAATGCATGATATACACGGCATGTGGTGATTATTGGAGAAAACAAATACTATGCGTTGAAAAAAAGCCCGGACTTATAAAAACTTTCAGCAATGCTTTCGAATAATTCTGGAACTAAAAACGATAGAGAGACGCAGTTTGTACCTGCGTCATTCTGACAATTCCCTAAATTCAAATTTCAAAGTTTTAGAGCGGCTTCCACACTTCTTGATACCGAAAATTAAAAGTAGGCGGCTGTGCTCCGAAACGATCTCAACAAGCCTCCCTACGGGATTTTTGTGCACAGAGAAAAATCAAAAGTACAACGGGTCAATTTGACCCCAAATCATTGCTCAATCTAAACAAGTTTAGCACCATTGGATGGACAATTTCAAGGGCTTTCCTCTCGTACAAAAATTAGCGCTATGGGGATTTTTAAAGCGACGCTAGAAGCCAGGGAGTAGACGCGACACACCCCATAAACTTGGGACATTTAATGCATGATATACACGGCATGTGGTGATTATTAGAGAAAACAAATACTATGCGTTGAAAAAAAGCCCGGACTTATAAAAACTTTCAGCAATGCTTTCGAATAATTCTGGAACTAAAAACGATAGAGAGACGCAGTTTGTACCTGCGTCATTCTGACATGTCCCTAAATTCAAATTTCAAAGTTTTAGAGCGGCTTCCAGACTTCTTGATACCGAAAATTAAAAGTAGGCGGCTGTGCTCCGAAACGATCTCAACAAGCCTCCCTACGGGATTTTTGTGCACAGAGAAAATCAAAAGTACAACGGGTCCATTTTACCCCAAATCATTGCTCAATCTAAACAAGTTTAGCACCATTGGATGGACAATTTCAAGGGCTTTCCTCTCGTACAAAAATTAGCGCTATGGGGATTTTTAAAGCGACGCTAGAAGCCAGGGAGTAGACGCGACACACCCCATAAACTTGGGACATTTAATGCATGATATACACGGCATGTGGTGATTATTGGAGAAAACAAATACTATGCGTTGAAAAAAAGCCCGGACTTATAAAAACTTTCAGCAATGCTTTCGAATAATTCTGGAACTAAAAACGATAGAGAGACGCAGTTTGTACCTGCGTCATTCTGACATTTCCCTAAATTCAAATTTTTAAAGTTTTAGAGCGGCTTCCACACTTCTTGATACCGAAAATTAAAAGTAGGCGGCTGTGCTCCGAAACGATCTCAACAAGCCTCCCTACGGGATTTTTGTGCACAGAGAAAATCAAAAGTACAACGGGTCAATTTGACCCCAAATCATTGCTCAATCTAAACAAGTTTAGCACCATTGGATGGACAATTTCAAGGGCTTTCCTCTCGTACAAAAATTAGCGCTATGGGGATTTTTAAAGCGACGCTAGAAGCCAGGGAGTAGACGCGACACACCCCATAAACTTGGGACATTTAATGCATGATATACACGGCATGTGGTGATTATTGGAGAAAACAAATACTATGCGTTGAAAAAAAGCCCGGACTTATAAAAACTTTCAGCAATGCTTTCGAATAATTCTGGAACTAAAAACGATAGAGAGACGCAGTTTGTACCTGCGTCATTCTGACAATTCCCTAAATTCAAATTTCAAAGTTTTAGAGCGGCTTCCACACTTCTTGATACCGAAAATTAAAAGTAGGCGGCTGTGCTCCGAAACGATCTCAACAAGCCTCCCTACGGGATTTTTGTGCACAGAGAAAATCAAAAGTACAACGGGTCAATTTGACCCCAAATCATTGCTCAATCTAAACAAGTTTAGCACCATTGGATGGACAATTTCAAGGGCTTTCCTCTCGTACAAAAATTAGCGCTATGGGGATTTTTAAAGCGACGCTAGAAGCCAGGGAGTAGACGCGACACACCCCATAAACTTGGGACATTTAATGCATGATATACACGGCATGTGGTGATTATTGGAGAAAACAAATACTATGCGTTGAAAAAAAGCCCGGACTTATAAAAACTTTCAGCAATGCTTTCGAATAATTCTGGAACTAAAAACGATAGAGAGACGCAGTTTGTACCTGCGTCATTCTGACATGTCCCTAAATTCAAATTTCGAAGTTTTAGAGCGGCTTCCACACTTCTTGATACCGAAAATTAAAAGTAGGCGGCTGTGCTCCGAAACGATCTCAACAAGCCTCCCTACGGGATTTTTGTGCACAGAGAAAATCAAAAGTACAACGGGTCAATTTGACCCCAAATCATTGCTCAATCTAAACAAGTTTAGCACCATTGGATGGACAATTTCAAGGGCTTTCCTCTCGTACAAAAATTAGCGCTATGGGGATTTTTAAAGCGACGCTAGAAGCCAGGGAGTAGACGCGACACACCCCATAAACTTGGGACATTTAATGCATGATATACACGGCATGTGGTGATTATTGGAGAAAACAAATACTATGCGTTGAAAAAAAGCCCGGACTTATAAAAACTTTCAGCAATGCTTTCGAATAATTCTGGAACTAAAAACGATAGAGAGACGCAGTTTGTACCTGCGTCATTCTGACAATTCCCTAAATTCAAATTTCAAAGTTTTAGAGCGGCTTCCACACTTCTTGATACCGAAAATTAAAAGTAGGCGGCTGTGCTCCGAAACGATCTCAACAAGCCTCCCTACGGGATTTTTGTGCACAGAGAAAATCAAAAGTACAACGGGTCAATTTGACCCCAAATCATTGCTCAATCTAAACAAGTTTAGCACCATTGGATGGACAATTTCAAGGGCTTTCCTCTCGTACAAAAATTAGCGCTATGGGGATTTTTAAAGCGACGCTAGAAGCCAGGGAGTAGACGCGACACACCCCATAAACTTGGGACATTTAATGCATGATATACACGGCATGTGGTGATTATTGGAGAAAACAAATACTATGCGTTGAAAAAAAGCCCGGACTTATAAAAACTTTCAGCAATGCTTTCGAATAATTCTGGAACTAAAAACGATAGAGAGACGCAGTTTGTACCTGCGTCATTCTGACATTTCCCTAAATTCAAATTTCAAAGTTTTAGAGCGGCTTCCACACTTCTTGATACCGAAAATTAAAAGTAGGCGGCTGTGCTCCGAAACGATCTCAACAAGCCTCCCTACGGGATTTTTGTGCACAGAGAAAATCAAAAGTACAACGGGTCCATTTTACCCCAAATCATTGCTCAATCTAAACAAGTTTAGCACCATTGGATGGACAATTTCAAGGGCTTTCCTCTCGTACAAAAATTAGCGCTATGGGGATTTTTAAAGCGACGCTAGAAGCCAGGGAGTAGACGCGACACACCCCATAAACTTGGGACATTTAATGCATGATATACACGGCATGTGGTGATTATTGGAGAAAACAAATACTATGCGTTGAAAAAAAGCCCGGACTTATAAAAACTTTCAGCAATGCTTTCGAATAATTCTGGAACTAAAAACGATAGAGAGACGCAGTTTGTACCTGCGTCATTCTGACATTTCCCTAAATTCAAATTTCAAAGTTTTAGAGCGGCTTCCACACTTCTTGATACCGAAAATTAAAAGTAGGCGGCTGTGCTCCGAAACGATCTCAACAAGCCTCCCTACGGGATTTTTGTGCACAGAGAAAATCAAAAGTACAACGGGTCAATTTGACCCCAAATCATTGCTCAATCTAAACAAGTTTAGCACCATTGGATGGACAATTTCAAGGGCTTTCCTCTCGTATAAAAATTAGCGCTATGGGGATTTTTAAAGCGACGCTAGAAGCCAGGGAGTAGACGCGACACACCCCATAAACTTGGGACATTTAATGCATGATATACACGGCATGTGGTGATTATTGGAGAAAACAAATACTATGCGTTGAAAAAAAGCCCGGACTTATAAAAACTTTCAGCAATGCTTTCGAATAATTCTGGAACTAAAAACGATAGAGAGACGCAGTTTGTACCTGCGTCATTCTGACATTTCCCTAAATTCAAATTTCAAAGTTTTAGAGCGGCTTCCACACTTCTTGATACCGAAAATTAAAAGTAGGCGGCTGTGCTCCGAAACGATCTCAACAAGCCTCCCTACGGGATTTTTGTGCACAGAGAAAATCAAAAGTACAACGGGTCAATTTGACCCCAAATCATTGCTCAATCTAAACAAGTTTAGCACCATTGGATGGACAATTTCAAGGGCTTTCCTCTCGTACAAAAATTAGCGCTATGGGGATTTTTAAAGCGACGCTAGAAGCCAGGGAGTAGACGCGACACACCCCATAAACTTGGGACATTTAATGCATGATATACACGGCATGTGGTGATTATTGGAGAAAACAAATACTATGCGTTGAAAAAAAGCCCGGACTTATAAAAACTTTCAGCAATGCTTTCGAATAATTCTGGAACTAAAAACGATAGAGAGACGCAGTTTGTACCTGCGTCATTCTGACATTTCCCTAAATTCAAATTTCAAAGTTTTAGAGCGGCTTCCAGACTTCTTGATACCGAAAATTAAAAGTAGGCGGCTGTGCTCCGAAACGATCTCAACAAGCCTCCCTACGGGATTTTTGTGCACAGAGAAAATCAAAAGTACAACGGGTCCATTTTACCCCAAATCATTGCTCAATCTAAACAAGTTTAGCACCATTGGATGGACAATTTCAAGGGCTTTCCTCTCGTACAAAAATTAGCGCTATGGGGATTTTTAAAGCGACGCTAGAAGCCAGGGAGTAGACGCGACACACCCCATAAACTTGGGACATTTAATGCATGATATACACGGCATGTGGTGATTATTGGAGAAAACAAATACTATGCGTTGAAAAAAAGCCCGGACTTATAAAAACTTTCAGCAATGCTTTCGAATAATTCTGGAACTAAAAACGATAGAGAGACGCAGTTTGTACCTGCGTCATTCTGACATTTCCCTAAATTCAAATTTCAAAGTTTTAGAGCGGCTTCCACACTTCTTGATACCGAAAATTAAAAGTAGGCGGCTGTGCTCCGAAACGATCTCAACAAGCCTCCCTACGGGATTTTTGTGCACAGAGAAAATCAAAAGTACAACGGGTCAATTTGACCCCAAATCATTGCTCAATCTAAACAAGTTTAGCACCATTGGATGGACAATTTCAAGGGCTTTCCTCTCGTACAAAAATTAGCGCTATGGGGATTTTTAAAGCGACGCTAGAAGCCAGGGAGTAGACGCGACACACCCCATAAACTTGGGACATTTAATGCATGATATACACGGCATGTGGTGATTATTGGAGAAAACAAATACTATGCGTTGAAAAAAAGCCCGGACTTATAAAAACTTTCAGCAATGCTTTCGAATAATTCTGGAACTAAAAACGATAGAGAGACGCAGTTTGTACCTGCGTCATTCTGACATTTCCCTAAATTCAAATTTCAAAGTTTTAGAGCGGCTTCCACACTTCTTGATACCGAAAATTAAAAGTAGGCGGCTGTGCTCCGAAACGATCTCAACAAGCCTCCCTACGGGATTTTTGTGCACAGAGAAAATCAAAAGTACAACGGGTCAATTTGACCCCAAATCATTGCTCAATCTAAACAAGTTTAGCACCATTGGATGGACAATTTCAAGGGCTTTCCTCTCGTACAAAAATTAGCGCTATGGGGATTTTTAAAGCGACGCTAGAAGCCAGGGAGTAGACGCGACACACCCCATAAACTTGGGACATTTAATGCATGATATACACGGCATGTGGTGATTATTGGAGAAAACAAATACTATGCGTTGAAAAAAAGCCCGGACTTATAAAAACTTTCAGCAATGCTTTCGAATAATTCTGGAACTAAAAACGATAGAGAGACGCAGTTTGTACCTGCGTCATTCTGACATTTCCCTAAATTCAAATTTCAAAGTTTTAGAGCGGCTTCCACACTTCTTGATACCGAAAATTAAAAGTAGGCGGCTGTGCTCCGAAACGATCTCAACAAGCCTCCCTACGGGATTTTTGTGCACAGAGAAAATCAAAAGTACAACGGGTCCATTTTACCCCAAATCATTGCTCAATCTAAACAAGTTTAGCACCATTGGATGGACAATTTCAAGGGCTTTCCTCTCGTACAAAAATTAGCGCTATGGGGATTTTTAAAGCGACGCTAGAAGCCAGGGAGTAGACGCGACACACCCCATAAACTTGGGACATTTAATGCATGATATACACGGCATGTGGTGATTATTGAAGAAAACAAATACTATGCGTTGAAAAAAAGCCCGGACTTATAAAAACTTTCAGCAATGCTTTCGAATAATTCTGGAACTAAAAACGATAGAGAGACGCAGTTTGTACCTGCGTCATTCTGACATTTCCCTAAATTCAAATTTCAAAGTTTTAGAGCGGCTTCCACACTTCTTGATACCGAAATTAAAAGTAGGCGGCTGTGCTCCGAAACGATCTCAACAAGCCTCCCTACGGGATTTTTGTGCACAGAGAAAATCAAAAGTACAACGGGTCAATTTGACCCCAAATCATTGCTCAATCTAAACAAGTTTAGCACCATTGGATGGACAATTTCAAGGGCTTTCCTCTCGTACAAAAATTAGCGCTATGGGGATTTTTAAAGCGACGCTAGAAGCCAGGGAGTAGACGCGACACACCCCATAAACTTGGGACATTTAATGCATGATATACACGGCATGTGGTGATTATTGGAGAAAACAAATACTATGCGTTGAAAAAAAGCCCGGACTTATAAAAACTTTCAGCAATGCTTTCGAATAATTCTGGAACTAAAAACGATAGAGAGACGCAGTTTGTACCTGCGTCATTCTGACATTTCCCTAAATTCAAATTTCAAAGTTTTAGAGCGGCTTCCAGACTTCTTGATACCGAAAATTAAAAGTAGGCGGCTGTGCTCCGAAACGATCTCAACAAGCCTCCCTACGGGATTTTTGTGCACAGAGAAAATCAAAAGTACAACGGGTCCATTTTACCCCAAATCATTGCTCAATCTAAACAAGTTTAGCACCATTGGATGGACAATTTCAAGGGCTTTCCTCTCGTACAAAAATTAGCGCTATGGGGATTTTTAAAGCGACGCTAGAAGCCAGGGAGTAGACGCGACACACCCCATAAACTTGGGACATTTAATGCATGATATACACGGCATGTGGTGATTATTGGAGAAAACAAATACTATGCGTTGAAAAAAAGCCCGGACTTATAAAAACTTTCAGCAATGCTTTCGAATAATTCTGGAACTAAAAACGATAGAGAGACGCAGTTTGTACCTGCGTCATTCTGACATTTCCCTAAATTCAAATTTCAAAGTTTTAGAGCGGCTTCCACACTTCTTGATACCGAAAATTAAAAGTAGGCGGCTGTGCTCCGAAACGATCTCAACAAGCCTCCCTACGGGATTTTTGTGCACAGAGAAAATCAAAAGTACAACGGGTCAATTTGACCCCAAATCATTGCTCAATCTAAACAAGTTTAGCACCATTGGATGGACAATTTCAAGGGCTTTCCTCTCGTATAAAAATTAGCGCTATGGGGATTTTTAAAGCGACGCTAGAAGCCAGGGAGTAGACGCGACACACCCCATAAACTTGGGACATTTAATGCATGATATACACGGCATGTGGTGATTATTGGAGAAAACAAATACTATGCGTTGAAAAAAAGCCCGGACTTATAAAAACTTTCAGCAATGCTTTCGAATAATTCTGGAACTAAAAACGATAGAGAGACGCAGTTTGTACCTGCGTCATTCTGACATTTCCCTAAATTCAAATTTCAAAGTTTTAGAGCGGCTTCCACACTTCTTGATACCGAAAATTAAAAGTAGGCGGCTGTGCTCCGAAACGATCTCAACAAGCCTCCCTACGGGATTTTTGTGCACAGAGAAAATCAAAAGTACAACGGGTCAATTTGACCCCAAATCATTGCTCAATCTAAACAAGTTTAGCACCATTGGATGGACAATTTCAAGGGCTTTCCTCTCGTACAAAAATTAGCGCTATGGGGATTTTTAAAGCGACGCTAGAAGCCAGGGAGTAGACGCGACACACCCCATAAACTTGGGACATTTAATGCATGATATACACGGCATGTGGTGATTATTGGAGAAAACAAATACTATGCGTTGAAAAAAAGCCCGGACTTATAAAAACTTTCAGCAATGCTTTCGAATAATTCTGGAACTAAAAACGATAGAGAGACGCAGTTTGTACCTGCGTCATTCTGACATGTCCCTAAATTCAAATTTCAAAGTTTTAGAGCGGCTTCCACACTTCTTGATACCGAAAATTAAAAGTAGGCGGCTGTGCTCCGAAACGATCTCAACAAGCCTCCCTACGGGATTTTTGTGCACAGAGAAAATCAAAAGTACAACGGGTCAATTTGACCCCAAATCATTGCTCAATCTAAACAAGTTTAGCACCATTGGATGGACAATTTCAAGGGCTTTCCTCTCGTATAAAAATTAGCGCTATGGGGATTTTTAAAGCGACGCTAGAAGCCAGGGAGTAGACGCGACACACCCCATAAACTTGGGACATTTAATGCATGATATACACGGCATGTGGTGATTATTGGAGAAAACAAATACTATGCGTTGAAAAAAAGCCCGGACTTATAAAAACTTTCAGCAATGCTTTCGAATAATTCTGGAACTAAAAACGATAGAGAGACGCAGTTTGTACCTGCGTCATTCTGACATTTCCCTAAATTCAAATTTCAAAGTTTTAGAGCGGCTTCCACACTTCTTGATACCGAAAATTAAAAGTAGGCGGCTGTGCTCCGAAACGATCTCAACAAGCCTCCCTACGGGATTTTTGTGCACAGAGAAAATCAAAAGTACAACGGGTCAATTTGACCCCAAATCATTGCTCAATCTAAACAAGTTTAGCACCATTGGATGGACAATTTCAAGGGCTTTCCTCTCGTACAAAAATTAGCGCTATGGGGATTTTTAAAGCGACGCTAGAAGCCAGGGAGTAGACGCGACACACCCCATAAACTTGGGACATTTAATGCATGATATACACGGCATGTGGTGATTATTGGAGAAAACAAATACTATGCGTTGAAAAAAAGCCCGGACTTATAAAAACTTTCAGCAATGCTTTCGAATAATTCTGGAACTAAAAACGATAGAGAGACGCAGTTTGTACCTGCGTCATTCTGACATTTCCCTAAATTCAAATTTCAAAGTTTTAGAGCGGCTTCCAGACTTCTTGATACCGAAAATTAAAAGTAGGCGGCTGTGCTCCGAAACGATCTCAACAAGCCTCCCTACGGGATTTTTGTGCACAGAGAAAATCAAAAGTACAACGGGTCCATTTTACCCCAAATCATTGCTCAATCTAAACAAGTTTAGCACCATTGGATGGACAATTTCAAGGGCTTTCCTCTCGTACAAAAATTAGCGCTATGGGGATTTTTAAAGCGACGCTAGAAGCCAGGGAGTAGACGCGACACACCCCATAAACTTGGGACATTTAATGCATGATATACACGGCATGTGGTGATTATTGGAGAAAACAAATACTATGCGTTGAAAAAAAGCCCGGACTTATAAAAACTTTCAGCAATGCTTTCGAATAATTCTGGAACTAAAAACGATAGAGAGACGCAGTTTGTACCTGCGTCATTCTGACATTTCCCTAAATTCAAATTTCAAAGTTTTAGAGCGGCTTCCACACTTCTTGATACCGAAAATTAAAAGTAGGCGGCTGTGCTCCGAAACGATCTCAACAAGCCTCCCTACGGGATTTTTGTGCACAGAGAAAATCAAAAGTACAACGGGTCAATTTGACCCCAAATCATTGCTCAATCTAAACAAGTTTAGCACCATTGGATGGACAATTTCAAGGGCTTTCCTCTCGTACAAAAATTAGCGCTATGGGGATTTTTAAAGCGACGCTAGAAGCCAGGGAGTAGACGCGACACACCCCATAAACTTGGGACATTTAATGCATGATATACACGGCATGTGGTGATTATTGGAGAAAACAAATACTATGCGTTGAAAAAAAGCCCGGACTTATAAAAACTTTCAGCAATGCTTTCGAATAATTCTGGAACTAAAAACGATAGAGAGACGCAGTTTGTACCTGCGTCATTCTGACATTTCCCTAAATTCAAATTTCAAAGTTTTAGAGCGGCTTCCACACTTCTTGATACCGAAAATTAAAAGTAGGCGGCTGTGCTCCGAAACGATCTCAACAAGCCTCCCTACGGGATTTTTGTGCACAGAGAAAATCAAAAGTACAACGGGTCAATTTGACCCCAAATCATTGCTCAATCTAAACAAGTTTAGCACCATTGGATGGACAATTTCAAGGGCTTTCCTCTCGTACAAAAATTAGCGCTATGGGGATTTTTAAAGCGACGCTAGAAGCCAGGGAGTAGACGCGACACACCCCATAAACTTGGGACATTTAATGCATGATATACACGGCATGTGGTGATTATTGGAGAAAACAAATACTATGCGTTGAAAAAAAGCCCGGACTTATAAAAACTTTCAGCAATGCTTTCGAATAATTCTGGAACTAAAAACGATAGAGAGACGCAGTTTGTACCTGCGTCATTCTGACAATTCCCTAAATTCAAATTTCAAAGTTTTAGAGCGGCTTCCACACTTCTTGATACCGAAAATTAAAAGTAGGCGGCTGTGCTCCGAAACGATCTCAACAAGCCTCCCTACGGGATTTTTGTGCACAGAGAAAATCAAAAGTACAACGGGTCAATTTGACCCCAAATCATTGCTCAATCTAAACAAGTTTAGCACCATTGGATGGACAATTTCAAGGGCTTTCCTCTCGTACAAAAATTAGCGCTATGGGGATTTTTAAAGCGACGCTAGAAGCCAGGGAGTAGACGCGACACACCCCATAAACTTGGGACATTTAATGCATGATATACACGGCATGTGGTGATTATTGGAGAAAACAAATACTATGCGTTGAAAAAAAGCCCGGACTTATAAAAACTTTCAGCAATGCTTTCGAATAATTCTGGAACTAAAAACGATAGAGAGACGCAGTTTGTACCTGCGTCATTCTGACATGTCCCTAAATTCAAATTTCAAAGTTTTAGAGCGGCTTCCAGACTTCTTGATACCGAAAATTAAAAGTAGGCGGCTGTGCTCCGAAACGATCTCAACAAGCCTCCCTACGGGATTTTTGTGCACAGAGAAAATCAAAAGTACAACGGGTCCATTTTACCCCAAATCATTGCTCAATCTAAACAAGTTTAGCACCATTGGATGGACAATTTCAAGGGCTTTCCTCTCGTACAAAAATTAGCGCTATGGGGATTTTTAAAGCGACGCTAGAAGCCAGGGAGTAGACGCGACACACCCCATAAACTTGGGACATTTAATGCATGATATACACGGCATGTGGTGATTATTGGAGAAAACAAATACTATGCGTTGAAAAAAAGCCCGGACTTATAAAAACTTTCAGCAATGCTTTCGAATAATTCTGGAACTAAAAACGATAGAGAGACGCAGTTTGTACCTGCGTCATTCTGACATTTCCCTAAATTCAAATTTCAAAGTTTTAGAGCGGCTTCCACACTTCTTGATACCGAAAATTAAAAGTAGGCGGCTGTGCTCCGAAACGATCTCAACAAGCCTCCCTACGGGATTTTTGTGCACAGAGAAAATCAAAAGTACAACGGGTCAATTTGACCCCAAATCATTGCTCAATCTAAACAAGTTTAGCACCATTGGATGGACAATTTCAAGGGCTTTCCTCTCGTATAAAAATTAGCGCTATGGGGATTTTTAAAGCGACGCTAGAAGCCAGGGAGTAGACGCGACACACCCCATAAACTTGGGACATTTAATGCATGATATACACGGCATGTGGTGATTATTGAAGAAAACAAATACTATGCGTTGAAAAAAAGCCCGGACTTATAAAAACTTTCAGCAATGCTTTCGAATAATTCTGGAACTAAAAACGATAGAGAGACGCAGTTTGTACCTGCGTCATTCTGACATTTCCCTAAATTCAAATTTCAAAGTTTTAGAGCGGCTTCCACACTTCTTGATACCGAAAATTAAAAGTAGGCGGCTGTGCTCCGAAACCATCTCAACAAGCCTCCCTACGGGATTTTTGTGCACAGAGAAAATCAAAAGTACAACGGGTCAATTTGACCCCAAATCATTGCTCAATCTAAACAAGTTTAGCACCATTGGATGGACAATTTCAAGGGCTTTCCTCTCGTACAAAAATTAGCGCTATGGGGATTTTTAAAGCGACGCTAGAAGCCAGGGAGTAGACGCGACACACCCCATAAACTTGGGACATTTAATGCATGATATACACGGCATGTGGTGATTATTGGAGAAAACAAATACTATGCGTTGAAAAAAAGCCCGGACTTATAAAAACTTTCAGCAATGCTTTCGAATAATTCTGGAACTAAAAACGATAGAGAGACGCAGTTTGTACCTGCGTCATTCTGACAATTCCCTAAATTCAAATTTCAAAGTTTTAGAGCGGCTTCCACACTTCTTGATACCGAAAATTAAAAGTAGGCGGCTGTGCTCCGAAACGATCTCAACAAGCCTCCCTACGGGATTTTTGTGCACAGAGAAAATCAAAAGTACAACGGGTCAATTTGACCCCAAATCATTGCTCAATCTAAACAAGTTTAGCACCATTGGATGGACAATTTCAAGGGCTTTCCTCTCGTACAAAAATTAGCGCTATGGGGATTTTTAAAGCGACGCTAGAAGCCAGGGAGTAGACGCGACACACCCCATAAACTTGGGACAGTTAATGCATGATATACACGGCATGTGGTGATTATTGGAGAAAACAAATACTATGCGTTGAAAAAAAGCCCGGACTTATAAAAACTTTCAGCAATGCTTTCGAATAATTCTGGAACTAAAAACGATAGAGAGACGCAGTTTGTACCTGCGTCATTCTGACATGTCCCTAAATTCAAATTTCAAAGTTTTAGAGCGGCTTCCAGACTTCTTGATACCGAAAATTAAAAGTAGGCGGCTGTGCTCCGAAACGATCTCAACAAGCCTCCCTACGGGATTTTTGTGCACAGAGAAAATCAAAAGTACAACGGGTCCATTTTACCCCAAATCATTGCTCAATCTAAACAAGTTTAGCACCATTGGATGGACAATTTCAAGGGCTTTCCTCTCGTACAAAAATTAGCGCTATGGGGATTTTTAAAGCGACGCTAGAAGCCAGGGAGTAGACGCGACACACCCCATAAACTTGGGACATTTAATGCATGATATACACGGCATGTGGTGATTATTGGAGAAAACAAATACTATGCGTTGAAAAAAAGCCCGGACTTATAAAAACTTTCAGCAATGCTTTCGAATAATTCTGGAACTAAAAACGATAGAGAGACGCAGTTTGTACCTGCGTCATTCTGACATTTCCCTAAATTCAAATTTCAAAGTTTTAGAGCGGCTTCCACACTTCTTGATACCGAAAATTAAAAGTAGGCGGCTGTGCTCCGAAACGATCTCAACAAGCCTCCCTACGGGATTTTTGTGCACAGAGAAAATCAAAAGTACAACGGGTCAATTTGACCCCAAATCATTGCTCAATCTAAACAAGTTTAGCACCATTGGATGGACAATTTCAAGGGCTTTCCTCTCGTACAAAAATTAGCGCTATGGGGATTTTAAAGCGACGCTAGAAGCCAGGGAGTAGACGCGACACACCTCATAAACTTGGGACATTTAATGCATGATATACACGGCATGTGGTGATTATTGGAGAAAACAAATACTATGCGTTGAAAAAAAGCCCGGACTTATAAAAACTTTCAGCAATGCTTTCGAATAATTCTGGAACTAAAAACGATAGAGAGACGCAGTTTGTACCTGCGTCATTCTGACATTTCCCTAAATTCAAATTTCAAAGTTTTAGAGCGGCTTCCACACTTCTTGATACCGAAAATTAAAAGTAGGCGGCTGTGCTCCGAAACGATCTCAACAAGCCTCCCTACGGGATTTTTGTGCACAGAGAAAATCAAAAGTACAACGGGTCCATTTTACCCCAAATCATTGCTCAATCTAAACAAGTTTAGCACCATTGGATGGACAATTTCAAGGGCTTTCCTCTCGTACAAAAATTAGCGCTATGGGGATTTTTAAAGCGACGCTAGAAGCCAGGGAGTAGACGCGACACACCCCATAAACTTGGGACATTTAATGCATGATATACACGGCATGTGGTGATTATTGGAGAAAACAAATACTATGCGTTGAAAAAAAGCCCGGACTTATAAAAACTTTCAGCAATGCTTTCGAATAATTCTGGAACTAAAAACGATAGAGAGACGCAGTTTGTACCTGCGTCATTCTGACATTTCCCTAAATTCAAATTTCAAAGTTTTAGAGCGGCTTCCACACTTCTTGATACCGAAAATTAAAAGTAGGCGGCTGTGCTCCGAAACCATCTCAACAAGCCTCCCTACGGGATTTTTGTGCACAGAGAAAATCAAAAGTACAACGGGTCAATTTGACCCCAAATCATTGCTCAATCTAAACAAGTTTAGCACCATTGGATGGACAATTTCAAGGGCTTTCCTCTCGTACAAAAATTAGCGCTATGGGGATTTTTAAAGCGACGCTAGAAGCCAGGGAGTAGACGCGACACACCCCATAAACTTGGGACATTTAATGCATGATATACACGGCATGTGGTGATTATTGGAGAAAACAAATACTATGCGTTGAAAAAAAGCCCGGACTTATAAAAACTTTCAGCAATGCTTTCGAATAATTCTGGAACTAAAAACGATAGAGAGACGCAGTTTGTACCTGCGTCATTCTGACAATTCCCTAAATTCAAATTTCAAAGTTTTAGAGCGGCTTCCACACTTCTTGATACCGAAAATTAAAAGTAGGCGGCTGTGCTCCGAAACGATCTCAACAAGCCTCCCTACGGGATTTTTGTGCACAGAGAAAATCAAAAGTACAACGGGTCAATTTGACCCCAAATCATTGCTCAATCTAAACAAGTTTAGCACCATTGGATGGACAATTTCAAGGGCTTTCCTCTCGTACAAAAATTAGCGCTATGGGGATTTTTAAAGCGACGCTAGAAGCCAGGGAGTAGACGCGACACACCCCATAAACTTGGGACAGTTAATGCATGATATACACGGCATGTGGTGATTATTGGAGAAAACAAATACTATGCGTTGAAAAAAAGCCCGGACTTATAAAAACTTTCAGCAATGCTTTCGAATAATTCTGGAACTAAAAACGATAGAGAGACGCAGTTTGTACCTGCGTCATTCTGACATGTCCCTAAATTCAAATTTCAAAGTTTTAGAGCGGCTTCCAGACTTCTTGATACCGAAAATTAAAAGTAGGCGGCTGTGCTCCGAAACGATCTCAACAAGCCTCCCTACGGGATTTTTGTGCACAGAGAAAATCAAAAGTACAACGGGTCCATTTTACCCCAAATCATTGCTCAATCTAAACAAGTTTAGCACCATTGGATGGACAATTTCAAGGGCTTTCCTCTCGTACAAAAATTAGCGCTATGGGGATTTTTAAAGCGACGCTAGAAGCCAGGGAGTAGACGCGACACACCCCATAAACTTGGGACAGTTAATGCATGATATACACGGCATGTGGTGATTATTGGAGAAAACAAATACTATGCGTTGAAAAAAAGCCCGGACTTATAAAAACTTTCAGCAATGCTTTCGAATAATTCTGGAACTAAAAACGATAGAGAGACGCAGTTTGTACCTGCGTCATTCTGACATGTCCCTAAATTCAAATTTCAAAGTTTTAGAGCGGCTTCCAGACTTCTTGATACCGAAAATTAAAAGTAGGCGGCTGTGCTCCGAAACGATCTCAACAAGCCTCCCTACGGGATTTTTGTGCACAGAGAAAATCAAAAGTACAACGGGTCCATTTTACCCCAAATCATTGCTCAATCTAAACAAGTTTAGCACCATTGGATGGACAATTTCAAGGGCTTTCCTCTCGTACAAAAATTAGCGCTATGGGGATTTTTAAAGCGACGCTAGAAGCCAGGGAGTAGACGCGACACACCCCATAAACTTGGGACATTTAATGCATGATATACACGGCATGTGGTGATTATTGGAGAAAACAAATACTATGCGTTGAAAAAAAGCCCGGACTTATAAAAACTTTCAGCAATGCTTTCGAATAATTCTGGAACTAAAAACGATAGAGAGACGCAGTTTGTACCTGCGTCATTCTGACATTTCCCTAAATTCAAATTTCAAAGTTTTAGAGCGGCTTCCACACTTCTTGATACCGAAAATTAAAAGTAGGCGGCTGTGCTCCGAAACGATCTCAACAAGCCTCCCTACACTGTAAAACCGGTGACGCATGACGCGTTTATACGTTAAACACATAAACACATAAAGAGTTTATAACTAAAACACTATGCATTTATATTCACTATTATAAACACGTGTTCAGTCGTAATCGTGTGGGTGTGTATTTCATTTGCTGAATTCAGGCTGCACGGGACATAATTACGTCAAGGATGTGTTAGTTCGTGTATAATAGACGTTGGCTAATATTAATTAGTTTGGTTGAGGGTGCTTTTTTGTTCTTTTCTTTCCACCAAACAACCACATAAACATAATGCTGACAATCAGCTTGAAACGTAAACGCCGCGTTTAGTATTTTTCGCGGGCAATTCTCCATGGAAAAATATACGCATGCGCAATAGCACCTTGACCTCCTTTCAACCGCCTGACCACAAGTGTGGAGTCGCCATTGTTCGTGGTGTCCAGCCTCCATGAGCTCACTCAGTTTCTCTACAGATCAAGTAATACTTGTCACAGGTTTGAGCATGCTTATTTTGTTTTTATATATTTCAAGGTCAACCTCGAAACCGTAAAATGAATTAGTAATGCGTTAGTTGCCGTTGGTATTAGTGATTTTGTTGGCTCGTTGTCGTAGGGTTCTGTGCACACGACAGTGCAATGAAGTGTGCATGTAAGCTTTACTCGGGCTACTATTACTAGAGTAGTAGTACAGTACGACTACACTATGAGTATGACGAAATGACGTACATGTACATGTATGCCTACTGTAGTTAAACTCACGTTCATAGTTAGACTTGTATAGTGTGTTGTGTGGGTGGATTTTGTGTGCTGTGCATGGTTCATGGCAGATTAGAACAGTGTATTATGTAGTGAGGCTTAGCTTAGCCAGGAATTTCTTAGACTTAAGAGACCATCTTCAGTTTCATTTTTCAATGCAATGAGCAACTTCCAATGACTGGGTATTAAAATCTTTAAAAGGTGTACAGATTACACTTTTGCAGAAAGCATTTAAAGGCAAAAGGGGCACAAACAAGGGTGGCAGGCACAAGGCAACAGAGGCCAAGGCCAGCCCATGGCCTCAGGCCTAGTTGTTTATTTTTGGGCTGTTGGCCTATATTGATTGCTTGCATTAATTTCTACATTTGAAATTGCATTGTTTACCTTGTAGGTTTTTATACAGTGTTTTCGGCAAACAGCAAAAAACTTAAACCCAGAAAGGATTTTATTTTAGTAATTTTCTCTACATGTATTTATTTACTTTATCACCAGATTATGCATGATTTCCTCAAGGTCATCAGAGAATCGTCCCAATCAATTACTTCTAAGACAGAGTTGTTCATGAGTGCTGTTGAAGGCATCATTGGTGCATCAGTCAAGGTACACACTAAAATTAAGACTATATCATATTTACAATATGATATTTTACTGAAACTTGATTTTTGATTTGTCTCCCCTACAGTGTAGCCAATTTATAAGGCAAAGTTAAATTGATTTTATCTGCACACTATTCTGCAGCCATCTAAGTCACTTTCTCTGAATACTCATTGAAAAATTAGCACTGATTCTTTGCACAGAAAAGTGGCCAGGCTATACTTGTCCAGTCTAGCTTTGGGTCGCTGCCCATTTGTACAAAAACATTTGCTAGTATGGGCCTATGCTCGGCTTTTACTCAAACACTTCTTAAACAGTGTAGCTATCTACCACAAAGGTTCTCAACAAAGTTGTCTTTTTTAAAAGTAGAATTACTGTATGAATACCTAAAAAAAAAAATCGTCATCCAACCCCCCCCCCCCCTCCCCCCACCTGGACTAACACTACAGCTCGGCAGAATCATTAAACCTTAAAACTAAATGTATTTTTATTTTGTTCTGCAGTCTTTTGTGTCCATTTTGTATTGACATTGTTTTGTTTTGGTTTTCCTCCCTGAAACTCTACACAGGAACCCGAGAGGTGTATACCTATCATTCGTTACATAGAGAGAGCAACAGGGTTTGAGAAGGGGAAAGGGACAAAGAGCAAGTCTGTCATTACCATCAAAGAGGTTTGTAAATGTTATGCAGTTCTTGACTTGAAAGTTAGACTGAACTTTAACAATTGTTCATTTATTATGCTGTCCCCTTGAAGAGGTACATGTGCCAAGATTCTTTAATGGGAGACTTTGGAGAAAGATGGGTGGCAGCATACTGGGCTTTTTCATTGTTTGAAGTATCACCAGTATGTTCAGAATGGCGTAAACAATGGACATTTATATTGTTTATATAGTAGGTCTGCTGCCACCCGGGCCCAATTTCATAGAGCTGCTAAGCACAACAATTTGCTTAGCATAAAATTTCTTCCTTGATAAAAACAAGATTACTAACCAAATTTCCATGTGTTGTATATTGCTTGTTACTGGTATCCAGGTGTTGTTTGCTAATGCTGAAAATCACGTGGAAATTTGGTTGGTAATCCTGTTTTTATCAAGGAAGAAATTTTTTTGCTCTATGAAATTGGGCCCTGGTGTCTGAAAGTCTCCCATTAGAATTTGCCTTACATGTGCACAACAAAATTTAAAGTAGATTGTTGTTAACCATGGCCCATGGCAGTCCATGTCATAAGAGTTATGTTTTTTCAAGAGGGGAAATATTAGAGACAGATGGTTTTATGTTAATACACCTCATAATTTTTTTTTAATAATTCTGTTTGAAAAAATCATTTTGTGCATTCCTGTATAATTTTACATTATTTATTTTCTTTAAAAATGATAGTCTTAAGGAATGCCTACGAAAACTGGCCACTTGCTTACATGGCTGGTTCTCTGTGATGTCACATGCATTGTGATAAAGATTTGTTTTAAAAGCATTAATGCGCAGCTTCAAATAGTGCAATACGAAGTGGGAACAGTGTAAAGGAGCAGGTGTGATATGGACGGTGCAATAAGAATTATTAGTTAAATGAAAAGGCAGCATGCAATTAAAATATTGATTATTTTTTGTTTTAAATTTTCAGGATATTCCTGATGGTGAAGTAGAAGCAGCCCTGAAAACTGCTGAATTAGAACCGCCACGGATCTTGGTAATAAAGAGGGGCGGTGCCATAATAGGCATTTTCATCTCTGGAGACGGTGTTAGCATTAGATGCCACACAAGCACGGATAAAACTGTAACTTCAGCCATTATAACTTTGCTTGGAGTGTACTATGTGTTTCACCTGGAATACCCCAAGATGTACTCTCAGCTTTTGGGTATATTGCAGACTCACCTACTGAGGGGCATACCCTTCGATGGGAAGAAAAGTGCAAAATACAGATCTTTCAGCACTGTACTGAGCAAAAAGCTGTCTGAGTAATGTATTGTGTTTGTGTTGAATTATTCAGTCAGACTTACTGAACCTTCACCCAAATGTAATGACAGTGGCATTATTACAAGAAGGTTTTATATAGCAAATTGTTCTTATGAGCCTTTTGTTTATATGTACATTTCGAGTTGAGTGTCTTGAGTTCAAGTACATTATGGAAAAAGGCAGTTTACCGAGTGGCTCATGATACAAAGATTTGTTTTCATTTGAGAACTTTTAAAATAGTACAATGGTGCTCTATTTTGCAAAATGCACAATATGAGGACATTATTTTATTTGGACAAGATTTCAGTAAAACCCTTTTTGGGGGATACTGATCAGACAAACGAACTCTTGCTAAACAAAATTTCACCGATAAATAGAAAGCCTACAATTGTCTGCCCTTTTTACTCTTTTTGACATGGTAAAATTTTAAAAGCCTGTAAGTTCCTGTGCAATTAACTATGATATCTGTAATGAAGTATTATTTTGCAAAATTTCTAGCTTTGTTTAAGACGCATTACTGACATACCAAAAATAAATTGGTCTCAAAAATTACATGTGGTTAATTTTGGATGAAGAACTTACAGTATGTTTAGAAATAATGTTTTACTTTATTTAAAAGCATTGTCTGCCATAGTTGGAATATTGGAACCGGTTAATTCACAGGAAAATAGAAAGTGTAACATGTTTGTTATAGCATCGATTAAGAAAAATGATAATTAGTTCATTTAAATCTGAAGTGTTTTGAAAGAACTGGGATAAATATGGCCAGCTGAGGGTTGTGGTCCAATTTCCTGACATTTAGATAAACAACACCGATTACACATCTTATAAAAAAAACAATGATTTTGTTACTGCTCCAAATCATTTATTAATAAGACACAAGCAAAAAGTAACTTGTACAAAAAGGCTATAAAAACCAAATCTCAAAATCTTTCAAAAGTGTAAAAACAGTTATTTACATGAACATCTGTTTTGTTTCCTTGATTTTGTTCCTTTGAAATTGAACATTCTTGGGGAATTTTAAAAGAGTGTTTAGTTTTTAAACATGTCTCATTTTTATAAACGCGTTTATGTGTTCAAAAAGTGTTACAAGCCATATACGCGTCAATGTGTGTATCCCTTAAACGCATAAGCACGTTTACATTTAAGACATGTTTAGTTTATAAACATCATTGTTAAACATGTTAGTGTGTTTATATATAAATACTATGTGTTTTAAAAATAAACGTTGTGTTCAACTATAAACATGTGTTCATGTGTTTATTCATATACACGTTTAGGTGTTCAAAAAGTGTTACAGATTTGCGTTTAACTATGTGTTCAGAAGTTAAACACCGGGTTTTACAGTGTACGGGATTTTTGTGCACAGAGAAAATCAAAAGTACAACGGGTCAATTTGACCCCAAATCATTGCTCAATCTAAACAAGTTTAGCACCATTGGATGGACAATTTCAAGGGCTTTCCTCTCGTACAAAAATTAGCGCTATGGGGATTTTTAAAGCGACGCTAGAAGCCAGGGAGTAGACGCGACACACCCCATAAACTTGGGACATTTAATGCATGATATACACGGCATGTGGTGATTATTGGAGAAAACAAATACTATGCGTTGAAAAAAAGCCCGGACTTATAAAAACTTTCAGCAATGCTTTCGAATAATTCTGGAACTAAAAACGATAGAGAGACGCAGTTTGTACCTGCGTCATTCTGACATTTCCCTAAATTCAAATTTCAAAGTTTTAGAGCGGCTTCCACACTTCTTGATACCGAAAATTAAAAGTAGGCGGCTGTGCTCCGAAACGATCTCAACAAGCCTCCCTACGGGATTTTTGTGCACAGAGAAAATCAAAAGTACAACGGGTCCATTTTACCCCAAATCATTGCTCAATCTAAACAAGTTTAGCACCATTGGATGGACAATTTCAAGGGCTTTCCTCTCGTACAAAAATTAGCGCTATGGGGATTTTTAAAGCGACGCTAGAAGCCAGGGAGTAGACGCGACACACCCCATAAACTTGGGACATTTAATGCATGATATACACGGCATGTGGTGATTATTGGAGAAAACAAATACTATGCGTTGAAAAAAAGCCCGGACTTATAAAAACTTTCAGCAATGCTTTCGAATAATTCTGGAACTAAAAACGATAGAGAGACGCAGTTTGTACCTGCGTCATTCTGACAATTCCCTAAATTCAAATTTCAAAGTTTTAGAGCGGCTTCCACACTTCTTGATACCGAAAATTAAAAGTAGGCGGCTGTGCTCCGAAACGATCTCAACAAGCCTCCCTACGGGATTTTTGTGCACAGAGAAAATCAAAAGTACAACGGGTCAATTTGACCCCAAATCATTGCTCAATCTAAACAAGTTTAGCACCATTGGATGGACAATTTCAAGGGCTTTCCTCTCGTACAAAAATTAGCGCTATGGGGATTTTTAAAGCGACGCTAGAAGCCAGGGAGTAGACGCGACACACCCCATAAACTTGGGACATTTAATGCATGATATACACGGCATGTGGTGATTATTGGAGAAAACAAATACTATGCGTTGAAAAAAAGCCCGGACTTATAAAAACTTTCAGCAATGCTTTCGAATAATTCTGGAACTAAAAACGATAGAGAGACGCAGTTTGTACCTGCGTCATTCTGACATGTCCCTAAATTCAAATTTCAAAGTTTTAGAGCGGCTTCCAGACTTCTTGATACCGAAAATTAAAAGTAGGCGGCTGTGCTCCGAAACGATCTCAACAAGCCTCCCTACGGGATTTTTGTGCACAGAGAAAATCAAAAGTACAACGGGTCCATTTTACCCCAAATCATTGCTCAATCTAAACAAGTTTAGCACCATTGGATGGACAATTTCAAGGGCTTTCCTCTCGTACAAAAATTAGCGCTATGGGGATTTTTAAAGCGACGCTAGAAGCCAGGGAGTAGACGCGACACACCCCATAAACTTGGGACAGTTAATGCATGATATACACGGCATGTGGTGATTATTGGAGAAAACAAATACTATGCGTTGAAAAAAAGCCCGGACTTATAAAAACTTTCAGCAATGCTTTCGAATAATTCTGGAACTAAAAACGATAGAGAGACGCAGTTTGTACCTGCGTCATTCTGACATGTCCCTAAATTCAAATTTCAAAGTTTTAGAGCGGCTTCCAGACTTCTTGATACCGAAAATTAAAAGTAGGCGGCTGTGCTCCGAAACGATCTCAACAAGCCTCCCTACGGGATTTTTGTGCACAGAGAAAATCAAAAGTACAACGGGTCCATTTTACCCCAAATCATTGCTCAATCTAAACAAGTTTAGCACCATTGGATGGACAATTTCAAGGGCTTTCCTCTCGTACAAAAATTAGCGCTATGGGGATTTTTAAAGCGACGCTAGAAGCCAGGGAGTAGACGCGACACACCCCATAAACTTGGGACATTTAATGCATGATATACACGGCATGTGGTGATTATTGGAGAAAACAAATACTATGCGTTGAAAAAAAGCCCGGACTTATAAAAACTTTCAGCAATGCTTTCGAATAATTCTGGAACTAAAAACGATAGAGAGACGCAGTTTGTACCTGCGTCATTCTGACATTTCCCTAAATTCAAATTTCAAAGTTTTAGAGCGGCTTCCACACTTCTTGATACCGAAAATTAAAAGTAGGCGGCTGTGCTCCGAAACGATCTCAACAAGCCTCCCTACGGGATTTTTGTGCACAGAGAAAATCAAAAGTACAACGGGTCAATTTGACCCCAAATCATTGCTCAATCTAAACAAGTTTAGCACCATTGGATGGACAATTTCAAGGGCTTTCCTCTCGTACAAAAATTAGCGCTATGGGGATTTTTAAAGCGACGCTAGAAGCCAGGGAGTAGACGCGACACACCCCATAAACTTGGGACATTTAATGCATGATATACACGGCATGTGGTGATTATTGGAGAAAACAAATACTATGCGTTGAAAAAAAGCCCGGACTTATAAAAACTTTCAGCAATGCTTTCGAATAATTCTGGAACTAAAAACGATAGAGAGACGCAGTTTGTACCTGCGTCATTCTGACATTTCCCTAAATTCAAATTTCAAAGTTTTAGAGCGGCTTCCACACTTCTTGATACCGAAAATTAAAAGTAGGCGGCTGTGCTCCGAAACGATCTCAACAAGCCTCCCTACGGGATTTTTGTGCACAGAGAAAATCAAAAGTACAACGGGTCCATTTTACCCCAAATCATTGCTCAATCTAAACAAGTTTAGCACCATTGGATGGACAATTTCAAGGGCTTTCCTCTCGTACAAAAATTAGCGCTATGGGGATTTTTAAAGCGACGCTAGAAGCCAGGGAGTAGACGCGACACACCCCATAAACTTGGGACATTTAATGCATGATATACACGGCATGTGGTGATTATTGGAGAAAACAAATACTATGCGTTGAAAAAAAGCCCGGACTTATAAAAACTTTCAGCAATGCTTTCGAATAATTCTGGAACTAAAAACGATAGAGAGACGCAGTTTGTACCTGCGTCATTCTGACATGTCCCTAAATTCAAATTTCAAAGTTTTAGAGCGGCTTCCACACTTCTTGATACCGAAAATTAAAAGTAGGCGGCTGTGCTCCGAAACGATCTCAACAAGCCTCCCTACGGGATTTTTGTGCACAGAGAAAATCAAAAGTACAACGGGTCAATTTGACCCCAAATCATTGCTCAATCTAAACAAGTTTAGCACCATTGGATGGACAATTTCAAGGGCTTTCCTCTCGTACAAAAATTAGCGCTATGGGGATTTTTAAAGCGACGCTAGAAGCCAGGGAGTAGACGCGACACACCCCATAAACTTGGGACATTTAATGCATGATATACACGGCATGTGGTGATTATTGGAGAAAACAAATACTATGCGTTGAAAAAAAGCCCGGACTTATAAAAACTTTCAGCAATGCTTTCGAATAATTCTGGAACTAAAAACGATAGAGAGACGCAGTTTGTACCTGCGTCATTCTGACATTTCCCTAAATTCAAATTTCAAAGTTTTAGAGCGGCTTCCACACTTCTTGATACCGAAAATTAAAAGTAGGCGGCTGTGCTCCGAAACGATCTCAACCAGCCTCCCTACGGGATTTTTGTGCACAGAGAAAATCAAAAGTACAACGGGTCCATTTTACCCCAAATCATTGCTCAATCTAAACAAGTTTAGCACCATTGGATGGACAATTTCAAGGGCTTTCCTCTCGTACAAAAATTAGCGCTATGGGGATTTTTAAAGCGACGCTAGAAGCCAGGGAGTAGACGCGACACACCCCATAAACTTGGGACATTTAATGCATGATATACACGGCATGTGGTGATTATTGGAGAAAACAAATACTATGCGTTGAAAAAAAGCCCGGACTTATAAAAACTTTCAGCAATGCTTTCGAATAATTCTGGAACTAAAAACGATAGAGAGACGCAGTTTGTACCTGCGTCATTCTGACATTTCCCTAAATTCAAATTTCAAAGTTTTAGAGCGGCTTCCACACTTCTTGATACCGAAAATTAAAAGTAGGCGGCTGTGCTCCGAAACGATCTCAACCAGCCTCCCTACGGGATTTTTGTGCACAGAGAAAATCAAAAGTACAACGGGTCCATTTTACCCCAAATCATTGCTCAATCTAAACAAGTTTAGCACCATTGGATGGACAATTTCAAGGGCTTTCCTCTCGTACACAAATTAGCGCTATGGAGATTTTTAAAGCGACGCTAGAAGCCAGGGAGTAGACGCGACACACCCCATAAACTTGGGACATTTAATGCATGATATACACGGCATGTGGTGATTATTGGAGAAAACAAATACTATGCGTTGAAAAAAAGCCCGGACTTATAAAAACTTTCAGCAATGCTTTCGAATAATTCTGGAACTAAAAACGATAGAGAGACGCAGTTTGTACCTGCGTCATTCTGACATGTCCCTAAATTCAAATTTCAAAGTTTTAGAGCGGCTTCCACACTTCTTGATACCGAAAATTAAAAGTAGGCGGCTGTGCTCCGAAACGATCTCAACAAGCCTCCCTACGGGATTTTTGTGCACAGAGAAAATCAAAAGTACAACGGGTCAATTTGACCCCAAATCATTGTTCAATCTAAACAAGTTTAGCACCATTGGATGGACAATTTCAAGGGCTTTCCTCTCGTACAAAAATTAGCGCTATGGGGATTTTTAAAGCGACGCTAGAGGCCAGGGAGTAGACGCGACACACCCCATAAACTTGGGACATTTAATGCATGATATACACGGCATGTGGTGATTATTGGAGAAAACAAATACTATGCGTTGAAAAAAAGCCCGGACTTATAAAAACTTTCAGCAATGCTTTCGAATAATTCTGGAACTAAAAACGATAGAGAGACGCAGTTTGTACCTGCGTCATTCTGACAATTCCCTAAATTCAAATTTCAAAGTTTTAGAGCGGCTTCCAGACTTCTTGATACCGAAAATTAAAAGTAGGCGGCTGTGCTCCGAAACGATCTCAACAAGCCTCCCTACGGGATTTTTGTGCACAGAGAAAATCAAAAGTACAACGGGTCCATTTTACCCCAAATCATTGCTTAATCTAAACAAGTTTAGCACCATTGGATGGACAATTTCAAGGGCTTTCTTCTCGTACAAAAATTAGCGCTATGGGGATTTTTAAAGCGACGCTAGAAGCCAGGGAGTAGACGCGACACACCCCATAAACTTGGGACATTTAATGCATGATATACACGGCATGTGGTGATTATTGGAGAAAACAAATACTATGCGTTGAAAAAAAGCCCGGACTTATAAAAACTTTCAGCAATGCTTTCGAATAATTCTGGAACTAAAAACGATAGAGAGACGCAGTTTGTACCTGCGTCATTCTGACATTTCCCTAAATTCAAATTTCAAAGTTTTAGAGCGGCTTCCACACTTCTTGATACGGAAAATTAAAAGTAGGCGGCTGTGCTCCGAAACGAACTCAACAAGCCTCCCTACGGGATTTTTGTGCACAGAGAAAATCAAAAGTACAACGGGTCAATTTGACCCCAAATCATTGCTCAATCTAAACAAGTTTAGCACCATTGGATGGACAATTTCAAGGGCTTTCCTCTCGTACAAAAATTAGCGCTATGGGGATTTTTAAAGCGACGCTAGAAGCCAGGGAGTAGACGCGACACACCCCATAAACTTGGGACATTTAATGCATGATATACACGGCATGTGGTGATTATTGGAGAAAACAAATACTATGCGTTGAAAAAAAGCCCGGACTTATAAAAACTTTCAGCAATGCTTTCTAATAATTCTGGAACTAAAAACGATAGAGAGACGCAGTTTGTACCTGCGTCATTCTGACAATTCCCTAAATTCAAATTTCAAAGTTTTAGAGCGGCTTCCACACTTCTTGATACCGAAAATTAAAAGTAGGCGGCTGTGCTCCGAAACGATCTCAACAAGCCTCCCTACGGGATTTTTGTGCACAGAGAAAATCAAAAGTACAACGGGTCAATTTGACCCCAAATCATTGCTCAATCTAAACAAGTTTAGCACCATTGGATGGACAATTTCAAGGGTTTTCTTCTCGTACAAAAATTAGCGCTATGGGGATTTTCAAAGCGACGCTAGAAGCCAGGGAGTAGACGCGACACACCCCATAAACTTGGGACATTTAATGCATGATATACACGGCATGTGGTGATTATTGGAGAAAACAAATACTATGCGTTGAAAAAAAGCCCGGACTTATAAAAACTTTCAGCAATGCTTTCGAATAATTCTGGAACTAAAAACGATAGAGAGACGCAGTTTGTACCTGCGTCATTCTGACATTTCCCTAAATTCAAATTTCAAAGTTTTAGAGCGGCTTCCACACTTCTTGATACCGAAAATTAAAAGTAGGCGGCTGTGCTCCGAAACGAACTCAACAAGCCTCCCTACGGGATTTTTGTGCACAGAGAAAATCAAAAGTACAACGGGTCAATTTGACCCCAAATCATTGCTCAATCTAAACAAGTTTAGCACCATTGGATGGACAATTTTAAGGGCTTTCCTCTCGTACAAAAATTAGCGCTATGGGGATTTTTAAAGCGACGCTAGAAGCCAGGGAGTAGACGCGACACACCCCATAAACTTGGGACATTTAATGCATGATATACACGGCATGTGGTGATTATTGGAGAAAACAAATACTATGCGTTGAAAAAAAGCCCGGACTTATAAAAACTTTCAGCAATGCTTTCTAATAATTCTGGAACTAAAAACGATAGAGAGACGCAGTTTGTACCTGCGTCATTCTGACAATTCCCTAAATTCAAATTTCAAAGTTTTAGAGCGGCTTCCACACTTCTTGATACCGAAAATTAAAAGTAGGCGGCTGTGCTCCGAAACGATCTCAACAAGCCTCCCTACGGGATTTTTGTGCACAGAGAAAATCAAAAGTACAACGGGTCAATTTGACCCCAAATCATTGCTCAATCTAAACAAGTTTAGCACCATTGGATGGACAATTTCAAGGGCTTTCCTCTCGTACAAAAAGTAGCGCTAAGGGGATTTTCAAAGCGACGCTAGAGGCCAGGGAGTAGACGCGACACACCCCATAAACTTGGGACATTTAATGCATGATATACACGGCATGTGGTGATTATTGGAGAAAACAAATACTATGCGTTGAAAAAAAAGCCCGGACTTATAAAAACTTTCAGCAATGCTTTCGAATAATTCTGGAACTAAAAACGATAGAGAGACGCAGTTTGTACCTGCGTCATTCTGACATGTCCCTAAATTCAAATTTCAAAGTTTTAGAGCGGCTTCCACACTTCTTGATACCGAAAATTAAAAGTAGGCGGCTGTGCTCCGAAACGATCTCAACCAGCCTCCCTACGGGATTTTTGTGCACAGAGAAAATCAAAAGTACAACGGGTCCATTTGACCCCAAATCATTGCTCAATCTAAACAAGTTTAGCACCATTGGATAGACAATTTCAAGGGCTTTCCTCTCGTACAAAAATTAGCGCTATGGGGATTTTTAAAGCGACGCTAGAAGCCAGGGAGTAGACGCGACACACCCCATAAACTTGGGACATTTAATGCATGATATACACGGCATGTGGTGATTATTGGAGAAAACAAATACTATGCGTTGAAAAAAAGCCCGGACTTATAAAAACTATTAGCAATGCTTTCGAATAATTCTGGAACTAAAAACGATAGAGAGACGCAGTTTGTACCTGCGTCATTCTGACATTTCCCTAAATTCAAATTTCAAAGTTTTAGAGCGGCTTCCAGACTTCTTGATACCGAAAATTAAAAGTAGGCGGCTGTGCTCCGAAACGAACTCAACAAGCCTCCCTACGGGATTTTTGTGCACAGAGAAAATCAAAAGTACAACGGGTCAATTTGACCCCAAATCATTGCTCAATCTAAACAAGTTTAGCACCATTGGATGGACAATTTCAAGGGCTTTCCTCTCGTACAAAAATTAGCGCTATGGGGATTTTTAAAGCGACGCTAGAAGCCAGGGAGTAGACGCGACACACCCCATAAACTTGGGACATTTAATGCATGATATACACGGCATGTGGTGATTATTGGAGAAAACAAATACTATGCGTTGAAAAAAAGCCCGGACTTATAAAAACTTTCAGCAATGCTTTCGAATAATTCTGGAACTAAAAACGATAGAGAGACGCAGTTTGTACCTGCGTCATTCTGACATGTCCCTAAATTCAAATTTCAAAGTTTTAGAGCGGCTTCCACACTTCTTGATACCGAAAATTAAAAGTAGGCGGCTGTGCTCCGAAACGATCTCAACAAGCCTCCCTACGGGATTTTTGTGCACAGAGAAAATCAAAAGTACAACGGGTCAATTTGACCCCAAATCATTGCTCAATCTAAACAAGTTTAGCACCATTGGATGGACAATTTCAAGGGCTTTCCTCTCGTACAAAAATTAGCGCTATGGGGATTTTTAAAGCGACGCTAGAAGCCAGGGAGTAGACGCGACACACCCCATAAACTTGGGACAGTTAATGCATGATATACACGGCATGTGGTGATTATTGGAGAAAACAAATACTATGCGTTGAAAAAAAGCCCGGACTTATAAAAACTTTCAGCAATGCTTTCGAATAATTCTGGAACTAAAAACGATAGAGAGACGCAGTTTGTACCTGCGTCATTCTGACATGTCCCTAAATTCAAATTTCAAAGTTTTAGAGCGGCTTCCACACTTCTTGATACCGAAAATTAAAAGTAGGCGGCTGTGCTCCGAAACGATCTCAACAAGCCTCCCTACGGGATTTTTGTGCACAGAGAAAATCAAAAGTACAACGGGTCAATTTGACCCCAAATCATTGCTCAATCTAAACAAGTTTAGCACCATTGGATGGACAATTTCAAGGGCTTTCCTCTCGTACAAAAATTAGCGCTAAGGGGATTTTCAAATCGACGCTAGAGGCCAGGGAGTAGACGCGACACACCCCATAAACTTGGGACATTTAATGCATGATATACACGGCATGTGGTGATTATTGGAGAAAACAAATACTATGCGTTGAAAAAAAGCCCGGACTTATAAAAACTTTCAGCAATGCTTTCGAATAATTCTGGAACTAAAAACGATAGAGAGACGCAGTTTGTACCTGCGTCATTCTGACATGTCCCTTAATTCAAATTTCAAAGTTTTAGAGCGGCTTCCACACTTCTTGATACCGAAAATTAAAAGTAGGCGGCTGTGCTCCGAAACGATCTCAACAATCCTCCCTACGGGATTTTTGTGCACAGAGAAAATCAAAAGTACAACGGGTCAATTTGACCCCAAATCATTGCTCAATCTAAACAAGTTTAGCACCATTGGATGGACAATTTCAAGGGCTTTCCTCTCGTACAAAAATTAGCGCTATGGGGATTTTTAAAGCGACGCTAGAAGCCAGGGAGTAGACGCGACACACCCCATAAACTTGGGACATTTAATGCATGATATACACGGCATGTGGTGATTATTGGAGAAAACAAATACTATGCGTTGAAAAAAGCCCGGACTCATAAAAACTTTCAGCAATGCTTTCCAATAATTCTGGAACTAAAAACGATAGAGAGACGCAGTTTGTACCTGCGTCATTCTGACATTTCCCTAAATTCAAATTTCAAAGTTTTAGAGCGGCTTCCAGACTTCTTGATACCGAAAATTAAAAGTAAGCGGCTGTGCTCCGAAACGAACTCAACAAGCCTCCCTACGGGATTTTTGTGCACAGAGAAAATCAAAAGTACAACGGGTCAATTTGACCCCAAATCATTGCTCAATCTAAACAAGTTTAGCACCATTGGATGGACAATTTCAAGGCCTTTCCTCTCGTACAAAAATTAGCGCTATGGGGATTTTTAAAGCGACGCTAGAAGCCAGGGAGTAGACGCGACACACCCCATAAACTTGGGACATTTAATGCATGATATACACGGCATGTGGTGATTATTGGAGAAAACAAATACTATGCGTTGAAAAAAAGCCCGGACTTATAAAAACTTTCAGCAATGCTTTCGAATAATTCTGGAACTAAAAACGATAGAGAGACGCAGTTTGTACCTGCGTCATTCTGACATTTCCCTAAATTCAAATTTCAAAGTTTTAGAGCGGCTTCCACACTTCTTGATACCGAAAATTAAAAGTAGGCGGCTGTGCTCCGAAACGATCTCAACAAGCCTCCCTACGGGATTTTTGTGCACAGAGAAAATCAAAAGTACAACGGGTCAATTTGACCCCAAATCATTGCTCAATCTAAACAAGTTTAGCACCATTGGATGGACAATTTCAAGGGCTTTCCTCTCGTATAAAAATTAGCGCTATGGGGATTTTTAAAGCGACGCTAGAAGCCAGGGAGTAGACGCGACACACCCCATAAACTTGGGACATTTAATGCATGATATACACGGCATGTGGTGATTATTGGAGAAAACAAATACTATGCGTTGAAAAAAAGCCCGGACTTATAAAAACTTTCAGCAATGCTTTCGAATAATTCTGGAACTAAAAACGATAGAGAGACGCAGTTTGTACCTGCGTCATTCTGACATTTCCCTAAATTCAAATTTCAAAGTTTTAGAGCGGCTTCCACACTTCTTGATACCGAAAATTAAAAGTAGGCGGCTGTGCTCCGAAACGATCTCAACAAGCCTCCCTACGGGATTTTTGTGCACAGAGAAAATCAAAAGTACAACGGGTCCATTTTACCCCAAATCATTGCTCAATCTAAACAAGTTTAGCACCATTGGATGGACAATTTCAAGGGCTTTCCTCTCGTACAAAAATTAGCGCTATGGGGATTTTTAAAGCGACGCAAGAAGCCAGGGAGTAGACGCGACACACCCCATAAACTTGGGACATTTAATGCATGATATACACGGCATGTGGTGATTATTGGAGAAAACAAATACTATGCGTTGAAAAAAAGCCCGGACTTATAAAAACTTTCAGCAATGCTTTCGAATAATTCTGGAACTAAAAACGATAGAGAGACGCAGTTTGTACCTGCGTCATTCTGACATTTCCCTAAATTCAAATTTCAAAGTTTTAGAGCGGCTTCCACACTTCTTGATACCGAAAATTAAAAGTAGGCGGCTGTGCTCCGAAACGATCTCAACAAGCCTCCCTACGGGATTTTTGTGCACAGAGAAAATCAAAAGTACAACGGGTCAATTTGACCCCAAATCATTGCTCAATCTAAACAAGTTTAGCACCATTGGATGGACAATTTCAAGGGCTTTCCTCTCGTACAAAAATTAGCGCTATGGGGATTTTTAAAGCGACGCTAGAAGCCAGGGAGTAGACGCGACACACCCCATAAACTTGGGACATTTAATGCATGATATACACGGCATGTGGTGATTATTGGAGAAAACAAATACTATGCGTTGAAAAAAGCCCGGACTCATAAAAACTTTCAGCAATGCTTTCCAATAATTCTGGAACTAAAAACGATAGAGAGACGCAGTTTGTACCTGCGTCATTCTGACATTTCCCTAAATTCAAATTTCAAAGTTTTAGAGCGGCTTCCAGACTTCTTGATACCGAAAATTAAAAGTAAGCGGCTGTGCTCCGAAACGAACTCAACAAGCCTCCCTACGGGATTTTTGTGCACAGAGAAAATCAAAAGTACAACGGGTCAATTTGACCCCAAATCATTGCTCAATCTAAACAAGTTTAGCACCATTGGATGGACAATTTCAAGGCCTTTCCTCTCGTACAAAAATTAGCGCTATGGGGATTTTTAAAGCGACGCTAGAAGCCAGGGAGTAGACGCGACACACCCCATAAACTTGGGACATTTAATGCATGATATACACGGCATGTGGTGATTATTGGAGAAAACAAATACTATGCGTTGAAAAAAAGCCCGGACTTATAAAAACTTTCAGCAATGCTTTCGAATAATTCTGGAACTAAAAACGATAGAGAGACGCAGTTTGTACCTGCGTCATTCTGACATGTCCCTAAATTCAAATTTCAAAGTTTTAGAGCGGCTTCCACACTTCTTGATACCGAAAATTAAAAGTAGGCGGCTGTGCTCCGAAACGATCTCAACAAGCCTCCCTACGGGATTTTTGTGCACAGAGAAAATCAAAAGTACAACGGGTCCATTTTACCCCAAATCATTGCTCAATCTAAACAAGTTTAGCACCATTGGATGGACAATTTCAAGGGCTTTCCTCTCGTACAAAAATTAGCGCTATGGGGATTTTTAAAGCGACGCTAGAAGCTAGGGAGTAGACGCGACACACCCCATAAACTTGGGACATTTAATGCATGATATACACGGCATGTGGTGATTATTGGAGAAAACAAATACTATGCGTTGAAAAAAAGCCCGGACTTATAAAAACTTTCAGCAATGCTTTCTAATAATTCTGGAACTAAAAACGATAGAGAGACGCAGTTTGTACCTGCGTCATTCTGATATGTCCCTAAATTCAAATTTCAAAGTTTTAGAGCGGCTTCCACACTTCTTGATACCGAAAATTAAAAGTAGGCGGCTGTGCTCCGAAACGATCTCAACAAGCCTCCCTACGGGATTTTTGTGCACAGAGAAAATCAAAAGTACAACGGGTCAATTTGACCCCAAATCATTGCTCAATCTAAACAAGTTTAGCACCATTGGATGGACAATTTCAAGGGCTTTCCTCTCGTACAAAAATTAGCGCTAAGGGGATTTTCAAATCGACGCTAGAGGCCAGGGAGTAGACGCGACACACCCCATAAACTTGGGACATTTAATGCATGATATACACGGCATGTGGTGATTATTGGAGAAAACAAATACTATGCGTTGAAAAAAAGCCCGGACTTATAAAAACTTTCAGCAATGCTTTCGAATAATTCTGGAACTAAAAACGATAGAGAGACGCAGTTTGTACCTGCGTCATTCTGACATGTCCCTTAATTCAAATTTCAAAGTTTTAGAGCGGCTTCCACACTTCTTGATACCGAAAATTAAAAGTAGGCGGCTGTGCTCCGAAACGATCTCAACAATCCTCCCTACGGGATTTTTGTGCACAGAGAAAATCAAAAGTACAACGGGTCAATTTGACCCCAAATCATTGCTCAATCTAAACAAGTTTAGCACCATTGGATGGACAATTTCAAGGGCTTTCCTCTCGTACAAAAATTAGCGCTATGGGGATTTTTAAAGCGACGCTAGAAGCCAGGGAGTAGACGCGACACACCCCATAAACTTGGGACATTTAATGCATGATATACACGGCATGTGGTGATTATTGGAGAAAACAAATACTATGCGTTGAAAAAAGCCCGGACTTATAAAAACTTTCAGCAATGCTTTCGAATAATTCTGGAACTAAAAACGATAGAGAGACGCAGTTTGTACCTGCGTCATTCTGACATTTCCCTGAATTCAAATTTCAAAGTTTTAGAGCGGCTTCCACACTTCTTGATACCGAAAATTAAAAGTAGGCGGCTGTGCTCCGAAACGATCTCAACAAGCCTCCCTACGGGATTTTTGTGCACAGAGAAAATCAAAAGTACAACGGGTCAATTTGACCCCAAATCATTGCTCAATCTAAACAAGTTTAGCACCATTGGATGGACAATTTCAAGGGCTTTCCTCTCGTACAAAAATTAGCGCTAAGGGGATTTTCAAAGCGACGCTAGAGGCCAGGGAGTAGACGCGACACACCCCATAAACTTGGGACATTTAATGCATGATATACACGGCATGTGGTGATTATTGGAGAAAACAAATACTATGCGTTGAAAAAAAGCCCGGACTTATAAAAACTTTCAGCAATGCTTTCGAATAATTCTGGAACTAAAAACGATAGAGAGACGCAGTTTGTACCTGCGTCATTCTGACATTTCCCTAAATTCAAATTTCAAAGTTTTAGAGCGGCTTCCAGACTTCTTGATACCGAAAATTAAAAGTAGGCGGCTGTGCTCCGAAACGATCTCAACAAGCCTCCCTACGGGATTTTTGTGCACAGTGAAAATCAAAAGTACAACGGGTCAATTTGACCCCAAATCATTGCTCAATCTAAACAAGTTTAGCACCATTGGATGGACAATTTCAAGGGCTTTCCTCTCGTACAAAAATTAGCGCTAAGGGGATTTTCAAAGCGACGCTAGAGGCCAGGGAGTAGACGCGACACACCCCATAAACTTGGGACATTTAATGCATGATATACACGGCATGTGGTGATTATTGGAGAAAACAAATACTATGCGTTGAAAAAAAGCCCGGACTTATAAAAACTTTCAGCAATGCTTTCGAATAATTCTGGAACTAAAAACGATAGAGAGACGCAGTTTGTACCTGCGTCATTCTGACATTTCCCTAAATTCAAATTTCAAAGTTTTAGAGCGGCTTCCAGACTTCTTGATACCGAAAATTAAAAGTAGGCGGCTGTGCTCCGAAACGATCTCAACTAGCCTCCCTACGGGATTTTTGTGCACAGTGAAAATCAAAAGTACAACGGGTCAATTTGACCCCGAATCATTGCTCAATCTAAACAAGTTTAGCACCATTGGATGGACAATTTCAAGGGCTTTCCTCTCGTACAAAAATTAGCGCTATGGGGATTTTTAAAGCGACGCTAGAAGCCAGGGAGTAGACGCGACACACCCCATAAACTTGGGACATTTAATGCATGATATACACGGCATGTGGTGATTATTGGAGAAAACAAATACTATGCGTTGAAAAAAAGCCCGGACTTACAAAAACTTTCAGCAATGCTTTCGAATAATTCTGGAACTAAAAACGATAGAGAGACGCAGTTTGTACCTGCGTCATTCTGACATGTCCCTAAATTCAAATTTCAAAGTTTTAGAGCGGCTTCCAGACTTCTTGATACCGAAAAATAAAAGTAGGCGGCTGTGCTCCGAAACGATCTCAACCAGCCTCCCTACGGGATTTTTGTGCACAGAGAAAATCAAAAGTACAACGGGTCAATTTGACCCCAAATCATTGCTCAATCTAAACAAGTTTAGCACCATTGGATGGACAATTTCAAGGGCTTTCCTCTCGTACAAAAATTAGCGCTATGGGGATTTTTAAAGCGACGCTAGAAGCCAGGGAGTAGACGCGACACACCCCATAAACTTGGGACATTTAATGCATGATATACACGGCATGTGGTGATTATTGGAGAAAACAAATACTATGCGTTGAAAAAAAGCCCGGACTTATAAAAACTTTCAGCAATGCTTTCGAATAATTCTGGAACTAAAAACGATAGAGAGACGCAGTTTGTACCTGCGTCATTCTGACAATTCCCTAAATTCAAATTTCAAAGTTTTAGAGCGGCTTCCACACTTCTTGATACCGAAAATTAAAAGTAGGCGGCTGTGCTCCGAAACGATCTCAACAAGCCTCCCTACGGGATTTTTGTGCACAGAGAAAATCAAAAGTACAACGGGTCAATTTGACCCCAAATCATTGCTCAATCTAAACAAGTTTAGCACCATTGGATGGACAATTTCAAGGGCTTTCCTCTCGTACAAAAATTAGCGCTATGGGGATTTTTAAAGCGACGCTAGAAGCCAGGGAGTAGACGCGACACACCCCATAAACTTGGGACATTTAATGCATGATATACACGGCATGTGGTGATTATTGGAGAAAACAAATACTATGCGTTGAAAAAAAGCCCGGACTTATAAAAACTTTCAGCAATGCTTTCGAATAATTCTGGAACTAAAAACGATAGAGAGACGCAGTTTGTACCTGCGTCATTCTGACATGTCCCTAAATTCAAATTTCGAAGTTTTAGAGCGGCTTCCACACTTCTTGATACCGAAAATTAAAAGTAGGCGGCTGTGCTCCGAAACGATCTCAACAAGCCTCCCTACGGGATTTTTGTGCACAGAGAAAATCAAAAGTACAACGGGTCAATTTGACCCCAAATCATTGCTCAATCTAAACAAGTTTAGCACCATTGGATGGACAATTTCAAGGGCTTTCCTCTCGTACAAAAATTAGCGCTATGGGGATTTTTAAAGCGACGCTAGAAGCCAGGGAGTAGACGCGACACACCCCATAAACTTGGGACATTTAATGCATGATATACACGGCATGTGGTGATTATTGGAGAAAACAAATACTATGCGTTGAAAAAAAGCCCGGACTTATAAAAACTTTCAGCAATGCTTTCGAATAATTCTGGAACTAAAAACGATAGAGAGACGCAGTTTGTACCTGCGTCATTCTGACATTTCCCTAAATTCAAATTTCAAAGTTTTAGAGCGGCTTCCACACTTCTTGATACCGAAAATTAAAAGTAGGCGGCTGTGCTCCGAAACGATCTCAACAAGCCTCCCTACGGGATTTTTGTGCACAGAGAAAATCAAAAGTACAACGGGTCAATTTGACCCCAAATCATTGCTCAATCTAAACAAGTTTAGCACCATTGGATGGACAATTTCAAGGGCTTTCCTCTCGTATAAAAATTAGCGCTATGGGGATTTTTAAAGCGACGCTAGAAGCCAGGGAGTAGACGCGACACACCCCATAAACTTGGGACATTTAATGCATGATATACACGGCATGTGGTGATTATTGGAGAAAACAAATACTATGCGTTGAAAAAAAGCCCGGACTTATAAAAACTTTCAGCAATGCTTTCGAATAATTCTGGAACTAAAAACGATAGAGAGACGCAGTTTGTACCTGCGTCATTCTGACATTTCCCTAAATTCAAATTTCAAAGTTTTAGAGCGGCTTCCACACTTCTTGATACCGAAAATTAAAAGTAGGCGGCTGTGCTCCGAAACGATCTCAACAAGCCTCCCTACGGGATTTTTGTGCACAGAGAAAATCAAAAGTACAACGGGTCAATTTGACCCCAAATCATTGCTCAATCTAAACAAGTTTAGCACCATTGGATGGACAATTTCAAGGGCTTTCCTCTCGTACAAAAATTAGCGCTATGGGGATTTTTAAAGCGACGCTAGAAGCCAGGGAGTAGACGCGACACACCCCATAAACTTGGGACATTTAATGCATGATATACACGGCATGTGGTGATTATTGGAGAAAACAAATACTATGCGTTGAAAAAAAGCCCGGACTTATAAAAACTTTCAGCAATGCTTTCGAATAATTCTGGAACTAAAAACGATAGAGAGACGCAGTTTGTACCTGCGTCATTCTGACATTTCCCTAAATTCAAATTTCAAAGTTTTAGAGCGGCTTCCACACTTCTTGATACCGAAAATTAAAAGTAGGCGGCTGTGCTCCGAAACGATCTCAACAAGCCTCCCTACGGGATTTTTGTGCACAGAGAAAATCAAAAGTACAACGGGTCAATTTGACCCCAAATCATTGCTCAATCTAAACAAGTTTAGCACCATTGGATGGACAATTTCAAGGGCTTTCCTCTCGTACAAAAATTAGCGCTATGGGGATTTTTAAAGCGACGCTAGAAGCCAGGGAGTAGACGCGACACACCCCATAAACTTGGGACATTTAATGCATGATATACACGGCATGTGGTGATTATTGGAGAAAACAAATACTATGCGTTGAAAAAAAGCCCGGACTTATAAAAACTTTCAGCAATGCTTTCGAATAATTCTGGAACTAAAAACGATAGAGAGACGCAGTTTGTACCTGCGTCATTCTGACATGTCCCTAAATTCAAATTTCAAAGTTTTAGAGCGGCTTCCACACTTCTTGATACCGAAAATTAAAAGTAGGCGGCTGTGCTCCGAAACGATCTCAACAAGCCTCCCTACGGGATTTTTGTGCACAGAGAAAATCAAAAGTACAACGGGTCAATTTGACCCCAAATCATTGCTCAATCTAAACAAGTTTAGCACCATTGGATGGACAATTTCAAGGGCTTTCCTCTCGTATAAAAATTAGCGCTATGGGGATTTTTAAAGCGACGCTAGAAGCCAGGGAGTAGACGCGACACACCCCATAAACTTGGGACATTTAATGCATGATATACACGGCATGTGGTGATTATTGGAGAAAACAAATACTATGCGTTGAAAAAAAGCCCGGACTTATAAAAACTTTCAGCAATGCTTTCGAATAATTCTGGAACTAAAAACGATAGAGAGACGCAGTTTGTACCTGCGTCATTCTGACATTTCCCTAAATTCAAATTTCAAAGTTTTAGAGCGGCTTCCACACTTCTTGATACCGAAAATTAAAAGTAGGCGGCTGTGCTCCGAAACGATCTCAACAAGCCTCCCTACGGGATTTTTGTGCACAGAGAAAATCAAAAGTACAACGGGTCAATTTGACCCCAAATCATTGCTCAATCTAAACAAGTTTAGCACCATTGGATGGACAATTTCAAGGGCTTTCCTCTCGTACAAAAATTAGCGCTATGGGGATTTTTAAAGCGACGCTAGAAGCCAGGGAGTAGACGCGACACACCCCATAAACTTGGGACATTTAATGCATGATATACACGGCATGTGGTGATTATTGGAGAAAACAAATACTATGCGTTGAAAAAAAGCCCGGACTTATAAAAACTTTCAGCAATGCTTTCGAATAATTCTGGAACTAAAAACGATAGAGAGACGCAGTTTGTACCTGCGTCATTCTGACATTTCCCTAAATTCAAATTTCAAAGTTTTAGAGCGGCTTCCAGACTTCTTGATACCGAAAATTAAAAGTAGGCGGCTGTGCTCCGAAACGATCTCAACAAGCCTCCCTACGGGATTTTTGTGCACAGAGAAAATCAAAAGTACAACGGGTCCATTTTACCCCAAATCATTGCTCAATCTAAACAAGTTTAGCACCATTGGATGGACAATTTCAAGGGCTTTCCTCTCGTACAAAAATTAGCGCTATGGGGATTTTTAAAGCGACGCTAGAAGCCAGGGAGTAGACGCGACACACCCCATAAACTTGGGACATTTAATGCATGATATACACGGCATGTGGTGATTATTGGAGAAAACAAATACTATGCGTTGAAAAAAAGCCCGGACTTATAAAAACTTTCAGCAATGCTTTCGAATAATTCTGGAACTAAAAACGATAGAGAGACGCAGTTTGTACCTGCGTCATTCTGACATGTCCCTAAATTCAAATTTCAAAGTTTTAGAGCGGCTTCCAGACTTCTTGATACCGAAAATTAAAAGTAGGCGGCTGTGCTCCGAAACGATCTCAACAAGCCTCCCTACGGGATTTTTGTGCACAGAGAAAATCAAAAGTACAACGGGTCCATTTTACCCCAAATCATTGCTCAATCTAAACAAGTTTAGCACCATTGGATGGACAATTTCAAGGGCTTTCCTCTCGTACAAAAATTAGCGCTATGGGGATTTTTAAAGCGACGCTAGAAGCCAGGGAGTAGACGCGACACACCCCATAAACTTGGGACATTTAATGCATGATATACACGGCATGTGGTGATTATTGGAGAAAACAAATACTATGCGTTGAAAAAAAGCCCGGACTTATAAAAACTTTCAGCAATGCTTTCGAATAATTCTGGAACTAAAAACGATAGAGAGACGCAGTTTGTACCTGCGTCATTCTGACATTTCCCTAAATTCAAATTTCAAAGTTTTAGAGCGGCTTCCACACTTCTTGATACCGAAAATTAAAAGTAGGCGGCTGTGCTCCGAAACGATCTCAACAAGCCTCCCTACGGGATTTTTGTGCACAGAGAAAATCAAAAGTACAACGGGTCAATTTGACCCCAAATCATTGCTCAATCTAAACAAGTTTAGCACCATTGGATGGACAATTTCAAGGGCTTTCCTCTCGTACAAAAATTAGCGCTATGGGGATTTTTAAAGCGACGCTAGAAGCCAGGGAGTAGACGCGACACACCCCATAAACTTGGGACATTTAATGCATGATATACACGGCATGTGGTGATTATTGGAGAAAACAAATACTATGCGTTGAAAAAAAGCCCGGACTTATAAAAACTTTCAGCAATGCTTTCGAATAATTCTGGAACTAAAAACGATAGAGAGACGCAGTTTGTACCTGCGTCATTCTGACATGTCCCTAAATTCAAATTTCAAAGTTTTAGAGCGGCTTCCAGACTTCTTGATACCGAAAATTAAAAGTAGGCGGCTGTGCTCCGAAACGATCTCAACAAGCCTCCCTACGGGATTTTTGTGCACAGAGAAAATCAAAAGTACAACGGGTCAATTTGACCCCAAATCATTGCTCAATCTAAACAAGTTTAGCACCATTGGATGGACAATTTCAAGGGCTTTCCTCTCGTACAAAAATTAGCGCTATGGGGATTTTTAAAGCGACGCTAGAAGCCAGGGAGTAGACGCGACACACCCCATAAACTTGGGACATTTAATGCATGATATACACGGCATGTGGTGATTATTGGAGAAAACAAATACTATGCGTTGAAAAAAAGCCCGGACTTATAAAAACTTTCAGCAATGCTTTCGAATAATTCTGGAACTAAAAACGATAGAGAGACGCAGTTTGTACCTGCGTCATTCTGACATGTCCCTAAATTCAAATTTCAAAGTTTTAGAGCGGCTTCCAGACTTCTTGATACCGAAAATTAAAAGTAGGCGGCTGTGCTCCGAAACGATCTCAACAAGCCTCCCTACGGGATTTTTGTGCACAGAGAAAATCAAAAGTACAACGGGTCCATTTTACCCCAAATCATTGCTCAATCTAAACAAGTTTAGCACCATTGGATGGACAATTTCAAGGGCTTTCCTCTCGTACAAAAATTAGCGCTATGGGGATTTTTAAAGCGACGCTAGAAGCCAGGGAGTAGACGCGACACACCCCGTAAACTTGGGACATTTAATGCATGATATACACGGCATGTGGTGATTATTGGAGAAAACAAATACTATGCGTTGAAAAAAAGCCCGGACTTATAAAAACTTTCAGCAATGCTTTCGAATAATTCTGGAACTAAAAACGATAGAGAGACGCAGTTTGTACCTGCGTCATTCTGACATTTACCTAAATTCAAATTTCAAAGTTTTAGAGCGGCTTCCAGACTTCTTGATACCGAAAATTAAAGGTAGGCGGCTGTGCTCCGAAACGATCTCAACAAGCCTCCCTACGGGATTTTTGTGCACAGAGAAAATCAAAAGTACAACGGGTCAATTTGACCCCAAATCGTTGCTCAGTCTAAACAAGTTTAGCACCACTGGATGGACAATTTCAAGGGCTTTCCTCTCGAACAAAAATTAGCGCTATGGGGATTTTCAAAGCGAAGCTAGAGGCCAGGGAGTAGACGCGACACACCCCATAAACTTGGGACATTTAATGCATGATATACACGGCATGTGGTGATTATTGGAGAAAACAAATACTATGCGTTGAAAAAAAGCCCGCACTTATAAATACTTTCAGCAATGCTTTCGAAAAATTCTGGAACTAAAAACGGTAGAGAGACGCAGTTTGTACCCTACATTCAAATTTCAAAGTTTTAGAGCGGCTTCCAGAGTTCTTGATACCGAAAATTAAAAGTAGGCGGCTGTGCTCCGAAACGATCTCAACAAGCCTCCCTACGGGATTTTAGTGCACAAAGAAAATCAAAAGCTCGACGGATAAATTTGACCTCAAATCATTGCTCAATCTAACCAAGTTTAGCACCAATAGAAGGACATTTTCAAGGGCTTTCCTCTCGTACTACACTTAGTGCTCTGGTGATTTTCAAAGCGAGGCTAGAGGTCAGGGAGTAGAACCGACACACCCCCAAGATTTAGGGAATTTAATGCATGATGCACAAGGCACGTGGTGAACATTGGAGGAAAAAAATATATATTCATTGAAAAAAAAGCCCGGACTTATAAAAACCTTCAGCTATACATTTGATTCATTCTGGAACTACAAATGCTAGACAAACAAAATTTGTACCCGAGTCATCCTGGCATGTCCTTGCATACAAATTACAAAGTTTTAGGGCGGCTTCCAGAGTTCTTGATGCCGAAAATGACAAGTAGGCAGCTGTGCACCGAAACAAACTCAACAAGCCTTACTACGGGATTTTTGTGCACAAAGAAAATCAAAAGCTCGACGGATAAATTTGACCCCAAATCATTGCTCAATCTAAACAAGTTTACCACCTCTGAAATGACAATTTTAAGGGCTTTCCTCTCGTACTAAACTTAGCGCTATGGTGATTTTCAAAGCGAGCCTAGAGGTCAGGGAGTTGAACCGAAACGACCCCAAGATGTAAGGCATTTAATGCATGATACACACGGCACGTGGTGAACAGTGGAGAAAAAAATATATTCATTGAAAAAATAGCCCGGACTTATTTGGCCTTCAGCTATACTCTTGATTCATTCTGGAACTAAAAATGCTTGAGAGACAGAATTTGTACCTGAATCATCCTGGCATGTCCCTGCATCCGAAGTTCAAAGTTTTAGGGCGGCTTCTAGACTTCTTGATACCGAAAATGACGGCTGTGCTCCGAAACGAACTCAACAAGCCTCCCTGTGCACAGAGTTGTCGGAAAGAAAATCAAAAGTTACAACGGGTCAAATCGACCCCACATCATTGCTCAACAAGCTTAGCACCATTGGATGGACATTTTCGAGGGCTTTCCTCCGTATAAAACTTAGTGCTACGAGAATTTTCAAGGCGAGGCCAGCGGCCAGGGAGTGCACCCCCCCCCCCCCGCCCCAAGGGCCAATATGCACATTACATGGGCCCCAAACACTATAGGCGCGTGGTGATAAATGGAAACATAATACATTTTCACTTAAACAAAAAAACGGACTCATAAAAAAAATTCGCCGACCTCTTAACGCTTAATCTTAACCAGTTATGCGCGGTCGGATTGCCACTTTCAACGGCTTTCTTCTCGTATAAAACTAGTAATGTTATGACTAGGCCAGGAAGTGGAACTGCTACCCCCAGCCCCAGCCCCGAATTAATCTTTCAGCCAGACTCTTAAATGGAACTAAAAATGCTTGAGAGACGCAGTTTGTACCCGAGTCATCCTTGCAGGTCCCTACATCTCTGAATTCTCAAAGTTTTGGGGCTTCTTGATAGCGCAAACAACAACGCAGGTATGCTCAGAAACGATCTCAACAAGCCTTAAACGATTAGTTTCCAGTTTAATGCTCAATCTTAACAATTTACCAACATCTTAATGCCATTTTCAAGGGCTTTTCAGGGCGGGGCCATCGGCCAGGAAGTGGACCTGCTACCCCTCCAAAATGTGTGTGTTGTGTATAGGGGCCACACACACCTCGCGTGAAAATAAACAAAAGCCGAACTCGTCAATAACTCGTGGAACTAAACATGCTACGAAGACGCAGTTTGTATTCCTGGCATATTATCGCTCTGCGTCCGAATTTTTAGGGCGGCAACAGCATTTTCATACCGGAATTGGTAGGTGGGAACGCTCAAAACAATGCGCAACAGCCTCCCCCACGGAATGTTTTCTGCACAAAGCTGTTTTTGTGCACAAAGCTGTCGAAGAAGAAAAGATCACAGAATTATTATGACCAATCTAAACAACTCTAATGTAAATGAGTGAAAAAAAAAACACTTTCACGGAGCCATATGAAGGACAACTCTTTTTCGAGTGATTTTTCACTCTGTCTTTGAGTGAAACCCCTCTAAAGCCAGAACACAAACTAAAACCAGAACAGAACGGAGCGTAGCGTTGAAGATGCCATCCTAACATTGTTGCATGGCAGTTATCGCCAATTTGGTCGTCCTAAAGCATTATTATGTTAGGACTTTGGTCGTGGATTTTTTTTTTCGGCCTTCAACTTGAACATCCAGCCTCATGTTCTGTTTGGCAAGCTGAGGGGGATGAATGTTAACCCGGATCTGATTTTATGGATAAACGATTTCTAGACAAATAGATCACTGAGAGTTAGACTGATGCAGTCAGTGTCTGAAACTGTTCATCAGGCGCCCCTCAGGGATGTGTTTTATCCCCAGAACTGTTCACATTGTATACAAGCGATCTTAGATGTAGTAATGCCACGAGTGTTCCATGGTCAAGTATGCAGATGACACTTCACTTACAGGATTCATTACTCATGAGGATGAGACGGGGTATAGATATGAAATTGCCAAGTTTGGTAACTGATGGTGCAAAGAAAATATTCTGGTTTTAAATGCAAAAAGAACTAAGGAAATTGTATTTGATTTTCGGAAAAATCCGACGAAGATCGAGCCTGTAAACATAAATGGTGTTGATATTGAAATGGTCACTGAACATAAATACCTTAGGACTCACATTGATAGCCATTTAAAGTGGAATGTTACAGAAATTATGCTCTACGGCTAATCAACGTATATGTATTTTTTAAGGAAACTTAACATTTTTAACATTGACCGGGATATTATCATGTTGTTTTACAAAAGTGCAATTCAGTCTGTTATTGCGGTCTCTTGCATTGCATGGGCGAATGGTCTGTCTGTGGGTAATCAAAATCAAATCAACAGAATCACTAGATCTGCTAGTAAGATTTAGGTACCATCTACGAGGCAGCTCTAGTGTCAAAACTCGAAAGTATACAACTTGATGATACACCCCCACTTCATACACTTTTTGTTTTTAATAAGTCTGGGAGATTACGTCAACTCGAACCCAACACTAATCGTCATCGTCTCTCCTTCTTACCCAGTGCAATTTTTTTTTTTTACATGTTATCCTTAGTTTACTTTCTGTTTTTATGTATACTTTAATTCCGATGTATTTCAAAAACAATTTATTTTTTGCAATGTGATATTTTTATTATATTGTTGCTGTTTTAATGTCTACGGCTCATGTATGTTTTGTGCTATTTTTAATAACTGTATTTTAATGTGCAAATCGAGAAAGTGATTTTCATGCTGGGCATGACGAATAAAAATCTAATCTAATCTAAAAGAGTGAAATAACCACCACTCTAACCACTCTTTTAGAAGAGCCATATGAGGGACAGCTCGAAATGTAAAGAGACCATGGTGCTTTTCACTCTTTTACATTAAATGAGAAGATCTTGGGATCTTCAAATGCCTATTTCGCGTACAAAATAATAAAAACAAATTCTCGGCGGGGCCGGCCAGCGGCCAGGAGGTGGACCTAAAACTACTACCCTAAAATTGATGCACTGGATGTAGGCATGGGGGCCACACAAAGCTCGTAGACATTAAACAAACCAAAGAAAATTTGCTTTAAAAATAACTGAGCCGAACTCTTCAATAACTGTGATGTGGAACGAACGATGTAGGATAGGGCGGCTTCCGCACTTCTTCATACCGAAAATGACTTTTGATTTTTAGTCGTCTTTGATACCCAATACAATGATTAGCTGAAACAGCGCCCATAGTGTCACAAACTTCCGTCATTATAGCATACGATTGCGAGTTAGAGCGTGTAATAGCAAACTTTTTTGTATGTAAGGGGGGAATTATGCGTGGCTGATGCAAAGAAAATAACCGTAGTTTCAAAATCAAGTCTAGTCTAGTCTCGGGAGGCCGAAGTGGTATTAACGGTGTTATGAAAGGGCGCCCTCCACATTTGAGCATCAGCCAATTGGTAACAATGGCGGAAGCGGCAGCAGTTGTTCGGATTCATCCGACTGGTCTAGTGGCAGCAGTGATAATGAAGCGGATTGTAGGCTCTCTCATGCTCTCATCAACTGGTCAATGAGAAGGGCAAGGAGAATGAGGATAGTGATTCCACGTCTCTTGATCACACAGAGCTGGAAATTTTGCCGATGGTTTCGAGGTAAATCGGCTAGACTTTATTAGATAGAGTTCAAGTTCAACTGTGCAATTCAAGTTCAACAACACCTATCTAGCCCACCTTGTTGAGCTGTAAATGGCTCCGCTTTTAACATCGGTCTCATCACTTGCGACAGTGATGAGACCGATGTTAAAAGCGGAGCCATTTACAGCTCAACAAGGTGGGCTAAACAACACGCACCTGCCACCATTCCCATTTTATTGTCATGTTGTTATTTGTTGATGGTCAAACCATGAGTTGATGGACATGATGATGGAGGCAGAAATAGAAACTTACTTCTAGAGACTATGATGAGTCTTAAAAGAGCCTGGGTGGCACTGGACTTAATTCCTTTTTTAATTTGGGCAAACTAACCGCGCCATAGCCCAATGGGTAACTTACCCTTTTCAAGTCCAGTGCAAACACTAAAACAGCACGGGTAACCACAGTGACAGGCTGACCATGGCCTAACCACGCCGCGCGATAAGTTTAGAATAAAATTTTCATTATTATCAAACTATTCGATGTAGCAAAAATCAGGAATGCAAGTCTTCAGCTGAAAAACGTGGTTTCCCATCTACACAGGTTTATATTTTGAGAAATGACTAGTTTGGAAGTTGCAATCAAAAGTTTTAATATGACGGCGATTTGTACAGCAGTAAAAGGTAAATGCAGACAATAACCTTGCCGAGTATTGGTCCCTTATGTCTGGTTCCGGCACCACGTTTGGATTTAATGGAACCCCAAATCACTACACTACAGATAGGATCAACAGAGTTTAATGCATTATAAGAGTAATAACAGTAACTTTAAAAGTCAAATACTATTTTATAAAGGCTACAAAATAGTGAGTTGCAATGACCCTAGTTAGTACTATAAATCAATCATAAAAGGTGTAATATTTATCAATGATTTATTTATTTGTTTTGTAGATAAGTAAAGATGTCAACGATTATGATGCCCATATTCAGCTGATCAATGCAGCCAAGGGGCTGAGTGATTCTCCTCAAAGTCAAATCTTTGACAGTCACAGATTAAAAGGTTTAGCTCGAAAGAGAATGAGCAAGTATTTTCCATTAACTCCAGGTAGGTACTTATGCTTTGTGTTTTATTGTTCCCCTTTTGGTAATCACACTTTCAGACATAAAGTAAGCAAGAAATTTATGTTTTAGATTAACACAGGTACTATAAATTTAATGTTGTCAGTGAACAATTTCCCTCGTATATTAGAGCAAATTGCGACACTAAGTGTTTCAGTTGACTACTCATTAATCACCATTTGCTACTCAATACTAGCATTCAAAGTGCACAACAAAAGTTCAGTCTCAATTTTTGCTATGCAAAACAATATTATGCCATTCAAAACTGCTGGAATTATCCATTGTTGTAAAGGAAAGCCCTACTTAACACATGTGTCTTTCTCTCCTCTTCTTTGAATGTTAGTAAACATAAACATGTTTCAACATTGGGCTGTCATGATTAGGTCATCACTGGCCATATTTAGCTGGTTGGGTGACAAAGATCTGTCCCTTTAGCTTGAAAACTTTGACATTCTATTCTGAACCATACATTAATATTTGTTTTTTCTTCATTAGAGCTTTGGTTAGAATGGATACAAGATGAGATTGATTTTCAGAATTTGGGGAAATCTAAGATCAATAAACTCTTCCAAAAAGCAGTTTGGAGACATTGACAAGTATGAAGTAATGGCCATTTAAGGTTTTGTTAATTTAGCTCATTTAACTGGAACCAGTGATAAACTCTTTGAGATCAATCTTTTTATGTTATCTACATACAAGCAGCAATATTTGATTGCAATAATTATTGCAATACGGAGTGATGCCCATTAGGGCCATTCTCGCGTTACGTGTGTGAAAAACAAACTGGGAAATTCTCTACTTAAATATCTGTCCCCTGTCTTTACTATGATAACTGTTATTTTTTCATAAATAACATGGATTTACCGACCCTAGTTTAAAATTGAATAAAAAATTGTTGACTTTTTTACTTTGGGTCAAAGGTAAAATAATATTAATAATAATAATTAGAGATTTATAAAGCGCACATATCTGCCTAAAATGGCACCCAAGGCGCACAAGAAAAAAAAACACTAGAAACAGTAATTAGCGAAATAATGACAAGTATGGAAATGACAGTTAATCGCTGGATTCCTTCATGAGGTATGTTTTCAGATGCTTGTGGAACAATTCTGTAGTTTTGCTAGATTTGATGTATGTGGGAAGTGCATTCCACAAAAGTTGGGTTGCTGCAGAGAAAGACCTGTCACGTTTTACGTGTGTGACGTCAGACAAAAGCAGGTTTTTCTACCAAAAGTTTCTTTCTCAAAACTCTGTGAGTCTGATATTGCTGAAAGACTCGTACTTCTTGTGGGGGGACTTTCATTCCTAGTCGGTTTAATGACACAATCGATTTTAAGGTCAACTAAACATTTTAAATATTCACTTTCTGTTATTATGCTGGGTTACGTGAGTGACATTATGGTCGGTGATGTGTGTGAGGCCCTATGCTTTAATGCACTGAGGCAATCGACAATCAAGCAAATCAACATTGTTTAGCACTTGCCTCTGTGTCAGAAATGATTTATGTGTAAATTAATGAATTTTCCAAATGGAATCAAATAACTGTATAAAGACAACAGTATATTTTTGTCTGAAACAATTTATTTTTAATAAAACCAAGCATAACAATTAAAAATGTACATAAACATAATCGCAATAGCAATGTCAGAGAGAAAGAGAGTCAATTTAAATCCACTTTGGGTCATGTCCCTCCCCCCTTTATGAAAAAATGTTGGCTAGGTCTTTGTTGTACCCCTCTCACAAGTGTAGGTAAAAAATGTGGCCATAAGTGACACTCAAGGCTTATGCACCTGGGTGTGCGTCACAGCGCATACCTTGTGTATTGAGGGACATGCATGTTGGCATGCTGTCACACACACGTACACACGTAACTAGTTACGTGTGCGAAACATTAATTACGGCATTAATTAATAGTGTGAGAATTTATTGTGCCTTTGTTGTGTATTCAGTTAGGTTCAGTGCTTAATTTGTAGTACAATCTTCACCATCATCAGGTACATGGAAAGTCGCTAACAAATATTTCACATTTGAACTATAAAAAAAAATTAATTCAAGCCAAAGACACTCAGCAAACCAGATATTTTTATGTTTGATAAAAGTGAATGCTAGTAATTCCCCAGTCAGTTTAGGGATGCAAAACAGCTTTATGTTAATTAATGCAAAATTAGTTTATGCAAACTAGGGATGGCTGCTTTAAAAAAAAATTGAAGAAAATAAAAATGAAGAAAACAAATGTGGGTCAAGAAATTTCAGGTAGTGCCTTTATTAAGAACTAATGACAAAAAAAGGAAAGCATCAGAGATGGCCCATTTAAGGTTCCCATTGTTTTAGCTCATTCAACTGGAGAAAAAAATGATAACACTCTTTAAACTATAAATTAAAGTGTTATCGTTTTGTTTGAAGCTACATGTAAGAAGCAATATTTGATTGAAGTTTCATGAGAACATCTTTGTAATAAGGAGTTTAGACCATTAAGGTTTTCATTGTTTTAGCTCATTCAACTGGAACCAGTCACGCACTCTTTAAGTTCTATCTTTTAATATACATTATATAAGAAGCAATATTTGATTTAAGTTTCAAGCCAGTAAACGGACCGGCCATTATTCGTATTCTAGAAGGGAGACAAATCTGGAGTGATTCTTTTTTTGTCACGGGAGGTGAACATCGGAAACTGTATACGTTTCTATTTGGGGTCAAACTTTGGGTCGCCTGCAATTTTCATTTTTGACTATTATCCAACTTGTAACATTAATGCAAATGATTTTCAAAACTTAAAAAGAAAAAAATAGAATAATACTTTGACCACTAATTTCTGCCCTTGATAAAACTTCTTTTTTTTTCCCCCGTCAACAACCATTTTTATGGGTTCGTAATTTGAGGATTAGTGCACATTCCAACTACTCACCGTCAACTCGCCGTCAACTCGCTTGGGGCCTTGGTGCTGTCAACTCGCCGCAACTCCTCCAAAATACATTTAAAATCCACAAAAGAGGCATAAAACTATAAAGTATTAGCGTATAGAGAATTTTAAATAGTTTGTATTAAATTGCGGTTCAAATTTAAAGTTTTTTCTTGTGAACAAATTATCTCTAGTAAAACTACAAAGCCGTCAGCCGCCATCTTGCATTTTCAACAGGGCTTTTGTCTTTAAATTTACCGCAAGGATAAAGACAGGTCGTTGCTACTCAGATCCAGTGATTCCATTGGATACAATTTATCATTGGATAAGTGCAGTGATTAAAAGTTACCGTAGTTGGGTTTGTTTTGATTGGTCTGAGATCACCTCGGTTGACCAATCAAAACACAGATACGGAAAGCTAACTTTTGGTCGTCTGCAGCTGCATGTACATTATGTGTCCATGTGGTATCATGTATACAGTACATGTACATGCATGTGGATATGTAAACAGTACATGCAGGTGCATAATGTAAACAGTACATGCAGGTGGGTACAACTTGTACATAGTGTTGGTGTAGAATTTGTGCGCCCAGTTTATTTCCACAGCATCAAAATCACAACAATATCAAATCAAAAGCAATGTAAGTTGGAAATTAAGAAATAAATAGTAAAATGAATGTAGGTCAAAGGCGAATACACACGCCGGTTTTGGGAAAAGTCTGTGGGGAGTTGACGGCTCAAGCGAGTAGACGACGATTTGACGTAGTAGGACAGTATGCGTTGATCACGCGCATTCGCGGCCACATTTACATACAGCGCAAGTCAAGCCTTGTCAAACCATTTTATGAACTTTAAAACATGGATTTTACCAACTTTAAAACATGGATTTTACCAACTTTAAAACATGGATTTTACCAACTTTAAAACATGGATTTTACCAACTTTAAAACATGGATTTTACCAGCGTATCCCTCATAAGTTTACTGCGACCAGGAACCATTTTTTTTTTACTCATAAACTAATTAGTTTTGTGCTAAATGGACACACTAGTATCACAAAACAGAGCAAGGAACAGGTTATTGATACAATGCAAAGTGAATACAACTATAATAGCTCTAAACTGGATTTTAAGACAAGAGTTCATAAAGATTTCACCAACATTCTTTAAGGACCAGACGTGCCAAATTATATGCAATTGCTTTTATATCTCTAAACATCTTGTTGAATGATAGAACTGAAGGCATAATGTTGCTCTGGTGAAAATGGTATAATTAAATTAAGTTAACTTACATGTTTGTCTTGCCTTTGATCACTGGTAAAAAGTCACATTATGTATCCTCAATGCTCCCAGGTTTCTCTTAATATTCCATGGTTAGTTTAAGATTGACAAATCCACTTGGTCTGCCTTGCAGTGAAAACCAATGGGTCCAAAGCAACTCATGAAGGCAGCAAGTGGACAAGACGCATCCACTCTCCTTCAACTTCACATCACATCCACACAAAAGGCCACACCTCATTCCAGACATTCTTACTCATTGTGTTAAATAATGTATTCACAAATTGTGCTGATGCAGATTTCATGATGCAACAAACTAATCAATATGCAAACTCATACATGAATATTCACACAAACCAAAACTGGGGAGGATACTTTCTATGTACCATTTGAATATTAATATAATATCCTTTTCTCTACATGACATGGTTTGGACTTTTATACATGATTGGTTTAGCTCCTTTTCAATTCTCTACTTTGGTATTGTATATAAAGGAATGGGGACTGTTAGGGACAATGTTTTGTCAATCTTTCCATTTAATTAAATCTTTATACAATAAATCATTTACTTGACAGTGATCCTATTTATATTGCTTTTATTTGTCATATAAGTTTATTAAATATAATATGAGTTTAATATTGATAGGTATTTTTAACTGTGTTTTCTGTTTTTGTTTTTCAGAGGTGTGGAAGGACCCAGAGGTAAAAGCCGAATGCAACTGTCATTTGTTCCGAGAGCACTGAATTGGAAATCTTCAAAATAGGGAGAAAAAAAAAATAAGTTTGATCCTATCAGCAGTTAATTTGTTAACAAAATGTACTAAATTAACCATTTTTTATGGTTCCATACTACCATAGTAGTATCTGTTTTTTATGCTTACTGTGTTTATTACCTACAACTTGTGGAAACTAGTACTTAACAAACCAAGGCACAGGAACCTGCCACATTTTGTTATGGTAACTTCATTTTCATTGCCCAACTTAATAGAGATGCTTAAGCTTAAGAAAATGTTGCTTCAAAAGTTTATGCTAAGCAGCATTTAACAGCAGTAAGCAGGATACCAGTCACAGTTCCTACATGTAAAATGGTTTTGAAGCTGGTAACCCTTTTTCTTGTAAGCATAATTTGATTGTGCTTACCTAGTTTATGTGCTTAAGCATCTCTATGATAGATCCCAGATGAGTTTAAAATGTTACAAACCAACAATGATATCTTCATTTCTTCAGCTTAAGAAAATATTGCTTCAAAAGTTTATGCTAAGCAGCAGTTAACAGCAGTAAGCAAGATACAAATATTTTAGCTTATCAACCATTTTCTTTTAAGCATAATTTTGTTGTGCTTAGCTAGTTTTTGTGCTTAAGCTGCTCTATGATAGATCCCAGATGAGTTTAAGATGTTTACAAACCAATCTTTTTGTTTAACAGAGTAAATAATCATCTGTACCTTTAAAGGCAGTGGACACTATTGGTAATTACTCAAAATAATTATCAGCATAAAACCTCACTTGGTAACGAGTAATGGGGAGAGGTTGATAGTATAAAACATTGTGAGAAACGGCTCCCTCTGAATTGACGTAGTTTTTGAGAAAGAAGTAATTTTCCACGAACTTGATTTCGAGACCTCAAGTTTAGAATTTGAGGTCTGGAAATCAAGCATCTAAAAGCACACAACTCCGTGTGAGAAGGGTGTTTTTTTCTTTCTTAGTTATCTCGCAACTCAGACGACCAATCGAGCTCAAACTTTCACAGGTTTGTTATTTTATGCACATGTTGAGATACACCAAATAAGAAGACTGGTCTTTGACAATTACCAATAGTGTCCAGTGTCTTTAATTGTTTTGCATATGTGAAGATTACTTTTCAATGAACTGCAAACTTGTGCTAAGCGGTACTGCTTTGTCTGCAAAACAATTGCCCAACTTTGTTTACTACAATACATCAGAGATCATGATGTATCAGAATAAGCACATTTCTTACTATTTTATTACAAAGTTTATTTTCCCTTATAGGCAGTGGACACTATTGGTAATTACTCAAAATAATTATTTGCATAAAACCTTTCTTGGTAACGAGTAGGGTAGAGGTTGATGGTATAAAACATTGCGAGAAACAGCTCCCTCTGAAGTGGAGTAGTTTTCGAGAAAGAAGTAATTTTCCATGAATTTCATTTCGAGGCCTCAGATTTAGAACTTGAGGTCTCGAAATCAAGCATCAGAAAGCACACAAATTCGTGTGACAAGGGTGTTTTTTCTTTCATAGTTATTTTGCAACTTCGACGACCAATTCAGCTGAAATTTTCAAAGGTTTGTTACTTTGTGTATGTTGAGATACACCAAGTGAGAAGACTGGTCTTTGACAATTACCAATAGTGTCCAGTGTCTTTAAAAGAGTTGCAAGATGGCACTTTGTGAAATGTTTCACTTTCAAACATACTTTCAGGAGATAAAATGTAATTGAAGATTAAAGGAACACGTTGCCTTGGATCGGACGAGTTGGTCAAAACAAAAGCGTTTGTAACCGTTTTTTATAAAATGCATATGGTTGGAAAGATGTTTTAAAAGTAGAATACAATGATCCACACAAGTTTGCCTCAAAATTGCGTGGTTTTCCTTCTACTGTGCGAACTAACATGGTCGGCCATTTATGGGAGTCAAAATTTTGACCCCCATAAATGGCCGACGTGTTAGTCGACGAGGTAAAAGGAAAACCACGCAATTTCGAGGCATGTTTGTGTGGATCATTGTATTCTACTTTTACAACATCTTTCTACCCATATGCATTTTATAAAAAACGGTTACAAACGCTTTTCAAAGACCAACTCGACCGATCCAAGGCAACGTGTTCCTTTAATTACAACACCTGGTATAATTTACAAGTTTATTTTTTATTCTAAAAATAATAATTGCATCATTGTGCATTTCAATACACCCTATCATCGTTACATGACATTATATACTTTGTGGTTTATAAGACGGCTAACTTGATGGATGCCACAGATAAAAGATTAAAATAAATCATAAAACAACTGAGAGACAGGGTAATACTTGTTTGAAAATAGTGTTTCAATTGTCTTATCACATTAGACGTATTCCAATATCTTTATGTATAATTTTACAAGTATAAGTTTACACGTACATCATTGCATTTTCTGGAACACCTCATAACAAAATGATGTTTGTTACTGAAATGGTTGCAAGACAGCACTTTGTATACAAAGATCTTGACTCTTTTTGATATAACTTTTCCTAGTGTATTTTAATCAAAACATCATTACCAAGACACATAGTATGGTTTTTATGTTCAGCTGTGTATTTATTTACATCTTATCCTAGGGTCCCTTTTACCATGCAAAGTGTTGAAATTAAACGCAGTGCAAAATATTGTTACTTATTATTTCAACCCTGTTTAGATGTAAACATTTTACTGGTGTATTGTTTCAACCCTGCAATTTATGATTAAAGTTGACCAAGTCTTCCACAAATCAATTTACAATGTACTTTAAGGTTTTGCCAACTAATTCAATTTGTCAAAGTCCTCCATGATGACAATTGTGAAACATATATTGTACCCAGTAGAGTACTGAATCCAACCTAGAGTTTACCAAGTCCTTCATGGGTGTAAATACACACTTTATCCATCCGACATTTGACTGGGTTCTTCTTGGTAGCCATTATAGGTACAACAATGAGTCAAGTCTATAATGGTTTATAACCGAACTGAATCCATGTTGGCTGCACCATGTGCTTGTATATCATTCAATATGCTCATGTGTGTGTGACTGTTGTCTAACTGTGTACACCACCCCGCTGAAAAAGATGTAGAGCACAGTCAAGAACACTAGCGTGAGTAATATACCAGTGGGTCCAAAGCCGGTCCAAAGCCAATAAAAAGCCAAAGAGTCAGCGAGAGCAGTACCAGCTTAGCTAGAGTGTAGTAATTAGCTAGAAAACGAAGACTCAATCTTGGATTGCATGTTTGTTGTTGAGGGGAGGCACGGTATGGGGGCGTTGGAATGGGCGTCTGTCTATGGGTTGGGATTGATGTAGACGCAGTGAAGATCTGCTTAGCTAAAGCTCCACTGAAATCTGCTCGATGATACACCTCAAAGACTTTATCATCAAACTAAATAAATGAGAAAACACACAAGCATATGGGTTTAGTTTAGTTCTCAAATTGAAGTAGACTTTACAATGAAGAAAGTTTGTTCCATAGCAGTTTGAACAACTAACCAAACTACAATCTTATTAGATAGATTCATTCCCTCATTACTTTTCACTTTAAAGGCAGTGGACACTATTGGTAATTGTCAAAGACTAGTCTTCACTGTTGGTGTATCTCAACATAAGCATAAAATAACCGGTCGTCGAATTTGTGAGATGATAATGAAAGAAAAAAACACCATTGTCACACAAAGTTGTGTGCTTTTTGATGCTTGATTTCAGGACCTCAAATTCTAAACTTGAGGTCTCGAAATCAAATCCGTGGAAAATTACTTCTTTCTCGAAAACTACGTCACTTCAGAGGGAGCTGTTTCTCACAATGTTTTATACCATCAACCTCTCCCCATTACTCGTAAAAGGTTTGTTTTTTTTCCCTGGAGGGGGAAATTTATTCAAGTTTCTTCAATGTACAAAGCTACCCAAACTACTGGTAAAACCAACTACTTATAGAACGATACTAAGAGAGAAATGGCAAATTGCAAAAACAGGAAGTAATAGGTTTTATGATGATAATTATTTTGAGTAATTACCAATAGTGTCCACTGCCTTTAAATCTCTCCGTCACACCCTTCAGAACATTCAAATGAGGATTATAGTTACTGGCACAACATGGCCGATAGGCCTAACCCTAGAACAATAGTTTGGGTGTTGGTTCTAAATCCCAATATTAAGACTCGTAAGCACGACCCTTGACTTAAATTGATCCCAGTCACCAAGTTAAATGGGATTCTGCGCGGTCAGGCAGGGTTCTTGTATTTAAATTAAGTTTAATTGAACAACATACTTGACAGTACACATTGCTAGCTCATTAGTAGCTCCTGTCAGATCAGTCAGATAATCATCAAATCAATCTTACCGTTGTGTTGAAGTTTGACGAGAGTGCATACAGCTTGCGAACAATCAAAGCTTCTGATTGGCTGAAGTTCTGGGTCACCTCGGTACGCGATCTCAAACTTTCGTAGTTTATTCATCATCTATGGATATTAAACAAATTAGATTCGATGTAAGACCTCACCGAAGTTAAAACCAGAGAAATACTTTCTCTAAAATACTGTCAAAGTTCAATATGGCATTGAAAGGCTGTTGTGTCCTTGGTTAAATACAAGTATGCCCTCTATTGTTAAGGTTGTTTGGGTTACGCCATCTTGGATGGTGGAGCCGTTCACATGACATGAGGTGAACATGATAGCATACTGTTTACTATCTTCTGCGTCCTTGTGAGTTCCTTACTGACTACACTACAAAGGCCCTAATAAATCACTTGCTTATTTACATTAAAGCAAGCAAATGTACATAAATCTTTGGAAAAAACAAACTTTTTCATTTATAATCACAAAACTGTGACCACCTTCACAGGTGACTTTATCACAAAATGGTTACTGGGTACATAATTATGAGAATAATACTTTTCAAAAATCCATCAATGTACAATTTCTTACTATTTTCCTGAAGTATGAATGTATTAATGGCGCTAGTATTGATTGTTATGGCAACAAGCTTTTAAGAATAATAACTACTTGCCTGGAAGCGACCCTTAGGACTCAACTGTCCATTGACACAATGTGGTGGTTGGCCATTCTCGTTAATGGCTGTACTCCCTTTGGATCCACCATTTATTGACTCTTCAAGCAGTGACGGTGCATTTACCTGCAAAACCACAAATCATTGATTCTCATTACACTGCTTGAAAACTGCACTTTAGTAATGTGTTTAAAAGTTACGGCAAGGAGGCCTTATACTCAGTGTTGTATGAGATTAAAGACATTGTTATGCAATTCGCCAGACACACAAGGCCTGAAGGCCACTTCAAGGTGTGGGCTACAATTATTTGTTCTTCCAGGAGGTCTTGCCACCTATTCTTAGGGCTGAAACAGGGTTACCCCCTTTACAGTCCATACGGATGTACATAGGCTTAGGTATTCTCAATCAGAAGCCTGGCTGGTAGAGCAAAAAGCACTCCCTCCCCAACTTTATGTAGCAAGTGTCTTGACCGAAAGTCGAACCCACACTCTGCTGATCAAACACCAGAGCCCGAATCCGACGCTCCCAACCGCCAGGCCATAACACGCCACAATATTAATGTTACCTGTTTGCAACAAAGCTTCTGTAATTCAGTTTGACATGATGGAACTGCATACAGTATCCAAAACAATTGATACATTTAATTACCTGAAATACTTTGGAGAGAAAATCCTTTGTATATTCCAAGTATCTACACAACTTGTTGGTGTCTACTGGCCCAATATCATCCTGAAGCTGAAGATGACCCTGTGACCTTTGACCTCTAGATGTTGGGTCACTGAAGGTACTTTGTGAAAACCAAGACAAGAAGCCCTCTCCATCATTGGTGACCGGTGTGTAACTTAAGTTGGATACTGACATGTGATCTGAGCTTGGTGAACATTCTGTAACAATCTCTCAATCTAGCAAAGTTTTAGAATAATATACAATTGTCGTCATGATTGTTTGCGGGAGTTAAATATGAGAGAACTTTATTGTGCAAGATGCCCTTAAGCCTATTTTAACAAATTGAGAACATATGGTTCCATTTGAGAGCCAGTATGAAAATAAGCTTGGTTTCCATCAAGGAATAATCCTGAAAGATACAACAACGATTGTTTATTGGGTCTCATTGTCGTTTTGATAGATACAGTACAGCCCTTAAATTACCATCAAGGCACGCAGGGGAAAAGAGGGCTGTAACGAGCTATTATTACCCCCATCAATGCACACGCCTCGCTGCGAGCGAGTGAAACGGGCTCGAAAGGATTGTCTTTTTGAGACGGGTGTCTTTGTGTTGACTGGTGCAGATCACTGACCCTCGTTACACAAGAAACAACGATTAAGCCCTGCAAGGCACCCAGGGACAAACCATGTTAAGATCAACTTTTTGTAAAACTTTTGGTAAACATGAGCATACATGGTTTCTTAATTGAACAAAGAAAGAGCCTGAATACTTTCCTATAAAGAAAACCCTTGTTTTGGTTCAACAAATCTGAATAAAAGAAACACAGCATTTCTATATTCAGCCTATTATACATGATGAGCCACAAGGAAAACTGACTAGGTAAAAATGTAGTTATAAATAAATTTTTGTTTGAGTATAAGAAACATGAACTCAATGAACCCTCAAACTTACCAAAGCTTTGACATGATTGCTGTACAGTGGTGTATACATGAATCCAGGGGTCTCAAGCTCAGCTACTTGGCAGCCCAAGTCAGGTACAGATGGATTAGGCTTAGGGGTCAGGAAACTACTTCCATATGAAGCAGATTGGCCATGATGTGGTGAACCATAATCCTCATAAAGACTTCTCTCGGCTAGTAAGAGGAATATAATAGGATATGAAATATATGAATGAGATGGCCAGGATGATGATAATACATCAATACACAAATTGCACTGGAATCACAAGGGCTTGATTTACAGTTAAAGGCACTGGATATTTATGGTAATTTGCTCAAAATAATTGTTAGCTATCTTACTTGTTAGCGCTCAATGGAAGGATGTTGATAGTTTAAAACATTGTTGGAAACGGCTACCTCTGAAGTAACGACGTTTTGAGAAAGAAGTTATTTCTCACACACAAAATTGAATTTGATTTTGTACACCTCAGCTAAGGTCTCGAAATCAAGAATCTGAAAGCACAAAATTGTGCGACAAGGGTGTTTTTTCCTAATCCTTAGCACCATGTATTGGTTTTAATGGTGCTACGGCGCATTCAGCAATCACAGCCAGGAACACTAGGGCGAACCCCTTCTCTTTTCAATAAGTGCACTGGGTTCTTTTTCAACTGTATCACTAACTATGTAGGTCTCTCACAAAGTACTTCAATGTCCAATCAATGCCTTATAGTCTCTTACCATCTTTCTTCTGTATTGGTTTGTCCTTCTGAGTTTCTCTCATGTTACCTCTTGGAGATCTTTCTGTTTCTACAGATTGATCTACATAGCGCCATGGCTGGATATAACTCAACTGTAAATGTTGAACATTTGCTCGTCTGCTCCAATGGTGTTTTTTTAAGCCAAAACTTAATCAAGTGAATAAGCTATAATTCTGAAAAATTACACACCATAATTATTATGTTCCCAGACTGTTCTACCTGTACATGTACATACCTGTCTAAAGGTTGAATCCAGAGGCCAGTTGTCAAATCAATGTCATAGAAATACGTCCAATTTTTTCTTGATGAACTGTGGAATCGCATATCTATCGAATGAAATAAAAAAGCTGAGGCATTGCAACAAAAATAAAAAGTAATTTGATAAATAATTGTGTTTTAGATATTGACCAAAAAATAGGGAGACTGTCAACGTAGGGCTAGATAGCTCAGTTGGTAGAGCGCCGGTACGTTAATCTAGAGGTCGTTGGTTCGAATCTCATTCTAGGCAATTTTAGTTATTCAACCCCAAATCAATCAACAAATATTTCAGTACCTCATTAAAAAAAAAAATATGGTTTGTTTTATTTATAACATGTTTTCTTATTTTTACAAACCTGTGTTAAACATAATGGCAGGAAGATTTCTTATTTGAATTTTATAGACTGATTTCTGCATTTCTTTGAGAAAATCACTGATTTTTTTTTTTTACCTCTTGAATTCTTCCAGTTGGTCTTGTTCAGGATGTTGGTATGCAGATAGTGCTAATGGTGGCTGCGCTGAGTTCACAAAGAAATGTAGATGCTTCACCAGGATTCGAACCACCCTCACATGATCTGAGCTAGGAATGTAGTTCTCCTATTGTTAAACAAAATAGTGCAACATTACGCTTTTGAAAATTAAATTTGTACTTTTTGTTGTGTTTTGAAGAACACATCAAAACACCAACAGTTAAATAATTAGACTCCATTGTATCTGTATGCTTATTCACCATTTCTATAAATAAAGTCCTACACATGAACACAAAATACAAACTTTAATAATTGCTACCCTTGTGATAGATTGTTTGATAACATCAAATAAACTGTACTGTAATGTAAAGAGAATGAATATGTCACAAATGACCACAAATATACCACACTTTCCTCCCCTGGTTTTGCATGATTTTTTTATTGGCAAGGAAGATGTGCAACTGCTATCACACACAAAAAAAGTCAAAATCTAATTTTTTTTTTAGCTGCTTACTCAGATGAATTTAGGAGATCATAAAGATTAAAGTATGACTTCTAAAATTTTTGTTTACCCTAGCGTGTTGCCTGAATCCTTGTTTTGATTGTAGCATATTCTGATTTAACCAGAGCTCTCCCAATGCTTGTAGAAGTATCTCACTGCGCCATGTTTCTCGACTGCCTGACTCCATCTGTGATGATTGGTTGAGATTGAGTAAAGGTTGATGATGTTTACTACCAGTGACCTCACTACGGAATAGTTGGTTGTGCTGTAACTCACTGGAGTACCTGCATTCAAACAAATCACTCTTAACCTGAAACTGTACTTATCATGTTTTCATAATTTGAAACAGAGAAATATTTTCAAAATTGTAATTGAATTTGTGTACAGAAGTCTCTTGTGTTAAGATCAAGTTTTTTATATTCTATCAATCAACTATATATCGTTGCTTCCCCGTCTTCACGATTGCATCAAATGCACGTCTTCCTAAAATGCCCTCTATCGGCTGCTTCACCTACCTCACCACTCACGTCACACTTTGACTCCCTACGACCCTAACATTTTATCTGTTGTATTCATCATAGTATTCATCAATCGCACTCAATACAATCAAGTAGTATAGTACGACCAGCTATTTTCTTCCTCCATGCTACGACCAAGTTACTTAAAACGTACGTGACCGCGACTCCGCCTCCGCGGAGGCACAGATAGAGCTCCGAGTGTACCTGTATTCTATAGTTACTCCCAATTTTCCTGTTATCCTACTGAAAACACATGACACCAGGATATTAATAATAATGCACTAGTGATTAGTAGTACTATAGTACCAAAAATCAATCATTTTATAAATGTTTGTTTGAGCATAACCAACGACAGGAAACTTTATTCTCAGCATGATTAAGCCTGATGAAAATACAGACCGTGAGTAAACTGCATAGCTTCTGTCACCGGTGCAGCTTGCACAATCTCGCGGTAAACGGGAATCAAAGTTGGGGACCGACAACATATGACTATAATTATGAGGGTCGATAACGTATGACGCTACGATAGAGTTTAGAGGCGTAGACCAAACCAAAGAGAACGCATTTAAAAGTAGCCTCTCTCGGGCGGACGGCGGAATGAATAGCTTGACTTGTGTGCTTTAGTTACTTCATAAATAATACTTTACACAGATATTAACAGTAAAAATTGTCAACTTACTCATTTTGTACTTCCCGCGATGTTCACCATCTTGGAATGATCACGGAATGCAATACTAAACAAAACTAGTCTACAGAGGGCGCTAGCCAGAAATTAACAGGGCCCTATTAATTCTGGAACTAATAGCTATTTTGGGGGGTTTATCAGAATAAGATGTACAGCTTGTGAGTGGTATCCAGCTTATTTCTGCTAAGCAACAATTCTATGAAATAATGGGCCCTGGATACCAAGCCACCTAGGTCCCAGGGAGGGGAGGGGGAGGGGAGGGGAGGGGAGGGTGAGGGGAGGGGAGGGGGAGGGGGAGGGGGGAGGGGAGGGGGAGGGGAGGGGAGGAGCAAACTCGGAAAAATGTTCAGGTCCTTGGGAGAATAGAGATCCTTTTTGACCATTAATATTGCCTTGCCAGGAAAAGCCCTGGATTAATAATGTTATAGTATTTATAATGTTAACAAGTTGACAATTTTGGTAACGCTTCTCAGGTTGTGTATTATTCAGCTTCCTGTGTGGTAGAAAGTTTTTGTTATTGCGGTAGATGCATGGTTCTACGAAGATATTAGTAGTTTTCAGCCAAACATAGTTTTCGGCAAGAGTCGGCCCATACCAAGGGGATCACAACCGTCCTCAAAGCCGACGCAAAGGCAGATGAGGCCAAATAATATCATTACCCTCGCAGAACCATCCGTCATCTAAACTGACAACCCCATTAAGATTCGCTACAGAGTTTTGGCGACATAAATCTCAAAAGTATAAGAAGCATAACGCGTTAACACTTCTCAGACTGTGACGTCTCCCTCCTGACTTCTAGAGACAATTGCTATGTCAAATGCTTTGGGGCAAGCTAATGTGATATATTAACCGACTCTTAGTCGTTTACCGTTTAGAAGCAGCTAGTGGGCAACTTGACCAGAAGAGACGTTGTTGTGCTGTTTGGGCTTTGTTGGGTCGCCAGACAGCCTCTTGATGGTGGACCAGGCTTTCTTGCTGTTATGGGTCATGTTGACATTACTGATGAGATCTTCTCATGATTTACGGCGAGAGCTTATCGCGGGAGCTTATCGCGAGGTGTTATTTTACAGTAATGCATTTAATACTCAATGTAAAAATATACCTTGCACATACACAAAGACATCATACGGATCAATTCAGTCATTTATTTCCTTTGCTTCAAGAGATATAAGTACAGTTTTTTTCAAACTTATTTTTCAACCAAAGAACTTAACTTTGGCTTTCTAGTTCTAAAGACAGCAACAAAAGTAACTAAGCTGTTGTAAAAGCACCTATAGTTTTAAATTTGTAACTCGTAATCTAAAAATGAAAATACCAGGATACAGCAAATTTTATTACAGGGAGTTTGACACCTTGTGTGTTACAATCGGTCAAAGTATTGTTGTCGCGGATAGTGCTTACAGGTGAAAAGTGCCGATTTCCAATGTTGCAGTAACTCCTATTGACATGATTGATCTTTCCTCTGATTCAGCGTGAGGCTAATAGCAGGAATTTTGAAAAGCTGTTCTTGTCAATAGGAGTTACTGCAACAATGGAAATGGGCACTTTTCACCTGTAAGCACTTACCCGCGACAACAATACTCGACTGATTGTAACATACAAGGTGTCAAAATCACCGTAATTAAATTGTTCGTCTCCTGGTATTTTCATTTTTAGAATAGGAGTAACAACATTTAAAATATAGGTGCTTTTACAACAGCCGAGTTACTTTTTTTGCTGTCTTTATTACAACTACCATACTTTCAAACTAATTGGACAAAATAGGACTTTTGTCTTTTATGGCATTTAAAAATTTAACTTGAAATTAAAATGCTTTGTAGCACAATAAAATTCTTGCTATAATTGTTACAAAGAAAGGATTTATTAAAACAGCAATGTCACAATACCAACCATTGATGCACATGTTTATCAATGTATAAACAAAGCAACTGAAATGTTATTTTTTTATTAACAAAATCACTTAACACACACACACTCAAAGCCTTTTATAATGATCCTTATATGTCAAATCATTCATGGTTCATTCTTGAAATGAAATTCATTGCCTTCTTTTGTGAATCTGTCCAGAAAGATGAAGAATTTCCTTCATTTAACATGTTTAACAACTATTTATAGGACTTTAGACTACTTGTAATGTCACAGTCAATTGGGTCATTCACACTATATAATATACAAAGTCATTCCAGCCCATCAGCATTGTAAAGGCTGAGTCACATTGCAGCGATAACGAAAAACGAAAACGATCACGACCTAAAGAGTTGAATTGCTCCACGTACTCATACAACCAATAGAATGCCTTCTCTTTGCGCCGTGATCGTTATCGATTTCCTTAATGCTGTAGTTGACTCCGCCTTCACTCTGGGTTAACTTTGTTGGGTAGATGTAGATGGATAGGTTTTACCAACATAACAATTCAACACATTACATTTTTAAAAGACTGTGTTTAAAGTACACCTACATGTACCTTTCACGTTTCAATTCACTAAATCATCAGTCATATCTTTCATATCAGTCATATCTTTTCAACCAATTTGTAAATGAACGTTTGATTCTCTTCTTAACTTTTGCCAAATTCGCAAGATATACAACAACTATCTTGAGAATTCCAAATACTGAAATAAACATTCAGAAGATAGATACAATTGACGCGTCAAATTAAAAGAGAGTTCTCAACAAAATCTGACTATTAAAGCCAGTTCAAACTCTGAATCCAGTTAAACCAACAGGGCCCAATTTCATAGAGCTGCTAAGCACGAAAATTTGCTTAGCATGACATTTCTTCCTTGATAAAAACAGGTTTACCAACCAAATTTCCATGTGATTTTCAGGATAAGCAAACAAAAGCTGAATACCAGTAACAAGCACTGTGTAACAAATGGAAATTTAGCTGGTAATCCTGTTTTTATCTGGGAAGAAATTTCAAGCTTAGCAAAATGTTGTCTTAGCAGCTCTATGAAATTGGGCCCAGGGGTTGATGATGCCCTGATTGCTCTTCTTACATTTAAGGGTTGTTCCATTTCATGTCTGTTTGGTCTTATCATACATTCATATCTTTACAAGTAAACTTAGCAATTGGTGTTGTTCCTGTGAACGATCTCTCGTATGACAATCATACTAAGTTGCCCTTTAATGTAAGGGACATTTTCCATTGTTCTCACATAACAACAATGTTTATCAGTCCAACTTCCTACTCCTTTTTTTTCTCAGATATAAAAACAATTCAAACTGCATTGTACACATCACTCAAAATTTCTTCTAAAAAATAAAAACAAATAAAACCAAATTTTGTACAGTTGGTCCAGTGCAATAATAATAATAAGAAAATGGATCAATAATTGATTTCTTTGGTATTAAAGTTTTGTCTGTTTGTGGTGGAAAGGCTTTGCCCAGAGCATGCATAAATTAAAGAACACATGTTGCCTTACATTTCATTATGTACATTATAGAAAGGTTTGCAGTAACACCATGTAATGACTATCTCTAATGAGTTGGGGTGGTTCTGAAAAGAACTGTTGGTTTTTAACTGGACGTTTCGATCAGTATGCTCTGATCGTCTTCAGGAGAAAAGCAATTATGCACACTGTTGTATAACTTGTATGTTGAGTGATGTAGCACAATGATAGAAAGTATCTGGCCCCTATTTCATGGCTCTGCTTACCGCAAAAATATGCGCTGATGACAATCACGATTCCCCGCTTACATGCTAGCGCAAACTTCTGCGCTAGACCTGTAAGTGTAGAATGCCTACATGTATGTAACGTGGAGTATGCATGCGCAGAAGCCAAAATTCGCCACTAACTTGTGAAATACGCTTGCTGTAAGCACAGAATTCCTTGCTTCTTTAAGTGTTGATTCTGTGCATACGTAAAGCAGAGCCATGAAATTGGGCCCTGTTCTATACTTTATTTCTAATCAGTTGGTTGTGTCAAAAACAAATCAAGATAATGCAACAGTACAGATTATTAAGCGCCATTCAGAAAAGCAGCCTAAAATAAATCATGGACACTGAAATACAAGGGTTTCTCAATTACAGTTAACTTGGAACTAGATTATATAGTTGAATAAAAAAAAGCACAAAATGATATATACATTGAATACAATGATGGTTGTGTTTTGGGGGAAAATTCATTCAAACCATCTATACTATCAAATAAAAATAACAAACATCTTTTAATACAGCAGTACCAAACATCAAGTTAGATTGGGGACACTGTGCCTTACTGTAGGTCGAGTAACCCATGATGGGTCAAAGTTCATTGTACAAGCTGAGAGGGATAACCCATGATGGGTTAAGTTCATTGTACAAGCTGAGAGGGATAACCCATGATAGGTTAAGTTCATTGTACAAGCTGAGAGGGATAACCCATGATGGGTTAAGTTCATTGTACAAGCTGAGAGGGATAACCCATGATGGGTTAAGTTCATTGTACAAGCTGAGAGGGATAACCCATGATGGGTTAAGTTCATTGTACAAGCTGAGAGGGATAACCCATGATAGGTTAAGTTCATTGTACAAGCTGAGAGGGATAACCCATGATGGGTTAAGTTCATTGTACAAGCTGAGAGGGATAACCCATGATGGGTTAAGTTCATTGTACAAGCTGAGAGGGATAACCCATGATAGGTTAAGTTCATTGTACAAGCTGAGAGGGATAACCCATGATGGGTTAAGTTCATTGTACAAGCTGAGAGGGATAACCCATGATGGGTTAAGTTCATTGTACAAGCTGAGAGGGATAACCCATGATGGGTTAAGTTCATTGTACAAGCTGAGAGGGATAACCCGTGATGGGTTAAGTTCATTGTACAAGCTGAGAGGGATAACCCATGATAGGTTAAGTTCATTGTACAAGCTGAGAGGGATAACCCATGATAGGTTAAGTTCATTGTACAAGCTGAGAGGGATAACCCATGATGGGTTAAGTTCATTGTACAAGCTGAAGCTGACAGGGGTATCCCATGATGCATCAAGTTCACTGTACAAGCTCATGTAACCATCAGGGGTAACCCATGATAGGTCAAAGTTCACTGTACCAGATGGGTCAAGAAGCAGACAGGGGTAACCAATTGGTCAAAGTTCACTGTGCAAGCTGATGAAACCATCATGAGTAACCGATGATGGGTTATTTTCAATGATACCATAAGGAGTATTATGTAGTCAACTCAATTTCATGCACAAACAATGGAGGCTTCAACAACATTTGAAGTAGCTTGTGTCCTAAACCACCCAATAACACTGTCCAAACAAAAATCACAAACACACAAAGCCCCTAAAAATGTCTAGCACTAATAAGTATTACAAGTACACATAGACAAGCAGAAATCTGTACACACAGTCCTATTGGATTGTGTTATAAGGTGTAGACTATCTCACAATAATTCTCTCATCATAAAATGCCTTGCTCAATGTACATGTACACATTGTACAATGAAGTCTGTTCTTGTTCTTGTGCTACCAACATGACCAATGAGAAACACTAAGAAAAGGCAGACTTACATGTAACTGCAGGAATTGACTGATCTTGAATGTACACATTATTACCAAATACGTGATCGCATGTCTATTGCAACCAAGAATCTTTTTGCTTTGCCTTTTATCAACAAGAAACCCAGGCCACTTTACTTGAATAGCATGAATTCAAACTTGAATCCTACAAATCAGTGGTTTTAGTCCTGAGATGAGAGTTAAGACTTTTGGTCTGACAAATAATTGCCCAACCTGAACAGACAAACCTTCAGCTCAACTGTGAATGTGTTATCAAAATACACAGCTTCAAATGCCACAAAAGGATGTAACTCAACTTGAGTTGCATCAAATTAAGTGCATTTTTGGCTGTAAAACTTACACATAAAAAAACACAGAGAGAGAAATGATGAGAGAGAAATGAAATGACCAAGTCATTCCAAGTTATTATTGAGAGGATTCTACATGTACCTAGCTAGCACTGTTTGGAGGTATTATCTACCATTGAACCAAAGGCCTCAAATCCAGTCATTTCAGCACTGGCCAGTAACACAACAATCCAGGCGACCAAAGGATTTTCCAAACATTATTTTTGAGATTTACTTCAATTTAGGCTTTTTAAAGACACTGGACACTATTGGGAATTGTAAAAGACTACTCTTCTCACTCAGTGTATCTCAACATACATGTACACGCTTTAAGACACTGGACACTATTGGTAATTGTCAAAAAGCAGTCTCCTCACTAGGTGTATCTCAACATATGCATAAAATAACATACCTGTGAAAATTTGAGCTCAATTGGTTGTTGAAGTTGCGAGATAATAATGAAATAAAAAACACTCCTGTCACACAAAGTTGTGTACTTTCAGATGCATGATTTTGAAACCTCAAAATCTAATTCTGAGGTCTCAAAATCAAATTTGTGAAAATTACTTCTTTCTCGAAAACTTTGTTACTTCAGAGGGAGCTGTTTCTCACATTTTATACTATCAACAGCTCCCCATTACTCGTTACCATGTAAGGTTTTATGCTAATAATTATTTTGCGTAACTACCAGTAGTGTCCACTGCCTTTAAGCCTATAAACCCTCCTCCTACAGGTTGGGCAAGGATGAATAAAAAAAATGGTAGAAAACATAATTATTTGCTTCAATGAAGTTTGTTAGCTGCAAGACCAGTGGCCAAGTGGCCCTATTACTGCATTAACATAAACATACATCCAAACGACCTCTACTATTTGATGCATTAGATGACAATTAAGTACAGATTCTGAAATGCACCCAAATTAAACATTGAGAGTAGCTAACTGGCTGGAAATATATGTCCACCCAAAACTTGTCCTGTACATTGGGATTTCCTGCTCTTTTCAGGTCGTTATATTTGATGACAGGACAAGGATTTGACAGAGAATTTCACTATATAAAAATGGCTATTATTTTGATTTATTAATATTATTATATTTTTATCAATGCCTCATTTTGCATAGTTTTGACCTGCTTGCATGTAGTGTCTTTTTTATGGCCACATCACAAAAATGAACAATTGTGGCAAAACTCTGTACGATTGTCCAAAGTGGTAATAATAGGTATGACCAGTCAATGTGGTGGGGCCAGTACTATAGCTACATGCATTGCTGCATGTATGTGTTGAACTGGGAAAAGGTCTCAAATGTTTTTAACCCGCTCAGTTACTTTCTCCGCAGTTCAGTGTTTTGAGAAGTGTTATAACACAGCATTATGAGTAAATGCTCATATGTAATTTGGTTGATTTCATTTATTTTATTTGTACCACAAAAATAAAAAGATAAAATAAACCCATTTTGATGGATTGTTTTAATCTGAATTGTCTACAAGTAACTTTCGATGAGCCCTTTTTTGCATAATTTGTTTTCGAAGTCTAAGATGACAATACAATTTTAGAGTTTAGTGATATCAATGTAATTCATCTTGAATGCATTGCAATGTATAACTTTTTAACTCACTTGTTTCCAAGATTATACCAGTCAACTAATTATTGTTTGTAAATGCATGTTTTTTGACAATAAGGGATATATACAGAGAAGAACATCTCGTTCTTTCAAAATTAGTCTTTTGCATTGTTTCTGCAGAAACAGAAAAACCTTAATCGGTTTTTTGTGTGTGATTTTGTTAGAGGTCAAGTTCCATTTTCTCCAATGGTATTTTACAACAAGGAATAACTGTCAAAACAAAAGTACAGTAACTACAATTGGTTCTACCTTTTGTTAAGTGTTCTTGGTTCTAACTGTGGTTTATTGGAAACAAAAACTTGAGTTTCCTTAAATGGGAGAGCACTCCAAATACAAGATTTGCTTCAGAAGCAAAACTGCTGCAACTGTTGTGACCATAGACCCTTAAAAGATGACATCACTAGTATTACTCCCCTTGATACAGTACCTACATGTGCACGTCAAGCACATTACATTAGGAAAACTGTACAAACATACATTGTACATGTAATCCACAATGGCAGACCTCAATGTTCCAATACAAATAATAACATCACTGGGAAGGGTCTATGGTTAGACAATGGATTGTAATGAAAATGGACTGTTTGTATACAATACATGATATGATGAATACTGCATGTACAATGAATAGATTCATCTGGTGTAGATACCACTCATCAACCATAGCAGCACATTGGTCTCTACATCAGGCTGAAATGAAACTAATACCTAGTCTCCACATCCAGCCGTTTGAGTTTGTGTAGCAGCAACTGCAGCTTGTGGTGACTTGGTGAATTCTCCTGGTGGGTAGTTAGGAAGCAGAGGACAGAAGGCTGAACTATCACTGGGTTTTAACTTGAATGATACCTTCTTGTCTGGACAATACTCTTGTGTTCCTTCAATGAATAGTGGAATTCGACTGAAACAAAATTAAGAATAATAATAATATTTATAATAATGCCTTCCATGTCACACACATCACAAAGCATAATAATAACAAAGTTTTGAAGGGCACATTTTAACTTGGTGTCAAATCCAAATGACTACAGTTAAAGGAGTACATTGCAATGAAAAAGAGGCAATTGCACACTGTGACTGTAAAATTCAACTAATAATAACAGACCCTTGGACAACCCGTAACCGGCTCCAAACAATGTGCATCTACCATTACTGTCTTTTTGGGAATCAATTCCTTTGTGCACATTTTGACTCTGAAATAGATTCCCAAAATGGCAGAGAGGATTGCCGCGTGTAGGTGCGTTGCGCATTGTGCAAGGGGTCTATATTTAACTAGCTTTATGATTTGAAATACTCCATTCTAATTGTCAGAAGAATCGCGTGGCCAAGCTAGCATGAATCGCGGGGCCAAGCTAGCATGAATCACGGGGCCAAGCTAGCATAAATCGCGGGGCCAAGCTAGCCTGAATTGCGGGACAAAGCTAGCATGAATCGCGGGGCCAAGCTAGCATGAAACGCGGGACCAAGCTAGCATGAATCGCGGGGCCAAGCTAGCATGAATCCATGAATGAGCCCAATTTGGAGCCCAAGCCGTGGTTTCGAAAAGTGTAATGGTCTGACTTGATGCTAAAACCTAAGCAGCTTGCTAAGAAGGCAAATAAACTACTGGAAGCTGAATGCTAAAACCTAAGCAGCTTGCTAAGAAGGCAAATAAACTACTGGAAGCTGAATGCTAAAACCTAAGCAGCTTGCTAAGAAGGCAAAGAAACTACTGGAAGCTGAATGCTAAAACCTAAGCAGCTTGCTAAGAAGGCAAAGAAACTACTGGAAGCTGAATGCTAAAACCTAAGCAGCTTGCTAAGAAGGCAAAGAAACTACTGGAAGCTGAATGCTAAAACCTAAGCAGCTTGCTAAGAAGGCAAAGAAACTATTGGAAGCTGAGTGCTAAAACCTAAGTAGCTTGCTAAGAAGGCAAAGAAACTATTGGAAGCTGAGTGCTAAAACCTAAGTAGCCTGCTAAGAAGGCAACGATACTGGAAGCTGAATGCTAAAACCTAAGCAGCTTGCAAAGGCAAAGAAACTATTGGATGCTGAATGCTAAAATCTAAGCAGCTTGCAAAGAAGGCAAAGAAACTACTGGACGCTGAATGCTAAAACCTAAGCAGCTTGCTAAGAAGGCAAAGAAACTACTGGAAGCTGAATGCTAAAACCTAAGCAGCTTGCTAAGAAGGCAAAGAAACTACTGGAAGCTGAATGCTAAAACCTAAGCAGCTTGCTAAGAAGGCAAAGAAACTACTGGAAGCTGAATGCTAAAACCTAAGCAGCTTGCAAAGGCAAAGAAACTATTGGAAGCTGAATGCTAAAACCTAAGCAGCTTGCTAAGAAGGCAAAGAAACTATTGGAAGCTGAATGCTAAAACCTAAGCAGCTTGCTATAAAAGCAAAGAAACTACTGGAAGCTGAATGCTAAAACCTTAGCAGCTTGCAAAGAAGGCAAAGAAACTACTGGAAGCTGAATGCTAAAACCTAAGCAGCTTGCAAAGAAGGCAAAGAAACTATTGGAAGCTGAATGCTAAAACCTAAGCAGCTTGCAAAGAAGGCAAAGAAACTACTGGAAGCTGAATGCTAAAACCTAAGCAGCTTGCAAAGAAGGCAAAGAAACTACTGGAAGCTGAATGCTAAAACCTAAGCAGCTTGCTAAGAAGGCAAAGAAACTACTGGAAGCTGAGTGCAAAAACCTAAGCAGCTGGCTAAGAAGGCAAAGAAACTACTGGACGCTGAATGCTAAAACCTAAGCAGCTTGCTAAGAAGGCAAAGAAACTACTGGAAGCTGAATGCTAAAACCTAAGCAGCTTGCTAAGAAGGCAAAGAAACTACTGGAAGCTGAATGCTAAAACCTAAGCAGCTTGCTAAGAAGGCAAAGAAACTACTGGAAGTTGAATGCTAAAACCTAAGCAGCTTGCTAAGAAGGCAAAGAAACTACTGGAAGCTGAATGCTAAAACCTAAGCAACTTGCTAAGAAGGCAAAGAAACTACTGGAAGCTGAATGCTAAAACCTAAGCAGCTTGCTAAGAAGGCAAAGAAACTACTGGAAGCTGAGTGCTAAAACCTAAGCAGCTTGCTAAGAAGGCAAAGAAACTATTGGAAGCTGAGTGCTAAAACCTAAGTAGCCTGCTAAGAAGGCAACGATACTGGAAGCTGAATGCTAAAACCTTAGCAGCTTGCTAAGAAGGCAAAGAAACTATTGGAAGCTGAATGCTAAAACCTAAGCAGCTTGCTAAGAAGGCAAAGAAACTCATCTGATCATCTGAAAAGTTGCATGCTTGAAAGGTATGAGAATAGTTTGTGCATCTTGCATAACTGACTGTCAAGGTACAATAACACTCCTTAGAACATTGTGGTGATTCAGAACACAAATCAGTTTTTATGTAAACAATAGGCTTTTTACACTATTGACCTTCGATCCGTGTCGAACCTTATCCGGATAGGGTCCGTGTTGATACGGTAAAATTTCAACACAGATACAAACAGCTTTGCTCTAACACTAGCTCTGCAGGAAATCAGCTTTTTGGTTACACGTGTAACTTTCCATACGGATTAAGTGTGACCATTTCACATTACAATGTCTTACACGGATCGAAGCAGGACGCATCGCGGCGCGAGTAGTTGCGTAGTGTGTGGATGACGCCACGCACACTCAACATGGGTTGAAAACACCCAGAGGTGTTCACACTACAGCTTTCGATCCGTGGTGGGATCTTCGACACGAATAGAGATTTATCAAACCACCCCAGGGCAGGGTTGGTTTCGCCACGGATAAACACCATATCCGGATCGACACCGTGTTGAAAAATTTTTATGTGAAGAGGTCAGTGCACATTGTCCAGACTGTATTCATGTGTGAAAAGGCCTAATGTTCAGATAACCTACCTTGGTTCTTCAATTGATCGGACTTTCTCACAGCCATCAGGTGGGTCTCTGGTTAGTTGATACGTGTTATTATGACTAGGGGAGGATGAATACTTGCAACTCTGTAGTTCTGATGGTGAGGATTCTTCTAAAACAAAGAACAACAGCATTTTCAGTAAACAAGATCTATTAATGTTTGCCAGATATCAGGTCTCAACCTTAAAGAAATTAAGGGCAAGCCACTTGGCTTCATCAAAATTCCACAGGGCTCACATCCAATTAAATTGTCTACATTTTCCCAGACCACTTACATTCATATCAGACAGGCGTGCCAGAGTCGCGCCGAACCAAATAGATTAAAAGTGACTCTAGGTGGACCCAAATAAATGTTGGTTTCAGACGGACAAACTTAAACCTAATATATACATTGGTTCAGCTCATGACAAGATCTACGTTAGAAACCAAGGCGCTCCAGGGTCGTTCCGAACTACTGCAACAGTCGATCTTTCCACTTCAAGTGCGTCCAGTCAAACTTTCATGAAATTAATTCAGAATTTGGAACTCATAACACAGTTTATAAGTCTAGAGTTCATGTTATATATTCACATATCTCCCTGGTCAATTATTACCTACAAAACAATCACTGCTTAAATTGCATATACTGCATACATCTTGGGACGGTACCCACCTTTTTCTACTTTGACCTCTCCATTACCCGTTGAGCTTGACCTACTAGAAGGTCGTGATGGTGAGCCATCCATTTGAAACGTTGGTGATGTAGAATGACTGCGACTACCTGAGCCTCTACTTCCTGTCTCTTCACTAATATTGCCATCATCCTGGTTCCCTGCAGGAGTCTGGGTACCAGTGTCATTAGTATGTAGAACAGGGGGTGGTGCACGACGCCCATCACATGTTGGTTCCTGAGTTTGTATAATTACTCCTCTCTATAAATGTAAATCAAAGCATGACCAGTGAGGTAATGTACTTGAGAACAATCAGGGATATCAGAAGCATTTAACTCTGAGCTGGAAAAATGTGAGGGCATTTTTAATTAGCTTCCCTGTTCTGGGAAGAGTTTTTCCAGTATAACACAATAACAAAGACTTTCACATCAATCACGTGTCAATAGCAAGAAACTGGTGCCCCCACAGCTTTCTAACCTTAAGAAAATCCTGATTTAATCGTATTCTCACAGTCTGCCAGGCGTACTCAAGACGCACATCGCGCATATCCCTTCGATGCGTTTGCTTGTTAAGGCTGTCTTGCGTCTTACAAGCGAATGTACTCATACCCATGTACTCGGCAGCAGACAACACTGTGAGAATGCGATCAAAAATTGCATTTTCTTTAACATTGGGAGCTGCATTATACGAAACTCACGAAATAGCGGATTTGTGAGGAACGTATAACGACCAAAACCCACTGAGAAAAATGCATGCTGCCATTGAATATGAATCTGTTGAAATTAGTGACTTCTTGCAGGTAAGACCTGAGTTATGAAGCTTTGAAAATTTTCCGCCCCAGAAATGGACCCTGACATCCAGGGCGTTACTGTTTTATAATGCGAAAGTGTTAGGCCGCCAGGGCTTATGTAATTCCTACTATAATAGAACTAACCTTTTCTCCCTCCTCTTCTTGATGCACACCATGAAGGACTAATCTCTCAATCTCTTGATTTAAACCTTCAACACTTCCTCTGATCTTAGGTGTAGGTGCCTTCAAGGAATTATTAGGCACCGCGATGGCAGTAGAACGAGGCAAAGTCTGGTTAGTTGGTGCTGCTGATGGGCTGTTTGAGGGTGTTGTGTAAGTGGTTGGGGTGGAATGATTAGCATGTACAGGTGAAGCTCGTTGAGTGCTGGCAGTAGACTGGCGATTACCCTGTTTACGAAGCTGCTGCCTTAGTTTCTGACAGAAATGATAAACATCCAATGATAAACAAATATTACTTCGGATTATAAATTTGTTTGAGAAGAAACATAGTCATTTGCACACTTGAGTAGGAGACTCTCTGGGACAATAGGTGGCAGCAGACTTACCGGGTAAAGCCATTGTTCTCGGAACTACGTAAACAATGGAAATTTACCCGGTAAGTCTGCTGCCACCTAGCGTTGGAAAGTCTCCCATTGTCGCCGAATTGCAGACCACATTGGGCTCATATTACACAAACCACAACCCATCAAGTACCGTTTGCAGGGAATGAGGAAGGTCCATGTGCATTATGGTTGCTTATTGGTTAACTAGAATAAAATGGGCGAGATCTAGCTAAATATGCACACATGTAAGAACAGACATGCGCAGTAGACACTTTAAAAGACACTTAATGTGTGTGTAACTAATAGGCCCATGCTTTAACACCATGGGTAGACCAGGCCTTGCACTAACTTTTTTCCTTAACTAGCCCATCGGGCTAGTCAGCTGTACTCAGCCCGCATAAATTTTCACAAGCCCTTGGTGGTGACTTGGCACTCTTGACTAGTGATTGCACGCCGGGCTAGTGTCTAAATCGAGCCCTGTAGACAGTACACCCGAAAAATGTATACCTCCATCATTTTTTTATATAAATTTAAAATGCTTTGTGAGACGTCAGAATTTAAGACTTAAAAAATAAAATGCGATATCATTGAATATCCTGATATATTTTGGATACACCGTGGGTTAAAAAAATCAATATCGCCCAAGCTTCTTACTTCCTTCAAGTTGTCTGCACTTCCCCAAGACGATGACCTCTTGTGTGATGACCCTTTTCTGTCCGATTCCTCTGTCTGAAAAAGGAATGAACAACAGTATACATTAATGAAGGTTTAAAAACCAATGATACATTGTAGCTACAGGTCCTATATGTAGCTATACAAGAATAAATGAAAATAAATATGTAATTGTAGGGTTCTGACCGTCTACACTCACAGAATAATCCTCTACAAATACTAAAACACTAATTACATGTAGTCTTCTTTGAACCCACAAGCCACCTGTATACTTTAACAACAGTTAGGGAGTTTAACTACATGTAATTAAAACTTCATGGCATTGTGCAGACCACAAACATTTCTTTGGCCACCCTGTGGTGCGTTTTCGCACTCAACTAATAAGGCCCAATAAATAAATAAAACAGTTGATCACACTCCGACCTTTTTGGGGGGCCACGCATCTTTTTATAAACTATTTTTTTTCTTCTTCATGTTATGGTCTCCATGCCACTACCAGCTTGTTGGCAAACAGAGATAGTCTATTCTGTTGATACATTCTACATTGACCAAGCAGGAAGTGGATGTTGACCAGCCTTACCTGTGTAGATTGGTCTTTCTGGTTGGGTTCATGACTAGTAGTAGATGTGGTGGAAGAAGAATTGACAGTCTCTGATCGAGGCCAGTAACCTGACAAATAAGGTACAGCAATTGTATCCAGCGAGTTGGTACGACGTATAGGACTAGCTCGTACTGCTTTCGGCTTTTCAACTGCAATTCAATTCAAAAACATCAGTATTAATTCAATGAGCAAGCTTACATGTTGATAGTGCCAGGCATTCACCCATTAGTAAATACTTCATTATTGTATGAAGGTACACTTTAAGTCTTCAGCTTTGAAATACCTTGAAGTGTTTGCCATGCTGTCATTATTCCAAGCAAAATGCAAGGGGAAAAATGGGAAAAAATGGGAAAAAACCCAGAGGGCCTACAAAAGCATTGTAAATGTATAATTAGTGTACATACATGTATTACGTATGTAAGAAATAAAGAATTTCATTTGCTGTATAAATTAATACAATAAAGTAAAAAAAACACAAAAGCGAGTAACTAATTATTATTTTCCAGTTCCAATTTACCTCCATGGCTCAAGTTAACAAGACAGCAAAAAGAATGACGTTTGCTGTTTAGCAGATACAGTATGGTTTATTTCAGTGTTAAGCAAAATGTTGCACATTAATTTGACAACAGTCATAGCATGTCATTTCATTAAGTTCACCACAGATGATGACATCACTTACATGACTTAAGCCCGGTTCAGACTTCCTGCGAATCGAATGCAAAGTGAATGTTGACAAATGTTGACAAATTCGCAACGAAACGTTTTCGACAATGTATTTCAATGATGAAATAGAGGTCACTGATTTTGTTATATTTATTTTTATAGGAACAATCATAAACATACTAAAAATGTAAAGGAAAAGACTGTAACAAAACAGTTACTTTAGTCTTGCTCTCACATGGCTATCTTACAAACCCTTTGGTCCATTAGTGTGGAATAGCCCATAATGAAATGCCATGTTCCTGTACATTGTATGATGCAATGTAAAGTGGACATACACTTGTTGGATTCCAGTGGATAAATAACTATATAATTTTATATTATATATTTTTTACTGCGCCCAAAAGTTTGTATTATTGTAATGATATACAAAGCTTCTCCTTCACAAAGTATACATGGATGTACCTATGTAGGATTCATGCTGATGTTGAACCCATCTCATAATTATATGCATGCATAGGGCTGTACATTTTTGATAACTGTTGTACATTGAACAGTATGCGTTTATATATATTGCATGAAACTAAATCCATATATGTATCTTAGGAAAAAACTGCGCATGAAGAAAACACAGTGCCTAGGGTGAAAGGATGGACACAAACTTTACCTTTAGTGTGTAGCTTGTCTATACCCATGTACAATACAGCTTTACAATGCACGGTACATAGTCTTGACACTGTACTATAGGTACATTTTGGTAGAAATACATCAAGTTTATATTTGACATGTTTGAATGCAAGATTTACCTTGATATGAAAGCACTCAAAACCTTTACAGTACATGCATACATTATGCCTACAACTGTACACATGCAAGAGTATTATTACATTTACATGTACAACTACAATACATTGTGGCATACATACATGTATCCTATATATATGTATTTAAACTATTTTATGTTCTGTGTCATGTGGATGAAGCAGTACATGTATTTAAACCATAAGTGTGCCTTGGTTCATAGCTCTATGCTTGGTCACACGTCACACCAGTCACACTGTACACTGATGGGTGTGTCTCCACAGTGTGCTACATCAGTCACATCATGGAGGTACAATTAGGTGGTCACACTGGATTTGTGATTAACAGTAACACTAAGGCAATCATATTGGTTTCGTGTCCAGCTTGGTTTTCACACTCAAAAGAACACTAGTTACAAAGTACAGTGTGTGTACACTGTATGTTAACTAGTTCAGTGTACTATCCCTTGTATAGCCCGATCACATTAAGTCTAAGCCAAGGAGTCTATTAGGACGATGCCTTGACCAAACTACACTCCTCTAATCAAATGTTTTTATTACTTTTTGATAAATGTTAAAATTGGGCGAAGGGGGGGGAGGCTGAGGGCTAGTGGGTGTATATATTTCACCACAATACATTTTTCAAATAAACACTGGCCAATAACTGCTTACTGGCAACAGACTGCTTATTGGCAGCTGCAAGAAGTTATAACACACAGTGGAAAACGGAAACAAAAAGCGGCAGAGTTGGATATGGAACGCAGATGTGGTATATTTCCACGGACGTGCGAGTGGCAAACTTCAAGCAACACATGTGACGATCAGCATTTGACGCAAACGCGCCACTTTAGAATTAACTTTAACTTCTCTATTAAACTTCTCACAATACACATAGTTAGAACACACTGTACACAGGGTGTAACATGGGCTGTGCAAAAAGTCTACCAGCACCAACTTGCAGCATGTCCATGCTTCAGGGGCTTGTTATGTATGTAAGGCCTTGAACATGAGAATGATGACCTTGAAGTTGATCTATTGATGGATTGGAAGCCAGTCTACATGTAGTTTGATGAGTTCCGGCTGATACTATAGAGTGGAACTTGCATTGCTTGTGATTATAGCCGAGCAGCAGTTCACTGAATGTTATTTAGCTTCCTTTTGAGTTTGTGACTGACTCAAATCAAAAGACTATTTCAAATCTTGACACTTGCGCAGACACGGTCATTGCTATTATTAGTCAAATAAGACCCCAAGATTGCTGAGCAGCTAGGTTTCAAATAAAGTTTCATCTCCAGCGAGCGATGGGTCGCTATTATGTCAAGCTTGACAAATTTGATGACATCCAAGTCTATATATGTACAACAGTTCTGCAGCCTTTGACTTTGGACACATTTTGAAGGACCTCAGACCATTCGACAGGTCAAATTAAATTGTGTAGATCTGAGTGAGTGTCATGTTTAGGACTGGATAATCTGACCAAGAGGAAGGACTGACCAAGGACTGACCCCTGGGGAACACCAGACAGCAGATCATGGGGTGTTGAGAACTCATTTTTGATATGGAGACATTAGAGAGATTTCGCAAGCGTGCGGATACAGATACAGATACGGATATGATAACCGTATCCGTTCACGTCAGCTGCGTGTTGGATTTTGTTTCACAAACTATATGTTTCACTTGAGTGCGCTCGCATTCATCATGAGTGTTTTTCTGACAAACATGACCGGTGATAGAGACCCCGTGTTTTATACACTGCATTTTCTCATCGTTCTCGACAGAACAAGCAGGAAACCTGGTTTCACGCTTAAACATCCTGATAGGAGGAACCAGGTCAGACACAATGGTGGCTGATTAACAAAGAAAACAAGGAAAACATCCAATAATGGGAAAAAAACATCATGGACAAAACATCTAAAAATTTATACATTGTCAGCCTGAACTCATCATTTCAACCCAATGTCTGTACAGTATGGGAATCTGGCCTAACATCATAATGGACTAAGTGCTCAGTATACACATCTGCGTGTGTAATTGTTTGTATTGAAGACTTGATTGGGACCAGCCGACTGGACTCAAGCTTTCCAACCAAGCAGGGCCCAATTTCATGGCTCTGCTTAGCGCTTACAGAAGCAGGGAATTCCGTGCTTACAGCAAGCGTATTTCACAGGTTAGTGGGGAATTATTGCGTCCGCGCATGCCTAGGCATTCTACGCTTAGAAGGCTACACAGAAATTTGGCTTGCAGGTTAGGGGCAAATTCGTTAGCGCAGAAATTCGGCGGTATAAGCAGAGCCATGAAAGTGGGCCCAGACCAATCATGTGCGGTTACCAGCATGTTCTTTGTCATTATTCATTGAAACTACTACATGTTGTACCTCATGAACGAGTACAAGAAGGCAGATGTGTCTTGATAACATCAAGTTGTGCACAGAGGGAGCTGTTTTGGGGCAACTATTTTCTTACAAATTACATGTACAGTGTGTGTGTCAAACAATGTATTGGCTGCAGTAATTGGAAAGCTCTCCAAGCTTTGCATTTCAATGTATTTCATGACCTTTCAACTCTCACTATAGTTGTGACCTTGCTTCTTGCAGTGTCCCAGCACATGTACATGTACATGTAGTTACGTTCTGCGCAGATTAGAAAGATTGGTACAGTACATGAGAGTGGTACATCAAAGTTACATTCATTCATTTCTTTACCCAAAGTTCATTTACCTGATGAAGTTATTCAAGATTAATTGTATAACTGGACAAATAGGCCTATATAAAAAGGAATGATTATAAATAGCTAATCAGTTACTATCAATGTCATGTCAACTGGCTATGAATTTTTCCTGGTGAAATATAGACCCATTGCATATGACGTCACACTCTCAAAAAAGGAGGCAGATCATTGGACAATAACTGTTCTCTGTGCGTAAAAACATAAGCATGACCTCAGCGTACCTGTAGCGTTTCGCGTTATGCAAGGGGGAGCTTTTTATTTCGTACACTATAAAGAAAGCGCATCCAATTAATGCGCGTAAATTTGGGTGTCAACTCTCTTTTGTGCATATTTGTATACAATTTTGAAACCCAAAATGACATCAAGGATAGGCACATGTGAGTACGCTGCATGTATTGCAAGGGGTCTATTCTGTATGAAACAACAATCCTTCAAGCGACAACACAAAAGTGTAAGGCCAGGGCTAGGAGACCACCAACATACGTAGGGCTATACTGCTGTAGATAGCTCAGTTGGGTAGAGCACTCGCATGTTTACTCGGAGGCCGTTGGTTCAAATTACGTTCTCATAAATTTGTCTTTATTCAACCCCAAATTGTTTGAAGTTTAACCCAGTCAGTTTCACCTTACAAGTTGATTATTACTCAAAGTTTTAAATGAATTAAAGAAGTGCGATGATAATTAGATTTATAACACCCCTTGCAAAGATTCTGCCTGCTCATTGGTTTAGAGCGCGTCACATGACATGTCTTAGTTTTGCTACACGACGGCCGTCGGTTTGCCATGCGCTAGTCCGAAGACTAGCACATGGCGTCGTGCGCTAGTCCGACAGACTAGCACACGGCTTGCAGTACCCAGACGTCCGTTGCGTGTACGAGTATGATAAATTAATAGTCTGTAACCATTTCGGATTGCACGACACGACATGCAACACATTCAGCAAAAGTGTTTGCAATCTGTATTCGCGTCGTCCGTGGATTGTAGCATTCAGGTCTGTAACTTAATAATAATAGTACAGTATTTAGAAATGTTTGGGGTGTTATAAAACAAATATTGACTGCTTTTACTCGTGCAATGGTTAAAAACTATGACTCCCTCGGTGATCCCCGGAGCGTTCTATTTTCCCTCGGCTTCGCCTCGGGAAAACAGAACGCTACGGGGATCACCTCGGGAGTCATAGTTTTAACCATAGCACTCGAAGCAGTCAGTATTTGTATACTAACTTGAGTGATACAATGACGTCATGTACTGTTCAGTCTGTTGCATGTTTATGGCAGCACACTCCACACTCTCCCTGCCCATGGCCCATGCTGCAATGTATACACTTGTTCCAGTTTCTTGGGGCATTGCCAAGTTCCCACAATGTAGTTTTCAATGTGCAATTAAATTAAGTTCAGTGGGCGGTTGCAAACTGCTGTGAAGGTTGTCCCATTATAAATGCACAATTCATCCATGACATAGCGTCAAAAATTACAAATTTTTGCAAATCGTTGTCAGTACCAAATCTTTACGCTGTCAATGATGACCTAATGTTGTTATATAATATTAAAGTGAAATACATAGGCCTACATGTAGTATTGGCAGGGTGCCGAAACAGACATGGTTTGACCATGGAGGTACAATGTAGAAGGTGACTCAATTGGTGTTCCCGGATTGGCAAATCTGTTCATTTTCTTATGCGAAGTATAAACAAACCTACAATGTAAGTACTTGTATATGGTTTGTGATGTATACAAAGGGGATTGTATTGATTTACTACACTGTATCTAATTCTAACCAAGACCATACACAGGTAGTTAACATTCCATTGGGTATATCTTACCAGTGTCAGCGCTTGGATTATTTGACGCAGGTATTAAATAAAGGAGGGTCCCCAAGACGATGGTGACTAAACATGCAAATTTTGCATGAGGGCACTATTACGTGTATGTCAGTGACTTCTAACTGAATGGGACAATTAACATTTAACCAAGTAGTTTATCCTAGCTCATCAACAATGATTTCAGAGAAACACACCAAATAAACGTAAGAAAAACAATGCAAGCAAATTTACGGGTGCAATTTCTGAGTTCTACAGTACATACATGTACATGTACCCTGCATACATACATGTACATGTACATGAGTGTGATTATCCCCGGCCAGTTTCTTCCTCCATGCGGCCAGTATGCAAGTTGTACTTGACTTGAACTGTGTGTCGTGCAATCATGGCTATGCAGAGCTATAACTGGACTTGGTACATGTATTTTACTGGCCGGTTTAACTATGACAATGCCTCCAAACAAGCCTCTTTGGTTCGGTAAATGGGAGTAGGAACGAGTGGAAAGTAAGTATTAAACCGAACAAGGAATACGGTAGCATACATGCTGTAGGCACACCAACCATGTACATGTTGCTACACACCAGGTACATGTACCCATGTACATGTAAATGTACACCCTCTTGCACGTGTTGCAGGGAAATCTTGCAGTAGCATGTGGTACTGTGTAATGCATTATGTGGTTCTCATGTCATGTGATGAAAATTAAAAATGGCAACTATCATGCCTGTTGGCTGCACCAAAACAATTCACAAAATAAAATGCATTATGTGGCCTAATGTACATGGACACAATACATACATGTAGCCCCCTGATCTTCAACATTGTGAACAGTAGTTTCTGTTTTAAAGAAAAGTCTTCAAAAACATGAATTAACTTAAGAAAATGGAAAAAAGCAAAAGATTGAAGAAATACTGCAGACTGCCTGTTTATTTATAGGCCAACATGTATTTAATCCCTTCAAGATCATAATGAAATTAAGAGGGTTTCCTATCTTTGTATCCTTTGGTACAATAGCATACATGTACATACATGTGCAGTCAATGATAATTGTTTTAATCACACCAATAATTTACTGAAAAAATATGGGTCATATTTTACACTTTCTGAAAGATGAGGCAGCTGTTTAAATATGAGCAATTTTTGAATGTCCCGGTCAACACCAGCACAAAGCAATAAATTATGCACGATTGGTTGCTATGATCCCAGGCATCCAGCCTTTAAATAGACTTTTCATTCATACATTGTACGTATCTCACAGGAACAAGCCTCTGCGATGCTGGAAATGTAATAGGCATTCCATGATACAGAGGTCAATTTTGCAATAGCTCAGTGCAACCCAAGCCACAACTCTTTGTCTATGTGCCAGGCAGTGGTTAATGGAACCATGGAACTGGGTGTTTATAAAACAGTTTCAGTGAGGATGGTGAATGTGTAAAGACAGTGCAAACACGAGTGTATTATTAAAAAGCTTTAAAAAAACTGATCATATTATAAATGTAATATTTATATTAAAAAACGTTTAATATTTGTAATTTATATTTATAGTGACGGCAGCATTGGACGAGGGACATGTAATAAGACATTGGAAGGTACAATTAAACAATATGGCATAACCATGTAATGGGAGTTACTGCTTGGCTTGTAAGTTGTATTACATGGTACATGGTACATGTACAACAGGGGTGGCTCAGCGTAAACCGGCTGAAAAATTACCATCTTATTGGACAATGTGTCAAAGTGCTCTCTACACTATGATTGATCAATTTGTCATTATTTTAGCCTACATGTTCTCAGGCCTGTATGCTTCGTTTTTGAAAGGGTAAGGGCACCAAGGCATTTTCTTCTGGGTAAAGGGCACCCTATGATGAAATTTCAAATTTGTACTGGAGCATTTCAAGGGCACCAAGGCAATGACCAGGGGACACGGAGGCAATCGCCTTCGTTGCCCCCGTGAAGTATCAGGTCTGTGTTCTTGTTAAAATATATCCCAACATTAAATCAGGGCCTAAACACAGAAAAAGTTGCATGTTCAGCAACCCTGCGGCCGATTTCACGAAACGCTAGGATTAATCCTAACATGGGTTAGGCAGGTAACCCGTCCTAACTTAGGATGGGTTTAATTCCTCCAACGTACTTGGATACGGAACTGAACTCGTGTTAAGTCCTAAGATTAATCCTAAGTTAGGTACATGTAGAGTTTGGTGAAATCAACGGCTGACTACTTACAATTTACACTGCGTTAATGAGGAGTTTTTCCCTTTCTGATAAAAAGCAATTTTGGTCATAAAAAACCCACCCTTTGACAAGAAGTGTGTTTTCCCTCATTTGATAATAATAAATCCATCTTTTCTCAAGGTGCCCCTATGGAAATGATACACGGATATTAGAATAACGGAATACTATGAAGTCAGCCTTCCATTAGGCCTCATTGTATTGTAGTGCGAGTTACATGTAACATGGAATTGCACAACCAGTCTTGAGATTGAGCAATGCTATAGCCATTATGTATCTCAGGATTGAACCTGCACCCTGTGCTCAAATTGATGATCTTGCTCAATTTTAGGATTTTGTGAAAGATGGCTCTGAAACAAGATTTGTTTTAGCTGGGCTTTAATGAAAAAAGTTGTTTGGATACCAACAAGCATTTCAAACATTCTCATCACTTATGCACTGCTAATAAACTGTGCACAAGAAACTCATCTTAAACAGTTTGATGTGGGAACAAAAAATTGTTTTCCCCATATAAATACTGTTTTTCTTTTTAAATAACTTGTTTAAATAGCTTCAATTGTTGTCGAGTTTGTTAGCAGCTCTTAATCTATCAAATATCTATCTAGTGCTTCAAATTTTTTAATAGTTTAACTCAAAGTATATATTTATATTTGTTTATTTATAGTATCTAAGTGTTTATCATTGTGATTTTTTTATTTATACTCTATTCGAGGATTGGATAAGCAGGCTTTTCAGTCATAGTGTAGTAGTACGCTTTTATTTATTCTGGCCGTCTTAGAATGGATTGTTGTCCTCCACATCCCGTACCTGTCCTGTACCCTTTTGTCTAATCCCGCTCCTCTAGTTACCCTGTATTTAAGTTACCTTTTTTGAAGTCTTATTATCCTTGTTTTACTTGTATGTATTTGTTTTTGACACTGGCCGAATAAATAATAATAATAATAATAATAATAATAATAACTAAATAAGGGAAAAATGTTGCATCTATGCGATTCCGTGTTTATGCTGTGATGGCTGTTGTAAACAAACCTTTTATCTACCTTATTGATCTACTAAAAAATTTCCCAGTAAAAAATCAACCTTTTTTCTAGCAATTTTGTCTGTCGATGAAACCAAGTTTGGACACCCGTAAGGGCCTATATTGGTGATATTTGTTCGCGGTCGTGTTTCTGAAGACCAAGCAGACAATTAGAAAGCTGTTATACATGTATAATAGCTGATTATCGACCCCCACCCAACCCAAGGGAAAATACGGCATCCAGGAGAGAGATGAAGGCAAAAAGAGGCTTTTCTCAACATGGCTTTTCTCAACAGCATTTTATCCTGTGTATAGACATATATTGTTCCAACTTTGAGTTTCAATCGCAATTGGACAAAATTGGTTCATGGCATGAACTTCATGGACACCTACATGTACGTATGTACACGTACAGCAACTGAAAATCAACCAGATTTAACCATTTCACACTGAAAATACCAATACTGGTAACGTTATACATGCTAAAATAATGTTCATCTCACTGGGACAAACATTTTTTCGGGATAATGTTTTACTCATTTGAATTCTCAAATACTACAGCACCGCAGCTTTATCACCAAGATCTTCAAACTGTTTAAAGGCAGTGGACACTATTGGTAATTGTCATAGACTAGCCTTCACAGTTGGTGTATCTCAACATATGCATAAAATAACTAAACTGTGAAAATTTGAGCTCAACCGGTCATCAAAGTTGCGAGATAATAATGAAAGAAGAAAAACAAGAAGTTGTGTGCGTTAAGATGGTTGATTTCGAGACATCAAGTTCTAAATCTGAGGACTCGAAATCAAATTTGTGGAAAATTACTTCTTTCTCGAAAACTATGCCACTTCAGAGGGAGCCATTTCTCACAGCGTTTTATACCATCAACCTCTCCCCATTACTCCTCACCAATAGATGTTTTATGCTAATAATTATTTTGAGTAATTACCAATAGTGTTCACTGCCTTTATGTTTAACTTAAAATCTGTGGACACTGTGTTTTGTGTCCTACAAAAAGTACCAAAACCCTGATTTTATTAATTTTCCCAGTAAATGTATTTTCAATACTATTTGCTAACGGTACAAATTGTTTGTCTGGAATGTCGTTGATGATTCAGTAAGTTTCATTTAATGAATTTTCTTTTGCAAAAGTTGGATCCTTCACGAAACAGCAAGAACACACCAATTGTTGGCGCTTCTATCACTTAATGTCGTACATGACTTATCTCAGCTGCCCATTGTGAACGTGCGCTTCAGTGCTGGGTCATTCCATGTCAAATCACCCCAAAAAAAGACAATTTTAAACCCTACCCTCTTTAAATTTGCTCAAATTTTTTATATTGGGTAATAATGGCTCAACAAGCTCAAATTTCAATTTTCAGCTCTATCCGATAAACTGTTTTCGTGCTACGGCATGCACTTTCTCGTTGATTTCGGTCAAAATGCGCCTGACCTCTGACATTCAAACAACCATAAATCGGTAACCATTGGGTCAAATTTGTTGAAACTGGTGTCTTTTGAAAGGAAATTGCATTAAGCTTTCCAAATCTGCCATTACTTTTTTTGTAGGAACATGTTTAGGTTTAGTAACCTTTTGACCTTTACTTTGACCTTGGATTTGACCTTGTGGATCACGTGATCTGGAGATGAACTTCGGTGAACATTTACTCCCATATGTTTTCTCAACAATATAAAAAAATTAGAGATATAATAATTTTGGCTTGCTTTCAGGCTCCGCTCAAAGTTGCCCTTACTTGCCTATTCCTGTTCAAAGTACATGTACATTACATACATGTCCATACATATGTATATCATGATGTTGCTAGAGGTCCACTAGCCTCACTTGATATACATACGTATGGACATGTATGTTATGTACATGTACTTTGCGTAGGAATAGGCCAGTAGGGCAACTTTGAATGGAGCTTGAAGGCAAGCCAAAAATATTATAACTCTAATTTTTTGATATTGTGGAGAAAACATATGGGGGTAAATTTTCACCGAAGCTCATCTCCAGATCACGTGATCCACAAGGTCAAATTCAAGGTCAAAGTAGGGGTCAAAAGGTTATCATACCTAAACATGTTCCTACAAAAAAAATAAAGACATATTTGGAAAGCTTACACAATTTCCTTTTCAAAGACACCAATTTCAACAAATTTGACCCAATGGTTACCGATTTATGGTTGTTTGAATGTCAGAGGTCAGGCGCATTTTGACCGAAATCAACGAGAAAGTGCATGCCGTAGCACGAAAACCGAAAACCGTTTATCGGATAGAGCTGAAAATTGAAACTTGAGCTTGTTGAGCCATTATTACCCCATAAAAAAAATTTGAGCAAATTTGAAGAGGGTAGGGTTTAACCCATTGGGTGATTTGACACGGAATGACCCTGCTACTAATGTAGTGCTATGCCCAGATTCGCACAACTTGTTGTCAGGTTGAGTTTTGGTTTTGAGTGATGAATAGTTAATTTTAAATGGTCAAATGTATGAATGTGGTCAAGGAGCCTATATGGTCTACTAACCGACTCACAGTTATGTACGTTAATGCATCAAATTGGTCTGATATCCACCGTATATCTAAAAACATTGATTGCCGGTACAGCACTAGCTAGCAAAACATTGCAGCGACCATGCAGGTGGTATGGACTGAATGATTTGGGCGCCATTGTTTTTTCCTTCAAAAAGAATTTTTTTGGGAGGCAACGATTCAATTCTGTAAGTGTGAAATCAGTTTAATTCAAGCTGAAAGGATTGAAGGATTGTGTCATTGATGTCTGATTGTGTTTTGTAGTTATGTTGTTGTGACTAGTCGAGAGCGACACAATATGGTTCACCAAACAGGAATCAGCAATCCTGAGTCACAACTACGACACTAGTGGTCCAGGCCTAACCAATACACAAGTGGTGTTGCACCACCTACAAGCAAGTTGTGGCAATTTTGGTGCACAGAAAAAAAAATTCCACGCGTATCTGAACAAGATTAAATATATCCCAACTGGGAACCTGTGTTTATCGCCTAAGTACGATTACGACAAACTAATACGTGACATTCAAACAGACCCATTTTTAAGTGCAACTGCAACGATGATTTGATTAAGATGTTGTTTTTATTGGGCCTTTTATGAACAAAAATCTGCAGACAGGCATACAACAAAATGAACATTTTTGACGTTTTGCTACACGATACAGTTGGTCAATATTGGTCAGGAGGTCGTCGGAAGGCCTGCTCTTTGCATGATCGCATGCTGTTAACTCAAAATCGTAGACTTAGTTCTTAATCTGCCATAAGTAGATGTTTTATAGATTCATAATTGGGACACTTTTGATTATGGGGCAGACGTCAAGGGGTGGAGGAGGGGTTTAAGAATAACCCATCCAAATGTTGAAAAAACGTTCAGTTTTACCCAGACTAGGGGCAGACGTCAAGGGGTGGAGGAGGGGTTTAAGAATAACCCATGATCCAAATGTTGAAAAAACGTCCAGTTTTACCCAGACTACCCACGCCAGTGGTTAAAAAAAGAACAAGATGTTTAAGTTTATCCAATTCCAATGAATCACAGAGGAGTAGGAAAAGTTTCCGTATGGCGCCACCACTTTTTCATTCGAAATAAAATAATATAGTATCTAAATTTCAAGTACCTGATTGATATATCCCTTTTTTTTTGTAAAAATGAGTGAAAAAGTGGTGGCGCCATACGGAAAGTTATCCGAGGAGTAAGATTACTATGGTAAAACTGAACACAGTCAAATCAGAATGTGAATTATGGGAACTGGCTAGTTTTTTTAAAAAGGTTGGCAAAGCATCAATCCGGAAACACCAGTGAAGTTGATTTTTTAACTTCAAATCAAGAGTTTCAAAAGTTCTGGGCCCAATTTCATGGCTCCTGCTTACCGTGCATAAAGCATAGAATCGGCGCTTACAGAAGCAGGGAATTCTGTGCTTACGTCAAGCGTATTTCACGAGTTAGCGTAGCTGCATAAATCGGTCCAATCCACTCCCTGTTACGTGTTAGCCCCATAAATTATGTCTCACAATCCACTTTGTATCCAATCTCAGGATAGGGAGTGGATGGACCGATTTGTGATGGGGCTAGGGTTAGCGGGAATTTTGGCTTCTGCCCTTGCGTAATCCATGTAACTAGGCTTCTACATGTTCTACGCTTACACAGAGCTAGCGCAGAAACTCATTGCTTGCACGTAACGTAAGCGGAGAATGGTGATCATAAGCGCAGAATTCGGCGGTAAGCAGAGAGCCATGAAATTGAGCCCTGCTCTACAAAATTACCAACCACCAACTTAATTAATTAAATTCATAAAATGAAATAACTAATACTATTATTTTATTAGGCCCTAAAAAAATAATAGTAATGACTAATATATATAGGGCCTATAATCTCAACAAAAATCCCGAAATAATCTTGACTTTGTTGTGAATAGTTTGTAGACACGGAAAAAAAACATAAAAACTAATCCCTCACCCCTGAAACCTGGTGAGCTAGGACTTCTTTCTGGTGATGCTCTATGATCTGGCGACCGCCTGTGTTTCACTTTATGATTTTCTCCGGTGGTCCATGGTTGCGTCGGGGACGAAGCTAGCGCTGGGCTAGAGCGTCGCCCATTGCTAGCCCGTGTTGGGCTGCTCTGTCTGACCTGTAACGTGACGGGTAGTGTAGCTCGCATCGGCTGAGGCCCTGCTCTGGGAGAAGCATTTCTTCGCGAACGCTGCGGTGGTTGTGAAGACATTTTGGTGATAAAAAATTACCACTGCTTCGTATTGGTACCTCTATAGGTAAGTTGTTCAGAGGAGCACACAAAAAGCAAGGAAAAGGATGGAAATCCAGCTGTTTTATACGAGGTTACATTCTCACGACCGCTCGGGAAGAGCTAGCTGTCGGCCAGATCCACCACTGCTGATATTGTGTGTGTGTGTGTGTGTGCGTACCGTGTGTGTACTGTGCATGCGGACGACGTACATGTACATCCCACTTCCAGTTCTCTTCCCTATACACAAGTCGTATCATAAAACACACGCACACGTACTCGATCGTGCGCCAAATAAAAAGTAGTCTTGACCCAAGACTATGGTGCTTGATATTGGATAGTGTACTACGCGCGGTTTGATCGCCAAAGCGCGCCCGCCACGGTATGATTTAGTGTACTGGACGGCTTGAAATTTAGACTATATATAGAGTTAGCCCCATAGAGCTATATATAGCTCTATGAGTTAGTCTATGCAAGCTACACAGTATAGTCTAGATTTCAAGCCGTCCAGTCAATTAAATCATACCGTGGCGGGCGCGCTTTGGCGATTTACAACTGCGCGTAGTACACTATCCAATATCAAACACCATAGTCTTGGGCACAGACTAGATAAAAGGCGAACACGATAGTTTGGTATGCTGCGTATATGTACACGCATACCGTACCGCATACAATGTTAAATGAACCCGACTTTTAAGTATCGATACTTTTGAGTACCGATTACATTTTCGCGCTCTCTTTTTAATGAACAGCACTGCCGTGCGGGAAAGATGTTTTTTGTATTTTCGTCAATGTTGGATCAAATCTTGTGTGGAGGTCCATTAAACCCTAAAGAGAATGGAGAGAAACCCAACCTAATGTTATGTCAATGAATATTTTGCTTGCAAGCATCACAGCCCCCACCCTTCTTGAAAAACTTTTTTTTTTTTTTAAAGCAAACAACTTATTGATTGAAGGTAATTTAATTGGAGTCAATGACCTATCCTAACACACATCGATGTATAATTATGGGTAAAACTAAAATTAATAACATTTACATTACAAGGTCGTTTCTCACAATGTGTTACACTATCAACTTCTCCCCATTAGTTTTTACCTTGTAAGCTTTAACGCTCATAATTATTCATTGTACACTTTGCCTCTGTCGAATATTAGCATAGATTGCACCAACCAAGCTTTGAACTCACAACAATAGCAGAAAGCATCCCTGTCCCCTGATCAAGTTACAAAGAGATGTTTTTATTTCAAGTTTATGTCCCCTCATCATCTAAAATTTCCCCCTTTTTCTTACAACTTGAAGTCCATTAAATAAACAGCACATTATTATTGCTCTTTACATGTATCATGGTGTCCCTATTCCATAACTGTTGTTTAAAGTACACAAAGCAAAAGACATACTGACTTGCTGACTGACTTGCTGATGGTTCTTGTAAGTAGATGATGAATGATGCAGCAATGTATGCAAACTCATTGTGAATGCTCACATACATACATGTACATTGACAAGTCTACCAGATTGTTAATGAACTACTTTAGATACTCTGATACGATGCACAATAAACTTGCTAACCCATAAACAGCTTTATCAAATTGACCCACAGTTTTCATTGATTTTCAGACTTCTCTCCGTCTTACCCTATCCAGTTGGCAGTTAAACACATATAAAAACAACCTTTTCAAAAATTTACAATGAACAATATGGTCTTCACAATTCTGAAGGAAAACAACAACCCTGAATACTGTTTATGTTTTGTTTGCGAGTTTTGTTGGCATAAAATGTTTACTTTTATTCCTAATGCAAAAACTTAACATTACCAATTACTTTCATCCCACGATATGAGGCAACATATGATTAACAAGTATGATGTGAATCTTTGTAAATTGGGATCATACCTTGATCAAGGCTTTGGACGGTTTGAACAATATTTTGTGAATATTGTTTTCAGTATATGTAACTGCTACTTTCCAGCCCGAGCTGTGTGTGCAGTAGTATTAGTGTGTGCGTGCTCTGGTGAGCTGTATGCGTGTACTCAGCGAATCAAAGCCTTCACGTTCCACTATTTTACCAATATTGGAATTTTGTTTAAGGAAATACATTAAACTCAGAAGTAACAAACCTGACAAGGCTGTCGTCCTCTTTATCGAAGTGAATAATGCGACTGCCTTGAGCAAGGCTAGGATCATACTGAAAAATCTATGCTGTGAGAGTAACTTCCCAAGACAACCTATTCAATCTTCTGGTAATGATCATACACTAAACATACTGTACTGAACATTATAAACAGATGACAATCGTAAACATGTGTCCTCTATTTTATATTGGAAACCCATTTTAAAAATACTGATAATTCTTTTAAATAGGAAATATAAATGACCCTTGAGAAACATTCACCAATATTGGATTTGTACGTGTAGAAATAGAGGGTTTACTTATAGTACTGTAGATTATTTTTCATTAAAATAGAGCCTATATTATGAGAGAACAATATACAATAAAATAAAACGCATTCATAAATACCTCGGACAGTTTCGCTATTCCTATTGGTGGAGAGCGCGTAACGTGGAGGTGTTTAAACCTTTGATAATGACCAGTGTTTTTAACCAGTTGTGAGCGGATACTCCGAAGACGTTTCTTGTTGCGGGCAATGCAGGTGCTGTCCGTGAGTTGGCCGCGCTGTGTGTGAAAGGAAAACCAGCATGTTGCACAAAGACTAAATGTGCATGCGCACAAACGGAACCCGAAACTGTCGGAAATAGGCATGCATAGGCATGCATGTATGGACGTCGTTCATGTAACATGTACTGTACACACTATGGAGGTGGAAACATACAGAGCTCAAGCACTCGGAAACGGATAAGTTTTACAGAGTTTCTTACTATATTACGCCTTTTAACCAAAAAGGTATTTATGAATGGGAATAAAAGGGTAGCTACTAGTTCTTTAACTGCCATTTAAAACCTTGCAGGGTCAAATTGCCGTGTGATAAAGGCCCGAGCCAAAGGCGAAGGCCTTTATCACATGGCAATTTGACCCTGCCTGTTTTAAACGGCCGTGAAAGAACTAGTCGATATTCCCTTATATGTAAAATATCCAAAAGCCCCAATGTTTTAGATTAGTACAGCAGTGGAGGAAGAAACAGACAGCAAGCTGCAATGAAACCAAACTTTAATTGAACTGGTTGTAGAAGAAGACAAACCTAATAGATAGTTCCCACATAATGTAAATCGGCCATCTTTACGGGCAATTTTGAACACACATCCATGCGTTTCGCGCGAGAACAACATGCACCACGCGCACATTCCACAAAACTCGTTGCCTGATTGGTTATTAAACAGCGTGGTTGCGTTAATAAACTGGCGCTTGACGCACCTGCAAGCCTAAATACAATTTGCCCGTAAAGATGGCGTCTATTGCAACTTATCTATATTTAATAGTCTCAGAGATGATACATAGCTTGAGATAAGGTGATCCTTTTCCATTTCCTAAAGTAAATTGGTGACACTGTGCAGAGTGTTTGACCATTATTGACATCCAGCGATTTGTGATGACAGTCAAAATGATATTAGGTCTTGAACACCCGAGCACTGGTTACCTCTTGAGTCCATTCCTTTAAAATCAAACATCTCCTGTGCGACAACTGCTTGCTGGCCAAATTGCTGAATTAAATGCCCCTCTTGGAAATGGTCGCTGCTATCATCACATGCAATATCATTCTCTTCACTGCAACATTGTTTCAATAAAGCATGGGATAATAACATTTGATGCTCAACAGAGAAATCATATGTCAGTTCTGACAAGTCTAAATGGGGTATATAATCCCTATAGAATGTGTCCTCAGTATTAAGGGTGTCAATGCGTGGGGACAGTTTGAATGGCACATCATGCAGGTAAGGATGATTTGAGCTGCAGTTGGTAACATGAGGTTGACTATAGTCTGTGTTGATGTCTTGGCTAATGAGTCCGTTTGGAGTTTGTTGTAATGGACCATCTGTGGAAGATGGAGGCTCTGACCAGCTCCTACTAACATCCTTGTACTCGGGAAGACGATATCCAGATACCTAGAGCAAAATCAAACAAAACAAACCATTGCTCAAGTCATTATGAAATATTTCATCCAAGTTATTAGACGCATCACATTTTCAAGTAATTAAATGAATACATGGAGCGTCTACGACAGTATTGCAAAAAAAGGATTGCGAATTACAAAGAAGGTTCTTCTGAAAGCCAGAACAGAAGAGGGTTTTGGGTTGCCCGTCGAAAAAGCACTCCTACGATAACAAAACAGGTCTTGTGAATCTTTGATTACCATGCAGTGTGAAAATCAAACTTTTTTAACTGGGTGCCGAGTTTGTGTTTGTTGTACATGTGCCGAGTTTGTGGGTGCCGAGTTTGCAAGGTGCAGAATTGAAGGTTGGTATCGTAGCAGAGCAACGGAGACTCACGCCCGCAACGACAGCATACTACGTCGTCATTCCGGAGAGCTTGGCACGCCAGAGATCCGAGACAGTGATTACTGCGTGCCGAAATCCCCGGTGACGTCACCCGGAGCTCTGAGGCCGCCACAGGGACCAGTGATCATTTGTCCTGGAAAACTCTGTATTAGTAGAGCATGATAGGAAATGTACCCTACCTGTTGATATGAGGGAGGTGGTGGTGATAGGAAATGTACCCTACCTGTTGATATGAGGGAGGTGGTGGTGATAGGAAATGTCACCCTACCTGTTGATATGAGGGAGGTGGTGGTACTGCTGGTGGGGGGTACAATGTGTTCCTCTCACTCCAAGATTGACCAACTATGGTGAATCCATCTTCTTCCTCTTCAACATCTAACATTGCTGGCATAGCTTCAGGATTGAGTTGGAGTGGATCAGATCTTTTCCTAAATATTGAGAATGGTGAAGTAATTGCCCTCTGGAAGAAAAATAAATATATTTTGTTTTTACTTTTAATGCCAAATACTATACACATATGGACTGGCAATGAGGTCAGTAGAGCATGTCTATTCCCCTGATGAGGGACTGTGAGTGACCAGAAGAGGGCCTATTTCCAGAGGCCTCATCTAGTTGTGCCACATGGTAGTAATACATGTAGTTGGATATCAACGCTTGTTTTCAATGCACCAGGCAAGCAATTAAAACACTTAAGTCAAACATTGGACCTTAAACAAGTGAATGCAATGCACCTACATGTAACTCTATTGAAAACCTGTTGCAGTCAAAGAACACTGTTATTTGAAACAAGTGGTAATTGCATAGTTGGCAATGAGAGCTTTTTATATTGCCTTTAACAAGGACAATGTATGACTCAACTAGTTACACTTACATTTAATGAGTTCATTTTGAATCAGCTACTACGCCACTGTCATCAACAGAGTCATTGGATGATGCTGCAGATTACATCAGAAGACAACAGTCAAATGCTAAACGTCAAAACACAAAACAACATTTTTATAACTAGGATCCAATTTCAGTATAAAGTGCTATTATTTCAAGTGCAACTACTAAGTTCTCTGAGTACCAAGCATTATCCAAGTACCAAGTGCACTAGTCGAGTACCAAGGACTTGGGTGCCAGATTTTGAGTACTTTGCAAAGAAACTGCAAAAAGAGATCTAAAACATATTTTGCAGGGTAGGGTCTAGTTCTTAATAATAAAATAGATACATTGACTAAACATGGGTGATAATATGCTTGGCTTTACCTTTAGAAATTATTGAATCATGATACACTCCACAGAGATACATGTATGGCCCTTTTATCCCTTAAATCACACCCCACTAGCACAAAACAAAACTGAAACTATTGAGATAATCTTACAACCTGAAGTCATTTAATGTTTTTTTCTTTAAAATTTAGGTCTGTCAACCACTGAAAAAGAATAAGTTTTAAAGCATTTTAATAAGCGATGTCTTACATTATTCACAGCATGATGTTTGAGACAAGTCTGTCAGGATTCTTCATGGTTCTGCAAAACAAATAATTTTAAATAGCTATTATTTGGATGCCTAAAACTATAAAATGAAACTATTTTAGGCTGTGTAAACAATACACAGACAATAAGTTCATACATCCTGCATGATTAACAAATAATCCTGACTCTAATATAGGCTTTTAAGCCATTGGACACTTTCAATAAACAGTATTATCCAAGGCCCATACTTCGTGTATCACAACTTAAATATATAAAATAACAAACCTGTGAAAATTTAGGCTGTGTCATGACATGTGTTTAAAATAAATCCATCGTAATTCTTGATATCGATAATTGATAATGTTTTAATGTTTTCTCAAAAAGTAAAGCATTTCATGGAATAGTATTTCAAGAGAAGTCTTTCACCATTACCTTCTGTAAACCCTGTAAGCTATTTGTAAATCTGTGAACTTTTTTCTTTTTTTTCTGTTCCGAAAGTGTCCAATGGCTTTGTCCTCAGGCCTTTTATGCATTCCTGGTTTCCTGGCACCAATTGTAAATGAAACAATTATATTTCCATTATGCAGTTCTGTCAGTAAAATTCCAAAATATAAATAATAACGAGAAAATCAGAACTACATGTATGAGTTCTCTTCCGTCACCAGCTCTTTTGCAGTGAACTTTGAAGTATGCAAATAAGCCAGAAACTATCATATATGATTTTATATAGGGATGGTATGCATCGAGGTGACCATTGCTTGTACAGTAGGGGGTAGTTATTAGTTTGGATTATTTATTTTTTCTGTGCAATGGAGGAAGACAAATTGCGCAATAAATCATGATTATTATTATTAATAAGAGAATAAAAGTGTAGCGACGAGTTCTTAAACGGACATTTAAGAACGAGTCACTACTCTTTTATTCCCATTCATAAATGCCCTTTTGTTAAAAACGTTAAACAAAATACAGTTATAGACACTTTGACAATTGAAAATTCGAGGTTTAAAATATTTTTTTCAAAAACTTTATGAAGAATTTGTTTGATGCGCGTGAGTTGTGTGTACGTGCGCGTTTATAAATAGATTACGCGCACGCGCTTACATATATTACGCGCTGTATAACTATGAATTGCGTTCCGCATGATAATCTTGCGCGCGCGTGCCCGACACGCGAAAGCCAGCCGGTCTTTAACAGCTTCAGCTGTGTCTTTATCAACACCGTCACGTGACGCACTCTCCACCAATAATAGGAGTAGAGAAACTGTCTGGGGTATTTATTTTATGAATATCATTTTTTAGGCATGTTAGTTTTAGGGGAAAGTCCCTGACCCTGCTTAATTTAAACGATCAATGATCAGATGATGATGGTGGTTGGGGCATAGAGATGGTTGGGGCAGGACTCGAGATTGGGGGAAAACTGTGAGTGTGATTGTGAAACTGAAGTTAAGTGAAGACTGAAAGTAAATAACTAAAAAAGGGCATAATCATTAAAATCAAAAATATTTATTTTTTCAGTTATTATAGATTCTACTTTACTTACTTTACACTATTTTCGTGGTCTAAGAGAAGTACATGTACTACCTCGATGGTATAATATTAATAACCATGACAACAAAGGTGTTGGCACACACGGACGTGACGACGGTGGTTCAAGTTTGAGGTTACATTCAGCAGAGACTTTATATTTAGACATGATGAGATCATCAAATCAGTGGAGACGTCAATCAAACAAACGAACTTCGTGAACTTTGTCCTAGAGCGCCGCCTACGACCGCCAGGTCAATGTAGCCTTTATACAGGGCGTTCAGAGCATATTGATGGTGTGTATTTATATTTATTTTGACATGTAAGTATTATTTTAAATTAAGTTTGTGTTATTTTTGTTCAAGTATTTTAATGAATATCTACTTATATTTATAATTCATTGATATGTTTGTGTAAATTGTTAGTTGAAAACAAAAAATCTGGACGTAAAATGCTGGGCGATTGATGCGCCTGGATTCAAAGGTTACACTTAGTAGGGTCATCGGGTTTCCTGACTACCATTAATAAGTTTATGACGAATAACATGATAGGTGATCTGGCTATTGATGTAGAAGCGCGCCAGTAGTTGGATCACGTCAAAAAAGTCCAGCAGACAACACCACAACCACTATCTACTTCTACTTTTCCGCACTTGTTTTACGGTGTAAGTATCTCCAATTGATTGAGGACTATGGATCAAGATACGCAGCCACAGCCAAGAGTGAACGGCTCAATGTTGCCGAAGTATCAAGGAAGTGTTGTGTGCTTGCTTGGGAGAGTTAAAGATGTAAGTAGGCAGTTTCATCAAGTTGATTTTACGTGTACCAAAACACACACACACACAGCCCCGAAAAAAAAGAACGAAATATATTAAATCATAACTCACATTTTGTACAACTCACAACTATGAGACTTGACAGCAGGCAGGAGCATTCTCTCCCCGTGCTTACATTTCAAAAATATTCGAAATCGGATGAATAGTTTCGGAGATATTGTAAAAAAAAGAGAGCAACGACAAAAAACAGAAGCTTGGCCTGGCGTGCAGCGCCCATTCGTTTGTGCATGACGTCAACTTTGAACCCCGTGGACAACGGATTTCGGAAATCTTCGGAAAGCGCCGAAGAAGCCCGAAGACGGTTTTTTGCGATGCGGGAGCACATGTTTACACAAAATGAGATAACGATTACATCATCGTGTAGCCGATAAAATTCCGCACATCGTACAGCTAGTCGCATAGCTTTTACCTTAAAAACCTATTTTTGTCGGCGTTTTCCATTTTTTGAATCAAGATTTCTTCCAGAGACAATCATCAAAATTGAATGCGACTTTGTCAGTGCTAATTCCCATACTTTTAAGTTTAACTTGTGAAAATTTGGTGTAATTTGATTATGTTTTCTTCTCCCGCAGAAAGGTTTTGTTAGACCATTTCTTGCAAAGTTGTCCTAAATACGCACGATTGTACATGTACGTCGTACTCGTACATCTTCGTGTTTCCGTGATGTGCCACCACAAGAGGGCGTGTGTTACAATAAGTTTGATAGGCCGGGGCTCTAATAATAGAAAGCTGGAAAGCTGCCCGATCTTGTTTCTTTGATAATTTCTACGTTCTGAATTGATAATAACAGACTGCTCATCTTGAGTCAAAAGAAACTAGTATTGTTATATACTTTTAGAGGCCTATACTAATTGAAACGAAAGTTGAACAAAAAAATTGATTGTATAATTATAGCCATTGGTTTTTAGAAATTGTCTTTGTAAATATAACAAAAATAATCGATGTATACAAATGCCTTCATCCTCAAGTTTTTTAAAGATTGTTCTAATGTTTTACTGTGTTAATGCTACAATTTTAAATCAAAGGATCAACTGATCTTAAATTAAAGGAAACACCAGTCATAAACTCTTTAATTTTATTTCATTCTGGTTAATTTAATAATGCTATTTGTTGACATAATTAATAAAGAATATTCACACAAACACCTGCAAAACTTAACACATATTTAATTTTTATAGTTAACAATTTTCCCCACGATGCCGCTCCTCAGTTTGATTCACAAAATATCACTTTTTGCCGTTCATAAAAAATCATACTAGCGCCTCAAAGCACAGTTTGTAAGAGATAGAGGGCGCTCGCCTAGTGTGCGCCCTCTATTGCCATAGGCTGTGCATTAAACTTGGCCGTGGCCGATATGAAGAAAAACATAAGAATTGAACTTGAACACGGGTACGTTTTTTTCACGATCCACGCTCATTAAAAACGGTATATCTCTGCAACCAAACATCCGATTTCAAAATTTTAAATTGATTTTTACTTCTAAGAATACACCTTAACAGACTACATCTTGTCAGAGAAAAAATCACCTGCATTAAATTTGACTGAAACTGCCTAATGTAAGCAATCCAATCTACAACATAACAACTATCAATCATTCAACGATCATACCGATCGCATCTTCTTATATGTTGAGTGTAGTCTAAGTGTAGTATTATTATTAGTAATTGTAGGTCAATACGACAATTGTGTAACGGAAATTTCAAAGTCAGCTTTGAAAATAATACAATTTTCCAGAATTACTTATAAACGGCACAACTTTTTTTATCCAGTTCAGTGATTAATAAAAGTAAAAGTAAAACATCATCACACTTCTTGTTGACTAGTTCAATATGGTTCAATTCATTCAATCTTCATCATCACAATACATTCACACGTGCTGCACACACAGCTCAGACAGACAGTACACAATGAGTAGGCCTATCTCATCTGCCTAAATTTGCTTAAAAAAAGTATCCATGGTATAATCAAAATATTAATAATTAATAATTTTTTATACAATTTTCTATCATCGCCCATCCATCCATGACCATAGGCCATACTCCCATATAGACATATTACTTTTCAATAAATAATAGGCCTGAATACAAAATCACACTCACATTCACACACCAGACAGTCACAGTCGCACCTGTAACAGAAATATTGTATTATTCGGGTGTTGGGTGGGATTCAAACCTATGATCGAGAACAACGCTGATTTATAAAACACTTCATTACAACAAAATAGAAATGGGTGCCAGAATTATGACAACATTCGTCAGTAAGGATATTCGTCCCAAAACAACAATCTTTTTTAGTTAAACCAATTCACAAAAGCGCGGGAAATTTATTGGTAACCAACACATGCATTAGCGATGTTATGCTAGCTGTGGGGATATCAGTGAAACGGACAATCATTATTATACCTCGGTAACAAATTGTGAAGTTGAGCAATAATTGTGTAATGTTGACCTTTAGCACCACACAGGACGTTGGTTTCTGTGCCGTGTGAAAGGTCCTGGTTGAGTTTGAAGATGACGTCCTTGGTCAAGACAACAGGCGCCCGAGATGACGTCCTTGGTCAAGACAACAGGCGCCCGAGACCAAGGACCCTAGTTTGACTTTGTTGTGTGAAGAGGGTTTTATTAGAGTAGATCAAATACACTACACATTGTGTTTGTTAATCCATAGATTTGTTGTCATGTATTCATTCCTGGTTTTAATAAATTCTTTTGTAATAATCAACCTGTGATTGTTCCCATAGATTGACCCCAATGGAACGTCCTTCATGCTGGGACTGAGTGACAATGTTGATGTTCAAGTGCAGTTGCAAGATCCAGTAAGAATATACAAATTAATGCCAGTCAAAAAATAACATGCTTTTGCCATTTGCTGTTTTTCCTTTAATTTTTGTTCTTAAAGTAGTTGTTTTACAAATAGCAGACCTGGAATTACATGCAGGCTACAGAGGCCATGGCCTTTATTGCCCCTTGACTTGGCCTTGGTGCCCCTTCAAAAGGTTCCTATTGACTTAAAGGTTTTCCATTGGAAGTGCCATTTACAAACTGGCCTTGCCCTTTCAAGGATATCCAGGCATGAAATAGTTTGTTTAGTTTTGTGTTTAGCAAAGATTGAATAAAATTCCTCCTCCAGGGAAAACAAAAGATTATTAATGCCATCATCTAGCAAGCCACTTTCCATGTATTCTTGTACAGTGTACAATATTGTTAGTAACCCCACAAAGAAAGCAAAATCAGGCTGAGACAAAGACAGGTTTTGATTTAACTTAATTTTGTTAGCTTTTAATAGAAAACAAACTGCATACTGAACACATTTGGTGGTACATGTACATGTACCTTGCATGCATTGACTGTGCGGAATAATTTTTGGCCAATAACCTTCTAACTTATCTTGTATTTTAGTTTAAAAATCTGCCGAGCATTATGTTGGACCAGTGTTAAAGTAAGTGTTGCTATCTAATAATAACATGTAATGACTGTTGTGTCTTGACAGCTCCAAGACATGATTGAAGGCATCACCGAGGTCATAGGTCATGTCGGACAAAACTCAAGAGTCATTAACTGCATTCAATATGTCAACTTAGGAGAAATGGACTTTGGTAAGCCAGTAATATTACCTTAACAACTTCTTATACAAGTATTACATTATACAATTGTTGCAAGCTGTGACAGGGCGTTTTGTACACTAGAGGTGGAAAATGGCATCTGAGGCAAAGCCGAGTGCCATTTGCCCCCGGGGGTTTACAAAACCCATGGACCCCGTCACATTTGCAACAATTGTTTTGTTATACCATGGTAATAATTTTGCAGGAGGAAACAAAAATTAAATTAGTGATTATTGCGATGAGAGCAAAAAAAACAAAACTAAATGATCTGTGGCTACATAGACCCATTGCACAACGCGCATACATACATGCGTGTGTCTCCTATCCGCCATTTTGGGGGAAAAAATGTGCACAAAAGGATGGAACACTTGTTTACGCTTCAATGCGCATGTAAACACATGTACCATCCTTTTGTGTATGTTTTGACCCCCAAAATGGCGCACTGGAGACGCACATGCAAGTGGCTGCTCATTGTTCAATGTGTCTTTATTGCCGATATAGGTTGAATGGCTTCATACTTGTTTCCTACCCTACGCCTACTGCTCTCGACCAATAGAAATAAGGAAACTGTCTTATAAGCACAGGTGTCAGCTCGCATGTCACGCTTATGTTACTGGTTACTGGTTACATAAACAAAGGTTATACACCCCCATGTGACGCGCTCTCCACCAATAGGAATAGCGAAACTGTCTGAGGTATTTATGAATGATCATTTGATTCTTGAATGTTCAAGTTAATACTGAATTGTTGATTTCTTGTTTTTCCCTCCAGACTTGACACTCTATGATGAAGCGCTTAAAATCACACATGACTTTGCGGAGTTCTACATGCCAGGAGTGTAGCAGGATGACGTGGCAGTGTTTATATTCGATACTAGTGCTGTATGCCGATGACGTGTATGTAAATGTATCAATCAGTCATAGGCGCCTGTGTGGATGCACACACACAACACATAATGAAAAATGTACATTAAATAAACAGCTCTGTGTGGATGGCTTCAGGTTCAAATTGAAATTTGAATTCCAGAACATGTCCCTATTGGTACCTGATTATCTCTAAAGGAATCCACTTTCTATTGTTCAATGTTTTGAGTGTTTTAATCCAAGACAAATTATCAAACGTTTCATGGTACTACTGTATGGCAATTCCCAAACAATTATTTCCAACCAATTACCTACATGTATTCTAGAAGGCGTCAACATGAATCATTGAGATTGCAATGCTCACCAATCTACCTTTTAAAAAGACCAATCTGATATCGTTAAACTCTTACTAGTTTCACAATTACTCGCAGAGCACAAGTAGAGTATCAGCCAAGATGGCATGTCATTTACATAGGTTGTTGTGACCACTGCTGACCAGTGCTATGCTGTTGTTTTGTGCCTCTGGTCATCATGCCATAATAATTTCATCAGAAATAAAAGGAGTATTTTGTTCATCTTTTTTGCCGCACATGGTGTGTGATCTTTTAACAAGAATTAGTGCCAGGCTAAGCAACTATTTAATAAAACAGGAAAAGACATTTTGAACAATTTTATTGAGCTGGTAACTTTATAAGCAGAAATTTTGCATCACAAAATCTTGTAACTTCTGATCTTACATGTTAAACAAATCCTTGTCACTTGTAAACTGTGAACATCATTTGGTTATTAAATAATAGGATTATAAATCCTCGCCACGTTGTTGTTTTTGGTATATTTGTTTGTGTATAGATAAATAAGAGGGACCTTTCGTTTTGGACGATGGATGGTTCTGCGACATTAATTATGACATTTGGCGTCATCTGCGCATGAGTTAGCTTTGAGGCAGTCGTCCCTTATTTTCAAGACAGTACTTCTTGAGATAAATCTGCATTGTGCTGAAACCATCAACATTTGGCTGTAAAACGTCTCAGAACCATCCGTCGTCGAAAATGAAAACTCTGTTGATAGCTGATAGTACACTGTACAATGTTATTGAATGTACAACATTGTGGCTTCATGTACTTCCCAATGATATACACAACACAATATGTTATCATAGACATACATTGTAGATTTTATTGATTTTAACAGATTTTATTGTCAATTTTCATTAATAACACATGGTGTTACCCAACAGCTATTTCATTAATTTAGACCTGGTTCCAAGTCTACCAGCCTGGGGCAATGAGAGTGTTGAATGAAATAGATTCATTTTGTAGATTAACCTTCAATCATACATTTGGGACTCCATATCATTATAACAAACCTATACTCAGGCATGCAACTTTTTCTTTGATCAGCTGTTCCTCTTTTAGGTGAAGTTACAGTTGCATGCCTGTATACAATGGGATAAACATGTAGTGTAAAAATACAACATCGAGTGAGCAGGCAGTTACATTTGGCTGCTGCTCCATTAATTCTTATTTTTTTATTCAAAATACAAATACATTGGAATTTTGTTTAAAGATTTTTTATCAAATTATAGGCAACCCCTTTTTTTCTATTAAGAATAATGTATATTTCAGGCTACTTTAACATAAGGGTATATGTACTTTTTCCTAACAAAAAACACAATTACCACAGATTTACATTAAAGGCACCTGGGAGTAGGATTTTTTTTCTTTTAAACATAAGAGTATATGTTTATTAACAATAAAACAATTTTTTGAGTAATTGTTTGTCACAATTTATATGTTAAAAAAATTAATTAAGTGCTTGGGGGGTTGACTCCGGCTACCCCTTTTGTGACGTAGGAAAAGGAAGACTTTGCCTCGATCAAACATAGACCCCCCTCGATGCCTAGATAAACACACTTGCAAAAGTACATGTAATTCTAAGACGTGAGTTTGTACGCTGCGAAAAAAGGTTTTTTTTTCTGGCATTTTTCCGGCAATGCCAACCAGGTGTATTGCTGCTGGATGCAGCAAAACAACTAAAGATGGGGTCAGTCCTCATCTGTTTCCTGCAGAACCCAAGTATAGGCGGTTGTGGGCTGCGAAAGTCAGATTAACTAGAGCAAAGTGGTCCGGTCCGACGTCTTTTTCAGCGCTATGCAGCGAACACTTCGAGCCGTCGTGCTTCGAATCCGGGATACACCACTCATTTGACATGACGAGAAGAGCCAATCTTAAACACGACGCCGTCCCAACAATTTTTCCAGCTAGTGAGAAGTCGAAGAAGGTATCTGAAAGACGTGACGAACCCAGAGGAGCATTTGCTAAACGTGAAAACAATTCGGGTAAGTTTGAACTTTGAGGGTATGTTTTAGCTTTTGCCAAGTGACACGATTTTTCGTTGGTACCGCATGCGATTCACCGTGCGTGCAGGTCCTATGTGACCGTCCGCACATTATACAGCAGCCATAGTGCGTGCGTGCAGTCTGCTCCGTGGCCGTATTTCTATAATAATACGTAGGCAGACCCACATCTTACAACCCATTTGGTCACTAAAAAGTTGCATAGTTAAATAAAAATAGCAGCAATAGCTTTTGTAAAAACCACTAGTCGTTCAACATGTTCAAGTTTCTATGTACGTATGTGTGTAAAATCGTGTCTAAATTTGTTTTGATGTGCCATGTTCCCAGACGTAATATACGGGGGCCACAAATTTTCTCTTCAAATATAGCGCCTTGAATTACGTCACAAACAGCGCCCTCTTGGGTCGGGGCCTACTCGTAAATTTGTAAATACAATCAAAACTAATATTTTTAAACCTTAGTTAACTTTTTATTCACATTCCTCTCATAAAAACACATATTTTAGTGACAAAAGCTTTATTTAAAAAAAATACCACTTCCAGGTGACTTTAAACTTACACAGTTTGAAGATCATGATAGTAGAAAGCTTCCCTTGAAATTTTACTTACTGAGGTGCTGTAGTTTTTGAGAAATTAGTAAAAGTAACAATTTTTGTCTCAGTTTTAGCAAACTGGTTCAAGGTGCATGATGGTGTTAGGGGAGACTGATGAGGCAGTAGCTGGTGATGATGTCATTTCATGTAACACTCTCAGTAGATGACACAGTTCCTACTGTATCCATTAACATACATTTACATACACAGCCTGTTACTGGACACTCTGGATGCTCTCTGAAAAAACCCAAGTTATATCAATAAACATTCTGCTTCTATGCAGTCTCACTCATAAGTCTTCCGAGTCACTTGTATGGACAACATGTAATGTACAACGCAATGTGAGTACATGTAATAGTTATAATTTATACGCCATGATTGACTAAAAGGGTAGCAACGAGTTCTTAAACTGCCGTTTAAAAATGGCAGGGTCATGGACGAGTGATAAAGGCCCAAGCCGAAGGCATAGGCCTTTATCACACTGTTACGACCCTGCACGGTTTTAAAGACAGTTTAAGAATGAATCACTACTCTTTTATTCCCATCCATAAATGCCTTTTTGGTAAAAAGGCCTAATAAAGTAAGAAAATCTGTTAAACTTATCCGTTTTCCGATGTCCTTGACCTCCGTTTTTATGACTGAGACAGTTTTTGGATATGCATTTGAGTGCGTAGTTACTCTCGGTGCAAGACGTTTCTTGTTTTCCTTTCACACACAACACGATCAACTCACCAACAGCACCCGCATCGTCCGTAACTAGAAATGTCTTGCACCAAGACTAACGGCTTATAAACAGAGTCCAGCTGGTCATTATCAACGGTTTAAACACCCCCATGTGACGCACTTTCCACCACACTTGCTCCACCAATAGGAATAGTGAAACTGTCTGAGGTATTAATGAATGAATGGTTTTTTAAATGATAAGATTGCTACTTACTTGAACCAATCCATGAGATGACATGCATGACCACCATGTCTACAAGATTGACACCATGTAAACCACTGCTTGAAATCAGTCTGCTTGGACTCATCGTGGGGATCTGAGGAGCATACAATCAAACATCAAATCATGAAGGCTTAATTGCATGGTTTCAAGCAGTATCTTCTAAAACTTATTTTTAGGAATACTAAAATGAATTGACAATAGTTGGATTAATTTGTGTTATAAATAGAGCCAGCATCAAGTTAGTGTGATAACACATTACATATCACACCATGAACAATCTGGACAGGTCCAACCCTTGAGAAAGCCATTGTGGCATAGGACAGAAGCAACACACAACTCTACTCACATATGACCTTAGTTGGGAATCGAACCAGGACCACAGTGGTGAGAGGTGAGTGCTTTAGGCACATGCCAACCATGCCACCCAAATTGAAGATTAGGATCAAAATAAAAGCCTGCAGATTCTTTGCCTTGACTGATGGATGTCCAGCAACCATCCATGTTCTATTACTATCAGCAGAAGACCAAATACTAAAGATCTTTGGTAATCTCTCCAGGGAGTAGCTTCCCACTTAGGTTCTCACATAAATCATTGTATTATAACTCCCTCTTCAATCTGCTCTGAAATACAGTTACTGGATTATTGAAGACTTCATTCACTGATCAAATCAGAGCATACAGATCGGAACGTTTAGTCATTAATAACCACTGGTGGTTTTTTAAGTTTCAGAACCATCATTACTCAAAAAGAGATTCACAATGCGCAACGCAAACCTCTCTTAGTTTTACTTCTATTATGCAAAGTGTCAAATCCTACTTAATAATTGTGTTGTTTGTTTGTGTGGAAACAAATCCTTTATTGTTATAGAGAAGCTTTAACTAACCTGGTATTCTGTTTGGGCTGTCTGCCTTCGTGATTAAGAACAGCCAGAAAAGAGTTTCACAATGGGTTACCACAAACCTCTCTTAGTTTTACTTCTATCATGCAAAGTTTCAAATCCTATTGAAATGATCAATGCTGCCTGCATGTATATAGCATGATCCAGACTTACCTGTATTGAGGGCATTCTTGGCTGCATTATCATGTCGATCCTGAGGGTGAATAGACTTCAAGCCAGATAGTGTACCCATATTCATCAAACACAAAGCACAGCGAGGTAATGGCTTTCTGCATTTGTAGCATGTTGATGCCTGTTAAGAAGAACACATACAGTCATGGAAACAGGTTATAAGCAGGGTTTACAATTCCTCACTGGTTTCCACCAAGGGCAAACTTATCCACTGCAGCCAAACTTTCATGTTTGGAGAAAACCGCGTTTGAAGTTATACTTTTTTGAAATCATTGTTTCTGAGACTGTTTGCCAGTAAAACGTTGACATTTTTCAAATCACTGTATGTTCAATTATAAAAAACAACGCGAACAAGGTCCACAGCAGGCATCATGTACAAACCAATGTGTAAAAGATAAGTGTCTGTTCATGAAAACTAAAATTGTTCTACAATGTAGGTCACACAAATTGTCCATTCCTGAAAACAAAAGACACAGAGTAGTTGTTTTTAGCCCTATGCCAGCACTGTGTAGTAATGTTAAAAATGGCAAATCCAAATGTGGCTGTTTGTGTAAAAGGCAAAAGTGGGAGTTTGGTAAAATGGTCTTTTTGCTCATAAGTGTAGTTAGAAAAATATACATGTATAAAGGTTTAGAACTTAAAACTTGAGAGAAATGTTGATGCCAGTAATTCTAAATGTGCAAAAATATTGATTTGCCAAAATGAATAATTATTTGAAAAACTGCCTCTCCGTGAAAAACAATGCTGAATTGACAGTGACTGAGGGAAACCTTGCTAATGATTTACATTCTATCACTCTCTACTCTACAACAACTGCTTATTATTGCGTATCTAATGTAAAAGGAGTGCATACAGCTTGTAGTCATTGCATCACTAGTTCAAAGTAACGCAAAATGTAAATATGCCTTGTTTTTGTGTAGATCTTTAGAAATCATTTTGATTTGAAAAACAAGACTCTCCGATCTGCAAAAGATTGACCTTATTTGAACAAATCTTTTCAGGTTTTAAACAGTTTGCTTTTTATTGGTTTTATAACCTGGCATGGAGAGTTTTTTTCCATATGAGGACCATATGAAACGCAGTGCCCCCTTACCCTTAAAAATTGACCAAGATTTTAATATCACAATCAACTTCACCCTGTCTTTAATTTGTCCTAAACAAATAATTTCGGTGGTACAAACTGAACTGCATAGCACTGTTAAATCCCATGTTAAGCAAATGTTTTCAAACTTTCACATAATCTTCAATGATTACCAACTACATTGTTACATGGCTATTCTGTCTACAACATCATGCTACTCTAGTAGGCAGGCAACTCAAGCAAGTGTTTATACATGCAGGCCTACAACTGTGGAACTCCTATGTTCCTCTTTTGTTTTAACTTTTTTTGCAACGGCTCCCATTTTGTACATGCTTTCTGACTGTGGACCCTTCCTGAACCATGGACCCTATTGTCCTCTTTTGTTACAGGCCCCTGGTTTGAATGTGTATACTAATACTGACCTTGACTCGCTGATGCATAGGTACTCCTCGATGTGGAATGTTATGTAATGATCTCTGGGCTAACACTGTGGGTGATATAGCATTCTGACAAAAGTGACAATTGACGAAGATCTGTTGCTGGGGTGGAATCTTCACGTTACCTTGATGATAGTACACATCAAACCTTGCCCTGTCAAGTTACACAAAAAAGAAAAACATTGAAACAGTACTTAACTACATAACCAGTATTTACTACCACAGAAATCCCCTATAATCAGTCTTAAAAGAGCAAGTGGTCATTCCCACAGCATTTATTATTTTATCTTCAAGTACGCGCTAATTCTCCAATCAGATTTGCAGAATGGAATGGTGTTATAAACCTATATTGCACTGCTAATATCACTACATACGTCTTGTGTGTTCTATGTCACAAGCCAAGTTTGCTTGAAGATAAATACGTTATCACACTCGGCTCGTGGAAATACGGAACGATCTTCCCAAGATATTCCCATATCCAACTCAGCCTACGGCCTCATTGGATATGGGACGCAGAAGCGTTATATTTTGTCTGTATTCAACTCGCGCTTGTGTAATAACTTATATTGTTACAAAGTACAAGGTTAACAAAATGATGTAATAATAGATGCAATTATTTTGAGTTTTAGGGAGATAAATATTAAAGCTGAAACTATCTTTGCAAAACATAACAATCCAAATCCAGTTGTGTTTACAGACACTGGACACTATTGGTAATTGTCAAAGACCAGTCTTCTCACTTGATGTATTTCAAATGCATAAAATAACATACTGTTAGAAATTTAAACTCAATCGGTCGTCGAAGTTGCGAGATAATAATGACAGAAAAAAACATCCTTGTAACAGGGAGTTGTGTGCTTTCAGATGCTTGATTTCGAGACCTCAAATTCTAAATCTGAGGTCTCGAAATCAAATTCGCGGAAACTTACTTCTTTCTCGAAAACTACTCCCCTTCAGAGGGAGCCGTTTCTCACAATGTTTTATACAACCAAACTCTCCCACTTACTTGTTACCAAGTAAGATTTTGTACTAATAATTATTTTGAGTAATTACCACTAGTGTCCACTGCCTTTAACATAATTTGTGTTCTTTTCAATTCAATAAATATTTTATTGTCTGATGGAATATTTTGACCCATCACTAACAATATTTCATGCCCCAGAATAACTGGATTTAATTTCTGATTGTAAGATCCAAGAGGAACTAACCTTTGATGCCATAGCCTCCATATATCCAGAAGACTTCTGTAACTCTCTATCCAATGCATGACTCGTCTGTCTTTACATAGCTCGGATGGTAGTGTACGTACAGCAACCCAGCTAGTGGTCTGAACATCAGCAGTCTAAGGATATCAATCATGTAGGTTATACCTCTGTTACAAATTGGCAAATTTTAGTGGTGGAGAACCAATAACGTGCCATGCAACAAATACGCATGTACCATGGCTAAGTGATGTTCACCAGTGTACATTACCTTGATTGTTCCAACCGTTGGTCCATTTCCAGTGCTCAGTACCAAAAAAATTTTGTGGGTTCGAGGGAATAGTGAAAAATTGTTTTAAACAATGTAATAATGTTAGAGGATGACAACAGAACTTCGAGAAGAGGAATAACTATGTTACCAAGGTATAACAAAACAATTGTTGCACGCTGTGACTGGGATGCATGACATTTTGTACACCCGAGGGGAGAAAAATGGCATGGATCCCAGTCACAGCGTGCAACAATTGTTTAATGCTTCATTCTTTCAAGCAGTCACTGTCTTAGTGCATTCTGCTCTAGTACACTCAGCTTTGAAAGGACAGACAGCAGGTTGATATTGGGTTCCAAGTAGATTTTCTCATGTTTAGCTTGTTTTGTTTTATCTACCCAGAGACGATCAAATATGAGGTGTTAAATTGGTTAGATTTTGAATATTGGGGTTCATTTGGCTATAAACCTTCTCTAATCATTAACACTTTCATATTACATGTTTCAAATATATTTACTGTACAATCTCTCTGACTTTGGAAATATGTACCAATGTCTGTAGAACAAGTAGCCATTGGATCCTCCACTGTATATGATAGCTAAGCAATGTTTACATACCCTATCAACATACGACTGTAGCAGCTCTACACCATCTTTAGTAAGCCCTGCTAGTAACATTCCTTCTAGATTGCCAGTCTGTATTACTTCATTCATTAACTCTTCAATGAAGGCGGGTAGTTGCTGATCATTTAGAAATAAACAGGCAAATGCAATACGGTCCTCCATACTCAAACCAGGCTCTTTCTAAAGAAATAAAAATACATAACGAATTATAATGTACCTTCAACAATTTGCTAAAGAACAGATTGTCTTTAATTATTTTTTTATTTTTTTTTGCTTTTTAGCAAAAGGGCATTATGAATAGAGTAGTGATTCATTTTATAAAATGGCTATTTATAAAAAAAAAACCAGACAATTATGTATTGGTTGACAGCATTTCACGTGGGGGTGTCTAAACGACTGAAAAAGACCAGCTAGAGCTGTTTAAGACCAGTTGTTTTCAGATGGCATTTCATCCGAAATCTGTCTCATTTTATACCACACACAGAACAGATCTCAAGAACATTGGAAAACAGATAATTTTAAACAGACTTTCCCTACTTTATTACGCCTTTTAACCAAAATGGCAATTTTGAATGGGAATAAGGTTTTAAAAAGCTGTTTAATAAAGAGTCTCTACTCTTTTATTCCCATTCATAATGGCCTTTTTGGTTAATAGGCATAAAAAAAGTAAGAAACTTTGTAAAACTCATCTGTTTCCAATGTGCTTGAGCTCTGTATGCCCGTGTGTTGCATTGTTATGACTGAAACGACAGTTTCCAGATCCGTTCGTGCGCGTATAGTCTTGGTGCAAGACGTCTCGTTTTCCTTTCACGCCCAACTCACCGACAGTGCCTGCATTGCCTGTAACAATTGAAGCGTCTTGCACCAAGACTAGCGTGTAATATCCGAAAACAATCGGTTTTAAACAGAGCTCCAGCTGGTCATTATCAACCATGTGACACCCCCATGTGACACTCTCTCCACCAATAGGAATAACGAAACTGTCTGAGGTATTTATGAATGGGTGTTTTAGAACTCATTGCCACTCTTTTATTCCTCTAGTAATATTTCACATATTGACAGCTCAATGATTGCATCAAATTTAATCAACAAAAAGCACAAGACCTATTCATCAAGTAAATAGACTTACCAAGACTACATCATAAGTGTCACCATCGGCAGTCAAGAATCCAAACATTGCTTGTAAGTATGGATGTTGAAGATTCTGTCTAAGTGTACTACACATCTCACACCATAATGTATTACGTTGCTGGGTAAACCCTGATAATGCCATGGCAATACCATTCAGATTCACATAACCTGCAAGTACAATAGATTCAATATCGAGATGATAGACTGACTCTACTGCTATACATATATGTACATGTACACAAACTCATACTGTCAAAGGTATGGCTCACTTCATTTGTTAAAGGAATTCAAACCTCTCATTCAAAACCCTTGCACCCCACTCCCACCCCGCAAGGACATTTTAAAAATGTACAACTGAATGATTGCTCAATCCTACCTTATGTAGGTTAGATGTGATGATTTCTAGTTGGTATAAAAAGAACTTCACTTTGCTTTCGCATTCTCTCATGTCGTTATGAATATGGCTAAGATTATTTAAGCTCTAACCTGTTTCAGACAGGCCGAACCAAACAGATAAGGAGCAACTCTAGGTCAACCCAAATACATTTTGGTTTTAGACAGGTGAATGAAAACATTAACACTAGGTTCGGCTCATGAAAAGATCAACGTCTGAAATCAAGTCACTCCAGAGTCGTTCCAAACGACTGCAACAGTTGATCCTTCGACTACCGGCGAGTCTAGTCACTCTTAACTGTTTCAGACATAGATTTGTTCATGCACTTAATTCAATAATTAAGCGCCTGTCTGAAACGGGTGTGACAGAGATATGTCTGCACTTGTCACATTGAGTAATAAAACATGATAATGGTGAGAATACAATCTTCAGCATGCACAGTTGCAGAGACTTGCCATTTTCTGTAGAATTCCCCTGTGGTGACTTATACTTGAACAAAATGTTGTGGGGACCTTTGTTTCAATGTGTATAGGTTCCCACAGCTGTATGAATGTTGACCCATAATAAAGGACATGCAAATACACAGTGTGTATTCTAACCTACAATTCTTGGTTGAGATTTGTATTAATAATTGGGTGCTTTCGATTAGCTTCCACGGGTCGACCCCGATCTGCCCCCGTCATTCCAGAGGGTCACCCAGGTCAGCCGCAAGTGCCCTGCTTGTGGAACGGGTCACTTGGGGCTGGTCCGAGGTGTATGACGTCACCATGAGAGGGCTCACCCGAATGAGCACCGCAGGGAACACAGGGAAGCTAATCTAACACACCCTATAGAAACCTATCCCATCCATCCTTTGTAATCATTGCTTTACTAACAGTAATTCTTTTAACAATGGGTTTCTTAAATCAAAACTTGCTTTACAGATTGAGTATATAGCGGGGAGATACAATGAAACTCATGATATTTTACCGTTGTACGTTGTGTCCTTTGCTCCTCTGTTGAGTATATCAATAGCTTGTCTAATCCTGAGCTGAAATACACAGATTGCTGCTGCCCGCTCATACTCATTATCTTTCTCCAATCTAGTATTAAACACAACATATTAATCTGACTGGTTATATTTGTAAAAACACTATACATTGTCAAGAGGCCAATTTCACAAAGAGCTAAGATTGATCTTAACTGCAAATCAATCGTAGTTGTTTAGTAAAGTGTGATGTCACAATCTAAATCACTATGGTAATACTAAAAATTTGTCTGACAATTTTGTTTCTTAGTGAAATCGTCCCAAAGGCTCCAGTTTGATGAGGGGGTTGCCCTAGGGCTCTAGTTTGATGAGGGGTTGCCCCGGGGCTCTAGTTTGATGAGGGGGTTGCCCTATGGCTCCAGTTTGATGAGGGGGTTGCCCCAGGGCTGCAGTTTGATGAGGGGGTTGCCCTAGGGCTCTAGTTTGATGAGGGGGTTGCCCTAGGGCTCTAGTTTGATGAGGGGGTTGCCCTATGGCTCCAGTTTGATGAGGGGGTTTCCCCAGGAATCTAGTTTGATGAGGGGGTTGCCCTAGGGCTCTAGTTTGATGAGAGGTTGCCCCAGGGCTCCAGTTTGATGAGGGGGTTGCCCCAGGGCTCTAGTTTGATGAGGGGGTTGCCCCAGGGCTCTAGTTTGATGAGGGGGTTGCCTCAGGGCTCTAGATTGATGAGGGGGTGCCCCAGGGCTCCAGTTTAAAGAGGTTGCCCCATGGCTCCAGTTTGATGAGTGGGTTGCCCCAGGGCTCCAGTTTGATGAGGGGGTTGCCCCAGGGCTCTAGTTTGATGAGGGGGTTGCCCCATGACAACATATATGTATAACAAAATGTGCTGCAAACTAAAAACAAGGTGAAAGTAAAAAGATGTGTGTGGTAGACTCCTGTTCAGCTTCATGATACATGTAGCTTCCAAGGAAACGCACTGTTAACCATACTGAACTGGGCCCAATTTCATGGCTCTGCTCACCAGAACTCTGCATTAACGGTCCATGGATTCATGCTATTATGCAGATCACTGCAAACAGTGCCATCAATTGGACCCCTGTCTTTACCATGAGTTTATTGGTACACTGTTGAATAGATGTTTCATATCCAGTTAACCATTTTAGATTCAATTAATCATGGTGATACTGAACAGACTATTAAAACTGGCATGTATTTACCTGAGAATGAATAACTGAAATGCTTGTTCATCTTGATCAAACTCCCATCCACACAGCTGAAGAGCACATGCCCTGTTGGGAACAACGAACCACAACTTGAAAACAGACACACACTAAAAACAATCCACTTGTGTCTACAAGTGAGTAATGGAATATTGCAGTTCATTCATCAATGGAACAGCCACGTCCTTTACTTCCTCTCAGTGTTGCTTCAAACTATTGTGTACATATCTGCACACAATAACTTATCATAAATTGAATGCTGGATTGGTCAACTTCATACAGCCAAGTGAAGAGGTGTACTTGATTAATGGTAATTTGTAAATTTAAATGCAATGGAAACGTTTCGTAGTTACCCAACATGTAAATTAGCATAAAATGTTATCTGGTAACAAGCAAAAGAGAGCTGTTGATAGTACAAAACATTGTCACAAACGACCCCCCTCTGAAGTAACGTAGTGTTTGAGAAAGAAAGCATCTGAAAGCATGCACATCTTTTGCAACAAGGCCGTCTTTCATTATTTTCTTGACCAATTGAGCCAACATTTCTACAGGTTTGTTATTTTATGCATAATGTTGGGATGCAAAGAATGAGAATTCTGGTCTTTGACAAACACCGAAGGTGTCTATGCCTTTAACTGAAGCAAACTAAGGCTGGTTTTACAAACCAGCATTGGTGAGGACTGTGAAGTTTAGCAGATCAGCCCCCCATTTCACGAAACTCATCGCAAGTAGCAACGCATCTTCGCGGCTGCGACGAGTTCGCAACTTACGACGTGTAACCGGTCGCAACTTGCACTTGCGACGCGTCGCAGCGCTTTGTGAAATCAGGGGCTGAACAAAGTTACCAGCTAGAATAACATAACAATGTAAATCAAGTGTGACTAAAACCTTAAAGTATGTTCAACGATATTCCCTGTGAAGGTCATTTAAAGCTCTGACATTCAAGACCATTTTACTATTCAGTGTTGACTTTGATACAGAATTATTGATGGTAGCCAAACAAAGAAAGTAACATTCCTTTGTCTCGTTTGCGATGACGACTTGATTTAGCTGAACAGCATGACATTATTTATCTGTGTCTATCTAGTTGGGCAGTCACAAAACTGACAAACATGTACAACATTAGCAGAGGATAGTGACATCACCGATACCAGTCACTCAACATATGGCAACTTGTGACATCGTATTCAACCTCTCTATATGCCGAGTCAATCTTTGACTTTAACAAATAAAAATACTTTATCACACGACTCACCTTTCTTTACTCCTAAAGACATTAGACTCAGAATACCAGTCCACTCCTTTCCAATCTATTGACTCAATCACACTTTTGAGTCCATCTTCACATTTGATGAGTGATTTGACGCCATAGCTTTTAATCCATCCTTTGGAAGTAGCTCTGTCTTCTTTTTGCAATGCCATGATTCGTGATCTAAATGTTAAGGAAGCTTTTCTTCAACATGTGAAACATACATCAATAAAATCAATCAATATTCCTACTACATGTAATAAGTACTTCAGTAGATGATTTCAACCACTATCAGCTTCCAATCAGTAGCTGATAAGGCTCTAAACAAATATTACTAGAGCAATTTAGCTCAAACATACATAGAATGGCTGTTGACAATTGTAGAGCATCACAAAAAAGCCAACATGACAAGCGGATAAGACTCTGGGTTTGAATCCAAAATACTATTGTCACTAGTCACTCAGAGCAAACGATGTACAGTATACCTGTTTGACTGATTTCTGAGATGCTTCTGGTCATTAATTTACCTTTTTGGACTAATTTCTTAGAATTAAAAACAATAAAAGGCTTACTACAATTATTTGTTATTGGTGGAGCACACAAACTTAAGCTGTCTCTTTTTTTCAAAGAAAAACTTTACAAAAACAACATCATGGTCCAGATCAGACGTAGATCTTCTGAGACGCTGGCGGCAGCGGACTTAACAATCCTTTTTTGCAGCTCTTCAGTATCACGTGTGTAGGTCTGAGCACGCGCAGTATTGTGAAAAAGACCATCTAAAAGTCTCCCTTTGTCAATGGCTGGTAAACTAACTCCATAGACAATCATTCAAAGTGTTGCAATGTTGCTTGATATTTCTTAAGTTCAATGTGCCATGGTACATGAACCATTGCCACTATATTGGGATATTAAACAACTAAAGATTCAGAAATGACAACAAAGTCTATCAATATGTCAACTTCAAAAGAATATGATCAAGCCATCTCCAAAACTTCTTAAGTTGGACCTCTTCTTCCGAGTCTCCCACCAGATCACCATTCTTAATTAATAATTTCTGTAAATAGAATTCACAAACAGTGTATAAATTATAACTATGACAGAATTGAAGCACAATAAATGAATAGGAAGGGATAAAGCTACAATGTAAAGTTATCAAGGATACCAGTTTAGCATCAAACAAAAGAATAAATAAGCAAAGTTAGTAATCTTGGAAACAATCAATTTAAGTTTTTCCAGTATGCTACATCTACAACCATTTCCAGGAATTCATGCTTTAAGGATCAATTTTATCAGCTTATGACATATTTCGTACCTCTGAACAGGCTTTTGTGTCTTGTTCATAGGTAAGACTGATAGACTCTCAAAATACCATTGCTGCATGTTTTCCAAAGTAATGTTACCGCATTCAATAATGTTAAGATGCCATCAGAATAAGCTTGGGCGATATTGCTTTTATTATCCCACGATATATCGTCCAAAAAGTATCGCGATATTCGATTAAATCGCGATGTGTATTTGAAGAAGAATACTATGCCCAATTCCCATACTGTGAAAGTTCAAACAAATCGAAGTATGGATCTGTGAGGTTTACTGTCTACCCATGGTGTTGTAGCTCTATGAGTTAAACACAAAGTGTCTTTTAAAGTGTCTACTACGCATGGCTGTTCTTACATGTGTGTGTATATCCTGCCCATTTCAACCAATAAGCATCCATAATGCACATGGAGTGACCTCTCATTCATAAAACGGTTGTGGATGGGTGGTGGTTTGTGTAATATGATCCCATTGTGGTCTGCAGTTCGGCGGCGAGGCGGCGCACAAGGCTCCCACACAGGGGAGGTAATTGATACATTGTGTTACTTCTAAAGTGTCTGTGGGAGACCGCCTGGGCGCTAAAGTGTTTGATGTTATTTTTTTCAATTGGGGGATCTTGAATTTTTTTTTTAAACAACCAGTTGTGGTTGCAAGACGTCTCAATTAGGGAAGACATCGCGATACTTCATCAAAACCACGATATGCCGATAATTCGATTAACAAAAAATCAAGACGATATGGTAATCGTTAAAGAAATGGTATCGCGATTTTCGATTATATCGAGATATCGCCCAAGCTTACATCAGAATAACCTTCATGAAGAGTGCTTGGGCATATAACTACTAAGAAACTGAAGGCTAGAGGGCATTTCTTATTATGGAAATACCTGTAATCCATATCCATCTATAGCTCTTTGTTTCATCTGAGCTGAGATATCTTTGACTTGATGACTCTTGGCTGGAGTGACTAGTAACAGATTCCTGCCTGATGCCAACATACACGTAGATTGAGGGGATACCGTCTACATAAACAAAACACATCCATGTATCAATCTAAAAGACACATAACAGATTCCTGCCTGATGCCAACATACATGTAGATTGAGGGGATACCGTCTACATTAACAAAACACATCCAAAATATGTATCAATCTAAAAGACACATAACTAACTCTAAAAGACTCCACTCAATTGTTATGCAAAGTTAAAAGCAGCTAAATACCAGTTACAAGCCATGTATATGGCATATATTGACCATTAACATGTGTAAAATATGCGAGCTATTTTTGTGCCACAGCAATTTGTTTGCTTCAGCAACTCTATGAAATTGGTCCCAGGAGCAAACAACTCACCAATGGAGTAAACAACTCACCAATGGAGTAAACAACTCACCAATGGAGTAAACCACTTACCAATGGAGTAAACAACTCACCAATGGAGTAAACAACTCACCAATGGAGTAAACAACTCACCAATGGAGTAAACAACTCACCAATGGAGTAAACAACGCACCAACGGAGTAAACAACTCACCAATGGAGTAAACAACTCACCAATGGAGTAAACAACTCACCAATGGAGTATACAACTCACCAATGGAGCAAACAACTCACCAATGGAGTAAACAACTCACCAATGGAGTAAACAACTCACCAATGGAGTAAACAACTCACCAATGGAGTAAACAACTCACCAATGGAGTAAACAACTCACCAATGGAGTAAACAACTCACCAATGGAGTAAACAACTCACCAATGGAGTAAACAACTCACCAATGGAGTAAACCACTTACCAATGGAGCAAACAACTCACCAATGGAGTAAACAACTCACCAATGGAGTATACAACTCACCAATGGAGTAAACAACTCACCAATGGAGTAAACAACTTACCAATGGAGCAAACAACTCACCAATGGAGTAAACAACTCACCAATGGAGCAAACAACTCACCAATGGAGTAAACAACTCACCAATGGAGTAAACAACTCACCAATGGAGTAAACAACTCACCAATGGAGTAAACAACTCACCAATGGAGTAAACAACTCACCAATGGAGTAAACCACTTACCAATGGAGTAAACAACTCACCAATGGAGTAAACAACTCACCAATGGAGTAAACAACTCACCAATGGAGTAAACAACTCACCAATGGAGTAAACAACTCACCAATGGAGTAAACAACTCACCAATGGAGTAAACAACTCACCAATGGAGTAAACAACTCACCAATGGAGTAAACAACTCACCAATGGAGTAAACAACTCACCAATGGAGTAAACAACTCACCAATGGAGTAAACCACTTACCAATGGAGCAAACAACTCACCAATGGAGTAAACAACTCACCAATGGAGTAAACAACTCACCAATGGAGTATACAACTCACCAATGGAGCAAACAACTCACCAATGGAGTAAACAACTCACCAATGGAGTAAACAACTCACCAATGGAGCAAACAACTCACCAATGGAGTAAACAACTCACCAATGGAGTAAACAACTCACCAATGGAGTAAACAACTCACCAATGGAGTAAACAACTCACCAATGGAGTATACAACTCACCAATGGAGTAAACAACTCACCAATGGAGTAAACAACTCACCAATGGAGTAAACAACTCACCAATGGAGTAAACAACTCACCAATGGAGTAAACAACTCACCAATGGAGTAAACCACTTACCAATGATATTCGATCCTGGATAGTAACATCTCTAAATGTGCCAGTAGGTGTGACTGTTAGAACACGATTCTCACATGTTGGATGCCAAGCAAACATAGATACCTCTCTTGCTCTACTAGCTGCAATACAAACGTATGCAAATCAGATCATTATTATCTGTATCAGTCAAATACTACCTCACAGGATATATAAGTTGCAGGTTTGGTGTGGCAAGTGGACATAAGTTGGTGATGAGTTCCTCTTATGAAAGTGGTCATTTGGGTTTTATCTAGCCTAGTTTTGAATGAGTCTATTGAAGGAGCTTCTGTTATACGTACTGGTTGTTGGTTCCATTCAATGAGAGTTCTTGGCACAAAGGAAACATTTGTTGCAGTTCTTATTGGTTGAAGGGTGAGTAAACGAGATTAACGATGATTTTGCCCTGTGGTTTGAGTTGACACTGGTCTGTGTCGATAGCAGTTTTATGATGAACAGATTTATATAGGAGTGTTAAGTCGGAGATTCCTAGTACGTGTAGAAAGGCGATAGACAGCCCGTAACCCCTCTCACAGCAAGCCATTTGCAAGTTAAATTTGAATGTCTGATCTGATGACTCTCTTTTTAGTTACAATGCACCCTTTAAATTTGAATTCCTCAGACTATCGAGACAGTTGCTACGCCACGTGATTAGGGGTAAGCTTTTGTTTAGTAACCTCCAGGATAAGCAAACCCTGGTGCCATACAGAATTGTGTATAGGTGTTTCTTATACGTAACCAAGCAAAACCTTGCCCCTAATCAGGTGTCGTATAATCCCCTAATCAACATTTCAAATGATCGCACCTGATCATGCACTTAAGGGTTCGGAAACTGGTTAACATTGGAAAATGCTAAACAATTGTTGGCATTAAATCAAATTTAGAGCTCAGAAGTTGACAATAAATACAGAATTCTGAGTTGCCAAGGCATTGGGCCCAGGGGTGGATTTCACAAAGGTAGTCCTAACTTAGGACTAGTCCTAGGCAACGCTAAGAGATAGGACCAGTCCTAAGTTAAGACCAGTAACTCATCCTAACTTAGGACTGGTCCTATCTCTTAGCATTGCCTAGGACTAGTCCTAAGTTAGGACTACCTTTGTGAAATCCATCCCTGGTCCTCATACTGCTATACATTCCTACTTACGTTGAAGATGACGTTCAGTATGTTCAACTTCACTATCTGTTGGGGATAGACATTCAATATTTAATGACATGAACTGTTAAGGCTTTGGAAGGCAATGTATCGGATGTATTTAGCAATTACACAGACCAATCTTTAAAAAACATAAATAGGTATGAAAAAGAACAAAACCCACCAAGCCATTTGATTGACATGTACATGTACATGTAACCAAACTCTCCATATTTGTTGTTTCCTTTGCCATGTTTTCACTCCATACTCAGCTCATTATTTCTATGATCAGTTTTACACTACAAATACACAGCGCAAGAATCCAGAATATTTAAGAGCATACATGCATAAAACTATCGCAAAAGTAGAGTATATAATATCATACAGTATTGGTATACACCGGTAACAAATTGTGAAGTTTGATTGGTCGAGTACAATCACGTGACGTGTAACAAACACGCATGTACTATGGTAGCCCTATATAGGACTCTTTCTCTGAACACAGATACAGAGTCCAACTATTAAGACCCGTTTCTGGGTTGGAAAATTTTCAAAGCCTCATAACAAGCCAATTATTACAACAGATTCCCATTCTATGGGGGCATACATTTTTCTGCGGTGGGTTTTGGTCGTCATATCTTCTTCACAAATCCGTAATTCTCGTGAAATAATGCAGCTTCCAACGTTAAAAAATTCCCTTTCACTTTCTCACAGTGTTGTCTGCTGTTGAGCGTACGCATACTTATTCGCATGCATGGCGCAAGATGCAAGACGCATGAATTCTTGGTCACTGTATCTTGACTGCTGCACAGCCTTAACACACAAACGCAACGCAATATTTACGCGCAGTGCATCTTGCGTACACACGGCAGACTGTTATAGTACGAACACAAATGGAAATTCCTTAACGCTGGGAGCTGCATTATTTCATGATAATGACGGATTTGTTTAGAATATATGACGATCAAAACCCACTGCAGAAAAATATTTGCTGCCATGGAATGTGAATCTGTTGAAATTAGTGGTTTCTGACAGGTAAGATTTGAGTTATGAAGCTTTGAAAATTTTCCACCCCAGAAATGTACCCTGATATCCAGGATGTCACTGTAGTACAATGCGAAAGTGTAAGGCCGCCAGGGCTAGTACCATGGATGCACAGCGCGTAGGGTAACATGAGTGATGTTAACCATGGTGTACATCACCTTGATCGTTCCTACCATTTGTCGATTTCCAGCGCCTAGTACGAAACGGCTGCGGATTCGTGGGAACAGTGAAGAATAAATTCTTATTTGAACAACTATTCGCCTGCTTGATAAACTATGCATACACCGTTGTAATAATGTTTGAAGATGTCAAGAGAACTTTGACAATAGGTATAAACATGTGACAAAGGTATAACATAACAATTGTTGCACACTGTGATTTGGACTTTGCTTCGAGTGTCATTTTCCCTCTCTGATGTACAAAACGCCATGGAGCCTGTCACAGTATGCAACAATTATAAGCTGTAAAACCTTGAGTGTTGTCCTGAGTGGATTATTTTCTCCAGCCCTTTAAACTTAGTTTAGTCCAATATATAACCAGGAACATTGAGTAATAAATCATGTCAAATAGGCCAATAATTTCTTCATTTATAGCAGATAATTATACTGTAGTTCCTAAAAATATGTGCAGAAAGACTTTAGAGAACTTACCAACATGTTGGACATTGTATAGCTTGACAACGGAGCTGTCTCTGGCCAATGAGGCTAGTAACCCATAGCGGGATGGACTCCAAGCTAGCTTAACGATAGGCCGTGGTTCAGTAATTGTTAATACGTATATATCAATAGTTAAGGAGTTGTGGGTACATGTACATGTTAAAGCATTATCAAAGAATCACACATCTAACAGCACAAACAACAATAGACCAAGTTGAATAACAACTTTTTTGCTATGAAAGTCGCCATCTTGTAGGTCAAACCGTATGCGCGTCTAAACGAATACATGAAGCACGCAGCACGCAGTCTAAGGTAGACTAAACACAGTCATCCTCAATACATCTCGCTATAGAACTCTTGCACGCACATCACACGCAGTGACTGTGCCAAGCTCACCGCTTTGGTGGTGAATTGGTTTATGTACACATCACTGAATAACGCACACAGTGACATTGCCCACCAATGTGGCACATCCAAGATTATTCCGACGATAACGTCAGGTGAATTGGGTCAATACCTTGCTTTCAAACCTATCATATTAAAGGATATTGGTTTATCGAAGTGTCTCCTGTCCCAGATATGAACCTGTGATTCATAATAGGATGCTAGACGATACTCTACTACTGGATCTGCTGTTAATCCATACACTGCCTTAGTTGCTGTCGCACTCTTATAACTTGTTGTATCTAGAAACAAAATAGTACAACTCATCAGCACTAATGTTTGTAAGGCATGTCTCATGATCACAGGTTTTGCAACACAAATTCAATATCACACAAAAATGTAATCAAAAAGTACATGTAAACCTTCAAATTATGACACTGGTATTAATCTACAACATTATTGTGTATTTGATTCATGAACAAGTGAATGAAATGTTACCTTTAAAAAAAATCTCCACCATAATAATTGTAACAAATTGAAAATCCTCATTTGATTTTCACTGCAATCAAAGGACAAAATATTTATCATTCAGCGCACTAATATAATAAAATCTTTTTGGGAGAAGCAAAACAATTAATTAAATTCTCTCAAAAGAAATGAAGATCTAAATCTTCTAAATAACTGTCCTGAATGAAACTCTTCTTGTTTTTACTTCACTCTACTTTAGCAACTTATACTTTCGTTTTTTTCTGCTTAAAGGAATGTTACAGAATTGGTAAGAAACAAAAATGGTGAGGACACAGATTTACATTAAACTTACACAGTCTAATGATGATGATAGTATTTGATGAGAAACAAATAATCTAATTTCGCGTTTGGAGTTTATCGCTCAGTGAGCGTTTTAGTCATTTTTGTTTTGTCATCGATGCAATGCAAAATTTGTAATCGTTTTTCACTATTCTCTCGTGACACAGATGGCTGATCGATCTCAAACTGCTACAGGTTTGTCAGTTGATGTATATAGTGGATTACATAAAGTGCTCACACTGCCAGCAAAACCAATTCAGTGATTTTCCTTTAAAGATACTCAACATTTGGAAACAAAATTTAAGATGATAACGTTACTATTGATCTAACCTCTAATATCAAAGATACGAAGGTTCTTATTGCTCACACCAGCTACAATGCATTGGGGTTGATGAGGTAGCCATGCCATGGAGTTCAATGCTTCTGCTTGGACTGTGTCAAAAAAAAAAAACATGGATTATTATAATAAGCAATCAAGAGTTCACTGATGGATGTAAAAACCTACTCCAGAGTAGGACCTACTCAACTCAAGAGTAGGGTACCTACTCCAGAGTTTTGTTCCTTTACCAGAGTGGGTGCTAATCCAGAGTCTGGCCTACTCCAGAGTGGAGCCTAATCCAGAAGGGATGCTACTCCAGAGTGGGCCCTGCTCTAGAGTGGGTGCTACTCCAGAGTGCGTGCCTACTCCAGAGTGGGGCCTACTCCAGAGTGGGGCCTACTCCAGAGTGGGACCTACAATTAACTCCAGAGTGGGGCCTACTCCACAGTGGGGCCTACTCCACAGTGGGTGCTACTCCGGAGTGGAGCCTACTTCGGAGTGGGTGCCTACTCCAGAGTGGGGCCTACTCCAGAGTGGGGCCTACTCCAGAGTGGGGCCTACTCCAGAGTGGGTGCTACTCCAGAGTGGGTGCCTACTCCAGAGTGGGGCCTACTCCAGAGTGGGGCCTACTCCAGAGTGGGGCCTACTCCAGAGTGGAGCCTACTCCAGAGTGGAGCCTACTCCAGAGTGGGTGCCTACTCCAGAGTGGGGCCTACTCCAGAGTGGGGCCTACTCCACAGTGGGGCCTACTCCAGAGTGGGGCCTACTCCACAGTGGGGCCTACTCCACAGTGGGTGCTACTCCAGAGTGGGTGCCTACTCCAGAGTGGGGCCTACTCCAGAGTGGGGCCTACTCCAGAGTGGGGCCTACTCCAGAGTGGGGCCTACTCCAGAGTGGGGCCTACTCCACAGTGGGGCCTACTCCACAGTGGGTGCTACTCCAGAGTGGGTGCCTACTCCAGAGTGGGGCCTACTCCAGAGTGGGGCCTACTCCAGAGTGGGGCCTACTCCAGAGTGGGGCCTACTCCAGAGTGGGGCCTACTCCAGAGTGGAGCCTACAATTAACTCCAGTGTGGGGCCTACTCCACAGTGGGGCCTACTCCACAGTGGGGCCTACTCCAGAGTGGGGCCTACTCCAGAGTGGGGCCTACTCCAGAGTGGGGCCTACTCCAGAGTGGGGCCTACTCCAGAGTGGGGCCTACTCCACAGTGGGGCCTACTCCAGAGTGGGGCCTACTCCAGAGTGGGGCCTACTCCACAGTGGGTGCTACTCCACAGTGGGGCCTACTCCAGAGTGGGTGCTACTCCACAGTGGGGCCTACTCCAGAGTGGGTGCTACTCCACAGTGGGGCCTACTCCAGAGTGGGGCCTACTCCACAGTGGGGCCTACTCCACAGTGGGTGCTACTCCACAGTGGGGCCTACTCCAGAGTGGGTGCTACTCCACAGTGGGGCCTACTCCACAGTGGGGCCTACTCCACAGTGGGGCCTACTCCACAGTGGGTGCTACTCCACAGTGGGGCCTACTCCAGAGTGGGTGCCTACTCCAGAGTGGAGCCTACAATTAACTCCAGTGTGGGGCCTACTCCACAGTGGGGCCTACTCCAGAGTACGTGAATGGGCAGTCGCTTAAGCGATCATGCTGAATATAAAATTTGTGCAGCCATGTGGTATCGTAGTCACGCAACACATCAATCATGTATGCACACAGGGTGGCTTCTAAACGTAGAGCAAGTTAGTGCTCTAGTCAATATATATAGATTAGCTCTTTTAGAGTACAGGCCTAGTTCACATTACATGATGTAGAGCTACTTACCCATCTCACTAACAGGCCGGAAGGCAGATTGAGGGGTACTATTCGATACAAAACGAGACTTCTCTGAAGATGTTGTCAAGCCAGTTCCAGCTATTATGCAGTTCAACAAAATAAATAATAGAAAAAGAAATATCAAACGCTTCAACCCTTCAAGTGATTTAAAAACAAAAACAGTCAGGCATTATTTTGAAATAGCAAGTATAGCCTTCAGGTTGAAAAAAACTAATGAAACCACATTCTTTCTTTTTTCAAAAGCTGTCATATGAGTTCCATTGTACAGGTCTTGCATGGTGTCATGTCTACCTACAGAGTTTGTACATGTATTTGTCACACTGGTTTTGCATTTAAATATCATACACAAAACAGCTGAATAATAGCAACGGGAGACTTTCGGGACGCTTGGAGGCAGCAGACTTACCGAGTAAAATCCATTGTTGTCGATAACGTGCGCATGCTCAGATCTACATGTATATAGGCAATAGACTTTTACCTGGTAAGTCTGCTGCCACCTAGCGTTCCAAAGTCTCCTATTGATTTGACTTACTTGTTTGTACACTAACATCATAGACAGCCATGCAATAGTCAGTTCTGTATCTATCAAAACCAGCAGCTAACTGAAGAGAAACAGAAATACTGATATTTATAATAGGTCGAATAGGTTTCCTGGTGCAGTGTTTCTTGGGTGACACAGCAGACACACACCACGGTGTTTTGTACATCCGAGGGAAAAAATGGCACCTGGAGCAAAGCCAAGAGTGCCATTTGCCCCTGGAGTTGTACAAAACTAGTGGACCCCTAAAACAGCATGCAACAAATGTTTTGCAGGAGGGGCAACAGGGAAACAAACATTATAAAGTAAAATAAATTATGTCTCTTTATTAATTGATTGTTGAAAATTTCATTTTGCTGAACAAATTCAATCGCTTTTAAACAGGCAATTCCCCATTTGAATTTGAATAATTTGGGTTGAAGATCTGTATTCTGATCTCGTCTTTGGTACAGGAAAGAAAACTCCTCTTTGGATGTGTTTTTGTTGTCATCTTTAACATTATTACAAGGAAACTGGCACAGTTAAAATAAGAGAGGAAGAACAACCGAACAAACTTTAACAACAATAGCTGTCATTAACACAAATATTGCTTTACACTATGAAAATATTTGTAAGCAGTAAAGCAAACATTGTATCCCACCAGGATCAGTTTGGTTTAAAGGTAAATAGGTAATGTCAGCAAGTTAAACCATTCAATGATTAGTTCTCAAACACAACAACAAGACTCTTAAACTGTTTTCATTTGCAAAGTTATTTATACGTCAGTAGACAAACGCTGCATCATGAATGTGCTAAAGCCAATATTTTGTAATATTCTTCACGATCACAAATGAAACACTATGTGAATTTAACATATTTATTGTGCCATGAAGGTTACCACTCACCCATTTCGGTTCCACAGTGTTCCAGGCCAGACTAGTACACATCTTGTTGTGCTTAACTGGGAATTCAGTCCCTACTAAGCCCATCTGAGAGGAGGTACATGTAGGGTCTACCAAAAAGGCAGTCAAGATGACCTTACCGCTTGATAAGCCAACCGCTATTATGTCATCAGACGACTGCTTAGGACACCAGCAAAAACACTGACAAAAACAAAGACAAATATCATAAATCTTTCTTATTTTTTGAGTTTTTACATGAAAATAGAAAACAAGACTGAGATGACTGAGTACTACCGTTCTGATTAGTAATATTACATGGTTCATGCAGAGCCTACAGGTAGAAAGATTCACAAGTTTCTTGCTTCAGGATACATGTATCATGACTTTTCACAATACAAACAAATCTTGGTGTTGGACACAGAAATGATCCTGGTAGTGTGGACTGACCTTTTCACACTACAACTTTTCAATATGGTGTCAATCTGGATAGAGTGCTTTAATTGTGTTGAGACCAACCCTGCTCGGGAGGTGGGTTGAGATATCATGATCCGGGTTAATTTTCGGAAATGAGCCTTGTAAAAAAATCGCTGCAAAGCATCACTATGCGTTACACGCACCAAGATGCATCATGATTCACTATGTTGCGTTACGACGCGTCCCACTTTGATCCGTGTAAGACCTTTCAGTGTGAAACTTGTGCACATTACACGGATCAAAAGTTAGACGTGTAACACAGAAACTAGCACAAAAATGAAGCAGTTTGTAATTGTAACCGTGTTGATTTACAGAGTCAACATGGACCCTATCTGGATAAGTTTTGACACGGATCAAAAGTCGATTGTGTGAAAAGGCCTTCAGATTCTAACCCAATATAGAATAATAATAATTTTAAGTTTTTATATAACACTTTTTCACCCCCAAAGGATGTCCCAAAGCGCTTCAAATTATTACCCCTGGTCACTGGGCCTTAAATCAATCCTTTAACTATCTCAGCAGACTAGGGAGTATAGAGCCTTGTGCAACAAATCTGCCCTACTTGGCTAAATCAATCACAAGAACAATATCTGCCCTCACAGGGAATTTGGGTCATCTCGTACCCAAGTCAACTCGTACCCAAGTCAAAGTCAACTCGTACCCAAGTCAACTCGTACCCAAGTCATCTCGTACCCAAGTCAACTCGTACCCAAGTCAACTCGTACCCGAGTCAACTCGTACCCAAGTCAACTCGTACCCAAATAAATTTTTACAAAATTTTGGAGTTTCAACTCGTACAGATAAATATTGTGGTTTATTTGATTTTTGTTATGTAAATCATATATTTTTTATTCATTGTTGTAATGATTTCTTTTTTCATGTTGCAGATACATGTAAAAGATAATCAGAACATACGCAGATGAAGGAATTGAATGAATTTTTATCATGAAATTTTCTAATGAGAACCCTTTAACAAGAAAAACACGAAACGTTTGCGTACTATACATTGTATGTTTTTATATTGAATGAGTTTGTTTTGAAGCAAAAAAGAGAAGAACTTGAACCTTAAAAAAAATTAACCCTTTTTATGTCTCATATGTCTTTATAAGCACCAAACACCGAAAAAAAGAAAAAAGAAAAAAAAGGCAGAAGAGAGATGAACATCTAGCATTATTTAAAATGAAATTCGTGAGAAGGTATTGTTTTTAATAAAAGTGAGTAGAACATCAATTTTATTTCCCGTCGCTTATAAAATCACGTCGCACGGATTCTCCGTATCGGCATACAACTTACGTTATACGGTACGAGTTGACTTGGGTACGAGTTGACCTGGGTACGAGTTGACTTGGGTACGAGTTGACTTGGGTACGAGTTGACTTGGGTATAATAATTTGGGTACGAGTTGACTTGGGTTCGAGTTGACTTGGGTACGAGTTGACCTGTTTCGCTCACAGGTACCCATTTACCCCTGGAAGGAGAGAAGCAGTTACAGTTAAGTGTCTTGCTCAGGGACACAAGTGTCACGACCGGGATTCAAACCCACACTCTGCTGAACAGAATCAGCAGAGCTTGAATTCGGTGCTATTATCCGCTCGGCCATGTACACACCATACCCTGACGCTTTTGCCACCAGAGTTGAGTCATACACAAAGATTGCTGGCCAAACTTGTGAGTTTACCATTGAAGTTGCTTTCTCCTGGGTATGAGCAGAGTGTACTGTTTAAAGCGTTGAGACCACAACAGCTCTTTTCAGAGCCATAACACTCCTCCCAAACCTGCAAGTTCACTAGTTAAAGTTACTTGTTATTCAAAATGACGATTGAGTTGTTACTACTCACTCTGATTAGCTGTAGATCACTCTTAGTGCTGACATACAAGTCTGTCTTACTTGCTTGTAATCTAGCATACATATTACTATCCTGACTGATCAGCTGTATCTGAGACTGGCTGGATGATAGTAAATCAGATTCCACCATATAAAGGTTCATATCATAACGATCCGTATTCAAGGCTACAAACACATCAGGGTCAGTAGGGGACCACTGTAGGTCCCACTTAGCACCTGTAGTAGGAAGGAATGAATTAACATTTAAAAACTTTAGTAGCCATTCATAAATACCTAGATAAATAGATAGTTTCGCTATTCCTATTGGTGGAGAGCGCGTCACGTGGGTGTGTATAAACCTTTGTTTATGACCGGTAAACCTTTGTTAATTCATGGGCGTGACACACGACCTTGCACCTGTTCTTTTAAGACAGTTTCTTCATTCCTATTGGTCGAGAGCAACAGCTGAAACAGTTGTGTCACATCACGCGATACGCGCGACGCGCACAGCATTCCCTTATAAGGAGTTGTTTACCCGAGGGCGGCGGAGGGATTTACCATTTCATAGCTGGAGGGGTGTTGTGTTGAAAGAAATCACTTAACAATTATAATGTTTGCATTTATTTTAGTTTTTTACCAAAGAGTGATGATGTTGTTGACTGAAAAGGTATTTATGAATGGGAATCAAAGTGTGTTGAATCGGTTTGATAATTTACCTCGACTTCGTCTGAGTAAAATTTTCAAGAACCAGGCCTCGTTGGGATTAAACCAGTAGTTGAAAACCTCTTCACCACACATTGATTCCCATATTAATAAAGAATGCTACACACGGGTCAATCTGTATCTTTCAAAATTTCATATTTTACTTCCTCGTCAATGGAGATCCTAAAATATTCTAGAAGTGGCACAATTCAATAGGGGACTTTCGGACACCTGGTGGCGGCAGATTTACCAGGTAAAATCCATTGTTCTCGTTAGCGCATGGTCAGAACTACGTATCCGTTCAAGTTAGCCAAGTTTTGGATTTTTTTTTGCAAAGTATAGGTCCTAAGTCCAGGTATGTGTCCCTTGAGGGCGCTAGCATGTTTTTCCGACAAGCATAAACCCCTCTCATTCAACGAGAGAGACCCCGTGTTTTATACACTGACAGGGTTCTCCAAAACATTCTCAAAATACCAAATGCACCCGGACAAAAAATGCCGCGCCAGGACAAAATCGTTGTCCCGAGACAAAACATTTCAAAAAACACATAGGCCCCTATAAAACAAACACAAACAATTTAATTCAGAAGCCTTATCCTTCAACATACCTGAGGAAGTCATAATAATGATGGTTGGTATTACATCTGGTTCAGAAGAAATGAAGCAATGACTCAACAGTTACCACGTCTGTAAATGCAGAAAATAAATCCTGTCCAAGTTAATTGTATCATGGAGGTTCTTCCTCCATGATTGTATACAGTAAAACAACAACATGCTAAGTGGATGACGGCCGGACGGGAGGAGGGTTACGCTATGGGCATACGTTATTATCGCAACTAGTATTGTAGCGTCATACGTTATCGACCCTCATATGTTTTCGGTCCCCAACTTTGATTCCTGTTGGAAAAGTTTCCGTATGGCACCACCACTTTTTCATTCGATATGAAATAATATAGTATCTAATTTACCTCAATGAGATATCCCTTTTTGTAAAAATGAGTGAAAAAGTGGTGGCGCCATACGGAAAGTTATCCTTCCTGTTTACCGCGAGATTGTGCAAGCTACACCGGTGACAGAAGCTATGCAGTTTACTCACAGTCTGTATTTTCATCAGGCTTTAAAATCATGCTGAGAAAAAAGTTTCCTGTTGTTGGTTATGCTCAAAAATTTATAAAACGATTCATTTTTGGTACTAATCACTAATCATTCAAATGAGTCAAAAACATCATCCAACCTCGAAAGTTCAAAACAAAATTACTATCTGCTAGATTGAGTTTCATTCTGCTTTAGTCACTAGATGGATCACGTGAGGTGGTTACTATTTGGGATTCTATGGTGTGCAAATGTGGGGAAAATATTAAAATATTTTGAGTGAAAATGACAACAATTTTTAAATTGTATTTGGCAATGTCGTACATGCATAAGCAATGTTAATGGCTAACTGAGATCCGCTAACTGTCTCTCGCAACGTAAAACCAAAACTTTAAAAATTTCAACACACCATGAAGTGTAAGTGTTATTGTTAAAAAATTGGATAGATGATTTGAAAAAAAATATTTAGTTTTTGATAGTGAACAATTTTCCTGTTATCCTACTGAAAACACATATGACACATGGAGGTAGAATTAGTACGACACCAGGATAGCATGATTGATTGAATTGAATACACAAATAAAACAATAACATCATGATCCATGTAGCCCAACAATAAACTGTAGGCTAGCTGTACTGCTTTATTTCTACTATTAAATAATAGTAAATATGTAGGGGTTCCACTAAGTTGTTACCTTTAATATTGTATCACGGAAGGCAGGAACCACCATCCACTGGAAAAGAGACTGGTGTACTGTGACCAGACTGAACTTCAGTCTGAAGTGAGCACCAAATTTGGTGATAGCAAAAACATTTGGTGCTGTGTGTTATGTGTTCCTTCAACTGCCACTTTATTGTAGCCTTTGATCGAGTAGCTCGCGGCTTCCTCGATGGAGCTTTACGTGTTGACTATATCTATCATCAACAGACATGACCGCTGCCAAACCTGAACAAAGACTAATTTCATGTTTATTGGCAAAGGAAGCATAGAGGGCGCTAACGCTTTATTATGCAAATCAGCTTATAAGGCCGTGTCCGAAACGACGACTTCGGCTACAGCTACGTCTAGATCAGCGCGTCTACCAGTGTTGAAGAATAGGCAGACGCGCGCGATCTAGCCGTAGCTGTAGCCGAAGTCGCCGTTTCGGACACGGCCTAAACAATGGGTGCGTGATGGAGCCTTTTCGAAACCACGGCTTCGGCTTCAGGCTCCGTTCTCTCGTGTGAAGCCCTGAACGCCAACACAAAGCACGCGTAATAATGTCAAAACACGGCTAGCCTGAACCGAATCCAAAGTCGTAACTGACGAGTGACATAATTTTCTCACAAAGCATGAATGATAACATTGGCACTGCCAAAGGAGGCTTTGGTCGTGGCCGTTTGAATCGTTGATGAACAGATCGAGGTCATGAAACCAAAATCTGCCCATATAAGGTATTAATAATGAACCACGAGGGGTAGTGACTGACTGGGTACAAACACTCTTATATTGTGGGATTGACTCGGCAAAAAAATATGTAAATGGAATTTAAGTTTGTATTTCTTAAAGGCGTAGACACTATTGGTAATTACTCAAAATAATTATTAGCATTAAACCTCACTTGGTAAAGAGTAATGGGAAGAGGTTGGCAGCATAAAACATTGTGAGAAACGGCTCCCTCTGAAGTGGAGTAGTTTTCGAGATAGAAGTAATTTTCCACGAATTTGATTTCGAGACCTCAACGAAATCAACCATCTAAACGCACACAACTTCGTTTGACTAGGGTGTTTTCTTCTTTCATTTTTATCTCGCAACTTTGATGACCGAATGAGCTCAAATTTTCACAGGTTAGTTATTTTATGCATATGTTGAGATACACCAACTGTGAAGGCTAGTCTTTGACAATTACCAATAGTGTCCACTGCCTTTAAAAGACAGAATCTCTCGTGTACACACGCGTAGCAGGAGGTTCTTGCCGTGGTTCCCTCCCCCGTAACTCTGCCCCACCCCCTCCCCACCATACAATGAATTGTGCACTTTTTTAAATAGCGCCCTCTCTTGAATCAACCCCTTACCTTTCAGCCAATGATAATTCCCCAATAATAATAAGGGTGGGCAGAGACAAGCGGTATTTTGAGTGTTGCCGCGATAATGGGGACAGAATCTCGTGCCACACCGGGCTACGTACTTTTCATCACAGGGAAAGTTTTGGTCGGCTATGTTGTTTATTTTTTTATCTCAGGGGTTTGTATTACACAAATTAAACAGTGAGAATAGGGTGGGTGTATCTTGGTCAAAGTGACACCCTCTGTACTTCCAGGCTGTTAAATATCTTTTGCTTCTACTTCTTTCAACCGTAAACCCGTTTACTATAGTATATCCACCAACCAATGCCACTGGTTGGTGAACTCGGATAAAGAATTAGACCCTTTTTTAAAGCTGTAAGCAGACGTTTTCTGTCTTTTACCAACTTGCGTGACTCAACCAGCCCTGTACAGCCGCTGCAGGGCATATGATAAACAAAGTTGTATAGGACGCCGTACTACGGTATGCCTGAACTGTTGTATAGGAATGATGAACATCGGTTTTACTGTTCACCAAATCTGTATTTCCCACTTGTTTACAAATGCATTTGAATAATACAATTCATTACGTCATAGTGGGTATTATTTCTTGCAAAGTCAGAGCATTTCTTGAAAGACAACGGAGAGCTTTTAACCAAACTACCAGAGAGTTTTCTGCCCTTTAGCTTGTAAAGGGGGTAACTCTGTAAGGGGTGACTTTGTAAGGGGGCGACTTTGTCAGGGGGTAACTTTGTCAGGGGGCGACTTTGTAAAGGGGGTAACTCTGTAATGGGCGACTTTGTAAAGGGGGTAACTCTGTAAGGGGTGACTTTGTAAGGGGGTAACTCTGTACGGGGCGACTTTGTAAAGGGGGTAACTCTGTAAGGGGTGATTTGTAAAGGTGGTAACTCTGTAAAAGGTGACTTAGTAAATGGGGTAACTATGTAAGGGGCGACTTTGTAAAGGGGTGACTTTGTAAGGGGGTGACTTTGTAAAGGGGGTAACTCTGTTAGGGGCGACCTTGTAAAGGGGGTAACTCTGTAAGGGGCGACTTTGTAAAGGGGGTAACTCTGTAAGAGGCGATTTTGTAAGAGGTGACTTTGCAAAGGGGGTGACTTTGTAAGGGGGTGACTTTGTAAAGGGGGTGACTTTGTAAGGGGGTGACTTTGTAAAGGGAGTGACTTTGTAAGGGGGTGACTTTGTAAAGGGGGTAACTCTGTAAGGGGCGACTTTGTAAAGGGGGTGACTTTGTAAGGGGCGACTTTGTAAAGGGGGTGACTTTGTAAGGGGCGACTTTGTAAGGGGGTAACTTTGTCAGGGGGCGACTATGTAAAGGGGGTAACTCTGTTAAGGGCGACTTTGTAAAGGGGGTAACTCTGTAAGGGGCGACTTTGTAAAGGGGTGACTTTGTAAGGGGCGACTTTGTAAAGGGGGTGACTTTGTAAGGGGCGACTTTGTAAGGGGGTAACTTTGTCAGGGGGCGACTTTGTAAAGGGGGTAACTCTGTAAGGGGCGACTTTGTAAAGGGGGTAACTCTGTAAGTGGCGACTTTGTAAAGGGGTGACTTTGTAAGGGGCGACTTTGTAAGGGGGTAACTTTGTCAGGGGGCGACTTTGTAAAGGGGGTAACTCTGTAAGGGGCGACTTTGTAAAGGGGGTGACTTTGTAAGGGGCGACTTTGTAAAAGGGTGACTTTGTAAGGGGCGACTTTGTAAAGGAGGTGACTTTGTAAGGGGCGACTTTGTAAAGGGGGTGACTTTGTAAGGTGCGACTTTGTAAGGGGGTAACTTTGTCAGGGGGCGACTTTGTAAAGGAGGGTAATTCTGTCAGGGGGTTACTTTGTAAAGGGGGTGACTTTGTAAGGGGGTAACTTTGTCAGGGGGCGACTTTGTAAAGGGGGTAACTCTGTAAGGGGCGACTTTGTCAGGGGGTTACTTTGTAAGGGGGTAACTTTGTTAGGGGGTGACTTTGTAAAGGGGTGACTTTGTAAGGGGCGACTTTGTAAAGGGGGTAACTCTGTAAGGGGGTGACTTTGTAAGGGGGCGACTTTGTCAGGGGGTAACTTTGTCAGGGGGCGACTTTGTAAAGGGGGTAACTCTGTAAGGGGCGACTTTGTAAAGGGGGTAACTCTGTAAGGGGTGACTTTGTAAGGGGTTAACTCTGTACGGGGCGACTTTGTAAAGGGGGTAACTCTGTAAGGGGTGATTTGTAAAGGGGGTAACTCTGTAAGGGGTGACTTAGTAAATGGGGTAACTATGTAAGGGGCGACTTTGTAAAGGGGTGACTTTGTAAGGGGGTGACTTTGTAAAGGGGGTAACTCTGTTAGGGGCGACTATGTAAAGGGGGTAACTCTGTAAGGGGCGACTTTGTAAAGGGGGTAACTCTGTAAGGGGCGATTTTGTAAGAGGTGACTTTGCAAAGGGGGTGACTTTGTAAGGGGGTGACTTTGTAAAGGGGGTGACTTTGTAAGGGGGTGACTTTGTAAAGGGAGTGACTTTGTAAGGGGGTGACTTTGTAAAGGGGGTAACTCTGTAAGGGGCGACTTTGTAAAGTGGGTGACTTTGTAAGGGGCGACTTTGTAAGGGGGTAACTTTGTCAGGGGGCGACTATGTAAAGGGGGTAACTCTGTTAGGGGCGACTTTGTAAAGGGGGTAACTCTGTAAGGGGCGACTTTGTAAAGGGGTGACTTTGTAAGGGGCGACTTTGTAAAGGGGGTGACTTTGTAAGGGGCGACTTTGTAAGGGGGTAACTTTGTCAGGGGGTGACTTTGTAAAGGGGGTAACTCTGCAAGGGGCGACTTTGTAAAGGGGGTAACTCTGTAAGTGGCGACTTTGTAAAGGGGTGACTTTGTAAGGGGCGACTTTGTAAGGGGGTAACTTTGTCAGGGGGCGACTTTGTAAAGGGGGTAACTCTGTAAGGGGCGACTTTGTAAAGGTGGTGACTTTGTAAGGGGCGACTTTGTAAAAGGGTGACTTTGTAAGGGGCAACTTTGTAAAGGGGGTGACTTTGTAAGGGGCGACTTTGTAAAAGGGGTAACTCTGTAAGGGGCGACTTTGTAAAGGAGGTGATTTTGTAAGGGGCGACTTTGTAAAGGGGGTGACTTTGTAAGGTGCGACTTTGTAAGGGGGTAACTTTGTCAGGGGGCGACTTTGTAAAGGAGGGTAATTCTGTCAGGGGCGACTTTGTAAAGGGGGTGACTTTGTAAGGGGGTAACTTTGTCAGGGGGCGACTTTGTAAAGGGGGTAACTCTGTAAGGGGCGACTTTGTAAAGGGGGTAACTCTGTAAAAGGCGACTTTGTAAAGGGGGTGACTTTGTAAGGGGCGACTTTGTAAGGGGGTAACTTTGTCAGGGGCGACTTTGTAAAGGGGGTAACTCTGTAAGGGGCGACTTTTTAAAAGGGGGTAACTCTGTAAGGGGCGACTTTGTAAAGGGGGTAACTCTGTAAGGGGCGACTTTGTAAAGGGGGTGACTTTGTAAGGGGCGACTTTGTAAAGGGGGAGACTTTGTAAGGGGCGACTTTGTAAGTGGGTAATTTTGTAAGGGGCGACATTGTAAAGGGGGTAACTCTGTAAGGGGCTACTTTGTAAAGGGGGTGACTTTGTAAGGGGCGACTTTGTAAAGGGGTGACTTTGTAAGGGGCGACTTTGTAAGGGGGTAACTTTGTCAGGGGGCGACTTTGTACAGGGGTAACTCTGTAAGGGGCGACTTTGTAAAGGGGGTAACTCTGTAAGGGGTGACTTTGTAAGGGGGTAACTCTGTAAGGGGCGACTTTGTAAAGGGGGTAACTCTGTAAGGGGTGACTTTGTAAAGGGGGTAACTCTGTAAGGGGTGACTTTGTAAAGGGGGTAACTATGTAAGGGGCGACTTTGTAAAGGGGGTAACTCTGTAAGGGGCGACTTTGTAAAGGGGGTAACTCTGTAAGGGGTGACTTTGTAAAGGGGGTAACTCTGTAAGGGGCGACTTTGTAAAGGGGGTGACTTTGTAAGGGGCGACTTTGTAAAAGGGTGACTTTGTAAGGGGCGACTTTGTAAAGGAGGTGACTTTGTAAGGGGCGACTTTGTAAAGGGGGTGACTTTGTAAGGTGCGACTTTGTAAGGGGGTAACTTTGTCAGGGGGCGACTTTGTAAAGGAGGGTAATTCTGTCAGGGGGTTACTTTGTAAAGGGGGTGACTTTGTAAGGGGGTAACTTTGTCAGGGGGCGACTTTGTAAAGGGGGTAACTCTGTAAGGGGCGACTTTGTCAGGGGGTTACTTTGTAAGGGGGTAACTTTGTTAGGGGGTGACTTTGTAAAGGGGTGACTTTGTAAGGGGTGACTTTGTAAAGGGGGTAACTCTGTAAGGGGGTGACTTTGTAAGGGGGCGACTTTGTCAGGGTGTAACTTTGTCAGGGGGCGACTTTGTAAAGGGGGTAACTCTGTAAGGGGCGACTTTGTTAAGGGGGTAACTCTGTAAGGGGTGACTTTTTAAGGGGGTAACTCTGTACGGGGCGACTTTGTAAAGGGGGTAACTCTGTAAGGGGTGATTTGTAAAGGGGGTAACTCTGTTAGGGGTGACTTAGTAAATGGGGTAACTATGTAAGGGGCGACTTTGTAAAGGGGTGACTTTGTAAGGGGGTGACTTTGTAAAGGGGGTAACTCTGTTAGGGGCGACTTTGTAAAGGGGGTAACTCTGTAAGGGGCGACTCTGTACAGGGGCTAACTCTGTAAGGGGCGATTTTGTAAGAGGTGACTTTGCAAAGGGGGTGACTTTGTAAGGGGGTGACTTTGTAAAGGGGGTGACTTTGTAAGGGGGTGACTTTGTAAAGGGAGTGACTTTGTAAGGGGGTGACTTTGTAAAGGGGGTAACTCTGTAAGGGGCGACTTTGTAAAGGGGGTGACTTTGTAAGGGGCGACTTTGTAAAGGGGGTGACTTTGTAAGGGGCGACTTTGTAAGGGGGTAACTTTGTCAGGGGGCGACTTTGTAAAGGGGGTAACTCTGTAAGGGGCGACTTTGTAAAGGGGGTAACTCTGTAAAAGGCGACATTGTAAAGGGGGTGACTTTGTAAGGGGCGACTTTGTAAGGGGGTAACTTTGTCAGGGGCGACTTTGTAAAGGGGGTAACTCTGTAAGGGGCGACTTTGTAAAGGGGGTAACTCTGTAAGGGGCGACTTTGTAAAGGGGGTAACTCTGTAAGGGGCGACTTTGTAAAGGGGGTAACTCTGTAAGTGGCGACTTTGTAAAGGGGTGACTTTGTAAGGGGCGACTTTGTAAGGGGGTAACTTTGTCAGGGGGCGACTTTGTAAAGGGGGTAACTCTGTAAGGGGCGACTTTGTAAAGGGGGTGACTTTGTAAGGGGCGACTTTGTAAAAGGGTGACTTTGTAAGGGGCAACTTTGTAAAGGGGGTGACTTTGTAAGGGGCGACTTTGTAAAAGGGGTAACTCTGTAAGGGGCGACTTTGTAAAGGAGGTGATTTTGTAAGGGGCGACTTTGTAAAGGGGGTGACTTTGTAAGGTGCGACTTTGTAAGGGGGTAACTTTGTCAGGGGGCGACTTTGTAAAGGAGGGTAATTCTGTCAGGGGCGACTCTGTAAAGGGGGTGACTTTGTAAGGGGGTAACTCTGTAAAAGGCGACTTTGTAAAGGGGGTGACTTTGTAAGGGGCGACTTTGTAAGGGGGTAACTTTGTCAGGGGCGACTTTGTAAAGGGGGTAACTCTGTAGGGGCGACTTTGTAAAGGGGGTAACTCTGTAAAAGGCGACTTTGTAAAGGGGGTGACTTTGTAAGGGGCGACTTTGTAAGGGGGTAACTTTGTCAGGGGCGACTTTGTAAAGGGGGTAACTCTGTAAGGGGCGACTTTGTAAAGGGGGTAACTCTGTAAGGGGCGACTTTGTAAAGGGGGTAACTCTGTAAGGGGCGACTTTGTAAAGGGGGTGACTTTGTAAGGGGCGACTTTGTAAAGGGGGAGACTTTGTAAGGGGCGAACTTGTAAGTGGGTAATTTTGTAAGGGGCGACATTGTAAAGGGGCTAACTCTGTAAGGGGCTACTTTGTAAAGGGGGTGACTTTGTAAGGGGCGACTTTGTAAAGGGGTGACTTTGTAAGGGGCGACTTTGTAAGGGGGTAACTTTGTCAGGGGGCGACTTTGTACAGGGGTAACTATGAAGGGGCGACTTTGTAAAGGGGGTAACTCTGTAAGGGGTGACTTTGTAAGGGGGTAACTCTGTAAGGGGCGACTTTGTAAAGGGGGTAACTCTGTAAGGGGTGACTTTGTAAAGGGGGTAACTCTGTAAGGGGTGACTTTGTAAAGGGGGTAACTATGTAAGGGGCGACTTTGTAAAGGGGTAACTCTGTAAGGGGCGACTTTGTAAAGGGGGTAACTCTGTAAGGGGTGACTTTGTAAAGGGGGTAACTCTGTAAGGGGCGACTTTGTAAAGGGGGTGACTTTGTAAGGGGCGACTTTGTAAAAGGGTGACTTTGTAAGGGGCGACTTTGTAAAGGAGGTGACTTTGTAAGGGGCGACTTTGTAAAGGGGGTGACTTTGTAAGGTGCGACTTTGTAAGGGGGTAACTTTGTCAGGGGGCGACTTTGTAAAGGAGGGTAATTCTGTCAGGGGGTTACTTTGTAAAGGGGGTGACTTTGTAAGGGGGTAACTTTGTCAGGGGGCGACTTTGTAAAGGGGGTAACTCTGTAAGGGGCGACTTTGTCAGGGGGTTACTTTGTAAGGGGGTAACTTTGTTAGGGGGTGACTTTGTAAAGGGGTGACTTTGTAAAGGGGGTGACTTTGTAAGGGGCGACTTTGTAAAAGGGGTAACTCTGTAAGGGGCGACTTTGTAAAGGAGGTGATTTTGTAAGGGGCGACTTTGTAAAGGGGGTGACTTTGTAAGGTGCGACTTCGTAAGGGGGTAACTTTGTCAGGGGGCGACTTTTTAAAGGAGGGTTATTCTGTCAGGGGCGACTTTGTAAAGGGGGAGACTTTGTAAGGGGGTAACTTTGTCAGGGGGCGACTTTGTAAAGTGGGTAACTCTGTAAGGGGCGACTTTGTAAAGGGGGTAACTCTGTAAAAGGCGACTTTGTAAAGGGGGTGACTTTGTAAGGGGCGACTTTGTAAGGGGGTAACTTTGTCAGGGGCGACTTTGTAAAGGGGGTAACTCTGTAAGGGGCGACTTTGTAAAGGGGGTAACTCTGTAAGGGGCGACTTTGTAAAGGGGGTAACTCTGTAAGGGGCGACTTTGTAAAGGGGGTGACTTTGTAAGGGGCGACTTTGTAAAGGGGGAGACTTTGTAAGGGGCGAACTTGTAAGTGGGTAATTTTGTAAGGGGCGACATTGTAAAGGGGGTAACTCTGTAAGGGGCTACTTTGTAAATGGGGTGACTTTGTAAGGGGCGACTTTGTAAAGGGGTGACTTTGTAAGGGGCGACTTTGTAAGGGGGTAAATTTGTCAGGGGGCGACTTTGTACAGGGGTAACTCTGTAAGGGGCGACTTTGTAAAGGGGGTAACTCTGTAAGGGGTGACTTTGTAAGGGGGTAACTCTGTAAGGGGCGACTTTGTAAAGGGGGTAACTCTGTAAGGGGTGACTTTGTAAAGGGGGTAACTCTGTAAGGGGTGACTTTGTAAAGGGGGTAACTATGTAAGGGGCGACTTTGTAAAGGGGGTAACTCTGTAAGGGGCGACTTTGTAAAGGGGGTAACTCTGTAAGGGGTGACTTTGTAAAGGGGGTAACTCTGTAAGGGGCGACTTTGTAAAGGGGGTGACTTTGTAAGGGGCGACTTTGTAAAAGGGTGACTTTGTAAGGGGCGACTTTGTAAAGGAGGTGACTTTGTAAGGGGCGACTTTGTAAAGGGGGTGACTTTGTAAGGTGCGACTTTGTAAGGGGGTAACTTTGTCAGGGGGCGACTTTGTAAAGGAGGGTAATTCTGTCAGGGGGTTACTTTGTAAAGGGGGTGACTTTGTAAGGGGGTAACTTTGTCAGGGGGCGACTTTGTAAAGGGGGTAACTCTGTAAGGGGCGACTTTGTCAGGGGGTTACTTTGTAAGGGGGTAACTTTGTAAGGGGTGACTTTGTAAAGGGGGTAACTCTGTAAGGGGGTGACTTTGTAAGGGGGCGACTTTGTCAGGGGGTAACTTTGTCAGGGGGCGACTTTGTAAAGGGGGTAACTCTGTAAGGGGCGACTTTGTTAAGGGGGTAACTCTGTAAGGGGTGACTTTTTAAGGGGGTAACTCTGTACGGGGCGACTTTGTAAAGGGGGTAACTCTGTAAGGGGTGATTTGTAAAGGGGGTAACTCTGTTAGGGGTGACTTAGTAAATGGGGTAACTATGTAAGGGGCGACTTTGTAAAGGGGTGACTTTGTAAGGGGGTGACTTTGTAAAGGGGGTAACTCTGTTAGGGGCGACTTTGTAAAGGGGGTAACTCTGTAAGGGGCGACTTTGTAAAGGGGCTAACTCTGTAAGGGGCGATTTTGTAAGAGGTGACTTTGCAAAGGGGGTGACTTTGTAAGGGGGTGACTTTGTAAAGGGGGTGACTTTGTAAGGGGGTGACTTTGTAAAGGGAGTGACTTTGTAAGGGGGTGACTTTGTAAAGGGGGTAACTCTGTAAGGGGCGACTTTGTAAAGGGGGTGACTTTGTAAGGGGCGACTTTGTAAAGGGGGTGACTTTGTAAGGGGCGACTTTGTAAGGGGGTAACTTTGTCAGGGGGCGACTTTGTAAAGGGGGTAACTCTGTAAGGGGCGACTTTGTAAAGGGGGTAACTCTGTAAAAGGCGACTTTGTAAAGGGGGTGACTTTGTAAGGGGCGACTTTGTAAGGGGGTAACTTTGTCAGGGGCGACTTTGTAAAGGGGGTAACTCTGTAAGGGGCGACTTTGTAAAGGGGGTAACTCTGTAAGGGGCGACTTTGTAAAGGGGGTAACTCTGTAAGGGGCGACTTTGTAAAGGGGGTGACTTTGTAAGGGGCGACTTTGTAAAGGGGGAGACTTTGTAAGGGGCGACTTTGTAAGTGGGTAATTTTGTAAGGGGCGACATTGTAAAGGAGGTAACTCTGTAAGGGGCGACTTTGTAAAGGGGGTAACTCTGTAGGGGTGACTTTGTAAGGGGTGACTTTGTAAAGGGGGTAACTCTGTAAGGGGCGACTTTGTAAAGGGGGTAACTCTGTAAGGGGCGACTTTGTAAAGGGGGTAACTCTGTAAGGGGCGACTTTGTAAAGGGGGTAACTCTGTAAGGGGCGACTTTGTAAAGGGGTAACTCTGTAAGGGGCGACTTTGTAAAGGGGGTAACTCTGTAAGGGGGTGACTTTGTAAAGGGGGTAACTCTGTAAGGGGCGACTTTGTAAAGGGGTGATTTTGTAAGGGGGTGACTTTGTAAGGGGGTGACTCTGTAAGGGGGTGACTTTGTAAAGGGGGTAACTCTGTAGGGGTGACTTTGTAAAGGGGGTAACTCTGTAAGGGGCGACTTTGTAAAAGGGGTGACTTTGTAAGGGGGTGACTTTGTAAAGGGGGTAACTCTGTTAGGGGCGACTTTGTAAAGGGGGTTACTCTGTAAGAGGCGACTTTGTAAAGGGGGTAACTCTGTAAGGGGCGATTTTGTAAGGGGGTGACTTTGTAAAGGGGGTGACTTTGTAAAGGGAGTGACTTTGTAAGGGGGTGACTTTGTAAAGGGGGTAACTCTGTAAGGGGCGACTTTGTAAAGGGGGTGACTTTGTAAGGGGCGACTTTGTAAAGGGGGTGACTTTGTAAGGGGCGACTTTGTAAGGGGGTAACTTTGTCAGGGGGCGACTTTGTAAAGGGGGTAACTCTGTAAGGGGCGACTTTGTAAAGGGGGTAACTCTGTAGGGATGACTTTGTAAGGGGTGACTTTGTAAAGGGGGTAACTCTGTAAGGGGCGACTTTGTAAAGGGGGTAACTCTGTAAGGGGCGACTTTGTAAAGGGGGTAACTCTGTAAGGGGCGACTTTGTAAAGGGGGTAACTCTGTAAGGGGCGACTTTGTAAAGGGGGTAACTCTGTAAGGGGCGACTTTGTAAAGGGGGTAACTCTGTAAGGGGGTGACTTTGTAAAGTGGGTAACTCTGTAAGGGGCGACTTTGTAAAGGGGGTGACTTTGTAAGGGGGTAACTTTGTAAGGGGGTGACTCTGTAAGGGGGTGACTTTGTAAGGGGGTAACTTTGTAAGCGGGTGACTCCGTAAAGGGGGTGACCTCTTGTGGTACACAATGAAACAAAGTGTACAAGGAAGTCGTACTCCGGGTTATTTGACCGTTTTGATAACAAAAACCCAGTATGTAGTTTATTTTGTATCGTGTCCACCCTTCCCCCTTTCTCTCTTTTCTTTTTTCTATCCCTCTCACTGACAGAAAGTGGGGCTGCGCCCCACGTCCCCCTGGATCCGCGTCTGCAAAATAATTATAAGATTCCAACGTGAGACTTAATTTCTACTGTCCCCTCTCCTCTCCTCTGATGACCAGCCCCCAGCAATGGTGGCACAACGTGCAACCTATTAGGAGGACACTGAGACCGCTGCCAAAGGAGGTTTTGGTCGTGGCCGTTTGAATCGTTGATGAACAGATCGAGGTAATGAAACCAAAATCTGCCCATATAAGGTATCAATAATGAACCACAAGGGGGAGTGACTGATTGGGTACAAACACTCTTATATTGTGGGATTGACTCGGCAAAAAAATATGCTGTAAATGGAATTTAAGTTTGTATTTCTTAAAACACAGAATCTCTCGTGTACACCCGCGTAGCAGGAGGTTCTTGCCGTGGTCCCCCCCCCCCCGTAACTCTGCCCCACCCCCTCCCCACCATACAAAGAATTGTGCACTTTTTTAAATAGCGCCCTCTCTTGAATCAACCCCTTACCTTTCAGCCAATGATAACTCCCCAATCATCATAAAGGTGGGCAGAGACAAGCGGTATTTTGAGTGTTGCCGCGATAACGGGGAAAGAATCTCGTGCCACACCTGGATACGTACTTTTCATCACAGGGAAAGTTTTGGTCGGCTATGTTGTTTATTTTTTTAACTCAGGGGTTTGTATTACACAAATTAAGCATTGAGAATAGGGAGGGTGTATCTTGGTCAAAGTGACACCCTCTGTACTTCCAGGCTGATACATTTTGAAGATAGTACAAAGTTGTATCCTGTTCTGTGAAGTAAGAGGATTTGGGCACAAGGTAGGTTGTTTCTGTCTTTCAATAAATCATGCAGATAAGTGGTACGAGTAGTACGAATGCTAGTGCGGATGACTCGTGCACAGTAGTCGTACGGGTGGGCGTTGACAGTGTGTATACGGATACAGTACAGGTGGGTTTACAGCGTCGTGAATAATGTGACTGAATTGAGCAAGGCTCATCGGTGTATGGGTAAAAACCAAAACTAATATAATAGTTCAAGTAAATTACAATTACTTCCCTTTGCATGCACCACATTGCACTTCATCGTAAATCAAAAGAACACATTAAAATTGAAGAGTTTTTATTACAGCAAAGCACAACCTACATACGGAATTCCTACAGTTTTATTGCTCAATATTCCGATCTATTAAATAGCCATTAACGCATTAAAACTAACACCATATGTGATTAATTCCACACCTTTAAGTGTCATTTTATGAGCACCCTTTAGTCATTTCCAGTATGCGAAAGGTTATGGGGCCATTAGACTACACTGTATCTACAACATTGACACATTTGCATTAAGGATTTGTCTGAAAATTGTGTTGCTTTGATCGATTAGAGCTTGGGATACAACGAGTAAACAAACGCAGCTTATCTAAAGCGCTTGATGGTGGTGGAATCAAATATGCTGGGCACTATTTTATAGAGCTGTTTAAAGCAAAAATGTTGCTGAACACTTGTCTGCTGAGCAGAAATGAGCACGATACCAGTCACAAATTGTAAATGTGATATGGTAGTTTGGCTGCTAACCGATTTCTAGTAATTTTATTATGCTTATACATGTAGCCACCTTTCGTGCTTAAGAATCTCCCGGTACGATCTCGATCTGATTCGAGCTCAAGTCCACAGTCTCAAGGTGACCACATTGTCCAAAGATGCTACTGATATCACTCATGGAATTGCGAGCAAGGAGCAAGATTTTCAAACCATCAACAAGTTGACAATCCTCCAAATCAAAGTTCTTAATGTTGTTGTTAGAGAAATTCATTGTGACGATCTGTGGTAGAAGGCAGAACATCTCCGAGTGGAGTTGAACCAGCTGATTCTCGGAGAGATCCAAACGCTCCAGGGAGTCTGGTGGAAACGGGACAGCGACCCGTGAGATTGTTGGAGGTCAACTAGTCATGAGTTTGACATTATGGGAACCAAAGCAACACGATTCTTCAACAAGGCATAAACATCATCAACAACTGCAGTCGAACATTTATGATCAGTACAAAATGAAAAAGGTTTTATTCTATTATAAAATCATGTAAAAAATTACACAAGTCCTTTTACTCTTTAACTTGTATATCTCATGAAGCTGTATAGGAAGTTTGAAACGTTGAAATAAATCACACATTTTTGTACATGTATCAATGAATCATGTGTTTTAGTCAAATAGTTATTGACTCAGCTGGATGTCTCCCTTTTAACTACTGACTAATTATATTTCAGATCAAAACTTAACAGTGGCACAACTAGCATTTTAAAAAAGATTGAGGGGGGGTTTGCAAACAGGGGCAAAGGCATAGATTTGGGGGCTTTTTGGTGTAAGGAACCAATCATTGGAGCATGTTCTCGATTGCACTTATGGGGGGGGGGGTTCTGAAAGGGGTGCTCCCAGCCCCATTCCCAATGTTGGTTAAGCCACTGCAACTTGTTTTAAATACTTGAGTCATAAATGTACAACAGTCTTTGTATAACAGAATGTTTTCAAAGAGTGACAGCTTTGCTCATCAAAACCACTAGTCAAGTCCACGACCTCCGAGGCCAAGGCCTAGGCCAAGTCCTGGGTCTCCAAGGCCGAGGCAGAGTCCAAGACTTTAAGTAGCCAGGCAGAGTCCAAGACCAAGTCCGTCCAAGGTATTGCTTCGAGACCTCCAACATTGATCAGAACCGGAGAGCTCTTCTTCAGGCAAGCCAAATAACCAAAGCAAGGGCCTGAGTGATGTCCTAAATAGCAATTTCACCCTGAAGTACAACTGTAGCTCGTCCAAGTAGATCAACGCGCCCGTCATCCCGTACCCTCATCTCAATATCACCGCCCCTCTTTGAACACTGACGAGCTGTTAAAACACAATCAATATACAATCATGACTTGGGTTGTCAGTAGAGGGCGCTCTTGAACAATAATGTCACCAATTAAGATGTATCAACTTCACACACAAAACATCAAGTAGCAGTAGTAGACAAATCTGTTCCTATCAACATGGCGAGATCAATTTGATCTCATTGATTGTTTGATACAGAAATGTATCCTTATCAATGAAAGTGAGTTCTCAGTCCTAATCAGCTACGGTGAATCTCAAATCTCAATCCTACTCAACCATAAGTTTTTTGTCCTACTCGTCTAAAAATATCAAATCTCAATCCTAATTATCTGTACTGAGATTCCAAACTAACTCAGATTATGGTGAAAAGCAAATCTTACTCGATGAGTTAGATCAGCGGCATCCTAGCTTGGTGAGACCCTAATCCTACTGAGTGTTGGTGAGAGTGAGACCCTAGACCCTAGTCGCATTTTGTGATAGTGAGATCTCTTACCCTACACGGCAATCAGTCAGAATTCTACCAAAACTAAAGTGAGATCCAAACCCTACGAAACTCAGTGGTGAGTTTTGATCCTACTCAGTATTGTATACAACTAAATGTATCTCAATCATACTCGATGAGAATGAGAACTCAATCCTACTCAGCAAAAGCAGAATCTGAATCCTTTTCAGATAACAATGTAATCTACGTTTACATTTCACTATGAACACATTGCTTCATCTCACTCAACTGAGATCAACAGTAGCTTACATGTCAATTGTACGCCACTACTACTACCATTTTAAACATTAAGAAAGTATCAAATAAGATCAACATTTAAAATCTTACCATAAAGTTCTTTCTTGCTCAGTTTCTTTGCCCAGTAACCAGCTAAAACAGTGTGTGCAGAACCTGAACAAAAGATACAGTGAACATCTTTTTAATAAGGAAATAAAAGAGTAGGTGAGGAGGTCTTAAGTCGGCATTTAAAACTGGCAGGGATGTCCGTGTGAGAAATGATCGAGCCTTACATATGGCGAGGGTGAGAGAAGCAAATTATGGTCAAGTTCTTTGTTCAAGGGGATATCATCATGATGACCTCTGTGCACAAGACGGTTCTGTCACAACATTATATTTATACAACAAGATTATCTAAACTTTTCCAGTGTCTGGATCAACTAACCTGTAACAGGGTCTTCTGGGATACCGTTCCACGGAGAAAAATACCTGGAGATGAAATCATACTGTCTATCTTCTGCATCCACGGCACCGTTGTCACGGTTACCCTTCAGTGTCACTATAACACCCCGTACGTGAGAAGCATTAGGGGCAGCCATCATGGCTGTACAGTCTGGTTTCAGACTCTCCAAAGTGTCTCTGTAGAATAGGATAAAATAATACATAACTTTGTTTAGACTGGTTGCTCTCTTTTGAAATGAAGGCATTTTATACCCATCTAGCCTCCCTAAGCAGAATTTGATTTATATGACTGATAAGCGACCCCCTTCCAAACCCACAGGCACATTTACATTCCCCTTGTAGCATGACAAAACTTCAGTTTATAAGATCATATAGCATACTAATTAAGCTTGGGCGATATCGATTTATTTTATTCACGATATATCGCCGACAATATATCGCGACATTCGATATAATCGCGATTAATGAAATTTGACATCATCAGTCTTAAAACTCCAAGTGAAAGTTGTAGAAGAGACAGTCCTAGTATAAGAGAGGTGTTCTAATGACCTATTCTTCTGGTTTTACTCCAAACCTATGGGGTATCAGCTAGCAAATACATCGCGATATTTAATCGATATATCGATATATCGCAATTATCGCGATTATCGCGATATATCCCGATATATCGATATTTCGATATTTCGATTAAAACCAAATCCATCCGATATCGAAATCGTGTCCAAATTAATATCGCGATATTTGATAATATCGTGATATCGCCCAAGCTTAATACTAATTGCCAACATTTAACGGCAAAAGTAACAATTCTCATTCTAAACACTTACGAGTTCTAGTACCTTGTCTCAGAGTCCGAAAGTCTAAGCAGCAGTTTTTTAGTTGTTTCAGAATAAAAAACTTCTTGGGGTTTATAGTCACCAATGGTTACCTGTAAACAAATTGAGAAAAGTTGTCATTTTCAAATATTCAACCACCAGTCCAATTATTAGTAGCACAAATATCCAATAGTATACTTTTGTATGATTCTATTGAACTTGGGGTTATACTAAACTGATATGTGGATCGGGGGGGACAATTAAGATTGACCCTAAACTAATTGCTAAGAGAAGTGTGATGTCATAAAATTAAGGTGATACTGACAACTTGTCCTAAGTGCTTTGTGAATTTTGAGCCAAGGCATCAAAATGGAAGATGAGCTTTTTGTTTATTGAGCAACGTTTTAAGTAACTTACTCAAGAAGTTAGGGTTAAACAAAAGTATACCAGAAAAATTGGATCAAACAAAATTTCATGATTGATAATTTATTTGAAGGAAACTTACCTGAATTAGTTCTGATAGAGGTGCCTCATCCTAAACAAACCGAGAGAAAATAAAAAATATAAATGTTTTTTAGCTCAAACTTTACTATAGGGTCCAACTTTTGTAGGGATTCCATCCGGTGCAGTTGTGTTTAGTCAGCCGTAGGGCAACAAGGGGCAGAAAAGGATGTTAGTCAAAATTGTTGTGGTTACGCTCTTTACTTGCAAATTTATGGAAAAGTATCTGAGAAAGTCCGAATGAATACCTCTTTTGATGGTTTATTTAGAGGGAAATCCAAGCCGATGGACTTCCCTTCTCGACTCGCTATCAGCTCCCCACTCTTGGATTGAAACCTGATGGAATCACACCTGTTACCAACAACGTAAAACAAGGCTGCTGCAGATGCTAGGGTCGCATGGCCACAAAGATTGACCTCATTGGTGGGAGTGAACCAACGAATCTTCACCCGACTTGCTGTATGAAAGAAAAAGGATGTTAATAGGCAACAGAATCCCATTACGTCAAATAAATGCACATCTAGTAACACGCCCCGGTACGCAGAGCATTCACACACATGTTTTGGGTTTTTTGTTTATGCAAGTCGCCAGACACACAAATCCTGAAGGCCACTCCAAGGTGTGGGCTACAATTCAAGTATTTTTCCGGGGGTAGTTGCCACCTACTGACTCCTGTGGCTGAATTAGGGTTACCCCATTTACATTCCACACGAATGTAGGCTTGGGTATCATCCATTAGAAGCCTGGCTGGTAGAGCAAAAAGCACTACCTCCCCAACTTTACGAAAGTTACATAAATGATCGACTCTTGTATTTACCATTCTGAAATGATTCTTCCGGTTCGACCGTCTGTAAATAAGCCGTCTCTGATAGATTCATCTCAGCTGCAATTTTCATCTTAGTCTCATCTGGAATATCCTAAGTAGACAAAGTACAATAAAAAATGTAACGACAAGAATAAAATTGCTCCAAGTCCAGTAATCACAGACAAGTTTAGTTTCATTGTTTTCTAGATTAGTGGATGTACATCATGAGACATGACTCCACATGATGAGTCAGGTCAGAGTGAATTAACAAAAACTAATGATTTAGCCTTATACTTACACTTACAGGCCAACATTCCTCATGGTAAGGCGTCGGGCTGTGACGGTTTAAGTTCTTTTGTTATTAAACAGGCTAGGTATTCATTAGCGAAGCCATTAGCCGAGCTGTTCAATATGTCTTTTGCGTTAGGAATTTTTCCTGACGGGTTAAAAATAGGCAAAGTTACTCCAATACATAAAAAGGGCAAGAAGCATGATATTGAAAACTATAGACCCATCACAGTAGTATCTATATTCTCAAAAACTTTTGAAAAGTTAATTTATTCTAGATTAAACTCTTTGATAAACAAAAACAATATTTTTTCTGAATCCCAATTTGGATTTAGAGAAAATCACTCAACTGACCTAGCAATTTCTTATGTAGTTAATAAATTATCACAAGCTATTGATGACAAGAACATCTCTATTGGTATATTTTTGGATTTGTCCAAGGCTTTCGACACAGTTAATCATGAAATTTTGCTTCGTAAATTAGAACATTACGGTATCCGTGGAATAGCCTTGGACTTGTTCAAGAGTTACTTATCAAATAGAAAACAATTGTTTCATATAATGCCGTCAATTCTATTGATCAACCTATTTTTTGTAGTGTTCCACAAGGTTCCGTGTTAGGTCCCTTGCTTTTTATTATTTACATCAATGACATCTGTAACTCATCTGATATTATTTCATTTTGCTTATTTGCAGATGACACAAGTTTATTGTACAGTCATAATAATGTAGATGTCGCAATTCAGAACCTTAACTTGGAACTTTATAAAATAAGTACTTGGCTTTTAGCAAATAAGTTATGTATTAATGTACTAAAATCTAACTATGTTATATTTTGTGCAAATCAATATAAATACACTTAATCTATTCCCTTAGTTCTAAATGGTATCAACTTGAATCAACTGAAAGTCACGAAATTCTTAGGTATATATACTGATGAACATTTAACTTGGAAAAATCATATCAAAGATGTATCAATTAAAATATCTAAACATATAAGTATAATGAATCGCTTAAAGTTTTTCCTACCTAGTAATATCTTATTGACCATCTATAATTCTTTTGTTCTGCCGTATTTAAACTATTGCATTCTCATTTTGGGGTGTTCTTCAACTCAGTGTAACAAACTATTTACTTTACAAAAGCGGGCTGTTCGAATCATTTCTAATGCTGGTTATCGTGATCATTCAGCTCCACTTTTTGAACAATTTAAACTTCTAAAATTAAATGATCTGTACCGCCTTAACTTAGGTAAGTTTATGTATAATTACAACCATAATGCATTACCCTCTTGTTTTAACTCTTTCTTTACCTTAACTTCAAATATTCATTCGTATGATACTCGAAGTACTCGTAAGAAAAATCTTTATGTCCATTTCAACAGAACATCTTTATTTAGAAATAGTCTTGTCCAACGTGGTACTACATATTGGAATAGTCTCAGTTCACTTAAATCTGCACTTACTTTGTCAAAATTTGCAAAAAAATTAAAAGCAGTCCTTAATTCTTAGTTAAAGTTATGATATATTTTCCGGATGATGTTTGTCTTTGTACCCATACGAGTACATGTTTTGTATGTAAGTCAGTGTTGTGGTAGTCTGTTGGTGTATTTGTTTGTTTTGTTCGTTTTTTGTCTGTCCGTAGGTACGGGAACAAAAGCCTTGCTTCACCCTATGCCTAGATGTTGTCCTGTTTGTCATTATCTACTCAACTTCGGTGTAAATTGTTATTGTCTTTACTTCATCTGTGGTTTGTCATTATTTATTCATTACCATGTATATTAACTTTAATGATGTACACAAATGTAACTTTATGGCAACATTGAAATAAATGTATTGAAATGAATGACTGTCTTATCAACCGCCGAAAACACACACAATTTATTTTCGTGACAAGAAAAAAAACTTGCTTAGGACTACCTAGTACTCTAAATTTCCTACATTTTCCCAACAGCAGCAAGTCTCACTCATGCCCCCCCCCAAAAAAAAAAATAAATAAATAAAATAATAATAATAATAATAATAACAAATAAATAAATAAATAAATAAATCATTATTCATTGTCAATTCACTTTCTCTTTTTTCAGTCTTTGCTTTTTGGGAAGTACACCATTTTGATTTCATTCCTCTGTTGTGTTTGCTACCTAAAACTTGTTAATATAATTAAAGTTAAGCTCACAATTTATAAGTCGTGACTTGCTCTATGTATGTAGGATGATAAAGTTTATGCTCGGTGCTTTGAAAGTTTGATTTAGTCTTGGACTATATCACTATTTTCTAAACGCCAACGTTTAGATTCTTTAGTAGAAAGAAAAAACATGACCTCAAACAAACACTGCTCCCTTACCTCATTTAGCAGGCAGATAGCAGCTGGGTTTCCAGCAAAAGGTATATCGGTGAATGCATCCACTGTCACCATTGGCAACCGTCCTTCTTGTCCAGAAACAGCAAAATTTCCAAACTTTTCGGCTGCCATTTCAGACTTAACCTGTGAGTTGATCGCGAAACTTTGGGTTGACAGCGCCACCATTGGTCGGGCTTTTCGCACACGACGTACGTCCAGCACCAAACTTGAACCTGTCACAACATTGAATTTCAGTCAACTCCCGTCGTGCACGACGTACGATGTAAATGTATGACCACGCGGTGAAAGACGTTAACAACGCGCGCCGACTCTATGGTATGACAGAAAGTTGAATGCATCGATGGCCGACAGTCAGTAAGTACCTAGGATAACTTTCGATAATTATTTCACTTCCAAGTTGTTGTTTTGGAAAAATACATAATCAGATTAAAACTTGGGGTAGCCAAGTAGTCTCAGTGGTGGGTCGCGAGATTGAATATTTAATTGATCAACCGATGGTGACGAGCTTGACGGTCGTTAACGATACTCGACACAATTTTTATTTTCGGTACACAGCTACACACACGGCTAACCTAGCAGACCTTGTGTGTGAGACGTGGGTAGGGTTTTTACCATAGAGAGCTCCCCTAATATCAATAGGACACCGAAGTTGTACGGCTACGTTGTGTTGATACTTTGGATTCACCATGATTCACTAATGACGACGGTAAGTGGCTTGATCTCTGAGCATGGAGGTACACTATGGGTGCATTCGTTAAGCTTCCCTGGGTCTGACCCGCGGTGCTCACTCGGGTGAGCCCCTGACCTGACAAGAGCTAAACGAACGATCACACTCGCCCTCTCGTGGTGACGGCATGCAACTCAAGTCACCCCAAGTGACCAACTCCATAAGCAAGGGAAGGGGGGGGGGGCGGCTTAAAATAGTCCTTTTGGAAAAAGGAGTGACAATCTCAGATTCGTTTTTACCAGAGCAGTAGAGGCTATAGTCTTATTATAGACCTTTATGCATTGACGTCATCCAGCCGCCATCTTTGAGGTCAAACGGTGACAAAACAATCGAAATGCACACATAGATTGGCCAATGAACAACCTCCTTTTGACCTCAAGGCAAGGGCGCCGTACTGAAATGACGTCATGTGCATAAGGTCTATTGTGAAAGTGAATGTTCTGATAACACTGTATTAAATATTGGACCCATGGGTTTTTAGCAATGGTTGGTAGGAGGATAGAGAAAAGTAAGAATTGTTTTGGGGGTTGAAGGTGGTGAGTGGTGCACTCCAGAAGTGGCAGTACGACTTGTACATTGGCAGTGGGGCTGTCTTGAGTTACCTTACTTTATTTTGTTCATGAAAATTGGTTCAGTATCTGTACTGAAACCGTTAGCTGCTGTGCAAACTCAATCTGGTGGATATATACAGCACACGGCACAGACACCAAGCAGGCAGCAAGCGGAGAGATACCCTTTATTAGATGTGGCAACTCAAGATTTTGTTGAAATCAACAGGTCAAATATCAAGGTCACAGACAGTACTCAGTCATTGGATCATATTTTATTATACAGCCAGAATCAGGATACGGTTTGCATATTCTTAACTGTTGGCTCTTGCGTTATCTAAGTTAAATCGTCTTATATTACCACTTCTTTTCCTCTATTTCAGTGAGGCAATCTAGCTGTGGGGTTCACCGATCAATGAAGTCGTAGCAGAAGACCGCGACAAAGGAAACGTGAATCTAGAGGCCGACAAATGACACAAATAGAAGATGAGCAGAGAACTACAAAGTTGATCTACTAGCTACTGACTGCTGGAGTTTGTGTTTGGTTTTTAAGTGATTACATATCACATCATGCCTTTGGAGTTTGTAAACAAGCCTGTGCCAATTACTCGTGTAGAGCATCTCAGGCCTGACTCTTTCAAACAGAGATACAGAAACAAACATCCAATCATTTTAACAAAAATCATTTCTGATTGGTTGCCAGTAACAAAATGGACAACTTCTTATCTGCAAGAGGCCCTCGAACAAACCTGTCCCAATGGTGACCTTCAAGTGTTTTCCTCACTTGACAACAAGTTGTTTATAAATAACCCTGAGGTAGTACAAACAGTAAACATTTCCCCTAAAGACTTTCTCAACCTTGTTTTTGACCACCAAGAGCAGTCTGCAAAACAGCGGTTTTACTTGAGGACCCATTCAATGCCAGACATCTTATTCAATGATATTAATATTCCTGCTCAGGTTAAGTCACTATTGGATGTGTTTTGTTCTAATGAAGACGAAAACACAGGAATGAATAGAGCAGTGGAAGTTCAGTGTCCGACTAAAACTGAAAATGTTAAAGAACGCACAGAGCAGTCTGCTTTATGTAGTCCTGATGAGGGACTCTCTGCATGGGAACAAATGCTATCATGTGATGTCCATGATGAAAATTCAGTTAGTATTGAACTTGAAGATTCAGCTAATATTCAACAGAAACTGCCACATTATCAAAATGTGTCTCTGATGGACACTTCCTGGCAAAAGTTGCAGGCCCGTATCTTTAATCAGCCTACAATGCAGCTTTGGGTTGGAACAAAAGGAAATGTTACACCACTACACTACGATCGCAATCATGGTTTACTCGCGCAAATTGTTGGTCGAAAAGAGCTCATTCTCTTCTCACATGAGGATACACCCAACTTATATCCTCATGTTAGTTATTCAGAGCGTGCTCACACAAGCCGAGTAGATCTCAGGAAAGTTTATGCGGAAGAAGATAAACGGTTTCCTAGGTTGAAGAATGCACAACCCTATACATGTACTTTACAACCAGGGGAACTTTTGTACATGCCCCCATTCTGGTGGCATGATGTGACGTCATTAGATGATTGTGTTTCTGTGACTCTACCATGGGATATGGATAGCAGTGAAACTGTACCAGGATGTATGCTTGCATAATGTATCTTTAAACTGTACCAGGATGTATGCTTACATAATATATCTTTAAACTGTACCAGGATGTATGCTTACATAATGTATCTTTAAACTGAAAACAGTTCTCTTAGCCTTTTTGCAAGATCTAAATCCTTGTGCGTAAACATTTTCCTAACCATTTTCCTAAATGTATCCTTGAATTGAATTGAATTGAATTGAACCATATCGGTTTCATAACAAATGGTTTCAAAAGCTTTTCATGGACCAACTCGACTGATCCAAGGCAACGTGTCCCTCTGAAGGGAAATTTGTTACTGAATAGCAGGAGTGAGGGAAAATTACACTGCACAAATCACAAACACTGTTCTATTTTGTACTTTCACACTTGAGTTCAATTGTTTATGTTTTTTTCCAATACCTTTCATATATATCTATAGCACGTTACTCTGACTTTAACCAAGCACAGATATACATTTATAGGGGACGATGAATACAGTAGGACTACACATTGTTTACATAATATGTACACTTGTCCACATTACACTCTTTTGTTTACAGTAAACTGCGCATTGTAGATTGTAGGTATACACAAAATTGTAAGTCATTGACTAGAATATTAATAGTGCCCATCAACTCAAAGGATTGTCAGCCCTATAGTGTTGCCAACAATGCAATTATACCTGTCCTTTAGCGCCCGAAATTAAAATTTAGTTTTGGGTGTTAAAGGATAATGGTAATACAGGTATTGGTTATTTTTAAAAAAGCCAGGGCTCATGCCAACAAGTGTCCGCTGCCAAATAGTGTCTGCTCATTAGCATATTGTGATAAACATTATAATAGGTCATGCGTCCACGACGTCACAATGTATACTGCGCCTTGCCAATAGTGGTTTCTGCCAATAATATCAACAAGACGTCATATAGTGGTATATTGTCATAATGGCTTTACTTTTAAAAACGCTTTGTTTATTAATGTGACTTTAAAGGAGCGCTTTCTCACATCGTGGCAAGATTGTATGTCCTAGTTTTTAAACAAAGCTGCAAATAAAACGCCCCTTAGAAAAATGCTTAAAGCATTCTTGTCCATTTCACCTGGACAGTGGACACTATTTGGAACTGGACACTATTTGGAAAGTTTCGGATCAAAAAGTGTCCTGCGTCCACGTCGCATGCTCATTGGACACTATTTGGCAGCGACCGGTAAGCAGACCCTGGTACCAGTTACAAATTTAACATGTTACATGGTAGTTTCGCTTGTAATGTTGTTCTGATAATTGTTATATGCAGCTCTATGAAATAGCCATGACCTGTCCATTCACGCGAAAGCGAATTTTGGTGACAAGATAATTGGTACGCGCCTTGACAATTTGCTTCACTTTTGCTTTCACATTAATAGGGTGGAACATGGCCGATTTCAGAAAACAGCTAAGATTGATAATAATATTAAGTTTTCTCTCAATATTTTGTAGCTGCCTTAAAGTTTAATATTCGTTCCTGCTAAATAACACTTCGTCCCCTCAAAATATTTGTTCGCAAATACAAAATCCTGTTTTGAGGGAATGAAATGATTTCGGAGGAACAAAGTATTTGTTACCGCTGTCACATCTCACAAGTAAGAATATTTCAAAACTTTGAATAGATAAACTACAACTCAAAGTCAAATTTCAAATTTGTTCCGTGTACTTCCTTGTGGTAAATAGCATCAAACGTCTCATTCTGAGAAACTGTCAGGTGGTTCTTCCAATCTCCAACTTGACCTGTACATGAGGTGTAAAACGAGTATAGACATTCACTCAGTCATAAGTACTTTGACAATGGGTTGGGTACTATAAGAACGACACAAATGTCCACAGATTTACATTTACACAGTTTAAAGATAATGATGGTAGAAAGATTCCCTTAAAATAGTATGCTGAGGTGCTGTAGCTTTTGAGAAATTAGTAAAATAAAAACAATTTCACAGGAAAAATGTTCTCATGAGACGACCTTTTTTGAGCATGTAGGCCTACAACGGATTTACGCCACTCTCCTGAAAAGATGGCTCAGTGATTCCCACTTTTGTTCTCTAAAACTTGATGACTTATGAAGCTGAAACTTCTACATGTCAATTATATTACATACATCTTGATTCACAGTGAGTTTGGATGCATGTCATGGCCAAATAAAACTGATCTACCAAAGCCACCAAAACCCTTAAACAAACTTGGAGGACTGATGTTCAAACAACTTGTCTGCCAATCGGCGTACAGATCACAGGAGGGCAAGTACGTACAAAGTTAGAACAGAACAAACAAATAGTTCTTTAACATAAATAGAGTTTGATGTTGCAATTGTTTTATGGGACGAAATAATTTCAAATCCAACGAATTAATATTTTTACGAAAAAAATAACACTTCATTGGAATGTATGTAAATATTTAGGGAGAGAAATAGCGGCACACTGCCCGCCTTCGTTACTTTATCCCTTGGGATTTAAACTATATAGAAAATTATAATTGTCAGACAACCAACTCATCTAAGCCATGTAAAAAACATCCACAGTTTTGCACAGGGTGTTGTTGATTTTAAAAAATCTGAAACGCTGTCGTGTTTACTTATAATATTTTGCCAAGTGTGAAATTGTTGGTCACCTTTTCTCATAAATGACGAATCTGTCGGCAGATCTGGGCTTGACATACTATCTTTGTCCTCCCCTCTAAATTGTAACACCAGATCTGGGTTGACTGCAGGATCCCTTTTCATGTTCTGGAAGCGGCACAAATCATCAATTCTATCTAACATATCAGTTGTAAGAGTCCGGCCAAGGAAATTTGCAGTCATTTGAACAGCACTCCGTTGATCCTTCAAAAATGAATTGAAACAAAATGTATTACTTTATTTACTGGAAATTCATAATTGTTTAAATTGCTGCTTTTTGAGTCTTCGCAACTCCTTACTTTGAATTTATTAGCAAAACCTTCTTCGTTGTTTCTTTAACCTCAACCCTGCTCAAACTTAATCTAATCATTTTGAGTCTCTCTTTTTATGTTTTTTTTCTACTTCAGGAAGCGTTTTTTAATAGTCCCAGTCGGCCAACCCTAGTTTTAAATATGCCTATTGGACTTTATGGGCCCCTGTTTTTTTCAACACAACTAAAGTCTTTAAACCGTATCATATAATATTATCCAAGTTTATGGAAAGGTTGATACACAAATCATCTCGGTTTTTGATTCGGAGATTGTGTACGGAATAAAAATGAAAATAAAACACTCTCTTGTACTTGAGCAGGCCATACCGATATATCATCTGTAAACACAAGTTGAGTATGGAATGTTATTCTTGTACTCTTCTCTCTTAAAGACACTGGACACTATTGGTAATTGTCAAAGACTAGTCTTCACAGTTTGTGTGTCTCAACAAATGCATAAATAAACAAACCTGTGAAAAGTTGAGCTCAATCGGTCGTCGATGTTGCGAGAAATCAAATTCGTGGAAAATTTTTTCTTTCTCAAACTACGTTACTTCAGAAGTAGCTGTTTTTCACAATGTTTTATACTATCAACCTCTCCCCATTACTCGTAATCAATAAAGGTTTTATGATAATAATTATTTTGAGTAATTACCAGTAGTGTCCACTGCCTTTAAGGTAAAAGAGTGAAAATTCACTCTCTTGTCTGGGAGGTGTAAGTTTCGCTGTTTTGAGAGTTGAAGTAAACCTGTGTCACTCTTTTTGAGTGAAATTGAAACGAATCTCACTGTAACCCGAGTTGAAGTACGAGTGTTTCACTGTACAAAGATTGCACGCCGTATGGCTCTTTACAAGAGTGGTTTGGCGGACAAAATGAGTGCTTCACCCTTTTATATTCAGAGACGATACTCAAGTTTGCCTTTTCAATACCTTTAACGAAAGCAATTCCAAAATCTTTCAAAATGGCTGGTTGTAATTCAATCTTTCTTTTTTTTATGGATTACAAAATCACATTCGCTATGTATTCACATAATGTGCCATATTTGTTGAAGATATCCAAGGTTATCCCGTCCTCCCTAACGTAATTAATGAGCAACAAATGAAAACATGCGTTTCAATTAGAAACTAATAAAGCAATCCCTAATAAACTTGATGTAGCATTGAAGACGGCCATCTTAGATACTACTTACCTTCTGCATGTCTTCATACTTAATAAAGAGGACATTTGGGTCTTGTCTTCTGTTCCACCAGAATAAATTATGCTGAAACCAGTCACCGCCCAGAACTGCAAAACCAAAACATGTATACAAATGACGTGACTATAACAGGAAAGAAAGGAGTATATGCATCATGCGTGCAACAAATACTAGTGCATAATATTCATGTCTAACCTTATCTCCTTATTTTTGAACCTGAGGCTGGTATGTTTTAGTGCTAGAATTCTTTAATCTAGCCGAAGCTTCGAAGCAGGCTGATATTGTTTGCTATAATTATTTATAAGCTGTTAGGGGTACACTGTTCAATCGCTATGAAATGAATTGCATCAAAGCAAACTTGTTTCGGTATCAATTCAGGAACTCAAATTCCATGTTCCTATAATATAGGAAGAACAGTATTCATTTTGTTGTGGTGCTGGCTTAAATGCAGAGTAATAACAAAATAATCAAACAACAAGCTGAAAACATCAGCGTTTCCAGAAGAAATACTACAGATATAAGAAAACCGACATACCACTTTTATTAAGAAATCTCTCGATGAACTTGTCCCAGCTAGCATAGGTCTGCAATGATGTATCGAATTGATGCATGTAGTAGTATGACACGGCTACATCCTTTGGGTTGCGAGCGACGTACACCACTTTTGGAGTCTTCTCAAACATTTGTTTCGGTAGTAAGTTTGGTTGAAGATGTGTCTTAATCAATCTCGGTTTGTCACGTGGCATTTTGTTCAGTAGAGTATGCGTTGGTGGTATTAGGCCAATCTGAATCAGACAATATAATTATGACAACAATAATAGTCGGTTTTTTATATTGCTCTTTTCACACCCGAAGGGCGAATCAAAGTGCTGCCACTATCATTACCACCTGGTCACTGGGCCTTTAAATTAATCCTTAAACCATCTCAGTTCCCTGGGCAACAAAAATATGGGCTACTAAAGCTAACAATCACGATCTCTGCCCTCACTTTTACCCATTTACCCCTGGGTGGAGAGAAGCAATTATAGTTAAGTGTCTTTCTCAGGGTCAAAACTGCACCACTGGGACTCGAACCAACGATGCTGAGCCAAAAGACACAACAGCTTGCAGTTTGTTGCTGTTATGCACTCAGCCACACATCATACATACATCATACACACAACCTTTCAGGTCGGGTTTGCAATGCCTAAATACATGTAAACTCGGGCATTCACTGAAACTACAGACAAAGAGCAATTGGAATTCACCGCTGGGCTGGGTGCTTCACAGTATCGATGGTATGCTAATCAGATCGCTTACTATTCAAACTGCACTAACCAACACCTGAGGGCAGTATTCGACTTAGTCGGCAAAGAATATCCCATGGATTGAAAGCTTTGAACATCTGCTGCCCCTTATTAGAGAAGCTTCATACCGACACCACTGTAAAGAAACAGCACCTCATCAAGCAAGTATCCTCACAAGATCATGAGCAATAATGGGATGTATCTTGGCTCCATCTCTCTTTGACTGGGGCTTTGGATTGAATCCTTGAGCGGGCAAAGGCAAACACAGGAATCGACATTAATTAAGCAATTCAATTTCTCTGACCTCAACCATGCAGAAGACAACTCCATCAATTAAACACAATTGATTTGTTTCAGCAAGAGGCAGAATACCAAACTCAAAGATCTATCTCATGAGAGACACACCTGAAAATATAGTGTTGGTTAGAGTCCCTGCGTTCCTTGTTTGATTGGCAGCATCCAGCACTTCGTAATCATCACATTCTGCTATAATGGAATGTGTGTCCCTAGCAGAATGATATACTGAGCGCTTTGTTAACCACCGGGGCTCTTATAAAGCACTTAATACAACAACAAATCATATCACCCCCCCAAAAATGCCATTATTGGATACCTTGTGGTGCTCTTTTGGGCCACACTGCCGTCTTGATTTATTTAATTAAATCAAATAACTAATTAAAACATAATTAAAAAATAAATAAAAAATACATTACAAAACTTCCTTGGTAACGAGCAATCTAGAGCTGTTGATAATATTTATATGTGAGAAACGGCTCCCTCTATGAAGTAAGAGAGAGGAGGGTGCACTGTTCTCTCTTTCATTTTTTTTTTTTGCAACTTTGATGATCAATTGAGTTCAAATTTTCACAGATTTGGTTTTTGTATGTTGAGATACAACAAGAGAAATAACATGGCCGCAGTGACAATTTCAAAGTAGTCCAGAGCCTCCAACCTATGTAATGGCGGCAATAAACAATTAATTGTAAGGGTTTTTTTTACCTGTGAGTGATGACTAACCCAAATATTTTCCAGAAATGGGAATCGAAAAAATACGTGGAGATTTTTGTGTTCTTCTGCATCGCATCCATTGATAATCAGACTGATCATTTGTTGCATCCAGGTCGTACCTGTAAGACAATCAAAAGTCAATGTAAGGTTGTTTTGTCTAATTATGTATTGCTACAATAGAAGTTCAGGAGAATAAACAAGGAAGTTTAGATTCGTGGATAGAATGTACAAGCCGAAGGAGAGTACAGTCTATAGTCACCAATTTACACATAAGCCCTCTTCACACTACAGACTCATTTCCCGAGGGAACTAAACTCCATTTCTAACCCCCCCCCCGCCACCCCAGCTGGTAACAACCGGGAGTACTATTTCCCATAATCTACCGACATTACCGCGGGTGCTCATATTCAATGCAAACTGTCCATTCACCCATCAGTCACTGTTACAAAATCGCACTCTCCCAAAATCGGGGGAAAAAATGAGAAACCACCATGAAATGGTAATTCGGCTGTGGCCGTGTCAACGAATTAATTGAGCAGTTCTCTATTTGTTTACTTTGTTGAATAATTGAGACAGACTGTTTTTTACCGTAGTCTCCCTATGTTTGTTGTCTGTCCTCAGAATGAGGCCTTGGTTCCCAGTTCAACTTCCGGTTTTAACCGAGAGACAAGGTCGAAGTGGGGTATTGTTAGTACAACTTTAAAGAAGTATGTTAAGCACTTTATAAAACGGTTAGATAATCAAAATAGCTTACAGTTCAGGAGACATGATTTTTCAAAATGTTTAGCTTTGAGTTAGTAAACCAATAGCAACTGCTCGACAGACACAATCCTGAGGTGTGCGAGCACTAGTACCCAATGCAATAGATAACAAAAACAGAACAGATTTGAACATTATTAAACAACTAGATGTTTTCACGCCAGTTTCAGGAGTACCTAGCAAAGTACTTTACCTGATTTGGGATAAGTAATGAGGAAGATATCATCATTGCGGACTTCAAATGTCTCCAGGTCAATCAGGACTTCTTTTGGAACGCCTTTTGATACACATACTCCTTTATAGAAGTACTCAAGATTCTCACCCTCAGCTGGGTCGATACGAGGCAACGTCAGAACCTTCCTTTGAAACTCTAAAGAGAAAACAAAAACTGGTTATAGTAAACTGATTAAAGGCACTGGACACTATAGGTTGTTACTTAAACTAATTGTTAGCATAAAAACTTGCTTGGTTAGAGAGCAAAGGAGAGCTGTTGATAGATAAAACATTGTGAGAAACAACTCCCTCGTAAGCGACATAGTTTTTTTGTAGGGGTCTCATTTCTTACTCAAATATTAAAATATGTCATACCTTTTATATGTATTTCTATAGACATCTGCAAGTTTGTGCAAAAAGGGTGTTTTTTCTGCTCTCATTATTCTCTTGCAACTTCGATGACCAAATTGTCATAGATTTGTTAAATTTTGCATGTGTTGGAATACATTAGAGAACATTGGTCTTTGACAACATTACCAAAGTTGTCCTTAATGAAACCTAAGGAGAATGTCACTGACAAAATAGTTTCAATATATATTTTCAAGTTCAGCTTGTTTTATATTGGGCCTAGATTTTTCAGAAATTTAATGAAATTGCTCTTAAAAATAAGAATAATACACTAATCACCAAAATAAGAATAACTGTCCCATAGAGCTGCGATGGAAGTAACAGGCTTTAGTAATAATAATAATAATATTCAGTTTTTATTAAGCGCTTTATACACCCAAAAATGCTCACATTTACATATGAATTTGTTGTTTCTCTTTCTGGATGGCAACTAGAAGGGTCTTTAATATAGTCCTGTATACAATATCAGTTTTAGAGGCAAGGGTATTTTGCCAAGTAAATATTTGAAAAGCACAGCTATTTGAATTAAGGGAAGGCTGATAGTATGTGTTGAACACGCGATTTGTATTAGAGTTGCACATTTCCGGCACTTTCAGCACAAAAGTCACGATGCAGTTCCGTGAACAACCAAGTCTGCAGGAAATTACTGTTTGCACGGCGGGCAATATTTACAGCTTGAAGAGGCAACCCATGTAATAGCAACCTAACAATGTTCAGTGTAATTATAGTTTCCCCATGCATGAAAGTGGCTGTTTTATAAATAATGAACCATTTTTGTAGAGTGCATATCACAATCACAGAGAAGTCCTATGCGCTTAGAGATGAAAACAAAAGAGAAGTAATAGTTAATCTTGGGTTTTGAGTCTTGCAGTTTAGCTCGCATTATTTAGTCCTTAAAAGCACAAGTTTTTTTGTAGCTCCTCACAATAATTGTTTGCATGTAAACTTACTTTGTAGCGAGGAATGGGGTGCTGTTGATAGCATAAAACATCATAAGAAACGGTGTAAGATGCAATTGTGTCTGCCATGCAATACTGTCCACTCCGGACAGTATTGTTACATATTGTCATATTTTGTTAAGTAAACAGGCATTTTCCCGTTTTTTTTAGTTTTTGTTTTTTTCGGGGGGAGGGATGTTTTTTTCCCGGTGTATACTAGTTTGTAAGACACTGCTCTAGAATCAAATTTAACAAATTTTCTCTTCTTTGCAAGTTTTGGGGTTCGGGATGGGGGTGGGGCAACAGGGGAGCTAGAATTACATTGGGCACGTACTACGTCGCTGGAGTCCTGGCCGAGTGGATGAAAGCACCAGATTCAAGCTCTGATTTGCAGAGAGCGAGTTCTTTTCCAAGCAAGACACTTAAAACCGTGATGATTCGTCCTTCGGATGGGACATAAAGCCATTGGTCCCGTGTGGTGTGTAATGTACTTGAAAAAGCCCAGTGCACTTAACGTAAAGCGAAGGGCTCGCCATATGTATTCCTGGTTTGATTGGCTGCATATTGCCCCACAGTACCTTGTAAACCATTACATGCTCCGCATAAGAACTAATACTTAGCACTTTGATAACTCCAATTGGGCTAAATAAAGCGCAAAAAGAACTCAGTAGTATCATACACAATTTCAGATATGCGGCATTGGTGAACGTAAACCAAGTTTTTTAAAAACAGTTGTTGCAGTTAGACAAATGAAATGGACACAATACCCTAAATATAAAAAGGGCCTACCTTCCCAGTCGACCATAGTTCCAGAGTCCAGCAAACACAACCCGTTCAAATACGCAATCTCAATCTGAATGACACGGAGTCACGGAGTCACAATATGATGGACTGCCTCTGCACACCGAACCCAATGCAACTAAACCGTGTGTAACTGAACTATCAAAAAAGTACCTAGCCAACAAGTGGTCATGCCCAGTACGGCCCTTGCATAAAATCTTAGGGTTTGACTACACCAAGCAACCTATGCTGTAGTGCGAAAGCTTGCTGGCAATCTTAGGGTTTGACTACACAAAGTAATTTATGAGTGTATTTCAAAAGCTTGGCAGCACTCTAGGGTTCAACTACACCAAGCAATCTATCCTGTAATTCAAAAGCTTGGCGGCAATCTTAGGGTTTGACTACACCAAGCAATCTATGAGTGTTTTTCAAAGCTTGGCGGAAATCTTAGGGTTTGACTACACCAAGCAATCTAGGCTGTATTTCAATCAGGGCTCTTATTGATCCGTCTTGATCCTGGAACATCTTCTACACCGCTCCTTTGATATCATTAATCAAGGTGCCTTAGGCTGGTTGATAATGGTTAAGAAAGAACAAGGCTCCGAGCAAGTCTAGTATATATCGACGTACAGGTGTGTTACTCATTACCTTTCCTATTTATAGCATGTCCAATGGGATTCAAATTAAATCAGCAGAGACTGTGTCTTGACTACTAGTGAACGCTGCGTTGGTTTCAATGTATTCAATGTTTAACAATTAAAATCCCATACAATGAAGAGCATTATCGCAAGAAGTAACTTAACAAATTATTTGTTATAATTTAGTAAAGACTTAGGCATGACTTTAGCAATAAAAAGGGCTGACCTATCAACTAGTCGGTCATTAATTATTTTTATTAATTAATTTTCTTTCTTTTTGACAGCAAACTTAATATTCTGAGAGAATGCAAGAATTTTATTTCACTCCCTTGGAAATTTAATTACCACGAACTAGTATTCTGTTACCTCAAAATAGTTCAGTTGTATCAAGCCTAATAGAATGTGAAACTTGATGCCGAAGCCATAGGTATACTGTGGGTCCCTCGTTGCATTGTTCGGCAAATTGAATTCTCTTGAGGTTATTTTGGAATAGGCGGCTAGAGCTATATTTTAGTGTCACCATGCGTTTAAGGTCCTTAGCAACACCCTTAGCAACAGACGGTATACATCCACATTCAGGGGTCGAAATTAGGTGTATTTCCATGGTAGTCAGCAGGGCTAGTGACCAATAATTTTTAGTAGCCCTGATTAGATTTTGGTAGCCCGAAAGACACATTATGTCTCGCGTCACGGCTCAAACTTTACAATACACCAATAACATAGTTCTTTATTGTTTGTGATGATGATTTTTGCATTATTTTTCAACTAGCCCGTCGGGCTATCAAACTGAAAAAATCAGTAGCCCTGCTGTAAATCTGGTAGTCCCGGGCTAGCGGGCTAGTGGCAATTTCGACCCCTCACATTTCCCCAGGCTTCGTCACAGTTTTGAACCAAAGTACTTGAAGAACAATCAGTAAAAGATAACGTTTCGTCCACCAGAAGTTAATTGCTTTGTAACTTGGGAATTAACAAATTATAAACATTTATATGATTTAAAGGCACTGGACACATTTAATGTCAAAGACCAGTCTGTCCACTTGGTGTATCTCAACATAATACATGAAATAACAAACCTGTGAAAATTTGAACTCAATCGGTCGTCGCAGTTGCGAGAAAAGAATGGAAGAAAAAACACCCGTATCGCACAAGTTGTGTGCTTTCAGATACTTGAGTTTGAGAGCTCGGCTGGGGTCTCGAATTCAATTCAAATATTTTAGTGAGAAATTACTTCTTTCTCAAAAACTACGTAACTTCAAAGGGAGCCGTTTCCCATAATACTATTGAGTAATTACCAATAGTGTACAGTGCCTTTAAGAAGATGTTAAATTTGCAACGGGGATAAAGAATAAATTGATTTTGGTTTTACCCTTGTCTGTAAACACAAATCAAAGGCATAATACCTATTACTCAAGCATGATTGGAACCCACCAAATAGCTGTGTTTAACCAACCTGACCACCAATTGCCCGGTGGCTTTGGGCAGTTCGATTCTTATATATATTTAGCAGTGGTAGCGTAACGATTTATTAGAGGTGTTAATTCAGGGATAATTAATACCCTTACACCGATGTGTGTTATACACTGTAGGCTATTTATGTACTCAGTACTCAGTACCCAGTTTAGACAATTTTTGATGTCAAGTCCGAGTCTGAGATCGAGATTATTCCTCTGAATCAGTAACAAAAAACGCCCCCACCGATTAGCTATCACGCACCCCAGGCTAGTGTCGGAGGTTATAGTCTTACAAGAGGTCGCTATATCAGGTAAAAAGCCAAGATCGCAGACCTGGAACCACGTCTACACCGAGTAGGTATTAATGAATAACACACATTGGTGCTCCATGGTGTTAGGTTAAAACTGAAATATATAATTCTCTTTTGACCTTGTGAAATGTCTAATTACAGTAAGCCGTGTCTCACAATGTTTTATACTATCAACCTCTCCTCATTACTCGTTACTAAGTAAGGTTTTATGCTAATAATTATTTTGAGTAATTACCAATAGCCTTTAAGTATACATAAAATAGTTTATGGCGCGAGTATTTTTAAAATAAATAAAAGCATCCCAAATTACCATAACCGTTCATAATTCATTCTTGATATTAATAACCTGTTCTGTTTTACTCGACCAAAAAGATCACAAGGGAGATCACAAGGTTTGGATAGTTAGATATTATGATGCTATAGTTATTTGTTAAAAGACTTTCAGAACACGAAAATGTTGCTCTAATGATGGTTCTTCATCAGCAAAATGCAAGCATTCTTCAACATCAGCACCTTTGCTTCTGAGTAAATCTACAAAGATTGCTTCTTCGACTCCAATAAATGATCTCTTTGGATCTTTGACTTGTCTTGGTGTGACGTGGACTCGAACCTTAACACCCAAATCAGTTAGCTGCTGTAATGGTTTGTCCTCTGTTATCCACACGTTGGACGTCAGACTATGCCCACCATCTAACCAATACAGAGCTCTGGTCATTCTCAGCATGTCTCTTATAGCGGACATTGCTTTGACATGCTCAAGTTCGTACACTAGTTGGTTAAGTACCACACATCCTTTGCTAAATCCTACAGCAACAAGGGGAACAGTTTGGGAAATGGGCAGCACAGTCTGTTCTTGAACATTAAGTTGATTTACATTATCAATTGCAGTGTTTATGAGGTTGTGGAGATGCGTCAATCCATTGACATTATCAAAGTTTATAGGAGCACCAAACATATTACAGTGTAGAAAGTTATCATAACAGCTGAAAGTTTGATCATGAATGCGACTAGGCTTGACTAACCACACATAGGAGTCAATAAATTTATGATGTAAGAGTGCACAGGTGTCCTCATAGCTCCAACAGGACCACTTGTAGCTTGCCTCATGTGCGATCATCATTTGGTAGAAATTCTGTTCATAAAAACAAATTTTAGAACATTCAATCGAGTGGCTACTGAGTCATGCCGAATTTCTGCCCCCAAAATGATTGAATGATTATCATTAACGACAGACCTAACATTTGATTTTAATTTGGTGTAGAACAACACGGATTAATTAGAGTGGGAGAATGAAGCACAATCCCATACTCATTGCGGAAATCAAGAAACTACATGTAGTAGACAAGGGAGCAGTAATAATAATATTAATAACAATAGCTAATTCTTATATTGTTCTCATTGTCCGAGCAGAAATCCCTCCGGCAGAAGTCCCTCCCATTAACGATAACGTTAATCCCCCTATACCACTGGGAATTTTTAGGTGTTCCAACATCTCCAAATGCATCGTTCACCAGCAACATTGGTGATACAACCCATAAGGCAAGGGGTCATGTCACCTGCACCACCACTAATCTCATTTATCTCATATCTTGCAGAGTCTGTGGTGTTTAATATACAGGTGAAACAAGAACTACACTCAAGAGGCATTTCTACGGCCACAGATCCACAGTCAAGTCCCAAAAGCTGGATACACCTGTAGGACATCACTTCAATCTTCCTAATCAGTTAATTTCTGATATGATTTTACAGGGCATAGGGGCACTGGGCAACCACAGAGAGACTGTGTGTTTGAGTACGGAGAAACTCTAGATTAGACGCCTCCAGACCATTCAACCCCATGGTCTGAACATCCAAGAAGGAAACTATTAATAAACCTTTTGTTTTGCCGTCTCCTTTTTCACCACAGCCTCATTCACTAATTAATTACTTTTTTCCCCACCTCCCCACCTTTGATGTTGTCCTTTGTGTTTCCATCTTCTTGTGGTCAAGCCAGTCCCTTCCCTTCACCCCCCCTTTTTTTGTCCCCCCTATTCATTGTTTACCCCCTGCTTTTTACGTATGCTTTCTAACCCCATGTATTTCCACTTCACTGCCTACGTCTCACTTAGTTACCTGTTCATGTTTGTTGTGTTGTCATTATTTTAGCCTTCGAGAGATGCTAGAAAGACGTCGAAGCGTCAGGCCAGTAACTACCATTTTTTGCACTAATTGTTTTATAGTGCATTTCATAAATACAGGAAATACCAATGCACTTTACCCGAAACTTGAAAAAGCTAACAGCAACTAATTTACAACTAAATACACTAATACTGAACAATAAGCAGTAGAAAACAAATGGGATTTGAATTGTACTTGAATTGTTCTATACTCTATAGAATCGGATGTAGCAGGGAAGACGGTTCCAAAGTTGGGGGGCAGCATTGGACAGAGTCCTTGAATGCAAGAGAAATAAGTGAGAAACCAGTTCATTTCATTGACTTTCTTGGTTCAGAAACAGATGGAGATTTACAACCAGTAATAAACCTACGCTGTTTGAACAATTCATCAAATGCAGCCATTTTAAGATGGGTTACATCGAGGGGGTACAGAGCTGCTTCCGCAGAACAATTTAATGAAGGATACTATAAAAAAAATCGTAACGGTGGCTTCTCATATAGTAGACATATTCATCATTTATAATGACGCTCAAGGTCCTTCAACATTCAGTATTTTCCTGCAAGGTATGTGGGACCACATTTTGAATTATGAGGCCAACTTCTTTTACATGCTGTGGCGCAACAGGCTGCCAATTAAACCAGAAACACCGGTGAACCCCTTTTCTTTTTGATAAGTGCATTGTGTTCCAACGGAACGGCATTGTGTTCCAACGGCTTTACGTCCCACCCAAAGTAATAAGCATCATGGTTAAGTGTCTTGGTTAAGGACACAAGTGTCATGTCGGTTGGACTTATAATACTGGATAAAAGACACTGGACACTATTGGTAATTGTCAAAGACTAGTCTTCTCACTTGGTGTATCTCAACATATGCACAATAACAAACCTGTTAAAATTTGAACTCAATTGGTCATCGAAGTTGCTTGATAATAATTGAAGAAAAAACACCCTTTCAAACGAAGTTGTGTGCTTTCAGATGCTTGATTTCAGGTCTCAAAATTAAAAATTACTTCTTTCTCAAAAACAATGTTTCTCACAATGTTTTACACTATCAACAGCTCTCCATTGCTTGTTACCAAGTAAGTTTTAATTCTAATAATTATTTTTTATTACTTGCCAATAGTGTCCACTGCCTTTAAATGCATGCAACACTTTTGAATTTGAATATTCATAATTTATGGTAAATTTTACCTGTATGTCACCTGGAAAGAACACCACATGGCTTTTGTGTTTGTCTTGCAGTTTCGAGGATGAAGATGACCGCATTGTTGAGAATAAAACATCATTCTGACGATTGCCATGCCCGCAAACATTTTCAAGCAGCACAAATGTTATGCCTTTGATTTCGTTTCTTGCCATCTGGAACATGATCTCAAGGAGTACCAACCATGTCAACTAGAAAACAACAAGAAAAAACATTTATAATAAAAAACATTGAGATGTTGACTAAGCCTTTAATTCCAAACATAATAACAAACCAACCAGACTGAACAATAAGGGTGTCAGTCAATGGAACATACGGGTGTTGGAACATAGGGGTGTAGGAACAAAGGGTTGTGAACATTTAGGTTGTCAGAAAAATAGGGATTTCTGAACAATTGTCTGAATATAAAAGGGGGATAGCATTGGGATAATTCTTCGCGGGTTGTCTGAATATATAGGGCTGTCTGAATATAGGGGTTTTGTACTTCTAGAAACTATAAGGCTTCCCCCGTGCGCCTTATAAGGGGTCTAATATTTTGGGCCTCCTGAACGCTACACGTTTTTCAAATCAGCGTTGATAGGTGAAAGTTTTACGCCCGTTAGCCAGCAATAACTGAAGTTTTTTTTGTACTAAACACCACCAAAACTTTCCCCACATACTCAATATACATTCATAGAGCCCCAACCACTAGACCCCTATAACTTACTATAGTATTAGTAAGGCTCACAGTCACACTCAGGGAGCCTTATTAATATTATAGTTTCTAGAACTTAGAAGTACGCGTATTGCACGGATAATATCAGCACGCGTAGCCTGAGCCGGAGCCGGATCCCAAGCCGAGCTATGAGAAAGGGCCCTGGTTGTCTGAACATTACAACATACGGATCCCAACATACATGTAGGTTGTTGGGAAAATAGCCGTGGCTGAGTGCTAACTGACTGAGCATTAATTAAATCATGGAGGTAGGATTAGATTTTAATTTATTTTTAATTAAGTAAGGAGTTTCTGAACATATTGATTAGGGGGTTGGAACTGGCAAGCTACCAAACTCAGGAATCTAAAATTTTACTCACATGTTCCTTGTAGTTGGAACTCTATGACGGCGTTATTAAAAATAGTTGAATTTTCTCCTTTGGTGTTCATAATTTGTGAGAAGAAATTTGACATTTCCCATCCCCACGTCGTGCACCAACTTCCGCGAAACTACAGAGCAGTATATTGACAATAGCGCCCTCTGTAGTTGACCTGGAAGCCAATGTTGTCGTGCTGTAAATCAGATTTCACGGACGAGAGCGCTAGAGAGACACACACAACTTATCTAAATTGTGTTGTTATTTTGTAGTACTTGAATGAATGAGCAGAGAGAACGCTAAGCAAGACGTTACTATCGTGGAATACTTTTGTAAGTAAGTGAGTGATTACTAACAAGATTTGACGTAAACTATTAATTTTAGATTAATATAATACTTTAGGTTAGTAATAATAGGGGCTAATTCAATTGTTAATCATCAGTCATTCAGTCATTAACTTTAAATGAATAACTATTCATGGGAGGTCAGGTAGATTAGAAACCTCCACTTTCATTGTTGATGATTTAATTAACACATTGTCATTGGCATGGTATGATGGTCCCGTTTCGCCAAGCCAAAAAGCCCAAAAGTGTACATAATAATGTATCGTCATGATCGTATGGTTGGATAGGCTACCACCATGGATGGGCTGGTTGTGGGGTATGTTAATTTGTTATTTTCTTAATTAATTATTATGGCTCTTATTATTGCTCTCTGGATAACTTTACTAAATTATTTCATTTGGAATGAAAAAAAAGCGGTGGGCGCACCATACTTTCATAATAATTTTTTAATAAGGAGACTGTTCCACCTAGTTGCGATAAAGTAACCCTCCTTACAATGTTGCAGTGCGTGTGCGCGCTGTGTGTTTGCTTTGCACGCCGTTCACTCATAATGGCGCGCATGCACTGCAGCACTGCAACATTGTAACACCCCCTTTTACAGAATGGTTTAGCCCAACAACAAAATAATGCATTTGCAAAGCGTTGGACAGGTTCAAAATATGAACCTGGGAATTCGCTCCGGGATCTGGTAAGTTTTTGTCAATTTTTCTTCGAAATATTTCCTGAATGGTGTTTTGAGTATTATGGCAGGCTGCATTAGACATTGCGGATTAAGTGCGGACCCTCAGAATTTGTGTCATGATTTTTTTAAAGTGGTAAAAATGGGGAAAATCTGGTGACTAGCTGTCGAAATTGTACACGTGTGCTAGACCAGATTAACCATTTTCGCTCGAACCTATCTCGTAACCTAGCGGCCGGCGGGAGGAGGGTTACGTTATCAAAACTATGTTCCACCTGGCTCTTTTAGTGTCTGGTATGAATGGCAACTAAAGATTGATGTTGTTAAAGAGAGCTACAATAACACTACAGCCACGATAGCCCCATCATCAATACTATCAATACTAGTGCCAATGGCAGAACTCCTTCCGCTTGCGCTTCTCGTGGAGAGGGAGTCTTCTTCTTCCTTATAAAGTGCATCCTTCAAATGGTTGAAGATGTACGCACTGCGTGTGAGTGCATGTGTTGTCTGAGGCAACAGGAATTTGTGTTAGGTGCAAATAGAATTATGTACAGGTGGCGAGTAAAAAAGCTGGAGATGAGGTTACTTCAGCCGGGGGTCCCTTAACGCCAGTTTGAAAGCGTCAAGGATCAACTGGGAGGTTGTTCCAGTCGCGGATGGTGGGTGGGAAGAAGGAGCTGGCATAGGCTGAAGAGCTGGTATGTGGGATTGTGAATCGAGAGTCATGACTTCCTGTTGATGTGGTTAAATGTGTCAGAAGGGTGTTCCAGGGGATGTCGACCAAGTTGAATCTTATTTAGTACATCAGTTGAGGGCAGCTTTGGTAACGACGTTCCTGTAGAGAAGGCCATTCGAGGTGATCTAGCATGGCGGTAACACTGCTCATTCTTCTGTAATCTCCCATGACGAATCGAGCTGAGCTTCGTTGGACTTGCTCTATAGCTTCTTGATGTGAAGTTGCTGCATGAAGTTGCTGCGTATTCGACTGCTGGTCGAATGAAGATGGTATAGACAGCTTCTTTGATTTTTCTGACTGCTATGGCACAGATTGCGGGAGAAGAAGGCCTTGGTGCTAGTGGCTCTTTTTGTGATGTTGTTTTTGTGATGTTGTCAACATGGGTGTTGAAACTTAGCTTCGGATCAAGGTGGACTCCTAGGTATTTAGCAGAGTTGACAGCCTCTAAGGTATGCCCATGGATAGTGTAAGAGGCAGGCAGGGATAATCATTCATTTATTGGTGACTACTTGGCACTTGAATTGAAGCGCATCAGCCATTTCATTTCCTAGTCTTGGAGGGGGTTGATATCTTCCTGGAGGCTGATGGCATCGTCGATTGAAGAGCTGTGTCTGTAAACAACAGTGTCGTCTGCAGGCAGCCTACGCTGTTGTGCTTGAGAGGCAGTTTGGCAGGTCATTGAAGCCAGCGGATTGGCACTATTGATGGGGCCACAGAGCCACGACAGCCCAACAAGGTGAGCTAGGTTTCAAGTCACTTGAGTCATGTTCAAGTGTGAGTCATGAGTCATTTGGATCATGTCACGAGTAACTTGTAAAAATAATGAAATAGTTAGAAAACTTCAACCAGTTCACCTTCACCGCCGGAACACTTGATTGCAAACCAAATGTCGAAAAAAAAATAAGAATTAAAAATGACAAAATAAAACTTATAATTTAAACAAAATTTCTGTACAGTGCAGTTTAATTTCGTTTTAAGTTTTACAATACACAACCTACATGTACTCCTTGTCCCAGAATATCTCTAATGGTTTAAAATTATTTTTTTCTTAGCGCTTGTATTACCAACAAGGTACTCAAGGCGCTTAGTACATTACATACAGAAAGATACATGGATAGTTTACTGAAGATGTGTTGGAAGTCTGCTTCAAATGAGGATGATTTACATATGAAAAATGATCCATTGTAGCTTAGATGAGTTCATCAAACATAAGAGCGCCCTCTTGTGGTAGGTTTATCAATAATAAGTTGTACTGTACACTATGTATGTTTCATAACCTTAGATTTAACCAGTAAAACAAATAAAGCCAAAACAAATACTGAAATATCACCATGACTGCACCGAAATGGAATTAACTTTATTTGAAGTTTTTATTTTTTTAAGATTTGAATATCTGTCATGTACATTATGTATGTGACATGTTTTATTTTATTGCCCATATAGGTATACATGTAATGATTACAAGTTTAGCCAAGGAACAAGAACCTATAAACCCCAAAACACAACAAAGACATCAAGAAAACCAGCTAAAACGAATGGGTGCTATGAAGCCATTTATTAAGAATGTGGGTTGGATTTCACAAAGAGTTAAGACTAGTCTAATCTTGAGTTTGGATGAGTTAATCGACCTAGGACTAGCATTAAGTTTTTAATAACTCCTAGGACCTCTCTGTGAAACCAACCACTGGGCCACTGGAGCATTACACTCCTAATGTCTTAATGAACCCTCTATCTGTCAAAGAATGTTGTGATGAGGTGTTTAGTAGTGCCGTTACTTGTGTGAAATATAACGTTTGTGAATTATTAATGGAGATCCAGTTTGTGGTAAGTTGACACTCATAATGCCTTACTGCACAGCACTCATCTTACAGGTTTCATGGAATTTATTTTTTGAACTCAAGAACAATGCTTTTAAATTTCTTGTAGAAGGCAGGTTTTTATTTCCATTTCCACATCACCAACTTGAATATGATCTCTTTGCCCTAGGATATGGTATGAATTTGATATGGGTAAAGTAGTTGCTTGGCTGGTGTGTAGATCACTGTATTGATTATAAGATACTGTTATAGTAATAGGAGCTCCTACTTTTCAGTCAATTGAACCTTTTGGGATCAGGCAAAGCTTAGGTGACCCTAACTGTGTAGTATAAGCCTGGTCTGTAAGGTGTGTGAGTGACATAGGTCAGGTATAGTTGAAAGTAGATTCAAGACTTGGCCTTGATCGCTGGCCTGTTTGGGCCAACCAGTTAGTTTGACTACATAATTATACATCAGACTTGTTACATCTATTTTTGAAAGGGCAAGGGCACCAAGGCATTTTCTTCTTGGTAAAGGGTATTAAAGAATATTTAAATTTCTAATGAATGGGCCATTTCAAAGGCAATGCCCAGTGAGCATGGAGGCAATCGCCCTTGCGGTCTTCGTGAAGTATTAGCCGTGTCAATTCATTCTTTACTACTTTACTCCCTGAAACTTATTTTATTTTATTTTGTAGTTTTTGTTATTTTGTAACAAAATAGCCTGGTTTAAACTAGCCCTGGCTGCCTTACACTTTCGTGTTATACACTACAGTGACGTTTCTGGGGCGGAAAAATTTCAAAGCTTCATAACTCAAATCTCACATTCCATGGCAGCATATATTTTTCTGCGGTGGGTTTCGATCGTCATAAATTCTTCACATTTTTACGAAACAACTTGTAGCTCCCAACGCTAAGGAATTCCCATTTTGTCATACATGTAGTTCCTGACCATTAAAAGTAAAAGTTAAACTTTTTTTCGTTAAAGCGGGTGATACTCTTTGAAATACCATTCACTCAAAAAAATCTATTTTTTAATGTTTGGGGCTAAAAATCTGACATAGCATCTTTAAATTTAATCTGTATTTTTACAACTCATTTACAGGGATGTTATTTTTGTTTGTAAAATTCTAAAAGAATTCTTGGAGTTCAGTTTTTGTTCTCAACAGCCATCACATCCTTGCATTTATGAAATATTGGCAGTTGGTTTTGATGTATAGGCCTAAAGTAATTTGCTGATATTATATTGCACAACTATGTACATGGCTTCTGAGTACATTTACGTTGTGTCTTAAAGGCAGTGGACACTATTGGTAATTGTCCAAGACTAGGCTTCATAGTTGGTGTATCTCAACATATACGTACATAAAATAACAAACCTGTGAAAATTTGAGCTCAATCAGTTGTCGAACTTGCGAGATATTAATGAAAGAAAAAAACACCCTTGTCTCACGAAGGTATGCGTTTAGATGGTTGATTTCGAGTTCTAAATCTGAGGTCTCGAAATCAAATTTGTGGAAAATTACTTCTTTCTCGAAAACTATGGCACTTCAAAAGGGTGCTGTTTCTCGCAATGTTTTATACCATCATGATCAACCTCTCCCAATTACTTGTCACCAAGAAAGGTTTTATGCTAATAATTATTTTGAGTAATTACCAATAGGGTCCACTGTCTTTAAGTGTAGGTTGCTAAGAGTAAGATTGTATTTTGAGGTTGCACATTATATGAACAGTGTGTACATGGCTCATATATTATGAGTACATTTATTATGTACATTGCTAATTGTATTATTAGGTTGCACACATGATGAAGATGTACACGTACACAGCTCATGCATACGTGCCTACACATAATTACGTACGTGTATTGATACATTTACTTCAAGTGTTTTATGGAGATCTTTTGTTGACACAAGTTATTTCCCCAATCCTTATCCTTTAATAAATAAAATGATTCCAAGAAATTCATACATTTGCATACCATGCAAGTCTGATGTATCTTGCCTTTCTCCATACACGTAGGTTACAAATTATGTTAAGAATAATGTTTTAAAATGTGCCGTAATTTCTGACTTTCAAAGGTAAAAAATAATAATTCAGCAACCATCTTAGAGTAACATGCTTCTAGTTAGAAATTGCTATAAACTTAATTGTGAGATCTGAATAGGGCGAACTGTGCAATTTGAGCGTTCCGAGTCCCGATCTGAATGCATAGCCAAAGGGCTATCATTGTATGCAGGTTCACAAGCTTGCTTGATCTCTATGGTATGGTTTGTGGGTTCACTGATATTACTTTCCTGATTGTACTTGAATTATTCATCATGGATTCTTTTGTGTATTGGATGAGACAGCTCTTTGACCACAAGTTTTGTTTCACCAGGGGGCAATATGGAAAGCCAAAATAAAGTTTGGGGTTGATTGAGAGATAGGTCATTAGCCACTGGCACTTATTATATCCAACATGCTACAGAGTTGCTCAGGTTACATTGGTTTGCATTCATTCCCTTTCTCGATGGTATTTTGGATTACTCAGCTCACACTACCAAGAACTGGTTTTAAAACACATTGTACAGTACAAGTACACTATACATTTATGTCAGTAAAGGAAATGTATTGATGTAATCAAGCTGCAGTGCTAAAATAATTTTACCTTAAAAACATGTCTGGCAGAATAGAAACTGAAGTGCACATTTTGTAAAGATGAAAACAAACCAATATAGCCTACTACTAGACCATTAAAAAAAGGTTTTAAAAGGAAATCATTTTTAAAATGGCATTAACGAATTAATAACAAAGTATTTAGAAAGTAAACAGATTGTAGGAGGGGATGTTCTGAACAAAACTGTTCATACTTCTTCTGAGATGGATATTTCTTTGAGGGAGTTACTTTAGAGGGAGCCTGAATCATTTGGAGTCCAGTGCCTTGAAGTGTTTCAAGGTTGCAAGTGTTCAAAGCACAGGAGCTTAAACTGATTGTAGTTTTTGCCTGGTAAGAGTGCATCCAGAAAAGGGAGGGGTTTGTCTTGGCTGACGTTACCATTAAAAAGACTGTGACACACTAATCCACTGATGTAGCCTTTATCAATTTCTAAAAGATCTCCAACAGAAAGGTTCAATATGAGCGTAGTCTGTACAACTCTCTGTTGCTTTTCCTATTTACGACTTCAGTTAACGTGTATTTCCCATTTCAAATTGTCTTGAATTGTCACACCTTACACATAATGAAGTTGAGTGTCGTTTATAAACAAAGCAACAAACTGATCAAAATTCTTAGCCAGTAAAAGTATCACAGTGCTTGGTTGCATTTAATTTACATATTATTCTTAGGCGTCCAGTTCTGTAGGCTAACTAAGGATTGTTGGATGCGTGATGGTTTTGTGCATTTCTGGCTTTGCCATGTTTACCACGTTGCTGACAACCTACAAGGAAGCTTATGATCCAACTCCAGGATCAACAATACTCGGTTGTACTTCTAAAGCAATCAACTTCCCTGTCAGGGTGTTATGGTCAATTCCATCAAAGGCTTTTGAAATAATCAGTTAAAGGGTTTGGGTACTTTTTGCACGACACAAAACACAAAGTCCCGAGATTTGCAGTTTCAAGGTATGATGTTAGAAAGCTTCCCTTAAAATATTACCTGCTGATGTGCTGTAGTTTTGTTTAAATGATGGGTAAAACTATTTCACAAAACTTATTTTAGCAGGTACATGTACATGTACAACAGATTTACAGAAAATACATTGCTCTTTGATTTTTTCTTTCTTTCTCAAAAACTTGACACATATTGAGCTGAAACTTCTACAGGTAACTTAATAAGGGAATCAATGTGTGGTGAAGAGGTTTGTAACTAGTGGTTTAATCCCAACAAGGTCTGGTTCTTGATAATTTTATAGAGAAGAAGTCGAGGTAAATTATCCAAGCCTCGGCAGGTTTAAACCACAAGTTGAAAAACCGATTCAACACACTTTGATTCCCATTCATAAATACCTTTTTGGTTAAAAGGCATAATACAGTAAGAAACGCTGTAAAACTGATCTGTTTCCGAGTGCTTGAGCTCTGTATGTTTTCACCTTCATCATGTTCATGGTATGTTCAGTATACATGTTAGTCATGTGGGGGATGTGCATGTACGATGTCCGTACCGGTACACAGTCATTTTTAACGGTTTAAACACCCTCACGTGATGCGCTCTCCACCAATAGGAGTAGCGAAACTGTCTGAGGTATTTATGAAGTGACAATATACAATTTATAGGAATACATCTTTAGTCACAGTGAGAAGGGAATCATGGCACTGCCAAAAACTTGACATACAAAAGGTATCAAAACCCTTTAAAACATTTAATTGGTGGACAGTGACTTTGGATTGTTATCAGCAATAGCATACAATTAGTGAAGTAGTTTGATTAGGTAATGGCAAGTGTATGCAGCTGGTTAGGACTATTGGCCTGAGATCACTAATTGTAAGTCTCTTTATTTTAGGAATGGGTGTAATATCAGCACTTAGCCACTGAGCAGGACTTTGGCAAGATCAGAAGAGGCATTGAGAATATCAGCAAGGGGAAAGCATAGCTCACACACAACGAGGCATTGAGAATATCGGCAAGGGGAAAGCATAACTCACACACAACGAGGCATTGAGAATATCAGCAAGGGGAAAGCATAGCTAACACTCGAAATCAGGCAACACTCGTACAGGTAAGTCATATTGTCTCACTTGAATGTCTGGTGATAGCGTTGCGCTTCGGAGTTTCCCCGACGGCAAAGCCTTCCGTCTGTTTGGACGCCATTTTGACACACTGCTGATGAAACCGGCGGAAACCTATCCATTTGTGCTTATAATAAATAATAATAAAGAACACTTAATAGAGCGCCGGTATCCGCCTCAGGAAGGCGCTCATGGCGCTTGAGGAGAGAAAGTCAAATTAGGACTGAGGATTGTGTGAGTAGGCTTATTTGAACAGGTGAGATTTTAAGTTTGTCTTGAATGTTGTGATGGATGGAGATGATTTGACAGTCAGTGGGCCGGGTGTGCGTGCGCGGACGATGCCGACCCGCTCTGGGGAAAGATCCAATTGGTAGGCCTAGTGATGGACTTTATATCGCAAGAATACAAAACTTTCAAGGGATGTTGTTTTTGTTGGTTCTCGATCTTATTTTAGATAATATTTAAACCTATCATTTAGATTTCCGTTTAATTCTGATATTTTTGTTTAATGCTGTGAAATTCCGTGCAATTGGATCGATTCCGTGTTCTACACCAATTTCCGCGATTCCATCCGTGTTCACCATGATGGGGAAAAATCGGAGGTCTGAGGTTGGGACATTTCGGTGTCTGGCTACAGAACTGTGGGAAACCATCTGTTTAATTTTACATGTCAGTTTGAAACTCAAGCAGTTAGACCACGTTCCCACTGGATCCACAATTGCGAGATCGGGATCCCGCAACAAGATTAGTTGCAGGCGTGAAATCAAGGTCGCGTTCCAAACTAGTATGATCGTGCATTGATCCCCCTTTTTGGGAACGGAAGTGGGTTAAAAAAAACAATGTTTTGATAGCCCTGATCGCCCTTTGCATTACCACTAGTGACTTTTGATCGTCCATTAATCCACAAGGGCGATCAGATCCCGCTTTAATCCTACTCCCAAGGAGGATCAAAATTGCACGGTCAGATCTTGATCGCCCTCGCGAGCTTATTTTTCTTTGATCGCCCTTTGATCCCCCTTTCATGGTCTTGATCGCCCTTTTCACGAATTGGGAGATCAATGCGGGGTCCAGTGGGAACGGGGTCTTAGTGAACACCTGAAAACCAAGACCTGGAGATCCTAGATAAAACTGAAGATTACAATCAAGATAGGATATCTGGTTCAGTGACTGAGAACTTATACAAAATTATAGCAACTAAAGCTCAAATGTTACATTGCCATTGGAGTGACTTGTTAACACTATTCCTAACTCAACTGAAATTTTGTTGTTGTTGTTAATTTGAGGAAAAAAGAAGAAGGCTTTACGAAATTGTTAAAATTCTCTAGATTATTTAAATAAATCAAAAAGTAGGCCTTCTGTACTTGTAATTTTTTGGAAACAAAAGAGACGGCAGTTCGTTTCCCTCAATATAATGCGAAAATTGCAAGGTTCCCTCGACTGGAACATAAATCAACCACCCGACAATCAAACACAAAACAGTGCATGGTGAATCAGTGTCGCACCATAGAGAAAAGAGGACATTTCCTGGGGTTTTTCACAAAAATGAGAGTTAGAGCTCTGTGAAAGGTCTAAAAAACACTGAACATTACATGCGTGAAATGTGTTGATTCTGACCATGAATCTGAACATTGTGAAGTACAGATCTTCCTTCATTTAATTGCTGAATGAACACACGCATTTGTTATTCTTACTGCTTTATTTCCATACTGGACTGTAAAAGGGCACCTAATGAGCATGCCTTTAACAAGATTCCTGTAAAGATCTTGACATTGACTCTGTGATGCAAACAAACATCTTAATCAAACTGGTTAAAATGTCTCTGCTATTCTAGCAGAGTACTTGATCGCAACGTAGATTTGATGATTTGCCAACTGTGTATTGTAAACATCCAAGACATGATCATGTTTTATAACTCATGTGTGCTACATGTACATGTACGTATACGTACTACTAGTAGATTATTTCACAAACATTTTCATACTGGTGCCCCAATCTGTATTAGTCCATGGAAAGTTCATGATGAGGTGAATTCTACAGTCTTTTTCAGATAAGAATTAAAGACACTGTACACCTTTGGCAATTGTCAAATACCTGTATTCTCACTTGGTGTGTCCCAACTTATGCAAATTTGTCATCAAAGTTGCAAGAGAATAATAACAGGAAAAACACCCTTTTTGCACAAATTTGTGTGCATTCAGAGATGCCTAATAAAAGGTTACAGGCCTGAAGTTTAATATTTGAGTGAGATACCTCTTTCTCAAAAACTCACTTCAGAGGGAGCCATTTTTCACAATGTTTTGTACTAGGTATAAACTGCTCTCTTTTGCTCACCAAGTAAGTTTTTATGGCAACAATTATGTTACCAACAGTGTCCAGTAATAAGTTATATTATAACACACCTCTTGCTTGTTCTGTGTTCTGGTTGGCTGAAACACGATCAGGTGGGATGAAGTAATATAGTCTAGTGATCGCACGCGCGTGTTTTGCGGGCACTAGTCTACGAAAGTTGTGGCTTGTTTCAGCGCCCTCTCATGACTTGAACCATGAACAGCACTACAAAATTTCCTTGCTTTTCCCAGATTTCTGTTCTTATTTCACATTTAAGACCGAGGTGTATTATAAAACACATATTGACTGGCATAATTCGGTAACTAGTGTACGTCTATTCCCCCCTCAGGCCTGGTGTGACCAGAAGAGGGGCCTATTTCCCTCTGCCTTCGGCCTCGGGAATTAGAGGCCCCTCTTCTGGTCACTCAAAGTCACTCAGGGAACAGACCACATATGTACACTATAGTTACCTCATTGCCAGTCAATATAATATTAAACGTGGTGTACATACATGTACATTCAATATTTTTTATTAGGCAAGTGACGGCCTTATTGATCTACTTGATTCTCAATACATGACACTCTATTGTCTCTAGCGTCTAGTTGTGTACATGTATAAACACTACCCATGCACACATGTCCATGTCAAGTATGTGCAGTTTAAACAAGTCTTGAAATGAAGGCTGTAGTAATTGTTAAGCACAGTGTAGTTACGAGGACGGTACACACATCCTTGATCCCAGTATATGTGAGAGTCAGTGGCAATTTTTAGCTTCCACAAGCTACCTGCGAATGTTGCATGAATGTGTATTCGCAGCTGTGATTGTTGCATGAACGGCATACTATGTGTTTGTAACAGCATGGAGGAAGAAATACAGCTAGGCAGCGCCTAACGACTTGTCATCAAGTCTAAATTTCAACTTGAGTTTGAGCAGTATGGTAATTATACATGTAGCAATGATATCAACTTCTTGCCAATGAATTAACTGGACACAGATGTTATGAATATAATTCAGGTGCCCCTATGGCAATGGGTGTAACCTGATTACATTAACAGAATCCAAAATGGCAAGGGACCAAGGCTAGCTTGACTTATGTGTCAGAGAGATTTCACAAAAGTGCATTCAATTGAAATGCAAAATTGCCAACATATGCAAGGAATATTAAAGTGTTGGACTCTTTTTACCCTGTGGATACAATACATGTAATAAACACTTCAGCTAGCCGCTGAACGATGTGCCCATGTTTTACTTGCCTGTTGTTGTATCACATGCATACAGTGATTTAGAAAATATATCAAGGGATGAGAATTTTCAGACTTTAATCTGAACTGAGAGTTGTTTTTTTAAGTCTGTACGTGTGATAATGGTAAACAGAAAATGATAGCACTGAGAATGCGTTTCCAGTATGAGCTCCTTGTAATTTAGTACTCCAGAGGGGTTGGTTTCACTAAGAGTTAAGACTATAGTCTTATCTCCAGATATGATGAGTTACTTGTCCTAACTTTTGGACTAGCCTTTAGAGTTTAAAATATCTTGTCATTATTTTGTTTCAAAGTTTTTTAAAATAATTTAATAATTAGTGAATAGTTTGAATCCCTAAATTAACGATCAGTTACACATTCAATTTGTCATCGGCCAGATATTTTCTTCTTTTTTTAATAAGCTCATGGTAGAAACATTGATTCCCATCACTCAGTACTTTCTCTGGGTTGTTTTATAATAAGGCCATGGCCAAATAGAATAAAATTACTGGACCTCTGGGACAATTTCTATCCCGAACAGAGCGCTATAAAAAAGACCTCTCCCCCTCACCTCACATGCCTGTTAAACAACTTAATTGAATTAGTATGCGGCTTTTTATGCACTTGTTAAGTTTGTTTTCTTACATGTACTTCTTTAAGATTGCCCCAAGGTTTTGCTGGGCTGCACCTATCTACAATATTTTTGACAATTTGTGCAAATTACCATGTACTTAGACCTTAGTGATGTGTTTTGAGGCATTGCATAGTGAGGTAATGTAGGTATCAATATTGATTTGGTTTGCAGTGACACCATGTGTGTAGGCCTGTCTACTTGCCAGGTAGAATCTATTCTTTAGAGAACTGTCTTTCTAAACATTCTACTACCCTGGAGTTGATTTATCAGATGTCCGAGAGACTTCTCAGTTCTGAACAAAACTGTCATGCTTTTAACTGCTACTATAGCTTGAAGGATTGTAATTAGCTGCGCAACTGCCGAGTCATTTCTTAAATTGGTCTAAATGTTTTGACTTGCTTGCTCCAGTCATCATCATCAGTAGACCTTAGTTTGTACGTATGTAGACTGAACCATGTAGGCCTACACGTATTTATACCTTATTACAATGTAGACGGAACTGTTACCTTTTCGGGATAATGATATCCTCAAAGTCAATGTTTAATATTTTGAAAAAATCTGGAAAACCATGGTCCTTGCACCATGAAACATGATAGCTATTGATACTCTTTCTTAAATGCATCTGATGTGTATGTTGCGTACAACCATTTTAAGTTAAAAAAAATAACAAAAATATTAACCGCATAATTTAAGAACTTAGTTTTAAGCAGAAATAAGGCTTGCATAATTGTGAAGAAAAAAAACGTATTAGACTTTCCTTTCTTCTTGTACATGTTTGTAGCTTGCTTGGTCAATTTGGAGTTTTTAACTGTTCTTAGTGTGAAATGAATTTTTACATTAAAAGACTATACTGTACGTACGAACCCCTACAATAAGCAACATTGTGCAAATGTTGCTTAAACTTATTTGGTAATATTTTGCGTTAGTGCTGGCTACTACCAGATGTATCATGCAGCATGCAATGAGCAAGGTTTACTATGGAATTTTATACTTCAAGTATAATCATAATATGTGAGAAAATATTATTTATGTTTTAAATATGATTATGATCACTTCATTACTGAGCCTTCTAAAATGAAATGGCTGAAGCACTGGAAAGCAAATTCCATCTGATATTTCTGAACCCTTTGTCCTTAAAAGATAATGGATTGTCCAGATGTTGAGGCCCCCTGCTAGGCCCCTAGGAGGGCAAATTAACATTGTTAGACCCTGGATCCCAAGCTTATCAGGACAGGCATTGGACAGGTAAGGAGGATGGCATGACCCTGCAGATAAAACCAATGTACTCAAGAAGCCACGTATCTAGAGGTTACACTGGGAATCAAACATACAGTACAAAATTCCACAGTTGGCTGTTCAAAATCTTAAAGGGATTGTTAAATTATTGGTTGAATACACGGTGTAAAGTGTGACAATCTAATTAAATGTTAACAATCAAAGTCAATTACTAGGATGAGAAAATTAGTAATTTTGCTCTTGGCTCAAAATGAGTTAACGGATTTGTACATGTACAACAAATATGTAGGCTATCTATACATGTACATGAAGGCATACCCTGCTCTAACATCTTACGTATTTCTGCTTTTTCTGAATTTACTTAAAGCTAAGTTAATACTTGAGTGTGTGAGATGATCTGGGAATTTTTAGTCGAACCATGTAGATAGATTAATGGTACAATTGGTTGATGTGGTGCATGCTTGTGCCCAGTTGTTGCGCATCTCTAAATTTTGACGCCATGGTTCACTTTGCATTCAAATTTGCATGAAGTAAGAACTGGTATTTAGGTTGAGGAATATGCCATTGTGTCCAGGGAAGGACTGGTGGGTATGACGATGGTGCAGGCACCTGTCACACAGGCCAGTGGACTAGGGTGGAGGCACAACAAGTTTAACAGTTGATGTTCCTCAACAGTGACTTGTCTGGCTATGATATTGATATTATAATTGGTAGGCTGTTCTTATCTCAAATTGCACCCTGTCTTATTTACCCAAGCTAGAAGAAAAAGAAAATGTAAGTTCTGAGATGTTAGTAGCAAAGGTGGGTATGAAGGCCAATTATTTTGAAAGGGTTGAGGATGACCTAGATCTAGAATGACAGGAAGATTGTTCACAGATGTGAGGCAGAATATGGAATTCAAGCTAAAACCCATATGTGAACTTAATTTGTTTTATGACTGTTGAGCACTAGAATTGCTGATACATGTTTGGTATTTGTTCTATGAGGTGTTTGAGCGCATGTCCTAAACTAGTGATTGAGTTTGAGATGATTGACAATGTCACTCATGAATCCAGGGGCACACAGTGGTAATATGAACCTTCTAAGATTACAATACCACATCACTCTGTTTAATTACACAAGGCCCACTGCTTATGTACAGGGATCTTTTGCAGTGTGCGCTTACATTGTACAGGCTGGCAATGTATAGGCTTATATCCCTGACTGCATGGGGTAGTGCTATGTGATCCTGATTGACAGTGTCATTCACTACTTGTTTCTAGTTTAGAGAATGGCTGGTAGCAAGGGTGCATGCTACAAACTTTTATTGAAGAATTTTGCTGCAAATTTACACAAATGTGCCACCGTCCTGGTAGTTTTAACTAAATACGCAACTTCTTAAAGTAGCAATGGTCTGCTCTCTGGATATGCCGTATGGCACAGTATTGTTTGTCTCTCTGGCTTTTGGAAACCAGGAACTATTTGAGCATTTAATAACAACAACTTTATAATAGTTGTAAAAGTAATGTATATGAAAGACTTGTAATGCGCACATATGCAGCCTGTAGGGCGTTCAAGGTGCAGTAAAAAAAACACACCCCAAAACAGACACAACAACAGTCCTTGGAAACCTGTGACACAAGATAGGTTTTTAGAGGAGATTTGAATTTTGTGGTACAAAGACAAGATATAAGATTAAGGGGTTGAAAGATCCTAATGCATGGCGCAGCTGATAAAAGACCTGTCACCCCAGGAGTGTCGAAACAACTGTATCAACTCACTGTCCAATTTCTCCTAACATTAAAATAATTGTCCTTTCAACAGTTTGTTTCATTATATGAAGGCCTGTATAATCAATCAGTTTCTGCATTTAAAGTGGCAAAACTACAGTGGAATGTACAATCATGTTGCATGTCAAATTGAAATAATTGCATTGGTTAGAATGATCAATCTTATCAAAGGTGCATTTACTTACAATGTGTAATCATTTAGCACCAAACATGAACAACTTCACTACATGTACATGTGCATTATCATAACCCCCATTTTAATCCCTGATTTCGATAACTTTTATTAAAAGATATTCATGAATAGAGGACTTCCCTTGAAATAAGTTTACCAAGTACGTTTTCCCATAGAGAGGGTCCTGTAGCTCTATGGTTTTACCATGATACAAGATACAAATTAGCGGTTGTGATCATGTGAGTTATGTCAACAGGTGTTGTACACCTGTACCTTACCTATTAATAAAGGGTTTACAAGTTTGAACCAAGCATTCTTTAGGCCTACCTTGTGGTTTGTTTTATTCCAACAGTGTAAGCCTAGTCTCATCATTCAATGTCAAAAGGTTTTCTTGGAAAATAAAAAAATTATAATATTCTACAATTGCAATGTCACTTTACAATTGCACTTTGAATATTGATTTGAATATTGTCTGGTACAATGGCGTGCTTGAATTCCATACACTATCGAGATAGTTGCTATGTCACATGATTCGGGGCCAGTTTTTGCCTATTTTAGTAAGAGACGGTGAACACCGACACACATTTCTGAATGGATGTGTATGGCACAATGGTACCAGGGTTTGCTCATCTGGAGGTTGCTATGCAAAGGTTTGCCCAAATCATTGCACATAATACATGTAGCAACTGTATCTAGTGTCTGAGGAATTCAAATGTAAGTGGTACATTATAACTTGGAAACAATTCATTGTACCAGACTCGCCAATCTAACTCGCCAATGGCTTATTGGGGTGTTTAGAATTTAGAACAATGCTAAAGGTTGAAATGTTTACCCAATCTTTAAAAAATAACAGAAAGGGGGAAAAGTGATGTGTATATAGAAAGTCTTGACATCACTTGGGTTGTTGACAAATTTACATCTAGTATACAGTATTTGTACAAGTGTACTAGGCTACACTGATTTGTCATTTCCATACTTGTCATTATTTCGCTAAGTAGGATTTGAAACTTTGCATGGTGGAGATAAGATATAGAAGAGTTTGCGGTAACACCATGTAATAACAATCTCTAAATGAGTTGGGGTGGTTCTGAAAAGAACCGTTGGGTTAACTCGACGTTTCGATCAGTATGCTCTGATCGTCTTCTGGAGAAGTTCTCCAGAAGACGATCAGAGCATACTGATCGAAACGTCGAGTTAACCCAACGGTTCTTTTCAGAACCACCCCAACTCATTTAGAGATTGTTATTACATGGTGTTACCGCAAACTCTTCTATATATTATTTCGCTAATTACTGTTTCTAGTGGGTTTTTTCTTGTGCGCCTTGGGTGCCATTTTAGGCAGATATGTGCGCTTTATAAATCTCTAATTATTATTTTTATTATTATTACACAATACTATTTTGTTCATTTGTTTTGTTGTCATTGATTGACAGTTTTGCTTTGTTCAATTGTGCATTGATGGAGTACATTCTCCACAATAGGCCTACATGTTTAAGTAATTGCCTTTTCGGAATGCTTGGTTTGTTGAGGATGTTGGTAAAGGCACCGGACACTAATTACTCAAAATAATTGTTAGCATAAAATTGAAAACTTACTTTGTAATGAGCAATGGAGAGCTGTTGATAGGATAACAAATTGTGCAAAGAGGCTCCCTCTGAATTAAAAAGAAGTCCATACAAATTCAGCAAAAGAAAACAAGTTAATAAAATAAATCAATCATTGACCTAACTGGTGATCCAACAATGTATAATCGATTAGTGACAATAGCTGACAACATGTACATTTAATTTCTTTTCTTAGAAATGACTGGCCTGATGAGAATGGTTGTTTGTGCTGATTTTTAATGATTTGATTTGAAACATTAAAAGAAAGTTGCCCCAGTAGTAAACAGCAATTTAGTTTCTTCTCTTCTTCATTCTTCTCTAAACTTCAGGCTCTTCATCACTAAAGCATTTATTCTTCTTCTAATAGCGCTCTCTGTAGCTGTAATAATCAAGGTGAAGATTTGTCTTAATCATGTTTTAACTTTACATACCCATTTAGACTTGTTTTAAAATTTAACCCGGGAAAGCTTGTACAGAATCTGTGGATAAGGGCAACTGACTACAATGTACAGTCAGCCTAGCTCCGTATGAGCGTTTCCAATAGCAATGTACCAATGTGCTATTTTCAGACTGAAATCAAACCATAATGAGCGACACGTTCACTCTCTTCATGCCCATCAGGGGTCTTTCAAAGATTTCCTTTAATGGCTTAAGTATTACACGTGTTTGATAAATTACGAACATGCACTTTAGGTACATTAAATGATAGCTACAAAAATGAGACGTGTCATAAATGTTAAAGAAAGTTTCATTATTATAAGAAAATACACCCAATATCTGCTCTGTGATTTTGTAATGTTTGTTAAAAAAAAAGGCTTAACCCCTAAATCCCTTCACGTTTAAAAAAAACCCAGGATAGGCCCTATCTGAGTTAAATTTAGATTATATCTTTGATGGGACTAAAAGGAAAAAGCAAGTACATGTAGGGGTAGAACTTGAACGGTCATTCACCTGACTGACTTACTGCGGTGGTGTACAGAAACTAAAGTCATGTCTCGGGGGCATTTCAACATCAAAAAGATATTAAACAGTTTCAATACAAATGTAGATCCACTACAATGTATTTTGAAAACCAGGTGGGTAAATCTAGTGGCTTTAAGCACTTGGGTTTGTATTCTTAAGTTATGTCTGCAAAAAAGATTAGGTACTACAATGTATTTGAGTAATCCTATCAATTTTTCCTGGAAACTTTCACAACTGTTGCTTGAAAACCCCATTGGCACCAATTAATTAAACGAAATAGGAGGTCCCACCAGTTCTTTAAAAAATCTTGTTAAAGGAAGTTAGTAAGCAAAAGGAAGTGGAAACCTTTAGTAATGTCAAAGAACAGTATTCTCACTTGGTACTATGCTTAACATAACAAATCTGTACAAATTTGGACTCAATTGGTCATCGAAGTGCAAGAAGGAATAAAACAAAATTAAAAACACCCTTGTTGCACAAATTTGAGTGCTCTCCAATGCCTAAAAAGGGCATCAGGCCTGAATGAAGTCTTTTAATATTTGAGTGACAAAATTTACTCTTTCTCAAAAATTGTGTTACTTCAAGGTTTTATAGCCACTGTGTTCTTTCAGTGTTATTTGTAAAAAATGTGTAAGAGATCACTGTTTTACACAAAAATCAAACAATTGTAATGGGATATCAAACGTGTATGGTTAAAATACATAACAGAAGTTTTGCAAACCTACGGTTTGTAGCCATTGTAGGTCTTTAACATGTACAGAGAAATTTGCATCAACAGGTTGTGTGTTCACATGACATATATGTGGCGTCTAATAGTAATATCTTTGTCAAATTTTCAAGTGCTTTATTTAGTCATCAATTCACTCCTGGATGTTTCGATGTTAAGTGCAAGCACTTCAAGTAATACATAACCCTGCGATTTGGAATAAAATGTAAGGTTCGTAAATTAAATGTTTTTAAACGAACCTTACAAGGTTTAGGTTATGAAAATCTTTATCTGTATCCGTAACCATAGACTTGCAAAACATCTCTGCTAATCAACCAGTATTAATGTCAAACATTTCAAATTTTCCCTAAAACAAAAAGAAACAAATTCTGCTGTTTTTATGCAAGGTGCAGAAGGGCAAGTATGGTCAATGCCTTGAAATGCCTCTCAACAATGAAAAGGGCAACATGCTTCACGCTTCCTCAGTCCTTAGGTGGAATCACCTATTTTTTCACCTGCTACTGCAAAAACTGTGGACAACCCTGAACGTGTATTCAGTAAAAATAAACCATGCTTTTCTTAGGGCCTAGGGTGCAAATTTGTCAAAGATAATTTAATATGTCTATGGTTTGCCAAACTGTCTTAACCAAGATGCCGTTTCGAAGGTTGTTAAATACAACATGTTTTGAATCAACTGAAAACACCCCTCTTGCTACCTCCTTACATATTGTTTCCAATTAATTTCATAATCTTGAAACACCCCACAAAAGAAACGAGCCACTGCTAGTAGTGTATCTATCATACATGGTACATCGTGGTGTCCTGGTTGAACCATGGAGGGTTGAAAAGAAGGTTGTAAAAGAAACTGCTTCTCTACCACCATAGCACTCAGTACACAATTTGCCTGTATGGTAGCAATGAATGAAGACATTCTCTTTGGGGTCTTGTTCTACCACCAGAGACGTTACAACATGAGCAAGGCCTGTTATTAAAAAGATGCAAGTCTATAAAGCAGAAGTAACAGGGATTTGTTACGCTGAATCCTTATTTTGATACAGTCTCAGAGATACAATGTAATTGAGAACCTGTTCATTGAAACTCAGAATGGTTCATTTATTGAAACATGGAGGAAGCCGGAGTCTATCCTCAGTGCTTCTTCTATGAACTAAAGCACACAATTTCAATAACATGTTGAATGTACATGAATGCTTGTTATAAGTTCAGGATTGTCTTGCAGATTAACAGATTTGGTTAAACATGTGTGACTGATGGTGCCATGTGGCTTTGGTGTGGTTGAATTGATTGTAATTGGTTTGGGCAGGTTTAACCATGCCCATACCATGATGTGGAAGTGTTGAGAATGATGTGAAGACAGCATGACAGCAGAAGCAGCAGCAGCTATGAGGTGATGAAACACACACACACACACTCCTCACTGTGTCAAGGCATCAAGGATTGTAATGGTACTGGAGCAACCACCATTGTGATAAGCTATAGAGGAATGTTACCTGGAACCAGGGCCAACAAGATGAACATTCACAAGAATTTAGAAGAATACTTAATGATAAGCTAAATCTTGCTGTAGTAGTTTTACATGTACTTATTGGGCCAACTATAGATGTACTTGGTTCAATTTGTTACCGCATAAAGCTATGGACATATTTTAAATTACGTAGCAATGGTTGGACAATGGCATAATTTAGCTTAAACTGAAAGGTATAAATACTCTTAACAAAGTTCATATCAACATTTCGTTCACATGAACACTACAGCATTACTCAGCGCTTGCTTGATCTTTGTGTGAACTGTGTAGATCCTTATATCATTTGCACACTCTTGCTTTATTGAACATCCTTTGTTGAAAGGTCATATCTGGGTTATCCCTATTGAGAAAATATCACAGAAGCAGTCTAAAATCAGGAATTGATGTCATGTGGCTTAGGAATAGGAGATACCTGCAGTTTCTTATGTTTGCTCTCCCCTCAAATAGAAGCTTTGGTTTGTTGATGTACATGTAATTCGATACACCATAGATCAGCAAAATGTCTGTGCAAACTTTGAGTTCCGTTTTTTATTGAGTTTTCATTAAATTGATGCTGTGTTGATTCTAATTGCATTTGCCTAGATGCATTGATTGTATGAACATGAAAGATTGGTTGTTCCCCAGGTCATGCAGGTAGGAGATCAATAATGAAATTGCTCTGCTTCATACACCTGTAGGGTAATATATCTTTCTCACCATATAATCAGAATCTTATAGGTTGGCTCTGGTCTGGTGTGAGGTACGTATATGTGGGTCTGTCTACAATGTACAATGTTCATGTTGATTTATGTATATCCAGGGATCTCTATCTCTGAATGGAATGGCTATGCATCCTTAATTCATGGTTTTTTAATTGCTTTTTAAAATAGCATTTACACTGCAAAGTAAGGCAGATGGTCTGTACATACATGTCATTTTTGTTTCTTGAACTTATGGTTTTAATATTTTAGAATTTGAAAATCTTTAATTCTTAGTAAGGCTCATCAAGGAATTTGCGATATACAATGCAAATGTGCTACAAAATATGTTAGTTGTTTCAGCCATCCATCCACCAACAACTTTTGTTTTCGTTGTGATTTTAATTTTTATATAAATTCAGCTAAAACCTCATTGCTACAAACAAACACATAATATGTGAACTTTGCATCTCAGGAACATGTCTTAAACAAAAAAAGCAATTTATCAAATGAACACCTACATGTCACTCTAGCCTAGATTCAGCAGCAGTGTGATCGAGTGAGAGGGCCAGGGCTAGTTGGCACCACATGGATCTGTTGATAGGATTAGGGCCAGTGGGCACATGGATCTGTTGATAGGACCAGGGCCAGTGGGCACATGAATCTGTTGATAGGACCAGGGCCAGTGGGCACATGGATCTGTTGATAGGATCAGGGCCAGTGGGCACATGGATCTGTTGATAGGACCAGGGCCAGTGGGCACATGGATCTGTTGATAGGACCAGGGCCAGTGGGCACATGGATCTGTTAATAGGACCAGGGCCAGTGGGCACATGGATCTGTTGATAGGATCAGGGCCAGTGGGCACATGGATCTGTTGATAGGACCAGGGCCAGTGGGCACATGGATCTGTTGATAGGACCAGGGCCAGTGGGCACATGGATCTGTTGATAGGATCAGGGCCAGTGGGCACATGGATGTGCTGATAGGACCAGGGCCAGTGGGCACATGGATCTGTTGATAGGACCAGGGCCAGTGGGCACATGGATCTGTTGATAGGACCAGGGCCAGTGGGCACATGGATCTGTTGATAGGATCAGGGCCAGTGGGCACATGGATCTGTTGATAGGACCAGGGCCAGTGGGCACATGGATCTGTTGATAGGACCAGGGCCAGTGGGCACATGGATCTGTTGATAGGATCAGGGCCAGTGGGCACATGGATCTGTTGAAAGGACCACAGGGCCAGTGGGCACATGGATCTGTTGATAGGATTAGGGACAGTGGGCACATGGATCTGTGGATAGGACCACAGGGCCAATGTGCATCAATGACATCAATGAAGGTATTATGTCAACAATGAGGCTTTTTGCCGATGACAGTGTAATCTACAGGTGCATCAAGTCCCGTAGAGATCTTGAGACTCTCCAAGCTGATCTCCAGGCAGTCTTTGAATGGGCTCAGAAATGGGACATGAGCTTCAACATCACAAAATGCTGCCACCTCTGCATCACCCTGAAGAAGACAAAGTTGGATCATACCTTCACAATCTCTGGTCAGGAAATCCAACACGAGAAAAAATGCAAATATCTTGGAGTCACCATCACTGACAACCTAAGCTGGAACACTCAGGCAGAAGCAGTCAGAGCCAAGGCTTCAAGATCGCTTGGGTTGATCAGATGCACCCTTGGAAAATGTAGCAAGGAAGTCAAGGAGACGGCGTACAACACTCTAGTAAGACCACAACTTGAATTTGCCACAAGTGCATGGAACCCGAACACAAACCCAAACATCAGAATTAGAAATGGAAATTGCAACCCACCCTCTCCAGGACAGCAGCAATGCTTATGGGAGAGTTCAACAATGCAAGATGCAAGATGCACCACATGGATCTGTTGATAGGACCAGGGCCAGTGGGCACATGGATCTGTTGATAGGACCAGGGCCAGTTGGCACATGGATCTGTTGATAGGACCAGGGTCAGTGGGCACATGGATCTGTTGATAGGACCAGTGTCAGTGGGCACATGGATCTCTTTTGAGAGGATCAGGGTCAGTTGGCACCACATGGATATTTGATAGGACCAGGGTTTGAGGGTTTGAGTCAGGGGCTACCTCTCATCCCCATTCTTTGGGTCGCATTGATAGAGAGAATGCAATGAGTGTGATATAAGAATAATGTGCATTACATACACATGTACCAAACGAAGATGAGGTTTCATCTTACTGAAGATAAATTTACACAATATTAGAAGTGATAGATTATACCATCAAACTTGCATTTTTAGCACTATTGGCTATGATCAAAAAATGGATTCAAGGCATTTATTGTTTACAGCTTTGAGTGATTTAGGGTCCAGAATGTCAGGCATACTTTGTGCATGCTACCTCCATGCTGAATATTGAGCACACTGAATGTGATTGTGTTTGTTACTTTTTAAAATGCAATGCAAGCAATGCACTGCATACTGTATCCCTCATTTATCTACAATAAGTTAATTTGAAGCACATTCTTCATGAAGTTCAGAATAATAGTACAATACCTTTGGTATGCCTTCCATGAATTGAAGTATTCTATGAATGAGCTACTTGTGGGTTCTTTTGTAAATTTGTTTGAGATATATAGAATACTTGTCAATATCTAACAATAATGAGGAGGGCAATAAATGATGAACAATTGCTGCGGGTGTTGTGGTAAGGCAGGCTTAATTCACTTCACTTTGGAACTTATTTTGTTCTTTTGTGCATTTAATAACTTGGCTCTCTTTGCATTGTTGGTGCTCTAACTACTTGCTTTAGGCATCTGTACTGACTGGAAGATTAACACTGTAGGAGTGCATGAACCTGTAGACAAAACACACTTTATAAAGCACCATTCTTAACAGGAATGGCTGCAAATGCCTTTCAAATCTCAATGGAATGTGTAATTGGTGTACTACAATGGCAACAGAAAAATGCCTCCAGGTACATTTTTAAATGAAAAGATATGAAATCTAGAAGGAAATAAAATGTATAGGGAAAGTAGGACAGGCATGACTGGTTGTTAAAACCTTTATTGCTTCATAAAAACCCAAGGAGAGCTCTATACATATGGCTTGAATAATAATTGCACTAGGTTATGGTAGCACACCTGTTGTATGTCAACTACAACAGTTGATCACCTTCTATACATAGGTACAGATCCAGAGAGTGAGATCATCTTGACACATCCAAGCTCTCTCTTAATTGTATTTATATTTTAATTGACAATCTTTTTCCTTTTCTTAACTACAAATATCATACCCTAATGAGCTTTTTTTGAAGGGTAAGACTCTGCTGGGGTTGAAACTTCAGGCCATTGACTTTTTTTTAAATTTATACCAGCGGTCCTTTCGGTTGGTAAGTTGTTCGCAACAGCTAAATATATTTTTTCATAATTATAATGGAACAAAACTTGCTTGCATCATGATCCTCTGGATACTTTTTTGGCTTGTGTTTTTGACCCTCCCTGGCAAAGCTAATTGGTTCCAGGCAGGATTAAAGGCAGTGGACACTATTGGTAATTACTCAAAATAATTATTAGCATAAAACCTTACTTGGTAACGAGTAATGGGGAGAGGTTGATGGTGTAAAACATTGTGAGAAACAGCTCCCTCTGAAGTGCCATAGTTTTCGAGAAAGAAGTAATTTTCCACGGATTTGATTTCGAGACCTCCGATTTAGAACTTGAGGTCTCGAAATCAACCATCTAAACGTACACAACTTTGTGTGACAAGGGTGTTTTTTTCTTTCATTATTATCTCGCAACTTCGATGACCGATTGAGCTCAAATTTTCACAGGTTTATTATTTTATGCATAAGTTGAGATACACCAACTGTGAAGGCTTGTCTTTGACGATTACCAATAGTGTCCACTGCCTTTAAGTTAAATTTTCACAAGTGCATCAAGCATATGATTTGAAACTCTTCATTATGTGTATTGTCATTTAGTCAGGTACACCATCAATTCACTTATTCTACAACTGCAGATCCATTCACCCAATGAGAAAAATGATGTCAAATCTTTCCAGAAATGATGAATTCAGGCATCACAAGCCAAGGGTAGGTGACACAGGGGTTTGGAAAGACTTATTGGCACTTGGTAGAAGCTAAGTGTAAGATTTATACTCCATGGGCCATAAATCAGTCAGTCCTTGTTCCTATCAATAATCGCCAGTCGTAAAATAACCTTCAAACCTGTTAGGAATGTTTTTCCAAGAAGCATGTATAAGAATGTACAACCCTCTGAAGAAAAATTCCACAATCAATTATTGTTATTTACACTTAATCTAACATACATATAAACAAAGAAAAGAGACTGATGCCAACTGCAATGTACTTTGTTGTAAATGTGTTCCCTCTAAATCTGGTGGTCCTGTTGTCATGAATCTTTTTGTCATCTGAACAAACAAAAAGACTTAGTAAGAGTGATTTGAACAATAGAGCTAAGCTACATTATTTGAAGAACTAATGTACATTGTGGATCTGCATGTTTGTCACTTGACTATAGTTCTGATCATACCACAAACCTCAAACCACACCTTCAAGAACCCGTGGAGTGATCCAGTAGAGATGTGTTTGTACAATACATTTTGAGCAGTAACTGAAACACTCTGAACTCCTATAAACATGCCAACACCTCTCACAACTCTTCATTCTCCTGACAATGTCTTGAGACCAGCAAAATCTCACTTCGCAATAGTGAAGTTAATAACGAGAAGTCCCCTCGATCATCTAAAACGAAAGTAGTAGTCCCGGCTGATTTCCTATCTTTCGCCCAGGTACATGTAGTTCAGTTAAAGGAACACGTTGCCTTGGATCGGTCAAGTTGGTCTTTGAAAAGCGTTTGTAACCATTTTTTATAAAATGCATATGGGTAGAAAGATGTTGTAAAAGTAGAATACAATGATCCACACAAACATGCCTCGAAATTGCGTGGTTTTCCTTTTACCTCGTCGACTAACACGTCGGCCAATTATGGGGGTCAAAATTTTGACTCCCATAAATGGCCGACCATGTTAGTTCGCACAGTAGAAGGAAAACCACGCAATTTCGAGGCAAACTTGTGTGGATCATTGTATTCTACTTTTAAAACATCTTTCCAACCATATGCATTTTATAAAAAACGGTTACAAACGCTTTTGTTTTGACCAACTCGTCCGATCCAAGGCAGCGTGTTCCTTTAAGAAGCAGAACAGTTCTTTTCAGAACTGAGAAGTCTCCTGAATTCCAGAAATGTTTATCCGCAGAAGAAGAATAAAAAGCAAGTTCTCAACAGAACAATCCACCCAGCAAGCACACATCACGTTTCACACAAGGTGTAACTGCAAACTTAATGTATTGTTTTCATTTGCTGGAAGACACTTGACCACAAGCCCTTTAGGAAGTGGTAGGTAAAAGATTGCATAATAGTCAGTTTCAAATTATTGTGAGATTATAATAACTTGTTTAATGTACCGTGCTTGCAGATGCTTGCCACATATTGTTTCAATTGGTATGCTTGGGAGACTTTGCAGCTTAACCCTTTCGCAAAATCATGTATATTTCATGGAGTATGGTATGAACTGATTGCATTATGCATTGTAAGTGGGTATGGCTATATTTAGTATTGATGGTGCTGGTAATTTTCAAAACTCAACATGTACATTTGGTAAAGTCTGGTTCTGGAAAATGATAAATAGTAAAATACGTGTAAGATATTAAATCCCAGCCAAAACTGAACGACCCCCCGAACATCAATAGGAAAGTTTTTTAAAATGTTTTTATTGTTTCTTCAGTTAAAGGCGGTGAATACAATGAAGTAATGACCTTGGTTGGTGGTGGCAGTTATTAATGGACCAAGCCAAAGACAAGGTCCATTAAAAGGGAGGTCCATTAAAAGCAACCAGCCACCAACCAGGTCATTACCATGCAGTGAAGACTGGATCTCACAGTGTTAAAGCCTGAAAACTTCCATAGTTTGGTCATGTACATTGTTCATTTGAAAGTATTTGTTTGAATTGTTCCAAAGTTACGTGTACAAAAAGAGTTCAACTTTGTCAGTCGCATGTTCGAATCATTTAAACAAAAAATGGTGTATGATAAACTGAATAAAATCTGGACGTCAACCTTGGGAGTTTGAGCACATGGTGTAGATAGATTGGGTCATTTCTTAATCTTTGCCTCCACTTTTGGGCTGATCCTTTTGGGACTACATTACTTTCTAATGTCACAATCTATTTGAATGATGACAGATTTGCACCAGATTATACTTGCACCTTTAACCTTTAAAGAAATGAGGGAGTACAATTCTGCAAATTTACATGCATGATATTTGTACACTTTGTATGTATGTTTAAATGCAAGCATTAATGCATCCTGGATTGATTTAAGACTTCAGATTCTGAAAGGTTTACTTACGCATTATCAAGAACTTTGCATGTTACCTTTTTAAATAAATAATATTTGAAGCCTGTATTTGTGATATATCAGAATTGTTTAGAGTGGTTGTTTTCTGATATCAGGTTTGTAATGTTTCAGTCCCCTGAGGGTCTCCACATAAGCCATTTTATTTTTAAAAACATAAAATTTACATCCTAAAAAATATGGTATGAGGATTTTCCTTGTACTTGTACATGTACTCTTTTTACTGATTAGTTAGTTATGATACAGTTAGAACAAGAAATGAATGATAGGCCTAAGGTATGTTAGTGTACATTTCGTGGCAAAATAACTTAAACCTTTCTCAAAAACCAAGTCACAGCAGAAGGAGCCGTTGCTCATACTATCAACCTCTCCACATTACTCGTTACCAAGAAAGGTTTTTTGCTAACAATTATTTTAACATATTACCAATAGTGTCCACTGCCATTTGTCCACCGCAATGAACAAAATATATAAAATATGTATTTTTTTCTCAGGCATCACTCAAACAGTTATACAGAGAAATAACACTATAAATAAGACCGCAGAGAACAAGCCTGAAGATAACTAAACAGCGCAAACATTCGCTATCTAACGGCAATCCAGACAAAAACAACTTACAAGCACACATAAAAGTACAAGAGAAAACACCATACAAAGTTTAAAATTACATACAAAAAAAAATAACAATTATATGATCTATAGAAAATACATTGGCAATTTTGGGTTATCCTTGGACAATTTTGTGCAGTATTTCTATCTTCTGTTCTATTTTAGTTTATCTTATTTCATTTTTATTTCTCCTGTGGTTGTTTATGTAATTTTGGCTTGTTCTTGCTGCATTTTTATCCGAATAAATAAATAAATAAATAAATAAATAAATTCAATCAATCAACCAACCCATAAATTCAAGAATATTGCACAAAATTTGTTTGACCAAGATCCTCTAATACACCATAACAGAAGGCAACAGTAGGCAAATAATAGCAAACTAGTAATGATATGTTTGTGAATAATATATTTATATTGATGGGAGCCGATAGCTTTTTCTCTAATGGGTGTGGGTAAACTTTTGAAAATAAAATATTTGTAGTGTGTGTAAAATACAAGGTTGTTTTTATCTTCCAACCTAAAGACTAATCAATGTTGACTATTTACCTCTGATGTCAAGGTTTGTAAAGTTCACATGTTCTGATCAAGATATAGAACCATTATATCAAACCCTCTATTGATTTTCAATCTCTCGTCTTTGAAGCTGTATTTTGAGTCTTGTTGACTTAACTTGATATGAAGTAGAGATTTGACAACTAGTGTGGTCATTTGAATGGCAGTGAGACACAATCTAGTATCAGCATGTATCCACTGTATACATGATCTTAGACCTACAGGGTGGCACAACTAAACGGTTTGATTGACAGTGCATTCAATGCTTTTTCATACAAGATTTTCATCATCGAGTTTGTTCATCCATAAACGTCAATTTATCAGCAGTGAGCCAACATGCTACTCAACGGCTAAATGCTGCAATAATTTGAAACTTTAAAAAGAAAATGTAATTTTGTCCAGCTACTTGTAAGTTGTGTTGTGTGTGTCTGTCAGAAAAATGTACATTTTTTTAAAATTTGTAAAGATTGTTTTGCTTTTCTTTGAAACATCAAGTAAAAAACCACAAGGGAAACTGACTGGGTAAGTTTTAAAAAGTAAATAATATGAATGTGAGGACAATTTTATGACGAAACAAAGATATTAATACGCCAATAGCTTGATTAAAGTGCATATAAGAGTTCTCCAATTTGCTGTGGGCTGATGATGGTCTTTAGAGTTGGTTAGTTCATGGTTAGTTATTCTTATTGTAAGTAGGCTTATATGGCACACACATTTGAAATATTTGGTGAGTACATTCACAACCAGTGTATGTCAAAGTTATTAGTTTTGCAATGTGATAAAGAACTTGGCCAATATTGGCCTAAAACTCCCTTTTAAAAAGGATGTTTGTTTGATGTTTTCTACAACTGAAATTATTTGTAAAGTTTAGAGAATGTTTTTAAAAGTGTACAATTTCTTTGTCATATTACACCAAACCAGTCCTAGTTTAAGGTGCTTGGCTGTGTTATTGTTTGTCCTTTATGATGTACTGCATTTCAAAACACTTGATTAAAAGGTATTGTGTATTTTGTTATGCTCAATATTTACTTCCGAGTCTATGATTGACATTTCTAGAAGAGTCCACACATTTTGATCAAGCCATTTTTTACCTCCCCACCTGCCTTGTCTATTTTTCATTGGCACATTTTTTCTACCTTCAGATAAATGCCATTTTTTATTACCACATGTTGTGATTTTTGGGTGGATTGATGATTGGCATGTGATTTAAATGATTTCCATATGATTGAAATTCAATTTAATTTTTGATTTTTTTCACTCCTTGTAATGTTTTATAAGATTTTTTTATAGAGGAATTCTGCTGTGGATGTTTGGTCTCCACATGAAGTGAACTGCTTTCATACTGTGTGACATCATAACCTATTAGGCCCCTACCCTGACTGACATATATCAAAAGTTCTGCAAGTTGTTCCTTTGATAAAGAGCTGGTTTAGCTAGATCTTTCTGTGGGCAGGTTGCATGGGGTGTTTCTCCCACCACTGAGATCTTGTGGTATTGCGTGCAATCAGCCAATAAAAACTACCTTTGCCTTTACAGTACAGTACAGTACAGCGTACAGTACAGTACACCTAACATGTCATTTGACCAGTCCAACTTGCTCTATGGTCTTATCAAACACAGCAATTCTCTGAAACCCTTTGCAGTGTTGCCTGTAGATGTTGATGAAGTCCTGTCATTTTAATTGTTGATCTCGTCATTCTACAAGTAAAATGGTTAAAGGCAGTGGACACTATTGGTAATTGTCAAAGACTAGCCTTCACAGTTGGTGTATCTCAACATATATGCATAAAATAACAAACCTGTGAAAATTTGAGCTCAATCGGTCATCGAAGTTGCGAGACAATAATGAAAGAAAAATAACCCTTCTCACACGAAGTTGTGTGCGTTTAGATGCTTGATTTCGAGACCTCAAGTTCTAAACTTGAGGTATCGAAATCAAATTTGTGGAAAACTACTTCTTTCTCGAAAACTATGGCACTTCAGAGGTAGCCGTTTCTCACAATGTTTTAAACTATCAACCTCTCCCCATTACTCGTCACCAAGAAAGTTTTTATGTTTATAATTATTTTGAGTAATTACCAATAGTCTCCACTGCCTTTAATTAAATAAGGACTTGGTGATACAAAACATGTAAACATTATTTTTATTGTTAGACTTAGGGAAGAATGCTGCATAGTATAGGTCAGGACATACATAGTACTATTATTGTCAATGTTGAACTATTACGGGTTGATTCCTGTTGAGATAATGTATGTTTGTGAGTGGATCTTCTCATGTGATTGTCAATAATTTACAATGATCATTATAAATAAAGAGTTTGACGTAACATAAACATTTTCATCTGACAGCACTGTGAGTCAATCATATTCAAAGATACATAGTCTATGGACCATGGAAGGATGAACATCTTATTATTGCAAGTAGTTTCAAACAAACCACGGATTCTCTCATGCCTTTGTTATTGACCATTAAATCAAATCAATTGTCAGAATAATACAGAATGATTGGTGATTTGTCTTGAGTTATTCAACTATCTATTTATATAACACATAGTTTCTCAGTAACTGTGAAGTGGAAATCCATCTATTTTTTCTGTTTTCTGTTTTCTACTTGATGCTTTATTTTAGATCGATCTATGTAATTGATTTGAATTCACATGATGTAATATAAGGATTGTATGTGGACCCTGGTTAGCCTGTACTTGACCCTAAGTTCCATTTACACAGACTTCTGTGGTAGCATAGGGTTAAGCAGGGGGAGGGGGGGGGGAGTTCACACAGCCCTGGACTGCATTGAGCCATTCATACTTGCTAGTCACTGCTAACTCATTACTTGATTCCTGATTGGATAGCAGTGACCTGCACCAACATGTGTTTTATGCATACATACCTACATACTGTACACTGTACATAAAGCATGCACTGATTGTACAAGGCTCTTGACCAATGGTAAGTCAGCAGCTTTTAACGCAGTGGTTTCTGTATTATGAGAATGCGTGGACATGTGTGTACTGAGTTAGTGATGCTCCTCAGTGCAAGCTGTCATAGTTGGTAAGGACTTAAAGCCAGGCTGTGTCTTGTGTAAGCTCCCTCTATCCTTACTCTATGCTCCAAGTAAGAGGAATTCTCACTCTGAGTTTCTGGCCAGTACAGTTTGTTACTAGTCTGGTTGTTTCCTCCATTTTGTGTGGAACTCTCAAGTCTGACTTATTTTGAAGCTGTTCTTTTGTCAGTAAAAAGAAAAGAATCATTGAGTGAAGTTAACTTCTTACAAGTTGCATTGATGTATCGTATACTCGTGTCATAAAGGAAATATTTGGATGTCACTAAGAGCAGGATTTACACTCTTGAAATACTTACAAGTCAACAGGTAAATATTGTTTTATTTTTTTAATTCTGTGTTTTGCTTATTTTGCTGCTAAATTCTGTACAATCTTGATGAACATAATTTGGTAAAGCGGTAACACCATGATGAGTGTATCTACTTCCTTGCAAGTTTTCTTTTGAGAACTTGCCTTGCTTTATTTATATTCTATCGCCGAATAGATTTTTGGAAATTGGGAGACTTTTTAGCTCTGGAAAGAACTGAAAAATAACAAGCCTTAGTGTATCGATGGAACTTCTAATTATTACCGTAGTTCTAATTGAACTCAACGTTTCAACTGGGTTGCTGTCTAGTCATCGTCAGGAGACTTGGACGTCTTTATATCATGCATAAAACATTGAATTTAAGACATACATGCAGTGAGTAAGGATTGATGTGTCCAGAACATGCATTTAGCGATTATGTTTCTTGTGCATTTAGGTTGGCATACACACAGTGATCCATCTGTTCTTATGCTTATTAAAATAATGTAACCCATTCAGACAATTTATAATGATTACCATCTCACCTGAGTTAAATGCAGTTCATGTGTATCCCTGCTAGTGTGTATTTCTTGATCTAGGATTGAGTGTAATTCTTGGAATTGGACAGGTACAAGTTCTGCTTATTAATAATGCGTATGAAGGCCTATATAATGAGTAGGGTAGATGGTCTTAGCTTTCGATCCAAACCGGAACTCTTCAGAGACAACCTTCTTGAAGGCCTATATAATGAAACATCAGGAACAACATGAAGCAGAACTGCAAGAAATATAAATGAATGGCATTACTCGAGGAGGGCTACATCTTACTGGATGAAAACAGCCTAAATGATGATTTATAATATAAAACTGATAGTGATACATTCATTATGTGATTCACTGTTTATGCACAAAATGGTTTACATGTAAGAACAAGTCATATACTGTTCATGCCTAGGCCTACATGTACATTAGATTTGAAAGCACTGACCCAGCCGACATGTACAAGAGTTAGATTTGGAAGCACTGACCCAGCCGACATGTAGAAGAGTTAGATTTGGAAGCACTGACCCAGCCGACATGTACAAGAGTTAGATTTGGAAGCACTGACCCAGCCGACATGTAGAAGAGTTAGATTTGGAAGCACTGACCCAGCCGACATGTACAAGAGTTAGATTTGGAAGCACTGACCCAGCCGACATGTAGAAGAGTTAGATTTGGAAGCATTGACCCAGCCTACATGTAGAAGAGTTAGATTTGGAAGCACTGACCCAGCCGACATGTACAAGAGTTAGATTTGGAAGCACTGACCCAGCCGACATGTACAAGAGTTAGATTTGGAAGCACTGACCCAGCTGACATGTAGAAGAGTTAGATTTGGAAGCATTGACCCAGCCTACATGTAGAAGAGTTAGATTTGGAAGCACTGACCCAGTCGACATGTAGAAGAGTTAGATTTGGAAGCATTGACCCAGCCGACATGTACAAGAGTTAGATTTGGAAGCATTGACCCAGCCTACATGTACAAGAGTTAGATTTGGAAGCACTGACCCAGCCGACATGTACAAGAGTTAGATTTGGAAGCACTGACCCAGCTGACATGTAGAAGAGTTAGATTTGGAAGCACTGACCCAGCCGACATGTACAAGAGTTAGATTTGGAAGCACTGACCCAGCCGACATGTACAAGAGTTAGATTTGGAAGCACTGACCCAGCCGACATGTAGAAGAGTTAGATTTGGAAGCACTGACCCAGCCGACATGTACAAGAGTTAGATTTGGAAGCACTGACCCAGCTGACATGTAGAAGAGTTAGATTTGGAAGCACTGACCCAGCCGACATGTACAAGAGTTAGATTTGGAAGCACTGACCCAGCCGACATGTACAAGAGTTAGATTTGGAAGCACTGACCCAGCCGACATGTAGAAGAGTTAGATTTGGAAGCACTGACCCAGCCGACATGTAGATGAGTTAGATTTGGAAGCACTGACCCAGCCGACATGTACAAGAGTTAGATTTGGAAGCACTGACCCAGCCGACATGTAGAAGAGTTAGATTTGGAAGCACTGACCCAGCCGACATGTAGAAGAGTTAGATTTGGAAGCACTGACCCAGCTGACATGTAGAAGAGTTAGATTTGGAAGCACTGACCCAGCCGACATGTACAAGAGTTAGATTTGGAAGCACTGACCCAGCCGACATGTAGAAGAGTTAGATTTGGAAGCACTGACCCAGCCGACATGTAGAAGAGTTAGATTTGGAAGCACTGACCCAGCTGACATGTAGAAGAGTTAGATTTGGAAGCACTGACCCAGCCGACATGTACAAGAGTTAGATTTGGAAGCACTGACCCAGCCGACATGTAGAAGAGTTAGATTTGGAAGCACTGACCCAGCTGACATGTAGAAGAGTTAGATTTGGAAGCACTGACCCAGCCGACATGTACAAGAGTTAGATTTGGAAGCACTGACCCAGCCGACATGTAGAAGAGTTAGATTTGGAAGCACTGACCCAGCCGACATGTAGAAGAGTTAGATTTGGAAGCACTGACCCAGCTGACATGTAGAAGAGTTAGATTTGGAAGCACTGACCCAGCCTACATGTAGAAGAGTTAGATTTGGAAGCACTGACCCAGCTGACATGTAGAAGAGTTAGATTTGGAAGCACTGACCCAGCTGACATGTAGAAGAGTTAGATTTGGAAGCACTGACCCAGCCGACATGTAGAAGAGTTAGATTTGGAAGCACTGACCCAGCCGACATGTAGATGAGTTAGATTTGGAAGCACTGACCCAGCCGACATGTACAAGAGTTAGATTTGGAAGCACTGACCCAGCCGACATGTAGAAGAGTTAGATTTGGAAGCACTGACCCAGCCGACATGTAGAAGAGTTAGATTTGGAAGCACTGACCCAGCTGACATGTAGAAGAGTTAGATTTGGAAGCACTGACCCAGCCGACATGTACAAGAGTTAGATTTGGAAGCACTGACCCAGCCGACATGTAGAAGAGTTAGATTTGGAAGCACTGACCCAGCCGACATGTAGATGAGTTAGATTTGGAAGCACTGACCCAGCCGACATGTACAAGAGTTAGATTTGGAAGCACTGACCCAGCCGACATGTAGAAGAGTTAGATTTGGAAGCACTGACCCAGCCGACATGTAGAAGAGTTAGATTTGGAAGCACTGACCCAGCTGACATGTAGAAGAGTTAGATTTGGAAGCACTGACCCAGCCGACATGTACAAGAGTTAGATTTGGAAGCACTGACCCAGCCGACATGTAGAAGAGTTAGATTTGGAAGCACTGACCCAGCCGACATGTAGAAGAGTTAGATTTGGAAGCACTGACCCAGCTGACATGTAGAAGAGTTAGATTTGGAAGCACTGACCCAGCCTACATGTAGAAGAGTTAGATTTGGAAGCACTGACCCAGCTGACATGTAGAAGAGTTAGATTTGGAAGCACTGACCCAGCCGACATGTAGAAGAGTTAGATTTGGAAGCACTGACCCAGCCGACATGTAGAAGAGTTATATTTGGAAGCACTGACCCAGCCGACATGTACAAGAGTTAGATTTGGGAGCACTGACCCAGCCGACATGTAGAAGAGTTAGATTTGGAAGCATTGACCCAGCCGACATGAAGAAGAGTTAGATTTGGAAGCACTGACCCAGCCGACATGTAGAAGAGTTAGATTTGGAAGCACTGACCCAGCCGACATGTAGAAGAGTTAGATTTGGAAGCATTGACCCAGCCTACATGTACAAGAGTTAGATTTGGAAGCACTGACCCAGCCTACATGTAGAAGAGTTAGATTTGGAAGCACTGACCCAGCCGACATGTACAAGAGTTAGATTTGGAAGCACTGACCCAGCTGACATGTAGAAGAGTTAGATTTGGAAGCACTGACCCAGCCGACATGTAGAAGAGTTAGATTTGGAAGCATTGACCCAGCCTACATGTAGAAGAGTTAGATTTGGAAGCACTGACCCAGCGCAGACGTAGTATAATAAGACTGAGGGTAACTTGAGTAAACACAAAGGTTACTTCAATGTGAATGAAAGGTCATCTGAGTTTTAATCATGGTGTACCATGAACCTTGATCCAATAGATTCTTGTCAGGAGAGGTGGGATCATAACTTGTCTCTCGTTTGTACATAAAGATTTCTTTTGTAGATGTACACAACCTTTATTAATTGTTTGGAATGATACAAGGAGCTTTTAAATAAACATATTAGAATTATGTTTGTGGATGTGATGTAGCAAGATAATGAATAGACACAGGCACTGTACATGTAGGCCTAGCTACTCATGTAAAACATGTACATGTTTGGTACCATTCAATGTATTTCTTTTGTAGCACTATTTCACATGTCTTGGAATAATCCTTTTTAGGATGTGGCGGACACAATGCGACAACACTAAGAATTGGGTAAATTTACACTCCCATCATGTCCGCCATACCTCAAAAAGGCTTATGGATGGCTAGATGTATCACCAATACATGGTAGGTCTACACATGATAAATATTCATGAGTACAATTGGTTGCTTTAACCATCACAATAATAATTAATTGCACAGTCTGATAACTCTGTTGGTCAGTTTGACATTGATCTTTACAGACTGCTTGATCTCTGGTTCTACCCAATCCTTCTCTAATTAATATAAGAAAATGTAATTTAGATGTGTGTGTGATCATGGAGGTAGTGGTGACTACTGTAATAATGGAGGTAGATGCAGGTAGATGCTATATTGATTTTGCATGTGTGTCAGCTTAGTCCAGATGGTGGGATCTCAGAGAGGCTCATACATAAATGACCTGGTATTGAGTTGATGCAATATCCAGGACCCTACCTCACCTTTCCCAGGGTAGTCATTCTAACACTACATCTGCATCATATTAAGCAAGCATACAACCTGGTGACTCTCAGGCTTTTTAAGGTGATTCATGGAATCTTGTGTAAAGCCTGGAGCTGTATTAAAGTATCATTACACAGACTCCAGTTAAAGCATGAACTCAACAATCAAGGTTAATTCACATACAGGTTTCCATAGCAGCTTGCTATACTTGATTGAAGTTGACTGTGTCACAATTTGTTCCCCTCTTGTATGTGTTGTAATTTCACACTTGCAAATCACACCTGTGTCAAAAGTCAGCATTGTGGCCATGCATTGTCACATGAATGGACTGCACTAATGATTGCTTTGAAATGAAATCACAGTTTTAATGGACCCCTGTTGCAACAATGATTGGAAAAATTGGAATCATGTGGGGAAATGCTGCAGAGTTGCCATGGAGACAAGGTTTTTGGATAATGATCAATGATAGTTTTGATGATAATCAGCTGGTTCTGAAATAGTTAAAAGCTGTGTGCAAACTACTGATGCTCTACAATTCACATTTACTGTATAATGCATATTAGTTAAAAGCTGTGTGCAAACTACTGATGCTCTACAATTCACATTTACTGTATATTAATGCATATTAGCACTTTTACCAATATCTGTATTTCCAAATATTGGATATTTGAAATTGATTTGATATTTTCTTGCAACTTCGATTACCAACTACATGTAAGAGTCTAATTTGGACAGGTTTGTTATTGTATGCATATGTTGGGATAATACCAAGTGAGAAAACATGTCCCGTGCCTTTAACGATCCAATGTTCTAAATTCAGCATACATGGCCAGTATAAGCCTACCTGTTGTGTTACGTGTCCCACAGTGCACTGGCGGCAGTTATACGTACATGGAACCTTCCTCAATCCATGGATACATGTAGCATTGGTAGTTAGTATTTTACATCGCATGTCATGGTCATTCAATGTTAGGTTAATACACAAGTGCATGAAGTGATGAGGGTGTAGGGACACCATGTCTTATTATGATTCTGAAGTGTAACAAGAAGGCAAAAAATAAACAATGTACCAGTACATGTGTGTGAGTAAGGGAATCAATTTGTGGTTAAGAGGTTTTCAACTAGTGGTTTAATCCCAACGAGGCCTGGTTCTTGATAATTTTACCGAGACGTTCGTTGAGGTAAATTATCAAGAACCAGGCCTCGGCGGGTTTAAACCACTAGTTGAAAACCGATTCAACACACTTTTGATTCCCATCCATAAATACTTTTTCGGTCAAAAACATCAACACCTTTTGGTCAAATAGTAAAATAAATGCAAAAATTATAATTGTTTAATGATTTCTTTCAACACGACACCCCTGCAGCTTTGAAATGGTAAAGCCCTCCGCCGCCCTCGAGTAAACAACTCCTTATAAGGGAATGCTGTGCGCGCCGCGTGTATCGCGTGATGTGGCACAACTGTTTCAGCCGTTGCTCTCTGTCACGCCCATGTTTCAACACTTTTTACTGGTCATAAACAAAGGTTTATACACACCCACGTGACGCGCTCTCCACCAGTAGGAATAGCGAAACTGTCTGAGGTATTTATGAATGTGAGTTTAAATGTCAGCAAAAACTCTGCACTGTGTCAAACTGGTGGTTATATGGAGTTCTCTTTAAATGCCCCAATGAAGGTAGTCATAATTTATTCACATTTTTGGCAAGAGTATAAAATTATACTATGTGAAGGTGTGTGAATACATTAGACTAATTCACTGGCACAAGGTAAATACATTAGCAAGTGACCTGACTGACCCTAATGCAAGGTCAACTTTAAGACAGGTCAAGACTCTTAGCCATCCTACATTGGATATGTACATCAACTGACCACACTGTATGTACACATGTACAGGTAATTCTAAGTAGCCATGAATAAGCAAGCACCGCACTGTACATCACATCTTGAGTTTTTTCTTTGTAATTCCAGAATGCTACATTGTACTGTGCATGAACTAAGAAATGTGCATTACGCATGAGTTATTAATATATGGAGATAATTAATATGCAAACACTTGTAATGTACACCTTCCCTTTAAAGCTTAAATGCCTCTGAGGGAAGGTGTATGTTGGTAATTGTCAGGAAATTAATGGCATTAAAACCTTTGGTTAGAAGACTACAGTAGATTTGGATAATAAAGCATCTTGAGAAACATTTTACTTTGAAGTAATGTGGTTATTTTATGTAGATTATCAGTTTTCTTACCCCAAAGTTTAAATCTAAGTAACGCTTCTCATTTTGTGTTTTCCTATTTGGGATTAGTCTTCTGCATTGACATAATCACTCAGGATTTTCAGCAATACACATCTCAAGAATGCAACCATTTAGACCATTTTCAAAACTGTATACTATGCCTCTAAACAGCTAGTACTGTAGGGGTTTAGGTTTTATTACACAAGAATACTTCACATTGTGGTTTGACATTATACATGTAGTGACACCTTCTATAGGTTATTAGTTATGAATGGTAAATATTGTTTCCTTCTTTTTCACAGGATGGTATAGTTGGTTGTCTGCTGCAGTTCTACTCACTATCAGCTGATCATACAACACAACGCATCAAGCCCTAATCTTCCAACAATTACTACAAAGTCAAAGGTCGTCAAGCTGAGGGTCAAATGTCACACATCACCATGGAGATGACTCATGGAGGAAGTCATCTCCACAATGGTCTATCCAGTTATCCCCATCATACTGGAGTACTTGGTCATATGGGAATAGGGTCATCGGGTGACTCTGTTGGAAGCACCCATCAGCATACACCGTGTTCACCCGCAGGTGAGCGTGTGGCCATTATTAAAGGCTGCAGGCTTTCATGTAAGGATTTACTATTTGTGTTGATTAACTATCTCTTTGATCTGCCTGCCAGCAAGCTCTTACCTATCTTCATCTTACTGCTATGTGGATGGTGTGCTGAGGAATGAACTCCACCCACTATATTGCTAATATCTTATATGTAGGATTTAGTTTCTTTACTAATCCATCCATTAATAAATGATCCATTCAAGTTTCATCCTATCCCCTTTTTATTTACCTTGGGTTGATATTCAGATATATTGCCTGTGCCTCTGCACGGTAGTCATTTTCGGAATGTTTTTGAGCTTTGAGAAAAATACATTTTTCCTTTGAAAATATCTTTAACCCTGACTTGACAAAGGGTAGACAATAAGTTTGTCATAATAAGCACAGAGGCTTGTTGTTTAGAGTTGATTATGCATAGACTCCAAACCTTGGTCATGAGCCACAGCTGATAATCTGACATGGTATGCTGGGATCTCAGAAGGAGCAAACTTATGTTTATTGAGCCAACTACAATAAGAAGCTATGGTGCCAGCCTGCCCATTCTTGTTATCCAAATGGATAAAGGTCTAGAATCAAGGAATACACAAATACAACCCTGGAAAAGGGATATTTCCAGTTCATTCTTTTCCTTATTGTATGAGTGAAACAAACCTAAGCTAGCACAGTACAGTACATGTAGGTGCTAGATACACCCTTACAACAACAAAACTATAAGAATCTTATAGGAATTAAAGAAGTGATGAAAAATCAACAATAGTCTTATATAGGAATCCTGTTTAAATCCTTTAGGATACTATAGCTTAGTAATAGACAGGACTTTTTGTAAGGACATGTATAGAGTATTAGGGTGAACATATGTAGGTCTTTTTCACATCCGTATAATACAGTCTTGTAAACATAAGAATAAAACTAATTAATTCATCATCCTGAGCTGAAATTTAATGATCACAACAGTAATATTTTTATTTTGATAGTTTAGGTTCTTAAGTTCTAATGAGACTACTAATGGATTGGGGTATTACATATGACTACTTATCATAAAACCAATCAAATAAATGGACATACACATTCATTTTTCATTGAAATTAACTGGGTTTCAACAAAACTGTTTTGATTAAAGGCAGTGGACTTTATTGGTAATTACTAATAAATAACTATTAGCATAAAACCTTACTTGGCAACGAGTAATGGGGAAAGGTTGATATTTTAAAACATAAAACGGCTCCCTCTGAAGTGCCATAGTTTTGAGAAAGAAGTAATTTTCCACGAAATTTGATTCAGAGACCTCAGAATTAGATTTTGAGGTCTCGAAATCAAGCCTCTGAAAGCGTACAACTTTGTGTGACAAGGGTGTATTCTTTCATTTTTCTCGCAACTTCGATACCAATTGAGCTGAAATTTTCACAGGTTTGTTATGTTATGCATATGTTAAGATATACCAAGTGAGAAGACTGGTCTTTGACAATTACCAATAGTGTCCAGTATCTTTAAAACAGACATGATCGCATCAGTGTAAATACTGGTAGAACACCCTCAACCCTGCCCCTCCCCAAAGAAATCCTTTGTGGGGTACTACTATAGAACCAAAAACATTGTAGAGTAGCATTATTTTTGTTATATCTGTTATGTTTAATTATCATTGAAAGGCCTAGGGTACTTTTTGGAGCACAATGTCCACAGATTTACATTAAACTTCGCTGTTCGAAGATAATGATTTATAAGGCTTCCCTTGAAACATTACTTGCTGAGAAATGAGTTTTTGAGAAATGAGTAAGACTCTGTCACAAATATAGGTTTTACAAGCTAAAATAATTTTCATCTCACCGTCAAAAAGATTTTTCTTGATTACTTTTACAAGTCTCTCACAAACTACAGCACCGCAGTAATATTAAGGGAAGCTTTCTACCATCATTACCTTCAGGGTCATTCCATGTCAAATCACCCAAAGGTCCCCCCCCCCCTCAAGATTTTCTTGAAACTTTGTCTAAATGTTTCACTATGGCTAAAATGATCACACACCAAAAATTAATTTCATACTCCATATCGTTTCCAAGATATGGCGTCATGAAATTTGCTAAAACTTTCTCTTTTTGTTGGAGCTCCGTGTCCCCCCCAGCCATGTTGCTGGTATGGTTTCCAAATTATGGACTCTTAAAGTTTGAAAAAAAAAGGCATGAGGGCGCTTTTTTGCGATGATGCGCAAGGCAGATCTCCAAAAAGGGAGGCCATATTCCGAACCGATATGGAGTATGAAGTTAACTTTGGGTGTGTGTTCATTTTTGCCATAGTGGAACAGGTAGACAAAATTTTAAGAACATCTGAGAGGATCACCTGGGATTTTTTCTGAATTTTGATTTGACAAGGAATGACTCTTCAAACTGTGCTAAGTTTAATGTAAATCCTTGGACATTGTGTTTTGTGTCGTGCAAAATGTAGGCTACCCAAATCCTTTAAAAAAAAAAAAACAGGAATTGATTTTTATTTTGTGCATGTCCATTTAGACTTGAATGTACATGTAGTGATCTTACAAGTCATCTTATAAGTGCTTGTTGTATAAGGTACAAATATATCACTTCTGCATCCCATATGGAACCAGGCCAAAGCCTGAGGTTGCGAGTAGGATGATGACGTGGTTGGTTGTTTGTTTACCACAAGCGGCATGGCTAACAAATTATTCTCCAGCAAATTTGTACGAGCCATTTGTACAACAAAACCTGTCTATATCCAACTGCGTACAGTTTCAATGGCATTCATTTGCTTTATTGATGAATTAATAAGAAAAAGAGCATCACATTTTTAGAAATGTTAAACTTAAAGTTAGTCTTGAGAACTGCTGTATGAAAACTTTGACGCGGTACATGATTTTCAACCAATGTATTAAATGCTTTGCAGTTTGCCTATTAATGCTTGTATGATGTTGTTTAACCATGGTATGCATTATAGGATATTGGAATGAGATAGTATAGAAATAATCCCATGGCGGTTGACTGCCAGGATTTAGTAGTCAAATTTGCTGGAGAATAAGAACATGGTCCACTAACATTTCTTAACACAATATACTGTCTCATACAGAACTGTGTATATCTTTGAGTATTTCAAATGAATGTCTACAGTGTGAATTAACTAGAGCATGGAATAGACCCTTCCCATGAAATATACTAACTACATTCAAGTATGTGTGCAGACCATATTGGTTGGCAAACGCCACAGAGATGTGCTCTAAGAAAGCGCACAATTGTGTCTGCGTCACACAACCATTAACCTCATACAAAACAGCGCGATGTTTCCTCATTTTGCCAACCCAAATGTGTGTGCGCACGCTTTATGTGCAATGTTTATGTTCATTGGAAGGGTCTATTGCTGATGGTTTTTAAAACTTTGAAACATTGACGGGGATTTATGGACAAAAGAGCTTGGCTCATTGTACTTCATATCTAGTGTTGGCTGAGGTATTAATTTAACGTCTTTTTTGACTCTATAGATGATGTTGATTTGGATGCTTTGATCAATGGTATGAGCACATTCCCATCCTACAATGAAGAGCGCCCTCTATTAGAGAGCATGGAATCGTTGCATCATCATGAAGGCAATGACTGTGAGTGTAGTTCAAAGCGTAGTGGTCACAGCGTATTACACATGGGTCGAATCATTCCCAGACCCAAGCTAGACTGGGCATGGCGAAGCAAGTCATCTGATACACCTGTAGCTGAACATGCCAAGTTGAAACTAAGTACATCATTACCAGAGAGGGGTGAAAGACTTATGACTGAATGTGCTGAGGCAGATGTTCCTAATCCATTTCCAGGACTGAAGACGGCGGGCGTAGGATCAGCAGTGGTTAGTTAGAATTATCAGTTCTAAACAATTACAAAAGCTGCTTTAGAATGAGTTGTGCGTTAGTCTTGGCTTTGCTGTTAACAGATGGTAACAACTTGTGAAGGTTTATTGGTCAAGAACCAATCACATGATGTTATACAAAGACGCATGTTACATGCGCGCTACGCATAACACGCAGAATTGAGGGTAACATGAGTTTTGTTACAACCAGTCTACAATACCTTGATTGTTCCCACTGTTGGTCGATTTCTAGCACTTTGTTCGAAACAGCCCAGGTTTAAAGGGAACAGTGAAGAATTGTTTTTTATTTAATCGACTTTCTGTCTAATTATTTTTTGAAGATGACAACAGAATGCCTACTTCAATATACATGTTGCCGTGTAACAAAAAAAGTGTATTATGTAACATTTTAACAATTAGTTGTCCAATTAAATGTCCTTTACATTGGCATTGTATGAAAGAGTTTATGTGCTTTCATTTTCTCCTGAACAGGAACATTTATATTCAACACAGAAAGGCAAGGATGAGTTGAGATTCCTAAATGGGGACAGAAGTAGTGTAGCCCAGGTAAGAATACAATGTAAGGGCCATGTTGAAAGCTCAGTTAATACTTTCTACGAATGCGAAGCTAATATTGATGTCACATGGCTGTTTTCTTATTGTTTGCCTCTTGCTTTTTTTATGTGTGCTTTTCAGACTCTCTTTCTCTATTTCGTGTATTTCCACTTCACTGCTTATATTTCACTTAAATACCTTTTCAGTTCATGTTTGTTTTGTTGTGTTGTCATTTAGCCTTCAAGAAAGACTCTGCTAGGTCAAAACGTCACACCATTAACTGATTTGTGTATTTATACCATAGGTCTGTTTGGTTGGTAAGCAGTTTGCAACAGCCAATTGTATTCCATTTTTATTTTTATTTGAATGACTTTTTGTGAATTTCCAATTTCCAATCTGTCTGCCACTATGTAGGATATCTGTTGACTTTTTAAACATCCAATTATTGAAACTTCTCTAGGAAAATATCCCCCATTATTTTCATGTAGTAAGTCAAATCAGTTTCCATAATTGCTCTCTTATGAGTTCTATACGATGCAGTGTCTCATTAAATAATCTCATTAGGATTTTTATCAGAAATCTTTGTGTGACATGCAATTTAATGAGGTCTCCTGGCTGCTGATTTGCCACTAACATGATAAGTTACGGCACCACCTTCATGATTTGCCATTACTGTGATAAGTTACGGCATCACCTTCATGATTTGCCATTACTGTGATAAGTTACGGCATCACCTTCATGATTTGCCATTACTGTGATACGGCATCACCTTCATGATTTGCCATTACTGTGATAAGTTACGGCACCACCTTCATGATTTGCCATTACTGTGATAAGTTACAGCATCACCTTCATGATTTGCCATTACTGTGATACGGCATCACCTTCATGACGATGGCCAATCCTACTGTAGTCATTGATGAAATATCTCAACCAACCAAAACGTAAGATTAATACCAAGTACATGTAGACACCGAGATTACCCGGTGGCTAGAGGCATTTCCAATCCTGCCCTGCATTTGTTTTCACAAATTTGTTTTGGGGAAAGTGCCGAGTATACAGTACTTAATAACACACATGCGTGTGTATTGGTAAAACCCCCAAGATTAATCTTCATTATCCCTGATGCAAATTTCCATCCATTAAAGATGCTATTCGTTGACTACAATGTATATGAACAAGATGGGTGACAGTTTTTAAATTGAAGTATTTTTTGTGTATTATTTTGTGTAGCTTCCATTACGAGTAGTTTGTGAGGATGGCACGACCAAACTGTGTGAAGTTCATCCAAGTTTAACCGTTCAAGAAGTGTGTGCATTGATGGTGAATAAAACGCACACTAGTGATGATAAGAGTTGGTCGCTGATTGAAGAACTACCAGAAATGGATCTAGGTTAGTAGAATTTCATTAGATACACTGTCAATAATTAATACCTGACTGCAAAACATTAAGCATCATTATTAGGGTTAATGTTTTTGATAAAATGGAATACGCATTATTTCCCTCTTGACACCCCCCCCCCCCCCATCAAACATATTGCAATTTGCCTTCATATGTTAATTTTTTTTCAATGTTTTTCTAAATTCTCATTTACAAAATTCATTCTCCGTTATATGAATTTACTCTGGGTCCATTTGGTTGGTAAGTTGTTTGCAACAGCTCATTCTATTTTCTCATATGAATTTACAATTAACATTTTAGTGAACATTTCACAGTGAGTGAATTTTGGTCATCACTCAATACATGGTACAGCATATTGGGCCACAGCACCTATGTAAAAGGAGTAGATCTCATAACTCAAACGTCCCCTTATACCTTGCAGGAAAATACATGTTAAAGCGCCTGTAGCGTCACTTAGTGACGGATATGCGCGCTATATAAGAAGCCACTGACATGAAGCTTTAAGAGTAGCGTTGAATACTCCTGCTCCAACATGCAGAATATAACCTGGCTGTATACCTTTATTGCTATTTACATGTTGTTGTTTTACATGAATTAATAAACTGACTATGTTTGTATCTTTGATGTAGAGAGGACGCTAGAAGACCATGAACTTGTGTCTGCAGTGTACAAGACTTGGCCTCAGAACTCCAATAACAAATTCCACTTCAGAAAAGATTTCAGAAAATATGAAATCTTTCAGAATCCTGGGGTAGGTTCATTCCGTTAAAACCACTTAACCACCGAGGTGTGCCTTGGTTCACATCTGGTAAATCTACATCAATTCAATTGTCTGTACCTTAAGTGAGTCTTCAGGATAGTTCTATTCATTTTCACATTGTCATAATGAATTATGTTGAAATAGTTATTAATTTCAAAAATTGATGACATTGAAACTAATGCACTGTGATTCTAATGTCCTGAATTTAAATACTGTCATATCTAGAAACCCATTTTTTAATACTCACAAATGTTGATTTTACACACGGAACAGTTTGTTTAAAAAACAATTATTTGGTGTGGGGGGGGGTGGTGGTACATGTAAGCTAAGCATTTTAAGCATTTGCATTAGAAACATTAACATCCTGGTCTACTTGTCTAGCTTTGGTTTTTGAAGGGGTTGAACTCAGGTGACCCACAAGTTTCTGTACACCATTACCCTTTGGCATAAGAATTAAGGGAGAGTGAACTTTGTACCCCATTAGTGTGCCTTAAGCATACTCCATGAGTTTATTCAACACTTGACTTTAGAGATTGTTACTAAGAGTGTGACCCACTTTCTTTTCAAGAGGTAAGGTCTATTCAGTAACTCATGTCAAACAGTCCACTGATGACACTGGTTAAGATTTGCTTCATTTTATAGTAGATTCGTAGAATTATATAAAGGCAAAATTGCCTAAATATTTAGGTTAATATCTGTTTATATGTGTTGTTACAATACATACTAACAGCATTGCCATAATTGGGATCCACATTTTATTATTTAACTGATTAGATTTTTAACCCATGGTATATTTTGTAAGATAAGACTTAAAGACACTGGACACTATTGGTGATTGTCAAAGACTAGTCTTCACAGTTGGTGTATCTCAACATATGCATAAAATAACAAACCTGTGAAGATTTGAGCTCAATTTGGTCGTCCAAGTTGCGAGTTAATAATGAAAGAAAAAACACCCTCATCATACCATGGTCACACAAAGTACAAAGTTGTGTGCTTTCAGATGCTTGATTTTGAGACCTCCAATTCTAAATCTGAGGTCTCGAAATCAAATTCGTGGAAAATTACTTCTTTCTCGAAAACTACATTACTTCATTTGTTTCATTGTTTCTCACAATGTTTTATACTGTCTGAAACGGGTGTAAGACTGAGGGTGAATCTCTTTGTGAGTAGGGGTGGCTCCGAGAAGAGCCGATTTGTGCTGCTCAATATTTATATTTATATATTTCATACTTTTTTGCAGCAATTTTTCCCTGAGCAAATGCTTGTAGATGAAGATGATGGGGACAGTCCAACACTAAGCAGCAAACGACCCAAAACACCATGGTTACTGGCAAGTACCTCTTATAATGGTCCCCCTTCTAGTCTAGGGTCGTGCTAATATCCCAAAGTATGAAACACATTTGGTTTGATGATCACCCCCTCTAGGTGTTTTCAACAATCTGTATTTGTAGTACCTTTACACAGTATCAGTTGGTAGGAGTCTGGGTACTGAACTTTCATCACAATTCACAATACTACAATGCTTTAAAGGCTTTTGGTACCTTTTGTAGATCAATTATCTTGTATTAATTTACCTATACAAGTTGCAACTTTTTGAGGAAAAAGTGAAAATCATGTTTTCAGGAGAGTCGCGCATGTTTTTTTTAAATGGCTGCCCAACACTTTTTTTATAGAAAACCAGCTGTTCTATTATTCAAAATATGTTTTCATCTGATGAGATCGTTAAAATGTATCTTTTTTTCCCCTGTTAACAAAAGAAGAGACACTTAAAGCCATTGGACCCTTTCGGTAAACAGTGTTGTCCAAGGCCCACACTTTGTGTACCACAACTTCTATATCAAATAAAGAACCTGTGAAATTTTAGGCTCAATCGGTCATCGGAGTCGGGAGAAAACAACGGAAAAACCCACCCTTGTTTCCGCGCATTTCGCTGTGTCATGACATGTGTTTAAAATAAATCCGTAATTCTCGTTAACGAGAATTTATATTGTTTTGCTGTTTTCTCAAAAAGTAAAGCATTTCATGGAATAATATTTCAAGAGAAGTCTTTCACCATTGCCTTCTGTAAACCCTGTAAGTTATTTGTAAATCTGTGAGTTTTTTCTGTTTTTCCGAACCGAAAGGGTCCAATGGCTTTAACATGTTTTGTAATATATTTTTTGGCTCTAAATGTAATTAGACAAATGAACTTATTCTTATCAGATTCTTATTGGCTTTGTTAATCCCTTTGATAGGATTTGTTGTCAACAGCAGATAAGATTCCTGAAATCCAGGGTTACTTGCATGTCAGGGAAGGACATAAGAAGTCCTGGAAGAAGATGTTTTTCATGTTGCGTGAATCAGGGCTTCATTACTCAAGTAAGGGTAATTCAAAGGTCAGTATATACTCATAACTCATTAGCTGTTTTGACTAGCTGCAACAGGTAGTCTTAGTGTTATAATTGTTTATGTTATGGTTTTGCAGTCTCTGGATGTTGATCAGATAAAGCTAGTTCAAACATTGAGACCAACCATATAAGAACTCACTCTGCATTAGTGCAGCTAATAACATTCCACTATTAGCTAAAAAAGTGGTAGTCTCGGCCGATTTTCTACCTTCTGCCCAGGTATTAGTTAAAAAGCAGGACAGTTCTTTTTAGAACTGAGAAGTCTCCCAAGTTCCAAAAATCTACTCTGCAGAAGTAGATTATAAAGCAAGACACGTTCTCAAAAGAACAAAATCTGATGAATTGTCTTAGATTATCTTTGCATTTAGATTCTTACTTGCGTACAGCAAATACGTAACTCTTTCAGTGAAGTATTTTTTTGTGTTTTGAACCTCGCTTCACATTCATTCGTTCATTCATTCATTCATTCAGTAGGCCCCCCTAATGTTTATTTCAATACTGTCATACAATACCATTATGCACATTTATGTCGAAATTACAAAAGCAATAATGAGGTATGATATATAAGGTACACTGGTTCAAGAATAAGCAGCAATTTAGGTATAAGGTAAGCGAGATGCTTTTGTTCCCTAGCCTATGTACAGGTAGATGCAGGAAGTATGAACTGGGCTTAACTAGTACAACTTGTGAATAATATTAGCTTTTCATAATGCATCTGTTATGGTGTGCAAAGAGCCAGCAAGCCAACTTTGTTTGCTTTATGTGAATTGACTTTCAGTATTGTAATATTTTATTTTGGACAGGACCCGAGGCATCTTCATTTCTGTGTGCAATTTAGCGATGTCAACATCTATCAAGTCACAAATGCAAAGAAAAAATATCATGCTCCGACAGACTTCATGTTTTGTACAAAGGTGAATAAACTATTACACAAGCCATTGACTGTACTGTAGGACTAAACTGTAATATGTCAAACCCCCTTTGTTTACCTTAACGACTCTTCACATGCAATCTCTTTAAAGGCACTGGATACTATTGTTAATTACTCAGAATTATTTTTACACGTAGCATCAAAAGCTACTTGGTAACAAGCAATTGAGAGCTGTTGATAAAACATTGTGAGAAATGGCTCCCTTAAATTAACATAGATTATGAGTAACATGTATTTTCTCACCCAATTTTGAAAAATGTTTCAGACGTGAAGCTTTTTTTTTAGGCATCTGAAAGCTCACAAATTTGTGCAAGAATTTTTTTTCTTCTTCATTATTCACTTGAACTTTGATGACTGATCGAGTCCAAATTTTCACAGATTTTTTACTTTATGCATACATTGGGATCCACTGGTCTTTAACAATGACCAAACGTGTCCAGTGACTTTAAAGATGTGATATAATTCTGTAGTTTTGTTGAAGAAAATTAAAGGAACATTGTATTCAATGCACACTGATTCTAACATGCACAGAAAGTGTTGATATTTAATCACTGTGGATGGAGAGAGAGGTGTTTAAAAAAGTAGTTCTCTCTTTACGTCTTGAAAATGTGGACCTCCTAGCACCCCGTTATAGTTCATGAAACTTATTGGTCTTTTGTAAGGTTTAAATATTATGCTGACATCATGAAACCAAGTTGCGAAGACTTTATAGTTTTAGGTTTTTTTTCTTCTTTTTTTTTCTTCTTTATAAATAAGACAGAAATGTGTGAGCATTTTGTCAGTGATGTTGTGGGTATTTAAGTTCTTTTGAATGGGTGGTATTGTATTGGTAAATGTTGATTATGCTAATAACTTTATTATTGTCTGATTCTTTTTTTTCCAGCCATGCAAAGGAAAATGTGAATTGAAAGACATGAAGTATTTTTGTACTGAGAGTGAACGATCACGTCAGTGTTGGTTGGCTACAATGCGGCTTGTTAAATACGGAGCATTATTACGAGAAAACTACAACAGCGCCATGCACAGAACAGCCAAGAGCAAAGTACTGGACTCAGATAATGCAATCAAGGTATAAAGCCAGGGTCACACATTTGGAATTCGAATGCGATAAGATTTTTGATAGAGTTGAGCACAATTCAACTGATGTTATTTATTTGTTGTGAATTTGTGACGTAAATTTGTGTATAGCATTGGCATTCACAGGAAGATATGAACCGGGCGTAATGCTAATGGATTGAAAGTCAAGCTGACTCATGGAAAATCAAAGTTTGATTTTATTTTTTCCTCGCAAGTTGGGATTTTTTATTTAATGCATGAACATTCTCAAACTATTACTATGTATTTCGTTTACATAAAATTTCCATAACCATACGCAAGTACCCATAAATACTGAGGAACATCGCAACTAAGATAGCTAGTGTAACCTGTTAAAAGCTACATGGACTTAAAATGACTGGAAAGTGTACAGAAATGTTAAGGGAAAACTATGCTCAGATTCATTGTACAAAATAGAGTAGGAGTGCATTCAAAAATAAATGAAGAGCCTAAGCCGGGTTAGAGTGTAGTTTTTCTCATGAAACTTTTTTGTTACCTGGTGTTTTTAGTTTGAGATATTTATTGAAACAAATGTTAAAATCTTATCAACTGCGTGTTTCTTTTGATCAGGACTTGAAAAATTGCACGGAACGAGCCGCAATGGATTTCTCAGGTAACCAAGGCCGTGTTATTGATAATCCAAGTGAAGCCATCGCCATAGCAAGGCAGGAGGGATTCAATTGGAGGGTAAGCATTAACCACCCTCCTCCCCTGATATCCCACCGTCTACTGACACGCCCCCACTACACAGGGCTTTTTCACACAATGGGCAACCCACACAATAGCCCTGAGCCAACCAACCAGAGGTGTCATTTGATCAGGATGAGAACCAATCAGAGCAGTGACTGACGGCATTTCTCACTTTGAATCTATGTTAGCAGCGAGGATAGTTACGATCCATGCCTTGCTAGTATTTCACCACCTGATGTTACAGGCCATGAATTACACACAGACCACAGAGGCCATTGTGAAGAATCTGTTTTATGTGCGTGGATTGTGTGTACGCGCGCGCGCTTAGAAATAGATTACGCGCGCGCACTTAGAATTAGATTATGCGCCGTTACTAATAGCTATGGATTGGCGTACGCGCGCACCCAACACACGGAAGCCAGCTGGTTATATACAGCTCCAGCTGGTCATTATCAACCGTTTAAACACCCCAACGTGATGTGCTCTCCACCAATAGGAGTAGCGGAACTGTCTGGGGTATTTATGAATGTTGGTTTACCCTGGATTGAGTTGAACACTACCCACTTTTCAGAACCTTCACTTCATTACAGACATTGTTTAATGGGCTCTCTTTCATAGAGCTGCTTAGCGGCTGATTTTGTGCTTACTGTATGATTTCCAATTCATAGCGCTGCTAACCTTAAGCACACGAAAAGCAAGCTAACCTTCCGGTGCTTACTGCGTGCAAAAGGTGTAACAATACAAATCCATGGTGAACGCTCAAAATGGGCACCTAAAATGAAATACATTTACACATACATGTACCTTAGCAAATTTGCTTCTGATGTAAGCACAAAAATCTGCTTGAAGTTGGGCCATTTATTATTGCACTAGAAACATTGATACAGACATACGTTGTACAGACTAAGCAATTCATGATCGGTTTGCTATCCCATTTGTTTATTTCTAGAAACGAGGTGGCCAGCGCTCATTTGAAGGGCCCTCTTTGACTAGTCCAAGACAAGCTACAGCTGGGAGTCCACGCTTTGTATTCAATCCTTTACATACTGCAGGTACCAACAGTCCACAACCAAGCAGTCCTAGACACAATGGTGGCAGTCCAAGAGGAGTCTTACATCATAGTGCAAGCGTCCCTTCTGGTCATAGAGTTGGTGGATTCAGCTCAGGTTAGTGTAGTTTAGGGCGCTTGAGGCAAACCAGTCAGGATCAAATTACGTTAAGGGTCATTCCGTGTCAATTCAACACGCTTTTGGACCTGACCTTCACGGATTTAAATGAAATTCGGTGTGCTGATTGGACTCCCTGAGAAATGCCCAAATCCCAAATTTTATGTGATTCGGATCATTATTTTGGGAGATACAGGTTAACGAACTTTTGACTAATTAGCATGACCTGCTATGTTTGGACAATCATATCTCCAAAAGTAAAACACCTACCGAGATAATATTTACATCATTTTGAAGCTCTTGACATGGCCCACATTTGATAACATAAAATCAAAAAATTTCCACGCACCACTGAAAAAATACGCAAAAATTTGACCTTTGACCTTGACCTGCGAAAATGCGTAATTTTCAAAATGCGTAATTTTTTTTTTAATGCAAGTTTAAAATGTAAGCAACAATAATCTGAAAAATTGTGATGGGCACTCTTACAGCTTTTTTGTTATGATTTTTTTAACAAGGCCAAAACCATAAAAACGCATTGTACATGTACATATACATACATGTACATATACAGTGTAATGTGTAGTAATGTGTACATGATACATTAGAAATTCAAAGATAATCATTCACCTTTCGAGTTTCACATTTTGATGTATAGTACGAACACAAACTAAATGCATTCCACTAGATCCGGCAAGGATGCACTGCTTCAGCCCAAGTTCAGCAAATTTTCAGCAAAACTTTCAGGAGGATGTTCCTTGAAAAGTTCAAACACTTCTTTCAGATACAAAGATCAAAATGTTTCTGGAGATGTTTCTTCTCACCATCAACAGTAACCGATACAAAGTCTTTCATCCCTGGCATTTGTCTGCTGACAGACTCGAACAAGTAAAAGTCTCTCACAGTTTGCACCATTTTTGATGAAAGAGATTTCCAGCTCTAGGATTTGGAATGGAAAGGATTCCCTGCTAATTCACCAGTTTCTTTGATTTTCTTGGCATGTAGTTTGATGCTCCAAATTCATCTGCTATTCTTTTTACACTCCAACTCACTGCTAAGACACTCAAGACATGAATTTTTTCACTTTTCTTGGTCAAGGAATTAAACTTTTGTTTCAACTGAGTTATCATCTCACTTTCATCGTCACCGAACTATTTTCCTGTAGCAGTTTCCAGTTTCTGCTTAATTGTTGTCTCTATTTTCTCAACCTTGTTTTCCATGTAACTTCCATGAGCTTTCTTCTTACTTATGATAGGAGATACACCAATAATTGTCATAGCCTCATTGATAGTGTTAATGTCGGTATTTGGCTGCACTAAAACATCCTGATGTGCAGATGTCATTGATGGTCCCTTAACTTCTGGATCACTTCTAAAACTTTCAGTTGTTGGGAGTATTTTCTCAGGCGAAAGTTCAGATATCTACTTGCGACAGCCGGTGCTGTGTGCTCAAGTGAAATAAAGACTTGGATGCTCCAGTATAAACCTAAACGATACCTGCCTTAAGCCTGCTTTTTTTTCTTGCTTTGTGATTTAAATGGGTCACAACACATTTTTCTCTATGATCATGACTTGACTTTTAAAGGACTAAATAAAGCTTTTAAAGCACTAAATGTGAATACTCTGTACACTGTACATTGTATAACATGTATACAGTATGTCGGATACACATATTAAATTAAGGGATGAAATGAATTAGCTCATTAAGTCATGTCATGAAATAGACTTTTGGACTCCATATTATTACCAGGGTGACATGGTTTTTAATGTGTGTGTACACACTACCACACAATATTCTGTACACTGTACATTGTGTATGTTGTACAATGCGTTTTTATGGTTTTGGCCTTGATAGCCAATGTTCAGAAAATCATTTAAAAAAAACTGTAAAAGCGCCCATCACAATTTTTCAGAATAATGTTGCTTACATCTTAAACTTGCATTTAAAAAAAAATTGCGCATTTTGAAAAATACGCATTTTCGTAAATCAAGGTAAAAGGTCAAATTTTTGCGTATTTTTTCGGTGGTGCGTGGACATTTTTTGGTTTTATGTTTTCAAATGTGGGCCATGTCAAGAGCTTCAAAACGATGTAAATATTATCTTTGTAGGTGTTTTACTTTTGGAGATATGATTGTCCAAACATAGCAGGTCATGCTAATTAGTCAAAAGTTCGTTAACCCGTATCTCCCAAAATAATGATTCGAATTACATAAAATTTGGGATTTAGGCATTTCTCAGCGAGTCCAATCAGCACACCGAATTTCATTTAAATCCGTGAAGGTCAGGTCCAAAAGCGTGTTGAATTGACACGGAATGACCCTTAAGGAGAATGGACAAGAAAGTGTTGATTCATGGATAGAATGTACAAGCCGAAGGCAAGTACATCATCATCACCAATGCGTTCTGCTGCCGAGTGCCACATCTGCCCAGCCCAGGACTCAAAGTCTGCCCCCAGTTGGCCTACCCAGGTGCTGCGAGGTCGGCCGCTTGGCCTCTTCCAGGCTGGGCAGGGGCAGGATCCTCCCCCGTGCTTCCACGCTCAGCTTGAGGGCCATATGGGTAGGTGTATCCTCTGGGAGCCGTCTGACATGGCCAAAGAGGGAATGACGTCTCAGGGAGATGGTCACACGGATGTCCTCGATGTCAGTGGTCTCCGAGATTGTTGTGTTAGTTATGAAATCAGACCACCTGACACCCGGAATGCATCGTTGACAGCTGAGGCTGAAGGCTTGGAGCCTTCGTGTGTTATCAGCTCGAAGTGTCCATCTTCCTGAGCCTAGAGTAGGATGGCGAGGGCACAGGTCGTAAATACCCTCAGCTTGGTTGTGAGCTTGAGGCGTTTGTTCCTCCAGACACGGTATAATTGGCCGAAGGTGGATGGGGCAAGCCCAAGACGTCAAGTACATTGTAGTCACAAATCAACATTTAAGAGTCTATTCTCTAACTTAAACTTTTCTCATTATACTTTTCAACTTGGAAAGACATTCATTTTCAAGATGATACTTTAGTTTGTAATGAAACTAAAGTTGAGTATGCATTTGTCATAAATCTTTTTGTCATTTCTACACTTTCATCAAGAGTGACATAACATCAAAGTAATAGTCAGAGAACAATATTCTCACTTGTATTATTTTCATACAAAATATCAACCACCCTCATACAGGTACTCATTTATACCTCTGGGTGATGAAGAGAAGCAGAAGTAAAGTATCTTGCTCATTGACACAAGTGTCATGACAACCTAAAGTAAAAATAACACTCAATGTAGACTATCAAAATGTTTTGTAATCTTGCTTGTAACTTGCAGGTATTCATATGACTCAGCCGTGGTTTCACAGTGGACTAACCCGTGAGCAAACACATGAGTTGTTTGCCAAGAAAGGAATGGTGGATGGGATGTTCATCATTAGAGAATCACAGAGAATACCTGCTGCATATGTGTTGTCCTTCAGCTTCAATCAAAAAGTTAAACACTACCAAATTAACGCTGTAAGCAAACTGTATTTACTTCAGTATCACTCGTTCAGCTTGTACTTAACTCCTTCTAATATCATTTCTTTAACAAACTCTCTACTGTTTGTTCTTATAGTATCCAACATGTCCACCTTTTGTTTGAATTCCTCAGTAAAGGCACTGGACACTTTCGGTAAAAATAATTGTTAGAATCAGAAACTTACTTGGTAGCAAGCAATGGGGAGCTGTTGGTATTATAAAATATTGTGAGAACCGGCTCCCTCTGAAGTAGTGTAATGTTTAAGAAAGAGGTCATTTCTCACTCAAAAAATAAAAGACTTCCGGCCTGAAGGCTAATAGTAGGCATTCTTTTCTGAAGCAATTACAGAATTAAGTTGAGTTATACCTTGAAATTTAGCATACTTAAACCTTAAGGTAAAGACAGAGCTAAATCAATGATTCAAGATGACTTCATAGCCAATCATTTACATTATAAAGGGTCCAGGTTCTGTATAAGCCCATGCCTTTTCCTAGTGCCCTCCTCATATCACTCGTTGTTCTTATTTCTTGTATATTTCATGATTATTTATTGTGATATTTGGAAATAAAAAAACAAACAAACAAACAAAATTACATTAAACCAAAGTTATTAAACTCTTTCAAGAGAATGCACCTACATTGTACACATCATTGGAAAGGTCTTCAAAAACTGAACAAACAATGCACACATGTGACCCAATTTTGACCTTGTCTTCAAGATCAAAACCAGAATTTGAAGCAGCAATTGTTTGCTAAACATTCATTGTTTATACATCATATTCTGAATGTGATTTATGTATGACTCTTTATTCTGAATTTCAGATTGATACTGGAGGTCAAATCTTTTATACACTTGATGACGGGAATACCAAGTTCACTGACCTTGTTCAGCTTGTGGACTTCTACACAGTGAATGCCGTAGGTCTGCCAACACCATTACTGCATGCATGTTCCAGAATGTAATTGTATTTATTGTCATGTAATCATATTATTAATACATAACATATTGACTCCATAGAGGGTTGGAGTATTGCTTAACTGTTATACAGATACAAAATAAGGAAACTACTTAAGGTAGTTTCTAATGAGCCAACGTGTTAGGTTTGAATACTGTCCAGTACAAACATGTACTTGATGACCACAAGTTACCATTCAAATTTGAAATCCTCTACCGAGAAAGTTGCTACATGTCACATGATAAGGGGCAAGCTTTTGAAACGGGGAACACCCAGACACAATTCTGAATGAATGTGCACGGTACACTAGGGTTTGCTCATCTGGAGGTTCCTATGCAAAGGCCTGCCCCGAACCATTTGACTTAGTAACTGTCTCTATTTATAGTCATTGTAACTAAGCAAGTCAATGTGCCAGACATTATACAAATCTAATTCGCAAATGGCTTATTTGGGTACTTGTTGGTTGTTGTAATTAAGTGCATTTGAAACTGCATTGGAAACGATGAACAGAATGTATGTACATGTATAGTGATCTAGATCCAGCTATAAGAAGATATCAATCATGCTATGATCTTACATTTCCACATGGTAGTTTCTTACATTTACCTTTTATCAAGAATTATGTCCAGTTTAAACATTTGCAAAAATGTATATATATTTTTTATAGCCTCATGACCGCTAGAATTTATTATCAAAAATAGGTTAAAGACTTATTTATTATGTGTTTGTTTACCGTTTAGTTGTAACTTTTTACACCAGTTGAACTTCCAAAATTGAAATAATGATTGAAACACTTTGACTCTGGCCTGAGGATTAAGCAAACCTAACTGCCTCTGGCTGCTACACTTTGACTCTGGCCTGAGGATTTAGCAAACCTTACTGCCTTCTGGCTGCTACATCTTTGACTCCAGCCTGAGGATTTAGCAAACCTAACTGCCCTCTGACTGCTACACTTTGACTCTGGCCTGAGGATTTAGCAAACCTAACTGCCCTCTGGCTGCTACATCTTTGACTCCAGCCTGAGGATTTAGCAAACCTTACTGCCTTCTGGCTGCTACACTTTGACTCTGGCCTGAGGATTTAGCAAACCTAACTGCCTTCTGGCTGCTACACTTTGACTCTGGCCTGGAGGATTTAGCAAACCTAACTGCCTTCTGACTGCTACACTTTGACTCTGGCCTGAGGATTTAGCAAACCTAACTGCCTTCTGGCTGCTACACTTTGACTCTGGCCTGAGGATTTAGCAAACCTAACTGCCCTATGACTGCTACACTTTGACTCTGGCCTGAGGATTTAGCAAACCTAATTGCCCTCTGGCTGCTACACTTTGACTCTGGCCTGAGGATTTAGCAAACCTTACTGCCTTCTGGCTGCTACATCTTTGTGGGAAAACAAACATCAGCAAGTAATATTTAGCCAATTCTATTTTTGGTCTTTTGAACTAAATGTTCTCGCCAGTATTATTTGTGAATTAAAATAAAAACAAACATAAAGGCAGGGATCTCGCCCTACTCCAAAAAGCTTGAATTTGCGTGCAAGCTATGCAGGTTCACAAGTTCAATGGATCAACATTCAATAAATCAGAGTTATGTATGAAAGGGTTATATGTGATATTTGTTTACCTTGTTGAATTCATGGTATTATCCTCAATCAGTGCAGTATGAATATTAACACCCTCCATCTGTCCATACTGCATAGACTTTAGTCAATACATTTATTGTTTCTCCAATGTACGCATCAAACACTCACAGACTTGAGTAGTGGGAAATGGCAAAGTGTGGAGAGCAGGGCCCATAGTTTTATAAAGCTGTCAAGCCAAAATTACTGCTTGACATACTTCTTTGCTAAGCAAACATTGCACTGGGACCAGTTGTCCCCAGATGTTATGAACTGATTAAAAATGGTTGGTGTTTGGTAAGCGTGGTCCAGCAGTCATTGTGTTAGTTGATTGCCCAAAACACTTTGAGTCAATTCAATGAACGTGACTCAAGATACAGATATAGCTCCTGGATGTTACTTAGGGACTTGTTGTTGCCTTGGATCGGGCGAGTTGGTCTATGAAAAATGCTTTAAACCATTCATTATGAAATGCATATGGTTAGAAAGATGTCTTCAAAGTAGAATTAATAATCCACACAAATATGTCTCTAAAGTGCATGACTGTCCTTATACGTTGTTGACTAACACGGCACTCTATTGGGGTCAAAATTAAAAAAATGGCTGACCTTGTTAATATGCAAAGTGAAGAAAAACCATGCAGTTTTGAGTCCTGATATTTGTGTGGATATTTTTTTTACTTTTAAAACATCTTTCCAACCATATGCATTTTCAAAACAATCAGTTTCAAGCGTTTTTCATGGACAACTCGCCCGATCCAAGGCAATGTTACCCATTTACTTAGAGATGCAAAACAAACTGTTGCCAATTTAAGTTAAGAATGGGCTACAACAGTTAATGGACAAAAGCTTTTAACTAAACATTTGAAGGGATAGTTAGAAGAAGTATTGACTTAATCTAATTTGAATCTGTTACTCATGGTTTTGATTATTTTTTTATTTCCATCAGCGAAGACCTTGGTGTCCCTTCCTTTTTATGCGCTTGCATATTACAAAGAGTTGTAATGAACCTACAATGACAATTGGTACATTTTAAACAAATATGTATATACTTGTATTGTGTGGGATTCATGTACTTGTATATGTAGTTTTGGTACAATTGTGGATACAAAATTTACATATTGTTATGTTTTGATTTCTTAAAAGTATGTACACGAAGTATAGCTTTCATTTAGCTTTCAAGAAATGGAAGAACTAGATTATTTTTTGACTGCTGTATTGTTTCAAAGTTAAGAAGATGTTTCATGTGACAGCATTGGGAAGAATTAACAGAGCTTCTGATCATTTCTTATGTTAATTGTTAGCTGAATGCTTTCGAGAAACCATTTCTGCGGGTAAATGTGATATTAACTACATCGCGTACCATTTCTTATGTTAATTGTTAGCTGAATGCTGTCAAGAAACCATTACTCCTGGTAAATGTGATATTAACTACATTGCCTACCATTTCTTATGTTAATTGTTAGCTGAATGCTGTCAAGAAACCATTACTGCTGATAAATGTGATATTAACTACATCGCATACCATTTCTTATGTTAATTGTTAGCTGAATGCTGTCAAGAAACCATTACTGCTGGTGAATGTGATATTAACTACATCGCGTACCATTTCTTATGCTAATTGTTAGCTGAATGCTGTCAAGAAACCATTACTGCTGGACATCACGAACTGCACTCAAAGGCACTGGACACTATTGGTAATTACTCAAAATAATGTTTAATATTGAAACTGACTTGGTAACAAGCAATGGAGCTGTTGACAGAATAAAACACTGTGAGAAACGGCTCCTCTGTAGTTTGAGAAAGATGTAATCTCTTACCAAAATAATACAAGAGTTCGGGTACAACAAGGCTGTTTATTTTTCTTTGATTATTTTCTTGCAATTTTGATGACTAGTTATGAGGCCAAATGTTAACAGGTTTGTTATTTAATGCATATGTTTGGGTAAACCAAGTGACAATTAACAAAAGTGTTTACAAGAAACTATGAGAGTGCACTTGTGGCCAGGAAAATGTCTGCCATTTTTGAGATCTGACATGGGAGAATTTAGGTTAAATTGTACTCAAATGAATGTTAACTGTAGAGCAGCAAAGATATTGGCACAAGCAATGTGTTGTCAAGCCCTTATATCACACTATAATATTCCCTGGGAATTAACAGCAAGCAGTTTCACACTTCAGACTGCTGTACCCTCCGTCTGCCCCGGCAAATGGGCATAAACCCGGGGAAAAGTAAACCGGAGCAAGTGGTAAAATCTCAGGGATATTCTTGAAACAAGCAGCCTAAACCCTGTGGAATAGGGACCTTAATGGGGTAAATGTGAACCAGGGCTGTATGACTCTTACCAAATAGTCATATTGACAAAATTGAGGCTATGTCAGCAAGGAAGGGTGGACTAGAATTCGACTTGATAATCTGACATACATATAAACAGTTCAATATGTAGATCGTGTTTTTCCCAAGTGTCTGGTCATTTATTTAAACAATCAAAAAATGTTTCAAAGTGTTTCTTTTTTCACCTTTGCTTCTTTGCAAATTTCATATATTCATGCCTAAAATTTGTCAGACTTGTTTTCAAAGTATATTTGAAAGTAAACACAACCTGAGTTAAGTTTGAGTAAAAATAGTGTTTAATGCAAAATTACAAGTGTACTTAACCTGTTCATAAATTGTTTATTTGGCTCAGTGTACATGTTAAATGGTATTGAAACTTGTTTATGAGTATATATTGTACATATTGTATTTTTAAAGGAACTTAAATCATACATAAAAACAGTTGATTTCAAGCAGTGATTTGAGTAATGTAATTAGTAACCGATCATTGTTGTAACTTGTCACAGGGGTGTGGTATTAAGTGAAGTACTACTAGTAAAATAGCAACAAATATGTAAGTATGGAATTGTGTGTGTTCCTTGATGTGTATTTTCATTTGTACTTGCTGAATGATGGCAGGCTCGCACAGGGTACCAGTATTTCGTGGTTCCCAGACGCTCGGACATGTGATTTGAACACAAAGCACGATTCGCGTGTTTGTTTTTCTTTCTATGATGAACGGACTTGTGCAGATAGTGTGTTTTTCACCCACGTTCGTCCTGGAAAAAGAAATAATATCAATGATTCCGGACCCACAATGCACTGCACATCTGTGGCACGCGGTACCGCGCACATTTAAACAACAGAAGAGATGCAGACCGCTAAAAAATCATAATTGTTTAGCCGGACAAATTTCCGTCGGTGCAATTTCACGCCTGGAGTTACATCTTAAACATATGGAAAGACCATTTGGCATTTTTGAAGGTAATTCGTTAATTATTTCCGTCATTTTGGGGCATTTTTGGTGTGACATTTATGATTTTTTTTATGAAAATGTTGCACTTTATCGGCACCGGTTTTATCGGCTGGGGCGCGTTGACAGGAAGTGTCAAAATTTCGAAAAAGGAATACAGCGCCCCAGTTACTGGGTCTAGTCCTAAGGTTCTGCTAAATTTGTCAATGCCAAAATCTACGGATAACTTTCCGTATGGCGCCACCACTTTTTCGCTCATTTTTACAAAAAGGGATATATCAATCAGGTAAATTAGATACTATATTATTTTATTTCGAATGAAAAAGTGGTGGCGCCATACGGAAACTTTTCCAAATCTACATCTCGACATTCTCGGTTCTGCTGAAATTCAGTTGCCCAGCCCACTTATAAAAATTGATATTGTGCCATTTATTATCAAGCTTTAAATTAATCATTGTGGATGAATTTGTTGTTCTCCTTTGTTGTGCTTGTTCTTGCTTGTTAACCATAAGGCATAAAATGATATAATCGTAGAGGAAGGTATTATAATGAAGAAAAAAAAAGGCAGAACGGCAACGCTAACTTTTGGCTACATATAAAATTTAGCTAAGTGAAGTAGCCTGTTATCCTGGTCAAACTGCTGAGCATCACTCACAGAAGGCATTATTAACACTAGTTGAATGAGTTGTTGGACAAGAACTTACTAAAAATGGATGCCTCTTTACCTAAAAATGAACCGGTAGAAACAGACAAAATAAAATAATAACGTCATTGGATGCCCTATCCAAGCATATTGGTGTATTGACAAAGGTGGTGTGAAGGCAAACACATCACAAATTACGCATTTTGTTCAATCAAGCATAGGGGCAATGATCGCAATTGTTGGGAAAATGTATGACAACAATTCTGCGTTGCAGAAGACAATCAAAGATCTGTTTTTAAAACCCCCAAATCCAGCCCTAAATACTACAGGGAAACCTGTAGAAACAACGGGGGACAAATTGATTGATGCAACGTTGAAAGTAATCGATGATAAAGGGCCACCTTTGCCAACACACATTCTGGGGTCTATTCAAAGTGACAAAGGAGCAAGTGCATTCGACCCTTACAATGCTGAATCTCTGGGTGTCCTAATTTTATTTGGTGACACAATAGAACAAAAACCTGCAGTCCTTGGCCTAGAGGTAGACATTAAGCCACAATATTACCAACACAAAAGCAAGCTCCCCCACAAAAGGTGGGTGCAGACAAAGCCTTTGTTGGACAAAAAGACAAGTATTCTGTTAGCCTGCCCCAACACTCTACTTTGCCAGTAATACCAAAACAATCAAACTCAACCCACCCTCTGTCATCCTTGCCTAAAATTTCATACTACAATGGGTCCAGTGATTTCCATGCATTCCTGACCAAATTTGAAATCATAGCTTCATTGTTGTTTAAGTTCACAGGGGACTCGCACTCGACAAGCTTTGCTTTTTGTGGGTCCCCTGCATCTCTAGGTGGTGTTATTCAAATGTTATTATTCTGATCTTTATATTTAAACATGCATAAATCATAATAAGTATAAACTGTATTCTGTTATGCCTTGAGATGAAATAAAGTAAAGTAAACTAAATTGGGATGATGGTATAAAACTCTTGCAGTTAGTCGGGGCACAGAGAGGCAAGGCGCGGACATTAAGGGAAACTACAACCAAATTAGGGAACATCTTCTAACAATGTTTGGGAAAACAAAATACCCCGTTCAGAACTGCCATCCATATGACACAGAATCCCTTGAAGAATTTGGACGGCGCATGATGCGTCAACTAACAACACAGGCGTTCCCTACCCTCAGCGCAGACAGACTTATTTGAAACATGGGCTAGAGAAGCATTCAACGGGCCAGATCAATTAGATGTTCATCTTGATTGGTCAAAGTTAAACAAAAACGTTCAAAGTAAGCGGTATCGCGGCATTCGTAGATATTCATAAACCAGCCGAGAGGAATGGTGTTCGATGATCTTGCGTGTGCTAGACAACGACAGCATTTCTCTCGTCACCAAATATGACAAAACAGAATTAAGACAACTACACACACGTACAACTCGATGATCCAGATTTTAATGTTATGGCTAGAGACTGTTAACAAACCCACACAGGATATGATACAAATACTCTCCCCCACAGCTAAACACTTCTGGGCAAATTCTTCCATTTTGGACAGTAAAGATGGTGTATTGTATTATAAATGGGACGAGGGTTACATAATTAGAACACTTTTTGTTGTACCTAGAGCAATACTTAAAGATGTTTTGTGGTTTAATATTCTACACTTGCTGGCCAGTACCCGTGGATAACCCAATTGGTATGAGCATGTTAAAGATTGCTTGGAGCATCTTTAAAGCATGTTAAAGATTGATTGGAACATCTTTTAAGCATGTTAAAGATTGCTAAGGGAAATGTTAAAGATTGCTTAGAGCATCTTAAATATTGCTTGGAGCGTCTTTGAAGCATGTTAAAGATTGCTTAGAGGATGTTAAAGATTGATAGCATTTACCCACAGATGCAATGTACTACTGTGAGAATCTAATTGCATGAATGAAATTAAAAGTAATTAATTATAAGAGTCAAATTAAGGAGGTTTACCTCTATGGTAAAAACACCGGGGAAAAAAACCCACAATTTCACTTGTCAAACATTTAGAATGACAACACAAGCAAAACACATCAAACCATAAACCAGCAAATTACTTTAAATCAATAAAAGACGACCATGTTGCCATGCGAGCTTAGTAAAACAAAAAGCAAATAATATTAACAAGTATAGTTTTAAAAAAAAAAATAACACCTATGGATAATTAGATACCACAGATGCACAGATCCTTGTCAAATGCAAACCATTAACAGAAAACTACTTTAAGTCTTTCCAAGGCGACCATCTTGCCATTGGAGTAAAATGCATTCTTGTGGTAACTCAAATGATTTGGTGGAACAAAACATCGTGTGCCATCCATTGTTTTGCCATATTTTGTTAACACGATGCTACCAAATTTAATAACACTGGATTGGTCTGTCCAATAGCAATCATTATTGGACTCTAGCAGTTATTGAACCCATATCTGAAAAGACGCTTTCAGTGCAAGACTGTGTCTGCATTCAATGAGCAGTGCTAACAAAAGTCAGAATGCATTTGAAAATAATTGTACTTCATCTTAGAACTGGCAAGGATCTAAAGAGTGAGTTATAGGAAACAAATAATGCATGCCTTTTATTCAATGTAGCAGAATATAATCAAATTGTGAAATCTGGACTGTTCCATTGCCTTTGGCTTTGCCTGGTAAAATGGAACAGTCCATATTTCACCTCATATTTATATTCTAATAACTGGTGTAATTATTGCCTTAGAGACAAAGACCAACTCAATGAAACACATTGAGTTAAATAGTTATTCATTAATTATTTTAGAAGGCCAAAACCTGGCAGTGTGCCAGCTTATGGCAGACTGATCCGATAAGAAGTTGATTATTATAAAAGATAGCTATAGTAGAACCAGATATCTGCTTGCCATCATCAACATAAGCTTCAGTAACATCCACTGAGAATGGAACACTCTGGGAGCTCAGCCGCACACGTAGAACCTGCATTGGGATATGTCATAGCAAAAGATTACCACCAGTAAAGCCCCTTTCACACAAGATTAATTTAGCAAGGGTCCCTTGCTAAATTGCAGAATGGTTGTAAAATTTTACCTCGTGTGAAAGGACAAACAATGTTTTACTGTTCAAGTTTCCTTGTAAAATATTTTCAAACATCGCAACATTAGAGTGTCATGCCGAATGGCTAAGAGCATCGAAGTTCTGGTGCTGATTCACCGGAGTGTGAGTTCGAATCCCGGTCGTGACACTTGTATCCTTGAGCAAGATACTTTTCTAAAATTGCTTCTCTTCACCCAGAAGTATAAATGGTAACCTGGGTAGAGGTTGATATTGTGTATGAAAAAGCCACTAACGCCTTTGTATACTCCCAAGGGAGCTGAGAAACATTCTGTGTATGTCGAGCGTTATGTGCAATTAGATAGGTAATATGGATGCTATGGAAAGAAGTAAAATATAATTACCTGAGATGTAGAAACTTGAGTGAAATCTTTGAAGTGATTTTGTGCTTGATAGGCAATAGGGTGACAACCTATCCATAAATCCCCTGTTGCTGGATCTACGTAGATGTTATCTGGGCCTGTGCCTAAATCAATCACCTAAAAGTAACAAGGTCAAAAGAACGAAATAAAATTTGCTGTTGAAAACTGATTACCAACAAAAGGACCTATGGTAGAAAATAGAAATGCAAAAAAAGTTTATGGCCTGACATTTTAACCTCGAAAAGCTGAAAATGACCGCCTGATGTTTTAACCCTAGCAGAGTCTTTGTCACAGGCTAAATGACCATTCATACCTCAGACAGTTTCGCTATTCCTATTGGCGGAGAGTGCGTCACGTGGGGGTGTACAAACCTTTTATAAAGACCAGTAAAAAGTGTTGAAACATGAGCGTGACACGCGAGCTTGCATCTTTGCTTATAATATAATGATAATAATAAACTACATTTATATAGCGCATAATATGAATAAACATCTCTATGCACTTTACAAAACAACAAACTACAATTACAACAGAAATATAAACATAATTAACAGAAAAAATACACATACTTATACAAAATAAGACAGTTTCTTCATTCCTATTGGTCGAGAGCAACGGCTGAAACAGCTGTGCCACATCACGCGATACGCGTGACGCGCACAGCATCTCCTTATAAGGAGATGTTTACCCGAGGGCCTTACCATTTCATAGCTGGAGGGGTGTTGTGTTGAAAGAAAACATTGAACAATTATAATTTGTGCATTTATTTTACCTTTTGACCAAAAAGTGTTGATGTTTTTTTACCGAAAAGGTATTTATGAATGGGAATCAAAGTGTGTTGAATCGGTTTTCAACTAGTGGTTTAAACCCGCCGAGGCCTGGTTCTTGATAATTTACCTCGACTTTGTCTCGGTAAAATTATCAAGTCGAGGCCTTGGTGCGGGTTTAAACCACTAGTTGAAAACCTCTTCACCAAACATATATTCCCTTATTTATTTACCTTAGAAAGGACTCTGCTAGGGTTGAAACATCAGGCCATAAACTATTTTTTCCACAATATTAAACGAATACAAATATAATTGGATCAAAATCAACTTGAAGTTGATAATTTTTATTTCCACAAAAATAAAAATGTGGGATTTGTTTTGCACAAACTAAGACTGTGCTAAAACTACCAAAAAGTATTCAGACACTATAAGTTATCACACAAGCGTGAGTAGGATATGGAAAAAATATATCGCCTTTGCATACCATATCCAAAAAGGACGAAAATTGAGTTAGATATGGGACGAGCGCACATGTGATAACATATTTATCTGCAATCCTCATTAAGTCAACCTCACAAACAAACAAACAAACTTAAACAACAACTGCATCAGCAATCCTGCTAACCATTTTCTTAAATGTGAGTCTCAAGTACTTGAATCATAGTTGATATTTACAGTTAGGTTTTTTTGCATCCAGAAAACGCTGGTTGTTGAATGCTTATGAAATCTTAGAGGGCAATGTTCAAGTTCATAAAGCATGGACAGAGTTGAAGTCTGATATACCAGCTGCCCGATAGTTAGTTTGATGGTGGCAATTTTCATGACCAGTGCCACATGCGCAAGGCGCAAAGTTTCAAACTTCTGAGCGATATTTCATGCTGAACAGCATTCATGCCCAAAGTTTAGAATGGAATTTGTGCTGATAGTGACCTGTAAAATCCTCAAGATCCTAGCACTGTGTGCTAGAGCTGGTTAGTAATGCTTAATGGTTGCTCTCACCTGAACAGCATTCAACGAGTTGTCAGATTGACGCTCATAAATTGTCAAAACACCAACATAGGGAAATGCAACATAAATAAACCTGTGAAAACAAGAAAAGGAAGAATACATCAAAGCATGGTTACATCAAAGTAGTTACATCAAAGCATCCACATCAATAAGCGGGGACACAGAGGGACATGTGTCCCCCCTCTCCAACTTTTATGGGTTAAGGAGACACAAAAACAAATATGTCCACCCCCCCCCCCCCCTATGTTTTTGACCTCTGTTATATAAAGCTCAAGTATTGCACTGTGAAAGACTAACATGAATCCTAAGGATAAAGAATATTCTTTTTGGTTTTACCCATAAAAACTGTTCCACTGTATACTAATACTATAAAATCACAGGCATATTACTTGGGTGGAATTCGAACATAAAACATAAGAAGACATAAGAAAACTGTATTGATCTTCAAAAGAAGAAATTGCATTGTTCACACAAGTTTTTAAAAACACACCAAAAACACACACCCTTTGCAATTCTAGAGCAGTGCCTTACTAACTAGACGTGCCCGGTAGCTAGAGGCAGTTGGAATCCTACATTTTGGGAAGCGGGTACCGCAAGATTTAGAACGGGTTGCATTCACCTAATAATAGTTGCGGTACCCACTGCTCAAAATATAGGATGTTATGCTAAAACTTATTTTGAGAAGTTACCAATAGTGTCCAGTGCCTTTTATGTAATCACAAAAAGATCTGCTTGTAACTAAGGCCCTTGTTTAATATATAACAGTGACTGAGCTTTGAGGAAAAGGGCCCAGTTCAAACATTTGCTTGAGAGTTGAAGTGCTTGCAAATACACAACAGGCCCCAATATCATGGAGCAACTTGAGCAGACAAAAATGCTTAACCACTTTCTGCTTGTTTGTGTTCTAAGCAGCTCTATAAAACAGGGCTTGGTATAAATACTTCTAAAATGTTCTAATCCGATCAGGGAATAGCTCAAGACAAAAAAACTGACCTTTTATCTGGGGAGATATTGATGCCGTTTGGTCCAAGTCCTCTCTTGACAACCACTGTTCCATGTCCAACTTTGCCATCATAGAACACAACATTACCCCATGGGAATTTAAACAGCATTTCTAGAAACCTTCTTACAAATTGGTTGTTGTATCCATCATTGGTGAAGTACAGTGAATCAGGTCCCACTGCAACCACATCATTGACGCTGTCAAAAAAATAGTTCAAGAACTGATATCATGATAAATAACAATCAGAGAATAGTATTAATAATGACAGTTTTGTATGTCGCACCTTGGTTCTTTATGTGCACTACACAAAACACCTAACGGATTGGACAAGTTGGTCTATAAAAAGCATTTGTAATCGTTTGTTATATAATGCATATGGTTAGAAAGATGTTTTAAAATCAGAATACAATGATCCACACAACATTGCCTCAAAATTGCATGGTGTTCCTTTTACTTTGCGAAATAAAAGGGTTGGCCATTTATGATGTAAAAGGAAAACCATGCAATTTCGAGGCATGTTTGTGTGGATCATTGTAATCTACTTTTACAACATCTTTCTACCTATATGCATTTCATAACAAATGGTTATAAATGCTTTCAAAGACCAACTCGACCGATCCAAGGCAACGTGTTCCTTTAACGTCCCTTTGCAAGGACAAAGCATTATGGTAAAGTGTCTTGCTTTTAAAAGGACAGCGACTGCGACTTGAACCAACACTCTGCTGATCAGAAACACCAGAGTATGAGTCCAGAGCTCTTAATCTCTAGGCCTATGACACACCACAAAAAATAGTTGACTAACCATAACAAGGTAACCGAGTAATGGTTAGTAATCCCTGACTAGCATTATTCAATGTCTTCTTTACACAGCTTTAGTGTTTCAGTACAATACTCAGAAAAAATGTCATCAACTTCTTTCCTTTTCCTTCAAATCATTGTTATTCCTTCATCTCCAGTTGTTGAGAGATCTTGCCCTCTATCGAGATTGATGATGTCTTTCTTTGTTGATGTCATTAAACCGGTTTGGCCCCCGGATTATCAGAATTTTTCAGGTACCATCCACACATTAAATTTCCGGAACACTAGGACAATCGTTTTGAGACTAAGTTGGAAAACAGAAACACTAACTAAATGATGCAAAGACAACCACCATTCTCATACGTTGACTCAGCCAGCCCTATCCCCCCCCCCCCCCAAAAAAACCCCAACACAAACACACACTTTGAGTATGACTTTATTAGGCCTACAAGCCCGTGTACATATTGCAACAGTACCTAGAATAGTTTTAATGAACATATCATTACCTTCTGAGAGAAGGACCAGTAATGGAGTGTAGAAAGGTCAAAGTTCGCTTTTCCTCATCAAATTGAAATACTTCAATTGCTTCGTGAGTTTTCTTGTGATTCACAACAAAAACTCTGGCTGTGTATAAACAAAATTAATCAATTAATTTCAGGGTATATTAGCTTAGCAAGCTGGCTTTGAACACATATAAGCTACAATAGCTTTGATCTTTGCTAATTTGCATAAATCTCGGCTAGCTGGCTTTGATCTTGGCTAGCTGGCTTTGATCTTGGCTAGCTGGCTTTGATCTTGGCTAGCTGGCTTTCATCTTTGCTCGCTGGCTTTGATCTTGGCTAGCCGGCTTTGATCTTGGCTAGCTGGCTTTGATCTTGGCTAGCTGGCTTTGATCTTGGCTAGCTGGCTTTGATCTTGGCTAGCTGGCTTTGATCTTGGCTAGCCGGCTTTGATTTTGGCTAGCCGGCTTTGATCTTGGCTAGCCGGCTTTGATCTTGGCTAGCTAATTTTATCATTTGCTAGCTTGCCTTGATATTGGCTAGCTGGCTCTGATCTTTGCTGGCTGGCTTTGATCTTTGCTCGCTGGCTTTGATCTTGGCTAGCTGGCTTTGATCTTGGCTAGCTGGCTTTGATCTTGGCTAGCCGGCTTTGATCTTGGCTAGCTAATTTTTTCATTTGCTAGCTTGCCTTGATATTGGCTAGCTGGCTTTGATCTTGGCTAGCTGATTTTTTCATTTGCTAGCTTGCCTTGATCTTGGCTAGCTGTCTTTGATCTTAATTGGCCAGCTGGCTTTGATGTTGGCTAGCTGGCTTTGATCTTTGCTGGCTTGCCTTGATCTTGGCTTGCTGTCTTTGATCTTGGCAAGTCGGCTTTGATCTTGGCTAGCTGGCTTTGATCTTTGCTGAAATAGCTGGCTTTGCTGGATTGCCTTGATCTTTGCTAGCTTGCCTCGATATTAGGGACCTGGCTTTTATCTTGGCAGCCAATATAATAATAATAATAATAATAATATTACTATTGACGTCTTATATAGCACAAGTATCTACCAACAAGGTACTCAAAGCCCAATTAAGTAGCACCTTATAAGGGACACATCCAGGGGCAAACACCTTCTCTTTTCGATAAGTACACTTGGCTTTTTTACGTGCGTTTCGAAACACATGGGACCAACGGCTTTACGTCCAATCCAAAGGACGAGGCAATGGTTAAAGGAACATTACAGAATTGTTTTTTTTTTCTAACAAAACAGTTGCTGGCAGTGTAAGCACTTTATGTAATCCACCATATATACATAAACTGACTGTAGAAGCTGTAAAAGCTGTAGAAGTTTGAGATCGATCGGCCATCTGGGTCACGAGAGAATATAGTGAAAAAACTATTTCAAATTTTGCATTGCATCGATGCCAAAATAAAAATGAATAAAACACTCACTGAACGATAAACTCCAAACGCGAAGTTAGATTATTTATTTCTCATCAAATATGACATCAGACAGAAACATTTCAAGGGATGTTTTCAACTGTCATCATCACTAGACCGTGTAAGTTTTATGTAAATCTGTGATCTTCACGATTTTTGTTTCTTACAAATTCTGTAAAGTTCCTTTAAGTGTCTTGCTTAATGACACAAGGGTCACGGCTGGGGATTCGAATCCACACTCTGCTGATCAGAAACACCAGAGTTTGAATTTGGTGCTCTTAACCGTTCGGCCATGACACTTCCACAATTGAACTTTTAGTGATCATTATTATTTGAGTCTTGCCAAATGCAATGAGGTCTGATGTCAGATTTATCAATTATAACCAATAGTTTGAATATATGCTTTGTAAATGTATTATTAACGTACTACCATGAGTTATAAATATCCCAAACTGAAATTCTTTAACATTGCTCCATGGCTACACTGCCAAACATGTGAATGGGAAACTTTTTACCCAACCTCGGTCTGGGGTACCGTTTTATCCATACCTTTCAGACATGCTTTCAGGAATGCTATCTGAAACTACAGCATACAAAATATGATACTAGGAAATGTTACCAGGGTGTCAGTTCTTTCTGTATGTAAAACTGTCTGAGTGATGAACTGTGGTGTGCTTTAAAGGGTCAAAGGAAAATTTGAAATGTCTTGTAATGAGTGGTCAAAATAAAGGACTTAATCCGGTTTGAGGTACAGATGTAAAGGTTTTGGGAATGTTTCTTACTTTGAGACTGGTCTTGCCATACACCGATGCCATGAGGTCTGAAGTCAAATTCATCAAATGATCCAAGGATTGCAACTTCACTCACATTTCCATTTGGGTCATTCAGATCAAAAGCATAGATACGTCCTTTCCATTTCAATGCTGAAGGATCCATTTGTAATCCCATCTTTGCTAACTCTATTCCCTGTATATGATTATAAAACGGAACATGTGTCTCTCTTATCAAATTAATAAAAACCATATGAAATTTGAGGCATTGCATACGTATTTGGTTTGCAGTAAAACCAATACCAGGTAGACTATGTAATATGTTATTTATATTCTACTACATGCACCGTGGTGTAGATTTTCAAAATTCGGGAGACCTCTCAGTTCTGAAAAGAACTGTCTTGCTTTTTAACTACTATCAATTATTTCTTAAATAATGTGAAATAGTGTGATTTTTTCTTATTTTTTAATCTCTGTTTATTTTCCTGTAATTCGACCTCCGGTCGCCATGGGAATTTGAAAAAATCAACCAATAATGAATGAATGACTATCGAGGCGGACAGCCGAAGGTAAAAAATCGGCTAGGACTACTACATGTACTTAGCTTTTAATGGACTATTATTAACTTCAATACCACGGAGTGAATTCCCAATTGGTCTCAACGTCTCCACTAGCTTGCTCCAGTCATCATCAGGATGTTAAAGCAATTGAAAAGAACAAATCAATTGATCTAACAATGATTTTCAACTTCTAAAAATCTACATGAATGTGTACCTCTTTTCTATTTCTGTCTAGCTTCTGTTATGTTCTAGGTTCGTTTTGAAGCCTTTGAGCTTTTTAAGGCACAATATAAATTCTTCTCATTGTAGTTAATAAATGTAGGGGGCTGAGCATGGCATGACCTGTCTAAAAGTTTGAAAGTGAAGACTATTCAAAATTTTCCCCAAAATGTATGAACAGATGCAGTTTTTGTGTGTGTTTATAAGCTTCCCGGACCAAGTTGGTCCCAACCATGTTGTACATACACCTCATCCCTGGAATTCCATTTCTTGGAGGGCAAGGCCATTTTCATTTTGCAATGGTACTTCCATTTGAAAATCTAGGAAACTTGTAAAGGGGCACTATGGCAAAGACCAGGGCAAGATCATGGCCTCCATATAGACTCCATGAACTTCCAGACCTGATACGTCCTTTATGCTTCACCTGTTATGCGATACAAATTTAATAGATTACGGGTAATAAACTTACGGAGGTTATCAAAGCCAGGCCACTCGCCAATACCTGAATATCTTCTGAACCCGTTTCTGTAAATGATATCAAAACAAACAGCTCTCAAAAACATGTTTGAGCAACAAACATTCAATATTATTTCAAACATTTCATTTTATCATATAAATGGTAAAAAAATACATAATGTACCAAGCCGTGCTGCAAAACACAGCTCCGACAGTTTTGCAAATGGCGCCCTCTGCTGCTGAGCAATAGTTTTGTTAGGCTTGCCTTGCTGGTGACGCCCCTTGTTGTGCTTTGTGGTTGTGACTGAACTTTATGCAAATTACGGGAACGTCAAATTGACCAATGAGGTTGAGGTTGTATTTTTTTCAAAAAGAAGTGTTAGGACTGCAAAAGCGCAAAAGCTTTGACTCAGCTGACAAAGGTCATTCACTTGGTGCAATGAGATAACACAGCAATTCACCTCGTACTGGCTTTGAAGATCTCTTTCCGTGAGACCTGCCGTTGAAATGGGCTACTTCAGTTGGTCGTGCTACTTCAGTTGGGCATACGGCTTTACATTATCCCAAATTTGCATGGTCTAAAACGGTCGGTATCGTTTCTCAAGAAAACATTCGCTCTTGCATTATGTATCATTGTGTATAGTTGCCTTCTTATGGTATTTAAATTTTAGGAAGTAATGCTGTTTTGTCCCACAGCTATGGCTGTTTTTCCTTATAGGGCGCGCTTCTCACGTTTTGCATTATTTTCTAAAGAAGTGGACTGCCACTGCTTTGGTTCAAACAAATGAATGGGGGTTTTTCTGAAATGTTAAAGCAGTAAGGTTCAGTAGCACCCTCTTGTTCAGGTGGGGCTAGTTCACATAATCCATCGGTATGTACAAGCAGTGGAATCACTTTAAACCTTGTAGTTGTATGATAATGCAGGCCTGTATGCTTCGTTTTTGAAAGTGCAAGGGCACCAAGGCATTTTCTCCTTGGTAAAGGGCACCCTATGAGGAAATTGTAAATTTGTACTGTAGCATTTCAAGGGCAACAAGGCAATGACAAGGGGCAACGGAGGCAATCGCCTTCGTTGCCTCCGTGAAGTATCAGGCCTGAATTAATGTAATTACATCAAGCCTTTAGTTTTTGAGGGGCGACCAAGCTGCCACCTCTTTTATCTTATCAACAATCATATGAAGCCTTGAGGTCATTATTTTAAAACATTGTTATTTATTTAGTGTGGTAGAGGCTGGGCAAGCTGCTGCCTCATTTTATTTATGGCAAGCTGCCATTTCTAAGCTTGGCAATTTTTTTAATGGGCAAACTGCAAAGTAAAATTGGTTTTATTTTTGTATTTTAATCTCATACATCTGCGCAACGTTGTAATTGTTTTGGACTAATACTTGTTTTATTCTAATGTGTTTTTATGATTAGGTAGGATTCTTTAACTTACCAATTCCTGGTACAACTCTGCATGGTCCAGGGCGGTGGTTATACGCCCACTTATGAAATCCCAAGCTATATCTACAAATTCAACAACACAAAATCATTACAAAACATGACAGCAGCTTCAAAATATCAAATTCTCAAAAAGTATTTGAACAGTCGATCTAATTTGAAAATCACAGGCATGTTGAAAAGCACACCTGTTTAATTCCTAGGCATGCGATTTTGCGAGTGCCCAATTCATAGACTGCACCGCCGGGGACTTGGACCCAGTAAACTAAGTCTCATTTATCCATGTTTTTCAATAAATAAAGGCTCAGTAACAATGCAGAAAGTGTTCAAATACAAACATAATTTTTCTAATATGATGCACTACTGACTTCTAAATATTTGAAATGGAAGTTTCCCTGCAAAAAAATAGGCCGGTAACAAAATAATTTTCTACCACCAAGCATTCTACCTCCATGCACCAAGCAAGGAGAAATTCCTGACAAATAATCAGCGTTCAATCAATAACCAATTGCAATTTTTTCAATTGGGAGGGGAATGTGCCCTTGACTTTTTTTTATTTAATAAAATCAGTGTAAGCCTAAATTTATTTTGATGGGCTTGGTGTAGGGCTTTTAAAATGTTTATGTGACCAGTTTATTGAAACCTTTAGTGTTCTAAATAGTTGGAGACTGTGAATTGAGTTCATATGAGCTACTTTATTTATCATTGTGGGGTCTGAGCATAAGAATCAATAGGGGACTCAGACAAGGAATTTCATCTTTGAGAGGGCAAGGCCATTTTCATTTTGAAAAGGGCACTTCCGTTGGAAAATTTTAAAGTCTATAGGAATTTTTGAAAGGGCACCAAGGCCAAGACAAGGGCAACGGAGGCCATTGCCTCCCGTGGCCTCTGTGAAATTCCAGGCCTGGGGCCTACATGATGTACTTACATAAAAGACAAAACATGTTGCACGACCAGCAACACTGACACCCCTATGATTACTGTTTTTATCATTTTGATAAAAGATTGGAATTGAGACTAAGTTGATTTTTCTTGATGTGGACTGCTCCTGGAATTAATTCACAAATTAAAATTAAAATCAGTAAAATAAAACTCGTTTATGCCACTATTCAAACAATTTTGTCCATATATCTTTCAGCATACCTCATACCCATGAGTGGTTTAATGTAGTGCAGTATCATACAAAAGTTAACCAAACCATGAAATATACTCACTGGCTGGCAAACATTAATCAGTAATGGACTTTGACCACTCCCTACATGTACATGTACAACTTCATGTAATCAGGATTTTCATTTAGAACATGTAGAAACTTTACTATATTGGGATGATATTAATATCAGGATGGTTATTTACTTTTTGTACAAATTATGTTTAAGCACCAACAAAAACAATTCGCTTTCATCTTTTGCAGCAAAGAACCGATTTTACTCTTTTTAAGAAAATTGTTCTGGGACCTAAAATGCCTCTTTTTAGGCATCGCTTTTTGCATTTTGGGGTAAAAAATCCAGCTTTCAGAGAAATTGACACACTTTTAGAGCACTCTAATCAAATCTTTCAATTTTACTGGAAAGTCTGCATATATTCAAACATAGTTCCTGAAGGACTTTTAAACCTCAGCTTATTAAGCTGAGGTTTAAAAACCCATCTGATGTCTCAGACCTGTTCTAGCTCATCGTACGTAATTGGATTATCATTGCCATTTTCCAAGCATAAATTTGGAAGTTTGTGTAAGTTGATTAAACATATGTTCTTAATCTGAGAATGTTTGTCACGATTATCTTAGAATGTTTGTCACGATTATTTAAAAATGTGGCAAAACTAGTCAACAGTCTGGCATAAATGGTTGAAATTTCCAATTTAAGGGTTTTAAACATAATTCACAAGTTGGCAACCCCCAGTTTTCCACTGTCAGAAGGAGAGGGTTACGATAATCCCAGCTATAGCATGCAATGACATAAACTAGCTTCACTAATTAAAGTTTTACGTTATTTTTTTGTAGTCAGTACAAAATATTTTTATTATTATCCCCTAATTATTTTTATGTGCATCACAACAACCAACTTTTAAATTAAATTTTGTTTGTGACTCCAGCAGAACATGTGCCCACTAAATGAGCATTTTTTAATTGCCGAATGCGGTGCTGTGCTCCATCGTGGTTTCACTGATTTCATAGGCTTAAAAATCAGACCATTTGAATTAAATAAAAACTTTTTGTAAATTAATTTTGTACTGACTTTCATAATTTTCAAAGTGAATACTGAAAAAGGTAAACAAAACATTCAATTGAAAAAAATACAATTTATCTTTTTCTGTATACAATACAGCATACACAGTTAATGCAGTATCGTAGCATCATACGTTATCGACCCTCATATGTTTTCGGTCCCCAACTTTGATTCCCATTTACCGCAAGATTGTGCAAGCTGCACCGGTGACAGAAGCTATGCAGTTTACTCACGGTCTGTATTTTCATCAGGCTTAATCACGCTGAGAATAGAGTTTCCCGTCGTTGGTTATGCTCAAACATTTATAAAATGATTGATTTTTGGTACTAATCACTAGTGCATTATTATGCCAACATTCAAATGAGTCAAAGAAACATCATCCAACCTCGAAAGTTCAAAACAAAATTACTATCTGCTAGATTGAGTTTCATTCTGCTTTAGTCACTAGATGGATCACGTGAGGTGGTTACTATTTGGGATTCTATTGTGTGCAAATGTGGGGAAAATATTAAAATATTTTAAGTCAAAATGACAATTTTTTATATTTTTTATTTACTGCATACTGTAATAAATTCCGATAAGCGTAATAAATATTAAGTCTACAATAAATAGAAAATATCATAGATTTGTTTCTTATCTCCTGAAACCAAACATTACTGGTCTGAAATGGGGGAAAACGGATTGTTATGAAGTGTGTGTGTTTCAAGGGGGGGGGGTGGGGTGTTTTACTTTCACGCCTTATGATATCTCTGGATTCTAATATAGTAATGCCTTAGGACAAAAATGTAATTAAACTTGTTAAGTAGTAATTGAATTATGTTTTTGATTTATTTTGCACGCCATACTTGCTTCTGAATATTCAATAAAATACCAACCAATGAAAGGTCTGAAAACATATGACGTTGCTCCAATGTCGTGCAAGCATTTAAGCACTGTTAATAGCAGTGCATTTCAGCACTGTTAATAGCAGACTGTCTCTCGCAACATCAGTTTGCTGCTCACTTATGGAACAATCTCCCTCTACACATCAAACAAGCCACCACGATCTCAAGTTTCAAGACTCTTCTCAAAACATATCTATTCAAATCTTCATATACTTAATTATTCTTTTGTTTTCCTCTGACTGAGCGCTTAGAGACTTTCTTTTAACGGTGTTAGACGCTATAGAAATACGGTTGTTTTATCGTAAAACCAAAACTCTAAAAATTTCAACACACCATGAAGTGCAAGTGTTAATGTTAACAAATTGGATAGATGATTTGAACAAAAAAAATAGTTTTTGATTGTGAACAATTTTGCTGTTATCCTACTGAAACACATGACACCAGGATAATTAACATCATGACTAGACTGTGCAGATACTTACACTTTACAGTACATATGAGCCGCCAATTTTTCGCAGTGATCGGGTGGTGATGGAGGTCCGTGATGGATAACCAAGCCTGCTGTTGTGACTAATAAATTTATGAATATCAAATCATTTCGGTGTGACCTTGAGCTAGCTAGCTAACAATTTCTTTTTTCCGTACCGCACAAGAGCCATTCCCCACACGCATTAGCCGTAGAAACCTAAACAATGTCACACAGCGCCCTCAAGAGAGATTGTGTAGTCTTGGTTCAAGACGCTGGTGGGGCTTACGCACCACGTACATCAGCAGTTCGCGCGAGAGCAGTGTTCTCGCGAGAGCACCGCCACAACTTAGCTATCTCATCGCGTGGGACCATTCACGATTTGTCCACAAGTCTACGGTTTCGAAAAGAAAGGTTACCAGCCAGGCCCAAATAAACTATATCATATGTACAATTTGTGACTGGTATCCTGCTTATTCCTGACAAATCGTCATTCATTTCATTTTCATTTCATTTTATTGGAATCACATTTCGTGGCCCACAGGCCAAATTGCACATGATTTACAATAATTAAATAGTAAAAACATTTTTATTATTATTGATATTTTTATTATTATAAATATAAAAAGATATTAAAAAACACACATCAAGTATCATTCCTTGCCGAAACAAAAAAGAATCGATTGTTGCTAAGAATCGATTCCATTTTTGTTATCTTTCTTCTACTTTTGCCTATAGATTAGCGTTATGTTTTCAAAATTTAGTGTTCTTTCAAATATCGACTTTAGTAACCGGCTAGTGTTTTAGTTATTCGGAAATCCGCGCCCGGACAGCGTTTGCTCGGATGCAATTGTGAGCAGAGGCCGAGGTAAATGTCCATTATTTCTTCATTAATCAACACTTTTCCTTCTTTTAAATGCATGTATCATAACTTCTGGTATTTCGTGTTTAAAAATTTGAGCTGATATTCTTGGATAAGTTATAAGACCTTCACAAATTACGAGTTTATTGTTGAGTAAGGAGCGGAATTCTATTTTAAAATGGCGATTTTACCCGCCGTAACGTTACACATGTGTTAAAGGAACACGTTGCCTTGGATCATGGGTCGGTCGAGTTGGTCTTTGAAAAGCGTTTGTAACCGTTTGTTACAAAATGCATATGGGTAGAAAGATGTTGTAAAAGTAGAATACAATGATCCACACAAACTTGCCTCGAAATTGCACGGTTTTCCTTTTACCTCATTGACTAACATGTTCAGCCATTATGGGCTTCAAGTTTTTGACTCCAATAAATGGTTGATCGTGTTAGTTCACACAGTAAAAGGAACACCATGCAATTTCAAGGCAAATTTGTGTGGATATTTGTATTCATCTTTAACTACATCTTTCCAACCATAATGCATTTTATAAAAAAACGGGTACAAACGCTTTTCAAAGACCAACTCGACTGATCCAAGGCAACGTGTTCCTTTAAACCGGATGTGGTATTTTTTTATTCTGTCAACACACACTGTTAAAAGATAAACCCGAAGCCCCCGAAGGGGCCAAAGATAAACCCCCTCTTTTGGCTAATACTTTATAGTTTTATGCATCTTTTGTGGATTGTAAATTTATTTTGGAGGAGTTGACGGCAAGTTGATGACATCGGGTTTACGTTAATTTAAATTGGACCCTGTTTCCCAATGTGCGTTGCTGACTGATCGAACATCCTAAATATAAGGCAAAAAAAAAAAAATATGTTGGATTGCCCATCACCCGATTTTTTGCTTGGGTCGGTCGTTTTTTGTTTTGTTTTTTTGAGATGTCAATGAATGCCCAAAACTGCATAAACATTTCATGAAAGGTCTGGTCGTCAAACAAGCAAGGTATTTCATCTTATACATCTAGCTTCAAGCGCTCTTTTTGCGTCTTTATTTTGGCAAAATCCTTCAAAAATTATTTCCGAGAGTCGTTTTATTCATCATGTTTTTCGTCCATTCAAAAAACGAGCGATACCATATAAGGGCATTATTGGCAACAGCGCCCTCTGTTGTTCAATGGATTGTTAGACTGGTTCCTAGTGAAATCTTGACGTCGGATAAACGGGCATGCGGTTTGATATGTGTGAGAGGGAAATCGATCTCCGTTGCCTTTGTGGGTGAACGTTGTTGCACCATGGTTGCACTGGATAATTATTTTTGTTGACCAGAAGTAGTGGGCCGAAAACAAATATTTGTGTCAAATCTACCATTTTGTGAGCATAAAATATTCATGAAATCACAATTCTGAAGTTAAAAAAAGGGAAAACCCAAACAAAAATAAAAATTTAAACAAAACCGCGACCGAGATTTTCCTGATTTTACTGTCGGTCGGGATAGGGCAATCCAACATATTTATAAGGCGCGTTAGTAATACGGTTATTATTAGTATTATTATTATTATTATATTATATTTTTTAGGCCTAATGAATAACACTCTAAAACACAATTGAGAAAATATGTTGAAGAAAAAGGACAAAAACTTGATCCCGGAGCAAAACAGTCACAAATTTCCCAGTTTGTGACTTCCTGATATGTTCAACACTAGGTACCAGCCAATTGGATTGACAAACTGCCGAGCCGCAGCCAAGTTGGACTAAACCATTCCGTAAAAGGGGTGTCACAAGGCAGTGCTGCAGTGCGTGCGCGCTATTTGAGTGAACGGCGGTCATAGCAAACAGACAGCGCACACACACTCCTGCACTACCTTATAACACCCCTAATTACAGAATGATTAAGTCCAACTCGGCCGCGGCTTGGCAGGTTGTCAATTCAATTGCCTGGTACCTGCAGTTCAGCGCTTGGTGACCAAAAAATAAAGCGTTGAACATATCGTGAAGTCACAAAATGGCAAGCCGACATATCAACCTGGGACATTTGTGACTGTTTCGCTCCGGGATCTGGTAAGTTTTTGTCCTTTTTTTCCAAAATATTTTCTCAATGGTGTTTTGAGTTATATTTATAAGACACTTAGGGTTAAGTTTGAGTTCAAATAATTTGTGTCACAGTCATGATTTTTGAAAGTGGTAAAAATAAAGCAAATCTGTTAACTAGCTGTCGAAATTGTATGTGTTTGACCATTTCGCCCTTTACATTCGAGCATGCTTTGTAACCCTCCGACTACGCTGTCGGGAGGAGGGTTACATTATCGCAACTAAGCAAAAGCTTGCCCCTTATCATGTGACATAGCAACTGTCTGGATAGTCTGAAAAATTTAGCTGTTATACCTCGGTAACAAACTGTGAAGTTTGATTGGTCCAGAACTACTTCTAGAAACTATAAGGCTATTTGCGTGAATGGACTCCGCCCACGCAATCCATACTACCTTGTAGCACCCCTCTCACAGAATGGTTTAGTCCGACTCGGCCGAGGAGGAGGGGGTGTGGGCGTGGGCATGACCTGGGGTTTTAGCATTTAGGATGGGATCAGGGAGTACACACCACCCAAGCCTACAATGTAACTTCCCTGCTAACCCGTGAAATGCGCTTGATTTAAGCACAGAATTCCCTGCGTACGCAAACGCTGATTCTTCATTAAGCAAAGCCATGAGATTAGGCCCAATTGGTGCAGTTCGATTTTACAAGATGCAAGACTGTCAGACTTGTTCATTCTTAAGTTTGAAATTCAAAACTCTTTTGATGAAACTAATTCTATGTCTTTGCTATGTTTTATTTGCATGACTCAACATTGCTTGTATTTGAACCTTTGTGAGTGTGCATGCATAGAAACTTAACTTGTTTATTTTCCTTTCTTCCAGATTGACTTTTCAACATTCCTCATGACGCACTGAGCATCATGAGGTGGACTCGACATACAAGCAACATGTGACAGTAAACTGAAGATGTAGAGGCATCACAGAAATACATTGAACTCTTTGGCACTATTGGACCCAGACAGATCTACTGCTATTTGAAATGATCAAACCATGGAGGAGTACATCAAATGGTAGATTCTAATGATGGCCAAGATGAACTGCTCATGACACAACCTCAGAAGGTAGGTACAAAATGTATACTGCACTTAAAACTCAGATTGAACTCAAGTACAGTCAAGACTGCTCTAAATGCTTAAAATATGTAAACGACTGCGGACCAAGTGACTTAATTTAAAACTAAGGGTTTCTCTCTGCTTACAGACAATTGAGAACCCCACAATGGTCAGCAATGCAAAGGACACCAACAATGTCATTATCAAGACGTGCCCTCCCAGACCTAGCTCATAAAAGGTAAACAATATATGCTCTACATAACACATTTCAAAATTGTAGTGGAAATTAAAACAAAAGATGGCAAGTAATTAAAAGCAATACACACCCCCTAGCCCTCCCTCTTGAAAATTCCAACACTTTGAATGTCTGGCATATTGATGTGGCTGGGTGCCTAAGGTTCCCTGGCAAACCTGCTGCTCAAAACATTGTATCCTTTGCAATCTAGCTTTTCAGCTGCAAGTAAAGCTGACAAGCCTCCCAAAAAAACTATTCATTCAAGCTAGACATAGCTTTACTCAACACATTGGTTTACATGGATCTGTTTTTCATCAGAAACATTAAGAAAAACAGAGTTGTTCTGTTTAAACAGCGGCTACAGGATGATCTCAATATTTCAACTGTTAGCTTTTTATGGCCAAATAGACATCAAAGATACCGGTTAATAACCATTTTACTCTCAAAATTGCATTTAGTAATAAATAATTCAAGTAAAAAATGCACCTCTCTGCGCGGCTTTTTCAGCCAAGAGTCAAAAACTGCTTATCTATGATAATGATATGCAATGACCCTTTGACGTCATTGGCGCTTTTTTCCAATAGTGTTTGTGCACAGTTCTCCAGCTTTAGCCAATTGAGGGCACTATTTTCCACATCAAATAGCACTGATGAAGCCACAATTCCTTTGTTGCGTACGTTTTTCAGAATTTGGCTCGGAGTGTTTCGGAGAAAAAAAAACGTTTTTACCATGTTTTAGCATGAGGTAAGAGACTCATTTTTTTTTTTTTTCTGTTTTCTATTTGCTTTGACATCTAATACAAAAATGTAACACTAATATCTGAGCTTTCTGTAGCCGGCCTTTAAATAAGATCTAGATTGTCTCATAGAACCTGTGCACCTTTCAGTAAACAAAATGTGTGAAGTTTCATTACATGAACATCACATAAAAGGTTAAAACTTATGACCTCTCCTTTCTTGTGTTTAGTGTGAAGTTTTCAACACAACCTTAACTGGAGCGCTTCGATGTCTGTTCACCCAGCGCCTTGCCATGAACTACTGCGTGTTGTTTCAACTCGGGGAATTATGTGACTACAGGGCGACTACATGAAACTGGATCGCTTTGATGCCTGTTCACCTCTCATTGATAACACTCACCATGAACTACTGTTTGGTTTTACAACCCAGGGAAGTAGGCATCTACAAGATGTCAATGCTGGAACATTTCTTGACACTGCAGACAAACACTGAACTAAGGATCTTGGCCATCAAACTGAGATGGCAATTGACAGAGGAGGTGATTTCTACAAAGACTCTTGGAAATCCAACCAGTGTTCATCATTTTCATCAAACAGTGTTTAAAGCATGGAACGTTTCTTTGTTGATACTAACAATCTGTGAATGACTTCTTGGCTTCTTTAGGCCAAGTATTATATGTCATCAATTAATGGAACACTTAAGGAACACCATGATGACATGATATGAGACTTTGCTCTTTGTGTGGAGATGCAGAACATTTATAGATAACTCTTTGACCCCAGAGTGACATGGGGTCACCTGGGGTCGTAGTGAAGCAGAATATGGACATTCATCTGGAGGAATTGAACAGGATAATTTTGAATTATTTACTTTGTATGAATTTTATTAGCCCCTCACAAAAAATACTAGAAGATTAAATTGTAGAAGATGGAATGTAGGACAAATTATCCTATCTGATGAATATCAAATCCAATGATATAAGTTGTTGGGAGATTTTGGATGTTTTAATGCAATCTCCTAAAACGTAAAACCAACAAATTTAAAAAATCAACCATGAAGTACACAAAATTAGCATTACATGTGCTCAAACAATTCTACTCCTTAAAAAAGGCAGCACAAAATGCGATGGTTGACAAAAAGGTCAATATAAAACCATAGAACTAATAAATGAGCAACATGTTTATTTGTACAATTCTATTTTTTAAAAGGTACCACTAATTGACATAAAGTCAATGTTACAAACATTTTCTGAGGAATACACTCTAACAATTTCACTTTTCCAGAAAGTGGTACATTTGAAAGCTGATTGACCAAAAATCAAAAAGTACATTATTTTATACAAGCAATTATTGTGAGGGGCTTATATAATTATAAGATTTGTGACCACATGTTTAACAAATAGGTCTTGAGCTTGCTGCACAAAAAATGTACAGAGGTTAACAAGAAAAAAAACATACAATCTTGCATATTATGAAAATTTATGAAAACTTTTTTCAGTTTTTTGTTTGGGGAAAAGGGGAGCAACTCGTACTTTTTCAGCTGTTGTCTTTTATTGAATTTTAGCATGTTGAAAATCTGGTACAAAATGTATAAACTTGCGGGAAATGCCATGCATTGCTCAAGATGAATCTTTTTGTAAGCATGTGGTATGTATAAGATAAATGGTACAGCATTGGTTACTTTAGTTAGGATTTAGCTTTTTAATGAAGTACATACCAAGGTCAGTCTGTAATTGATTAATGATGCTCAAATATTTGAAGGCAAAATACTTTTTTTTTAATTACCCAAAACCAATCTCCAATGAAAACATACACAAGTTTTAAAACTGTTTTGTTTTCTCTTCTTGACATCAATCTATAGGCATACACTTTTGAGATAAGTTACCAATACCCATTACAATAAATAGAAATAGAAACAACTTTTACTAAGAACAAATTTACAAAGCATATTTGTTTTTGGACAGGTTCAACTTTTGATGACGTACATTGTGTCTTTAAAACTGTCACTTTTGCCAGATAACACTAGATTATTTCAAAAGTGAGTCCAAAACTGTGGAACACGATTCCCTTTGACACAAGGGTTGGCGATTCTCTTGCCATTTTCAGAAAACATCTTTAAGTTTTTATTCCATGAAACCCAGGTATTTCCTTTTCAAGTGATCTCTCTTAAAAAACTATTGTTTGAATTCAAATTTAGTATTGTTATTGTAACCAATGCTGTACCTTAATGGTTTATGTATTTAAAATAATAGTCCTAGGGGAAACACAAAGAGTGCATGTTGGTAGCTGGATACAAGATTGGTGATACATGAACTGACCACATTTCTGAAACCACAAAGTATTTAAATGCATGTACACTAGTTGTATCTGCTGATGTGACAGTGTTCATACATGCTCCTATACATTGTTACAAGTAATACTCTCTTTAATTACTCTACTGATTTTGTCAGATGACAGGTCAGAATGAGAAGGATAAGAAAGGAACTCTCAGTTTTTCACAGCAATTTAGATACAAATCTGTATGGAAAACACAAATTCAATATTTTTGAAAAGTAAAAAAACACCTTGAATTACTTACTTACTGCGTTAAGATGTGGTACTTATTTTAACAATTATTGACGCTGATTCCAGCTGGAAAAAACGCCAATTAACAAGAATGCAGCACTCTCCCAAATGCATGATGACTCCATCTACATATACAAACTATGCATTCTTGACACTTGTAGCCTAGTGGTTAGGGGAAAACCCCTAAATGACACACACTTTATGATTTGTCTTTCCATTATGGCCAATCTTTGCAGTGAGATTGGGATATTGGTAAAAGGTAGTGAGATGGTCACTGAAACTAGCAGGGCCCTCCTCACGTTTGACTAGGCAGACACCGAGTTGTACTTTACCAAGTTTGCTATCCAAAATGTTTCATATTGTGGCAGTTCTTGTGTTAACCAGTCTTGTACCCTAATATTGTTTCATATTTGCTGCATTTTCAAAATGATTGCCAAAACTTTTTTTTTTTATTCTGGATCTTCCTTTTACTCTGCATCTTCCTGATGCAACACTCCACTTTTTAAAAAATGTTCATTGAAATCCAATGCAGTGTTACTAATGAAACATTTAACTGTGTTCTACCAACAGCTCATGAATGTATCCCCTCCCCTTTTTGGCACCCCGGTGCATGCAAGCCATCCTGGTACTCGCACGAGTGTTCCCTGCCCGCAGGTGTCGGCAGGCTGGTTGGTGGGTTTCCCTCTGTCTGCATTTAACTGGCGTTTGGCTGTTTGTGGTGTGTCATCTATCCTGATCCTGTAGTCTGGATGAATCAAGGACCCAAAGTTGGCTACAACATGGTAGGGTCTTTTGAACTTTAATAACCAGTTCTTTCCATAGAGGACGATGTGTCTACTACTACTCCAGGCATTGTGCATGGACAGAACACCTTCAACACCTACTCTGAAATTCTCACTGTAACTTCTGGACTTGGAGTTGTCTCATGAGTCTACGATCAATGACGGTGAAATATGAACCTATGGTGCACATTTAGAGTTGTTCTGACATCTGTGTGATAACAGTCACTACCTCAGCTTGCCAAATCATGTAGATAATGTCTCCATCTTATTCTCTCTGCTCTGCATTATATATTCAACCCCCAAATCACTTTTGATCTCTGAAAATGAGATTCAAACATTTACCTGATCTTAAACCTGAAAATCTAAAAAGCCCAAAGAAACTAGTGCATGATTTAATTCAATTATTTAGCAAAAATGTTCCTCAAGAGAAATACAAAAAACAAATCTACTTCATGAGCACAAATAGTAATAAACTACACAATCTAGATTAAATTCTGATGAATAAATAGGCAATTTCACCTTAGCTAGTACATGAAATGAAATCAGAAAATGCCAAAACCTTTTGGAAAACACAAAATCAATTCTTAAGAATCGCTGTAGGTCATTAATATAAATAAACACTTGTCAGTAGGCAGCAAAAAATTCTTACTGAAAACAATAACAAGTTTTAAATATTAAAAAGGAAACTATGAAGCACAAAGTTGCAATCTGAAGATTTGTATTGAAAAAAATGAAATGCCTCTGGAATTCTAGAGTGCTAATCCACCTCCAGTTAAGTTCAAATTGTTGCCCTTTTAACAACTCGGCACAAAAGATGTTGCCAACAAAATATCTAAACCTTGTCATGCTAGGAAAATGTAAGTTTAAAATCAAACTTCAAAAAGCAATCCTAAGAGGAGGCAATTATAGAAATACAAATTGGATTCTGAACATCTTTATGCCGTCAAATCGTTCCAAAGCTATAAAGGATATGAAATAAAATAGACATTTTGCCCACAAATGTGAAGATAAACATTCACAAGAGATTAGATCAAAACAAGTTGGTGAATTTAAAACCGACTATCTTGTGCTAAATCTTTTCACTCAAAAAGCTTTTGCCAAAAGCATCAGCTTGAACAAAATACCTGATGAAGGTTTCCTGCACTGTTCCACTGAACAGAATTTAAAAAGGTCAACATTGTCTGACATCCAGACTCAAATCGGACCAGTATAGAGGACACCATATTATGAGGCACCAGTCTATGTTAGACATCAGCCTTATTCTGGTTGTCATGGAGTTGTGTGTTAGAATACCAAGATTAAAAACCAATCTTTAAAAAGAGGCCTTTTAAACTGTATTTAACTTGTAGCCCTAAAAATAACAAAATTGTTAATAGAGTGTTGCAGTCATAAAACAATAAAGTTTTAAACAGGGATATTACTTTACAATTGGAAAGTAATAAATCAACAATTGAATATTGACCTTTCCGGCTAGACTGCAACACAAGGTCCCACATAGGGGATAAAATAGGATGCCAAACTCTTCAAACATCTGTAAAACAAAATGACCTGGTGTGTAGATGGAGAGCACCATACTATAACTAGGGCTGTAAATGGGGCGATGTGGTGGAGGTCTGTCCCCCCGTAGTCATGGAAACTTTGGTGTCCGATACGGGGGTCCCAGTCCTGTCAGATAGGTCCATGGTAATTTTAATTGAAGTTTGAATTCATGTACTGTAACTATACATCCTCAATAATGTGTATCTAGGAGTAGTATGCATAACAGATAGTCTTCAATCAAAGGCAATACCAAGCATTAAGGGTTTTAGGAAAACAAGATTGTATGAAAACAACAAGAGGATTGTTACAGCCAGAATGTAACAACCTTAAAGATGGAATCAAGGCATGGTCATATCTGAAGGTTACGAATCAATTCTTTTAGTCATCAGACAAAAACCTGCTTTTGAATAAATCACATGAAATTATTCAAAAGTAACAGTTGTTTACAGCACTGAAGAGACCAGCTGATATTTCTTTGAAATTAATGGAATCTTTCAGAAAGAAACAATGATGAAATAAAAACCATCATGGCAGATGCTGGTTGTTATTGAGTGAGATGCCAGTCCAAACAAGAAGATAGAAATCATGGGCTGCAGCAGGCACTGAGCCCTTGTAAAATCACACTCTGTGAATAGTGAGTGCTTTTTGTGAAGTTTAAACAACCTGATTCAAGCTCAAAATTATGCAAACAAAATCCCTTTTGCTTGCCACTGAAGTCAAACCATGAACAGCTAATCATTTTCCCTTGGGGAAACTGTTCAACTTGAGTAGAGTCTATCTAGAGTACATGTACTCAACTACATGTACTATCAATCCTATCCTGCCATGCCTTGAAATTCTCATGAAGGATCACAAACTTTCTAAAAGTCTCTGACGAGGCCTGGTTGAGTGATCAACTCAATTTTTGTGGTCGTTAGTTATAATAACAAATGAATGACCAAACCACTGTCTGGAAAGATAAATTTAGGCCTCATGTTTTCCAAAATGGAAAAATTCTGGACCTAAAAAATTCGCAGTCATTTTGATAAAGATGTCCTGAAAGTTCTTCAAAATGTTTGTTTGTCTTTTTTTTTTTTTTCCTGGACATAATCTGTTTTTCACTACCATCTTAGAGATAGTCGCGGATTTAAACTAAATTGTCGCTCTCTATTTTTCATTAAGTTACAAAGACAAGACTCAATTGTTAGGTCAATTTTGATATGATGCTGAAAGTGCCTTACCCCTGGTCATCTCAGCAACATCAATTCCTGAATCTCATAAATTCACAATTATCTGAGCTTCTCATACTCATCCTGGAGCTGCAGTTATTCTAAGTAGCCAGTACTTTAACTAATACAAATGACTAAACATTTGGCTCAATCTTATCTGGATGGCAGACTGCTAGGGTTGACTCTCCCCACAAAGTCAGAATTTTAAAGATGAAGGACTTTCAGGATATCATAAAAACCCTGCTTGGTATTGTTCCAACCTTGTTCCCTCCAACAGCCCATACTACCTAGAGTGGTTTGCAAAGAAACAATGATTGGAATTCCTGTATGGGTGTGAATCAATCTACCTTCTTATGGCATCACACCTACTGGTGCAAGAGTAGACTCTTTGGACTGTGTGTGCTCTCTGCACAGATAAGACCATAACCAATTATTGTTTGGGTGAAGAACTCTAGAGAAGAGATTGGTAGATACAGTTGGTTTACTTCCCAATACTAGTCTCTATCAATAGATTACTTGGTCTACCATCGTGGAATGTCATAAAGGTATTCCAAAATACCATGTATGTATACTTGAGGTCAAACCTGACAAAATGAACTTGCAAACCACATTTTGAAGTGTCCCATGTTTATAAAGTAAGGAGGATTACAACTGGAACAAGGTTGGTATTGACCTATTGTCATTTGCATCTTGACCATATTCCGAGGGAAACAATTTGCGTCTTACATAGAACACAGTAGATGAAAGGTTGATGTACATATCAACATGTACATTAACAATGCTTTACATTGTTCGTTAAGCAGCTTGCACAATATTGAGCATCAAAACATACAAATATATGTCCACTTGCCTACATGAGAGTGTTAGTGTATGCACAGTGCATTCACATGTACCATATTAAAGCAGTCATATCATAGATGACATGATCTTAGACACCAATTGTCAATAAAATAAGTCAAGGTTTAAGTGGATGGCACCATTGTAAGATTTTTGCTTTAAATCTTCTTGACAACTGAAACATCTAAAGGTAAACATACCCTAATATCTGAGTGTTTGTAACTGACTAGCAAATCAAAAAGCTCAAACTGTGCAACTCCTTTCTAAGAAAAAACAGCAACCTTTGCTCAGCAATGACCTTATGATTAACGTCATGACATCTTAGAGGTAAAGCAATGATGACACAATAGCAACGTCAATTAAAGTCATGTGCATAAGGTCTATAGCAAGAGTTGTATAGAGGGCCAAAGAAATGTAAGCTTGTGTCACATGGTCTAGACTTGGGAATGTCCCTCTGTCTTAGATCAGGCTGGTCATAATCAAGACGCAAAGATAATTGACAATTGGTCAATATCCTTTGATTGAAGACTATCAACTAAGCTCCATGCATTTTAGGGCTGTATACACCATTGGTCTTTGCCCAATTAGAAAGTAACACCTCAAAGGTTTTTAAGAAAGAAAGATCACTGCTCAAACAATGTCTGTTAAATGTTTTTCAAGGGAAAAATGGATGATTATCAGTTTGTAATTTTGAAGCTGAGTAGCTTGAACAAACAGAAATAGTCCAATAACTCATTTTAAAAGGCAGCTTGCAAAAGGATAAATTAATAATCTTCATACATAGATATGAAACAGTACAGTATTTGATGTTACAGCCACATTTCTTGATCACATAGAAATAATCCAAGAACTCATTAGAAAGGCAGTCTTTAAAAGCTTTTAATTATGTTGGGTTTTTATGTTAGTGGAGTTAAGGAAAGATCACACTCTCACACACTCAAAGGGGAAATATTTCCTTTTAATTGCAATGTAGAACCTTATCAAACACAGAAATGAATTGGATTCTGAGCAATGCTGTGCGTCAAACTTGAGAATTCCTTGTAAAATCTTAAAACATAACATAGAGGGATTAGGGGATGTTTGTGGCGACTCAATACCAATGGTGTATACAGCCTTTATTCAGACATTCTAATATTCATAACTAGCCACTTGTACTTTAGTAACAAGACAGACAGTGATAATTTATCAGGTCAGTAACAATTAGATTGGATTCGCTGATGAAAATAGGAAAACTACAGCCAGTTAAATATGGTAGATGATGGTACTTAATACTGCCTGTATAGTACTCACCTTCAATAACATGTAGCTTCTGACTTTCTTTTAGTTCTGCACAATTGAGTCATTGGCATCAAGCAGGTTGTGGGTGGTATAGCTTTGAAGTTAACAAGGTAGATGAGAAGTAGAAATAGCTCACTTAGGATTGTTAAGTTGATACTTGCTATTCAATATTATCCTACTGGATAAATAAGACTTGCATTCACAAGGTTGTGGGTCCAAATCCTACCAGGCTATTCCCTGATGATTATAATTTTTCAATAATAGTTTTAAGCACAATCAGGAAAATGCTCAGTACATAAAACCCACACTAGGTATGATAGCGATACAGAGATCAAGTTTCAGAGAAGGAATTTAGTTGAGAGGTTTTTCAGAAGAAAACAAAATGTTAATTGAGCAAGACTACAGGCACCATGGAAGTTTTAAAAACATGAAGATGGGGATAATACAAGCACTAGTAGTTCTTTTATCATCCTTACGTTGGTGACAGCCAAAACAAGATATTTGATTCATTTTATGCTCTAGGTAGGCAAATATGACAACAAATCTGGTTTGTTGTGTTTCAAGTGTGCTTTGGACACCAGAATAAAAGTAATAAACAGTATTCTAAATGATCAAACAGTGATTTCAATAGAATGCAATTTAAATGAGTGTAGGATAGATCGTCCAGCATGTAGGAAGCTACTCAAAGTCTATGGTACAGTAACAAGATCTGGTTTGAATTGCGTTGCTATAGAATGTAACTATGTAGACAATGGGTAGCATACAATTACAACTTAGAGCAGGCCCTGGGAAATTCTATAATTTTAGGCAGGAATCAGTTATATTTGATAGAACATGTAGTAAAAAGCAACATTTGAGACTCTCGCTTGAAATAACAAGATAAGTCAGTGGTTAGATACAGTAATTAAACCCACTGTGGATTTAACTAAGACCAAGGAGTAGTTGACATAATTCACTCTGGAAAATAGCTCTCATGAAGCTCTCTTATGAAACTGTTAACAGACATGATATTCTTTCTACCTAAATCTGATTTTGTATTTGTTAGCCTCAGAATAATCAGCATAATTTGTATTAAGTAGCATGAAAAGTTCTACAATTTAGGTCATGTAGCCATTTACTGAAAACATTTTGCTCTTTTTCCAAAGGGCCAATATTATACCTGTTTTAGGGCCATTGGCCTGAACTTGTATGTAATGTATACCCATTATATTATTCTGTTAAGTAGTTGTGGTTGTCATGTGAGATGTTTCCCAAACTGAAGTGATACAAAAGACGAGGCATGTCTCACCCATATTTCAAACATTTTGGGACCCTGGATTTTGAAAACCTTGAGTCCCGGCATAATTTGCTCTGAACACGAGAAGCAGCTGATAAGCTGGTTTGTAATTAGTTCTCCAATTTGCTCCAGAGACAAATTTAAAACACTGTACAGAAATGTGTGTGTAGTTTTCTCTGTACCCCCTTGAAAAAACAAAGTTGGTGACTAATGAAGGAAACATAATGAAACATGGAGCCAAAAGTTTGAATATATAGACTTGCATGGTCTCATAAGGAAATAAATTATAAATTTAAGCAGCTCATGATGAAACAAAACAAACATGCTTATGTTTCTAATGAAAAGTATAGGAATATAGGTTTCTTTGTTGAAATTAGATCAACAAATAGTATGGAAACTTTGTTGTAGTGTAGCTTTTCCCCAGGGCCTGCTTCTAGGTTTGCATGTGAGCTTAGTGTATAGTGGTTATGCATACAGCATACTCCGATACACATGAGGATGTATAGTAATGTGTACAGTACATGAATTCATAAAACATCAATTAATCTTACCATGGACAAATCAGAAGGCGGGACTGGCAAACCCTGTATCGATCAAAGGCACCATTAGTATCCCTGACTACCGAGGGGCAGACTAAAAAGGGGCGGATCCAAGGTAAAAAAAAAACAGAGGGGGTTAAATTTGCCGGAGGTCCTGTCTTGAGAAAGAAGGGGGGGGGGGTAGGTTTGGCAGATCTAAAAAGAGAAATAGTGATGCAACTACCGATGCATGTTTTAATGTTGACAGAAACAATTGTTTGAACTTGACATATTTGGATGATTATGTTACAAATATCCTTGTCAGTCAGTGCAACAACAGAATATCTCAATTGTAAAAGTCATCTCGCGCGCAAACACATGATAAATTTGTTGTATCTTGGCGCCTTTTGGTTTTGTTGGTACATCCTGGTTCTTTTAAGTGAGATTTGTAATACTTTTAAAACGTTCAAACTTGCGTGAATCATTAATGCTACTTAAGGAGATACAATGTTTTTGCACCGATGTGACGATATAGTAGTACACCAAACCAAAGTTTTACTTAACCGTGGTTAATGCACAATGTTTAGAAAAGTTTGTGCAAGACACCAGCTTGTCATCTTGGTTATTTGTACGATGTATTGCAATACACAGTACAGATTACGATAATTAAACCAGAGCTGCAAATATTGGCCAGAAAAAAAATATTGGCATGTGCAAGTAGTTGCAAAACGAAACAAGCATTTGGAATCAGTTCTAGTTGGAACAAACAAGAAACCCAATCTGAAAGAGAAAAAATATGGGAATTTGATAAGGGAAAATATTGTACCCCCGCCCCCCCCCCCACACACTAAAATGAAATAGGTAGAGGCCTATTTGAAGGAGGCAGGACTTTCCGGCACAGAGTGCCCCAGACATTGAATAGGGGGAGATTCAACCGAGGTGTTGAATCTCCATTGGGTCCGCCAGTTGCCACCACTCGTCAATAAATACAGCCACAAATGGTGCCAAATAGTGGCACACCAGGAATACATTACAGATGTGCTACTCAAAAACATGCAAGGGCTTGCAAACAAAACAGGAAACTTGATCCAGTGACCTCCAATCGGAGAAAAATTGCCATAAGGCATAAATGAAAGCATAAATTGTGATCTGTTGTTTGAGTAATTTTAGTTAGTCATGTACAAGTTGTTATCTTGGTACGTTGATCATCTCATGTATGAATAAGGTACATGTATGTAACGTCCATAACATACGTTACATAGCAGTGTAACATGTATGTTGGGACAAGGACACAGCGTAAAAAGCTCCTTGTTCTACCTTCGAACTATCAAGATTCATAAACTGACACAAATAAATGTGAATAAAATACTAACAAACTTTCAACTAAAGTTTGCCTGTTTGCAATAAAAATTAAACACTTTGGACGTTTGCATGTTTGCAACAAACACATTGGACGCAAATGAATTTGAGTGCCTTACATTGTTTTTGAGTAGCAGAAGAGTTTGGCATCACCCCAAACCCTTCATGTTATGTGGGACCCCAACCTAGCTACAAGTTAAATCAGTACTGGTATTTAACTCTGGCATTTTAGACACACACACACAAATTATCAGTTCAATTTAGAAGTGTTAAGATTTAAAAGCACAACTTTTATTGCAAAATCTCCGAAACTATTCCATTAATAATCTAAATAATTGCCTCAAAAAGGATGCACAAAATAAGAAACTTCAAACTTTGTAGCGATATTTTTATCTTACTGGCAACAATTTGACTTAGCGGAACATTTTTCTAGCTTAAAAATATACCTAATGACAATAACTTTAATGAATGGCAAAGTCCTGTTTTTGAATTGTAGCTAAGCAATATCTCTAAACTTCCAGTGGAACTCGTTATTCATTCATTGACTCCCTACAAAAGTAAGCATACTTTTGAAGAAGTTTATATGTCTCGTAGATTACCACAATTACCTCTTAACTTCTAGTAGAACTCGTCCCAAAACCAAAAACATCACTAATAGATTCATTGACTTCCTACGAAAGTAAGCATACTAGAACTTAAATACGCCTTTTAGAAGAATAACAAAAATACTGTTCATTTTGATCATGAACTGTTTCTCTTTACAAGTTGTTTAATGTCGCGAATAATTTGTGAACAACCCTTACGATTAATAACAAACAATAATCTTTCACACTTAATAGTCGCCGTTTGTGCTCATGAAGTATATACACTGAAATACATAATTAATTATAACACATATAAATACTTGTACGCTTTTCAACCCCAAGTGAATTCTTAACATGCACAGAAACCACATTGGTTTAAGAGCATGCCTTTAAAACAACTACAATAAGATCTTTTAGTTGTCAATAAATTTTAATTAGGTATCGTGCACATTAAACTGTGGGTTGCTACCTTATTTGAAAATTTGTTTCCATGTACTTTCAAAGCATAAAATGGTAGCTTACATGTATGCTTAACGTTCCCCCCCCCCCTTAAGTCTAGTATCAAAGAGCAGAGAAATTAATTAGAGACATTTGAAACATGATTGGTATTGCTGTAAGGATAGAGGTCTAAAAATCGCAAGATGGTCAAAGAAAACTCGCAAAAATGATGTCCATTTGTTTATACTTTACATGATTTGAATCAAACCCATGACGCAACTAATTTAATTTTACAGTGGATGATTTCAGAGTAGGCGTTGATGGTGCTTTCTCCATGGGCAATGTCGGGAGTCGTAGATAGACTACATCCGACTCTATGGTAAAGTAAACTGATTATTAGAGATCATTAGATCCTTCCCTGTTACAGTCAATATTGGGGGCTTTGGCCACACAGACTTAGATTGGGGACTGCTGAACACATTGCAGTAAGCCACTCCACTGGTTGGTGTTGATGGAGGCACTCACTGACTTAGTCTGCTGACACTTGTGGGCGGGGAACACTTGTGCGAGTACCAGGGGGGGGGCTTGCATACACTGGGGTGCCACTCCCTTTTTTTTAGTGTTTTTTTTTAAGGTCAAAGTTCAAAGGTCAAATTTATGAATATTCATGAGTATATGAATAAATTAACAAGAGACATGAACATTTGTGTGTATACTTAGTCTTTATCAGACTCTGCTGCCCTCTATGTCCTTACCCTCCCCATATATCAGGTCCCTAGCAGCCCCCCCCCCCAATAACAACCCCCCCCCCAATAGTAACCCATAGTGCATCTGCTTTCTATTTCAATACAAGTTGCAGCACTATTTTGGTATGTTGACTTAAAGGGAAGGTACTATTTTGAAAGGAGTTTTAGTTGTCTTACAAGTTTCTTTAAGTTGTCTAAGTTTAATAAAAATTGTAACAGTTTCTTTGTGACCTTTTTTACAAATCTCTTTTAGAGATGCAAAAACATAAGTTTTTCTTGCATTTAAAATACTCAAACAGTTTGATGTTTGGTACAAATTGTGCAACTCTTTTAGAGATGAAAAAGCAGAAGTTTTTCTTGTGCCAAATTGCTCAAAAAGCAGAACAAATTTAGTTGAAACTGTTGGACAACTTTAAGAGATGAAAAACGCAAGTTTTTCTTGCATTTATTAGGGAACTCTTTTAGAGTAAAAAGCGCAAGTTTTTCTTGCACCAAAATGCTTAAAAGCGTAACAAATTTAGTTGAAACTGTTAGACAACTTTTAGAGATGAAAAACACAAGTTTTTCTTGTGTTGAATTGCTCAAACAGCATAACAAATTTATTGAAATTGTTAGACAACTTTTAGAGATGACAAACAAGTATTTTTTAGTTTTGTTTAAAAAATAGACACATGCTGGTTTTTCATGTGTTACAAAAAGGTGTCGTCCAACAACTCTTTGTAGTTTTAGCAGAAATTGTTTCCTGTAACTAAGGTTATTGAACTTCGTGACCTTTTTGGTCGTAGTTTGTACCTTCCCTTACATTCACAATCAACAATACCAGAAGTGTTTCAGACCTTTCTTATCATCACGCCATCTTGTTGGGCAAAGCAACTTGTTTTTGTAAAAAAGTTTGTTATTGCATACTAGTGACACTAAGACTTTGCACTTGTGCAATTTCACCATCTGTGTACAAACAGGTGTCATTGGTGATAAGGATACTTGTGAGATCAATATTTGGTAAAGATCTCTCTTTTTAGTATGTGTGGTTCCGATGGACCGGTTTACACAACAATTCAGACAAAATGCTGTGTCCAGTGGAAGGACACTGGTGATGCCTCGTAATTGAAACAACTGTCTGATTAACATTGATTCATTGGATGTTAAACTGTCAGGTCATTGCTCAGATGACTTGATTTGGCATCGTTTCATTATCTGTGCACAGATTGAACGCTTTAATGATGCCTTCTGTGTAAAAAATAACTTATCTTTTTTGGCGTTGCTTTGCCCTTAAGAAAATAACCTTATTGTTTTTGCCGATATGAGAATGAACCTTCTGTTCAATGCTCAGGTGATCTGAGGTGGCAATGTTTCATCATCTGTGTACAAACAGATTACACTGTTCAATTGTGCCTTGTATTTGAAGCATCAACTTGCCCTCAAAAAGGTTGACTTTATCAACAGCAAGAGCAGCCTGTACATGCCATTGGCAATGCTGCTCTGCTCATCACATTTGTGATTAGAGAGGGCTAATCATTTTGATTGGCCACGGATGTAAGTTTTGATAGATCGCTGTAACGTTACAAGCAATATTTCAAAGCTATCACTTAACGTTCCTTCATGACAGATCGACCAACAATAGTATAAATGGCTGATTGATTTCTAGCGTTGGTTTGTTTAGACGAATGAAGAAAACAAATAGTAAAAACAAGATGGCGTTTGCGTGATAAAGGTCAGTGCTGCAACAAGATTGGAATAGAAAGCAGATGCTTCCCATCCCAACACATAATAAAATACAAAATACACACAACAGAGTTTCTTTTATTCTTTCATAAACACTTTGTACACTGGCACATCATTCCCTATAAGGTACACACACCATCATTGGTTCCTTAATGATTTTAAAATTAAATATTGAGTTAACGATTTCAAGATCTGCATCAATTATGTTTCAAAGATGCTGTCCGTATGTATTACAAATCATGACATTGACATGTTAAGTTTTTTTCCTCTTACAAAGTGTTTTCTACAAATGACCAGTGGAAAGTGTGTGTACCGTGTTTTTCTATAAGTCACCTATCAGAGGTTAAAGTTGTCAGCTCAATGCTTGATACATGACAGGAGGAGGGAGTATTAGATTGGCAATGAGTTTAATTGCAGTCAATGCAGGTTTGCAGTTTGTTTTTTTTAACACAGAAACCAGAGTTGTGTTGAATTTTAACATTTCAATTTGATACTTCTTGAGAATAATTCCTTCACTCTTGAAATTAGAGTGATCAATATCAGTGCTTTATGGTAGCTGATCGTCAGCAATTAGCTAAGCACATATCAGTGCTTTGTGATAGCTGCCCGTAAGAAATTAGCTAAGCACATATGAGTGCTTTTTGATAACTGCTCGTAAGCAATTTGCTCAGCACATATCAGTGCTTAAGGTTTGGTTCTGGCTCATCCAGAGTGGTCCAGTCCTGCAATACAGTGATGCAATGCAATGCTTTGCATCGGATGCATCCACAAACTGATGTACTCTGCTTTTAAACAACTGTTACACACACTTGTTGTTTTATGCACAATGCTTTGCTATCTAGCAGTTTATGCTCAGTACTTTGGATTTCTTCACTGCTGTAATATTGAATTGTTGTTATACCAGACTGTATCTGAACATACTCAAAAATTCACCAGAAAATATAGAATTAGAACATACAAACTAAATACGATGTGCCAGTGTACATTTCTTTGTTAAATAAGAATATTGCAACATACAATTCAATCCAGTCCTAAGCAATTCACAATCAGGCAAACTAATATTCACTTAATGATAATTAAAGCATCAATATAATTTGTAACACAATTTACAACAAGCCAAAGTGCAGCATCCTTACTCAATACCTGAGTTTACTAAAAACAAAATTAAGTCAAAATTTGGGGGGGGGGGTTACACGATTCCAATAATTGATAACCGAATGAGAAAACTGACTCTGTCAGACAACCTGCATTCAGCTTGTATAGAGAAAGTGTTTTTGAGGTGTATTTCATCACTAAACGCACCTGCTTTGATAAGAGGACAAGTTCATTCCAAACATTTGATTGGAATAATAAGACAGTAATGATTCTTTCCATCTTCCATTCTGGTTTGATAGTGTTAAAGGGTTATTACTACCCTCAAGTTCAAACATGCAGATCTTCACACTACTGTGTGTTTCTTCAAGACACTCTTCATCAACTACTGCTATAATGGAGGGACTTATAATGTCTGTTTGTTTTAAAGGATGCTGCGCTTTGGCTTTAACACCAGGCACATGGAGAAAAGCTATCCCCAAAAGGTTCTTGTTCACATTTAACCCAAACTGAAGAGAACTTATTGCTAAGATCCCCTTTTACCTGCTTGGATAACCATTTGTATGTAATTTCTGTTTGGCCAGAACAGAAATTACAAAATTGTAGCATTTGTCACTAGAGGCTGCTTCATTCCACTTTTTTGTAAGATGATAACGTCAAACTTTCAGTTAACGTTCAAAGAAAGATGATCGCTTTTTGACTTCCTGTTACTTACAGTGTATCTGGGTTAAACAAAAGGCCTTTCCTAACATGTGCCTGGCATGAATTTGATTTTTGTATTTATTTATGTGATATTTTATATGTTCAATTGAAACCAATGTCAAGCAAATCCATGTCAATGAGAATCTAATGAAGTATATCGGAGATGCTAAGAGTTGTGCCTTCAAATATTCCTTGATTTCAAAGTGTTGACACATGATCATAGGAAGGAAATAATCCATGAGCCTTGATTCCAAGCCTTGTTGTTTCCACGTTTGAGTGGTGAATAACTCATATATCTCAAACTGTCTTCAACTACTGGTTTTTAATGGAGAGAGAATTGTTATTCACAAGTTTGACTGGTGAGTAATTCATAAAGCTCAAACAGTCTTCATCAATTGGTGTTTAATGGAGAGAGAATTGTTATTCACAAGTTTGACTGGTGAGTAACTCATGATTGACATGGATTTGCTATTTGATACCATTCTAGTACATGGACTAGACCCCATTGCCTTGAAGCTTTAGTGTTGACTAGAAGAGGCAGTTGCAGACAATCATCAATCAGCAAGAATTGTTCCATCCACATCTAATTCATCTCCTGGCATCAAACGCTAAACTGCAAACAAAAATAGATCAATATATTAGATTTCAAAATGTTGATATTTTGAAAGGCAGGGTACAGGTTTACGGTGCGTGATGTTCTCTTTCAAGTTTGAGAAACAACCAAATTGTAAGTATGAGCTTGACAAATTTCTGTGAGGAAGTTTCAGTTACTGCTGTTGTTTTTAGTTATGAATCTACTTTTTGCAAAATAGTTTTACAATGAAGTTTGTGAAAACATTTTTACTTCTTCCTTTAGATCAAAATGATTTGTTTTTGACAAAATTGTTGCTAACCTCAGTATGTAACATTTATATGGAACCTATCCAACAGTTATTGCTCATGGCGCCTTTACAGTAAAACTCTCGTAAACAGGTGAGATTTGAGTGACATTTGACATCTTTGTTCTATTTGAATGTTTAAATCCTGTACCCTGCCTTAACCGATTCAAATCCATAATGATTTGACACATTTACAATGGAAAACCTTAATTTATAAAATCCACTCAAGCAAACAAACATACAAAACTGACTATTAAATTACTCTGATCATTGACCCAGTTGAGGCAGTTAATCTTGGTTGTAATATTCTAAAATATCTGAGGTAAGAGGAGAGAGTCAGATATGAATTGAAGATGGATTGTACAACCTGGAAAGTAAATGTGCTCAATTTAGCTTAATTTCCATTCTTCTCTATTTATGATCCACATTGAATCTGAAGTTAAAAGTTCCCCTGTGATTTCATAACCCACAGCTGCTGAATTACAAATTAGGTACATGTAGCTATTTTAACGCGAAAATATTGCACCATTGATAAAAGCCTTGTTGCCTGCCCTAATATGGTTGTATAGTATCGCAGCAGGGATTCTGTCACCAAAAAACACAGTATTTTGAATTAGTATGAATATTCATTTTCTTATTTGCATGTTGTACCTAGTCCCCTTGTATATATTATAAATTGTACATAACCCAGTGACCATGATTGTACATAACCCATGTCTATTGTGTAGTACTGTGCCCAGATTTTGTATGATCTCAGGTTTAGGGTCCAGTAACTTCATTGCATATTCAAAGGGTAAGTTTAAATAAGAAAGAGATTTGTGCTAGTGTGGTCTGTGGGGGTAAGCTAATGAATGGCAAGAGGGGGGTAGGGGTAGAGCAATTGAGTTTAGTGGGATGTGAACACAATCCTTCTGATGAGAGCTTGTGCTGGATGCACACAACCTGTTTTTGCTGTGTGGTTGTATGGTCTTTTGGAAACCACAGTTTTTCAAAGAAATATGTTGGAAAACCAACCTGAAATTTGGCTGTGCAAGCTTTGCAAGCTTAATCATTTTTATCAGCTGTTGTAGGCTTTCAGCCTCATTTTGCCAGCTTGGAAAGAAAGACAGGTCAGAGGATTCATTTACAATCGTGAGTAATTGTTTTAAAATCAATTCATTTATTTTATAAGTATTTCATTATAATAAAGAAAAAACATGTAGTTAAATTACAAATCTTGGAAAACTTGTTCAAATTTAGAAAGTCTTTTTGCAACATTTGCATACAAGAAGAAAATCTCATTTTTTTGACCAGTTGAAAGTTTTAATTTGATTTGCAATTAGCATCAGTCGTACTGACCTCAGCTCAAGACTAAATTTATATTGTAAGTTTTGTATGTAAATAGTGGAATGTTTTATTCAATAACTCAATAGTGTAATTTGAGAAATTCTCTCTGAGTCTTATTCAGTGTATTGTTGAGCACATAGGATTGTTGTGACAGATGTCAAGTGGCGTGTCATGATGTACTTTTTCTAGAGGGGAAATAAGTTGGAGGTATACATCTTGTGTGCTATATCTTATTCTGGTTGAATTTCAAGTAGCCCTATTTCAAATCAAAATGGTAATGATAAATGCCGTTAAAATAATTTATAATGAGTATTCTGAAACTGTCAGCTTTTTTTCATTGTGCTGTGTTTCAGGAACAGACAATTTAACTAGTGTTTTTTTTTAATCGAAAAAATTTCCAGTCTACATAACATAACTTAGTTTGAATCCCTCTGCAATTTATAAAAAATGCCATAATAACATCCGTCGTGTATCCAAAATACTCAACGTACTTTTGACAACAATATTGCCTTTTTAAATGATACCAAAATATCAAAAATTTCTAATGATCAACATTGTTTGATATAATCCAAAATCTTCAGGGGAAAAATCAAGGCAAACAGTTTTTGCCTAGTGCTATTGATTTGAATAATTAAACATGATCAATGATGAGAATAAAGGGAACGTCCTCTTCTTTCCAACACTTAATATATTGTTGGGGTTTGATTTTGTGAAGAGCTGTAAGTAATCAATGATAAGTGTAATGCCCCTCCATTTTGTGGTTGCATGACAAGGGTTGAAACATTAATGACCATAATGCAATGTACACAGAACCATTTGGCATAACTTATGGATTAAACAAGTTGTTGTTCTTTATGGCTTTACTTCGGAACTTTTGAGTCCAAACTGGTATACACACATAGACACAAGAATTTTGAATATTAAAACAAATAAAAGCTACAGTTGAAGAAAGGAGAGGAAAATAAAGATCTATGGGAAATTATTGGAAGCCCATCTTGTCACAGTCAAGTAGTAATCAAACTGGGTTATTCAGAGGTAAAAAGCATCAGATGAAGAAAAGAATTTGAGAAAAACAACAAGTTTAGTCTTTAAGAAATATTCTGCTAGGGTTGAATTGTCGGTCATTTTTTTTTTTTTTTGTATAACAAATCTTTGAGTAAAATATAGTTGAAAGTCAACAATAAAAGGAAAAGGATTTGAGAAAAAATAAAATCAGAGAATAATGTTTGTTATGATCAGAAATCTTGAAATGAAATGAATTGATATATTCTTAATGAGTATCATAGTGGAGTGTCGTGGTTGAACAGACACGAGCACCAAACTCCAGCTCTGGTGTATATGTTCATTAGAGTGTGGGTTTGAATCTCGATTGTGACACTAGTGACTTAACCATAAGCTTCTCTCCACCTACATGTAGGAGTAAATGGGTAACTTGTGAGGGCAGAGGTGGTTTATGTGATTGATTAGCTTGGAGCAGCACAGGCTGTATACTCTCCAGGGAGCTGAGCTAGTGTAAGGAATGGTTTAAGGCCCATGTGACCATGGGTCATAATGTTGAAGCAACATGAGTGTCACATCGTGACGGACCTTAGCGCTATATAAGAAGCCATTATCATTATAATTATTATTATTATGTACTGTTTATTATAGGCCAGAATGCACTTTTTTATCTCTGTCATAAATAGGACGATGAACATTAGGAAGGATTGAATTTAGTTGAAATAACTTCATGATTAGTTTCATGCGAGAAGGAAGTCATGTGTTACTCAATCTAAACGAAACGGGTTGATTTCAAGTGATGAAAACTTAAATCTGAGAAATTATTTTATTCTTAATTGTCAATTACATAATATTCAGTCTACCTGTGAATCCAAATAAGAACCTGAAAGTTCCTTGTTTTATAAAATATTCATTGAAAGGGAAATTGTACAAGTTATGGGATGCAAAGACCCATACAAATATGTGATCATGTAGACCTTGTTCAATCTGTTTTTACAAAAGGAACATTTCAGAGGCAAACTTAAAGTCTTAAAGGTACAGGACTTCTATCAAACAGAACCAAGTTCATATGATGATTTTGACTTAACGGTAGAAAATTTAAAAGCAAATCTTCATTTTGAGAACTTTGAATACAATTCATTTATCTCGTACTCTCCCCTTAAATGAAACTTTAAAAACTTTCAGGTTTAAAAACATTTGAAGCTACTTTATAAATGTAAGAATTATTACCGACAATTAGGGTTCATGTTGACATACATTTTAACAGCTATCCTGGTCATATGCAATAGTTTATATTACAATATTTAATTGGAATGGATGAATGGAATGCAACGCTGTCTTGGGTGTGATGTTGAGCATTCCTTCATCTCCATTCACTATTGATAACAGTTCAGACAAAACGTTTGTAAGAATCTTGATTAGTTGTGTTGATGTTTTTGAATGTGACTCCATTCCATGATATCATTACATCACAGACTCACTATGAAGGGTCTACTGATGTCATAGATCTATTGATGTTATTCAGTTTCATTCCATTTCTTGTTCAGCACATTGAAGTCTTACATTTATAACAGGTCTCCTGTAGCTACTGAGAACAGTTCTGTTGATGTTGAATGTGATTTCATTCCTTGACTAGAATGTTTGCAGTGTCAAATTTTGAAGGATCTCCAATCACTTTGGTCTGTGCATTGATGGTATGGAAGGAATTGCAAAGCGTTTGCAAGGATCTTGCTGCCATCACTCTACTGTTAACAATGGATACGTACATCCTCCATTGGTCCAAATGTTTTGTAGTGACAGCTCCTTAGTGGAATCTACTTGCATTCTTACATTTTGAACGATCTCCTGTGTTAAATGATATCAGGGTACCCACTCTGGGTAAAGTCAGTGCTTTGCTGTCAGGGCAGGTCTGATACATATAGCTTGTAAGGATTTTGATGTCATCAATCCGCTGTTACCAATGGATACATAAATCTGCCATTGGTTAAGTGTTTTTCAATGCAACTCCTGCACCCATGTCCTCCATACAGTAACGATGATGGCAAGTCTTTTCTTGATTTGACAATCTTTCTTATTCTGAAGGCAATGTTAGCTGTCTCATTTCAATGTGTGTCAATGGGGTTGTTGATGTAGATGTCAGTTTGGGCTCTAATCTCGTTCTTCTTGTTTCAACAAGTCTCTACACTGGCTGCTGTAGTCCCAGATTGCCATTTCAATACTTTGACATCTCCTTTTTCCCAAGAAGCCAGACATTTACAATGTTCAGTTTTTGGTTATCGCAAACAACCCTTTACCCCGGGTAGGGCCCAACCAGGTACTACCACTGAGGGAAAGTGGACCTGTAACATCGCGTGGGTAGGAGTGTCAAATCCTAAAGTAGCTCCTGCTACCCGCTACCCTTACAAAGTCCCTAAAACAGCATGTGACCAGGATAGCACTCAAAAGGTAATCAATGATTTGCTGTACGTTAACTACTACATTTCAACAGGGGATCAAATAGTCAGTTTATTGAAATCAACTAAACGTCTGCCATCCTATTTTGTTTTGAAAATTATATAAAACTATGTGACTGTGTAACAAGACTGTTAATAATTTCATTTTACCCTCTTTTACAACTTTGCTTGAAAATGTAGAATGTTAACCACACAGCATGTAAGAGAGCCCATTTCAGAAACCCAGGAAACTGAGGACATATTTTGCATTTATAAAGTAATTATCAGGAAGTACTTCTGATTGAACTTTCAAATTTGTTGATGGCATTTGTTGATCACCAACTTCTGTGCTTCTCCCAAATATTTGTTGTACGTCTTACATTTTCAGTGCATTTACCACAACCTATCTATGACCCCACATGTACCTTTAATTTAATTTATTCTATCAAACCTGATTATTCAGAACTGATAGACAATCTCATGGCATGTACAGTACAGCGAACCGTTAATAATTTAGCTAAATACTCCATCTTGTTCAAGACTCCATCTTATTCATGAAACTTCTTCCCATCCCCTCTACAGAAAAAAACCCCAGACGTACTTTTCACTGATTCATTGTTTTTGTCAACATTTGCGACTGTGTGTACACTCTTCCATCACACAAATATTGTAACAAACAAGTTACCTTTAAAGTGTGTATGAGCATTTTCAGTAATGAGGCTGTAGTGTTTGTGACTGATAAAGGGTACTTCACAGAGGTGTCTTACCAACAAGCATCTTTTTCTATTGACTATAGCTTTCAAGTTAACCGTCTACAGGTCAGGATTTGAACCCACCATCCTTTTGATCATCAACAAAAGAACTTAGGTCCAGTTACCAACTTCTTGTAATCTTCATTTCCTTTTTGGTGTAGATATCTTGCAGTCAGAAGCTGGACTAATTATTCTCCTGATCTTCACCACAAGAATCTAAGTCGAGCTCTGACAGCTCTTAGTCTTACAGTATTTATTTGATGCAGATTATGGTAGTGCGGAGTCGGACTAATTATTCTCCTGATCTTCACCACAAGAACCTAAGTCCAGTTACAGACTACCCCCATTATTGCTTCATGGTATCTTGCATTCAAGAGTCAGATCTGTTATTTTCATGACAATCATTACACCAACCACATTTAACATCTCTTTTTAAGATGTTCATGAAGTGAGTAAAGATTACGTTGACCACACAAAAATCTGTTATATACCATGGTAATAAGTGTTGTACATCACCTAACATGATTAGTTCATATTTGAAGATAGTATGTTGAGGAGAGTTCATTTCCTCATTTCATGATGAATGTTTACTGCCACACACAGGTAAACAACATGGAAGATCCTTAAGAAATTTGATTCAAATAAACTATGTTTCACTTGAACCAATCAAATCAAATATATGCTTTGATGTTAATCCCCACAACTGTATAATTATAATTTTCCTACTGAAAATGCCATGAGAGAAGTCTTCAGAAGAATAAATTACGCTTGATAAAAAAATCAAACTATTACTTGTTCAATCTAAGTCATTACAAATTTATAAAGTTGTTTAAAGTGTCAGGGGCAAGAGTCATTGCTGACAAAAAGGTCTGAAACTAAAATCAACATTTCAGACGGTATGTTGAAACAATGAATGTTAAACCTGTTGAAAGCTCTACCAGTTGTAGACTGAGGGAAAATCTTTTTAGGGCAGTATCCTCAGCACTACATAATAAGTACATGTAGATCAATGTACATGAATTCTAATGAAAACTAACCGCTAGTTTTCTCAACAGACTGACATAAATAGTCTTAGTTCAGATAAAGGTGTGACATTTCTCATCCCTAAACATGAAAAGCATCTGTTGTTTTTGTTTTGCTATTAAATTGTGCAGTTAGGATTGGAATCATTGTTCATATGACCATCATCACAAGAACCTGAATCCAGTAACTGCCTTCTGATAACAATATCTCATTTATAAGAAAAAATACAACAAACTGACTTCTCCACTCTTTGATTCTGAAGTTCTCTTTCAACAAATATTAAGGCCTCAAGCCATGAGATTTATCAATTAAATTAATATTATATTAAAGAGATGGTTTATCATTGGATTGTATTTATTCAAATCCTTTAGTTCCCCACAGAAAATCATAAAGTAACCTGCATAAAGCGCAATACTGTGAACTTTTCACAAAGAAAGAATAGTTAGTAATTTTGAATACTTTATGCCCACCTTTCTTTCCTTTTCCAGCATAGAGGAAATGCATGAAGACAAGGTTAAAACAAAGTTTTGCATTATTCTAATGATTTTAATATTCTTTTCCCACAATTTCTTTTTCTGTTTCTTTTTTAACCCCACCCAAGCTTAACCATGTCTTTAACACAACTCTTTATTTGATTTGCAAAAAACACTAAACTGCAAAAACTGGGGTGTTTAAACTAATTCTCTTGGTAACTCTAAGGCAATGACCAGGGGGCAACAATTTATATTCTTTATCCCTGATGCAAATTAACATCTATTTTATAACATTGGTCAAGTTAACAGGCCTGTATGCTTTGTTTTTGAAAGGGTAATGGCACCAAAGCACGTTTCTCTTCAGTAAAGGACAACTTATTAAGAAATTTAAATTTTGTTCTGTGTAGCCTGTTGGGGTTACTGCCCACCGTGGCTATAACACTGTTTCAAATTGAGGGCAAATCTGTGCTGGGCAGCACAGTGTAATTTTGTTCTGTGTAGCCCTGGTGGGGTTAGTGCCCACCATGGCTATAACACTGGTTCTAATTGAGGGGAAATCTGTGCTGTGCAGCACAGTGGAATTTTGTTCTGTGTAGCCCTGGTGGGGTTACTGCCCACCGTGGCTATAACACTGGTTGTCACATTTAGATACCAAGAGATTTAATTTGACATCCAGTTTCTGCCGTTCTCCTGGATCACAGTTAGACTGAATATTGAGGTGACTAAAGACAAAATCACGCTAACACAATCAAAGTGAAGTGAATCAGGAAAAAATATAATGAGTTTTGTTTTAATAGATGTCAAATTTGCATCGGGGATAAAGAATATTAATTTTTGGTTTTTACCCATATACACCGATGTGTGTAGCACTGTATACTCAGTACTTTCCCGAGTCCTGTGAAAAAAAAATCACAGGCATTTTTACTCGGGTGGGATTCGAACCCACGACCTTTGCAATTCCAGAGCAGTGTCATACCAACTAGACCACCGAGATTGCCCGGTAGCTAGAGGCAGTTCGAATCCCATGTCTTAGCAGCGGGTACTGCAAACGATTTAATAGATGTTTTGTTTGTTACTGTCTGGCAATAACTATAAGAAACTCTGACGCAAAGTTGTGCTAAATCTTGTAAAGCCTACATGTATGGAGCATAATTGAACAAGTCCTTGTTCATAGTCTTAGCATGACAGAGACCAAAAGGCAAAATATAGCACTATTATGAGAAATTTGCTTTTAACCAATCGTTTGAAAGTATTAATAAAGTTGGTAATATAATAGTACGAGCCAGTAGTTTGAAAGCAAGCTTGATTTGTTTCTCTGTGACAAGTATACCCTTTCAGAACGCTTCGTGATTAAGATTTGAAAAAGACATTAGTTGGACTAGTTTCACTTTCATTGTCTTTAAACTGTACAGATCAAGGTGGGCTCTATAAAGTGAAAGTTGAGAGCAGAATAGTGCCCAATATTCTTTCTGATCAAGAAGAAATATGTAGTTGTTTGTTTGTTTGTTTGTTTGTTTGTTTGTTTGTTTGTTTGTTAATGTTTGTTTTGTTTGTTTGTTTGTTTGTTGTGGTGTTGGGGTGCTGGTTTATGGATTTGTTTTTGATGGGGGGGTTTTCTTGGATGGTCTTCCCAATGCTGGAACTTGGCAAAGCTCCCACAAGGGGATGATACAAAACAATGTGAAGTTGACAACAGCAAATCTCTCTAATTAATACACAATGTATATTGTGGTTTAATGTTTATGACTTCATGAATTGCATAAACCAACAAGTTATTAGAGTCACTGTGAAATCAGTGGTAAGCCTTACTGGATTCAAACCCACTACACTCTAACCATCTGATCATGGTGACACGCCACTTGACAGAAGGTAGGACAAGTACTGTAATTATCAGGAATGATAATACCAAGAGTCGCAACTATAACCACAATGAGGACTTAAGATAGTACAGAAGATGTGTGTATACCAGTGGATATTGCTCTCTGAGTGCCAACAGCCCATAGCCACCCCCCTTAAATAACATTTTAAGAGGATTTCTACACTAAATACATTTTTATTACTATTTGGCTTAATAGATATTGTGGTTGTTTTAAGAAAACATATTGAAAGAGAAGGGGCTGACGATTATGTGTCTCTTTATTATGTTGGTATAAGAGACTTGTGCTTTGATTTTAAATATATCATAAACAAAATTGGGGTCTGTTTTCTTAAAGTTGACTTTAATTACTGATAATGATTAGTTACAATTGTGAGCTGACCATTGTACCACTATGGTAGCATTTTTAAAACCTGGCAATGGAGTTCAAACATATTTATTTTATTGTAGACTTAAAATTTTTGATTAAAATAAAATGCTATTTAAATTGTCTGATTCTGAAACACAGCACAATAAAAAAAAAAACTGACAGTTTTTAGAATACTCACTATACACTACTTTAACTATCATTACCATTTTGATTTGAAATATCAGAACTTGAAATTCACCCAGGATAAGTAAAAGCACACAAAGGGATCGTATACCTCTGACTTTTTTTCTTCTTGGTTTTTTATTTTCATTCTCATTTTGTTACGTTTTTCTTGTTATTCCCTGAATGCTTTGAACCTTAAGAAAAGGCGCTATATAAATGTTGTTGTTATTATTATTATTAATAGTTACAACCTGAAGTATCGTCTGAAAAATGTTGCAAGTGAGTTTATTCTTTACCTGAGGTTAAAGCCATTCGACACTTTCTGCACAGAACACAAGTTTAAAGCTCACAGATTTACAGAAGCTAATTGTGAACTACTTCCCTTGAAATATTATTCCATGAAATGCTTTACTTTTTGTGAAAACATTAAAACAGTTAGCAATTCGCGGTATTTTGAACACATTTCATGACACCGCGAAACGTGCGGAAACAAGGGTGGGTTTTCTCGCTATTTTCTCCCGACTCCGATGACCAATTGAGCCTAAATTTTAACATGTTGTTTTATATATAATGGTGATACACGAAGTGTGGGCTTTTTGGACAATACTGCTTACCGATGTTGTGCGATTGCTTTAAGAGGCAATTTATGACCAAGTAGGTAAATCTTGATGCTTTTTGTAAGGTAGGATCTGTCTTCTCTTATTGAACAAGAACTTATCCAACATATTTCTTCTGGCAAACTGATTTGGTACAAATTATTGCTATACCCTTTACTGTTCATCCCCCAAGTTTCATGACTAGTAATTATACTAGTTAGCATGACTAATTGTCACTAGAGTTTTCATTTCAGGATTTATTCATTGAAATAACCCATTATTGTGCAAGCATGATGCTAAACTGGTAGGAATTTTGTGGATTCCCACAGAAACTTATCTGTTTGCGTTTTAACTTTGGCATTTTCACAGAGATATAAATCTCTTTGCATTGGTTTGCATACAGCACTCTACACGCACATCTTGTAATGGGGTGTTTCCACATGTATTTATTTAAACTATTAAAATATTATCCAGAGGTCATTGGTTCAAATCCTGCTCTAGACACTCTTCTTTGTTCAACCCCAAATCCTAAAACAATAAATGATGAATGATGATGAAAACAATAACTCATCTAAGAAGTTTTAAAGAGGAATTTAAAACTACATTGACATTGAAGAAGTTTTCTATGTATGGCTTTAGCCAGACACCTTAGGTTTTGTGTTTAGTCAAAACAGCAATCCCCACAAAATAGCTTGACTTCAACTTTGATTTTGTGGAGCATATTATAAGTCAACAATACAAAAAGTTATGTAAGTCTAGGTCTTAAGAAAAACATGGCTGTTTATTTTGGTTGAGATACTAAATGAGAGTACAAAAAAACCATAATCCATCTGCAACTCTATCCGTTCCCTTTACAAAATTGTTTACTAAAGGTACTCCAAAACTAACTCCCATCTGCCTAATAAATAGTCATGTATCCTGTTACAATGGGAACTGATTGCTCCAAAAGGTGATAACAGAAAAAAGCTGGGATAGTGAGTGTCACAAGAAATTGAATGCGCTATGATGGTTTATATTGTTGTAATTGTGAACAATATTCAATTCCAACAACCTTGCCTCAACTTGGATCAATGAGTCTCAATATTATTAGTTCAGGTAAGATTGTTCTAAGTTGATACACATACACAGATGTTTGCAGCAACTCATAGAGGGCAAATGCTCTGTTAAACTACTAAAATCAGCAGCTTAAGTTAGTAGTCACCTGTCAACATTTTCTTTTCACTGAGGGGTTCAATTCTTTACCTCCAAGTAAACCAAGCAAAAGTTTGCAATATATTTTGGTCCTCCATCTTAAACAAGTCCTTAAAGAAACTCACCCATTACCCAGATGGTAGAACACTGGCTGTAAGAAACATGTTAATAGACAAACTTGCACAAACACATAAATAGTTTACAAAAATCATTCAACTCTCTCACCTACGAAATTTAATATTGGTGTCAGTAAAGTACAACAAACATAATTGTTGCATAAATTACCAGCAGTTACCAAAGGAAAAGACTGTTGCACTGAAGGTTTGAGAGAATATTAAAATCTTTTTATTTTGACCCTGTGATTTCTAATGAATCGAAAGCAATCAACTGACTTGGTTCCAATATCATCGGGGAACAATATATAAGGAATACATCCTATATAGGATTTGAGGCATTGCATGGTGAGGTATCAATGTATATTTGTTTTGCGGTAACAGTAACACCATGTGTGTTTCTACTTGCCAGGTAGAGTTTGTTCTTGGAGAACTGTCTCGCTTTATCCTACTGCCGCGGAGAAGATAATTGGAAGACTTCTCAGTTCTGAAAAGAACTGTCCTGCTCTGAACTATTACCAGGGCGGATGGTATAGAAAATAGACTTGGAGTACTACTTAAGCTTATAGGATCATAATTAACTGTACTGCCGCAGAGTCAGTTTTGAATTGGTCTCAATGTTTCGATCTAGCTTGCTCTAGTCATCGTCTGAATACATCCTTTGTTATCGATTAAAAGAATGACAGATTTAAGTGAGTTTTAACAGCTTCATTTTATTTCATTAAACAAAAGATGTGCAAGGTTCTTAATTTGTATAAATATCACATGAAATGGGAATCACTTGTTTGAGAATTTCCGTCCACTTCAACAATAGATTTGTCCGACCTTTGCCAATATTTTCACTGTTATGACTGCATTGACAAACAAAGCACACATTAGATTGTGAACTGACCTGCTCAGATTGATATTGAAGGTTGATGTCACATCAGGAAAGTCCCTGATGACATCATACAGAGCCTACAGTCATTTGACATCACTTAGTGGTTAAGTTGCTTTCTCCCAGTTGATCATCAGGTTCACTGAATAAAACAGATACACAAATTATGACTGTTGTCAATTACATGTGATTTTTGGGGTTCAGGGGTCGAAATTAATGGTGGCCCGCTGGCCCCACACCAGTGAAAATTTCTCCCCGCCAACGATGACACAAACAACGCTAGCACAGTGAGAAATTGAACAATTTTCCTCAAAATCACCGGACCCTTCCATTGGATAAGGCATCGGGATCTGGGCCGGACTGCAAAAAGAAAAACCATTATGACTGCTGTCACATTATTATCTATCACGCGCCTTAACTCGCAATCGTGGGCTAAATGATGGAGGTTTATAAGAAGAGGCCGCTGTGTCAGCCAGTGGCTGTCAGGGCGACTAAAAGCCACGATCAAAGACTTGGAACCAAGTCTGCGAGTACATATCTGTTGTGTGCAAAAGTACTGCTGCTGCTGCTGGTATCCAGCAAACACCAAACAAAAAAACATTAAATTGTGGAGAAACCAGTTTCCTCGCAGTCACACACCCCTGGTCAACCCTAACCCTAACTCTAACCAGTACCCTAGCCCATGCTACAACTGAAATGTGGGAGCAAATACCAACATAGTAACATCCTCTTTAAGTAATTGTTTTAATGATGAGGGGTGTTGTAGATAGACCTACCTTAGAGTGGGTTATCCTGATAACTTAGACTTAGAGTACATCTACCAGTCAGTCCATCCCTGTAGAAATCAAAGAGTGCAGATCTTGTGTCTCTTGCTTTGCCAGTCAATTTATGTGAGTTTCTGTTGCGTAGCAGTCCATTCCTTGAGATCGTCCTTTCCCACAAATGATCGTCTGATATTTCTTGTACAAGATGTTGGACAAGAATTGAAGTGGATAATGTTCTCACATCTGAGCACAAATAGAAATAAAGTAGTTTTTAGTAAACAGACAATTCCACACTTGTATTTATTGTAAAAAGAGTAAAGTGCCCGGGGTATATTCAAACAGTACACTGAGTCGAAGGACCAATAAATCACACCAAACAAGCAACAATTAAGTCACTTCTCCATAGTGTTGACTTGTCAAATTCTCAGAGCCTTTTAAAACTATTTTTCCAAAAATATATCTTTAATGGTTTGGAAGTAAATATTGGCCCTTCGCTTGTAGGGACAAAGTAGCAAATGTTGGCACACCCTCAAGAGCTTTGATAGAAGTCACAGAAAATGAAATGTGTAAATACAAAGTCATGATAACACCGGTCCAGTACACATTCATTATTTTCAACTGTAGAAGGACACCCTTACCTTCTAAGTTTGAGCCCCTCCCCTTCCCAAAACAGACATCCCAAATGCAAGCAAGGTCTTGCAACCATCCCCCAATCCTCACCCTACTCCCAGATTATTGTTTTTATTGAAGGGATGATATGGTTGGTGATCACTCTTAAAATCAATGGCAATAAAAACCTTTGGTTTGAAGCCCAAAGCATTGTTTGATGTAAAAAAGATAACAGTTTGCAAGCTGTTAAATGTAAATCTTGTTTAGGGATTATTCTTCCTGTGTGAACATAATTCATTCAAAACCATGACTACTTTTTGAAATGAAATTTTCAAAAGTTTGTGGTTTTTTAGCATGCAAGAGACTAAAACAGGAGAAAAGTTCAAAAGCCAAAAGTAAGCTTTGCCTTTGAGTAACCTTGACACAAAAATAAGACACATTTCCATACACAGCCCCCTTTTCTTGACATGAGAAATATCTCATTTGATTAAATAAGACAACATTTTAATGAATGAAAAAGTGGTTGCCGGAAACAGACATTTTCCCCAAATTGTGTGTTTTTCCAGTGCTTTTGTTATAATCCCCTCGACACCCAAAAATACACACCCTCCCCCAAAAAAAATTGTGTATGATTACTATACACCTCTTACACCACTAGTTCGCCTCATAAATCAGTCCAATCCACTCTGTATTCTTGGCCCCAGCAACATTGAAATAAAAATCTGTGAGTTTTTTGGGTTGCCCTTAAAGAGTTCAGGTACTTTTTTGAAATGTCCACATTTACATTAAACTTTACAGGGTTTGAAGATAATTGTCAGAGTATTATCTTAACCCCCCCCCCCCTCTTTGTATAATAGAAGAGTCTGCAAAACTTTTTGGTAAGCCCAGTAGTTAAGTAGTCCATTGTGTAGCCCAGTAGCTCAGTAGTTCTTTGAAACTAAATAACCACCCATTATAAGTTTCTAAGAAAACCACAAGGTATGCAGCATGCAGGTTTTTTTTTTAACTTATAGATTTGAATTGCTTAGTCAGCAAATTTTATTTTTGGGTTGTCATGCTTGAGAAAGAAATCACTTTATAAAGGGAAGTTTCAAATTCACAATAGTTGCTAGGGTCTGGCATTGACAACAGTTGTGCACTAGTAAATCAAGTTGGAGTATAGTAAGAGTGACAGCGGGAAAGTGGGCAGATGATTTTCAATTGATCATGCCTCTAGAATGTTGTCATATCGGGTGTAGCATACAGCTACAGCAGACATAATTTTGAGCAGCAACATTTTTAAAGACATTACTATTGCAACTGTCTATATGTTGAAGGCATTACCGAGTTGTATCATCTAAGTGAGAAGTTCTTCAGGGCCAGTGTTGCCGCTGTACAGTATACTCCATGATGTGGAAATGGTAAGTTATATTATCTTTAATCCATGGTTTCACAGTTTTGAACTAAGACAAAAGCATTCATTGTACTATTAAAGACAAAGAGCAGATTGTGTGATTTAAATGGAAGAGTTGTTTAATAGAACTGGCTTGTAAGTATTATAGAATTATGGAAAAGTTTTTGTATGGGCCACCACTTTTTCTTGTTGTAAAAATTAGTGGAATGTTTATCGTACTTCAAGAAAATAGTGCCTGATTTTCATCAATATTTCGGGGTTTATCAAGGTTGAATTACTCCTGGCCCAAACAATTCTGAATACTAAAGGAATAATTTTCAGTTAAACTTGGTTTTGGGTGAGAAGTATCACTAAAATCATGTGAATGAAATCTGTTCCCTGGTGTTGAAGCAGAGTCAATGCACGGCTGGGCACATGTGTAGCTGACTAGCCCCCGGTAGGCCTGGGCAAATTATTCGAAAATCCGGTTAATGGCGAATAGGTTTTCCTATCCGTAACCGCGAATGCCTTTTTTTTCTTAACCTGATATCCACATAGGGCGCGAATAGCTATTTATAAACCGGATAGTTCAGTAATTACAATCAAGTTACCGGATATTCTTTAATATCCGAATATCCGCGGACATCGGGCGACAACTGACATGAATGTTTTGTCTGAATCCTAATGAAACTTCTATTAAGACAGCATAAAACATCATAAATTAAGTATTTAACTATGCTCACCTCCGTGAAGAGTTAAAACAATGACATTTCTGACGTAATTTGTTCAAAGATTACACAAGTTTTCCTTCATGTAGAGTCAATCACGATAAAAAAAAGCAAATCGCCATCTTTAATTTAGATTCGGTCATTTTTATGAATGAACCGAGTGACACTGTCTAAAACTAATACCAATCCGTCCATAAGATCTCATTCACAAACGAACACCGCCCTCTAGCGGAAAAAAAATGTTTTTAAAATATTTTTTAAACAAGTTTTTTTATTTTAATATCACACTCTAGCGGCAAAAAAACTATTCAAATATCTGGTTAATTTTGGATAGTTGGCCAGCGGTATCCGAATAACAAAATTTCACTATTCGTCCAGCACTAAACTATTGTGAAGACATGACTGAATTTGATACTACAAATGTTTGTAAAGAAGCGATTGTAAATGGTAATGTGCACAGACTTGCAAATAAGAATACCCTGAAACTGAGTTTAAATGTCTAGTTTATTTCTTTTTGTTGCAAGAAAAAACAGTGTAGAGTAATAGACACACATGTTCGGTTATTAGGCAACCTAGTCAGTAAAACAAAAAAATATTCTGAAAATTACGATAGAAGAAAGCTTCCCTTAAAACATTACTTGATAATAAGGTGCTTGTCAGAATTGCACCCCCCCCCTCCCCCGCCCATTCTAATGTATGGTGTTTATTTTGCAGGAGCAAATATACTAATGAATATGTATGTTTAAGTTTACATGGGCAGATCCACTAATGAATATGCATTTTTCTCCCCAAAGGTTGTGAACTCTTGTTATTATGCTAATTTCATAACTTGGTTTATGAATAGAAGTGCGTAGGTCAGTGCCTTCACTTTCCTTTGTACTTGTTTGGTCACACAGGTTGGTGTGAATAATTATGTATTGTTGTGCATTGAAGGATTGAGCTACTTTGCATGAAGTCATGGTATGCAAGATTTTAGGGAGTGGCAGTAGTCTCACATAGGTTCTTATGGAAGAAGGATCATGAAAGTTTGAGTGAGAGAAAGATAGAGAGAATTTGATTGGGTATTTGGTAGTGCCTATATCTCAACAGTGTCGCGCTACAATTATAAGTTTTGAGGTTGTTGTTTTACTGCCATTTTAATGCTAAATCAGAAACAGATTATTCAGGCTGTTATTTTAAGCAATTGGTTGGCAGAGATTTGAGGCGGCAGAGATCGGCAGTACAAGTTTGGAAACAAGGAGAAAATCGTAAGTTGAAAATTTGCTTATTGTTTTTGAGGATATTGATTCTAACTAAGCAGAATTCTTGAATTAAATTGTTTCTGAAAAAGTGTATTTCATGCTGTATTAATGGAGCATTGGATTTGAATATCTTTGTATTTTGAAAGAAGAAATTAGACAAAGAAATGATTTGAGAAGTGCATGTTTATTATCAAAATGAAGGAGAGCATCAGGCATGCAACTGCCCGTAGCAAAAAAAAACACATTTTTGTTTTCAAAGGGACAACACGAGGCAGCCGAAACACCACAGGACATGATACCCACATGGTACCCTAGAAAATGTTGCAGTTTATTACACTCTTAGGTGCATTTCTAGCATGTACTAGGCTTATTTGACATGATGAACACTGTTAATGCTAGGCATACATTAGGCTAATAAAAAAATAATTCTAAAAAAAAAAAACAGAAAAAAAAGGGGGGTTTTACTTTTTTTTTTACGTTTAAAAAAACCTAAAACGCGGAATTCCGCGGAAGCGTGCAAGAGTTGCATGCCTGGAGCATCAGGCATTATTGTATTTGTTTAAATAACTATTTTATAGATGGCCATTATGTTGATGTGGAAATCTAATGAAAATTTAGTTTTTTTACCAAGAAAAATTATCTTGAAGCAGCAAATCCGTCGGCTGCCATCTTGCTTTTTTTAACATGGATTAGTCTTGGCCCCAGAGAAGATGTCAATGCAATGATTGGTACTTTTTTGTGAAGGATGTGGTTAAGCCCAGACTTATTAACAGTAAACACTTCTAGGCCTCATTTAATACAGCACAAAAAATGAGTTGTTGGCAAGTAGTAGGACTGAAAATGACGTCTACTCTCTAAGCATGCAAAGGTATATTCAACTCATTTTATTTTTATCGACACAGGGTTGTATCCTCCTACCAGTTTTCACGCTATTATGCCTTCTTTTTGAATTGGGAAAAAAATAATGATGCCACATATCAACTAGGCCTGGGCGAATTATTTGAATATCCGGTTAATGGCGAATAGGTTTCCCTATCCGTAACCGCGAATGCCTTTTTTTTCTTAACCGAATATCCGCATAGGGCGCGAATACATATTTACAAACAGGATAATTCTGTAATTACAGCCGAGTAACCGGATATTCTTTAACTATCCGAATATCCGCGGATGTTGGGCGACAACTGATATGAATGTTTTGTCTGAATCATTATGAAACTTCTATTAAGACAGCATTAAACAGCATAAATTAAGTATTTAACTATACTCACCTCCGTGAAGAGTTAAAACAATGACATTTCTGACGTAATTTGTTCAAAGATTACAAAAGTTTTCCTTCACGTAGAGTCAATCATGATCAAAAGAAAAGGCAAATTGCCATCTTTAAATTAGATCGCCATCTTTAAAATAATTTTTTTTTTCAAATAGCGCCATCTAGTGGCGAAAAAAAACTATTCGAATATCTGGTTAATTTCGGATAGTTGGTTAGTTGGTGTATGACTCTATAGCCAGCAGTTGTCTTCGTTTTATTCAAAATATTTTTAATGACATTTTAAAAATAACCATAGTAATTTGCAAAAAATAACAAAAATTAATAATTTAATAAAAAGTGTGAATAATTATTGGCTTTCCAATTTGTTTTTTATTTATTTTTTCCCTTTTTTTCCTTAAAATTAAAAAAAAGCGTATAAATAAACAGTGGTAATTGAATCAACAAGCTGATGTTTAAATTTTAAAATTAACATTGATACGAGGTTTAAAAAATAAAAATTTCCAAAAATAATAGAAAATGATACAAAAATACAAGGCACATGGCTTCTTGAAGCCTCTGTATTTTTTCAGAATGCTCAGCAAAATATTCAGTCACAGGATTGATCATCATGAATTGTGAATTGAAATAGTGTTTGATGAACTTTTTGAGTGGGCAAATATTTTTAAATGGCCTCAACATATTATGACATATTTTAGAAATGCCTAAATTACCAAACCTTTTGCATTTACAAGTTTCTAAGTTTTTGTCAAGGGAGAGGAGAATCTTTGCTTGGCAAATAAAACCACAATGTTTGTTATATAGGGACTGTTTACATCGCGCACGGAGAGGTAAAAGATTTGCCACGATTTTAGGCCAGGGACACCGCCGCGCAAACAGAACCTAGTCCTACGATACTCATCAGCACACCACCACCGGTAGCGGGCGCATGTCTTTTTTTGTGCCAGGCAGCCATGCTTGCAAAGAATGTTTCAGAAATGGAAAGTTTTTACTTTTGCAGCTAACTTTCAAGGATAAAACCTGTCACAATTACAGCTTAAATACAGAATGTCCGAGTTTGTTATGTTTTCATGCAATATAAACTGATATAAATATCTATAAATTACAAAGAAAAAAATGTGCCCACCTTTCCGGATTTAAGGATTTAGTCGCCATCTTAAAAGGGCCTGGGCCTCGGTGCGCAGGCGCCTTGTGACGTATACTGCGTGACGTCACTGGTTGGAACCATTCAACCATGGAGGAAGAATTTTGGAACAAACTTGGCCTAAACTTAGTGATGCATTTATAGAATGATTCTCCATAATATACAGGTGATGTCTCAAGAAATCATCTGGCTATACCCGAGGGAAGACCTTTGAGGGAGGTGTCTTATGGTTTGAGGATGCAAGTTTCCAGGTTAGATATAAGTTAAGAAAGTTAAATGCATCATTTTCTTTCTCCATGATTCAACAGCCACTTGTTATAGGCCTATCGTTTGCTCCAAAACTAGGCTATGCAATTTCCAAGTCTTCTTATGACTCTTGAAATTAAAAGTGGAACTTGGCAATAATTGTACCCTAGCAGCGAAATTCGCCCAATGCTATTGATAATATCAATGTGAGCAAAGAAAAAAACAAATCTTTGGTAAAGTTCTCCAAATCCAACAGTACAGTGCTCCAATCCAATTTAACCTAGCCCCACTTTGTGTGGCCGAGGAGGATTTAGCTATCCTTAGCCACACAATCCAACCCATCTTGCCTCTCTCAGGGCCCAATAATTATTTATAAAAAGCTGCTGAGCCAAAAACAAATTGCTTTACAGAATTTGATGTTACAAGAAGAAACTCTTTCTGTGTTGAAGATTCCCAGGAGGATTAGCTATACTAATAACTTGGTTACAGTCTAACCAATTGCTTCTCCAGTCAGTGACCAACATCACAAAGCTGCTAAACACAAAGTAATTGCTTAAACAGAAAGAGGTTACCAGCAAAATTCCATATCACATTGTTGTGACTGGTTAATGGGAGGAAGTCAACCTGCTGAGTGATAAGTGGTTTATTGGTCATACTGTGGTAAGACCAATGTTTACATATTATTTGGAGTAGAGCATGATAGCACTGTGTAATACTAATAACACCCATGAGGCCATAGAGTTTGGGAAACTGAGGTATTGAAGGTGGGGGCCTAGTGAGTTTTGTGAATGATAACAACAGGAAATCTGGAAGTGTAAATGCACCAAAAATCCATTCCATGACAAACACTTTATATGCAACTTTTAAACAGCATTCCCATGCAAACATTCTCATTCAAGTACTTCTTTAAGCACTTGGTGCTGGCCCATCAGGGCTGCTTAACTCTCTTACCACTGGAGCTACCTTTATTTACTGTGATTGTTGTTGCCAAACATGTTTCACAACTTAGAGAATGTTATCTTTGTTTCCCAACATGCAGTGACCGAGATTGAGAACCTGGGATGGAGTCCTTCTCATCTACATGCTCTCTCATGACAGACCCTGCAACCACTGTAATCCCGTGGTATTACGACTATCCTTAAGGTATATTATTATCACCATTTATTCACTCTAACATCAAACCTGCACCAAACTGCATGATTAACAAGCTCACTCCCATCTACACCATCACTTTAAAATCTACTAAGCTCATTTCCATGCTTGCATGTTACAACTTAACAATCAGGGTTTCGTTAAAAAATAGAAAAAACGTACCCCATCTATAACTCCACACCATCCGTTATCAGTCAATTGTCATGTAACAACCACTCACACCATTTATATGCACCTGAAATATAAACTAAATAGAATCATTCTGTTTGGAAGAGAATTTTCTGAATGCATGTATTTTCTGTCTTTTATTTACTGCAATGGTGAAATGCGGAACCAACTGTCATTGGAAAGCGTGATACGGAGTCCAATGGAAACTGGAAAGTCAAGACCTTGGTTGAAGGTGTCTTATGGTCTCCGAGGATGCAAGTTTCCAGGTAAGATGACTTAAGAAAGTAAAATACAGTATTAGTCATTTCAGTCATAAAAAAGGTGCTTTTGAAAACTTCATGTGGCTTATTTTGAATGCCCCAAAAAACTAGCAATAAAACCATGCAGTCAATCCTTGACAAAACATGAACATTTCTTTCTTTCCTCTGGAATGTGTTCATCAAAGTTTAATTCAAAAGTATTTTATGATTTGCTAAATGCAAACAAACCAGTTGATGAGAAATATTTGACTCTCTATAAATTCAGAGAAAGAAACACTAACAACAAACAATATGATCGAAATATTGAAATATTCATAAAATATATAAATATTCACCTGAAATATTCATAAACTAAATGGAATAATGTTATTTGGAAGTGCATTTTCTGAATGTATCTATTTTTTGTCTTTTATTTACTACAATGGTGAAATGCGGAACAAACTGCCTGTGAAGTAGGGAGTCCAACAGAATGTGCACATCCCAATCCAGGCCCTGATGACATCAATGGCGTCTGCGTTCGTGCTGGTGACATCTATCTGCTGGCTTCATAGAGAAGTGTTCCTGTCTCCTTGTTTGATGAGAACATGCATTGCAGTCTAATGGATCAACAACAGATGTAATAATGGCAACTTTATTGTTTGTTAAAACAAACAAAACTAAAACAGTTTTTACCCATGTAATAACATAACTTAAAGGATTTTCATAAAATTTACACGGTCTGATGATGATGATGATGATAGTAGAAAACATCCCGTAAAGTGTTTATGTCTGAAATTTCATATTTGATGGGAAATAAATAGTCTGAATTCGTGTTTTGAGTCTATTGCTCAGTGAGCGTTTTATTCATTTTTGTTTTGGCATCAGTGCAATGCAAATTTTGTAGTTGATTTTCTTTATTCACTCGTGACCCAGATGGTCAATCGATCTCAATCCTCTACGGGTTTGTCAGTTTATGTAAATGGTGGATTACAAGTGCTTATACTGCCAGCAACTGTTTTGTTAGCAAAAACCAATTCTGTAATTAAAAGGATTGTGCAGAAAGTTTGTTGAGTCAATATTTTTTCATCAATCGATGTCTTTGAGATGACATAAATAGTTCAAACTTGTTGTTGAAAAGCAGCGACTGAACTCAATTTGTGAACTAACTTAGTGATGCAATTGTTGAATGATTCTCCAGATACAGGTGATGTCCAAGGAATCATCCAAAGGGCAGGCTTCATGGAAGACCTTGGTTGAAGGTGTCTTATGGTCTCTGAGGATGCAAGTTTTCAGGTAAGATGACTTAAGAAAGTAAAATGTAGTGTTAGTGTTCTCGCTAGTGACGTCTATCTGCCGATGATGAGGGGCCTAGATGATGACAACTGGATGCCTGGCTTCATAGAGAAACGCTCTGTCTCCCTGGGTGATGAGAAAATGTATTGCAGTCTAACAGATCAAGTTTCCAGGTAAGATGATACAGTATTAGTCATTTTTTTTCTGTAATATTAAGTAATAAAAAGTGCTTTTTAAAACTTCAAGTGGCTTATTTTGAATGCCCAAACAAAACTAGTTCCAATAAAACCATCAATCCATAACAAAACATGAACTACCTTTTTTTCCCTCTGGAATGTGATCACCATAGTTTACTGGAAATTTCACAAGTTTTTGTATGGTGTGTTAAATGCAAACAAACCAGTACATGAGTGACATTTTTCTCTCTAAAAATTCCAAGAATGAAACACTAACAAATACTGATCGAAAACTCTTATATGCACCTGAAGTATTCCCAAACTAAATGGAATAATTCTGTTTGGAAGTACATTTTCTGAATATATCTTTTCTTTGTCTTTTATTTACTGCAATGGTGTAATGCGGAAACAACTGCCTGTGAAGTACGGAGTCCAATGGAAACTGCACATCCCAATTGAGGTCTATAACTACATCAATGGCATCTGTGTATGGGCTGGTGACGTCTATCTGCCAACGATGAGGGGCCAAAGATGACGGCAGCTGGAGGGTTCCTGTCTCCCTGGTAGATGAGAAGATATGTTGGAGTCTAACAGATCAAGTTTCCAGGTAAGATGACTCCTTAAGAATGTAGAACACGGTATTAGTCATTTATGTCTGTAAACAGTTTTATTACTATTATTGTGTTAATATCCCTTTTTTTTTAAAATCTTTTTGATCCTCTCCATTTTTTGAGGTTTTAAGGAAACAAATATTTAATAAAATTAATATTAAGTAACAAAAGTGCTTTTGTGGCTTATTTTGAAAATGAAAACAAACATGAACATTTTGTTGTTTCCTGTGCAATGTGATCACCAAACTGGAATGTGATCACCAAACAAATGAGTTGATGAGAACAACTTTACTCTCTAAAAATTCAGAGAAAAAAACCCTAACAAATAATAATCACAAAAGTCAAACCCAGATTTAATGCTCATGACATATTCCCGAACTAACATTCTTAGATCAGCTGAAGGACACAGCACACAACAAGAAACAACTGAGCTTAAGATGCTGATGCTGGACAGAGCGTGGAAGGCAACCATCTGAGGTTCCTGAGATGGCGTCGGCTGAAGACAACCTCTTGCTCAACTACTACTTACATACAGGTGATTGTGATGACTACTTTTCTGCCATCCTGTCAACATGGACCATGAAGATGTGACATCACAACACAAAGAGAGATACGTCATGGCTTGAGGAGATATACATCAAGTTTTTCTACACCTACTTATGCAGGATCCTTGAAGGTACAATCTCTTTTAGCTAAGCTAGATTTGCAATTTAAGAAATCCATTAAAGTGCAGAAAATAAACTTTGCTTATACACACAAATTTAACTTCTAAATCTTTTTTCTTTTCCATTTTGTTCATATTACAGGAGTGAAACAACTAAGAGTTGGTTACGTCAAGATGCTGAGCCACATTATGCAGCACCAATAAAACTGTTGCTTCAACACCGTCTTTGTAAAGGAGGACTGTTTCTTCATGATGACTGCCCTCATCTATCCACCAGCTTCGACTGTTACTAAGGATGTACTTTGACCAATGAGTAGACTTTCCAAGAGCATGAACAACATTGAACAAATCTTCCAATGGATCTTGATATTACAGCATGATCATCCAGATTCATCTGCAGATTGAACTCACTAACACAATGTTTTCTTATTGTGGAACAATGACTTGAATATTAGTATTGTTTGAAGCTTGGCATGGTGTGGATAAATAGGAAGAAACTATAAGTATTATAGTAAACTTGTGTGTACAACAATGTGTAAATCTCGTTTGTGTTAGTGTTGACTCTGAAAAGAGCCTGTGTGGTTTCGACATTTCGAACAGTAGACTCTGCTTGTCTTCAGGAGAAAGCTGGACTAGTAGTCGTGGTGGAGTTTAAGTAGCACTGGAGGGGATGCACAATTGGGCAGAAGGATCCTAGCTGTTCTTGACCTGTGATGCCAGTGAGTTGGAGTGTGAATTGTTGTGGTGGGCTGCTGCTGAAAGGGTTTGCTTGAGTATGGGTGATCAGATGTCGTTGATGAAAAACCTGATGTCTTGTGGAACTGTGTGTCGTGCTTGTATCTCGATGGCGTCCCTGACTCTGCATCGGTGCAGAACTGACTCGTGCGATGAGCTTGGCTTCCATTTGTTTCCAATTTTGTTTGTGTGAATATTTGATGACGGCTGATTTGTCATGGCTTGATGTTCCTTGATTCTCGTGGATGTGAATGCAGCAGGTCTCTGTGTCGTCACATTCACAGGGAATGCGATAAACAACAGCTTTGGCGTGAGTGTCTTGCTGGTCGTTGAGTGTGTGAAGTGATGTTTGGATCTTGTTTGTTCTGGAAAGGTCATGACTTGAGCTTGGCTGAAGGTTCGTTGGAGTTTGTGAGATGCATGGCTGATGTAGGTTGATGGTAGCCTTGAACTGCGGACTTTTGTCTTGTGTGATGAGGAATGGCTTGGGCTGGCTGCAGAAACTGAAGGTCTTTTAGTCATTGAGTTGTAGTGATGTCTTGATGTGATGAAGTTCCTGTTTCAAGCTGCCTAGGTCAAATTACTTGTAATGATCGTACTTGATCATTACAATTTTGTAGACAGAATACATAATAACTTGTAATGATATAATCCCTTACAAGTTAATGTATTCACATAAAAGATCGCATGTTTGTAATGAGGTACTTTCATTACACTCATGCAATTATAACATACTTGCAATAAAGTACCTTATTGCAAGTATGTCAAAGTTTCAAGTGCTTAATGAACTAGTGCATTACAAGAATGAAACAAGTTAAGTAAATTTGTAATGCAATTGCTCATTACAATTATGAAACAACTTAAGGTTAGAGGTAACTCATTATAAATATAAAGACAAGCTTGTCAGGAAGTGTATATGATTGGTTTAACATTACAAACTATTAAAATAAAGTTTAGTTTTACTATTACTTAATTTGAATATTGTATTAAACATGAATGGTAACTTTTATTGTGTGTCACTGTCCTTCAGTTATTTCATCCAAACAATATTATTAGTGTCCATGGGGTACCCCCCACATGGTGGCCACCATGGGTTTTTTATTAGTTATTATTTAAGGAAATGTATACGTGACACACATTTGGTTCAGTAACTCTTAGAGGTTTTTATGTCATGACATTGATGTTTATTGACGGTAATTGAGCGCTCATTAATCAGCTAATTAATTACAATGGTCATGGCATCGTATGAATATTGAGGGTATTTGAGCCCTCATTAATATGCTAATTATTTACAATGGCCATGGCATTATCCGTTGTTTATTGAGTGAATCTGAGTCCTCATTAATATGCTAATAAATAACAATGGCTGTGACATTAGGTTTATTAAATTATTCAATAAATAAACTTCATATTGAATATTGCTTATTTCTAATTTATCTATTTCCAAAAACTCATGATTGTAACTTACTATTTATGATGTATTCTTTTTGTAGAGGCCAGACCCTGTACAAGCCTAGGCTTTCTGTCTGCAACCTCCCCATACTATTATAAAGTTATATAATTAGTTTTTCCCTTAAATTGACCATTTACACATGATATGGACAAAAATAAACCTGAAACCTGAAAAATAAAGCTAGTTGGTCCATAAATAAGTGTGTGTCTTGGAGGTTGCTGTCACAACACAGTTTTTGTATCGTAAAAGAAATAGAAAAAAAAAAAATTCTTCCCAAATTAAATATTCTTCTAAAATAAAATACATACAACCACATCTACTCAGCTCTTATAGCATCCATAGGAAGAAAGAAAAGCCATACAAAAATAAATTGTTCATATTTCTGATTATTATATGCGCAAAACTCCATAGTGACTGCACTCACTGAGCCACGATTGCCATTCAAAAACTATAGGGGGCGCTTTCCAGGGTTGCTGCTGCCGGCCCTCACCTTTGATAATGCCAACGGTATATTATAATCTTGCGACTTCTGCACCTACGGCCATTGGTTGCTGCAGCAATGTTGAAAGTCAATCGAACATGGTCTAAATAGATTGTAAAGGAGTGGAAATTTCATTGGATGGTCCAGTTACTGAATAGAAGTTGCTTTTCTCTTTTGAATATGATAATTACAGGTTTTATCTTTGAGTAGCTATTTTGTATCCATAATTTTTGTGCAATCATCTGGACTAATCATTTGAAGCGGGAACTTAGCTATAAACATTATGCGAGACATAACCTAGGAAAGTTTACCCAAACTAGGGGGCAAGTTGTTAAACTTTGTGGCGATTACAAAGGGAAGTTTACCTAGGCTAGGGAGCAAGTTGTTAAACTTTGTGGCTGTAAGGGAGCAAGTTGTTAAACTTTGTGGCTGTAACATGCAAAGTATATTTACACTTTCGTACACAACAATTATTACATGTAAATAATAGCAATTGAAATTGTTTGTCAGACTTCTTTCTCAAATCTTCACAGATGATCTTGTATCTTCTTATTTTCACCAAGTTTGCAACAGCAAAAAGAAGTTATTCTTGGTAAGGGGCTGCAAGAAGACATATACTAAAGATGGAACTCGGGGGGGAACTGAAGATATGAATTGGAATTCCTCTTAAAACAGTCTAGATTGTATGGTGGAGGGACACATGCACCAGGCAAGGAGTTCCAAATAGATGCAGTACGTAGAATAAAGCTGTTGGAGTGACTCATATCAGCAAAGTAGCAAGAGCGAAAGCTTGGTTTCATGCTCACTCACCGCGATAGAACCAGGCTGGTCACATCGGAAAAACATTTGAAGAATAAATGGAGGCTGGGTACAGACCTACCACGGGAAAGAGGTTGTAACATTGATCCCAACCCCTCAACCTTTTGCAAAGCTCTTGCATTCTCCAGCCGGCAAACAGATTTAAAACAAAGATAGAAAACATACTCATATATGTCGATAAATAATGGTACAGAGATGCAATATTGTCTATCTTTGTAAGAAATTTTATTTTGATATCAATAGAATTAGGCCAAAACAAAACATGCATGTAAAGAGGGTCTTAAAGGCAGTGCACACTATTGGTAATTGTCAAAGACTAGCCTTCACAGTTGGTGTATCTCAACATATATGCATAAAATAATAGACCTGTGAAAATTTGAGCACAAACGGTCATCAAACTTGCGAGAGAATAATGAAAGAAAAAAACACCCTTGTCATACGAAGTAGTGTGCGCTTAGATGGTTGATTTTCAGACCTAAAGTTCTAAGTCTGAAAAGTTCTTGAAATCAAATTCATGAAAATTACTTCTTTCTTGAAAACTATGCCACTTCAGAGGAAGCCGTTTCTCACAATGTTATTTCCCCCTTCAAACAATGAACCAGTGATGAGGATCTACTGTTCTTGTATGAAATGTCACTGTATGGTAGTCAGTACACATTGTGGGAGAGCTTTAACTTTAATGTATATGTATATTGTACTTGCCATGTAGAGTTTCTTTTTAGAGAACTGTCTGGCTTTATTCTACAATCGCGGAGTAGATTTATCGGATATTCGGGAGACATCTCAGTTCTGATAAGAACTGTCTTAAGAACAAACTCTACCTGGCAAGTAGATACACACATGGTGTTACTGCACACCAACTATATAATGATACCTCACCATGCAATGCAACGAATCCAACGATTCACAATGAGACAGATTAACGAAATATGTATAATATATCACCATATACAGAAATGACTTTGTATCTTTTTGCAACAATGGTTTGTGTCTTTGTCATAAAATAGACCCTAGCACATTTCACAAGAGTATCAAAATAATATAAAAACTGTCAGTCCAAACACTTGCAACATGGGAGTACATTTTATTTAAATGTGTAAGTTTTAGATGGTGACAATTTTTGGCCATTTTTGATGTGCTTGCTAGTAATATCTATATGTGGTTACAGTCTAATGGACCCTTTTCATGAAAAATGCTAATTACTCTCATGCATGCACACAGTCCCTACGTGTTGGCAAACGCCAGAGTTGTGCTTTCAGCAGACTCAAAATTATGTCTCGTCACGCAGGCCATAAGCCATGTACAAAACAGTGCTATGTCCCCTCAGTTTTGCAAACCAAATTTTAGTTCTCTTGCGCTATTTGCAATTTACATATTTCATGAGGGTCCATTGGTTGAAGTGATTATGAAGTAGCTCCGTTTCAGGACCCATTTACCAGTGATTACAATAGACTGATCCATTAAGCTCCGCCCCATTGCGTATTGACCAATCACACCACAATGAAGGTCCGACAAATAAGGTTGTGCAGAAAGGCATTGGAGAGTTCAACGTGTACTTGCTCACATGTGCGTCGTGGGCAGAGCCTACTGGATCGTTCTATTTCATCAATAAGGGTTTACACAAGTTATCACATACAGTATTTTGGGTTCGTTTGAGATCAGTCCATCCTTCCTTTCACCGTCCTTGTGGTGATTTTGTCTTTCTCACTGTAAGAATCATAGAATTTAAGAAAACAAAAGAACATTAATATCAATACAAATACTGAAAAGGGTGGACGAGTTCTTTCATGGCAGTGCAGTTGCTGTGTGATAAAGGTCCTCGCCAGGTTTTAAACGGCCGTGAAAGAAGGAGACACTACTCTTTTATTCCCATTCATTTTTGGTTACAAGGCGTAATAAAGTAAGAAATAAACTTATCCTAAAGACAGGACGAGTTACTCAACTCGAAATAGGATTAATCCTAACGTTTTGCGAAATCGACTGCTGGTCAGTTTCCATGGAGGTTTATTATTTAATTATTGCTATTCCTACTCACATGATGTGGACCACAGCTCCCCATCCAGATACTGCATCTCTATCTACAGCATTTAGTAATGCTTGAGAAGCTGTCTCAAAAAGGTCATCAGGCTCCTGTCAATATCAAGCAACACAACAGTAAAGTATGAACAAAGTATCGTTTCAGGTTATAAACTTTATCAAATACAACAGACAATTTTAACTAAGCAGATGCCTACACTGCCGAGGATGTGTTAAATCTAGTTGTAGTAGGACAGTAGTAGTGCTGTGTTTATATCGTGCTTGCTTATGGAGCATGTGAAAAGACAAACATTAACAAGAACCTGCAAAAGTATTGTCACTAAAGTGTACGTATCTTACTCCAAGCATTGGCTGCTTTTAATGCAAGTTTGGCCGGTAACATGTGTAAAACAAGCAAGCTATCTTCGTGCTTAAAGCAAATTTTTTGCAGCTCTATGAAATTGACCCCTGGTTAGCCCGGGCGCCACTCTACTTGTCACGCACTTTACAGTTGTAGTACTGTTGCATACACGCACTAACATCGCTCTAGCGAACATCCAAAATATGAAGAAACTTATCATGTGCATTTTATTTCACAGTCGTCATTTACCCTTGCTCCGAATCATGTTCTGGTAACTGAATATGTATGAAGTAGTGTAAAACAAATATAACATGGTTTATAACGGACGATAAGTCGATATGAGCTCCCCCGGTATTGGAAGCTGGCAAAATAGTTCCCGAGACTCGGCAAATGAGTTCCCTTGGTTAGTCAACTTCCAATCTACCTCAGGGAGATAATATTGACAAGTCAACCTCAAACCATGTTATATTTGTACATGTATAATATACATCCTCAATGAAATTGAAAAAAAAATAGATATTGCAAACTTACCAGATTGGGTACCCAGAGAGATTCACACATGCCATAAAGTTGTTCTGTACATGTTCCAGCTACTACAAAGTCATCAGTAAACATTGGACAACCAATCAGATCTAGATTACAAATGAATGGCTCACTGGTTTTAGGATCAAGTCCTGCAATAACTGGTTCTGTAAAGTATGGTCCAAATCTGCAGCAAAGAAAAAGGTCAAAGCAATGTTGATTGGTCTAGCCAAGCACAAAGCAAACGTTGACTAATAGCAAGAGGGGCAGCCCTGATACTTCATTTGCCATCGTTGCCCCCACCATTTTCCGCAATGCCCTTCAACAAATCCAACTTTTCACAGCAATTTTTGCGGTTCCCTTTTCTTGTTTAACATATATTGCCAGCATGCCTTTCCTCCTGAAAATTTTTTATTCAAGGATATCTGAGTGCAACATTCATCTCTAAAAATGACACAGAAAATAGACCAAAAAACAACAGTCCCAAGTCGCCTTGTCTGTGATACTATGAAGGAATGATTTAGCCCATAAGTTTCACGCACAACACACAGCAGTGGTGCACACATGGAAACAAGAATCTTCACAAATACCATAGCGCAGTCTGCTTCACACGAGCACGCACAGTGGTACAAAGTTCAACATATGCATAAAATAGCAAACCTGTGAATACTTGAACTCAATTGGTCGTATAAGTTGCGATATAATAATGGAAGAAAAAACACCTGTGTCGCAAAACTTGTGTGCTTTCAGATGCTTGAATTCAAGAACTCAGCTGAGGTCCCGAACTCAGTTAGAAATTACTTCTTTCTAAAAAATAACAATACATACGTCAGAGGGAGACGCTTCTCACAATATTTTATGCTATCAGCAGCTCTCCATTACTCATTACAAAGTAAGTTTTTATGCTGACAACTTTTTTGAGTAATTACCAATAGTATCCAGTGCCTTTAAAGGCACTTGACATGTTTGTTAATTGTCGAAGACCAGTAACCTCACTTGGTGTATCCCTACTAGCATAAAATAAAACCTGTGAAAATTTGGGCTCAATTGGTCATCGAAGTTGAAAGAAAATAATTTAGGAAAAAACACCCTTGTTTCACAAATCTGTATGCTTTCAGATGTCTCATAAAAGGCTTCATGCCTGAAGTCTGCTAATATTTTAGTGAGAAATTACCTCTTTCTCAAACTCTTTGTCACATGGCGCTGTTTATCACTGTGTTTTTATCCTATCAAAAGCTCTCTGTAGCTCCTTACCAAGTACAATTTTCAACCAACATTTATTTAGAGTGTTTAACAGTAGCGTCCAGTGCCTTCAAGTCTGACATATGATTCCTTTACAAATTAGTCTACACAGCGGGGCGTTGCAGGTTTCCTCACCTTCTCTCGTAGAGTAAGTTTGACACCATATTCATAAATGTCTTAGGCTTGATATCTCTGTTTTCCCTCAGACAGTACAGGTTGAGACGAAATTTCAGACGATTAGCACTAAAATGAGAGGGGAATGGAGAGCAACAAAAGATGATAAACATTTTGTTCTTTTTAAATTTTACATTAAGTTGCATACATAATATGGCAGTTGTGAAATGGTAATGATTTTTAAGTTGTTTTATATTAAAAATGCTTCAAAATGGCACAATTGGTTTATTTGATTCTTGCAGTGTAAAGCCTGGATCATACTTCCTACGAACGGAATTTGACGTTTAATTGAGTGACGTCACAACCTTCCTTTTGCAGCGATATTAGCAAGTGAGTTGCCCACAGTTAAACTGCTGTGAATTATTCATTGCTAATTTGTGTTTTGTAAACGCACCTTGGTCTTAAATGTAAAATAAGAACTGAAATCTGGAAAAGAAAGGAAGTTCTGAGTTGCTGTTCACAGTTCAAGACACTGTAACCAGATCTATTTTCAGCGGGCACTGTTCCTGCAAAACACCTGTGCACAATCACTAGACTACATTTGTTCACCCACGTGACCATGTTTCAGCCAACCAGAACAAGCAAAAGGTGTGTTGTTAAGTGCCTAGTCTAGTACAACAATATTTCGTTGTATGGGCTGCTAAAGATGCTACTTACACTGTCTGTACATCTGTAGCAAGACCAGAGAGACCAACGTACAGCCTAGGACCCATTTCAAACAGCTTCTGGCAGTCCATAGAAACGGTTTGTGCTTGGATTCCAAAACGTCTATCCGCTGCTATAGCGACACAGTCTTTGCCGATCATTGCCAGAATGGCAGAACCATTATATGACATAATACTCTACAAAAAGAGAAAAAACAAAATGATGATACCAAGTTAATCATTACTATCTGTGATGACATTACTTAAAACATTAACAAACAACTCAAGTGTTATTATGTTAAACAAAAACACTGTGAATTAAAAATATAAAAAAACTAAAAATTACAATACTTGGACTGGAAGAAAATCTAAAAAAAAAAGTCTAAAAATAGTAGTTTCAATTCAGCCACTAAAGATGACCAATCATCCAAAAACATTCAATTGGATGAAATGAGTATAGTACGTTTACAGAAAACAAAACACAGAACTATAACTGCACACTGACCACGTATGCTTTGTTATACCACATGACAGATGACATAATTTCAGTACCCACACTTGCCTTAAAGGCAGTGGACGCTATTGGTAATTACTCAAAATAATTATTATCATAAAATCTCGTTGGAAACGGCTCCCTCTGAAGTAATGTAGCTTTCGAGAAAGAAGTAATTCTCACGAATTAGATTTTGAGACCTCAGATTTAGAATTGTCCACTGCCTTTAATTTAAAAAATAACCATTGTAGTGTTTTGGCGGTGTGCCGGTAGGCTCTTTTGCAGCTATCCGAACGACCGAATGGTCGAGCTCAGCAGAGGTCAGAGAGCTGTCTGGCCAGGAAGGTACAACTACCAGCGCCCTGCTAGCTGCGAACATATCAATACCATTTCATACTCCAATCAACCAAAATACAATAATTATAATGACTTCCTTAATTTTTTTATTTTTTTACAAACAAAAATTTTTAATACAAAAAACAAAACAGGTCAGAACAAACAATAAGAAAATTAAAAGTCAATAATGATGAATTTATTGATACATAAATAATTAACATACCATCTTGAATTTGATTGATGTGCTGTGCGAGGTGGATTAAAAGGTACTACTATTAAGTGGCTAGTACTTCTCTTGAATGAGGACTCTCTTCTCTAGGATTTGGGAATAGGAGCTTGATTCTGAGTACAAATTTCAGTAACTTCTCAAAGAAGCCGCTCCATACATGACATGCATGAAATGCACTATCATCTTCACTGGTAAGTAACTAACTATGAGGTACACGAATGATTTACCGAGTACCAACGAAAATAATACCTTTCTGGTCTGGTATCTTGCTACCTCAGACGGTGTACGCAAGCTAAAAACTCCAACCAAGGGACCAGTTTCTTTCGAATAGGCCCTTTTCGAAACCACGGCTTCAACTTTAGATTCGGCTTCAGGATCTGTCCGTTCGTCTGAAGCCCTGAGCATGTAAACAAAAACACGCACAACTGGCCAAACAACCGCGGGGCCAATCTAGCCTGAACCGATCCTTGAGCCGAAGCCGTTGTTTCGAAAGTACAGTGATGTAGGTCGATTTTACTGCACACTGCATGCATCAGCCCCAAATCTCTATCACACTCTCTCAGCAACTGAACAGATAACTCCAACGGTCGACGGGGTTGTTGGAGCGAGAGCGGACAGAACTGAAATTCCAATTGAGTCTGAACGTTGACCCACCTAGTTATTTGCTTTATATTGTTTTGCATTTTTGTTGGAGTCAATATGTCTTTGCTGAAGGTGATATCGAGACGAACATTTCTCCAAGCCAAAGTAAGTCGAAAAGTGTGTGTGGTCGATCAGTCATCATGATCATGTCAATATAAAAAAAAATTGTGAATAATTGTCATCCGCCATGACCGAGTCATAAATATGAAATTGAAAATTATCTGATTTAATTTCAATGATTCCTGCCTCTGTCCATCTCTGTCTGACCCTGAGTGCCGGGTTTAGTTTGAGTCTTCCTAACTACCCCCCCCCCCCGCCCCCAGTATCCTTTGTATCCTTGCCTCCACAAGTACAACCAACTAACATCAAATCATAATTTTGTTGTATAAATTTTACAGAGGTTTCTACCAAAAGTACAAGTAGGCCTAGATAATAATACGGTAAATAGAAGATCAAATAAAATGTATTAAAAATAAGCATTTTTCAATCCATTTCTGGCTGTCTGGCCGGTGTTTTAATTGTGTTTCAATAGATTTGAAAAGCAAGCTCATTTAATGTAAAAATTGTAATGTAAATAAGTATTTTTGATAGATTTGTTCATAGATATTTAGATAGATTCAAGTAGGCCTATAATTAATAATAATGTATTAACCAAATCCAAAGATACCACGTTATCGCAACTACAGTTTGGGTAACTTCATATAAAATCATAAAGATCCCCCGACTTTTTAGTATACTATAAATATATAGGGCCTAGTCTTATGTAAATTTACACATTGACCTAGGTACTCCTTTAGAAAAGCGGAACAATTATCATAGTTTCGGAAAGTTTCCGCATGGTGCCACCATTTTTTCATTCGATATGAAATAATAGAGTATCTAATTTACCTCAATGACAATGAGATCCCTTTTTGTAAAAATTAGTGGCACCATACGGAAAGTTTATATCCCATAGTTCTTTGGGTTACAACGGCTCATATGTGGAGGTGATATACCAATGAGCTTCATCATCAATTCGGTCCCAGTCAGTCACCTTTTTTTAAACATTTTTTTATGCAAGTCGCCTGACACACAGTGCCTTAAGGCCACTTCAAGGTATGGGCTACAATAATTTTTTTCGAAGGGGCCGTTGCCACCTACCCCTAGGGCTAACCCTGTTTCAAAGGGGCTGTTGCCACCTACCCCTAGGGCTAACCCTGTTTCAAAGGGGCCGTTGCCACCTACTCCTAGGGCTAACCCTGTTTCAAAGGGGCTGTTGCCACCTACTTCTAGAGCTAACCCTGTTTCAAAGGGGCTGTTGCCACCTACTTCTAGAGCTAACCCTGTTTCAAAGGGGCTGTTGCCACCTACTTCTAGAGCTAACCCTGTTTCGAAGGGGCTGTTGCCACCTACTTCTAGAGCTGTAAAGAGTTAACCCTGCCACAGTACATATGTTTCCACAAATGAAATTGGAAATGCCAAGCTTGACACTGTGAAAAGAAAGTTTGATAGTACTATGTATGTTGCCCCCCCCCCCAGCCCTTGCTGTTGTATTGCATGACAATAATTATTTTGCTCAACAGTACGGTACCCTATTTCCATATAGCTCTACAAACTGAATATAAAGCGTCTGTATTGGCAAGTTGTAGTACACAGCATGCATCTATGTTAGCCCATTCATCACTGAGACTGACGGGAAAGTCTCAACTAGCATGACCATTAGTCATTCTTACTTGGGTAGGAAACCAATGTAATGTAACTTTAGGTAAGTTGTGGCACTCAGGAGAGGCCGTTGGATTCAGATACTGTTGTACAATGTAGTCAAAAGGTCTATTTCAAACTCTCATTTTCGGGCCCTCTTACATTATAATTTGTTTTTTAATACTGTAAAAAGACTACTGACCCAATCCATAATGTTTAATTTACTCTTGCTTCAAATCCTCATTTTACAATTAGTTCTTGTCTATAGTGTACAATAATTCCATGTGTTTTGGAGTCTCTTTCAACATTTCAAGTTTGGACTTGATACCAAGTTGTTTCATGGATAAATCTGGAGACAACCATGATTTGCATTGTCCTCTTTTGATTTAGGTTTTATAAGAAAGACGAACAGCCGAAGGAGTTTACACATGACAGTTGTAGATTATTGCATACATTGGGAAGCTGAGTACCATGGTCGTGTACGTTACATGATTGTCTAAATCATTCTGGAATACAAGCTTGGAGTATGCATCCATAGTTTTTGGAAGAATGAAATTCATTATTATCTTCTAGTAAACAATAAACACAAGCAACCTGTGACATTTAATAAAATCAGGTAAAATGAGGTGGTCATGTTTTCAAGGGAAAAACCAAATTGAATATTGGGTTTTGCACAAAATAAACTGAATATTTCAGGCACCATTTTCTTTGATATGGCAATATTTCATATCTAGGCCCTAAAACACCTAAATTGAAGATTTGGGGGATGTGTTGTCTGAATCAATGATGTCAGATGACTGGGGAATGCACTTGTTAAATGCTGTGTGGTAGGTCATTAGACCAATCCGACAAAATAAAATTGGTAGCGCCCTCTATTGACAAAATCTAACAACTGCAGGGTCTTCATGCATAATCTAGCCACTGAAGACACCGCAGCAAAAGGCGTGATGCTCACAATTGCGTGCCTGGACTGGTGTATATGATTGCAATGTATTTTATTTCAGTCTGCCAAATTTTAATTTACACTTAATAATAATAAATAATAATAAGACTTGTAATGCGCACGTATCCACCCTGCTGGGTGTTCAAGGCGCAGAAAACCAACAACAAACAAAAACAAAACAAAACAAAGAAAAACAGACAAAACAAAATTAATCCTTGAAAAACTGTGACATAAGATAAGTTTTGAGAAGAGATTTGAATGTTGTGGTACAAAGACAAGATCTAAGATTAAGTGGTAGAGAATTCCAGATGCGTGGCGTAGCTGAAGAAAAAGACCTGTCTCCCCATGAGTGCTGAGACTTGGGTTCGATGAGAAAAAGCATGGTACTTGATCGAAGATTTCATGGAGTGTAAACTTGAAGAAGTTCAGAAATATAGAGGGGAGCCTTGCCATTAAGTGCTTTGTGGACAATGAGCATCAGCTTGAAGATGATTCGTTGAGAGATAGGGAGCCAGTGTAGTTGTTTCAGAATGGGGGTGATGGAACAGGATTTCTTAGACATAGTCACAATGCGGGCAGCAGTATTTTGGAGGCGTTGAAGACAGGAAATCTGGTTGTTAGGAAGACTGTGGAGAAGAGCATTGTCAAGGCGAGAAGTAACAAATGCATGAATGACCTTTTCAGTGGCACTTTTGTTCAAGTACTTACGAGTCTTACCAATATTCCTGATGTGGTATGACGACAGACGAACGATGTTGTTGATGTGTGGTTGAAGTGTCGTCGATGAATCAAAAATAACCCCTAAGAAGAGAAAAAGATTTGTTTGTTTGGGAATGTTGGGGCCTGGACATGTTTACTGTTGACCTTCCCTCCATGGTTTCTCATACTATGCATACAGGCCAGACACACATCAAAGTGTACAGTTCAAGTACACACAGAGAAGCACATTCCATTTTGTTTTAAATGCAATCATGTTGTCACAGTTTTCACAAAGTGACAAAGTCCAGCCCCCAACCCTGTTAGGTGAAACTAATCAGCAAATTATTATTAATTGTTTCACTTAAATATGAAATCCAAATTTGATAACATGTTCATAGCTTGTTAGCAATAGCTTAGTATATGTGGCTGATTTCAGTCATTCGCTGGTTACCAGTGATGTTAAGCGCACATTGGTTGGTTGTAATTTTGCTCAAAAGCTGTTTGAAAACTTCCTAAATCAGCGACCATGCGTCATGACAACTGATTAACAATCAGCATTGCAGCAAGGCACATTGGTAATTGTTTTAAGTGAAAAGTGCTTTACTCTTCCACAAAAAAAAAGATGTTAGGGCCAATGTAGTTAGTTGAAATCTATTTTAGTTTTACACTGCTTTTAATTTTACACTGCTTTTAATTTATCCTATTCATACCACACATGTTTAGATGATTGACCAGTTTTCGTTTGCGTTTTGTTGTACTAGAATGTCTTACCATCATTGGCTTGTGGAATGAGGAATGTCTCGGATTCGACAGTAAGTACGACTTGTAATGGAAACATTACACCATGAGTGCAATATTCCATGATAGCTTGTGTATTCAAATTGTGTTGTTGAAGGCAGTGAACACTAATGCTAATTCCTCAAAATAATTGTTAGCATAAATCCTTACTTGGTAGCGAGTAATGGGGAGAGGTTGCTATTATAAAACATTGTGAGAAATGGCTCCCTCTGAAGTGCCATAGTTTTTTAGCAAGAGGTAATTTTCCACGACTTTCATTTCGAGACCTCAGATTTAGAATTTGAGGTCTCGAAATCAAGCATCAGGTGACAAGGATGTTTTTTTCCTTCATAGTTATCTCGCAACTTTGACGACCAATTAAGCTCAGATTTTCTCTGGTTTGTTATTTTATGCATAAATGTTGAGATACACCAACTGAGAAGACTGGTCTTTGACAATTACTAACAGTACCCAGTGTCTTTAAGAAGAAGAGGATAAAATACTTTTCGCTTTTTGAAAAGCATTTGTGATATAAACAGATTACTTGTAACTAGACTTTGAATGTTGACTGTGATTGATTTGTGCAGAATTTGAAGGATGTGATGGCTGACTTGGTGCCCATTAAGCAGAAGGAAGTGCAAGCATTTCGTAAGAGTCATGGGACTAAGGTGATTGGTGAAGTCATGGTGGATCAGGTATGTTTTTAGCATTCATATACAACTTAAGTAGGATGAGCATTGGTCATTTTGTATGTTATCATGTGCACTGTAGAAACTTCAAATTACCAACAAAATGTGTTATTTATAAATAAACTTGTTCTCTTGAAATTGTTATTTTCTTCTTGTCGATTGATTGTGCGGTAATCAGGGAGATGTTATTCTAGTATCTCAAGCCTGCTGGGAAATCAGTCAATTTAACTTTAATTTAATTTGTGTTTTGCCTGTCATAAAATGTGACACTTGTTCATCTTACATCCAGGTCATCCTATTTGTACGCTTTTGAATATTTTTTTCCTTTAATTTGTCCTTATTTGTTTTATTTAAGCTCTATGGAGGTATGCGCGGTATTAAAGGTTTAGTCACAGAAACATCAGTGTTGGATGCAGAGGAAGGAATTCGTTTCCGTGGACATACCATTCCAGACTGCCAAGAAAAGTTGCCTAAAGCTCCAGGAGGTAGTGAGCCACTCCCTGAAGGATTATTCTGGCTGTTAATGACGGGAGAGGTTCCAACTCAACAACAGGTATTCAATCTAACATGGTATTAAACACATTGAACACCTTTGGTAATGTGGGAAGAGTAGCGGACATACTCTTAAACATGTTTAAAGGCAGTGGATACTACTGGTAATTGTCATAGACTAGGCTTCACAGTTGGTGTATCTTAACATATGCACAAAATAACCAACCTGTGAAAATTCGAACTCTATCGATCATCGAATTTGCGAGATAATAATGAAAGAAAAAACACCCTTGTCACACGAAGTTGTGTGCGTTTAGATGGTTGATTTTGAGACCTCAAGTTCTAAACCTGAGGTCTTGGAATCAAATTCGTGGAAAATTACTTCTTTCTTGAAAAACTATGGCACTTTAGAGGAACCCGTTTCTCACAACGTTTTATACCATCAACCTCTCCCCATTACTCTTTACCAAGAAAGGTTTTATGCTCGTAATTATTTTGAGTAATTACCAATAGTGTCCACTGCCTTTAAACATGTTTAATCTAACAATAAACTAGGCATTTTTGATGTTATTGGAAAAGGTTTTTGTAAAATATAAATGAAGGGTGAACATTGTGTAGGTCATGATTGACAAACTGCTACATGAACAAAACTAAAGATCTAAACAAAGCCACACCGCTGTATCTTTGAGATATGAGTAAATGACAAAGGTTTGGATAATCAAGTAAAGATGCTTCTAAGGTACGCCATTTTGCTAATCAAAAAGTTGGCCTTAATAAATTTAAGTATTTTTTTATGACAAGCAGAACACGTGTAATGCGCAAAGTATATAAAATTTAAGAATATTATGCATGCACGCGCTCATTTTCACTGTTCGTATGCGAAGGGTGATGCATTGACACTCACAAAACACAGTGTGAAATATAAAAACTGGGAGTAGGTTATAGTTTTTAACACCACCCTCCAGCATCTGATTGGTGGATTAGCGCGTACTGGAAGAAAAAACCCAATATTTTTTTGTTTTTGCTGTTGTAGTAGTGTGTGTTAATTGATTTGAATGATTGATAATAAATGGTTTCAGTGTAGGTTCAAGTGATGAGATGTTGGCAGGCAGGAGCTGGGAGCTTTACAATGTCCATTCATGCACAAAGTGAAGGTTACACCCGTTTCAGACAGGCGCTCCAGAGTTGCGCTGAACCAAATTCTGAATTAAGGACATAAAAAGTTTGACATCTGAAACAGTTAGGAGCAACTGGATGCGCTAGAAGTCAAAAGATTGACTGTTGCAGTTGTTTGGAACAACCTGGGAGCTCCTTGGTGTCAGACGTCGATCTTGTTATGAGCCGAACCAAATGTAAATGTTACATGTAGGTTGAGTTCACCTGTCTGAAACAAAAAGTTAATTGGGTCGCCCTAGAGTCGCTTCTAATCTATTTGGGTCGGCGCAACAATGGAGCGCCTGTCTGAACAGGGTGTTACTTACTTGGGATGCAAAATGCTTCATTGAAAATCAGGTGATACAGGTCATGCAGTGATGCAAACAAGTGACATTTTGGTATAACGTTTTTTGAATTGATTGATTCTTTGTTTACAGGCTGATGCAGTGTCCAAGGAGTGGGCAGCTCGTGGGGCTGTTCCTTCTCATGTAGCTCAGATGCTGAACAACTTCCCATCATCCTTACATCCTATGTCACAATTCAGTGCAGCTATTACTGCAATGAACAGTGATAGTAAGTTTGCACAGGCATATAACGATGGTGTCAACAAGGCATCTTACTGGGAGGTAGGTAGACTTAGGGCTGAGTTATAGTCGGTCGCTTGATGGTCGGGCGATGGAAATCTTGACGCACAAAAAAAACAAAAAAACACTGTTTTTAGGCCTCGCTGATGACTATAACCTGAGTTTTTTTAGGATCGTGCGTCAAGATTTCCATCGGTGACCATCGCGCAACCGACTATAAACCGGTCTTTACATGCACTCTTCATATATCACTTTGTAATCGAAGACTTTGGTATTATTTTTAACACAAAAAGTAATGTCCACAGGTTTGCATTCTGTGGCTTGGCCTGGTAGATAGTATATTCATAGCTGCCAAACATTATTTTCTACCAAATGCTATTTACCCATGTAATAATGGAAAGTTCAAACTAACTGCCTACAAACTGAGAAAACTGTATAAACTAAGAGAGTGGAATTGAAGATGTGTACAAATCATGACAATGCGAATCTTAAGAGGGAATTAGTAAACACTCTTACCTTAACTAGTGACACATATTAGCTATTGATAGCCATTTGGTATATTTCACTAGTTAATTACAATGCATATAAATAAAGAAGCATAGACATTAAGGACTAGCCCCTTTGTGAGTAAGTAGTTAATGATTTGATGTTTGTTGTTTGTTTGTTTGTTTGTTTGTTTGTTTGTTTGAATGATCTTCCCATCAAGGGAACTCGGCAAACTCCCACAAAGGGATATAAACACCAAGCTGGCAACAACCGATTTCTCTCATACACAAACATTGGTTTAACGTCTATGGTTACAAATTACACAAATCAAGAAACTGCGATTCAGTAACTAGACGACAATATTTATTCTAGTCATTGTGAAATCAGCGGTTAGCTGGGGGATTTGAACCCACAACCTTGTGATTGCAAGTCCTGCAGTCTTACACCTTGACCATTGTGACATTTATTAATAATAATACTCATAATACACCATTCTTGTAAAGCGCATCACACACACTGTCCCAATACGCTGTACAAATCCAAAAAAGAAAAACAAACGAAACTAGTTAGAGTTTAATAAGTCAGTTTTGAGAAGTCGTTTGAATATATCCAGAGTTTGTGCGTCTTTGATGTTAAGGGGGGTTTTTTCCAAAGAGAAGGAGAAGACGTAGAAAAGGCACAGTAAAGATGTACAGTAAAGATGTCTCCAAGCAACAGATGCAAAATTGTTCATCTAATGTATCAAAGGCCCAGTTTTATTACACATTGAAATTGAAATTTTATGTATGTATTTTCTTATTATAAGTTATTATGAGACGAAAATTATATTAGCATGTAAAAACGTATTTTCATGACATTGTTTTACTCATTTCTAAAAAACTACAGCACCTCGGCAACTAATATTTTATGATACACTTTCTACTATCATGATCTTCAAACAGTGTAAGTTTAATGGGAATCTGTGGACATTGTGTTTTGTGTTAAAAAAAATACCCAAATCCTTTAAAATAAAAACTAATAATTGTATGATGTCTGTTGTTGTTGGTAGTATGCATATGAAGATTCTATGGATTTGTGTGCCAAGCTGACTACCGTTGCTGCCACAATCTACCGTAATCTCTACAGAGAAGGAACCAGTGTATGCCCCATTGATGTCAATCTTGACTGGTCAGGAAACTTTGCTGCAATGCTGGGTTATGACGATGAAATGTTTAAAGAACTCATGAGACTCTACCTTACCATTCACAGGTAAATCTAGTTTCTTTGGACAATAATGATCTCTAATGATCTCCTTTTACAGTGCATAGGGACCTCACGGTGAACAGCGCTATATAGACGATGTAACCTGTGACATCACAGTTTAAAAAAGAGCCACCAAGCCTGGACTTCCTGCAGGCATGATTTGTACTCAGCCTAATGGAAGAAAACATCAAATCTTATATTTTGTGGAGATTGCGCTGTCTAATTCTTATCAACTTTTGATATGATTAAAGGGGGCACATCTCAAAACTTGTCCAGCTTTTACTTTCATAACTCTTGGATTTATGTGGAAATTATGACACAAAATGTTAACTTTCTTGAATGACCAGTCAGTCTCTTGCCTGCCAGACTAGCCAAAGAATGTACAAGGTCACACTTATTGTAAACAAAGTTCAAATACAAGTAGTCTATAAGAATGGTTTATTATTATCATTATTATCTTAAGAGAATTTCCTGAGAAGTGTGATTACTTTACATATTCAGAGATTGATGTATTGACCCACTTCACCTGACATCATCAGAATAATCTTGGATGCGCCTTACTGGTGGATTGGGCAATGTCGTTCTTTCGCTATTTAGTGAATTGGCATTTTATGCAACGCGGCTTTTACACGTATACCTATTGACCACCAAAATAGTGCGAAGAAACATAAATACATTTTGATGGTAAACAAACAATTCTATTTTGCTCATTACAGTGACCATGAGGGAGGGAATGTTAGTGCACATACTGTTCATCTGGTTGGTAGCGCTTTATCGGACCCCTACCTCAGCTTGGCTGCCGGAATGAATGGTCTTGCAGGACCATTGCATGGATTAGCAAACCAGGTCAGTATGAAATGATGCCTGCTAGCTAACCCACTGAAAATATTGGGAAATGTCTTTGCAGGCAGTGGACACTATTGGTAATTAAGCTTGGGCGGTCCCTTCGGTTACCCGGTTCTACCCGGTTCCAAGTTGAAAACCGGACTTGCGGTTCCACTCTTCTGTGGAACCGGGTACCCGCTTTTGTCGGTTCCGATTTTAAAAGACCGAGTCCCAATTATAAAAGGCTCTGTGGAGCCGATCCTGCGACGAACCGGCTCTAGAAAATGAGGCTTGATGTTGAAAGCGATGACCGCAGATACAGTGTGCAAAGGCTTCAAGCCGACATGAGTATCAACTATCACATGTGGCTGCTGCATACACAGTGCACACACATAGGCATCTTCTACAACCACCACATGTATGCATGTACATGTCATGCATATACATGTACATGTATAGACAGCACGTTGTGATTGGCTGCCGATATATCCATATTCATAAAAGCTAGCCCCGTGCACAAAACACACAGTGCTGTAGGTATGTATGTACAGGCATGTACAGGCATAGTACACTTGTATGTACAGAGACGACACACTGCATGCACTACGAATGTACTGCACTACGGATGTACTACACTACGGACATATGCTACACAACGATCATACTGCCGGCTAAATCAAAGACTTGTTTAAATCATAGAGTAAGGACAGAGCAGGGAAAATAGGTGCTCGGTGGCACGATGTCTGATCATTGGGGTGGGTATTCTGGTATTTTCGTTAAAAATAGATCGGCTCCAATTGTGTGTGTGTGAGCTCGGAACCGATGTCTGATTAACTTGGTTATTTTCAGTTCAAATAGATCGGCTCATTTGTGTGTGTGTGTGAGCTCTGGACGGGCGGCTTATGTTTTTTATTGAATTGGAACCGGGTATGTCTCAGAACCGAGCTTTTTTTCGGAACCGGAACCGAGCCCCAAATTTCTGGAACCGCCCAAGCTTATTGGTAATTACTCAAAATAATTATTAGCAAAAAACCTTACTTGGTGACGAGTAATGGGGAGAGGTTGATAGTATAAAACATTGTGAGAAACGACTCCCTCTGAAGTGACGTAGTTTTTGAGAAAGAAGTAATTTTCCATGAGTTTGATTTCGAGATCTCAGATTTAGAACTTGAGGTCTTGAAATTAAGCATCTGAAAGCACACAACTCCTTGTGACAAGGGTGTATTTTCTTTCATTATTATCACGCAACTTTGATGACCAATTGAGCTCAAACATTCACAGGTTTGTTATTTTGTGCATATGTTGAGATACACCAACTGTGAAGGCTATTCTTTGATAATTACGATTAGTGTCCAACTGTCTTTAAGGATACTGGATAACAATTAAGTTGATGACAATGTTCAAGAACAACTTAAGAACATCAAAGGATAGACTTTGGGTTCCCCTCACCTATTTCTCAAAGGTTTATCCCGTCCATCGAGTTCAACGCTTTTCAACATGTTGAAAGCGTTAAACTCGATGGTTATTCAACTGTCTGTCACTTAGTAAACTTCATGTATGCATAGTCCGTCGAAATAATGTTTGAAGATGACAACAGCGCTCGAGAAAATAATTAATGTAAACAAGGTATAACAGAACAATAGTTGTATGCTGTGGCTTCGACGGTGGTCCCTGTGTCTTGTACAGCCTGGGGGGGGGGGGAGAAATGGCACCCTCGGCTTTGCCTCAGGTATACAAATCGCTATGGACCCCATCACAGTATGCAATGATTGTTGGTGTTCAGAATGCCTCTCAACATTGAATTTATGTATTTACATTGTTTTACACTGTAGGAAGTATTAGTGTGGATAACCAAGCTTCAAGAAAAATTAGGAGGTGAAGTATCTGATGCACAGTTGAAGGAATTCATCTGGAATACCCTGCAATCTGGACAGGTAAGAAACATTTTCAATCAGTCTTGTTATTTTAATGTGTCCATGTAAGAATTGTCTAAGAATTGCTTCATTTTATTCTGAAAGTCATGACAAAGTTGTGGACTTTCTGTGGGAACCATTGAACAGCAAAACAATTTGTACACTAATAGACCAGATAATTTGTGGTGGCAGACCTTCGTTTATAGAAATAGAAGGAGCTCTTTTAATCGCTCTCCTGAGAATACTCATGAGCTCAATTTGAGCTCCTAAAAAATCACTCTTCTTAGATTGTCCAGGAGCTCAATTTGTTTGATAGCATACTCAGTTTATGATTACTAAAATGGTCAGGTCGAATCAGACTCTGACGTACGAATTTTCTTCTTTACAGACAAAGTAAAATAAAACAACCCCAATCCCACTCCCGTGTGACAAAATACTGCACAATTTTAAGGTTTTATGTTTAATGGTTCCTTTTTTTTTTAAATGTTTTCACATTTGATATAAAGCATTAGAAAACACACATTTTCTTACGAGAGAATATGTCGTTGATCCATGGTTAATCTAGTAGTAGTTCTAGTATTGCACGGACGACGTATACAGTAGCGTGTGTGTGTATGTACGTGTAGTAATGTACCCTGCTGCAAGTTTGTAAAGCTAGCAATCTGTTAATTGCGCTGCTCAATCTCGAGATTGCACAACAGATGTTGATTGAGCTACGTACGCCGACGGTATGCACTTCGCCCTCGCATTTGCGCCGCCTGGAAATGCGCGAAAACTCCCACGTGACACGTCAAGTCTTGGTCTCAGTGCGTTTATTGCTGGTTGGCATGGATTTTACCAATAGAGGGCGTTTAATATCGTGCTAGTGCATCGTTCCAAAGCGACCTCTCGCGTTCAATGTTTCTTTTATTTATTGTCGCACGCAAAGTAACAACGACCGGCATGAAATCTGCTTTTGTGTTATAAATAAAATACACCGTAAATGATCGAGCAGGAGCGCTGTCGATCGAGCACCTGAAAACAGCCCCAATTTTGAAGCATATTTTTGCGGATCTTGATATTCTACTTTGAAATATCTATTTACCATATGCATTTCATAACAAATGGTTACAAATGCTATTCATAGACCAACTTCGGCTGATCTAAGGCAACGTGTCCCTTTAATGATTCAGCAACATGGAATATATGTGAATCAGGTACCGTGTACCCATTGAACTACTCACCAGTCTATACGTTCACATAGACCCTGGTTGAACTAATAACAATGTAAATTTATACCGCGCTTAATACTACGCTTCTAAGCGCATGGTGCTACGCTTCTAAGCATCCTGGTGAAGACTATAGTAAATCAGGGCAACAGCACCAAAATAAAAAACAATATACATGTATAAACAAAATAAGCAAAACAAAAGCAGAAATAAAGATGAGAAACAAGTGGCGAAATAACTGAAAACGCAAAGACAGCTCTTGATTGTGTCAAACCAGGGCCTAGAAATAGTTTTCATATGGAAAGTTTACTTAAAGGCAGTGGACACTATTGGTAATTACTCAAAAATAATTATTAGCATAAAACCTTACTTGATAACGAGTAATAGGGAGAGGTTGACAGTATAAAACATTGTGAGAAACGTCTCCCTCTATAGTGATGTAGTTTTTCGAGAAAGATGTAATTGTCCACGAATTTGATTTTGAGACCTCAGATTTAGAATTTGAGGTCTCGAAATCAAGCATCTGAAAGCACACAACTTCGTGTGTGACAAGGGTGATTTTTTTCTTTCATTATTATCTCGCAACTCGGACGACCAATTGAGCTCAAATTTACACAGGTTTGTTATTTTATGCGTATGTTGAGATACACCAAGTGAGAAGACTGATCTTTGAAAGTTACCAATAGTGTCCAGTCTTAAACCTACAGTCTTTATCTTGATGGGAATTTGTTTTTGTTGACCAGGTTGTACCGGGCTATGGACATGCTGTTTTGAGGAAGACAGATCCAAGATATACTTGTCAGCGTGAGTTTGCGTTGAAGCATCTGCCAGACGACCCCCTCTTTAAGTTAGTATCTCAGATATATAAGGTGGTTCCTGACACCTTGAGGGAGCATGGGAAAGCTAAGAATCCATGGCCTAATGTGGATGCACACAGTGGTGTACTCTTGCAGGTTAGTATCAAATATATATTCAATAGGAAGGTTTTCTGTTAAATGTTACATTGACTCTCTTTCTTGTGCGCCTTGGATGTCTCTATTGAGACAGATATGTGCGCGTTATAAACTTATAATTATTAATTATTATTATTGTTACAGTATTATGGCATGACCGAGATGAATTACTACACAGTGTTGTTTGGAGTATCTAGAGCACTTGGGACGTTGTCATCTCTAGTGTGGGATAGAGCACTTGGTCTGCCCCTCGAACGTCCTAAATCAATGAGCACCGAGGGATTGATGAAGCTTACAGGAGCCAAGTAATTGTATACAATCTTTGCTTCTTCTCAAATAAACACACTTATTAGATATAGGTGATCACTACAAAGATTGTCATGTCATTTTCGATGTTGATTTTATTGATTGCTGTGAATGGTTTCAACTATTCAAAACTCAAAAGTAAATGTACATTGTTTTGGATTTTATTACTATTACTACCTTGTTAACTGTTCAACAGATTTTGTAAATAAGAAGTTTCCAAACATTTGAAGAACTTTATACCAAGATGGGCGAGTATCATAATAATTTTTTAATATCGACTTAAAGTGAAAATATGTCTGAATTATTTTCCAGAAGTAAGTTATGACTCGCATGCTAGTAGGTACAGCTCTGAGACGCTTATAACTGTCATTACATACAGAATGATCACTTTGCTAATGTAGGCTGGTTATTGTTTTGTTTCACATGTACTTTCAATGTTTTGGGAAACTTTTTATTCAAACAGGATTTATATATATATATATTAATGCATACATGTTGACAATGTATGTGAAAATACATGCAGGCATAAATTGACAGCTACCCATAACCCAGTTCACCCATAACCCAGTTCACCCATAACCCAGTTCACCCATAACCCAGTTCACCCATAACCCAGTTCACCCATAACCCAGTTCACCCATAACCCAGTTCACCCATAACCCAGTTCACCCATAACCCAGTTCACCCATAACCCAGTTCACCCATAACCCAGTTCACCCATAACCCAGTTCACCCATAACCCAGTTCACCCATAACCCAGTTCAATTTTGAAGAATGTAGTGTTTTTTGTGGTTCCTTTTTATAAGATATGTTGGACCCAAGATTACCTCATTATCATTGCTCAATAATACTACACTCATTAAGAATGTCAACTGATTGATTCCACGACTTTATACAATTTATTTGTTTGATGCTCATGTTACAAACAGCATTTCTTATTTACATGTATATTAGATCGTTATCCTTCTACTACCAGTTTTGGTTATGCTCTTTTTTGCAATAGCGATACTAAACAATGATTCTCCACCAAAAGGGTCCTGACTGACTGCTTTTTCTTCCAAGCTTTAGTTTAGTTACATCGATTTTACAATGTAGAGAACAGACAAATTCTCCCATTTTACAGGTCTGTAGCAGGCCATTGACCTCCACATCAATAAAAGAGTACTCTTCAAGATTTGCAAGCATACTGTTGATTACATGCAGTATTTTTTGTTTAAAATAAGCCCAAGTAGAAGGCAAAGAAATATAGTGCTTTTGTGCCCAATATGGGCCGCAGAGGCGCTATATTTTCCATTTCACAAGTGCGTATGAGAATAAGTTTATCTTCAAGGAAGCTACACGCAGTTGCAATAAGTGATGGAACTGCTTTGGAACGGCTGTACATTTTCTTAGCTTAAAATAGCGCAATACAATGAGTTAGAGCAGCGCAGTATGCACGTTGTGATATTGGCTGAGTGATGTAGATTTATATCACACCTTTTCTTGCCATGGGTTGACCAATCAAGCTTGAGGATTCAAGATTGCTTGAAGATAATACTTGTTAGTGGAATACTGCATTTATCTTAAGGTTATAGGGTGCTGGTGCAGTTACACACAATACAACACTGAACTCAAATTAAACACATTTAATTCTGTGAGGAGAGCATGCGTTTGAATAGCTTTGACGTCATTCCAGGGGCTCACCCGGGTCAGCTTGTAGAGTGGGTCACTTGGGGCTGGCCTGAGGTGTAATGATGTCACCACAAGATGGTGAGTGATCGTTCGATTAGCTCTTGCCGGGGGCTCACCTGAGTGAGCACAGGGTTTGACAAAGGGAAGCTAATCGAATGCACCCTATATTGTGGAATCAATGTAACAAGGTATAACAATAGCTTGATTTATAGATAACTACATGTAATCAGCATATCAGTGTAATTGTTTGAATTTCGGACAATTTCTCACGTTTACATGTACATTATCAAGATTGACATGTTACAAATTTAGACAGCATTAAGATTTATATTTTGTCAGATGAACATTCTCATAGTTGAGGCTCAAGATAACCCTCCTACTATCTGTACCATGAAACTGGTTGTGAGATATTTCTGCAGCTCATAAGGAGATAGTTTTCATTTACATGTACTGCAAAACTTAATATTCCACCATGCGAAGTTTGAAATCCTACATAAAGCCTGTCATTTAAAACTGCACTAGACTGCATCTTTAACTAACACTCGAAATCATATTGCTCAATAGAATGTGCAAGTCTCATGTGATAAAGTTTAATTTTCATCACACATTACACGTACATATTATAGCTCTGACATGGGAACCTTATATGCAAACATTATTAAAAAAAAACATATTTAAAACACTTTATCACAATTATAACCCTGACATAATTGCTAAAGGAAAAATGCTATGATGAGTATTAAATTAGATGGGTGTATAAAGTGGTTCACATTGTATTGAGTGATTGTATTCTGCTGTTGATTATGTGGTAATTATCGGTTGATAATTACTACTAGGGCAAGTTCCAGTGGGCACATTTAGTCAACCAGTGCTTGACTACAGACCAGCAATGTACATGCGCAGTGACACACTCACTCCAACAAATCATTTGGAAGTCAAGTCAACCTTTCGCATTTTCGCTATAGTGGCACTGGTTCCCCTCTGCGCTTTACACATGTTAGAATGGAACATGCTGTTGGGACCAGTGAAGAAACCATGGGCTTGAGGTTGGTTCCAATGGTGGACCACAGTAGTCGACCAATGGTCAACCAGCCTGGGTTCGAGTGCAAGTGGTCAAACCATTGTGCACACTCGAACTTGCTCTTATAGTCTACATAATTGATTCTGTTATAATGATTTGGCTATTATAAGATCATTATTAGTAGCATGGTTGGACTGCACGCATGTCACACGCGGCGACTGTGCCACGCTCGCCATTTTGAGGGTCAATTGGCTTACAGTGTACAGGTAAACACTGCGTCGCCTGAAATGTGCACTTCACTAAATAACGCGCAGAGACATTGACAACCAAAATGACGCATCCAAGATTTATCTGACGATGACTTCAGAAGAATTGGGTCAATAATGCTGTAATATCATTCAAATTGAAGTAATGTTTGTTACATCAAAAACATTGATATGATATGCCTGTGTTGCAGATGAGAGATCTAAAGTTTGATAGGCTGATGTTGGTATTTGTTATATTCGTCATTATTCAGATAAAACACTAAAGCTTATTATTGTGTATTTGCTTTAATCTGTATACACATTGCTGACTGCCATAGCAACTAACTATGCATAATTCTTTATTTAAGGTTGTTGGGGGAGTTTCTTTGTTTGTTTGTTCAGGTTTGTTTGGGTGGTTTTGTTTGTTGGAAGGGGGGGCCTTCTTTTGTAAACCCTGTTATTAATGTGTATGTAATCTTAGGTTAACAATGGCCAATATTAAACCAAACCAAAAAATTAATCAAGTAGTAGTAGTCCATGTAGTCTGGTTAATTGCTAAATAGTTCAATTTTTAATTTGTGATTATTCTATTGATTGCCTATTTTGGTCCACATAAAACTTTGAATGCAAATTTCATTATGACAAATAGTGTTCATTTGTTTTTGTGACAGTACTTCAATTTTGTAGGTCAGGAGACCGAGTTTTGCTGGTCTGTCTTCCCCTTGTGGGCCCAATTTCATGGCTCTGCTTACCGTAAGCACAGAATCGGCACTTACGGAAGCAGGGAATTCTGTGCTTACGGCAAGCCTATTTCACGGGTAAGCGGTGAATTTTGGCTTCTGCGTGGGGGGGGGGAGCTGTCGCCAATGGCTGCTATGACAATGTTGGAGAGTAGCCCTTTTCATTGACTTGTCCTTGAAGCCACTCACGAAGCCATAAATCTGTATATTGGCCTGTGAGAAAAAATCTGGAAGCCACAGCTTTACAGACAAATTGCTATTCTAGTAATCCAAGAAAACACACTGGCTCCAAGATGACAGTGACAAGCATTATACAAGTCCACCAGTTTGTAATTACTGTTCATAGTTAATTAAAAATGTGCCTTTAATTGGGGTATCAGTCTAGATTGAACAAATATTAAAGGATAGTACCAACAGAAAAATCAAACCACAAACAGTTTTTCTAATAGTCCATGAAAATGTTTATTGAATTACAATCTGGCATACATTTATTACCAAGTTTTACAATGCAAAGACCTGGGCCCAATTTCATGGCTCTTGCACTAAGCAAACAATCTGCGCTTTTGGAAGCAGGGTCAATTTTGGCTTATGTAAGCGTATTTCACGCGTTAGCCGGGAATTTCGACTTCTGCTTTGCATACTTCACGTTACTAGGCATTATACACTTAAACAGCTAGCGCAGAAATTCGGCGCTTGCAGGTATTAAAGCGGCAAATGGTGATCGTAAGCGCAGAATTAATCGGTAAGCCTAGCCATGAAATTTGGCCCTGAACTTATCGCTCTATACAATCCTTTCCATTACAGTCTCTATTTTGTATTACTTGTTGAACTCTAATAGAGAAATTAATTAAAACCCATACAAACAAACCCTTTTGTCTATGTTGAACATAAGAGTGTCTATATCATTGATTTGAGCTTCTGCCCTTAATACTGGAGAATAGTGGCTTAAAGACTTAACTATTCAAATTACTATTATTGTTCAATAGTGGACAGTATTCTACGCAACAGTCAGTTATTTTGAGAATACCTTTTGGGCAGTATAAGAACTGTAAGGGATCACAATGATGATGCAAAAACACAGATGAACTGGCCGGACAAACGCAAATGTGGAATGACAAACCGGTAAGTGTGGGTAAATTGTTCAGTTGGAAAAAAACAAAATCAACACAATACAAGTACAATAACAAATGAAATGTGAAATTTAAGAATGAGAAATGCTTAACTTGGGTTTTGTAGTTAAGCATCCAGCAATTTGTTGACGGACATGTGCCTTGCTTATTGTCTACAAACCTTAAAATATTAATTGTTGTACAGCCTTATGCAAACTAGTGCCCTCATTCTTTTGGTATAAAATAAACATACAGGACCAATTAAACACAGAATTTACAAAACATGTAACTTGTGTTTGCCTACATGTTTTAATAGCAAATAAAAGGTTTGCAGAATACTCAAAATCATAACATCAGTCTCACAAAAATCTAGTGCCCATGAAGTTTGAAAACATCCAGGTATACAGAATGAAGAGTTGGTGCTCTAGTCAATCAACCATGTGTGCAAACTCTACATGATGTTTAAGGAACAGCAAATTGTTAAGAAAGCTGATTGAACATGAGACAAATAGTTGACTTACACATTGGAATACAGTTGTGTTAGTTGGCTATTGACTCCTTTCATCAGCCAGAATAAATCTTTGGTGCGCCATTTTGAAAGTCAGATTCCCAGTGCAATTCAGTTCCTATGCAATGTGCAAATACAATGTGCACATAGTGACATGAGCATCATTTCTTTACAAGTAATTTGACTCCCAAAATGGCAGACCATCAGGAGACTGTAGTCACATGTGATGTCAGTGCACATGGTTGATAAACTCATACCTTACTACCAATGTGCCTCTTTATTCTTATGCAACAGTCCATTAATATCTCAAGATAGGTGGTCGCGTAATGATCAGAGCTCATTGCTTTAACCATGCTAGATCACCGTACACAGGTGTACAAATCTAATAATGAGGTCAAAAGTCACTGAATCAAGCTGACTCCTCCCACTTGGCCAATATATCTCCTTCCCTGAATAAATAAAATTCCTGTACCAAGAAAACCAAAGAGAAAAGAATCTTAGTGAACTGTCCCAACACAAAACTTCCCAAAATGTAAAAGGCTCCTAAGAAAAACCAACAATTTTTGCATTTATTTACAGCAAATGAAGTTAATACTTGTTTGTTCACACAGAGGGATGAAGACCCGGGCTTACATATAGTTTACACATGCAGTTTAAAGCCAGGTCACACTTAGACATCGCTTCTACTCTGATGGAAAAGGGGCTGAGAGCATGGGAAAGCATTGGCCAAATGTAGGAGGATCTCCATGTGCGTGATTTGGTCTAGGTGGGATCTCCCAGGTAGGGAAGCTGTATTCTCTCTCCCATGTTTATTTTGATTGTGCTAAAAAAAGCGTAGCCAAGTCATGGCCAGCAGTAATTGTGATGTAGTTTTTAATTTCTCAATTTGCTAGATTTAGACAACTATAGTGCCCGGACTTGATAATGAGAGTTGTCATGGTTGTGTGAACGGGGTATTGGCCCAGCTGTTTCCACTGGTAAGATTAGAAACTATTATTATGTTTCTTTTCATCACTATTGTCATGACTATTCATTTGACAACAAATCATGAAAAAATGCGGTGTGCGATTATTTGCATTTGTTGATTACTGTATTGGCTTTTTTCCTGAAACTGAAAGAAGAATTTGTTTATGTGAACACGTGCACAATAACTCACTTTGTCATCAACAGAAACTTTAGTTCCTCCATATTCTGGAAGCAAAACTCGATCACCAACAGTTACAGCCACTGGCACCATGTCTCCTTGCTATAAAGACATCAAAAAGAAAACAATAAGATTTGTGGCTCTCCAGAATAAATCCTAAGAGAAAAGAGGTGGCATTGTGGTCCATGGTGTACTCATGCTCATTTCAAGGTACTCTAACATATATGACCATAAATTGACCATAAAACTAATTTTGTTATTAAAGTCACCTGGAAATTAAAAAAAAATTCTTCAAACATTGGAGTATATCAAGGCAAAGACCAGGGGCATTGAGGCCACTGCCTTCAAGAAGCACCAGGCATGTGTTGCATGTATTAAGTTTTTTTGTTTAAGTCCCATTATTATTATTTAGATAAGTTTTAGTTGATCTAACCTGGTTTCTGGCTCCAGGTCCCACAGCACAAACTGTAGCATCCAGTACCTTAGCCTGGCTCTTCTCTGGAAGCATAATACCACCTTTTGTCTTCAGCTCAGGTGCAAATCTCTCAACTAAGATGCGATCAAACAAAGGCTTCAGTTTCCTTAGTCCAGCCTGTATTATGATACAAAATATAAAAGTCACGATAAGCAGGCCAATAAATAAACATTTAATCATAAAAGTTGACTTCTATGGCTACATTCATAAAAATAAATAATTTTGTTCCCAACAAAGTTGCGCTGTTGACCGTTAAAGATTATAAACGAGACATAATGCTGCTGAGCTGCTCTAATGCAACAGACCCCATTTCTGCATACAATTTCTTTCAAAATGATCACTGCAGCTCTCCTTGAGACCGACTGCAAACAAATTAATGGCCTGGGAACATGTCAAATCTTGTTGATGATTAATTTTGTGTAATGTCGATATCTACACTTGCCTTACCACACAAACACACAATCAGAGCACCTAGATGACTGCATTCTTTGGTACATTTTAAAAGGAAACTTTTGGGAAGAATGATACTCTTGCCATGCCATACATATTGTTACCCGTTATTCCGTTTGAGATACTACTGTTGCTGACGCTTCCATCAAAGGATGAAAGATGTGGTCATCTCTTTAAGACTAAGTGTTGAAGACTCGCATCTACTCAATCTATGGTGAGCAACATCTTACTTACCATATTCTTTATCTTCGATGGGATAATGAAACAAACTCTAAAACAAGTTCCTTGTCCTGAACCTTTGTGGGCTTCGATCTACTCTGCAACAGTAACTGCTATGATACAACAAAAGACAAATTGCAAAATTCATCATTGAGAACAAAATAACAGTATTTCACAGGCACCATGCGAATGGAATTGTACAAATGCAACAATGCACAGCAAGTTGAATGTACATAGCACTTGGGTGAGTGAGGATGATTAAAATAATTGACACTTAGTCTTAGAAAAGGGTCATTTTATATATGCATAATTATTAATTAGCAATTAGCACTGTAGAAGTAGATGACTTTATTAGCAAAGACACCCACAATAACCCCCCTTGGCTTGCTTCGATCCCCTGCAGCTTTATCCAAAACAAAGTGGCCCTCTCTGACAAAGTCGATTGCACCCTAGCGTCACCCCCTAGCAAAGTCGCTCCCAGATGTTATTTAGTTCGGAAAATTATAATATTAATAATTATATAGATACTTAAATAACTCAATGTCTAAAAATCACATGATTTTCAATGTTTTATTGGGTGCATTAGCTTCCCTGGGTCGATCCTGGTCTGCCCCCGATACAGGTACGTTTGAATAGCTTTGACGCCATTCCAGGGGTTCTTCCGTCTGCTTGTAGAGTGGGTCACTGTGGGGCTGGCCCCGACCGAGGTGCATGACGTCACCACGAGAGGGTGAGTGGCGTCACCCCAAGAGGGCGAGTGTGATCGTTAAATTAGCTCTTGCTTGTCAAGCTCACCCGAGTGAGCACCGTGGGGTCAACTCGGGGAAGCTTATCGAACGCACCCATAACGTCGCTCAAAAAATGAATAAGGGGGTCAAGGGAGTCAAGTATGCAAATATTAGTAACAATACGCAAAGTAAATAACAATTAACAATAATAAACATTATTACAAAAAGAGTGTAAAAATAATTAATATTAAAAGTTATAAAAACCTGTAGTTTTCTGTAGGAACAAGTGTTTGTCTTTGTAGCAATCCTTGTTTGCGGGTACTCTTCTTTATTATAAATCTACATAACAATGTGTTTTTAAGTTTGCTCCCAGCACGGAGGAAGGAAACGAAGAACCTTCATCTGGGGGCGACTTTGCTAGGGGCGACTTTGTCAGGGGCGACTTTATTATTGTAAGGGCGTCATTGTCAGCAATGGTGGAAGGGCGACTCGAGGCGAGCCCCCAAAAATTCATAACATTTATAATTTTAATACAAATATAAGATTATTGTTACCCGATGTTGCTAAACATGCTCCGATGGTAAGGTCATAACTAACGAAAAAGTACGGTAGCGACCAGATACATCATCTACTTTCCGCCATATATAACTTATTTCGTCTTACCATGGAGGTAGAAATAGAAGTCTTACCTGTTTTTACGATACTTTTTTGCAATCAGATAAACACACTGAGCCGGCGGTAACTCACTTTTCTATCTTTCCATGTGTGTGTACGCAGTGTGTGTGGCGCGCATTTTAGGAATGTGCGCAATAAGAAGATTACGCTGCTCTCACTCGCAATCTGGGCAGAAATTTGCGCGCAATCTGCGTGCAATTGAAAATGTTGTGCACATTCCTAAAAATGCCCAACAGGATACACGCGCACGTGCTCACGTCTGGTATCTAGCCTTCGCAAAATTTCTTAGCACACGTGCTCGCGGGTCGTCTGCTGCTTGCCGTATCATTTACCCTTACATAAACTTGCCGTCTAGAAGTTTCCATCGGCTTGTGTGGAACCAGACCATCAGTACTTTCGTAATTTAAACACAAACGTTTGCAAGATACAAAAGTAAAGTTCATTTAAAAAAAAAAAAAAAAGAGGAAAGTTATAAAATCAGTTCTGAACTCTGATTGATCTTGTATGAACTTACACGTCAACAGTATTTTTACAGGGTATTTTTCTTTGCATAGTTAAATCGGGACTGTTGTTGTCATTCACTTTTCTTGAGACAAAATTTGAGTTTAAAAAAATCAAATCATAGGAGGAGGATAGCTATTTGTAATTTTTTATAAATAAGCATCTCACACTTATGTTCATCTTAATTGTATGGTTTTATCATACAATTAGTGACGCCTTGATATTGACGAGAGTTTGTTTGATGGTTTGTTTTTACCATGGAGGTAGTAAGAATTATATCCACGGTTTTACCATGGAGGAAGGAATACTGTTTGAACGATTTGTAGCACGCATACAACACCGTTTAGCTGGAAAATAAACGGGGCTTACAAAAAGTACGAGAAACACAAATATATATTTGTTTAGCCTTTTTGAGATAGTAGTATGCACTACCGTGCACAGATGGCAATACTCTGCACGTGTTGCAACATTACGGTGACCCCTGCACAAAACTCGTATCCCGACACCGGCGGCGTAAGCAAGCTAGTTAGTTATTCCGTTCAACACAGGTAGAGATTCGACTATTCATCTGCTCATTTCTCTCTGGCCAGCTAACCTAACTCGTCCTCAGTGAACCTAAAAATCCAACTATATTCTTCATAAAATAGCTAGCAAACGTCAAATGTGGGTATACTTTTCTTCATTTTCAATAATTATTGTTAAATATTAAATAAATAAAAATATTAGGCCTAACACTTTGTTTTAAAATTTAAATTAAACAATATTTAACATAGTAGAGTAAAGATTCAGGTCGGATAACTCCTTCAGGTCCTTGCCCTGTGATTCAGAACGTGCCGCTCGGCTACCTCCCTCCATGAGTGTTGTGGTGGCAAGGGGTACAAGGGACATTTTGGAAGGGGTACCAGGGCCCAATTTCATCGCTCTGCCTAATTCCGTAAGCACAGAATCGGCGCTTACGGAAACGGGGAATTCTGTGCTTACGGCAAGCACTGGTTAGCGGCGAATTTTGGGGTCTGCGCATGCGTACTTCGTGTTACTACTACATACAAGTACAAGGCATTCTACGCTTACATTTACAATACAAATTACAAGGCTAGCGCAGAAATTCGGCGCTTGCACGCAAGTGGGGAATTGTGATCGTAAGCCCAGAGGTTGGCGGTAAGCAGAGCCATGAAATTGGGCCAAGGTCTCTTTGATGGTTTGTCTGTTGTTGGGAATTGGGTTAGGGCATGGAGGAAGTTCTATCTCCATGTTAAGTTAGGCATTTTTAGGGCTTGGCATTTGGAACTGCCTGTGCCTGTTTGTCAATTTGTAGAGCCTAGACTAGAGGTGGGTTCAATATTACGATTAGCTTCCCGGGGTGTTGACCTTGATCTGCCCCCGGTGCGTTCTCATAGCTCTGACGTTATTCCAGACCAGGGCAGGGGCTCACCCAGGTCAGCCTCAAGTGCCCGGCTTCTTGTGGAACAGGTCACTTGGGGCTGGCCTGAGGTGCATGACGTCACCCCGAGAGGGTGAGTGATCGTGCGATAAGCTCTTGTCAGGGGCTCAATCGAATGAGCCCCGCGGGTTCGACACAGGGAATCTAATCGAACGCACCCATTGTAAGCATGGTATTTGGTAAGGACATCGAGGAGGAGGAGGGGGGGTCAGGCGTGATATTGTCTGTTTCAGTGTAATATTTGGAGGGAGGCTGGGGGGGCGGGTACAGTACTACTAAAAAGTATGATGAGGTTTATTCCGCTGTCGTGGAGATGATAACAGAACGAACCTCATCAAACTAGTTCTAGCAGTGGGGATCAGTATTGTTTAAATTAAGAAGGGTCAGGTCCCAGGTGACTGTTGTTGGGAAGGTGTTGCCTGTTGTTACTCCGAGCTAGAACTTGGACTTGAGGTTCGATCCGCCACGTCTTTGTGTAGACGGTAGCGGAATGAACCTTATAGTTCTAGGAGTAACCTGTTGTAGGAAGGGGGTTGGGTGTTGGAAGGTGTTGCCTGTTATAGGACTAGAAGGGGGTTGGGTGTTGGAAGGTTTTGGGTTTTATGCGAATAATTGTTTTGAGTAACTACCAAAAGTGTCCACTGCCTTTAATTCTTCCCACGCAAAAGGTTAATGTTCTCAACTCGCATAAACCAGAAAAGGAAATTTGATTCTTTGGTGTCTTATTTTCATGTTGCCATTTTATTTTGCAAAAACATGAGGATGTCTGCACTCTGGATAAATAAAACAAGCACTATACCTTTAAGTACCATGCATGTATTCTTGAAGCAGTTTGGCCATTATTTTGTCTGGTTGAATGCATGGTATTTTGTTTATTTGACAGTGAGAATGTTTCGTGTACCAGCTGTAATGAGGCCATTGATGGCCAGAGCGCTAACTCCATCTTCATCGTATGCTGTACCTGCAATGACCAGATGTTATGCCAAGGACATCAAGTTTGGTGCTGATGCTAGATCTCAGATGCTTGAAGGAGTGGATCTCTTGGCAGATGCTGTAGCAGTAACCTTAGGACCAAAGGTACTTTCTTCAGCTGTCACTTTCTTTTAAAAGCTATTACTAGTAAAAACTGGCTTCTGACTGGCACCTCGAACAAAGATATTGATATAATAGGGACACTGCCAACATAGGGCTGGATAGCTCAGTTGGTAGAGTGCCGACACATTAATCTGGAGGTCGTTGGTTCGAATCCCACTCTAGTCAATTCTTTGTTCAACCCCAAAAATCATTTATAAATGCACCTCGTCAGTTTCCCTTGTAGCTTATATTGATATATGAAACAAAAAGGTTGCATCACCCTTAAGGTGATCCCCTGGCTGCTGCTTCCCAGGTTGTATCGTAATTTGGGTGTGATCCCTGGCTACACGGCAGTTAACGGTTGTATGGCTTCTGACTGGCACCGTGAATAAAGATATTGACAAAAAAGGGGAGACCACCAACATAGGGCTAGATGGCGCAGTTGGTATAGCGTCGGCCTGGTAATCCGGAGGTCGTTGACTCAAATTCCACTCTACAGTCAATTCTTTGTTCGACCCCAAAAATCACTAGTTAAAACTGTTAAAAGAAATATTTTCGTTAAGGATGTTACAAGAATGCCAATTTCTTTAAAGAAACAGTTGTGTTATGGTTTTGTATATTTTTTCCTTTGTACATTTGTTTTGTTATAAAAATAATGTATCCTCTCCTTCCTGCTAGGGTCGCAATGTGATTATTGAACAGAGTTGGGGAAGTCCAAAAATAACTAAAGATGGAGTGACTGTTGCAAAGTCAATAGAGTTAAAAGATAAACAAAAGAACCTGGGTGCCAAGTTGGTACAAGATGTTGCCAACAATACCAATGAAGAGGCTGGAGACGGAACAACCACAGCAACCATCTTAGCAAGAGCCATAGCAAGAGAAGGATTTGAGAACATCAGTAAAGGAGCTAATCCAGTTGAGATCCGTAAAGGAGTCATGATGGCTGTTGAATGTGTGGTAGACGCTCTGAAATCACTCTCCAAACCCGTCACTACACCTGAAGAAATTGCACAGGTAGGCAGGCAATTTGAAATTTATAGCTTAAAGGCACTGGACACTATTGGTAATTACTTGACAAAATAACCGTTAGCATAAAAACTTACTTGGTAACAAGCAATGGAGAGCTGTTGATAGAATAAAACATTGTGAGAAGCGGCTCCCTATGAAGTAACGTAGTTTTTGAGAAATCTATTTTCCACAAATTTGATTGCGAGACCTCAGAATTAGATTTTGAGGTCCCGAAATCAAGTATCTGAAAGCACACAACTTCGTGTGACAAGGGTGTTTTTTCTTCCATTTATTATCTCACAACTTGGCCACCAATTGAGTTCAAATTGTCATAGGTTTGTTATTTTGTGCATTGTTTGAGATACACTAAATGAGAAGACTGGTCTTCGACAATTACCAAAGGTGTAACCAGCCTGTGAAAATTTGGGCTCAATCGGTCATCGAAGTAGCGAGAAAAAGATGCAAGAAAAAACACCCTTGTTGGACGTATTTGTGTGCTTTCAGATAGGAATTCTAGCTAGAAGTCTTTTATTATTTTAGTGAGAATTACCTCTGTCTCAAAAACTACATTACTTCAGAGGGAGTCGTTTCCCACAATGTTTTAAATAATCAACAGCTCTCCAATGCTCGTTACCAAGTCAGTTTTTAAGTTAATATTTGTTTTGAGTAATTACCAAACCTGTACTTTCCCTTTAGGGTAGGTTTTTCGCAGATATGTTTTACTTTGATTAAAATATGCACAGAGCACAACAGGAACAAACTTTATGTAAAACAATTTGTAGTGATTGCCAGTGTTTTATGGGATTCAGTGAAACATGGTGTACTTATTGTAGATTATGTTTTAAAATGTTGACCAATTAAGACCTGATATAAAGTGAATTGGTCACATTAACATCATTTGTGAAGGGGCAGCACAACAAAACATTTGTATCTACGGCAGCACTAAAACTTAAAAGCGTGGGAATATCATTCAAAACACTAAAGGTGAAATGATTCTTTTTAGGGGATGAGTTAAATGATTTAATAACAAGTTCTTATATAGCGCATTTTACAATAACCATATCAATGGGGTTTACGTAAGTTCCCTGGGTGGAATTCACAAAGATTTAAGACTAGTCTCACTCGAGTAAGGACAAACCTAACTTAGGACTTGCCTTGAGTTTTTAAAAACTACTAGAATCATTTCATCTGCATTGTTATTATTGAATTTGACCACTGGTCATTGAGCTAATAACATTCCTTAAATCATTCTCAGCTCCCTGGGTAGTATACAGCCCCGGGCTGCCAATGCGCTCCTAAGGCATGTACCAATTTATACCCCTGGGTGAAGAGAAGCAATTATAGTTAAGCATCTTGCGCAAAGACGCAAGTCTCATGCCTGGGTGAAGAGAAGCAATTATAGTGAAGCATCTTGCGCAAAGACGCAAGTCTCATGCCTGGGTGAAGAGAAGCAATTATAGTGAAGCATCTTGCGCAAAGACGCAAGTCTCATGCCTGGGTGAAGAGAAGCAATTATAGTGAGGCATCTTGCGCAAAGACGCAAGTGTCATGACCAGGACTCCAACACACACCCTGATGGCTTAACCACCAGAACATGAACTAGATGCTGTAAATAACTTGACCATTTTCCCTATGTGATTGAAATGTTTGAGAATGGAATTTATTCAAAAAAGCAAAAATGAGCAAAGGGACGTGTTTTTTCCATCCTGTAGGTTGCTACCATTTCAGCAAATGGAGATAAAGCCATTGGAGATTTGATATCTCAAGCTATGAAACGTGTTGGTCGTGATGGTGTTCTGACTGTTAAGGATGGAAAGACTCTTAATGACGAATTAGAGGTTATTGAAGGACTGAAATTTGACAGAGGTTACATTTCTCCTTACTTCATTACTACTGCTAAAGGTATGTTATAATATTCTCTTTATCAACAATATTGTCGTTGAGATTGTGGTTAGGTCTGAACGAAAGATGACTAAACTACAACAATGAAACAAGTTAAATTTGTTACAATCAAACATAAAACGTCAAAACCTGGAATAGATCAAGTTGAAAATAAAATGGCATCTACCACTAGAGCTAACCAGTGTAAACCCACGGGAACCTTCAACAATAAATCTTTGTAATCTTTGGTATGATTGCAGGTCAGAAGGTCCAATATGAAGATGCACTTCTGTTACTGAGTGAGAAGAAGATATCCACTATTCAGTCTATTGTACCGTCATTGGAGCTTGCTAATGCACAGAGACGACCCTTGGTTATTATTGCTGAAGATGTAGATGGAGAGGCTTTGAGCACATTAGTCCTCAACAGGTAGATATCCTGAACAGATCATGTATAAAGAAGAATGTACTGTCTTAGGTCAGCTGTTGCATGTGATGTTGGTTTATGATGCTACATTTCCTTACAAGGATAACATGCTAAATGGGGTGTGGTTGGCTAGTGCATCAAGTGCTCGCCTCTCACCAAGGTGACCCTGGTCCGATACCCGGCTAGGGCCATATTTGAGTTGAGTTGTGTGTTGGGTCTCTGCTGTACCATGAGGGTTTTCCAGACCATTCGGTTTTCCTCCCTCGGGAAAAATCAAACCCTTTCGATCTCTGGCTGTGCTCCATGGCCATAATGGGTTGATGTGGCTGGCAGCCAAAGGCGCCCTTGCATGCCTGCTTCTTGAACACGCTATAGCCGCGTCCTTTGCAATTCAGCTCTTAGCTGCGAGTAAGGAGGTTAGCCTCCCAAATTATTAGTATTATTCTGCAACTACTGGTAGACGTTAACATTTGGGTATGATTGATTCACAGATTGAAGGTTGGATTACAGGTAGTTGCAATCAAGGCTCCGGGATTTGGTGATAATAGAAAGAACCAGGTGCATGATATGGCCATTGCTACAGGTGGAATGGTAAGATTTCACTAAAATTGGGTAAAGGTCAATTCTAGACAGTCGGGTACTTTTATAAACCACTAAACTATTACATTACTTAAAATAATATATGATAAAGTTATCTGAGGATGTGCCAACTGTTTAGAAAGAAACAAATGTTTAAAGGCATTTGGACACCTTTGGTAATTGTCAAAGACCAGTTTACTCACTTGGTGTATCTCAAAATTATGCATAAAATAACAAACCTGTGAAAATTTGAGCTCAATTAGTCGCCGAAAGTTGCAAGAGAATAATCAAAGGAAAAAAAACACCCTCGTCACAATCAATTCAACAATTTTAATGAGATATTACTTCTATCTCAAAAACTACATTTCTTCAGAGGGAGCCGTTTTTCAGAATGTTTTATAATACCAACAGCCCCCCATTGCTTTTTACCAAGTAAGTTTTTATGCTAACAATTATTTTGAGTATTTACCAATATTGTCCAGAGCTTTTAATCCTTAAATGACACATAAGCAGGGGTCGGTTTCACAAAAAGTTAGAACTCGTCTTATCTCGAGTTAGGACGAGTAAGTTGTCCTAACTTGGGATTAATCTTAATGTCTGCATACTACAGTGCAGGGTTGGGACTCGTCCTAAGTCATAAGACTAATCTTAAGTTAGGAAGAGTTTTGTGAAATCGGCGGCAGGAACATGACATAGCGACTGGAGTTAACAAACAAAGTATAAGTACAGTGTTTATGTTTCTATTTGTCAGGTGTTTGGAGATGAATCTATGGATGTTAAGATAGAAGAAGTACAAATGCAAGACCTTGGACAGATTGGGGAAATCACTGTCACAAAAGATGATACCTTGATTCTTAGAGTAAGTATAAAGTCTCTTAAAGTATGTTTTGGAAGGGAATGGTCCTGGGTGTTTAACGTCTTTCCAGAAGTGTGCTTTGAATTTCTGTATTACTCAAGTTTAAGGGCCACATAAGCTGTGCTAAATGTAGATTAGACCAGTATGGGTTTATATGCGAGCACGTGGTACATAACAATGGATGCATTTTTACATTACACACATATGCTCAAAGTGCCAATATAACTAAGATGGAAAAAACTGGCGGTACAATGTAAAAGGCAAAGGCTAGTTGTACACTATGTATGCTGGTTAAGGAGCCATTTTTTTGCTATTAGTTTCCAGAGCTGGTCTTTATATCACTTGTTAATTAAAAACTTACATTTGAAGTACAATTTATAAATACCTTGGACAGTTTACAAACTCTGATTGGTCTAAACCCTATCACGTGGGGATGTATAAACTTAATACCTCCTCGAGTGTTTATTTATTCTTCAAATGTAGGTTTTTAAATTAATGACTATAGTTTAAACAAAGCTGTCATAATCAGTGAATGTAGTGCTTTATGAACAGAGTAATAATATTTGTTTTTGTCAATAAACAGGGAAAGGGTGACAGAGCTGCCATAGACCGCCGTATTAATCAGATCAGAGATGAGATTGAAGACACCACGTCCGAGTATGAGAAGGAGAAATTAAGTGAGCGTCTTGCCAAGCTATCTGATGGAGTAGCCGTTTTGAAGGTAACTTCAAATTTTAAGTTATATACTTTTCCAATCGTTCCATTGTAATATTTTACTTCAGGCCCTGCTGCCATTATGGTATGAGAATATTTCAGAAATAAAAACACTGACTGCCAGGAAATTGATGTCCAGTTTATATTTTGTCCATGGTTCAACCGTTTATAGTTTTACCATGGTTGTACCATTTTTAGTTTTACTATGGTTGTACTGCTCAAGTTGTACTATTGTTGCCCCGTGAAACATGGTTGCACCGTGAAATACAAATCTCCTACAACTTTAGTTTATGACAGTTTCATGGACCTTCATCAAAATGAATCATCAGCAGAAACACAGTGTGATGTTTATACACAATGTTGTATTGAGTGTTTGCTGAGGTTTAAAAAAAACAATTCAAAAACAGATGCCCAAAGTCAAAGAAAGTTTGTTTTGCTCATGGAGCAGTGCCATGAAATTGAGCCCTAATCAGAAATGGGAATCCCTAGTAAACATTTGCTTTTCATACACAATATCAACATTTACCCTCGCAGGTACCCATTTATACCCCTGAGTGAAGAGAAGCAACTATAGTAAAGTATCTTGCTCAAGGACACAAGTGTCATGACCGGGATTCAAACCCACACTCCGGTGTCTGCACCAAGACTTGAATTCGATGCTCTTAAGGGTCTGTGTACTTTTTGTAGGACAAAAAAACACAATGTCCACAGATTTACATTACACTTACACAGTTTGAAGATAATGATGGTAGAAAGCTTCCCTGAAATATTACTTGCTGAGGTGCTGTAGTTTTTGAGAAATGAGTAAAACAATGTCATGAAAATAATTTTCGTCTCAGTGATCATGAGATGAAAATTATTTTAGCATGTAAAAAAATTGTTTTACTAATTTCTCAAAGGCTACAGCACCTCAGCAAGTAATATTCTAAGGTACGCTTTCTACTATCATTATCTTTAAACATTGCAAGTCTAATGTAAAATATAAACTGTGACACTGTGTTTTGTGTTACAAAATATCCTTTCGCCACTCGGCCATGACACTCATTGATTTGGATGTATTTTGACTTGATAACAGATTGGTGGATCTAGTGATGTAGAGGTGAATGAGAAGAAAGATAGAGTTCAAGATGCAATGAATGCAACCAGAGCAGCTGTAGAAGAGGGTATCGTTCCAGGCGGTGGAGTAGCATTGCTTAGGTGTATACCAGCATTAGATAGTATTACAACAGAAAACAAGGACCAAGAAACTGGTAGGTTTACAGGCCCTTTAAGAAGCAATAGTTTACTGACAGCATCAAATAATCTTCTTTGATATCTTTGAATAACTTATCTTCAAACTTTAAGCTTACAACGCAATGTAGTGATATAGAAAGGTTTGCGATAACACCAAGTGTGACTATCTCTAATGAGTTGGCGGGTTCTGAAAAGAACCGTTGGTTTCAACCGTTGAGTTGAAACCAACGGTTCTTTTCAGAACCACCCCAACTCATTAGAGATAGTCATTACATGGTGTTACCGCAAACCTTTCTATATCGTATTTCCACCATGCAAAGTTTGAAATCCTACAATGTAATGAGCAATAGCCACTATGTGCATTTACCATGAAGGAAGTATTCACTTGTATGTCACTTGTATACTAAGAAGGCAATTGCCTGGTATATTTGAGCAAACTGAAATCCTTGATTAGTGATTATTATTTTATTGAAGAAGGTTTAAGAGTTATTGCTGAAACACGGTCACAAGGGGGAACTAACATACACAGCGCCCTCTCTTTACATGAACTGAGAACAGCAACTACAAAACTTCCTTTCTTTTCCTGATTTCTGTTCTTATTTCACATTTAAGACTGAGCTATGTTATAAAACACATATTGACTGGCATAATTCAGTAACTAGTGTACGTCTATTCCCCCTCGGGCCTGTGAGTGACTAGAAGAGGGGCCTATTTCCTTCGGCCTCGGGGGAATAGGTCCTTCTTCTGCTCACTCAAAGTTCCTCGAGGGAACAGACATACACTAGTTCCCACATTAGCAGTCAATATGTGTATACTACTCTTTGTCACCTGAATAATGGGAATGGAGCATTTGACTATTAGAGGGATAGACTATTGATCAGTCACTCTTATTATTTACATATTGATTGGCAACAAGGTAACTAGTGTACGTCTATTCCCACGAGGGACTTTGAGTGACCAGAAGAGCGACCTATTTTCCGGAAGTCGAAGGCCCCTCTTGTGGTCACTCACAGGCCCGAGGGGGAATAGACGTACACTAGTTACAATAGATGTTAAATTTGCATCGGGGATAAAGAATATTAATTTTGGTTTTTACCCATACACCGATGTGTGTTAGCACTGTATCCTCAGTACTTTCCCGAGTCCTGTGAAAAAATATCACAGGCATGTTACTCGAGTGGGATTCGAACCCACGACCCTTGCAATTCTAGAGCAGTGTCTTACCAACTAGACTACCGAGGTTGCCCGGCAGCTAGAGGCAGTTAGAATCCTATGTTTGGCAGCGGGTACCGCAACGATATAATAGATGTTAAATTTGCATCGGGGATAAAGAATATTAATTTTGGTTTTTACCCATACACCGATGTGTATACACACATCGGTGTATGGGTAAAAACCAAAATTAATACACTAGTTACCTAATTATGAATTATAAATATGTGTGTTATAACAAAGCTCGGTCTTAAATGTCAAATAAGAACAGAAAAAGGAGTTTTGTAGTTATTGTTCACAATTCAAGTCAAGAGAGGACGCTGTTATCGCGGGCACTATATTCAAAGACTATTGCCTGCTCTAGCACTATTCCTGCAAAACTCGCGTGCGATCACTAGCCTATATTAGTTCATCCCACGTGACAGTGTTTCAGCCAACCAGATTACAGAAAGAGCAAGAGGTGTGTTATTAAGTCATTTATTGTATTGTTTTGCCATTAGGTATTGCCATTATTCGCAAGGCTCTTCAGATGCCATGTTATCAACTAGCGACCAACGCAGGAGTAGAAGGCTCATTGGTAGTTGCTAAATTATTGACCTCCGAGTCTGAAATTGGTTATGACGCAATGAAAGGGGAATATGTTGACATGGTCAAAGCTGGTATCATGGACCCAACAAAGGTAAGTACAGCTTCATGGACATACTACTATCAAATCAATTAGGTAGTAGGGTAATGTAACACCCGTTTCAGACAGTTTCCCCAGAGTCACGCTGAACCAAATAGGTTAGGAGTGACTCTAGGTCGACCCAAATCAATTTGTTTTCAGACAAGCGAACCCAACATAACATTAACAAGCTCAGCTCATGACATGATCGATGTCTGAAACCAAGGCGCTCCAGAGTCGTTCCAAACAACTGCAACAGTCGATCTTTCGATTTCAAGTACGTCTAGTCCCTCCCAACTGTTTCAGACGTCAAACTTTTCATGTACTTAATTTGGTTCAGCACAACTCTCGAGTATTCTGATATTATTAATTTTTTAATTCAATTCAGATAAACATTTATTTCCATTCTTTGATGAAAGTTTTTAAATTTTCCCTCTCAAAAATGTATTCATACTTTTAGGGTGATAAAATTACATTTTGATGGAAAATCTGTTGTTATTTAGTTTAACCTGTCCCTTAAAGGGGTTCTGTGAAAATTTTACAATATGTTTTATTTTTCCCCTGTGTAAGAACAGTTACCTGTGCCTCATTGATATTATTTTTTCTCGGTTGCCACTCATTATGAAACGTGTTTCAGATTGATTAATAGCACCAACTTTTTTTAATTTCACAGGTTGTGAGAACGGCACTTGTTGACGCTGCAGGAGTGGCATCACTATTATCAACAGCTGAAGTTATAGTTACTGAGTTACCTAAGGATGACAAAGTACCAGATATGGGTGCAATGGGTGGTATGGGAGGTATGGGTGGTATGGGAGGTATGGGTGGTATGGGGGGATTATAAATATCATAACTCACACAGAAATGTGCCATTTCATATTTAATTAACCCAATATTTTCCTTTGTATGAATCGGTACCAGTCTGCCCGTTGTTCATGTAGATTTGTTTATATGAGAGAACAGAAACTGGATTGAGTTTGTAGATGCTTGAATGGTTGGATATTGACCCCTTGCACACACGTCACACACCGCGACTGTGCCACGCTCACCATTTTGGTTAGCAAAAGGTTTATTTGTAAGAACTGCGTTGCCTAAAATGCGCTCTTCACTAAATAATGCAAAGTGTTATTGCCCACCAAAATGGCGCATGCAAGATTATCCTGATGCTGACATCCGGTATTTGGGTCGCCTAAAATGCGCGCTTCACTCAATAATGCAATGTGTTATTGCCCACCAAAATGGCGTATGCAAGATTATTCTGATGATGACGTCCGGTATTTGGGTCAATTCGTGAAATCAGTCAACCAATCAGGTATCCAGACTCTGTGTAGATCATAGGCAGGATTGTTTCAATGAAAACCTAGGCAATGTAAAACTGTCTGCATTGTATTCAATTACTTGAAGGGACCTTTACATTCATAAGTAGAGGTGTACGATGTTTAGATGACATAAAAGGAGCAATAGTATCTCTAGAATCTAAACCATTTGTGTTTGTTTCATCCTTAAAACCACAAAACCAGAAAGGATCACTCCATGTTCCATTGAAATCTTACAAACCTACATGTAGTCTCTGATTTTCTAGTTTCCTCCAGCGGGGACCTTAGTTGTTGTAATGTTTTAATTCCGATTTAATTATTTTGCACTTAGTATCGAGTTTGTTTTATAAAAACACACGATTGTTTTTTCAAACTGACCGTTAAGTGTGGTATTTGAGTATGGAAGATTGTACACTCGAGCTCCATTTAATTTGATTTCTAATAATGTGACTGTTACAAACTTTGGGTATATTTTATTACTGTTTTTATATATGATGAAAACTGCAACTAGTGATATAAGTTTCACATTTGCATATTACAATGAATATGTGTCATAATACGCGGTGCAAAGGGCTGGTGGAATCTGCTAAGCATACAACACTGATTGCTAAGTAGTTTGGTCTCTGACATCTATCAATGTTCTTTTAGAGTGTCTATCAGGCATGAGAATCTTCCGGTTTAAACCGGAATTCCGGTTTTTTTCCTTTCAAAATTGTGGTCTCCGAGTTCGATGTGAATTTGCTATAAAATTCGGGGGGTAGGTTTTTGGGGGTATACATTTGGATTTCTCTAGTCCCTCTTCTCTAGTCAGACAATGTAAGTTTACCTTTGTAATTGTTATTATCGCGGATCCACACGTACGGCGTTCATGAAAAAACGGCACCTAAACAATAAATTACCGTCAAGCAACTGGCCCAGTTTACGGCTTGTGGTCTTCCTTGCATCGCGCATGCATGCGGCAGCAGCGACAGATGTATAAACTTGCCTCATTCCTCGCTTCGTTTACAGTGGTACGGTTCAATAATGTTTGCGTGTAATGCGCTCGCTGCTGCAGCAGCAAACATAACACGTGTGGAGACTTTTGAAAGTCTACTGAAAAAACAATGCACGTGTTTGCACCATGTGTACTGTGTACGTGCAGGTTTGTACACGAACCAATGAGCGGCGCGGCACGAATCTGAGATCGCCGGCAGGCCATGGAAAACTGGTACCTGTTATTTGCCTCACAACCAGCGAAAGATATATTGGGAACTAGCGAACACACGGTACGTCCGCGGACGACGTGCTTTCTTCATTGGTTCTATTTCTATGTTGGGGTCTTATCTCAACCTCGTTCCAGTTATACCCTATGCTGAATAACAACCTCTTTCTCAAAAACACATCGCTCTCGCCAAATATATAGGCCTATATATATATTTTAAAATGTGCGTCGCCGACGGATCGTTAAAATCACAAACATTAAATTGCAAAAGAATTTCTTTTACACAACCGAATTTCAAATCAAGAACCTATAAAAATGGTTGTTGGTGAGAAAAAAAAAACATTTTCAAGGGCAGAAATAAGGGTTAAGATCGTCTAAAAAATAAAAATATTATTACTATTATTTTTTTTTCCCTTTCTTTTTCCGGAGTTGTAACAAAATCGCAGGCGAACCCAAAATTGTTTGAGCTTTACATTCCTTATTTTCCCTTAAACCTATTTTAAAAAAAAAAAGGAAAAATCACACAAAAGTAGCTCACTTCTACCTGGAAAAATAGGTGTCAGAAATGCATCAGAGACCACCACAGAGCTTCTAAAATACCCAGAGCTCCCAGGGCCCTTAAGCGGGCCCTGGACCCCGGCCGTAAGGGACTTCGAGCTGCGCGCTTCGCACACAAAAATGATAGAATTTTGACATTTTCAATCAACTTAATTTTTTTCCTGTTTTTTTATCATTACCCATTCTCATGCCTGGTCTATAAATGATGGCCGATTATTCACTGTTATTTTCCCTACTTCATTGTTTATCTACTTCAAAAGATAACAATATCTGTTTTAATATGTGATATGAAAACAAACTGTTGTTGTGAAGTAAGGAGTCTTCACTTCAATCTCCTTAACAGCTACATTAATTTTTTTCCTAGCATTAATGTTTTCATACAAACTTTTTAAAAGTAAACTTATTATCGAGGTGCATTCATGAATTGTGTCAAAAAAGCAAAGCAAGGAATTTTTGATTTAGTATGAGAAGTTTTATTGACAGTAACGGTTAGCAGACTGTAGATTCCAATTGGGGTATATTCTTCCTGCGTGAATAATAAAACTGTTCTATATTCTCGGCAATATCTCAAATTTTGATATTGCCCCTAAAAACACTGGCCCCTTTTGTAATTTTTGAGATATTGCCCCTCAAAAACGCTAGCCCCTTTTGTAATGTCATGTGTTTTAGTGGAGAAAATGAAGGGGGGACAAGAACACTGAGGAAAGTATTTTCTTGCCATCAGCTTCCGCTCTGTGTAACCCTCGCACAAAGAACAATACAGCACCAAGCTAAACTAGATTTAAAGGCACTGTCTGTACATGTTTTGTAATTGATCAATTAATATTAATTAATCTGAAGTAACATAGTTTTTGCGAAAGAGGTAATTTCTCACTATAATATTCAACTGTGAATGATTCATTACATAATAATTCATAACATAATAAGTGTTGATCCTGATGGATATTGTCTCATTTGACAAAATAAGAATCTTAATAAAGAGAGAAAGTATGGTTTAAACTATTCCTGTATGACAGTTGGCTCAGATAATTTTTGAAATTTACACACAATCTTGTATAAAATGATATTTAAAGGCTCTACAGGGTGTCTCCCAAAACAACTATGATGAATACACTTAAAAAATATGATTCTGGAGAAAAAGGATTTGATAATTTTCACACCCTTTACAAAAGTGAGCAGCGCTCACACACGCATGAAATATTTTCGGACTTTGTGGACATGGAAGTTGAGTCCATGAGCTATTAATACATTTAACACCCCCCCCCCCCCGATTCATACATTATTTTTTTATTTGGCAGCCATTTCAAAACGGTGCATGTTTTTTTGTTTTTTTGACACACAGTGTAGGTTTAATAATGACTGAATATTAACTTCAATAAAAACTCACTTAGTACTGTGCGGCAGCTTTGAGCAGTGTACATGTAATGCATTTTAAGAAAAGTTCCAAGTTCTGCACTTAGGGGGAAATAATATACCTGTTGCAGTCGCCAAACTAATTTGAAAAATTAACGGCGGTGTTAAATACCGCCCTCTTCGTGTGGACAATTGCTGCTTTATGATTGGTCTGTTGCGCGTAAGCTACGCTTAACAGACCAATCATAAAGCTTGGTTATTAACTTACGCTTAACAGACCAATCATAAAGCTTGGTTGTATTAACTTACGCGGAACAGACCAATCATAAAGCAGCAGTTGTCCACACGTAAGAGGGCGGTATTTAACACCACCGTTAATTTGTCACCCGCAAATTAAATGCCACCGTTAAACCAGCATAGCGCCCTCATTTTTGTGTTGGTACAATATTTTAAAAACACAGTCCACATGTTAAAGACCGGCGACCACTCACTCAGCAGCTCAACTTCTGTTCTGGAACTTTGAATTTGTTCATATTTTCTTCACTTTTTGGCAGAAGTTTTGCCATTTCTGTGGTGGGTACAAACTACCAACTCTACGCGAGAGAACCCCAAACTAGAATTAATCGCAAGGAAGGTAAGCACACACTGTCACTGATTATAATAATTATTTCACACACAGTAGTAGACCCAGTAACTTTTTGACTTCATTTGTCTTCGACAGATGAAGTCAAAAATTGTTTTAAAAGGAGTACAGCGCCCCAGTTACTGGGTCTAACACAGTAGTAGTTTATAAATAGTACGTAGTGACATTCGTCATTAATATCACTATCAGTAGCTTGGAAAAGGAAAATCGCATTTTCCTTTGGATTTGACAACTCCTCCATTCAGGCTGTGTAGTATGAATGAAGAATAAGAATAAATACAGATTATGCGTAAAAGTCCCTCTCGCTAAAACGATTAGAAAAATAGAAGTTCACTGATCAAATTTTCCATCAAATTGCACATCAGTAAATACTTATTTTTATTATTTTAGCATCAGTTATTGATCTTAACTTAGCATGCTTAGCATGTTTTCCTCATAAGTCACAAATGGGGATTAGTAACAGTGTATGTGTTTTTGGACCATCTTAAAGTAATTCATCTCAACGCCGAGGGTAAGAACTTTCAACAACAAAAACACAAGACATACTTTTTGGCCCTCCTCATGAACAAGATATGCAAAAGTCTTTAAAAAAAATCAAGGCTCTCTGTTGAACAATCTGAATGTTTAACTCGTTCCAGGTACAGCCAACTACAAATGGAACGCCACCTAGCCACTATCAACAAAGTCACTTCATCATTTGGACCATCTCCAACCTTCAAGGTAGAAAAAAGGGATGCCTTTTTTGCAGAAAGTGCTGCAAGATTTCCACTTGATCAACTACAGGAGAGTTGACAATGGCAAAATAGAGGCTGGTGGCCTTGGCTAAACTCAAACATGTAATGAATGCTATAAAGAGTGGCTCTTTGTGAGTTTTACCCTATACTCCACAATGGAAACTGACTGGGTAAACTGTTTGAATGATTTGGGTGCGAACAAAGAAATATTTACTGGGATACTCAAACCAATGATATCCGGATTAACGTGCCGGCGCTCTACCAACTGAGCAATCTAACCCTATGTTGGCTGTTTCTCTATTTTTGTCAATGGTGAGCTTTGAAAATTTCTCACGCATAGCTGGCCTCTGGCCTTGGCATCTCTGTGTACACAAAAATCAGGAAATTTAGTTGTGACTCGAAGTATGACATGTTGGTGCGTATACTGCGAAACAACCAAAGAAACAATAAGTTTGTAAAACTAAAAATGAAAAGTTGATAGGGTTCATTAAGCACAATGAAGTTACCTGTTTAACATCATAACCCGCTTTAAACTTGAGCTGGTTTCATGTTTGCACCTAGACTTGATGACAACTCGTTAGGCGCTGCCTATTTGTCTGCCTTGCATGCAACAGTCACAGTGCGATGTTACACATACAACAGTCGTAGGTAGCGCAAGGCAGCTCGACTGACTCACACACACATCCTGGGATCGAGGGTGTGTGTATTGTCCCCGCAGCTACACCGCGCTGTAACTACACACCGCACTTAACAATTACCGTCTTGACTTCAAGACTAGTTTGCACCCAACAGAGGTACTCAAAGGAATCCACGGTATCAACAATTAGAAAAATAATATTGATTGTTGGTGTTACTGCAAGAGACTAGTGGCTGCACTGTACGAAATGCACAATGATTGATTGATTGATTGATTGCTGTAAAAGGAATGACACCAAAAGTGTAACGTCAGGGCCCAATTTCTTAGCTCTGCTTAGCGGCCGATTTTGCGCTTACTGTGCAATTTCTATTTCATAGCCATGCTAACCATAGGCGCGTGAAAAAGCATGCTAACCTTCAGGTGCTTACAACACAAAAAATTAATGACATTACAATGCAAATCTATGGGCGCCCAACTTTTCTGCTTACCTGTGAAATACACTAAGGCTTAAGCACATTTTTCTGCTACAGTAAGCACGGAATTTTGCTTACCACTAAAGACACTGGACACAATTGGTAATTGTCAAAGACAAGTCTTCTCACTTGGTGTATCTCAACATATGCATAAAATAACAAGAACCTGTGAAAATTGAGGTCAACTGGTCATCGAAATTGTGAGATAATAATGAAAGAAAAAACACCCAATCACACGAAATTGTGTGCTTTCAGATGCTTGATTTCGAGACCTCAAGTTCTAAGCTTGAGGTCTTGAAATCAAATTCGTGGAAAATTACTTCTTTCTCAAAAACTACGTCACTTCAGAGGGAGCCGTTTCTCACGATGTTTTATACCGTCAACCTCTCCCTGTTACTCGTTACCAAGTGAGGTTTTATGCTAATAATTATTTTGAGTAATTACCAATAGTGTCCACTACCTAAAGCAGCGCTATGAAATTGGGCCATTGTCTCAAATGACATCAGTAATTTATTACTTGTTATTTCTTTTATCTGCAATAATTACTTCATACTTTGCAAAATGTCATGTAAATGTTTTTATAACCTCTAAAGGAATGTTTTGCACAAATCTAATTTTAATGGTCACTGCTTGAAAGATTTGTCAATCTTATTCTAAATAAATGAAAAGTTGTTTTAATTAGCCTGTTTTCAGTGTTGTTGTTTTTTTGAAGGAAGTTAATTCTGTCAATGCTTTTAATGAGGGTCCGAAATTACATGGATTTAGGAATTTGTTTAAATAAACTTATGCTTTCTAATGTTAGTACTTGCACTGTTTTCCTCTTTGTTTACTAGCATTTACACACGCTCGTTTTAAAGACCAGCCATAGATCTCTTTGATGTAGATTGTAGGACATCCATGCAATGCACAAACTCATAGATGGCAGGAAAAACTGACACTATTTCTAGACTGATTTCAGTGCAGCTCTATCAGGACCATGTCTGTTCATTTGTGGTTTGTTGTTATCATATTCGAGAAAGACTGCTGTGCAAGTGCCGGTACGCATGGAGGTAGAAATGTTATGATGTTGTTCTTTGCACATCAATTCATTGATTTTCATCCAAACTTTATAACGTGCGTTATTGGTACGGTGGGTATAGATGGGGGGGGGGGGGGGGGGGGCTAGGCAACGCACAGCAGAATGGTCGAAAGCGACCGTGACCAACCACGTCACTTATCAGCGGACCAATCAGAAGAAGAAGTTGAAAGCCTACGTTGCTCCCAATTTAGCCACTGGTTTCATTTGGGCCTAGTGCCGTTTGGAACACCTGTTGTGGAAAGACAGGTAATTAATTTTATGTAATTGAAGTGCCCTCTGTGTTGGGCAAGACGGGAGGTTGCGCGCAACAGACCAATCATAAAGCTTGGTTATCAACCTACGCACAACAGACCAATCATAAAGCTTGCTTATTAACTTACGCTTTATGGTTGGTCTGTTAACCGTAAGCTTGCGCGCAACAGACCAATCATAAAGCAGTAATTGTCCACACGTAAGAGGGCGGTATTTAACACCACCGTTAATTTTTCACCCGCAAACAAAATACCACCGTTAAACCAGCATAGCGCCCTCATTTTTGTGTTGGTACAATAATTAAAAACACAGTCCACACACATGTCAAAGACCACTTGCTCAGCTCAACTTCAGGGAGGTTGCTCTATCTACTCGTCACAACAGCAGAGCAAAGGGAGGCTACATGGCTAATGTAATTCCAGAGGTGACGTTTAATGAAGGTGTTAAAGAATTTTTAGGACAAAGTTTCTGCAATGAAAAGGTTGGTATTTGAAAATTATTATCTCCAGTAGGAGGTCCTGTTTTCGAGGTGTCCCTGAAATCGTGGCAAATCTTTTACCTCTCTGTCTGTCCATAGGTCTGTCTGTGCGGCGCGATGTAAAAAGTTTCCTGGTGTCATGTGTTTTCAGTAGGATAACAGGAAAATTATATAGGATTTGAGTCATCGTCATCGTCTCCTGACGATGACTAGAGCAAGCTAGTCGAAACGTTGAGACCAATTCCGAACTGACTCCGCGGCAGTACAGTTATTACGATCCTATAAGCTAAAGTAGTACTAGTAGTCCAGTCTATTTTCTATACCATCTGCCCTGGTAATAGTTATAAAGCAGGACAGTTCTTTTCAGAACTGAGAAGTCTCCCGAACCTCCGAATTTCTACTCCACGACAGTAGAATAAAGCAAGACAGTTCCCTAAGAACAACTCTACCTGGCAAGTAGATACACACATGTTACCGCAAACCAAATATAAACAGGAAAATTGTTCACAATCAAAAACTAAATATTTTTTCAAATCATCTATCAAATTATTTAACAATAACACTTTCACTTCATGGTGTGTTGAAATTTTTTAAGTTTTGGTTTTACGTTGCGAGAGACAGTCCGCCATTAACAGAGCTTGTGCATGCACGACATTGGAGCAACGTCATATATTATTTTCACACCTTTCATTGGTTGGTATTTTATTGAATATTCAGAAGCTAGTATGGCATGCAAAGTAAATCAAAAATATTATTCAATTAGTACTTTTGCCACCGGTGCAGCTTGCACAATTTCACGGTAAACGGAAATCAAAGTTTGGGACCGAAAACATATGAGGGTCGATAACGTATGACGCTACGATACCTACTTAACCTAAACAATAAACACTAGATAAACACTGTGTGGTTTTATTTGCCGAGTCAAGCAAAGAGTCTCCTCTCCCTTGACAAAAACTTAGAAATATGTAAGGCTCCACTGGTTATTTTGCACTTGTAAATACAAAAATATGTCATAATGTTGAGGCTATCCCCCATACACAGGCATAGGGCTATACAAATATTTGCCCACCGAAAAAGTTTCATGAAACACTATTTATTTCATTTTCAATTCACAATTCATGATGTTTAAATCATGTGACTGAATTTTTTGCTGAGCATTCTGGAAAAAAAATACAGAGGCTTAAAGAAGCCACGATCAACACGATCAAGCTGTTCAAGCTGCCCAGGATCGGCCTGGATGGCAGATCCAGGCGAACTTCTAACATTGGACAAACCGGTGAACACAACGTCTCAAGCCGAGTTCGGCCCGAGTAACTATAATTCATGCCATGTAATTGATCCTAATCATTACACTACTTTTTTGCAGGCTGTATCTGCTGTTGGAGAAGAGAAGTGTCAGGAGAAATTATCAGACATACTGAGGTCACTTAGTTATCCTCCATCTTATACTGTGCTAAGAATCAACACGCTACATCACAGCAAGCAGGATGTCTTCCATCAACTTACTCAAGTTTTAGTTCAGGTGATTATATGGTTTTTGCTGGCAGGACCAACCTTCCAATCACTTTACTTAGTAGATAGGCTGTTCAAGTAAACAAATATTTAGAATAGCTTTCTTTCTAAAACTGTTCATACAGTCTGATATTTGTAGCCTTCAAGGCATTGTACATTGTTTGGTTATTTCTCAAAATATCTCAAGCATCAATGACCAATTGAGTCCAAATGCTCACAGGTTTTTTATTTCATGCAATATGTTGGTATACACGTAGTGAGAAGACTGGTCTTTGACTATTACCAAACGTTCTCAGTGCCTTTTTAATACTTTAAAAGCGGATGTCTGGTTGCAAATGTATAATCCTCTTTTTATCACAGCTAGGGCATTCTAAAATTTAAAAAAAACTAAATTTAATAAGACATTAAGTTACCGGGAATACCGGTAGTAATTTCTTATACTCTTTTTTTTATCAGCAGCGGAGCTTCAACACAAAGCCAACAGGAAATCTGAAAAATGAAATGTGCAAGCAAAAACACTAACTTTGAACCAATTTTTGTCCCACGTAATCTGTGGGGTGGGGTTTAGTGCAGTGAAATATAAGCGCGACTGCAAAGTGATCAGAGTTAACGAGATTGGAATTGCATAACAGACTAGACATAGGCCCAGTTTAATGGCTCTGATTACCGCTGATTTCTGCGCCTGTTATCATCTCACTTGGACGGCCACTTCCGAACTTCTGCGCTAGCTGTTAAAGAGAAGAATGCCTGACACACTTGTACACGCAGAAATTCCCTGCTAATATGTGAAGTACGCTTATAGCGTTCAATTTCCTGCTTCCTAAAGTTGTCTACTGACCAGCATTGTACATTGTACATGCACAGTGACGCACTCACTCAAACGACACACTTTGGAAGTCTAGTCAACCTTTGCCTTTTCGCTGTAGTGTTTCTGGTTCCCCTCTGTGCTTTACACATGTTAGAATGGAACATGCTGTTGGGACCAGTGAAGAAACGTGGCCATGAGGCTGGTTCCAATGGTGGACCACAGTAGTCAACCAATGGTCAACCAGCCTGGGTTCGAGTGCAATGGTCAACCTTTAGTTAACAATTGTGCACACTCGAACTTGCTCAAAGCAGTTTGGTTTTGAGGTACATGTATTGTTCTGTGTATTTGATGGCATTCATGTTTTTTCTTTGTTTTCCCATAGCAATATAAATCAAAAGATAGATTGCCTCCAACTGTTGATTATCATGCATCCCTCGATGATACCTTGGTGATATCCAGTCCAACAGATCACTCCAAAAGACATGAAGTATGCCCAGAGGCTAATAAGGAAGTTATAGTTGATCGACAGTGTGGCTTAGCAGTGTTGAGAGGTGCTGATGTTTATGCACCAGGAATCATGGCAGCAACACAAGGTGTGTTCAAAGCTTACTACAATAATTGTATTGTATTTTATTTTAGTTTATTCTGGAACTGGAACAGACCCCATAATAGAACAAGGCCACAATGCAGTGATGTTTATATGTTGTCTTAGTTGAGTCCAACACCGCGATTACACTACATCCAGACAGGTTGAATGAGATCCCACATTTTGTTTACGACCGCAGATCAAGAACTAATAGTGATCCGGCTCCAATCCCACTTTTGAACTAGATGTACATTGGTAGTGACATCACCGCTCTCGCAAAGAGTTCAAGGGTCACAACTACAGTGCGCCATATTTTCCTGAAAATGTCACAATCTGTCATATTTTCCTGAAAATGTCACAATCTGTGTTTGTTATCGTTAATTTCAATAGTATTGGCAAAGAAGAAAAGTACATTGTTGGAACGTGTGCACGACTTCTCAGCAAGCAAGTTGTCAAGATCGTTGAGATAATCAAAAAAGTTCACTCTCGAAAATCATTAGATTGTCCCCCAAAACGTGTTATGTTTAGAACAACAACGATGGAGGTAGAAATAGATGGGAATGAACAAAACACAGAAGCAAAGCAATTTCCGAACGTAACGATGTATGTATTTAGGGACGCTGAAAAAACAAAACGTTTCTCTTAGTTCTACTTTTAAAGACATCACTATGTTTATCTAGTGTGTTTTCCCTTTCCTTTACTCAGATATTATTAAAGGAGACAAAGTTTCTGTCTTTGTGGATATTGACAGCCAATGTAGGAAAGGATTGATCCACAGATTCAAAGGAAATAAAGCATTTATTGGTAATGGGTGTGCAGCTATGAGTAGAAAGGATCTTTTTGTTGGCAACAGCTCTCCAAGGTGAGTAAAACAATTGTTACTGCCATGAACACTTGGGATTTCAATTCACGTCAATCAATTATTATTATTATTATTTATGGTTTATTTATTGAAACACTGCAATACAGTGCGGCTAAAAGCCAAAATGTGCAGTTTACAAAAATAGTCATTAAAAACTTTACTATAATAATTACAAAAAAATGAAACATCAAATGTGAAAACAAAATTTTAGCTCAATTGGTCTAAAACAGCCTTGTCACAACAAGCTGTGTGCCTTCAGAGGTTTCGAAATCAAATTCATGGAAAATTACTTCCTTCTCAAAAACTACGTTACATGAACTTCAAAGGGAGCTGTTTCTCACAATGTTTATCAACAACTCCCCACTACTAATTACCAAGTAAGGTTATGTGATAATAATTTGAGTAACTACCAATAGTTCCCACTGTCTTTTATGAGGAAAGACTGAATGAAACACTAATGTGATAGTAATTGCTACAGACAACAACGTTGACTAATGTTTTTTTTTTTCTCTTAACTATGGACAAAGGGGGATGGGTGTTCACATGACAGAGCCAATTTTTGATTGTCCATCATTGAATGGAGTTCTTGTGGACAGGTTGTTCCTTCAAAATCTACCATCCATTGTTGTAAGTCATGTCCTGAATCCTCAGCCAGGCGGAAGACTACTAGATATGTGTGCTGCTCCAGGTCTGTTTCTCCTCGATATAGAATATTGACATATCCACCTATGCCCCTCATAGCAGTCACTATTTCTTTTATATACCGAATAAAGATTCTTGTAATCAACAACACTGACTATAGTGAAAGGTCGTCTCCGGAGAAAGGTCGCGCCGTGACACGGAACGCTAGTCATACATGTACATCATACAGTACACATGAACTACCTTTTTGCAACCGGCAGGCACAGCTGATTGACTATGCCCTGGGCATAGTAGACTATGACATCGTCTTGATAGAAAAAGGGGGCACAGCTATTTCCCTGACTCCATTTTTTAACGGATCGGATTAACCTTGTAATTGTTATTGCAATAATCTTTATATTACATGTTAATACAGTGTAACGACGTGTCGTTGCCGAGCGGATTTGAACATTGGACTCTAGCTTTGGTCTTTCTAATCAGCAGAGTATGGGTTCAAGTCTCGATATCACTTGCGTCCGTGAGCAAGACACTTAACCATTATTGCTGCGTTCCTGGAATGGGACGTAAAATCTTACTGTAGGTCCAGTGTGTTTTAATAATGCTTGTAAAAGACCCCAGTGCAGTTATTGTGAAGAGATGGGGTTAACCCTGGTCTTTCTGGGGTTGATTGGCTGCATAGTGCGCCACAGCACCTTTTAAACCATTACATTATGCTATGTAAAGGAATTAAGTTCATGCTCCGTATAACTTGCAGGGAAAACCAAATTAAATACTGAGCGCTTTGAGACTTCCATTGGGTGAGATTAAGTGCTTAATATAAGAACTCATTACATTTATTATTAGTACAGGTGACCAGTCTTTGAACAATCGGAGTGCCGAGAGTGCATAAACTTTCTCAAGTATCAATACTTTTTTTAACTCTTCACTAAAACCAGGTGGAAAGACCACTCACTTGGCTACACTCATGAAGGATCAAGGTGTTGTCATTGCATTGGATAAATCCCTGAGTAAGATCAACAAAATCAAGCAAAATGCCAAGAGGATGGGTCTGAGCTGTATACAAACTTTTGTGTATGACTCAACTAAGGCATGCTGTATGCAAGCCTCATGCAATTCAGGTAAGATTTGATAAACAGTCCAAACTGTGTTCTTAGAGCCATATAATGAAAGGATATTTTTAGATACAACGAGTAGTACCAGCATTTAAAGTCACCTGGAAATATAATTTATAAGAGTAAATGTATGTCAACAATAAAACAATTTTGTTAGTAATTGTTTGGCACAATTTATATGTTTAAAAAATAGATGTTTGGGGAGTGTTTGTCTTTCCTTTGTGACGTCAATCGAGGCAGACTTTGCCCTGATCAAACATCGACCCCCCTCGATTTTGCCTGCAATGCGTAGAGTAAACACACGTGCAAAGTACATGTTAGTCCAAGTCATGAGTTGACACCGTTAAAAAAACAGTTTTTTTCTTGCATTTTTCCGGCAATGCTGGATGCAGCAAAACAACTAAGGATGGGGTCAGTTTGCATAGTCAGACTCACAAGAGCAATAGTGGCTCAGTCGGACGTCTTTTTCAGTGCTGTGCAGCGAACACTTTGAGCCATTGTGCTTCAAATTCGAAATACACCACACATTATTTGGACATAAAGAGAAAAGTTATTCTAAAACATGACGCCATCCCAACAATTTTTTCAGTTAGTGGGTAGTCGACAAAGGTACCTGAAAGAAATACCTTTTTTTAGCCTACGCCAAGCATCACGATTTTTTGCTGGCACTGCATGCAATTCACCCTGCAGGGTAATCCGAGTGGGCTGCCCGCACAGCAGCCGTAAGTGCGTGCAGTCTGCGTCATGGACCGTAGGTATCAGACGTAGTATAAGGGGCCAGACTACACTTTTTCTCTTCAAATATTGCGCCCCAGATTTATGTCACAAACAGTGCCCTCTTTGGTCCAGGCCTACTCTTAAATTTGTAAATAACATAATAACTAATTTTTAAGAACCTTAGTTAACTGTTTATTCACATTCCACTCATCAAAACACATTCTTAGTGACAAAGGCTTTATTTTGACAAAATAGCACTTCCAGGTGACTTTAAAGACACTGGATACTATTGGTAATTATTAAATTAATTGTATTATAAATATTTCTGCTACTCCTGTGTGAGTTATTAGGCAAACTAGTAATTTAAAGGCAGTGGACACTATTGGTAATTACTCAAAATAATTATTAGCATAAAACCTTACTTGTTTATTTGTAATGGGGACTGGTTGATAGTGTTTTTTCTTTCATCATTATCTCGCAACTTCACCGATCGATTGAGCTTAACTCCTCACAGGTTTGTTATTTTATACATATGTTGAAATACAAGAAGTGAGAAGTTGTGTCTTTGCCAATTACCAAAAAGGTGTCCAGTGTCTTTAATTTGAATTGCTTTCTAAACTTCATTTCACTAGATGCACCACCGTTTAGTCCTGAGTCGTTTGACTATATACTTCTTGATGCTCCATGCAGTGGACTTGGTCAACGACCTCAGATGGCCAACCAACTTCAACTCAGTGAAGTCAAATCTTACCCTGCTTATCAGCGACAATTTTTTTCAACGGTATGTACTCAATTTGTGATGTTCACATGAACAGTGTGTGTGGTTGTGGGTGTGCGTGCATGGTGTTATGGTTTTGTGATTTGTGCGTGTGCACTGGAGGGTTTGTATGACCTACCCTCCGAGGACATTTTTCAATAAAGACAATAGGTCCTCACTATTCGGTTCTTTGTTTTCATGGGTCTTCACTACTTTGTGTACAAAACCAATAGGGATTGCTTTAATACAGGAACAAATGAAGTACAATAGGTGTCCGCTAACGTAATGGCCAAACATGACTGTGTGCGTGTTTGCGTGGGTAACTATCCACATTCTAATGGGGACCTATAACAAAAGGGGCATTGGTTCACAGCTGCTATCACAAAGAGTCAACAAAGGAGGGTCCATGATTGCAGGTGTTTACACGCTTGTGTGTGTGTGTACAAATTATAACTCAGAAGGACTCAAAACTTTCTATGTGGATTGGTCTTGGGATCCCCCCCCCACCCCAACTGGTCTCATCCATTTGGCAAACAAATTTGTCCTTATAGCTAAAACAAAGGAAATGTTGTCTGAGCAATGTCTCGAGAAGTACTTGCCATATCAACTCCTCATCATCATCATGTTGAGCGCCATCTAGAAGCTTGAGCCTGCCCAGTGATTTTTCTCCAGATGTTCCGGTCCAGCATGCAGGAGCGTAGTTCTTCAGCGCTGGTCAAGCCGGTGTCTCGTTTTAATGTGTCTACAAAGGAGAGGCATATTCTTCCACGCGAAGCCTTGCCTTGCCTTGTGTGGGCTCCCAGAGGATGGTTGGGCAAGCGGTAAGCTCTGAGTGGCGGACACAGTGCCCAGCAAGCTTGGGGCGGCGTTCACGGATCTTCTCTGTGGCCTTTGGCCAGCCAGCCATCAACTCCTAACTTGGTCTTTGTTTGTGGATTGGTCTTGGGATCCCCCCTCTTACCCCAAGAGGTCTGTAAATGTCGTATTACAGGCAAACAATATGGTCATTATGGATAAAACCAAAGGAAATGTTGTCTGAGCAATATCTCAAAAAGTACTTGTCATATCGACACCAAACTTGGTTTGTGGATTGGTCTTTGTTTGTGGATTGGTCTTGGGATCCCAAGATGCCTATTACTTTTGCACCCTAGGCCAAATGTCAACGTTATTACGGCTTAAACAAAATAAGTGTTGCCTTCCCACCCTACTATCCCCTCTGCTTTCCCTCACCCCCCCCCCCCCCCCCTCACCCCCCCTCACCATCTCACCTTTTCACCCATTGGTCTTTACCACCTAACTGGCAGAGTATCCTCTGTACATTATTGGTTACACAACACTGGCTAAGAAGATTTGTGAACAAAGTACTAACTATGTTCTACATGTGTCAAGTGTCAAGAAACGGACTGGCTTGTAGGGCATTTGTGTTTCCAAACTTGACTTTTCTTGTTTTATTGGACTTTCTGACGTGATTGAATCTTTTCTCAGGCTGTTAAGTTGTTACGTCCAGGAGGCTACCTTGTGTATAGCACATGCACTATCACATTAGGAGAAAATGAAGAAATAGTCAGTTGGGCTCTCAACGATTATCCACAACTTCAGCTCTGTGAACAGGTCAGTTAATCACATTTCTTTACTTCAATACAAAATATTCCAGCTCCCACCAGGGCTATAAAAAAAATTGGGAGTGTCTAGCCGTGAGCTTGTGAGGAGTTGGGAGCCAGTATACAATTTCTCATCGTTTTCACGAATTGACTATTTGTCCCCTGTAGCCAAAAATGTTTGTTTGGAGAAAATCGCGTTTGAAGTTATGCTAACTTTCAAATCACTGGTTGGTAGACGTTTCGATATTTAATCTTTGAAATGTTTACATATCAGGAAAGTAGAGATCCTAAATCATACAAATCTGTTTCCAATTTTGTCCATAATGGTTTAATTAATGAGTAATTATTCAATTAACAAAAGTGTCTCTTCGTGAAAACTGTACAAAACATGGTCTGTGTGCAGCACGTCGTGTTGCTGTTTGTGAAAACGCAAAAGCCGTATCACCTACTTTTTTCGCTGTGCAAGGGGAAATTTTCACATGTTAGAGCAATACACAAAGTGGCTGTTCATGGAAACAAAAAAACAAGTTTTGGCCATTGTGGTCGTTTGGGGCCATGCGTAAACAATGTAGGTCAAAGAATTTTGCCCTTCGTGAAACCATAAAAAGCCGGAGCACTCGTTTTTGGCTCTGTGCCAGCCGTGTATTCAACGCACAAAAGGGACATGCAAGTACATGCAAGTCCAAGTCGTTGAGTTTGTACGTTTCGAAAAAGTTGTTTTCTTGCACTTTTCCGACAATGCCGACAAAGTGTATTGCTGCTGGATGCAGCAAAACAACTAAAGATGGGGTCAGTCTGCATGGCTGGTCAGACTCACAAGAGTAATAGTGCCTAGTGGTCCGATCCAACGTCTTTCTCAGCACTGTGCAGCATTTTCTCTTCAAATATCACGCCTCGATTGACGTAACAAACAGCGCCCTCTCGGGTCGGAGCCTACTCTTAAATTTGTAAATAAGATAATAACTAATTGTTTTGAACCTTAGTTAACTGTTTATTTCACATTCTATAGTGACAAAAGCTTTATTTTGACAAAAAACCGCTTCCAGGTGACTTTAAAGTACATCAATATCGTTTAATTTTGAACATGTGTTCTCTTTATGGATAGGTTCCTCATCTGGGTGGTATAGGTTTACTAGGAACAATGCTCCAACCTGACCAGTTGTGTAAACTGCAGCGTTTTCATGGAGTTTCACCAATGATATCATGTGCAAACGGACATAGTGACAACGATACAATTGGCTTCTTCGTTGCTAAGTTTGTAAAACAATTTCCAAGTTAAAATTAATAAATTAAACAAGCCTTTCTTAGGAAGTTTAAGATTTTTTTTCGTAGCTTTGTACTGCTCGATCCATAGAAGATAATAGGAATGACATGGGTAAACATCTACCACATCCATAATTTTTTCCTAGAGTCACATCAAGACCCAATTTCATAGCACTGCTTCGCGGCCAATTTTGTGCTTACTATGTGATTTCCATTTCATAGCGCTGCTAACCGCAAGCACACGAAAAGGCATACTAACCTTCCAGGGGTCGATTTCACAAAGGTAGTCCTAACTTAGGACTAGTCCTAAGCAATGCTAAGAGATAGGACCAGTCCTAAGTTAGGACCAGTAACTCATCCTAACTTAGGACTGGTCCTATCTCTTAGCATTGCCTAGGACTAGTCCTAAGTTAGGACTACCTTTGTGAAATCCACCCCTGGGCTTACTGCACAAAAATAAATGATGTCACAATGGAAATCCATGGTAAACACGCAATAGACCTTATGCATTGACGTCATCCAGCCGCCGTCTTAGAGGAAAAACGGTGATGAAACAATGGAGACGCACGGATTTGTACGCGCGGCACACAGTATTGGCCAATGAACAACCTCCTTTTAACCTCTTGGTGAGGGCGCCCTACTGAAATGACGTCATGTGCATAAGGTCTATATGGCGGCCAATTTTTTGAATTTGAGCTCAATTGGTCGTCAAAGTTACGAGATAATAATGAAAAAAAAAACACCCTTGTCACACAAAGTTGTGTGCTTTCAGAAGCTTGATTTTGAGCCCTCAAAATCTAATTCTGAGGTCTCAAAATCAAATTCGGGGGAAATCTCTTCTTTCTCAAAAACTACGTCACTTCAGAGGAAGCCGTTTCTCACAATGGTTAATACTACCAACCTCTCCCCATTGTTTCATTATTATCTCGCAACTCCGACGACCAATTGAGCTCAAATTTTCACAGGTTTTTTATTTTATGATACAGTGAGATACACTAAGTGAGAAGACTGGTCTTTGTTAATTACCAATAGTGTCCATTGTCTTTATCTAAAACTAATAAAAATAGGCAAACAAATTTTGCTTAGAAGATAGATAAAAAAGACAAAAAGAGTTCAAGTTGTTGTTGCTGGCATGCAGGCTTCAATTTTATTTTACCAAACACTGAACTATAAAAAGCACGTTTCAAATAATAGTAAACATATTGTAATGGTCCAATAGGAAGCAATATTACTCACATGCAAGAAGAGTATGACTGAGCTTAAAGGAACACGTTGCCTTGGATCGCTGAGTTGGTCTTTGAAAAGCGTTTGAATCCGTTTGTTATGAAATGTAAATGGTTAGATAGATAATTTACAAGTAGATTATAAAGATACACACAAACATGCCTTGAAATTGCACGGTTTTCCTTTTACGTCGTGAAGAAACAGTCTGCCATTTTGTAGAGCCAAAATTTTTACTCCTTTAAAATGACTGTTAGCTCGCGACTTAAAAGGAAAACCGTGTAATTTCGTGAGATACTTATGAGGATCATTATATTCTACTTTTGAAATATCTTTCTGACCATATGCATTTCATAACAAACGGTTTCAAACGCTTCTCGAAGATCAAGTTGTAAGTTGTCAGATCCAAGGCAACGCGTTTCTTTAACTTGATCTTCTGATGAATTGGCCAACGAATCGATGGAAACACTTGTAAGCCCTATAACCACACTGCAATTAACTAAAGCCCAATTAGGTGAGTAGTAGGGCCCAATTTCACGATTCTGCTTACCGCAGAATTCTTTGCTTACAGCCCACAGAATTTTGTATTTTACAGGTATCGTGAGCACAGAACTTTGTGGTAAGCAGAGCCATGAAATTGAACCTATGGTCGGTTTCACAAAGCGTTAAGACTAGTCCTAGGAGTTATTCAAAATTTAGTCTAGTCTAAATTAACTCTTTGTGAAACCCACATAAGGGCCCATTTTCCTGAAGCTGGGTACTATTTGCAGGACAGTTACACAAAACACAATGTCCACAGATTTACATCAAACTTACACGGTTTGAAGATAATGATGGTAGAAAGCGTACCTTAAAATATCACTAAGTTGCTGTAAATTTTTAGAGGAAAACAAGTCACAAAAATAGTTTTTGTCTCAGGACCCGAAAATTGTTAATGCGTGTAAACGTATTTTCGTAAAATTGTTAAATATTCTCAAAAACTACAGCAACTCAGCAAGTAATATTTTAAGGGGAGCCTTCTAATATCATTATTTTCAAGCTGTGTACGTTAAATATAAATATGTGGACATTGTCCTGCAAGTAGTACCCAGCAGACAAAAACATGCTAAACAAATTTCTTCATTTTATAAGCAATAACTTTATGGGGCAAGTACCAGTTGCAACAATGTAAACTTTATGGAGTTATGTTGGCCGGTAAAGTAAGATTTTTATGTGCTTAGCAAGTTATTATGCCTACAGGCTTTTTGAAATCGGGTCCCGTTTGTAATGTACTAAGCGTAAACAGATTTATCTTATAATTGCCCACCCAATACAGCAAAACTGTCCGTGTCATGCTTATAATTGAGAAGTGCATGCGACACATTTGTCTTGCTCTGCCCAAATTTGCAGACACACACTTAAGACACAACAAACCATGTGGGAACACCCCCCTCTCCCTGAGCTGGATGGATACAACGACTGAACAGTTCAAACTGATTGAAACAGTATGTTTGAGAGGGTCTCCAAGGGTAATTCAAAGTTTGTGGTGCACTCATTTTTCAACAGATACACATTAGCAGTGGACTCTTGTGTCTCTTGGTGTAAAATGTGTCTTTATTTGATACTCTTTTAGAGCGAAATTTGAAACGGATTACAACAAATGGGTATGTACATTCCAAAGAGGAATTTTTGCATCAGTCAAAGGACAATTTCAAATAAATATCAGTGAAGGATTAAAATGAACAAAACAATTTCTTGTACAAAATGAACATGTACATGTACCAAGGATGTTGACATACACAGTGGAAGGGTTACAAATAAAATGGCATTTTACACAATTTTAACTCGAGGTGAGAGACTTGTGATTTCTTTATAAGGACTTTATTTGTGAGTGCACCATAAAAGTTAATTAACATTGCCAAACTGACCCAAAAAGCAAAAGTGGCTTAAGACAAATCTGAGGTCCTTGTTCTTCCCAACGCCCGCAGTTTTACTCAAATCAGCTGAGGAGTATGTATAATACTTAATCCATAAAGGGGTTTATATTAGTAATCAAAAAGTGATCTAGGAATGAATAAATACAAAATATTGGCAATTTGGTTTAACCATAACTTCAGGGAAGTTTGATTTAATAATCTTTAAATTAGAATCGCCCTCACCCCAAAAAAACAAACCCAACCCAAAACAGTCTTCACCACCACTGACCATAATACATTGATCTTTTAAATCTTTAGATTAACAAACCAACTGATGATGAAAATTAGCCCACTGCATTGGTGTCACTCTTGTTCTAGATGCTTAATTCTGTCACAGAAGGATATAAAGAGAAACTGTTATTATTTCTGGAGGAAAGATTGATGAAGGGGAATTTGGAAGAACTGAGGAAAGGAAAGTGCATTAAAACCATACACTGCAAATCAGCTTTTAAGGATGTTTGCTCACATATTATGGGAAAAGCACCAATAATAATACAATAGTTAAATTTAAAGGCAGTGGACACTATTGGTAATTACTCATAATTATTAGCATAAAACCTTACTTGGTAACGAGTAATGGGGAGCTGTTGATAGTATACAACATTGTGAGAAACGGTTCCCTCTGAAGTAACATAGTTTTCAAGAAAGAAGTAATTTTCCACAAATTTGATTTGAGTCCTCGGTATATTTTGAGGTCGCAAAACCAAGCATCTGAAAGCACTTTTTTCTTTCATTATTATCTCGCAACTTCGACAACCAATTGAGCTCAAATTTGCACAGGTTTGTTATTTTGTTGAGCTACACTAAGTGAGAAGACTGGTCTTTGATATTACCAATAGTGTCCAGTGTCTTTAAATTTCTTTGTGCAACTGGGCAATTAAAAGGAATCTTGTTTTGAAAACCATGTTCTAAGGAGCTTTACTGAAGACAATGAACATTCTGAAACACAGAGTATAATTTGTATGTACACGGTGGTGTAATAAACCTTACTAGAGTTCAAACTAATTTCATAAAGCATAGGAAGTGCATTCTAACAAGAGTTGGACAATGAATCAATCTCAATGTTGGTGAAATCAATGTTGATGAAATCTAGGTAATCATAAACACATGGACACAGAAACAATTCAGTTGTCCTAATGTCCTGCATTTGCCAAGAAGAGTTATTTTCTTTAGCTAATTATTTTATTTGGACATCAGAATGTAGTTAATTAACCCTGCTTCAAATATCTTAATTGTAAAACCCATTGGTTAGCTCTTAATATCCACGTTTGAGACTGCAATCGTGTTTGCACAGGCGGTGGTCATGCATTACTTGCCTCTCTCTGAGGGTACGTGCTTGACAGACAATGAAGGGACAAACAACCAAGTACCTAGGTATTTTGGTAATGTTGTTAATAACGGGATAAAATGTGAAAGTCCAAATTCTGGCACCCTGAAAAATGCATTTTCTACTTGAGGTTGATGAGGTGAAACCATTAACTTTTATCCACCAAAAGAAATTAAAAGGTATAAATTTAGGAGGGGACCACAATATTTGCTAGGCCTTTTTTGTTTCTTTCTTGACAATTGCCTGGAAATCTGTTATGTGTAAGGGCCTTTTGGATCCAGGTAAATTTGTTCGTCGCTTATACCTTTATTTGTCTTCCATAATTTAAGTACTGTCTTTATTATGCAAAAGAAAATTAAAAGTGATTAAATTACAGATGATTTGGGTTGTTTTTACTTCTGTAAGGCTGCCAGGAACTTTTACACTGTTTTGTGTTATAAGACCCGCAGGATTTGAAGCTTTGCATGGTGGATATACGATATAGTAAGGTTTGCAGTAACACCATGTGATGATTATTAACACCATGTGATGATTATCTCTAATTGAGTTGGTTCTGAAAAGAACCGTAGGTTTCAACTCCACATTTGGATAAGTAGGCCTATGCCCTGATCGTCTTCGGTAGAAAGTTAGACCCTTTTGGTTTTACCCAAGTTATGACATGTTTAATTGAGTTAAAGTTGTGGTTTGACCATTGCTTATACTTGTACCTTTATTGTCTTTTCCATCATCCATTGCACTAAGAACTTTCTGCTTAACATTTGGATCTCCTATGCGAGCTAGAAGATTAGAATGGTGGCGTAAGTGTCTCAGAAGAAGACCTAGGTCATAGGGGTCATTGATGTCAACTGGAAGATCGATCTTTGTAGATGCCAAAAGGTCCCGAAGCTCACTCATTACTAGCACAAGAAAGAGTAGAAATAGTAAGAGTACGTGGTAAGCAAAACATGATTGAATAGATGGATTGCACAGGCGTCTTTGACCACCATCTGTGATATAAAACTTTGGAATTGGCACGTATGTACATGTAGCGCATGACTCTCAGCCATAGATAGCTGTTAACGCGTGCACGATTTATCAAAGATGGCGGTCAATGCAAGCAGCCTATCTCAGCTGAAATTGCAAAAATTCATTCATACCCAAAACAGTTAAAGAGTGGAACACATTACCACCACAGACATCTATTCCATCACAGACAATAATACTTTTAGAGCTGTTATATTAAAACTGTGCAGGACGAATCGCGTACACCCCTGGAAGTGGTAAAAATACTGATCACATACTAAAAAAATAAAGCGCATTAATAACTTATTAATTTGATAGTATGCGCACATGTCAAATATATTTTACGGATTATTTATTATCTGTACAAAATGTTTGTCAAGTTTTTAAAATTTGATACACATTGCACTATCGTTTTGTTTTTATTTTGAAATAATTTTTTGTACTGAAATTTGTTCTGAAATTTCTTACATCCTGTATCAATTTTACCGGGTTCTTCTTCAGCTGGCTCTTGTAACTTTGATGTATCTTGTTCACCTTCTTGTATTTTGGTGACAACATTTGCTTGAACTGGAGCAACCTCCTCTTGAACTGGAGCAACCTCCTCTTGAGCTGGTGCAGCCTCCTGTTGAAGAGGCTTAGGTCTTGGTACAACTGGAGCAACCTCCTCTTCAACTGGTGCAGCCTCCTGTTGAACTGGAGCAACCTCCTCTTGAACTGGAGCAACCTCCTCTTGAGCTGGTGCAGCCTCCTGTTGAAGAGGCTTAAGTCTTGGTACAACTGGAGCAACCTCCTCTTCAACTGATGCAGCCTCCTGTTGAACAGGCCTAAGTCTTGGTACAACTGGAGCAACCTCCTCTTCAACTGGTGCAGCCTCCTGTTGAACAGGCCTAAGTCTTGGTACAACTGGAGCAAACTCCTCTTCAACTGGAGCAACCTCCTCTTCAACTGGTGCAGCCTGTTGAACAGGTGCAATTATTGCTTCAACTGGAGCAACCTCCTCTTCAACTGGTGCAGCCTCCTGTTGAACAGGTGCAATTCTTGCTTCAACTGGAGCAACCTCCTCTTCAACTGGTGCAGCCTCCTGTTGAACAGGTGCAATTCTTGCTTCAACTGGAGCAACCTCCTCTACCACTGGTGCAGCCTCCTCTTGAACAGGCTCAATTCTTGCTTCAACCGGAGCAACCTCCTCTTGAGCTGGTGCAGCCTCCTGTTGAACAGGCTCAATTTTTGCTTCAACTGGAGCAACCTCCTCTTCAACTGGTGCAGCCTCCACTTGAACAGGCTCAATTTCTGCTTCAACTGAAGCAACCTCCTCTTCAACTGGTGCTGCTTCCTGTTGAACAGGCTCAATTTCTGCTTTAACTGGAACAACCTCCTCTTCAGCTGGTGCAGCCTCTTGAACTTTTTGAAGTTTTCCTTTCTTTTTGCCTTTTCCTTTCCTTCTGCCTTTGCCTTTCCTTCTGCCCTTTCCTTTCTTTCTGCCTTTTCCTTTCCTTCTGCGCTTTCCTTTCTTTCTGCCTTTTCCTTTCCTTCTGCCCTTTCTCCTCTTTTTTCCTTTTCTGACCTTTTTGCCCTTTTTACCCTTTCTGCGCTTTTTGTTTTTTCTTCTTCTAGCACGTCGGACCCTGGAATGAGCAGCATCTCTCAGACTGCTCTTGTTCTTTAGCTTGAGAATCTCTTGAAGACTTCTTGACTTGGACTTTGATGAACCAGAATCTGTAAATTATACAAAGTAGTCACAACTTAGTCACAACTATCAAGACAAACATTGATCTGTTCATGTTGCTAAGTGTTTTTAATGAGAAGTCTTTACACGACATACAATTCAATTAGACATTTTTGGTAAAAACTATTAATGCTTCAACAAATACATAAAAAAGTATATAAAACAGAAATTCAAAAAGCAACGTAAGCATTGCTACATAGAACACAAGGCCCTTTCGAAATGACGACTTCGGTTAAAACTTGGCTTCAGGCTCCGTCCTTGCGGCTGAAACCCTGAGCGTCTATGCACAGCATGTCCAAACAGTCACGGGGGCAAGCTAGCCTGAAGCCGAATCCAAAGCCAAAGCCGTCGTTTGAAAAAGTTTCAATTTGATATCTATCTAACCCGCCAAACAAACTTGTATTGTTGTACTTTAAATTGAATTTGAAAACCTGATTTTATACTCACAGCACAAAAAGATGAGTTCCAATGAACTATACTGATGAATATCAAGACCGTGCTCTTGACAAGCTGGATTCATCAATAGTTTGACCACATGGTAAACATCATCACCTTGGTGGGATACTGCGTCAGCTAAGTCAATCAGGTCACATGTACATTCCCATTTGCTCTCATCCACAATCCTAATATTTAACAAAAAATCAGGCCTTTTGTAATTTCTTCATCCTTTATGCCTCTTCCACCTATTTAAAATTATCATTACAAATGTTGTTTGTGACCTAACACAAATAGGCTGAAATTACTACTTAATTGGGTCCTTTCAAAGGATACATTTTGCATTAAGTGAATTATTATCTTCTGATTTGAAATACTTACAATGTTTTGAGATTTTTCAAATCCATTATTAGTCCTTGAAGGCCCTTGAGTCCATTGATGGTCCTTTATGAAAAATAAAATTCAAGTAAATCAGGATAAATATCGCAACAATCTTTTATTGGAGGCCTTAATTTATCAACGATGCTGTTGTCTAATAAAATTAAAAAATTATCTTGTTCAGGAGTAGATTTGTTTATTTAAACACTGATTGTCATTTGTGATTTGCGCTTGAACAGCATGCATGCACCTAGAGAGTGCAGGGAAGTTCAAGCGTTGTAATTCGATTCGCAGACAGAAAACCAGTCTTCGAAACTACAAACCTGCCCCTTGAACAAGATGGTGCATATTAACAAGAAAAAAACGCATTCAAAAATAAATTTAAAACATTTTACGTAAATTGGTAACTTTTGTTTGCTAATGTTACATGCTTTTGAATAGTGGTATTTTCCTATAAGCCAGCAGCTGATTTCATAAAGTTGTTTAGCGGTAAACAGTGTGGGAGACAGGCTTCCCAAACTGTTACCTAATCCTACATGGCAATTCGACCCTGCCAGCTTTAAACGACCGTGTAAGAACTCGCTAACGTTTTATTCCCTTATTGTAGACCGAGCTGTGTTATACAACTCATATTGACTGGCATAATTCGGTAACTAGTGTGGGTACGCCTATTCCCCCCCTCCATCCCGAGGGAATAGACGTACATTAGTTACCTCATTGCCTGTCAATATTTGTACAATGATCTATTTTGTATGCCTGTATACACAACCCAATACATAGATCAATACATTTTTACAAAAGTTTTTAAAATTTACAAACTTCGAAAAATTTGGTCTTTGCCTTTGGCCCTAAACCTTTATCACAAGCCGTTTTAAACGGCTGTTTAAGAACTCATTGCGGACTCTTTTATTCTCTTAAAAATACAAAATACAAATAACAGATATTTCTTTCAGAGTAGCGATTATTTATTATGGAATAACAGCTTTATGAAATTAGATTTATTGCAAACACATTTTCTAAAAAATTAGTGACACTTGTTCAAGAAAAATGCAGTTGTGCTTCAAGAAAAATGCAGTTGTGCACCGGGAAACATTTATAAATTAATCAAAATAAAACTCACATGATACTTTTTCCATCTTCGTGTTTAGCTAAGCTTTCATTTTTGCCATCGAATCCTTCAAGATTATTGACACTATGAAAGAAAAATAAGACAAAATAAGAATACAGAAAAAACGTTGATTAAAAGGGACTAAACGTAGTATAGACGATGTGACCTATGTTTCCATTCAAACCACCTTCTGTTGACAAAACACTGTACACGTCATGTTTCATCAGGCAAAAAGACGGTTAGTCATGGTAAGATTGCGTGTACTTTCTAGCTGGCTGCCAAAACACAAAGAATTTGCCTGGCTGTATGCGCGCAAATCATTTGGTTTTTGAGTGACGTCAGAGGTCACATCGTCTATACACATGCACAAAAAATCATAAACATCAAACATAAGTTATTAATACATGTAGTTTACATTACAAAAACAGATAGGATAAGAATTATGCTTCAGCGTTTAGTATTTGTACAAAAGAAGAGATAGGGCTGTGGATGTACTACATGTATAGACCCATTTCACCTGACGTCATCATCAGAATAATCTTGGATGGGCAATGTCACTGTGCATATTCAGTGATCAAGTGCGCATTTTATGCGATGCAGCAGTTACACGAAACCCTATTGCCAACCATTATGGTGAGCGTGGACAGTTGCCGCGTGTGACGTGCGTGCAAGGGGTCTGTACAGGTACCTCTTCAGGATCCATTTAGGGGTTGTAAATTTTGCTGGAGTTCCTCAGAACCAGGGGCAAAAAATTTGCTTAAAAGCACGAAAATAGCTCGCTTATTTTACACATGTTACAGGCCAAAATTTCACGCCAACATTCCTTGTGACTGGTATTTAGCTGTTGTTTTACTTTAACATAACAATGAGTGGAGTCTTGGCCGGTAATCTAATTTTACTAAGCAAGGATTTTTTGCTTTAAAGCAAAATTTAGTGCTTAGCAGCTCTATGAAATTGGGCCCTGGTTTTGTTGATCCCCTCTGATAGGATTGCTTTGATTTCAAGAGTGAATGGGAGACTTTCAGGATGCTTAGTGGCAGCAGACTTACCAGGTAAAATCCATTGTTCTTTGTAATGTGCGCATGCTCAGAACTACGTAAACAATAGGAATTAACCTGGTAAGTCTGCTGCCACCTAGCGCCTCAAAGTCTCCCGTTGGCAAGTGTGTGGCATAGTTTGTCCCTGTGAAACTAGAGGGTTGGTATATTGCACATTTCTAGAGCATCTTGATAGCTTGAACAGTTTTACCAACAATAATCTTATAATGCATCAAGTGAGTAATAGTATTGTTCCCACCAGTATGCTCTCTGGTACAGTTAGAGCCTTTCCAGTTAACCTTTTGATCGAAAAAAGTTTGAACCATTTCAATATTCCTTATTGTTTCAAAATATTTTCTTGAAGAAGGTCATTTTGGAAAGTTTATTTAGAAAGGTTCACAATGCATGTTTCTTTTTAGAGATTCGATCATTTTAGGTTGTTTCTATTAACAAATGTTTTAAATGAATTAGCCATTACAAACCAATCCCTATTAAATATTATATATTTCTTCTTTTGTTCACCACATGTATTTAACAAAAATGTTTGGGTGATGGACTCCCCCTCCCATCCATCCAAAAAATGGGGCGGAGATCTACCACCCTGCTGCCCACAATCATGTTTTACAATCTTTAAACTTACATAAGATGCTCTAAGCTGGGTTCACTTTTGGCCAGTGACCTTACTACCTTCGCTCCAACGCCATTCAACTCCCTTTGGAAAAAAAAAAAACTTTTATAAATGTGTTATTAATGACTAATTTGTTAAAGTGCTACTGTAACGAGCATGTTATCTTCGATAATCATACATTTTCAATTTAGACCTTATTTGCAACAAATAGTTGTGTCAGTTGACTTGTACAAACTCCTGCCAAAACAGCCTTGTGACATCAAAATTCGTATTGCATTTGTAGGAAGTATGAACCGAGCTTTAAAAGTAAGTCAATTTCATTTACACATTTGAATTTGTTTTCCAAATTTATGTTTGAATCCTTGTGAGGGCCCAATATGTAACAGTTATTTCACTGCCTCACTGAAAATCACCCTCTAACTACCAAACTTTCAAACAAGTTTTTTTTTTTTTACTTGAAAGTGAAGTGCGGATTGCCATAACCAGTTAATGCCATCAAGTTCACTCTGCTTTATGTTTGGCATTTCTGTGTCATAACTAATACGGCGAGCAAAGCAATGTAATTTGTACAATTGGTATAAAAGTGAAAGGGACACATTAGCTTCTTTGGCCACAAAAACAGACTCTAAAGCTCTTCCACAACTTGTAAATACTACAATCTTTATCTGGACAAAATTGTTTCTTGGAGGCTCATCTCCTTCATGGTTTATTTACATCAATCTTTTTATCAAATTATTTGTGTACTTGTCACTAAAGTTAAAAGTATTTATTACAAGTTGTAATGAGTACTTTTGTCACTTTAAATAGAATTTCAAAAGCAAAGATTTGAATTCAGAAAGAATTAAGTTCTTTGTTTGAAGTGCTTTCTCACTCCGATACCCACAAGACTTTCACATTCTGTAGAAAGTTATATTTGGGGTTCATAATATAAACTTTTTGTCAATGGAATATTGAAATATGCTAATTTCCAACTTTTTTAGATCATAGAGTCACCCATCAGGCCTCCTCATTGCACCCTGGGCCATAAACATTGGCAAGAATAATGTTTTTGTAAGTGGAAAAACTAAAAGAAATTCCCCAAAATGAGACAAACCATTTATAAACGTCCCAGCCGTGATCTCAGTTACATGTAAAAGGAATGTCAATTGGCTACAGCATTGGACAAATGTAGAAATTATAGGGGATGTGAAAATATGAAGTCGGGAGGATCGAGGGTTACGACTAGTTATGGTTATAGTAGCGTAATCAAACTAACAAGATGGATATGGGATGTTAACTTTTGTTTGCACACGTAAAACATTTAAATACTTACAGTGCTGTTATAGAGTTATGTGGTAGAGGTGTTGTTGCGTTGTATGGCGTTTGGCAGGTTGCTTGGGAAACGCCACACCTACACCCTGCAGGACAATTCACAGCTGCAGTCGTACATATCATCAAATTCAGCATAATCCACACAGTCAGGAATGCTGAAAGTCCCTGAGGCCAACCCATTGCTAAATGCTTGGTTGTTGGGTGGGGGGATGGGGCGAAGAAATCATAGTTAGTTAGAAAATTGGTAAATAGATTTGGACTGATATCAGCATTGGAATTTCAAAATAACACACATCTTTTTGTTAATCTGTCATGACTCGACCTTTTGGACTTAATTTTAATGTTTTATAAATAATAGCATACAAATATTGACTGCTGTGAGGGGTACAGTTAAAATTATAAGCTCAAGGTGACGTCAAGACCATGACTATGCCCGAAGCGAATGGTCTTGACATCACTGAGGGCCTATAATTTTAACTGAGCCCCAAGTACTAAGCAGGCAATATCACAGGCATGATACTCGGGTGGGATTCGAACCCACGACCTTTACAATTCTAGACACTGCTCTAGACAGGGTCGTGGGTTCGAATCCCACCCGAGTATCATGCCTGTGATATTTTTTCACAGGACTCAGGAAAGTACCGAGTGTACAGTGCTAACACACATCAGTGCATGGGTAAAAACCAAAATTAATATTCTTTATCCCCGATGCAAATTTAACATCTCAGTCAATGTTTCTTTTATAGACTTAATAAAGATTCTTCCAATCAACAAACCCCCGAGTCTGACTACCGTGACACTGAATGCTACACATGAGCGACCCATTTGCGACTGTTATTTTCAGGGCGGGCACAGTCGGTTGCTATGCCCCGGGCATAGTTAACTATGACATCATCTTGAAAGAAAAAGGGGGCCCAGCTATTTCAATGACCCCATTTTTAACCAATCAGATTAGAGGATTATATATTATAGATTAGAGGTATATAATACATTGTACTATGTTATTACACGCCTCTTGCTTGTTCTGTATTCTGGTTGGCTGAAACACGGTCACGTGAGATCAACTAATATAGTCTAGTGAGCGAGCACGCGTGTTTGCGGGAACTAGTTCTCGACCGGGCACTAGTCTTTGAAAATAGTGCCCGGTTACAGCACCCTCTCTTGACTTGAACCGTGAACAGCAACTACAAAAGTTCCTTTCTTTTCCAGATTTCTGTTCTTATTTCACATTTAAGACTGAGCTGTGTTATAAAACACAATCTAGTATTACTAGTAGGCATACAAGACTATAACTCTTTTTAATGAGTAAAGCACTGAAATTCTTCATACTCGGCATACTGCACCCTAGGTTGTTGGTGTTAGCTCTCAGTCTCATGTGTCAAGGGAAGACTTGTGATCTTTAGCATTGGCTTGACTAAAACTTGATTGACCAATTAGATTGGTCTTGCAAATGAGTGGCTGAAAGTTTGGCAGGAGCATAATTATTATTGTCACTTTGTTGCCATGGTTGTCATTGCATAACTTTGTGGAAACTTTGTAATTGTTCAGAGTCACTTTTATAGAACTATGCGGTTTTGTTATGCTATTTTCTCCCGTGACTTACCTTGCGTTTGGGACAATCGGCATTTGAAGAATGAAGTGTACTGGTAAAACGGAGTAGTTGGGACTGAATTACGGTAAGAATTTATCATTTTGAAGCATTTTTGAGATTGCGGAGTTGATTTTCTGTCGCCCACAGGGCCAGATTTCTAGGAGTAGTTCTTTAAGATAAGGCTAAACATGTCGGGCCCTACTCCTACCTACTCCTAGAACTATTTCGGTTTTGTCTGCTATCGTCTCCCAAAGCGGGAGCGGGCGAAACCGAAATAGTTGTAGGAGTAGCCTAACTCCTATAAACCATAGAGAAAGGACAATAGAAACAACACTATATTCTCTAGAATAGAACTGTATTACGAGGTTCGAGACGATAGCGGGACGAACTTCACCATGGTTCTACCATGGTTCTACATGTACATGTTCCTCGGTAGATGGAGTGGACAGGAAGAATGAGAACACATCATGATACAGTCATTTGACCAGTTCTGGATCACTTTTTGAATTCACATTGTTTTTTGTTGCAATCTCTTTGATATTTTAAACAAAAAAGTTTATCAGTTTACCTAAACATGACATAAAACTCACCAAGTATTCACTGACACAAAAAGATTAGTTCTTTTGAAGAGGCTTTAAGAAAAGTATTGTCACCTGTTTGACCAGTTCAGGATCAGTTGAATCTATTCTGAATCAGTAGAGTGCCCTTTATTGCAAACCCATACTCCCATTCATAAAACTGTCTCTCAAGGACACAAAACTTCAGAGGTGTGTTGGCATGGACTTGGACTTCATTTGTTTAGTGAATGGCATGCAAGTGTCTTCAATAGCAGCGCAAAAACCCAGTGACAAAACCACAAAACAACAGCAAAGGCAAATGAAAAAGTGAAGCGAACCTAAAAAGCATTATCGACCCCTCCAAGTTTAAATTTCTCCAAAAAAAAAAAATTCTAAAAGAATTTGTTGAAGTAATGTTTCTCAAAATCATCTGAATAAACTTTCTACTGCAGTAGTATGATTTTACCATACTTAGTAAGTTAGTGCGGCACCATTTGACGCAATGAGATGTTGAGTGATCCCGAACTGGTCAAGGGTAAGTTGCCCCCCTAAAGAAGATTTTGGTAACTTCGTCTCCTCAAAAAAACAAGATGTCTGCACAGTATTTACAGGAATGTTTTTTTACACATTTTTATCATTTTACATAAATATTTTTTGCCCCCGCACTCCAATTCTAAAGGTAAGAAGTTTTAACAGTGTTTTTCAACCAACATTTTTAAACAAAAAAATGATAAATTTCGCAGACAACCTTCAGGAAAACAGCCATAATTTATTTGCTGATGATGTTTGGCACCTTATTTTGGGTTTGTTGGTTTAATGGGTGTTAATCTTCACATTTATCAACAGAAATTGGTAATAATGAGAAGTGATATAACTATTTGGTTATTGCAAAGTTGAAGTGATCCCGAACTGGTCAATGATCCCGAACTGGTCAAATGACTGTAGTAAATATTGATGGGCTAAAACCAAACCTACCTTTCAATGTCGAGTGGGCTGATATGACACAGTTCATTAATATACTCAATAATACAATGATAAATTGTCTGTCATGCAGTAAGACCCGAAGATATACATGTATGAAGGAACATCAGCTTGTTTGCTATAGACGTAGAATACATCAACCATCAACGTTGTTGTAGCTGGAACTAAAAGTCGTCAACGTCAGTTCGTGATACGTTCGAGTTCTAAATACTCGTTTAAAAACAAAATGTGATGTACGCGCATTCCTTTTAAAAACTGCGTCTAAGGTCGATGAGAGAGTGCGCGCAGCAACGACGTCTCTTTCAATGGTGCAAAGTTGTGCGTCCCCACACACGCGAACAGCCGCGTACGTACGCGAAAGGAGGAGAGAACGATGTCGCGCTAAAGCTTTAGACGCGCGGATGTATTGTTTTTGAGAGTACAACTTACTTGTGCGTGCGTGGATCGATGCGAAAACAGCGTTTAAATTTAAAACCAAACAACAACTGTCAATTTTTTTCGTTTTCAAGATCAATTCATAAAATAAAAGTTTGTTTTATCCATTATTCTGATGGGTGTCAAATAGCCACTTTTCGGCCTTCAAAGTAAAATTTGATTTTCCGGTATCTGAAAGTAAAGAAGAAAAGTAGATGGCCGCTTTTCGGCCGCCAGAGTAAAATCTTCTTTTCAGGTGGAAAAAGCAGAGAAAAAGAAAATTGCATTTTAAAAAAACGTTTTCTAATCTGCCTTTCTACTAGCTACTCCGATAGCATTAAAAGCAAATGGCCACTTTTCGTCCGTCAGCATAAAGTAAAAGTCCTGCCTTCTGGTACAGAAAAGTAGAGGAAAAAAATAAACAGAAAAATGCACTTTCACAAAATGCACTTTCACAAAATGTTCAATCTGAATCAATGAGGGTTGTTGTTTTAAATATCATCCTGATACTCGCTCCAGAGTTTTGGCAATATCAAAAGAAGTATATAGGAGTGTTTACACGGTAAGACTTCTCAGACTATAAGGATTATTCTTCCTAAAATTCACTCCAGCGTTTTGGCAATATCTCCATAAAGAAGTATAAGAGGCGTTACCGCGGTAACTTCAGACTGTGTGTTATACAGGATTGTTATTCCTGTGTGAATTATTCGCTCCAGAGTTTTAGCGATAAAGAAGTACAGCAGCTTTGGGAAATGTTTCATTTCTCAGTACATACATCATGTAGTAATGGCAAAACAATGCATATGTATTTTACAGTGGGGTGATTCTATTTTTTATTTTATTTTTTCACTGTTCATCCTACATCACACAGTTGTTTCTTCACATGATCAATGTAAATGTGATTAAATGTAAATCTGTGGACTTGTCTTTTGTGTTACAGAAAGTACCCAGACCCTTAAAGCCATTGGACCCTTTCGGTAAACAGTATTGTCCAAGGCCCACACTTCGTGTACCACAACATCTATATCAAATAACAAACCTGTGAAAATTTAGGCTCAATCGGTCATCGGAGTCGGGAGAAAATAACAGGAAAACCCACCCTTGTTTCCGCACGTTTCGCCGTGTCATTACGTGTTTAAAATAAATCCGTAATTCTCGTTAACGAGAATTGATATTGTTTTACCGTTTTCTCAAAAAGTAAAGCATTTCATGGAATAATATTTCAAGAGAAGTATTTCACCACTACCTTCTATAAACCCTGTAAGTTATTTGTAAATCTGTGAACTTTTTTTTTTTTCTGTACCGAAAGGGTCCAATGGCTTTAAAGACATATTTTAACAAAACTCTGCAAGCAAACAATGCCAAACAACTTTATATCATGTGCCGAGCTCTAAACCAATCACAAGGCAGAATGATTTTTGTATTAGGGGTTTTTTGTTTTCATAACCTGCTAACTGTAAGGTTTTTCGATTGTTGGTTTTTCAATCCTGTGACATAATACATCGATATCATACTATTTAAACTTAAATTATAGCAATAATAAGTGATGCAGTGTTCAATGGCGGACACATCTAGATGACCTTCAAAAAGAGCAAAGCTCCTGCTCTAAACGCAATACAAAGGAAAGTTTGCTAAACCCATGATGCCAAACAACTAAAAGCTACCAAAGTGATTCTTGCTAGCGTGTTTGCTGCACTGTTCTTAAGGTCAGATGGCACCCATGTTGACTTATAGCTCAGATCATCTGGGTAGTCGGCATTGCAGAGTTCTGACTGGCAGCATGAGCGACAAGATCCAGTGCGAGACAACTCCCGGCAGGTTGAACCTTCAGTACACTCTAGCTCCGTAGTACAACCTCGTTTCATAAATGAACGAACCCCTGCTTGAGTAAGCACATCAGTCTGCAAGTGTAAGAAAGAAGGTGTTTACTTAAACTGGGAAATACAGGGTTCGCGGTGCTCACTCGGGTGAGCCCCTTACAAGAGCTACTCGAAAGATACCACTCGCCCCCTCGTCGGTGACGGCTAGCACCTCGGGTCACCCCAAGTGACCCATTCCCCAAGTAGGGCACTGAGGGCTGACCCGGGTGAGCCCCTCTGGAATGGCGTCAAAGCTATTCGAACTCACCGGGGACAGACCGGGACAGACCGGGGTCGACCCAGGGAAGCTAATCGAACGCGCACCCTCAGATACATTGATTGCGTTTGGGTTGGTACAATGCAATCATTGGACAACAGTGACTAAAAGCTACCGTAGCTGGGTTTGTTTTGATTGGTCTGTGGTCACCTCGGTTGACCAATCAAACCACAGATATGGAACTTTCGGTCGTCTGCATGTACTATGTGTCCACGTGTGTGGTGTTTAGGCATAGGCATCATTACATGCATGTGGATGTATACTTGCATGATGTTGATGTAGAATTTGTGCGTATCTCTATGAATTGAATGTACTTTTATGTCATTGTATACTTTTTCAAAGCGGGCCGAAAACAATTAGAATTGCAGGCTATGCGTCAGTCAACAACAATTCAGAGAAAATGTTTACATAAATCGTAAACAAACAAAAGATCTATATTTGACTTTATTATAAACACCGGAAAAATAGCGTGAAAAAAATTCTTTGTTCCACGTTCTAATTTTGTCACCGACCTAAATATTAGGAATCGTAATAATGTGGAACAATATCAAATTGGATGGCACATAATTGAGGCTACCCTTCTTCTTTCACAACAAATGGCTGATAGACTCGGTGAGTTTAAAAGACCCGTAAAGATATCAGGGTTTTAACGACGTCCGATACTACGCCTTCGTTTCCAAGAAGACCCCATCATCCCATGGGCATTCCGCTGCTAAGCTCACTGCCTAATGAATCATTAATGAGATTGCATGACAGAAAGATACATTGGCGAATAATGGCATGGGATATTATGTAGTCTTCTTCCCCCAAAGGTGAAATAATCATGCGGGAAAAGACTAATTTTTATCGGCCTTATCTGTTGATTTGTTAGGCTCTTTTTTTTTCAAACAACTCCGTTGAGAAGGCGGTGTAAATGATGCAATAAAAGCATTCCATTCCTTATTATTTCATTTCTGTAAACTGCGTTTTAATTTATGCTTCGATAATATTTTTTATTCATTATTTTTTTGAAGGTTTTGGCTATTATTGTTAGGCATAATATTATAGTATATAATGAATGATCTTACATAGCAGAATGTCCTGCATGTTGTCGATGTGGTGTTATCGGGTCCAGTTTCGCACCTGGAGTTTAGACTCAATAATGATGCGCAATCATAGCAGTTGAAGGATGCTGTGGCAGCAACACCAGCCAGTAAAAGACCTATCAGTGAATTATAGTAAATAAACATATTTACAGCACTGCAAGTTACCTTCAGAAACTTCACATCACAATACGATAGGAGACATTAACTATTACAATGTTGAAAATAAATTAAAATGCTACAGAACACTAAAATAATATTATACTTACATGTCATGAATAATTGAGCCATTTTACTTTCGAATAGAACCTTTCCCTTTCCCATGTTGCCTGCAATCCTCCTACGTAGGTCAAGTTTCCACAATTGACCCGATCGGCGGTATACTTCCTCACGAGTTTTTGATAATAAACTGGATAGTATTTTATTTTTGTGGATGATTTTGTCCAGTGCGTAGGTCTACCTCGAGATAAAGGTATAAGACGCCCTCCGTGTCACCATCGGGTAAATCCCAAGACACTAGGGAGGAGCGGCCAAGCATGAGGGTGTGAAGATGCCGTGGCCGAGTGGTTTAATATTCTCCATAATAATAATGATACTTAGACAAATAGCATTATGGATGTAGAATACCTCCATGGATAGCAATACTTTGCTTATTGGTTAAAATACTTGAGTATTGCCATGAATAATGCAGTGAAACGAATTAAAAATCGAATTTATTTGCAAAAGCTCAACAATAGGGGAAATCACATCCACAGTGGGCAAGGAAACGACTGTGTTATGTTTCAGCAGCCCAAAATACTTGTGTCTGGATACATGAACAATATATTTGTGACACTAGACACTGTTGATATTTGACCAGTCATCTCACTGGGTGTATCTAAACATAATTATGCTTAAAAAATGTGAACATTTGAGCTCAATTGGTCGTCGAAGATGCGAGATATGGAAGAAAAAACACCCTTGTCACACGAAGTTGTGTACTTTCAGATGCTTGTTTTCTATACCTCAAAGTCTAATTCTGAGGTCTCGAAATCAAATTCGTGGATAGCTAGTTTTTTTTTCTCGAAAACTACGTTACTTCAGAGAGAGAGATTCGTTTTCTCACAATGTTTTATACTATTAATCTCTCCCCATTACTCGTTACCAAGTAGAGGTAGCGAGTCAGGTAACGAGTGCTAATAATTATTTTGAGTAATTACCAATAGTGTCCACCAATAAAGTCAACTGGAAATACAATATGTTTTCCTCAAACATAAGAGTATGTTCATGAACAATAACATATTTTTTTAAAAACACGTTTTCTCGGTCAATTTCGGTTAATGAGCTGCCAATTTACCCACCAAGCTATTCTATTTCGCGAGAAATCGAATGCTTCTGAAAAGGGTCAATCGATTTGTTTTAACAAAATTCAACATTTTCTGCAAACTTTCAATTAAGTTAAATTCCTCTAAACATAAGTTGTTTCGTTTTCAACAAAATCAACAAATTTGGTTACATTGTTACAAAAAATAGTGATCTTTTCTTGAATTCGAGTGTCGGTTCGAATCCCGGTCGTGAGACTTGTGTCCTTGAGCAAGATACTTTACTATAACTGCTTCTCTTCACCCAGGGGTATAAAATATGGGTTTCTGCGAGGGTAGAGGTTGATATTGTGAATGATGAAGCTTTTGGAGCGATATAAACTGTTGCCCAGGTTGTATACTCCCAAAGGGAGCTGAGAAACATAAAAAGGGATGTTATTGGCCCTATGACCAGGGCACGAATGTAAAGCGCATTTATACGGTTATGGTTCCATAGTTTTCCAATCTGGGTTGGCAAAAACTCGGGCTGTGTAACACGAATAGCGCCCTCTCGGGTCAGGGCCAACTCTTAAATTTGTAAATAACTATTTTTTTAGAACCTTTGTGACAAAACACATATCTACGTGACAAAAACTATTTTGACAAAATACCACTTCCAGCTGACTGTTAGTTTCATCTAGATTGGTTTGTTAACACCATCGCACCCCAACCACTCCTCCCAACCCCCTACTGCAGACAGGTCGTGGCGTAGACATCCTACATAAAGAACTACACCGCTGCTGCCTTTAAGAGCTTTTCGAGGTCATGACCTTGCCTGACCTTGCTGTGGAATGTACATTCATACAATGTCATACGTTTATTATGCAGTGACTAGCACTGCATGAATGTACATGTACTGTGCACACACACATTGGTTTCCGGCACTGTCCCGAAGACTAGTGGTCTCTGTGTTCTGTCAGAAAACTGGCATTTCTTCAAGATATTGTGACGATGGGGACGATTAATGAATACCGATGGAATTGCCATTTTCCTATGGATGTTTTATTAGTGTTTGTGGTAGTTCTTCAAACTGTTGGAAGGATAGAATGTTCCAATTTAGAAGTTCGTTTGCCGATGGTGAAAGAAGGTCCAATGGATAGCCTGTTTGGATTTTCTGTTGCTGAACACATTGTTTCAATGAAAGAACCAACACTATCAGACAACTACGATGGAAGCTTGTGAGTACTCCAAATATTTTATGTAAATTGTAAAAGATTAATTAAGGAATAATACTTATTGAACTGACAGTGAGTCAGTGACATCCTGTTTATTTTCATGATTTTTACAAACTTGAACTGAAACATTCTTTTTTATGGGTTCCTCTACAGTACACTACAGTCTACACTTTCACTCCCTGTTTACATATTATTATTATTTGTAGGAAAAGTTTCCGTATGGCGCCACCACTTTTTCATTCGATTTGAAATAATATATTATCTAACTTACCACAATGAGATATCCCTTTTTGTAAAAATGAGTGAAAAAGTGGTGGCGCCATACGGAAAGTTATCCTTTAGTTTATTAATTTTTTTTTTTTTTTGGGGGGGGGTAAGCATTGAAATGGGAAAAGTTTCCGTATGGCGCCACCACTTTTTCATTCGAAATAAAATTATATAGTATCTAATTTACCTGTTTGATATATCCCTTTTTGTAAAAATGAGTGAAAAAGTGGTGGCGCCATACGGAATGTTATCCTTGAAATGTTCCCTTTATTTTACCATTTTGCTTATTTGCCGAAAGACACTGGGATGGTAAAGGGGGCTTAAAATTAAAAATTCAGCAAAATCAGTCAAGCGGAAATTGCGATACACTTATGAATAATGAGGCGATGTACACATCTGAACAGATTTAGTAATTTTTTTTAAGCTTTAAAATGTTGTTTATTAAAATAAAATTACTAAAGCAGCTACCCCAAAAAATAATAAACAGTTTATAAAAGGTCTTTGTATATAAAATATATAATAATTACAACATTTGAAGATATTACAAGTCCTCATATAATTTTGATTTCATCCAGGCAGTCCTGTATTTTACTAACTGTCTATTAAATATCCAATAACTTACTGACCAGCTTCAAATGTTTTGTGCGAGTCGAACGAACAGTTCTTTGTTTACAGTTTGTGGTGTTGGTGTTTACCTCAATCCACTCAATGTCTTTAGGCCCTATTGTATTATCATGAAAATTACCAAAAACCCCTTTTTCACATAAAGACTCTGATGTTTACACTTTTTTTCTAAATTTGTAGCCTTCGGTTAAAAAGAAAAAATTTACTTTTTTTTCCAATTTGCTAATTGATTGATTTCAACTACGTGTATAGCAAGCAGGGTTCTTGAGATAAACTGTACTGTCACTTTACTGTTAAATTTTACTTTTTAAAACCAACTTATACAAAATAATTTGAAATAATGCCATCCTCATTTTACACACTCTACCAATTGAGTCATCTAGCCCCAATATTAGGGGTCTTCTTTTGAATACATTTCTTTGTTAAATTGTTTGAGGATGTAACGTAATTAGTTGTTACATGTAATTCATGTTTCAAACAACAAAAGCTTTTATTGCATCAAATTAACTTGTGTTGAATATTTTTTTACACTGTATCCTCAAACAAGTTCATTCAATTGAAGCAATGTTTTTTTTAACAGTCATATTAAAAACTCATTAGGCAAAGACAAAATATCATTTTAACAAAATAAACAAAAATTGTGACAATTCCCGTTTTTTGAATTTCAAAGAAAGAAACAGGTGTATGCATTTAAAGTCACCAGGAAATAGATTTTTTTTTTTTCAAACATTAGAGTATATGTTTCTGAACAATAAAATAATTTTTTTAGTAATTGTTTTTAACGATTTATATGTTTTTAACAAATAAAAAAGGTTGTGTGGGGGATGACTTCGCCTACCCCTATTGTGACGTCAATCGAGGCAGACTTTGCCTCGATCGAACATCGAACACACATACGTGCAAGTACATTCATGTCCTAGTTCATGTAGTTGTGAGTTTGTACGTTTCGAAAAAGTTTTTTTTCTTGCATTTTTTCGGCAATGTCGACCAGGTGTATTGCTGCTGGATGCAGCATAACAACTAAAGATGGGGTCAGTTTGCAAGTCTTTTCCAGCGCTGTGCAGCAAACACTTTGAGCCATCGTGCTTCGAGAATCCAGAATACACTACACATTTTGATATGAAGAGAAAAGTTCTTATGAGAAAAGTTCTTTTCTAAAAACATGATGCCATCCCATCATTTTTTTTTCAGCAAGTGGGGAAGTCGAAGAAGGTACCTGAAAGACGTAACAAATCTGAAGGAGCATTTGCCTAATGTGAATAAAATCAGGTGTTGTTTCAACTTTGAGGGCATGTTTTTAGCTTGCACCAAGCGCCACTATCTTGTGTTGGTACTGCATGCGATTCATCGCGCCTCGATTGATGTCTTGAAACAGCACCCTATCGGGTCCGGCTTATTTTCAAGTTTGTAAATAACATGGAAACTAATTTTGTAAACCTTAGTTTATTGTTTGTTCATATTCCACTCATCAAAACACTATTTTAGTGACAAAAGCTTTGTTTTGACAAAATACCACTTCCAGGTGACTTTAACTGTTTGTTAACAAATTTGCTTCATTTTAAATGTGCAAATACATACGTATAACTTTGAGGCCACAACAGACTTTCACATGGTGTACACTTGATTGAATTGAAACCACTGGTCATAAATCAATGTACATCATGGTACAGTTTATTTGTCAGTAATTAAGTGTTTTCTTAACCATTTTCTTTCATTTTTATCCAATGGGAGACTTTCAGGACGCTTGGTGGCAGCAGACTTGCCAGGTAAAATCCATTGTTCTCGGTAATGTGCGCATGCTCAGAACTATGTGAACAATGGACATTTAACTGGTAAGTCTGCTGCCACCAGCACCACCCCAACTCATTTAGAGGTAGTCATTACATGTACATGTACACTTAATGTACATGTACATGGTGTTACTGCAAACCTTTCCATATTCGTATTGCCACCATGCAAAGTTTAAAATCTTACTTAGCCTAGTAGTAGAACTTATAGACTGAAAATTGTAGGTTGCAGGATCCTTTCATTCTATGTACGCATTGATGAAAGGATTCGGGTACTTTTTCAAAATGTCAAGATTTACATTAAACTTACAGGGTTTGAAGATAATGATAGTGGAAAGCTTCCCTTCAAATATTACTAACTTAGGTTGTGTACTTTTTGAGAAATGAGTAAAACAAGTAACAAATAATTTTTGTCTCAGGAAGACGAAAATTATTTTAGCATGTAAAATCCCATTAACCATACAGTTATGATATTATACCAAAACCAAAGCATAACTGGTTCAAATACGTTTTTACCTGCTAAAACTGAGACGAAAATTATTTGTTTTACTCATTTCTCAAAAACTACAGCACCTCAATAAGTAAAATTTCAAGGTACGCTTTCTACTATCATAATCTTCAAACTGTGTAAGTTTAATGTAAATCTATGGATATTGTGTTTTGTGTTAGGAAAAAGTACATTAGACTATAGAGAAACAATCTGATGTTGTTGTACACTCGGTGCATACAAACTGTACAAGGAAGATACCTACTGCACCAAGACCGAGAGAGATCACTGTTGCCAAATTTGGTGATGCCACATGCAGTGAAGTTCTTGTATTGAGTGAATGGCATGTATGCTGTACATGTAACATCACTTCATACTGGATTAATATGCTGGCAAGGTCTTCAGGTTTTGTTTTTTCTTGCTCAGTGGTGTTATTGTTGGTCTTAAAGGCAGTGGACACTATTAATTATCAGTATAAAACCTTACTTGGTAAAGAGTAATGGGGAGAGGTTGATAGTATATATTATTAAACATTGTGAGAAATGGCACCCTCAGAAGTAATGTAGTTTTCAAGAAAGAAGTAATTTTCCATGAATTTGATTTTAAGCAGAATTAGATTTTGAGTCTCGAAATTAGGCATCTTGAAAGCACACAACTTCGAGTGACAAAGGTGTTTTTTCTTTCATTATTATCTCGCAACTTCGACAATCAATTGAGCTCAAATTTCACAGGTTTGTTATGTTTCAGATAGACCAAGTGAGAAGACCAGTCATTTACCAATAGTGTCCAGTATCTTTAAGGTTTATAAGATTATGTTACTTGATTTATTCTGGAGGGTTGTCTTTGGATTTAAACAAAGTGAAACTTCTGTACACCACGCTATGTTTATTGGATTGCTCATATTTATAACCCCATAAAACTAGTTATTATAAAACAATAGATTAGTATGCAACGAGGAAGGGTATGGGCTTGTTTGGTGAATTTGTGTGATAGCCTGATGGCAAGCAATTGCTTGCACATTCACCAGATGGCTGCATGATCGACTGAAGGTTTTGGGAATGATAGATCACCCATTAGTGAAGTGTGTTCTGGGAACCGTGTGACGGACTCAGAGGTCTGGCGTAGTACGGTACTCAGAGCTCCGGATTACCAAATGCGGTAATATTACGTCATGCCATGCCTGCGCACACCAAGCGAAAGTAGTCGATTTTAGTGCTGTCCTGAGTCGACCAAATGTTTCGCTCTACTCGTAGCTAGCTGTCATGGCGGCGTTCATAAGTAAATCGTGTGGTGTGCACAAGTGGAGCGTCTACGACAGTATTGCAAAAAAAGTAATCACATAATAAAGTGTTTGAGGAGTGGGAATTACAAAGAAGGTTCTTCTGAAAGCCAGAACAGAAGAGGGTTTTGGGTTGCCTGTTGAAAAAGCACTCGTACATTAACTAAACAGGTCTCGAAGATTTATTCGATCAGAGATCTGAGAATGTGATTACTGCGTGCTGAAATGCCTGGTGGCGTCACCCGGAGCTCTGAGTACGCCGGACGGCTGAGGCCGCGACACCAGGTTTGACACAAATGCTGTGTCCAACTTAAATAATGTGAAGGTCATAAAAAATTCACAGACTATCATTCATAAAGCAATGGTTTGAAGAGTCTTCATATACAGTTTCAGCCGTACACTGTATTGTATGCACAATAGAACACACCTTTCGTATTTGTTGTCAATGAACCACCAACAACACAACAAAACGTAAAATATGTACTGTAGCACTTCCTGTGTGGTTAAACCAGACTGATTCAAGACAATGGCACTATGAGCTTTAAGTTTCCCATCATAGATTTCACCCTTGTTTGTGCAGTACAAACATTACATTAGTCATGGTTTTAACCATTACTCTATTTAAAAAGCAAAAAATAATGGAGGTTGAAAAATTTAATGTTTAATGCAGGCTAAATTGAGCCTCATTGGTATTTGTATTACGACATATCAAAATCTAAATTGCCCATTTTAGTAATTGCTGTTAAAATTTGTTAGTCTGTACTTAATCTTAAAGGATAACATTCCAAAAGGAGATATTATATATTAGATGTGAAATTGATTCAGAAATGAATACAAAATAGCAATCACTGCATGTCATGTACTTGCACAGTACGTGTATTTCTATTTAGACAGATGTGTATGGTCAGATACCCATCAAAATATGCACGGTTCACAATGACATGTTAGTCATGCAGTGGAGGGTGGCAGCGCACGCATCATGAAGAAAGGAAGCCTTTCTGTAAAATACTGCATAAAGTATTCACATTATGCATAGGCCATAATATTGTTAAAGGCTGTGTAATGAGATGATGATTTAGATCTGAGACTCTTGAGTTGATTGGGCATAAATGGCATAAATAAGAGGATTGGTTGAGTGTATGACTCGATGGTGACTGTAATAAACTTTAAGTCTGTTTGCTGGACAAACGATAAGCTAAAGATATACGAGTGCAAAATTTATCATTAGCAGTTTCTACGTTCACAGTGATTAACTGTTTGCTTTCTTTAAGCTATAACACCTTGAGGCCCGTTTCTTACTTCCTTTAACTGGGTGTGGCTGTCTTAAGTGCTATTCACACGACAGAAATTTAACTGGGGTCCCTTGCTTTATTGTGACATGGTTTGAACTGTAGCAATGCTTGAAAATATTTCACAAGAGAACTTTGACAGTAGATACAATGTTGTTCTTTCACACGAGGAACATTTTGTAAAATTTTACAACCATGCTACAGTCATGGAGGCTACCTCCATGCTACAATGTAGCAAGGGACCCTTGCTAAAGTGCTCTCGTGTGAAAGGGGCTTTATACGAGTATGGATAGCCCCATGGTATGAGTCAGACTACATGTACAGGATACCTAGAAAATGATTGTAGGTGACTCAGAGATTATTCAAGAATGACAGTTATTTTACAACATCCAAGCTACAACTAGCAAGGGAGCCTTGCTAAAGTGCTCTCATGTGAAGGGCCTTTTTATGAATGTGGATAGCCCCATGGTATGAGTCAGACTATGTACAGGATACCTAGAAAATGAAAGAAAATACCTAGAACATGTAAGTGACTCGGAGATTATACCAAGAATGACAGTTATTTTGATTATTTTTAATCTGAGACATCAGAAGTATTTCGAGCTTCTTCTCCTGAGCAAGTTGGAAAATATAGTCATATCAAACTACATCCTACTGGATGGATTAAGGAAATCAGCTTTCTCCAGAAGACGATCAGAGCATACTGATTGAAACGTCGAGTTGAAACAACAGTTCTTTTGAGAACCCCCCCCCCAACTCATTATATATTGTATTTCCACCATTCAAAGTTTCAAATCCTATATAAGAAAACCTTGTCTAAACGTACATTTTTCAATTCAAAGATCTAGTTTTTTGTAAGATTTGTATATAATTGAATTGTCATTATTTAGCATGCTTGTCTCAGAGGGAAGGTGCTTCTGTTCACCCAAGTTGATAGAAACGTGACACAGTGTATACAACACATTCCAGAAAGCCTAGTGACATTAGTAACACAATTATGACTCACAACTATTTATCAAAATTACATTTTAAATTGTATTCTTTACTGATTAGAAATTTATAAATGTTCACATTCCTTTTGCTGTATTAACCACCTGGCCATATAAAATATGTATTGATTTCTTCTACCCAATGGTGCACTGTGCACTGCTGTGGTTATACATAAATGTATGTAGGATAGGTTGGTCGGTGGCGTTGGTAAGTTTTAGGCCTTGCGCTTTACAGCTTTTTAAAAAGTAGCCCACCAGGCTATTAAACTGCCATTTCACTTTCTGCAAAGAAGCTGAATGCAGCCCAGATTGAAACATGTTTTGCCACAAATCTTTCTGATTTATTCATGTTAGGATCACAACCAGTTTTATGGTCAATTACATTTACACACTGTATCCAAAATAAATTCATAAGGACGTCAGACAGTTTCGCTATTCCTATTGGTGGAGAGCGCGTCACGTGGGTGTGTACAATGTATGAACCTTTGTTTATGACCAGTAAAAAGTGTTGAAACATGGGCGTGACACGCGAGCTTGCACCTCTTCTTATAAGACAGTTTCTTCGTTCCCATTGGTCGAGAGCAATGGCTGAAACAGTTGTGCTACATCACGCGATAAACGCGGCATTCCCTTATAAGGAGTTGTTTACGCGAAGGCGGCGGAGGGCTTTACCATTTCATAGCTAGATCTTTGTCTTTTTGATTGGAGGATACAACTTTTAAAATAAACAAAGCGTAGGCCAACAATTTTTTATTGTGAAATTACACCCGTTTCTTTTGGGTCAGCCTGTGAGATCAAGAATGTGTTGGATTCAACAGTGACAATGTGCGTTCTGTCCAGCGTTTTAGAGACACCCTGACGCCTAATGTGTGCCTTGCATGTATTAACACTGCTGCGTTACCAAACACACGCGCACGCAGTGATGTATTTACTCCGCGTGCAAGAGTACTTTTCGGATGAAACGAAAAATGCACGGTGAGTGACTGGGCTTGCAATAGTACTTTTATTTGCCATCACGTGACATACAATCCTCCAATCAAATGGCAAGGATCTGCTTGGGTCTTGTATAAAATGTAATAATGAACCCTGTCACATGAGCAGCAGTTAACTCTTTACTTCTGAATGATTCGATTACAATAACATGTAGGAGGATTGGTGTATAAACCGACCTCTTCTGTTAGAGTTATCTTCAAAGTTATTTCAAATTATTTCAACACATTGTACAGTTACAGACAAATGTTTGAAGGGTGATTAACGGTGTGTGTCTTATCTACTATTCAGAATTCTTGCTGGAGCGCCAACATATGATGATCCAGATGCACTGGTAGCTAAGACTGGTGCTGTCTTCAAGTGTCCTCTGAGTACATACGTAGATGATTGTCAAGATATGAATCTAGATATTACAGGTAACTATAATAATCTAGTATATATAGCGAACAATTGTTGTGCAAGTTTAACTTTAATGTTTTTTCTCAAATTTTGATATATTCGTAGTAAAAACAGTTGTATTTTACTCTTTGTGCATGTGCATGCGCACTTCGGCTTTGGTCGCCATGTTTGCATTTTTAATAAACCAATAATAATAAACTTACAGGTTTAAAGGGTCTATGTATTTGTGTTGCACAAAAAACACAATGTCTACAGATTTACAGTAAACTCACCACTGTTTGAAGATAATGATGGTAGAATATCCCTGAAAATATTACTTGCTGAGGTGCTTTAGTTTTTTGAGAAATGAGTTAAACAATGTCATAAATAAAGAAAATTGATCAGTGATCATGAGACAAAAATTATTTTAGCATGTAAAACATTTTTGCATGACATTGTTTTACTCATTTCTCAAAAACTACAGCACCTCAGCACCTAAAATTTTAAGATACGCTTTTTACTATCATTATCTTCAAACAGTGTAAGTTTAGTGTAAATCTGTGGACATTGTCTTTTGTGTACCCAAATCCTTTAAAGGCACAGGACACTTTTGGTGATTATTCAAAATATATATTAGCATCAAAAACTTACTTGTTAACAAGCAAAGGAGAGCTGTTGCTAGTATAAAACATTATGAGAAATGACTTCTTCTGGAGAAAGGGCTCTTTTCTCACAAAAATATTTAAATCTGAAAGCGACTTCACGCCCTGAAGCCTTTTTTCAGGCATCTGAAAGCACACAAAATTGTGCAACAAGGGTGTTTTTTCTTTCAATATTTTCTTGCAACCTTAATGACCAGATACACCAAGAGAGAATTCTGCACAGTGTTTGACAAGTAAACAACTTTTCCAGTCCAGCAGTGTCTTTAACAACTGTATAATGCCATCTGGTGATAGGCCATGAAAGTGCATTTATGAACATCTAGTTTCATACTTATTGTATGTCAAAAATACTATTATTTTTTTTTACTTTTGTCTATAGGCAATGATGCCACTGAGAATAAAACAGACCAATGGCTTGGTGTAACAGTGAGAAGCCAGGGGCAAGGTGGAAGAGTTGCTGTAAGTAGTTAAAAACATGAATCAAATTAAACCTGCATCAGGGATAAAGTATATTTACTTTGGTTTAGAGTAGATGGATTGCAATACGCGTCATCGACTGCCATCTTTGATGTATTTTACACATGAAATGTGCGCGAGAGTCACACGCAGCGCGTAGACGTGTGCACTTTTCTTATGTAAAATGCATCAACGATGGCGGTCCGTGACGCGTACTGCAATCCATCTATTGTGAGCTTGTATTGTAAGGTTGTGGGCTCAAATTTGCCTGTGATTGATACACATCGGTGTATGGTTCAACCCAAATTAATATTCTTTATCCCTGATGCAAATTTAACATACTATAAATTGTTGTGGTAGCCGCTGTTAAAATATAGGATCGAAACTGCCTTTAGCAATCTCGGTGGTCTAGTTGGTAAAGACACTGCTCTAGAATTGCAAATGTCGTGGGTTTGAATCCCACCTGAGTAATATGCCTTTGATATTGTTCACAGAACTCTGGAAAGTACTGAGTATACAATGCTTAAATACACACATTGGTGTAAGGGTAAACCAAAATTAGCATAATTAACTTAATAGCAGACAAAACTTTGACAGGGGCTGATTCACTTGGTATTTGAGAGGTTTTGTAAGTCTATGGATACACTATACAGATACAGATACGTCGACACGTTGTGTGTTCATGTGACGCGCATCTGCGACTATCGTATTTTGCACACACGTTAGCAATGGATATAGGAGCTCACGACGTAGAAAAACGGAAACTGTTTTGCAGACTTTAAGTTGTCTTTTAGTCCCAGATCAAAAACATTTTTCTCGGAATTGCTTGCACTGGTGTCGTGCTTGATATACGTAAGATAGAAAATTGTTAGTCATTTGCAAGCAAAACGATGATAAAATGCAGTGTATAAAACATGGGGTCTCTATCGGTCATGCTTGTCAGAAAAACACTCATGATGAATGCAAACGCCCTCCCAAGTGACACATACCTATAGTTTGCGAAACAAAATCCAATACGCAGCTGACATGAACGCAAACAGTCATCATATCCGTACCAGTATCCGCACGCTTGCGAAACCTCTATATTGTTACTATGTACCTCACTCTTACAACGTATGTATTTTAAAACTGTTCATTCATGACTTGTATCCACTTCATACCAAATACAGACTTGTGCTCATCGCTACAAAGTGTTGTCTTCTGACAAGATAAGTGGTCTTGGAAAATGTTACTTGAGGATGAATGATCTTACAGAAGACTTATCCATACCTGGAGCTTGGACTATGTGCAGAAATATGGAACTTGGAAAGAAGAAATTTGGTTACTGCCAGGCTGGAACTGGCTTCTACATCTCACAGGTAAAGTTAGTAGGCCATCCTACATGTAACTGAAATATACATGTATGACCCCACTAGAGTAATGAATCACAGAAGTGGAAGGTTGAATATATGATCCCACTAGAGTAATGAATCACAGAAGTGGAAGGTTGAATTTCTAACTCTTTGGTTCTTTCAAAAACATTTTCTATGATTTAGCAGACATTAACAACCGGTTGTAAATATTTTACTGCTACACTGTGTTTGGGGTTGAATAAAATACAATACAATACAATACAATGGGCTTTTGTATAGCGCCATTTCATTTAGACCACAGCGTTTTAGACGTACAAAAGCAATGCAAATATTACAACAAATGAACAAAAAAGCAATAAACAGAACATAAAGAAGAAAAAGATGGATTTGAACAAACCACCTCCAGATTAACTTTCCAGTGCTCTACCAACTGAGCTATCAAGCCATTTAACTTAACAAACAAACAAACAAACAAACAAACAAACAAACAAACAAACAAACAAACAAACAAACAAACAAACAAACAAACAAACAAACAAACAAACAAACAAACAAACAAACAAACAAACAAACAAACAAACAAACAAACAAACAAACAAACAAACAAACAATTAATTAAACAAACAAACAAACAAACAAACAAACAAATAGTAATAAATACCTTTCGGGTATCCACAATGTGTTTAATTTTAAAACCTCGCCTTGAAATCAATTCAAATATTTCAGAGGGAGCCGTTTCTCACAATGTTTTAAACTATTAACCTCTCCCCATTACCGTTACCAATAGTGTCCATGGTTCACTTTGAAAAAGTACCCAAATCCTTCAAGGTCAATATTTAATTCTGTAGTCATAAATAATAACATTATTCATAAATAAATTCATAAATACAGTTTCACCATTCCTATTGTTGGAGAGCGCGCCACATGGGTGTGTATAAACCTTTGTTTATGACCAGTAAACAGTGTTGAAACATGGGCGTGACACGCAAGCTTGCACCTGTGCTTATAAGACAGTTTCTTCATTCCTATTGGTCGAGAGTAACGGCCGGGACAGTGCCACATCACGCAATATGCGCGACGCGCACAGCACTCCGTTATAAGGAGTTGTTTACCCGAGGGCCTTACCATTTCATAGCTGGAGGGGTGTTGTGTTGAAAAAAATCATAAAACAATTATAATTTTTGCATTTATTTCAGTGTTGCTGTTTTTTGACCGAAAATGTATTTATGAATGGGACTCAAAGTGTGTTGAATCGGTTTTCAAATGGTGGTTTAAACCCCCAAGGCCTGGTTCTTGATAATTTACCTCAACTTTGTCTCGGTAATATTATCAAGAACCAGGCCTCGTTGGGTTTAAACCATTAGTTGAAAACCTCTTGACCACACATTGATTCCCTTAGTTGAAAACCTCTTGACCACACATTGAGTCCCTTAGTTGAAAACCTCTTGACCACACATTGAGTCCCTTAGTTGAAAACCTCTTGACCACACATTGATTCCCTTAGTTGAAAACCTCTTGACCACACATTGAGTCCCTTAGTTGAAAACCTCTTGACCACACATTGAGTCCCTTAGTTGAAAACCTCTTGACCACACATTGAGTCCCTTAGTTGAAAACCTCTTGACCACACATTGATTCCCTTAGTTGAAAACCTCTTGACCACACATTGAGTCCCTTAGTTGAAAACCTCTTGACCACACATTGAGTCCCTTAGTTGAAAACCTCTTGACCACACATTGATTCCCTTAGTTGAAAACCTCTTGACCACACATTGATTCCCTTAGTTGAAAACCTCTTCACCACACATTGATTCCCTTAGTTGAAAACCTCTTGACCAAACATTGATTCCCTTATTGAAAACCTCTTGACCACACATTGATTCCCTTAGTTGAAAACCTCTTGACCACACATTGATTCCCTTAGTTGAAAACCTCTTCACCACACATTGATTGCCTTAGTTGAAAACCTCTTCATCACACATTGATTCCCTTAGTTGAAAACCTCTTCACCACACATTGATTGCCTTAGTTGAAAACCTCTTCACCACACATTGATTCCCTTAGTTGAAAACCTCTTGACCACACATTGATTCCCTTAGTTGAAAACCTCTTCACCACACATTGATTGCCTTAGTTGAAAACCTCTTCACCACACATTGATTGCCTTAGTTGAAAACCTCTTCATCACACATTGATTCCCTTAGTTGAAAACCTCTTCACCACACATTGATTGCCTTAGTTGAAAACCTCTTCACCACACATTGATTGCCTTAGTTGAAAACCTCTTCACCACACATTGATTGCCTTATTGAAAACCTCTTGACCACACATTGATTGCCTTAGTTGAAAACCTCTTCATCACACATTGATTGCCTTAGTTGAAAACCTCTTCACCACACATTGATTGCCTTATTGAAAACCTCTTGACCACACATTGATTCCCTTCGTTGAAAACCTCTTCACCACACATTGATTCCCTTATTGAAACAGAAAGAAGAAGGTATAGCAGGGGAGTTCATAGCAGGCATACCAGGAGCCGGTGATTGGAGAGGAGGAATCTTTACTACGACTGTCCCTGATGAAGATGAAATCAATCCTGATTTAAGACGCACAGCATTGGATGACGAGTCAGCTGGAGTCGGTCTCAACAGCTATCTAGGTAAGTCTAAATTGTTCTCTTAAAGGGTAAATTTTTTTAAAACACAAAACATAATGTCCACAGATTTACATCAAACTCACACAGTTTGAAAACAATGAGGATAGAAGGCTTCCCTGAAAATAGTACTTGCTGAGGTGATGTATTTTTTGAGAAATGAGTAAATCAAGTCACAAAAGGTCAAGTGTATTTCACGAGTTAGCAGGGAATTTTAGCTTCTGTGCTTGCGTACTCCATGTAACTAGGCATTCTACGCTTACACAGCTAGCGCAAAACTTTGCCACTTGCACATAAGCGGAAAATTCTGATCGTAAGCGCAGAATTCCGTGGTAAGCAGGGCCATGAAATTGGGCCCAGATGTTTAACCACATAGACAACTGATGAATTATACACATTCTGTTAAGATGTAAACATTTCCTTCATTACCATCTTTTGTTCTTACAAGGTTTACTACACATGTTCTTTTCTGTATTACTGGTGATGTTTATGACATAGGAGTAACTATAAATATGAATAGTAAACTTGTGGGTACAACCATGAGTAAAATATCTTTTGAAGGAGTGGTGGCTCTGAAAAGAGCCGGTTTGGTCTTGACGTTTTATGACATAGCTTTAACTTTTACAGGTTTCTCAGTCACATCTGGTAAATTTGGGGACAAATTTATGGTTGCGTCTGGTGCTCCGAGACACAATGCTATAGGAGCGGTCGTTATGATTTCAAAGCATTTCGGTGGCTTGAGACAGGAATACGTTCTTAAAGGAGAGCAACCCGCAGAGTCTTTTGGTTACGAAGTTTGCTCTGCAGACTTAGACGGAGATGGGTAAGTCAAAAAATATAATACATGTTGCAAGACAGGTTCTCAAAAGAACATAATCTACCCATTAAGTAGATACACACATGGTGTAACCGCAAACCTATTATACTTTTAATGTCATTCAATCTTTGTGTTACAAAAACCAAAGAGATTTCCACATGGTGTTACCGTAACCTCTCTTACATGTAGTTATACTTCCACCATGCAAAGTTGCAAATTCTACTTAAAGACCTTTCTTTTGTTGATAAACGAACAATCCCCTTTGTAGGCATGGAGGGCCGATTGTTTGTAAAACACTCAATCGTAATAACAGATGTTTTAACCAAAATCACGATTTCTGCAAACTTTAAATTAAATGAAATAACTCCCATTATTAGTTGTTTTGCTTTCATCAGAATCAGCACAATATTTGAATGTTTGTGCAACATTGTTACAAACATTAATAATAACAATAATGATACTAATAATATCAAAGTCCTATATATCGCACGTATCTACCAAACAAGGTACTCAAGGCACGGAGTATACAAACTTTCAGAAAGATAGGTTATTACAGTGATGAATTCTGAGACCCAATTATTTTGCACTTATACTAATAAATATTTTGGGTAATTACCAATAGTGTCCACTGCCTTTAAGTATTTGATTCTGTTTTGTAAATGTTACAGTTTTGATGATTTGATTGTTGGAGCACCTATATACTACAATAGAAGTACTGAAGCAGGAGGTCGTGTTTATATCTATCTCAATAAGTATCAGAACGTAAGTACATAACTGGCTGACGTGAAGAGTCTTTTTGGTAAGGGTTAGATATTTTATAACATTACCAACAATTTAAATTACATTGCAAATGACGAGGATTAAAGTCACCTGGAAATATAATTCATTTTCGGCAAACATTAGAGTATATGTTAATGAACAATAAAATAATTTTTTGAGTAATTGATTGGAACGATTTATATGTTATAAATACAAATAGATAAAGCTGTCTGGGGGTGACCCCGCCTACCCCTTTTCTGATGTCAATCGAGGCAGACTTTGCCTCGATCGAACATCGAACACACGTACGTGCAAGTGCATGCAAGTCCTGGTTGTGAGTTTGTACCTTTCGCAAAAAGGTTTATTTCTTGCATTTTTCCGGCAATGTCGACCACGTGTATTGCTGCCTGAGTCGTCTCCATTGCTGTGTCTGGATATATGTATAAAATAACAAACCTGTGCGAGATAACAATAAAAGAAAAACTTGTTTTACCCATATACACCGATGTGTGTTAGCACCAGCACTGTATACTCACTACATAGTATGCCTGTGGATTTCTTTCACAGAGCTCGGGAAAGTACCGAGTATACTGTGCTAAAACACAAAAACATAAACAAATACACTTTACAAATACTGGTATTCTTCTATTTCTTTTTAAAAAATTTATAGAACCCGCTGCTAAACATAGGATTCAAACTGCCTCTAACCACTGGGCAATCTTGGTGGTATAGTTGGTAAGACACTGCTCTAGACCTGCAAAGGTTGTGGGTTCAAATCCCACCCGAGTAATATGCCTGTGATTTTTGTTATCACAAAATCTGGTATACACAGCGCTAACACACATCGATGTATGTGTAAAAACCAAAATGAAAATTCTTTATCCCCGATGCAAATTTAACATCTACTAATAATTCTTATTGCTCTTCTTAGGGTACTTTTCTTGGTATTGAGCCAACTCGTCTGACCGGTGTTAGAGATTCTATGTTTGGTATGTCAATCGCTAACCTCGGAGATCTCAACATAGATGGCTATGAGGGTAAGTATTAGTAGGTTCATCTTGCAACATACAAACTTAGTCATTATCAGGGGTGAGAAACTTCAAAATATTATCTGAATTCAGTTTAAAGTTTGCCGGATAAACCAAAAATTATGTTGTTTTTTTTGTGATTTTTAAACAAGTTGTGCTGTTTGATCTACTTCTTTGTAAGTGAGGATACTGAGCTGCTTGGAATCTATATCTCAAGGGTTACAAAAACTGGATTTGCCATCATTTCAATATACCTCCTAAGATCTCGATCCCAGCTTTAAACTTTTCTTGTCAGCATGGTGTCTCACCCCTGAAATATGAAGGTGGTCTTCAAGTGATTTCAATCATGACTTTTTCACAGGTGAAGTAAAAGATAAAACAACTTTACCCTTTTTTCATAGGACTCGGGGGAAAGTGCTGAGTATACAGTGCTAACACACATCGGTGTATGGGTTAAAAAAATAATAATAATAATAATAATATTCTTTATCCCCGATGCAAATTTAACATCTCTTATATCGTTGCGGTACCCGCTGCCAAAACACAGGACTCGACTGCCTCTAGCTACCGGGCAACCTCAGTAATCTTGTTGGTAAGACACTGCTCTAGAATTGCAAGGGTGATGGGTTCTAATCCCACCCGAGTAATATGCCTGTGATATTTTCTTACAGGACTCGGGGGAAAGTACTGAGTATACAGTGCTACACACATCGATGTAAAGCCCGGTTCATACTTCCTGCGAATTTGACGTGAATTTGGCGTCACACCCTCCTTTTGCAGCTATTATTGGCAAAGGAGTAGAGCAGAGTGCAACTGTTGCGAATTGTTGTTGCGAATTTGCGACGTCAAGATTCACTTCGCATTGGCATTCGCAGGAAGTACGAAGAGGGCTTATGGGTAAAAAACCAAAATGAATAACCTTTACCTGTGACTTTGTAGATATTGCTATTGGTGCACCTTATGAGAATAACGGTGTAGGTGCAGTGTATATTTACCATGGTGGACCAGATGGTATTATACAACCAGCCTCTCAGAAGATAACCCCAGCTGATTTACCAGATGACCTTCCGACAAGTCGAGATATCGGTCAAGCATTTGGGTATTCCTTGTCTGGCGGTCTGGATCTGGACGGTAACCAATATCCAGATTTGACCATTGGTGCTTTTCAGGCTGATGCTTTGGTTACATTGAGGTAAGTTAAAGTTGTTACACTGTCAAAGATCACATCCCTTGTAATAACAATACAAAGCTCTTATAAAGTGCACATATCGTAGATATGGGATCAAGGTGCCGAACAAATGGAGACATTACAATAAACAAATTTATGGGCTCAGCGGCCGATTTCACAAAACGCTAGAATGAATCTGATCTAGATTATTACCCTCCTAACTTAGGATGGGTTCAATGTGTCCTACGTCTTCAGATAGGGACCTTAACTAGTCCTAAACCCTAAGATTAATCCTAACTTAGGATGGGTTCAATGTGTCCTACGTCTTAAGATAGGGATCTTAACTAGTCCTAAACCCTAAGATTAATCCTAACTTAGGATGGGTTCAATGTGTCCTATGTCTTCAGATAGGGACCTTAACTAGTCCTAAACCCTAAGATTAATCCTAACTTAGGATGGGTTCAATGTGTCCTACGTCTTCAGATAGGGACCTTAACTAGTCCTAAACCCTAAGATTAATCCTAACTTAGGATGAGTTCAATGTGTCCTACGTCTTCAGATAGGGACCTTAACTAGTCCTAAACCCTAAGATTAATCCTAACTTAGGATGGGTTCAATGTGTCCTACGTCTTCAGATAGGGACCTTAACTAGTCCTAAACCCTAAGATTAATCCTAACTTAGGATGGGTTCAATGTGTCCTACGTCTTCAGATAGGGACCTTAACTAGTCCTAAACCCTAAGATTAATCCTAACTTAGGATGGGTTCAATGTGTCCTACGTCTTCAGATAGGGATCTTAACTAGTCCTAAACCCTAAGATTAATCCTAACTTAGGATGGGTTCAATGTGTCCTACGTCTTCAGATAGGGACCTTAACTAGTCCTAAACCCTAAGATTAATCCTAACTTAGGATGGGTTCAATGTGTCCTACGTCTTCAGATAGGGACCTTAACTAGTCCTAAACCCTAAGATTAATCCTAACTTAGGATGGGTTCAATGTGTCCTACGTCTTCAGATAGGGACCTTAACTAGTCCTAAACCCTAAGATTAATCCTAACTTAGGATGGGTTCAATGTGTCCTACGTCTTCAGATAGGGACCTTAACTAGTCCTAAACCCTAAGATTAATCCTAACTTAGGATGGGTTCAATGTGTCCTACGTCTTCAGATAGGGACCTTAACTAGTCCTAAACCCTAAGATTAATCCCTAAGATTAAAGGAAATGAAGAAATAGCCCAAAACTTGACAAGTAATTTTTCGTTCAATTCAACTAAATTTAACTCACATTTATTTCCATACTTTCTTGAAGAAAAACAAACTTGAACAATGCAAATACGGGAATTAGATATACAGGAATTAGATATAACAAATAATAATAATTCTCTTTTATTAATCTCTTTTTTTTTAACATGAAGAGCCAGACCAATTATAAGTATCACAGCGGAACTACAGCTACGAGAATCACAGATTGATCCTAATATAACAACTAAAAAAGGAGCAGAAGCGTTTAGGTAAGATATTGAGTTCTTCAACTTGTTTCTGTGTTGTATAACTGTTGATGAGATTGAGCTCTGAGGAGCTGTCAAGGAACTAAGTCTGCCAGCAACAAGATAACAAGTACCAAAAACCTATATTTCCTGTTTTAATAACTGATTTTATTTCTTCTTTGTAGGTCCTATGTTCAAGTGCAAATGAAGTACGAATGCAACGCAGATAGATTTGACGAGTCCATTCGTAAGTTAATGTCTACTTCTAGCTTAATACTCAATGCAATTTGTTTTAATCTTTACAATGGTTGTTATGTGCGTAAAGCGCTCCCCTCTCACCAAGGTGACCCCAGTTCAATTCCCCGCCATGGTCATGTGGGTTGAGTTGTGCGTTGGTTCTCTACTGCGCAACAAGGGTTTTCCAGACCATCAGTTCTTCCTCCCTTGTGAAAAACCAACTTTTGGTCTCGGGCTTTGCATCAAGGTCATAATGGGTTGATGTGGCTTTCTCCCAAAGGCGCCCTTGCATGCCTACTTCTCAAAAAATTGCGAGTAAGGATGATTAGCCTCCCAAATTATTATTATACAACTATTTGTGAGGAGTAATGCTAACCTGTTTACATCATTTCTTATTCAGGAGTTGAATATTCCATCGAAGCAGAGGAGGAGAGGCGTGATATGGGTTTAACTTCAAGAGTAATCTTTGAAGCGTCCGATTCCTATGCCATCCGTGACCAGACAATTCTTCTTCAACCTCAAAGTAATGAAGAGACTGTAGAATCAACCAGATTTTGGTTCACTCTTAGGGTAAGGTTATTATGCTTATTCTTTTTATATTAAAGGGTCTATGTACTTTTTCCTAACAAAAAACACAATGTTTGGTTTACATTAAACTTACACAGATTGAAGATTATGATAGTAGACAGCTTCCCTTGAAATTATACTTACTGAGGTGCTGTAGTTTTTGAGAATCGAGTAAAACAAATTATTTTCATCTCAATTTAAGCATGTAAAAGCGTACATGTATTAACCAGTTATGCTATGGTTTTGCTATAAATAAAGCAAAAGAAGAAATGCTGGTAATTTTCTACCTTCCATCCCAGTTAGTAGTTAATAAGCAGAACTTTTCAGAACTGAGAAGTCTTCCAACTTCCAAAAATCTACTTAGCGGTAGCAGAATATAAAGCATGAAAAGTTCTCATTCATTCATTCATTCATTCATTCAATTCACATTTTTACCTCCACAAACAAATTTCAACAAATAATACAGAACTACATTGAAATGCATACATGTAAAATAAAATACAACAAGATAATAAATTAGAGGAAGGCGCATGGAGGCAAGGCCCAAAGTAAGCCAGCTAGATGGTAGCAGCTTGCCTTTTCATAACAAAATAAATGATCAAAATGTACATGCTTTGGACAATACAAAGACGAAACATACAGACAGGCGGACAAACTACTGGAGAAAGGGACAGTGACAGAGTAAGCAAACTTAAAGGGAAAGAACAGTATAGAAACTATGTTACATGCTGGGAAATAAGGAACTTTTTATAAGATGTTTTGAACCTAGCCACAAAGGATATGAGGCTTTGATAGTCTGGTCAACCTAATTCCAAAGATGAGGACCAAGTAACGGAGAGTATTTGATGTGCGTGCAAATGGTACATGCAAAAGAACATAGTCAGCCTAGTAGGTAGATGCACACGTGGTATTGCTGTAAACCAATTTTTTTTTAAATATCATTTAAGTATTTATTGCTTTGCCCTACAGCCTGGATTTACGGATATCTTTCGCAAGATACCCTTCAAGTTAAACTACAAATTACCTGATGTGGAAGTGACGACCCCTACCCCAGGTGAACCAGTACCTGATCTCAACAAGTTTGCGATTCTGAACAGTCAGATGGATCCGTCTAAAGTTGCTGAGGTAAGTTACTGGTGTTATTACACTTCAAGTTTGAAGGAGGTTGTTATCTTTTAGTGTCCCAAGTTTTATTTGCTGCTTGTGTTATCCAAGAGATGTTGTGTCACATGGCTTGCTTGATCTGTTTGTCACTCCCTATTACTGAAGGCACTCAAGGATAATTATTGGATTTTTAAAAAATTTCCTCTTTAAAGACACTGGACACTATTGGTAATTGTCAAAGACTAGTCTTCTCACTTGGTGTATCTCAACATATGCATGTTTTTAACAAGCATGTGAAATTTTGAACAATTGGTCGTCGAAGTTGCGAGATAATAATGAGAGAAAAACACACTTGTCAGACATAGTTGTGTGCTTTCAGATGCTGTATTTCAAGACCTCTAAATCAAATTCTGTGGTCTTGAAATAAAATTTGTGGAAAATTACTTTTTTATAAAAAACCACGTTACTTCAGAGGGAGCCAGTTCTCACAGTGTTTTATACTATCAACAGCTCTTCACCACTTGTTACCAAGTATTAGGTTTTGAGCTTATAATTATTTTGAGTAATTACCAATAGTGTCTACTGCCTTTAAAGTCCTCACTTTTCTTTTTTTGCTTGTGATATTCAAGAGAATGTTGTGTCACATGGTTTGCTTGATCTGTTTTTCACTCACTATTATAATCATGGAAAATTATTGGAGTTCTAAATATTCCATTATAAATGGATAATCATAAAATCTTTCTATTCAGATATAAAGGTTAGAGGCACTGGACACTATTGGTAATTACTCAAAATAATTGTTAGCATAAAACTTACTTGGTAACGAGTAATGGGGAGCTGTTGATAGTTATAAAACATTGTGAGAAACAGCTCTTTGAAGTGACGTAGTTTTCAAGTTTCAAGAAAGAAGTAATTTTCCATGAACTTGATTTTGAGACTTCAGATTAGATTTTGAGGTCCCAAAATCAAGCATCTGAAAGCACACAACTTTGTGTGACTAGGGTGGGTTTTTTCTCATTATCTCGCACCTTTGACGACCAATTAAGTTCAAATTTTCACAGGCTTGTTATTTTGTGCATATAATGTGGAGATACACCAATTGAGAGGGTTAGTCTTTAACATTTAACAAAGGTGTCAAGTGTCTTTAACTCTCCTGATTTTATGTTTTTGATTTCTTTGTTCCAGCATTGCACGTACATGTACATGTGTTATTTGGTTGTACATTTTGCATGTTTTGAATTAAAAGCAACAGTTAGGGTTTGTATATTGCCATGATTTATTCATTTATTTGCGTTACTAATTTTGACAGGATGGATTCTCAAGCGTAGACTTCCAGGTGACCAATTATTACATCTAATTCTAATTCAATGTATTAAATATGCACCATATAAAGGTCACTAGAAATCACACACTATCACAGTTTTACTATAATCAGACACTAATTACCAAAATAGTTATAATTGTAGTAACATAATAAACAAACTTCTGGAAACTACATATCCTCATTAATCATTTTAGATTTTAGATTTTTCTCTAAAAATCTTAACATAGTCTTTCACATACATTAATGTCTCAATATCTACCTATATAAACGTACACAATTTACTACTTTTTCCCTAGAACAAAATCTGCCATTTTTTTTATTGATTTTGTTTTTGTGAGAGTAAGACTCAACATGATGCAAAAGAGGCATAGTTAACATAGTAAGGGTTCAGTATGCTGATATAATCAAGAATAATGGGGCAAACAGCTGTTGACAATGATGACTAAAATCCCTCAATACACTGCGAAAACCATTTGTTTACACCACCTATTTAATATCAAAGTCTTATATAGCGCATGTATCTACCAAACAAGGTACTCAAGGCACTGAGTGTATACAAACTTTCAGAAAGATAGGTTATTGCAGTGATGAATTCTGAGACCCAATTATTTAGTACCATACAGAGGTTTACAAGGTGCTACGGCGCATACAGCAGGCACAGCCAGGAACACCGGGGCCAACCCCTTGTCTTTTTGATAAGTGCACTTTTTTTTACATGCGTTACACAACACATGGGACCAATGGCTTTACGTCCCATCCAAAGGGCGAAGCAATGGTAAAGTGTCTTGCTTAAGGACACAAGTATCACGGCTGGGGAATCGAACCCACACTCTGCTGATCAGAAACACCAGAGTTTGAATTCGATGCTCTTAACCGCTCGGCCACGACACTTCCACATAATTGATACAGCTACGTACACTTGATTTACCCGCCAAATCTTTTTTTCCAGTTCAACAATCATACTCAATTTCTTTAAAGGTAGTGGACACTATTGGTAATTACTCAAAATAAGTATTAGCATAAAACCCTATTTGGTGACGAGTAATGGAGAGAGGTTGATAAGTATAAAACATTGTGAGAAACAGCTCCCTCTCAAGTGACGTAGTTTTCGAGAAGGAAGTAATTTGCCACAAATTTGATTTTGAGACCTCAAGTTTAGAATTTTAGGTCTTGAAATCAAGCATCTGGAAGCACACAACTTCGTGTGACAAGGGTTTATTTTATTTCATAGTTATCTCGCAACTCCGACGACCAATCAAGCTCAAATGTTCACAGGTTTATTGTTTTACGCATATGTTGAGATTCACCGAGTGAGAAGACTGGTCTTTGGCAATTACCATTAGTGTCCAGTGTCTTTAAAGGAATGTTTTTGCCAAATATATGCTCACTCTTTGATGGTTTATATGTGAAATAATGACTAAACAAGAGTGTATTTAATGAAGACTCATGTACTGATACATGATTCGTTGTAGCTATTGATACAGACATGTATGATTACAATGTTTAAACGCAGTGGACACTATTCTTGGTCAATACTCAAAATAATTTTAGCATAAAAACTGACTTGGTAATGCTGTTGATAGTATAAAACATAATGAGAAACGGCTCCCTCTAAAGTAATATAGTTTCTGAGAAAGAAAGAATTTCTCATGAATTTGATTTGGAGACCTCAGAGAGACTTTGAGGTGTCGAAATCAAGCTTCTGAAAGCACACAACTTAGTGTGACGAGGATGTTTTTTCTTCCATTATTATCTCGCAACTTTAAATAGCCAATTGAGTTATTTGGTGCATATATTGAGATACATCAAGTGGGAAGGCTGGCCAATTACCAAAGGTGTCCAGTGTTTTTAAACAGCATTAGAATCATTCACCATGTCTGAACGAATCAAAAAAAGTCAATTAGTAATCATCTTACTCTACAAAATCATCTCTGTAGTTAAATAAAGTTTATCTTCTTTTGTAATCTTGTGCATTTCATCAGGCCGTCTGAACCATCCCAAACCTCCACTGTCACAAAGATGGCGTGGTTATACAGTGACGTATACATGTTTAGCCGTGTTCTCATTGGAGTTAAAATTGTTAACTTACTGTCGCAAATTGTTAACTTACCGATATTTGATGAGATATACTGATCAATTTATTGACTAATATTTATAACAAGTACTATGTTTGAAAGCAATGTTTAACACCAAACTAGAACATTGAAGGCATGTGAAATGTCAGCTTTAATCGATTCTGCTTTTTTAAATTTTTATTCTTAATTCCATTACATGAGCTTGTGTGGCTTATAAAAGCTTGGCAATTATAATATACAACTACAATAATGTGTGATAAGCCTAGTTAATTTAATAATGGGGTTTCACAATCAGACCACTATAAATGCGTGACATGCGCTCACTTGACGTTACACTGTCATTCTAACATCATGTATAATAATTACAGACTTATACCGTGCTCATATCTGTCTGAATAAAGACACCAAAGGTGCATGTGTTGTTTCAGCCACTTTTTTTAAAGGGTCCACTCACAGGCCTGTACGCCTTTCTTAATATTTATGCATGAGGCGATTGGCGCAACCACTGCAAGTGATGGGGGACGTGGGCCCATAGCCTCATTTTGGGGAAGAAATGTGATGTCATGCATGCATAAATATTAAGAGAGGCGTATTAGGTGGTTGATATACGATGATGTATATAAGATTTATTGATTGATATACTGATTGATTTTTTCTTTGTTTCTCTCTCTACAGATCGATTTCATCAAGGCGTGTGCCCAGCTAGATGGAGAATGCATCACCGATCTAGAAGTTGCGGCCTACTTGCATCTAGACGATCAGTAAGGCCATTTTAGTTTCAATTAAGTGTCCTTACTTGGTGTATCCCACCATAAGCATAAAAAAAACCTGTGAAAATTTGAGTTCAACTGGTCATCGGAGTTGCGAGAAAATGATGAAAGAAAAAACACCCTTGTTAGACGAATTTGTGTGCTTTCAGATAGGAATAAATTAATTCTAGCTAGAATTCTTTTATTATTTTAGTGAGAAGTTACCTCTTTTTCAAAAACTACGTTACTTCAGTGAAAGTCGTTTCCCACAATATTTTATATTACCAACAGCTCCGCATTGCTCATTACCAAGTCACTTTTTAAGTGAATTTTTGTTTTGAGTAGTTGCCAAATGTGTACCTTCCCTTTAACGCTTTGTTTTAATGGATTATTTACAGGGAAAAACCAGTTCTACGTGTTGGAGAACACAAGAATCTATTTGTAACCGTTACGGTTAGAAACAACGAAGAGCCAGCGTATGATCCTAAACTGACGATAACATTCCCAGAGATGCTGGAATTCAGTAAGATTGAGGACGATGCTTCCCAGGTATTCAAAACCTCACTTTATTAACTTTGAAATTTGGAAAACTCTCTGTATCACACCACCACTTTTTCACTCATTTTTAGAAAACGTTTTGAGAACAGATTTGAATGTTGTGGTACAAAGACAAGATCTAGGATTTAGTGGTCATTTGTAAGCAGACCTATGTGATATTTCTGGTTGAATAAATGGGAGACATTTGGGATGCTTGGTGGCAGCAGACTTACTAGGTAAAATCTATTGTTCTCGGTCATGGTCGCATGCTCAGAACTACGTAAACAATGGTAATTTACCTGGTTAGTCTGCTGCCACCTAGCGACCCAAAGTTTCCCATTGATCTGTTCTTTGTATAACAAAAGAAAAGAAATGAAGTAATGAGAAGATTGTTTTCTTTTCTTGTAGCTTATTCGCTTTGGTTGTAATCTGTTAGAAGACAACACTACGGTGATAGTTTGTAAGTTGGGCTACCCCTACAAGGAGAAGCAATTCGTGAGTACTTAAAGGAGTTGGCTACTTTTTGTAATCACACGCACGCTCCTGGAATACGGGAAAATAAAGCGCTTCTGCGTCCCATATCCAGTGAGGCCAGAACAAATTTATCTTTGAAGCCTCATTTAAGTCAACCTTAAACAGCGGCTACAGGATAATCTCAATATTCAACTATTGCCCTTTTTGGGCCAACAGACATCTTAGATACTGATTTATAACCATTTTACGTTTAAAATTTGCATTTGGTTATAAATATGTCAAGTCAAAAACGCTTTTTCAGTTGAGAGTAAAAAACGGCTTATCTTTTATAATCACCCCTTGACGTCAGTGACGATTTTCCCCAAACTGTGTGTTTGAACACAGTTCTCCAACTTTGTCAAACTGAGGGTGCTGTTTTCCACATCAAATAGCTGCCAATGACATCACGATTCTTTTGTCGCGTGGGTTTGTTACACCTCACATTCTTTAGAATTTTGGCTTGTAGTGTTTCAAGGAAAAACCATTTTTACCATGTTTTAACGTGAGGTACGAGACTCGTTGAATGTTTTTTTCTGTTTCCCGTTGACTGCATCTATTACAAAAATGTAACAACTATATATTCCTGAGCATTCTGTAGCCGCTGTTTAAGTTTAAAATTTCAGAGCGTTATTAAATGGCGAACGCACAAAATTTAGAATGTAATTTTTACACTAATTTAAGGTGGAGCGTGATGCACTGACACTCACAATATGCAGAGTGCAATATGAAAACTGGGAGTAGGTTATGGGTAAATATCATGCTCTGGTTTGAGCATCTGATTGTTTTAACTGTCTGCAAGCACTTGAATTACCCTTTTTGGGATCCAATAAAGATTATTGTATTTTATTGTATTTGTAATAGCGCGTACTGGAAGATAAAACACTTAATAGATAGTTCCCTCATAATGTAAATCAGCCAGCTTTACGGGCAATTTGGAATACAATGCCATGTGTTTTTTGCGCAAGAATAACGTGCAGCACGCGCACATTTCACAAAACTCGTTGCCTGACTGGTTACTTGACACGCCTGCAAGCCAAAATGCAATTTGCCCGTAAATATAATAATAATAATAATGATTAATAATTTGGGGGGGGGGAGGTAATAATCCTAACTTGCATCTAAGAGCTGAATTGCGAAGGACGCGGCTACAAGGTGTTTGAGAAGCAGGCATATAAGGGCGCCCATCAACCCATTATGACCACAAGGAACAGCCAATGGCGGTTATGCAACTTATCGTTACAAATTGTGTTTTATTTTTGATAACAGGAAGCATTCACGTTGAAGTTTGACACAAGGGACGTTCCATCTGATGCTAGTAACTTTACCATCAGAATGTCAGCAACATCGTAAGTCACTTAATCGAGAGTATTGAAGTTTTTAAATTCAGTTTTTAAATTCAGCCCTTGTGGTTTATATTGATTTCAGGCCTTTTCATGATTGTATAGACACATGTATCTGTTGTTGTTGTTGTTGTTGTGGTTTTTTGTTATCTCCTGCCCTTATTTTCCATCATCAATATTAACCACAAAGGAAACTGACTAAGTAAAATTTTAAATGATTTTTTGGGTGAGACAAAGAATTTACTAGCGTGCTTTGCTCTACCAACTAAGCTACATGTATCTAGCCCTCTAGTGGCGGTGTCCCTATTTTGTCAATATCTTTGTTCGGGGGTGCCAGTCAGAAGCCATACAACCGTTAACTGCCGTGTAGCCGGGGATCACACCCAAATTACGATACAACTTGGGAAGCGGCTGCCAGGGGATCACCTTAAGGGGATGCGACTTTTTGTTTCAGATATCAATATAAACCACAAGGGAAACTGACTGGGTGAAAAAAAAGTTTCCATTCTTAAATTTTTCTTTAGGAGTTAAATCTTGGCGTATGTCTCATTTAACAAGGATGTTATCAGTGGTCAAAGCTGGCCTGTTTTACATTTCACTTACCTATGCATTTTTAAACATTGCATATTTCTATATTTGCTTGTCATTTTTTGTTTGTAATTTTATGCTGAATTGACACTGATTTTTATAACTTCCTTGTTAATTCTGTAATTACTTTGTGTTTAAAGAGATTTTTTTAATGTTCCTCTGCAAGCGCCATGAAGCATGTTTATCATTATTTGGATTATAATTTTATTCAGGACTAACCGAGACGCTAATCCCGATGATAACCAAGTCAGTCTCTTTGCTGAAGTACAAAGCATCACAGATATTCAAATTATAGGGTAAGTTATTGGATTTGTGTATTGTCTGAAAACCTCTTTGGTGACTCCAACATTACTGATCCCACTCATTCATTCATTCAGTATTGGTTTGTTCTTTAAAAAAACAAATTCCCATGGCAACCGTAGGTTGAATTACAGGAAAATATACTAAGACTAAAATTAGAACAAAATTACTTGTTAAAGGGTCTATGTCGTTTGTGTAGGACAAAAAACATGATATCTACATTTTTACACTAAACTTACACAGTTTGAAGATAATGATAGTGGAACGCTTCCCTGAAAATTTTACTTGCTGAGGTGCTGTAATTTTAGAGAAATAAGAACAACAATGTAATGAAAATCATTTTCATCTCTGTGATCATGAAACGGAAATTATTTTAGCTTGTAAAAGACATTGTTTTAATCATTTCTAAAAAACTACAGTACCTCAGCAAGTAATATTTTAAGGAAAGCTTTTATTTCTACTATCATTATCTTCAAACAGTGTAAGTTTAAAGGGAAGTTACCTGTTTGGTAATTATCAAAGACCAGTCTTTTCACTTGGTGTATCCCATCATATGCATATAACAACAAGCCTGTGAAAATTTGGGCTCAACCGGTCATCGAAGTTGCGAGAAAATATTGAAAGAAAAAACACCATTGTTGGATGAATTTGTGTGCTTTCAGATAGAAATAAAAGACTTCTAGCTAGAAGTCTTTTACTATCGTTTCCCACAATGGTTTATACTATCAACAGCTCTCCAACGCTTGTTACCAACTCAGTTTTTAAGTTAATACTTGTTATGAGGAATTACCAAGCGTGTACCATCCCCTTAATGTAAATCTTTGGATGTTGTGTTTTGTGTTACAAAAAGTATCCAAATCCTATAAGGAGAGACAATATTTAAATATGTAAAAGCAAATTGTTTTTCATAGGACAAAGTGTATTGCTTAGGGGTGTCATAAAGGGGGATTCGAACCCACACTCTGGTGACTTAGCACCATAACTTGAATTCTATGCTCTTAACCACTCAGCCATGACAATCTATATAAGAACTAGTTATTATTATTAAACACAATATGGTTTTCTTATGACAGTGAGACCAATAAGGAGCAGTACACATTTGAAGGAGATGTAATTGGAGAGAGTGCAATGACCTACACAGATGAGATTGGTGATGAAGTTATACATACCTGGACTGTGAGTATAGTTTAGTTGCTTGAGCAACAGTAATTTGCTATTATGACTTTAATGTACCCATGGCCAAAATCAAATTCAAGTTCTGGTGGTTAAGTCATTGTTTCTCTTCACCCAGGGGTACCTACGAGGGTACAGGTTGATATTGTGAATGAAACAGCCTTTGGAGCGGTAAAAACTGTTGTATACTCCCAACGCAGCTGAGAAACATTTTTTAAAAAGGGATTTTGGACTTATGTCCAGGGCACTAATGTAAAGCCTATTGATAGGGTTATCGTGAAATGCGCTATATAAGAATTTGTTATCATTAAAACATAGGATTCAAATTGCCTCTAGCTACCGGACAATCTCAGTAGTCTGGTTGGTTAGACACCACTCTGGAATTGCAAGGGTCGTGGGTTCGAATCCACAGGTTCCAACAACGAGAACGAAAACGAGAATGTTAACAATGCACACCCTCAGTTGGTTGGATGAGCGTGGGTTTATTCTGCAGGGAGCAATTCAACCAATAGAATGCATTCTCTTTGCGTCGTGATCGTTGCAGTGTGACTCGGCCTTAAAGGGTCTGGGTACTTTTTGTAGGACGAAAAACACCAAGTCCACAGATTTACATTACACTTACACAGTATGAAGATAATGATGGTAGAAAGCTTCCCTGAAAATATTGGTTGCTGAGGAGCTGAAGTTTTTGAGAAATGAGTAAAACAATGTCATGAAAATAATTTTCATCTCACTGATCATGAGACGAAAATTATTTTAGCTTTTAAAAACGTTTCTTTTTTTCATGACATTGTTTTACTTGTTTCTCTAAAACTACCGCACCTCAACAACTAATATTTTAAGGGAATATTTGTATTATCATTATCTTCAAACTGTGTAAGTTTAATGTAAATCTGTGAACATTGTGTTTTGTGTTAGAAAAGTACCCAAATCCTTTAAGTCTATGGAGTTTATTCATTTTTCTTTTTATAATTACAAATCTTGTGCATATTACTGGAGTGTTTGTGCACCAATGATCCCAGCCGTGGATTTCACCAAACTCATTCTAGCTTAGGATTAATCCTAGGACTTAGGACGTCTTAAGTTCCGTATCCTTATACGTTAGGACACAATGTGCCCGTCCTAACTTAAGACGGGTTACCCGTCCTAACTCGAGATAGGATTAATCCTAGTGTTTCGTGAAATCGGCTGCAGGCACTTTGAGCTCCTCCCATGGTTTCTCTGACACCCAACTTCTAACCAAACATTTCAACAGTGGGTGATAGACCTTGTCCCGGACAGTACTTATCCGTTGGTCGTCCTGTACTAATTTTGTCACGGGCCCATTTTCATGAAGCCTGCAGGCACAAAAAATTGCTAAACACAGAAAAGTATACGCCTCTCTTAATACTTATGCATGACGTCATAATTCTCACCCAAAATGAGGCTATGGGCGCACATTCCCCATCACTTGCAGTGGCTGCGCCCATTGCCTCGTTTTGGATTAACATTGTAACGTACCTTATGCATAAATAATAAGAGGGCGTATTGTTTAGAAGAATCAGGTTACCAGCCCAAATTATGTTTTGTTTGCATTGTTGTGGCTGGTGCCCAGCTCAATTTATGCTTAGCAAAGAAATTTGTCAAGCAGTATTTGCTGCTTAACAGCTTTATGAAAATGGGCCGTCGTCTTTAATCAATGTGATAGTTTAAGAGACATGGCTTGAGGTGGCAAGGTGGTTTATAAGTCAATTATAAAGTGCTTTTGATTAGCTTTCATGTGTCAACCCTGCGGTGCTTACTCGGGTGAGCCCCTGACAAGAGCTAATCGAACAATCACCCTCTCATGGTGACAACATGCACCTGGGGCCAGCCCCAAGTGACCCACTCCACAAGCAGGGCACTTGGGGCTGACCCGGGTGAGCCCTTGGAATGACGTCGAAGCTAGTTGAACGCACCCATTGCTGAATGATCTTTGTGTTATGCTTTATGCAGGTGTATAACAATGGATCTGGTATTGTCGCAGAGTCTGTGGTGACCATTAGTTTCCCTTATGAAGTAGCCAATGGTAAATGGCTCTTATATCTGACACATAAACCAGTGGTTGAAGATAACAAGGGCCAATGTGAGATTGATCCAATCTATGTGAATGAACTCCAACTTGAGGTACGTTCTCCATCAGGTTTTTATTTGTTAACTTTGTTTTTATTTGTTAACTTTGTTTTATGCATGTCGCCAGACACACAAGGCCTGAAGGCCACTTCAAGGTGAGGGCTACAATTTATTTTTGCCACGGGCCGTTACCACTGACTCCTGGAACAGGGTAACCCTTTTTACAGTCCATGCGGATGTAGGCTTGGGTATCATCCATCAGAAGCCTGGCTGGTAGCGCTGAAAGCACTACCTCATCAACTTTACAAAGCAATAATGGTTAAGTGTCTTGCTGAAGGACAAAAGTGTCACGACCGGGACTTGAACCCACACTCTAAGACTCTGCTGATCAAAAACAGCGGCCAATTTCATAGAGCGGCTTAAGCACAAAATTTGTTAAAGCACGAAAATTAACTTGCGTATTATACTCATGTTACTGACCAAAATTCCATGCCATATACATTGCTTGTGACTGGTATTTAGCTGCTGTTTACTTAGCATAACAATTGAGTGGAGTCTTGGCCAGTAATCTAATTTTACTAAGCAAAGATTTTTTAGCTTACTCAAATTTTGTACTTTAAGCAGCTCTATGAAGTTGGGCCCAGAGCTTGAATCTGGTGCTCTGAAACGCTAGGCCCTGACACGCCACAACTGTCATTGCTTTATTTCACTCAAGACACAACAATGCTTTTAGACGGTGTCGATAGATGATGTGACATCACATGTTTTGTGGAAGTGTCATGGATGAGCGGCTAAGAACACCAAATTCAAACTCTTGTGTTTGTGATTAGCAGAGTATGGTTTCGAGTCCCAGTTGTGACATTTGTGTTCTTAAACAAGACACTTAACCATTGCTTGTACTTAGATGGGACGTAAAGCTGTTGGTCCCGTGTGTTGTGTATCGCAGGTTAAAGAACCCAGTGCACTTATCATAAAAAGAAGGGTTTCGCCCTGGTGTTCCTGGATTGATTGGCTGCATATTGCATTATTAAAGGATTTGGGTACTTTTTGTAGGACACAAAACACAATGTCCACTGATTTACATTAAACTCACACAGTTTAAAGATGATGATAATAGAAAGCTTCCCTTGAAATATTAGTTGCTGAGGTGCTGTACATGTAGTCTTTGAGAAATGAGTAAAACAATGTCATGAAAATACATTGTTACATGCTAAAATAATTTTTGTCTCATAATCACTGAGACAAAAATTATTTTCATGACATTGTTTTACTCATTTCTCAAAAACTACAGCACCTCAGCAAGTAATATTTTTAGGGAAGCTTTCTATAATATCATTATCGTCAAACTGTGTAAGTTAAGTGTAATTCTGTGGACATTGTGTTTTTTGTTCTACTAAAAGTACATATACCCTTTAAACACAGTGTCATTAGAAGTCTAGTTATCTAAACATTTGAATGAAATGAATGATTTGATTCTTTTCCAGGAACGTCCAGAAGAACTCACTATCGTTCAACTGACCACTGAAGCTTCACCCCTTGTAGGAAGGTCTCAATCCCCTAATGATGAGTCCCCAACAGATGGATCTAAGACGACACGGTCACCTAAAGGTAGAAGGAGACGCCGAGATGTGGTGAATGAGGAACAAGGTGCACAGAAAAGCAGAGCGCAGGAACAACAGGGGCAGATATTGACACTGGTAACTACAACTACAATCGCGACCGTATCTCATATATAAATCACTCTCTAACCAAGCTCCAACTAATCTTTGCAACCTTCTCCACACCCGCCAGTCTTTGTATAATTTAAGATCCACTTCAGCTGTTGTATTGAATGCCCCACGATCACGTACCAATGTAGTATCTAAATTGCTTGTTACCAAGTAAGTTTTTATGCTAACAATTATTTTGAGTAATTACCAATAGTGTCCAGTACCTTTAAGTCATCAACACTTATTGATCAGGTAGTTAAACTCCGTCCAACAATAATATTTCAGTAAATTCTGTTATGGCTGAAGACGAGACAGTTCGCATGTCTTTTGTTATTTGTGCTTTTTTATCAATACTTCCATCTTTGATTACAGAATTGTTACGACAAGACGGCCCGTTGCTTTGAATTCAAATGTTATATGGAGCGTCTTGGAGAAGAAGATGAAGCAAAGATTTATGTGAAATCACGACTTTGGAAAAGTACCTTCCTCGAGGTGAGTGTTGTGTTAAGAATTTTGAATCGATAATATCAGTATTTTGTTCTGCAAATTTAAGACTGATCTGTAGGATTTGAAACTTTGCTTGGTGGAATGTAGACTGTTAGTCTAACTAAGAGAGGTTTGTGGCGTGTCCTGGCCTAGCGGTTAAGAGCATCGGACTCGAGCTCTAATGTTCAGCAGAGTGTGGGTTGGTGTGTCACCTGTGACCTTAAGCAACACACTTAACCATGATGCTTTTTTCCTTCAGATGGGACGTAAAGCCTTTGGTCCCTTTTGTTGTGTAACGCATGTAAAAGAACCCAGTGCACTTATCGAAAAAGAAGGGTTTGCCCCAGTGTAACCTGGTCTGATCAGCAGCAAATTGCGCCACAGCACCTTATAAAACATTACATGGTGCTCTAAAAAGATAAGGTCTCACAATTCAAACGTAGTCCCACATCTTGCAGGAAATACTGTATGTTACAGTGCTATGAGCGTCGCTGAGTAACGGATGCGCAACACCATGTGAATATCTCCTTGGAGTACTGTTGGTTCTGAATAGAACTGGTGGTTGACAACCCAACGTTACAATCAGTATGCTCTGATTGACTTCAGAAGAATGCTTTAAAACTGATTTGTTTTTATGTTACAGGATTACATCAATGCTAAAGAGGTGTTGGTTACGTCTGTTGGAAAAATAGACATCCTGAATGCTCCCTTTTTGACTCAAAGTAATGATGACAACGATGTGTTCAATGTAAGAATTATTCCTTTGTTTCAGTAAAATCAAGTTTCAATCAATCAAATTATTAATATGGGTCTATATTTCCATTGATCATTGCTCATGTAGCCAAACTGTAAGCTCTTGTAAATAGGTGAGATTTGAGTGACGTCTTAAAAGTAGGGGCGCGGTAACCCCAACTGTGTTTGCTTCTAGGAATAAATAATGCAGACATGTACGAACAGGAGCGCAAGTTATGAGATGTTTTATGGAAGGTCAGTAGGTTGGTCAGTTACGGTCAGTCACATGAATTCAGACATTGGTACACGAGCAGCATGATCTTGTAATGAATTCGTGTCTTAAAGGCAGTGGACACTATAGACCTTATGCACATGACGTCATTTCAGTAGGGCACCCTAAACCTAGAGGTCAAAAGGAGGTTGTTCATTGGCCAATACTGTGCGCCGCGCGTACAAATCTGTGCGTCTTGATTGTTTCGTCACCATTTTTCCTCTTAGATGGCGGCTGGATGACGTCAATGCATAAGGTCTATTGGTAAATACTCAAAATAATTGATAGCATAAAACCTTTCTGGGAAAACTGTTGCATATCCTGTTGCATATCCTGACTATTGATGTGTTTTTGTTGACCTTGTATTATTACAGTTGACAATGGAAGTAAAACCTAGCAGTGTGACCCTACCTCCACCAGAACCCTTAGCTTGGTGGATCATCCTAGTGGCTGTCTTAGTTGGTATCATCATTCTTATTATTCTCATTATTTTACTATGGAAGGTAAGTCAGATTTTTATTTTTTTATTTTTTTATTATTTTTTATTATTATTCAATGGTTTATTAAACATTTATTCAATGCCAGCAGCAGAATAACATGAACAGTTACATATCAAAAGTTTGGAGTAAAACATCACATTAATAATTAAAATGGCCTTCAATCTTACAAAAAACGGAGATGAACTGTTGGCTCTAAATGGGAAGAGAAAAGTTACATCATTAAAAAACTTAGTAAAAGTTTACATATAACAATCTATAGCTATGGTTACAGAAATGATAAATCTAGTCATGCGAAAGTTGTTGTGAACATTTTATGGGACTGCAGATTATTTTATTTAATTCAATTTTGTTCGGGAGGGGGGTAAAAGCTTTCAAATGAGCTCGTATATGTTCTCATGTTTTTTATGTGTCAAGCCTGAGATTTCTTAATCCATGCGCCATATTTTACCGCGCGAGGGCGCTATAAATATTTTTTATCACCTCCTGGGGTATACGCGATTTGCCGTGCACAGATTAATAGAAGTTTTGTCAGTTTTGTTTCGCTGTAGTTTAAATTTGCTTTAGAGGTGGAGTACAACGGCTCCTTTAAAACTCTTATTGTTCGTGATGGATTAGATGTTTGTGGACCAGTCATTAAAAAATGTTTTGGGTATGAATGAATACGATTGAGAGCGCCCTCAGGCGGTCAAAAATAGAGGGAGCAAGGCCATTTTCATTTAGCAAAAGGCATATCCGTTGGAAAATCTTACGTTGCCTTGGATCGGTCTTTGAAAAGTGTTGTAACCGGGTTTTTTTGTTTTTGGTTTTTTTTTTGGTAGAAAGATGTTGTAAAAGTAGAGTACAATGATCCACACAAACATGCCTCGAAATTGCATGGTTTTCCTTTTACCTCGTCAACTAACACGGTCTGCCATTTATGGGAGTCAAGGCCTCTATGTGAAAATTTTCTTGTGAAAATGGCATTGTTGTTCAAGTTATCAGAGTGTAGGTAAAAGGAAAAGAGTCAATGAAGTAATGCTGTTTTGCTCTTTGTGCAATTTCTGGTCTTTCAATTCAATTCAATTCATCAACATTTATTTACACCAAGGATAATCACTTTAGAAAAATCAAACGTCTGAAAGCACACAACTTCATGTGACAAGGGTGTTTTTTCTTTAATACTTATTTATAATATATATTTTTTACCCTAACTAAACATTATTTACACAAAATTCTTTGTGCTCACCAGTAAATACTACAGCTGGCCTGTCGTGCAATATTTTCCTTCTTTAGCCATTGCCACGTAGCAAGTTTTAATTGAGGTTGTCTTGGTAATATGAGTATTAATGACAATGGACACTATTGGTAATTATTCAAAATAATTATTAGCATAGAACCTTACTTGGTAACAAGTAATGGGGAGAGGTTGATAGTATAAAACATTGTGAGAAACGGCTCCCTCTGAAGTGACAAAGTTTTTGAGAAAGAATTAAGTTTCCACGAATTTGATTTCCAGACCTTAGATTTAGATTGTGAGGTCACAACTTCATGTGACAAAGGTGTTTATTCTTTCATTATTATCTCGCTTCTTCGACGACCAATTGAGCTCAAATTTTCACAGGTTTGTTATTTAGTGTATATGTTGAGATACACCAAGTGAGAAGACTGGTCTTTAGCAATTACCAATAGTGTCCCTTGTCTTTAACAGACTTTAGTTAGAGTGTAGTACCGGTAGTAACCATTCCCTATTTAGTATTAGTAATTCTTCCCTTTTTAATTTTAGTAAACCTTCCCTCTTTAATGTAGTAACCAATGGGTCCCTGTGGTTTATGCTGCTCTCACACTGTGGTGGATATGCTAGCCAATGTGCTTACCAATGGAAATATTTGACAATTGCTCAAACTTCGCAGCATTCCCCATGTCTTCGTAAGGGTTGGTAACAAATTCTCCACCTCCTTAGGAAGATTGGTCAATTTAGGAAGCGCCCCCTAAATTTCAGTAAATATTGTGAAGACAGTCATTCGCCGTCGATTTTTGTAAGCATTGTAAAGCCATTGGCAACATTGGTAAAGCGTGCGTTAGCTCATTTGCAACATTGGCAACAGTCGTTAGCTATTCGTAAGGCATCGACAAGCATTAGCAAGCTTTGGTAAGCATTTGTAATATATTCGTGAGATATTGGTAAGGAGAGGTCGAGGGACGACCGAGGGGTGACCGAGATGAAAATACTCACTATCCAATCGCAATTTTTGGGCGAATTCACTGCAGAATTCAAATATTCATATTCACAAGAATATTGGCCATAGTGTGAGAGCAGCATAAGAATGATGTATTGAATTAATTGACTGTTTATAGGCTTCTTTGCATAATGTAACTCCAATCCATTAATATAACAAGAAATCCACTGATTCTACATCTATAAATTGCCTTTTTTATCCAAAATGTCTTCTAGAAATTGTTTCCCATAAATTGTTTAAAGCCATTATACACTTTCGGAACAGAATTACAACTTACTTACAGGGTTTACAGAAGGCAATGGTGAAAGACTTCTCTTGAAATATTATTCCATGAAATGCTTTACTTTTTGAGAAAACATTAAAACAATTATCAATTCTCGACATCGAGAACTACGGATTTATTTTAAACACAATGTCATGATACGGCAAAACATGCGGAAAGAAGGGTGGGTTTTCCCGTTATTTTCTCCCGACTCGGATGACCGATTGAGCCTAAATTTTCACAGGTTTGTTATTTCATATATAAGTTGTGATACACAAAGTGTGGGCCTTTGGACAATACTGTTTACCAAAAGTGTAAATGGCTTTAAAATCACATTCCCCTGATGTAATGTGATAATAATTGTAATTGCTGAATAACTAATGCCACTATCCTTTTATTTACCCCATATCTTTTTTTATTTTCAATGCTCCATGTGCATGCGTCCAGGTTGGATTTTTCCGTCGACCAGGAACAAGATCGGGTGGCCCAGTGCGTACTAAATAAACTACCATAAATAGTGACAATATTATGTAACTAACCCATGATAGTGTGGAATTGCACATTGATTTATGCCTTGATATTTGCTTTACGATTGGTTTGAAACTCCACTGCTGCACACCATATTCTTGTTTTTGTTTAAACCTGTTTGAATTTGCACATTTTACTAATTTGTGTTTTGCTTTATACAAACTGAAACTGATGAGACCAATGATAGATTTGAAAGGTTCACCAGTCTTTTAATTCTGAAACAGATGTTTTGATGAGTTAAGATAGACTTCTGTCTCATGTTAACAACTAAACCTGTTTTTTGACAGGAAATTGAACGATGTCTTCCCACGAATGACATTGATAGCTTGGAGATAATATCTTCTTTATTATTAGAAGTTATCTCTCCAGCGAGTGGAATACTGAAAAATATAGCACTTCTGCAGCCCAGATCTTCCACGAGCGCGCATGTTATATCGAATTTATCTTCCAGTCTCACGTGCAACGCGCAAAGTTTAAAATTTCAGGACGCTATTTCGTGCACAAAGTTTAGAATGCGGAGCGTGGCGCATTGACACTCGTAATATGCACTGTTCAATTTTATAAACCACCCTCCAGTTCGAGCATCTTATTGGTGGATTATCGCGTAACATGGTTTGAGAGGGTGACTAGCCGATATTACCTCCCCGATCAATAGCACCTGGAGATGACGTCGCGCAAATAGCTCTTGGGGAACTATTACTTGTCACGCGCATTTACCACTTGCCTGAATACTCACGTGTGCGCATTGTAATTAACATCTGGCACGTGGTGATGAATGGACCAATGAGAACTTGACTCTCGGTCATGAATATTTATGAGGTATTGTAAAACTTTATACTACACCTTTGCCCGGGTAATAGTTAAAAATGCAGGACGGTTCTTTTCAGAACTGAAAAATTAACCTCGGAACATCCGATAAATCTACTCCGCGATAGTAGAATAAAGAAAGACAATTTAAGAACAAACTTTTCTTGGCAAGTAGATACACACATGGTGTTACTGCGAACCAAATTTTTATGTTTATCTTTACCATAAATACTGTTGTTAGGTTTTAGTATGGGTAATGTTGTTTACAGTGACTGTTACAAATCTCTCTCATGTGGTTTCCTCAAGGACCTGTACTTTTGCAATCTTGTAATGAAGGTCTTAGCATCTTAAGTGTTTTCAATCTATAAGCATGAGTTTCTTCTAGCGGTTCTGATTTGGAATGAATTGTCTTCTGGTTTTCTTGTTTTCAATAACTTTTCTATTATTCTTTATTGGTAAATGGAGGTTAAAAAAGTTACACATTAAATTATTCTTTCTTCCCACAATATTTTGTTTTCTTTTTCTACACAACAATACATGAGTAAGTTCAAAAGATGTTGTGTTTAGGTTAGGTTTGTGAACATAAAGCAAATTCAGGTTTGCCCTGCCTTTTTTGGTCTCTATTATATAGTTTCCCTGACAACAGAAGTAGCAGCATGTCTGACTACTCCTTGATATTTGACAAAATATTCAAAATGTTGTGGAAAAGCTTTTTCTTGAAGTTGCTCTGCACGAATTAGGGTGATGGTTTTGTGCCATACGGCAGATACAAAAAGCTACTTCAGATGATGCCTAATGATGCCTGTATTTACTGCACTAAATTTTGTATAGAGTGGTTCAATCAATCAATCAATCGTGGCCGAGCGGTTAAAAGCACCGCTATCGAACTCAAGCTGTGACCTGTTAAAGGGAGTATGGGTTCAGGAGCCATGACACTTCACCACTGCTTCATCCTTCGGATGGGACGTAAAGCTGTAGATCCTGTGTGTTGTTGTAAAAACTATTCATAAATACCTCAGACAGTTTCGCTATTCCTATTGGTGGAGAGCGCGTCACGTGCTTATGACCGGTAAAAAGTGTTGAAACATGGGCGTGGCACGCGTGCTTGCACCTGTGCTTATAAGACAGTTTCTTCATTCCTATTGGTCAAGAGCAACATCAGGGACAGCGAGTATAATCTTTCATTATGAAGGCTGCACTAGAAAGGAAGAAGAAGAACCAATCAATCAATCAATCAATCAATCAATCAATCAATCAATCATTAGAATTGTGTCATTGCTTGATATCCACAGTTTAGGAAATTGAAGTTTTAATCCATAGATTCCATGATGTGTTCTAGATATCTTCTTGAATGTCATTCCAGTTGTTATACATGTAGTTAAACGAAAATCATCATTCCAGTAACACACTACATGTAAACACGAACAATATCACAAATTTAATGTGTGTGTCTTTTAGCATTGGTGATACCATGAACGTTTGGTTTGTGTTTTTGGTGACCGTTGACCTTTGTCTGCTTTGACCTATTTCAGGTCAGGACAGAATCAAAGTGCTTTTGGCTGAGTTCCATTATGCAATGTGCATGAAACAATAGAATGTTATACAGAAATGTATAATATTTCTGTATAATATTATACAGAAATATTACACATTTCTGTATAATATTTTCCATTCTTGTTCTTCATTTTTCTCTTTTATCTTCTGTTCTTCTTCTCTTTTCAATGTAGCAGTGATGAATTCTTATCAAATGACATTGTTGTTGTTCTGTTTTGTTTCTGTAGTGTGGATTCTTTGAGAGGAAGACCATGGGATACAAGTATGCAACAGTTACACAGAAGACTGCTGGTGGTAATGCAGCTACTGAAAAGACTGCTTACTACGATGAGAAATACTTCACATAGATACTCTACACAAGTATCTATGGGTGGGTTCGATTAGCTTCCCTTGGTCGACCCCGGTCTACACCCGGTACAATCAAATAGCTTTGACGTCATTCCAGGGGCTCACATGGGTCAGCCCCAAGTACTCTGCTTGTGGAGTGGGTCACTTGGAGGCTGGCCCCAGGTGCATGACGTCACTACAAGAGCGGTGAGTGGTCGTTCGTTTAGCTCTTGTCAGGGGCTCACCTGATTGAGCACTGCGGGTTTCACCCTGGAAAGCTAATCGAACGCACCCTTAGTTTGAAATGTTGTGGTCACCTGTGTGTTATTTATTTTAGTATTCTTGATGTTTATTTCTGTTCATGACCAAACTTTGTCGGATGTGTAGGACGAGATGTGTCATGAACTTGAAAGGAAATTCAACCTTAAAGAAATGCCACTTCAATGATAAAAAAGGGACATGTTTTTGTTGATTATTAGATCCACTTGTTTGTTGTAACTGTTTTTTTTTTTGCTTTAAAGATTTCAGCATTATAGCACATTGGACCATGACATGTATCTGTGTCAATGTGGCATTAACCCTTTGGTGCACGTGGCAGTCGCTAGTGACCACCAAAAACATGTCAAATTGGACTTTTATAAACAGTCATAACTTAAAAGTTACAACCCCCATATATATACCGCCTTCATTTGGTTGTTTAGAGAGATTATTGAGCTTTCTTTTGGTGTGATGTTCAAGAGAGGGTGCTATTGAACAATTTTGAGAAAAACAGGGTTGAACACGTTATTTTTTTGCTCTCTTTTTTTAAATTAATTTGTGCACCAAAGGGTTATGCAATGTGACTGGAGGAATTGATTTTAATCATTCTCAAATTCTAAAAACTTCAGTTAGTTTTTTTCAGTGAAGGTTAATCATCAGAACTTCTGAAGATAACAGAAAGGTGAATTTGAATGAAATTTCTACTTCAATTCACTTATAATTATGCAATCGTCTTTGTGTTTATTACGTGTAAATGAATAATTCATAGCTTTTTTGATTATTCGTTTGTCTTTGGTATAACGTGAAACTGTGCGAAACAACGATTACTGAAAACAGCAAGCAAGTAATAAATGTTTGTAAAAATGCAATTTGTAGTTTAGATTATCAGTTTTTGATAATGTTGTAAAGTACCAAGTTTAATGGGTATTGCTGGGTATGCTTCAAGTTATTTTACCATTGTAAGCCCAATTTGATGCACAATCAGACCCTGGTTTATACCCGTACATCATGTGTGTTAACCACTCTATACTCAGTATCCCATTTGTATTTTGTGGTTTGGATTTAAAGGCACTGGACACTATTGGTAATAACTCATAATAATTACTAGCATAACAACTTACTTGGTAATGAGTAATGGAGAGCTGTTGATAGTATAAAACATTGTGAGAAACGGCTCCCTCTGAAGTATCGTAGTTTTCAAGAAAGAAGTAATTTGATTTTGAGACCTCAGAATTAGATTTAAGGTCTCGAAATGATGCATCTGAACGCACACAACTTCACCTGACAAGGTTAATTTTCTTGCATTATTATCTCGTAACTTCGACGTCCTATTGAGCTAAAATTTTCACAGGTTTTGTTATTTTATGCATATGTTGAGATACACCAAGTGAGAAGACTTGTCTTTGACAATTACCAATAGTGTCCACTGGCTTTAAACCTTTGCCATTCTAGAGAAGAGGTGTTTTATACATGGTTCCGATATCATGTTGACATTGATGTTGCCTGTACTTATCAAATGAAACAATGGCTTCCATCAGTGTTAATGGTAGTGAGATGGTTTTGATGCTTCCAATGTGTTTCAGTATTTAACAACTCAAACTGTTTTATTTTTATCAGTGTTACTTTAATTTGTAAATAGGATTAACAAGATACTCCTAATATTATTGTAATTCTGATGGTAAAAAGCTGTTATTAGAGTACTAGGTATGTTCTGTTATAGTACTTATACATGTATCATCTTTAAAACGGTATATTGATATAGCAGTGATATAGCCTTGATATAGCAGTGGTATAGCACGTACATAGAACTGATATAGCAGTGATATAGCAGTGAGATAGCAATGATATAGCATTGATATTGCACTGATATAACATTGATATATTATTGAATGATACAATCAGTACATACAAGTTTTTTTGCATTAATATATTAGTGATGATAAAGACACTCTTTGTGAAAACATAACAGACTAAATAATAGTTGTAACTTCTTTGTATTGATATAGCACTGGCAGTACTAACAGTAAGGAAAGCACTGATAGCAATAGAGCCAACTGTATTTGTAGAAATCAGAACAGCATTTTTGTAAATGATCCGTACTAACGTTCTGCCTTTTGATGCCTGCAGTACTAGTTATTATAAAGTACATGTGTAACACATGTTTGACTTTTGTACTATATTATCTTTTTATGTTTTACAATTTTGCGTATTTATTTAAATTCCGTCTTATAGAATTTTGAATGCATTTGGCACCTTTAGCAACAGATTGTGGCAAACTAAATTGATGTTTCAACTAGGCCTGGGCGACTAGTGCGACTAGTGTCATAGTCGCGACTATTGATTGCTTAGTTGAGTCGCAATTAGTTTTTCAACTACTCCATTAATCGTGACTTCTAAAATAATAGTCGCGACTACCTGTTGGTGAACCAATTGTGTTGCTCATGACTATTCACGGCAAAAATTTCACGCCAAGCAAATTTTGTGCTTAGCAGCTCCATGAAATTGGGCCCTGTTCACCCCAGAGAAACCTTTAACTGCACCCATCCAATTTGGTCTCCCCTCACCCTAACCTCACCCCTTTTAATCATGCTACCCCGCCCCGCTTTGATCATGCTACCCCGCCCCGCTTTGATCATGTTACCCCGCCTTTAATCATGTCACCCCGCCATTAATCTTTTACCCCTCCCTTCGCTTTTAATCATGTTACCCCGGCATTAATCTTTTAGCCTGCCCCGCCTTAGCCCCGCCCTGCCTTTGATTATGTTACCCTATAGCACTTTCCATAGCATCATCAGTCACCTGTTCCAAAGTTTCACACATAGAAAGCCGGTTATGTCTTCAATGCGCCATTTTTTATTGTACTTTTTGCAATAATCTAGTTTTACTAAAGAGTGTTCTAAATTTTTTATAACAGTATTTACCTTGCATATATTATCTCTGTGACATCCATGTTTTATTTTTACAATTAATTTGGATGAAACATAAACTTCAATTGTGCATTTTTAAATATAAATACATGTAGTTCTTTGCAGAGTTTTAAATGTCTAGGTTATGCGCATGATGTTTTTACTTAAACGAAAATTGTGATATTAAAAAATAAAGTCCTTTCTTTTGGCAAACAAACATTTTTTTGTATGTTTTCCTAATCTACTGAAATCCCAAAAATTCAGTCCATATCAAAACAACCACTTTTGTGGGTTTGCAAGTTCGCAGCTGTGCAAGTTTTACTTGTGGGGTTTTAATTTGCTCCCTGGTAATTTAACATTGTAAAGTCTAATTATACAAATTGAATATTATGCTATGAAATGATAGATGTGAACAAAAAATTGAAATTTCAAATATATTTACAGCCCTTTGAAATTGGTAAATAAATTAAAATATATCAGTAGTTACATGGTTTTTACTCCTGCCGTCGATTTCACCAAACTCTTCCTAACTTGGGATTAATCTTTGGACTGGTTCAGTTCCGTATCCAAATACATAGGACGCATTGAACCCATCCTAAGTTAGGATGGGTTACTTGTCCTTACTCGAGTTAGGATTTATCCTTGCGTTTTGCGAAATCGACGGCTGGTAATTAATTGGGGGTTGATGAACTATCAACAGTTTGTGATTATCCTAACAGTTATTTGCTACATCATCGAATATTAATTTATAGAAACACTTATGAGGCATATGTGGCAGGTAAACATATTTAAGTTTGTTGTGACACAGCGAGATTTCCAGCCAGAATCTTAGACATATCGGTTATAATTTCTTTTGTAACATCTTGGCTGGATCGAACTCTTCTTTGGGTGGATTGCAACGAAATGACCAAGGTAGTTCATGAATAGGATCCCCTTCATCTAAGACTACGTACAATCTTTTCATCAGTCGTCTTACATCATCTGAAGGTGACCAGTTTTCATTATACGTCTTATACATCATCGTTGATAATGCCGAGAGGTCAAAATGATGAAGATGTAGCTTCTTACTCGGTTTCTTGAGTCTCCACACTGAGCCAGGAGGACTTATACATTTAGCTTTCAAGAAACATTTTCTTAGATTTGGAATAGCTTCATTGAACAGAGTTGAATTCATAACAAAGAGCAGCATATCCCCCGATGCAATAGGGCCTTTTGATTTACTCTTACTGAGTTTTGTTGTTGATACTTGCATGTGTCTTAGCATAGTGGCATGTGTGGCTTGTAATAATGAATAATCATCTGTCATACTTGGAATAACTCCATGCATTTGTTTAATGAATGGAAAAAGGATGTTAATTGGCGCTCTGAATCGCAGATGAGGGTGTGCATAAAACACAGAACCAAACTCCTCCAGTGTTTCCTGTAAAAAATAGTCAAGAAATGGAAAAGTCATTTTAAAGTGGTATTCATAAACAATGTTGTTTTAAAAAGTGATCAATACAACATTTATTTCTTTGCATTAAAGGCCCTGTACACACTTGGTAATTACTCAAAATATAAATTAGCATAACCTTACTTAGTAACGAGCAATGGAGAGCTGTTGATAGTATAAAACATTGTGAGAAACGGCTCCCTCTGAAGTAACATACTTTTTTAGGAGGGGGGAATTTCTCACTAAAATAATAAAAGACTTCTGGCTCTCTAGAAGCCTTTTATTTTTATTTGAAAGCACACTTTTTTGTACAAGAAGGTTTTTTCTCATTCATCATTTTCTTGCAACTTTAATGAACAATTGAATCAAAATTTCCGCAGGCTTGTTATTTTATGCACATGTTGGGATACACCAAGTGAGAAGACTGGTCTTTGACAAACGTGTTAATCAGTGCCTTTATGGACAAAGGACGAGAAAGTGTAGATTTGTTTGATACTTACTGTAATAACGATCAACTTCCAAGCATTGTTTCTTAGAATTCTTACATGGGCAGGGTAAAGTGTGAAGTTAAATTTTCTTACTTCCACATTACACAGAGGAAGAAGCTGTAGAAAGTAGTCAAAATATAAAGCAATTAACAACAGTGATTATTATAATTAGTGAAGCTTTGTTATCCAATGGGAGACTTTGAAACGCTAGGTGGCAGCAGACTTGCCAGGTAAATGTCCATTGTTTACGTAGTTCTGAGTCTGCGCACATTACCGAGACGATGGATTTTACCTGGTAAGTCTGCTGCCACCAAGCGTCCCGAAAGTCTCCCATTGATGTATATACAACAACTTATTATTTATGTTCATAGTGATACTATGGTAGTGGAACTGGACGTGTCGTGGTAATCAAACTCTGGTGTTTCTGATCAGCAGAGTGTGGGTTCAAGTCCCAGTCGTGACACTTGTGTCCTTAAGCAAGTCACTTAACCATTGCTTCGTCCTTCGAATGGGATGTAAAGCCGTTGGTCCCAGTGCACTTATCGAAAAGAGAAGGGGTTCGCCTTGGTTTTCCTGGCTGTGGCTGCTTAATGTGCTGTAGCACCTTGTAAACCCTTATAGGTGCTTCATAATTGGATCTTGGAATTTATAACTTTCAATAACCTCTCTTTCTGAAAAAACTGTATCTACTAAGTGCCTTGAGTACCTTGTTGGTTGATAAGTGCGCTATATAAGACTTTAATATTATTATTATTAATCCTACTTACTCGTTGTAATGTTCGCTTCTGCAATCCTAAGTCATAGATAATGATCTTCTTGAAGGGCATGTGTATTTGTGCTGAAGCCACGAGACCAACACCTTCTTCTTCAGTATATTGTGAAAGGCCAGTAACTATAACAGTCTGCTGGTCAAGATCACCAAGATCTACATCACCCCATGAAATGTCCACATCAATACCTTCAAAACCAAAAGTAAAGTTATTGTACACTGGAAATTATTGGTAATTGTCAAAGATTAGTCTTCTCACTTGGTGTATCTCAACATATACATAAATAACAAACCTGTGAAAATTTTAGCTCAATTAGTCATTGAATTTGGAGATAACAATGTAAGAAAAACACCCCCACTTGTGTTTCATACTTTATCAAGATGGTCTTAGGGTCGTCTGAGAGTGTTGGGGTTACCCTGGTTATTTATTTATGTGGTTATGTCCCTCATACGGTTATTTTGATGTTTTGATGAAATAAATAAATAAATTACCAAGTTTTTATGCTAATAATTATTTGGAGTAATTACCAATAGTGGCCACTGCCTTTAAACAAAACACCATACACCCCAACAAACAAACAAGTTTAAGTAGGATTTGAAACTTTGCATGGTGGAGATAAGATATAGAAGAGTTTGCGGTAACACCATGTAATAACACGTTTAAAACATATGTGTTTACACAACCTATGGAACAAAGATTGTACATAATTTACTTGTAATTCTTTACCTTTCTTTGAGGCATTGATCATTCGCATGTAACTTGGTACTTGAAGTAGATGTCTAGGGGGTGCTTGTTTAGCAAATGGTAAGAGTAAAGTGTCTTCGTTGCCAACATGTTGAGGTGAAACGTCTTTAGTCTTGACTGAACGTTCCTTGACGATGTTGTCAATTCTTTCTCTGAAACTTGCTTCTGTGGTCTGACTCTTGGCTTTTCCTGTTTCATAATATAGATAGTGCTCGTTAATTTATTGTTGTTTTAATGGTAATTTGATTAATAACATGTTTAGGGGAAAAAATTACAATAAGAAACTAATACAAATATGGAGCACTGACTTGGGTCCAATTTCATAGAGCTGCTTAAGCACAAAAAGTAACTAAAGCATAAGAATGCGTACCAGAAATAGGTTACCGGCTAAACTACCATGTCACATGTACATTTTGTGACTGGTATCCTGCAAATTTCTGTTTAGCAGACAAATGTTGAGCAATATTTTCTGCTTAAGCAGGGCCAAATTTCATGGCTTTGCTTACCGCTGAATTCTGCGCTTACGATTACAATTCCCTCACGTGTAAGCGCCAAAGTTCTGCGCTAGCCTTGTAAGCGTAGAATGCCTGGTAACGTGGAAAATGCACGCGCAGAAGCCACTAACCCAGGAAATACGCTTGCCACGAAATTGGGCCCAGCTCTATGAAATTGGGCCATGGCCTAACTGAAAATATGAAAATTTGATTTCAGTGTTGATTTTGAACTATTAGTTGAATGTTTTAGCAGTTTCTAAAATACTTAATATTGGTGACATGTACATCCTAATTGTTATGCTTATATTGATCTCAATTTGTCTGGAATAAGCTTGCCTTTTTTTGGTTCCTGGAATGCAACATATGTTGCAGAGAAAAGGAAAAGAGCAATTCCACATATCATTAGGTTTGTCAGCTTCATAAGTCGCATTGTCTGCAAAACAAAACAAACTCAAATTAGTTCAAACCACAACAGCAAAAGTGACAGAGTGTTGTTGAATTAATTAAAGATGCTATGTCAGATTTTTGGCTGATTTGACCCAAAAGGGTTGATGGGGGTCGAGAAAATTACAAGCTTTCATTTGAGCCATTGCTTGAAAAAGTCGGCCAATTATTAGTAGCAGTGAAATAAAGTGCTCAAAATTAGTTTTTGTCGGATCCCGACAATACATCACGTGACTAATTCTTATGTGTTTTATAAGAAACGTTTGAAATTTTTGTCATGGTTCCTGACCATTAAAAGTTAAACTTGTTTTCGTTAGAGCGGGTGATACTCTGTGAAATACCATTCACTCAAAAGATCTATCTTATAATGTTTGGGGCCAAAAATCTGACATAGCATCCTTAAATTAATCAAAATGCCAACGATGTTTTGAGTTTGTCCATGATTCTATAACTTCATGAATCAACAATAACTTTTGTTTTAGTGTCCATGGAATTGGAGACAGGGGTTAGGCATAGACATCTTCAAGCGATGTACACATTGAAAAACAGTTCAGTACAGAACAACTTACGTATTGGAAGTAGTCCCTACTTTGAGAATCCCATGATACACAGAATAAACCAACTAACTAGTATTTTATAACAACAGCTCACAAAACAACACAGTCGATCCACCGAATCAAATGCATTTTAGCATAAATCATCGTCTGGGAAATTCTGCTTAGCCGAAGATGGTGAGTTTTCTAAACTTCTGATAATGAGTGGGCCTACTATATAGATGACACAAATGTCTGCTCTTGTTTGAACTACCTCAATTGGCTGAACGTGTGATGTGGAATATTTTAGCATAGCACACCCTAAAGTAAACTTACTCTTTGCACTATGTGTATTTGTATTTAGGCTTTATGTAGACTGTTTCCGAGGTTTGCAAACGTTGTATTCTGTTCGAGCGTGTACCCGGATGATTGTAAAGTTTCTTTTTCTATCTTGTGAAAAAATCTTCATGAACTTTTATGAGCATTCCATAGATCCTGTGGGATAACTTTCCGCACGGCGCCACCACTTTTTCACTCATTTTTAGAAAAAGGGATATATCAATCAGGTAAATAAGTTCCTACATTATTTCATATCAAATGAAAAAGTGGTGGCGCCATACGGAAACTTTTCCATCCTGTGGAAATACTTAGTCAGTTTCTAGGTCAATGAAGAAAAAGGGTGATGATAATGAAAGACAGAGAAGTAATTTTTAGGTAGGCCCCCTACTTTTTAACTTACCCTCATTTTGATATTGTTGGTTTCTCTGGTTAATTACGGCACTGCGTACCGTGTCGGCCTACTGAGGGAATGTGTGATAAGGCATTCGTATGTAAAGTGGTGACTGTCAAACTCAACAATCATGGAGCCTATGGAATGTAGAATGAAACGACCAGGAGTTCAATCGTATTGAACTTCCATTGATTATTCTTTCAACCATAACCACGGTTCTCGTTGTGTACGTCACATAAAAAGCGCAGTTAAAGGAACACGTTGCCTTGGATCGGACGAGTTGGTCTATAAAAAGCGTTTTGTAACCGTTTGTTATAAAATGCATATGGTTGGAAAGATGTTGTAAAAGTATAATACAATGATCTACACAAATATGACTCGAAATTGCGTGGTTTTCTGTTTACCTCGTCCAATAACACGGTCGGCCATTTATGGGAGTCAAAGTTTTGACTCCCTCCCATAAATGGCCGACCGTGATAGTTTGCGACGTAAAAAGAAAACCGTACAGTTTTGAGTGATACTTGTGTGGATCATTATATTCTACTTTTAAAACATCTTTCTAACCATGTCCATTTCGTAACAAACGGTTTCAAACGCTTTGTATAGACCAACTCGTCCGATCCAAGGCAACGTGTTCCTTTAAAAGGTGTATTAATAACCAAACTTTAGTATCACCTGATGTGCAATTTGCAACAACGGCTAGCCGGCTGTTATATAGGCCTATGTTTATAACAAGTTTGTGTTCACAGTCAGTGCACTAAAATGTAGGCCTGTTACAAATTGTCAAGTACCCAAAACTTGGTCGGCCGTTGGCAATTTTTCCAGAGTTTTTAAGGATTCCTTTTTTGAAAAACCTATTTAGAAGAAACAACTTTCTCATTGGAAAGCACTACTTCGACAGTGGAAATTGCGTAGCGCAGAAATGCGCGCTTTCATTCTGAACAAAAAATATCACGCTTCCGTGAGCGTCATCTAATTCGTTTTGTTGTTGCTGTTGTTTATGCCTAGATTGTGAATGTAATTACTTTTAAGATTTGGTGGGACTTGGAATCTATGAGGGATTGTTGAAGATTATTCCATAATTTTACTGTCTTGGAAAAAAGATTGTTCGTATATATGGTAGATGAGATGCTGGGTATTTTGAATTGATTGTCGTTGCCCTCTTGCCCTCTTGCCCTCTGTGGTATAGATTCTAAAATGTGGCTGATCATCTTGTAAAGTGTTGTTAGCTGGTGAATCTGAAGTGTGTTCGAACCACAGACATAAAGAACCTACACAGGGATACGAGCATGCTGGAAACCTCTGAAAGCCTGCTGACAGTCGGCCACCTGTTATATAAGGAAAGAATCTGTTTCAAAATGTTCACTCTGATTTGCAAAATTCTTCATGCTCAAGCTCCCTCGTACCTTGCTAATCTGATTCACTTACATGGTATTCTGATGCACATAGCCATCGACTTAGTCTTGGCCCAAGACGATGGTGCTTGATTCTGGATATACTACGCGCGGTTGAATCGCCAAAGCGCGCCCGCCACGGTATGATTTAGTTACGTGGACGGCTCGAAATCTAGACTACACTCTGCAAGTCAACCGCGCGTAGTACACTATCCAGAATCAAGCACCATCGTCTTGGGCCAAGACTACCATCGACTCCGCTCCTCATCAGATTTGACCCGGCCTAGATCCCGGAGGAAAGCCGGGGATATGGCCTTTGCTGTTGCTGCACCGCGCTTGTAGAACGCGCGGCCAGCGAGTCTGAGAGGGGCTGCGTCGTTGGCTGTGTTTAAACAACGCCTCCTCAAGACCTTTTTATTTCCAGAACCATCCCAATTTGCTCCTCTTTTTGTTTCTCTATTATAGCCTGTCGTTGGTCTGTTTTTTTTTTGTTGCCCTCCCTTTGTTAATGTTAGGCGCTCTGTTCTTTGTATAGCGCCTTATAAATGCTTTGTATTATAGTGTACGTCTTTTCTCCTCCTCGCATTGACCACCAGAAGAGGAGCCTATTTCCTCCTCCCCTCCCGACGGCCGCACAGGGGGCGGGGGGGGGGGGGAGGAGGGTTACGTTTCCGACGCAACTAATTTCCCTTGGCATTCGGCCTCAGGAAATAGGTCTCTCCTGGTCACTCACAGTCCCTTGGGGAATAGACGTACACTGGTCCTTTGCTACAAAATTTACGAGCCTGGATTGTTTATTTGTTATCATTGTGTGGGACTGATTTTGTGAGCTTTCCCACTGAAGTTAAAAAACTAACAACCCTTGTGCGACATTATGATGAATTGGTAATCCTGATCACCTTGATTGGACAAGATAGCACCCACAATATCATGCGCTGTATGGGCATTTTCTCCTAGGACGTCGTTCAATAAACAAGGATTCCTTCTTGGTCTGTCTTGGACAAGATTTGACAAGGGACCCTGGACACTCCAAAAAATGGTGTCCTTTCACATGAGGTACATTTTGTAAAATCTTACAACCATTGCTACAATTTAGCAAGGGACCCTTGCTAAATTGCTTTCATGTGAAAGGGGCTTTAATCGTTAACTCGCTACCAGTCAATATGTGTATGAATAGTGTACTTCAGGCCCAGTGACCAGCAGGGGTAATAATGTTGGAAGCGCTTTGAGATCACCCTCGTGAAAAGCGCTATATAAAAACTGACTATCGACTTGTACACAAGTCTACCATTGGCTGGTTGTTGACACGAATTGCGAATTAAACCATGAGGGCGCTATTGACTCAATTTCTTCATTTCTTCGTTCGACGATTCGGTATTACTTGTCGAAATTCTTGGTTTTTCCCCCAGAGCCCAGTAAAAAGTTTACAAACAAAATGTTAGCTTCAATGTTGAAAGAACACCAGTCAAAGCAATCGTCTAAGAAAGATCAGCAAGGTAGGCCTATATAGGTTATTTATAAATTTAGGTAGAAGAGGTCATTTGTAAATGTAATCAAAATTAAGTCATGACGCCCATTCCCATCTTCTGCTTCTCTACTTCTAAGTTCTAAGGTGATACTCGACAATTTAATGTCTGTAATTAAAGTGTAAGTGTAAGTTGTACATATCATCATAGATTTCTCTTGACAGAAGGTTGGATCACTTTCCGTATGGCGCCACCACTTTTTCACTAAAAGAGATATCTCATTGAGGTAAATTAGATACTATTACTAAGTATATCATTTCATATCAAATGAAAAAGTGGTGGCACCATACCAGAAGGTTTCCGGTTTTGCTGTCCCCCCCCCCCCCTGTTCAATCTTCCTAATTGGGTAAACAAAATTAAATAAATAAATTCCAAACTCCCACCATAGAGCAAGGTTGCTCTATGCTCCCACCAAACCTTCAAAAGTAGTTACATTCACAATCTTGGCCTAAACGACAACAACAAAAAACCGAATTAGATGATGTAGGTATGTGACAATCCTGTGCATTGCAGTATATTTGTATGGGCCGCGGCGTCCGTAGCGTCCGTGTCACCTTCAATCGTTTTTGGATAGATCACGTCCGAGTATTGCTTTTGTTGACACTTCGTTATGAGGTTTTATTTTAACCGTACCCGGTCGATTTTTTTTTTAACACATAGAGGACATATTCAGCTTTAACCTCGTCCCCAAATTTTCTGGACGCGACATCATAAAGTTTTGAAAAAAAATTACTAAAAAAAAAAAGTTTGATCTTGTTCGTCAAAACCGTTGATGAATTACTAAAAAGGTGAGTGGATCGCTTATTAAACCCCAAGAAGTGATTGATGTACTTGTTTTCTACCTTTTGGCCAAATTTGAAGAAGATTGAGTTTTAAGCAGTCACCTTTTTGAGATTTACAAACGCCGATGTCATCCCGAGAATTGTAACGTGAAAGGTCAATAGATGGAATTTTCAGTCCGATAAAACATCTGTTTAAACCCAATAAACATCGACAAAATACACAAATTTTAAGTTTAATATGTGGTTTTATGTGTCAACAAGTCATTTTTCACATTATATTTGCAAACTTAGCTTTGATAATGCTGATGATTGATGATTTAAAAGCCTACCCTGCTCACCAAATTTATGAATGAAACTGTCTATGCAGGTCACATGACTGGTATGAAGCGCTCTGATTGGCTGATGCTCAGTGTTTGCAAAACATAGCTATCTTACTTTCGTTTTTCATGGCCCTTTTTTAAAGGTTACCAGTCCAGTATCAGTGATTAACTTCTTAAATATTATTTTGATTTGATCCAGGATAATAAATTCCTGTAGACCTAAGAGTAAGGGCTAAAAAGAGAAAAACTTCCACGATTTTAAGTAGTTCCTTGTAAAATAATGTTATTATTATTATTATTAAGTTTTTTTTTGGTCATCTGATTTGGGAAAGTTTATCATATTGTTTATTAGTTTATCAAAAAGGGTAGGATGTGTTACACACATTTACAAAAATTGTATTAAGATATATAGTATAGCCATATATAGGGATGTGAAATGGAATTTCGAGGGGGGGGGGGGTTGCCCTAAAAAAAGAAACTCTGTTTTTGTTTATGCCCACACCCAATTATTTATTTCTTTCTTTTCTTTTTGGAAAAAATTCTGAAAGTTATATGGATTAACCATATTGCTCATTCAGTCCTAAAAGACATCCTCATAGAAACCATCTTTGGGCGTAAGATTAGCCACTCCTGGTACGATGAACACACAGCTTCAAAGACAACCTTCTAAGGGAAAGTGGAAAAGCTGAAAACAAGAAAGGGAAATGGTTATTGTTACAGGATTGGGTACTGGTCAGTAGATGAAACATATGAGGATGCAATAGATTATGACGTCACTAAGTTTGCTCTGGCTGCAGACTTTGTTTGTGACGACTTGGTTATCTGCTAAGAAACTGACCTCTGAGCATTGTGTTGATTATTTCTACATGTAGTAAGCTTTTATTTTGATGTCCTTGTTTGCCATTATTTGCACTCTAAGAGATTGTGAATGAGGACACTTTTGTAATGCATTGATTTTTGTACACATGGCATTTCTTTTTTTTTTTTTTTTTTTTTTTCCTGTCTTAACACAAACAGATATACTCCCCAACACCTGCCCCAAATTAACAAACCATTGTCTTGGCCTTATTGAGCATTGTTTTAGCTTTACAATGACACAAAGTTTGTTAAAAAGGACCCCAAAATAAGAAAGCTACGGACTTTGGGCTTCGGCTTGAAAATTGCCCGAAAATGGGTCTGCGCGGTCACAGCTCAAATCCTATGTCCTATATAGTTTACCATTAAGACGATGGCCGCAATTAGCCCAAATTCACGCCACTTAAATGGCCATAACTTTTTTTTTAAGAGTCATAGAGCAAAGTTCTTTGCATCATTGGAAAGCTATTGGTAAGGGCTTTCCAGTGATACTAAACTTATAAGCTCTTCTGCAACTTCAATTTTTTTGTCACATACCTAGATGATGCTCTCCTGACCTTGTTAAGTTTCCCAGCGCCGGAAGCTTCAGTCAGGAGGAAAATCTTATCTACCAAGTACCAAGTAACAAAAGAACAGGATTTAGCACACATAATTGTATGTGGAGGTTATTTGGAAGTATTGTCCATGCACAAAAGCAAGGATTCACTTTCATTGATCAATTAATTTATATTTTGTAAATTTTATTTTGACAGAAAAAAGGCGTAAAGAGGCAACAGCATCTGCCATTGCAGTTACTAAAGCCTTGGTTGGGAACGTCAACAACAGGTGAAGTTCTTATTCTTCCTAATTGTTTGCACCTGTAAAATTTTCTGTCAGACATCCATCTACGAAATTAGAGTATGTGACATGGCCAGATTGGCAAGTAGTGATTTCCATCATGGGTGCAAGGAATGTAGCCCACCTTGTTGGGTTGTTTTGGTTCTCTTTTAACATCTGCGTCTATGATAAGACTGGTGTTAAAAAGAGAGACATAACGGCGCAACAAGGTAGGCAAGGAATTCAGCCAATCTTTGCATAATGGAGCAGGGGTGGATTTTGCAAAAAGTTGAGACCAGTCTTACCTTGAGATAAACTTAGGACTAGCCTTAAGTTATAATATCTCCTAGTCCTAACTCTTTGTGAAATCGACCCGCTTACCACTAGACAATCTCTTGGAAAGACATCTATTCTAGAGTGGTAAAGGTCATGGGTTTGAATCTCACCCAAGTATAAACCTGTGGATTTTGTAACAGGTTTTAGGATTTGGTGCTTTACACATGTTAGTGCTTGAGTTCAGCCAAATAATATTCTTTTTATTGTTGTTTAATTTCACAGAGTATCCATGGCATATTCAAATGAAAAGCGACTTGACACCGAAGCTAGACATCTACAATCTAATGCAGCCCAGTTTGCCAAGCAAAGTATGCAATGGTTGTCTCTAATAGAAAGTTTCAACACGGCACTCAAGGTAAATATCCAACTAGCTCAACAAGGTGGGCTAAATCCAAATGCATACTGTCCATGCATATCATACATGCATATGATGATTTACCCTTCTGATGTACAACTGGCTAGTGTGTACTAAAACTTCATTTGGATTTTATACCGAATGGATATTTGTTTGTGATCAACTTGCATTTTTTTGATATAAACAAAACTGAATTGGCTGCAAGAGATGTCAGATCAGGGGTTGTATTCACATAGATGGTCCTAACTTAGGACTAGTCATATGACTATTTAAAAACTTAAGGCTAGTCCCAAGTAAGGAGGACTAACTCATCCTAACTCAAGATAAGACTAGTCTGAACTCTTTGTGAAATCCACCCCTGATCTTCTAAACAAACCTCGTCGTTAGGCTGATTTAGCTGGAAGAGATGTCATACTTGTGTCAAGTCAGGGTTTGATTTCACATTTATAGTTGTGACTAAGGACTAGTCCTACGACTCTTTAGGACTTATTAAAATCTTTAAGGCTAGTCCTAAGCCATTTCCCACTCAAGATAGAATAGTCTTAACTCTTTATGAAATCCACCCGGAATCTTCTAAACTAATTTTGTCGCTAGACAACAAAATCCACTCTGAGTCAAATTACTGCGATCATATTCTGAACTTGCTAATTGTATGAATGATAACTTATTTATGATTTAATTGCAGGAACTTGGTGATGTTGAGAACTGGGCTAAGAGTATAGAGGTTGACATGCATACAATATCAAGTGCACTGGAATATGCATTAAAAGGTTAGCTGCTCATTTATTCTCAATAATAACAATAATAATAAAATAATAATAGTAATGTTGAACATTTCTAGTGCGCCATGTCTGTCAATGATGTTACTCCTGGCCAAAATACCAAGAAATCAGCTAATACACAACGACACAAGACAACCAAAAGCTTGAAGGCTATTGTTTCCGAAATAGATATGTGTAGCAAGCATTTATATTATAGTGCTTTTCACACCCGAAGGGCATCTCAAAGCGCTTTCAACATTATTCCCGCTTGTCACTAGGCCTTAATTCATTCTGTATAGGATAATGCCCGAGGTGCGCGCCATTATTGTGTAAGAATGGCCCAAGGGGGAAGCCCGAGGGCCATTTGTACCCACGAATGGCGCGTTCACCAAGGGCATATGCGACTTAACCCACACCTGTGACGTCATGCTAATGTTAAAATCGCTCCATTATTTCGCACGAATGGCGCGATATTGTTTAATTTTTAAGTCAATTGTTTGTATGTATTACGTAAGCTTGTTCACTCCAGTGAACACCACTGGTGGTGTGTGAACAATGGACGAAGACCAACATTTAGGAAAATATGCTTGTTCCTTCGATAGTGGCATCATAGATCGGGAGCAAAAGTGGCAGCAGATAAGTGATTTTGTTTCTTGACTTTAAGTAAATTTATACAAGTTAGTGATAGAAACAGACTATCAGATGATGTTGTAGCCGACTTTCTTGGTCTACAAAAAACCCAAAAGGTTAAGATAAAAGAAGTGACCTACCCGCGTACAAGCCTGTAGTTTCAGATTTGTTTTTGATAAACAAATTTAAGCTACCTTTATGATCAACACTTTTCAGTTGAATTCCTGTTATTTTATGATGATATTGAAAAAAGTATCTATGGACTCACTTAGCATGTTTGTGTATGATAAATTAAGCATTTTGAATCAATAAAAACAAAAAACAAAAAAACTGGTTAAAATGAAATTGATTTATCTGACTTTAAGACCTGGTTAAATTACTGTTGTAGTTATATAATTATTTTTTAACATCTCAGCTAAATAATAATTTAATAATGTAGCTGTTCACTTATGGAAAGTGTTAATGATAATTTTGCAATACATACATATGTAGCTCTATTAACCTGTGTTAAAAATCATTAAAAACAAAATAATATATGGTCCATGGCGTCATTGACTTCATTTACTTTATTCCCTAACTCTTTTATGCACAATGGGTGAATAGATGTACCCATCGCGTCATTCGTGCAAAATAATGGAGCGATTTGACAATAGCATGACGTCACAGGTGTGGGTTAATTAAAAGGAAGGGTACACTATTGGTAATTGTCAAAGAACAGTGCTCTCACTTGGTGTATCTCAACATATGCATAAAATAACAAGCCAGTGAACATTTGAGCTCAATTGGTCATCAGAGTTGGGAGAAAATGATGAAAGAAAAAACACCCTTGTTGGATGAATTTGTGTGCTTTCAGGTAGGAAAAAAAGACTTCTAGCTAGATGTCTTTTATTATTTGAGTGAGAAATTACCTCTATTTCAAAATATTTTATTCTTCAGAGGCAGCCAGTTCTCACAATGTTTTATACTATCAACAGGTCTCCAATGCTTGTTACCAAGTTTTTAAGTTAACATTTGCTTTGAGTAATTACCAAACGTGTACCTTCCCTTTAAATCATCTCAGCTCCATGGGGAGTATACAACCTTAATCAATCAGGTACCCATTTACCCCTGGGTGGAGAGAAGCAATTATAGTGAAGTGTCCTTGCTCAGGGACACAAATGTCATGATCGGGATTCAAACCCACACTCTGCTGAACAGAAACACCAGAGCTCGAGTTCGGCACTCTTATCTGCTCAGCCAAAACACCCTACAAGCAATGTTTGTAAATGTATGTTTATACTGAAAATTAAAAATGAGGCCCTTTCTAATACAGTCTGTAAGCAGTAGTCTACAAAACAAACTGTTTTAAAGGCAGTGGACACGATGGGTCTTTCGGGACGCTTGGTGGCAGGAGACTTACCGGGTAAAAGCCGTTGTTCTTGGTCATGTGCGCACGCTCAGAACTACAACGGAAATTTACTTGGTAAGTCTGCTGCCACCTAGTGTTTCAAAGTCTCCCATTGGTAATTACTTAAAATAATTATTAAAATAAAACCTTACTTGGTGACAAGTAATGGAGAACTGTTGATAGTATAAAACATTGTGAGAAAAAGCTCCCTCAGATGTAGAAAAGTTTTTGAGAAAAAGTAATTTTCCACAAATTTGATTTTAATACCTTAGAATTAGATTTTGCGGTCTCGAAATCGAGCATCTGAAAGCACACAACACATTTTCACAGGTTTATTTTGTGCATATTGTTGGACGCACCAAGTGAGAAGACTGGTCTTTGACAATTACCAATAGTGTCCAGTTTCATTTATGTATAGAATGACTTTATTTGTTTTTCTTATTTTCTTTTTTGTAGATACTTGATGAGAGTCCAGTTCAACTATTATCAGCAACTCATCGTAGCCAAAGACTGTAAATGGAGAAATAGTATTGCAATGAAGAAACAGACGCTACGTGTCAAGGATTTCAATTCATCACGATTTATTTTGAATGTTTGATATCAACAAGACCCTCCAAGTTATTTGATCATATTAAATCCCAAGACTACAATGTGTATTGACGCGTCACACGCGACGAATGATGCCACGCTCACCATGTTGGTGGTCAATAGGTTTACGTGTAGAACGTCGCGTCACCTAAAATGCGCACTGCACTGAATAACACACATTGACATTGATCACCAAAACGGCGCATCCAAGATTATTCTGATGATGACGTCAGGTGAATTGGGCCAGTAGTCTTTTAAAACATGTAGTTGCTAATCAAAAGTCTATACAATCATGTACATTGTATAATATATGTTGACTAACAAGAACTTACAATTTGTATTTTAGGGGGGGGGGGGCGGGGGGCTCTATTTAAAGACAGTGGACACTATTGGTAATTGTCGTTTGTCAAAGACCAGCCTTCTCACTTGGTGTATCTCAACATATGCATAAAATAACAAACCTGTGAAAATTGGAGCTCAATTGGTCGTGGAAGTAGTTGCAAGATAATAATGAAAGAAAAAACACCCTCGTCGCACAAAGTTGTGTGCTTTCAGATGCTTGATTTCGAGACCTCAAAATCTAATTCCGAGGTCGTGAAATAAAATTTGTGGAAAATTACTTCTTTCTTTAAAACTATGTTACTTCAGAGGGAGCCGTTTCTCACAATGTTTTATACTATCAATAGCTCTCCATTGAGAGTAATAACTAAGGCAATCAATGTGTCGTGAAGAGGTTTTCAACTAATGGTTTAAACCCGAGGCCTGGTTCTTGATAATTTACTGAGATGAAGTCGAAGTAAATTGAAAAGTAAGTTGAAAACCGATTCAACACACTTTGATTTCCATTCATAAATACCTTTTTGCTCAAAAAACATTAACAACTTGGGTAACAAAATAAAATAGTTACAAAAATTATAATTGTTCAATGATTTCTTTTAACAAAACACCCCTCCAGCTATGAAATGGTAAGGCCCTCCATCGCCCTCGGGTAAACAACTCCTTCTAAAGGAATGATGTGGCACAACTGTCCCGGCCATTGCTCTCGAGGTGCAAGCTCGCGTGTCACGCCCATGTTTCACATTACGTGTCCGGCCCTCTAAAACCCGACCCGACCAAACCTTGTATCTGGTCGGGTCGGGACGCATACTTTTGGAGGTTTTTAAAGTGAGAAAAATCAGCTGGGAGTTGGGGGATTAAGATCGTTATCACCACTAATCCGATAAGGTTTGACAAAGCCATCCTGCCTGAAGGAATCCATGTGGATTTATTTCAATTGAAGACTAAGATATTGATTGTTACAATATTTAAAATGATTAGAATTGTAAAAAGTTACTTGGTTTTCTTTTTTGAATGGTAAAAATCCATCCATGAATAGCAAAGAACGGTTATTGTTTGTGTCGACTTTCGTTCCGCCGGCTACGCCGTACGTGCGCACTAATACTGTTTATAGATAAAGTAGTGCTGCTAGGCCCTGTCCGTGACAAACATGCATGCGAACGTTTTTTAAAGGCAAACTTGTTCTTTCAATTAATTTTACAAAATAAAACATCTGGAAGAAGTTCTATGAGTGACAAATAACTTGTCTTTTTAACCGCTGCACTGGCCCTCGAACGTCAGCAAACACGAATAGAAATAGCACCAGATTTCACGCACAACAGCAGATTTCAAGCCCACTAGTCGTTGTTCTTTGCGTGCGACACAAAAATACAAGAAACTTTGAACGCTAGAGGGCGCTTCAGAACAATGCGATAGCGTGAGATTAAACGCCCTCTATTGGTAAATTTACGCGAACTAGAAACACACACGCCTTGAGAGAACGACTTGACGTGTCTGCACATGCTCCCCCACGATGCATGCATAATAGTATACCTTACATAACGTACATACATACATCATGTACAGCATAGTCGTCGCGCACATGGATATATATCTTTCTGTCAACATCGCCCAAAACCGAGCAGTTGCGTGGGAATTTTAGCGTCTCTACGACAAACTACACAACCAGCATGACCAATAGTAGCCGTATGAACAAAAATATTATTTCATTGTGTATTGTAAGATTTGTTCTTTATTTTGTTTATTTTGTTCAGTTAGATGAATGCTTTCTTTTTCTGTGGGTTAGTTTTTAGTGCATATTGGGTATAATAAATACGATAGTTAGGAGGCAATCGATTGAAAATTGAAATGGACAAATTGGAAGAACTGTTTTTTTGTCTTTTTTTTTCCAAATTGCCGTCGGGCCCTTCGCAACTTTTTTTATGATTGCCTTGATGCCCTTTGAAATTTTTGAAAATTGCCTTGGTGCCCTAAATTTTTACACACAAAAAAGGCAAAAAAAACCAACTAAAGTTACTATAGGCTGTACTATGTTTGCCCTAACACTTTAGCCCGCTTCGCAAATTTATGTGTCTGCAGTTTAAGCGATTTTTAAAATTTTGCTGTTAGATACTAAATTTATGGACTGCTATGCAAAATTTTGATTTAGCTATACAAAAAAAAAATGCGTAACGGTCCATGCAAAAATACTGGACGAAATCGTTCCCTGGTAAACTTAGAATGCTTTTAATAAAAGCTGGCCAAGAGCGCATGGGTCTTGTAACGTTGTTTTGCGTCATTTCCCTTTGAATATTAAATACTGTAAGTACAAAGTAGTCACAGTTTGCAAAGAAAGCTGCAATTATAGCATCCATACTGGGCTTTGAACTGCTTACAATACCTTTTGCCAAAAAAGAAAAGGAAAAAAAAACACTTTTGTACATGTTTATAATGTATAATGCCTGATCAAAATCTAGAAGCAATGTACAATAAGCTTAATTTACCCATTAATGACAGAATTACGTAAAAAGTACTAATTTTAAAATACACATACTGCTCAGTTATTGCCATTGCCAATGGCCATTTCATGTAGCTTTTAAAAGTAGTTCCAGAAATCATCCAGTCAGGCCCGTCCAGAGCAGGTTGTTTGTTTAAGGGATTAAAGAGATTATCACAGTTGGATGCCAGGACAGTGTGTTTACTTAAGGATCCTCCAAAAGTATGTGTGAAACCAGCAATATTTTTTAAAGGGCTGGACACGTCATGAACACTTTTTACTGTTCATAAACAAAGGTTTATACACACCCATGTGACACGCTCTTTGCAATAGGAATAGCGAAACTGTCTGAGGTATTTATGAATAAGTTGTTATGCTATTAATTACTTTGAGTAATTAACAAGTGGCCAGTGCCAGTAAGCTTGGCCCTATGCTCTCAAACGTCTCCCATAAGCAGTGTACACCCGTTACTGTTTTAAAATAAATGAACAGTACATATATTTACAGCGACTACATTTGAATAAGTTTATTCATTCATTTGGTGTCAAGGAAAGTTGCAACATTAACATGGAGGCATTAAGTTTATGTTCATATACAATATACAAAAATTATTCATTTATGGTACCAATTTTAGATTTGTATCTGTTGAAAAAAGTCAGTCTAATAGTCAAAATAAATCTTTACCTTGCTGCGTTGTAAACAAATTGGGATACATATACATTGTTTACAAATAAAGCATTAAATTATTCACCAGTCTGTTTTTGCAAGTAAAATAAACAATGGTCCTTAAAAAGGTTTTTAAAAAGCACCATAATTTGCCTGCATTTTTAAAATTGATAAAGCAACACTTGACTGTTTGAACTGCAGTAAATGTATTTAAAAATAGTTACCCATTTTCTTACCAAGCATAAAAATAATGAACAAATTGTACTTCAACTTGTCTGTTTTGTAACCTTTTTTAGTTCCTGTGTTCAATGCGCAATGACCATAAAACAGTGACGCCTAAGCAGTCCTTACGCAGTCTGCAAAGTCTGAAATGGTCATCAAGAGGATCATATTGCCTTGGAGCAAACAAGTTGGTCTTTAAAATGAGTTTGAAAACGTTTCTAACTTTCTATTGATATGAAATACATATGGTTGGAAGGATATTTTAGAAGTAGAATATAATGATCCAAACAAGTATCACTTTTACGTCAGGTACTAACACAGTCGGCCATTTTATGGCACCCAAAATTTGACTCCATGAAATGGCCGGAAAACGGAAAATGAAAACCGTGTGAAAAGGAAAACTGCATTATTTTGAGAAAAAGAAAGCTGTGTAATTTCGAGGCACGTTTGTGTGGATTATTATATTCTACTTATAAATTATCTATCTAACCATTTCCATTTCATAACAAACGACTTAATACGCTTTTCAAAGACCAACTCGACCAATCCAAGGCAACATGTTCCTTCAAGACCAAGTCGGGACAGTACTCTTTTTTATTTCCATGCTAATTATTTCAAATTTGTTGGGAGATAGTTTTCAGACTCCAAATTCTGCGATCAATTTGTCCAGTTCTGCTTCTACATCAGCTCTTTTAGAAAGCTTTTCTAACTGATCATGAGTAGGTTCCTCAATCTCCTTTGAATCAATCTTTGCTTGTAGGTCATCAATCTGACGTAACTTCTTTCTTAATGTCTTTGCACGTTTATCAGGAGGTGCTGTAGCAACCCTACCTCCCGTTTGTTCTTTCTGACCCGCGGATAAACTCAGTCCTGATAATGTATCCGTGGTTTCTGATACATCATCCTTGCCTGAACCGTCTCCAGATTTGTCACTAACTGATTTATCTTGGCGTTTCTGTCTGCGTTTTTCGTTTTTCTTTGCTGACTTGGAAAGGTTTTTAGTTTGCTGCTGAGCTGTTGGAGTAGGGTCAATGTGTAATCCTGGTGGTAGAGTTGGTCGGCTGTTCATCCATTTCTTACCCTTTGTTTCAAACCTGAAACAAGTAAATCAGAGAAGATAACTCGAGTGAGACGCAATATTTTATGATGTCTGTTTCAGACAGTCTTGCAAAATATTTAAGTACTGTTCATATAGATATGTACCCACTTTTAGGTTACAACACAAGGTTGCAAAGACAGGCCATTGCACTAGAAATATAAGACAACCTTTTTACTGCATAATTTAAAAGCCAGACCCAGTAAATGGGGGCTCTGTACTTGTTTAACAAATTTTGCTATTTGCTTTCTCATACATGTGAAAATGCAAATGTCAAAAAAGTGTTCAATGAGTTCTAGTTACTGGGTATAGCAAAGAGCAAAGCTTTTTACCCCAAACCTCAGAACTACAGTAAAGCATCTCATAATGTTTCTAGAATATGCTGATTGTCGACTCACACTGGTACTTCTTCTTGAGGAACGTAACCATCTTTCACTCGTCTAGCTTTTCTCCACGTTCCATCTGGACGCTGGGTTGCTGGTATGTAAGTACCTGGAAAAAAAGTGTCAACATTAATTTGTTTCTATTCACAAACTTTGCAATTCAAGTACAAAAAGTGTTGAAGAAGATGCCAGAGATACTTTTAGTACCCACCCACTCACTGACAATCCCCTCCCTATACATGGATGGATGGATTCGGCGCATTCGCAAAATATTTTTTTAATTTAGAAACTTCGCCAAATCGCAAGGGAAAAAAGTTGCAGATTGTCTAAAATTGTGGAAACTGTTTTGCCTTTTAACAAAAGAGCATTTATGAATGGGAAGGAAAGAAAACCTGTGAAATATACTTGTCAAGACTGCAAGACTAAGATTAAGAAAGACTGATGACTAAGACTAAGAGCACAGAATTCAGCTTCCTCAAAAGCATTGAATACAGTACAGTAAGCTGAGCCATGAAATGGGGCATTGCAATTCATTGTTGAGTCGGTCGGGCTGGCTCCCGTACCCCCTCCCCCCCCCCCCCCCGAACAAATCGGTCATAACTTCAAGTTCAACTTCATAAGAAAATAGATTACTCTTACACTACAGTCAATACTCTTAAGTCTTTTACTTTTAGTTTTAGAAGAAGAAAAAATAGGATTAAATAAATGCAACTGGAACTATATTTTACCTGTTTCATCCGTCACCGTCTTAATGGTTGAAGCCATGGTAATTATTTTATAGGACTAATTGTAGTTTATTTAGAGAATCTCAGAGATTATGTCGTTTACACATCCCTTCTTGAATTGGTTGAATTCCGTACAAGAAGATCTTGCAGAACAACCAGGCGCGCATCAGAAAATATAACAAGAAAACATCGCCTACATAAATGGAGTTTAGGTACCAATCCTGATTTATTCGTACTAAAGTACTTACATTTAGTCTGTGACCCAGCGGAGCTCAGTTGAAGAAGTGCAGAACGAGTTGGGCGCAATATTTGAAGGCGCATTTTTTTTAATTGCGCGATAAACAAACAAAATCCATACCGTGAAAACTTAGTTTGATTGCGCAAATTCGAAATTTGCCTAATAAGTTTGCTTCGTGGTGTTTTGTGGCGCAGCATGCATTCAGTGCATATTATGTGCAGTGTGTCGGCCCGTCCCATACCCCATCCAGTTCCGTATAAAATTCTGTGACGACCCTGTGTAAAATGTCTGTGGTTTGCTTGATTATTGAGCTGAGGAGCCGAGTTTTTGCTTCGTTTTGTTTGTTTCTATAGACAGCGCACGTGATACTAAGGTATATTTTCATATTATTGAGCTTAAATTAATTACTTTTCATCTACTGATCTCCTGTCAAATCATGTTTCATATTATTCGGTCTAGTGGTACTGGTAGTGAACTTTTGGCTTCCGGCGAAGCGGCCGGCGGCTGGACACTATTCACTCGTGATTCGTGAAATACGTATTGTCAGTTGTCAATTATTATTGTCGCCTAGACTATTTATTTGACTACACTTCCTGTATTGTGATCCGAGAAATTATACACATGGATTGGCACTGAAGTTTGCTGGTTTATAAATTATAGATAAATAATATAATAATTTATCTATTAATTATGACAATGAACAAAAAAGTTTTCTTTTATTAAATCATCCTGGCCTGGACTGGTTAATAGTAAAAATCCGTAATTTAGTAATTAATTTATAAACTTTTATTTTTAAAGTAGGCTTGATAATAAATAATGCCATAGTAAAAAAGGTATGATTAGCCCACCTTGTTGAGCTGTAAATGGCTCCACTTTTAACATCGGTCTCATCACTTCACTGTAGTGTGTGGTGACAGTGATGAGACCGATGTTAAAAGCGGAGCCATTTACAGCTCAACAAGGTGGGCTAGACTATGACGATTTTAGGATCATATGATGATAATGATAAATATTATTGTTAATAATTGTTTAACTAAATACTGGTACTGGTTTAATTATCGGTATATTGTACACAAATGTCTGGTCCAGTGAACATTTTCAGCGGAAAAGTTTCCGTATGGCGCCACCACTTTTTCACTCGATATGAAATAATATAGTATCTAATTTACCTCAATGAGATATCCCTTTTTGTAAAAAATGATTGAAAAGGTGGTGGTGCCATACAGAAAGTTATCCTTTTGAGCTAAGTACATATCACACAAGCGCGAGTGGAATACAAACAAATATAGCGCTTCTGCATCCCATATCCAACGAGGCCGAAGGCCGTGTTAGATATGGGACACAGATGCGCTTTATTTTTTCGTATTTCACGAGCGCGCGTGTAATAACAAATTTATCTTCCAGTTTCATGTGCAACGCGCAAAGATTAAAATTTCAGAACGGTATTTCACGACGAACAGCACTCACGCGTACAAGGTTTAGAATGTAATTTTTTCACTGTCTGTATATGAAGCGTGTACATTGACATTCACAATACGCACTGTGTAATAAAACAGAGGAAGTAGGATATAAAACAGGAATATGTTTTTAACCCCCTAGTAGTTCGAGCATCTGATTGGTGGATTAGCGCGTACTGGAAGATCAATAACTATGTATTTACAGTAGTCATCACTCAAAAATTCAATTAAAAATAGCTGTGGTCACACAAAATTTGAGTCAAATTAATTTTCTTCAAAAGTATATAAGTAAATAGTTACAAATTTTTTGCTGTTAACTATTTTCAGGAACAGGTTTGGATGATGTCTACAACAAATTCAGAGAAAATGGGACAGAATATAACATCACAAGGAGAAAGTGGTAATGGTCGAGAAATGTCGTCAAGTGAGTTACCATGGTTACTCTTTTACTGAAACTTACACCGTCTCATGAGACAACATATTTTTGTGACTTGTACACTCTGAAAACTATAGCACCTACGCAAGTAAGATTTTGATGGAAGCTTTCTACGCTCGATCATCATCTTTAAACTGTGTTAGTTTGATGTAAATCAGTGGACATTGTGTTTTGTGTCCTATAAAAAGTACCTAGACCCTTTGAGTTAATGTTTCTATGCCTAGTTTATTGGCAACATTTGACAATTGGTAATTGTCACAGACCAGTCTTCTCACTTGGTGTATCTCAACATGCATACATAACAAACCTGTGGAAATTTGAACTCAATTGGTCGTCGAAGTTGCAAGATAATAATGAAAGAAAAAACACCATGTCACATGTAGTTGTGTGCTTTCAGATGCTTGATTTTGAGACCTCAAAATCTAATGCTGAGGTCTCAAAATCAAATTCATGGAAATTACTTCTTTCTCAAAAAACTTTGTCACTTCAAAGGGAGCCATTTCTCGCTGTGTGGTATATTATCAACCTCTCCCTATTACTTGTTACCAAGTCAGGTTTATGCTAATAATTAATTGAGTAATTACTAAATAAATGTGCTTTGTCAAAGTAAAATAAAAAAATATTACTGTCTCATACTGAACTGAAAATGTATTTGTTTCCACAGTTGTACGGGCAGACAGAGAGCCACAATATGGCATTTTGGAGAATCAAGAAAGTCCGACTGAAGATTCAATTAATACGTTTAGTATTGATGAAGCCACAAAGGAACACAAGACTGAAGAAGATCCCGACTTCGAACATCGTGTTCCAATACCTGACGATGATAATGTAAGACTCCATTAGACATTTTTTATAAAACAGTCATAGGCCATTGTCTAACATTCCAAAACAGTATCGCACAGCGTGTGTTTGTGCGGCCATTTAGTAGGTTGACAAAACAGCATCGTGTAGCGTTCATGAACACAAACTTCAACGTGTACTTCAGTTTCAATGCGCGCATAGAGGGCGCGCGTGTCTCAGTTTGGTCCCGTCATGTTTGTGCAAGCAGCATCATCAGTGCGCCCTCTAGTTCTTTTATATAACTCTATGGTTTTAACCTGTTCCTCTTTCCAGTACTCATTTAGTTTCCGCAAGCTATGGGCCTTCACGGGACCAGGCTTCCTGATGAGTATTGCATATCTAGATCCTGGTAATATTGAATCAGATCTTCAGTCCGGTTTCCAGGCTCATTTTGAGGTGAGTATAGAAACAGTTCGACAGTTTCAGGTCGGTATATAGACTATAGAAATAGAACCCGGAGATCGCTGAGCTGACGTCTTCTGTATGGCAAAATATTTTGCCATACTCTAGTAAAAAAAATGGCGTCTATGCGTCCATAAAAATGGTCTCACATTGAAAGTGCATGTGCAATGACACACTTAGCGTTCTCCGGGTTCTATTTCTATGGTATAGACCTTTATTACGCTGCCTCCATCTTGGTCCATCTTGGTCCTGTACCCGTGTCAAATAACAAATTAATACTAATAATCACTTTTCAAATAGGAACCAGACTATTTTACTCTTCCAGTCTCGATTTGGTGACATTGATATCAGTGGCAGAAATTCAAGATGGTAACACCACAGTAAAGGTCTATTGGGCGCATTCATAAGCCTCCCATCCACCATGCATCCAATGTGGCCACCTCTGGGTAAAGGTCTATTGGGCACATTCATAAGCCTCCCATCCACCATGCATCCAATGTGGTGGCCACCTCCGGGTAAAGGTCTATTGGGCGCATTCATAAGCCTCCCATCCACCATGCATCCAATGTGGTGGCCACCTCTGGGTAAAGGTCTATTGGGCGCATTCATAAGCCTCCCATCCACCATGCATCCAATGTGGCCACCTCTGGGTAAAGGTCTATTGGGCGCATTCATAAGCCTCCCATCCACCATGCATCCAATGTGGTGGCCACCTCTGTTGCCCTGTTCTTGGCCTTTGTCTTGGCCTTGGTGCTCCTTACTATACAAGAATGGCAGTACCCTTCCAGAGATGAAACTACATGCATTGGTCATTGCTTTTAGACATTGCCAAGTAGTTGAATAGTTACAAAAAGATATTTGTATGCAAGTTCCCAGACACACAAGGCCTTAAGGCCACTTCAGGCTGTTGCCACGTACTCCTAGGGCTGAAACAGGGTTACCCCTTTCACAGTCCATACGAATGTAGGCTTGGGTATCATCAGTTCGAAGCCTGGCTGGTAGAGCAGAAAGCACTACCTCCCCAATGTTATGTAGCAAGTGTCATGACCGGGATCTGAACCCACACCCTGCTGATCAAACACCAGAGCTTGAGTCCGGTACTCTTAACCGCACGGCCATGACATAGTGCAGGGCTGGAAGAAGAAACAGACAAATTCAGAACAAAAGTTCATATTTTTGTTTGGTTTAAGAAACAATACTTCATTTCTCAATTTAACCGCCCTGTATGATTTGTCTAAAAGCTAGGGTCAAAGGTCAAATGAAGTTAATAATCATCTTGGAGCTGTTTTGATTTGAATGGTTACCTTGTAATAGTTTAGACTTTTATTTTTATTTTTAATACATACACCATATTGTTCAATTCACAACCACATCAACTAGTAGGCTTATCAGATTATTAAAAAACAACACCAATTTATTTATTAATTGCCCAGCAGTTTCCCTTGTGGTTTATTACTTTGTACTAACCACTCAAACCGAGGTCACGCATGAAAAACCACACCAACCCCCTGCAGATAAAACCGGCAAAAGCTCATTATAACGCATGGGTTGCGGGTAGACTGTTTATTACTTGAAACAAACACAGCACAAAGTGTAGGTATTGTTATGGTGTGGTTATTAAACAGCACTGTAACAAGACCTACCAGTATAATGATGTAATTAAGTGTGTTCATCACAAGGTCGTAATATAGGGCCACACTCAAATTTATTTATCTTCCCTTATAAAACCTTTTTTTATTATTATTAATTATCCAGTCAGATTCCCTGTGGTTTACGGTCTACCCACAGGTCACCAAATTTCTTTTTCTTTTATCTGCAAATTATTCATCCTTTTTTGTGCATGACCTCTGTGTGAATATATAATTATAATTAGTCCAAAGGACTTCTGAAATTCAGTCTGTTTCGGCCTTATCTGAAAAGTATTGACAGAAATAATGTAGCAGTACATTGAAATGAAGAGCATATCTGTCGTTTTGTATCAAAAATATCGGTGCAACTCAAGAGAAATTTGTACGTAAAAAATGGCTTCAAAAAGAAAGAAAACAAGTCTGCTATTATGAGCTGAATGAGATGGGCTCTTTTGTTATTGACTAACGCTGGCCTGGTGGTCGGGGCACCATACCCATGAGAAACAGCAAGCTGGCACATTAATGGATGATGTCATTGTCAGCCAATCACCGTGCAGGAAAACCTTCCTGTTAAATGGTTGATTTTTTTTCAAAACGTGGGTTTTGGACTACCGGTGGAAATCGCTGTACTGTATCCTGACTGGACTAGATACGATCCGGTCTCGCTTTAAACATTTCTAGGAAGAATATTAAATAATCTATCCATGTATACTATTTTTGAACTGTTGCTGACACTCATAACGGGACAATCTGTCGTGTTTTTGTGACTTGTTTTCTTTCTTTTTGAAGCCATTTTTTAGGTACACATTTCTCTTTTTATAATTTGAGTTGCACCAATTTTTTTCATACAAAACGACAGATATGCTCTTTATTTCAATGTACTGCTACTTTATTTTGGTCAATACTTTTCAGATAAAACCGAAAAAGACTGAATTTCAGAAGCCCTTCGGACTATTTATATATTCAAACCACTCAAACCGAGGTCACGCATGAAAAACCACACCAACCCCCTGCAGATAAAACAGGCAAAAGCTCATTATAACGCATGGGTTGCGGGTAGACTGTTTATTACTTGAAACAAACACAGCACAAAGTATAGGTATTGTTTATGGTGTTGTTATATAACAGCAACTGTAACAACACCTACAAGCAGTATAATGATGTAATTTAGTTTGGTCATCAACCCTTAAGGTTATAATATGGCCACACTCAAAATTATGTAATGTTCCCTTTTAAAAGAAATTTTTGTTGTTGTTAATAACCCAGTTGGTTTCACTATCACTTGATAAAATAAACAAAAGTACAGAGTATCTAGGTAGTGTTATGGTGTTGTTATGAAACAGCACTGTATTAACACCTACCAGTATAATGATACATGATTTAGTGTGTTCATCACAAGGTCGTAATGTGGCCACAATTTAATTTGTTGATGTTCCCTTATTATTTTATTAATTACCCAATCAGTTTCCCTTGTGGTTAAAGGAAGTTGACACTATTGGTAATTCCTTAAAATAGTTATAAGCATTAAACCTAACTTGGTGACGAGTAATGGAGAGTAGTAGTAGGCCTCCATCGGTCTCGAAAGGCAATGGACTTGTAACTGGGGGACAGTGTTAGGCTAGGGATGGCACTTGCGGCTGTGGCTTGCAAGGCCAAGCCGATGTTGATCCATCAAACTGAACAGAACCTTTCATCCCATCATGAAATGAGCGAATCAGGCTCCGCATCATTGGGGGACAGCCTATAATTCCCAGGCACTTGAAGAGCCCATCTCTACTGACTAGATCAAATGCCTTGGTAAGGTCAACAAAGGCTATATACAGGGGTTGTTGTTGCTCTCTGCACTTTCCCTGGAGTTGGCTCAATGAGAAGATCATGTCCACTGTATGCCTTTCAGGACGGAAGCCACATTGCTCCTCTAGGTAGACCTGGGCCCAATTTCATAGCGCTGCTTAACGTTAAGCAAATTTATTTAAGCCTTAGCGTATTTCACAGGTTAGCAGAAAAATTGGGCGGCCATATTGCGTGTTTACTGTGGATTTGCATTGGGACGACATTTATTTTCATGCGGTAAGCACCGGAAGGTTAGCATGCCTTTTCGTGTACGGTTAGCAGCACTATGAAATAGAAATTGCAAAGTTAGCAAAAAATTGGCCGCTAAGCAGCGCTATGAAATTGGGCCCTGATCAGCAAGAACTTGCAGCCTCTTGAGATGAGAGGATAGTTGTTGCAATCGGATCTGTCCCTCGTATTTAGCAGTAGGAGGGCATGTTTGAGACAGCAGCCTGTTCTTAATGACGAACCCAACTCCATGCTCCCTTTGTTCTTCCTGTCTTTTTTCAAACCAGAAGAAAGAATAGTGTTCGTCCCTCAGGGATCCGCTCTCTGCTAATCTGCCGTCGATTTCACAAAACTCTTCCTAACTTAAGACTAATCTTAGGACTTAGGACGAGTTTCAACCCTGCACTGTAGCATGCAAACCTTAAAACTAATCCTAAGTTAGGAAGAGTTACTCGTCCTAACTCGAGATAAGACGAGTCCTTAACTCTTTGTGAAATCGACGGCTGGTCTCAGACAGTGCAGCAATGTCTATGTTCAGTTTGTCCAGCTCTCTATCGATGACAGCAGTTTTTAAAAATTTACCCAGTCAGTTTCCCTTATAATGGTTTATATTGACATCTATTTTAATCTAATGAACTATCTTCCCTAAATGTATTTTTAAAACTATTTTCCCTTTTGAATCAGTTGCTGTGGATCCTGATGATGGCAACTATAATAGGTCTACTCCTTCAGAGGTTATCTGCTCGTCTTGGTGTCGTTACAGGAATGCATCTTGCTGAAGTCTGTTTCCGAGAATATCCCAAAGTTCCTCGTATCTTACTGTGGTTAATGGTAGAGATCGCTATTATTGGTTCTGATATGCAAGAAGTCATTGGTACAGCTATTGCTTTCAATCTCCTCTCCAATGGAAAGTGAGTATACCCAACATCGTTACCAACGGGTGATTGATCTCGCGCCATTTTCCCCCAGCATGCATTGCTCGATCATAATCCCTGGAACTTGTTCATTAAAATGTACTAGAATCTAGCACATTTTTATGAGCCCCTGTCATCAATCCTTTCTACGCGCGCGCGAATGTCTTTGTTTTAAAAAAATGTGTTTGTGTCATAAAAAACGCGGGCATGATCAACATGCAAATATTCAATTAAATTCAATTCAATATACATTTATTTCCACATAACATTTCCACAATATTATAGAACTACATTGTATACATACATCTAATATATAAAGACAGAAAAACAATAAACTGGCGGGATCACTGAGACGAAAATTATTTTTATGACATTGTTTTACTAATTTTCCAAAAACTACAGCACCTTAACAAGTAATATTTTCAGGGAAGCTTTCTATAATATCATTATCGTCAAACTGTGTAAGTTAAGTGTAAATTTGTAAACATTGTGTTTTTTTCTCCTACAAGGACCCTTTAAAGTACAAAGACCCTTTAAACAAATGTATATTTGTTTTTGTTTGTTTGTAGGATCCCTTTGTATGGAGGCGTGCTCATTACAATTGCAGACACATTCGTTTTTTTATTCCTAGACAAATATGGTAAGTAAAGAAAATGCAAACTAGTTTGTCTCGCTGTAAATACAAAATATCTCAAATTAAAAGTAAACCTGGTAGTATGCATCTGTTTGATCGCCCCTTTGTTATAATGTTTCATGGTCGAGTGGTCTAGCGCACCATACTCATGGTGGCTTAATCATCAGGGTCCTTGGGTCGATTTCACAAAGAGTTAGGTAGGAGATATACAAATTGCATGGATAGTCCTAAGTTAGGACGAGTAACTGGTCCTAACTCGAGATAAGACTAGTCCTAACTCTTTGTGAAATCCACCCCTTGAGCAGCAAGACACTTTTAAACTAGAACTATTTTTTCAGCCAGTAAATGGTTAGCTGTGAGGGCAGATGGTTAATATCGTGACTGATTTAGCTTAGCTTGGTATGCTCCATACTTTGCATATGCTTTACAGAGAGCTGAGATTGTTTGGTAATTACTCAAAACAAATATTAACTTAAAAACTGACTTGGCTACGAGCATTGGACAGCTGTTGATAGTATAAAACATTGTGGGAAACTCCCTCTGAAGTAATGTAGTTTTTGAGAAAGAGGTATTTTCTCACTAACTAGACAGAAAGTACACAAATTCGTCCAACAAGGGTGTTTTTTCTTACATCATTTTCTCTCAACTTCGATGACCGATTGAGCCCAAATTTTGTGCTTATGATGGGATACACCAAGTGAGAAGACTGGTCTTTGACAATTAAAAAACATGTACAGTGCCTTTAAGGAATGAATTAAATTACCCAACGACTTGCAGCCAATTTCCCGCAACACTAGGATTAATCCTGTCTCGAGTTCGCACAAGTGACCCATCCTAACTTAGGATGGGTTCAATGCAACGTCTTTGGATAGGGAATTTAACTCGTTCAAAGTCCTAAGATTAATCCCAAGTTAGGAAGAGTTTTTGTTGAAATCGACGGCAGGGCAATATTGTTCATGCGCAATGAGCTTATTAATCTGCATACAAGCACTATATAAGTTTCCACTATTGTGTTAAAGGAACACGTTGCCTTGGATCGGACGAGTTGGTCTATAAAAAAGCGTTTGAAACCGTTTGTTATGAAATGTATATGGTTGGAAAGATGTTTTAAATAATGATCCACACAAGTATCACTCAAAATTGCACAGTTTTCAACGGTTACAAACGCTTTTCAAAAACCAACTCGACCGATCCAAGGCAACGTGTTCCTTTAATAACTTCTCTTCACTAACTTAGTTATACCTTAACTTCTTTCTTTGTCAGGACTACGGAAGTTGGAGGCATTCTTTGCCTTGCTGATAACAGTCATGGCAATTACATTTGGATATGAGGCAAGTACTTATTTAAAACCATATTTAACGAGGGTGACCCATCCAGATGGATGATCATTTTGGTCCCTTACGTTATGTAAAATATACATCAGAGATCAAATACTGACGAAGACAAGACTTTGGCAAAAAGTGCATTTAAAAGGTTTGGGTACTTTTTGTAGGACACAAAACACAATGTCCATAGATTTACATTAAACTTACACCGTTTGAATATAATGATACTATAGAAAGCTTATCTGAAAATATTACTAGCTGAGGTGATGTAGTTTTTGAGAAATGAGTAAAACAATGTCACAAAAGTGTTTTTTTCCCCAGTTTTACCACAACTGGTTAATACATTTTAAATGCTAAAATAATTTTCTCACTGTGACCACAACAATTTTTGTGACTTGTTTTACTCATTTCTCAAAAACTACAGCACCTCTGCGAATAATATATTAAGGGAAGCTTTCTACCATCATTATCTGCAAACTTTGTGAGTTTAATGTAAATCTGTGGATATTGTGTTTTGTGTCAGACAAGAAGTACCTAGTCCCTTTAAACAGAAATTTTTACTAAAAATAAACAACTTCATACTAGGATAAATAGACGAAAATTACACACACTATCAAACTATATAACTCAAACTGCTTTTAAAAATTTCACCCTTAGGTTTGAGAACAATTCAAATACCATGTGTGCTTTCTCAGGTTGCTGTCAATAGGCCCACTTCTCTCTCATCTCTTCAGTCTTCTGACAGTGACTAGAGCAAGCTAGTCGAAACATTGAGACTAAATTAAGACCTGACTCCCCGGTAGTGCAGTTAATCACTATCCTATAAGCCTTAGCAGTAGTCCCAACCAATTTTCGATACCTTCCGCACGGGTGTGAGTAAAAAAGCAGGACAGTTCTTTGCAGAACTAAGAAGCCCCCCCGAAGTCCCCAACAATCTACCCCGCGGTATTAAAAAAAGAAAGACAGTTCTCTGAGAACAAATTCTACCTGGCAAGTAGATACCCACATGATGTAACAGCAAACCAAATTGCACAGGTTGCTGTTGATTTCAAGTAAATGTAATCATTTCATAGCATCATGAATGTGTTAAAATATGTGCAAATGTTGTATAAAGTGTTGTATTAAATTTGCACTAAAATCAATGACTACATGAAGATTCTGGATTGTGTTATCTTTTGTAGTATATTACTGTAGGTCCTGATCAAGGTGCCGTTTTAGCTGGATTATTTCTACCAACATGTCGTGGATGTGACAAATCAGCGGGTGTACAAGCTGTAGCCATTATTGGGGCTGTTATTATGCCTCATAATATATACCTTCACTCAGCTCTAGTAAAGGTCAGTACCTAGTATTACATGTTGTATACACATATTGACTGGCTATTAGTGTACGTCTTTTCCCCCGAGGGACTTTGAGTGACCAGAAGAGGGACCTATTACCCGAGTACGAAGGCCAAGGGAAATAGGCCCGACTTCTGGTCACTCACAGGCCTGAGGGGGGAATAGACGTACACTGGTTACTGAATTAGGCCAGTCAATATGTGTTTTATAATACACCTCGGTCTTAAATGTGAAATAAGAACAGAAATCTGGAAAAGAAAGGAAGGTTTGTAGTTGCTGTTCATTATTGTTTGTTATTATTATTTGTTATTCATGGTTCAAGTCAAGAGAAGGCGCTGTAACCGGGCACTACATTATTTTCAAGGACTAGTACCTGCTCGGGAACTAGTGTCTGCAAAACACGCGCGGGCCGCTATTATTTTAATAATTATTCCATCAGTATCCATATTGGTTTACATAGTCTGAGATGCAGTCTTGGGAGCATGAAGAGTTAAGGCCCGGTCACACCGGCCCCGATAACGAGAACAATAAAAATGCACGCCCTTGATGCTTGGAGTGTGCGTGGAGCAATTCAACCTATAGAATGCGTTCTTTTTGCGTCATTATCATTTTTGTTATCGCTGCAGTGTGACTTGGGCTTTTCGTTGTAGTAAGAAAGAGTAAATTTGAGTTCGTTCATGTCAAGACTTCGGTGGCATTCTATTCCATGCTGATAACCCTTCACTATTTGTCTTGGTTTTTTAGTCCCGTGATGTAAATCGTGAAAAGAAAGAGGCCGTAAAAGAAGCCAATATGTACTTCTTTATTGAGGCTTGCATTGCTCTTCTGGTTGCATTCATCATCAATCTATTTGTGGTGGCAGTGTTCGCTCAAGGTCTTTACAAGCACACCAATGCTGAAATAGTGAGTAGACTCTAAGGAATATCCATGGCTTATTTATTAAGTTTGTTGCTTTTGACCAGAGTGGGACTTCAAGACATTGGACACTATTGTGACATTGTCCAATAAGTTGTGTGCTTTCAGTTGCTTGATTTTGAGACCTCAAAGTCTAAATCTGAGGTCTCAAAATCAAATTTGTGGAAAACTACTTCTTACTCGAAAACTACATTACTTCAGAGGGAACCGTTTCTCACAATGTTTTATACTATCAACAGCTCCCCATTACTCGTTACCAAGTAAGGTTTTATGCTAATAATTATTTTGAGTAATTACCAATAGTGTCCACTGCCTTTAAACCCTTGAACTCCAGATTAATGTGCCAGGCACTCTACCAACTGAGCTAACTAGCTCTTGCTGTATGCTGGCGGTCTCCCTATTTTGTCAATATCTTTGTTTGGGGGTGCTAAATTAATAAATAAGGCTGGCACATTAACCTTGGACTTATGTAGCTCTTGCTGTATGCTGGCGGTCTCCCTGTTTTGTCAATATCTTTGTTTGGGGGTGCTAAATTAATAAATAAGGCTGGCACATTAACCTTGGACTAATGTAGCTCTTGCTCTGAGCTGGTGATCTCCCAATTTTGTCAATATCTTTGTTCGGGGGTGCTAAATTAATAGATAAGGCTGGCGCATTAACCTTTTCATTTGGAAATAGTTAAGAAGCAAAGTTTTTTTGTTAATTTTAACAGTTGGTGAGGACAATAAATGATGTGAATCTTGATTTAGACTATTTTTTATAGAGATGTGAACTTTGAGACTTTTATCTTAATTCAGACTTTTTATAGCCTGCCTGGTGAAAAAAAGGCTGTTTTTTGTTTGTTTTCCAAATAAATTAAGTCATGTCCTTTGATCTACTTCTCTAGCACTTGGGATGATGTTCCCAAAAGCTCCTGTCTTTAAAGGCAGTGACACTATTGGTAATTACTCAAAATAAATATTAGCATAAAACCTTACTTGGTAACGATTAATTGAGAGCTGTTGATAGTATACAAATATTGTGAGAAACTGCTCCCTCTGAAGTGACGTAGTTTTCGAGAAAGAAGTAATTTCCACGAATTTGATTTCCAGACGTCAGAATTGGATTTTGAGGTCTCAAAATCAAGCATCTGAAAGCACACAACTTCGTGGGACCAGGGTGTTTATTCTTTCATTATTCTCTCGCACATTCGATGACCAGTTGAGCTCAAATTTTCACAGGTTTGTTATTTTATGCATGTTGAGATGCACCAAGTGAGAAGACTGGTCTTTGACAATTACCAAAGGTGTCCAGTGTCTTTTATACAACATTTCAAATATATTAAAGGCAGTGGACACTATTGGTAATTACTCAAAATAATTATAAGCATAAAACCTTACTTGGTAACGAGTAATGGTGGAGAGGTTGATAGTATAAAATATTGTGAGAAACGGCTCCCTCTGAAGTGACGTAGTTTTCGAGAAATAAGTAATTTTCCACGAATTTGACTTTGAGACCTTAGAATTAGATTTTGACGTCTCGAAATCAAGCATCTGAAAGCACACAACTTTGTGTGACAAGGGTGTTTATTCTTTTATTATTCTGTCACACATTCAACGACCAGTTGAGCTTAATTTTTCACAGGTTTGTTATTTTATGCATGTTGAGATACACCAAGTGAGAAGACTGATCTTTGACAATTACCAATAGTGTCCAGTGTCTTTAACTCCAGGGGTAACCGAAAGGTGGACATGCCATCATTTCAATGTACCTCTTAAGATCTATTATCCCAGATTCAAACTATTTGATTCTCAACCCTGTATTTGAAACTTGAAGGTAAATGTTGGTGTTTTTGTTTACTTTCCAGCATGATATGTGTGTTGAGAAAGGCAGTATGTATGTAGATATTTTCCCAAACAACACTGATCTGATTGAGCAAATGGACATCTTCAAAGGGGTAAGCTGCAACTATAGTATTTTCTAAATTTTGAATATGATTTTAAAATAAGGTATTGCCCAACTCGCATTCACAAGGCCGGACGGCTACTTCAAGGTGAGGGCTACACACAGTGATTCTGGGCCACCGACCCACCAGGGGGTAGTAGTGTTCAAATGTTTTGGAGTTACGACGGCCCTGACACTTGTGTCTTGAAGCAAGACACTTGACCATTGCCTTGTCATTCACATGGGACGTAAAGCCGTTGGTCCCATGTGTTGTGTAGCGCATGTAAAAGAACCTGGTGCACTTATCGGAAAGAGAAGGGGTTTGCCCCGGTGTTCCTGGTTGTGGCTGTTGTATACGCCCTAGCACCCTGTAAACCCTTATAAGGTGCTACATAATTGTGTCTCAGAATTCATCACTGCAATACCATATCTTTCTGAAAGTTTCTCAGCGCCTTGACTACCTTGTTTGGTAGATACGTGCGCTGTATAAGACTTCAATATTATTGTTATTATTATTATTATTATTATTATTGTTATTATTTTTAGAAAGTGCTTGCATGACAGTTTATGAACATGAATCTACATTTTGAGAATAAAAATATTTGATTTTACTATTTTTGTAATAAATATTGATTTTGTCATTGAATGTTTCAATGGATTGTGTTTAAAACACAGGGTGTATATCTTGGCTGTGAGTTTGGTGCTGCTGCATTGTATATATGGGCCATAGGAATCCTTGCATCAGGTCAAAGTTCAACCATGACTGGAACATATGCTGGACAGTTTGTCATGGAAGTAAGTTTTGAATAAAATCCTAAACGAAAATAAAGTTCATGTACTTTTGATAAAGAAGATTCGCTGATTTCTAGTTCAATGCAACAACTGATACAAACAAAACACAAAACAGCACCTTGTTAACCATTACATGGTGCTATGTAAAAGCAGTGTCATGGCCGAGCGGCTAAGAGCACCGGATTCAAGCACTGGTGTTTAATCAGCAGGATGTGGGTTCGGATCCCGGTTGTGACACTTGCTACATAAAATTTGGGAGGTAGTGCTTTCTGCTCTACCGGCCAGGCTTCGAATTGATGATACCCAAGCCTACATCCGTATGGACTGTAAAGGGGTTAACCCTGTTTCAGCCCTAGGAGTAGGTGGCAACGGCCTCTGGAAAAAATAATTGTAGCCCACACCTTGAAGTGGCCTTCAGGCCTTGTGTGTCTGGCGACTTGCATAAAAAAAAAGAATTAAAAAAAAGAGGTCTCTTATTTCAAACGTAGTCCCGCCATACCTTGCAGGAAATACTGTATGCTTCAACACCTTGAGCATCAATGAGTGATGGTATGATCGCTACAATAATCAATCAATCAACCGCAGAGACAGCAAGGGTCCGTCGCGCCGCTCTCCTGTGTCCACGTCCTACAGCCTAATGCCTCATGTGGTCCATTTCGCTAGGCCGGCCAAGTTCTTGGGCCCAGGATGATCGAGGGCGGCCTCAAGGTCTCTTTCAGCCAGGAGCTTGTGCTAGGCCACCCCTGGAGTTAATGGCGATGCTTAGAGCTTTTTAAGCTGGGATGTTGTCAGCTAGGCGAGCGACATGACCGAAAAAGGCAGAGCGTTGGTTAATGGGGGCAGACATGTTCTTCCTGTGACCTCGTTGTTGACGAAGTAGAACCACTGGATGCCGAGAATTGATCGTTTACACCTCATGTGGCAAAATTCTAGTCGATTAACGTCAAATTTGAGGAGGGTCCATGTTTCTTACCCATACAACAAGACAAGGATGATGCAAGTCCTGTCTATGGCCAGTTTAGTGGTAAGTTTTAAACTCTTCAGCTTCCAGATTCTGCGCAGGCTGTTCATGGCAGATTAGGCAAGTCCAAGTCGTCTAAGGATATTGGGTTTGCAACATCCGGAGCTGGAGATTTTACTTCCGAGGTATACAAAGTCCTCCACAATGTCGACAGACTGCCCGTTTACCATGAAGTGAGAGGGAGTGCCATTGCCACTGTGGTTCAGAACTTGGATTTGTGTTTTCTGCCAGGAGATATTGAGTCCCAGATTTATATCCTCACTCTGAAATGACTGGAGTGCGTTGCTCAGATCCTGGGCATTATTGCTGACCAGGGCAACGTCATCTGCAAAGTCCATGTCGGAGAACCTTGACTGGCCGATGGTGACCCTGTGTCTGTGGATGCTCTGTCAAGGATCGATTCCATGGCACCGCAGAATAGGGAAGGAGCCAAGATGCAGCCCTGTCTTACACCTGATCTTGTGGGGAAGCATTCAGAGGTGTTTCTGCCTTGGTGTACCTTGGCAGAGGTATTGGTGTGGAGATCCTTAATGAGGGTGAGGAGGAGACGGTCGGGAACCCCTATGCCTTGGAGAGCTTTCCAGAGGGCGGTTCTATCGACAGAGTCGAAAGCAGCCTTCAGGTCGACGTAGGCCACGGACAAAGGTTGACAGAACTCATGATGCAGCTCAGATAACAGGCGGAGGGCAAGAATGGCATCCATTGTGTTGTCCATTGTGGAGTGGCCAGCTGTAAATGCAGCTACAATAAGAAGTCTCTATTATCATCATTAATATTAACTATCATTGCCAAACATGGTGTAAGTGACTAACACCAGATTCAGACAGGGGCTCCAGAGTTGCGCTGAACCAAATTCTGAATTAAGTACATGAAAAGTTTGACATCTGAAACAGTTAAGAGCGGCTGGATGCGCTAGAAGTAGAAAGATAGACTGTTGCAGTCCATTGGTTTCAAACATCGATCTTGTCATGAGCCGAACCTAATGGAATTGTTATTTTAAGTTCGCCTGTATAAAACCAATATTTAATTGGGTCAACCCATAGTCGCTCCTAATCTATTTGGGTCTGCACGACTTTTGAGCGGCAGTCTGAACCGGGTGTATGCTAACAAATAAAGATGTAAGCCATAACTAATTGGCGAATGTGTTTTCCCAGGGATTCCTGAATCTAAAGTGGCCACGTTGGAAACGAATTATGCTGACTCGATCCATCGCCATCTCACCAACAATATTCATTGCTGCCTTCAAAGGAGTTCAAGATCTAACTGGAATGAATGACTTACTCAATGTAGTTATGAGTCTGCAGGTATTGTGTAATTAAAGACGTTGGACACTATTGGAAATTGTCAAAGACCAGTCTTTTCACTTGGTGTATCTCAAAATATGCATAAAATAACAAACCTGTGAAAATTGGAGCTCAATTGGTCGTCGAAGGTGCGAGATATTAATGAAATAAAAAACACCCTTGTCACACAAAGTTGTGTGCTTTCAGATGCTTGATTTCGAGACTTCAAAATCTAAATCTGAGGTCTCGAAATCAATCTTGTGGAAAATTACTTCTTACTAAAAAAGTACATTAATTGAGAGGGAGCCGTTACTCACAATGTTTTAAACCAACAACCTTTCCCCATTACTTGTTACCAAGTAAGGTTTTAGGTTAATAATTATTTGAGTAGTTACCAATAGTGACCTCTGCAGCGATAGCAAAAAAAACGATAACGATCAGGACGCAAAGAGAACGCATTTTATTGGTTGAATGAGCGTGTGTATATTCTGCGTGGGGCAATGGACTGTTCCGTCTTTCCACTAAGCTCCACCCACCGTGCACGTGAGCAAGACACGTGTACAAGCATTCCCAATGACATTCTGCACGATAGTGCCTCGCGTGCCAAATATACGCGCACGCATGACCGAGTTTGTCCGACCACAATCATTGCTGTGATTGGTCAAAATGTGTGAATGCGCACAGTTTGATTGACAGGCCGTATTGGTCCATTCAACCAATAGAATGCGTTCTCTTTGCGGCTTGATCGGTATCGTTTTGGTTACGGTGCAGTGTGACTCTGCCTTAAGAAACAGTTTGTAACTCCGTCCCATACCTTTAGAAGGGTAGATTTGAGTGCGTTCTTGATTTCAATCTCAGAACAACAAATGAAGTGCTTTTGAAGGTACTTATCAATTGAAACAAATATGTTTGTAATTTATCATTCTTTTCTTCAACTGTGTTTTTATTGTTTAGTTGCCGTTTGCCTTGATACCGATTTTGACGTTCACCAGCACGAGCAAATTAATGAAAGACTTCACTAATGGAATGTAAGTAAATTTCAAATTCTTTTTGTTTAGAATCAAAATTCATTAATAGTGCAAGCCTGAGTTTCAATATACATATATGACGTGTGGACCTGAGACTAAAGAACTCCTCATAATGGGTGCGTTTGATTAGCTCTTCTGGGTTCACCCCTGTCTGCCCCGGGTACATTCATTAGCTTTGACGTCATTCCAGGGACTCACCCGGGTCAGCCCCTAGTGCCCTACTTATGGAACCGGTCACTTGGGGCTGGCTCGAGGTGCATGACGTCACCACGAGAGGATGAGTGACCATCCGATTAGTTCTTGTCAGAGGCTCACCGGAGTGAGCACCGCGGGGTCGACACAGGAAAGCTAATGGCACGCACCCTATGTAGGGACTTGAAACAGTATGTTGACTTACACATGTCCACACAGTGTTATTTACAGAGTTGAAGAATAGGATTTCTTTAAGTGTACAGGGGTCGATTTCACACAGAGTTGGGACTAGTCCTAACTTGGGACTAGTCCTAGGAGATATACAAATTGCATGGATAGTCCTAGTTAGGACGAGTAACTGGTCCTAACTCGAGATAAGACTAGTCCTAACTCTTTGTGAAATCTACCCCTGAGCAGTGGAATGTCCACACAGTGAATCCAATACAGAGCTGTGTGTTTGTGTGTTTACTTCTTGTTAGTGTTTCATTTCAAACCTACTTACATCATCATCATTCTCTGAATCCATCATGGGGGATGTAGAGCCGCCTAACCAATGCGTTCTGCTGCGGATTGCCACAGCTGCCACGCCCCTGGGTTGTGGTGCTGCTGGTTAGGGCGGTGCACCTTGATACTCTGCCTACTTGGGACAGGGGATACCTAGAGCGCAGTAGCAGGAGACGGCTTCTGAGTAGTCAGAGCGCCCCTCACGTAGTGTCTGACAGATCGTTGGGCCTCGATGTAGCCTCATTCGCCCCATCAGCATTGTTGCGGCTTCTGCCCCATGTCTTCACTGGACCTCGTTCCAAGTAGGGGGTTTGGAATCAGAGTTTTCCTTCTCCTAGGTGGGCTGCCAACCAAGGCTGCGAGCCCCACCCTCACAGTATTGTAAATCAACTCTTTTGCAAACTGCCAATCATGTTAACAAGCGAGCGAATGTACAATCTGAAAGCTGTCAAAATTGTCATGTTTTCAGCGACTTGTTAATTTTTATATGTTTACATTCATTTTAGGGCTAGATAGCTCAGTTGGTAGAGCGCCGGCACGTTAATCCGGAGGTTGTTGGTTCGAATCCCACTCTAGTCAATTCTTTGTTTAACCCCCAAAATCATTTCAAAAATTACCCAGTCAGTTTCACTTGTGGTTTATATTGATTTCATTTTAATACCGGTAGATGTTAAATTTGCATCGGTACAGTCATTTTGGTTTTGACCCGTATAAGTACGACACCAATGTGAGTTAGCAGTGTATAATCGGTTTTACAAGTTTTCTCTGTGAAAAGCAATCACAGGTATATTACTCATGTGGGATTTGAACCCACAACCCTTGCAATTCTAGAGCAGTGTCATACCAAATAGACCACCGACATTGCATGGTTGCTAGAGGCCGTTTGATATGTTTTAGCAAGGGGTACTGCAAATGATTTAATAAATGTTAAAATTGCATCAGGGATAAAAAACAATATTAATTGTGGTTTTTACCCATACACCAATGTGTGTTAGCACTGTATACTCAGTACTTAAACGAGTGTTGTGATTTTTTTTTTACAGGCATATTACTCGGGTGTGATTTGAACCCGGAACCTTTGCAATTCTAGAGCAGTGTCTTAGCAACATTTATTTATTTTTTGCCCAACAGTTTTATCAAGATAGCTTGTTTCTGTTTGGCCATGGGAGTGATTGGAATCAACATGTTCTTTGTTGCGATTTACATCCCAAGTTTGCCTCAACACTGGGCCATGTACATTCTAGTGGTAGTTCTTCTGTGTGCTTATCTTGTCTTCATTTGTTACTTGGTAAGTTTTTGTTACTTAGTAGGTTTCTTATTCTTTTTATTGTGAAGAATCCTTAGTCTATAATGGTTGGCTCCCTACATGTACCAATGATTGTTACCAAGTCAGTTTCAAGTTAATATTTGTTTTGAGTAATTACCAAACGTGTACCTTCCCTTTTAAACAATCGAACAGTTCCAAAAACCAAAGGTATGCTTTGCCTTTAACACTGAATCCTGGCTGAATGAAACATTAAATATTGTTTTAAAGGTACTGCCGTCGATTTCACGAAGAGTTTGGACTTGTCTTATCTCGAGTTAAGACGAGTAACTCTTCCTAACTTAGGATTAATCTTAAGGTTTCCATGCTACAGTGCAGGGTTGGGACTCATCCTAAGTCCTATAAGATTAATCTTATAGTTTGGAAGAGTTTTGTGAAATCGACGGCTGGACACTATTGGCAATTACTCAAAATAGTTGTTAGCACAAAAACTCCCTTGGTTAACAAGCAGTGGAGAGTTGGTGATAGTATAAAACATTGTAAGAAAGGGCTCCCTCTGAAGTAACGTAGTTTTCAAGAAAGAAGTAATTTTCGACTCAAATATTTGAATTTGTTTTTGAGACCTCAGAATTAGATTTTGAAAGCACACACTTTTGTGTGACAAGGGTGTTTTTTCTTCCATTAGTATCTCATGATCAATTGAGTTCAAATCTTCACAGGTTTGTTATTTAATGCATATGTTGAGATACACCAAGTGAGAAGACTTGTCTTTGACAATTACCAAAGGTGTCCAGTGTCTTCAACAGCTGCTGAGCTGAGGCACTGAGTGTCGTCAACAGCTGCTGAGCTGAGGCACTGAGTGTCTTCAACAGCTGCTGAGCTGAGGCACTGAGTGTCTTCAACAGCTGCTGAGCTGAGGCACTGAGTGTCTTCAACAGCTGCTGAGCTGAGGCACTGAGTGTCCAACAATAATGTAGTGCTGTATTTGTCAAACGTTAATAAGGTTGTGTATAATTAAAAGTAATTGTTTACACTTATCTTACAGATATGGTTTTGTCTGATCACACTTGGGTTTACATTTCTACAACGTATACCAATTCCAGTAAGTTCAAAATCTTCTGTCATCATGTTAATAATAATAATAACTGTATTCGTAAAGCTCCAAATTGCCAAAGGATACAATGCAGTGAATAATAATAAGAGTATGGTTGAGATGAGTGTACATTATACAATTGTTGCACACTGTAACAGGCGTTTTGTACACCCGAGGGGGGTTCGCCGAGGGTGCCATTCACACCGAGGGTGTACAAAACCCATGGATCCCAGTCACAGCGTGCAACAATTGTTTTGTTATACCTTAACATTGTTATTCCTCTTCTCGAAGTTCAGTTGTCATCTTCAAACATTATTGCGACGACGCAGTATGCATAGTTTAATAAGCAGACGAACAGTTCCAAAAAGAAAAAAATTCTTCCCTGTTCCCTCGAACCCGCAGGTGTTTTCGTACACAGCGCTGGAAATCGACCAACGGCGCAGTGCGGTGGTAACGATCGAGGTGATGTACACCGGTGTACATCACTTTTCATGTACCCGACCCCCCCGAGCCATGTAAAATTTATCTTTGTGTTATATCACGTGATTGGTTCTTGACAGTCAAACTTAACAATTTGTTACCGAGGTATAACAAGAATTATTGTGTTCAGAGAAAAATGAAATAGTGAATCCCAGTGAATTGAGCAATCAATTAGAATCTCAAGTAAATGATAGTTCTTAATTGGGAGGTATACGATTGGTAATCACTCGTAAAATTAATGGCAATAAAATCCTTTGATTTGAAACCTACAGCAGTGTGTTATAGTAAAAAGCTTATTGAGAAACATATCGATTCAAAGTAAACTGGTTATTCCAAAAGTCAAAGGTAAACTTTGCCTTCAACATTGTAAAAAAAAAAGACAGCTTTGTGGTTCAAACAATAGAGTCATTGTATCAACCCATTTTTATTATTATCAGCAATAGGAGACTTTTGAGGCGCTGGTGGCAGCAGACATAACCTCCTTTTTTGCAGCTCTGGCCGTGCGCGCGCATGCTCAGTATGGCGCCTGTTGGTCTGAGCATGCGCAATACTGTAAAAAAACACCCTCTTAAATTCCCAATGCCTGCTTTCGTTCGATCGGCCATCAGGGTCACGAGAGAATAGTGAAAAAAACAATTACAAATTTTGCATTGCATCAATGCCAAAACAAAAATGAATAAAATGCTTACTAAGCGATAAACTCCAAACATGAAGTTGTGAAGTTAGATTATTTATTTCTCATCAAATATGACATTTCAGACAGAAATATTTCAAGGGATGTTTTCAACTATCATCATCATTAGACCGTGTAAGGTATATGTAAAATTGTCATCTTCACGATTTTTGTTTCTGACCAATTCTGTAACGTTCCTTTGACAGTGTTGCAGCATCACAGCACAGACCTATAACCTGAACGGACTCTCGGATGAAGAAGATGGAGAGCAGAGCAGCCACGGACCGAATGAAACGACAGATTAATAAATGCATTAGCATCAACCCTAAGAAGCCAAACTGGACAACACCAATGTATTTTAGTACACAAAGCAATGTATATAATAATTGATTCTTATCATACCAAATAATATTAGGTGAAGGGTCTTTGATGGTAAGGGTAGTAGTGTTGTAAGAATATTTTGGTGGTAACTTGGCTATGCATTTTATATGTACACAGATTTTAAGCTGTTTTTTGTTTTGTGGTGCTTTTATCTTTCAATATAAACATATCATTTATATGCAATAATAACTTGGGAGGCTAGTCATCCTTACTCGCAGCTAAGAGCTGAATTGCTAAGGACGCGGCTACAACGTGTTCAAGAAGCAGGCATGCAAGGGCGCCTTTGGCTGCCAGCCACATCAACCCATTATGACCACAGGGCACAGCCAAGATCGAAAGTGTTTGATTTTTCCCGAGGGAGGGACCGGATGGTCTGAAAAAACCCTTGTGGCACAGCAGAGAACCATCGCACAACTCAACTCACATATGGCCTTGGCCGGGAGCCGAACCGGGGTCACCTTGGTGAGAGGCGAGTGCTTTACGCACAAGCCAACCATGCCACCGAACATGTGACTTACAGGACCCTCTACAAGATTCCTGCTCTATTTTAAATGAGTGTATTGAGGTCGTCTGTGAAGGCTCACAGCAAGCCTGCCAAATATTTATAATTTAAAAGAAAAACAAAATGTCAAAAACAAATGACTTCTTTGTTTTGTTTTCTGCTATCAATGCATTGCTTAAGACCAAACTGCCTTAATGACACTGGACACTATTGGTTTCGTCTAAGACCAGTCTTCCCACCTGTTGTGCCTCATCATATGCAAAGAGGAACGGGTGTAATTTCACAATTAAATATTGTAGGCGTACGCTTTGTTTGTTTGTTTTGAAAGTTGTATCTTCCAATCAAAATGACTTAGATCTACTTGGATGTTATATAAAAGAAATAATGAATGTTTTTCATTCGTGCAATAGTGCAAATATTTTCATTCATTGAAAGCTGGAATGTTCCATTCAACTCGGCTCCACCTCATTGAATAGAACATCCCATCTTTCAACTCATGAACATATTCGCTCCATTGCACTCATAAACATTTATTATGTGTATAATAGTGTCTACTGCCTTCAAGAGTTGAAAGTTAAAGGTGCTTCCAATGTTTCTACTAAACAATAAATACAATCTAGAAAATAAGAGATATAAAATAAGTTAACTTAGTACTAAGTACAAGCAGTATCTATTAAGGAAGATTTTATGGAATTACTGTATTATCATAACAGGAGATGATGACTGATTTTTTATTGAATATGAAATTTATACAGGCATATTAGGGGTTCTTTGTTTGAAACTGTTATGACTATAATTTACTGTAATTGTTCAATTTGCAAATAGCAGTAGGTTGAAATTATGCAAGTCATTAATCAGGCTTGAGACTTGGCCCTTAAAAAAGAAGGAACATTTTCTGGATCTGGATATCGTTATACTCCGATAAAAACGGATACCCGCATCGCATCAGATCGCATCATTTTGTTCAAGTACAAGAGTCGGCCTATGTACCATGGGGGCTTTTTGTTTGAGGGCCCACAAATCGGAAACAGATTAAGAAGGAAGAACATGCCTGATGAATGGAGCGAATTAAAGTAAATTTTTTACTTGTTTGAATTTTTTTATTTAAAAGTATAGTAACTATTGAAGTTTGTTTAAGATGTATGAGTGTACATTTACATGGTTTCTAAAGGTACCTACTTTTTTAGTTCAGTTTAATATACATAAAAGGTGCCTTAACAAGTTTTGTTAGTTGTTATATTTAAGTATTACAATTTTATGAAAAACAGCTTGCCTAAATTCCACATTTCATGTGCCTAAGTTCAAAATGTATGGTTCGCTTTAGCATTGTACAGTAACACAACTGTTTCCCACATAAAAAACTTCAAAACGGATTGATACAACCATCAGACAACACTTCTCAAAAAAGATATTGACATGGTGTTACCGCAAACCTCACCTAAGTATAGGTCGCTTCTTAAAGGAACACGTTGCATATGTTTGCATATAATGCATATGTTTGGAAAGATGTTGTAAAATTAGAATACAATGATCCACACACATTTGCCTCAAAATTGCGTGTTTTTCCTTTTACTCTGCAAACTAACGCGGTCGGCCATTTATGGGAGTTAAAATTTTGATGGCCAACGGTGTTTGTCGACGAATAAATGGAAAACCACGCAATTTCGAGTGATACTTGTATGGATCATTATGTTCTACTTTTAAAATATGTTTCTAATCATATGCATTTATAACAAACGGTTACAAACGCTTTTGAAAGACCAACTCGACCGATCCAAGGCAACGGGTTCCTTTAAAACTAGAGAAAAAATGTTTTTAAAACATTATGGAGAATTTATTCAACTGCAATTACTTAAAATATGCTTTAGAAATCAGTTTAAGTAAAGTATTATCATGCAACACAAACTAAATGCAAAATTAAATTTAAGATATTTGACATGTTGTATTGTTTCAGATCTGACAAAGACTGAGTCTCCATGCTAGAGTGAAACATTAAAGGGACAAGATGCCTTGGATCGGGTGAGTTGATCCATGAAAAGCGTTTGAAAACTGTTTGTATGGATCATATTTTTATGGACCAATATACTCTACTTTTAAAACATCTTTTTAACCATGCATTTTATAACAGTTAAGGTTTTCAAACATTTTGCATAGACCAACTGGCCTGCATAAGCCAACGTGTCCCTTTAGCCTTGTGCATGAACCTTGTGAATTTTTTCATGAAAATATTCTTGTGAACTTATCATATTTTTACTGAAAATATAACAAGGCTATATATAGCCTTTTGAACTTTTACAAAAGCCTTGTGAACTTATAAAAAAATTCCCGAAAATGTTCATCAGCCTTGTGAATTCTTATCAATTTTGTTCTTATCAAAATTTGATTATTATAGCCTTGTGATTATTTTCAAGTTCACAAGCCTTGTGAACTTATCATATATTTTCTTGTGAACTTGTCATATTTTTCTTGTAATTTTATCATACCTTTCTTGAACATCATATTTTTTTTGAAAGTTTTCAAAAGCCTTGTGACTTATCATATTTTTCTTGTGAACTTATCATATTTTTTGTAGTGATTTTATCATATATGTTTCTTGAACATGTTCACAAGGCTATATAGCCTTGCAAGCTTATCAGATTTTTCTTGTGATATATTTCTTGAACATGTTCACTGATCATACTTTTCTTGAACATGTCACATTATAGCCTTGTTAACTTATCATATTTTCTTGACTATAGCCTTGTGACATGATCAAGAAACACATGATAAAGTCACAGGAAAAATATGATAAGTTCACAAGGCCTTGTGACATGTTCAAGAACCTTTGATAAGTTCACAAGCCTATAGCCTTGTGACATGTTCAAGAAACAAATGATAAAATCAAAAGAAAAATATGATAAGTTCACAATGCTATATATAGCCTTGTGAAAATGTTCAAGAAAAATATGATAAGTTCACAAGCCCTTGTGACATGTTCAAGAAACATATGATCAAATCACAAGAGAAATATGATAAGTTCACAATGCTATATATAGCCTTGTGAAATGATTCTGACTGTGCTTGAGGTCCAAATTCTGTTAAGATCGTCAGGGCCTAGTTTCTTTAAAGCTTTTAAGCACAATAAACTTGCTAAGCAAAGAAAAGTACCGCTACAGAACAGCTGACCAGTCGAAATTACATTTGATGTTTATATTGTTGTAACTGGTGCCCAACCAGGTTTTGCTTAGCAAATAAATTGTTAAACTTAAGCAGCTTCAGCTTGTTCTGCTTAGATGTAAGCAAAGAATCAGGGTTTATGCAAGCAGGGACTTACACGCTTACGTCAAGCCTATTTCACAGGCAAGCAGGACATTTTACTTGGCACTTGAGTACCCTAAGTTACTTACTATTCACCTACACAGCTGTTGCATAAATTTGGTGCTTGCACAGTAAGCAAAGAATCATGGTTGTAAGCACATAAACCGGCGGTAAGCAGACCCATGAAGTTGGGCCCAGCTTTGTGTACCCAGAACAATTAAGTTAATATTTAAAGTGTTTAAACATGTTTCTAACTGCAACAGGAAACTTTACACTTATAACTTAATAAATAATTGAGATTTGGCTGCATGAAAAGTTATGTTTTATTTAAATACCACCAACAGTTTTTATACTTGTACTTGTCTATATCCTTCACAATGGATAACTCTTAAAAAATGATTAAAGAAGAAGACGCACAAATTCATGATTTCACGACATTTTGTGTTTGTTATTATCATATTATGCCTCTTCAACATGGAGTACTTTTAATATGCAGTGTTTGACCCAAATTTGATAAAAATGCTGGACTAAACCCTTGTGGTTTTTCAATAATTATTTGAAACGCATTGGTAAGACAGCTGGACTTGCTTGTTGCCCATTGTGAATTTGTCAGTACATGTACTTGGCAAAATTTGATAAAAACGCATGATTTAACCACCCTTGAGATTTTATTTATTTATTATTGTTCCATATTTAAAGTGTTTGTTGGGGTGTTTGTGTGCTGTTGTTGTTCTTCTTTTGTTCTTGTTTTATTTTTATTTTATTTTATTTTATTTATTTATTTTTTTTTTTTTTTTTTTTTTGGGGGGGGGGGGGTAAATAACTTTAACGAAATTTAAGAACTGGCAACCTTGGTTCCCACTAGTTTTGCTGTACTCATGCAAACACCATTTCCCCGAGACTCTTCGGCCCAAATCTTGATTTGTCAGTATGCATAATATCAAGTGATTCAGTAGTGGTATGGTTTTATAGGGAGGGGGAGTCCTTGGGTGGATTTCACAAAGGGAGTCCTAACTTAGGACTAGTCTTAGGCAATACTAAGAGATTGGACTGGTCCTAAGTTAGGACCAGTAACTGATCCTAACTTAAGACTGGTCCTATCTCTTAGCGTTGCCAAGGACTAGTCCTAAGTTAGGACTACCTTTGTGAAATCCACCCCTGGACACTATTGGTAATTGCCAAAGACCAGTCTTCTCACTTGGTGTATCTCATGCATAAAATAACAAACCTGTGTAAATTAGAGCTCAATTGGTCGCCGAAGTTGCGAGATAATAATTAAGGATAAACACTCTTGTCACACTAAGTGTTGTGCTTTCAGATGCTTGATTTTGTTGAAAATCAAATTCGTTTAACCTTTATTCTTTCTCGGAAACTGCGTTACTTCAGAGGGAGCCGTTTCTCACAATGTTTTATCAACCTCTCCCATTTACTTGTTACCAAGTAAGATTTCGTGATTATAATTATTGTGAGTAATTACCAATGTGGCACTGCCTTTTTAAGACAGCACCCCGCCCCCATAACTACTGACAAAGGCCCCCAGTGAAACTCCATGCCAACCGTGCCCCCCGCCCTCCCCAGTGAAAATCCATGCCACACCTCCCGCACTCCTTCCAGTGAACTTCCATTCTAAAGAGGTACAATGGTGAGGTGAGCCTTTTGTTTTCTAATATTATTGAAAATAATTGCTGTTCGCATTAGGCCTATTATTATTCTTGAGACATTTTGGTGTGATTTCGGCATAAGCGCGCTGAAGTGTGGTATTTTTCCTTATAAGACTAATGTCAAATGATTCAAGCCTTCAATTCTCGCATTTCGAATCATTCCGCGAGATCTCGCGGGAGCCAGTTTGCCCCTTTGATCTTGGACAGGCACCGGTGATTGGAACCAGCTAAAGCAACCGACAGGTACCCGATTTCCACGCTACGCGAAATAAACATCAACAGAGCAGTAGAGGTCTGGGTACTCGACGGCTTGATGCCGTGACGCGATATTCAAAATGGCCACCAACCATGCTTGTGAAGTTGTCAACACCGTGGATATACTTACGATGATTTGATGTGATTTAATGTCTCTTTGGGTAAGCTTTATCATGCAGCTTATTTAAGTTAATAATGTAGAATAGGATGAGGGCCTCGTGGAAGGCGTGTAACCACCTAGTTTGTCATAAAACGGGCAATTCTTGTCGCAATTTTATTCCACCTTCATGCTCAACATAAACAACGGCAAGCCGGAAGTAGCTGTAACGTTAGAGCATAGGTCATTGCAGTGTCATTGCCAATTTGCCGTCAATCAGATACTGGATGAAGAATTCCTCCGTGATCTGATGAAACAATCGACTTTTCTGTGTATAGTTCTTATAGATTATCTACTTCAATTCGTGTCGGCCACTTCTACGTGTTTCTTTGTCAGTTTTTGTTTACATGTTATGTAACACTGAGCTGCCGTAAACTGTTTACCAACCAAAATGCCTGGTGCTCTGACATTCGGAGTCGAAGGCCTACCATCCAAAAGAATTGATACATCATGTTCAAGCGTTGCCTTTCTCATATCAAGTTGTAAATCTAAAACTGGTTTGCCACCTATACTGCCGAATGATGATGTAAATTTTTAAAGTCTGAACATGGTCTGAATAAAACTGGCGGGTTTTTTATTTTTATCTTTTTAATCGTTTGAAATTTCATCCAGATGTGTAATGAAGGGCGAGGTGCACAGAAAAACCTTGGTCTGAGTCGTAGGCAACTTTTTGAGATATTGTCTAGTTTTCGATGCCCCCAAATCAAGATTAAAATTAATATTAATTTTAGGCCCTTCCAATTGTTCCAGCCATCTGTAATCCGTAGAGCGTCTTTTGCACATAAAGAACTTTCTTTGGTTAAATTTTGAGGCAAATCTGAGAGAAATTTTATTTGAGGGTGAAAAAACGTCAAGTTTTATACCCCATGCCGTTTTTCCAAAAACCTGTCGAAAAAAATTGTGTTTTTCAAAATCGCCTGAAAACTTGGGTTTAGTCGTCTACCTTAGTAACTTTTTGATGTAATTGTTTTTATTGCCTGATTTTCGATATAACAATGTCTCAAATAATTATTGTATCAAACTGAATCAAACCAATTGTACCATCACGGCGAGTACCCACCAAGAGCACTGGTTGATCCCAGCTAGCCTACTAAAGACTCAGCCACCCAACCCCAATGTACCCCGCTACCTTTTCCACAGCGACCGACAATCCCCAATTCCCATCGAAATGCCAGACCAACTTCCTCTGTGAACTAATTGTCTAAACCTACATCGTGTGCCTTCGACTCAAATAATTGTTTTGTAAGTCCCCTATTATGCCTATGTTTCCTTGTAAACCAATGCGCCATACTTACAGCGTGTGCCTTCCATCCACTCACCAATTTTTTAAATTACAACCAAAGATTCCCCTGTCTATCCGTCAGTAAAGCGTATGCCTTCCACTCTCAAATTATTTACTAAGTCCAAAGCAAGGATTTCCCTATGCCATTGTACCATGCGTACCATTTCCCCATTAATGAAACTAATTGTCTATCTTTATGCCTACAGCGTGTGCCTTCAACTCGTCGAATACTTTTTAAGTCCGAACACAAGAGTCCCCTATCTACTACCAATACCCGTCAGTAAAGCGTATTATGCCTTCCATTTGCAAATTATTTACTAAGTCCAAAGCAAGGATTTCCCTATGCCATAGAACCATGCGTACCCCTTTTCCCATTAGACTATACAGTGTGTAGATTTTAACCCTAATGTTTGAAGTCCGAACCCGTGAGTTTCCCATGCCTATGTATATGTAACCAGCCCACAACTTGTGCATTTCACTCGAAATTACTAAGTATAAAGCACTGATTTTACTATGCCATAGCATCATGTGGAAAGTGTTCCCCTCGCAAATTATATACCAAGTATAAAGTATAATATACAAAGTATAAAGCATTGATATTCCCATACCATAGTATCCTTTGAAAAGTATTCAACTCGCAAATTATACACTAAGTATAAAGCATTGATAATCCCATACCATAGTATCCTATGATGAGTATTCAATTATATACTAAGTATAAAGCACTGAAATCCCATGCCATAGCTTTCTGTGTAAAGTATGAACCGAAGGTTTATCAGGTCTAAAATGCGAATTATTCTGGGGGGGACCCAAGTGGGTGTCGTGGGTAGGTGTCGGCCTCCCAAGCAAAGGGTTCCCGGTTCGAACCCCGGTGGTGGCAGCGCGGTTGCCGACCGAGAAGTCTCGACACACCAGACAGTGGCACTCACCGCTAGCACTCGCTGAGGAAAGAAACTTAAAACTTAAAACTTAAAACGAACCTATGCTCTTTTTTATATAAGTTTAAAATAAATTATATAAAAAACATTTTTAAAACGTCTCCAACTTTTCTGAAGCTGGATTCGATCCCAGGACCCTCCGGTCCAGAGACCAGAGCCCTTCCACTGGACCACTGCTCCTTCTTACAAATATGCGTTCGAGTTTAATTTTAAACCTTCGTATGACAAACTTTTAATTATTTTTATAAAAAACATTTTTAAAACGTCTCCAACTTTTCTGAAGCTGGATTCGATCCCGGGACCCTCCGGTCCAGAGACCAGAGCCCTTCCACTGGGCCACTGCTCCTTCTTACTAATATGCGTTCAAGTTTAATTTTAAACCTTCGTATGACAATGTTTTAATTAAAACGTAGTAAAAGAACACCCGGGAATCGAACTCCACACCATTGGGTGTAGAGCCCGGAGCCCTTCCATTGGGCCACTACTACTCTTACTTCATTTGCGTTCGAGTTTAATGTTATACCTTAGAATGAACAATTTCAAATCGAAATGTAGTAAAAGAACACACGGGAATCGAACCCCGTACCATTGGGTGTAGAGTCGGAAGCCCTTCCATTGGGCCACTACTACTCTTACTTCATTTGCGCTCGAGTTTAATGTTACACCTTAGAAGGAACAACTTTAAATCAAAACGTATTACAGCTTATGCCTTCCACTCGCAAATTATTTACAAGTGTAAAGCAAGGATTTCCCTATGCCATAGGATACCGCGCAAACCAATGTTCTCAAGCATACTAAAAGAACACAGATCGGGAATCGAACTCCGCACCATTGGGTGTAGAGCCCGGAGCCCTTCCATTAGGCCACTACTACTCTTTCTTCATTTGCGTTCGAGTTTATTGCTATACCTAAAATGAACAATTTTAAATCAAAACGTAGTAAAAGAACACACGGGAATCGAACCCCGTACCATTGGGTGTAGAGTCGGAAGCCCTGTCATTGGGCCACTACTACTCTTACTTCATTTGCGTTCGAGTTTAATGTTATACCTTAGAAGGAACAACTTTAAATCAAAACGTATTACAGCTTATGCCTTTCACTCGCAAATTGTTTACAAGTGTAAAGCAAGGATTTCCCTATACCATAGGGAACCGCGCAAACCAATGTTCTCAAGCGTAGAAAAAGAACACAGATCGGGGTTCGAACTCCGCACCATTGGGTGTAGAGCCCGGAGCCCTTCCATTGGGCCACCACTACTCTTAGTTCATTTGCGTTCGAGTTTAATTTTATACCCTAGAGTGAACAACTTTATATTAAAACATATTGTAACTTATGCCTTCCACTCGCATTAATTATTGATTAGGGGTTAAGCAAGGATTTTCCTATGCCGTAGGGTACTGCGTAAACTAATGTTCTTCAACCAAGAAAAAGAACACACACCGGGGTTCGAACCCAGTACCTTTGGCTTCAGAGTCCAGAGCCCTACAACTGTGCCACTGTCCTTCTTCATAAAAAAAGGTTCGAGTTTAAATATAAACCTTAGAATGAATTCAACTTTAAGTCAAAACGTAATAGCGGGTGCCTTCCACTCGCATGTTATTTATTAGGTATAAAGCAAGGATTTCCCTATGCCATAGGGTTCCGCTTAAACCAATGTTCTTAAGCGTAGAAAAAGACACACTACGGGGCTCGAACTCAGTACCTCTGCGCTCAGAATCCGGAGTTCTACCACTGGGCCACCGCTCTTCTTATGAACAATGGGTTCAAGTTTAATTATAAACCTTTAAATCAAAACGTATATAGCTAGTGCCTTCCACTCACGTGTTTTACAAGGATTTCCCGGTGCCATAGTACCCCAGATAATGTAAAGATTGGGACTGGGTACAACAGAGTTGATGCATGCACACATTCGACGGTGTTTGAGATAAATAAAATGCACGGGACTAAAACGGGTCTATCTAACTGAGAAAATATCAGCGATTGAAAAAGTCTCTAGAAGCCGGGCAAATCGGGCAAATGGGTTGGGGGACATATTCAAACAGGGGGCGTAACAATGTGACCAACAAAGCCATTTATTATTATATGTAATAAATATTTGATAATCTAAGGAAATTGAACTCTAAATAAGACACGGGACGGAGTATTCTTTATGTTTTTATTCAATATTGTTTGAGTTTCTACATTTCACATATGACTGCTCTTCAAATCAATATAATAGAATTCAGACAATAATTGACATACACATTCAAATCTATTTTAAGCAGCAATTTTTTATTTATTTTTATTTATTTAAAAAGTTAAAATCATTAAAATTTTAATTTAAACGTCAAGTGTTTGTGCATCGTAAAAGATTTTTTTTTTCTCCAAAGGCGATCAAAGAATACTGACCGAAACGTCAGTTGAGACCAACGGTTACTTTCAGAACCACCCATTTAGAGATGATAGTCATTGCATAGTGTTACCGCAAACCTGTCCATATCGTATTTCCACAATGCACAATTTTAAATCCAGGGTACAACATCAAAGCATTGCCATAAATAGGCTGTACAAATGCATGCAGTAAATAATTAGATTGGAACAATTTTACGACCTCACCACCGATTTCTGGCCGTTTTGTTTTAATCTCCGAATAATCAACGGGAAAACAGCAACCTACAGGCCTACTAACTATAACCGAGAACTATATTGAGCAATAACACACCATACCCACTGTGTTGTGCACAGTAGACCTACACGTACATGTACATGTACATGTACCATGTACATACACAAGCATACCAGCTAACGTAGTGTAAACCTATAGCAAACAAATCACAAACATTGCTTTTACCATGGGTTTGAACGACTTTATATTGAATCAGAGTAAACGAGTACACATTAGTCTTGCCTGAACAGATCCCTGAAGATTAAAACTACATCAAAAAGGCTCTAAATATCGTCCACGGAGACAGCCAGAGTCAACTGCATGGTTGGAGATCATTTTGAATACATGTGTGTACGCGGTAAATTACTGGGTACGAAGCATGGGTTATAAGACCAACTATAGGGTACCCGACTATTCGTGTTCTTGTCGCAATGTCGCTTACTTCTTGATATAGCAGTGCCTCCAAAAAGAGAGGTTAAAATGAATATGAGACCCATCCCATTGTTCAAGCAACCTGTAACTTGGAGACTGTCTTTTATACATGACGAACTTCCTTTGGTTAAATTTTGAGGCAATTCGGAGAGAAAATGTTTCCGAGGCTGAAAAAACGTCAAGCTTTACCCCCTTGTGGTTTTTTCAAAAATCGGCCGATTTTTTGTATCTCCAAATCTTATGAAAAATTATATATAGGTCAAATAGAGGGCGAGGATCACAAAAATCTTGGTTTTAGTCGTCTACGATGGCAACTTTATGAGATATTGCCTAAATCCTTTTACAACGACGGTTCAAAATCAAGATTAAAATGAATATTTGAGGCCCATCCCATTGTTCCAGCAATCTGTAACTTGAAGACTGTCTTCTACACAAAAAGGACTTCCTCTGGTTAAATATTGAGGCAAATCGGAGAGAAAAAGTTTTTGAGAGTGAAAAAACGTCAAGCTTACCCCCTTGTGGTTTTTTCAAAAATCGGCCGATTTTTTGTATCTCCAAATCTTATGAAAATTCATATATAGATCAAATAGAGGGCGAGGATCACAAAAATCTTGGTTTTAGTCGTCTACGATGGCAACTTTATGAGATATTGCCTAAATCTTTTTACAACGACGGTTCAAAATCAAGATTAAAATGAATATTTGAGGCCCATCCCATTGTTCCAGCAATCTGTAACTTGGAGACTGTCTTCTACACAAAAAGGACTTCCTCTGGTTAAATTTTGAGGCATATCGGAGAGAAAAAGTTTTTGAGAGTGAAAAAACGTCAAGCTTACACCCTTGTGGTTTTTTCAAAAATCGGCCGATTTTTTGTATCTCCAAATCTTATGAAAATTCATATATAGGTCAAATAGAGGGCGAGGATCACAAAAATCTTGGTTTTAGTCGTCTACAATAGCAACTTTATGAGATATTGCCTAAATCCTTTTACAACGACGGTTCAAAATCAAGATTAAAATGAATATTTGAGGCCCATCCCATTGTTCTAGCAATCTGTAACTTGGAGACTGTCTTCTACACAAAAAGGACTTCCTCTGGTTAAATTTTGAGGCAAATCGGAGAGAATAAGTTTTTGAGAGTGAAAAAACGTCAAGCTTACCCCCTTGTGGTTTTTTAAAAAATCGGCCGATTTTTTGTATCTCCAAATCTTATGAAAATTCATATATAGGTCAAATAGAGGGCGAGGATCACAAAAATCTTGGTTTTAGTCGTCTACGATAGCAACTTTATGAGATATTGCCTAAATCCTTTAATAACGACGGTTCAAAATCAAGATTAAAATGAATATTTGAGGCCCATCCCATTGTTCCAGCAATCTGTAACTTGGAGACTGTCTTCTACACAAAAAGGACTTCCTCTGGTTAAATTTTGAGGCAAATCGGAGAGAAAAAGTTTTTGAGAGTGAAAAAACGTCAAGCTTGCCACCCTTGTGGTTTTTTCAAAAATCGGCCGATTTTTTGTATCTCCAAATCTTATGAAAATTCATATATAGGTCAAATAGAGAGCGAGGATCACAAAAATCTTGGTTTTAGTCGTCTACGATGGCAACTTTATGAGATATTGCCTAAATCCTTTTACAACGACGGTTCAAAATCAAGATTAAAATGAATATTTGAGGCCCATCCCATTGTTCCAGCAATCTGTAACTTGGAGACTGTCTTCTACACAAAAAGGACTTCCTCTGGTTAAATTTTGAGGCAAATCGGAGAGAAAAGTTTTTGAGAGTGAAAAAACGTCAAGCTTACCCCCCTTGTGGTTTTTTCAAAAATCAGCCGATTTTTTGTATCTCCAAATCTTATGAAATTTCATATATAGGTCAAATAGAGGGCGAGGATTACAAAGATCTTGGTTTTAGTCGTCTACGATGGCAACTTTATGAGATATTGCCTAAATCCTTTTACAACGACGGTTCAAAATCAAGATTACCCCTTGTGTTTTTTTCAAAAATCGGCCGATTTTTTGTATCTCCAAATCTTATGAAAATTCATATATAGGTCAAATAGAGGGCGAGGATCACAAAAATCTTGGTTTTAGTCGTCTACGATAGCAACTTTATGAGATATTGCCTAAATCCTTTAATAACGACGGTTCAAAATCAAGATTAAAATGAATATTTGAGGCCCATCCCATTGTTCCAGCAATCTGTAACTTGGAGACTGTCTTCTACACAAAAACGACTTCCTCTGGTTAAATTTTGAGGCAAATCGGAGAGAAAAAGTTTTTGAGAGTGAAAAAACGTCAAGCTTGCCACCCTTGTGGTTTTTTCAAAAATCGGCCGATTTTTTGTATCTCCAAATCTTATGAAAATTCATATATAGGTCAAATAGAGAGCGAGGATCACAAAAATCTTGGTTTTAGTCGTCTACGATGGCAACTTTATGAGATATTGCCTAAATCCTTTTACAACGACGGTTCAAAATCAAGATTAAAATGAATATTTGAGGCCCATCCCATTGTTCCAGCAATCTGTAACTTGGAGACTGTCTTCTACACAAAAAGGACTTCCTCTGGTTAAATTTTGAGGCAAATCGGAGAGAAAAGTTTTTGAGAGTGAAAAAACGTCAAGCTTACCCCCCTTGTGGTTTTTTCAAAAATCAGCCGATTTTTTGTATCTCCAAATCTTATGAAATTTCATATATAGGTCAAATAGAGGGCGAGGATTACAAAGATCTTGGTTTTAGTCGTCTACGATGGCAACTTTATGAGATATTGCCTAAATCCTTTTACAACGACGGTTCAAAATCAAGATTACCCCTTGTGTTTTTTTCAAAAATCGGCCGATTTTTTGTATCTCCAAATCTTATGAAAATTCATATATAGGTCAAATAGAGGGCGAGGATCACAAAAATCTTGGTTTTAGTCGTCTACGATAGCAACTTTATGAGATATTGCCTAAATCCTTTAATAACGACGGTTCAAAATCAAGATTAAAATGAATATTTGAGGCCCATCCCATTGTTCCAGCAATCTGTAACTTGGAGACTGTCTTCTACACAAAAACGACCAAAGGAAGTTCGTCATGTGTAAAAGACAGTCTCCAGGTTACAGGTTCACTGGAACAATAGGATGGGTCTCAAATATTCATTTTAACCTTGATTTTAAACCGTCGTACTATCCGAAATGAGGCATTATCTCAAAAAGTAGCCATCGTAGACGACTAAAACCAAGATTTTCCTGCTTTTTTTCGGTCGATTTTTGAAAAAACTACAAGGGGGTAGGTAAGCTTGACGTTTTCCAGCCTCGAAAACATTTTCTCTCCGAATTGCCTCAAAATTTAACCAAAGGAAGTTCGTCATGTGTGAAAGACAGTCTCCAAGTTACAGGTTGCTGGAACAATGGGATGGGTCTCAAATTCATTTTAACCTCTCTTTTTGGAGGCACTGCTATATCAAGAAGTAAGCGACATTGCGACAAGAACACGAATAGTCGGGTACCCTATAGTTGGTCTTATAACCCATGCTTCGTACCAGTAATTTACCGCGTACACACATGTATTCAAAATGATCTCCAACCATGCAGTTGACTCTGGCTGTCTCCGTGGACGATATTTAGAGCCTTTTTGATGTAGATTTAATCTTCAGGGATCTGTTCAGGCAAGACTAATGTGTACTCGTTTATTCTGATTCAATATAAAGTCGTTCAAACCCATGGTAAAAGCAATGTTTGTGATTTGTTTGTTTCTATTAGCTATAGGTCTACACTACGTTAGCTGGTATGCTTGTGTATGTACATGTACGTGTAGGTCTACTGTGCACAACACAGTGGGTATGGTGTGTTATTGCTCAATATAATTCTCGGTTATAGTTAGTAGGCCTGTAGGTTGCTGTTTTCCCGTTGATTATTCGGAGATTAAAACAAAACGGCCAGAAATTGGTGGTGAGGTCGTAAAATTGTTCCAATCTAATTATTCACTGTATGCAATTGTACAGCCTATCTATGGCAATGCTTTGATGTTGTACCCTGGATTTAAAACTTTGAATTGTGGAAATACGATATGGACAGGTTTGCGGTAACACCATGCAATGACAAGCATCTCTAAATATGGGGTGGTTCTGAAAGTAACCGTTGGTTTCAATTGACGTTTCGGTCAGTATTATCTGATCGCCTTTGGAGAAAAACCAAATTCTTTTACGATGCACAAACACTTGACGTTTAAATTTTAATTTTAATGATTTTAATTATTTAAATAAAAAAAAATATAAAAAAATAAAAAAATTGCTGCTTAAAATTAATTTGAATGTGTATGTCAATTATTGTCTGAATTCTATTATATTGATTTAAAGAGCAGTCATAATGTGAAATGTAGAAACTCAAACAATATTGAATAAAAACATAAAGAATACTCCGTCCCGTGTCTTATTTAGAGTTCAATTTCCCTAGATTATCAAATATTTATTAAAATAATAATAACTGGCTTTGTTGGTCACATTGTTACGCCCCCTGTTTGAATATGCCCCCATTCGCCCGATTTGCCCGGCTTCTAGAGACTTTTTCAAACGCTGATATTTTCTCAGTTAGATAGACCCGTTTTAGTCCCGTGCATTTTATTTATCTCAAACACCGTCGAATGAGTGCATGCATCAACTCTGTTGTACCCAGTCCAAATCTTTACATTACCTGGGGTACTATGGCATCGGGAAATCCTTGTAAAACACGCGAGTGGAAGGCACCCGCTATAATACGTTTTGATTTAAAGTTGTCCACTCTAAGGTTTATAATTAAACTCGAACCCATTGTTCATAAGAAGAGCGGTGGCCCAGTGGTAGAGCTCCGGATTCTGAGCGCAAAGGTACTGAGTTCGAGCCACGGCGTGTGTCTTTTTCTACGCGTAAGAACATCGGTTTAAGCGGAACCCTATGGCATAGGGAAATCCTTGCTTTATACATGCGAGTGGAAGGCACCCGCTATTACGTTTTGATTTAAAGTTGAATTCATTCTAAGGTTTATATTTAAACTCGAACCGTTTGTTATGAAGAAGGACAGTGGCACAGTGGTAGGGCTCTGGGATCTGAAGCCAAAGGTACTGGGTTCGAACCCCGGTGTGTGTTCTTTTTCTGGGTTGAAGAACATTAGTTTACGCGGTACCCTACGGCATAGGGAAATCCTTGCTTAACCCCCAATCAATAATTAATGCGAGTGGAAGGCATAAGTTACAATATGTTTTGATATAAGGTTGTTCACTCTAGGGTATAAATTAAACTCAAACGCAAATGAAGTAGGAGTAGTAGTGGCCGAATGGAAGGGCTACCGGCTCTACAACCAATGGTGCGAGGTTCGAACCCCGGTCTGTGTTCTTTTTCTACGCTTGAGAACATTGGTTTGCTCGGTTCCCTATGGTATAGGGAAATCCTTGCTTTACACTTGGTAAATAATTTGCGAGTGTGAGGCAAATAATACGTTTTGATTTAAAATTGTTCATTCTAAGGTATAACATTAAACTCGAACGCAAATGAAGAAAGAGTAGTAGTGGCCCAATGGAAGGGCTTCCGACTCTACACCCAATGGTACGGGGTTCGAACCTCGGTCTGTGTTCTTTTTCTACGCTTGAGAACATTGGTTTGCTCGGTTCCCTATGGTATAGGGAAATCCTTGCTTTACACTTGTAAATAATTTGCGAGTGGGAGGCATAAGCTGTAATACGTTTTGATTTAAAGTTGTTCCTTCTAAGGTATAACATTAAACCCGAACGCAAATGGCGTAAGAGTAGTAGTGGCCCAATGGAAGGGCTTCCGACTCTACACCCAATGGTACGGGGTTCGATTCCCGTGTGTTCTTTTACTTCGTTTTGATTTAAAATTGTTCATTCTAGGGTATAACATTAAACTCGAACGCAAATGAAGAAAGAGTAGTAGTGGCCCAATGGAAGGGCTGCCGGCTCTACACCCAATGGTGCGGGGTTCGATTCCCGATCTGTGTTCTTTTAGTATGCTTGAGAACATTGGTTTGCGCGGTATCCTATGGCATAGGGAAATCCTTGCTTTACACTTGTAAATAATTTGCAAGTGGAAGGCATAAGCTGTAATACGTTTTGATTTAAAGTTGTTCATTCTAAGGTGTAACATTAAACTCGAACGCAAATCAAGTAAGAGTAGTAGTGGCCTAATGGAAGGGCTCCGGGCTCTACACCCAATGGTGCGGAGTTCGATTCCCGGGTGTTCTTTTACTACGTTTTAATTAAAAAATTGTCATACGAAGGTTTAAAATTAAACTTGAACGCATATTAGTAAGAAGGAGCAGTGGCCCAGTGGAAGGGCTCTGGTCTCTGGACCGGAGGGTCCCGGGATCGAATCTAGCTTCAGAAAAGTTGGAGACGTTTTAAAAATGTTTTTTATAAAAATAATTAAAAGTTTGTCATACGAAGGTTTAAAATTAAACTCGAACGCATATTAGTAAGAAGGAGCAGTGGCCCAGTGGAAGGGCTCTGGTCTCTGGACCGGAGGGTCCCGGGATCGAATCCAGCTTCAGAAAAGTTGGAGACGTTTTAAAAATGTTCTTTATATAATTTATTTTAAACTTATATAAAAAAGAGCATAGGTTCGTTTTAAGTTTTAAGTTTTAAGTTTCTTTCCTCAGCGAGTGCTAGCGGTGAGTGCCACTGCGCGGTGAGTGCCACTGTCTGGTGTGTCGAGACTTCTCGGACGGCAACCGCGCTGCCACCACCGGGGTTCGAACCGGGGACCGTTTGCTTGGGATGCCGACACCTACCCACGACACCCACTTGGGTCCCCCCCAGAATAATTCGCATTTTAGACCTGATAAACCTTCGGTTCATACTTTACACAGAAAGCTATGGCATGGGATTTCAGTGCTTTATACTTAGTATATAATTGAATACTCATCATAGGATACTATGGTATGGGATTATCAATGCTTTATACTTTATATACTTTATACTTGGTATATAATTTGCGAGGGGAACACTTTCCACATGATGCTATGGCATAGTAAAATCAGTGCTTTATACTTAATAATTTCGAGTGAAATGCACAAGTTGTGGGCTGGTTACATAGGCATGGGAAACTCATTGGTTCGGACTTAAAACATTTGAGTTAAAATCTACACACTGTATAGTTTAATGGGAAAAGGGGTACGCATGGTACTATGGCATAGGGAAATCCTTGCTTTGGACTTAGTAAATAATTTGCAACTGGATGGAATAATACGCTTTACTGACGGGTATTGGTAGTATATAGGGGACTCTTGTGTTCGGACTTAAAAAGTATTCGACGAGTTGAAGGCACACGCTGTAGGCATAAAGATAGACAATTAGTTTCATTAATGGGGAAATGGTACGCATGGTACAATGGCATAGGGAAATCCTTGCTTTGGACTTAGTAAATAATTTGAGAATGGAAGGCATACGCTTTACTGTCGGGTAGACAGGGGACTCTTTTGTTGTGATTTAAAAAATTGGTGAGTGGATGGAAGGCACACGCTGTAAGTATGGCGCATTGGTTTACAAGGAAACATAGGCATAATAGGGGACTTACAAAATAATTATTTGAGTCGAAGGCACACGATGTAGGTATAGAAAATTAGTTCACAGGGGAAGTTGGTCTGGCATTTCGATGGGAATTGGGGATTGTCGGTCGCTGTGGAAAGGGTAGCGGGGTACATTGGGGCTGGGTGGCTGAGTTTTTAGTAGGCTAGCTGGGATCAACATGACGGTGGGAATATAACTTCTTTGAGGTTCCACCAGTGCTCTTGGTGGGTACTCGCCGTGATGGTACATTCAATTGGTTTGATTGAGTTTGATACAATTACTATTTGAGACTTTGTTATATCGAAAATCAGGCAATAAAAACAATTACATCAAAAAGGTTACCAAGGTAGACGACTAAACCCAAGTTTTCAGGCGATTTTGAAAAACACAATTGTTTTCGGCAGATTTTTGAAAAAAAACGGCATGGGGTATGACTTGACGTTTTTCCCACCCTCAGAAAACAATTTCTCTCAGAGTTGCTTCAAAATTTAACCAAAGAAAGTTCTTTATGTGCAAAAGACGCTCTACAGATTACAGATTGCTGGAACAATTGGAAGGGCCTCAAATTGATATTATTTTTATTCTTGATTTGGGGGCATCGAAAACTAGACAATATCTCAAAAAGTTGCCTACGACTCAGACCAAGGTTTTTCTGTGCACCCTGCCCTTCATTACACATCTGGATGAAATTTCAGACGATTAAAAAAATAGAAATAAAAAACCCGCCAGTTTTATTCAGACCATGTTCAGACTTTAAAAATTTACATTATCATTTGGCAGTATAGGTGGCAAACCAGTTTTAGATTTACAACTTGATATGAGAAAGGCAATCTGCAAAGGCTTAAATATGTTGTATCAATTCTTTTGGATGGTAGGCCTACGACTCCGAATGTCAGAGCACCGGTCATTTGGGTTGGTAAACAGTTTACGACAGCTCAGTGTTACATAACATGTAAACAACAACTGACATAGAAGAAACACGTAGGAGTGGCCGACACGAATTGAAGTAGATAATCTATAAGAACTATACACAGAAAAGTCGATTGTTTCATCAGATCACGGAGGAATTCTTCATCCAGTATCTGATTGACGGCAAATTGGCAATGACACTGCAATGACCTATGCTCTAACGTTACAGCTACTTCCGGATTGCCGTTGTTTATGTTGAGCATGAAGGTGGAATAAAATTGCGACAAGAATTGCCCGTTTTATGACAAACTAGGTGGTTACGCGCCTTCCACGAGGCCTTCATCCTATTCTACATTATTAACTTAAATAAGCTGCATGATAAAGCTTACCCAAAGAGACATTAAATCACATCAAATCATCGTAAGTATATCCACGGTGTTGACAACTTCACAAGCATGGCTGGTGGCCATTTTGAATATCGTGTCACGGCATCAAGCCGTCGAGTACCCAGACCTCTACTACTCTGTTGATGTTTATTTCGCGTAGCGTGGAAATCGGGTACCTGTCGGTTGCTTTAGCTGGTTCCAATCACCGGTGCCTGTCCAAGATCAAAGGGGCAAACTGGCTCCCGCAAGATCTCGCGGAATGATTCGAAATGCGAGAATCGAAGGCTTGAATTGATTCAAGCATGATTCAAGCCTTCGATTCTCGCATTAAAAGTGATGAATAAACGCTTACACTGTAACTAATTGTGGTAATTAAACCAAGTAGCCTTACGTTTGTTTAACTTAAAATGATTTAGCGCAAAGTTGAAAGAACTAAAGGTAATATATGAGGTCTATTTTTTGTTCGTTTCTCAGCTTATTATTAATGTAGGAATAAATAACTTGTAGGTAGATTATTAAAAAGTGACCTTATTTCGTTGTTGAAAATACCTCACTCAAATTTGCGCCACCAAATAATCTAACTTTTAAAGCCTTCGGTACACTTCAACCACCCCCCCCCAAAAAAAAAAAAAGAAATATGGCCATCTTATGCATGTTGTTGTGTTAGAAAATTGCATTGATTTTACTAAAACGCAAGGCTTACCATTTGAATTTTTGTAACAAAAAATTCAAGGCTTTGAACATCCATTTTTTGTGGGGTAAACCGTTTTTGTTTACTGAAAAAGTTTAAAGAGATGAGCCTTGTGCCTCAAAATAAATACATCAATAAAAATAAAATAAAAAAATACAAACAAAACAAGGGGTAAATGTCCTACAGTTTATCAAATTTTGGGCCATAAATTTAAGAAAACACAAAGAGTTGTTTTTATTCTCTAAAATAATGCGATAGGTACCTCTGACTCTGATGTGTTTTTAACTTGAGGAATAACTTTTATAAATAATATTTTCAACTTGAGGAATGGTTTGGTCAACATCAAATCTCAATCTTAGAAAAAAAATGAAAGGTACATAATGCCATCACTGAAGAAACCAGCTTCATTTTAATGCATACAAATCGAACTTAAAAAATGTGGTCAAATAATAAAAATAAATAAAATCACAAGGCATAAGTCAAGCATTTTTTATCAATAGTTTGTAATTTTGTTTATTGGAATAGTACAGTATAACACATTTGGCTTGATCAGAAATGTATAATGTTAAATCACAATAGTTAAAGGCAGTGGACACTATTGGTAATTACTCAAAATAATTATTAGCATAAAACCTTTCTTGGTGACGAGTAATGGGGAGAGGTTGATAGTATAAAACATCGTGAGAAACGACTCCCTCTGAAGTGACATAGTTTCCGAGAAGGAAGTAATTTTCCACAAATTTGATTTCGAGACCTCAGATTTAGAACTTGAGGTCTCGAAATCAACCATCTGAACGTACACAACTTCGTGTGACAAGGGTGTTTTTATTCTTCATTATTATCTCGCAACTTCGATGACCGTTTGAGCTCAAATTTTCACAGGTTACGTTATGTTATGCATGTGTTGAGATACACCAACTGTGAAGGCTAGTCCTTGACAATTACCAATAGTGTCCTCTGCCATTAAACCTGCAATATTGTATGTTGATTTAAAGACACTGGACATGTTTGGTAATTGTCAAAGGCCAGTATTCACTTTTGATGTATCTCAAAATATGCATAACATAACAAACCTGTTAAAATTTGAGCTCAGTTGGTCGTCAAATTTACAAATAGAGAACAATGAAAGCAAAAACGCCCTTGTTGCACAAGTTGTGTGCTTTCAGATGCTTGATTTCGAGACCTCAAATTCTAATTCTGAGGTCTCGAAATCAAATTCAAATATTTTAGTGAGAAATCGCTTCTGTCTTAAAAACTATGTTACTTCACAGGGAGCTGTTTCTCATAATGTTTTATACTATCTCCAGCTCTCCAGTTTTATACTTTGTCCAGCTCTCCATTGCTCGTTACCAAGTAAGTTTTTAATGATAACAATTGTTTTGAGAAATTACCAATTGTGTCCAGTGCCTTCAAAGGAATTGTATAATGCTGAACCATGGTTCTATAAGGTTATATCGCAAATTGTATAAATTTATATCGCAATTGTATCAGGGAAATATTGCAATAGTTAAAGATTATATCACAATCATATAAGGTTATATCGCAAATGTAAAAGGTTATATCGCAATCGTATAAAGGTAATATCGTAATTGTATATACAGTTATATTGCAATTGTATAAGGTTTTATATTCAAGGAATAATGACCCAGGATTCTGTGTTGTTTTTGTCTTGGAATTTTGACATTAAATTTGCTTTGACACTGTTGCCCATATTGAAGTTTTAAGTAAAATAGTCTTTTACGTTTTGCATAATTGAACATTAGGAAAGCTCTTTAAAAGAACTTCCAAGTGTGGCCTTTGAATTACTTATAAAAATTAATGGATGAGCAGTTAATATGACATGGGTAGTCAGCCCAGTGATCTCCATGACCCCTCCTAAAATTCCAGCCCGGACGCCCACGATTATGAATTGTAAATCAAGAACTTGTGGTTCAGTAACTAGACGCTTGTCATTTTTAAAATAGCGGTTAGCTCGGTAGCATTTGAACCCAAAACCTTGTCACTGCAAGTCCTGTAGTCTAACCACTGAACCATCACAAAATTGTCATTGTAAAATGAGCAGTTAGCTGGTAGATTTCGAACCAACAACATTCTGATTGCAAGTCCTGCAGTCCAACCACTGGACCACAGTTAGCTTGGTAGGATTCGAACCCACAACCTTGTGATTGCAAGTCCTGCAGTCACACTACTGGACCACAGTTAGCTTTATAGGATTCGAACCCAGAACCTTGTGATTGCAAGTCCTACAGCCTAACCACTGGACCACAGTTAGCTTGGTAGGATTCGAACCCACAACCATGTGGATGCAAGTCCTGCAGTCTAACCACTTGATCACAGTTTGATTGGTGGGATTCAAACCCAGAACCTTGTGATTGCAAGTCCTGCAGTCCAACCATTGGACCACAGTTAGCTGGGTAGGATTCGAACCCACAACCTTTTGATTGCAAGTCCTGCAGTCTAACCACTGGACCACAGTAAGCTTGTTAGGATTCGAACCAACAACCTTGTGATTGCAAGTCCTGCAGTCCAACCATTGGACCACAGTTAGCTGGGTAGGATTCGAACCCACAACCTTTTGATTGCAAGTCCTGCAGTCTAACCACTGGACCACAGTGAGCTTGTTAGGATTCAAACCAACAACCTTGTAACTGCAAGTCCTGCAGTCGAACCACTAAACCATCACAAAATTGTGATTCAGTAACTAGGGAACAATACTTATATTAGTCATTGTTAAACCAGCAGTTAGCTTGGTAGGATTTGAACCAACATATATGTGATTGCAAGTCCTGCAGTCTAACCATTGAACCACAGTTAGCTTGGTAGGATTCAAACCAACAACCTTGTGATTGCAAGTTCTGACATACCCATCACCGGCAAATGTATGGTGAAAGTGCAACACAAAAGTAAGAACTACTTCATTGCATTTCTAATCCCACCAGGTATTCATCAGCCATTGTTAGGGTTGCAAGCTTGTGAGAAGATGAACATAATATAAAGAGAACTAAACATCACTAACACCCCTCCAAGTAGAAGATTTTGCAGATGTGTTCACCGGTGTGGCGGTTTCAACTTTCCGCTGTGTTCAGTTTTCCGAATGACCAAATACGGTAATATTACGTCATGCGATGCCTGCGCACAGCAAGCGAAAATAGTCTATTTTTAGTTGTACTGAGTCTTCCGTTACCCTCCGGTAGCTGTCATGGCCTGACGTGAAGAGCAAATGTCCAGTTGCAATCAGCGATTACTGGAACAGACGTGATGAACTTTCACAAGCAGACGACATGTTGTTCAAGGGAACTAAAATAGTAATCCCAACATCAATGCGCCGAAACATGCTTGAGAAAATCCATGAAGGTCACCTCCGCATTGTGAAATGTAAACGTACAGCCAGAGAAGTGATGTATTGGCCTCGCATCAACCAAGATGTACATGTAGCTGACATGGTAACAAATTGCCACTCATGTCAAACATACCAGCCAAAGCAGACGGCAGAAACACTCCAGCCGCACCCTACTCCCGACCGTCCATGACAAACATGATCCAGGTGCCTCGCAATTGATACAGTAACCTCAAAATTGATCCAGGAACCTCTAAATTTATCCAGGCACCACAAAAATGATACAGTAACCCAAAACTTGTTTGGGCACCTCATTTGATCCAGGCATTCAGAATTTGACTGGCATCTTAAAACTGATTCAGATACCTTATTGTTAGTCCATAGAAACAGTAAGTGATCCAGGGCCCGCTCAAGTTGATCCAGGGTCCACTAAAGTTGATCCAGGGTCTGCTCAAGTTGATCCAGGGACCTTCCACTGCAGGCTGCGTCCCTCGCTGTACAAACGTTTCAACTTTTTCTGCCATTCATCTTGATTGTCTTTGGTTAGTTCCAAGTACTTGCGGTAGAGCTGCACAGCAGTCCGGGCATCTTCAATACTGTCATGAGTCTCTGATTGGATGTTCACACCTAGTCAATAAGAACAAGTCAATAAGGGAATCAATGTGTGGTTTAAAACCTGTTGAGGCCTGGTTCTGTTCAAGAAAAATTTGATAAGTTTACAAGGCCTTGTGAACATTTTCTGCTCTGCTCTAGAATTGCAAAGAGTATACAGTGCTCACACACATCGGTGTACTGGTAAATTCTCATAAAACCACATTGATAAAATACCTCAGAAAATTTCGCTATTCCTATTGGGCTATAGCCTTGTGAACATGTTCAAGAAAAATATGATAAAATCACAAGAAAAAATATAATAAGTTTACAGGGCTATAGGCTTGTGAACATGTTCAAGAAAAATATGATAAGTTCACAAGGCTAAAGCCTTTTTGAGGTGAAAGGAGTGTACTGTTTAGTTTGGGTGTATACACACAAATTTACCCAAACCTTAAAGACATAGCATTGTGTCCGCCATATCTCAAAAAGGCTTATAGCCTTGTGACATGTTCAAGAAAAGTATGATAAAATCAGAAGAAAAAAAATGATATGTTCACCAGGCTATTTATATATGTTCAAGAAAAAAATGATAAGTTCACAAGGCTATGTTAACATGTTCAAGAAACAACCCAAGAAAAAATTCACAAGGCTATATGCAAACATGTTCCTTGCAAACATGTTCAAGAAAAATATGATAAGTTCACAAGGTGAACATGTTCAAGAAACATATGATCAAATCACAAGAAAAATATGATAAGTTCACAAGGGGATAGCCTTGTGAACATGTTCATGAAATATGATAAGTTCACTTGGGTGGGGTATTCAAGAAACATATGATAAAATCACAAGACGTTATAATCTTACTTTGGTAAAAGTTACTCTGTCATAGAATGAAGTAGTACGCACTGATGCAATCACTAGCTGGAATTTCACAAGCATTATTGATTCTTGGGGATTATCTGGTCCTTTTATAAACTGCCTTTTGTGGGTCAACAAACTTTCCACATTGACCATAATGTAAACAAGTCAGTTATAGTTCTTATACAAGATTTGTTTCAATCCCACATTAGCTAACCTGGGTGTTCTCACATGCAGTGCATTTATCGTAAGATACAAATTCAGAACAGCAATAATATATAAAACCTAATACGTAATCCTCATTGTTATGCTAAATTAAACCCATTGCTATATTGGAATATGAATGACACAAAACCAAATTGGATGCACAAATTCTGAACTTGAAACTTTGGCAAAGTTTGGCAAAGTTTGGCAAAGTTTGGCAAAATCGCTTTAAAAGCAGTGGACACTATTGGGGGATACTCAAAAAAATTTATTAGCATAAAACCTTTCTTTGTAAATGAGTAATGGGGAGAGGTTGATGGTATAAAACATTGTGAGAAACAGCTCCCTCTGAAGTTGTACAGTTTTCGAGAAAGAAGGATTTTTCCACGAATTTGATTTCAAGACCTCAGATATAGAATTTGAGGTCTCGAAATCAAGCATCTGAAAGGCGACAACTTCGTGTGATAAGGGTGTTTTTTCTTTCATTATTATCTCACAACTTTGACGACCGATTCAGCTCAAGGTTTCACAGGTTTGGATACACCAACAGTGAAGGCTAGTCTTTGACAACTACCAATAGTGTCCAGTGTCTTTTATCCAAAATGCATGGAAATTAAACTGGCTGTACTTTTTCCGAAATTGATCTAGAAAACCTATATTCGACTGCACAGAAAATACCCAACATTACATTTTCTTGAACCTGATATATTCATCTTAATCCATAAAGTGCTTTGATCTCTTAATGAAAAGTATAAATAAATGCAACATTTTTGTTTGTTTATGATAAAATTAAACGAAACTCTAAAAAAAAATTCATGTGTGTATTTCCTTTTTCACTGTCCAGTTGAGTGGTTTTGGTTTTTCCCTGTTCCTGTTATTACATCAGTGCGGAAAAAAATATTACTTCGTTCTTGTCTTGGGTGACTGAGCTCCCTGTATTAGACACAAAAGACTTGTTCGTAATGGGCCCAAGCAGGGGAACCCCCACAGGCATGTGATTGCCATGTGAGGTCATGTGATTGACATGTGGCTGTTGTGAAGGTTTTATTTTATAATGCTCATTCATATGGAAATTTTGTTGATCAATAACTGCTTTCAAAACCTGACCCACTAGGGATTTTGCGGGTTTAAAAGGGGGCATTTCTGTAAAGCTTGTATAGAGTAAACTCAATTAGCTGGGAGACCACTGGGAACTGGTTTGCTACATCCACTTCAACAATTAAGGTATGCACTTAGTCTCAAATTCTTCCGATCATAAACGTCTTTGTGTTACCCCATACCAAGAGTGTCTTTTAGTCTTGTTTGGTTGGAATTTACAGAACCAAATATCAAATAAATAATGGCGTCTGCTGGTGACGAGAGAGTGTTCTCAATGAATGATTTGAAGGCTGCTTTACTGACCTGCAGTGTGTGTTTGGATTCAGAATCTGATGGTCAACTGAAGCTTCTCAACTGCCACCATACAGTGTGCACAAATTGCCTGACCCGTCTCATTAATGGCAAACCAGACTTTGCATGTCCTAAATGCCGCCGGGTCATGGCAGTTCCTACTGAAGGAGTACAAGGAATTCAGACCAACTTCATTGCTGCACAAATCAAGGATTTTGCCGATCAATGCAAGGTCAAGATGGACACTGTGGCTAAAGTAGCAGGAACTACGTGTAGTGGATGTAAGGAGATGGTTACGGATGCCAAACATCAATGTAATTACTGCGGGTATCTCTGTGATACATGTAAATGGAAACATTATGATGATAAAACTCTACATCAACACACCGTCCTCCCTCTCTCCAGTAAAGCCGTAAACAAAACGCACACAATCTTGGATTATTGTGCCAAACATCACCTATGCCATACCAATCTCTTTTGTGCAAGATGCAAAGTAGCCATTTGTAAGATGTGTAAGGAAATCGATCACGGAGATCATCGTCGTCAAGTACAAAGCATCAGTGAGGTTGCCACGGCCAGTATGACTGAAATGCAGGGTCTTTTGGAAGCAGTCATGCGGCGCCGAGGCGAGGTGCTTCTAAAGTTCCGTAAAGTCAGAGACGCAGAGGCAAGAGTCAAAGCTGATACCGGCAAAGCAAAAACACAACTTGGTTCATATTTTCAAGAGTGTCGTAACATCTTATCACAAAGAGAGTTTGAACTCATTGGTTCCGTGGAACATCAATCCCAGCAACTACAGAAACTTCTTCTTTACTCTCGAGTATTTGCTCAAGATTTGCACGCTAAACTGAAGAGCACTCTAGAGTATGCTGAGCATATCAACAAACTAACTCACCCACTGGAGGTCATCAGAGCAGTTAATGCATTGAAACCAGTACTGCTAAATTTAGCTGCAACTGACATTGATACCGATGTTGCATGTGGGAATATTCAATTCCTCACCGCACAAAAAGTACAGACAGACTTGGTATCATTTCAAAATGTAGTTGCATCTATTGGCAAGAGTAACTAGCTATTTGCTATCCAGTAGAATAGCATAAATAAACTTGGGCAATATCGATTTATTTTATTCACGATAAAAGAAGACTTGTCTATGACAATTACCAATAGTGTCCAGTGTCTTTACCTCTTTCTTACCTTATACTGGGTTGAATGGCTGTTTCTTTTAGAGTACATTGTCTCTGTTAGCGGTTGTCCTTTGATTTGAGATCTGCTGTCAACTTCCCCAGAGTCACTGAAATCAACAAATCAAACAAAAGATTTAGTAATTAGTTTACAAAAGATTTCCATAGGAAATCTGGATTCATTCTACAAAAGAAGATAGACAAAATATTGTAAATATTTCAAAGACAAGAGTTTAGAGAGGGCCCAATTTCATAGAGCTTCTTTAGCATACAATAAGCTAAGCACAACAAAAGTCACAATGGTCAAGTGGTTAGACTGCAGGACTTGCAATCACAAGGTTGTGGGTTTGAATCCCCCAAACTTCACTGTGATCCGGTGGTTAGACTGCAGGACTGGCAATCACAAGGTTGTGGGTTCGAATCCCCAAACTTCACTGTGATCCGGTGGTTAGACTGCAGGACTTGCAATCACAAGGTTGTAGATTCGAATCCTACCAAGCTTACTGTGATCCAGTGGTTAGACTGCAGGACTTGCAATCACAAGGTTGTGGGTTCGAATCCCCCAGCTAATCGCTGATTTCACAATGACTAGAATAAATATTGTCGTTTAGTTACTGAATCACAATTTTTTGATTTGTGTAATTCATAATCAAAGACGTTTTAAACCAATGTTTGTAGGAGAGAGATTGGCTGTTGCCAGCTCCCCTTGTGGGAGTTTGCCGAGTTCACTTGATGGGAAGATCATTCAAACGAAAAGTGCTAACGAGAAGAAGATACAGCCAAAATACCATGTTACATGTACAATTGTGACTGGTATCCTGCTCGTTTTTATTAAGTAGGGATTTTTCAGTAGTATTTTCTGCTTAAGCTCTATGACATTGGGCCCAAGTTTGTCTTTAATCATCATAGTATTGGTTTATTTTATGCTTCATACCCTAAAACCAGTATTAAAAAAATGATTTGTTCCTTTTGTATTATATTTCTCTGCGACATGTTCTGGATTTCTTCCATGTCTTCTTAGCTTAGCTTACTTTTCAACTTTGGTAATTGTAAATAGTATAATATTGTTTGTATTTAGCGCCATGATAATAATATAATAATAATAATAATAACAATAATAATAATAACAAATATTTAGAAAGCTCGCCATCGAAAACTTTATCACACTGTTACAAAAACTGAATGCACAACAAACAACTTAAAGGGTGGCTGCAGTGTTTTTTTTATTTTAATTTAAACGATTAAACATGACTTTTTAAACCTGAAATATTTTTTATATTTTTCATTAAATGCGCAAGTATTTCAAAAATGGTTTTCAAGATATAAGGGGAACCCACCCCGCCCCTAAAAGGAGCATAAACGTGACGTCATGTCGGGAACCCGAGCCGTCGGGCCCCCTGGCTGTGTGCGTATAGAGACGTGTGCACTATGTGGCCTAGTACCTAGGCGCGTGTAGTTAGAGACCAGACTCTTTTTGCCGACGATATGATTGAATTCCCGACCTGACATCGATGGTAGGGGGGCAGTAACAATCCACAAAAGGGGGGGGGGCATGACTTATTCACTAATTACGCAAGTGAGATATGTCGAGGAAAAAACAAAACACATTTTATTGAGGTTCAATACATATATCAGAAATAAATGACAACAAAGTTAACTGTTTTATTTTAATTCACTGCAGCATCCCTTTAAAGGAACATGTTGCCTTGGATCGGACAAGTTGGTCTTTTAAAAGCGTTTGTACCCGTTTGTTATAAAATGCATATGATTAGAAATACGTTTTAAAAGTAGAATATAATGGTCCACACAAGTACCACCCGAAATTGCATGGTTTTCCTTTTACCACGTCTACTAACACAGTCAGCCAATAATGGGAGTCAAATTTTTGGCTCCAGTAAATGGCCGACCGTGTTAGTTCGCAAAGTAAAAGAAAAACCATGCAATTTCAAAGCAAATATGTGTGGATAATTGTATTCTACTTTTTAAACATCTTTCTAACCATGCATTTCATTTCATAACAAACAGGTAAAAATGCTTTTCAAACACCAAAACGTCTAATCCAAGGCAACGTGTTACTTCAATTTTATCAGAAAAGCTACATACACAATGTTTAAAAAGAACGAGAAAAAGTAAAAAGGGCCATGAGCACTTTGATCGATTTGTGCACTTTAAAGTTTTCATTGTTATTTATGTTACGCACACACCTTCACAGTCCATCTTGCACTTGGCTGTTTCAGCAAGGAAGAAAACATTGCTGTTTTGTTGCTGTTGGTAAACTCTCTGGAAAAAAAAACATGCAAGATATAGTAATTTATCAAATTCTACTCTATTGGAGTCTTAAAAAGTTGGTAAACTAGTAGCAGTATTACTGTAATAGCTGTGGTGTGTAGTGTGATGTGTCAAATACCTGTATATTACATGTACTTATTAACAATTGGTAAACTAGTAGCAGTATTACTGTAATAGCTGTGGTGTGTAGTGTGATGTGTCAAATACCTGTATATTACATGTACTTATTAACAATTGGTAAACTAGTAGCAGTATTACTGTAATAGCTGTGGTGTGCAGTGTGATGTGTCAAATACTTCTGTATATTACATGTATTTATTAACAATTGGTAAACTAGTAGCAGTATTACTGTAATAGCTTTGATGTGTAGTGTGATGTGTCAAATACTTCTGTATATTATGTACTTATTAAAGGAACACGTTGTCTTGGATTGGTCGAGTTGGTCTTCGTGGAAAGCGTTCTGAAACTGTTTGTTGTAAAATGTATATGGTTAGAAAGATATTGTAAAAGTAGAACACAATGATCTACACAAATATGCCTAGAAGTTGCATGGTTTTCTTTGTACCCTGTCGACTAACACAGTCGGCCATTTATAGGAGTCAAAATTTTGACTCCCATAAATGGCAGACCGCCGTGATAGTTCGCGACGTAAAAAGAAAACCGTGCAATTTTGAGTGATACTTGTGTGGATCATTATATTCTATTTTTAAAACACCTTTCTAACCATGCATTTCATAACAAACAGTTTCAAACGCTTTTAATAGACCAATTCGACCGATCCAAGGCAACGTGTTCCTTTAGCAATTGGTAAACTAGTAGCAGTATTACTGTAATAGCTGTGGTGTGCAGTGTGCTGTGTCAAATACTCCTGTATACTACATGTCTTTCATGCCTTTATTAACAATTTCATGAGTCACTCCCCCCAAAAGATTAAGATTTTTGTGTTTACATTGTGTGTCTCCTACTATTTTGTTTTTGACAGTATGTTTGTGGGCACACAGGCCCAGGGGTCGATGTCACAAAGAGTCATGACTAGTCCTTACTAAGGAATAGTCCCAGGAGATATTGAAAACGTATGGATAGTCCTATAAGTTAAGATGAGAAACTCGTCCTAATTTCTTTGTGAAATTCGCCCCAGGGTTTTTGTGCTAAGCAGAGACAGTCCAGGCAATTGATTGGCACATGGGTTTGGGTTAGCTGGGGTCTAGCTTAGACCATGCTTAAGACCCAGTTAATTTGGCATTGTACTCCTTCAAAAACAATTGACATCTAATGCCAACCGCAGATTTCAACAATTGTTTAATGGTGTACAGTGCACCAGTTATTGAGTCGAGCCAGCTCTACTTGAGAAAATAGAAACACGAGGCGGTCGTAATACTTACATGCCCTCTTTTCATTGTTGATAACTCATTTTCCAACACTCTAAACTCATTAATCTAAAAGCAAAACAAAAGGGAGATGAAATAACTATTGCATTTAATTTATCAATAAAAAAAAGTAAATTGTAAACTACATATGCAAATTAAGTAACACAACAGTAATTTAATCATTTGCCAAAATAGAATCATTAAAATGAGGTCCAAGTTAACATAAGCATCATGATGTGATTCACAACACCTCACTTCACTCCTAATCTCAATTCAATTCAATATATTTATTTCATCACAGATTACAATTAAAAAGTGGAAAATATTTTCCCTGCGTGCACTTAATTTAGATACTAATAGAAAAACAAAAAACATTACATTTTAAAAACACAGAATTAATTACCAAAATTTAGTTAAACAATAAATAGGCTACTTCAAATTTTAAAAAGAGAGAAACCTCTTAAACATGCCTAGTAGCAGCTTGCCTATTGATTTACCCTGCGCTGTGGCCCAAGACGACAAGGTTGTAAATAAATTGATGATTCTCCTGTTGATCGTGGGCGCCCGGCAAATCTTGCAGGTCATGAATATCCATAAGGTGACGTCATGGTTGCTAGGCTTATGTGCGTGTGTACAGTAAAACATCAATATGTATAAGGTGACGTAGCAATGCGCTGTATCTGGAAACTACAACCGCGCAATGTCACCTCATACATATTCATATTTACTTTGTACACCACACAAATTGATAAATCAGCGTAGCCATACCGCGTCACGTGACATTGCCTCTTGGATATTCATGACTTGCAATATTTGCCTGGCGTCCCGACTTCTCACGTCCAACAAGAAGAGAATCATTAAAACAGCTCAACAAGGTGGGCTAATATTAAGTCTACATTAAAGAGAAAGTATCAAAGATTGGTTTTGTATCTCCTTAACCCAAAAATTACTGGTCTGAAATGGGGGAAAACGGATTGTTATGAAGTGTGAGTGCATCAAGGAGGGCTGGGGTGTTTTACTTTCATGCCTTATGATATCTCTGGATTCTAATAAAGTAACCATGATGCCTTAGGACAAAAATGTAATTAAATTTGTTAAGTAGTAATTGAATATTTTGGATTTATTTTGCACGCCATACTAGCTTCTGAATATTCAATAAATTTAAAATACCAACCAACGAAAGGTGTGAAAACATATGACGTTGCTCCAATGTCGTGCATGCATTTGCACTGTTAATGGCGGACTGTCTCTCGCAACGTAAAACCAAAATTTTAAAAATTTCAACACACCACACATTTGAAAAAAAAATACTTAGTTTTTGATTGTGAAAATTTTTCTGTTATCCTACTTCCTACTGAAAGCACATGACACCAGGATACCTACAGCACAGGTTTTAATAAACATTCATGTGAGTTAAATTTATCTACGTGGCTGACCTTTGACTGAATCTTCTCCTTAGATGACATGTTTTTTGCTGGTGTGGTGTTTTCTTTGGGCTGTTTTGCCAACTTTTTATTCAGATTCAGATGCAGATTTCGCACACGCCTCCTCCTCCTTGATGCTTTAGTTGCCTTTGCTTGTTGTTCTACCAGGCACATGGCTAGAGCCCAACCACTAAAAGGAGAATGATGTGACGTTTGCTAAATTTAATAGAGGGCGCTAGTTCAACAAATATCTCGCGCTAAAATTAAAGTTATGTGCTTCAAATTCATTTTGTTGACTCGTCACACTTAGATAATGATACAAAGAAAGGAACAAATACTGAAAACATAACCATTACCTTTTTATCTGCTCCATCGGATCAGGGCCTCGCATAGTCCGTGATTGAATGATAGGGTATTGAATGATAAGGTTTTGGAATGGAAGTTATTATAGCGCCCTCTATCACACTGACCAAGAAAATGGCAACACCAAACTAGGAGGGCGCTGTTTATCAAAATAAAGGTTGCACGTGTGTGTGTGTACACAATACGATAATAAATCTAGTGTAGTTGCTGATAAATAAAACTGAGCAGAATGTTACATAATCACTTCTTTTGAGAGTGGTGGAGTGAAGTCTAAATATCACGCAAGTATCTAGACAATTCCAACAAGAGTGTGCTACTGCTTTGTGATTTAATATGAATATGAAAATTATGATGTTCTGCATCAGTGATGGGCTTGCAAATGCAATCCTATGAACATATTTATGACATTGCTGTACTTTTTGAGTTGACAACCGTTGCCATGGGGATGGTCTTCCTTTACACATACTCACAATAATACTGTCTTCAGTGTTATTATGTTACTTCAAATATTAAGGTCCAGCTGTGGGAGTACTGGTATACTCGCAGGGTCAACAAGGAACAGTTTGACCCCGAAAGTCCTTGTCCGAACTCGGAGTTCTTCTTCGCTACTTCAGCAGAGAATGCAACGCCTGGTTCTTGGGATTGAGACGAGTTGTGATGAGACTGGAGCTGCAGTGATTGATGAAGATGGAAAGATTCTTGGTGAAGGATTGTACTCGCAAAAAAGAATTCACGTCAAGTGCGTTTATGAAAAAAGTCCTTTTGTTTACAAACAAAAAATTACAGTTACTTTATCGTTTGAATAATCATAACCCTCCATCCTCCTGACTGTCGCCAAGGATGGAGGGTTGCAATTTAACTCAACTAAGTTATTTTGTTACTTTCACATTCCATCTTTACGAAAACTGCGTAACACTAACAGTGTTACTGTTATTAAAAGTGTATCAATTTATCATTATGCAAGGCACATACATTTCATATAAATGATTTACAATTTCATGACTGTCATTTCAATGTCGCTATCATTGCTTTGGCACTGTACATCAAAAAGAAAGTTTAACGCTAACGTCTGACTATTTTGTGTTTAACTTGTACAAATTTGTAAAAGCAGATAGGATCAGTTTTAAAGAAGTTCTGACAACAGGGGACGATTTCACAAAGAGTTGGGACTTGTCTCATCTCAAGTTAGGACGAGTTATCGTCCTAACTTAAGATTAATCTTAAGGTCTGCATGCTACACTGTAGGGTTGGGACTCGTCCTAAGTCCTAAGATTAGTCTTTAGTTAGGAAGAGTTTTGTGAAATCGCCGGCAGGTAAATCAGAATCCTTCATCACCGCCTCTACTAAGTAAGAGAGGAATTTGCGATAATCATAACCCTCCATCCTCCATCCCTCCGACTGTCTCGCTGGTAACATTTCACATTACCCAAACTGTATGAACAAACTTGTGACATGTTCCGATTCTGAATGATTGTTTGATGGATTATTATTCAGGAATGGAGGAATTATTCCGTCCCTTGCACAGGATCTTCACAGACAACACATTAATTCAGTTGTGCATCAAGCACTGGACTCAGCTGGTGTAAAACTAAAGGTAAATAATGCCACACTTATTGTGGAAAGAAAATTAATAATGAACAAAATTATTATTAATTTTGTTTTTTTTACCCATACACCAATGTGTGTTAGCACTGTATACTCAGTACTTTCCCCGAGTCCTGTGAAAAAATATCACAGGCATGTTACTCAAGTGGGATTTGAACCCATGACCCTTGCAATTCTATAACAGTGTCTTATCAACTAGACTACCGAGGTTGCCCGGTAGCTAGAGGCAGTTCAAATCCAAGGAATGCAAGGAACCTAAGAGCCGGTGATGACAACTCGACGTTTAGATCAGTATGCTCTGATCGTCTTAAAGAGAATGAGTTGTAAACCTAAGGTTCTTTTCAGAAACAGCTAACTCAAAACGGAGACTTTCACATGGTGTAACCACAAACCTAATTATACTCCCACAATGATATTTCTGCTGTGCTTAGTTTCATTTCTTTTACTCTTATAGGATTTATCGGCAGTAGCAACCACCATCATGCCCGGCCTTGCGTTATGCCTTCAGGTCGGTCTACAGTACACCAAAGATTTATTACGGCATACCAGCGTGCCATTTATACCAGTACATCACATGAAAGCTCACGCACTCACAGTTCGAATGATAAAACAGTAAGTTGGATTGGGATTTATTCCTTATTCTTATTTCAAGAGATGGCTTCTTTTCAAACTTTTACAAGTAATTTGTTTCTGTGTTTTTGTTTACACAGGGTTGATTTTCCCTTCCTTGTATTGCTCGTCTCGGGTGGCCATTGTTTATTAGCAATTGCTAAAGGAGTAGATGAGTTTCTGTTGCTTGGGAGGACTTTAGACAATGCACCCGGAGAAGCCTTTGATAAGGTATGTTTTAAATCATCTAACCCACATCTAGGGAAAGGTACAAAAAGTTATGCTTCACCTTATTTTCTACATGTTGACATCAACGGTATTTGATTACAGTCCAGTGTGCTCTTCAAGTAAAAGTATGTATGAGCTTTTTCTCCAGAAGCAATCAGAGCATACTGATCGAAACATCGAGTTGAAACCAACGGTTCTTTTCAGAACCGTCGCATATCATTTGAGAGATTATCAAAACAAAACTTTCTATATTATAAATACTTGCTGTTGATGTGTTGTATTGATTTTTGCTAAAAACTACTGTTTAAAGACTCTGGACACTATTGGTAACAGTCAAAGACCAGTCTTCTCATTTGCTGTATCTCAACATGCATAAAATAGTTTAAATCTATGCAAATTTGAGCTCGATTGGTCAACGAAGTTGCGAGATAATAATAAAATAAAAAACACCCTTGTCACACGAAGTTGTGTGGTTTAAGATGCTTGAGTTCGAAACCTCAAATTCTAAATGTGAGGTCTCGAAATCAGGTTTGTGGAAAATTACTTCTTTCTCGAAAACTACGTCACTTCAGAGGGAGCCGTGTCTCACAATGTTTATACTATCAACCTCTCCCCATTACTCATAACCAAGTAAGGTTTAATGCTAATAATTATTTTGAGTAATTACCAATAGTGTCCACTGCCTTTAAATTTGTTGAAAATACTTGTTGTATTTAATTGAATACTTTCTTGTAGGTTGCTCGTAGACTGAAATTACAACATCATCCCAAGTGCCAAGGTATGTCTGGTGGTCAGGCTATCGAGTATATGGCACAAGGTGGTAATATACGACTCTTAATGGATAAAGATAGACCGTTACTCAAAGTCCGAGATTGTAACTTTTCGTTCTCTGGTTTGAGGAGTGTAGCTCAGTGGATCATATACAACCATGAAGTTAAACAAGGTTAGTTAAACATCTCTTATCTCATAGACGATGTGACCTATGTTTACATTCAAACCGCCCTCTGTTGACAAAACACTGTATACGTCATGTTTCGCTGGGCAAAAAGACGCGTAGTCATGGTAAGATTGCATACACTTTCTAGCAAAAAAACTAACTTGGTATTGAGCAACGGAGGTAAATATAAAACATTGTGAGAAACAACTCCCTCTGAAGTAACGTAGTTTTTGAGGGAAATTCAAAAGAGGTTATTTCTCACTCAAATATTAAAAGACTTCAGGCCTGGAGCTTTGTATAGGGCATCTGAAAGCTCACAAAATTATGCAACAAGAGTGTTTTTTCTTTCATTATTCTCTTGCAACTTCGATGATCAATTGTGTCAACATTTTCACAGGTTTGTCATTTTATGCTTAAGTTGAGATACAGCAAGTGAGAAGACTGGTCTTTGACAATTACCAAGTGTCCAGTGCCTTTATTAACTGTCTATGCCCTAACAGCATCTACACCTCAGATAACACAATTCTTATTAAATTTGTAGGCGTTTCTTGCGATGATGGCAATCACTTAACGACAATTTCAGACATAGCTGCTTCATTCCAACATAAAGTAGCCCATCATTTAGTCACCAGAGTCATAAGAGCCATGGAGTTTGCTAAAAGGGAAGAACTGATACCGGACAACTTAAAGTCCTTGGTAAGACTAGATTCAAGTTATAATCTTGTAGCGCAGTCAGTGCGCATAACATTATCCATTATCCGAATAATGAGCCAAGAATTTGCTGGCTTTATTTTAAACCAATGTGCAAACTTTTACAATAACTCTTCAAAGAATTCAAAGTGACCTACCCTGATTTGATGCAAGCCTGCAGAGCACTGGTCAAAATCACTCTCATCAAAATCACTCTCATCAACTCACTTCCATCCCTCCATATGCATGATGTTGCCTGGCCCATCATGACCATACGAAAATAGCCAACTCACACTTGCCTATAGCTTCCTGAGCATAAAGAACTAAAGGAATGTAATTGATCAGAGTGAACAGCAAACTTGACAATTACTGCAATTTAACACGACCAAGCAACGTTATCATAACATTAGCTAGAAAAGCATTTCACATTTTGGAGGGTAGGAAACAAGATTGCATATATACTATTTACCCAATAGGTTAAGGCTGTATGGGAACTGGGCCCAATTTCATAGAGCTGCTAAGCACAAAAATTTGTTTAGCATGAAATTTTCCCCTTGATAAAACTAAGATGACCCAAATTTCCACGTGATTTGCAGGAAACAACAGCTGAATACCAGTAACAAGCAATATGCAACAAATGGAAATTTGGCTGGTAATCTGTTTTTATCAAGGAAGAAATTTCATGCTAAGCAAATTTTTGTGCTTAGCAGCTCTATAAAATTGGGTCCAGGTGGCTCCGGCTATAGCTTTTGTTGTGTGTAGCTAAGGATGTCCTATACTTTAAGGTGGATGATGCGTAAATGAAGCCGTAACTGTAGCCGCTAATTCATAAATGCTTCAAAACTTGTATATTACCAACAGGTTGTATCTGGAGGAGTGGCAAGTAATTCTTATATCCGTGATGCAATCAACGTTGCCTGTACACAGAATGGCTACCAATTACATTGCCCTCCACCATCCTTATGTACAGACAATGGAATTATGATTGCATGGGCAGGAATGGAAAAACTTAAACTTGGTGTAGACATCATTCAAGATTCACAGAGTGTCAGATATGAACCAAAGTAAGTCCATACATAAAGCCTAGTTTACTGGTTAACAGGAAATTTTTGCTTGTGCATTTGCGTGCTTCTAGTTCCTAGGCAGTTTTTGCTTACTCATTTAGCCCAGAAATTTGGTGCTTGCCATTTGAGCAAACAATGGTGATCGTAAGCGTAGAAGTCTGCGGTAAGCAGAGCTATGAAATTTGGCCCAGATTTCTACAAACGATTAATCATCATACCATGCATGTAAAAATGCCAACTGCTCTTTGCTTACAATGAAATTGTTTTTCTTGTACAAATGTCTTAACTTCCACTGGCCGTTGCACATTAATGGAACATTCAATTAGTAGTGTTCCTTTTAAACAGCTATTTTGATACCTATTCCTTTCATACTTTCTTGTTACTGAGAGTCCTCTGATCTCTTTAAATCTCCAGATATCCAATTGGTTTAGACATCTCCAAACAAGTGAGGGCAGCAGACATCAAAATAAAGCGGGTCAAGTTCTGGTGAAAAGTCAGAGGTCACAGAGAATCACAGAGAGAAGAAGGAATTTCTGTCATAGAGAGTACTTCATCAATCGACTACTTGGTGCATGAAGATTATGATCAGTTCGAGACTTACTATATTCTGTTTACTAAACATGAGTACCTCATAGAGCTATATATATTGACTAGAGCGCTAACTTGCTCTGCGTTTTGAAGCCACCCTAGACGCAGACATGTTTGATGTTTTTCGTGAATTCGGAACGATTTAAATTTTAAGAGAACACACATTGCAGCGATTTTTTTTTAAATTCGTCGTGTGCACTTACGTACGCGACTGCCCAATGGCGTAAGGTCCCCGCTACGAAAACCGTAACTTTGACTTGATTGACGTACTTGAAAAAAAACATACGCTCCTTTTAAACACGACGCACATGAAGCTCGCAGTTTGTGACGCTGATCAGCAGATTGTGCGTTCACATTTGCTGCTTTTTTTGCTTCGATGACACATAAAAAAAGAACTATCATGCAAATAGCCATACAATTGCCATACAAAGTTTCAAGCTTTTGTATTGGTTTGTACATAAACATGGATGCGCCCACACAGCTTCAAAACCTTAGTGCGTGTATAACGGGATGTTAGCGCTGTAGTCAATATATATAGCTCTATGAAGTACCTTGATATGTGGGGTGAGCTCCACATTCCAAATAGAGTACATCACAAGCTCAGGAATACAAACTCATATACATGTACATTATAATTTGTTTTTACCCTTACACCGATGTGTATTAAGCACTGTATACTCAGTACTTTCCAGAGCTCTGTGAACAAAACAATCCCTCAGCAGTTTCACGTAGTAGCACTCACTGCGTTACAAACAAAAAATAACAATGAGAGAAAACGGCCTCTGAAGTTGAACACTTTTTAGAAACCCGCCTCCCTTCAAAACTTCAAAGTATTTCCATTTAAATTTTTCAATGTAGATACTTGATGACTTGAACTTAACAACTAATCTTGTTTTGACTCATTTGCATAATTAATTATGAAACTAGACACGAGAGAAGATCCGTGCAACTTCGTGAAACCCCAAAAAACGCAAAATATGTCTTTTTGCGTTTTCACAAAGTAGCGCTCGCCTATGCTACAACACTGCATTTTGTATTACTTCATGAATCCAAGTTCATCGTGCGCACGCGCTCACACATCTTGTGTGCTACTTCATGAAAATGTTTTTACCACACTTTGACTCGAGTGCGTTCCACGCATTACAACACTAAACAGAGGTTCGGGTTCTACTTTGTGAAACCAAAATTGCCACGGATGTGCAAAAATTTAAAACACTAATGAGCTTAATTAAAAAAGTAAAGCTGTCTGAGCTTTGAAACTTCATGGTATTGTAGGTCTTCATGCATTTTCAACAGAAATGTAAAAAAATAAAGAGAGTGCTACTTCGTGAAAACGCTGACGAATCCACAGGCAAATCATATGGGTGGGATTTGAACCCACAACCTTTGCATTGCTAGAGCAGATGTCTTACCACTAGACCGAGCTACCCTGGTGGCTACAGGCAGTTTGAATCCTATGTGTTGGCAAATCACTCCAGTGGGATTCAAACCCAAGACCTTTGCATTGCTAGAGAAGATGTCTTACCACTAGACCGAGCTAGCCTGGTGGCTAGAGGCAATTTGTACATTAAATACAAGCTCATACAGTCTTATATTTGGCATCATAAATCTTTAATTAACCCACTTCTTTAAGAGAAGCTCCCACCTGCGTTCACGTCCAGCTTTTAAAAAAAGAAACATCAACCTTGAAGTTTTTCCAGTTATAGGACGGAATGAATGTTTAACCATTTTTACATATATACTTATCGGTACTTGGAAATCTTTAAACATAAATTAATAAGTACAAATTGCTTAGCTTGAACAATGTTTAATTTATAAGATTTGAAAGACCTTTGTTTGATTACAGTTTGGTATGAGTAACTGTTGTTCTTAAAAGGGATTAATAAAAACATTGACCACTTTCTACTTTTCTGGAATGCACAATTAATAATGTAAACCAAATGCCTTAGTAATTTAATAAAAGAAATGTATTTAAATGGACACTCTTATTTACAGTTTAGATTATTTTACAAAGATATCAAATTAATTTTGCCTGAAAAATACCACAGCTTTTTACAATGTGTTAAAACAGTTTTTAAAATACTTTATCAAATATAATTTTTGTATAAATATAATGCACCGTTGACCACTTTACAGTAAAACACGAACTTTGAAATATTTATGTATCCTTGAAATTTCAAGTTCGACAATAATTCTGAGAAACTTGTTTTCACTCCAAAGTTCACAATAATTCCGGATATTCCAGACCTTTGATACTCAGCACCCATCTTAATGTTGTCTTTAGCTGGAAAGTCTGGTACCTTTGTTGCATTTAGAGCACCTTTGTCAAACAAGTTCACAATATATAGCAAGTTGGAAATGTTGAGTCTGGTACCCTTCTTGTACTAAAACACCTGACTAATCAGTTTGAAGCTCATTGACACATTGAAACCAATAAAGAACTTACTCCGCAGTGGTGAAGTTAATAACGAGAAGTCCCCTCGATCCACTAAAGAAAAGTAGTAATCCCAAACGATTTCCTACCTTCCGCCCAGGTAGTACAGGTAGTTAAAAAGTAGGACAGTTCTTTTTCAGAACTGAGAAGTCTCCCTAATTCTGAAAAATCTACTCCGCAGTAGTTAAGAAGTCTCCAGAGTTACATATAATCTACCCCGCGATAGTAGAAAATATAGCACGACAAGTTCGCAATAGAACCAAATCTACAAGCAAGTAGATATACACATGGTGTTACCGACAACCGAGTATACATTGATACCTCACCGTGCAATGCCTAAATTTCCATATTGAAGCACCTTGTTTATCTGGACACAGCTAGCTACTGTTTAAGACCAAGCAATCTTGCCATCATCAGTAGGTTTTCTTAGTAAGATTCTCCTATTGTCTCCTCCAGGCCCTACATCTCGTTTCTTAATGCTTCTAACGCCTTCAATCTCATCATTAGAAATATCAGTTGCTCTGGATTTCAAACTCCTGGCTGGGGCAGAAACGGCACGACTTGGTGGACCCTGAGGGCGCTTTTTCTGTTGCTCAGTCGCAGGACGACGACTGCTGAAGCCCATTGTGGTTCTAGGTCGAGCTATATTAAAAACAAACAATTTAAATACAAATTTGAACAAGAAAGATCGGGGAACAACTTTAAAAAACAGGAAACTTTTGTGTTCAAACTATGTAGTTACTTGCATTAAAGACAATTCTATGAATTAACATAAAAAATGCAACTTGAAAGAAAGATAGACTGGAACTGAGAGGGCTTTGGGTTCCCCTCCTTAAGATGAGATCGAGATTGGGGGAGACTTACGTAATCCTCTTGGTCTTGGTGGTGGAACAGCAGGGGGTCCTCCATGAATCTCCAAACTACAAATGCAAAGAAATTAAACACTTAAAAACACTGGACACTATTTGGTAATTGTCAAAGACCAGTCTTCTCACTTGGTGCATCGTAACGAAACAGCCATCATTCATTCAAGAAGGTTGACAGATCATCAAGCCAAACATTTGCGTGTTTCAAATACGTATGCTGCCCTCACAGACTAAACTAATTTCCTATCTCACCTCAATGCTGGTAATCCAACAACTTGTGCTCGTCTGAATTCATCAGTAAAGTCATGTGACATTTTCCCATCTTTATCCAGGTTGTCCATAAGGCGTTGATATAAGCCAGGCGTGTTGCGTGTAGACACAAGGAGCAATCGTGTAGCCTGTACAATCACATTAAGTATTCAAGTCAATCAAACTGCACTTCTTATGCATTCTCACCACACATTGACAACAAATTCATTAATGATATAGAACATGGCCTAATTTCAGAGAGTTACTTAAACAAAAGGTACTGGAGCACAACAAAACTATGCTTACAAGAAAAAGACGGCCAAACTATCATGTCACATGTACAATTTGGACTGTTATCCTGCTCATTTCTGCTTAGCAGACAATTTCCAGCAAAGCTTGTAACCAAACAAACTTCCTTAGCACAGAAAATCTATGCTTAACAGAAACTGGTCACTGGCCGAAATTCCATAAGGTTTACATTGTTGCAACTGTTGTCCATTTATTTTGTGCTTAGCAAAGAAATTTGCTATGCAGAATTTTCTGCATAATAGATTTATGAAATAATTCAACAGTACCTTGCGATTGAACGTGAGGTAACCAAGGGCAACGGCAGCAGCAGCTCGCACCTCGGCATTCTGGGAGAACAGATGATTGATAAGTATCTCAACTGACCCACATGTAATCATTGCATCCGTTATACCAGCACGGGTATGCGCTAAGCTGGCCATCAAAGTACCTGCCAACAAAGTAGACGTAGGATTTGAAACTTTGCATGGTGAAAGTAAAATTAGGTGAGGTTTGTGAAAATCTCTTTTGATCGCGTTGAGTTGTCAACCCTCGGTTCTTTTCAGAACCAACACTACTCAAAAGAGATTTTCACATGATGGTAACGCAAACCTCACCTAACAAAGATATAAATTTCTGTTATAAAAAGGCAAATTTGGTCGAAGACTTTGTCAAGGACTGTTCAAATGAGTATAGCGCCCTCTATTATAGTGGAAACTGGACCATGAAGAAAGAGTTTCAAGATCACCTTGACATACACCAGGCTTCTTATGAGGGTACAGAACATCTCATGGCGTGAGCACAAGACCAAAGAACAGATCTACGGAGATATTCCACCAATCTCTACTACTGTTGCTCAACGCAGAGTCCGCTTCGCAGGTCACTGCTTTCATGCCAAAGACCAGGTCATTCCTGACGTGTTATATTGGAGACTGCCATGCCCTAATAGAGGACCTCGACCACTCAACTACATCAACATGATCGGTAGAGGCTGAAATCGTGGACCTTCCAAACATAATGAGGGATAAACACCTCTGGCGTGACGTCGTGCATGGAATCTCGGATGCGATCGCTAAATGATGATGTTGATTATTATAGCAACAGATGACCTACCTGCTAGTATGACAGTATTGTCATCACCAGATCGTAGCAATCGTACAAGGGTTGTTACACCTTCAGCTGACAGTGAAACTTGATCTCGATCTAAGATGACTCGAGCAAGAACAACAATCTGGAAAAACAAACAAGAAACGGAGTCAAGGCCATATCATTCTATGAGAAAGTGACAATGACGCCAATGTAGAGAACTTATCAACTGTCAGCTATGACTCCGATTATAACTCAACATCAACTATAGACCAATCCAGTCGCGCAAGTGCTGCGGTATCTTTGTGCCTAATTTTGTGCACAAAGACATGATTAAATCGTTTTCCTATTCGCTTTTTATGGAAATTGAATGTCTTCCTCGACAATCTTTGCAATTTCCCTGTCATGGCTACATGATATAACGATGTACTACATTCTTGTTTTTTTTTTTTAATTAAGCACAAACTAAAATACTGAAATTCTGACAAAATGTAACGCATTTAAGCCACTTTTATGCAGTAAACGTGTCTTTTTCCCTAACTCACCTAAGACATTTACTGTTTTTAAGATGATTCAGTTTCTGTTTAGTTGCAAATATTTGTGGCCAGTGATCTTCATTAGTATATCATGATGTCCTGGCAAGAAAATTGTGTAAGTCGTTGAGGAAAACATTTAATTTCCATAAAGAGTGAAAAAGAACATGATTTCATGTCTTTGTGCACAAAACTAGGCAAATGTACACCACAGCGGTGCTCAACACATGTGCGCCCGGTGCGCGCCTGGATTTGTCTATAGGCAGTGTTGAAGTCAAGCACTTTTCACTGAAGTATCAAGTACTGCCAAGTACTAAGGTGCACTGCCAACTACCAAGTATCGCGGAGTACTACGACAATAATATGGGCACCAAGGCAATGCCCAGGGGCACCGAGGCGATGATGACCAGGGGCATCAAGTACTGCCAAGTAATAAGGTGACAGCCGAGTGCTACGGCAATACTAAAGGTTTCTAGGAAACAGATTAACAGACTGGTTCCCTTTCTACAAAGATGGATGTCTTACCTGGAAAGCACCATGGGCTTGGTACTCCTCATCTTCAGAGTCTAAGAAATCTTGAAATATTGTCATCTTAAGACCTCCTGCTTCTCGTATAGCAAGCTGCTGTGTGGTATTATTGAAGGCAAAGGTTGCAAGAGCATTCCCAGCTTGCAGCTCAACATCCTAAGCACACAAAGAAATAAAATCTTTGTCATTGTAAATAATACTACATATCCAGAGCTAAGATTAATCTTTTCTGCAGCCATATCTTAAAGGCAGTGGACACTATTGGTAATTGTCAAAGACTAGCCTTCACAGTTGGTGTATCTCAACATTATGCATAAAATAACAAACCTGTGAAAATTTGAGCTCAATCTGTCATTGAACTTGTGAGATAATAATGAAAGAAAAAACACTATTGTCACATGAAGTTGCGTGCGTTTAGATGGTTGATTTCGAGACCTCAAGTTCTAAATCTGAGGTCTCAAAATCAAATTCATGGAAAGCTACTTCTGTCTCGAAAACTATGACACTTCACAGGGAGCCATTTCTCACAATGTTATAAACCATCAACCTCTACCCATTACACGTCACCAAGAAAGGTTTTATGCTAATAATTATTTTGAGTAACTACCAATAGTGTCCACTGCCTTCAATTGCTAAGAAAAAGTGTGATGTCACATAACAAATCACTGTGGAAACACTGATAACTCATCTTAAGATGAATCTTGGTCTCCTTGAAGACCGAAGTGTCGGTCGATATTTTCAGGTATGAAATTATTTTCAGTGTTGTGATCAAGAGTTATATGAATCTTAGTGCTTTGTGAAATCAAGCCAGAATAGTTTTTATAAATGTACATGTAACATATAAACTGTTAATGGTGTGAACAACATTGATGCCAATTCACCCAGTTCTGTTGAATCACAAAAAAAAAAAAAAAAAAAAACCTTAAACGACACTGGACACTATTGGTAATTGTCAAAGACCAATCTTCTCACTTGGTGTATCTCAACATTTCCATTCAAAATATCTGCGAAAATTTGAGCTCAATTGGTCATCGAAGTTGCGAGATAATAATGAAAGAAAAAATACCCTTGTCGTCACACAAAGTTGTGTAATTTTAGATGCTTGATTTCAAGACCTCAAAATATAAATCTGAGGTCTCAAAATCATATTTGTGGAAAATAACTTCTTTCTCAAAAACTTGCTTCAGAGGGAGCAGTTTCTCACAATGTTTTATACTATCAACAGCTCCCCATTACCTGTTACCTGGTTTTACCAAGTAAGGTTTTATGCTAATAATTGTTTCGAGTAATCAACAATAGTGTCCACTGCCTTTGATTCATAATCAGTGTTCGCCCTGAACATTAGTCCGCTGCCCAAATGCCAGTTGAAAGGCCAATGCACCAGTCAGAAATCACTCCACATGGTCCGGCTGGCTAGTTTAATGTTGAAAAGCATCCCTAAAACCAAATACACAAGGAGTGAATTTGCTATACGTACCTTCTTCTTGGAATGTAGTAAGTTGAGTAGTAACTGCATCTCAAACTGCGGCTCTTGCTTGAGCAGTTCCTGATTGTCTTTATTTCCCAGAATGATACACGCCAAGGTGTTAGCAATCTCTACTTGGATGTATTCATTACTAGTAGATCTGAAGATGCTAACGAGGGTTGAGATGGTGTACTCTTCGGCAATCTTTCTCTGAGTGATTGGATTGTTAACGTTGGCCACACCTAAAGAAAGATCAGGATCAGAACCAGTACATACAGTCAAATATACTGGCAATATAAAGTGGGTTTTTCAAAAGCACAATGCAAGTGCGGAGCAAGGCAGTCAAAACGCAAAGGGAAATGAGAGAGACCCACAATGTCACAATGTGGTACCCTAGAAAATATTGTATGCAACTACTCTTTTAACTTCCTCTCTAGTCTTTACTACTCACCAACACATAGCGTTCCCAGTGCCTTGATGACAGTATGTAAGACCCTCTCTGATGTCTTGCTAGAACGGAGGATTCTTACAACTGGGAGGATGCCATTCTCCTTCTCAATACGATTCTGATTATCAGAGCTGGCTCTCGTTAGCGCTATCATTGCCATACAACCTGCAAAGGATTAATTGAATTGAATATTAAGAAAGTTTGAAAATAATTATAAGCAAGCTGCGAGCCAGTGAATATTTGTAAATAAAATGTGCACAGAGGAAGTTTCAATTCAATTCAAGAATACATTTGTTTCCATACTCTCATAAAAGAACAACAATAGTTACATGTATTACGGAGTAAAGCAAAACAATTCTTTAAGTAAGAGTAAACAAATTTGTAATTAAGAATACAGTGAAACTAAATTGAATTGTCTGTATTATTTCCTTTTGTTGTTACAAGTAAGCAGTGAATAGTAAGAGACACGTTGTCCAGAAAATTAGTCAAGACATAGTCGAGGCATATTGGTCAAAGTTTAAAAATCTAAAATATTAACAATCAACAGCATGATAAGAATGAGCTTCTTACAAAATATTAATTCACTCATAAAATGAATTGAATGTAAAAAAATGCAAGCCTAATACTTTGTTGTTGTAAGACCAGAAATTTGTTCCTCAATGAACATTTTATGGGCACCAAAGCAACAACTACATGTACATGTAGGTGCACCAAGGCAGTGGACCAGGAGCACCAAGGCAATGACCAGGGAACGATTTCATAGAGCTGCTAAGCATACAAATTTGCTTAGCATGAAATTTCTTCCTTGGAATGACAGGATTACCAACCAAATTTCCATTTTTTGCATATTTGCTTGTTACTGGCATTCAGCTGTTGTTTGCTTTTACTGAAAATCACGTGGAAATTTGGTTGGTAATCTTGTTTTTATTAAGGAAGAAATTTCATGCTAAGCAAATTTGTGTGCTAAGCAGCTCTATGAAATTGGGCCCTGGTGCACCAATGCAATGACCAGGGGGCACCAAGGCAATGACCAGGGGCATGGATGCAGTGGCACCAAGGCATTTGCCTCTAATGTTTCCCTTAAGAACCATACTAATAATAATAATAATAGTAGGCATTTGTAATGCGCCAAATCAATCTTTACAGATGTTCAAGGCACAGCAGAGACAATGTAAACACAACAATACATGTACATATCCAGTGAATGCTAAACAAACAATAATAACAACACCATTTAAAAAAAACAAAAAACATGCATGCCAGCGTCATCTTTATATGAATAAATCCACTCTGAATGAATTTCAACAAAAGCCATTACTCACCAACATACTGAAGCTTTTCTGACTTGACAATAAGATCAATAATTCCGCTGATTCCAATAAACTCAGCAATCATCTTCTGTTGTGGTCTAGTATGTCCTGCTAGAGCCCATAGACCACAGGCAGCTTGCTCCTTTACATCCAGAGCCCATATCTAAACAATCACAGTGGATGTGTTAACAAAACGCACTCCTAACTCAGTCTCCAATACATTTAGTAGAACATTAAGCAAGACAAGTTCTCAAAATAACACAATCTACACAGCAAGTAGATACACATTAATGGTGTTACTGCAAACCAAATATGTATTTATAAAGTCCCCATTGAAAAAGACTCAAACTGTTTGTTTGTTTGTTTGTTTGTTTGTTTGTTTGTTTAGGTGATCTTTCCAATAGGTAACTCAACAAACTCCAACAATGAGATGATAACACCAAGCTGTCATCTTTCTCATACAAACATGTGTTTTTCAGACAAGTGTGACCGATAGAGACTCTGTGTTTACACTGCACGTTCTCATCGTTTTGCTTGCAAATGACTAAAAATTGTCTATCTATATCGACCACGATACCAGTGAAAGCAATTTTCATGGGAAATGTTCTTGATCTGGGACAAAAAGTCTGCAAAATAGTATCTATTTTTCTACGGCACGTATAAGCTCCTGTATCCGTTCTAACGTGTGTGCAAAATACGATAGTCACGGATTTGTGTCACATGAACACACAAAGTGTCGACGTATCTGTATCTGTATCTGTAGAGTGTCATGGCCGAGTGGTTAAGAGCATCGAATTCAAGTTCTGGTGCAGTCACCGGAGTGTGGGTTCAAATCCCGGTCGTGACACTTGTGTCCTTGAGCAAGATACTTTAATACTAGAATTGCTTCTCTTCACCCAGGGGTATAATTGGGTACCTGCGAGGGTAGAGGTTGATATTGTGTATGAAAAAGCCACAAGCACCTTACAGGCAGCTCAGGGCTGTATACTCCCAAAGGAGCTGAGAAACATTAAAAAGGGATGTTATTGGGCCTATGACCAGGGCACTAATGTAAAGCACATTGATACGGTTATTGTGAAATGCGCTATGTAAGAATTAGTTATTATTATTTGTATCGGTAGACTTGTGAAACCTCTCTAATAATGTACCTTAAGGAGACGTATGAGTGCACTAGGCGCATGTAGATCCAAGATAGCAGCCTGGCACTTTGGGTTGTTCTCTGCTAGTGATTCCAGCGCTGCTGCAGCTTTAGTCTGGACGGAGATATTACGACCTCTAATCAGTGAGACTAATGGTTGTACAGCGTTCCGTTCTACCACCAAGTCTTGATTCGCAGTGTGGTTACTGGTCAGAGCAGCAAGGGCGGCTGAACTTGCTGCTCTTAAAACATCTACAAATAAACATCAAAATAAACATCAAACAGTTGATATGTATCAAGCCTTGAAGTTTGTCCTTGAAGGGGCACAGCAATTTTCTTATGGTAACTGGCACTTCTATGAGGAAAATGTAATTTTGTATTTGTATAATTTGCAAAGGGCGCCACAGCAAAAGCACAGGGCAGACTGTGAAGAATAGACTTTTCACTGAGAACAGCAGCTTCAAATGGTGTTAAACAGGATTGAGTAATGGTTGACGGCTAGAGGTTGTTCCAAGACTTAAAGGTTCTAAGGAAAAAAGAGTTGGCATAAACTTATAGCAGGAATTTCAAATGATACTAAGAGAAAGACGTACCCGATTTGACTTGCAAGAACTCCACCAGTGGTTCAACTCCTCCATGCTGCGCTACTAATGTTTGATTGACATGATGACCAAGGCATAGCACTCTGACAGCATTCACTACCTCAACTAGAACATCCTCAAGCTGTGACTCCATTAGTTGAATCAGCGGCGGTATACCGCCCTCATCGCTGATCATGCTACGATTCTCATCAATGGTTCCTAGATCAGCTAGAATGATTGCTGCTCTCGATTGGATATCATGTTCTTTAGAGCTCAGTAGTTTAATAACGGTAGGAATGGCACCAGATTTAGCGACAGCATCTCGGATCTCTGGACTTTGAGAAAGGTTACAGATGACTGCTGCTCCTAGAGATTGCATCTCACGTTTCTGCATCTTCAAGATCTCAACAAGAGCTGGAATTCCATCTAGAATAGATGAAAGAATAATAATAATAAATAATTATAACACTTACTTATACAGTACCAAAGTCCGCCAAAAAAGAAGCTCAAAGCGCTTCACAGAGATACAATTTAAAAAAGCTCTGGCCAAATACAATGAAAGACAAATAAAACAATAGATGGACAGGGCCAAAACTTATAAAGCCTGTTAGCACAAACAAATCCTGCTAAGCAAAACAAAAAATATTACTAGCCAGATTGATGTGACTGGTACTTAACTCATTTCTTGCTTAGCAAAGGAATTGGCTCAGCAGAATTTTCTGCTTAACAGCTTTATGAAATTGGGCGTTTACAGCTAAGGCTACCAGCTAGATGTCCTCATTATCATACATTGAAGTATTTGATGTCCTTAGCAACACTCTTAGCAACAGTCAAAGCCATAACTGTAGCCACCAATTTGGATTTAGTCTTTTAATCCATAACGCTACTATTACATACACAAAGATCCATGAGTTAGCCTTTTTGAGGTATGGGGGACACTCAAGTAGTGCACTGTTAGGTTTGGGTGTCTACAGGCAATTTTACACAAACCAATTAGCGTCATAGTGCTATGTCCACCATATCTCAAACTACTAATAATAGAAAAATAATGACAACTTCTATAGCTGCGATATCCACAAAAAGTGCTCATGGCGCTCGCTTCAATAAAAAAAGTTCCCTCTCGGTTGTTCTCCAGCGATGCAAAGAACAAGAAATACAAAAATCAAATGTCTATGGAATGTTTTTGAAATGTTTCAGGGTTGATTTGAAAGTGTCTATTGTCTGAATGGCTCAGATGGAATGTGGCAGATCGTTCCACACCCTCCCTGCAGCTACCTGGAAAGAACGGGATCCCTATGAATAAATTACTTCCAGAATGTTCCACAAGACTGGAAATGGCTGATGGCTACATACCTGCTTCAAGAATGGGTTTCCAGTATTGCTTATTGGATGTTGTAAGAACTTCTAGAGATCTTACAGCGCTGTCTTTACATTGGAAGCTTTGAGATTTCAGCATACCTGTAAGGTAGATATTGAAATAATTACGAGTGCAAATATTGTTTAAAGGCAGTGGACACTATTGGTAATTACTCACAAAAATACAAATTTTACTTGGTAACAAGTAATGAAGAGCTGTTGATAGTATAAAACATTGTGAGAAACGGCTCCCTCTGAAGTAACATAGCATTCAAGAAAGTAATTTTCTACGAATTTTAATTTGATACCTCAGATTTAGATTTTGAGGTCTCGAAATCAAGCATCTGAAAGCACACAACTTCATGTTGACAAAGGTGTTTTTTCTTTCATTATTATCTCGCAACTTCGACGACCAATTGAGCTCAAATTTTCACTAAATTTTCACAGGATTGTTAATTTATGCATATGTTGAGAAACACCAAGTGAGAAGACTGGTCTTTGACAATTACCAATAGTGTCCACTGCCTTTAAAGGGTATTAGCACTCTTCACTCTTCAATGGCAGTTAAAAACCTTTGGTTAGAAAGCCTACAGCAGTGTTTGATAATGAAAAGAATTTGGAGGGAAAATTTTTACTTCAAAGTGATGCGGTTAAAAATACATCGGTTTTTATGCCCCAAATGTTAATCTGAGACCATGCTTCCCAGATTGTTTTTTCCTAATGGGGATTGTTCTTCCTGCATGAACATATTTGTTCTGGATATGTTTAAAACGCAACAAATTTTTTAAATGAAACTTCCGATGTTAGATTTATTGTGTACATCTACATTTAGAGAGGAGTAAAACAATGAAACGGTGCAAAAAACCAAGAGTATATTATGCCATATATAGCATGAGCTATTACAGCAAGGTTATTCTATGGTGAGGGATCAACATATATATTTGGTTTGCGGTAACATCGTGTTTGTATCTACTTGCCAGGTAGAGTTTGTTCTAGGAGAACCGTCTTTCTTTATTCTACGACCACAAAATAGATTTATCGGATGTTCAGGAGACTTCTCAGTTCTGAAAAGAACTGTCCTGCTTTTAAACTACTACCCGGGCAGGGACTACTACTTTAGCTTATAGGATCATAATGAACTGCACTATCGTGGAGTCAGTTCTTGAATTGATCTCAACTTTTCGACTAGCTTACTCTAGTCATCATCAGGAGAGGTTACTCTAGTTTTCTTACCAATAAGTGTCTGCCAAACCGGCACATCACGATGATTCCATTCAATAAAGTACTCCAAGACATTTGTATGGAATCGAAGCGCTGCTAAGTGTATCATGGTATTCTTCTCAGTATCAGTCTTACGGATATTAGCTCCAAGATCTATCAATATCTTCACTGATTCTAATGCACCACTGCTTGCTGCTAACAGCAATGGAGTCCGCCTTAATCTGATATAGAAATTGAAAGACAAATATACATGAATCATAAATACTTTGGTCGATTAGCTTCTCTGGGTCAACCCCGGTCTGCCCCCGATTAGCTTCTCTGGGTCAACCCCGGTCTGCCCCCGATTAGCTTCTCTGGGTCAACCCCGGTGTGCCCCCGATTAGCTTCTCTGGGTCAACCCCGGTCTGCCCCCGATTAGCTTCTCTGGGTCAACCCCGGTCTGCCCCCGGTACATTCGAATAGCTTTGACGTCATTCCAGGGGCTCACCCGGATCAGCCCCAAGTACCCTGCTTGTAGAGTGGGTCATATGGGGCTGGCCCCAGGTGCATGACGCCACCACAAGAGGGTGAGTGATCGTTCCATTAGCTCTTGTCAGGGGCTCACCCGAGTGTGCACTGTGGGGTCGACCCAGGGAAGCTAATCGAACACATCCATAAACAACTTACAGGTAAATCTGAATATTAGAGTGGGATTCGAACCAACGACCTCCGGATTAACGTGCCGGCGCTCTACCAACTGAGCTATCTAGCCCTATATTGGCGGTGTCCCTATTTTGTCAATATCTTTGTTCGGGGGTGCCAGTCAGAAACCATACAAACGTCAACTGCCGTGTAGCCAGGGATCACACCCAAGTTTACAACCTGGGAAGCGGCAGCCAGGGGATCACCTTAAGGGGGTGGCACTTTTTGTTTCAGATATCAAATAACAAACCACAAAGAGAAACTGACTGGGTAAATTTGAACTGATTTTGGATTGAACAAAGACAAGATTACTAGAGCGGGATTTGAACCAACAACTTCTGGATTAACATGCCAGCGTTCTACAAACTAGGCTATCTAGCCCTATGTGTACTAGATTAATAGCTAACTAATAATAATTAATAATAATAAAAGTTAGCTTAATGGTGTAATAAATCTTGTTCAAATTCTGATGAAACATAATAAGATGACATCTGCTTTTGCTATATTTATTTCAATGTTTAAATCTACGGCAAGAGATTTATCAGATGAAAAGATTAGTTTTCAGATTATCTTACTTGTCCCAGGTCTCAAGTTCCATCTGGTCAATAAATTTCCTGACAAACATCCTGACGATGGGAGCGTGATCATAGAACGCAGCGTGATGGATAGCCGCCCATCCAGCAGGATCAGCAAGGATCATACCAGCACGGTTTGAAACTAGACACAAAGCAGCCTCCAAAGAACCACAACGAGCTGCAAGGTGTAACGGCGTTGTACCTTAAGAATAGAACAGGTGACTCAATTAACAGGTGACTCAAACAAGTGACTCATTTAACAGGTAACTCAATCAACAGGTGACTCAATCAACAGGTGACTCAATTAACAAGTGACTCAATTGACAAGTGACTCAATTGACAAGTGACTTGACAGATGGCTCAATTGATAGATGACTCAATTGGCAGGTGACTCAATTGGCAGGTGACCCAATTAACAAGTGACTCAGATAACAAGAGACTCAATTAACAGATGACTCAATTGGCAGGTGACTCAATTAACAAGTGACTCAATTAACAAGAGGTATGCCCTGTGTTTTTGCTGTGGTGCGCTTTCCAAAGTTCCAATACAAACTTACATTTTCCTTATAAAATAGAAGTGGCCCTTTACCAGAGGAAAATTGCTGGGCCCCTTCAAGGCTGAAATTCAAGGTCTGTTATATTGACTATATTTTATTTTTAAATCTAGATTGCAACTGCATGCAAGCAGTCTATCACTACTGCCAGGATATCATGTCATGACAATTCAGGAATTTGAGAAAAAAATCTTTTATCATTACAAATGTGGCAAGCGACACTTAGCCTGTTAAGACTGAGGGAATTCAAGCACGGTGATGCAGTAGATGCTCAAAGTTGTTGAGATAGGGTAGGTCTCTAGGCTTGGAAAGGTTTTCATGAATTATTTGTACATTTCTATTGAATTTATTCGGTTGGGTTTTTATATCAAAGAAAGGTTTGTTATTAATTTGTAAGTTCAGTGCAGGTCAAAAAGAATACCATGCAAAAGAAAAACAGCATGTGAAGAGAACGTGCATGGTTATTGAAAATAGTAGTAATTAATCAAATGAATACAAGAATTAATTAAGACAAATCGGTGAAAGTAAGATTGTTAGAGGGTTACCGGTAGCAACGGAAGGTCCTGTTATATAGTTGTAATCTATGTCTATGTGATTTGTAAGCTTTAGAAGGAATTTTAGCAACACTATTTTCTTTGCAACTAACAAGCAGTAATTTTTTTGTTTTGAAAAACGAAGTAAAGATGACACACGACTTTGGGCCGTGTATGGTAGAAAAATACTAGGGTGTGACACCGTGAAAAACAATTTTGTTGCGAGAATTAGAGGCTCTGAGACGAAATGTTAATGCTCAACATTTTGATCAGTATGCTCTGAGCATCTTCTAAAAAATGCTATTGCTTTTATATTAACAACTAAGCAATCTTTCAAACTCAATCCATAATAGTTAGGCATTGAACAAATGAAAGCAGTTCTTGCAGACAAAAATACTAAGCTACAAAACTACAACTACTAAAGTCTGTTAGCAATTTACATCAATTGTTTACAAGTTCCAGTTGAACGCGGAAGATTTGCAACTCCTTGAGAAGTTCGGTGATTTCTCAGTATGATCAGAGAAATATAATGAAGAAACGAAATGTGACGAGGATGTAGACAAAATTAGACACCTAGTAACTCACCAACAACTGGATCATGCTGTGCTTGTTTAAGATGTTTGGTTTTATTGGTTCTTTGATGAGCTATGTTAAGATCAATGGGTTAGGATGATACAAGGATAACACAAAATGAAAACACCATGCATGGAATTATTTATACAACTACAACGGTTTAACTCTTAAAGGGACACGTTGCCTTGGATAGGTCGAGTTGGTCTATGAAAAGCGTTTGAAAACGTTTGTTACAAAATGCATTTGGTTATAAAGATGTTTTAAAAAGAGAATATAATGATCCACAAAAACATGCCTCGCAATTGCATGGTTTTTACTTTTACTTTGCGAACTAACACAGTCGGCCATTTTATGGAGTCAAGAACTTGACTCCACAAATTGCATGTCGTGTTAGTTCACGATGTCTAAGGAAAACCGTACAATGTCAGGCATGTTTGTGTGGATCAGTATATTCTACTTTTAAAACATCTTTATAACCAAATGAATTTTGTAACAAATGGTTTCAAACACTTTTCATAGATCAACTCGACCGATCCAAGGCAACATGTTATTTTCAAATCTGTCATTTAATTCGTATTTGAATGTTCAATAGGACTTGAAACTTGTACTGATTTCTACCAAGTGTAGTTTGGTCTGCAGTAACAGCGTGTGAACATTTCTCTTTTGAGTTGTGTTGTTTGAAAAAAAAGGTGGTTGACAACTCAAAGTTTCAATTAGTTGGCTCTAATCATCTTCAGGAGAATGTTCAAGAGGTGTTCAGCTGGAGATGTTAATTAGGAAGGATCATTTTTGGTACAATTTAATTGTCACCAAAAAACAAACACTTTTACAGTACATTTGACATAAACCAAACTGTGCCTTGCATTGCAGTGTCAACAAAATAAAAACCAACAAGTGTTTGTGTATTTCAAACAATGTTCTTTAAAAGAACAACGTCAAAACTGTGTTTTGTGTACCTGCAGGACACTCATAAGTCCAGACAGACAGACAGACAGTAACAAAAAATATATTTACAAAAATTCAGCCCAACATTGAATGAGTGATGTGTTTGGAGTGATGGTATTTAATGTAACATGCTGTAGACCCTTAGGCTCTTACCTCCACAGATTTCATTCGCTGAGTTAAATGACAATATTATAGGATCAGAAAAAGTGGGGAAATGGGTTAAATACCATTAAATATTCCAAACTATACCATAGAATCATACAAGATGATCAAACTGATTTATGAATGAAGCAAAATATTGTTTTCTCTTATTCTTTTTGCCATTGTAAATGAGTTAGTAGACCTACACCAATTAATTAATTAATAAAAATCCACCATTAAAAAGTGACTTCATTTAAACTACTGTCATTTCAAAAGTTTAACTTTCCCTCTTTGTAGAGTTTGTAAGATGATTCTGGTCCACTTACTATGGGTTAATGAATCACAATAATATCCTGTGTTGTTTATCAATTGAAATAAGGCTGTCAAAAATACGGCCTTATCACTAGATCACAGCCGTCTGCCTATTCCTTAAAGCCACTGGATACTATTGGTACATGCTCAAAATAACTGTTAGCATAAAAATTTACTTGTTCACGTTGTTAGAGATCAATGGGTGGAGAGATGTTGATAGTATAAAACATTGTGCGAAACGGCTCCCTCTGAAGTAACGTAGCTTTTGAGAAAGAAGTTATTTCTCTGAGATGTCAGAATTTGATTTTGAGGTCTCGAATTCAAGCATCTGAAAGCACACAACTTTGTGTGACAATGTTTTTTCCCCATCCATTATTACCTCGCAACTTCAACAACCAACAAGTTCAAATTTTCACATGTTTGTTATTTTGTACATATGTTTAGATACACCATGTGCCAAGTGAGAAGACTGGTCTATGACAATTACGGAATGTGTCCATTGTCTTCAACACTGGCAGACGCACTGATCTAGCGGTAGCTGAAGTTGCCGTTACAGACACAACCTAATACTCTATTTATATACATTGTAACCCAGTTAGACAAGAAACAGTCCACTCACCATTTGGATTTGTGAGATGATGTCTCCTTACATCAATATCTTGCCTCTGTATCAGCAATAACTCAATGACAAGTGGGCGATTGTTTTTAGCAGCATGGTGCATACATGTGTAGCCATCCTCATCTTGTTTACTAAGACGAGACGGGGGACACTTCCTAGCCAGTGTCTGCAAGATGGAGACCATTCCTCGAATAGATGACATCTTCAGCCCAGATTGAAGATTCTGTAAAATTCAAGACAAGTTGCATTTCTTAGAATCAAGTTGAATATCAAATGAATGTATGAAGTTAAACTTTAAAACTAAATCAGTCATAATGTATATTTGGTTTGCGGTAAGAGCATGTGTATATCTACTTGCTGGGTAGATAACGTTCTTTGAGTACTTGTCTAGCTATATATTCTACTATCGCAGAGAAGATTATTCAGAATTCCTGACACTTCTCTACTGCACCGGGGGAAAAGATTTTGGGAATTCGGGAGACTTTTAAGTTCTAAAAAGAACTGTCCTGCTTCTTAACTACTACCTGGGCGGAAGGTAGAAAATCGGCCTTGACTACTTCTTACGCTTAGTGGAGTGAGGGGACTTCACGTATAAACTTTGCTAACGCGGAGTGAGTTTTTTCTGGTCTCAACATTTCGACTAGCTTGCTCTAGTCATCGTCAGGAGACAATTAAAGTAAATCAAGACAATCACAGCCTCCAGTCAATAAGATGAAGATTACCCATTTAATTTTCAAGAACAGGCCTTAAAATAACCTACAGCACCCACAGCAACTGACACTTTTCATGAAACATGCTAATAACATTCAAGCATGCGTACATACCCTGTTGGTTGGCAAACGCCATGGAGTTGTGCACTAAGCAGACGCACAATCGCATCTGCGTCACGCACCCATTACCCGTGTTGGAACAGCTTGATGTTAGTGCGCACGCGCTTTGTGCAATTTACATATTTCATGAGAAGGGTACATTGCTCTGGTGCCCTGTGCTTTTGCTCTAGTGCCCTCTGCAAAATTTACATTGTCCTCATAGAGGTGCCCTTTACCGCAGGGAAATTGCTGTGCCCCTTCAAGAGCAAAGTCCAATGCCTGCACGAACAAAGGTGTTAAAAATCACTGTACAAACTCAGACACACCAGGAGAAGAAGCTGTCATGGCCGAGGGGTTAAGAGCACCGAATTCAAACACTGGTGTTTCTGATCAGCAGAGTGTGGGTTCGAATCCCCAGTCATGACACTTGTGTCCTTAAGCAAGTTTAACCATTGCTTCGTCATTCGTATGGGACGTAAAGCCGTTGGTCCCATGTGTTGTGTAACGCATATAAAAATAACCCAGTGCACTTATCGAAAAGAGAAGGGGTTCGCCCCGGTGTTCCTGGCTGTGGCTGCTGAATGCGCCGTAGCACCTTGTAGGATTAGGTCTAAGAATTTCAAAAACTTTGTCCCACTCACCTTGCAATAAAAATACTTGGTGCTTTGTATCCTTTGTTTAAATACGGTTCTTATTATTTGTATTATTAAGCTTCATACCTTGTACTTAATTGCTTGGTGATAGCCATATTTCTTCTTCCATTGTTCATGCATCTGGATGTCAGTCAATGGAAGTCGCTTTGGTTTCAACTCTGCAATCTTGTCATAAAAGGCGTGGGCCCAGAGAGGTTGAGGAGGCGATACTGGGTAGTAAGTCTCAAAATCCATGGACAAGATGAAATACCTGTGACAAAATATTTATTATTATAACACCCCTTACAAATATTCTACCTTTTCATTGGTTTAGAGCGCGCCACATGACATGTCTTAGTTTTACTAGACGACGCCCGTGTGATAGTGCATCGTTTGCCGTGTAGTCCGACGACCATCACACGGCGTGCAGTACCCAGACGTCTTTTTACCCACCTCGAACCCAATCAGTTGTGCATCTGTGTATCTGAAATGCGCATACGGAGCGTTACGAAGATGATAAATAGTCGTTTGGGGTGTTATAGAACAAATATTGACTGCTTTAACTCGTGCTATGGTTAAAACTACGACTCCCTCGATGCCTCGATGATCCCCGGACCGTTCCGGGGATCACCTCGCGAGTGGTAGTTTTAACCATAGCACTCGAAGCAGTCAATATTTGTATAAAATCATTCATTGTTTATGATAGTAGACACTATTGCATTTCTGACCTGCGGTAAAAGTTTAAAGACTGAAACAGCAACAATGCTGTACAATTATTTCAATATGTACATTTACAAATCATGGTAATCTTCACCAGGGTTAACTGCTGGCTTCGTTATTCTTATTTAAGATTTGTCCCCAATGTTGTTGTTCTTGAATTGCAGCCCTCGACTTAACACTTGACACCCACAGCAATTGCTATGATGCCCTGAGCTTTTGCTGTGGTGCCCTTTGCAAGGTTCCTGTATAAATTTACATATTTCTCCTAGAGGTGCCCGTCTATTGTTTAGTTTTGGTCATGAGAACCTAGCCTGGGCCCCTGTCTTTAACCGCAAGGATAAAGACAGCTACTCAGATTCAGTGATTCCATTGGATACAATGATATCTTTGGATAACCTGCACAGTGACATGAGCTTTCCATAGATGCCCAAACAGTACACTCCTATCACATAGAATTTGACTACGTATCTCTACATGTGAAATGAATGTAGGTCAAAGGTGTATGTACACGCCGGCTGGAGGTCGGTCTCTGGCGTTATTCACAAGCCTCGAAGTGTGACGTCAGACGTTCAGGCTAGAGAACCATTAACTAAAAGCAAAATTTCTCGGCCCGTAAAGACAATATGACTTGTTTTATACGGAATAATTCATTCAAATCTTACTTTTTGCCGGCAATCTCTGTGACTGGTACATGTAGATTCTCATGCAGCGGTTGGTTAGGATCAGTAATCTTTGCAAGATAATCCATCGCTTCCAACTTAATCTCCTCATATTTCTCAATGACCTCATCGGGTGGGTTCACACAGGGGTCAGTCTCAATGTCAAAGGTCATACCCCCATGAAGGTGGAAGTATTTGTTGCTGGAGTTGAAGTTAGGGCAGCGGAATGTTGGGGAGAGCATCAAGGGAGGAAGTTCTCGTTCTGTTTTACATTCGTCAGCTGTGAAGGAAAGAATCAATCAAGAAAAAAGACATTAGGAAGACCAGATATCAAAAACATCCCAAGATGATCTGATTCTGAAAATAAAACACGTAGAGTTATATATAAGAAGTAGAGGGCACACTGGTGATGCTGCTTGCACAAACGCCACGGGACCGCAAGGAGACACACGTGCCATTTTAAACACACGCTGTGCGATGATGTTTTGTCAACTACAAAAATGGCCACATGCTTGCATGCCGAGCCGCGTATGTAGGCCAGTGCGCCCTCTAGTTCTATGATAAAACGTTATCTTGGCACATTATTTCCTTTTGAATTTCTTCAAAGTTTAATCAAGAAAAGTTGTGTTTTTATGGTTTTATACAACTCACCTTTGGAATACTAGCTAGTTTTCAAACAAGTTTTCCTACTGGATAGTTTTCACTTGAGAGTTTCATACTTTTTTTGTAGGCCTACTAGATAGTTTTCATTCCAGGTTTTTTTTGAAGTTTTTATAATAACTAGATTAGATTAGATTAGAATTATTTATTCAGCCAACAGTTAAAAGTAGTATTAGATACTTTACAAAAGTTTTAAAAGTAAATAGTTTTCATAGCGGTTTTTATAGCAGATATTTTTCATACTAACTTTGATACTAATAGTCTTCATAAAACATATCTTTCATACTACAGAGTTTTCACACCAGTTTTCATACTGGACAATTTTCATACCAGAAAGTTCTAATACTATAGTTTTCTTCATATCAGATAGTTTTTATACCAGTTTTCATACCAGATAGTTTTCATATGAGATAGTTTTAACTTTCGTAACAGATAGCTTTCGAAACCAGTTTTCATACTAGATAGTTAGATTATTAATAACCTAAACACTTCAAACTATATTCATTATTTATAATTTGTCCCTTTCACTTTACCTGTCAATGGTGGCAGCAATCTCTTAATATCAGGAACTTTATTTCTTCTTCTCATTCCAATCAGAAATGGAATCAAGAAACTGATGAGTTTAGCCATCTCTAGTTGTCTACGAGTCTCTGCTTTCTTCCCTAGGTTTCTCTGGATCACATCAACATGAGCGTGTAACCTCGTCTGTAATCGCTCAAATGTATCATGATCAATTCTCTCTTCACCAAGTCGGATAACGCTAGTGACTTCATAAGCAGTGTCTATCATAAAGAGGTTCTGATGTTGCTGAATGGAATCTTGTCTCCATGTGAGTTGGACGCTCATATCGTCAACGTACTGCATGAACAGACGTTTATCTGCGTTAGCATCGTGCTCACTCATCGGGAATAGACGCATGTTATTGTAAATACTACTGAAGTCGGGATCTTTTGTAATGTCCATCATACCTGTACAAAAGTTGAAAGAAAACACCTAAGTCAATACTGAAAATAAAAACTATCCATATTAATCAGACAGGACTTTACTATCTGTACGAACAACAGTTGGAAATTTCACTTAAAGCACGTTGCCTTGGATCGGATGAGTTGGTCTATAATAGCATTTGTAACCGTTTTCCTATTGCTTTGCGAACTAACACGGTCGACGATTAATGGGAGTCAACAATTTTACTCCCATAAACCACGCAATTTCGAGGCATATTTGTGTGGATCAATGTCTTCTACTTTTAAAAAACATCTTTCTAACCATATGCATTTTATAACAAACGGTTACGATATGCTTTTCAAAGACCAACTCGACCCAATCCAAGGCAACGTGTTCCTTTAACTCAAAAGAATATCAAGACTACTTTCTTTACAGGCCTTGAACTTCACTCTTGAAGGGGCACTGCAATTTGCCTCTGTAAGGGGCAATCTATGAGGAAAATGTAAATTTGTATTGGAACTTTACATATAGGGCACCACAGCAAAAGGACAGGGCCACTGCTGTAGGTCATGAGGTGGGTAAATTCAAGGCCTGACTGGGTGTGTTTGTTTTGTTCACATTTAGCCTCAAAGAAAGACACGGCCAAGGTCAAAATTTGAGGTTGTAAAAAGTTTTAAAATTGTTCGCTTATTTGCATTAGTCATTTTGGTTGGTAAGCAATTTGCTACAACTTATTCCCTAGATTTGACAACCCATCAATTTGTAAGTGTGCCCAGGCATGTACGCTGGAAATAAAAGCTGAAATCTTGAAGATTTAAGTCCAGTTCTTACCATATTAGTTAATTAGAATTATTATCGTATTTTAAGTGGTCCAAAATTATCATATTTATAAAGCAAGTCCTGAATAACCTGACTCTAAAACTATTTACAAATGTTTAAAATTATACTTCAACAGCTTATTTTTCAACATATTTTGTACGCATTACTCCAATTCTAACACCATTACTCAGGTGGAATAAGAAATAAAATATAAATGTAGCTTTCAAACATTTGAGTTTTTAACATTCTTTCATTAAAAGTATTTTCATTAACATTTTACACATTGTGCAACTGTAAATATAGCCCCAACGAAAGACTTGCACAGACCTTGAAATCTAGCAACCCAAACCACGGGGCATTTTAATGGCTCTATCTCAATTATCAAGCCAACTCGAACACACACCACTTTACCTGCAATTCTGTTTAGCTTGCACTCACAATAAAAGGTGTGGACTGAATCCCAACAAGTAAACAAAGACGTTTGGACAATGAGCTGCCAGACAGTGAATGACAACAACTACTGTACTGGCTACTGAGTAGTGAACAAACCATCACAATGTGGTGGAGGGTAAATAGCAGACACACAAATGCCACCAAGGAAACAAAACAACTTACTGGCACCATTCTACCTCCATGCTGGCACCACAAAGTTGTCAACATTTTCATGGTCATTTAGTCTTCAAGAAAGACTCGGAGTGGGTCGAAACATCAGGCCCTTAACAATTTGTTTGCATTTATACCGTACATGTGTAGGTTGTTTTGGTCGGTAAGCAGTTTGCAGCAGCTACTGTTTTCTCATTTTCATGGTTATACAACGAGCACAGGAGGAGAGTAGGGGTTGGAGACTGTGTAGAACTTTTAAAAGGTGTGGAAATGTTGATATTTGAATAATGTGCCTCAATTTTGAAAGAAAATTGTGGATACTTTCGGGTAGGGAGAGGGGTCCTTAAAAATAGCAGTTTCTTTTTGACCCTTAGAATGTTGACAACTTTGGATGACCTGTCAAGCTGATGAGCTGATATAGTAACAATTATGAATAGGGAATAATTTTATATCAAATCAAATGATCCTTTCAACATTAAAGGAACAAATTGCCTTGGATCTGTCGAGTTGGTCTTTCAAAAGCGTTTGTAACGATTGGTTATAAATATGGTTAGAAAGATGGTTTAAAAGTAGAATACAATGATCCACACACATTTGTCTCAAAATTGCGTGGTTTTCCTTCTACTTTGCGAACTAAACACAGTTGGCCATTTATGGGAGTAAAAAATTTGACTCCCATAAATGACTGAGCGTGTTTTTAGAAGAGGTAAAAGGAAAAAAAATGCAATTTCGAGTAATACTTGCGTGGATCATTATTTCTAATGTTAAAGTATCTTTCTAATCAATGCATTTTATAACAAACGGTTACAAAAGCTTTTCAAAGACCAACTCGACCAATTCAAGGCAACGTGATCCTTTAAACACTGATAGATTTAAAATTTGCATTGAGGATATATTATTTGGTCTTACCCTTACTTGTGTGTAAGGACTGTATACTCAGTACTTTGAAATAATAATAACCGTGTTTATAACAGGCCTTTTCCAAATGATACAAAGCGCCGATTATTTAACTGCAAGGATTGGAACTGCCTCTAGCTACCGGACATTTGCAGTGGTCTAGTTGGTGAGACATCTGTTCTAGAATTGCAAAGGTCGTGGGTTTGAATCCATATTGATACTACTTTTTTTCACAGAATTCGGGAAAGTACTGAGTTTACACCGCTTTACACAAAGGTAGGCCCTACTCAACATTTAAAAATGAAAAATTCATGTCTAAAATCTTACCTGCCATCATGAATTCAGTCAGAATGACTTTCTTACTTTGGGGTTCTCCCATTGCATTCACATCCAGACTTGAGCGCCATCTCTCATTAAACTTGATTCGCTTATCTCGTGGGAAATACACTCCATGCCACAATCCTTTCATCATATAGTCTATATTAATAAGTGTCTGACCGAGATGCGTATCTATGTACGCTGGAGGTAACTGACATGTTGTCGCTTGGTCAAAGTTTACTTCAAGAGACAATGAAGGGACTTGATTAAGACCATAAATACCGACAACAAGTTCTCTTAAGACTTGATGGATCTCACGATAGTCTAAAGGCTCAATAGTTGAATCATACGGCAGTAGTAGGACACAGTTGTTATCTGCAAATGGTTGCATGGACATGATAACCCCAGATGGTGGTTCAGCTTGTAGCTTATGTTCCTCTGCCGACACAAACCAATGGTAAGACGTCTGAGCGATGGTTTCTTGAAGCTCAAAACGCTCAAACTTCTCAAAGAATTGAGTTGCCATACGATTAGCTGTCGCTGTGGCAATAAGAGCTGGGTCCTCACCAATGGACAAGCCATGCATGCTACTCTCAAGGTTCTTAGCCGCCATGATGCCGTGCTTCACTCTACCAACAGAAAAATGATTAATAAGATAAATAATATACACTGTTATCAATCATGAAGAAAACATTTATACCGCCAAAATCAACAGAAATTGTTCTAAGGCGCTAAAGACAGTTACATGAAAATAATTACAATTAAAAACCAAAATTAATATCAATTACAATACACTTGTTGAAAAAGATAATATTTGAACAGTTTCTTAAAAACGTGAATAGTCTGAGCATCCTGAGGGTGATTTGGAGGAGTGTTTCATTCTTTTGGTCCATAGCCTGCAGGAGAGTGAGCGATCTACAAATGACACAGCATGGGTTCTGGGCACATGACACTAAAGATGTACTTCATCTTTAACTTGCAGGGCACAAATGAGTATGAAGTTTATATTTGAGACGTCATCATTTTAAAGCCAGTTTTTGTCGTCTTTTTTGTTTTGATGTCTTGAAATCAAATTCCTTTCTCTTGATGTTAGCCTGTGTGTGTCAGCATCTGCAATCTTTATCAATTTGCCTATTGGGTGAGTTGACGGCGAGTTGACGGCACAAGCGAGTTGACGGCGCAAGCAAATTGACAGCAAGTTGATGGCAAGTAGTAGGACCAAATGGAAATAGTCATGCAATGGGATGATACAGCGCTGTACTAACTTAGGTATGTAGTGTTGTTAGTGTTGACGCCCAGAAGTCGATGGGATGGGCCTGCTTCACACATTTCACAGATGTGCAAACTCTTGCTCAGTCACAGAGTCAGTGTGTCAGACAGTACGAAATATCCACCACGACCATGGATATATTTATTTGTTAATTTAAGAGCCATTAAAAAGTGTAGTAACTTTAACTTATTGCAAGCCAATGGGGGGCAATGCCATGGACATGAAGACTTTTTTTATGATGAATGAAATTTCAACAAAATTTGAACTATAAATGAGTAATGGTCACCAACTTAAACTGTACAAATCAAGATCCAACCTTAACCTCAGGAAGTTCTGGTTTAGCCAGAGAGTGGTCAACTACTGGAACATTCTCCCTCAAAAGGCAACAGAAGCTTCAAGTGTGAATATTTTCAAGGGACATGTGGATAAATTCTTAAAGAACATTGGGGGGCTCTACATAAGCTTATCTAAGCTGTCTGCCCCAGTAACCAGAACTACCGTCTCCTCCCCAGTTGTGTGATGGCGTCGGTGGATTCAAGTAAGTTCAAGTAAGTTTTCATACTTTGCTCTGATTTTAAACCAGGTGAAAATATGAAAAACACCGAAAAACATCAGTTAAACTTGTGTTCATTATGTAGACAAGCTTTATACAAACCGTAGGTACAGCCTTATTTATAAAGAAGAGACACATGATAATCGAAAGGGGGGCACACATTAAGTTGGTAGCAGTTACAGATAAAGGATAAACAAACACTTTGTTTTGGCAATCAAATAATTAATCAAATCCGGATATAATATTTGTATGCAGGATCAGGAGAGTGTCAAATCATACCTGTATTTACGTCATGTTCGTGTCCTTATTGTTTTTCGCCAAACCAGTGCGTGTCACGTAGAGTTAGTGATTTGAAAAAAAAACAAATTTGAAGCTGAACCGTAATTATGGAGGAAGAAAAACACATATGACCAAGGACCTTAGCAAAGGAAAGGCAACTTGACAACGAACGCTAAAAAGTGAACGCAAATTTATTGTGCGTCACCTAGACTTCTCAATTCAGATTACGTGTTAATCTTATTTTAACAACGGTTCCATGCTATAATAATTTGCATGGATAAATTCGCCGGTAGAGGGCGGCATAAAGTGGGATGTTGGGAGGAGGAGGGCCACAGACATAGAGGTTCTTTATGTCTGTGAGTGGGGCAGATGGATCATCGGCAGCTAGAAGCCGGGCAGCCTGGAGGACACGTGCCTTCCCCCTCCCCCCCCCCCCATTTTTTTAGTGGCCCACACCCCCAAGAAATAAAACAGACACGTGTTACTGTGATGCACTCAAAAAGGAAAATCATGGCCCAAGCCCGGCCCCAATTTCGACCACCCCCCCCCCCCCTCAAGTTCGCACGCAAGATGGAATTGGGGTGATATGGAATAACACAAACCACTGTGTACCTGTGCGTTCGACTATAATGGGCAAACAGGACCAGAGCCCAGTTTCTTAGCTACTAAGCACACAACAAAAATTGCATGAAATGTCTTTCTTGATAACAACAGGATTACCAACCAAATTTCCATTGTGTTGCATAGATCAGCTATGTTTGCTTATCCCTTGGAAATCACTTTGGTTGGTAATCCTGTTTTATCGTGGCAAAAATTAATTTCATGCTAAGCAAATTGTTTTGCTTAGCAGCTCTAACATAATGTAATTGGGCACAGGTTGCATGTTCCATTCACAGAAAAGGTAAATAATGATGTAAAAACAGAAGGGCGCTTCATTCATACACACTGACATAAAAGTATAAAACAATCCGAGAGTAACATTCGTTGTCGGCCTCAGTTTTATTAAAATAGACGCACTTTTGAATTGCGTTTAAAAGTGTAAATAAATATAAAGAATTGAGGTTGAACAAACAACAATATTGATTAGATTGGGTGTGAATCAACGACCTCCTCATGAACGTGACAGCGCTCTACCAATGAAGCTATCTCGTTAGCCTTATGTTGATGGCTCCCTACGAACTGTGAAATCAACAAGACTAAGGGGGCCAACGACATCAATGGTCAATATGGTTCGGTTCTAAAATGAATTTGATTTTTCAAAGGAATCTTGAACACAGGTGTGTAAATTCATCAAAATTCAATCCCGTTTGACGGTTTAAAACTATATTTACATTAATACTATACTGAAAGAACAGTATGTCACTAAGCAAAAATGGTCCATGGCCTAGTTGTGAACGCATTGTGGGGTTTTACGTCACAAAATAAATTGACATTAAAAATCGCCCCAGCTGCAACTACACCATGAACAAAATTCTTGCAACATTTTGGGCAAATTATACCAAATTGTTTCACGCCGCATTACAGTGTTCAACTGGTATATGTTTGAGCTAACGGCATTGAAGTTGGGTTAACAATATTTTAAAACGCCATCAATATTAACATCTATTATACACTATTTAAACAACAAGACACTCCAAACCTGGAACTTCGTCAATGTTCAAATGTCTCTTTCAAAAGTGTTCCTAACGACATGACTCGCGTAGGCCAGCATTCGTCAAACCGGCAAAGTTAACAGATTCTAAAAGTTTTGTGAAATTACTATCATTTGACTGTTTTCCGCTGAGCACATCTGCCATGAATGTTATATAAAGCATAGCAAGACGTAGAGTTTCAATTCGTGAAAGTCTCTTCTCGTACGCAAAAGTTGGGACAGTTTTCCGGAGGATGTCAAAAGCTTCGTTCAAGTTGAACATCCTCCTTCGTTCTCTGACGTTTGCTGCCTTGCGTTGAGACGCTGTGGTGACTCTGCGTCGCGTCTTGGGCTTGGTGGGTTTTGAAGACACTGTGAGGAGCTGATAGCGACGAGAATCTGGAGTCTGGAGGTTGAATTGCACGTTGGGGAGTAGAGATGATAAAGTTGATTTGACAGCAGGGAGTTGATAACTGCAGGAAGGTTTGACGACTTGTGTGCAAGATTCAGTCCTTGATGTTTGAGATTGGTTAACATCGTAGATAATTGGTGTAGTGTAAGACATTGTCCAATCGATGTTTAAGTTTGTATCGCTGCTCTGCTGGGGTAGGCTTGCTGCATCAGGGCTAAATGGAACTTGCGGCAAGTTATCCATGTCAATAAAACCACTTAAATATGCCAAGTGATCATCTGGAGAATGGAAATTCTCAAAGACGTTGTTACTTAGTTCTGTATAGACTGGTGTTTGATCACTTTCCAATGTCTCTGATTCGTGGAAGGATGATGGAAGGGAGACAATGTTATTCGATTCCATGCTCAAGACAAGATCTAGTAAGGCTTCTTGGTCGGTATCCATCTCAACGAGAGACATCTCAAGATAAGGCAAGAAAGATAAGTCGTTCAAACGGCTACTATATGCTGATGCTTTCTTGTCAAATCACTCCGATTTCAACGCATATTAAAGTAACAAATTCGCCTGTTGGTCTCCCATCTGATCTTTTCCGAAACCTTATATATTTTATCTGACTAAACTCAGAGAAAGTCCAGCCAATCAGCGACAACAACGTCACGAATCACTGGCGGATTATAACTCTTTAAAAATGCCATTGGTTGAAAATCGGTGTTTCAACTTACACAAACAGTATAGGATACATGATTGAATTAATTAGAGGTAAGCAAGCTGCGCCTGGTGTTTTAGCACGTACCCTATATGTTAGCAAACTGCACATGTTAATAGAATGCGTTGATTAAGCAAAGCAACCGCATTACGCAAAGCCTGCGCCAAACAGAGCCACAACCAGATGGCGCGTGGCACTATTTGCAGACAAACATTGTCACACGTGTGGGCACGCGACACCCTGCCACAAAGTGGGAGGAGCTTCATGGTTTACACCCTTCCTTTTTACCCAGCATAAGACGAGATAATCCCACCCTTACTTCCCAAACCATCTCCCAAGGTCTGGTGCTTTCTCAACTTCAAAACTGCTGAACTTCCCCAAGAATCTAATACAACAGTCGTATGTCTGACACGCGTATCTCCTTAAACTTCTTAAGCCAAAACCCACTTGAAGCCAGTTGTGTCTCAAGATGTAACACAAGGACAAAAGTCTTGAGTCGTGGCAGAGCGTTAAGCTTACATCTACCATGGGGCGTCTTCGCAATGGGGGTTCACTTCGCTTTAATTTCGGGGTGAAAACAAGATAATATACGGCTTACTTTCTTCATTAGACTCAAGTACCACTTAGGATGTGTAAAACAACTTCCTCTGATTTTGTGCGGTGGTGTATCGCAACTGTTACTTGCAAGACGTTTTCGGTCAAAGCACGGAGGAAGGGAGTTCATGGTTAAAGGAACACGTTGCCTTGGATCGGTCGAGTTGGTCTTTGAAAAGCGTTTGTAACCGTTTGTTATAAAATGCATATGGTTTGAAAGATGTTGTAAAAAGGAAATACAATGATCCACGCAAATTTGCCTCGAAATTGCGTGGTTTTCCTTTTACTTTGCGAACTAACACGGTCGGCCATATGGGAGTCAAAAATGTGACTCCCATAAATGGCCGACCGTGTTAGTCGACGAGATAAAAGGAAAACCACGCAACTTCGAGTGATACTTGTGTGGATCATTATATTCTACTCTTAAAATATCTTTCTAACCATAGGCCCCCATATATGTAAAAACAACTGTTTGTTCGTGCCGAGGGCAAGATTTCATTGAATAAAGATAACTGGTAGGTCTATACCCTTTCGTTTTTATAAAGTTTACACACGTTCTAGTGCCATGCAAAGGCGTGAGTGTAAAAGAAATCATGGCGATTAGAAATCTCGACTCTTTGAAAGAGTGAATGAACTATAGCGGGTTAGGATAAGCATGGAGAAAGGACTTTCTCTATGGGGTAAGGCGGTGGGCAGTAATTGAGGCACTTAGTGAAAACCTAAGTCAAACAAGTCAAATATTAGCCACCCTTTAAAAGGGAGCTCAGAAATAAGAAGTTGTTAATGGGAGGTTGACTTTATTAACAACACACTATTTACAAAGTTTAAGAGCTTTTTAAACTGGTCGCGCGCGTAAGGCACTTACACTGTTTGAAATTGGGTCATTCTAATCGCATTACGGTCATTATTTTTCTTCCAAACTTTGTTTTGTGCTTCAAGTGCTCTACAATATATCCAAACACTTTGTAATGGTCGACTGGTAGGCGAAACTTTAGATACATCCTTTGCAAACACACCGATCTGTTTTCAAGGTGAGCTCCCAATATTAGCCACATTTCAAGCTATTGTGGTGGTCTATAAAGTCCTTCGTAAACACACAACGGACGCAGATGCTGTTAATAGCCAATAATGACAATTGTTATATTGGAAAAGTGTACCAAAGCGTGCAAGATGTTACACATAGGCGTCATGTGTGTATTGTCTGCACAATAACCCAATTCATCCCACTATATAAACACTAAGATTATACTCACGCAACAGGTTTCAACAAAGTCCTTGTTGGAAATAATGAAAAGCCATCAGGAGTAATGATGTGGGATATTAAAAAGCTACCAGTACATTTTAGTATTGATTATTCAATATATGGTTTGTTATTCATAATTCGACGATTCAAGGAGCGTTTTCAAAACCACGATAAGGGTTCAAACTCCGGCTTTTATGGTCTACCTGCTCGCGAAGCTCGTATCCGAAAACACACCGACGGGTCCCATACCAGAGGCAAAGCCCAATAAGATCTTCAAAAGGGGCCAGATTACCGAACTTTGAGACTTAAACATGGAAATTTGGTTATTGTCAAAAGACCAGTATTCTCACTTGGTATATCTCAACATATGCACAAAATAACCAAGCTGTGAATATTTCAACTCAATTGGTCGTCGAAGTTGCGAGAAAAATGCTTGCAGATGTTTCATTTCGAGACCTCATCAGCTGAGGTCTCGACTCGAATTCAATTGGGATATTTTAGTGAGAAATTAATTCTTTCTCAGAACCTACGTTACTGTAGAGGGAGCCTTACTTGCTCGTTACCAAGTAAGTTATTATGTTAACAATTATTTTCAGTAATTACCAATAGTGTCCGGTGCCTTTAAATGGTTAGCTACACTTAGAAAGGTTTTTGTCTTCGAAATAAAAATGTATGGGAACCATTCGTCACTCCCAAGACATGAAAACTAACATACAAAGTTATACAACAAACAAGTCTGTGTTTTTTGAATGTTTTTTTTTGTGTGTTTTTTATTTTTTAACTTGAGCACGCTTTTTGTTACTTTCATACTTTGTTCATGAAAAACTTCTCTTGCGGGAAAAAGAGTCACGGAGTTTGAACAATACTGTGAATGATATCATCATGGTCATTAAAATTTGAATACATTAAAATACGCCGTTCTTGTTTTTTATCGACTACCATGTGTATTTATTGCATTGGCAAAATTATGCTGGTTGTAAAAATGTGTATTAAGGACGCGGGCTGCATCTACTACAATGTTATGGTACCAGTAGCCAAACAATTATTTGGGTCGTCCATGATGGTAGACCTACTTCATGTCGTATAGTACAACCACACTGCTGCTTCACATGAGACAAGACAATGGCGTCATTCAACGGCAAAGTGGCTCTAATTACAGGTAAAAAAATACTGAATATCAACATCATGCTAAAAAATAAATAAATAACCTTATTCACAATCAACTATAGTACATCTCAGCAGTAAACAAAACATGTTGCTATATCATATTATGTGTTGATCGAGACATTTTTAGGGCCATGTCATACGAGGCAATTTCTACAGGCAAATTTGAGGTAACCAACTGGAGTGCATGATGAGTACTTTGCTTGCACCAGAGTAGTTTTCTAACATTGTCTTACGATCCGACAGAAACATATATTAAATTGTGAATGCTTTTTCTTTTTGAAGATTGCCTGGTAAATTGTCTCGTGTAAAGTGGCCCTTTACGTCTAATGTTTGTTGTGTTTGTACATGTAACAGGTGCGACGTGTAGTATTGGTGGCGCTACTGCGAGACGCCTAGCATCTATGGGATGTAGTCTTGCCCTAACAGGTAAAGATCAAGATGAGTTGATGGAACTAGCTAGGCAGTGTCAGAGACTTGGACTTTCAGACAAGAAGGTGATAACGACAATCCTTATAATTTATTACCTTTTTTTTAAGTTGAATATTTATTGTCAAAACAATATAAAATCAGAGCTTACAACTTAAAATGACAATTTCAATTGAATAAGTCAGCATCAACAAGAAGATGTGGGTTGAGCAGAGACACTGAACGAACACACAACATGCGAATGGAAAACTTGTTTTTTCCCCTTTTTGCGATATTTCAGAAGTTCAATACCAAAATGGCGAATATTAAAACAAAACTTTTAGTTATCTTTGGTTTAGAGACGGAAGTTAAACGAATCTAACAAGCATTTCCCTTACGCGAAAAGGAGAAATAATTATTCAGAGTCGAGATACTTAATCCTAAGAGCGAGGAAACAAAAATATTTTATTCATACCAATTATTTGGTAATAGAAGAATGATCGCCAATATTCCACGATTTTGCATGTTTTGAAAACTGATAGGATTTGAGGCATTGCATGGTGAGATATCTGTCACAGAGTGAAAGAAAAGTAGCGAAATTACTCCAGATCTAATGGTAATAGAGTAACATAATATAATTTGTGTATGGCCAGAGTACATGTACAGTACTTTAAATTTGTCGTGTAAGATAACAAGTTTTTATTTTTGAGTGGCCAAACCGCGCCTCAAAATTCCTTAAACTTGGTGAGCCATCTGATTTTATGCAAAGAGTAATGTGACTTCAACATAGGTTTTGATTGGTGAAGTGAAGGGTTATTTTGAACAATGAATATTCATGAGCAGGCTTGAGCGAGCAGGGATAAAAAGTTCAGGGGGAATACAAATACAATTCCTAAGTTTCTTTTCTGTTTGGGAGGGTGTGTAGACCCTATGGGAATATAATATATATTTTTGGCATTCGACATCAGAGCTTCTTGAGGAGAGGATGTGAATCCAGCCCAGAAGATATAAATTGCGATCCTTAGGAGAGAGGGCATAGCCAGCCTTAGGCAGTGAGAACTAGTGAGAGTTCAAGTCAATAATAGTTTTGAGTGGAGTGTCGCTTGCTAATAAATATTTTATATGTGGCGATTTTGAGAAGAACTTCGAGAAAGCCAGGATTTGCCAGTATTCCTGTAAGTTAACTTTTATAGTAATTGTTGTTAAATTTAAAGTGGAACTCTGCATTTATTGCACAGTTTTATAAAATTTATTTTATTTATTGTCACAGGAAGAAAGTTGTCCAACCGTTTAAACAATGCAATGAGTATGTGATTTAATATCCCAGACGGGCGAGTTAGCCCACCGAATTTAAAATTGTGTTTCTCTATTTTTGCGGTATTTAATAATGGGCCCCGAGTAGAACAAAGGCTTTGAGAAATAAGTTGATATTCTTTTTCTTATGATATTGTGAGATGACTTGTTGTAAATAGACTGAGTAGTTAGAATGGTGTTCAGTATGTATTTATGTACAGGGCTTGTGCCTTGGGAAAAGCGTACTTGAGAAGAGGAAGGTGGACAGAGATCTCACCCCGTTTACACGAGGACGGAACCTCCCCCCCCCCCCTAATAAGTCAGAGGAAGGCAGTACCGAGTAACATTAATGAGAGAGCTTGTAAATATTGTAGAAAGTAAAATGTAAATAAATTTGTAAATATAAATGAGAAGCGTCACCATAGTTTTCTTGTGCATGTGTGTGTGTGTGTCGAGGGGGTAGGTGTATAGACAACTGAAGGTCTATACTTGGGTGAAGTCCTGGGTATGTGACAGATTTGGTTTGCGGTAACACCATGTGTGTATCAACTTGCAGTTATTAAATATTGGTCTCAACGTTTCGACAGCTTGCTCTAGTCATCAGGAGACTCCCGAACCCCAGAACATGCTCCGCGGTAGTAGAATAAAGCAAGACAGTTCTCTAAGAACAAATTCTACCTGGCAAGTAGATACATACATGGTGTTACCGCAAACCAAATATATATTAATTTTAATGTAAACCATATCAATTAAGTGTGATTCTCGCAAAGTCAAATATCGTTCTCTTATTTGCACTTTTAATAACTCCCTTCAAACAGATTCTGCTTTTAGCTGGTGATTTGACCGATGACAAAAACGTAGAAGAAGTTGTGAAACGGACTGTGGACAAATTTACAAGACTTGATGTATTGGTGAGTACTGGTTCGACACTGGACACCTTTGGTAATTGTCAAAGACCAGTCTTCTCACTTGGTGTATCTCAACATAAAACACAAACTAACAAATCTGTGAAAAATTGAACTCAATTGGTCATCCAAGTTGCAAGATAATAATGGAAGAAAAAACACCCTTGTCACATGAGTTTGTGCTTTCAGATGCTTGAAATCTAATACTGAGGTCTCGAAATCAATTCAAATATTTTAGAGGAAATTACTTCTTTCTCGAAAACTACGTTACTTCGTGCAGAGGGAGTCGTTTCTCACAATTTGTTATACACCGATGTGTGTTAGCACTGTATACTCAGTACTTTCCCAAGTCCTGTGAAAAAAAAAAATCACAGGCATTTTACTCGGGTGGGATTCGAACCCACGACCCTTGCAATTCTAGAGCAGTGTCTTACCAACTAGACTACCGAGGTTGCCCGGCAGAAAAAAAAATATTGCATAATTAAAGCCATTGGACACTTTCGGAACAGAATAACTTACAGGGTTTACAGAAAATAATGGTGAAAGACTTCTATTGAAATAGTATTCAATGAAATGCTTTACTTTTTGAGAAAACATTAAAACAATATCAATTCTCGATATCGAGAATTACAGATTTATTTTAAACACATGTCATGACACGGCGAAACGTGGAGAAACAAGGGTGGGTTTCCCGTTTTTTTTTTCTCCCGACTCCGATGACCAATTGAGCCTAAAATTCCACAGGTTTGTTTTTTTATACCAGTTGTGATATACGAAGTGTGGGCCTTGGATAATACTGTTAACCGAAAGTGTCCAGTGGCTTTAAAGGCAGTGGACACTATTGGTAATTACTCAAAATAATGTTTTAGCATAAAACCTTTCTTGGGAGACGAGTAATGGGGAGAGGTTTATAGTATAAAACATTGTGAAAAAACGTCTCCCTCTGAAGTGCCATAGTTTTCGAGAAAGAAGTAATTATCCACGAATTTGATTTCGAGACCTCAGATTTAGAACTTGAGGTCTCGAAATCAAGCATCTAAACGCACACAATTTCTTGTGACAAGGGTTATTTTTCTTTCATTATTAACTCGCAAGTTCGATGACCGATTGAGCTCAAATTTTCACAAGTTTGTTATTTTATGCATATGTTGAGATACACCAACTGTGAAGGTTAGTCTTGGTCAATTACTAATAGTAATTAATAGTATCCACTGCCTTTAAGCTTCAAATTAACACTAATCAGACAAATGAAGCTTTTCTTTCAGTAGTTTGAATGTTTACTATGATGATTTTGTTGTCTTTCATTGTTGTGTTCATTTAGGTGAACAATTTATCATGGGGAGGAATGCATCAGGATAAAACACCAGGTCATCTGTTTGATGCGATGATGCAAATCAATGTCAGAGCAGTGTTCTATCTAACTAAACTGTCTGTCAAACATCTCAAACAAACTAAAGGTAACAAATATTTCAAATATATACTAATAACAAAAAATTGTAACAAATTTATATTGAGTAGATTTTGTTAAGACTCTCTATTAATTCATGCAAATGATTAATCAAATAATAAAAAAACTGACTGGGTGAATTAAAAAAGATTTAGGGGTGGACAAAGCAAAATTTACTAGAGCAGGATTTGAACCAACGCCTCCAGATTAATGTGACAGGGCTCTTCAGACTATAAGCTCCTCTAGCCCTATATGTTGGCAGTCTAGTTTCTCATTAGCATGTCAAGTTAATGCATATATGGTGCTAAATTAACCAGAGCTAATTGTTGTCTTCTACTGTCTTTCCAGGTTGTATTATAAATAACTACAATGATCAAAGTTTAACAACAGTAAGTTACTAAGGAGTTATCCTCCCTTTTATTTCAGTACTGTGTAACACTCAACAGTCCACAAATAGGAAGACAAGTCTTATGAAAATCCTAACAATATACAAGAACCGTGAAAGCAAACTCCTGCTGACACTGATGGAAATAGTTCCTATCCCTTCTCTAAACAATGCAATCATGCAATGTTTCTCTCAACATGTCAACATGGTTTGTTTTTGTACAGATCTGTAACCCTTCTCTAAACATGTCAACATGGTTTGTTTTTTGTACAGATCTGTAACCCTTCTCTAAACATGTCAACATGGTTTGTTTTTGTACAGATCTGTAACCCTTCTCTAAACATGTTTACATGGTTGTTTCTTTTAGAGCTCTGAAAAACTTGTTTATGGCATGGTCAGGACAACACTGGATCAGTTTATGAGAAGTTTAGCGCATGGTAAGTAACATTTATTTAAATTTAGAACGTTCCACGGTAAGACTTGTGTGCATAGAGCTTCTTGAACAAGTGGCTTGTACACAAATATTGACTGCTTCGAGTGCTATGGTTAAAACTACGACTCCTGAGGTGATCCCCGGAGCGTCCTATTTCCCCAAGGCGCATACAAGGGAAAATGGACTCCGTCCGGGAATCAACGAGGGAGTCATAGTTTTAACCAAAGCACAAGTTAAAGCAGTCAATATTTGTTTTATAAAACCCCAACAGATCATTTTAGTAAATGTAATGTTCGTATGCGCGTTTCAGATACACAGATGCACAATTGATTGGGTTCGAGGTGGGTAAAAAGTAGCTGGGTACTGCACGCCGTGTAATAGTCTTTGGACTATCACACGGCAAACGATGCACTATCATACAGCAAACAATTCACTATCACACGGCCGTCTAGTAAAACTAAGACATATCATGTTACGCGCTCTAAACGAATGAAAAGGCGAATATTTATAATGGGTGTTATAATACACGATATGAAGAAGTTGGGCTAACAAAGCAAGTCTTTCAAGAAAATATTGATAAAAACAAAATGATTTGAATATCAGAAACTTTACTGGAACAATTACATTACTACAAAATCTGTTACTTTTGTGTGTAATTTGTCGCTTGCTGAACTTTTGGATGAGGTTAGGCTGTTTGTATGTTAGCCTTAAAAATGATACATTAACACTATACAGCTGAACAGTCAAAAGACAATACTATCTTCTCAGTGCCCAATTTCATAAAAGTGCTTAAAGCAGGTTGAAGTATAAAAAAAATATTATATAGAATATTATTCTTAAAAGCCATTGGACACTTTCAGTAAACATTATTGTCCAAGTCCCACACTTCGTGTATCACAACTTATATATAAAATAACAAACCTGTGAACATTTTGGCTCAATCAGTCATCAGAGTTGGGAGAAAATAATGGGAAAACCTACCCTTGTTTCCGCACTAATGCCGTGTCATGACATGTGTTAAAAACAAATCCGTAAATCTTGATATCGAGAATTGATATTGTTTTAGTGTTTTCTCAAAAAGTAAAGCATTTCATGGAATAGTTTCAAGAGAAGTCTTTCACCATTACCTTCTGTAAACCCTAAAAGTTATTTGTAAATCTGTGAACTTTTAATTTTGTTTCTGTTCCGAAAGTGTCCAATGGCTACAAGTGACTGACATTGATAGTTCAATCTCAAATCAAAAACTAAGACATTACTGTTTCCTTTTTTCAGATCTTGCCAAACATGAAGTTCGAGTAAACTCTGTAAAGTAAGTGTGTTTTATCTTAAACTATTCTAAAACTGTTCCTGATCATTGGAACACACGACTTCAGGATCTATTTTCTTAAGAATAACACTTGTAGATTAACTCATTAACCAATTTAATAATTAACGATTAATGAAGCCAAACCAGAAAATTGTAAACCTGTTTGAAAATGAAATAATGATTGGTTTTTTTACAGCCCTGGTATGTCAACTGAATTGGACGCAAGTCATTCTTTCATTCTACCTACTGTAAGTACACAATTGAAATATTTATTTTCACTTCCAAATGTTACTCTTATATCTACCCCTTTAATCCCCTAGAACCAAAGACAAACTCATTGAACTTTTGTTCGGTAATTGCAAACTGACCTGTTACCATCAACATTGACCTTTGCTCAACAACTTAACATTTACTGCTAGTGGTATAATAACTGCAGATTCGATAAATATTTAACTTCACAAATTTACTGGTAGAAGAGTAAAGGATTCAAAAAGATTCACATCATGAAATTAAATGCACTTGACACTAGTGGTAATTACTCAAAGTAATTATTATCCCGACGGTCGGGAACCAATTGCAGGTGCATGATTTCTCAGTTGTGACCTGAGCACATTTTGTCTGCACTGTGCAGACAGTCTGATGTGGGCGCAAGAAAATTGTAAGTCGACCTGAGGCCAGCTTAAGGAACAACAATGTCCCAAACGTCCCAAAGCCCCCCCACCCCCCCCCCCATTACTATTATTTAGGGGGTTTTGTCTATTTACAGGACTACATTCATAAACAATCATAACATTTAGAGAAAATAGACATTAATGATAATTGTTTAAGACCAGTCTTCTATCTAGGTGTATCTCAACCGATGCATAAAATAACAAATCTGTGAAAATTTGAGCTTGATTGGTCGTCACAGTTGCGTGATAACTATGAAAGAAAAAAATACCCTTGTCACACTAAGTTGTGTGCTTTCAGATGCTTGATTTTGAAACCTCAAATTCTAAATTGAGGTCTAAAAATCAAATTCATGGAAAATAATTTCTTTCTAAAAAACTACGTCACTTCAGTGGTCGTCGTTTTTCATAATGTTTGATACTATCCACCTCTCCCCATTACTCGTTACCAAGCGAGGTTTTATGTTGATAATTATTTTGAGTAATTACCAATTGTGTCCACTGCCTTGAAGTATCTGTCTGAAACCCTGATTCAATCTTTGTGTATGTGATTTCTTAATCTAGATAGTGAAAGGGAACAAGGACTATCCGCTGAGTAAGCACAGTAAAGACAAAGACGTAGCTGCAGCTATTGCCTTCCTAGCGTCACATGATGCAGATATGGTTACAGGGCAACTCATGTCTATAGACGGTGGGAGAAGTATACGACCTGGTACTCCAATGAACTGACTTGGGTTTTAATGTATACGACCCAGTAATCCAATGATCTGACTTGGGACTAAATCTAGTACTCAAATTAACTGACTTGGGTCTAAATGTATATGACCTCCAATGTACTGACTTGAGTCTAAACCTAGTACTACACTGAACTGACTTGGCTCTAAATCTAGTACTCTAATGAATTGACTTGGGTCTAAATCTAGTACTCAAATGGGCCGACTTGGGTCCAAGTCTAGTACAGTACTTCAATGGACTGATTTGGGTCTAAATCTAGTACTCCAATGGACCAACTTGGGACTAAATAAGGGCTAAGTTTTAATGGCATTTTTATCAAAGAAATAGTAATTTTGAGGTTTATTGTAAGAACAAAAAGTTGGAGTAGTTGATGAGCTACAGTTGAAAGGATTACATGCTCTCTGGACAAAACATGTCTACGGGCAAATACAACCCCATCAAGGCCTCAAATACAGAAAATAAATGCAGCAGACTTTTATTTATGCTGGTATCCTATGTCTATGTCAGTTCCTATACACAGTTAATAAACCTACAATACCATTTAGTTATGTTGGATCATTAGTTTTGATGAGAGTTGTCATTTAATAGACCATATCAAATATGATGTTACCTTTCAATTACCTGCCCACAACATGGCGTCTGTGAGCATGTGCATGGGTATGCCGTAGAAATCAAACAGAGAACACTGTGTGCTGCTTGCTCCATTGATGTACACATTTAGAAGCGCAAACAGCCTGCTCTACGATATGGCAACTTCATTGCAACAAAGTGGTTATTCCATATGGTTGATACCTTTGTTTCTGCTAGGAGACCAGATTCCTGAGTTGGGCATTCAGAGACCGCTCTTTGGAAAGGAGACTACTACTGTGCTTTTTGTAAGCTTCGTATTCCTGTGAAAAAAACAAATGAAGGAAACAAATACCAAGTATTAATTTTGTTTTTTACCCACACACTGATGTGTGTTAGCACTGTATACTAAGTAATTTACTGAGTCCTGTGAAACAAAATATCACAGGCATATTACTCAGGTGGGATTCGAACCCACGACCCTTGCAATTCTAGAGCAGTGTCATACCAACTAGACTAAGGAGGTTGCCCGGTGGCTGTAGGCAGTTCGAATCAAGTGTTTTGGCAGCGGTAACCGCATGAATCCCACCCGAGTATAAACATGCCTACGATATTTTTTCACAGGACTTGGGAAAGTACACACATCGGGGTATGAGTAAAAGCTAAAATGAATATTCTGCATCCACGATGCAAATTTAACATCTCTTACGTACCAAGTATTTTGTAATACTGTGTTTTAAGTCATCATATGAGTGTAAGGTACTTCTGTAGAAGCTGAATTTGTACAGATCTTTGCATCTTTTAAGTAGTACTGAGACGCACCTTGTACTGGGTAAACTAATTCATTACATGAATGCATTGAGTACATAAACGTATTGAGCATGTTGAGTTACATAATATATCTTTTTAATTATGTACATGTTTCAATTGACAAACCATATCAACATTTATTTGCGCATGTTCCAATCATATTTTTACTGCACTCACATGTATGAATATGACACAAATTACTTTGAAATCATCTTACCATAGTCAGTTTGTTTAAAGTACATTGAGCTTGTTCTTTTTCATCTTTTAAGCGAATAACTTGCAGATTTGTTGAGACTTGGGCTGCTTCACGTCTTGAAAATAAAATAATGAATTAATTGTTAAATTGTTTTCATATATTTCTTAATATGGTTATATCTTAAAGGCAGTGGACACTATTAGTAATTACTCAAAATAATTGTAAGCATAAAAACTTTCTTGGTAACAAGCAATGGAGAGCTGTGGATAGTATAATTATTGTGAGAAACTCTCTAGTTTTCGAGAAAGAAGTAATTTTCCACAAAAATATTTAAATTTGATTTTGAGATCCCGAAATCGAACATCTGAAAGCACACAACTTTGAGTGACAAGAGTGTTTTTTCTTCCACTACTATCTCGCATCTTTGACGACCAATTGATTTTCACAGGTTTGTTATTATAGTGGTCCAGCTCAAAGTTCAAATCAACACACAATTTGTTGTTTGCTAATATCAGTTTATTGGATCCAGCTTCTCAATTCCAACACAAAACATCTACTTCCAAACTTCTGTAATCTCTATGAAATCGTGAAACCGTAAACCGCAAACCGCATAAACCGATTAGCTGTAATAAACCACAAATAAATAACACTTATAAATATATTGTTTAACAAGAAATAAATAAACTTTGGAACAAATTAACTGTTTTAAATCATTAATCCTTGCAGTGTGAAAGGGTGAACACAATTGGAAAAACAATAAAATGTAGTACAATTGAAATTTGGAAAATCTACTACTGTGAATACTTGCACAAAATCCTAAAATGAGCTTCCAAAGTACATCAAAATTTACTGATTAAAGGTCTCTCAAATCTCTGGAATGACAGTATCAAATATAAATAAGCACAGTATATTCCACATTTACTAAAATGAAACAAAGCAAAAGATTTAACTCACCAAAAGTAACAGCACAAATTGCCACACTGTCTGCCTGGCCACTATAGACTTAACACATATGTTCACTGTATGAACTCCTGTAGGCTAGTGAGCCACACCTTACCATGCTATAGCACTGCCAGAGGTCAATGTTCACTCAAGCAGGCACAAACTGATTTGCATAAGCCTGCAACTCTTAAACTTTACAAAAACTCTGCTGGGCCTAGAATTTGGTCCTTACATCCCCGCCCCTCAATTGTGGCTCTACACAATGAAATAAAACATTAATATAAGACCAAATTTAAAACAAAGTCCAAAATAGTTCAATAATGTCCAAATCGAGTTCAAAATGTTCACTGACTTGCGAAACTTTTAGACAGTTCATTGAGAATCTAGCCATCACAGTCGGCTTCCAGAATTAAGCAAAGCTTCTGCACTGGTCGTTCCATCAATGAAGTGGCTGTTTTCACTTTAACCATACGTACCAGACCCTTGGAGTCCTCCTTAGTACTAACGACTCTTCCCAAGGCCCATGATCCTCTAGGTGCGTTGTCAATTAGCAGGACGATGTCACCAATCGAGACATTCCGTCTTGGTTTCAGCCACTTCTGACGCTCTTGAAGGAGAGGTAGATATTCAGACACCCATCTTTTCCAAAATAGGTCAACAAGGTACTGGACTCTCCGCCATCGTTTGCGTGCATAACAATCATCCTTGGAGAATTCACCCGGAGGAGCACCTGTATTGTGAGCTAGCAACAAGTCGTTTGGCGTCAGTGCTCGCAAGTCATCCGATTGTGTTGAAGAAGCAGTAATTGGACGGCTATTCAGGACGGCTTCCACTTCACATAGCAACGTGTGTAGGCCTCCATCGTCAAGTCGGTGCTTAAGCTCATACAACAGTCCATACATTATCTTTCTCACCGAACGAATTAATCTCTCCCACACTCCCCCGAAGTGAGATCCTGTAGGAGGGTTGAATTCCCACTTGATGCCTTTATCACACAGGGTATCTCTTATACTGGATTGCTTAAGCTTAGCTAGCTCCTGACGTAACTCCTTCTCTGCTCCCACCAGATTTGTGCCATTATCTGACCTGATAAACTTCACCATTCCTCGTCGGGCCACAAACCTTCGAATTGCGTTTACGGCAGAATCAGTGTCGAGCGAGGAAGCTACTTCAAGGTGAACTGCACGAGAAGAAAGACATGTAAATATTACTCCATACCGTTTCACTGCTGCTCTGCCACGTTTCACCATCAGCGGCCCAAAGTAATCCATGCCTGTGTTAGTGAATGGAGGCTGGTTAGCTTCAAGACGCTCAGTTGGTAGGTTTGCCATCATTTGCTCGACTGGCCTGCTCTGATACTTCCTACAGGTCACACATCTGTATGCAATCTTCTTGGAGGCGCCAGTTGCTCCAAGTATCCAGTACTTTCTTCTCACATGTGCAAGCATCGCATTTTTCCCTAGGTGACCTACATCTCTATGTGCCTCGTAGAGTAGCAACATTGACACCGGTGAATCCTTTGGTAGAATTATTTGATGTCTTGCGCTGAACTGAAGAAAGACTGCTCTGTCAATTCGTCCTCCAACTCTCATGATTCCATCTACTAATATCGGACTTAGCTTGTAGACAGGGCTAGATTTAGCAACACTTTGATTTGCTCCCTTAGTGCCTTGTAGACAACTCAGCTCATCTGAAAAGGCCTTTCCTTGAACATACTTAACCAAAGCAACCTCAGCGGCCTCGAGCATGTCAGGAGTCAGGTGAACTACAGGAACCATTTTGTCATCACGCTTGGTGTCATTTCGCTGTGTCTTAAGTTGTAAGAATTTGCGCTTGGCAAACAACACCCATGCCATCACTCGTCTAAGTTGGTTCCAGCTGGAGTATTTGGTCAGCAACCTGTCGTATATTGAGGATGATTCATCAGCGACGACTGCACCACTCACTGCTTTGACTTCTGGGTCATCAACATCACTTTGAATCATAGCCTGGCTCGGCCAATGTTCTTCATTTTTCCATAAGAACTCGGGACCTTTCAGCCAGCGTTGATTACTCAAGAAATTGTTGACCCGTAGCCCCCTCGAGGCATCATCCGCTGGGTTGACCTTTGTCTCTATATATCTCCACTGACTAACATTAGAACCTTCCCTGATCACTTGCACTCTGTTGGCTACGAATGTGTGGAGACGGGTCGCATCATTGGAGATGTATTTCAGAACTGCAGTACTATCTGTCCAGAAAAATGTGTCGTGTATCTGATCATCCAACTCATCCTCCAGCATCTTGTTTATGCGAACTGCCACGGTCGCTGCTGTCAACTCCATTCGTGGCACAGTCACCTTTTTTAGAGGAGCGACTCTAGACCTTGCCCCCAGAAAGGAGCAGTGAATATGTCCCTTAGTAGTTACCTGACGTAGATAGGACACAACCCCATAACCACAATCGCTAGCATCACTGAAGTTGTGTATCTGACGTTCGGCAGCCTCAAACTTCAACGGCTTATAGCATCTCGGTACCATCATTTCTTCAAGCTTTGGAAGATCCGTCAACCATTGATTCCAAACACGCAAGTCATTTCCTGTAACTTCGGCATCCCACTCGATATTCTCCTTACACAACTTCTGCAGCAGGTTTTTGACTGGTAGAATGACAGGACAAGCAAATCCCAAAGGATCATAAACTGAGCTTACGATTGACAAGATGTTCCTTCTCGTAGGATCCTTGGTCGTCACTGAAATCTTAAAGCCCAACGAATCCGATTTCACATCCCAGCTAACACCCAATGCTCTTTCACGAGGCATCTGTTGAAAGGAGTGATTCACATCTAGCTTGGGCCTTTTAGTAGAGTCACTTGCAGGCACGGCTTGCATCACAGCGTCGTCATTGCTGATCCATTTGGTTAGATTAAACCCTCCTTTCTTACAAAGTGCTGTCAGTTTGGTGATCAGATCAACTGCATCTTCTGTGGACTTGACCGACTTCAAGCAGTCATCAACATAGAAATTTCTAAAAATCGTCTCTGCTGCTACAGTGTTGCCTTTGTCGGTATCGATCAGTGCTGTGAGCCTTAAGGCGTAGTTTGAGCACGATGGAGATGACACAGCACCAAAGAGATGAACCTTCATTCGATAGGGTGTAGGCTCCTTACTTAAATCTCCATTCGGCCACCAATAAAAACGCAAATAGTTCCTCTCCTGCTTGGGGACGTGAACTTGGTAGAACATCGACTCAATATCACCCATTATGGCCACACTTTCCTGTCTAAATCTCAGCAAGACACCGATAAGATGATTCGTCAAGTTCGGACCAGGAAGAAGGAGATCATTCAGTGCAACTCCATTATAACTGGCTGTACAATCAAAAACAACTCTAACCTTGTTGGGTTTTCTAGGATGATATACGCCGTGATGGGGTATGTACCAAACTCGTCCATCTTGCGTGTCTACCTCAGCTGCGGGCACTTCTTCAGCATATCCTTTGTCCAGGACGTTCGATATGAAGAGATTGTAATCATGGTGGAACTTTTGATTCCCCTTCAACTTCCTCTCCAGGCTTATAAGACGCTTCAATGCCATAGCAGAATTGTCGGGCAGACGTACATCTTTCTTGAAGGGCAGACTAATTTGGTAGTGACCTTCGACAAACTTACATGAGCCGCCAACCTTCTCCATGAATGACTTGTCTTCGTGGGACCATTCCCGTTTGTCATCGATCGTACGTTCTGGAAAGTCGTAGTTGAGGCTTTCTCTTATTAACATGTTGAGCTTCTTGATCTCCTCGTACCTTTTAGCAGCAACATCCACAAAATTCACAGAGAATGGTTGACAATTCCGAACTGACCTCACAACATTCCAAGCGATCCATCCAAGTGCTGTCTTTGTTGCATGAGGGCTACCCCGCGGTCCCGTTCTAACTTCCAACGGTGAGTACGCATCAGGAACATTGTTACCAATCAATAGGTCGATGCCAGCATTGATTTGTGGCATATAGACATCTTTCAAGTGTTTCCAGTGAGAAACATCATCGTGAGTAGGTATGTGATGTCGCTTAACAGGAAGTTTATCCTTGGTGTAGACCCTCGGAATATTGACTTTGACTGTAGAACTACCATTTAAACACCGTACTTCTAAGCCTTCAATCAAGTAAGTATCCATGTTGTGCGGCTCTCCCATGGTGTCCAGTCTAATGTGCATTCGTCTGCCCACGCCACATAACTTCTTCATCAGAGATTCACTGCAGAATGACACGCTACTTCCAGGATCCAGGAATGCATAAGTTACAACATCATTTAACCCATGAGCAAGCCTCACACGAACTGGGACGATAGCCATCGTACATTGGTTCTCATTTTCGTTGTCACATGCTACGTTGGTATACTCACAACCGATGTTACTCCCAGGCACGGCACTTGAATCCCTCACGTTTCTTGAAAACTGTGCAGGCCTTGAAGTATCATTCTGATTTATGTGAAGAAGAGTAGGGTGTCGACCCTTGCAAACATCACACGTAGCCTTCCTGTTGCATGTCCTCTTCATGTGCCCCATCTTAAGACAACCAAAACAAAGACGCCGCTTTCTCAGAAACTCGATGCGCTCACTCCAAGGTTGTTCTCGCAATTTGGAGCATCCTATCAACAAATGTGAACCACCACAAGACCAACACACCTTGTCAACATCCTTAGCGGTATTGAGATCCGTAGTTTCACTTGTTGCCATGGTGATTTTAGGCCTGGTGTCACAACGATTGGCGGGTTTCTTCTGGCTTGTGGTTGACAAAGCATCTCTACCATAAACAGGGTCGTTAACCTTCTTGGACTCGAACCTGACAAATTCTACTAGATGATGAAACTTTACCATTTCTCCTTTGTACTTGCACTGCTGCACACGAGACCTCCATCTGTCATGATAATTGTAAGGTAGCTTCATCACCATGGACTTGATGTTCTCACTATGCTCCAAGTACTGCAAACTACCAACGCATTTGACGGCACTCTCACACTCCTGAAGAAAGATTGCAAAACCATCGAGAGCCTTCGGGTTATCTGCCTTGATTTGCGGCCATGAAGCAGCTTTCTTGATGAATGCATTAGCTATCACCTCCGGATTTCCATATCGTTCTGTCAGCTCCTTGACGGCTGCTGCGTAGCCAGTAGGGCCATCCAGATAACTGTATCCAGTAACTATTTGGTGTGCCTCGCCTGTAGTAAACTGCTCGAGGTAATAAAGCCGCTCATCGTCAGTGTCACACAACTTAGCAATTCTGGCGCTAAACATCCTCATAAAGCGCTTATACTCAATCGCCTCACCGCTGAATCTTTCCATCTCGATTTTTGGTCGTTGCAAATGCCTAATCATCTCATTCACGGATTGACCACCCACGTCATCTTTAATCACTGCTACCCCATCTTGGTGGCTCGTGGGCTGTACATCCTCATTGACAGAATCTTGACGTTGTCTACCTGTGGACTGACGAGGCTGTGCAACACCATCAACGATTTGTTGTACACCACTGACATCAGGGACTTCTTGTCGAGGCTGACTTGCCGGTTGCTGTAACAGTGGAGTACCGGCGGTCTTAGGCTCAGGTTTTGGAGGCGGTTTATTTAGAGCAGCAACGTCATATTGATCTAAGAATTTCTCGAAGGAGTCCATCCAATGAGCTGCAGTCTCCGAGGCTTTCTCTGAACTTGGCCTTTCACCATCCCCTGTAGCATCTTTGAATATGTCAGGTTTGGTTTCTTTTACGGCTGCACCGGCGTTCAATTCAGATCCCCCATCCGAGGCCCTTGTAACTTCACTACAATTTCTGCTTGTCTTTTCTAACTTCTCCAAGACCTTACACTTCGCCTCGGCCACAGCAACTTCAGTCTTAATCTCAATTTCTTCTTCTAGTTGTTTCAACTTCATCTTTTCAATCTCAAGAGCTTGCATCGCTTTCAAAGCCTTCTGGCGTGTGAGTAGCTCTACTTTCTTCTGCTCTTCTTCAATGAGTAACTGGGATGCTTTTGACCGTTTTGATGATCTAGAAGATTTTGACGACATTGGAGCTTCTTGCTTGACCAACCAATCTTGAATCTTTTGGTTTACGTTTGAAAGCCAGACCTCCTTATCCGTGTACCAATCCTCCTCAAATTGTAGACGTTCAACGTCACTCAGCCACTGGCAGTAATCATCATAACATTTCATGAACTCCTCAAAGACATCCATCCATTCCTTATATGCGTCCTTTGTTTCATCAAGAGACGGATTGGTTCCCAACTTGTCTCGAAGGGAATCAGACTTCAATTTAGCAGCTCTCCAAGCCTCTCCTAATCGCTTGTATTTGAACTCTTTATTATAGGCAGCACCTTTCTGTGTAGCTTTCTTCTTACGTTTAGACGTCATTGTCAATGCCAAATTACAACTGTCTTTTTGCTAATGCTATAGTGGTCCAGCTCAAAGTTCAAATCAACACACAATTTGTTGTTTGCTAATATCAGTTTATTGGATCCAGCTTCTCAATTCCAACACAAAACATCTACTTCCAAACTTCTGTAATCTCTATGAAATCGTGAAACCGTAAACCGCAAACCGCATAAACCGATTAGCTGTAATAAACCACAAATAAATAACACTTATAAATATATTGTTTAACAAGAAATAAATAAACTTTGGAACAAATTAACTGTTTTAAATCATTAATCCTTGCAGTGTGAAAGGGTGAACACAATTGGAAAAACAATAAAATGTAGTACAATTGAAATTTGGAAAATCTACTACTGTGAATACTTGCACAAAATCCTAAAATGAGCTTCCAAAGTACATCAAAATTTACTGATTAAAGGTCTCTCAAATCTCTGGAATGACAGTATCAAATATAAATAAGCACAGTATATTCCACATTTACTAAAATGAAACAAAGCAAAAGATTTAACTCACCAAAAGTAACAGCACAAATTGCCACACTGTCTGCCTGGCCACTATAGACTTAACACATATGTTCACTGTATGAACTCCTGTAGGCTAGTGAGCCACACCTTACCATGCTATAGCACTGCCAGAGGTCAATGTTCACTCAAGCAGGCACAAACTGATTTGCATAAGCCTGCAACTCTTAAACTTTACAAAAACTCTGCTGGGCCTAGAATTTGGTCCTTACAGTTATTTTGTACATATGTTGAGATACACTAAGTGAGAAGACTGGTCTTTGACAATTACCAAAGGTGTCCAGTGTCTTTAAGGTAGGGTGATAGATTGGTATTCGTCGTCGTAATGGTGATTTATAGGCATAACTCAGAAAGTGCATGTGAAAGTTGTATTAAATACATATTGTCTACTTGCTGAGAAAATAGCAAAACAAATATTATTAAATTTGTTCACAAGAACGTTGAAGCCATCGAAGCTCACCAACAGCATTCATATACAGACACAAACCCTTGGAAATCTAAGAAAGGATTCATGCATGAATCATTTAATCAGATTTATTAAAAATAATAATACAAATAATTCATATAGCGCTCTACGGAGAACAGAGCGCTTTACATGAGACTCGGACAAAAAGAAAAACAAGCGAACTAGGATGGGGTTGGGGAACAGAATTGTCTTGAAAACTTACTCAAATTTGTCCTCCATTCGTTGCACTTCTCTCTCAGCTGAAGCTACCTTTGATTGAAGCTCTTTCATTTCTCTCTGTTTATCCTACAGTGGGAATTCATTTTAAGAAATCAAATGAATATAATACTTAAGTCCACGCAGGAAGAATAATCCTTAAAGACACTGGACACATTTGATAATTGTCAAAGACCAGTCTTCTCACTTAGTGTATCTCAACACATGCATAAAATAACAAACTTGTGAAAATTTGTGCTCATTTGGTCGTCAAAGTTGCGCGATAACTATGAAAGAAAAAACACCATTGTCACACAAAGTTGTGTGCTTTCAGATGCTTGATTTCGATACCTCAAAATCTAATTCTGACAACATAGTGTGGAAATTTACATACAAAGTCACACAACGCCCAGTCATTAATGTTCAATCTTCCTACAATACTTTGTTGCATTAACCAATCACAGCTCGACCCAATTGCAAAGAGCTGCTTAAAGCCATTGGACCCTTTCGCTACAGAAAAAAAGTTCACAGATTTACAAATAACTTACAGGGTTTATAGAAGTTAGTGGTGAAATACTTCTCGTGAAATATTTTTCCATAAAATGCTTTACTTTTTGAGAAAACAGTAAAACAATATCTACGGATATATTTTAAACACATGTCATGACACGGCGAAACGTGCGGATACAAGGGTGGGTTTTCCCGTTATTTTCTCCTGACTCCGATGACCAATTAAGCCCGAAAGTTTCACAGGTTTGTTATTTGATATAGAAGTTGTGATACATTGTTTACCGAAAGGGTCCAATGGCTTTAAGCAGAAAATACTGCTTAAAATATCCCTGCTTAGCAATAATTAGCAGGATACTAGTGAACAAATGTTACATGTGACATAGTTTTTGGGCTGATTAACCTTATTCTGGTAAGCATAATTGTGTTTTGCTTATTTTTGTTTTTGAGTCTATAAAATTGGGCCCTGGTTTTATTGTTGGCGTTTCTGCGTTTACCTGTACCAGCTTTCCCCGATGCATAGCAAGTTCTAACATCTCGTCTTTCTCCTTCCTTAGTTTCTCCAGTTTCAGAGTGCTGTTGGTGTCAACATTTTTAAGATTCTCGGATTGTTGTTTAAGTTGAGACTGGGCAGCTAAATAATATAGATTAATATAAAAAATATTGGGTTTAAAAAAGTAAATAGACAAAATATTGAGTTTTCTTTTCTTCTTTATCAGTTTCATATTTGAGGTTACCTCACAGGATACAAGAAATGCATTTAACCTTTTAAACATTACAAAATATATTACTCTGCACAGTTGATTTCAACTGAAAATGAAATGTAAAATGTTACCATTTAAATTTCTTTTTGAATCATGAAGTTGTTTCTCAAGCAGCCTGATTCTATCTCCTTGTGATTGTTCTTTCTCTTGACTTTCACTCTTGAGTCGACTGCAACAAGACAAATTACAAACATTTACATACATTTTAGGGCAGGGTTGGTTCTTGTGATTGATTTAGCCGTGTAGCACATGTTTGTTGTACAAGGCTGTGTACTCCCCAGGGAGATGGAATGGCCCAATGACCAGGGTCTGATTTCACAAAGAGTTAGGACCTAGTCCTTAACTAACTTAGGACTAGTATTAGGAGATATCAAAAAGGTATGGCTAGTCCCAAGTTAGGGCTAGTTACTCGTCCTAACTCGATATAAGACTAGTCTTAACTCTTTGTGAAATCCACCTGAGGGGTAATAATTTGAAGCGCTTTGGGACGCCCTTCAATCATGAAAAGCGCATCCTAAAAACTAACTTTTTTTTATTACATGCACATTTCTTCTAGCTGGTTCCAATTTGTAATTCCAATAATATACAGGGTTTCATTTCACTAGTCATTTAGCTTGTTCACATAAGTCCCTATTTCAAATGAGTAAGAGATTTTTTTTTTAAATGGAACTAGCCAGCCAGACCACGAGGAGTGTATTTTGTAGTCCTCAGGTGTTTTAACTGACATTTGGCAAGCGGTCCACCATTAAGGGAGAATGCTGCAGTACTTATAATCGGAACATCTTACAAACAGAAAATTAAGGTTTTAAAAATTTGTATTTACTGCACACTCTTTGAATATATCTTTAATGTCACCGTGGTCAAGTCGTTAGACTGCAGGACTTGCAATCCCAAGCTAACCACTGATTTCACAATGACTAGAGCAAATATTGTCGTCTAATTATTGAACCACAATTTCTTGATTTGTATAATTCATAATCATAGACGTTAAACCAATGTTAGTATGAGAGAGATTGGCTGTTGCCAGCTTGGTGTTTATATCCCTTTGTGGGAGTTCCCTTCATGGGAAGATCATTCTTGAAAACAAACAAATATGTCTAGTTGGGATCCTCCTGACAGGATGGAAGGTTACGATCATTACAACTGTGATATTTCATGCTTGGCTAAATTTACAACAATATTCTTACCTGATGACTTGATTTAATTCCTTGCATTGATCCTTGAGACTCAAGACATGTTTTTGGAGTGAATCTATCTGTTCATCTTTTTTTCTCAATGAAGCTGAGAATAGATTAGTGTTTTCACTCCTCAGGTGGGCATTTTCCTTCACCAGCTCCTCATTCTTGTGTTTATAATCATCTTTAATCCGAATCATTTCCTCGTGATTCTCAGCTAGTTCAAAGAATCTCTGATCCAACATACTAGATTTCTTGATCTCTGTCTCAATAATCTCTTGAGCTTGACTTCGGAATGTTTCCAATTCTTGATTGACGCGTTTCAAGGTTTGTGATTCAATCAAAGCTTCATCAGCTCTCTGCTTCAGTATGCAAATTAGCGCTGATTGTTCATCAATCCGAGATCGTAGCATTGCAGACTCAGATTTGTCGTCCTTGGACAACTTTTTCAGTTTGTCAAGATTTTCCTTCATTTCATCAACGTCCTGCAGATAAAAATGAAATCATAAATGAAACAATGTCACTTTTTTTTTAAAGTAAATTTTCACAATCAATCCCAATCACATTCATTCCTTGTTTCCTTATGCCATCCCATTCTATATTTTCAATTTGAGGCTGATGAGGTTGAATTGTTATATGTGATTTTAATAAGTTGACTTTAAGTTTATGTCATAAGTAAGACTGTTCAGTTAAGAATTACTCCAAGAACTATGAGTTTTCGTTCCACTTCCGTCTCCCATAATGTCGATAGCCAAATGAAACCTCATAGTTCAAGGAGTAGTTGAGAATTAGGCCTAGTCTAGTTAAGAAAATAATTCAAATCAATATTCAAGTTTGACTAAATATTATAAATCCAGCAGATGATTCTATGATGCACGCATTTATTAAGATTGATCCATATTAAATAAAAAGGCATTTTTACCACTGCCACATAGTGAAATAGGGCATAGCTCAAGCGCGGCAATAGAACTGTTCCTACCAATGCGCCGACACGATCCACATTATTTTTCCACCAAATACATAATATTCTTCTCTAATCTTTTGATTATTTAAATTAATCAATCTTTTTTACTATACCTATTACTAGTTAAGGATAACTTTCCGTATGGCGCCACCACAATTATTTTTACAAAAAGGGATATCTCATTGAGGAAAATAAGATACTAATTTAACTATTTCATATCAAATAAAAAAGTGGTGGCGCCATACTTTTCCTTAGTTTATTTATTAATATTAATATAATATCAACAACAAAAATAGGCATACCATTCTGTCAATGGAACTGCCTGACTGGCCGTTACTAATACTAGTAGTAGTAGTTCTGAACTGTGGCTCTTTTATTTTTAATTTTATTTTTATCAATTTTATTTTTATCAAATCAAAAGAAAGACGATTGAAACCAACCTGATGACTAGCAGAAATCATCATCTTCAGTTCTGAAGACTTTCTTCCTCCACTACTTGAAGACGCCATCTTGACTGTCAGTGTCACTCAAAAACAACTAAAGACCCCTTCTAAACTTTAAGTTAATTTTTAATTCCATTATTTTGATTTGGTTCGTTTTTATCGTTGACAAGGCAACCAGTTTTGAGGCAGGATCAGTAAGTGATTTACGAAACAGGCTCAGTCACGGAGTCAGTGAATATCAAAGTATTCAAAATATAGACAAAGTTTCGTTTTTTATAACGACACAGTTGGGAACTTTTTAAAGTTCTTGAAGTAACTTGAACAAGTCACAAGAGTGTAAACAAATCACACGGCGTTGGATTGTTTACACACTTTAGTCCGTTAGATTTCGTTACCAGAATCCAACGACTTTAAGGAGCGCAACATGAAAAATAGAGGGCGCTATTACTTATTTATCATATTTTTTTTTAGGGGGGGCGCATATTATAAAGCTGGCGGTCAATCCACAAACACATTCTAGACGAGTCGAAAACATTGGCAAATATTATTTGAAGTATTGTTGTTTGTCCGGTCGAAGATGATTGTTATTATCACAGACATAAGGAACCTTTATGTCTTTATGTCTGTGGATGGTCTGTGGTTATTATTTTTTCGCGAAAAAGAAACACAGCGCCACCAACGGCACAAAAAGCAGTCAATCATGTGATGTTTATTCGGAAAGTTGATTGGTCTACAGTGGTCTTCCGCATATTAATTATGCAAAGTAAAGACCCCATTATCAGATCATACAATAACACAATAATAATGTGACGATCATCCGCTTTATATTTCGATGAAATGATGGCTAAACCCCGGTGTTCTGTGATGAATTAGAGGTATGTGGTTGTTGAGAGTCCAGAGTTTGTTGGGAGTGTACCATTTACGATTTTGGAGGGAACAAAAGGTGGAGAATTGCTTTCGCTCGATTGCTTCATTCAGTCAGAAAAGCAATCTACAGCATCGACATGCAATGCTATTACGGGATTCGCTATTACGGGCAATGGTGTTGCCCATTTCCCGGACATTACTTTTCACTCAACAATACAAATTGTATTTCAATGTCAATGACCAGATGACAATGTTTATGTTACAAATTAAAGGATGTTAAATGTACACGTTGTTTTAAAAATTCCATTGTTAGTAACAATGTTACATGATCCGATCAGACATAGAATCTATAGGGGTTATTATAGAAAATAGATTATAGGAGGTCAGACAGATCAGACTCAGAGCCAGAGCAGAGGTTGTGTTACTGAAGAGTTAGTTGGATCATGGAGGTAGAATTAGATTGTTTAGAATGGTGTCACCCCCACCCAACCAACCAAAAGTTGGGATAACTTTCCGTATGGCGCCACCACTTTTCCCCTCATTTTTACAAAAAGGGATATCTCTTTCCTTTGAGGTAAATTAGATACTATATTATTTCATATCGAATGAAAAAGTGGTGGCGCCATACGGAAACTTTTCAAAAAGTTGTTTGGAAAATAATTTAAAAAATAAACTTGAAGTTAAAACATTTTCAAGAAAAAATCTGTATGAAGTAATGTGCATGTGGAAGGCCTAATTTAATTAATAGGGCCTATCTATCTACCCCCTTACTTTTACCCTAACCCTAACCTATAGTATAAGGCCTAACCCTAACCCTTTCCAATACAATAATAAGCCATTATATTCCCAAAAGAATCCTGAATTATTTTCTGGGGGCGACTTTGCTAGTAGGGGCAACATTGGCTTGGGGCGCGTTTTTAGGGGGCGACTTTGTTGGTGGAGAGCTTGCTAGGTGGCGAGATGACCAGCCTCCGTCCGGGCCATCATGGCAATGTGGACTATGAATGATTGATTGACTTATTTAAATGTCAAAAAGACAAAAGAGAGCCTTAAATATGCCATTATTGTAATAGGTAGAATGAACAAATGTACTCCTTAAGTAAAAGTACATGGAGGTTTGTGCAATCAATCAAGCAGAGCATATTTATTCTTAATTTTTCCCTCATTTTCCCCATTTTCATTTGAATTAGTTGCTGACAGAACATGGCTGCTCTTCTGTTGATGTAAGAAGAGCCGAGTGAACTGCTATTTTCTGTAACATGAGAACAAAGTTTGTTTCTTGCTGAAAATGGAGGTCATTGTGGTAGTTTGTATCGCGATTTTATCACTCCTATTTTTGGCATCTGTTTGTGTTCTTGTGGTCATCTGCCGCTATCGTCATTGTCGCATGTTTGACCTTACACTTAAAGATAAGATCCACCACAGGTAAGAAATATTACTTGTTTAAATACATTTAATTGAGTATGCTTCTAAATACAGAATGTTTTAGGCCAAGACTAAGAGGTGATCATCATAAATAATGTACCACTGAAACTAGCCAGTCTTCTCCCTTAATAGTGGCTCTCTGGCTAAATGACAGTTAAACCACCTGAGGACTGGACCAGTCAAAGGCAAACCCTGCCACCATGCCTCAAATTCTTACATATGCTAGCTTGGCCCGTGGCTGTTTTGACAATATAGCACGTACTTTTCGTACGTCCTTAAGACGTGAGGATGGAGGTTGGAGCCGAATCCGAAGGCGTGGATTCAAAGCGAGTCATAGTTGGCATTGAATTAATATTGTTCATCTTGATTAATAATTGTTATTAATTTGGTTTATTCTAGATCAAGTAATGTGACTCTAGTCAGTCATGCTGAGCTTCCAAATGAAGACTATGAAGTAGAATTGAACGATGTTTGTTGGAATACAAACATTGATGAGTTTCTGGAAGACAAATGGTCGGATGAAGCAAGGTAAGATAATATAACTCTATTGTTGAATCAATTATTGTACACAAATTTAATTACGAATCAATTGTTTATCAGCAAATCAGAAGACAACTTATATTCTACCAAGAACCCTCTTTTCAAACACAAAATCAACTTCGCCTGATGAATAATCTACATTTTCTGGGTATTTTTTTCAGCGGTGTGATACCACATTGTATAGTGATCCTGAAAATATGCCATAGCCTGACTGAAAAGCTGGTTGCCGTAACGATGGGGAACGTTGCATCTTTTAAGTCATCAAACAGACTAAATGACATTGTAGTGTGTGCCAAGAGGATAAGCCCAAGGTAAGCCAAGAAATGTTTCTTTAAATAATTCCTTTTTTAGAAGTTGAATTACTGTCTGTTATTTATTGGCAAGTACAGCACCAAAACTAGGGTAAAAGTGTAGGGGAACAACAGGTGTACAAGTTTTTATAGGGGGCACTTTTGGCCAATTAAAATTGAAGTTTCGGTTTGAATTGGCCAGGCGGATCTCTCTTTCAGCCCTCTTGTTATGTGGTATACAATTGTTGTAAGATAATCTTACACAAGTATAAAAATCAAGGTTCAAATGGGTGGCCCAGAGGAAAGGGGTGCACGGACATCGACTTGGGAAGGAGGAGGCATGTCCCCCCCTTATTCATATAACTAAGGAAGACTGTGTTTATGACTTTGTGACTTGTGTTTTTTCTATCTTAGAGTGGATGAAGTTGTAAGGTCCATGTACCCACCATTGGATCCAAAGCTTATCGAAGCTAGGTGAGTTTCATGTAGTTAGTTTCATGATCACATTACCAATATGAGTTCTCAAACATAAAATTCTAAATACACGCTGCTATCACATAGGATTTAAACTGCCTCTAGCCACCGGGCTAGCTGGGTTGTCTAATGGTAAGACATCTGCTCTAGCAATGCAAAGGTTGTGGGTTCAAATCCAACCCGAGTTGATGTAAACTTTTTTTTAACCGAACTTGGGAAAGTATTTACAGTGCTTTTCAGTTTCATTACGCATAGGTGTGTAAGGGTAAAACATTAACTAAATTCTGCTTGATTTTTCCTTCTGATAATAATATTGAAGTCATATATAGCGTACATATCTACCAACAAGGTACTCAAACTTGCGTTGCACAACACATGTGACGAATGGCTTTACGTCCCATCCTCAGGACGAAGCAATAGTTAAATGTTTTGCTTTTAAAAGGACACAGTGTTACGGCTGGGATTTGAACATTTGAACCCACCTTGTAGTGGACTAACAAATGAAATAATCTGATTTCCAATTCTTAGGTCAGCGGCCTTGTTACTTGCTCTAGACCGCCTTGCTGTTGCAACCAAGCGTGCATGCTGTCTCCCTAATATGGATAATTGGATCAATGGCTCCTTAGCAGAAATGGAGAAACATCTTCAAATCTTACGAGAGATTTCATTAGCCAGTGAGATAGACTCTAACGCAGGCTCAATCTCTTCAGCTACTGAGAGTGCATATCAACCTATGCTACGTGAAGATATAGACCAAAGGAAGTCAGATATTGCTTGTGCCTCAAACTCAGCTTAACTTCATCATAAAAATATAACAAGTTATCACACAAGCGCGAGTGGAATACGGAAAAATGTAGCGCTTCTGCATCCCATATCCAACAAGGTCAAAGCGAGTTGGATATGGGACACAGACACGCTATATTTTCCGTATTTCCACGAGCGCGCGTGTGATAACGTGTTTATCTTCAAGCAAACTTGGCGCGTGACATAGAACACACAAGATGCAGGTAGTGATATTAGCCGTGCAATACAGGTTTTTATCACTACTCCATTCGGCAAATCTGATTGGAGGATTAGCATGTACTTGAAGTTAAATCACCTAACTGAGTTATTAAAAGAGAAAGTCTCACTGTAGACACAGAGAATATTTGTTTATTTTCACATTTTCTTGAAAAGCCTTGGGTGTCATAGATTGTGCGCCAAACAACTTTGTTGCAAGACAGTTTTAATTTTGCTAGTAAATAAAACAGTCTTTTGGTCTGTAGTGGGCATTTGTTGCATTAAAAGTATTGAAGTTTTTCACACAAATCCAGATAGGCAATGGTTATTGACAGGAACCAAATGACGTGAAAATATAAGCTGGTTTTAAATCTAGCTGTTTCATATCCGTTTCCTTGGAATTCTGAATTTGTTGAAAAAAGTTATAGTGTTTATGTTAACAAATTTTGTTTGAACAATCTGGTTTTGTGATTTGTACATACTGTATGTGAGTCTGGGTCAACAAGACTCCCTGTGGATTATCCTAAATGTATTTTAGAGAAAAATAATTTAAAATATCTTTTTTTTAAAAGCCATTTATGATTGAATTGGTGTTTATTTTTTTAAAGGAACTCGTTGCCTTGGATCGGACGAGTTGGTCTATAAAAAGCGTTTGTAACCGTTTGTTGTGAAATGCACATGGTTGGAAAGATGTTTTAAAAGTAGAATACAATGATCCACACAAATATGCCTTGAAATTGCATGGTTTTCCTTTTGCTTTGCGAACTAACACGGTCAGCCATTTATGGGAGTCAAAATTTTGACTATTATAAATGGCCGACCGTGTTAGTCGACGAGGTAAAAGGAAAACCACGCAATTTGCGAGACATATTTGTGTGGATCATTGTATTTTACTTTTAAAACATCTTTCTACCCATATGCATTTTATAACAAACGGTTACAAACGCTTTTCAAATACCAACTCAACCGATCCAAGGCAGCGTGTTCCTTTAATTGTTGATTTTTGTAACTGTATGTTTCAGCGCGATGAGGCTATTGTAGATACAACTGGAATCATATATCACATGATATGTAATAAAGCGTTTTGATTTTGTATGTGCATTTCCATTCAGAGTAAATTGAAAGTAAAACAAACATTACTTTAAAGTCGAAATGACAACACAAATGAACTCACAAACTGGTGTAACACTAGTATATCTGTTCATGTTTGTTGTGTTGTCATTAAGCCTTCTGGAAAAAGACCCTGTTAGAGCCAAAATGCCAGGCTGTTAACTGTTTTTCTGCAATTTTACCATTAATCCTTTTGGTTGGCAAGCAGTTTGCAACAGCTTTTTCTCTAAATGTAGTGTCAAACTAATTAACACAACACATCAGATCGGTCTGACTTCTCATGTGCAACTAGGGACCTGTACATACTGTACATAATAAGCATTACTGTATTTAGATTTTATAAACCATTTGGTTTAGGTAAAATCATATTATTTTTCAATCTTTTACATAATTTCACATGCAGGTTCGGGTTGAAGGATTTGGGTACTTTTTGTAACACAACACACAAATGTCCACAGTTTACATTAGACTTACACAGTTTGAAGATGATGGTAGTAGAAAGCTTACCCTTTAAATATTACTTGATGAGGTGATGTAGTTTTAGAGAATAGAGTAGAACAATGTCATGCACAATGTCACTTGTTTTACTCATTTTTCAAAAACTAATGACGATAATAATAAGACTTGGAATGCGCACATATCCACCCGTATGCTGGGTGGTCAAGGTGCGGAACTACAGCATCTCAGCAAGTAATATTTTACGGGAAGCTTTCATTATCTTAAAGCTGTGTCAGTTTAATGAAAATCTGTGGACATTGTGTTCTGTGACCTTCAAAAAGTACCCAGATTCTTTAAGTTTGGTTAGTAAAGCTCTATAGCAGTGCTGTTTTAAAAACCTTTAAGTGTACTTAAAACTTCCAGAATTTAAAGTTAATGATATTTTTATACACTTTCCTGGTATTAATATAATGTTGTCAATTTTTAAAAGACAACATCCGGCAATTATTTTTTAGCAGAATTATGACATTTGCATGTTCAATACAAAAAATTTAATCTGAAAGTTACAAAATATAAAAGTGGTTTTTCATTGTGTGAGAAGTTGTTTGGAAAATCAGTTCCACTTCTTTGGATAATATGAAATTTTTGCTTCCAATTGAAGGTGTTTATAATGTGTTAACATTGTGAACTTTTAACAAGATGACCTGAAACAAGTAATGTCGCTCCAATATTTGAAATCTGACATTATATTTACATTCTTCAGAAACAAACAAAAGTATTGACTGACATAATGATTGCAATTTGTTTGTAGCAATAAATGGCTGGGTATAACATGACCCTTACTGTCGTTAAAGGCAGTGGACACTATTGGTAATTACTCAAAATAATTATCAGCTTAAAACCTCATTTTGTAACAAGTAATGGGGAGAGGTTGATAGTATAAAACATTGTGAGAAACGGCTCCCTCTGAAATAACGTAGTTTTCGAGAAAGAAGTAATTTTCCACGAATTTGATATTGAGACCTCAAGTTTAGAATTTGAGGTCTCGAAAACAAGCATCTGAAAGCACACAACTTCGTCTGACAAGGGTGTTTTTTCTTTCATTAATATCTCGCAACTCTGACGACCAATCGAGCTCAAATTTTCACAGGTTTGTTATTTTATGCATATGTTAAGATAAACCAAGTCAGAAGACTGGTCTTTGACAATTACCAATAGCTGTCTTTAAGTACAAGTGTGAAGGAATGAAACCTCACAATCGTGACGAATGAATATTCATATCTATTAAAGACAGTTCATATCCTATGACCAACAAAGTACATGTACACAAACAGTGCCGGTTACCGAACACCATGTGTTGATTGTACTTCTTGGTTCGGATTCATGTGCCGGTAGTTGTCTCTTCTGTATACATCACAGTGTAAGATTTGTTTGTCAGCTTTACATTTCTATAGACTTGAAATAAACTATTTTATGTATACCTTACTTTATCTATGTATACCTTACTTTATCTATGCTCATTAACATCGTTAACAGTGTTATAATGATTATCAAGTACCCATCACCCAGCAACTTGGCATTACGATTTCATTTCAAAGAGAACAACTTGATAGTGATAAGGGCCGGTGGTTATATTACAGTTTCAGTTTAATTTGGAGAGAGTGCTACGCATTGTTCTTGTTAAAATGGCTTAATGTGAAAATAAATACCGCTATCCACAAAATGTCGTTCCAAGGTGCCAGTTCTTACCAACCAAAACGTACTGAACCTCAAAAGCCGTTTGTGCTTACATATGGTACGAACCAGGTTTATTTTGGGAAAAAAAGAAAACGTTTACAGTAACCCTAATGTGCAGTCACATTTCAATTGGACTATTTCGGAAAGAAAGTGTTGGTAAAACGCACCACATTCAAAACATACTGAAACACAATCTCGATGACGTCAGGTATTCATAAATAAAACCACATACTGCATTGCTGTGACAATTAACAGAACGGTCACAATATCAAATACATTTAGTTATGATCTTGGGAAAAAGGTACATTTTATACCACAAACATCCGCGCAAAATGGCGTATTCAGAGAAAAACGCCAAACTTGAACAACCCGGTGACACATCCGTCTACGGTTCAAAGGACTTCATTCAAGAACACAATAGTCACATCATATTGAAATGATGAAAAACGACCGCAATTCGCGTAAATATTTGTATACTATTCTGTAAAACACTGGTGTAACAAAGCAGTTCACCAGAAAGGGAGTTCACCAGAAAGGGAGTTCACCAGAAAGTAAAGACTGACAATAGATGGAAGATTTCTAAGGATTTTGAATGTTTGATAACTCAAAACACAATCTTGAAATGATGAAAAACAGCCTCAATTCGTGCAAATATTTGAATATTATACTGTAAAATACTGTAACAGAGCACTTTAAAGGGGAGTTCACCAGAAAGTAAAGACCATAATAGATGGATGATTTCCAAGGATTTTGAACGTTTGATAACTCACCTTATGGTTTGGTTTATGGGGCGATGTTCTGTACCAAGGTGAAGATATGCTGAAGATTATTGACCTCGCTTGGTGTCAATAATTACTTGCTGCCATATTTGTTGTGACAATCCATACACCAATATTTACAGAAGTGGTGTTTCGTCTACCGGCTGTGGTTGCTTGGTGGGGAAGCATTCTGTTTAATAAAATACAAGAAAAAGAGAAGTACCACATTAAATGCACTGGCCACCTTTGGTAATTGTCAAAGACTTTTCCTCTCACTTGGTTTGTGGTTTATCTATGCATAAAATATAAAACCTGTGAAAATTTGAACTCAATTGGTCATCGAAGTTGCGAGAGAATAATGGATGAAACAAAACACCCTTGTCGCAAAGGTTCTGTGCTTTCAGATGCAATAAATTCGAGAGCTCGGCTGAGGTGTCGAATTCAATCAAAATACTTCAGTGAGAAATTGCTTCTTTCTCAAAAACTATACGTTACTTCAGGGGGAGCCGTTTCTCACAATTGTTTATACTATCAACAACTCTCCATTGCTCGTTACCAAGTAAAAAAAATTCCCAACAATTATTTTGAGTAATTACCAATAGTGTCCAGTGCCTTTAAGAAAAGTAAATAAATGGCCATCGAGGAAACTGAGGGAACATTTCTACATGATTGATAACCTTAGTTTGTTGAAAGTTGATAAAGCTGATAACAAGTCGTTCAAATAATAACATATCACCGATATAATCCGACCTAGTCTCTTGCAAGGTGTGAACGGCAACAATGAGTCTTGTATTCTGGCGGGGGCGGGGTGGGTACCCCCAAAAATAATAAAACGAGCGGGGGTGTTTGAAAATGGGTTGGTTAGAACTTGTAATGGGGTTATAAAAACAAATATCGGCCAGCTATTTAAGCCAGGGATCATACACTTGATTAGAACTTTGACTTTGTATGGGTTTTTCCGACTTTTGGGGATTAAAAACATTACGAAATGGTGCCGAAAAATCCGTCCAGTAACTGTGCTATTATGCGGAGGTGTTAAAACATATTTGCTTAAGATTTTGACGCCTTCAAAACGCATACAGGCACGCATGCAGCCACGGAGCAGAATTCATTTTTATTGTATTACTGTATAAAATTTTTAAAAAAGCAAATATAGACATAAGAGCATCTTGTTGCAATTAGCATAGTGTCATTTTCGATAATCCAATTGCAGCGTTTGGTTCTAGCAATCAACCAATCACAGCTGGGTGTAGTGACGTTAGAGGAGTCAAGTTGACCGCTATGAACTGTGATGCTTTACTTAAAGCTATCGTTGGCGTGTGGGTACATCGTATACATTGAACACGCGCACAGCAGCTCGGAAACTTCTAAAGCGCCCGGCTGTGATTTTGGTATCTCGTGTAGTCTTGATCACTGGCCAACAACCCTTTAGCTGTCGGTTTCAATTTTAAAGTACATCATCCCGGTGTGACTCAAAAATATTTATAGCGACGATCACGATGAAGGAAAAGGAAACCACGGAGCCTAGGCAAGTTGACGATAAAAGTCGCCGTCGCACAGTGGATAAGCAAGCTCGGCCTACATCACAGAGTACCGATCAGAACCAAAACGGTAGTGCTGCTATTAACCAGGCTGTGATGGGAATGCGGGGAAAGGACCGAGCAAAAGGAAGACAACATTCTTCCTTGGATCAACCATTGGAAGAAGGTGTCTTAGTAACTACAAGATCATCAGATGATGATGGGTCGTCCCAAGAAGGAATGAAAAGGAAAAGTTTCCGAAGATCTCGGGGTGCTCTTCTCGCCATTGTCTTCATGGCGCTATTACTGGATGAAACACTTATGACTATTATTGGTAAGTTTCTCCATTTTCTTAACATTACTTACTTGTACCCATCTCACTTTTGGGGTTTAAAGAATTGTTCAAAGCAAGAGATAATGTAGAACTCCGAAGATACTGTAACTTGTCAGGCAACACTTTCATGAAATCGACGTTAGAGAGCCATGGGCGTATGTAGTTTACGCCACATAAAGGCAGTGGACACTATTGGTAATTACTCAAAATAATTGTTAGCATAAAAACTGTGGTAACGAGCAAGTAGAGCTGTTGAATGATAAAATGAAACATTATTCTCTCGCTACTTCCAAGGCCAATGAGCTCAATTTTACATGCTTATTGTTTTATATATATGTTGAGATACACCAAGTGATAATATTGGTCTTCGACAATTACCAAATGTGTCCATTGTCTTTAACAATAGTACAAAGAAACAATATTTATAGAGTGCCTTGAGTGAAAGCCTCAAGGCGCCCCTCACGGATAAAAACAGGGGGAACAAATTAAACAGCAAAAATAGGTAACAAACACAAACACGATAATCATCAGACAGGTTAGTTCATTATTTGATTACATGATGAACGTGCATCCCTAAGTGATAAAAAGTAAGAATATAATGGACTTATCTGAAGAAAGAAAAACTTGTTTTGGCTATTATGAGTCGAGTCGTCCTTCGTCTTAAGACGTCAATCTTGACAACCTTGTACATAGCGTGATTTGATTATCTATCTTAGCGGGACAACAGCGCGGATTACAGGCAGCTGAAGACCATTGACTCTGCAGCCAGGCCCCCATGCCGGTGAGATCAGTGGACTTCAATACTATAAGAATGTCAAAGATGCGGCCTGTATAGACTCTTATTGAAGATTTATCTTATTTGACTTATGGTGTGGGAGGGGCTCTGGCTTCCTCCTTCTGATGTCTGCACAATGACCCCCAAAATATAACTACTTCTTTGTTGTCATGGTTGCTTTTGGAAAACCAAACTATTAGTCAAAAATTATATTTATAATTCTAGCCAGACTTTGATTTTTAAATGGCACTAATTTATTGCATGAACTGGTTATCTGATTCCTGGTTCAGATTCGAAATACACGATCTCAACTTCGTGTAATCGAGAAAAGAAAAGAACGTGAAATTTTCCCCGTTGTAGAACTTGTGCGAGGCAGGCCAACTTATAATTGTCCAGCTCTTCTATAGTGGCCTTCGGGAAAAATAAAATGGTCGGCCAACTTATAATTGTCTAGCTCTTCTATAGTGGTCTTCGAGGAAAATAAAATGGTTACATTTTCTCCTTAACAAAACTTGTGCGAAGCAGGCCAACTTATAATTGTCTAGCTCTTTTATAGTGGTCTTCGAGGAAAATAAAATGGTAACATTTTCTCCTTAACAAAACTTGTGTGAAGCAGGCCAACCTATAATTGTCTAGCTCTTCTATAGTGGTCTTCGAGGAAAATAAAATGGTAACATTTTCTCCTTAACAAAAATTGTGCAAAGCAGGCCAACTTATAATTGTCTAGCTCTTTTATAGTGGTCTTCGAGGAAAATAAAATGGTAACATTTTCTCCTTAACAAAACCTGTGCGAAGCAGGCCAACTTATAATTGTCATAGCTCTTCTATAGTGGTCTTCGAGGAAAATAAAATGGTAACATTTTCTCCTTAACAAAACCTGTGCGAAGCAGGCCAACTTATAATTGTCATAGCTCTTCTATAGTGGTCTTCGAGGAAAATAAAATGGTAACATTTTCTCCTTAACAAAACTTGAAGCAGGCCAACTTATAATTGTCTAGCTCTTCTAGAGTGGTCTTCGAGGAAAATAAAACTTGTGTGAAGCAGGCCAGTTTATGGTTGTCTATAGTTCTTGTTGTGGACTTTGACCTCAGCATAGTTCGGAGTATGATCTTGACTTTCCCCGAAGGGATGGCTCAGGCACTGGGTGTAGTTTAATCACAACGTCTTTTCATCAGTTCATCTCAATTTCATACACCTGTTCGTTTGTTGTTGCCGATAGACCACTTGCACTAAAAGGTCCGAAGGCTTCAAAAAGCACAGTTTTGAGAAGAGTGTTATATATTTCTGAGCTAAACTTTGATTCATTCTTTGTTGTTGGTTTTTATCAATCATTGTCCCACATTGTAGACATGGCGAGTTTCTACAAAGCTGAGAGTAAGATGTCTTACAGTACTAGACAATAATTATTGGTAATTGCTCAAACAAAATTGTTATAGCATAAAAACCTACTTAGCAGTGGAGTGCTGTTGATGATATAAAACATTGTGAGAAGCGGCTCCCTCTGAAGTAACGTAGATTTCGGGGAAGAAGTAATTTTCCACTAAAAAACATGTGTGGTTAATATATTTAGAGCCAACAGTGCAGAATAAGACTCTCGGTTTGTGGTGAAATCTGCCCTGAACAATTTCCAACAAGTACCTACAAGTACCCGAAGCAAATCATGAAGATAATAGCAAAACGTGTTGGGTGTCCTTTATAAATGAACTCAATGTTTACTTAGCAGTTCAACCCTGTACAGTTAATTGTTGGTTTAAAGAATATGAAAGAGTATATTTATGAGCTATTAATTAAACCAATTGGGAACCATTGGACCTTTAGCTTTGTCTATTGACTGCGTGCCTTGGCGACATGGGTGAGACAGGCACCCCGCTACAGCATTCTCGAAATGTTTTTAAGTGTAAAATTTGGGCCCAATTAGACTCGAGTCCAGACCGTAAAATTCACCCTTAAAAATAATAAATAAATGGCAATTGTTTGCGCACAGGAGGAGACTAGAAAAATACATGTCAACAATACAACCGCTTCAACAAATAAAATATATCAGAATGTAAAAGCTATGTGATGTAATTAAGGTGAATATCCAGGCAGATTGGCAGCGAACCGAGTACAAAGTGACGATTTTGTCAAGCAATGTTTTCATTTGGGTGAGTTCCATTGTGTGCATTGTCAAGTGTCGTCCTAGAGCTAAATGTGGTGACAATAATAACTACTTCAATCCACTTGTTGCATTGTGTAAGAACTTTGTGCGTGTGAACTTATTCAATGCCAATCGATGTTTTGTATTTTGTGCAAAAAAACACTTAATTTTTATGATCCACTGTTATGACGACAAAGAAATTGTCATTCCTTTGATAAGGCAGTTGACAGATTCCCTTCAATCTTACAACCAACGTGAAATTGTTTACTACGGTTTTGACTTTTTGTAGTAAAGGTTTTAGGTATGCAAGCACCGTAAAAATGCTAATATCAATCGTTTTTTAGATCCGCAAAATTCACAACTAAACAAACTTTTTCCATCTAAGATTATTATCTGACCGCACAGATCACAATGGTGGTAGATTATAAGAGAATAATGCATCTATTGTTTTGTATTGTATAAAACTTTTGTTTTCCTGTAAACTCCTTAGCAACGAAAACAACTTCTGTAAACTGTTTGTTTGGAGAGGATGAAGAAGAAAACGAGAACATTTTCACGTTGGGTATAGAAAAATAACGACTTGTGATTTTATTTTGCCGATGGATATACGAATAGAAATAAACCAGCAACTGAATTATTTTATTGTAGAAGTCTTAATCCATCTTGAATGTAAAACTTCAGTCCTTTGTGGTTAGGGTTTGGGAACTCGACGCTTATTCTCACTGATTGACTTTCATAACAATTCTAACAACTAAATTGAAATTAAACTGCCCCAAAATATGGGTCATTCGTTTGAATAATCCATCCACAATAACGGATCAAAATAAGAGGAATAAAGCGACGATGGATTAACTCTGAAGAGAAAAAGTGAAAACACAGATAACCTGAAGACATTTGTATGAAAGGGGTTACGATTCTGGACAATAATTGCCTGCGCTGAATTAAGCCATAGGACGATAGTGTGGCATTTGATTGACAAATCAGAACTAGAATCTGCATTTTTAACTTATAAGAGAAAATAACTTTTTATCTTTCTTATCTTATTGACAGTTCCTGTGCTTCCAGATTATTTTCTGAACCTTTGTATTGGTAACAAATGTCTGACTATCAACAACACTTCGCCGGAGTGTGATCTGATCTTGGGAAACACAAATCCAGATGACAATATCCTCTCGACATTGCCAATTCTTGATCGACAAGATGTTGAAGCAACAAGCAACCCCAAAGACTCCATCACTTCAATAACATCAACAACGAACGAGGTTAACAGATCGACCTCTTCTGATATGCCAGGTATAGTCCCCACCAAACAAAGATGTCTAACTTAAAGGAAGTGGTAACTTCTGATAATTACACAAAACAATATATACCATAAAAATGTACTTGGTAAAGAGCATTGGAGAGCTGCATAATACTAAAACACACAATTCTGTGCAGAAAGGTTTTTTTTCTTTCATTATTTTCTTTCATTATTTTCTTGATCACCGATTGAGCCCCAACTTTTCATAGGTTTTTATTTTATGCATATGTTGGGATACACCAAGTGTGCTTTTTCTTTCATTATTTTATTTCTTGCAACTTCGTTCGATCAACAAATGAGCCCATCTTTTCACAGGTTTCTTATTTTATGCACTGGGATATACCACGTGAAAATACTGGTCTTTGACAAGTATACTGCCCTTTAAATATATTGTCAAGTTTATCTGAACTATTATATATAACTACCATGTCAATCGTAAAACAAATAATGGTTTCTTTTTCCTTAGATTCATCTTCAATAACAGCGCCCTCTTTTGAAGAAGTTTGCAGTGAGGAGATTACTCCCAAAATCGGGATTCTTTTTGCCTCCAAGTTCATCTTAAGAATCATCTTGAGCCCCTTCATTGGAACTATGGCTCATAAGTAAATAGCCTCCTACAAAGAATTGTATTGTGTTCTTTGAAGAAATTGAATTAAAAACATATTCCCTTAATTGGCTCAAAAGTTTGGCTCAAAAGTTAATATCCTCCCATCTTAACAATTATCTTGTTCTCATCATAAGTAATTGAATTAAATATTTCCCCTTCATTGAAAAATATGCAGCTTAATCAATTGAAACAATGTATAAAAATGTAATCAGTGGCTAAATAATTCACAACCTTTTTTATACATCACGAAAACCATGGCCCGATTTCATAAAGTTGTTAAGCAGAAATACTGCTTATGCCTTAAGCAAAAAATGAAAAAAAGACTGGGGCACCAGTTGCAACTAAGTAAACTTGTTGATCTTTTGCTGGTTACCAGTTTCTGTTAACCGAGATTTGTCTGTGCGTAGCAAGTTTCTATGCTTACAGGCTTTATGAATTTGGCGCAGGGCTCCAGCCATACAATTTTACTGGTTTTGTGGTTGTCTGATTGCAGGATAGGTTTCTCTGTATTGCTGCTTTCTGGATGTGTAATAATGCTTGCCTCCAGTCTGGGTAAGTTCTGTATAATTTTCAGTCAAATTCTTTTAAAATATAATCTTATAAATAATAATAGGCCTACAAGCAATATTGTAATAAGCAGCAACATAGAGACACTTAGTCATCAAGATTTCAAAGTAGTTTCCTTTCACAATGGAAAAAAATAATGAGCTACAATGAGGGCCCGATTTAATAAAGCTGCTAAGCAAAAAAAAAAATGCTTGACGAATTTCTTTGCCTAGCAAAAATTGAGTGGGACACCAGCCACAGCAGTGCAAACTTATTGTTATTTAGACAGGTAACCTATTTCTGCTAAGCAATACTGTTCAGAGCTTAGCAAGTTTTGTGCTTACTGGCTTTATGAAAATAGGCCACAGGTTAAGTTCATATGATTTTCAATTACTAAAGATATTTTTTTAATCTTTTGTCAGTATTTGCATTTGGTATTACCTATGAAGTAATGTTGACTGCTCGCATCATACATGGACTAGGTGCAACACTCAATGAAATTGGAGGTATGTGTTTTATATGTAAGCCTGGTAATTATTGTCGCTGTTGGGTTCCTTAATTGGTAAATGCTTGTTCAGTGGGGTGTCTGTTTGCTTGTTTGCTTTTTTTATTTACATTAAGGTCACATTTGATTACAAGTAAATAAAAACTAAATTAAAAACAAATGGGGGTTGCAACAAGAGGAGGTAAAACTCTTCTGTGGTGGAGGACCCAAATTGCTGTAAAAGCTGCACTGGTTTGACAAGTGTAATAGGAAAGTAAGTTGTAGTAACCCTAAATAAAGCACTTTTTTTGGGGGGGGGTAATGCAAACTATTATCTTGTCCAAAAGTGAACTTAAGCATTCATTGTTTTTCATTATTAAATGCTTCTTTTGTTTTGTTTTGTAGGGCTTGGTATTTTGGCATATAAATATCGAAATGACGAGAAAAAACGTGGTTTTGCATTCGGTCTCGCCATTGGTGGATTCGCTGCTGGAACTCTCAGTAAGCCAATGTCTTTTTACCTTATACGAAAATAGATTATGTCTGAATTAATGGCTTCTGTAGTGGCTATGGCTGAAACACCGAAGACTCTTATTCTTCAATGTCCTCATCGAGCCAACAGCCGTAGCCATAGTTGCTTTATATTATTGTGTCATGGCTGAGTGGTTAAGAGCATCAAATTCAAGTTCTGGTGCAGTCACCAGAGTGTGGGTTCAAATCCCGGTCGTGACACTTGTGTCCTTGAGCAAGATACTTTAATACTATAATTGCTTCTCTTCACTCAGGGGTAAATGGGTACCTGCGAGGGTAGAGGTTGATATTGTGTATGAAAAAGCCACAAGCGCCTTATAGGCAGCTCAGGGCTATATACTCCCCAGGGAGCTGAGAAACATTAAAAAGGGATGTTATTGGGCCTATGACAGGGCACTAATGTAAAGCGCATTGATACGGTTATTGTGAAATGCCCTATATAAGAATTTGTTATTTTGATTTGTGATACTGCGTTTTTCAACTGAACTACACTATTTTTTAGAAAGAAACTATAAATAAATAGTAAACTTGCGGGTACAACCATGTGAAAATCTCTTTTGTGTGCTTGTTGGTGCTGAGAAGAGCCAATTTGGGCTTGACGTTTCGAACAGTATACTCTGCTCGTCTTCAGGAAGACGAGCAGAGTACATGTATACTGTTCAAAACGTCGAGACCAAACCTATTTATTGATAATTTCTTCCTATTCTCTACACAATGCAAAGAAGCAACAGTCACAATATTTGTCTATCTTTATTTATATTTTGATATTTAGTTGGGCCTCCTCTGGGTGGTATAACGTATGACTTCCTTGGTAAGGAAGCACCATTTTTGATCATGGCAGGATTTTTTATCGCCCTAGGAGGTAAGTATACCATAAATTTTTATCATTTATTATTTATTTGGCAATGTGTATATTGTCACATTATGAAATGGGACATTGTTTATCATAAATCAATTTTTTGGTGTTAATGTTACCCGCTGACTGTATGTGTTTTTTTAATTTATGTACTGATATTTTTGTTGTCAGTTTTGGAGTTGATTGTCTTTTGTCCACACTCCAAGCAGCGTAAGATATACACCAACGGTTCCCCAGTCTATAAACTTGTTTTGGATCCCTACATACTTGGAACTGCTGGTAAGCACTTTGCTTCAATTTTTTCTTTGTTTACTTTTTAAGACATTTTTTTTAAATGAATTTGGTGCTTCTTTTTATAATGTCAATAAAAGCTTTAGTGTAAATATTGTGTTATTTGATGTGTTAAATCAATATTTTTGCATGGGTCCAGCTTTTTATTGGGAACAACTATATAATAATGTAGGATGTGTAACTTTGCATGGTGGAAATACGAAAATGTTGAGTTGAAACCAACAGGGCCAAATTTAATAGAGCTGCTAAGCACACAAATTTGCTTAGCATGAAATTTCTTTCTTGATAAAAACAGGATTACCAACCAAATTTCCATTTGTGGCATATTGTTTGTCACTTGTATTCAGCTTTTGTTTGCTTCAATCCTGAAAAAAGCACAAGGAAATTTGGTTGGTAATCTCGTTTTTATCACAGCAACATGTTTGGCAAATTTGTGTGCTTAGCAGCTCTATGAGAGTATCTCTAGGAGACAATTAAGGTCTAGTACCCTGCCTGGTCTTCTCATGCCCAAGTGTCAAACAGATAGATACAAAATGTCCACCATCTCCTACATCATTCGTAGTTTGCCATAAATTCGTAGTTTGCCATAGATTCATTGGTTCCAGATGAGTACCATACATTTGCTGTGCATTTATGGGTTTTTTTTATATTTAATCTTTTTAGTGCCTTTCTCATGTAGCTTTCGAGCTTTTTGTAATTGCTTTTGTGGTTTTATTGTGGTATGTAAAATTTTGTTCTATATGTACCAGTTTTACTTGTAGTACGTTCTTTTTGGACTGCCTGACCACCAGTGTTGAATCAAGATTTTTAATGTGCTTTTGGGTTGTTCTTGCAATTAATTAATTTTAAAATAATTACATATTTATATATATATATTTATATATTTTTTTTTAACGAACTATTTTTACTTGTAAATGTACTTTTCCGACCTGCTTGGCCGCCAGTGCAGTTAATAAATAAACCATAATATATATGAAATTTGGCCCAGTTCTTTTCAGAACCACTTCAACTTTTTAGTGCAAGTCTTACTATATTATACAATAATGACAGGTGTTTTTAATAACAGGTGCGTTGATGATAGCAAGTGGTGCAGTAGCTTTACTTGAACCAACTTTACCCATCTGGATGAGACATACTATCAAGCCAACACCTGACGCTTGGCAACTGGGTAAGTTCATCAAATTTCAGTTGTACTCTTAGTAGAATTATATTTGATTTTGGGGGTTGAACAAAGTATTGATTTGGATTTAGAGTTGGATTTGAACCAATGACCTCCGGATTTACATGCCCGCGCTCTACCAACTTAGCTATCTAGCCCTAAGTTGGTGGTCTCCCTATTTTGTCATTATCTTTGTTCGGGGTGCCAGTCGGAAGCCATACAACCGTTAACTGCCATGTAGCCAGGGATCACACCCAAATTATGATACAGGACCTGGGAAGCGGCAGCCAGGGGATCACCTTAAGGGATGCAAATTTTGTTTCAGATATCAATTTAAACCACAAGAGAAACTGACAGGGTAAATTTTGTTAATTTTTTTTGGCTTGAACAAATAATTGACTAGTAGAGTGGAATTCAAACCAATGACCTCCAGATTAACTAGCCTGCACTCTACCAACTGAGCTACCTAGTCCCAAGTTGGTGGTCTCCCTATTTTCTTGAATATCTTTGACACCCAAATTACGATACAACCTAGAATTATAATTGTATCTGTCAATGGGACCAAATTGCCTAATGGTGTTGACGTCTATCCATTACTTTTATTGAATAATTTATCTTCTAACTAAGATTATTCCCAGCCAAAATGTGACCAATAATCCATCTACTAATTGATTGACTAAATACAGGTGCAGTATTTTTACCATCCGGTGTTTCATACATCCTAAGCAGTACAGTTATGGGATACCTGGGATACAAACTTGGCAGGTAATTATAAATACTCATATTGACTTGGTTCCAGGTGCTGCGCATAATCCTAAATGGTGCTTTGTGTGTGTTTACTGCCATTATAATTATACGTCATTTATTTTCCCAGCACAAATTTGTATTCATCATTTTCAAAATTGAGTACCGACATGTATTTTCCTTTCTCTTTACTTTAGGTGGGCCTTGTCAATGTTTGCTCTGGTTGTCTTGGCAGCGAGTGTTGCTGCGGTAAGTATTCACAGTCTATAGTGTTCAGCTATTTGATTGCAGTTGGCCTAATTCTACTGAAATTTTTATTTAAAAAACTTAACTGCCAGCATTGTTATATTTTTGTTTGTTCTGCAGGTACCATATACAAGTTCATTTCTTATGCTAGTTGGTCCTATGGTGGGCATAGGGTTTGGGTTTGGTAAGTAAGCTTTAAAACTATTCCATTTTCATTGATTGATTGATTGAAAAATGAAGGTGCTGTCCAATTCAGAGACACTCCACACTGTTGACTTAAGATTTTACACAAAACTGTTACACAAAACTGTAATAATGTGGGTATTACGTTCGATGTTTTGTCAGGTCGACAGGGGTCGTTGACGAACATAAAGAGGACCAGTAGAACTGGTTGACAAATGTGTCAGTAAGTGGATTTGCTCAGCACAGAAAAGAACATGCTTAGCAGAAATTGGTTGTCAGCCAAAATACCATACAATCTACATGCTGTGACTGCTATCCTAATTATTTCTTGCTTGGCAAACAAATTTGCTAAGAAAATGTTCAGCTTAACTTTGTGAAACTGTGTAAAATAATTGCAATTTTTAAACTAATCTTACCATAGGTACAGTAGACAGCGCTATGACAGCAATGCTCAACTCCAGGGTAGATGCTCGCCACAAGGGGGCATATGGGGGCGCTGCAGCCATTTCCACCTTCGCATTCTGTCTCGGCTTTGCTATAGGTAAGAAACATAGCGGAAAAAACAATTAAGTATTTTACTAACACAGATGAAACAAGAGACGGCCAGCCCCACCATTCCTGCCCCACCAATACTGCCCACATCACCTCTACTCTTCATGCCTACAAACACTGACCAATCACTTCTACCTTTGTACTTTACTGTCATCTTGCCCCAATACTAGCCTGAAACCCACTGCCCAGCCCCACCATTCATGTCCCACCAACACTGCCCTTTCTACACTGTACTTCAACCCCAATACACTCTTGCCCTACTACTGTTACTAGCCTGAAACCCACTGCCCAGCCCCACCATTCATGTCCCACCAACACTGCCCCTTCTACACTGTACTTCCATCCCACAACACTCTTGCCCTACTACTGTTACTAGCCTAAAACCCACTCCCCAGCCCCACCATTCATGTCCCACCAACACTGCCCCTTCTACACTGTACTTCAACCACACAACACTCTTGCCCTACTACTGTTACTAGCCTAAAACCCACTCCCCAGCCCCACCATTCATGTCCCACCAACACTGCCCCTTCTACACTGTACTTCAACCCCAATACACTCTTGCCCTACTACTGTTACTAGCCTAAAACCCACTCCCCAGCCCCACCATTCATGTCCCACCAACACTGCCCCTTCTACACTGTACTTCCATCCCACAACACTCTTGCCCTACTACTGTTACTAGCCTAAAACCCACTCCCCAGCCCCACCATTCATGTCCCACCAACACTGCCCCTTCTACACTGTACTTCAACCACACTACACTCTTGCCCTACTACTGTTACTAGCCTAAAACCCACTCCCCAGCCCCACCATTCATGTCCCACCAACACTGCCCCTTCTACACTGCACTTCAACCCCAATACACTCTTGCCCTACTACTGTTACTAGCCTAAAACCCACTCCCCAGCCCCACCATTCATGTCTCACCAACACTGCCCCTTCTACACTGTACTTCCATCCCACAACACTCTTGCCCTACTACTGTTACTAGCCTGAAACCCACTCCCCAGCCCCACCAACACTGCCCCTTCTACACTGCACTTCAACCCCAATACACTCTTGCCCTACTACTGTTACTAGCCTAAAACCCACTCCCCAGCCCCACCATTCATGTCTCACCAACACTGCCCCTTCTACACTGTACTTCCATCCCACAACACTCTTGCCCTACTACTGTTACTAGCCTAAAACCCACTCCCCAGCCCCACCATTCATGTCCCACCAACACTGCCCCTTCTACACTGTACTTCCATCCCACAACACTCTTGCCCTACTACTGTTACTAGCCTAAAACCCACGCTCCAGCCCCACCATTCATGTCCCACCAACACTGCCCCTTCTACACTGTACTTCCATCCCACAACACTCTTGCCCTACTACTGTTACTAGCCTAAAACCCACTCCCCAGCCCCACCATTCATGTCCCACCAACACTACCCCTTCTACACTGTACTTCAACCCCAATACACTCTTGCCCTACTACTGTTACTAGCCTAAAACCCACTGCCCAGCCCCACCATTCATGTCCCACCAACACTGCCCCTTCTACACTGTACTTCAACCCCAATACACTCTTGCCCTACTACTGTTACTAGCCTAAAACCCACTGCCCAGCCCCACCATTCATGTCCCACCAACACTGCCCCTTCTACACTGTACTTCAACCCCAATACACTCTTGCCCTACTACTGTTACTAGCCTAAAACCCACTGCCCAGCCCCACCATTCATGTCCCACCAACACTGCCCCTTCTACACTGTACTTCAACCCCAATACACTCTTGCCCTACTACTGTTACTAGTCTAAAACCCACTGCCTAGCCCCACCATTCATGTCCCACCAACACTGCCCCTTCTACACTGTACTTCAACCCCACTACACTCTTGCCCTACTACTGTTACTAGCCTAAAACCCACGCTCCAGCCCCACCATTCATGTCCCACCAACACTGCCCCTTCTACACTGTACTTCAACCACACTACACTCTTGCCCTACTACTGTTACTAGCCTAAAACCCACTGCCCAGCCCCACCATTCATGTCCCACCAACACTGCCCCTTCTACACTGTACTTCAACCCCAATACACTCTTGCCCTACTACTGTTACTAGCCTAAAACCCACTGCCTAGCCCCACCATTCATGTCCCACCAACACTGCCCCTTCTACACTGTACTTCAACCACACTACACTCTTGCCCTACTACTGTTACTAGCCTGAAACCCACTGCCTAGCCCCACCATTCATGTCCCACCAACACTGCCCCTTCTACACTGTACTTCAACCCCAATACACTCTTGCCCTACTACTGTTACTAGCCTAAAACCCACTGCCTAGCCCCACCATTCATGTCCCACCAACACTGCCCCTTCTACACTGTACTTCAACCACACTACACTCTTGCCCTACTACTGTTACTAGCCTGAAACCCACTGCCTAGCCCCACCATTCATGTCCCACCAACACTGCCCCTTCTACACTGTACTTCAACCCCAATACACTCTTGCCCTACTACTGTTACTAGCCTGAAACCCACTGCCCAGCCCCACCATTCATGTCCCACCAACACTGCCCCTTCTACACTGTACTTCAACCCCAATACACTCTTGCCCTACTACTGTTACTAGCCTAAAACCCACTGCCCAGCCCCACCATTCATGTCCCACCAACACTGCCCCTTCTACACTGTACTTCAACCACACAACACTCTTGCCCTACTACTGTTACTAGCCTAAAACCCACTGCCTAGCCCCACCATTCATGTACCACCAACACTGCCCCTTCTACACTGTACTTCAACCACACTACACTCTTGCCCTACTACTGTTACTAGCCTAAAACCCACTGCCCAGCCCCACCATTCATGTCCCACCAACACTGCCCCTTCTACACTGTACTTCAACCACACTACACTCTTGCCCTACTACTGTTACTAGCCTGAAACCCACTCCCCAGCCCCACCATTCATGTCCCACCAACACTGCCCCTTCTACACTGTACTTCAACCCCAATACACTCTTTCCACACTCAATTTGATAAATTCTTTTTCACAGGACCAAGTGTAAGTGGATTCCTGATAAATGCCTTTGGATTCAAATGGTGAGTAACTTTCTAAACTCTCACTTTAAAATAAGAAATGGGTTGTTAAATTTGATCATACTGCTACTTTTGAACTGCCTTGAATGTTGGCTGTTTTAATTACCTACTCTTGATTGTATTTTTATGATTGTTTTTTATATTGTCTGTATTTTTGCGTCTGTTTTTTATATTGTCCGCATTTTTGTGGCTGTTTTTAATTGTATGTTCTTTTTACAACTGAGAAAGCATTTTTAAAGTTAACATGTTTATTATTTATTTATTTTCATCAGTATTGATTTAAGAAACTAGGAATTAAATACTGACTTGTGGTCTCTAATGTACAATTTGGTAGTTAATTCAATAAAAAGGTAGTGAAAATGATAACAAGCGAAAACATTAAAAAACTTACAACGACAAAAAAACCCGAAAATAAAAGGGCAAATCACCCAGAACTGCACCACCCAAAAAAACTTATCACACAGTTCTGTCCCTAACCAGATCAGGAAAGCATTGCACAACGAAAACAGTTTAAAAACAAGGACAGCAAAAATACATTGCTATTGATTATTTATGAGATTAACCTGGATTTGAATTGGGCTGGTCTTGTAGCGTCACTTATGATGAATAAATAAATTTAATCTAATCTAATGAATTAATTTAAATAACTTGGTTAAATAACTGCATATTCATCAGCTGATTGATTGTTTCACAGGTTAATGAGAGGTATTGGAGTAATGACATGTCTGTACGCACCAATTTGTATCTGTCTTCGTCGCCCTGGTAACACTGTCCCGAACACCAGAAACAACAATAATGGATCGGCTTCAAGGTCGCATAATGACCTCATTGATGATGCAGAAAGTATTCCAATACCCTCCATTTCCAGACGCTTATCTAGAGTGTAAAGATTGTATATAAAGTTAAAATGCATTTTTATTAATGTCTTAAAGCAGTGGACACTATCGGTAATTGTCAAAGACCAGTCTTCTCACTTGGTGTATCTCAACATATGCATAAAATAACAAACCTGTGAACATTTTAGCTCAGTGGTCGTCGAAGTTGCGAGATAATAATGTAAGAAAAAAACACCCTTGTCACACGACAATGTGTGCTTTCAGATGCTTGATTTTGAGACCTCAAAATCTAATTCTGAGGTCTCAAAATCAAATTCTTGGAAAATTCATTCATTCTCGAAAACTACGTTTCTCACAATGTTTTATACTACCCACCTCTCCCCATAATTCATTACCAAGTACGGTTTTTTATGCTAATAATTATTTTGAGTAATTAGTGTCCACAGCCTTTAAAATATTTTCACTTTTAACTTTACAAAGATTTGGTATAATAAAAATTGTTGTTCTTCCTTGTTATCATTGGTCATCGTTCAGTTGCATTTAGTTTATAAATTATAGAAAGTAAAGTTTTCACTATTTTATTGGTCATTATTTATCAGTGAATAGTAATCATAGTTAGATATAAATATATTATAAGCGACAAGCCATTAACTTTTGCGTCTGAATATAAGTAACAGTTTGTAAACAATGGTCAAAATTGGGCTGTTTATGACTCGCAGTGACATGGAACAAAAAAACAAAATAAACAAGCAGAAATTGGTGGCGAGGTCGTAATTTTTTTTCAAAACTTTTCCTACAAACCCCACAAGTAGTGCCTAGCCTACCTTGGTTGTTGCATTATCTGGTTGTGGAACTAAGTTATGTGTTTCTTTTTAACATCAGTCTTTCAACTTATAAAGGAACGAAAATATTCCATGGTCTTCATCATAGTCTAAAGAGAGAGCCATAACAGACCAACATACTGCCAACATATTCACACCCAACATAATACGTGATTAAAATGTAAATTGACTAAGGGAATTGTGTGTTGCTAGCACTGCAGTCACAGTGGCAGCCTAGTCCTGGTTCTTGTAGACCCAGTTACTGGGGCGCTGTATTCCTTTTTTGAAATGTTGACATTATCGGTCATACTATGACGGATAAAGTCAACATTTGGAAAAGGAATAAAACCCTTCTTCAAAATTTTGACATTATCAATCATATTATGACAGATAACTGTCAACATGTCGGAAAAGGATTACAGCGGTTGTACTTGTAGAGCGCCACCGCCCCGCCGGTGCGGCGTGGCTCGAGTCCACACAGGTGTTGAAAACATCGTGAAAAAATAGGCTGCCAAATACTACTTCTAATACATAAAAAAATACTATGAACTACATTGCAAAATGTACTTCTTATATGTCAAATAATGGAAGCCGAGCACAGAATTGGTATTTATCTGACTATCCATGGTGAATTTAGTTGGAAACTTAAATGTTTTTTACTCACAGTCCACACTCCAAGAATTGCCGGCAGAAAGTGAAGATACCAAAAAGAGCAGACGACAGCCCTATACTTTTGTGCACACACTGCAGGTTCCCTTGACCATCATGTATGTTGTTTATACACAGCGCAGAGGGTACCTGACTAAAGATTTCTTCTTGTAGTTAGGCTTGTTTAAAAAGTAGATAATTAATTGTCTATTATTCCCCAAAAAACTTTGCTGTAAATTCTTAAAACGATCCGTTGAAGTATTTTTGTAATTAAATATAATACATATGTTTCTTTCTAATTGTATTTTGCAGGTAGTTGTACATGCTTATTATTATCTTTTTTAAGTTTTCCCGAAAATTTGTGGGGTATGGTGGATTGGCAGAACAGCGAAATTTAGTTGCACTTTCGCTGTTCCTTTTCCGTCCGGGATATAAGCCTAGAAAAAGGAACAGCGAAAATGAGGCTTCTTCCCCAGGGTTAGAGACAGCCCAAGTTTTTGCCTAACGGGACTGGAAAACTATGGAAAGCCATAAATAAGGGAATCGATGTGTGGTGAAGAGGTTTTCTACTTGTGGTTTAATCCCAACAAGGCCTGGGTCTTGATAATTTTACCGAGACAAAGTCGAGGTAAATTATCAAGAACCAGGCCTCGGCGGGTTTAAACTACTAATTGAAAACCGATTCAACACACTTCGATTCCCATTCATAAATACCTTATCGGTGAAAAAACATCAACACTTATGGTCAAAAAGTAAAATAAATGAAAAAATTAAAAATTTTCAATGATTTCTTTCAAAACAACTGAGGTAATTATGAATGCCCTTTTGTTAAAAAACTTTGTGAAGAGTCTGTTGCGCGTGGATTGTGTCTACACGCGCGCTTAGAAACAGATTACGTGCACGCGCTTAGAAGCAGTTACGCGCTGTTACTAATAGCTATGAATTGCCTCTGCGTGATAACCTTGCGCTCCTGACACGCGGAAGCTAGCCGGTTATAAACACTGATCATTATCAACCGTTTAAACACCCCCACGTGATGCACTCTCCACCAATAACAGTAGAGAAACTGTCTTGGGTATTTATGAATGCAAATTAAAAACAGATAGCCATAGTTTGTATAAATGTTACACAAACATTCAAGTCTATGTTGAGTTTGAAGGAAACAAATAAACAAATCATAAGAGATATTTCAGCTCATGAATCTTCACATAAAATGTTGAGTTTTGTCACAATTTTTGTTATTTTGATTGATTGTTTTAGTAACATTAGGCCAGCCACGCCAACTGGTGCACTTCGTTTATCAACAATAAGGACTATTTTGTAGAAATGTAGTTTAGTGTAACCAAACCCGCCATTGGCAAACTATTCAGAAAATTGTCTATATAAGGACTCGTCTTTTCTGCTTTGAAAACAAATACTGGCGAAACTCAACAGCTGTAGTGAAAAGTGTAGCTATCATATACCAGAGACTATAAAAAATGTTAATCACCATAAATAATAATGAATAAACCATTTTATACATTTCAAAGGCCCATCAAATTATTTGTAGTTCTTGCGTTCCACATAAAATAATTGATAAATACAACCTTGAGCTGAACTTCAAAATGTTTTTTATTGATTAATGTGAGTATAAAAGTAAATTGATTATGTTAAGACTTTAATGTTACCTAAAATGTGGAAACATTACAATATAGTACATTGATAGATGAAACTGAACAATAGTAAACTACTTTAGTACAAGACGTTAATGTGAAAGGAAAGTCGATAATGAACACAAAACAAGTAACTTTCAACTGGCAAATCCCCCCAGGTATATACAAGAAAACAGATTTGAGAGGGGGTCGTAGTGCAGGGTTCGAAATTAACACTGGACCGCAGGCCAGAAATTTTACCATCGGGCCAGTAAACTTACAACCACGCAAGTAAGGGGGTCTTGTAGTTTTGAATAAAACACCTCACAGCATTTTGAGTGTACATTAATCCGTTAAGTATCGAACTATTACCCAGAAGAAAAATGAGATCAATTTTGAATATTAATTTTGGTTATTACCCATACACCGATGTGTGTTAGCACTGTGAACTCAGCACTTCCCCCAGGTCCTGTGAAAAAATATCACAGGCATATTACTCAGGTGGGATTCGTACCTACGACTGTGGCAATTCTAGGTTTAGGAGTTATGCCGAGTGATGGTAGAAAAACAATTCAGATGCTTGCAATCTTTAACCTGTTTTGGGTGTAGCAAGAAGATACCCTGATTACTGGCAAAATTATACCAGAAAATCTAGAAAAATACCTTCAGTTACATGTCAGGTATTTCTAAAAGACTTTTTAATCATAAAGACTTTCTAATTATTGTAATTTCAAAAGTATGGAATTGATGATTTGTGTTGGGGGGAAAATGTTGGGGAAAACTTATTTGTGCTTTTACCAGTGGAATGATATGAAATAATCAGTATTTTGGTAAATCTTAGAAAAATAACTTTTAAACCTTCTTGGGGATTTTTTAAACACAGATTTCTATTGGACAGACGTGAAACACATTGGCCTGGTACTTATATCACATGCATTTTAAAAACAACATCATACAACATCGAACATTAATGTTTAGAAAGGCACCAGTTCAATATAGAAACAAGCCTCATTCTAATATTCATCAACTTCTGTACCGGAAAATCAAAATGGCGGCATAACAATTTAAGAGACTCTGGCTTTAACGCTATCAAGCAACAATTCACCACCAGTCATTTAAACATTTATCAAGTCTTAGAAATACAAGGTATAGAAACATTTATATATAACTTTTTACAATGTGTTTAAAAAATTAGTACACTTCAATTCCCCCCAAAACCACATGTTAAAAAATACACTGTATGTGTGGGAAGCACAAGTGAATATATCGTGCATTGTGTTTAATTTTCTATTAATTTTAAAATATTATCATGGAATTCAAAAACTTTTTGAGAGAAAATATTGAATCTAACATGGAATGTGACATCTGTTTGTGCATCATAAAGCTGTATGATGAATATTTTTAAAACGATTTAAGACCTCACAACCGAGGAAATGTCACAATGGCCCACTTTGTTTTTCTTAAAAAATTATTTTGAAAGGCGCAGACTAAGCAAGTCTGAAGGGTAGGAATAGACGATGTTAACAATTAACTTTATACCAACTTAGGCAGGTGGGCTTTTTTAATAAATTAATCTATATGAATGAATCCAATTGGATGTCTATAAACAGATTCACCCTTTTTTAAGATGAATTATTCATAATATGCAAATCAAACCTCTTGAGTATAAAATTCATCCAGATGAATAAAAGATAAATTATTCTTGGGTGTTAAAGACACTGGACACTATTGGTAATTTTCAAGGACCAGTCTTCCCACTTGCTGTATCTCATCATATGCACGAAATAACAAACCTGTGGAAATTTGAGCTCAATCGGTCATCAAAGTTGCGAGATAATAATGAAAGAAAAAACACCCTTGTCACACGAAGTTGTGTGGTTTCTGATGCTTGATTTCAAGACCTCAAATTCTAAATCTGAGGTCTTGAAATCAAATTCGTGGAAAATTACTTCTTTCTCGAAAACTACATTACTTTAGAATGAGCCGTTTCTCACAATGTTTTATACCATCAACCTCTCCCCATTACTTGTTACCAAGTAAGGTTTCATGCTAATAATTATTTTGAGTAACTACCAATAGTGTCCACTGCCTTTAAAGTAGCAGTTATTCATGCAACTGAGAAACAGTAACACAGTTTTTACATGAACAATGGAAATCCCATACTTGCATCTTGTATGAAACCATTCATAAAGTTGTCCTTGAATGCAGTTTTCAAGAAGCAAAACAAACCAATGTGCAGAGATGAGTGATACTCTTTGCAAAGCACCTGGGATTTAAGAAACTACTAGAAATAATTGAATATCTCAAATTAATTTACCATTCTATTTACAAACATTGCTCTATAGAGCTATTATATAATTGACTGACCATACTGCAAGGTACTGTTAAAATGTTAGTAATTTACATGCAAGGTTTGTTTTACACTATAAGGAAAATAACAAGCAAAAAGGGGAACATTAATTTGAAAGTATAGCAGTATTAAATCAAAAATACAATAAACAAATATGCGAGTCTAATCGTTACAATACTAAACAAATATTATGCCAGTCTAATTGTTAAAAGGATAATAGCAGACAGCTCAGTATACATTAGTATTATAATTCTTATGAACTGAATATGCAAATAATTGCTGGCAATATTATTCAATTATTCATATCAAGATTTGTTGTCCTCATAGAAAGGAAGCCACTTTTACTTCATCAACATTTGTTCTTTCAAGTATTAAACAAATATGGACTGGCAGTGAGGTCATTAGTGCACGTCTATGGACTCTGAGGGTATGGCTTTGGGATAATATGGCCCTCTTCTGGCCACTCACATGCCTAAGGGGAGAGAGACCTTCACTAGTGACCAAATCATGCCAGTCCATATTTGGTTTATAGCACACCTCAGTCCAAAACATGAATACAGAAAATGGTTTTGATTACAAAATTAACTTGTGTAAACGGTTCAACAATAAAAAGGAACACGTTAACTTTCCAAATAATTTAGTTTGTTACTTGCTGTTCGCTGTTCGCATCATGGAGGGCGCTGTTAACAGTCAAACAATTGGAAACTATCCCCCAAGTTACGCAGACGTGATAACTTTAGAGAGGTGTGTTATAAAAAGCTGAAGTGGCTGACGAATCGCTATAAATGTCCCTAACAAAACAATAAAAAGATATCATACATTTACTACATGTACCTAAATAATAAATACTCATCAATTAAAACAAATAATTTTTTTATTGACTAGTGAAAGAAAATCTACAAATATTATACAAATGGAGCAGTTCCTTCACAATGTCCTGTATGTCTCTACCAAAAACAAACACGACAAATAAACAAGACAAAATCCTACAGTACAATTTGAAACCTGTAAGGATTTTGCATTTCCAAGTTGATGTTCTGAACAAAGTCATTTTCCATCAGGCAATTCGGTTTAGATATCATTTGTTTGCAAACTCCCAAGGCACTCTTTGGAAAATGGTGGTTTAAATAACTTTACATTTTTGCATTTACATATTTTGGTTTTGAACAAAGAAACATTGACTGGAGCAGGACTTGAACCAACGACCTCCGGCTTAAAGTACCGGCGCTCTACCAACTGAGCTATCCAGCCCTATGTTGGCGGTCTCCATATTAGGTAATATCTTTGTTCGGGCGTGCCATATATAATGCTTCTATATTTGAGCTGTGCTGTAAATAATGGACTTTGACTAGAATAAATAGCTCTTTCCACCCTATAAACATCACCATCAAACTTAAATCCATGTTCTAAAATCTCACGAGCACAATCAGAAATTGTGCGTCTAAAAGTAAGTAGTACTCATTAACCAAAAAAAAAAAAAATAAAAAAATTAATTACAAACTTAATATCCAGTACATCAACGTAAAAGGAAAAACACTTTGGAGCCAAGTTATGATTGTGAAATCACACTCATGACAAACTAATTTGATAAACCATATTTGGGCATGCCAACAACTGAAAAATTACTGCAAATAAAACTCAATATTAAAAAATTTTTGCATAATCTTAAGCTACACCTATCTACATTTAAGGCTTATACATTTCCCTTTTAAATACCTACAAGAGAATTTTGAATTTGGTATTATAAAGGACTAAAAGAGGTTTGCAATAACAACTTGGGAAAATCTCATTTAAGCTTTTTAGAACTAACACTACTGAAAAGAGATTTTCACAAGGTGTACCGCAGCGGCAAAACTCTCTTACTTCCACCATACAAAGTTTCAAATCCTACTTATTATAAAGGAGTTATTTGTTTGAATTTGATAACTCACTGACAAACTTGATGGGACAAATCATGAGACAATGAGGGGACAAATGATGAGACGTCTAAGACAGAAACTCAAAAATGTTTCAGAGTTACAAGTTGGACAGAGACTGTGTTGTAAAGAAGTTGATTCTGGCCTAAGTTTTATACCACCCAAGAGTAGCACATTTTTCCAGCAAAGTCCATGGTGTTACTGTTACTTCTTGTTTCTACCCATAATAAAGCAAATACAATGCTACAACTAAGAGCAAGTTCTATCATGGGACTATAGTTGACTATTGTCGTCCATTGGGCGATTTTGCCTGGTACCCAGGTTGTATTGCATGCAAAGGTAACCATTGAACAGTGACTAGTAGTTGACAAATGGTCGCTGATCGAACTTTCCCTAATCCTAATCAATTCAAATAGGATCAATATGATCTAATATAAATTGAATACAACTCACGGTAACCATAGCAAAAGTGTCACCATGGTAATGATGCAACACAACAAACTTGTTGTTAAGTCTACCATGAGAATCCTTTAACATTCTGTTGAAGATTCTCTCAAGTTGTATGGCCAGCACTTAACATCAAAAACAGTGACATTGTTTAAGTTTGCATCAGGGATAAAGAATATCATTTGGTTTCCAACACATCAACTTACACCGATGTGTGTAAGAACTGTATACTGGATACTTTCATGAGTTACAGTGACATTGGGTGCATTCCATTAGCTTCCCCGTGTTGACCCCGTGATGAGCCCCTGACAAGAGCTAATCGACTGATCACACTTGCCCTCTCGTGGTGACATCATGTACCTGGGGGCAGCCCCAAGTGACCCCTTCCACAAGCAGGGCACTTAGGGCTGACCCGAATGAGCCCCTGGAATGACGGCAAAGCTATCCAAATGCACTGAGGGCAGACCGGGGTCGACACGGGAAGCTAATCGAGCACACCCATTGTGTCGTTATTGTTTTATTACTATTATTGGCGTTAAACTCTGGCTGCGTCACGTTCTTCATAATCCAAACCTGATTCTGAGTAATGACTCCGCCTACCAGTCCGACTTTGGTGATTAGAAAAAGATCCGTAATCCTCCTTGCCGTAATAACCATCGTGATGTCGATCAACGCTTTGGGTTGAGGTCATACGAGGTCGTCTCTCATCTGGATAGTGATTGGCTGTTGGTCCATTAGCATAACCTTTGTGATTGGACGATGTGTGGTTGTCATGGTTATGATCTGGTCGGTGGCGATCATGGTCTGATTGGTACCCGCTTTCCCTGGTTCCCCTGTTGTGTTGGTTTGGATCATTAGTGGTTCGTTTACGATGTGGTCTGTTGTAACAAAGATAAAAAAATTACAAAGGGTTAGAATGATTATGATTCAGTGAATGTTGCGATCAAAGCAAACAAAGACAGTTGTTTAGAAGTTTTCTTTAAAGGCAGTGGACACTATTGGTAATTACTCAAAATAATTATGCGCATAAAACCTTTCTTGGTTGTGAGTAATGGGGAGCTGTTGATAGTATAAGACATTGTGAGAAACTGCTCCCTCTGAAGTAATGTAATTTTCGAGAAAGAAGTAATTTTCCACAAATTTGATTTCGAGATCGCAGATTTAAAACTTAAGGTCTCCGAAATCCACCATCTGAAAGCACACAACTTCATGTGATAAGGGTGTTTTTCCTTTCATTATTATCTCGCAACTTCAACGACCAATTGAGCTCAAATTTCCACAGGTTTGTAATTTTATGCATATGTTGAGATGCACCAAGTGAGAAGACTAGTCTTTGACAATTAACAAAGGTGTCCAGTGTCTTTAAAAAGGCCTTGCAAGTTTAACCCAACATGTTAACACAAGCATTTCGAACAATTTTGTTTTTCTCTTTTAAAATTGCTTCCTTGTGTGTTATGCTTAATATATGATGGATAATGGATGATGTAACCATTCCCTGATGATCTTCAAATGACTAGATGAACATAAGGTTTACAAGCTCGAGCCCAATTTTACATTTTTGCTTACCATAAGCAAGGAATTGACGCTTACACAAGCAGGGAATTTCCTGCTCACATCAAGAATGTATTATTTGGTTTGCGGTAACACCACATGTGTATCTACTTGCCAGGTAGAGTTTGTTCTTAGAGAACTGTCTTGCTTTATTCTACTGCCTGGCAAGTAGATACACACATTGTGTTACCGCAAACCAAATATACATTGATACCTCACCATGCAATGCCTCAAATCCTATACACATCAAGAATGTTTCACAAAAAAGGGAATGTTTGCATCAGCGCCATGAAATTGTGCCTTGAACACAGTATTTTAGGGTTAACTTGTTTTCTGTTGACTAAAACTTTTTTTTAAACAAACAATCAAATGTCAAAACTAACCTTCCCAGGCTGCCATATCCATACTTGTCACTAGGTGGTGGGCTCCTCTGCCGATCCCTCATATCTCGTCTACCATCATCCCTCCTACGATCTCGTCCATCTCCGCCTTCCTTCTCCCCACGGTGCCTCCTATCTAGAGTATCACCTCGTCTTGCATCCCTTCTATCATTCTCATCTCGCCGGTCTCTCCTCGAATCCACATTTCTCTCCTCAGGTTTCTCTTCTTCAGACGAAACTTTCTCATCTTTGGATTTCGTTTTCTCCTTCTTCTTATCTTTCTCTTTCTCATCTTTCTTCTTGTCACTTTTCCGATGAGTTAGTTTGGATTCCTCTTTCTCCTTTTTATCAGTTTCTTTTTTCTCGGTGTCTTTGGCCTTAGACTTGTCTGCTTTCTTGCTAGTTTTCTCACTTCCTTTGCGTTTCAAAGTATCGCTCTCTTTGCGTTTAAGAGCTTCCTTCTCTTTGGGATTGTAGGAATCACTTTCTTTGAGAGTTTCACTTTCTTTCCTCCGTAGTGTGTCACTGTTTTTAATCTTGTCAGGATCATTGTGTTTCTTCTCTCTTTCAGGTCTTCTCTCTACCCTCCTGCCGTCAGGTCTATCACCGTGGCGCTCACCACGATATCTCTCGTCTCTGTATCGATCTTCCTTATATCTTTCATCTCTATTCCTATCCTCACGATGTCTATCTTCATGAAACCTATCATCTCGATGCCACTCCTCAGGATTCCTCTCATTCCGATGACGATCCTCTCGATTCCTCTCGTCTCGATGTCGATCAGAGACACGCGGCGGTCGTTGAAACTCAACACTCTCATAGATTTTATCCGGGTTTCTTTTTGGCGGATCGCGATCAGTCCGTTCTCGTCGCTCTATGGATTCGTAATGAGAAGCGTAAATCTTCTCTGGTTTGTTGCGATCATTGTGTCTATCTCTCATGGAAGTTTCAGAGTTTCTATCAGGACGCGCTTTACGGTTTACCGTTGCATACTTTGGTTCCATTTCAACTTCAGCTGTAGTATGAGTTTCTCTTCGCCGATCATGATGCTCATCTCTGTTTCTGGACTCAATGTATGGAGGTACACTTCGTCGACCATTATGTCTGCTCCTTTCATCATAACGACGTTCATCATGTAGCTGTGTATCATCATGGTGACGACTACTCCGTGGGTTACCATCGCTCTGTCGTTCCCAGCGGTCATGATCTCGATCCCGATACTCTGGTGCATGGCTATCGGTCGTCTCACGGTGGGGTGAATAGGGGCGAAGACTCTGCAAAAAGAACAACACAAAGCAACTTACTCCATGATAAAGTTAAGCACCTTATCAACAACTATTCCTAGGTAACTTCCGGGACAGCTTCACCCTAGGTAATTTTCCATCTCACTTCAATTTTGATAAGGTGCCTAACACAACAGATGCAACCTACTTTGTGAAAAAGTAACACAACAGAAGTATATTTCTTTCTACAAGAGGGATGACAAATCAATAGGAAACACTTTTGAACACACAAGATTTAGTTTGAAAACAAAAACAACAGTCAGTTTTGTAGGAATTTATATCTTACATAACATAACAATTACAAATTTTTAAGTCGTCATTCCATAAAAATCATATAGCACACTTGAAAGCAATCACCATGGAAAAAGGCGAGTCTTAAGACCATTAAAAAATGCAGGTAGAGTAACAGATTCCTAAATGGCAGTAGGAAGATTGTTCTTAATCATTGGCCCAGCTACACTGAAAGCCTTTTGACCTAGAACTTTGTTTGCGTGGGGAAGATTCAAGTGAGTGATGTCAAGTGTGGACCCAAGAAATCGTGGAGGAGTGTAATGTGACAGTAAAGTGGTAATATAATGAGGTGCAGTTTTGTTGAAGCACTTCAAAACGAGAAGAGCAATCTTAAAATGGATTCGTTCTCTAATTGGTAGCCAATGAAGTTCCCTATTGATGGGGTATTATGTTTTTTTAAGGGTATGGAACTTTTTAAATGAGCTGTACTATTTCGTTATCTTTGAACTCTGTCCAATTGATATGACTGTACTCCTCCAAACCTACCCTCGGTGATGATGGTGACCCATCTCCATATCCCTCGTCCTCTCGATCTCCGCTTCTTCTATCCTCATCTCTTGCCTCTTCATCACCAATGACATCATCAACATAACGACCCTGTCTCTCTCTATGATCTCGTTGGTATTTCTGTCTTAGTTCTTGCATTCGTTCTGCTTTGTTGCGTGCCTCTAGACTTTCTTCCTTCTGTCGTCTCAAGGATTGATTCTCTCGATGTTTACGAACCTCATCTTGAATGCGGGAGCTGCGAGGAAGACGTCAAGATAAGTTACAATCACTATGTAGAAATATTCACCCCTAGTCTTGATTAGTGACGCTAATTTTGTATTTGTCACCGATGGAGGACACATCATCGACTGGCTCGGAACGACTGAGTAAGTCTCATAACCAGATAAAACTAGCGTTTTCATAAATTAGCAGAGCTGCCTGGCAGAAAACAATACTAGTTTGCTTATTTTATATATAGGCATTTAGCGACAGAGTATGTGAATGGTACCTAGACGTATGTGATAATTTTTTTTTTTAATTGAAGATGTAAAAAAAAAACTAATAACAAGAAATTGTTATTCAGTAACTAGACTTATTCTATCCATTGTGAAATCAGTGGTTAGCTTGGCTAGAATCCAACTAACAACCTTGTGATTGCAATTCCAACCACTTGGCCATGTTAAGTACATTAATAAAGCTGCCATTCAACTAATACAGAAAAGTTTCCACAATCAGGGAGATTTTCAAATTTGTTCACCAGAAAATGGTAAGATTTGTTTATTTTCAGGGAACTCTCTGCAGAATTAGAGACAGTTGGCAGCTCTGCTATTAGCATGTTGGTTTTTTGTTTTTTTATTCATAATGCGGTCACTCAATTTAAAGAAAATATCGTCCACGGTTTTTATAACACTTAAAATTTCTGATACTTTGTGTGAAGTAAATCACAAATAACTCTTTATGATCCTTCATTCCAGCAGATAAAATTCTTGATTTTATTCGTGGTCGTCGTAACCCAACATTACCTTTGCTCTTCTTGTTGTTCTTTGTATTTCTCGATCTCCTCTAGCCTAGATTTCTCAGAAGAAACAGAATTTGATCGTTGTCTCTCTTCAGCTGGCCGTCCATCGCGATCTGGTTTACGATTCTTACCAAACCTAAATCAATAAATCAAGAAACCAAGTCATTATTGTAAGTTCAAAACGCCCTGGTTTGCAGGTGGCTGCTTTAAGCTTCCGCAAGAACATCGATGTCTAATGTATGACGACCACCCAGCGTCAGTTGCAGGTGTTCTGTAATTGATTGAGTCTAGACTAGACTTAAAGGTACTGGACACTATTGGTAATTACTCAAAATAATTGTTAGCATAACAACTTTCTTGGTAACAAGCAATGGAGAGCTGTTGTTAGTATAAAACATTGTGAGAAACAGCTCCCTCTGAAGTAACATAGTTTTTGAGAAAGAAGTAATTTCTCACTAAAATGTTTGAATTGATTTTTAAAACCTCAGCTGAAGGGGTCGAAATCAAGCATCTGAAAGCACACAGCTTGTGCGACAAGGGTGTTTTTTCTTCCGTCATTCTCTCGCAACTTCAACAACCAATTGAGTTCAAATTTTCACAGGTTTGTTATTTTATGCATGTTGAGATACACCAAGTGAGAAGACTGGTCTTTGACAATTACCAAAGGTGTCCAGTGCCTTTAATATTGAAGTCTTATATAGTGCACGTATCAACCAACAAGGTACTCAAGGCGCTTATTACAGTAAGATAGGTTATTGAAGTTATGAATTCTGAGATTCAATTACGTAGCACCTTATAATGGTTTACAAGGTGCTGTGGCGCATACAGCAGCCACAGCCAGGCACACCGGGGCGAACCCCTTCTCTGTTTGATAAGTGCACTGGGTTTATACGTGCGTTACACCACACCCGGGACCAATGGCTTTACGTACCATCCGAAGGTTGAAGCAATTGTTAAGTGTCTTGCTTAATGGGTATGGGTACTTTTGTTAGGACACTGAACACAATGTCCACAAATTTACATTAAACTCACACAGTTTGAGAATAATGATGGTAGAAAGCTTCCCTTAAAATCTTACTTGCTGAGGTGCTGTAGGTTTTAAGAAATGAGTTTAACAAGTCACGAAAAATAATTTCAAAATATAAAGACGAAAAATGATTTAGCATGTAAAACTTATTTTCAAACCCTTAAAGACGGGAACTTGAACCCAAACCCTGCTGATCAAAAAACACCATAGTTTGAAATCGGTGCCTTTAAAGGATTTGAGTACTTTTTGTAACACAAAACACAATGTCCACAGATTTATATTAAACGTAACACCGTTTGAAGATAATGATAGTAGACAGCTTACCTTAAATTATTACTAGCTTAACTTTTCAAACTGTGTAAGTTCATGAGTTTTGTGTCGTACAGAGAGTACCCAGCCGTCGATTTGACCAAACTCTTCCTAACTTAGGATTCATCTTAGGACTTAGGACGGGTTCAGTTCCGTATCCAAATACGTAGGACGAATTGAACCCATCCTAAGTCTAGGACGGGTTACTCGTCCTAACTCGAGTAAGGTTTAATCCCAGCGTTTCGTGAAATCGGCTGCAGACCCTTTAACCACTCAGTCCACTTACCTAAACATAGACCCGAATCCTTTAAAGGCGCTACTCTTCCTCTTATCTTTTTCCTTCTCCTTCTCCTTCCTCTTCTTAGAGGTTCCTCCCGTCTGGGACATGATGACCGGATCATGGCTACTGATCGAGGAGTGGTCATCTTTAGAGGAGCGGTCATCACGAACCTGAATATGGCCGTTCTCTCTGAACTCTGAACCTAAACAAACCAAATGACGGAAGTTATTATTGATCTTAAAGACATTGTTCCACTTAAAGGCACTGGAAACTATTGGTAATTACTCAAAATAATTGTTAGCATAAAAACTAACTTGGTAACGAGTAATGGGGAGAGGGTGATAGTATAAAACATTGTGAGAAACAGCTCCCTCTGAAGTAATGTAGTTTTCGAGAAAGAAGTAATTTTCCACTAAAATATTTGAATTTGATTTTGAGACCTCAGAATTAGATTTTGAGGTCCCGAAATCAAGCATCTGAAAGCACACAACTTAGTGTGACAAGGGTGCTTTTTCTTCTGTTATTATCTCGCAACTTCGCAACCAAATGAGTTCAAATTTTCACAGGTTTGTTATTTTATGCATATGTTGAGATACACCAAGTGAGAAGACTGGTCTTTGACAATTACCAGTAGTGTCCAGTGTCTTTAACAGCCTTCAGAGTTTAGATAAGAACACTCTCATTCCTGGAATTTCATCTTTTAGAGGGCAAAGGGCACTTCCACTAGACAAGCTTAAAGTCTATGGGAAACTTTTGATGGGGCACCAATGCAAAGACAAGGGCAATAGAAGCCATGGCAGGCGTGATACTTCATGGAGGCAATGAAGGCGATTGCCTCCATGCCCCCTTGTCATGCCTTGGTGTCCTTGAAATGCTCCAATAGAAATGTACAATTTCCTCATGGGATGCCCTTTCCCAAGGAGAAAATGCCTTGGTGCCGTTGCCCTTTCAAAAACAAACCATAAAGGTCTACCATGGTACCAGGGCCTCAGTGTAAAGGTGCACCAAGGCTAAGACCAGGGCAACAGTAGCCTCTGTGGCCTTCATGTGATTCCCGCCCTAAACTCTTACCTATGATCCACTTAAACACTTGACACTGTGTGATCGTTGACTGCAACATCTGAAGGACAGATATTTAATTGCTTGTCTGTGTGTATTTGGACAACCTTTGTTCATGAATTACTGAGACATGACCTTCCTTGAGGGGTCACTTACCCAATGGAGACAGACAGGTTTGTTATTTAACCCTTGAGAAAAAAAACCTTTGGACAAAGTATACAAGAGCTGGCGTACATGGTATGCCGGGCTCCAATTTTGAGTGAAAATACACAAGACTGCAGGGCCTGCAGCTCAATTTTCTTATAAGAACAAAACGACAATGAACAAAAACTTCCGATCAGGTATGATATTTGGCCCGTAGAAAAAAGTAGGAATTTTTTATTTGGGTTAAGGGATGGCCTTCATGTGCACATGATGTTGACTAAATAAACTTTTCAGGCTATTTAATACAGTAAAGGACACTAGACAGAAGACTGCACAATATTGCTTCACAATTTTCTGTTTAGTATTTCTAAGCAAGATACCAGTTAACAAATCGACATGTGGCATGGTATTTTGGTTGGTAACCCTGTTCAGGTAAGCATAATTTTGTTGTGCTTAGCTACTGTTCGTGCTTAAGCAGCACTTAGTCCCTGGTGTAGCCAGCACTCTAAATTAACTACAATTAATTACTGACGGGTACAGTAACGCACCTGTATCCACTGAGTTAATGGCATTCCCATTAAGAGGTTGATCATATGAACGATCCACAGCTGCTCGAAAGCTCTCATTACAACCACGACCTCGTACGACCTTTGCCCTAGGTCGAGATGAAAGGTCATCATGGGTCGTGACCTCTGCAACTGCGGCTTGAAGACTTTCTAAAGAGCTGTTTTTCTTGAGGCCGAGGAATGGACCGATGTCTCTACGTTCCTCTGCTGTCACTGAAGAAATAAGAAGGGAAAAAAGGGGGGGAAAAAGTTAGCTGATTGTGCTCCAAGCTCTTAATTTTATTCTTTTAAATCTTAATTCTTAAAGGCAGTAGACACTATCGGTAATTACTAAAAATAATTATTAGAATAAAACCTAACTTGTTAACGAGTAATAAAGAGCTGGTGATAGTATAACACATTGTGAGAAACGGCTCCCTCTGAAGTAATGTAGTTTTCGAGAAAGAAGTAATTTTTCCACAAATTTGATTTCAAGACCTCAGAATTAGATTTTGGGGTCTTGAAATCAAGCATCTGAAAGCACACAACTTCAAGTGACAAGGGTGTTTTTTCTTTCATTGTTATCTCGCAACTTCGACGACCGATTGAGCTCAAATTTTCACAGGTTTGTTATTTTATGCATGTTGAGATACACCGAGTGAGAAGACTGGTCTTTGACATTTACCAATAATGTCCAATGTCTTTAATAGACCCTTCTCATGAAATATGTTAATTGCACATAGCGCGTGCGCACTAACGTTTTGGTTGGCAAAATGAGGGAACATCGCGCTGTTTTGTACACAGCTAATGGATGCGTGACGCAGACGCGATTACGCGTCTGCTTAGTGCACAACTCTATGGCGTTTGCCAACCAACAGGGTCTATTTGCATGCGTGAATGTGATTAGCATATTTCATGTGAAGGGTCCATTGGTTTATTGGGTGAAGTTTGTTGGAGCACCATCTCTTTGAATAGTCTTGATTCAGAAAAGAGTCGATATTTGACAACTCAACGTTTCAATCAGCTTGCTTTGAAGTCAATCAGAGCATACTGATCGTAACGTTGAGTTGTCAACCAACAGTTCTATTCAGAACTAACAGTACTCAAAAGAGATTTACACATGGGGCAAACCTCACCTAATTAAACTCCCACCGTGCAAAGGTTCAAATCCTACTTAATTGGTTTACTATTGAAATGAAATGTGTGTTCTGTTCAAACACATCACAATGGGAGATTTAAAAGGATGGTCTGAACAATTACATTATGACCTTGCAGAAGAAAATAAATGCATTATAATTGATTGCTCAAACTATAGGAACAAATCTCATCTATAATACTGGAGATTAATCATCAATGTGAAGTTAAAAGGTGTCCACCAAACCAATCATCATTCATTGTCTCTAATTAATAATAATAATAATAATAATAATAATAGTGGCTTCTTATATAGTGCACAGGTCATGGGGCTGTAACATTATTACCCCTGGTCGCTGGGTTTTAATCATTCCTTAAACCTATTCCTATGGGATATTAATGCTTGTTTTTTTCATGGGGTGCTCCTTTTTTTTTAATTGCATAGCAAAAATGCTGAATGAAATCTTTCCCTACTTTACCAAGAGATTTTTATAGTATGCATGAATTATCCCTTCACGTCTAAGTATTTCCAATGCATTCCTACTCAGTGATATGATGTATCATGCAATTAGTTTCCTTTGCGGTTTGATTGAAATGAAAAGCGAGTTCATAAATCATGACAAAGGGAAGGTTGTTTTCATCAGCAACCTACCAGAAAACATTGAATTATCTTGGTTCGAGATAAGAAAAAGGTTTGCAGTAGAAAATTTCTAAGAAATAGAAAACTGATTAATTCTTGTCATGCTTGAAATGTTAGAAATTTGACGGAAGCTTCAAAATGATATTAATTTTTGGTTTTTACTCTTACACCGTCAATGTTAGCACTGTCTACTCAGTACTTTCCCCGAGTCCTGTAAAAGTTTTTCACAGGCATGTTACTCGGGTGGGATTCGAACCCATGACCCTTGCAATGCTAGAGCAGTGTCTTACCAACTAGACTACCGAGGTTGCCCGGTAGCTAGAGGTGTATGGGTAAAAACCAAAATTAATATTCGTTATCCCCGATGCAAATTTAACGTCTACTTCAAAATGATGTTTAGTTTTCCTTCATGACACCACGGGATGAAGCTCATTCCACATGCAATGTAAGTAAATCATGATCGATAAAAAGAAAACGTTTCTTACAGTTAGGGTCTGTGAGTTATCCAAAGTTTGTGAACAGGAAACAAATCAAATGTTCCTTGAATTACTCATAAGTTAATATAAAATTACTCAACCAACTAAAATATTTCCAAACACAAATTATATGACTCTTTGCAAAGTCTATGCTGTATTGACAAGTAAATAAACAAAGCATTTTGAGAAACATTCCACTTTAAAATAATATAGTTATGTAAAATGATACTGATTTTTTATTTCCCAAAATTTGAATCTGAGAAGGGTTATTGTTGTAACACTTATCAGACAGAATTTTAGAATTAGGAATTTTGTGGACATACTCGCTCTGGATTTACAGCAATCCTTCAGAAACGCAACCACCTTTTGAAGTGAAATTTTCACATGTTAGTTTTTTTGTTTAAAGCTACATTTTTATATGATTTGATTTAATCCAACAGTTCCAGAAACCAAACGTATACTTAGCCTTAAAGTCTAGTAAAAAAACATCTCTAGTTTTTATACAAGTAGAGACTTGTGCAACATCTTAGATAACCATCGACAAAGATGTAGTTTCATCAAGAGGCCGTTCTTAATCTATGAAGACTTTTTAGGTTTTAGGTCGTCAGATTGAGAGGTCAAAGTTGAATGATATTTCCGACTTACAATGGTGAATGGAAGACAAGTTGGGTGTATCCTTCAGATTGTCAGTGGAATTAGATCTCACTAAACTCCCTGTACTGATTGCAATATCTGCCAAAAACACACACAAAAATCAAACGCCAGTTAGTGTTAACATTCAAATCATGGTTAAATAAGCTAAAATCGCAAAGTTCAATCAAGCATTTAGTTTAAAAGGTTAGGTGACTGATGTGACATCTCTATACATGCAGTAATAACGTAGCAGTCTTGAGTTGTCATCCCACCATGCAAGATGCAACAAATCTTGATGAACTCTCAAGGATAGCTAAGAAGTTAGCTTTTCACTCTGAAGCAACGATTACACATGCATAGTAATTCTGTTAACAAACATCGTCCTTGTGACTGAAACAGCGAGTTCATTTAATTGACTTTGACTGTTAAAAATATTTCTTAAGGGCAAGGTTTTATTTCCTCAAATGGTTAATTTTGCGGTGTATGGCAAAGACATGTAAGCAAGCCTGAGTCAGCAAAATTAACACCTGGCACGTGATGATGATTGGACCAATGAGAACTCAACTCTCGGTCATGAATATGTATTAGGTGTAGTAATATAGAATATATAGCAAGACAGTCTCTTATGAACCAACTCTACTTGGCAAATACACCATGGTGTAACTGTTACCACAAACCAAATATATATTGACATATCACCATGTAATGTCTCAAATCCCATTCATCCATTGTCTTTGCACTAGACCATATTGAATAACCCCTTTTTGCTATAAAAAGTCGCCATCTTGTAGGGCAAACCGTATGCGCGTCCATCATAGAAGCACGTAGCATGCAACATTCCCGGTTTGATTTCTAAGGCACATGCACGCACACGCACAGGCGCCATTTGTAGGTTTGATATTTGAGCCGCATGATGTCATATTCAATACAGTCTATACACATCCAAAATAAGGCATTTGAAAAAAATCAAATATTGCCCATAATAAGCAATATTTCTCAAGGCTAGATAATGAAAGTTTGATCATATAGCTCTATGGTTTGATGTCGTGAGTGGCCCATGACTAATGTCCCCAGCAGTATAAATGACATGAACACAACTGATTGCAATAACTGAGCTCGATTCTTACAAAAAAAGAACCTTTACGATAACATTCCACTTTCAACCAAAATAAATCCATGTTACTATGACAACCGTTGAATCAAGCTATTGATTGGATTGGAAGTCATGCATGAGTATTAAAAAAAAGGGGGTTTTTCAATTGCAGGAAATTATCAACAACTTTCCTTCAATTTGCCAATTGGTCGTAAAACATTTTTGCAAGAAGCTTAGTGATATGGTCATTAGGTATAGTGAAAGTATGTATTTCATATTCTATGAACACAAAGAGCACTGCACCCCAGTGCAGCTCTTACATCTTTTACAAATAACGATCCACACAAATATGCCTCCAAATTGCACGTTTTTCCTAATCAGTTGTGAACTAAGACGGCATGCCATTTTATGGAGTCAAGTTTTCACTCCATAAAATGGCCGACCGTGTTACTTCGTAAAGTTTAAGGAAAACCGTATAATTTCGAGGCAAGGTTGTGTGGATCGTCTTAATCTAGTTTTAAAAAAACCTTTCTAACCATATCGTTTTCATAACGAATGGTTTTGAATGGTTTCAAATGCTTTCATGGACGAACTCGCCCGATCCTAGGCAAAATGGTTTCAAAGGCTTTCATGGACCAACTCGCCCGATCCAAGGCAAAATGGTTTCAAATGCTTTCATGGACCAACTCGCCCGATCCAAGGCAAAATGGTTTCAAATGCTTTCATGGACCAACTCGCCCGATCCAAGGCAAAATGGTTTCAAATGCTTTCATGGACCAACTCGCCCGATCCAAGGCAACGTGTCCTTTTACTTAATAATGCACAGGAAAGAGTTTACAAAATTGAGTTGTCTGACCCAAGCTTCATCTGCAACAAGCCACAAGGCTGGACAGTGTGCCCATGACTTCACCAACCAACAAGCTATTGGAATATGAGACTGGGCATGGATGGGGTAATGGGAGACTTTTCGCCGGTGTCGCGGCCTCAGCCATCCGGCGTACTCCCCCTATCGACGAAATAAGTCTTTGAGACCTGTTTTGTTATCGAACGAGTGCTTTTTCGACGGGCAACCCAAAACCCTCTTCTGTTCTGGCTTTCAGAAGAACCTTCTTTGTAATTCCCACTCCTCAAATACTTTATTATGCGATTACTTTTTTTGCAATACTGTCGCAGACGCTCCACTCGTTCACCACTTGATTTACTTGTGGACGCGCTATAACAGCTATGAGTAGAGCAAAACAGGGTCTGGCAGCCAGGCTAGGCACTCTATGGGCACTTACTATAATGGTTTGTTAAACCAATGGTTAGGCTACAATCCCGGGCAAAATGCTTGGGCCACCCATTCCTAATGTTATATAAAACCATTCCCTGTCCACTTCCCGATGACAATAAATAATCCCCCCCCCCCCTCCCCCAATGTTGACTGTAACGCAGAAGAAGACCGCCGATTGGAATCAACATTGAAAGGGGGCCAGTTGGGGCAATGAAATATAGCCGGGATTGTAGGTACGAGGTCTGGCAGCCAAGCTAGGCACTCTATGGATACTTACTATAACGGTTTGTTAGACCAACGGTTAGACGGGCTAGGTACAAGGTTTTTAAACTGTTTTCAGATAGACCAGCTTTAAGTACACGATATGACCGTGAGGTTCATCTTAATCACACTCTGATACAAGAAGTAATTATCAAGCAAGGTTTTCTCTCGACCTTAGTAATAATAAAATCACTCTTTTGTACCCGATGGACAAGCTTTAATCAAAGCTGCACTTTCACTTTAATGTATTTGTCTATGACATTACTAATGGTAATCCACCATATACATGAACTGACAAACCTGTAGAAGTTTGTGATCGCTTGGCCATGTGGGTCATGAGAAAATGGTGAAAACCGATTACACATTATGCATGACATCGATGCAAAAAAAAGAAATGAACAAAACGCACACTGAGCGATAAACTCCTCACACAAAATTAAATTTTGTCATCAAATATGACATTTCAGAGAGAAATATTTCAAGGGATATTTTCTGCTATCATTGTCATTAGACCTTGTAAGTTTGATGTCAATCTGTGATTTTCACGACCCTTTTTAAAAAAAACAACTCTGTAATATTAATTCTGTAATGTTCCTTGACATGACATATTATGTAGTAGCATCTTCAGTGAGTTTCACAGTACAAACTCGACATTATATCACTACTGTTTACTTTATGCACAGCTTGTGGTCACTTCTCTTCTACAAATCAAATTCCACAAACTCTTCTTCTACAGTCAATTTAATTTGACCAGCACAACACAAAGAAATTGCCGCAAGAGATCGTCAGGAGAATTTCCCACTTTCCTTTTTTTCTTTCAAGATTAGCCTTGAGTGTTGTTACTCACTGTAAATGCTTCATCAGTTTCCGCCCCCGCAAGGAAGTAGACAGCAATTTTGGATGCCAGCTGACGCCCCAACGAAAGACAAATAGCACGCCTCAAAATAACCAATGGCACACAAATTGCTGTGGTGCCCTGTGCTTTTGCTGTGGTGCCCTGTGCTTTTTTATTGTTGCTGTGGTGCCCTGTGCTTTTTTATTGTTGCTGTGGTGCCCTGTGCTTTTTTATTGTTGCTGTGGTGCCCTGTGCTTTTTTGTTGTTGCTGTGGTGCCCTGTGGTTTTGCTGTAGTGCCCTGTGCTTTTGCTGTAGTGCCCTGTGGTTTTGCTGTGGTGCCCTGTGGTTTTGCTGTGGTGCCCTGTGCTTTTGCTGTCGTGCCATCTGCATGTTTTTTCTTGCTGTGGTGCCCTGTGCTTTTGCTGTAGTGCCCTTCATAATTTTCATAATCTTCATAGACGTGCCCCCTTACCGGAGGAAAATATTGCTGTGCCAATTCAAGACAAGGTTCAAGGCCTGAAACTGTGAACAATACTATCTTCCATTTCAAACTAAATCAGGCATGTTTTTATCTTCAAATTACATAAAAACTGTGCATTGAAGTAAAGTAATTATCTGTGTTTCTTTATGTTAAAGACAATGTGAGTTACAGGTTTTTCCTCAATCCTTCTTGAATAGCAAAATCAAAGGTTGCACAGTCTTTGATTAATGCCATAATTAAATTAAAAGACAGAAATGGGTCCCGCCTAGCTATTGTAATTTGTGTACATTACCGACAGCCACTTAGCGTCACCATATATCAATCTCATTCATCTATATTCAAACAGACCTTTAAAGCATACTCCATCAGATAACTAATATACAGGTACTTCGCGTCAAAAAAGGAAAACCTTTTAACTGTTTGGGCAGAAGAGAAATCATAAAATATAGCAGTACTGGAATTCCATCTTTGAGAGGGCAAGGCCATTTACATTTGGCAAGGGGAACTTCTATTAAAAGGATCTCCATTTTATAAAATTCTTTGACTAAAATTTTTTCCACATTGCATGTTAAAAGTATGGTTTAATGTAGATCAGACTAAGAAAATATCAGACTAAAAAATAAACCCTAAAAAGGTTTCAGAATTTGTTTACCAATCATTTTTTAAACCTCAACGGTTTCAAAATTTGGTTGTGACAAATTAATACTGAAAAACAAAATGCTCCACAAAAGGTTTGAACATTTTCAAGAGGTCATATGATTAAAAAAAACGCAGCAGCTAACTGAGTTGGACATTAAACTTAATCAGCAATGAGATTAATTGGTTGTTGTAGATAATAAAACAAATGATTGAAGACAATAACACCTGCTCCCATGATTTAAAACTTTATCGCAATAACTTATCTGTAGTATTACTCGGCGAATGAATACATACAAATAGGAGAAGGCACTACTAGACTATTTTCATATTTGAACCTGTGAGGCATTTTGAGAGGCCATGGTCTCCGTTGCCCTGGTCTTGGCCTAGGTGCACCATCAAAAAATTCCATAGAATAATAATAATAATTGTGGTTTCTGATATAGCGCACATGTCCGTCACTAAGTGACGCTCCTGGCTCTGTAACATACAGTATTTCCTGCCAGATGTTGGACTATGTTTGAATTATGAGACCTAATTCTGATAGCACCATGTAATGTTTTACAAGGTGCTGTGGTGCAATTTGCTGCTGATCGGACCAGGAATACCGGGGCGAACCCCTTCTCTTTTTGATAACATGCGTTACAAAACACATAGGACCAACGGCTTAACGTCCCATCCAAAGGACGAAGCAATGGTTAAGTGTCTTGTTTAAGGACACAAGTGTCACGACTGGGGATTCGAACCCACACTCTGCTGATCAGAAACAACAGAGTTTAAATTCGGTGCTCTTAACCGCTCGGCCACGGCACTTCCATAGCAAGTCCCCTTTTGAAAATGAAAATGGTTTTGCCCTCTCAGAGATGAAATTCCAGGCCTGAACATATATAAGATTGCTAATTTCAGCTTTTTGATGTCCATGTCTAACCCACGCTTCAGATAGGCGCTGAATCGTGCCGAATCGAATAGATTAGGAGCGACTCTGGGTTGACCCAATTAAATTTTGGTTTTATACAGGCGAACTTAACATAACATTTACATTAGGTTCGGCTCATGACAAGATCAACATCTGAAACCAAGGCGCTCCAGAGTCGTTCCGACCGAATGTCGATCTTTTGACATCTAGCGCATCCAGATGCTCCTAACTGTTTCAGACGTCAAACTTTTTATGAAATTACTTCCGAATTTGGTTTGGCGCGACTCTGGAGCGCCTGTCTGAAACGGCTGTATGTCTACTTAACACATAATCTACCATTATCAGCTCAGGCAACATAACGTGTAGATTGTGACCATCAACCAATCTTGCATATAGAATGATTCTAACAAGCAAGGTGTGTATAAACTGGATATAATACAAGGACACAGCGAGGCAAGATGGAACGGGAATATCAATTATTGTATTGATTTAATTTTAGATACAAGGTTGAGTTATTATATTGTTGTGATGGTATCACGCAGCATCTACAGTAATAAGGGTAACACTTAAAAAAAAAAATTATTAAAAAAAAAAAAAAAAAAAAAAAAAAAAATTGGTTGAAACCATGACACTGCTTGTGCATCTGAGATACTGTGACTAAATTTATCAATATCAAACCAACTATTGATATTTACTAGCATTTTGCTCAGCAATGACAGCAACAGGCAGTTAATTAATGTTTCAGAAAATCATTAGTTAGTGGTTTTTACATGACCCATCCATATTAATGTCTGGCACATGTTTGGAGTTGCAAATAAATTACGTTCAATATCGCTAGAGTTGATGGATGTGAGCTTATTCATTTTTTGTATGCCATTTTTTATTATAGATTGATTGCAATAAGCGTCATCGACCGCCATCTTTGATGTACATTATTAACGAGGGAAAAGTGTTCGAGCAGCGCGTGCACTTTTCCCTTGATAAAACATCAAAGATCGTGGTCGATGACGCATATTGCAATCCATCTATTGCAGTAGTAAAAACTTATCTTAAACATGTGTCTTAGGAATGTTTACATTAGGGGTTCAAGATGTTTTGTTCTAAGTCCGCCTTTCTGTGATAGATTTTACTTTATTCCTGACAATTCTCCTTGACCAAAAAATCTAACCTTAAAAAACAAAAAAATTGTCAACTTTTTTGAAACGAGTAGGCTTACAATTTGTACATTTAGTCGGTAGCTCTCTTATGAAACTGGAGTTATGAAACTCAAATTAAAATCAATTCAATTATAGTTAATTTAACCACCAGTCTCACTAACAGGTGTTTTGAGATGAAATTAAGTTGTTGAGCATCCTACCGTTGATGAAAGACTACACTGAAATGAGGTTAAGCATAATAGCATTGTTAGGTTGATTAATGGTCTATTTTCGCATCATGGTTCAAGAGGATGTCATACGGTGGTAAGAAAAAACAGAAGCTTTTCAGCAAAAAAGTTATGAAAGAGAACAAAAGCCTGGAATTCATCTGGGCGTGCCTACTACAAGCTAAATCCTTTTATGGTTATGCCACCATTTCCTAAATACAGTTCAGTGTTATTGTTATTTTGATAATGTGGCGTTAGTGGTAGGTAGTAGCGAGTTATTATGGGGCGTGTTCCGTTATTACCTTTAACTGAAAGAACGGCTTGTCATTGATCAATAAACACCGTACATGTAAGGCATGGTGGAAGACGCTTTTATTAACAGGTGAAAACATGTCTAGGTCTGATGCGCCATTTACATATCAGCTGTGCGATAAACAATTATTTTAAAAAAATTCAAGAAAGACTCTGCTTGAGAGGAACCATGAACCACTTATTATATAAATTCAACAGGAACTTAGTCTCTGATTTTGCCAGCTCATGGTATTTCTTATGTACTTCCAGCTTTTCAAGTAATATATATATATATATATATATTTTTATTGACTTTTATGGCTTGTAGTGTTTTTTGTACTGTTTAAAGCCATTGGACACTTTCGGTAAACAGTTTTGTCCAAATGCCACACTTCGTGTATCACAACGTTGAATAAGTTAACAAACCTGTGAAAATTTAGGCTCAATCGGTAATCGGAAAAAAACAACGGAAACCCTTGTTTCTGCACGTTTCGCCATGTCATGACATGTGTTTAAAATAAATCCGTTTTGTTTTATTTTATGTTTTCTCAAAAAGTAAAGCATTTCATGGAATAATATTTCAAGAGAAGTCTTTAACCTTTACCTTCTGTAAAACCTGTAAGTTATTTGTATATCTGTGACCCTTTTTTTTCTGTTCCCAAAGTGTATGGCTTTAAGATAAATTATTTTGAGTAATTTTTGTAAATTTGATGTATAAAAGGCCGAATGAATTTCCCATCGTGGATATTTAAGTGAATTGAAATTGAAACTAATAAAAAATTCTAGGATGGAAACCCCAAAAGATGAAAAGAATAAATCGATTTGATCCTAATTCTCATTTATGCTTTTATTTGTGAGAATATGCTTGTGAGAATATGTAAAGCGAATTGATACGGTTATTGTGAAATGCGCTATATAAGAGTTATTATTATTATTATTTATTACGAGTCTTTAAAGGCACAGGACACTTTTGCTAATTGTCAAAGTCCAGTCTTCTCACTTGGTGTATCTCATCATATATGCATAAAATAACAAACCTGTGAAAATTTGAACTCAATTGGTCATCAAAGTTGCCAGACAATAATGGAAGAAAAAACACCCTTGTCGAAAAGTTGTGTGCTTTCAGATGCTTCAATTCCAATTCAAATATTTTATTGAGAAATTACATCTTTCTCAAAAACTCTGTTTCTTCACTGTTTTATACTATCAACAGCTCTCTATTGCTAATTTACAAGTAATGTTTTATGCTAACGATTATTTTGAGTAATTACCAATAGTGTCCACTGCCTTTAAAACATTGTTCACTCCAATGTACATATTATTATTATTATGTTTTACTTATTTTTTTATATTTATTTTTTTATTCTTATTAGATTTTCAATTTATTTTTTCTTATTAGATATTTATTATTTACTACTGGTTGTATAATTATCTGCTTTTATTATTTCTTTGTGTACTATATTTTGTTAAATCTATATTAATTTTATTGTGTACCCCAGATGTGGGGCAACAGATCTACGGATCATAGAATGTATTTGCTTTTTTTGTCCCTTGACCATCTCAGGGTATATTGTCAATGTATTGTTTTTGTACTGTTATGGCAAATAAAATACTACTAATAATAATAATAACATGTATTGCAGAGAATGTGCAAGCTACATTTACCTGATATGAGTGAGTCTTTGTCTTTATAGGACAACTTTGTCAACTTTGTCCTTGAATTTGATACCAATATAGAACCAATTTGACGATCCAGAAATACATCAAATGCTTGTAAACAATTATCATGTTGGAAGATTTGGGGTAAAAAAGTAGAAAGAAAAATTGTTAGATTTTAGACAATGTCTTTGCAAAAGTCAGTACATGGTTTGTAATAAAAGATACAATTACTTAAAGGGTGGGGGGTGTAACTTATGGTGACAGCGTTCAGACTCTCTCCGCGATTCCCGCGACACATTGTGTGTAATTTTTAATTTAATTATATATATTTCCTTTTTTTTTTTTTTTAATGAATAAGAAGAAGTGTTGGCTATGAAATCCTGCAGTACTGATATGAAACCAAAAAAGTCTGAATATAACTAATGCCTGGGTGAGCACTGCTGACTTTTGTAAAGGGTATGAAAATTAGGTTGCGCAGGAATTAGCCTTCAAATTGGTGAGAGGTTAAGTCCTTTGGAGCTTACAAAATTCAATCCAAGACGTCGGTAAGTGATAATGAATTAAGATTACAAAATTGAGGGTGTGTGGTAGTTTAACAACAAAATTCCCATACCCTTTGTTATTATCAATCAAACACTCACAAGACACCAATTATAGCACTTTGTGTATCGAAGGAAAGAGGAGACACATATAAAAGTAAAATACGTACGAGGTTTTAGTGAGAGCAGCACGACATTCTGTATTTCCCTTCCTAGTCCCGTACTATGTACTCCATATATATAGCTTGTTGACCCATCACGTTTGAGACTCGGTTTAGATGTTAGGGCTAAGGCCCCAGTCTTCATTGCGCTCAACATCTGAAGTTTCATGAGAAATGGACGAGTACTACTAGCATGACAAACTGGTAGCTTCACTTCGTTTGGACACGCTACTAGCTCGATCTACTAGCAACTTCAATTCTGTCTATGGTAAAAAAATGTCTGTTGTTGCAAATGAGTTCTACCGATGAGTTCTACCGATAAATACGAACATCTTCAAATGCATCTTTGATGTCCTTATAAACAATTCACTTTGCTGAACTAGCTCGACCTACTAGCAACTTCAATAATCTCTCGTGTTAAAAATGTCTTCTGTTGCAAATGAGTTCTGCCGATAAATAAGAACGTCTTCAAATGCAACTTTGATGTCCTTATAATTACATCACTTTGCAGAGGAATGCTGGTCATTTTTATGGCAGGAAAGTCCATCCCATTCCACAGTCTGGTCTAAATTGATGGGTAAATCACTTTATCATGTTGTCAATCTAGAAGAATATTCAGCAACATTCTAAATCGCTGTCTTTCCAGCACAACCATGATGGGTGGTAACTAACGTAATTCCATGTCATTCTGATGTCATTATGATGTCATCATCTCAACAAACTTGACAATTTCTGCTGATAAAAGCTCAACCAATCTACTCCATGGCACAAACTAACAACCATCATTACACATGTTGGACATTCTTGCTTTCTTTACCAAGGTTGCATCAATGAAGACTTCTATCACTTTAAACAGCTACGTCGTCGTGTCACCATTTCATTGTGACGGTCAGTGCGTGTGTACAACAGGTAGTGGCAGTAAGGAATGGTGTACACAGAGTGTGCTTGAGGCACTGATACAAATATTTAGTATGCCACTGCTTATAAATGAAGGCATATTATTCCCCTCCATGAAACTTGAGAATCAAATAGATACACATTCACATATTACCATGGCGATCTGTTATAATCAAATTTGAAGTGTAGTCAACAGACTCTTAATCTGGTGGTTATTTATCATTGGGCTTTAACAAGACTAGCTGACGAAGCATATATCCAGGGTTGATACTTATACAATGCGTCCCCTGACGGTGTAGAGATAATTGTTTGTCGAATCAGTCAAGGTAAAAATAACATCCTTACCAAACGCTGAATATTGAATATAAATTAACGAGGAGAAAACGATACCGACATCAGATTGAAGATAGTATCGCACTTCTGAGATTGAAAACCTAATACCTCTAGTCCAAACCGACCTTTCAAAGACATCTGTTCTTACACTAGATTTACCTCCGGATAGATGAGGAGTCTATTTATTCAGACCTTCTCACGGTGATGTTGTTAACGCCACAGCTTTGAGATTCTCTAGGCCATGCTATTTTTATGAAAAGCCAAGTTGGCAATAACTTTCGCAGTAGTTTCTCAACGATCCTCAGAGAAAATTTTCAAAGGTTCTGCATGGTTTCTCTCACTTAATTTTCTCCTGTGTATAAAAGTCTAATCTTCATAGTCTCCAATACAAGCCAGTATTGGTGAAAGCCAGCCAGGAATAACAAGGTGTCACTTTGACGCATTGTACATCTAAACGTCATTGGACAAATTAAAGTAGTATTTCCCGTAGGAATGTAAGACGGTAGAAAGGTGATGTACAGCGTAATGAAAAGCTAGCAATCTTGTTTCAATCTCCCTCGAGCTTTGATGATAGTACGAGATTAATGAGTATCCAATTCACACAGAGCCTTCTAGGGATTCTACGGCAACATTTCTGCTTATTAGTCACAGATCAACGAAAAGGCGTTGGTTTTTTACGCTCGGCTGTCTGGAACAGTATCAATGTCTGAGATTTGAGATGAAGAATCGCTCCAGTATTGATTAAGAAGTATCCGATCTTAACTGAGAAATGCAAGACGTCACTGACTCAAAGAAGATCTTGAAGCCACATCAGTGAAAGTAGTTTCAGATCAGGTGACAATAGAGAGATGGGTCACATGACTCTGTTCTCACTGGTCGTTCTGCATACACTATTGTCAACCACTACACTCCGATAACACTCATCCTTCTTCAGAAGTTACAAACAAAACATCCCTCATTCATTCAGGTCAAACTATTTTAGTTTTTTCTCTTTGCTTAGCAATTGTAGAACATCAACTAAACAGAATAACACCACAATCACATCCAAAGTGGCGTGCATCTATGACCTCTTAATTGGAATCCAAATATTCTGAAGTGGTATTCCCATTATATGAGTCACTTTTGTACACAATAATTCCACTGCAAACATGCCGCAAAGATCCATGCAACAGCTATAATATACTTTGGTGTCATTTGGCCATCCAGCACAAACCACAATACTAGACACTCTATTGTCAAACCATCAACATAAAGCCACTAATTACAAATTCATAACCAATATGGAATCTACCACTCTACTGAGAGGAGTGAGTCCTGCGCTGCGAGCATGACCAATGATGTCATTTAGTGGAGGGTTCTTCAAGGAATAACCACCCAACCGTAGCATCAACCTTAGTTCCATTGTTTAAGGATGCCCTGCTGCGCTAGATACACTATACATACACTTATTAGATTGTGCCTAAACTAATTATATTATAGAGCTAATTATGAATTGAAGTTACTGCGTAGATGGAGGTGGACTTAGACCACTATAGAATATTGATAATTATGAAATAATTATAGTAAAAACCGTATACATAGTGCGCCTTTTCCCAAAGGATACAAAGGGACAGGTTGCTGGACGCTGGACGATTCCTATGGAGTCAGTTGCCATCACACATTGGGGATAGTGGCAATGTGGACACTTTTAAAGACTAATTGAAATTTCGTTTGTTTCAAACAGCTTTTCAGTCGTTTATTTCTTTTGTTTTCCCGATGTTCCCTCTTACCTCTGTTGATTTGTTGATGTTTTCTTCTTTTCATGCGCTTTGCGCACATTTTAAGGTGGATACATGCGCAATATAATTTTTTTTTATTATTATCATTATTATTATTATTATTATTATTATTATTATTATTAAAGTGCCGAGTATTTTTACTGCAAAGAGTGGGACGAAGTTTTGAATTATGGGACTTTAGCACCATGTAATGCTTTACCAAGTGTAAATGCATTTTGACAACATGCTCCTGGTTTGTGTGTTTGATAATTAATTAGAAAAGAGGGAAAACCCTTTTAAAGCCACTCTAACTGATTATGAGTCTGACAGTGTTGATTCAAACATCAACAGGTTGCTATAGAAATCAAGCGGCACTCCGCCAGTCTTTTGTTATGATAATAATATGATGTCATTCAAGCAAGGTCATACTGCTATTCCCCCTTAGTAATCCCAGTAACCATGGTAACATATGTAAACGCATCAGTGATCACCTTGGATTGATGTAGAGTGCCATTTTGTCTTGTGAGGCCGACAATGTGTCTCCCTCTAGTGTTTAATTAATTGAAACAGGAAGAGCTTAGGGGCCATTCATAACAGTCAATGTTTAAAAAAAAAAAAGATTTATTTATCTATTTTTCCAATTTTTTTTACCCACTCACACACCCCAAATTTCAAATATTTTTGAATATTGATTTACTTTACAATATAATCTATGCACTTACAGACACTGGACACTATTGGTAATTGTCAGTCTTCTCACTTGGTGTATCTCAACATATGCATAAAATAACAAACCTGAGAAAACTTGAGCTCAATTCGTCGTCGAAGTTGCGAGATAATAATGAGGGGAAAAAACACCCTTGTCACATGAAGTCGTGTGCGTTTAGATGGTTGATTCCGAGACCTCAAATTCCAAACCCGAGGTCTCGAAATCAAATTCATGGAAAATTACTTCTTTCTCGAAAACTACATCACTTCAGAGGGACCTGTTTCTCACAATGTTTATACTATCAACAGCTCTCCATTACTCCTAACCAAGTAAGGTTTTATGCTAATAATTATTTTGAGTAATTACCAATAGTGTCCACTGCCTTTAAGAGCAGAGTAATACCTCAAATGATATAGATATTTTAAATCAAAAGCTCTCCAACCAGTAGTTTTCAATAGCTGTTCCTGGCTTAAACACACACATCTGTTGTTTAATCAGAGATGAAACTGGCAAGCACATAAAACTTTGTACAGCAGTTGTTAGTTTCATCTTATGAGGTTCTGCTCTCTCATAAAATTGTTGATGAATAAAATATTATTGAGGACAGAAATTGAGGGATAAGATTGTCCAATTTTGTATATGCTTTTTCCCCTTTCCCCCCAAATTTTTTAACTGGATTTCGATTTTCAGTTATTTCTTTTGACCCACCACCCACAATTTCGACCCACCACCCACAATTTTTTGAAAAAAAAACAACGACTGTTATGAGATGGTAATGGTATATCAGCTCTAAGTTGTAGACATTACTTGATGCATAGAGCAACCTTGATGCTACAACAGGGCCCAGTTACATGTACCTTAAGCCAGTAAGCATAAAAACTTGCTAAGCAAAGAAAAATCTTACTTAACAGAAATAGGTTACAGGCAAAAATACATACAGTTTTGTGGAAAAGAGATATTATTATACATGGCTGTACACGCAAGTTTACTATTTAGTATTTATAGTTACTTCTTACATGGTTCTTTTCAGAACCAACACTTCTCATAGAGATTTACACAAAGTGCTACTACAACCCTCACCTTATTAAACTCCCACCATGCAAAGTTTCAAATCCTACTGAAGTAGTTTTGTTAGATTTAACTGTAGCTCATGCAAAGGTAACTTGGGTTTAGTTTGTAAGTAAAGGAGAAACTTGAGTACGGTGGAGATAGAGTTCACAGAGTGGGAAATAAGGGAGAAAGTTTTGCCGACAAGGGCAGGGGTTGGCTTTAACTTTTTCAGTCAATGAACTAGCTTGTCTTTTCAAAATGAATAATTTCTATTCTCGTAGCCCCTTTCCAAGAGTGGCTTTTAGCCTTGTGTGGAGCGAAACTTGCACACACATACTGCACTTTAAAAAAGAAGACCATCAGCTTTTTCACTTGTCTGTGCAATTCAAACTTGCCAGTCAAAATTTTGACTGGTCTTCCGGTGTTTTAACTGGCATCCACTGTTTAATTTTTGTATTATTAAAAAAAAAAAAAAGTTATTGCTTGTCGCCAGACACACAAGGCCTGAAGGCCACTTCAACGTGTGTGCTACAATTATTTTTTGTTCAGAGGCCGTTGCCACCTACTCCTAGGGCTGAAACAGGGTTACCCCCTTTACAGTCCATACGGATGTAGGCTTGGGTATCATCAATTTGAAGCCTGGCCCGTAGAGCAGAAAGCACTAACTCCCAAATTTTACGTAGCAAGCGTCATGACCGGGATTCAAACCCAAACTCTGCTGATCAAACACCAGAGCTTGAATCCGGTGCTCTTAACCACTCGGCCATGACACGCCTCCCTGTTAAGGGAGAATGCTGATAGGGAGAGATAACCGACTTCAACCACTACAACATAATCAAGAGTCGTTCTGTATGTTTATTTTACTAATTGGTATTGACTTATAAGATTATATATTTTTTTAAATGCATCTGGAAAAAAAAATACAAAAAAGGTTCGAGTCGGGTATGGAGCAAAACTGACTGACAAACCTAAACAATGAATGAAAACAAAGAACGGACAAAGCTCATGTGTGAAGTGGAGTTATGTGGTGAGATTACTATGACGTATTTGATCTTACCTTTATGTTGAGGTGATCCCTTAGGGTGATGGCCAGTCTTAGGAGGAACCTTAGGAGGCTCTGGTCCACCTTTCTTCTTATACCAAGCCATCTACAAACAAGAACATCAAAATATGTCATTTCTATATTAATTACCTTATTAAAAATACATAAGAATAAGTAAATAGGAGCAGCCAGTTTGGCTCAGTGGTTTATGTCCCTGCCTTTAACCTCTGTGGACCGGAGCCTTGTATGCGGATTCAGTTTTTCGATCCCTAACTGCGTGGCTTTTCCCTAAAGGGGGTTTCCCTCCCATGTATAAAACTGCAATTTCTTCATTGTCTTCTCTACAAAACGTTGATGTGATGTTTCCCATAGGATGCATTGCCGACAATATAACTCAGAGAAGCAGAAACTACATACAGTGTCCAAACATCTTCACTTTGACAATTTGTTCCCTGGGCACTTTGTACCTTCTTACAAGACACTTTGTACCTTCTTACAAGACACTTTGTACCTTCTTACAAGACACTTTGTACCTTCTTACAAGACACTTTGTACCTTCTTACAAGACACTTTGTACCTTCTTACAAGACACTTTGTACTTTCTTACAAGACACTTTGTACCTTCTTACAAGACACTTTGTACCTTCTTACAAGACACTTTGTACCTTCTTACAACCTTATGTCAGCCTGAACTCATCTGAACGATCAAGCCTTGTTACAAAGGTTATATTTGACTGACATAAAACAGTAGACGGAAGTTACAAAGTGACTCAGCTAACGGTACAAAAAGACCAACTAAAACAAGGGACGAAGTGACCCGAATGTACGGAGTGTCCAGGGTACGAAGTGGTAAAGTTACGAAGTGTCTGACATCCATATAGTGTTTCAAACATCTATATTACATGTAAAGGAAACACAACGATCCTCAATAAAAAAATTAAACTTGAAATATTTGTTTAAAACTGTTTACTGACCTGTTTAGTATCAAGAGATCCACCACCTTTATGACGCTCTGAGAAACTCCGTCTGGCAAAACTGTCTCGCTGGAACTGGTTGTATGGATCATCCACTGGGCTTGACTCACTAAGAAAATCAACAAATGATGAAATGAAGTTTACTTTTAGCAAGACTGGCTGTCTTAGTTTGATTCCAAAATAGGCATTCAAAACTAAATCATGACTTGTCACACCTTTGAAGGCAACCACAAATTATTTCAAACTAAAAATCTTGAGAGAACCTACGTGTGTTCTGAGAGTATCTGATTCCAGTATTGTCTGATTTGGTCCGAAGGGTTAATGAAGCCTGTCAACTGAACATTAGGATACTTGCATGGTTGGCTGATCGCGGAGGTTTGTCTGTTTATTGCAACACATTACACAGTACTAACCAATACTGGACCACAACTACTAACAAAGTATTAACAGGAAACAATTAACAGGAAACTGTTAATTGATTGAACAATAAATAGGAAACTGTTCCTTAATTGACTTAGTTAATCCAGTCTTCCTGTCCCATTACAGTACACTGTTTATCTCAAAAGTTATTCTTGCTGCCCAGGCTAACATCTTAACAAATGTAATCAATGCAAACCATTACTTTTGTGAAAATGATAAGTGAATGATTACAAACACATTTTCAATGCTATTTTTTCAACATTTAACAAACAAAAAAGGAATGAAAAAAAACACTTTCTTTGATAATAATTATTACTGAATTTAACATGTATTCACCCTTATATGAAACTTAGAACAAAGTAGATTTTTAAAATTCTAGCCGAAACCTATTTTGTAACCAGAGTAAACAGGACTAAATTGGGAGCAATTATCGAGGATTGCTGAAGATTGATTTGTGGAGGAAGTGTGTTAAAGCTGCCATTTTTTCAGGGTAGAGTAGAGTACGTCTTAAAACACCCCTTAAAAACATTGGACACTGTTGGTAATTGTCTAAAACCAGTCTTCTCACTTGCTGTATTCCAACACATGCATAAAATAACAAACATAAAAAATTTGAGCTCAATCGGTCGTCAAAGTTATGAGATAATATGAGGGAAAAAAAACCTTGTGCTTTCTGATGCGGAAAATAACTTCTTTCTCGAAAACTACGTTACTTCAGAGGGAGCCGTTTCTCACAATGTTTTATACTATCAACAGCTCCCCATTACTCGTTACCAAGTAAGGTTTTTGCTAATAATTATTTTGAGTAATTACCAATAGTGTCCACTGCCTTTAAATTATTGAAGATGTTACTCACCCTTCTTCATCTCTAGCTTTCTCCCAAGTATCCACCAGCCATTGAGGAGGAGATGGTGCTCTACCTGATGCTGATGGACTTGCTGCGGTTATCTTAGCAATCGCCTATAGAACAAATCAAATCAAATCAAATCAAATCAGTCAGGTTTCATTTTCTTTTACAAGGGGGTTGAATAAAGAATTGACTAGAGTGGGATTCCAACCAACGACCTCCGGTTTAACGTGCCGGCGCTCTACCAACTGAGCTATCTAGCCCTATATTTGCGGTGTCCCTATTTTGTCAATATCTCTGTTCAGGGTGCCAGTCAGAAGCCATACAACCGTTAACTGCCGTGTAGCCAGGGATCACAACCAAATTACGATACAACCTGGGAAGCGGCAGCCAGGGGATCACCTTAAGGTGACTTTTTGTTTCAGATATCAATATAAACCACAAGGGAAACTGACTGGGTAAAATTTCGTCTTAATTTCATGACAAAATTATCCAATGCTACCATACATTTTTTTCATTAATAGAGGTTTGCGATAGCACCATGTGAAAATATCTTTTGAGTAGTGTCGGTTCTTAATTAAACCAACCGGTGGGCGACAACTCAACATTTCGATCAGCTAGCCTGATCATCTTCAGCAGAAGACATGTTGTTGTTGCAATGGTTTGCGTCATCTGCAGTGTGAAGAAACACACAACTAAGAAAAGAACGTTTCAAGAAACTTTAGAGAAGCAATCGATGAAAGCATTTTCTTAATAGCCAGCATTCCCCTTAACAGTTGTCTGCTAGCCAAATGGCAGTTTAGTACATCACAAAGATACATTGATGGCAAATAATTTTTCAAATCTGAACTCATAAAACTAAACTTCTTGAGGACAACTAAAATACAGTTTGCTACATTACAGCTCAGTATTTTCTGCTTAACAGCTTTAAGACATTAAGCTTAAGTCTTCTTCTCTTACATCATCAATGTCGGCATCATCTATCATGACAATCTCCTCTCCCCCTTTAGGCATCGTTGGTGAAAGCTGAGACGTATCTTCAGCGAACCCATCTCCTCCTGGTCCAACATGACGATTCAATAACTGCTCTTTCTATAAGAGGACAGATAAAGCAAAATCTCAATTCTGAAATTCTTTGAAAATCAAGGAAATTTCTCTGAAAGAGTATAATTACATTTTACACCTTTTTAGCACAACTCTACAAAAAATAGTTAATGGCCGGACGTGTCGACCCTAGTAGAGACTCTGCTAGGGTTGAAACGCCAGGCCATTTTTTATTTTATTTTCATGTATACCATCGGTCCATTTGGTTGGTAAATTGTTTGCAACAGCTAATTCTTTTTTCTCTTGTATAAATATAGACGTTAAACCAATGTTTGTATGACAGATTGGTTTGTGCCAGATTGGCGTGAATATCTTGTGGGAATTTGCCAAGTTCACTTGACGGGAAGATCATCTAAACAAACAACAAACAAACAAAAAGTTGCACAATGAGTGCATCACAGAACTGAATTTTGCCTTAGAGCCACTCTTCAAAGTACATTCGTCCGTCAACATCATTTGTCATGTTTACATATTTTACATATTTTCAGTTTAAGTTTTGTTGATGAAGATATATTTTATTTGATCCGTCCCTACTACCTGACGTACCTCAAGTGCGTTGAGTTTATTCAACACTGGATGTCTGAATAATTCATCCATTGCTTCCATGTCCAACTCCACCCCACGAGATGAGATCGACACTGGACTACCCGGTCTACCCTCTCCATCAATCGACTCTGCTTTAGTCTCAGTCCCATGGTCTGAGGGTCTGGATGATGTAGGTGTGACATCACCAGGGTCTGTACGACGAGCTATCACGAGACGGATGTGAGAACGAGGGGATTTATCTCCCGCCATGGAGCGACGTAAGATGTCCATAGCGCTGCTGTTTGAGATACTGATGAGGGATTCATCATTGATGTAGAGAAGCTGATCATTCGGACGCAGTCTTCCATCCTGAATCAAATAAATAGTAGGAATCACTTAATCAATTAGTCCTGACTGTGCCACAGGTAGGGACTGAAAACCCAATCCAAATGCAAATTTCATGGCTCTGCTTGCTGTAAGTACAGAATCGGCGCTTACTGAAGCAGGTAATTCTGTGCTTACGGCAAGCATATTTCACGAGCTAGCGGCGAATTTTGGTCTCTGCGCGTATGTACTCCACTTCATTAGGCATTCTACGCTTACAAGGCTAGCGCAGAAATTTGGCGCTTGCACGTAAGCGGGGAATTGTGATCGTAAGCGCAGACTTCGGTGGTAGGCAGAGCCATGAAATTGGGCCCTGAACTTGAATCCAATGCCCTAAACCGCTCGGCCATGACACCCTACCCTATCTTTGTATTGACTTACTTTAGATGCAGCTCCTCCGTGAATCACACTCTTAATGAAGATTCCAAGATCTTTAGTTTCTCCATCTGTTCCATTGCCAGAGGTCTTTCCCTTAACGCTGACCCCTAGACCAGCTGACCCAGTGTCATTCAGTGGAATATCAAAGACAACTACTGCTTTGTTCTTAGCATTGGTGGGATCATCAGTGGTTTTCTCTTCAGGCTGTGGGTAAAGAATCAAGAAACCATCAAGTACAACCTTCACTACTTAAAGACACTGGACACCTTTGGTACTATCAAAGACCAGTCTTCTCACTTGGTATATCTCAACATAACATACAATAACAAACATGTGAAAATTTTAGCTCAATTGGTCGTCAAAATTATGAGATAATAATGAAAGAAAAAACACCCATGTAACACAAAAATGTGTGCTTTCATATGCTTGGTTTTGAGACCTCATAATCTATTTCTGAGGTCTCGAAATCAAACTTGTGGAAAATAACTTCTTTCTCGAATACTACATTACTTCAGAGGGAGCCGTTTCTCACAATGTTTTATCCTATCAACAGCTCTCCATTGCATGTTACCAAGTAAGTTTTTTAGGTAACAATTACTTTTTTTAGTAATTACCAATAATGTCCACTGCCTTTAATATCTGAACTCTAAATTCCAATTTTAGTTAAGCTCGTCATGAGAAATGGTATGAAGTTCAAGCGATGAATTGAAGCGAAGTATACTCACAAATTTTCAACAACAAAATCTTAAAATTATTCACAATCTGAACTCTAAATTCCAATTTGTTTAGTTTACCTCGTCATGGATGGGTGATGGTATGATGCTGTCAACACTCACCAATTCTCTGGGTAAGACCTTCTCAGGAGTGGCAGCAGCGGATCCAGAGTCTTGTCGAGAAAGTACAAGATTGACGACGCCTCCTAGTCTGACGCTGCGTAGGATGGAAACAGCTTCACTCTGTGTCTTACCCGTCATCTCAATACCATTCACCTAATGGAATTAATCACACAGAAATAATTCATTCATTCATTCATTTGTTTTTTATTCCAACTTGGAACACACCCCTTAACCCCGGGGAGGGTCACATCAACATTTTAAACCTGAATTATTTTAATATACATTGGCAGGAGAAAAATAAAGTCAACAGAGGTAATCAGACATTATGTTGGTTTTTTTAATTCATAAATATTTGTCACTGTTAGTAAACAGCTGAAAATGTGCATTATTTCCACTCACAAAGTTAAGCATTTGTTCCCTAAGAGCACTGTATTATGGACAGTTGAGTAAAATTGGATCTCAGTTTCAACCTCCAAATTTCTATGAGGGCAAATTCACTGTTCATATTCCATTCCTACATATCTCCCAATTTCTATAACAAGCTTGTGTCCTGTCTAGTCTTACCTCCAGCAGTCTGTCTCCTTAAACTGATTGACCCGATGCTAGTCTTACCTCAAGCAGTCTGTCTCCTGGTTTACATCTTCCATCAGCGATAGCTGCTCCTTTAGGCAAGATGTTCTTAATGTAGATTGGGTTCTTGCCTCCTACAGCGTTATCTCTCGTAGTAATGCTAAAGCCTAACCCCTGAGGACCTACAGAGATAAGATGGACAATGATTGAAAACAGAAATAAATAAATGTATCTGATTTGACTTCTCTGAGTGAATTCCTTGTTGGTCCTTGTTTGTGTAAGATTTGAAGCATTAAATGGTGAAGATAGATATTTATTAAATTTATTAATCAGGTACATCGTCAAATGATGTCTGTCTTTTAATTAAGTAAATCAATTATGGCTTCTTATAATTCAGTGACGCTCAAGGCAATTCAACATTCAGTATCTTCCTGCAAGATATTGTGGAGCTACGTTTTAGAAGTTTAAGACATATTCCCTTACACATAACCTTGGAACGGTTTACAAGGTGCCGTGCTGCAATATGCTGCCAATTAAACCAGGAACACAGGGGTGAATTCCTTCGCTTTTCGATAAGTGCACTGGGTTCTTTTACGTGAATTACACAACACACGGAACCAACGGCTTTGCATTCCATCCGAACGACGGAGCATGAGGGTTAAGTGTCTAGCTTAAGGACACAAGTGTCACAACTGGGACTTGAACCCACACTCTGCTGATCAGAAACTGTTTGTTTATATGATTTGAGGCATTGTATGGTGAGGTAGAATTTGTTCTTAGAGAACAGTCTTTCTACATTCTACTACTGCAGAGTAGATTTATCAGATTGTTCGGGAGACTTCTCAGTTCTGGAAGGTATAGAAAATTGGCTGAGGCTACTACTTCAGCTTATAGGTTCATAATTAACTGTTTAACTATTGGTCTCAACATTTCGACTAGCTTGCTCTAGACTCATCGTCAGAAAACTGTTTGTGGGTTTGTTTGTTTTATTTGTTTGTTTGTTTATTTACTTGTTTGTTGAAGTGTTTGTTTGTTTGTTTGTTTGTTTGTTTGTTTGTTTGTTTGTTTGTTTGTTTGTTTGTTTGTTTGTTTGTTTCCTAACCTTTCATTAGTTGTACATAAAGCTTTCTTCCGATTCTCCTAGTGTTAGTCGGTGCGATGATATTATGAACCTTCTGTGACTGAGACTCTTCTTTAGAGAGTGATGTCGCTGGGGCACGGGCAGGAACATCAGGGGGTACCCTCAGAGACTCGGCAGAGTGATTCTGATTATCATCTGATGGTTGTTTCTCACGTTCTACAGTAAGTGTCACTGACTCTGTACGCATCGCATCACGCAATAACTCCTGAGCACTGTTGAAACATAAAAAATAAAAAACAATGAATTAATGAAGAAAGAACGGACAATGAGCGCCTGTCACCAGGGTCAAGTTGCTACCTACTCCTGAGGCTGAAACAGGGTTACCCCTTTCACAGTCCGTAAGGATGTAGGCATGGGTACATTCACTTTAGCCTGACTGGAAGATCAGAATGCACTACCCTCCCAACTTAAAGACACCATAGTTAATGCTTTGTCTCCTCAAATTCAACTCATAGACATCATTATTTACTTAAAAGACGGTCCTACATTATCTTAAGCTTCTGTACATTTTTTGTCTCTACATTACACTTCAACTGTAAGCTCCCTATCTAGTTTTTGTGTACCATCTATGTTAGTTATTTTATGAATGCAACTTATCTCTATCAACGTCTGGGTAAATCAGCACTTGGTAAAGTTTGACATCGGTGTAATTTAACACCAATGCTTTTATTCGGGTGGAAAGTGTCCCATTAACAAACACTGTTGAAAGTAACACTTCGAATCATTCATCATGTATGACAGGTTGGATACTGATAACTAATACTACATTAGAAATATGACCCAGACAGTTTGAACTTCGTCGTGGGGTCGTAAGGCAAAGAGATTGATACCATAGTCTGTCTCATTGTGATAACATACCTGCTATAATAAATTCATTGTTAGGTTGTAAGACAATTAGTAACACCCAAGGAAATAAAGGTTTGGATGTCGAGTCATGCATGAAATGTAGAGCACTGAAAGGAGTGCACAATTGTCATAAATCACAACGCTATGCATGTCAGATATGCCAAGGGATTGTAAAGAGTTATATTTATGGCAACAATAACAAATAATGAAATATTTCAAGGCCAATTTTTAAAGCTTTGAGTTTCAACTCAAAAAGGTCCCTAAGAGTTTACAGGTGAGGTGACTGGGTTTTTTAATTTGTGGTTTCAACATTACTCCTTGGGCTTTGTAAGTATATCCAGCCATACATAAGCTCAACCACCAGTAGTCCAGCATTCTCCTGAAGACGAGCAGAGTATACTGTTCGAAACGTCAAGACCAAACCGGCTCATTTCAGAGCTAATACTCCTTCAAAAGAGATTTTTACTCATGGTTGTACCCGCAAGTATTTTTTAATAAAAAAAAGTATATTTAATAATAATAATTTATTGATCTTATATTGCGCTCTCTCCAGGACCAGCCTGTTCAAGGGCGCATGACAGTAAAAATCTCAAAAGATTAAGAAAATGACATACAATATTTATATTTATATTTACTCTTTGTAAGTATTGTCTGAAGAATAGAATATAATAATCCATTCAAACATGCCTCGAAATTGAACGAAATTGTCGCCAACAAACATGGTCGGCCATTTTGTGGTATCAAAATGAGTCAAAATTTTGACTCCATAAAATGGCCAACCAATGTTAGTTCGCAGGACTGTGTTAGGGAAAACCGTGCAATTTTGAGTTATACTTGAGTTAAGTTCTACTTTTAAAACATCTTTCTGGCCATATGCATTTCATAACAAAGACCAACACGCCAAATCCAAGGCAAAGGTCCCTTTAACTACAGTGTACACATAAACATGATGCAACTCTTGCTAGACATGGCAAAGTTTCAACTCTTATACGCCATAACAAACCCATCAACTCTAATATGCCCTAATAAACACGTTGTACGGTATACTGGATTCACCATTCACTGGCTCCTATCTAACACCATGCGACCTTGTACATGTAGGGTCAAGGTTCAAAAGGTCAAGATACATCATTTGGAAAACTAATTACAATGCTGGTGAAAATGTGGCTAAGTAATTTTGGAATATGCCCCAAGAGTCTTAACAACTCATGCACTAATGCCACTGGAAGTGCATTCCTCTATTATTCAAACAAGTTGTTTATTTATTTATTTCTAAGATATAAAAACAAGCACAGCATTTTTGCTACAACACAAAATGTGTTCAAAGATTCCGCTTTAAAGGTAGTGGACACTATTGGTAATTACTCAAAATAATTCAGCATAAAACCTAACTTGGTAACAAGTAATAGGGAGAGGTTGATAGTATAAAACATTGTGAATTAACATAGTTTTCGAGAAAGAAGTAATTTTCCACGAATATGATTTCGTGATCTCAGAATTAGTTTTTGAGGTCTCGAAATCAAGGGTGTTTTTTCTTTCATTATTATCTCGCTACTTCGATGACTGATTGAGCTCAAGGTTTGTTATTTCATGCATATGTTGACATACACCAAGTGAGAAGACTTGTCTTTGACAATTACTAAAGGTGTCAAGTGTCTTTAAGGCAAAGTATAGCACTTTGGGGTTTTTACCGTTACCTTCTGTAAACCCTGTAAGTTATTTGTAAATCTGTGAACTTTTTTTTTTGCTTTTCTGTACCGAAAGTGTCCAATGGCTTTAAAGCACAAATTCTATTTTAGGATTGCTCTCAGACTTCATAATTTGTTTTCTTCTTTTCTTAATATGGAGTCGCAATTGCGGAGCCATCAGTTAACGCGAGAGCACTGATCTCACGAGAGCAACATCAGCAAAAAGCTTTCGGGTGGATTTGTGAATGATGACTTCACAACAGGAGATTTAAAAATTTGGGTAACTATTTATGAAACCAGATATAAGTAGTAGTAAAAACAAAAAATAGGTGAGTTCATTTGTTATTGTAAATGCTACCTTGTTATAACATTGTTTTCTAAATTAAGCCCCCAAGTGGTGATCTTCTGACATTTATTGCAACTTGAGCGAGTCGCAACAATTCTTTTTAGATTTATGCATTCTGTCACCCTAGAATCTGTTTTAAAAACATGTTATACACGAAACCTTTCACCTACAAACTGTAAATATTGTGTGTAGATTATTTTCACTAGATAACTATTATTTGTTTAAGTCATAAAAATAAACAGTTGGTTTATCTTACTTCGGTTAATAAAGGCATTGCACACCTGTGGATTAGTGAGTCTAAACAAATGTCAGAAAGTTTCCTTTGTTATAAAAATAACATGGATCTGTTCTACTTCCTGCAACGTTAGAGCTTTTTTCAATAAATGCAAATGAATCCCAAGAGTGAACTAGTTCTTACAATGGTAAGTTGGGTGTTGTGGCCGAGCGGATAAGAACAAAGAATTCAAGCTCTGGTGATTCTGTTCAGCAGAGTGTGAGTTCGAATCTCAGCCATGACATTTGTGTCCCTGAGCAAGACATTTCACTATAATTGCTTCTCTCCACCCAGGGGTAAATGGGTATCTGTGAGGGCAGAGATGGTTCTTGTGATTGATTTAGCTGAGTAGTGCATTTGTTGCACAAGGCTGTATACTCCCCAGGGAGCTGAGATGGTTTAAGCAATGATTTAAGGCCCAGTGACCAGGGGTAAAAATGTTGGAGCGCCATAAGCGTCACTGCGTGACGAACCTGAGCGCGATATAAGAAGCCATTATTATTATTATTATTATTTTATTAAATTGCATTTATTAATTTTGGTTGTGAAGACAAGGAATCTCAGAAAAGCGAACTTAGATCTCTGTACTAGCCAAGAACCCCATGGAGAGAAGACAGGGAAGAAAGTATCAGTTTAAGATGTGGGAGGAAAACCCCAGAGAATTATTCCAGGGAAAACCCCCCCAGTCAGGTAGTGACTGAAAACCCAATCCACATAGTGCACCCCGTGGGATTCGAACCAGGGTCCTAGGGGTTTACATTTGCGCCAACGAAGACTATATAAAACATAATGAGAAACGGCTCCATCTGAAGTAACATAGATTTTTAGTAAGAAGTTATATCTCAGTACAATATTTGTAATTGATTTTGAGACCTCAGAATTAGATTTTGAGGTCTGCAATCAAGCATCTGAAAACACACAACTTCTAGTGACAAGGGTGTTTTTTCTTCCATTATTATCTTGCAACTTTGATGACCAAATTGAGTGCAAATTTTCACAGGTTTGTTATTTCATGCATATGTTGAGATACAGCAACTGTGAAGACTGGTCTTCGACAATTACCAATAGTGTGCAGTGTCTTTAAGACTAACCACTGAAAGGACCTGTCTACACATGTAAAGTCTAGTCCAAAGTCTAGTCCCCAGAGTGTGAACTCAATACATTAACACAATCACTGCCAGAGTTTACTACCGGTCCACTGCAGAACCAAACCACTCTATCTCTAGCTGACTGAAATACACAAATTTGATTTATTCATTTTTGTAATTTCATGGTGAAGAAATTACACCTCATATCCATCATCACTACACCCCAGCAAAGCTGCCTCAAGTCTTTAAAAATTCACTCAAATTTACACCTAACCAATTTACAGCTCAATTTTAACCAAATTTAACGCCAAATTTTTCTAACATAAAAGACGTCCACTATTGGCCGCCTGGTCACTGCAGTAATTTATCACCGACAGGAATCTTGTGATTTATGGCTTTTATAGGTGAGTGAGTTCACTGGAGTTTTCTTGACTGCAACTAAACCCACCCTTGCTCTCTTTTTCTAGAAGTTTGTCTTAATTTACAACCCTCTCCCTTGAAAGAATCTTGTACAATCCTTTAACTATAAAATAACATATCAAAATAACTCTGCAAAGTGAATGGGTTTGTTTGAAGTATTTTGTAGTAAACCAAAATGGAAACTGACTGGGTAAGTTTTTAACAGATTGGGTTTAAAAAAAGAAAAGAAAAATTGACTGAAGCGGAACTTCAACCGATGACCTCTGTATTTTAAATTAAATCTGAAGGATAATCGGATAATCATAATTACCTTTTGAAGAAGGCACAAAGTTCACATGGTTAAAAACTCATCAAATAATTCAAAAAATTTCTCCCTCCAAAAGAGAAAGCTGTGGTCAATAAATTCAAATTTTTCAAATGTGTATTTCTTTTTTCTTTTTTATTTTCAAAGCTTTTTGATCAACAAGAAAAAAAGTTTTTATTTTAAAAGGGCCTCTCACCCATTTTTTCATTTTCAAGTTCTCAGCAAATCCCATTTGACTAGCATAGTCTTTCACTAGGTATATTGAGTGAAGAGAATTACAACAACTGCATCAAGAAAATGCAGGGGCCGTCTTTACAAAGAAGTAAGATTCATCTGTTGATGACTTGCCAGCAATGCCATAGTGATTTGTATTGTTACATCATACTCTGCTTTAGCAATAAAGATTGATAAAAACACAGGGACACATTGCCTTGGATCTGGCGAGTTGGTCTATGAAAAGTGTTTGAAACCGTTATGAAATGCATATGGTTAGAAAGATATTTTCAAAGTAGAATATAACGATCCACACAAGTATGCCTTGAAATTGCATAGTTTTCCTCATATGTTGTGTGAAGTAAATGGCACGCCATTCTAGAAAGTCAAGTTTTTGATTCTGTAAAATGGCCAACTGTGTTTGCTCACGAAGTAAAAGGGAAAACCACGTATTTTCGAGGCATATTTTATGTGGATTATTATATTCTACTTTGAAACATCTTTCTAACCATACGCATTTTGATAACAAATGGTTCCAAATGCTTTTCATAGACCAACTGGACCGATCCAAGGCTAGGAATCGAATCAAAACTTACCCATCGAATGTCATTTCGGTGATGTCCAGTTTATTAATAGTGAGTATATGATCGCCTTGCTGTAATCTACCATCTCTAGCTGCCCTGCCTCCTGTCTCAATACCATGGATCACCAAACCATACGCACTGAATAAAGAAATTTAAAACAATTCATTCCAAATCACAGTGTTCCTCACAGACTTTACTAACGTATTTCTGATGCTGGAGTTTTAAAGTCGGTTATTGCTTGTCAGGTACTCATTTGATCATACAAAATGCCGTTTAAAAGTAGCCCGTTTGTCATTTGGTTGGCAGGGCGGCCAATAATTTTAGCAGGGCGGGCAATTCTTTGGCAGGGCGGCCTAAATTTTAGGAAGGCGGCCCGCCCTCCCAATTTACGTGTGTGAAGAACACTGATAATCATGTCATCTAGTTACTGAACCGGAATTGTTTTGAGTTGTGCAATTCATAATCGTTAATGTTAAACCAATATTTGTATGAGAGAGATTGGCTTTGCCAGCTTGAGCTAGATTGGCTTTGTCAGCTTGGCGCTTATATCCCCTGGTCACTGCATTGGTGCCCTTTGAAGCGATTGCCTCCACTCCCCCGGTCACTGCCTTGGTGCCCTTTGAAGCGATTGCCTCCACTCCCCCGGTCACTGCATTGGTGCCCTTTGAAGCGATTGCCTCCACTCCCCCGGTCACTGCCTTGGTGCCCTTTGAAACATCCTAGGTGAAATCTATTTAATGGATGTTAAATTTGCATCGGAGATAAAGAACGCATTTTGGTTTTACCCTCATACACCATGTAAGTTAGCACTGTATACAAAGTACTTTCCCGAGTTCTGTGAAAAAATCGCAGGCCTATTACTCAGGTGAGATTCGAACCCACGACACTTGCAAATCTAGAGCAGTGTCATACCAACTAGACCACCGAGATTGCCTGGTAGCTAGAGGCAGTTTGAATCCTATGTTTTAGCAGCGGGTACTGCAAACGATTTAATAGATGTTAAATTTGCATCGGGGATCAAGAATATTAATTTTGGTTTTCACCAATTGACACATCAATGTGATCTATTTAAAAGGTAACGGACTGTTCAACCTTGACATCCACACAAACTGTTTATTTGAACTTTGACATAACACTTAACAAAACTGTAACAGGTTGCCCTATGACCTTTGACCTCTACTCACCTGTCATCATCATTTTCAACTCGTGCAATAATCTGAATACCAAGTGGTGTTCCATCATTCTTTATAATAATCTTTTCCCTTTCCATATCATCATTGTGCTCTTCAGAATCCTTCCTTCCGTTTGTCTGAAACCAAAGAAACAAAACTTAAGACAAGAAAATAACAAAGTTTTTAGAGTAAAATACATGCAGCTCAAAAGGTGGCCAAACCAAATGTCGTGTGTACACCAGTGCTTGATCCAGCACTGGACCCATTTTCATGGCTCTGCCTACCGCCAAGTTCTGCGCTTACGGTCACGATTTCCAACTTACAAGCTAGCACTGAGTTTCTGCGCTAGCCTTGTAAGTGTAGAAAGCCAAATTTCTCTCCGCAAACCCGTGAAATATGCCTGCCTTATGCAAAGAATTCCCTGCTTCCGTAAGCAATGATTCTGTCCTTACGGTAAAGCAGAGCCATGAAACTGGGCCCTGATCAGCAGTCACCAAGCAAAAACCATTGCCATTCCTAACAAAACCAGAAACAACCATGTTGAATTGCATCTGGTCAACCATTTCGTTCACACTTGTTCGGAGAACCCACTTTGTATGGATCTGATCAACCAATTGCTTGATTCAATCATAGAGCTAGGATTCAGCCCAAACCATTAATTCTGGGTGGTAAACAATGGAATGTCAACTTGCACATTAACAACATAAACACTCTACTATATCCCTATGTGGCTGTAGGCAAGAAATCAGGTTTGTTTATTTAAGACAAGAAGTCCTACAAGACTTAGTGAAGAATGAAGACTGTTTCTTGGGATCAATCCAAACTATACTCGTAAGCTAGATCCTTGTCTCACTAATAAAGAGTCAATGATTTCAAAAACAGATAAAAAGGTACCAGACCACAATATGAAGGCATCTTTACTTTTCTTAACTTTGTCGTTTGTTAAGTAGGATTTGAAACTTTGCATGATGGATGTAACTAAGAGAGGTTTGCCGTAACACCGTTTGAATATCTCTCTTTGAGTAGTGTCATTTGTTGCATTTGTGGTTGTGACTCTGTCAAGTTGACAAGATTTCACCTGTACAAATGCAACCCATCTTGGCATGGAGCAATAAAACATATCTAGGGTTGTGGTATTTGCAACCCCGCCCCCTTCCCTCTAAACCTAAATAATGTCCAGGACTTCCACATGCGTCACAGGTGGTTGTACTTATCCACAACTCAGTCAAGCAGCATTTCATTATTTATAACTGGTGGTCAGGGGTATTTATGGCCATTGTTTCCACACAATTGAACTGTTTAAAGAAGAATGTTATTATTTATAGTTCAGTGATTTTCATTTAGCAATTACAAGTCTGAAGGAATGGGGATTCTATTTAGGCCCTAAACTGTAAAATGTGTGAACAACAATTTAACTGTGGACGCCTTTAAACAGAAAAACAAATTTAAGACATCTGGGCCCAATTCCATGGCTCTGCTTACCATAAGCAAAAAATTGGCGCACCTCTTTGCTACCAGCATCAGTACCAGGAGTTCTTTGCTTACACCGCTAGCGCAGAGACTCGGCGCTTGCACAGTAAGCAGAAAAAGGTGATCATAAGCAAGGAATTCAGCTGTAAGAAGAGCCATAAAGTAGGGCCCAGTAGAATTGAAAGCAAAATACAACCACTCCTGTTTTGCTTGCTCGAACGTGTTCTAAGACTTACTGCGCCTTGAACACCCAGCAGGGTGAATAAGTGCGCATTACACGTCATCTTTATTATTATTACTATTATTGTTACGATGTACTCCTTGTCCTTGACCACACAAAAGTGTTAGCAATATCTTGTCATCACCACTCTCCGTATTCTGTATAAATGTCATTCGTTTATAAAATACTCCTCTTCGTTTATAAACACTTGGATTTATGACAGACCTCTTCAGAGAACAAGTTGAAAATAAACAACCGATAAAAACAATCTGTGGGAAATACTTTGTGAGAAATACTACAATGGTGTTACTGTTGGGATGTGTGTGTATGGTACAGTAGGTATGAACTTCCAGACCAAGAGTTAAAAATCCCAAAGTCGACAATTTCTGGGATCTGTTTTTTTGCCGTCGTATCCAATAACTATTTCAGTTGAAATGGCCATTGGTTAACCACTGACCAAGGACTGATCTAGTAATAGCTGTTGCTGAAGTCAGGGCAGTCAGGGGCCCACATGTTAACTAGTCAGACACCTTTCGCTTTTTTTAGTGTGATCTAATAATGACTATGAACCTGGGAGCCAGACCAACGGTAATCTCACCTCATTTTGAGTCTTTTCTTGCGCTTCTGCCCATTTATACATGTTATTTTGAAGCGTCCCTGAGATTGACTGTCTGGAAGAATCCCGTCCAAACCGAGAGAAGGCGCTGTTCAGTTCATCTTTACTTCCTCGACGCTTCTCAATTATTACTTGGCTTGGTTTCTGTAAACAAATCATAACAGATAAATGTAAGATTGGGCAGGATGACAAATAGATAACCCCACGTCTTGGCTAGGTATGTGAGTAATTACAATGAAATGAAATACAAACTGAGGGGGGTAACATAGCTCTGATAAAATGATAAGAATAATAAGTTCACATTTCAGTCATATCTCAAGGTATGTAAGATATCTAGGGTCAGAGGTTAGATACAATATAGGGCTGTGTTAAGATCAAGTGACTTTGGCTATCCTTATGGCTATGGCTACAGAATGCAGCAACAACATTGAGGAATAAGGTTTTCAGCAATCTAGCCATACCCCTAGCCAAAGCCATCTGGCCCCAATTTCATTAAGCTGTTAAACAGAAAATAGTGCTCGTCTTTACTAAGCACACATTGAGTGGAGCACCAGTGACAACAGTGTACACTAAATGTTGTTTTGGCTAGTTATCTGTTAAGCAATACTTTTCTGTGCTTACAGGCAACAAAATTGGGCCCAGTTCTGACACAGTCATTATTCTTTAAATTGCTTTCACTCGGCCAAACAAAGTTTTAAAACAAACATGGTGATGCACAAGTCAGTAATTAAAAAACATTTTGTTGACAATTCCCAAGCTTTTTCAAAACCATGAATGAAGTAGGAGTAGAACCTTTGCATCCTTGAAGTATAGTTAGGAGAGGTTTGTGGTAGCCCCATGTAAATCTCTTTTTAGTAGTGTTTGTTCTGAAAAGAACCAGGAGTTCACACATGGGGCTACTTCAAACCTCAAATAATTAAAACATAAAATGTTGGTTTAGGAAACTTGATTGGGATGAAGTTACTAGTTACCTTGTCTGGCAAGGTGTTAGCATTAGAATCGATGTCAATCTCAGGATCGTCGTTCCATTTCTGTGGATCACCGTTCATGATTGGTATGATCGGATCACTCCCTCGTCGAACATGCAGCTTGGGATCTAAATAATCAAAATCAGAATCAAAATCAATAATCAAAAGAAACAAATTATTAGGTCCTAAGTTTCTTAGGTTCCCTCCTCACGATCAAAACTTTCGCTTGCGTAAGATTTTGTTGTAGGTTTGGAACTCTGACAAAATGTAGCAATGCTGCTACAAGGGACCCTGCACTCTACAAAAATTGTTCTCTTTTCACACGAGGTAAAATTTTACAACCTTGCTACAATTTAACAAGGAACCCTTGCTAAATTGCTCAGTTGAAAGAGTTTATAGGCACCAAATATAACATTGATGAAATAATACTGGATAGGTCCTTCAACTTGGCAGATCACCAAAATAAACAGTTTAATTTGTGAATGGTCCTGTCACTGAGTGTTTCTCACAGACTAACATAAACAAACAAGAGTTACCATGAGGATTCTTTAACTTTTAAATCAACATAAAGCAGCATACTTGAACTTCACGGTCATGTCCCTTACCCCTTAGCCTTGAGTTAAGCATGGCTATGATAATATTGCCCAAGGGATCTGACTAGAGGGGATACCTTTTAAGAGGTTGGTTGTAACTTTAGGGAAGGGGATTAGGTACCATGCCAACGTCAACAGAGGTGGGCTTGAGTTGAGAAAAGGTTCATGCGCCTATAGCCTCATGAACTTCAACAGTACGGTGTTAATAAATGAAAAACTGTAGCTTCAATTGTTTTCCATACTGTAAAAAAAATGTGTCCAGGCCTCAAAATAAGCAACGGCTGGCACCCACAACAATTGCTGTGGTGCCCTGTGCTTTTTGCCGTGGTGCCCTCTGCAAGGTTCAAATACTAACTACTCCCTGTGGAAGTACCCCTTACCAGAAGAAGACTGTAGTGCCCCTTCAAGAGCAAAGTTCAAGACCTGTGTCTCATGAAATCGCTACTGATTAAAACAGGTTTTCAATTTGTTACTGGATTAATGTTGATGGATCTTCTTGTTTATCATGAAAATGTAGGAGTGAAATGCAATGTCATGTGGTTGATTGTGAACTCCTTATAAATTCACAATGCAGCTTGGAAGACTGTTAAACGACAGGCCGTGAATTTAAGCTTTGAGAAGGAAAGGCAATTTTTCTTTCACAAAGGGCGCTTCCGTTGGAAGATCCTAAAGTCCAAGATTTTCATTTCTGTGATGTTATTGCTCTGCTTACCATAAGCAAAGATTCGGTAAAGAAAGAAGCAGAGAATTTTGCGCTAACGCCAAGCATATTTCACAGGATAGCAGGGAATGTTTGCTTGTGTGCATACTCCACATTACAAGGCATTCTTCGAAACACAGCTAGCACAGAAATTTGGTGCTAAACAGTAAGCAGAGATTGGTGATCATAAGCATGGCAGTAAGCAGAGATTGGTGATCATAAGCATGGCAGTAAGCAGAGATTGGTGATCATAAGCATGGCAGTAAGCAGAGCCATGATATTTGGCCCTGCATTCATCTCCAGGTACTTATATCAAACAGTCTATCCCTCATAAATCTACAATGGTAGCCTTTGTGGTTACACTACATTACCTGCTCACTGCAGAGTAGCAAGAGTGTCAAAACCTTTAAGGTTTATCTCTTCTCCCTGGGGATCCCCCTAACCACAGACTCAGTAATTCATCCTTACTAGAATTACAAGAATTTCAGCAATTTTGGATCTTTATCCCATTTTTGTTTGATATAGGCCAACATGTACCTGTTCTTATTTGTAATGAACACATAACAACATAGTTTTGTTTCCAGTTTCTTTGTAAATCTGAGATCCAGATAAACAAGTTTTAGAATATTGACCCCTTGCACGCGCGTCACACGCGGCGACTGATGCCACGTTGGTGGGTAGTTAGGTTTACATGTATTAACGCCGCGTCACCTAATATGCACACTTCACTGCATAACGCATGGCATAGAGTCATATATGAAAACGCACAGTGAAATTGTCCACCAGTATGGCGCATTCAAGATTTTTCTGATAATGACGTCAGGTGAAATGGGTCAATACCTTGATTTTCGGATGATGGCAAGCTTCACAGCAATTGTCTTTTTACCATTTTCCAAAGAATAGTTGCCGTTACTGACGAGTTCGTCATTAACATTTTTAGTGACTGCCATGTTAACCTCTTGTTTTTCACTAGTCCTTGTTGCAAATGAAGTAGGGATATTTTTCACAATGAACTAGCCAGCCAGACCACTTTGAGTGAATTTTGACTGGCCCTCAGGGGTTTTAACTGGCATCTAGCCAACAGAACAATGTTCTGTTAACGGAGAATGTTGACTGAGTTTCAAAGGGATATCCATGGCTACATTTTAGACTCCATCTAGGTTTATCCTGTCCTAGTGATGGACAGCCCCCTTCTTCCATGAACGGCATGACCCTAGGCCAATGCCCATCTGCATTTCATTTACAGCTCCAATAAACTAACTTCATTTAACAAAAGTATGTCTTCACTTTGTGAACAACGGCAACATTAATGGCTCTTACTTATTCCATGGAGGAAGATGTAACATCTGTAAGTGAGTTAAGGACATGGGAGTGGATCCCAAATTACTACATGTGTATCCTTTATTGACTACAGACTGGTCACTTTTTAATTGTTGGAACATTATTGGTAATTGACTTTCATATTCCCCCTCCTCAAAGAAATTGCATTCTTTTGGCAGACTGTGTTTTCCCTAGATGGGGTCAAAATTCCAATCTACAAGTGTTGTGTGTAATTTTTTGCTTAATAAAACAATGTATTTGTCAAGTGTAAAACCTCACCCCATTGCTCTATGATTGCTCAGTGTACCATCCTACCCACTCATCAGTCAATATGAACAAGTCGCCCATTAACCCCAAAAAGAAGACAAGGCGACAAATACCTTTTGGGCATTTAGTGACCTCCTTCCCTAAAGCCCAGTTCTAGCCACCTTAATTGTTTTACATCTCAAGGGGGTACTCTAGACTAGCCACCAAACCCCTTCTTATACTGACCCTTTAGTGAAATCATCAAGGTCCTCAAGGCTATACATTCCTGGCTAGCTAAGGAGACATTAAATTGATTGGTAACCCCCTTCTTCAACCTGTCTGCACCCCTCATATTAATATCCAACGGTTAAACCTCTTTGTTTCAGTCAGGGCAGCTGTGTGCTTCTAAATCATTTCAGATAGTTGGGGAGATGGGTTTAAAATGTTCCTAATCACACAATCTATTTAGGAGCCAAATGTCGGGAAAAAGTTTAAAACTTAAACATCTAAAGGCACCAGACACTATTGGTAATTGTCAACGACCAGCATTCTCACTTGGTGCACCCCCAACATATGCATAAAATAAGAAACCTGTAAAAATTTGGGCACAATTGGTAATCGAAGTTGCAAAAACAAAATGAAGAAAACAAATCTAGTTGAATAAGGTGTGTGCTTTCATCTCGGTAAAATTATCGAGAACCAGGCCTCAGCGGGTTTAAACCCCTAGTTGAAAACCTCTTCACCACACATTGATTCCCTTAGTAATGAAAATACAAATTGTACTGACCTGTTGATATTTCATCTCCTGTCACCACAACATCCACTTCACTCGGCTCATCAAAGTCTCCATAATGACTCGACATCATCTTATTGTTACTATTATTCATCTGTCCATTGGTATCCAGGCTGTTGAAGTTGAGTAATGGGCTTGCTGTGCCAACAGAGCTGGTACAGGTGCTAGTACCATCCAGTATAAGATGACCGGAGGGGCGTGGTCGGTCTTGCTCATCGAAAATCGCTATCAGCTGAAAGAAAAACAAGATTGATTCGTTTTAATTGTAAGCTTCAAATCTACTTGGCGGCAGTAGAATATATTTAGCAATAGACAGTTCTCCAGAGAACAAAATTCTACCTGGCACACACATGGTGTTACTGCAAATCAAATCAAAAATCACATAATCCTACATAGAGCTACAACTTTTTTTCTTTTTTCCCTTTTTTTTTCCTCCAGATGTTTTGTATTGCAAGTTTGCCCCAAACAAGGCTAGCCAGAGCTGGTAAGGGGCAACTAGAAGCAACATTTTTGAGGAGCTCAAGGTAGGAATTAATATTCCTGTTAAAACGGTCTAGATTTAAGGATTGCGGGGAAACATGCACCAGGCAAGGAGCTCCAAAGAGATGCCGTAGTTGGAATAAAGCTGTTGGAATGGCTCCTTGTTCTACATCTCAGCAAACCAAGAGTGTATGGGTGAGAAGAAGCAGAAAGCCTGGTCTCCTGCTAAAACATATGCCACTAGAGAAATCACAGAAAATACTCCCAAACTAAAAGATTTTGACAAGTTCTTGAAACATTGGCCTCAATATTATTGTTAGAAAGTGAAAGAAACTATCCATGTGATGTAGCGGGCCTCTAATTATAAATTCCAGTCTACAGTTAACGATGCCATATGGTGGTTGACCTTGAAAAGAGTATGCAGTTAGGTAATACACACTCCAGTAGCTCCAATTGTAAACCAGTCTACTGCTAAAACCAAGGAGCATGCTTAAAGACACTGGACACTATTGGTAATTGTCAAAGAACAGTCTTCTCACTTGGTGTATCTCAACATATGCATAAAATAACAAACCTGTGAAAATTTGAGTTCAATCGGTCGTCGAAGTTGCGAGATAAAAATGAAAGAAAAAACACCCCAGTCACACAAAGTTGTGTGCTTTCAGATGCTTGATTTCGAGACCTCAAAGTCAAATTCTAAATCTGAGGTCTCAAAATCAAATTCATCGAAAATTACTTCTTTCTCAAAAACTACATTACTTCAGAGGGAGCCGTTTCTGACAATGTTTTATACTATCAACAGCTCCCCATTGCTCATTACCAAGAGAAGAAAGGTTTTAGGCTAATCATTATTTTGAGTAATTACCAATAGTGTCCACTGCCTTTAAACATACAACCTCTCCATACCACCAAGCCACAGAGACTGGGAACTTTATTTGTGTGTGGATTTACTGTATATATACACAACTGATAAACACACACAATGTGTTTATAAAGAGATTGTGTTTATGTACAGAAAAGAGATAACATTCCATCTCCTGCTCATCTATTTACTGCAAGGTGGTATTCTCTCAAACCTCCACACACAACTTGTTCCCAACATGTGGTGACTCTGCTAGGGTCGAAACGTCCGGCCATTAACTATTTCTTGAACTGTGTGTATAGGTACCACACCCATACACAAGTACCAAGGCCTACATTTGTATAACAAAAGATTAATGACTAAAAAGGACTTTTCTTATCACACTCAATGAACATTGTTTGTGCTACTACAGAAGTACAAAACAACAGGGGAAACCCCCTTTTTTCTCTTTATCTATTCCAGGTTTCAGGCTGGATGGGATCAAATCTTTTTAATCCCATGTGATGGACATGGGGAACAAGGATGTCTACAATTAATCAAAACACAAAGCTGAGACCCTAATGTAAAAATGATGACTATGCCGTAATCAGTTCAAATACACTAGGTTTTCATCTAACTAAATTAAGCTCACTGTATTCTCAGTTCAAGCATGCAAGATTTTTCCCTAATTTAATTTAATCTCTGATGATTATAATTAGTTCAAACACACAGGGTTTGGATGACTGGACCTATAGCCTATACATCTGTAAGCCCGTAATTACTCTAAGCACACAGGCGTTACCCTTCATTTATTCAATGACTAACCAGCAAGACCAGTGCAATAGCTTTTCAATTGTCATTTCACTAGCTTTTTCACTAGTCCATTTTCTAAATGAAATATGAGTGCTTCCAACACAAACTGCAGAAGTCAGCCAACCGGACCATTAGAGTGAATTCTGACTGGTCATCATGTGTTTGAACCGCATTTAGACATTGGACCACAAGGGAGAATGCTGACACAGTGACAATACACACCCGCACCCAGTACATAATACAAGGCATAGTCCTATAATACATGTATATGCGCTCTCCTAACCATTTAAAAGAATGACATCTCATACCTGACAGGTCTCATCACGGTTTTAACCCAAAATGGATCCAACACAAACGTGATCTTGTATTCTAACCCGATTCCAGCAAACTAACCTGTACTTTCAATCAATCAGTTGAAAAGAAAGAAACTTTCCTCATCTGAGAAAAGATCATCGTCTTGTAGATGAATTCCTCCATAGGCCTACCCCACCACCCCAGACCCTGGTTAACTAGTGCAGAAAAGACCGAATCCTTGCACACACTTCCCTCCTTGCATGGAGCTATAACAACCCGTAGCCTACCCCACTAAAAACCATAGACCCTTGTAAAACTAGTGCTGACGGCCCATATTCATGTTGACACTTCAATTCCAATGAAGTAAATTCCTAAAAGCTGTACAAAAAATACGAGCAATATGCTTAGAGTTGTTGGTCCCTAACCAGTACCTAGACTGCATAATACGTCCCATATGGCTGCGTGTTGTGTAACTTTCAATTACCAGGACAAGGTGGTTGCCAACTTCCTTCACTCTGATAATTGAGTAATACTTCATGTTATATTAAAGGCACTGGACACATTTGGTAATTGTCAAAGACCAGTATTCTCACTTGGTGTACCCCAACATATGCATAAAATAACAAACCTGTGAAAATTTAGACTCAATTGGTCATCAAATTTGCAAGAAAACAATGAAAAATCACCCATATAGCAAAACTTTTGTGTGCTTTCGGCTGCAAAAGGCTTCAGGCCTGAAGTATTTTAATATTTGAGCGAGAATTTACCTCTCTCAAAAAAAACTATGTTACTTTAGAGGGAGCCGTTTCTCACAATGTGTTGTACTATCAACAGCTCTCCTTTTCTCGTTACCAAGGATGTTTTTGTAACAGTTGTTTTGAGTAATTACCAATAGTGTCCAGCAGCCGATTTTCGTGGAATGCTAGATCAATCCTATCTCGAGTTTATTAGGATGAGTAAATGGCTTAGGATCTGTTCAATGTGTCCTAACGTCTATGGATACAGAACTTAACTCGTCCAAGGTCTTAAAATTGATCCTAAGTTAAGAGTTTGGTGAAATCAACGGCTGTGCCTTTAAGATAGAGCATAGAGTGAGGATTGCTCTTTACTCCAAGGTTATGATCTAGGGATGCAAAACATGCTGTCTTGAAGGCAATGTCTAGACAAGATATATCCTTCAAATTACATCATTTATCAACATAAAACTGACACCAACAAATAACATACTGGTACAATTTATACAAGTGTGATGAAAACAAACAAAATGTTTGCCTCTTTTGATCATTTGCCCTTACCATAGAGGTAAGACATAAATCTACATAATCTACCCTATCTCCATGATGTTACTTAAAATGAAACCAAAGTAAGAACCATAGAATGGATTTAGCTTTTCAGAAAGACTCTGCTACTGCAAGTCTACATACATGTATGTTCAAAACATCAGGCCATTAAAGTAACACGTTGCCTTGGATCGGACTATAAAAAGCGTTTGCACCCGTTTTTTATAAAATGTGTATGGTTGGAAAGATGTTTTAAAAGTAAAATACAATGATCCACACAAGTTTGCCTCGAGTTTGTGTGGTTTTCCTTTTACTGTGCGAACTAACACGGTCGGCCATTTATGGGAGGTAAAAAAAAACACTTGCAATTTCGAGGCATGTTTGTGTGGATCATTGTATTCTACTTTTTCAACATCTTTCTACCAATATGCATTTTATATTAAAAAAAACCCAGTTACAAACGCTTTTCAAAGACTAACTCGACCGATCCAAGGCAATGTGTTCCTTTTACTACTTTTTGTATCGCCATTTTTGCAGTTTGTAAAGGCTAGTTTAATTTTTAACCGTAAGTACATGTACACACACTTTTCTACTGTCAACAGTTGAACACTATTTTATATAAATTTTTCATTTTTTCCATTTTTCATTATATAACACAGTGCCGAGAAGGCAACACATTGCCGAAACATAGCAAAGAATAACCTATATCTGACTCAGTCTAAAAATAAAACACTGACCTAAAAGGTGGGGACCTACTTCTCTACAACATGTAAACTAAGCCAGGTTAAGTTTGCCCAACAACAATTTTACTTCAAGTTCTATAAGCTTGTCTTGTCATCAACTGAAGTATTATCCCTTATCTTAAAGAACCCTTGGTTTGAACAACTGTCAGAATCTTCATCTTAAACCTTACAAGTCATAACCCTTGACCTAGCTAAAATAACAGGTCAGAAATTAATGATCACTCAAACCATTCCTACAAGTGTTTCATGGTGAAGACCTACAAAAGGTCTGTGTTCTTGAGGCATATATCTTAAATAACTGACATACCAGCCAAGCCCATGTCTCAAGCTCTTACAGTCTTGACTTGTAGTCTTAAAGGCACTGCCATCGATTTCACCAAACTCTTCCTAACTGAGGATTAATCTTAGGACTTAGGACAAGTTAATTTCCGTATCCGAAGACATAAGCTGCATTGAACCCATCCTAAGTTAGGACGGGTTCCTTGTCCTAACTCGAACTAGGATTGATCGTAGCGTTTTGTGAAATCGGCTGCAGGACACCTTTGGTAATTGTCAAAGACCAGTATTATCACTTGGTGCATCCCAACATGTGCATATAATAATGAACCTGAGAAAATTTGAGCTCAACTAGTCATTGAAGTTGGGGGAGAAAAATGAAAGAAAACATACCCTTGTTTTACAAATGTGTGTGCTTTCAGATGCCTGAATGAAAGGCTTCAGACCTGAGAAGTCTTTTGTATTATTTCAAATATTTGAGTGCGAAATTACCTCCTTCTCAAAAACTACATGCGTTACTTCAGAGGGAACCCTTTCTCACAGTGTTGAGTACTACCAACAGTTCACCATTGCTCATTACCAAGTAAGTTTTTATTCCAAAACAATTCCAGTAACTACCAAAGTGTCCAGTACCTTTAAGGCTAGATTGAGTGCATTAAGCCTACCTGTTACAAGACACCAGACATACAATCGATTATCTCAAGAAGGTCCAGACTAAAACTTGTAAGACCTGTCCACACTTCAAGACATTCTTGGATTTGAACCTTTAAGTATTGCTGAAGACTCCTCACATTCCTTATGGAACCTGACGATGAGGAGGCAAGACTATAGGATCAACACATTGTAAGCTAAGAAGCTCAACCAAGAAGCTTGTCAGCACCATGCAATGTGATCATTCAGCAATCTACCAATAGGAGAACACAAAACACAAACTGGCTACAACTAACCTACTTACACTAATTTTTAAGTGTAACCTACTTACGCTTTTTTCCCCGGCCACTATCGAGGAATGGAATACCTTACCCTGTAGTGTGATTTCCAACAACTCATTAGATATCTTCAAAGACACTCTCACTTAACACTTTCAAAAATTAAGCCATCCAGATCCCATCCACACAATCCGCAAAAGCTGTGATGTGTCTTCAGACATTTGTTTGCCAGCTCAACTATACAGACACAGATGTACAGGCCTTGAAAATGTCACCCAAAGTAATTGCCGTGGTGCCCTGTGATTTTGCTGTGGTGCCCTGTGATTTTGCTGTGGTGCCCCGTGATTTTGCTGTGGTGCCCTGTGCTTTTGCTGTGGTGCCCTGTGATTTTGCTGTGGTGCCCCGTGATTTTGCTGTGGTGCCCTGTGCTTTTGCTGTGGTGCCCTGTGATTTTGCTGTGGTGCCCTGTGATTTTGCTGTGGTGCCCTGTGATTTTGCTGTGGTGCCCTGTGATTTTGCTGTGGTGCCCTGTGATTTTGCTGTGGTGCCCTGTGATTTTGCTGTGGTGCCCTGTGCTTTTGCTGTGGTGCCCTGTGATTTTGCTGTGGTGCCCTGTGATTTTGCTGTGGTGCCCTGTGCTTTTGCTGTGGTGCCCTGTGATTTTGCTGTGGTGCCCTGTGATTTTGCTGCGGTGCCCTGTGATTTTGCTGTGGTGCCCTTTGCAAAGTTCCAATACAAATTTACATTTTCATCAAAGATGTGCCCTTTACTAGAGGAAGATTGCTCCGCCCCTTCAAGAGTGATAGTTCAAGGCCTAAATGTAGCAAGGAAAATACAATACAAGTATGTCTGCAAGACACAGGTGCAAAAATGGTCGCAAGAAAAATGGGGGTAAATACTTCACACCTCAGAAGATAAAACAATTCGTTTTCACTATATCATAAGTTAGACAAAAGCTTTGGTTGGGATCATATTGACCCATTTTCACAAGACAATCATTTAGCAGGTGTTAGTTGTGAAGTTCTACAAATTGCGCTTCTTGTGGAACAATAAAAACATTGCTGTCCTTTTACACGAGGTACAATTTCACAAACATGGTAAAAATTTAGCAAGGGACCCCCGACCCTGCTATGCTAAATTGCTGTCGTGTGAATAGGGCTTGAAGTTTTCCTACCTCCATGGCTTCGGCATTCACGATGTTTCATTCCTTCTTGGAATCACAACTATCAGATCAAAACCACACACAATGCTAGCCAGCCAAGTCAAGTACCACCCAATCCAAACACTAGAGGGCGACAAATAAACAATGTTGCCCCAGTCCTCCTTACAGATGTCACTTAAAGGTGATGACTTCAACAATAATCGACAAGATGAATAGCAAAAGTCCATTTAACTCTCCACTAAATTAGACCATTAAGTATAAACTCTGTCTAGAGATACTTGAAAGTTTACCTTGCAGTATGCAACAGGTTGTTGGCAAATCAATTTGATTGTTGTTTAAAGGAATTCCTGAGATAACTAGTGAAATAGATCATAGATGCTGCTGCTGATAATGTGTTGGTTGTAGTGTTGACAACCACCTGTTGTTTCAAAACTAGCCATCTCACCAGTGTTGTAGCCACAGTGGGCGGTGCTGGGCAAAGCTGCCTAGGACTCACAATTTTTGCCCAGCACTCTGAGAATACATTATGCCGCCCAACACAGATTTCAGATATTGTCCACTTTGCATTGATCTGAGACGCATGTTTCTAATAATGAGGAGAATCAAGTGCCACAGAGAAAGAACACAATCAAAAGGCCATTCAGCTTATTGCATTCAACTTAAACATGAATAATTTTGTTTGGATCCCCTTGCATCGGTAGACTCCAAACAAAATTTGATTTATTGCCCACCACTATAATTGGTCTAGCTACAACTCTGCATCTCATCTTCCATCCTAGAGTCTCATCTTCCATCCTAGAGTCGGGGTTTACATGCAAGTCGGCAATAACATTTAAATTGTCAATTTTATGATAATTGATTACTGAGTAATGTATGGTGATGGTGACAATGTTCTATAAATAACACATGTTTCACTTTTTAGCTCAAAAGCAAAGTCATCATGAAATGTCACAATCAAACATTTCTAATGACTCCCACCTTACCCTAAATCAAACTGTTCCTGAAGCCTTCATCCATCATGCTAAGAGACTAGACAATCGACCTCCTCCCCCCCCCCAAGATTCTTTGTACCTTGTACTTCTACGTGCCACTATTTCCAGTCTATCCTTGTGTTTTCTTTCATCCAAATGCACTTGATACACAACTTGAAGATAATAAACCTACCCCCACCCCCAACCTTATACTTCTACGTGTCACTATTTCTTGTCAGTCCTTGAAGTTGTATGTTGTAGTAAGTTGTTTTCTTTCATCCAACGACTTGATGAATGAATACAGCAACAATAGGTGACTAAAAGACAAGACAATCTAACTACCCCCATCCCCAACCTTATACTTCTACGTGTCACTATTTCTTGTCAGTCCTTGAAGTTGTATGTTGTAGTAAGTTGTTTTCTTTCATCCAACTACTTGATGAATGAATACAGCAACAATAGGTGACTAAATGACAAGACAATCCACCGACCCCACCCCCTACCTTGTACCTCTACATGTCAGTATTTCCAGTCTATCCTTGTGTTTTCTTTCATCTATTCCACTTGATGAATGAATACAGCTACAGGAGGTGACTTAAAGACAAGACAATCTTACTACCCCCACCCCCTACCTTGTACCTCTACGTGTCAGTATTTCTAGTCCGACCTTGAAGTTGTATGTTGTACAAAGTTGTTTTTTCTTTCATCCAATGCACTTGATGAATGAATACAGCTACAAGAGGTGACTAAAAGACAAGACAATCTAACTACCCCCACCCCCTACCTTGTACCTCTACGTGTCCGTATTTCTAGTCCGACCTTGAAGTTGTATGTTGGAGTTAGTTGTTTTCTTTCATCCATTGCACTTGATGAATGAATACAGCTACAAGAGGTGACTAAAAGACAAAACAATCTAACTACCCCCACCCCCTATCTTGTACCTCTACGTGTCCGTATTTCTAGTCCGACCTTGAAGTTGTATGTTGGAGTTAGTTGTTTTCTTTCATCCATCGCACTTGATGAGTGAATACAGCAACAATAGGCGACTAAAAGACAAGACAATCCACCTACCCCACCCCCTACCTCTACGTGTCAGTATTTCTAGTCAGTCCTTGAAGTTGTATGTTGGAGTAAGTTGTTTTATTTACATCCAACGCACTTGATGAATGAATACGACTACAACAGGCAACTACGAGACAAGACAATCACACCCCCCCCCCTCCCTCCTCAAAAAAAGGTACCTCAACGTGTCAGTATTTCTTGTCCGTCCTTGAAGTTGTATGCTGTAGTAAGTTGTTTTCTTTCATCCAACCCACTTGATGAATGAATACATCTACAAGAGGTGACTCTACTGAACCAAAATACTAGAATCCATGTGATACAGGGATTAACTGAAAGCCAGACTTTTACCCAGAGGCCAGAATACAATACCTTGATGGAATGAATCAAAGTTTAGATGACAGAGGCTGAGGTTGAACATGCAATCATATCCTGAAGCTACTCTAAGTCAGAGAGAAAAAACTCGTTCAAGGTCTGGGTTTCTGTCAATCCCATGTGAAGTCTGAAGTTTGGCAGCCAATTCTATCAGTGGTTAAGGGTCAAACTGCTTTATAAGTCTGTAAACTAATTCAATGTCTGCATATATTGAACCATTTCACCTGACGTCATCATCAGAAAAATCTTGAATGCGCCATACTGGTGGGCAATTTCACTGTGCGTTTTTATATACAACTCTATGCTGTGCGTTATGCAGTGAAGTGCACATTTTAGGCGATGTGGCGTTAATACACGTAAACCTATTTGCCCACCAACATGGTGAGCGTGGCATCAGTCGCAATGTGTGACGCGTGTGCAAGGGGTCAATACTTGGCAAAGTTCTACAGAACAAACTAACTGATGAAACAGGCCTGTATGTTTTGTTTTTTTGAAAGGGAAGGGGCACCAAGGCGTTTTCTCCTTGGTACAGGCATGGAGCTATAAAAAGGACCAGTGAGTGAAACACTTGTGCACTTTAACCAACACCAGGCTTCATTATTCGATTCTGTATTAGAGAACCACTTAGACATTTTCTTCTTGGTAAATGGCTCCCTATGAGGAAATTGTAGATTTCTACTGGCTCCAGAGCATTTCAAGAGCACTAAGGCGATGACCAGGGGGCATTGAGGTTGTCACCTTTGTTACCTCTGTAATGTATCAGGCCTGAATTTAAACTATAATACAAAGGCAGTGGCTGGGTGTTACAACCCAGAAATAAAGGATACATTTTGGATTCTTACCTCAACTAAAGGAATTTTGAAGCAATTTGTAAGTCCAGGGAGTAATCTATCATTAGAGACATCTTTGCCTGTGGCTGACTAATCATGACTGATCGTCTTAAAAGACAGAAACCTTTCTTAAGCCTCTTTCACATGAGAGCAATTTAGCAAGGGTCCCTGGCTAAATTGTAGCATGGTTGTAAAATTTTACAAAATGTACCTCGTGTGAAAGGAAAACAATTTTATTTCTACTGTCCAAGTTCTCTTGCAAAATCTTGTTAAACATTGCTACATTTTACAACCATGCTAAAATTAAGCAAGGGACCCCAGTTAAATTGCTGTCGTGTGAATAGCATTTTACTAACCTACCCTCTCGGTCCATCAGGATCTTAAAGGGTCTGGGTACTTTTTGTAGGACACAAAACACATTTTCCATAGATTTTCATTAAACTCACACAGTTTGAAGATAATGATGGTAGAAAGCTTTCCCTAAAATAATACTTGTTGAAGTGAAAAGTTTTTGAGAAATTAGTTAAACAAGTCACGAAAATACTTTTTGTCTCAGGAGACAAAAATTATTTTATCATGAAAAACATACTTTTGTGATATTGTTTTACTCATTTCTCAAAACCTACAGCACCAGTAAATAATATTTTTAGGTGGGCTTTCTACTTCCATTATCTTCAAAATGTGTAAGTTTAAAGACACTGGACACTACTGGTAATTGTCAAAGACCGGTCTTCTCACTTGGTGTATCCATGGTGTATCTCAACATATGCATAAAATAACAAACCTGTGTAAATTTTTACTCAATTGGTCGTCGAAGTTGCAAGATAATAATGAAAGAAAAAAACAAAATTGTCACAATGTGTGCTTTCAGATGCTTGATTTCGAGACCTCAAATTCTAAATCTGAGGTGTCGAAATCAATGCCGTGGAAAATTACTTCTTTCTCGAAAAACTATGGCACTTCAGAGGGAGCCGTTTCTCACAATGTTTTCTACCACCAACCTCTCCCCATTACTCGTTACCAAGTAAGGTTTTATGCTAGTAATAATTATTTTTAGTAATCACCAATAGTGTCCACTGCCTTTAATGTAAATCTGTGGACATTGTGATTTGTGTTGTAAAAAGTACCCAAAATGCCTAATCTAGAGTGGCATTGCAACAAGGTCAGGAGATGTCAAGGAGTATTTGATGTTTATTCCATGTTTACAATCAATCTCAAGTGGGTTGTAAACAAAAGGTTGATAATTTGGAGGATGATTGATTCTTAAAAATCAACAACAACTTGAACCCTCCTGTTTCTGAAGTGCTCAAGAGACTGTGACTTAAGAACTAAGCTCAAAAAGATTAAGAACTGTCACCGACGTCCTCAATAAAATTATTTTTGATAAACATAATTTAATGAATCTATATACTTTTGTTTCATTTAATTTATTCTAGTTTTAGGCTAAGGTTTATCAGAAAAGCGAAGTCAAACACTGTGCTGCTATGATACTACCAATAAGCCAAATGGAAATAAGACAAGGAAGGAAAGTTCACTTTTAGATTTAGGAGGAAAACTCCAAGGAGTTATTTTAGGGAAAACCCGCACAGTCAGGAAGGGACTAAAACCCCAACCACTGTGCCCCTGATGGGATTCAAACCGGGGTTCAAGAGGTGGAACTGGGAGGCAAGGAAAGTCAACTAGACCACTTTCCTAAGGTTTTATCAGTTTTTTACTTGGTATTTTAATTTCTATTTACCAATAAGAAGTGATTGACATACCTCTAAAGGTTTTCAAAACACTATTTTAATAAAGCAATATCTTCTGCTTAAGCAAATCATCTGGGCCCAGTCTGCCAATCCATCAGACCTTTCTCTATGATCAAACCAGGCAAACTCCAACCACAGTGGAACCCTCATTGAACTACAAACACCTCCATTTTCAGCCTACCACCTGCGCCATATCAATACCTGTCATTCACGCTACACAGCTTAACAACTCAAACTCACACTCAGCCAAAAACCAAACACCTGTTGCTGATTCTACAGAATGGTTTACATGAATGTTCACCCTGGCGATGACAAACAACCTGTAATACCAGTAGTAGGCCTAACCAGTAGACTAGCCCTGTACGCAAAGCGCAATTCAAATAAATAGGAATTCACTTTGATGGAAATGAGCAGAAAATCTTGTTTTCTCACAGGTCTTAGCAGTAATGGTTGAATGCTTTTAAATACACTGCAGCCGATTTCACGAAACGCTAGGATGAATCCTAACTCGAGTTAGGATGAGTAACCCGTCCTAACTTAGGATGGGTTCAATGCGTCCTACGTATTTGAATACGGAACTTTACTCGTCCTAAGTCCTAAGATTAATCCTAAGTTAGGAAGAGTTTGGTGAAATCGATGGCTGGACACCTTAAGACCAATCTTCTCACTTGGTGTATCTCAACATATGCATAAAATAACAAACCAGTGAAAATTTGAAGTTAATTGGTCTTCGAAGTTGCGAGATAATAATGAAAGAAAAAACACCCTCGTCACACAAAGTTGTGTGCTTTCAGATGCTTGATTTTGAGACCTCAGAGGTCTCAAAATCAATTCAAATATTTCAGTGAGAAATTACTTCTTTCTCAAAAACTACATTACTATGTTAGCCAGTTTAAGGTCCAAAACTGTCTGTGCAGAAGATGACCTCTTTTGCGCGAACTTTAGAGGGCGCACTCTACTGCAAATTGCCTGGTACTGGGGTTCTACGCACTGATCCCAATCACACCATCGTAAATCTCTTAATAACAGTCAGAACAATAATATTTACCACAGAGTACATGTGGGTCAATGTAAGGTGTGGAATCTGTAAATCTGCACCTTGGCATCTGAGCATCAACGCTTTCATTTTTGAAAGTTGGAGAACACTTGGCAAACCCAGTGCGGCAGTTTTGCTATACAAGACAATCTATTTACACCTCGAAAATTTCCCTTGTTAAGCAGAGCAACATACTACATAAAGTGTTACATTTGCTACTTAAAAGGGTCTGGGTACTTTTTGTACGACACAAAACACAATGTCCACAGAAAACATTATACTCACACAGTTTGAAGATAATAATGGTAGATACTAGAAAGCTTCCCTTAAAATATTACTAGCTGATGTGCTGCAGTTTTTGAGAAATGAGTAAAAACAAGTCACGAAAATAATTTCCATCTCAGTGAGATGCAAAATATTGCTGCATGTAAAACACATTTTCGTGACATTGTTTTCGAAAACTACAGCACCTCAACAAGTAATATTTAACAAGTAAGCTTTCTACTATCATAATCTTCAAACGGTGTAAGTTTAATGTAAATCTGTGGACATTGTGTTTAGTGTTACAAAAAGTACCCAAATCCTTAAATTAATTAGCATGTAGTGTGCACAAAATCTGTTCAGTCCAAATGTTTTTTTATAAATGCAAAAGATGCTGGTTGAAATCGGTCCCTGGTATGTAATGTACACATCAATGTACTCAAATACCTCCAACTGAGGTCTCTTTTGCCCACCCATGTGTGTTTGTAATGAAGAGGTCATAACCCACTCTGAGCTTCTTAAACCTCAGGATAGAAATACAACTCCTTCTCTAGTGTAATTGTCAATGAGAAATCAGTAGGAGGTTCGGAGATATGGAAGTACCTATTACTAAGTGACTTTGCAGATTTAAGACTCTCGGGAAAATATTCCACTCTTATGTTGGGATTGTTGTTAACTCCCACATAGATTGACCCTGACATTGGGTACCAGTTAACATTGGGTATCAGTTAAACATGCAGTATGAAATCTGGGGCAACTTTGCCAGCTTCCGATAAAGTAAATGAAATTATTGGGAAACTTGAAGGTGTTTTATTTCAATCTATGAGTTTACCATCAGGGAACTTATGAAGTGCTACTGAAGTCTGTTTTTTTTCCCCTGTGTGGTGGGTGTGTTGGGGAGGGGTTGAGCTCTGAACGTTCACACAATAACAAACTCTGATTCATTTATCTGAAATTGTAAGCTTAACTTTTTCAAAATCTGCACAAGTACAGCTTAATATCAATAAAGTCAATATATTTCTTGTCTGTAGATTTAAGTTGCTGGTTATAACATTGCTGGTTATAAAGTTGCTGGTTATAAAGTTGCTGGTTATGAAACCTACCTTCTCCCTATCATCTGCAACATCACAGACCAAGTCATCAACGTCTAGTATCCCATCTTCTCCTTCACTCTTCAGACTTTTGATTCGGACCCAGTAGTCATCAGTCTAAAAAGAAAACAACAAAAAATAAACATTTATTATGTGATCGATTAGACATAGGCCTCCATATAGGCATCCATTCACCAGAGTTGACTGATATTCCTTTAAAATTGGACTCCCATAAATGGCCGACCGTGTAATAGTCAACGAGGTAAAAAGACCACGCAAATTCGAGGCATATTTGTGTGGATCATTGTATTCTACTTTTAAAACAACTTTCTAACCATATGCATTTCATAACAAACGGTTACAAACGCTTTGTATAGACAACTCGCCCGATCCAAGGCAACGTGTCCCTCTAAACTTGGCAGGCCTTGAAGGGGCACAGCAATTTTCCTCTTGTAAGGGGCACCACGGTAAACTATAGTTTATATTAGAACCTTGTAGAGGGCACCACTTCAAAAGCACAGGGTAACACCGCAGTTGCTGTGGATGTCATCATGTGTTGCTTGCCTGTCTACCCCAAGGATCTCTACGTATCCAAACATAGCTGGAGTATTATGTATCCATTCCACACAGACAGTCATTGAGTGAGTGGCTGTATTACAGGATTTCAAGAAGAAGAATGATGTTTCTCTAAACACCCTTCCTGCTCCTAGACCCCTCATCCATCTTAGATATTGTCATCAACACTCCTTATCATTTATCATCTCTTCTAGACCCCTGCCTCTTAACCAGGGTTGTAGATGGTTGTAGCTAGACCTATTTTAGTGGTGGGTAATAAGTCAAAACTTGTTCAAAGTCCACCAAGGACGAGCAGAACAAAAAAGTGCAAATTGCAAGCTTCAGGCAAGATGCCAGGTTTCCAAACTGTTGAGGCAATGCAATCAATTGAATGGCCTTTTGACTGTGTTCTTTTTCTGTGACATAACATGAAGGGTGCGTTCATTTAGCTCCCCTGGGTGGACCCCGGTGTGTGGCAGGTTTTTTTTCCAGGACGAACGTGGGTAATTATCTGCACACGTTCGTCCTGGAAAGAAAAAAAAACGCCACACACCGGGGTCGACCCAGGGAAGCTAAGTGAACGCACCCAATGATACTCCTTATCATTAGCTGTGTCTCAGATCAATGCAAGGTGGACAATATTTTGGTTTATTCTTGGGGAAATCTGTGCTGGGCGGCAACATGTATTTTGCCCCGAATGCCAGTGAGTCCTGAGCAGCACCGCCCACCATTGCTTACAACACTGCTCATGACAGGTTGCCAGTCTATGCACTAGGGGTGGGCCATTCTCCTCTACAGTCTAGGCACTTTATAGGGTGGGCCCTTCTCAATGATTCTTAGTATTAAGTCTAGTAGCTGTGATGTAATTTATTGATTGACAGTTCGGGGTTTAGTCAGTAAAATATGTGTCAGCGCTAAAAGCATTTTCCTAGATGGATGCTACCTGTTCATGACACCTGCACTGGATTGAGATAAACATTCTTTTAACTTTAACGAAATGATTCACAACATAAAATGTTCTCCCTGTTCCTCATGGTAAACAAGAAATAAATGTATAAATAAATAAATAAATGTTATCACTTATGGCTTGCAAAATTACATTCCATCCCAGTAATAAATTCATCAATAATTTAAAGACACTGGACACATTTGGTTATTTGTCAAAGACCAGTCTTCTCACTTGGTTTGTGTTAACATATGCATAAATAAACAAATGTGTAAAAATTTGAGTTCAATTGGTTGTCGAAGTTGCCAGATAATTTTGAAAGAAAAGACACCCTTGTCACACAAAGTTGTGTGCTTTCAGATGCTTGATTTCGAGACCTCAAATTCTAAATCTGAGGTGTCGAAATAAAATTCGTGGAAAAATACTTCTTTCTCGAAAACTATGTTACTTCAGAGGGAGCTGTTTCTCACAATGTTTTCTACCATCAACCTCTCCCCATTACTCGTTACCAAGTACGGTTTTATGTAAATAATTATTTTTAGTAATTACCAATAGTGTCCACTGCCTTTAATGACTGTAGTTCTCTAAGCACATAACCATACCTTAATTTGTCAAAGTTTCAAGCAACAGCAGAAAATCAACACTAAAAATTCTTCCCAAGATTTTTCCTCATAGAGTAAACTTTTAAAAGAACAAACCCAAGCATTTAAAAGTTGTAATCTAAAACCCTGGAAAGAGTTTAGAAGACCATGGAGAAAGAAATGAGAAGACACAGTTACTTCAAAATAACAAGGACCCCCTGTGCCTTCAGCAAGACACCCAAGCAATAAACTTTGGGTAACACCATTGTACCTGCCACCTTATGTAGTTTGACATGTTCCAGTCACACTAAATACTAAATCCAATTACACTGGATAGTGTGCTAGACTGTACAATTATTAGACAAACATTCCTCTACGTATGTCATGTTTTTATAAATATGGATGCAAAAAATAATTAATGGCCTGATGTTTTGACCCTAGCAGTGTCTCTAATGTATTTATAAATAAAAAATAAAAAAAATAAAAAAAGGAATATGACAGTTCAACTATAGACGATGTGACCTATGTTTACATTCAAACCGCCCTCTGTTGACAAAACACTCTATACGTCATGTTTCGCCGGGCACTGAGTTGCGCAGTCACAGTAAGATTGCGTACACTTTCAAGCTGGCTGCCAAAACACAAAGGTTTTGCCCGGCGGTATGCGCGCGAATCATGTTATGGTTTTCGTGTGACGTCAGAGGTCACATCTCTTTAACATGACTTCTAACTAAATACTAACTTAGCCAGCTGAGAATTTTTTAGTAGCACATTTATTTCTATGAATATTTGGTTTGCGGTAACACCATATCTACTTACTGAATAGATATGTTCTTTTGAGAACTTGTCGTGCTATGCTATAGTATAAATTCTTCTAGATTCTGTTATGAAAGTTATAAGCCTAGATTGAAAATATGTAACATTCCAGCACTCCTTTGATAATGGCGATATATGATGGAAAGTTATTGAATTTCAATGTAAAAGAATTTCTCTGATTAAATATAATCACTTCTTTCCATTCCAATAAAGAGGTTTCGCTGATAAACTTGGATAAGTTACATGCACAACTTGGCATATGTCTTATTGATAAATGATAACATTCTTGCGAGAGTGGTTTGGTTTACCACACTATCTAGGGTGTATCAATATACACAAGTATGTTGGCTTTTATTGTCTAGACAATGTATTGAATGATTGATAATCACAGATTGATCCTTTTAGAGTTCTCCCATTGTGTTTGTGAAGAACCCAGCTTCTAATGTGGTTTAAATGTTCTTGCCGATAACAGAAGACGTTGGCTAAATGCCAAACAATGTTCTCAAGGATGCATCCAGGGATCAATTCAAACATCACGTCTTATATTTGAGGACAAAAGAACATGAGAAACCACAAAGTCCCCCATAAATCTGCAACCAATTTCTGAGTTACTCCCTCGTTGATCCTGAGGTGAATCCAGGGGGTTTCAACATTCATCATTTAGAAAGTTAACTTTTTATATCATGAACTCATACCCAAGAGACTGTACTAACAATAGATGAGCGTGTTTACATTGGAATACAATAGGAAAAGATCAACGCCTTGGTGTCACAAAGCCTCACTGCATTGTTGGTTCTGGTCTCACAATAAACAACTTACTGGATGCTAGCTCCGCTCCCACCCAATTCAAGGCATGATATGGGAATGGTTGTATTTTTCACATTTAAGAGCAATTTAGCCAGTGTCCCTTGCTGAATTGTTGCATGGTTGTGAAATTTTGCTAAATGAACCTAGTGTGAACGGACAGCCATTTATTTACTGTCCAAGTTCTCTTGCAAAATCTTGTCAAACATTGCTACATTTTACAACCATGATAAAATTAAGCAAGGGACCCCAGTTAAATTGCTGTCGTGTGAATAGCACTCTAGTCATTTACAGGAAAACAAATAAAAACCCATTTAGTATTTAACTTATTGTGCCATTTGTAATAAAAACAGAAATTTGTTTATTGTAATATTTAACAAGTGGTTTTTATCTTTATGCCTAATAAGTAGTTGCTGTTTTTTATATATTTTTGTGAAGTGCTTTGAGGCCTTTCATAAGACGCTACATGTACGTATGTAATGTTATTATTATAGTAGTAGTATTTATGTACTGCAGACCCTACCTCCATCGTTGTATACATTAACAAAATATAATGAACAGAACCATTACTTTATGTGAATCTACACCATATGGCAAGATACAAGGCTATTTTTCACCTTTTAGCAACAGCCAGGAAAAAGAGGCCAAATGACGTCAACCAAACAGAATTGTAAACGCTTCCACAATAATGTCATTTTATAGCTTTTATTTAAATAACGTTGTGCTGTGGCGTGATGACAAATAATGGGAGTTGTGTGGGAGACAATATGAAAACATCTGGTTTGTATATTGAAAAATATTGAAGTAGACACAAAGTCAACTTACAGATTAAAGGCAGTGGACACTATTGCTAATTACTCAAAATAGTTATTAGCATAAAACCTTACTTGGTAACCGGTATTGGGGAGCTGTTGATAACATAAAACCTTGTGAGAAACGGCTTCCTCTGAAGTAACGTAGTTTTCGAGAAAGAAGTAATTTTCCACGAATTTGATTCTGAGACCTCAGAATTAGATTTTGAGGTCTCGATATCAAGCATCTGAAAGCATACAACTTCATGTGACGAGGGTGTTTTTTCTTTCATTATTATCTCGCAACTTCGAAGACCAATTAAGCTCAAATTTTCACAGGTTTGTTATTTTGCCCATTTGTTGAGATACACCAAGTGAGAAGACTGGTCTTTGACAATTACCAATAGTGTCCAGTGTCTTTAACACAATTGTTATTGAAAAAAAAAAATGGTTTTAATAATGAAATGAAACTCATGACAACTGTGAAACCGATACATGTATCAGAACGTGTAATGTAATGTGCGTGTAGGAAATACATACGTGTAGATCGTAATGTATACAGTAGATGAAGCATGCAGGTATTCAGTTATGCTCAGTTTTATATGAAGTCATGACGGGGGAAAAAAGCGAGTCTTTCTTGAATACATGTTTGTCGAAACTGAATGGAAACCAAAACATTTAAAGTGACTGACTGACTCACAGTTCTAACCAATGTCAGTTTGATCATGGTTTGATGAATACATTATTAATAAGTACACAGGATAGGAGAGAAGTGAACAATTCAATAAACTACTTTTGTTCCTCATTCCCTTTAAACTGTATTGAATAAAAAATAAAACAAACTGCGACATACATGTGGACTGGAATGTTTCTATGTCCTTCAGTAACAGTATCACAATGGCCTTAAGTTTTAAAAGAATGTTCTACTTAGGGTTAACATACCTGAGATTCCATGTTAGTTAAGGCCGTTTCTTGAACATTCAGCACATGTAAAGCTCAACTCTAGAAATCAGGATCGAAGAGTGTGAAAAGAAAGCACTCTCACATTGCCAAGACAAAAATGATCTGCACTTGTGAAGCTACAGCCAGCAAATGAGCAATGACAGACGAGGCTTCTACCATAACATTCCAACTAGGGTCATGTCACCAGCCACAAAACAATCAGCTCAAATTCAAACCACATGGTTAAAGAGACAAAGCAGCAATATTCAGTCCCTAGTTAGCGAAGATTTAGGGCCAAGAGTGGATCCCTGTGGAACCCTAATATAAACTATACAAGTTTCGTATTATCTCACTCCCTCCTCAAAGAATATGTTGACATCAATCAGTTTCATTGTGCAATGTGCACATTGTCAACCTCTGGAATATTAGTCAACGGCAACAACAGATCATTTTTACTTGCGATTTCATTTCTTTGGCACAAATTGTATCTTGCAATGAAACCCTGAACATTAAGTACTGAACATCAAAGAATTAACTCCCTTCCTTCAAAGAACAACAAAATTCCACCCCTTGAACTAAATCATAAATGTTGGGTTTCCAGATATCTTCCCCCTCAAAGATCCCAGGGCTAAGAACGGATCCCTGTGGAACCCCAACATAAATGATACCAGTTGCCATCCCCAATCCAAAAGCACAAGCTCCGCCTATTGATCCAAATTTAAATACCTCTGAGATTTCAGGGCACCAGTTTGTAATGGACCCATCAACATCTAGTTATCTTTTAATAGTTTACCATTGATCTCAGCCATCCCAGGTGTACATCTTAAAGACCTTAAAGACTCCCAGTCCACAATCAAGCAACAAATCAAGGATGAGATGTAATCAAAATGTCCCTGAAACAATGGCAACAATGTGTTTTAATTGAGCAGAATGATGAAGGGGCTGGAAGGCCAGTCAGCATGTGGGATGTGGTAAATAAGGGATGTAAGAAGCCTTTGACTCTAGGCTGGTGGCTTGAGACTTCCGATCAAGACAGCTGTTGAGAGTCTTGAGTTCAAAGACCAATCCAGAGGATCTAGGACTAGTGGATGTTGGCATACAGGTTGTCTCTTGTGATTAGGATGTGAACAAGCTTTTCCTCATGGTTAGAGCATGCAACACATATCCACCTGAGCCCAATTTCATAAAGCCAGTTACAGGCCTGTATGCTTCGTTTTTAAGAGGGCAAGCACACCCCCAAACAATGCTTTAAAGGCCGTGGACACTATTGGTAATTGTCAAAGACCATTCTTCTCACTTGCTGTATCTCAACATATGCACAAAATAACAAACCTGGGAAAATTTTAAACAGTTGGTCACTGAAGTTGCGAGATAATAATAAAAATAGAAGAAAAAAAAACCTTGTCACACGAAGTTGTGTGTTTTCAGATGCTTGAATTCGAGACCTCAAAATCTATTTCTGAGGTCTAAAAATCAAATTCAAATATTTAAGTTGAAAATTACTTCTTTCTCAAAATCTACGATACTTCAGAGGAAGTCACTTCTCACAATGTTTTATACTATCAACCTCTCCCCATTACTCGTTACCAAGTAAGTTTTTATGCTAACAATTATTTTGAGTAATTACCAATAGTGTCCACTGCCTTTAAAGGCAGTGGACACTTTTGGTAATTACTCAAAATAATTGTTAACATAAAACAGTCTTGTTGAGGGGCTACAAGAAATAAGTAAGATAAAAATAGCTCCGGGGATTTGATATTCCTCTGAAAACCGTTTAGATCGTAGGATGGAGGGAAACATGCACCAGTGAAGGAGTTCCAAAGAGATGCAGTACAAGGATTCAAGTTGTTGAAATGGCTCTTGTTCTACATGTACATAGGCTACATACAGAAGGCCTACATCTTATCCTCAACAAAGAGTATGGGTGAGAAGAAGCAAAAATAAAACCTAGTTTCATGCTCGAATGCCTGAAGTTACTAAAAGGCGTCGCATTGATAATAAAATACAACACTGTAGAATTCTGTACCCACTGATTCTATATCCCAAAGGCCCTTTTAATTTCAAGCTGTTGATAGTATTGTAGGCCATACTATTTAAGAAACAATGTGATTACACAGTGTAGAAAGACATATCGGACACACAATTTATAACTTTGTGAATGGCTAAAAAACAAAGAGTCCAATGGATGCATCTGACATGCAAAACTGCAACCATTGCCCCAGAACAACTCCCGAGTGTTAAAAATGACAGTTGAAGAAGGACATCCAGCTGTCAATGGTACAGGTAAATGTCAAAGGATTGAATTATGTCTGCATTGCAAAGAGTCTACTCTACATCACACAATAATGCAGGACCAAGTGCATACACGCAATGAAAGTTCATTGAAAGGTTTTACATAGTTCTTGTTATTGTAGACTGCAATATTAAAATGATCAGTTGTGCGTTGATGAATAATGTGTGAAAGTAATTAAGGATGGATTTAACTCACAGCACAGGCTGTTTGATTTCAGGCTCGTCTATGTGGTACAGTGTATGCTTATTATGTTGTACCATTTTCAACACTTCTGAAACATAACTGTAGCTCGAGAAAGAAAAGAAACCATTTGTGTTTTATTTTTATTATTTCTTAGCTTTATTTCTTGACTCTAACCATGCTTTAACACAAACAGTCCATGAGACAGCTGTTTAATATTGGAAAATTTTCATGTAGTATAAAATGAAAAAACTCAGGCCATTTGCTTTTATGTTTTAAAGGCACTGGACACTATTGGTATTACTTAAAATTATTGTTAGCAGAAAAACTTACTCGTTAAAGAGCAATGGAGAGCTGTTGATAGTATAAAACATTGTGAGAAACGGCTCCCTCTTTCAGTGACGCAGTTTTTGAGAACAAAGTAATTTCTCACTAAGATAATATTTGAATTGAATAAGAGACCTCAGCTGAGGTCTTGAATTCAAAGAATCTGAAAGCACACAACTTCGTGCGACAAGGGTGGTTTTTCTTCCATTATAATCTTGCAACTTTGATGACCAATTGAGTCCATATTTTCTAAGGTTGTTTTATTTTATGTTGAGATACACCAAGTGAGAATGCTGGTCTTCCACAATTACCAAAGGTGTCCAGGGGTCGATTTCACAAAGAGTTAGGACTAGTCCTAACTTAGGACTATTCTTAAGAGATATCAGAAACATACAGCTAGTCCTAAGTTAGGACTACTAACTCGTCCTAACTCAAGATAAGACTAGTCCTAACTCTTTGTGAAACCCACCCCAGGGCCTTTAAGGCCCTGAATAAAACATTAAATAACTATTTCACACTGTAGGTGGTCTTACTACATGTACCCCTACCCCCCCCCCCCCCCCCGCCCATCCCCCACCTCTAGAAAGCTTATTTATCTGGAGCCATGTGGCTTGTATTTATGGTCCCAGAAATCCTGTAATGACCATAAACAGCATCTTGAAGGTAAGAACTGTTTCTCTTTTTTAATTAAGGGTGTGACATTTTGTAAACAGAAATTGGACATGTGCAGGCCTTGAAACAAGTGAAATAAAAGGCACTCACATCATGGGGCCATGTCCTTTTGCTGTGGGGCCCTCTGCAAGGTTCCGATACAAACTTACATTGTCCTCACTGAGGTGCCCCTTACCACAGGAAAATTGCTGTGCCCCTTAAAGACACTGGACACTAGTGGTAATTGTCAAAGACCAGTCTCCTCGCTTGGTGTATCTCAACATTCTTATAGAGACATTGGACACTATTGGTAAATGTCAAAGACCAGTCCTCTCACTTGGTGTATCTCAACATATGCATAAATTAAAAAACCTGTGAAAATTTGGGCTCAATTGTTCGTCGAAGTTGCGAGATAATAATGAAAGAAAAAAACACCTTGTCACACAAGTTGTGTGCTTTCAGAAGCGTGATTTCCAGACCTCAAATTCTAAATCTGAGGTCTCGAAATCAAATACACGGAAAATTCCTTCTTTCTCGAAAACTACGTCACTTCAGAGGGAGCCGTTTCTCACAATGGAGCCGTTTCTCACAATCAACCTCTCCCCATTACTCGTTACCAAGTAAGGTTTTGTGATTATAATTATTTTGAGTAATAACCAATGGTGTCCACTGCCTTCAAAGAGCGAAGTTCAAGGCCTGGATTCGCCACAGTTTTCTAGTCTAACAATCTTTACTTGTCCAAGCATTTTTGGAAAGGAAGAAAACCGATGCCTTTATTTTCAGTCACTTGTCCTTGTTCAGGGACCCTTGTGATTCAGTCCTCAAATAACTGGGCTAACACTACTTTGTTTTTGAGTAGTTTGATTGTCAAGAATAGTAGAATACTACCTTGATTTCATGTCAGCCACTAATTTATTACTCTAAATTTAACACGTTGTTAAACTTTGTAAAAAGTGATGATTGTGCAGCCTTACTGTTGAAACAAGTTATGGGAAGGCTTCGACAGTTCACCATAAATTCAAATCATAAATCAGAAGAAATGAAACATTTACAAATTACAAGGCTCCTGAAGGACCTTACAATTGACAATGACCTAGGGTCAGTGACCTCTAAGGTCAAACTGGCAGATATTTTACGTACGGTTGCTCTGCGGAGTTTTTAATGTTCATTGGCATTTTACAGTTGGGGACAAGCCTTATTGATAGGCTGTCTCATAAATGAACGGTAATATTCAGAATATTTTAAAGTGCGGATAATTATCGCGTTTTAAAACCATTCTTTCAATCATACTTTCAATCATGGATTTAATACAATTGGCCTGCATATATTGTACAAAACAAGTTTTCTACTTTGTTGTACCACAGAGCAAGGTTGTACCATGTGTTGTGTAACGCATGTAAAAGAACCCAGTGCACTTATCGAAAAGAGAAGGGGTTCGCCCAGGTGTTCCTGGCTGTGGCTGCTATATGCGCCGTAGCACCTAATTGTAAACCCTTACAAGGTGCTAAATAATTGGGTTTCAGAATCCATCACTGCAATAACCTATCTTTCTGAAAGTTTGTATATACTCAGCAAATGTTAAAGTACGTTAGTGGTTTTTCAATCATGTAGTTTCACGTAACAAAAACAAAAAATTTAGACAGACAGATTTAGTATAGAAAGTCAGTGGAAATGCTGTTCCTGTTTACCGTTGCTGTGACTGGTTAGCCAAGGTATTTGCTAAGCAGAATTGTTTGCTTAGCAGCTTTATGACATTGAGCTCTGAATGTTAAAGTATGCCACTAGTTTTTCAATCATGCAGTTTCATTAAAACCTTCAGACAGATTGAGTAGGTAGTCAAGGGAAATCCAGTTCTTATTCCTGTTTAGTCTCCCTCGATGGTTCTACCAACGAGACATTTCAGGATGGGGGATTTAAATATTTTGGCTAAGGCCAACAACTGATGACAGGTGGTTTACAGAATCAGATCGTTCTGGATTATATGAAAGTGTGCTTAAAGGAACACGTTGCCTTGGATCGGTCGAGTTGGTCTTTGAAAAGCGTTTGTAACCGTTTTTTATAAAATGCATATGGGTAGAAAGATGTTGTAAAAGTAGAATACAATGATCCACACAAACATGCCTCGAAATTGCGTGGTTTTCCTTTTACCTCGTCGACTAACACGTCGGCCTTTTATGGGGGTCAAAATTTTAAAAATGTATGTTTGTAAAGGTGTATTATCAGTCACCAACCATACCTTAGTTTCTTTGTAAGTGTGACCATGTTAAAGTTTTTCTATCCCAGCAGGGTATGCTTCGTTTTTGAAAGGACAAGAGGCATTTTCTCCTCGGTAAGGGGCATCCTATCGAGGAAATTGAAAAATTCTACTGTGTAAGCATTTGAAAGGCACCGAGGCAATTCCAAGGGGCATGGCAGCAACTTCGCTGCCTGCCTTTGCTGCCTCCATGAACTATAAGGTCTGCTACCCCCTACATATAGAAACATTTGTTATTACATTTGATACCTTTGAGCTATTTGATGTCAGGCATTTTCAATGATGTGTGAAATATCAATTAGAGCAGATCCATACAAAGGGCACAACAGCAATCGCTGTGGGTGCCCTGTGTTAAAGGCATGGGGGTCGATTTCACAAAGAGTTAGGACTCTAGGAGATATACAAATTGCATGGATAGTCCTAAGTTAGGACGAGTAACTGGTCCTAACTCGAGATAAGACTAGTCCTAACTGAACTCTTTGTGAAATCCACCCCTGGACACCTTTGGTAATTGTCACTTTATGTATCTCAACATAATGCATTTATAAAATAACAACTGTGAACATTTTGACCCAATTGGTCATTGAAGTTGCAAGAGACTAACAATGAAAGAAAAGACACCCTTGTTGGTTTTCAGATGCCTGAGAATGGCTTCAGGCCTGAAGTCTTTTAAAAATATTTGAGTGAAAAATTACCTCCTCAAAAACTACATTATTTCAGAGGGAACTGTTTCTCACACTGTTGTGTACTATTAAAAGCTCTTCATTGCTCGCTACCAAGTAATTTGTTTATGCTAACAATTATTTAGAGTAATTACCAATGATGTCCAGTGCCTTGAATTTAAGGCCTGCTCACATCACATAGCTTTATTATTGAATTCATGAATCTGTTTGTGATCCAGAATTCCATTCTTATCTTTCCAACATTCCTTGAAAATACCTCCCTGGTGTACGGTGTATAATTAACATTCAATATTGATACATAAGGGTTGGTCTCAACAATGTAAATAAATCAACAATGTACTGTAATCAATAGATTGTTAATTAATGTATCATCACACCCTGTATTTGTCACTTTGTGGTTTAGAACCAAATGGTTTCCACCCTTGGACTGATAATTGTTTATTTTAGAAATTAGAGAAATAATTAGTTACTGGAAAGGGCAGCGTAAACAAAAAGGTCAGACATGGGGCTTGTAATGATGCCTCTTCTGTGAAGGCTTAAAGTCACCTGGAAATAGATTTTTTTTCTTTCAAACATAAGAGTATACTGCTTACAAACAATAAAACAATTTTTTTAGTAATTGTTTGGCACGATTTATATGTTTAAAAACTATATAAAGTTGTTTGGGGGGCTGACTCCGCCTACCCCTTTTGTGACGTCAATCGAGGCAGATTTTGCCTGCAATGCGTATAGTAAACACACGTGCAAAGTACATGTACGTCCAAGTCGTGAGTTGGTACATTTCAAAAGGTGTTTTTCTGCATTCAGCAGCAATACACCTGGTCGGCATTGCCGGAAAAAAACAAAAAAACAAATTTTTTTTAAAACGTACAAACTCACGACTTGGTCCGTACATGTACTTTGCAATTGTGTTTACTCTACGCATTACAAACAAAGTTTGCCACGATTGACGTCACGAACAGCGCCCTCTCGGGTCGGGGTCTACTCTTAAATTTGTAAATAACATAAGAACTGATTTTTTTAAACCTTAGTTAACTGTTTATTCACATTCCACTCATCAAAACACATATATTAGTGACAAAAGCTTTATTTTGAAAAAATACCACTTCCAGGTGACTTTAAAAAAAATGGTTTGAACAAACAGTTAATTAAAGGCACTGGACATTGTTGGTAATTACTCAAAATAATTGTGTGTGAAACGGCTCCCTCTTAGTAGCGTAGTTTTCGAGTAAGAAGTAACTTTCCACGAATTTGATTTTGAGACCTCAGAGTAGATTTTGAGGTCCCGATATCAAGCATCTTAAAAGACACAACTTCGTATGACAAGGGTGACCACTTCGACGATCAATCAAGTTCAAATTTTCACAGGTTTGTTATTTTATGCATATATGTGGAGATACACCAAGTGAGAAGGCTGGTCTTTGACAATTATCAAAGGTGTCCAGTGTCTCTAAACCACATCTAGGAAGAAACTGATGTCAAGAAGATTGTTCTCATAAAATTTATACTCTCACCATGGAGGAGACAGAACTCTTCATCCATGCTCTGATTTTGCTCCATTTTTGGTGATAACTCTCAGTGTCAGTCTCATAAACAATAAATTCAATCTGGTTCAGGTATTTTAAGAAAATTAATAAAAAAATGTATTTTCATTTCAGACAGATGTTGCTTTTAGTTTTTAAATTATTTACATCAAATTTTTCTTCTTCATACTATTGCAAAAAAACAGGCAGTCCGCAATAATACCTGCACATTGTAAATGTAAATATTTATCCTCATAAATTTCGATCTCATGCTGCAATATAAACATCTGAAAGCACCAGCAAAACCCAAAGACAACCCGGATGACCTCTGACCTTGGATGACCTCATAGCTAGCTTCTAGTGATGGATTCAGCAGTACTGAGCAAAGAGCATGATTGATTAAAGGAAAAGGGAGGGTCGGGTGGTTTGATTACTTGAGCACATGAAAGGTCTTACAACCTCTAATGTAAGAAAAGAAACCAACCATCTTCGATCAAATGAATGTAAAAAAAGAAACAACCATCTTCAATCAAAAGTCTCCACCGTTGAAATACTCAATGATAAGATGTCTAGTAAGACTTCTTTCTTGTCTTATTATAGTCTAATAAAAATCTTGCGTATCACAAACCTGTGTGCAAGCCTACAGTTAATCAATATCCTCAGATGACAAAGACTTCCTCATAAAAGCAAACCGCTTCTTCCCTAGACTTGTGGACAAGTCGTAAATATCTGTCGCAGTGAAAGTGAAACAGCTAGTAAGAGTTCTTTCTTGTCTTATTATAGTCTAATTAAAATTGTTCATATCACAAACCTGTATGCAAGACTACAGTTAATCAATATCCAGAGGTGATAAAGACTTCCTAATAAGGCAAACCACTCCTTCCCTAGACTTGTGGACAAGTCGTTAAAGTGCTGTTGCATTGATAGCGAACGAGCTCTCTCGCAACTATCTTGCAAGACTTCTTCCTCGTTCAAAGACTACCGCTCTTATGAAAACACAGGATTACAGTAAAAAACCATTATCTGGTTCTTAAAGACACTGGACACTATTGATATTAACTATCAAAGACCAGTCTTCTCACTTAGTGTATCTCAACTAAATGCATAAAATAACAAACCTGTGAAAATTTGAGCTCAATTGGTAGTCGAAGTTGCGAGATAATAATGAAAGAAAAAACACCCTTGTCACACAAAGTTGTGGGCTTTCAAATGCTTGATTTCGAGACCTCAAATTCTAAATCTGAGACCTCGAAATCAAATTCATTCAAAATTACTTCTTTCTCGAAACTACGTTACTTCAGAGGGAGCCGTTTCTCACAATGTTTTATACTATCAACCTCTCCCCATTACTCGTAACTAAGTAATGTTTTATGCTTACTATTATTTTGAGTAATTACCAAAAGTATCCACTGCCTTTAATATTGCATTATGCAATTAAAAAGCCCACTAAATTGTTTTACATAAACCCCTTATAAATATTTAAAACTGCACAGGAATTAAATTACTGACATAGTTGACTAACGAGAAAGGACAGAATGGACAATTACTGAGGTCATTGCTACAAAACTATTAAAAAGAGCAGATGTGTATAACACTATGGGATTGCAAATTGCTTATTTTAGTCGCCCTCTTCAATAAACAAAAAGGCTGGACAGGTTTTTTGCTTCCTTCTCATAATATTTTACTAAGTATTGTAAAGAACAGGAAGTGATTAAACGCCAACTGCATCCTGAATTACTTCTTGTTTCCTGGTGTAGCTCTAGCATAGAGGCTTAGAGGGCTTATTATGCAGGACACACAGCAAACCATTTCAACTGATGTGAATTTAAGCATTCACATCAACTGCCCTATCAGGCCTTCAGTTAACCCCGAGCACCAGGGCCCAATTTCATGGCTCTGCTTACAGTAAGCACAGAATCGGTGCTTACGGAAGCAGGGAATTCTGTGCTATCGGCAAGCGTATTTAACGGGTTAGCGGCGAATTTTGGCTTCTGCAGGTGCGTACTCCCCGTTACTAGGTATTCTAGGCTTACAAGGCTAGCGCAGAAATTCGGCGCTTGCACGTAAGCGTGGAATCGTGATCGTAAGCGCAGAAATCGGCGGTAAGCAGAGCCATGAAATTGGGCCCAGCATTGCTGAGCCCCCATTGCTGTGGTGCACAGCCAGGTGCTTTTGCTTAGGTGCCCTTTGCAAAAATCAAATATAACTTGACATTTTCCTAAAGGATGTCCCTTAAGGCTCACCAGAGGAAAACTGCAGTGCCCCTTGTTGAGCGTTCAAAGTTAAAGTCCAGGGATATTAAAACAAAATTTTTTTTTTTGCTTGGACCAAATTGAGACTTCTCCAGGTATGCAACTGCCCGTAAAAAAAAAGAGAGGAAAATCTTCAAAGGCAAAACACAAGTGCGGAGCGAGGCAGCCGAAACGCCACGGGACATGAGACCCACAATGGTACCCTAGAAAATGTTGAGGTTTATTATGTTTTTTAAATTTATATTTGAATGTCATTCTTTTTTAAACGCGGAATTCCGCGGAAGAGTTGCATGCCTGTTTCTCTCCAGATCCTTTCTCTTCTTAATGCCCATACAATATTGATTCATATTCTTGAACAAATTGTAAAGTAGTCTACACCAAGATATCAAATAATAAACCACAAGGAAAAACTGACTGGGTAAATTTTGAATGATTTGGGTTTGAACTAAAGACAAATTTACTTGGGAGGGGCTTGAACACACGAGGTCTGGTTTAACGTGTCGGCGCTCTACCAACTGAGCTATCTATAATCTAATGTAGTAATACTACATGTAGTAGCCCTATGTTGGCGGCCCTTATAGTCTAGACCAAGTAAGAAATAATACATAATTAGAGCAGTAGTTTGACTGTGACCCACGTACAACTTTGACGTTCCCAGCCCAGTGAAGGCAAACACAGCAGGTGCATTCTATAGATTTGTTCCAATATCCATTGATTCAAATAACAAAGAAACATTCAATTCTAATCTCGCCAACCCAACGCAAACACAAAAGAATATTGTGCTCATTTTCATAAACCGCACTAACTCAACAAAAACAAAACAATGCAAGGTCAGTTGGCAAGTCCAATTCTAAAAACCCTGGTTGAAAAATAACTACGTTGTCTACTACTTGTATAACTGTGTCGGCTCATCGTTTCAAGAAACAAACTTTTAAGTATTCTAATAATATATATAATGTACAGTAAATGTCAATTTCCTAACATCGTTTTGTATGGTACTTAGCCATTTCATTATTAGCATTTACAGAGAGTATCAGTTTCATACAGCCAGCTGTGTAATAACAGGAAACCACTACGGTACGTGAGTCAAATCAAACCATGAAACCAATACAGAAAGGACCACTATGGTCTAACCTACACGTACACGGATAGTAATATTATAGTTCCATGGTAATTATCTACATCCAACATTATTGAAATGGAGATGAGATGAAATAAAATGCTGGTCCTACCCTGATAAGTGGCAACCCTGGGAATGGCTACCAGTAGGAATATAAACTTAAAGGTTTTTAAAAACACATTTAATCTTTAGTCTTAAAAAAAACAGGTAGTTTTGAATAAGACAGGACTAAGCAACAGTCTCAACCATCATATATTCAAGGTTTCTCAAGAATCTGAAAAACATTGCCTCAAATTAATCCACAGCACCAACAGCATTGCTGTAGACCTAATATCAATACTCAGTATGCCTGCTGTAGGAAATGAATGAGCGCATGCTGGTCTAGCTACATGTAGCACTCAAGTTAAGTCGCTAGCTAGACCAGTATGCACCTATTACAACAGTTAACACGGGGCAATTGGTTTTTGAAAAAGGGCTTTGGTGCCTTGTAGTGGTGCCCTTTGCAAAGTTCCAATACAAATTACATTTTCCTCACAGAGTACCCCTTACCAGAAAAAAAATTTGCTGCGCCCCTTCAAGAACGAAACTCAAGGTCTGTATGAATGATGATGCTTTGACAACGGAACCTCTCAATATTGCATCATCAATTAATTTGCAACACTGAAGGACAAATGACTTGGCACATGTCTCAAGCTCATGGTGAGATCACATCATACGCCCAGTAACCACAGATGGTAAACTAGCCTCTTCTCGTACACAACGTAGGGAGGAAGATGTAAGATGTTGAATGTTAATAAGTCATCTTCGGTTGGATGACTCATGATATGGGATGGGACACACCCTGGGGATGGTGCAATGCTTGGTTGATCATCGACCAAAAGGTGTAGCAAGTAATTGGAAAGCTGCTTATAGTATTCAGGAACCCTGTTGTTACATGTTTAAGATGTGTGAACAATTTGACATTCACAACTTCATCCTAGAAGGCCCAAGACATGAAATGTGTCTTGCCTTGCAAATTACTCAGTTGATGTACTTTTTGTGTGTGTGTGTGTGTGTGTTGTTTCTTTATTGTGTGCATTAAGTACAAATCTTTACAAAATATCAAGAGACATGAAATGTGTCTTGCCTTGCAAATTACTCAGTTGATGTACTTTTTGTGTGTGTGTGTGTGTGTGTTGTTTCTTTATTGTGTGCATTAAGTACAAATCTTTACAAAATATCAAGATCAGCCTTTATGTGTTTTATCATTTTTAAAACAGATAAAATATGTTTGAGTACACATGGATTTTAATTGCGTTCACTGGTACACCTATGGAGGAATGCAATTTATGGTAAACCAACAATGACTGTTTTTTAGTGTTCACTACACTAGTTCAGATTTATGTACACTCGAGCCTACACAATTATGTGTAGTGCCACATGTACAGTTGCTGTACAATGGACCATCGACTAACAAGCTCTGCATACTTTGTAGTGAACACCAATAATGACCTCACATAACCTTGGTGACTTTGTTTACAAAAATTCCTAAGAATAATTCTTTATGTTTACATTTCTTTGTTGTCGATGTTCTGAGACAAACTGTAAAAGTGTGGGAAAAAACACAGTTGATGCAGAATGCTGTTTAGTCTGGAACAAGCATTTACCCCAACCAACCATGGTTTAAGATTTTGAACAATTCAAAACAAGGAATGTCTACTTTTCTTTCATTCAAGTATTCACACTTGCTTGCAGCCTGTTTGGTTTTAAGTAAAATCTTTCACAACTAATAATATCTGCACAGTCCTTTGGTTTAATTGAATGATTAGTTTCCAAATTCTGGGCCCAATTTTGTAGAGCTGCTTTAAATGTCCCTGCTTAGCAATATTGAGTAGGATGCCAGTCAAAAAATTGTACATATGTGACATTGTACTTTGGCTGGTAACCTTGTTCTAGTTAGCATCATTTTGTTTTGCTTAGCTTCAAGTATGCTTTCAGCAGCTCTATAAAAAAGGGCCCTGTGCCAATTTCATAGAGCTGCTAGCACAAAAAGTACAACTTGTGACTGGTATACTGCTGGTATACTGCTCATTTCTGCTTAGCAGACAACTGTTCAGCAATATTATCTGCTTTAAAAACAGCTCTATTAAATTAGGCCCTGGTTTTACCATGTTGGATATGTTCTAGCAGTGAAAACCTGGTACAACTAGCCTATTTGTACATTATTTACCTTAAGTTTCTATAACATGTACATACTCAGAAATAACAGGAAAGCTAAAAAATTACCTAAATGCTTGACGGTGTTTGTGCATCCAGCAGACAGGATTTAATAAAATTCTTATTCCTGCCGAGAGCTATTTCATGAAGAGAGATTTCTCCAAAGTTAATCCTTCCACTGAACTGTGAACACTGCTCAAGCAGAACCTACTCCTTATTATTTTTGTGTTCCCAACTAAAAAAATATCAGACACATGTGTTACATGTACCATGCAAAATGTAATTAAAAAGTACACCAATGGTGGAGGTTGTACTCATTTGGTTTATTAAGTTGAAGCTCAATAGTGCATAAAATGACACCAGTGGATTTAGCAGGGCCCAATTTCATGGCTCTGCTTACCGTTCAATTCTGCGCTTGTGATCGTCATTCTTCGCTTACAGGGCGAGCGCCAAGTTTCATGCCAGCTTGGTATATGAGTTAAGAATGCCTAGTAATAATGTGGACTACGCACGCAAAGGCAAAAATTGAAGCAAACTCGCGAAATACGCTTCAATGCAGAATTCCCTGCTTCTGTAAGAGCTTGCCTCAACTTCATGGATCTGCTTACTGGAAGCACAGAATCGGCACTTACGGAAGCAGGGAATTCTGTGCTTACTGCAAGCGTATTTCATGGGTTAGCGATGAATTTTGGCTTCTGCGCGTGCGTACTCAACGTTACTAGGCATTCTACTATTGCCCGTAAGCGGGGAATCGTGATCGTAAGCGCGGAATTCGGCGGTAAGTAGAGCCATGAAATTGGGCCCAGATTGTTTGCTTACACCACGGCCCGGTGAGCAGAGCCATGAAATTAGGACCAGATGTGGGAAAAGAAAATGTACTAAGGCTGTTCAACGTACTGTAGGCCTATGTTACTACAATAGGAAATTTCCCTTTCAGAGTAAAATTTTCTGCCAAATTGTAAGCCAATCGCTGTTAAATTTGAGTGAAATTGGCTCCAGATTAAGGAATAATGTAGACTTTGCTTGTTAATAGATCCACTTAGCCTGATGTCACAAGGGAGTTATAGTCTAGTCTGAATGTGGAAACAAACAACCTCTGTTCTAATCAACCATACTCACAGCTTAACTTTGACCCCTGGTCAATGCATAATTGACTCACATCAACTTGTTGGTCTGTACAATTTCTTGTTAACTTTTGTTTGCAGTATAAAAACTAATGAGAAAACTTTGTCATTAGGTTGGCAAAGAAATGAAGACTAGACCTATTGGGCCCTACACACTCATAGGTTCGTTAACGTTTTTATAGTCCAAATGCTCTCTAAAACGCAACTGTGAAACCTTCAGGACCAACTTGGTTCCAACTCCCAACCATATTGCGCTCTGAATTTTTGTATTATAAGCTAGAATTTAAAAAAAATCAGATTTTATTTCATTGACAAATAAAGTCTTTGATTGAGCTATTTTTGTTTTTCATACGTGTGTATGTGCAAAGCCATGACTAGCACAGTCTACTGAAAGTTACAGGGTAGGTTACAACTTTAAATAGAGTATCTTTTGAACTTTTGTAGACAGTCCTAGGGGCTTGCTGAATCTCCAAAATTTGACAAAACATTTTAGGAATTCCGGATGGAAATTGGAAACAGTTACTGCAAAATTGACTCAGTCACCAAATGACTTCACAGTATTAAGGTCAATCCAGATTACTATGAGGTTCATTCCGCTATCGCTTCGTTGAGACGACAGAACGAACCTCTCATAATCATAGTTCTAGGAGTAAATCCAGAGGATATTAATAGCTGTAGAAACAATTCATGTAATTTCACCAAAACCATTGTTGGCCAGTTACTTATTCATTTGACCTGTGATCTCTCAATTACCATAACTTGTATCCAGTCAATCTTCCGAGTCACCTTTAACCTTTCAATCCCAGACATGGGATGGATTTAATGGAGGAGATTATTGTCGCAAATACCCCAGGTAAAAGTTCAATGCCCAATAAAATATTCTTCATACCTCAGTAGCAAGGTATTTGGTGGTCTTGCTTAATTTACCTCCATGATTAGGTACATGTAGGGGCAATTTTTACCCGCCAAAATGCTTTTGAGGAAACCATGACTTGAGAAAACTAACTTTGTATTCCGAGGTTGCAGAACTGTGGTATAAATTTGGGTAGCTATATTTGTTGGGGACTGGGTAATAGTATACTATATTACTAAAATAATAGTGGTTGTGGATACTCTTCCAGAACTCCAAGGTTTGCTCGCCTATCGTTTCTACGAACATGGAAATGACAACGGATGTTGGGAGTAGGGACTGAGGGTAACTTGGTGGAATTCAATAATTATATGACAAGCTCTTTTCTTTCCAATTTGATCAAATGATGAGGATACTCAAAATAGTGATTGTAAGTTTATAAAAAATATTGTATTGGGTGTGGTTTACAGGAAAACTATGATAATTAATTGAAAACTACTTGACTTACCCTGCCTGTTGCTTTTCGGTATCTTTGTACCGATTTGTCCATCAATTCAGTCACAGTAATGTCTCCACTCCCACACGGAACCACCACTCGCACCGCTCCAAAACTTACTGTCACCTTCATCTTCGGGAAAACTATCTCAACACATTCACAAAAAGTCTTGATGTTTCATCAGTTGAAATGTTTAATCTGCTGCATAGTTTCAGTTAAAACAATAAACTTGATTTTTAATGTCCCACGATGGAATGTTTGATCATGGTTTGATGAACGAAGCTGGTGGGTTGTTCAGGCGTTCTTTACCGTTGAGTCACACACACAGGTTACTCCTGTTTCACGGACAATTTAAGTCCTTGTACCCGGTCCAGCCAGTTTCACAATCAGTCGGTGTGTCTACCAAGAAAAATACGAAATAAATCACTCAATTTGCAGACAAATTATTAAAGACGTGTTTCTGTGAAGAGCTCAACACATGTTTACATTGGATGGTCAAACAATTAAGCACGGCCATTCATTCAAAGAATCAGAATTCGCAGGTTGAAAAAACGGATTCCTAAAAACATTCATTGCGTCAATGAGCTTAACAGTCGGTGTGTAGTGTTGTATTTTTTTAGCCAACACAAAAATCACATCTTCGTTCACACACATATGCACGTCAAACTCACCAGAATTCTGACTGAAACACTTCGACTCTATCCTCCATCTTATTCCAAAATGTTACAAAGATCCATATGAAGAGGAAATCAGTAACTGCAAATCCCAAAGTAGGTTAAAAGAGTGGTAAATGTGGCTAGGTAACGAACCCTTCTGCGAGGAAACCAAACTTCCGACATCCATTCGTCAGTTGTGGTTAAACGGATTATACCATTTTATAAGTAGGGGTTAATTGTACCACCTGTCGTAAACAGAGTAGTGCAGGTAAAATTCAAAGAACTTTTAACAAACAGCACACACAAAAATATATTTTACAACCTCTTTAAATGACGCAGATAATAATAAAAAGGTAAAATATAGGTTATAATAACATCACTGCAGCTTGTTTAGAGTTAAAAGTGACGCTCAAAATGCTCAAATCAAGTGATGCGAAGACGCGGAAAAATACTTTACCACATGTTTTTTGAGATCGTCCAAGTTGAGGCTTCGTGTGTAAAGCTGATAGAGGGCGTTTTTACCAAGTTTTGGCTCCTTGTTAGATGGAACGGGAGCATAAAGTGGTGCTTTTTCCCCGTTAAACTTTGAGAAGGTTTACGAAAGACAAAGCAAGACTTTCATACCTAAAATGATCATGACAGTAAAGGCAGTCGCTGCACAATTAACCTCCGTTTCTTTTCGAATTTAAAAACCCCTTCCACCCAAAAGTGTGAATGCTAAAAGTATCGTCTGCTGAACTTTTCGCCTCCATAGAGCGGACAGATTCACGTTCCCGCCAAATAAACACAAATTAAGCACAACCACGAAGTTTTTATGAACTGGCGACAGACAGTGAGCAGCTACGACTCCAAACTAAGTTCCTCAACGGTGACACCATGACTAAACTAAAAATTGCCGCTGATGGAGGAAAACTTGTCACGACTCTCCATCTTGACCCATCATCTTCACGCTCATCAACCAGCACAATCTTCCGCTTCGGGGGATGTTACACAAAGGTTACTGGATAGTACCTCTGATGACAATCATTTGTTTTCAAAGTGTGTTCCACGGTATGAAGATAAGCGAAGATTATCCCCAAGCGTTAAATGACAATCCGGGGGTCCGTGACCGCCCATTATCGTCACCATTTTGCCAACGACTATGGCTGCCAGTGATATCGGAGGCTGGTACACTCTCGCAACCAGCAATGCGTTTAGATTCAAATGAAAGAAACAATACATTATGACCATCTCGGTGGACCAACTACTTTCGTTTTAAAAGTTTTCCCTTGTAAACAGTTTGCTTTCAGAGGTTGTATTAGTAAATCAATCCATGTTTTGCCTTGATTCTTAAAAATATTAGGCCATGGAGGAAGAAATGATAAGGCCTAATAAACATCAGGTTATTGTTTAAAGATTTTAATCACAAACACATGATGATGAATTCGATAAAATAAAATTATTTCTAAGCGTTTAGAATGGATTTGTGTCGGGTGTAAGCATGGAGCAATAAAGCCGGTGTGGGCGTAGCCTGAACCTCTGACGTCACACCTCGAGGGTAAATACAGGGGCCTAGTCTATAGTGTGTGTGGGTAGTGATGTAAGCATCATGGCACACCGAACAAAAAAATACAGCCAGCGGACCAAGGCGTAAGAAGGTATGGTAACGAGCTACTATCTTAAGACGTTCCAAGTCGTTACTCTCAACATGGAGCAATCTAGTTTATTGCTCCATGCTCTCAAGTACATGCTTCATTTACTCTGGTATGATGACAAAAACCAATTCAACCACTGATTAGATAATCGCCCAGAAAACAACTCCCTTTTTAAAACAATTAACAAACCCATCGAAGCAGATACAATAGCTGATAATCAAAAGTCTTTTTACACGTCAATAAACTGAGTTAAATTAAACTAAACAACAACAGGTGTTTTGTCACATGACAACAGGTGGGTAGAGTCCCTGCTATGTTAACAACATGAGCCGTGTCCGTCAAAAGTTACATCCGTTTATTTGGAAGCACAGTTGAATCATGGTTGAATCTGTCTGAAATCACGTAGTGGAATGAAAATGATGGCAAACCAACTAAATTAACCAAGAAAATTTGTCGGGAATTGATATCTAAAACCACTCGTGCCTCTGGCCGCAGCAAATCAAGGTTTTCTACCTCCATGGTTTTAGGGACGTCTGGAATTAAGTGTAACCATTTTGCTAACCTTTTGCTCGAGGATATTTCTACACGACCTTACAAGGTTCAAGGAAAACACCAGACCTATCGTCAAATCGTCATCATCATCAGATTTACCGAGGAAGGGTAATGGGTTTGACAGAGTTGTTTCGGGGGTGGGTGATGGGGCCGTAACGCCCCGAGCGAGGCACCGACAGGGCACGGCGGAGTGCCGGCCGGCACAGAGATGGGATCGGTCGGTGCTCTGTGGGTGCTATAATGAACAGACTGGAAACTAGTTTACTCTGGACCTTTGCCAGTCATGAAATCATAATAACACCCCTCTCGACCCTTTTAGCGTGTCACGTGGTGGAAATAACCAAATCCTTGCATGCTGCATATGAAATTATAACTAACAGTTTACCGTGTCATCATAACATAGGCCTACACTCAATATTATAATACCATGGAGCAATGATAATACACACAATATGGACATAGGTACAAAACCATTGCGTTTGTTTTTCTGTATCGGAAGCTTAAAAGAACAAATAAAGTGTTGCCTAAATAATTAGGAATTATGAAAACCTTTCACTTTGAAAAAATAGCATCTACAGGCCGGCAACAGGCTTATACATACGTATACTTATATTGTTGTAAATGTGAGCAAAAACTGTGTTTTCCACAATATCCGTAGCCTTGCTCAAGGCAGTCGAACTATTCACTCCGAAAAAAAAAAACCTTTGCAAAACAATAAACTTCAAGGCAGCGGTGCAAGTATGTGTAATTAGTATAATACAAAAGTAAGTTTCATTACCTTGTACAATGAAACGTAGACCCTCTTCTTCTCCTTTACTTCAGTTGTTCCAGTTGAAGGATCGTTCGTCACTTTGTCTTGTTTTCAATTCACTAATCAATAGTGAGCAAGACGCATTCACCACCAAGCAATGATGCTATAAACTACTACCATGAAGCTTACTTCTAAAGCTATACCCACATCCTTTGCCAATCTTCTGAAATTAACACAACTATCCACTGGGACTTCAAAACCCTCAAGGACTTAGTTGGTGACCACTTTCACCCAGAGATATCTGATTGGTTAAAGTAACTGCTGACGTCAGAGATAAACAGATGATTAGGCCACGCCTACTGCTAGCTGTAGTCACTGTGTGGAGTTCCCGTTACAGACTGGGAATACTAGGAATTGCTAATGAGCTCCTAACGCCTTGCTATCTGGTTAAGTGATTTAGATGCTTCCGGATAGCTCTTTAAAACCGATAAGGAACTTGTCCTTACTCTATGGTCTGAGCGATGTGTTTATAACATTAAACTTGGGAGTTATACACACAACTTTACAACAACCCATGAACTGAGTTTTCTGAAATAAATATTAATAAAAAAAAAAACATTTTTACCCGTGCTTCGATGTGTGTTTCATTCTGTGTTAGCACATTGCGTACTCAGTACTTTCCCGATTCCTGTGAAAAAAATATTACAGGCATATTACCAAGGTGGGATTCGAACCCACGACCCTTGCAATTCTAGAGCAGTGTCAAACCAACTAGAATATCGAGATTGCCCGGTAGTAGAGGCAGTTCGAGGTTGCCCAGTAGCTGTAGAGGCTGTTTGAATCCTATGTTTTGGCAGGTTTTTTTCTGTGTATACATGCAAAGGAAATTACGATTACATCACGAAGCATCACGAACCAAGGATGTCAGACTCAGACCGTGGATGTGTAAAAACCTTCACGGTCACCTTTACGGTCAGACCGTGGTAGTGTTCACCTTAAATCTCGTCTATTAATATTGACCAGATGGAGTTCTACCTCATTATATGGACTGACTCGATGACTGACTTTCGAAAATAATCGGTAATTTTACATAAATAAATAGCGTGCAATCAGATTACTAAATCAAATTTCAAGGGTCGTTCGTTCTATGGCTGTGTTTTCGGGTGAAGATAAGCTTTCTACCGTGTTTAATCCAATCATGGTGGTATAGATTTCTACCCCCAACATGTTCTACTCCATGCTCCAGGCTATGAACCCACAAACGAGATAAGTAGAGAGTAAAGGTGCTGTAGTGTATTGTTGAAGCGAAGTTCGGAAAGGCATTGCGCTGTCGAGAGCTTAAATTCCTCCTTCGTCCGTGGTTTATTAAGGACATGTAACAACAATCAATTAACAAAATCCATTCAAATTTTATTCGTTTATCGTGCGTTAAAATGAACATAACTCGAAAAAAAACCTGTTTGACCATAACCCTTCTTCAAGAGATTTCAATTAAATGTCATATTTTTGTCTCGTCAAAATGCCGGTTTTGGACGCATGCCGGCATGTGACATAAGCATTACCGCTTGCTAACTTGAATTTCAATTTCAACAAATGTTTTCAGTCATTTTATGTTAACAGTCCAAGGTTATTCCCAAAATCTTTAGAAAAACGCGCCTCAGTCTTTACCATTATGACGTCATTAATATGCATGTCGTCATGAATGGTATTTCATTGACGCGCGTCTGAGTTGGTAGCAACGCGCGATTGCGTGAATGTTCGTTTACTTTGTTTGTCGACATAAAGTCTGTGCGTTGCGTAGTTTATAAGGTGTTTGTGTGTGCACTGCGGCTACAATTCTTCTGGGTCACACTGCTGGTGCGGGCGGCAGTGGTTTTCCCGTCCAAACAAGGCATCATTTATGGTTAACTTCTAGATTTTTTGACTCAAACCTTCCATAATGGGAGCAAGTGATTTGAAGTAACTTTGATCTGAGGTAACATTTATTCCGATTCACGATGGCGGAGGAATTGAAGGCAGTCAATGTGATATCGGACAGACAATCAGCGGGTTAGTTATTGAGGAATATTTATCTGGAAATTTATATCAGAAAGATTTTGTAATGAAATTATTTGGGGTTGAACTAAGAGAAAAATTACCAGAGCGAGATTTGAACTAACGCGCTTTTAAATTTCCCGCCGGCGGTCTACCAACTGAGCTATCTACGCCTATGTTGGCGGTCTCCCTGTTTTGCCAATATATTTGGAAATGCAAAAAAAAAAAAAAAAAAAAATACTCATGTACCTATTTACTTATCTGGCTGGTCTCATCTGTCAGTCTGTTTTTGTCTAGTCTGTCCCAGGGTAAATTTAAAAAAAAACACACTATGCTTCAAATTTTCCCTTCATGTTGGTAGTTAGCCATGTTTTAATTGTGTTTCAATTGATGATGTAGAATGTATACTGCTTGAATTGCATTTGATGCTTTTGTTTGTTGTTGCCAATATTGGAATAAATGTCTTAACAGTAAACTTATTTTCCACTATTAAAATCCTTGATATGACTCAGGTCTTGCGACTGACGTCCTGGCCGCTATGGGAGTCAAGATGAAACCCATGAACAAACCCCGTAAATGGACTTTATTTCGTGCCTCAAACCAAGAATTTGTCAAGAGAATTTACCGTAGCGAGAAAGCACTCAAAGATGAGCAACTTCGGCAGCAGAAAGTCCGCTATTTTGTCATTCATCCACTCAGCATTTTTCGGTTCGTAAATAGTATTGTTGGTGTAGTTGTTGATTATGTTGTTGTTATTGTTGTTATTGTTGTTATTGTTGTTGTTGTTGTTGTTGTAGTTGTAGTAAAAACCATTAAAATACCTTCTCTTCATTCAAGGAACTGTAACAAACATACAGGGCCCAATTTCATAAAGTAAGCACAAAAACATGCTAAGCACAGACAAACTATCGCTTAGCAGAAACTGGTTACAAGACAAAAAATCCATAAAGTTTGCATTCTTGTGACTGGTGCCCCACCCATTTTGTGTTTAGCAGCTACACATTAAACTCACACAGTCTGAAAATAATGATGGTAGAGAAAGCTTGCTGTGGCGCTGTAGTTTTTGAGAAATGAGTAAAACAAGCCACAACAATTATTGTAAGCATGTATAACATTATTTTCGTGACATTAATGACTACAATCCATTTGTTATTTCAGTTGGTGTTGGGACATGTGGATGGTTCTATTGATGTGCATCACATTGATTATTCTACCGATCAATATCGCTTTCTACAGTGATCAATTCTCAGCATCTTGGACCGTAGCAAACTGCTTCACGGACAGTTTCTTCATGATTGATATTTGTCTCAATTTCTTTACTGGAATTATCGATCATAAGAACGAACGGGTATGTAGGCTTGGTGTAGAAAAAAAACATTAATTAGAAGAAAAAAAATAACAATAATCATCATCATCATCATCATCATCATTACTATCATAGTTCAATCAAATGTAACTTGTTGTTTTTGTTTGTTGTCTACTCAAGGTGATCATAGTACGAAGACAAATCGCTGGCAATTATTTAAAATCTTGGCTCCTTCCTGATTTGATCTCATCGTTTCCATTTGATTACATCTACATCTTCATAAATGGTACTGAGGGATATACATCAGACTCCACTGCACTAACACTCCGCGTATTCCGGTAGGTTACGCTTGTTACCCTCCGTAAAGCCTGTAAGCACAAAACCCTGCTAAGCACAATCAAATCTTGCTTAGCAAAAACACCAGCCAACAATCCCAAAGTTTACATTGTTCCGATTGGTGCCCCACTCAATTTTGGCTTAGTGAAGAAATTTGTTAAGCAGCACACTTTCTGCTACAAAGAATTGAGCCATGTGCCTTATTTCAATATGCCTGAAAGCACAAAAAATGCTAAGCACAGGAAAATCTTTCAGCAGAAAATAACAGGTTAGCAGCCAGCATTCCATAAAGTTTTCATTGTTGCGACTGGTGCCAAACAAATTTCTGGCAGGGAAAATAATTTGATTAGCAGAACTTTCTGCCTAACAGCTTAATACAATTTGACCCTGGTGTAAAGATGATTATACCGTCATAACACCATCATTTCTGGCTTAGCAAACAAATTGCTAAGCAGTTTTTGCTGCTAAACAGCTTTATAAATTGGGCCCTGGTGGAGAGACAGTTATACCGTCATTATACAGTCATTTCTGGCTTAGCAAATAAATTGCTATAAGCAGTATTTTCTGCCTAACAGCTTTATACAACTTTGCCCTGGTGTAGAGACAGTTGTACTAAACCATATTTCACAGCATGCTGCTCTGTCCCTCTACCACCTCCTCTTGCCAAATTACAAACATTTTAAATTAATGATTAGAAGTGAATTTCTTTATCTCCTGAAGACAATCAGAGCATACTGATCGAAACATTGAGTCGTTAACTACCGGTTCTTTTCAGAACCAAGACTACTCAAAAAAGATTTACACATGGTGTTACTGCAAACCTCTCGTAGTTATACTTCCACCATGCGCTAAGTTTAAAATCCTACTTATAAGTTTCTTATTGTTGTCTTATTAGATTGGCCAAGATCTTAGGGATTTTAAGACTGCTGCGTCTTGCTCGACTCATGAGATATGTCAACAAACTCGAAGAGGTGAGTTAACATTGTGATGGATATTTCTAGCGTTTGATTTGTACAAAGGCATTGAGTGGCAGATTTGTATTATAATAATAATAATAACAATAACAATTTAAAAACTTTTAAAATCGATATCGTTCATCTTGTCAGATCTTCCATGTAGAAGGAGCAGTGATCCGGATAATCAACTTGAGTCTTGTCATGCTTGTTGTGATTCATTGGAATAGTTGTATTCAATTCTTCATCGCATTCGCTCAAGATTTCCCGCCGGACAGTTGGGTGACTCTTAGTGGTCTTGAGGTAAAAACTGAGCCCTTCGCTTGAAAATGAAGATTTTTAACAAAGTAATCGATTTTTAACAAAGTATTACAATCTTTTGGTTTTTGAAAACAAAAAACCCTTTTTAAGAATGTGCATGCAATAAAATAAACCTTGGATTCAGTATTTTGAACATATTTGAATTATATTCTTTTTTGGCAAGGTCTAACCACATTAGAAACATTTTAGCCTTCAAGAAAGTCTCTGCTAGGGTCGAAACGTCAGGCCATAAAACAATTTGCGCATTTATTTATACCGGTCCTTTTGGTTGGTAAGCAGTTGGCAAGATCTAATTCAATTTTTTTCACCTTAAAAGCAAAATGCATGAATAAGTAATACTTTTGTTTAATGATTTTTGGGGTTGAACAAAGAATTGACTAGAGTGGGATTCGAACCAACGACCTCCAGATTAACGTGCCGGCGCTCTACCAACTGAGCTATCTAGCCCTATATTGGCGGTGTCCCTATTTGGTCAATATCTTTGTTCGGGGGTACCAGTCAGAAGCCATACAAACGTCAACTGCCGTGTAGCCAGGGATCACACCCAAATTACGATACAACCTGGGAAGCGGCAGTCGGGGGATCACCTTAAGGGGATGCGACTTTTTGTTTCAGATATCAATATAAACCACAAGGGAAACTGACTGGGTAAATTTTGAAATGATTTTTGGGGTTGAACAAAGAATTGACTAGAGTGGGATTCGAACCAACGACCTCCGGATTAACGTGCCTGCGCTCTACCAACTGAGCTATCTAGCCCTATATTGGCAGTGTCCCTATTTTGTCAATATCTTTGTTTGGGGTTTATATTGATACTTTTGTTTAATATCTCCAGAATGCTGATAAATGGGATCAATATTCCTGGGCTTTCTTCACAGCCATTAGTCACATGCTTGGTATTGGATTTGGTCGTCATACACCACAAAACCTGATCGAGATGTGGGCTGCCACTATAAGTATCACGCTAGGGGCTTCGTTTTATGCCGGCTTTGTTGGCCAAATGGCCACTTTACTTCTATCTATAGGTGCATCAGGCAGAATCTACAATGAAAAGGTAACATTATTTTAGGAACACGTTGCCTTGGATCGGGCGAGATGGTCCATGAAAAGCAATTGAAGATTTTTTAAAAGTAGAATATAATGATTCACACAAACATGCCTCGAAAGTGCATGGTTTTCCTTATACTTTGCAATAAACTAACACGGTCGGCCATTTTATGGACTCAAAAACTTGACTGTACAAAATTGCGTGCCGTGTTAGTTCATGACATATAAGGAAAGCCATGCAATTTCTAGGCATATTTGTGTGGATTATTATATTCTACTTTTAACACATCTTTCTAACCACATACAAAGGGATTCAAACGCATTGCATTTTTTTTTTTTTACTGCGCCTTGAACACCCAGCAGGGTGAATATGTGCGCATTACAAGTCTTATTATTACGATTTATTATTAGTTTCTAAGTAAATTATGGCGTCGAAATCAAGCATCTTAAAGCACACAACTTTGTGTGACAAGAGTGTTTTTTCTTCCATTATTATCTCGCAACTTCGACGACCAATTAAGTTCAAATTTCACAGGTTTGTTATTTTGTGCATATGTTGGGATACACCAAGTAAGAAGACTGGTCTTTGACAATTTATACTGCAGCCAGTAGACCGTAGGGAAATTTGTATAACTCATTATGAATATTGACTTCTTAATTTTTGAAAAGCTAATAACCGTTCCAGATGTTGAAGGGTGAGTTTGACCAAAAAATGGTTTTCCCCATAACCCCCAATTAAAATTCTTTATCCCCAATATAAATTAAAAATCTATTAACAAATTACTTCAACAATTTTGTCAATGTTAATGTGCTAACACTGTAAAATTTGTGTGCACAAGCCTATGATGAAAGTGTTTTCTAACTAGAGATATTTGTTTTTACTATTAACTTATTTGCATAGATCAACCAAGTCAAGGAATATATGCGTTATCGCAAAATACCAGGGAAGACACAGAAGCGAATATTGGATTACTACGATCATCGTTACCAGCGGAAGTATTTTGATGAGGATGAGATTCTTCAGGAGCAGAATGATCCAATAAGAAGGGTGAGTAATGTCAATAAATTAGTCAATAATCAATAAACAGGATTTGAAACTTTGCATGGTGGACAGAGAGGTTTACGTGGTAACACCATGTGTAAATCACTTTTGAGTAGTGTTGGTTCTGAAAAGAACCAGTGGTTGACAACTCAAAGTTTCGATCAGTATAAACTGATCGTCTTCAGGAGAAGAAATAGTCAATAAATTACGGCAATCAATCGAATGAAGAATAACCACAAAAGCCAATTCCTATTCAAATATTTTTTGATTATGAATTTTCAAATGATACAGAAATCGTTTCAATGGTTTTTATAGCAGTTGATTGCAAAATTAAGATGATATAGAAGTTATGGGTTTGAACAAAGAAAAATTGACTGGAGCAGGACTTGAACCAACGACCTTTGGGTTAGCGTACCGGCGCTCTACCAACTGAGGTTTCTGACAAGCCATATGTTGACGGTCTCCCTATAAGTCAATATATTTGATCAGGGTGCCAGTCACAAGCCATACAACCGTTAACTGCCGTGTAACCGGGGATCACACCCAAGTTTTCGATACAACTTTGGAAGCGGCAGCCAGGGGATCACCTTAAGGGGATGCAACTTTTTATTTCAGATATCAAATAATAAACCACAACCCTTGAGGTTTATGATATAATAATACTTGGTTCTTATACAGCACTTTATCACACCCCTAAAGGGCTGTATCAAAGCCTACAGTAGTTTTCCTGCAAGGTTTGTGGAGCTACGTTTTCAAGTATAAGACCTACTTTAAAGCACCTATTGGATTACAAGGTGCTGTGGTGCAATATGCTGCCAATCAAACCAGGAACACCGAGGCGAACCCCTTCTCTTTTCAATAAGTGCAATTGGTTATTTTACGTGCAATACACAACACACGGGACCAACGGCTTTACATCCCGTCCGACTGGGACATAAAATTAACATATTTTCTTGGTTTGCCATAATTTAAATTTTTTTCTCCAAAAACAGGAGATCATACAACATAGTCTTCGCTCTCTCGTCAGCAAAGTAGAATTTCTCAACAAAGGAAGTCCGGACTACGTCATCGATGTCATCGAGAAACTAACATTTGAAGTCTACTTAAGAGGTGACACCATCATAAAGGCTGGTCGACAAGGCAACAGCATGTATTTCATTGAGCATGGAAATGTACAAATTGAAGTCGAAGGCCGGGTGGTTGGCAAACTTCAAGATGGAGACCATTTTGGTGGTGAGAATTTTTGATAAGAAGTTTGCAGAAATGTTTTATTTTTTTTCTATTTGGTCTTAGATTTGTTGTGTTGTTAACTATAATCCATTGACTGCTTTGCCAGGATTGTTTGTTATTTTCATATACAACATCATATTTTCATTTTAGTTGATTTAGTGTTGGTATTGTTTTGATCATTTTCGTACGTCCTCTTATTTTCTGTCTCTGTCTACATCCTTGGCTTATCAAATCTGCCTCCATACTTTTCCTTTTTATTGACTTTGGGTGCGCTCGATTAGCTTCCCTGGGTCGACTATGATCTGCACCCAGTACGTTTAAATAGCTTTGACAGCATATGCAGCCCTCACCCTGGTCAGCTTCAAGTGCCTTGCTTGTGAAAGAGGTCACTCTGGGCTGGCCCATAGTGCATGACGTCACCACGAGAGGGTGAGTGATCGTCCAATTAGCTTTTGTCAGGGGTTCACCCGACACAGGAAAGCTAATTGAACGCACCCTGTATAAACCTTACACCCCTCTGTTCGCTATTAAATTGTATATGGATCATTCTGTAATGCTGTGTTGTTGACAGTAGGGACATAAATGTGAATTGAATAATTGTGGATTTATTGCAGAGATTGCTTTGTTGATTGATGAACGTCGCGTTGCGTCCGTTGTAACAACAACTACCTGTGACATATACCGCCTCAGCAGAGAGAGCTTTAATCAAGGTACTTATCTAATAGATGTTCAATATTTATGTTTTGTTCACTTCCTTAATTGATTGTTACATTTTACTGTTTTTATAATGTTTAATATTTTTATCCCTCCTGTGAGTGGCGCTTGCGCTATTGGATGTTGAGTAAAAATATATAAAACTAAAATAAATAAAAAATTGTTCAATATGCATCGGGAATAAAGAACATTATTTGGTTTTACTCCAACACTGTATACTATACTGTGTAAGCACTGTATACTAGAGTTTCCCACGAGTTCTGTGAAAATCACAGGCATATAAATTAGGTGGGATTTGAACCCACAATCAATCTAGAGCAGATGTCTTACCAACTAGACTACCGAGATTGCATGGTAGCTAGAGGCAGTTTGAATCCTAGCGACAAGATCCCCAACGAGGCACTTTTCTAATACTATTGCATCGGGGATGAAGAACATTATTTGGTTTAACCCTAACACCGATGTCTGTTAGCACTGTATACTCAGTATTTTGTCAAGTTCTGTGAATAAAATCACAGGCATATTACTCGGTTGGGATTCAAACCCATGACCAACCCAGAGCAGATTTTTTACCAACTTATGATCATCATTTCAACCATTTAATTTCTAATAATAACCGTATTTATAACGCGCCTTTTGCCAAAGGATACAAAGCGCCAGGTATTATTACTGCAAGGAGTGGGGCGAATTTTGAGATATAAGACCTAATCCTAAGCACCATGTAAAGGTTTACAAGGTTCTGTAGCATAATATGCTGCCAATCCAGCCAGGAACATCAGGCTGAACCCCTTCTCTTTTCGATAAGTGCACTGGGTTCTTTTACGTGCGTTACACAACACATGGGACCAACGGCTTTACGTTTTAAAGGACATGAGTGTCACGGCTGGGGATTCGAACCCACATTCGGCTGATCAGAAAGACCAGAGTTTAAATTCGGTGCTCTTAACCGCTCGGCCACGACACTTATGTAAATCTTTTTTATTTTTTCCCCCTGTAAATTCTGATCAGTCTTAGAAGAGCATCCCGACATGCGAAGAATGATGGCAGATGTAGCCAAGGAACGACTGCAGAAGATTCTGCAAAGTAATTCTGAAGAAAGTACAGAAGACCTCTTTGAATCTGCTGAAGACTGAGGGTTATCAAGCAATCAAATTAATGTAATCAATGCAATCAAATCCAGGTAACCAATGCAATTATTAGGAATCAATAACTTAATAATAGGAATGAACTGCAAGAAAATATCCAATTTCAAAAAAAAAAAAAAAAATGGAAACATCATAAATTATAGAGAATCAATTCCAAGTGAATCAAGAAATAATTGAAAGAATTATCGGAATCAACATTTTTGAAAATCAATTCAACCCTGCAAGAACTGATCCGGATTAAAAAAAAAAAAAAAATGGAAACATAAACTATAAAGAATCATAAAAGTCTATTAAAGTGAATGAAGAAATAGTTGAGAAAATCATCAACTTTGAGAGTCAGTTCAACTGCAACAAAGTTGGAAAAAATCAATAAATTAGTTGGGAATCAAAATAATGGTAAAAATCAAAAGCAAGTTTCAACAGTAGACTTGTATGTCTTATGAAGTAAAATCAGAAAGGAATTATGAACAAACTGAAAACACAGATTAGACTTTTTATTTTTCAATCCAACAAATATTTATTGGAAAACAATCACAATGTGTATGTACAGTTGACATGCCAAGCGGTCCAACTTAATTAAACTTAGTTCTTTACTTCAAACATTGCTACTTAATTATTGTGACAAAGATGTTTATACAAGTTGTCTTTATTCTTATTGCTACCGGTCTCTTGTTTTTCAAATCATTTGTTCGAGAAATTACCCTTGGAAACAAAATAAAATTGGGTGAAGAAACTTCAAAATAAGATTTCCTTCACGGACCCCATTAATATTAATAGCATTTGTAATCTTTGCACAGCAACTTCTGAATGTAATGCTATGAATTTCATTAAAAGTGTTTTTATTTTACTGGAAGGTGGAACCAATAAATATGGGGAAAAATCACAAGTCTTGGTATTTTAATTCAATGTCATTGACCTGATCTTTAAATCAATAAAGAATAAAATATTATCATGAAATGCGGTGACTTATAATATAGGAAATGCAGGCATTGAATTCCACATGCCAAAATTATTGTTTTAAAGATCAACTTGAACAAAGTCACTCAAACAAATTTGACTATTTTTTTGGTGGATATTTGTAAATGAGGTTTGTCCCCAATTTAAACCATTTGTATCAATTAAAGTTTTACCCAATTATATGTATTCATTACACACTCGATTAGCTTTCTATCACAAAAGTACATAATTGTTATTTATGTACAAGTTGATCTTTGAAGTTGAGTATTAAGCGTCATACAACAGTAACATTGAAGTCTTCAAATAGTTCCATCCCGTTTTTTTTAACATTACTCTGCAAACATCCGAAACACAGTTTCAAATCAGTCTTGGAATTATCAAAATCCAACCGCTATTTTGAAACTGTAACTTGTCAATTTATCTTTGGTTGTTTGGACAGATTTCCTTGTCATTGTTTAAACATTTCACCTCATTTGTCTACTTGAAACTGAAAACCAAGTTTCAAAACAGTCTTGGAATTATCCAACCACCAACATGAAATTATAATTTGTCACTTCAATGTTGCTTGTTTGAACAGGACCCAATTTCATGGCTCTACTTACGGTTGATTTCTGCGCTTGTAATCACCATTCTCCACTAACTGTGCAAGCACCGAACTTCTGCGCTAGCTGTGTATGCGAAGAATGACTAGATTTATGGAGTATGCTCGCGTATAATTTGTCACTTCAATGTTGCTTGTTTGAACAGGGCCCAATTTCATGGCTCTGCTTATTGCCGATTTCTGCGCTTGTAATCACCATTCTCCATTAACTGTGCAAGCACCGAACTTCTGCGCTAGCTGTGTATGCGAAGAATGCCTAGATTTACGGAGTATGCTCACGTATTATTTGTCACTTCAATGTTGCTTGTTTGAACAGGGCCCAATTTCATGGCTCTGCTTACGGTTGATTTCTGCGCTTGCATTCACCGTTCTGCACTAACTGTGTAAGCGCCAAACTTCTGCGCTAGCTGTGTAAGCGAAGAATGCCTAGTAATGCGAAGTGCGCACGCGCACACACAATAAATTCCTTGCTAAACCGTAAAATGCACTTGACATAATCGCAGAATTCCCTGCTTCCGTAAGCACTGATTCTTTGCTTACTGTAAGCAGAGCCATGAAATTGGGACCAGGGGTCAATTTCATAGAGCTGCTTATGCAAAAAATGTGCTTAAGCACGAAAATAGCTCGCTTATTTGACACATGTTACTGGCCAAATGTCATGCCATATGCATTGCTTGTGACTGGTATTTCGCTGTTGTTTACTTAGCATACACATTGAGTGAAGTCTTTGCAGGTAATCTGGTTTAACGAAGCAAGGATTTTTTTGCTTAAGCAAATATTTTTGCTTAAAGGAACATGTTGCCTTGGATCAGTCGAGTTGGTCTTTTGACTCCCATAAATGGCCAACCGTGTTAGTTCGCACAGTAAAAGGAAAACCACGCAATTTCGAGGCAAATTTGTGTGGATCATTGTATTCTACTTTTAAAACATCTTTCCAACCATATGCATTTTATAAAAAACGGTTACAAACCCTTTTTATAGACCAACTCGTCCGATCCAAGGCAACGTGTTCCTTTAAGCAGCTCTATAAATTGGGCCCTGATATTATGACCATCGATTAAAACCTTTTAACTTCATATTATATATAACACTCATACAGGAAACTTGTTATTCCTGTGAACTTCTTTAGTGCTTAATTACTGGCCTTGGTTTTCACTTCTTGGCTTGAGCTTCATTAACAGCTTGTACACACTTAGCCATAGTAAGAGAAGCTCGGCTGATAGGGTCTGTCATATAGAAGTCTTTCAAGTTGACTTGTTTCGCCTCTAGGGGGTTATTGGACAGCTTGGCTTTGGAAACCTAGGGAAACAAAATATATTGATATTAATTTTGGTTTTATCCTTCCACTGATGTGTGAAGTGATGTGTCCTACCTTCAGCTCCACTGAGTTTCTGCATGTCTATGTTTTCTTCCTTGTAGCCCTTAACCTAGAGTGGCTTTTAGCCTTGTTTTGGTCGACTTGCGTAAAAATAAATTTAAAAAATAGCACTGTATGCTCAGTACTTTCTTGAGTTCCGTGAAATCAAAATCACAGGCATATATTACTCGGGTGGAATTCAAAACAATAACCATTGCAATTCTAGAGCGGCGGGTACTGAAAGGATTTAATAGATGTTAAATTTATTAAAAAATGAATTGAATTGAAGAATTGGGGCTATGACTTTGGCTTGATCACTGCATCATCATTAAGTATAGGACGTCCTAAGCAACACCCTTAGAAACAGCCGTAGCCATTACTGCATCATCCAGGAGTGAGAGTCAGAAGTAAAATGGTAAGCAACTTACCTTAGCCATTGTCTCTGCCTGAGCAAAGAAGTTAGCTTCTTCAACATCTCCATATCTTGTGAGATTAGGAGAGACTTGTGTAAGTCTATTTCTTATTTCCTGTAGTTCATCATAGGGTAGTGACTGGCCTGCAACCTGTTACATCAGAGAGAGAGGATTGAGCGTTAGCTACAAGTTGATTCAGGTTTCGATCTGAGCATCGATAACTGACAGTTCATCTCTTCAGACAAGGAACAGGTCACCGTGGTTAGACTGCAGGCTCACAAGGTTGTGGGTTTGAATCCAACCTAGCTAACCACAGATTTTAAAATGACTAGAATAAGTATTGTTGTCTAGCAACTGTATCACAATTTCCTTATTTAGCAATCACAAAGTTGTGGGTTCAAATCCTACAAAGCTAACCACTGATTTCACAATGTCTAGAATTAGTATTGTTATCTAGTAACTAAGTCACGATTTCTTGATTTGTGCAATTCCAAATCATTGACACTAAACATGAAACCTATTGCCAGCTTGGTGTTTATATCCCCCAGGAGTTTTTCGGAGTTTCTGGCTCTTTCTCATATAATATGGAAGCGATAATTACACCTACCTCTGATAAAGCTCTAATAATCTTCCAGTCTTCTCTTGCATAGCCTGGTGGGGATACAGCAAGTCTGGAAAGAATCAAACAAATATTGTTTAAGGTCGGGTCATACTGTGGTAATGATCATGAACAAAATCTATCCGGAAGCCTCCTTGTTATAAAGATGTTAATAGTAGCAAGCATCCTGTGATATTGGTCGCGTTCGATTAGCTTCCCTGTGTCGACTCCGCGGTGCTCACTCGGGTGAGCCCATGACAGGAGCTAATCGAATGATCACTCACCCTCTCGTGGTGACATCATGCAGCTCGGGCCAGCCCCAAGTGACCTGTTTCACAAGCGAGCACTTGGGGCTGGCCCAGGTGAGCCCCTGGAATGTCGTCAGCTATTCGAACGTACCGAGGGCAGACTGCGGTCGACCCAGGGAATATAATCAAACGCACCCATTGTTGCAGCTGAAATGCCCCAAATGATTAGAAATCATAAAAAGAATGTCTTCAAATTTGAATCTCCAACACTCGCAAAAAGGCAATTGGAAATTGCAAATTTCCATGGTGTCCATTTGAGCATGCTGCGGCCAGAGACGCGTTTGGTACCCACTGCATCTTGCTAAATGTGAATGGATTCAAACTTCTTGATAAAAATTCCCAATTTTTTTTTCATGTTTTTCCTTTTTGATGATTTTGTCTATAAATCAGCATAACATTGACAAAAAACAAGCCAAGCTTAGAGCTTCGTAAATTAACAAAATTCCACCACTGAATCCACCGTCACCTGCCCTCAAATCGTCAATACACTCTACTTCACAGTTGTGCTGAGATCAAGGTAATTTTCAATCTTCAACAATCACCAATATGCCACCAAAAAAAGACAAAAAATGTTATGCTGATTTATAGACAATACTTCCTGCCAAAGCGAAGCGAATTTTTACATCACAGGGCTGTTTTCGCAGTGAATGTTTTACAGGAGTTGAGCACAAGTCAAACGACGCGAATTGTTCGTTGCGAATTTGTGATGCCAAAATTTGTATGGAATTGGCATTCGGGGAAGTATGAACCAGGACTTAACTAAAACCCATAGTGTACTGTAAGTTATATTTCTAAATGAAATCCATTTCTCAGAAGAAGGCACTACAGCAAGTTGTGATTATTTTACCTTGTTTGTTGTGCTCTGCCCTCAGTGTTGACATATGTAGCTGTCTTCTCAGTATACGCTGCTCCAGACAATACAACATCAGCAATTAGAGCGCCCTCATCACCATGGTGACCTAATAACAAACACAACAACCAGAACAACCAGAAATTATAAACAGGATTGGTTGGTTGGTCCATCTGTCAATCAGTGTAGAACATGACAAATTAAATCCAGTTTAAACCCTGCATAGTTATCCACACTTTGTGGAAGGTTTTTCACCGCAGAGTTTGCTTTCTACTGTTTAAAGGGAGGGTACACGTTTGGTAATTGTCAAAGACCAGTCTTCTCACTTGGTTTATCCCATCATAACAATAAAATAACAGGCCTACGAAAATTTGGGCTCAATTGGTCATCGAAGTTGCGAGAAAATGATGAAAGAAAAAACACCCTTGTTGGACGAATTTGTGTGATTTCAGATAAGAATAAAAGACTTCTTGCTAGAAGTCTTTTATTATTTTAGTGAGAAATTACCTATTTCTAAAAAAACTACGTTACTTCAGAAGGAGTCGTTTCCCACAATGTTTTATATTATCAACAGCTCTCCAATGCTCGTTACCAAGTCAGTTTAATATTTGTTTTGAGTAATTACCAAACGTGTACCTTCCCTTTAAGTTTAAGTTTGTGGTATGTTGTGGCCCAGCGGTCTAGTTCACTGGACCCAAGCTCTGGGATTGAATGTCGATCATGACACTTGTGCCCTAGAGCACGACACTTAAAAATCATGGCTTAAACATTTTGGAAAGGTAGTGCATTCTGCTCTACCAGCCAGGTTCCTAGTGGATGATACCCATGCCATTGTCCATGCTTTCAACACATCCAAGATAGATGCATGCAACTCGCTCTTATTCGGAATTAACAATACGCAACTCTCTCGCCTTCAACGATTACAGAATATTGCAGCAAGGATGATCACTTACACCAAAAAAACGGAACACATCACACCAGTGCTAGCCGGCTTGCACTGGCTCCCCATCCAACAAAGGGTTAAATATAAACTGTGCCTCATTATTTTCAAGATCTTACAAGGTGATGCTTAGCATATTTAAGTGATCTTCTGCAGATACACACCCCACGACTTCGTGGCTTACGGTCTACAAAACACAAACTCCTCCAGGAAAAAAACGACAAATCATCGATTGGGGGAGAGAAGTTTTCAGAGCGCAGCACCCAGGCTTTAGAACTCCCTACCAGAAACTGTGCAACTTTCAAACTCACTCAACATATTCAAGAGCAGTTTAAAAACTCATCTACATAGAGATGCATTTTGTTAAGTTTATTTTTCTTATTATGTTATGCTACTTTCATTGCTTAATGCTTGTTCTTTTGTAGAGCAGCGCCATGAGCGCTACCAGCGCTATAAAAGTGTCCATTATTATTATTCTGCCTACATCCTTTCGGACTGTGAAGGGGGCAACCCCGCTCCATGATGTAAATAGTCTTGTATCTAACCTTGATAGACAACGAAGCAATCTTGAGGGAGGTCAGCTCGGCTTACGGTTCCTCCGTCCGCTCCTAGAAGGAATAAAACCTTTGGAGGGTTCTCCCGGATGCAGTCTACTCCAGCCTTATATCCAATGTCTAGAGCTGCAACCTGGCTAGCAACCTAGACAACCGGAATAAATAACCAGAATCTTAGTCACAAAGCTTTTATTTAATCTCTAACACCACAGGGTTGGATTTCACAAAGAGTTAAGACTTGTCTTATCTCGAGTTAGGACAAGTTACTTGTTGCAAGTAACATGAGTCATGCTACATGTCTAGTTCCCAGTCTACTCACCCTATGAAGGACATTAAGAATCTTCCATCCATCCTCTGCCTGACTAGCAACTCTTGTCTTCTGTGCGAGGGATGCAACCAATCCATGTATTGTTGAACCATCGTCACGCTGTAGAGCACCGCTACCAACAACGATCATGGGACGTTTTGCTTCACTGAGTGTCTTACTAAAAGGGTGTTTACCATCGATGATGTCTTGAAGAACGCTAGCATTATCTCCAAGATGCTGTAGAAGAAAGAAATAAGTAAGTATGGTTTGCAGTGACAACCATGTAGGAAATCTTTTTTTGTGAGAAAGGTGGCTCTTAGAAGAGCCGGGTTTTACTACTCAATGTTTTGATCATTGTGCTCTGACCATCTTCTGGAGAATACTAGACTCTGCGGTGTGTGAGGTTATGAAGGGTGGACTGGGTTCAGTGCTGGATGGGTTGGATGCAGCGGGGATGGTTTTGTTACAATACTGTTAGTCATGTGACAAAAATGAGAAGTAGAGGCTTAGACATTGACATAATAGTAATAATAATAGTGGCTTTTTATATAGCGGGCATATCCGTCACTCAATGCCGCTCACGGCGCTTCAACACTCAGAATTTTCCTACAAGGTATTGTGGAGCTTGGTTTTGAAGTATGAGACCTATTCCTTTACATAGTACCAAGAAATAGTTTACAAAGTGCTACGGCACATTCGGCAGCCACAGCCAGGAACACCGGGGTGAACCCCCTTGTGCACAGTTGGGTTCTTTTACATGTATTACACAACACACAGGTCCTCCAGCTTTACATCCCATCAGAAGGACGCAGCAATAATGTTTAATATAAGTGTCTTGCTCAAGGACACAAGTATCACGACCAGGACACGAACACACACTCTGCTGAACAAAAACACCAGAGCTGCTTAAGCACAAAAAGCAGCTAAGCACAACAAAATTATGCTTACCCCAAGGTTACCAGCAACACTACCGTGTCAAATGAACAATTTGTGACTGGTACCCTGCTCGTTTCTGCTTAGCAGATGATCATTCAGCAATATTTTCTAGTTAAAGCAACTCTTGGAAATTGGGCCTAGAGCTTGAGTCCAGTGCTCTTAGCAGAAACAAAAAAGATATTCAAATAAACTTACCTCATACTCGTACGTCAGATCCACCTTGTTCCCGACCATCGCGACCTGAAGGTCATTATGAATCCAGCTTTTACGCAGTCTGGTGTTAAACAACGGAGCTTCAAATCGTGGATTGGTTCCAATCAATAGAACTATATCAGCTTCCTCAATGCCAGCAATACTCGTATTCAAGAGATAGTTAGATCGCAAGTCAGTTCTGCAAATAAATAAAAATATTGAAACTTTACTTCAGTGATTACAAATTAATACTATTTTTTTTTATCAGGGCAAATTTCATAGAGGTGCTTAAGCAGAAATATGTGCTTAAAATATTCTGCTAAGCAAAATGAGCAGGATACCAATCACAAACTGTACATGTGGCATGGTAGTTTGGCTGGTAACCTAGTTCTGTAGAACTTGGCTACTTATGAAATTGGGCCAATGCAGCACCTCTGGGTGAAATCCGACTCTATGCAACACCGGCAACCATCATGGTGCGCTGATTTTGAAGCAATGGTGTACTATAAAACCTAGTAACAGCTTGATTTCCTTTCTCACTGTTCTCGATTTTCCAAGATGCATTGCAAGGCCTCAAATCATTCTACAGCAACTGCCGTTATGTCCTGTGCTTTTGCTGTCGTGCCCTACAAATTTACATTTTCCTCATACAAGTTCCCTTTACCGGCGGAAAATCTACCAACTGAGCCTATCTAGCCCTACAACGGCGGTCTCCCTATAATTGAGACTTACCCAGCAGCATCCATAGGGAAGATTTCTTCCGTACACAATGATTCTGATCCAAGTCGATTGAGTAGATCCTTCAAAGCAACGAGTGCTTCAGCATCCACCAATCCACCTGCTATAACTGCTATGTCTGACCCATCAGTGCTACTTAACTGTAGAGAAAATATTACAATCAATTGACATTAAAGGCAGTGGACACTATTGGTAATTACTCAAAATAATTATTAGCATAAAACCTTACTTGTTAACGAGTAATAGGGAGAGGTTGATAGTAAAAAAACATTGTGAGAAACGGCTGCCTCTGAAGTAACGTAGTTTTTGAGAAAGAAGTAATTTTCCACGAACTTGATTTCAAGACCTCAGATTTAGAACTTGAGGTCTCAAAATCACGCATCATTGTATTATACTCTTAAAACCTCTTTCTAACCATATGCATTTCATAACAAACGGTTTCAAACGCCTTTTATAGACCAACTCGTCTTATCCATGGCAACGTGTTCCTTTAAGCATGACCGTCTCTTCATGAGGTAAACTGAATCTAACCTTATTAGCTACTCTGGTTAGAGCATCCTCCCAGTTGGTTGGTGTTAGGTTCCCTTCATCATTCTTCACCATCGGTACAGTCAATCTCTGACGTTTCAGTCCATCATAAGCAAACCGAGTCTTATCTGATATCCATTCTTCATTGATGGACTGTCACATATAAAGCAAATATATAGTCATGTTACCGAAACATGGTAATCTCAAACCATCGTTTAATAGTAAAAGCAGCTACCGACATTCAATATAAGCAGGACAGCTCTTCTCATTGTAGTCAGAAAGGGCAATTATCATGTACCATCTTTTTTATCTCTTCAAAAAGTGTCCTAAATCGTTCATTTACATGTACGACCCATAGTATACAGTTAATTTCTATAATCGTTGCGGTACCCGCTGCCAAAACATAGGATTTGGATTCTAGCTACCAGGCAGCCTTGGTAGTCTAGTTGGTAAGACACTGCTCTAGAATTGCAAGGGTCGTGGGATCGAATCCCAACCGAGTAACATGCCTGTGATATTTTTTTCACAGGACTCGGGAAAGTACTGAGTATACAGTGCTAACACACATCGGTGTATGGGTAAAAAAAAAATTTCATTATTCTTTATCCCTGATGCAAACTTAACATCTCTTATAATCACAGTATACATGTTATCACGAGAGGGAAAGATCACTCAAGAAATACTACTGACTTTGGAATTCACCAATCCAATAAAAAGCAGCAAGAAGCATTTTTTTTTTTTGAGAAAGACTTATAAACTTAAAAATAAAAAAGCTGGTTCAAAATGCAGGCACTGAAAGAGTTTAGGTTGGGGATTCTTCTTTAAGAAAATAGTGTGTTATGTATGCCAACATTGGGGGAGGGGAGGGGGTAAACTAACCTCATTGAGTCTAGGTAGGATTCTCATAACTTCTCCACTGCGTGTACTAACAACAATATTACTGCCTACAGCATCTAAGACGTCAATAGATTCAGTCTTCCTTGTTTCCCAAGGTCTGGCTGTAAAGGCGTAAGGCTTAGACGTCAAAGCTCCAACAGGGCACAAATCTATAGATTAAACATAAATGAAATTAACTTGTCATATTCAGAAATAATTTAATGCAGGTTTTTATCCCAAGGCTTTCAATAATGGTCCTTTCCCATGAAATATGCAAACTGCACATTACATGACTCCACTAGGTGACGAGATGCATAGCTTATATAAAGAGCTTGTGTGTCTGCCTTGTGCTCGGGTGTATATCAACCAATAGTGTCTGAATTAATGCGACAATTTAATTATTATAATTATTTAATGGGACGGGCTAATGTAGTCATCTGAATCTCTGAATCTGAAATATATATTTGGCAGAGCATCTTAATCAAAACATTGTTTGTAGAGAACACAATGGAGACATGTTAGTTTTAGACGTGGGAGGAAAACCTCTATTGACCCCTTGCACGCACGTCACACGCAGCGACTGTGCCACGCTCACCATTTTGGTGGTCAATAGGTTTATGTATAAACGCCGCAGTGCCTAAAAATGCGCACTCCACTGATTAACGCACAGTCTGCATTGCCCACCAGTATGGTGGTTCCAAGATTTTCTGATGATGTCGTCAGGTGAATTGGGTCAGACGGGCAAATCTACGCAGTCAGGTAGGGACTGAAAAGCCCAATTCACATGCATGGATCCGGTCCAGGACAGCAGGGACAGAAATCGCTGAGCCAATCTGACTGTCATGGTTATAAAGACGAGAGATTATCCTCACAAAGGTTGGGTTGAAAGGTTACCTACCAATAATATTTCCAGACAGTTCAGACATAAACATCTTCTCTATGTATGTGCCAACCTAAGGTACAAAATAAAAAATATATAGTTCACAACAATTTACTCACAGTGTAGAGCTGTAGACAGTGATGAAACAATACAAGTATGAATCACTATGAATGAATTCCAGTTAAATATCGCAGGTCAGAACAATAAATGATTACAAGGAGAAATAAACTGATCTGGGTACAACTTCATAAAGCTGTTAAGCACAAAATTCTGCTCAGCCAAATCTTGGTCAAGCCAGAAATGACCGAGGTACCAGTCACAGCAATGGTAACTGTATAGTGTGCTTGAGGGTAAGCTATTTTTGCTTAAGTTGTTTGTGCTTAGCAAGTTTTTTTTCTAATAGGTTAGGTTTTTTTAAACTGGGCCCTGCCTGGACCGAGTCAATTCTGGGTCCAATTTCACAGAGCTGCTTAAGCACAAAAAGCAGCTAAGCATTAATTAGGTATGCTTACGGTTACAAGCCAAAATGCCATGTCACATCTACAATTTGTGACTGGTATTCTGCCCATTTCTGCTAAGCAGAAAGTGGTTAAGCAATAGTTTAAGCAGCTCTATGAAATGGGCCCTGAATGAGCTCTCATAGAAAGGGTGCCATTTTTCTAACAATATTTTATTGTAATGATTCTTGTCTGAGTGTGGTAGTCATTCTAACCTGCATGTCACCACCTCTTCCTGTTGTACCAAGATCATCAACACCTGCAACTTCACTTGCAAACCTGGATAAGAAACAAATATTGCATACACTAATATTACAGGGAAGGTAATCACTCTTAAAAATAGATGGCAATAAAAATCTTTTGTTAGAAGCCTAATGCAGCATTTGATAGTATAAAGAATTTTGAGAAGTTATGTGGTTGTGTGTAAAGATAACAGTTTTTATGCTCAAAATACGAATCTGAGCTGTTTCTCAGCTTGTGTATTCCTATTAGGGATTATTCTTCCTGCGTGGACATAACCGCTCTGAATTTTCGGCGATATCTCAAAAAACAAAAAAACTAAAACTAACACCTATTGAAATGAAATTGTCACACATTAGTTTTAATGAATACAAAAACCAAAGGTATACTTTGCCTTAAGAGTTACGTAAAGTTAGAAATAAAATAAATCAATAACTAATACTTGCCTGATGCAGCGTGTACAGTGGATGCACCTCGTCATGATGGTCTTAACGAGAGGTCCAACATTCTTATCCTCAACAGATCTCTTACCGGTGAATTGATTATCGGTAAAACGACTACGATCACTACCAAACGCCATTGACTGATCCTGTAAGGTCAACGGTCAAGTATGGAATGGTTAATTATATATTAGTCATTAACCCTTACTAGGGGTGCGTTTTAGCAGTTGCAACCAATAAATGTCTCGGTCATCGGCCAGTGATTGACTGATGGCCAAAACAGTTATAGGTTACGACCACAAAAATGCACCCCATGCATCTTTGCATACATGTGAGCTCAGTCCCCCAATTTCCTCTTTTCTTACATCACTCCACTCTGAATTATTTAGATAAGATTGGATAAGATTGGGATGCCTGAAACAGGTATAAGCAATTGTTATAATAATAATAATTATGCCGTCTTCTGTAGCACTGGTATCCACAAAAAAGTGCTCATGGCGCTTGCTCCAATAAAAACGTTCCCCCTTGGTTGTTCTCCAGCGGTGCAAAGAACAAGAAAACAAAAAAAATTCCTACGTTTAGTGAATGTAACTGAAATGTTTTTAAAAAAAAGATGGCCCTTCAGGGTTGATTTGCAGGTTTCTATTGTCTGGATGGCTCTGATGGAATGTGGTAGACCGTTCTACACCCTCCCTGCAGCTGCCTGGAAAGAACGGGATCCCCATGAACTACTTCCAGTGTGTTTATCTGGGCATTATGCCCTTAGTCCTTCTGAATCCTTCATTTCGGCAAATGGGTTTTGGGAGGGTAAGGCTTAATTGAGCCAAATGTAAAAAAAAAACGGTAGCCGAAAAACTTGTTAATCACATTGATAATCAAACGGAAGAGAAATCTTTCATCTAATAAATTGGATAATGTGAAAATGTGAAAAAAATACAAACTAGCTTTGAATGCTCATTTACCTGCAAGTCACATTCTCCCCCCTGGTCACAAATGGGACAGTCCAAAGGATGATTCATTAACAGGAATTCCATCACGCCCTCTCTGAAATGATATCGAATAATAAACCACAATGAAATGATACACAGACAACTCAACAAAGACATAAGAGAAAACTTCCCATCCCACCATAAATAGGCCTCGAAATGGCAATGGCACCCACAGCTATTGCCTTGGTGACTGGTGCTTTTGCTGTGGTGCCCGTTGCAAAGTTCCAATACCAACTTAAATTTTCCTCATAGAGTTGCCCCTTACCAGAGAAGATTTGCTGTGCCCCTTCAAGAGTGAAGATCAAGGGCTGTATAGACACCAACTGGAACAACATTTTTCAAATTTCTTGGGAAAACTGCTTGGATTCAAGTAAATAAAACTTCAAACTTCCTTTTTTTATTTGGAAATGAAAGTAAATACTTTTCTAAAGAACTCTACTAAATATTGATATAAGTAAACATACCTGGCTTTTCTTGTCATTTCTGAGTTGGTTTTAATTCTCCATCCTTTCATTACTGGCATAGCACAAGCAGCTACAGGCTGTTCAATCAATCAAATAAGAATCATTTAATAATAATAATAATAATAATAATATTAATAGTAAGTTACAATAACATATCAATGCGCTTTACCTGCAGCTGATTTCACGAAACGCTAGGATGAATCCTAACTCGAGTTAGGATGAGTAACCCGTCCTAACTTAGGATGGGTTCAATGCGTCCTACGTATTTGAATACAGAACTGAACCCGTCCTAAGTCCTAAGATTAATCCTAAGTTAGGCAGAGTTTGGTGAAATCGATGGCTGGTCTTTGAGCCAATAATATTCATATAATATCTCTCAGATCCCTGGGGAGTATACAGCCCTGAGCTGCCTAGAAGGCGCTTGTGGCTTCTTCATACACAATATCAACCTCTACCCTCGCAGGTACCCATTTACCCCTGGGTGAAGAGAAGCAATTATAGTAAAGCATCTTGCTCAAGGACACAAGTGTCATGAGCGGGATTCCAACCCACACCCTGATTTCTAAACCACCAAAACTTGAATTCGATGCTCTAAGGCTAAACTGCTCTGCGAAGACACTCTACATGACACCCTATATGACAGTACACCCTATTTTACATATGTTCTGTTGTTTGTTGTGAATATAGATATCTTCTTTTGGCTTCCTTACCTTTAGAGACTTTTCCACTTCAACGAGACACATACGACAATTGCCAGCCACGGAGAGTCTGTCATGATAACAGAACCTTGGGATCTCAACACCAACCATTGCACATGCCTGTAAGTACAAAGAAATATGCATCATCTAGATAAATATTCAGAATATAATAATAATTATAATTAATAATTTGGGGGGCTAATCATCCTTACTCGCAGCTAAGGTAAGAGCTGAATTGCGAACGCGGCTACAACGTGTTAGAGAAGCAGGCATGCAAGGGCGCCTGCCAGCCACATCAACCCATTATGACCATGGAGCACAGCCAAGATCGAAAGTGTTTGATTTTTCCCAAGGGAGGAAATCCGAATGGTCTGGAAAACCCTTGTGGCACATTAGAGAACCAACCCACAAGGTATGGCCCTGGCCACCTTGGTGTAAGCTTGGGCGATATTGCTTTTATTATCCCATGAAATATCATCATCAACAAAATTTCGCGATATTCGATTATCTCGCAATTTATGTTTTTAGTCTAAAATTCTGACATTTAACAATGCCTAATTTCAAACCTCAACTTCATACCAAAGTCTGGGTATGGATCTATGGGGTGTACTGTCTACCCATGGTGTGGACATGGGCCTTTCAGTTACACCATAGAGTTCTATTACACACACATAAAGTGTCTTTTAAAGTGTCTACTGCACATGACTGTTCTTACATGTGTGCATATTTAGCTAGATCCCGCCCATTTCATTCTAGCTTACCAATAAGCAGCCATAATGCACATGGGGTGACCTCTCATTCATAAAACGGGTTGTGGTTTGTGTAATATGGTTCCATTGTGGTCTGCAGTTCGGCGGCGAGGCGGTGCACAAGGCTCCCACACGGGGAGGTAAATGATACATTGTGTTACTTCTGCAGTGTCTGTGGGAGACCGCCCAGGCGCTAGAGTCTTTCGATGTTTGTTTTTCTAAGAAACCCTGGTCTTTCCAACCTTGCGGTTGTTTCTGGGACTTTATATTTTTTTAAACAGCTCGTTATGGTTGCAAGACGTCTCAATTAGAGAGAGATCAAGATACTTCATCAAAACCATGATTTGCCGATAATTTGATGAAAAGAAATCAAGACGATATGATGATCGTCTAAGAAATGGTATCGCGATTTTCAATTATATCGAGATATCGCCCAAGCTTACCTTGGTGAGAGGCGAGTGCTTTTACACACAAGCCAACCATGCCACAGAGTACAAACTGCTTATAAAAGACCCAGGAAAAGAGTCATTCTATTTATAGATTGATTAATCCATCATAGAATCCAGGGTTAGAGTTTTGAGTGGAAAATCCTAAAGACCGTAGGACTTGTTGCCTAATATCTTTTCTGGACTGGGATCTTAATAAGAAGACCAGAACCAAAATGAGAAGAGACTAGAATCAAAATGAAAACACCGTTTTCTTCTCTGAACCGTGTTAAGCGACTATTCAATAAGAGAAGATTCATCTCTTCTGTTTTATCCGTGATACTCAGCAGGAGTGAAAGATATTTGTGAGACTCAAATTAAACTTTTGAAAATCATTCTTATGAGACAAGGAAACAAAACAAAACAAGACCACTGCCCTGGACTTGTCCTGTCTTGAGTTTACTGGCCTGCCAGTGGCAAGCTGCAATGGAAATCACTGGCCTCGGGTTCTGTGGCCCTGTTATCTTGAATGTTTATTATAATAATAATAACCGTATTTATAACGCGCCTTTTGCCAATGGATACAAAGCGCCCATTACTGCAAGGAGTGGGACGAAGTTTGAAATATAAAACCTAATCCTAAGCACCATGTAATGGTTTACAAGGTTCTGTGGCGCAATATGCTACCAATCCAGCCAGGAACACTGGGGCAAACCCTTTCTCTTTTTGATAAGTGCACTGGGTTCTTTGACATGCGTTTACATAACACATGGGACCGGCTGGGGATTCGAACCCACACTCTGCTGATCAGAAACACCAGAGTTTGAATTCCGTGCTCTTAACCGCTCAGCCACGACACCTCCAATGGAATCTACAATGTTCTTGCTACTTACCTGTAGAACTGTTGTACCTGGATCGACTAGCACACTCTTATCATCGACAAATACCTCCACTTTCTCTGGTGCTGCCGTTGAATTCAACCGGTTACCAGTGAGACTGGGAGCCAGCTGCCTTGTAACCAGCAAAGCACGCGACAGCGGTGCCCTTAACATGGCGACTACTGAGGTCTGTGCAAAACTGAACAAACAATATTGACGATAAGTCAACCTTTAGTTTGAGTAAGCTAACCAACACAAATTAATAGGGTTAAGACAGTTGTTTAACTAAGTCACACCTCAAATTAATTCTGCACCTAAGGTCTTGAGTTGCTAGGTATTCTGCAAAAAAGGCCTATTCCTAATTTTGTTCAAATCAAGCTCAGAAGTGAAAAAGGCCTGCTCATGTTCAAATATGTGCCATAATAATTGAAATTAATCTGCCCTGTGCAGTAAGTGTGTTATTTATTATATTAAAATTGTTTAAACTCTGGACTACATACAAGTAACTCTGTAGCTATCGTACTTGATGCAGAGTAATGTGCAGTGTGACAACACTCAAAAGTGTGTGAAATTAACAATTGTGTAGGCCTGCCTTTAAATCAAGTGCCCGTTCAAAATAAACGTCGCACTCGCACCCCCACCAATGACCAAGAAGACCATTGGTGAGTGTGAACTTTCCCATTTCCCTCGAAACCTTGGATTAATGTGAATGTTATAGTATTATTTAGGCCTGCTAATCCCGAGAAAGTTTCTTTACTTTGCAAATGAAAGTAGGCTGTGTTGGCATGGTTGGTGTCCTTCATTTGTTTTGAACAACTCGACCCATCGAAGGTCGAATCATCAAGGCTCAATAAAATTTAGGACGAGTTTGTACTTAATTTTTAAATAACTTTTTGATTTTTGTTTTTTACAGAAAGTAGTAGAAAATTCCTTCTTACAAACTAACCGTGAAGTATAACTATAAAGTATTATACTTCCTTCTTTTAGGAATATATTGCACTTATCAAAATATTACACAATCATGCATAAAATGCTTACCTAGATGACAAAAATGGGATGCTTTCACGCTGAATACATAACTTCGCTTCGATAAAAACCGGTGTTCAATCTAGCTGGTAAACCTATACCAAATCATGTGAAACACGGGTACCAAGCAAAATCATCGCAAAGACGAAAATGACCGAATGAGGGCGCCCTAACCGATTTACGCGTGGCCGATTTTATTTTTAGCTCCTTCCTTTTTCGATCTTGGTCAGCATAAAAGACAGCCGGCAGTTTTCATTCTCCGTGACTCTTTTGACATTTTCTGAAAATGGGATTCGGCGATTTGAAAAAGCCAGCAGGCCTGAGTGCCCTGAATGCCTACCTTGCTGACCGTAGTTTTATTGAAGGGTAAATTCACCTTTAAAATGTTATTTTAGGGGATTGTAATTCTCATTTTTATCAAGTTTTCTGAAGTAAAGGACTGTGCCCACACACACGTGTGTATGTACATGTATATTACCATTACAATGTGTACACTGCATAATGGAATTTAAATATAACTGTTTGTCTCCGACTCTCTATCTAGTGTCTGTGTTGCATAACAAAATATAACCCTGGATAAACCATGGAGGAACTAACTTATTCCTCCATGGGATAACCATGGATTTATTGCTGCCAAAAAGTGAATCGGGTTTGCTTATTATATTTGTTATATTTTTTATTATAGTTATAATATTTTTTAATATAATAATGAAATAAAATGAAAACTGATTATTATTTATTTTTAAGTGGTGTGTCTTGCTGTGGGACACTGTGGGGGAGGTTTAATTTTAAATGCTGCATATCCAGTATGTTCAGTCACATGAAGGCTATTTTCTTTCCTCCACATTGATTAAAACCTGCCTATTCCTTTAATGTACATATTTATTAATGTTTTCTCAACAAATATTCAGGTACACTGTATCGCAAGCCGATGTGGTCGTATTCCAAGCCATGTCTGGCGCCCCCAGTGCTGACCTCTGCAACGCCCTCAGATGGTACAACCAGGTCAAGTCATACAACTCTCAGTTCAAGAGGTGAGAAGCAAATTAGAACTACCCACTCAAGAATTTTGAATCGTATAAGTAATTTTAAGAGTCACTGCAATCTTGTAAGATTTGAGTCATTCAGAAACAGGCCTTTAGTTTTCGCTCTTAAAGGAACACGTTGCCTTGGATCGGTCGAGTTGGTCTTTGAAAAGCGTTTGTAACCGTTTTTTATAAAATGCATATGGGTAGAAAGATGTTGTAAAAGTAGAATACAATGGTTCACACAAACATGCCTCGAAATTGCGTGGTTTTCCTTTTACCTCGTCGACTAACACGTCGGCCATTTATGGGGGTCAAAATTTTGACTCCCATAAATGGCCGACCATGTTAGTTTGCACAGTAGAAGGAAAACCACGCAATTTCGAGGCAAACTTGTGTGGATCATTGTATTCTACTTTTAAAACATCTTTCCAACCATATGCATTTTATAAAAAACGGTTACAAACGCTTTTGTTTTGACCAACTCGTCCGATCCAAGGCAACGTGTTCCTTTAAAGAGGGGCCCAACAATTTTCCACTGGTATATAATGGTGGTAAGGGGCAGTTCTATCAGGATTATGTAAATTTGTATTTGAACTTTGCAAAGGCCACCACAGCAAAAGCACAGGGCACCACACAATTCCACAGCAATAACTGTGGGTGCCATTGGGTTATTTGAGCCTGGATGAAGACGGATTTTTGTTAATTCTGTTGTTTTCTTGTTTTAGTTTACCGGGAGTAAAGAAACCTGTGACTGAGTACGGGCCCGCCGGAGCTGCCAAGCCAGCAGCAGCAGCAGCCGATGATGACGACGATGATGATAGTGATGTTGATCTGTTTGGTGATGATGATGACGATGATGAAGCCGACTTGAAGGCAATGCAAGAGCAGAAGAAGGCGGCAGCAGCAGCAGCATCCAAGAAGAGTAAGAAACATAAATACATTCTGCCAAACATTCAAATATTATTGGAATTTTGGTTCAGAGTTACTAATTTGGAATAAATATTGTCAGAACAGTTTTTGTGGTCCTTCAGCACTTGAGTTGGTAAGAAGCTTTCAAAGCATATCAGCAAAACATCCAAACATCATTTGAATTTAGTTAGAAAGGTAGCATTAAAATTGTCATAATAGTTTTGGTGGTCTTTCGGCAATTTACCATTTCATTTCCTCAGGTTTTTATTTATTTATTTATTTCTGATTCACTCTGGGGAGATGCCCAACAGCCACAATTAAACATAAGAATTTTTACAAAATTACAAGAACATAAAAAAAAACATACTGGAGAACAGACTTGACATCTAAAAAATAAGTTATTATGATAAAAGCTACAACAGTCAGGGAATATAGTTTGAAATCCACAGGCATATCACTCCGGTGGGATTCGAACCCATAACATTTGCATTGCTAGAGCAAATATCTTACCACTGAGCTAGCCCAGTGGCTACAGGAAGTTTATATCCTATGTGTTAGCAGATTGATGCCTATTTAATGTTACTTTCCCCCTTTTTTTTTACAGAGAAAGTTGTAATTGCAAAGTCCACCATAATTCTTGATGTGAAACCATGGGACGATGAGACCGACATGGCCGAAGTAGAGAAATTGGTTCGTGGCATCACTATGGATGGGCTCCGATGGAATGCATGTAAGTGGAAATCGTTTAAAAGCAATCTTAGATTCAACACTGCATTGTTTGTTATAAAGCTAACTAGCACATCAATTACGGCTGTGTTTCCATTTAATAACACTGTTCAAGCTATTGTATTATTCATATTTCTTGTAAATTATTTGTTTTCTGCCAACAGCTAAACTTATCCCCGTTGGATACGGAATCAAGAAGCTTCAGATTAGCTGCGTAGTTGAAGATGACAAGGTACGTAATAATATTAGTACTAGTTTCTTATACTGCGCTTTACCACACCCCTAGGGGCGTATCAAAGCATTCAGTATTATTTTTGTAAGGTTTGTGAAGCTACATTTTGAAGTATGAGACATATTCATTCACATAGCACCATGTAATAATTATAACAATATCAAAGTCTTATAGCACACTCAAGGCGCTTAGTTTAAACATTTATAAAGAATGATAGGTTACTGCAGTGATGAATTCTGAGACTCAATTATGCAGCACCTTATAAGGGTTTACAAGGTGCTATGGCGCATTCAGCAGCCACAGCCATTGCACTGGGTTCTTTTACATATGTTAAACAACCATGGGATCAACAGCTGTAAGTCTACCTGAAGGACTTACGGACACAAGTGTCACAACGGGGGGATTCGAACCCACACTCTGCTGATCAGAAACACCAGAGTTTGAATTTGATGCTCTTAACCGCTTGGTTACAAGGAGCTGTGGCGCAATATGCAAATCAGAAAAACCAGAGTCCGGTGTTCTTATCCGCTTGGCCACAATCTCATTACATGAACAATCAATAGGTTTGTATCCACTTGATTAAGAACAACTTGCTCAGTTTGTTTGTTCTTTATTTATAGGTCGGTACAGATGACCTGGAAGAGAAGATCACAGCCTTTGAGGATATGGTTCAATCTATGGACATTGTTGCCTTCAATAAGGTTTAGAACCTTGTAAACGGGCTAACACCACGGAAATAGACACTGGACAATGCTACAACACTGATTATAAAACTTGACAAATTCTAGGAAACACTTAGGGCCTTGTCACATGAGGCAACTTAGAGGCAACCAACTGCAGTGCATTCTAGGACCACTTTGGTAGCACATGAGTCATTTTCTCAACATTGTCTTACAAACCACAAGATGATGAACGTTGAAATGTGATTTGCTTTTCTTCTTGGAGACTGCCTGAAACTGCATGCCTGAAAATTGCCTGATGTAACATGGACCTTAAGCTAGTGTTCATTTTTGTCGGCCATTAAATGCTACAGGACCACTTTGGTAGCACATGAGTCATTAAAAAAAAAATCTCTTACAATACACAAGAAACATAGGTGAACATTTACATGTAAAAGTGACTGGATTTGTGAACCGGAGATTTCCTGGAACTGGTTAGCTGTAAATTGCCTCATGTGACATGGACCTTAAAATTGTGTTCATTTTTGTCGGCCATTACATACATTTACACATATCTGGTTATGAAACAGATCCATTTTAAATGAAGACATGCATGCACTGAGTTTTTGATCGTCTGGCTAGGATTGCTTGGGCAGTGATTTTTACAAAGTTAACCTCACAAGTGGAAGGTCTTCCTTAAATCACACTAAATCATAGATGCAAAAGACCAGCTTTTATGAGTTTATAAATTTTTATAAATTACCTTCAATATGAGCTGGCAATGGTTCACTCTAGAGCACGTTTCTATCCAGTGCTTCAAAATGAAATACAGATATTAATTTACACGTAATTAAATATTCGGGGTAAAATACATCAACTTTTGAGTAGCATGTATGTCATGGCTTATAACTATTATTTGATAATAAAGTAAATTTGACATTGATCCTTGTGTGGTGTGTATGTTTTTGTTGTATAATCAATATGGGCATAAAAAAAGTAGCAAACTAACACAATAAATAGACCAAACTAAACACTTGGCATTGATTCATGTTGTATAAACAATATGGGCATAAAAAAGTAGCAAATTAACACAATAAATAGGCCAAACTAAACACTTGGTCTTATTAATATAATATTTTTTAAATTATTATTTTTTTTTTGCAGCATTTGTTTCCAATGCATGGTCGGGTTTTCTTTTATCTTGAAGAGTGAAGTTGGCAAGAACATTTTTAAAATGGTTTCACTTCTTATCTATTAATTTTATTTAAAGGCAGTGGACACTATTGGTAATTACTCAAAATAGTTATCGTCATTAAACCATTTCGTGACTACGAGTAATGGGGAGGGGTTGTTGATGGTATAAAACATTGTGAGAAACGGCTCCCTCTGAAGTGACGTAGTTTTTGAGAAAGAAGTAATTTTTAACGAATTTGATTTCGAGACCTCCAGTTTAGAATTTGAGGTCTCGAAATCAAGCATCAGAAAGCACACAACTTCGTGTGACGGGTGTTTTTTCTTTCATTATTATCTCGCAAACTCAACCAATTGAGCTCAAATTTTCACAGGTTTGTTATTTTATGCATATGTTGAGATACACCAAGTGAGAAGACTAGCCTTTGACAATTACCAATAGTGTCCAATGTCTTAAAAAACAAGAAATCAAATGTTCATTGGGGTTTTTCGGGTGGTGGAACAACACCTTAAGAAAACTCTAAAGATTTCATACAGATACATATAAAGGGTGCGTTCGTTTAGCTTCCCTGGGTCTACCTCGCGGTGCTCACTCTGGTGAGCCCATGACACGAGCTAAGCGAATGACCGCTCACCGCTCTTGTAGTGATGCCGTTTACCTGGGGCCAGCCCCCAAGTGACCCACTCCACAAGTCGGTACTAGGGGCTGACCTTGATGAGCCCCTGGAATGAAGTCAAAAGTTATTCGAACGCATCGGGGCAGACCAGGGATGACCCAGGGAAGCTAAATGAACGCACCCATGTTTATAATTAAGTAGTATATATTTGGGGTTGGGGGGGGGGAATTTACACAGACTAACCTGTAACTACATTTGTAGAAGATAAAATGGATGATTAAAGGAACATTACAGATTTGGTTTTGAGATTGATCGGCCATCTCCGTCACAAGAAAATAGTGAAAAACCGATTACACCTTTTGCATGACAGAGATTAAAAAAAACATTCACTGATTTATTTCAATGACATTTCAGACAGAAATATTTCAAATGATTTTGGGGTTTATAACCAAGAATTTATTGACTAGAGTGGGATTCAAACCGACGGCCTCCGGATTAACATGCCGACACTCTACCAACTGAGCTATCTAGCCCTATGTTGGCAGTCTCCCTATTTTGTCAATATCTTTGTTCAGGGGTGCCAGTCAGAAATATTTCAAGGGATCTTTTCTGCTCACCGTGTAAGTTTTATGTAAATCTGTGATCTTAGACGAGTGTTTTTCTTACCAATTCTGTAACGTTCCTTTAAGAATGAATTTCCGTCGTTTTGAAAGTCACTTTGAGTCAAGATTCTCCGTCTACATTCCGCTGCAGGATGAGATCCATGTATGCTCCTGAGATTAGATCACTGGGCTGGATGCCGAGCTCTTCCATTAAATTGTCCGCTATTTTGGTTCCCTCTTCTATTGATTGGTCTTGCTTCATCACAACCTGTACATGAACAAAGAGTTCTATAAATCAAATCATATTCTAAACATCAACATACAAATCAGTATTAGCTTTTGTTTGTTTATAGATGATTTTCCCGTCAATGGACTCAGAAAACTCCCCCAAATGGGGACATAAATGTATACTGTGTACTTCTAAAGGAAGTCCCTGGTTCGATCAACTTGGTCGACCAAGCAAACTAGCATGGAACCATTGTTTGTTTCTTTCTTTGTTAAGATGATTTTCCTGTTGAAGGAACTCCACAAAGCTCCAAAAAGGGGATATAAACTGACACCAAGCTGGCAACAGCCAATCTCTCTCATACAAACATTGGTTTAACGTCTACGATTATGAATTGCACAAGTCAAGAAATTGTGATTCAGTAACTCGGCGACAATATTTATTTTAGTCATAATAAGCAGTTAGCTTGGTAGAATTCTAAGCCACAACCTTGTAATCACAAGTCTTGGAGTCTTACCACTGGACCAAAGTGAGTGCGTCTTCTTGCTGTCAAGTGTTACATTTGTGCTTTTTATGAGGCATGGTACCCCCCTCCCCTCCCCTCATTGTGGGATCCATTAAGCTCAGCCCCAATGCGTATTGACCAATCACAACCCATTGCACAACCAAAAGTCCGACAAATAAAGACCCAGATGCATGCGCATATGCTTGGCGTGCGCAGCACTGCATTTGAGAGGCTCACGCGTTCTTGCTCACACATGTGCCGTGGGCGGAGCCTAATGGATCGGTCTGTTGCCTTAGATGCCTTGGGTTATTTTAAAGGCAGTGGACACTATTCGTAATTACTCAAAATAATTATTAGCATAAAACTTTACTTGGTAATGAGTAATGGGGAGAGGTTGATGGTAAAAAACATTGTGAGAAACGGCTCCCTCTGAAGTGACATAGTTTTTGAGAAAGAAGTATTTTTCCATGAATTTGATTTTGAGACCTCAAGTTTAGAATTTGAGGTCTTGAAATCAACGATCTAAAAGCACACAACTTTGTGTGACGAGGTTGTTTTTTCTTTCTCTCTTTTTTTATCTCGCAACTTCGACGACCGATTGAGCTCAAATTTTCACAGGTTTGTTATTTTATGTATATGATGATATACACCAAGTGAGAAGACGGGTCTTTGACAATTACCAGTAGTGTCCACTGTCTTTAAGGATGTAGTAAGTAGGTTAGTTCATAGAGCATGGTCCCTGCTCTATGGTTAGTTGTAGTCCAACTAGTGCAGTGATTTTCTCCTTCTTGGGTAGACGACTGAATGATCATGGGTGGATTTCACAAAGAGTTAAGACTAGTCTTATCTCGACATGTTTAATATCTTTTGGGACTAGTCCTAAATTAGGACTAGTGCTAATTCTTTGTGAAATCCACCCCATATTACATAGTGCTGAGGGGGGGGGGAGCTGGTATAAAGTGTTAAGACAAACCTCAAGTTCCATAAAGCTTCCCAGTTCATCTACTTCATCAATATGCACCCTGGTCTGACCAATCATTATCAGTGTTCTGGTTTTCTTGACAATGCCTTGAACACCCAATGCTTGTGTCAGCGTAATCTGTAGAATAGAATAAAAAGGGTTTTCTAAAGTTCTCTAAAAAATCTACAAGAACTAATTTAAGTTGCATACTCTATTTCTCTGCAGCATTTAACCAACAATAATAACAAACACTTGCCATGCGCTGTGTCTGCGACATAATGACACTGCTCGTGCGAAAATATCGCCTACACTTATCTGAGAAGACATTATTACACAAAATAACAGACGGTGGACCATCCTAGGAAAAGAAAAGGGTTTCCAGTTCATTCGTGAATGTAAGGAAGGTTTGCGTTCTGAGTTTGAATCTCAAAGAAGATTTGTGTCAGAGGAAAACGGGAAACGGCTATCAAAAGATAACAATTCAAGTTCAATCCGGTTTCATGAAGGAGAAGCAGAGATTGTAATTGGTGGAATCTTTGTTTTACCTTGAGTTGGTCTGGATGATGAGATTCTGTCTTTGAAAATTTTGAAAGTTTTGGTCCGGTAGTGTCCGGCCGGTCGTAGAAAACCAGCTGAGATAACTTTGTAGGATCTTCCTGAAGAAAATAACAACAACATTCAAATGTCAAGACATTGTGTCCAAATAATTGACACCTTCAAAACAAAAGTAAGTAAAGTCCCGAGCCAGACTGTTCGAGCCTAAATGGATCACAGGTAGGTGTTTATATCTGGTGTCCCTGCCATTAAATGCCTGAGATTATTTCAATTCCCCCTGGACAGAATGCCAGTCCATTGCAGGTTACTCCCCAGCTCTCACCGCTACCCATTTGTATTCCTGGGTGGAGTGAAGCAATTATGATAGAATGCCTTGCTCAAGGACACAAGTGTCGCGCCGGACCAGGATTTGAATCCACATTCTGAAAATTACAGAACTAAAATCCGCCGCCCTAGACCGCTCGGCCATAACACCCCACACCTTAAAAATAAACAAGTATTAATTTGTTGTGCAAAACTGTGTTTGGGTATGTTTTGTTTGTGTGATGATAAAAGTACCTTAAACTCCCTGAGTTTTAGTCGACCATTGGGACAATGAAAGAACGTGTCGCATTGATGCAGAATTTCCACCTTGTCACTCCCACTTAGCTCCAAAGCTTTCTTTCTTACATACTCTGGACTTCTAAGATGGGCTTTGATTTCGATATTAGACGGCATGATCAGAAAGACGTTTATGGAGAGTGAGCTGCTGTTGCAAGACCTGTGTGTGAGGAAAGAAATATAAAGTGTCCAGAATGAGTAACGAGTGTCGAGGAACTATTTCAACATGGTGGCCTGCACGTTTTGTGCAGTACAAAACAGACAAGACAAGACAAGATATAATATCTGGAATTCCATAACCCCACACTGACTTTAATTAAGAGCATGGAGGAAGGAAGAAAGTGTAGTTTTGTTTTCCAGATGAAAAGGGGAAGTCTCTGTAACATTCTGTACACATGTCATGGTATTTCAATTAAACTAACATCATTAATATTAATACATTTCTAAAATTTTATTTAGATTAATTTTTTGGGGGTTCGCAAAGGAAACTGGACTGGAGTTTTTGATGGCAACGAAAGTAAAATGTTCACCTATATCAACAACAATTTTGAAAACGGATATGTAGTATATAGCGAAAAAGCCATTGGACACTTTCGGTAAACAGTACTGTCCAAAAGCCTACACTTTGTGTATCACAACGTATATTAAAAATTTTAACCCTGTGAAAATTTAGGCTCAATCGATCATCAAAGTCAGGAGAAAATAACGGGAAAACCCACCCTTGTTTCCGCACGTTTCGCCGTGTCATGGCATATTGATGTTTAAAATAAATCTTTAATTCTCGATATCGTATCAAGAATTGATAATTGTTTTAATGTAGTTCTCAAAAAGTAAAGCATTTCATGATTAATATTTCCAGAGAAGTCTTTCACCTTTACCTTCTGTAAACCCTGTGTACGTTATTTGTAAATCTGTGAACTTTTATTTTCGTTTCTGTTCCGAAAGTGTATAATGGCTTTGAAGGGGGCCCAAAATGTTAGATTTCTATACTATAGTATAGGCTCATGGGATCTGGCTCATGTCATGGGGGAGCTCTCAGCCTTATTAATTATTAAGGTAGGTTCTTAAATCTTACTAAGACTTACTTCAGGGATGTGATTGCTTGTCTTAAAAAGAGCCTGAAAATTTAAACTGTCTGAAAATGTGAGGGCTATCATTGCGAGCGCAAGCTCGCCCCTTACGGCGTGGGGTCCGGGGCCCAAGGGCCCCGAAAAATTTTTGAAGTCTAGATGCTCTATGGTGCATCCTAAGCTTCCTTAGAACACCTTCCTTAGAATCACTTTTTGTTGCCCACTTCCAGTGTTTTTGAGGAGAAAGAACACAAAATCTCAAATATTGCATTTAATTCAGCTGGGAAACCCTTGTTCAGAATAAGTATAACATTGAAAATAAAACACAAAATCATTGCCAAATTTACTCTGTGTTTAAAATAATCTGCCATTTCCAGTGGCAGACTTCTTTTTGCGTGTAAAGGGAAAAGTGAAATCATACATTGTACTTGTTGTAGCCTTGGGTAAACAAACCCGGAGATGATGGTGTCATCACGCATCACAGTAAGTACCTATCACTTTTCTAGCCGCGGTCATTAATTTTTCATAGCATTTAGCACTGATGCAAATGAATCTCAAGTACGTCCGTCAACAGTGCCCGACTCCTCCAGCCAACTCCAACGGAATTTATTTCGAACACCTTTTTCCAGGTCTCGAACTGATGGGTCTCCCCTCGGCAAAGTTTGTTTCGACGCCGCCATGCCGATGCGACTGGCTGACGAGACAACAGTCATGACAGTACGAATCCTCAAAACAGTCGTACGTCGTATGGATTGTATTGGTGTGGCCGGCCACACGTGGACGGACGTTGGCCGGCAAATGCTGCCATATTGTGCACGCAAACCAAAAATAGAAGCTCCAGCGCAGCACTGATCTTCGTTTCTCTACTAGCATTGGCGACGCGCAATTTCTAAATTGTTCGTGCATTTCGAGTTTTTTACATTTGCGCAGTTATCACCATTTTAAAACCACCGCACATTGCGCAGACACAAACCGAGGTCACTGCTACACATTGAGTCTGTTCCCCCATTCCATTAGTACGCAAGCACAGCACACGCGTTAATAGGAACTAGACTTGGTGAAAGAAGCACGCTCCTTCCCAGTAAAAACAACAAACCGTACGGGTCCAATGTGAGAACGATCACAACTTATGCGTCTTCTTAGCGTCATTTAATAAAAATCCCGTCCGACCCAGCGCTCTGTTTCCACCTCGTTCTCGTATATGGCAATACAATTTAATGTAGAACGTTCATCGTAAAACCAATTAAATACATTTTGGCATCCAAAACTCAACATGAATAATTAATTAGTACAATCTACCCCCCGATTTTCTCAACGGATTCACATGATTCACATTGGTTGACTTTTTGAGTCGAAAAAGCCGGAAATCCGGCAAAAGCCGGAGAAATCACATCCCTGTTACTTCCTGTCTTCGCTGCAATATTCGCAAGTTGGGCACAACTCAACCCATGCGATTTATTCGTTGCGAATTTGTGACGTCAACATTTGTATTCTATTGCATGAAGTATGCACCGGGCAATGTAGTTTCTTGAAGTAGGCTCGCACTACTAGCAGACGACACTCCCATACGGTCACGCACATAGTCACGTGAGCAATGCTGAGTGGCAACGAACTCGCCCCCTTTTTTTTTAACCTCCATCCATGATTTTTAATAATTTTAATTAGGCCCTACACAAACTCAAATATATGGCAAACTGTGGTTTAAAAGAGTCTCCAAAACATAACATTTCGTATGTTTTGCAATAGAATAATTATATGAAGTAGCTACTCACCTAAAAACCTGACGATAAAGGATGTCGAACAGGGTTTTTGTAGAGATGAAATCTACCGCCGAACGAAATGTACGAGTAGTCAGGTAGTTTGGTGCATTTACGTTACGTGTGGCCGGGCTTTTAAATGAGTCTGGTAACCAGATTATATGGTGGAAGAATTATCCCTAAACTTGTTACAAGTCGATGCTTTAACAAACTGATCAAATATTTTAGAGACCTATGTTCATAATTTTCACTCCTTTGTGATTTATGAAACAAATTCCAGTAATTCGATTTCAATTTAAATATTGGAGAAGTGAGTTAAAATCAAACAAAAACATATTTCGCACTTTTTAGTTCATTGCACAATAAGGAAGAAGTGCGCCCTCTATCAAGTTCACTCTATCAAAGACTCTATCAGCATCGGTGTAAGGGTAGACTTGTCCACAAGTCACTTGTTAGGTAAAAAGTATACACGATGCACAAAAATAATACTGTACAAATACGACTGTACATGTATTACCTTTGATAAAAGTCACAAAAGAGCAAAGATATCTTCACAAGTACACACTCTAAAATGTCAATCAAACAACCATGAAAAGTTGTCTTTATTTTCGAACTTAATGTCAACATTTGGGTAATACATGTATCGCTAAAAAATCAGTCGTTAAATATTGAAAATGACAAAGTAGATGGAAACTTTATTCCGGTCGGTCCAGTGGTTCACGTAGCTTCAGATTCTTGAATTAAAAACTGATGCCCTAAAATAATTGAGGGGAATTAACTCATTCAATCTAGATATTATTTTGAGGTTTTAGATCCAATAGTAATGGAACCCACATCGGTATTAATTCAAATGACAACATTAGAGACTAACCCTATTAGAAAACACTTCATTTGTTAAAAATACATTAAAATTTAACAAAATATCCATTTTCAGACTGACTGACATGGAGGTAAGACTATATTAAAATGTTGGAAACTATAATGCTGGAAAAATTGTGAAAAAGAAGAAAACTCAAAAAGTAACAGTGCTTGATTTAACCGGGTGCATCTAGTTCTTTCAATGTCTTGTCAAATCACAAACTACACAACAAGTGGAAGTATGAATAAGTTTTGTTTGTTTGTATATATTAATGGCAATACATGTTTGTAATGTATCACTATTTCCATCATTCTTAAGTGTTCTAAAAATGTTTTCCAACATGGAATAATTTATGTGAAACCAAGAGTCTCTAAATGCATTGGAACCCAAGTATGGAGCCGTTAAAGGGCGAATGATGAAAGCAAATTCACATACCAATATATCATCTCAGTTCTTTATCGCAAGCGCTCAAACAAAATATTTTGAGCAATTATTTCAAGCACAGCACCCAAATAATTTTGTGTGCTCGTATTGCTTTTGAGCGCTCTAAATCAAGAACTCAAATTATATCTTCGTATGTACATTTGTTTTCATCGCAAATCCCTTTTAAGGGCTCCATACCTAAAAGTTACAGTCTATACAGCAATCAATTGTGAGTTCAAAAATAAAACACAAAACAAAATTCAAATAATACACCAACCAAATCCACACACAAATGTAATACTTGTTAAAAAAATCTTTCACAGCAGTTTGGAATCTGTTGCTACAATAAGACTGTTATATTGCTATCGGTAAAACTATATCACAGGTATATGTCAATATAGCGTCTATTGGAGCAGTTTCAACTGGAGGGAATATAATTAATCGTTAGGAAAGTATCTGTATATTCACACAAGTATTGTTTTGTTTGACCTCTGATAATTTAAGACAAAAACTACAATGACTTTAAGTTAAATCAACATGGCAAGTTCCAAGTGTTCAACAACTTCTATCATTTCTTATTGAGAATTGTTCGACGATTAATAACATGAACAATCTTTGGTTGTAAGAAGGTGAAGAAAGGAAACTTGCAACTTCACGTATAAGGATGTCTGATGAATGAAAAAGACTGAACAAATGCCCTATGGTGCCCCAAATCTAGGTACTTAATATAAATAAATCTTTTTAAATATTATCCGGCTTATGTCACAAATACATTAAGTTATTCACAAATTAATTTTTAAGAACGAGAGAAGAATAAGTTGTGGCTACAGAATGAAAGAGTGGTCAGGTTATACAGAAACCCACTTGATATGTTATGTATTAACAGTCATAAAATCAAGAGAACATAAATATGTAATGTACATGTTCTTGCATTCCAGGGGTCAATTTCACAAACAGTTTGGGTTGATCAGTTTAATTGCTAAGCAAACTGTGATGTCTCAATACATAACACTATGGCAAACAACTCATCGTAAGTAAAGATGAATCTTTAGTGCTTTGTGAAATCGGCCCCTGGAATAATATATGCTTTCTTTCTTGTTTTGCCAGTAACGATCAGCGTAGTTTTTTAGACTTGTGGTATTAAGTAACTGCTCGATGTAGATGCAATGTAAAAATCTTGAAAACTTCACTTCATAAAATAAAATAGAAACTAAAAGAGTGTAAAGGCAGCACAGTCAATATTGTCTTAGACATCAGAGGTCAAATGTTATAAGATGATGATGCATCAATGGTTACATTTTTCCCTGTGTGGCAGCTTCCAGATATGATATAAGATCTTCTCGTTCCTTCTTCTTCTTCAAGCCAGCGAATACCATCTTTGTTCCTGGGATGTATTTCTTAGGGTTTTCCAGATAAGAGAACAATGTCTTTCTCTCCCACGTTACTCCTATTAACGCAAAAACAAAACATGAACAAATAAATTATCTTCAAGCAAACTTGAATCCTTGATACTGATTGGTTGATCCAAGGCAACAGGCGTGTGATAATAATGGGGGGCTGGTCATCTCACCCCAAAGCGAGGTCGCCCCCAACAAAGTCGCCCCCTGCGGCGAGATGAACAGCATCCGTATTAACATGTCATTCAAGGCCCATATCACACCCTGTATTGAAGTGTATTTCCGCGTGTTGCACTTTTTAAAGTTAGATTAATTTGTTACCATAAGCATGCTCTTTGAAAACAAAAAATACAGCGCATCTGTGTCCTTTATCAATGGCGCACCTAGGGGGGGGGGGGATTAAAAAAAGGGGGAAGGAAAGCAATAGTGGGATAAGAGGAAAGATGCAAGTGTGTTTGTGGGAGGGAGGTGTAGTTAGTTTTTTTTTCCTCAGGCAGTGCCGAGTGTCAAGTTTGTTTGAAGATAATTTCATTATCACATGTGTGCTTGTGAAATGCTGCAAAATGTAGTGCATTGGTACTGATTCCATATCCAACTCGGCCTTCGGTCTGAAGCATATAAAGTTCAAAAATTCCACTCGCACTTGTGTGATAGGCCCAAATAAACTAAAATTCTCACCTTTGTTCTTATTTGCATCTGTGTAGCTAAATCCTGCTGCTTGGCCTGTTCTTCGTCCCCATAGCCCCATTAGATTGGGCCCTTGCTTGTGTTTGCCTGAATTATCTATGACGTGGCATTGGGTACACTTCTGCTTGAAGATGGCAGCACCCTTTGCAGCATCTCCATTTTTGATTTCAACCTCAGGCATTTTGATCTTGATTTGTTATATATAAGCTGTACACACACAAGATGAAAGACAGAAAATGAATTATCATATAACAGTCTCAACACTTTTAGATAATAAGCTTAACTGATATTGGGGACTGGGGGTGTGGGTAATTGTGTAATCCTTGACCCACATGGGCCCAATGTCATAAAAGCCTGTAAGCGTACAAACTTACTAAGCGCAGACAAATCTTGCTGAACAGAAGCTGGTTACCAACCAAAAGTCCATAAAGGTTACATTGTTGCAAGTGGTTCCCCACTCATTTTTGGCTTAGCAAAGAAATGTGCTTAGCAGTATTTTCTGCTTAACAGTTTTATGAAATTGGATCATGGTCATGTGTTTTACGATCGCGGTAAATTTCAAACAGGTAACCCTTCCCAGAACAGAAGTAGGTCTGCATTAGAATGTTTGCATTTACACAGACCATAGATCATGCAAAGTCCTTGCTCTATGCACAGACTCACTTCCCCATTCATAAATATTCTTCTTGGCGATTTGCCAATGTCCTACAGGCCCCCCTTGCATAATCCTTATACAAGCATAAATCCTTACACAATGTGCAAACATTGATTGTGTAATGGGGAAACACCATCAAACAGCATTTCATCAGAAACCCAGCATCGGGTGATGACATAGAATGGAACTATGACATCACTTTTCCTGACTGGGTATGAGCACACTCCTCCGCTCATCTTTACATAAATTTCTCACTTTGAGATTAGTTTTAGAGTCATTATCACAAATTTTTAAAAATACTTTGGACTTTGACTGGAGTTTTTTTTTTTTTTTCCCCTTGATCTTATGTTAAACTTCAGAGCCTTTTGAGTATTGAGTCGTTATCAAATAATTTTAAAATAAACTGTATTAGAAAAGGAATGCGTTAACTTTGTATGGCCCTTGATCTAGTGTTGAACTCATAGCCTAGTGACCTTTATATCTCTATGGCCTTAATTTAACCTCCGTCTCATGGCCTTTGAGGAAATTCAATTAAAATGGTTAAGGATGACATGTCCATGTGGATTCCTCAGCGTGTGGATTCCTCAGCATAAGTGAACTCAGCGCTTAAACAAATACATTAGCTGTGAACAAATTCTAAACTCCCTGCATTTAGTTGGTCTTTGTATTGCTATCAATTTATCATTGAATTCTGATAAAAACAAGTTTTCAGATAGTTGCGATTTATCTGATTATTGCAACCCTCGATCCTTACAATGGTTACAACTGTGTCAGGAAGATGGTGGGTAATGATTATTGCAATTATTCATTATGAAACCAACTCAACCAAATCCAATACTGCACTCTGAGTTTTCTAGTAATTAGGCTATATTCTGCTATTGTTAATGTTGACATGTAGGAATTTCTCCAGGATAATGATGATGTTTAGCTTAGGCTTAGGGTGGAAGCAATGGTTCGGCATTAAAAAAAACATTGGAAATTGGCTTTGAAAGGTGGGCACCCATGGCAAGGTCTCAGACTAAGGCCGTGTCCGAATTGGCCACTTCAGCTACAGCTATGGCTAGGGCACGCGCGTCTGCTATTCTTCAACACAGACAGACGCGCTGATCTAGCCGTAGCTGTAGCACAAGTTGCCAATTCAGACACGGCCTTTAGTTGTCTCAGACTCAGTCGTCTCGACATGTCATGAACAGTAGTAAACAGCAAGACATTAGAACTTTCTGTTTTAGTATATGAATTTAAAAATTTTAAAGTGTAGGCCTAACATGGCCTAACTAAGTGAAAAATAAATGCAAACAAGACATTATGCTAATGTCTTGTTTGATGTTATTTTTCACTAATTACACTTAAACAGCCACAGGATGGACGCTTCTGGTTGTTGCGATAACGTAAACCTCAGAAGGCGGTTACGTTTTCAATCGCAACTTCTGGCTGTTTTATGTCTTTGCAAACAGGGGTTGGTGTTACTAACAGAAGTACATGTACATTTTTGTACATGTATTTTGCTTACAAGTGCACTTTTCAAACTACAGTGTTGTAATAATACACTAGGCATTTTTTGCTTTTATTTTCAAGAAGCGAGCGCTGAAATTTGGCACTTGCACAGTAACCGGAGAATGGTGATCATAAACGAAGAAATCAGCAGTTAGCTGAGCCATATAATCCGGCCTATCAATCAAACTGTGCGCGTTCACCCATTTTGACCAATCACAGCAATGATTGTGGTCGGACAAACTTGGTCATGCGGGCGCGTATATTTGGCACGCGCGGCAGAATCGTGCAGAATGTCATTGGGAGTGTTCGTACACGTGTCTTGCTCACGTGCGCGGTGGGCGGAGCTTAGTGGAAAGCCGGAACGGTCCATTAGGCGCAGCTGAGTAGATGAGCAACAATTGTTTAAAAAATAAAAAGGGCAACCCCCACATTCATTCTCCCATGATTCATCAATCAATGTTTTTCATGACATTCTTCATTTCTACCCATCCATTCCAATCGGCAATCCAATTTTGCTTATCCATCATGGTTTAAATATCGCAATATCCATGAAAATATTTATAATTCTTGTATGACTGCACGGTACTAAAGGCTAGTGTAGAGGATTTCCGTCGTAAAATACCTTTTTTTATGCAGAAAATGGAATAGCACTTCACCACAGCACAGCACTGCACACGGTGAAAATGCACACGTACATCAATATTGCATGATGTAATACATGGATGCACTTTACATCATTATTAACGGAAAATACTCGTCAATAAAAACCAATTTATCTTGCTAAATATGCGCACAGTCACAACCAAACTTAGCTACACTAATAACCAACTCTTTATTTATAAAATAATATAAAGAAATTGTGAACATGTACACAATTTTATTAAAAAACTTACCGAAATTACAGGAGCTTTTTCAACTGGTATTTTTCCACACGCGGACGCCAAAAAGGGAATTGCGTAAGTAATGCGCACGCGCACGCGAGGTCGGCCCCCCTGACTACGTCATCGCTTTATTCCTTATATGGAAAAAGCCGGTAATAAGGCATTTTGATTGGTCATTTAAAGTTACATTTGAGTCATCAAAAACTTCCCTCCCACATGTTTTCCTATGTGGAGTTAACTTACAAAAATATCTCATGGCCTCAAAAATTTGGATCAATAGTACAATTCCGGAAATAATTTTATTAACACTAAGCTTTAAAATTTTCATGTAAACTGTTCAGGGGCGTCATTAGCAAGAAACTTCAGGAAACTTTATCTTCAAGGGAGAGCCATCAAAACTTTAAAATCTTGATGCAAGATGCATGTGTGCAATTACAAAATATTCAACTGCACTTGCTCTTTTGAACTAAATTACCGCATCACAAGTTTTCCATGGTGTGTTTGAACTTGAGTTTCAGAAAGAAAACAAGTATTTTTTAACAAAAACATCATGATACACAACCATTTTAAAAAATACAAAGTTGTCACAACCACAGATCATAGAATGATCCATTACCACATGAAAAAAAAACCTCCAAACAACATAGTTTGTTTACTTATCTCACTTAATTTGTGTTTATTTACTTTATATGTTTATAGCAATACAATGTTTCAATCGCTGTTTATAGTCTGTTAGAAATGTCTAAACTGCTATACAGTATCGTTTCATCAACCATAATTCAATTGCAAAAGTATTCTCTCCAACAAACACCCAACATAATAATTTTTGTTGTTGAATTCTATTTTAAATAAATGTAGATGAATTTCACAAAGAGTTAGGGGACTAGTCCTAGGAGATATTAAAAACTTAAGGCTAGTCCTAAACTCTTTGTAAAATTCACCCCTGGTTTCAAACACAATTTTTTTTTTTTACAAATAACTTGATATGGCCAGACAAGAATATAGAAGCATTTGTTTATTTTGAAACACTTCAAAAGGATTCTTTCATGCCCAAGCAATATCAATTGTTTTTCAAACATTGCCAAACAGTAGAAAAACAAAATACAGACCCAATACCATACATTCCATACATAAATATGTTATCAAATTCTTTTACCAATAAAATAGATTTCTCTTGTATAAGTAAAAAAAAAAAAAGCAATCAAACAAATTGAAGATTGATGTTGGTGACTTGATGCCGTTACAGTTTATTAGTTCAGAAACTTTAATTTCCACATTCTCAAAACATACAGAGGTGTTTCGTAGCCCAGTTTTTTTCAATTTGTGTATCTCTCTGATGTATTATAAGTTATCACACAAGCGCGAGTGAAATACGGAAAAACTTTAGCGCTTCTGCCTCCCTTAAAAACGAGGCAGAAAACCTATTTATCTTCAAGCAAACTTGGCGCGTGACATAGAACACACCATACGCAGGTCGTGATATGGGCCGTGCATTATTATAAGTTATCACACAAGCGCGAGTGGAATACGAAAAAATATAGCGCTTCTGCGAATTTATCTTCCAGTCTCACTTGCAACGCGCAAAATTTAAAATTTCAGAGCGTTATTTCTCGCGCAAAAAGTTTTGAATGTAATTTTTGCACTGTCCGTATACGGAGCAGGACAAAATGACATTTCACAATACACACTGGGTAATAAAAACAGAGGAAGTAGGATATAAAACAGAGGTCGTAGCATATATGTTTTTAATCCCCTTAGTAGTACGAGCTTCTGATTGGTGGATTAGCGCGTACTGGAAGATAAAAGTTAATATCACACTCTTGTTGCTATGGATCAGCCAATCAGAAACAACGATTAGCGCGAAGTGAAAGATAATAAAGGTAGCTATCACACCAATTTATTGGTCAAATGATGCATACACACTCCAAAATAACTAACCACATTTTACAAATTTATTTTGCACATTTAAAAAGACAAAAAAGTGAGCATTTCAAGTAAACATTTATTTCATACTACTCTTCTCGAGATATAAACATATATACAGAGTATTGCATAGATAAGCAACATAATAAGCACAGAAGATGGAGGGAAAGAGTTAGTCCATGTAGACCAATATAAAGAGAGTACGAGGCTGTCAGATTAAAGACACTGGCGATATTGGTAATTGTCAAAGACCAGTCTTCTCACTTGCTGTATCTCAACCTATGCATAAAAGAACAAACCTGTGAAAATTTGAACTCAATTAGTCATCAAAGTTGCGAGATAATATTAAAAGTAAAAACAGTCTTGTCACACGAAGTTGTGTGCTTTCAGATGCTTGATTTCGAGACCTCAAAATCTAATTCTGAGATCTCGAAATCAAATCTGTGGAAAATTACTTCTTTTTATACTACCAACAGCTCCCCATTACTCGTTACCAAGCAAGGTTTCATGCCAATAAATATTTTAAGGTATTACCAATAGTGTCCACTGCCTTTAAGGACGAGTCCTACATAAGAAATGAAATGATATGAACATAAGACATATCTCCCATTAGTACTGCCACTTATGAAGCAGTGCTTCAGAAATAATCTGGATGAATTTAATGGCTGCAACTGGGGGCAAACCACTAGTCAATATTCCATGGTAAAATATGCATCCAAAGGTCAACTTTAGTCTCTTGTTCAAACTTGACCAGGGAAGCTATATGCTGCTAAACAAAGAAACAAACAAACCTCAAAACAAACAAATTAGAGACACTTATATTGTTGTCATAACAACAACATATCAAGGGTACGATATTGTATTGCTGTTATTTCTGTTAACAGTAAAACAATTTGTTTCATGTAAACTCTGTATTTTGTTACATTTTATTGTTTTTTACTCTTTATGTACAAACACTGTGGAATTCAACTTTTGGATTGCAAGAAGTGTTTTGAATAAACCAATAATAATAATAATATCAAACAAAATACATATCTCCCTTAGTTACTGCCACTTATCCTATGATTCAAAGATTCCGCAACGTCATCGATGACTTTAACAGCTGCAACTGGGATCCTCGTTCCTAATAAATAAATAAATAAACAAACAAGAAATTAACAAAATTGTTATTATGAAACAGTCTGTTTGTCCTAATGTCAAGGGCCCAATCTCATACAAATACTTAAAGACACTGAAAACTATTGGTAATTACTCAAAATAATTGTTAGCATGAAAACTTAGAGCTGTTGATAGAATACAACATTGTGAGAAACGGCTCCCTCCGAAGTAATGTAGTTTTTGAGAAAGAAGTAATTTCTCACTAATATAATTGAATTGATTTCAAGACCTCAGCTGAGGTATCAAAATCAAGCATCTGACAGCAACTTCAACCACCAATTGAGTTAAAATTTTCACAGGTTTGTTATTTTGTGCAAAGAAATGTTGAGATACACTAAGTGAAAAGACTTGTCTTTAACAATTACCAATAGTGAATTCTGCTCTGTAATTTTCTTATTTAAAACAAAAAGGAGCAGTAAACCAATGTTTTGGCTAGTAGCCTTATTTTGGTAAGCATCAATATTTGTTTGCTTAGCTACTGTTTATGAACTTACCAGGACCAAAGATGCTTTTCACTCCTTGGTCGAAGAGGAATTCATAATCCTGAGGAGGAATTACTCCACCGACAATCACACAGATATCGCTATAAAAAATAAAATAAAAAATCATTAGAATAAAGATCAGTCGAGCAGAATCATTAGGACAAATCGGTGTTTTTTGCCTGGCAAGGTATGTGTATATGGGGCTATGTTTTATCGACATATAAGATGCTGTGGTGCAATATACATCCAATCAAACCAGGAACACCAGGGAGAACCCCTTCTCTTTTCGTTAAAAGCACTGGGTTCATTTACGTGCACTACACAACACACAGGACCAACAGCTTTATGCCCTATCTGAAAGGGCAAAGCATCTTGGTTAATAAGTGTCTTGCTTTAAGGATACAAGTGTCATAACTGTGACTCGAACCCACACTCTGCTGATCAGAAACATCAGAGCTTGAGTCCATTGCTCATATCCACTCGGCCACGACACGCCACCTTGCTGTTAGATATAGGCAAGGCAGGTCTACAGGATGTTTTTTTTATGGATGAGTGAGTGATTGAGTGAGTACTTACCCTCTACCCATCTTAGTGAGTGCTTTAATCAGCTCTGGAACCAGCGTCTTATGACCCGCTGCTAAGGTACTCACTCCAACAACATGGACGTCAGAATCTATGGCCTGTTGGGCGACTTCTTCAGGAGTCTAAGATATCAATCAGAAAACAGAATATTGAAGGGATGAGGTTTATTGCTGACTAAAATAATCTGAAGCCAAAACCCAGATCTGAGGAGCTACATAGATATGATGGCAATTGTACCTTTTGATCACCCTTGAGTAAGAAGCTTTTAGGAACATCCCCAGTGTTAGAAAATTAGATACAAGACTTATATAAAAGTCTGAACTATCTCATCCCAACAGGCGATTTCAAGAAATTTTAATCCTATCTCTCCTAACTTAGGATGGGTTCAATGCCTCCTAACATCTTCAGATAGGGAATTTAACTCATCCTAAGTCCTACTTCTACGTTAGGAAGAGTTTGGTGAAATGGATGGCTGATGTTGCCCTTTGGTAGTGCAATAATTAGTGTAGGCAGTTTTCATATCAATGCAAATAAAATCTCTGAATGATGTAAAGGAAGGGTAAAAGATTAGTAAACACTCCATTAAGGCCCGGTCCCACCGCAGCGATAACGAGAACGATAAAGATAACTACGCAAAGAGAACGCATTCAATTGGTTGAAAGACCGTGTGCGTTTTCTGCGCGGAGCAATTCGACCAATAGAATGCGTTCTCTTTGCGTCGTGGTCGTTATCGTTTTAGTTACCGCTGCAGTGGGACCCTGCCTTAACACTGACAAAAACCAATCTATGGACCTACTTTTCATCATCATCATCCTTTGTCCTTGGTTGGAATAGTAGAAGAAGCTTTGATGAAATGGTGCCAGGTTGCTTTATCCCTCATGAGTTGTAGGGTCTCATTTGTGTCTTTTAATCATAGCAATGAACACTCTTCATAAGTGACGGTAGATTAAACAAACTTCTGCCATTAACAAGATTTTATCTTTATTACCTGGAAGAGAGGTCCAATGTCAACATCAAACCCAATGTCAGCAAAACTTGTAGCTACGACCTTTGCCCCTCGATCATGACCGTCCTGACCCATCTTAGCTACCAGGATACGAGGACGACGACCCTCCTTCTCCAAAAACTCCTATCATTAAAAATATCCAAGTGATAAGGGTGATTAAACTAAGAAGTTGTAAAAATTTGGTTGGACAAATCATTATAAAAACAAAAAAGCATCAATTGAGTCTCATCAACGTGTGTATTATAAAATCATCATGGCTGCTAAAAACTAAAATCTATTAAATTATTGCAGTACCCGCTGCTATCACATAGGATTCAACTTGCCTCTAGCCACTGGGGTAGCTCGATGGTCTAGTGGTAAGATACTGCTTTAGCAATACAACGACTGTGAGTTTGAACACCACCCAAGTGATTTGCCTGCGGATTATTTTCACAGAACTTGGGAAAGTACCAAGTATACAGTGCTTAATACACGTCGGTGTATGGGTAAAATTATGTTCTTTACATATCACCAAAGCAAAAATTACATCTTTTAATACATGGCAGTCGTAAATATTGCAGCATCTCTCAATAAAGTTAAGCAGTATCCAGCAACAGAGTCCAGCATTCTCTTGAAGACGATCAGAGCATACTGATCGAACATTGAGTCATTAACCACCGGTTCTTTTCAACACTGCTCCAACACAGTGTGTTATCGGAAACCTCTCTTTAAATAAACTTCCATAATGCAAAGTTTCAAATCCTACTCAGTAAAAGTTACCTCGATTCTAGCGATGCAAGCGTCTAGTTCCTTGTCTTCTCCATACTCTGATTTATAAGCTCCGCTCACCATTCTATCGACGGCAACGTGACGAGAGAAAACTTTCTCCATAGCGTCTGAAATCTCACCAACACTGCATCGCAAACGAGCTGCCTGTAAATTACAGTACATAGTTACAGTGAAAGTGTCTGTAAATATTCAGTGTCAAAGAAAAGTGATAAAAACCGGCATCAACATACGATCAGTGGTTTGAAGTCTGATCAGAATATTACAGCACAAAGGCCTTAGGACTTGTGGTCTTCCTACATACAAAAGCTCCTGCATCTGAATAACCCAATTTCATAGAGGTGCTTAAACAACAAAATTTTGCTTACCAGAATAAGGTTACAAAGCCAAACTACCATGTCATGTTTACAATTTGTGACTGGTATCCTGAAAATTTCTGCTTAGCATAAGCAATATTCTCTGCTTATAGTTCGATTAAGTTTGATTAAGTTAGCCCAAACTTTGTCTAGCCGGCAATAGTTGGACTATTTTAGTACACTATTTGGAGCAAGCCAACTGGGCATGGTTGTATCAATGGTTACCAATAGCTGTTTGTGTAGTATAGTCAGAGTGGACCAGTTATCAGAAAACGATAACATACTGGAGCCGTTGGTCGCTTTAACATGACAGGGCTAGAATCGTTTGCACTTCAACTTCTGTGCGCATGCCCTAAATACGGCACTAAACAACCACTCGTTTACCATTGGTTCTTTTGTGACCATGGCTTACAAGATTATTAGACAAACATGAAACTCAATATAGTATATAAGTTTTGATTCCCAACTTACATTGACACACATTTCCAGAAGGTTTCCTTCTCCAGTCCGGGCACATTCAGTCAAGTCATCCAACGCTTGCTGAGCCTGAAACAAGAATAATAGAGCTTATACTTACCAATCTGCAAAGATCTAACACTTCGTGGTTCAATAGATGTTAAACTTGCATCGGGCAGAGATTTTTTTATTTTAACCCTTACATCATTGTGTGTTAAAGGCAGTGGACACTATTGGTAATTACTCAAAATAATGATTAGCATAAAACCTCACTTTGTCACGAGTAATGGGGAGAGGTTGATAGTATAAACATTGTGAGAAACAGCTCCCTCTGAAGTGATGTAGTTTTCAAGAAAAAAGTTATTTTCCACGAATTTGTTTTCGAGACCTCAGATTTAGAACTCGAAGTCTAAAAATCAAGCATCTAAAAGCACACAACTTTGTGTGACAAGGGTGTTTTTTCTTTAATTATTATCTCGCAACTTTCATTATTTGTATAATATTTAATAGATTGCTTTATATACTTCATGTTATTAATTTGTGTTATGTGTTCTGCATAATTTATAGTTTTTAACTCACAGCGGTCTGGTTCCTTGTCTCTCTGATGTTCTTTAGCTTGTTAATCTGTTGTTCTCGCACCATAGTATTATCAATAGCAAGCACCTCGATGGGATCTTCTTCCTGTAGCTTATATTTATTGACTCCAACAATCACCTCTGAAGTCAAACAGAAAACAAGTCACATATTTAAATTTTCATACAATATGACAAAGGGCCTTGTCACACCACTGCAGGCAACTTGGAGGCAACCAGCTGCAGTCCATGCGACAGGATCACTTTGGTAGTACACAGGTTCAACAAGAAAACTATGTGAACATTCAAACGTGAATGGCTTGTCGTCTTTGAGATTGCCTTCTCGATGTTCAGCTGTCATCTTCAAATACGACGGCGTATGCATAGCAGACGAACGGTTGTTTCAAATAAGAAACAATTCTTCACCGTTCCCTTGAACCCGCGAGTGTCTCAAACCATGTTTCTTAACAGCGAAGGAAATCAGCCAAAGTTGGAAGCGATCAATTTTGTAACAGAACTCATGTTACCCCCGCACTGTGCAGCCATGGTACATGCGTTTTTGTATCACATCACGTGTTTGGTTCTCGACCAATGCAACTCGTGTGTAACATGGCCTCGTGTAACATGGCCCCAAAGTTACTATTTAAAATCTTGGGCAAAGTTATTTTTACTAAGATGAGGTACCATACCTTGACTTGAGTCAATGCGAGCTTGGCGTTTAGCCGCACATTCTTCAATCTTGAGTTTGGGGTAACCCTCGGCAACAGCTTTAGCCATCCCTCCCATCTCTTCAATCTGAAATAAAGAAAAGATAAGCCTTTTGATCAAGTTACTTCAAAACAAGGTAAATTCCAATTTCAGCAAAAACTCCCTGTATTTTCCAGCCACTACTCTCTTATTTGGTATAAGAGTAGTCGAGCAGTTCAGCCGTCGATTTCACAAAGAGTTAGGACTCGTATTATTTCGCGTTAGGACGAGTAACTCGTCCTAACTTAAGATTAATCTTAAGGTCTGCATGCTACAGTGCAGGGTTGGGACTCGTCTTAAGTCCTAAGATTAGTCTTAAGTTAGGAAGAGTTTTGTGAAACCGACAGCTCTGATGTTTCTTATCAGCAGAAGGTGGGTTTGAGTCCAGGTCTTGACACTTGTGTCTTGAGTAAGATGTTTCACTATAATTGGTTTGTCTTTCGGATGGGACGTAAAGCCAAAGGTCCATCAACTAAAGGAACACAAAACCCATACCCTGGAAGAGTAGGGGTTAACCCAAGTGTTTCTGGTTCAGAGCACCCTTGTTTACATCTTTCCTCATACTTTTGAGCTGCATTGATTAAGTTAACTTATGAAGCATCCTTGGTTTTATTACCAGAAATATACAATGATGAAATTAAGACGAACACTGATAAATTTTCACAGTGGTCAAGCGGTTCTAGACTATTTCACTTGCAATCACAAGGTTGTGGGTTCGAATCCTACCAAGCTTACCACTGATTTCACAAGTATTTGTTGTCTAGTAAAGCCCGGTTCATACTTCCAGTGAATGCTTCGTGCGATGCGAATTTCATTGCATCACAAAGAGAAATGGAGCGCGTACCGGTTTTTGCGTCACCAAAATTCATTCGCATTCGCAGGAAGTATGAACCGGGCTGTACTATGTGTGTGCAATTCTAAATGATAGACGTTAAAGGAACACGTTGCCTTGGATCGGTCGAATTGGTATTTGAAAGGCGTTTTGTGACCGTTTGTTATAAAATGCATGTGGTTAGAAAGATGATGTAAAAGTAGAATACAATGATCTACACAAATATGCCTCGAAATTGCGTGGTTTTCTTTTTACCTCGTCCAATAACACGGTCGGCCATTTATGGGAGTCAAAATTTTGACTCCCATAAATGGCCGACCGTGATAGTTCGCGACGTAAAAAGAAAACCGTGCAATTTTGAGTGATACTTGTGTGGATCATTATATTCTACTTTTAAACATCTTTCTAACCATATACATTTCATGACAAACTGTTTCAAACGCTTTTTATAGACCAACTCGTCCGATCCAAGGCAACGTGTTCCTTTAAGGCAGCCCAGGTCAAAATTCCAGTTGAACCTAGTTAAACTGGGTTTAACTGGAACTAGTTGAAACCAGTTGATAAACTAGTTAAACACAGTTAAAACCAGTTGGTTTAATATGGAAAATAGACAAACACCAACTGGTTTATAATTCAAACTCAGTTGAACACAGTTAAACCTAGTCCAAACCAGTTGGTTAATATGGAAAATGGACGAGTTTGGTCACTATCCAGTTGAACCAGTTGACCCCAGTTAACTAGGTTCAACTGGAATTTTGACCTGGGAGTGTTTGTATTAGAGAGATTGGCTGTTGCCAGCTTGGTGTTTATATCCCCTGGTGGGAGTTTGCCGATATCCATTGTTAGGAATTGATCATCTAAACAAATAAACAAATAATCGAACAAACAAATCAATCACTTACCTCATCTATTATTTTCTTTGCCTCTTCATACATATCATTCGTCAAGCTCTCCATTAAGAATGACCCACCCCATGGGTCTGCCACCTAAAAAGGGACGCAGAACGACAAATGCTGTTCAAGGCAGTGGACACTATTGGTAATTACTCAAAATAATTATTAGCACAAAACCTTAGTCGGTGACGAGTAATGGGGAGAGGTTTATGGTAGAAAACATTGTGAGAAACAGCTAGCTCTGAAGTGCCATAGTTTTCGAAAAAGAAGTAATTTTCCACGAATTTGATTTTGAGACCTCAGATTTAACAGCTGAATACCAGTAACAAGCAATATGCAAAAAAGGAAGAAATTTCATGCTAAGCAAATTGTTGTGCTACGCAGCTCTATGCAGCTGGGCCCTGGTGGTTGACAACTCAATGTTTGGATCATCTTCCGGAGAACGGGATGCTTGTTGACTTACCTTTGGTATACCACTTTCTTCTTGGAGAATGATCTGTGTGTTTCTTGCAATCCTTGCACTCTTGATGGTTGGTAACCCTAAAGCTTCATCAAAGGAATTAGTATGAAGCGACTGGGTACCACCGAAGACTGCAGCCATTGCTTCTATGGTTGTTCGAATCACATTGTTATAGGGATCCTATTAAAAATAAAGAAAAATGCAATTGATATCGAATAAAGTTTCAAATTTAGAACACAATCAAGAACGAGAGATGTTAAACTTGCATCGGGGATAAAGAATATGATTTTTTTTTTTTACTACCCATACACCGATGTGTGTTAGCACTGTATACTCAGTACTTTCCTATTATTATTGGGGAGGCTATTATTGGGGAGTACGCACGCGCAGAAGCCAAAATTTGCCGCTAACTCGTGAAATGCGCTTGCTGTAAGCACAGAATTCCCTGCTTCCGTAAGCCATGAAATTAGGCCCAGATGTCTTACCACTAGCAGGTCGTGGGTTATAATACCTACTGATTTATTTGCTTTTGGATCTTTTTTTTACAGAGCTCTGGAGGGTACTGAGTATATTCTTTATCCCGATGCAAACAATTTAAAATTAAAATAATAATTTAGATAACTAACTTGTTCTGTAAGAGACCACCCCGATGTCTGCGAATGACACCTGAGTATCTGTGATTTAGGATTCTTAGGTTTGAAGTTGTCTTTAATCATATGAGCCCAAAGACGTCTTGCTGCTCGCATCTTGGCAATCTCCATGTAGAAGTTCATCCCAATAGCCCAGAAAAACGACAGACGAGGAGCAAAGGCATCTATGTCCATACCAGCTGATAAGCCTACACAGCGGAACAAAAACATTAGTTATTGTATATGGGATTTGAGGCATTGCATGGTAAGGTATCAATTTGTATTTGGTTTGCGGTAACACTATGTGCAGGGGTCAAAATTAGGTGTATTTTGATGGTAGTCTGCAGGGCTAGGAACCAATAATTTTTAGTAGCCCTGATGAGATTTTGGTAGCCCGAAAGACACATTATGTCTCGCGTCACAGCTCTAACTTTACCATACACCATAACACAGCTCTTTGTTCCTTGTAATGATGATTTTTGCATTATTTTCCCACTAGCCCGTTGGGTTATCAAACTGGAAAAATCAGTAGCCCGGCTGTAAATCTGGTAGTCCTTGACTAGCAAGCTAGTCCGGGCAATTTCGACCCCTGATGTGTGATATCTACTTGCTGGTAGATTATTATCTTCAAAGAATGTGGGCAGAAGGTATAGAAAATTGGCTAGGACTACTACTTTAGCTTATAGGATCGTTATTATTTGCACTACCGCCATAGAGTTATACATAAGAACTAGAGGGCGCACTGGTGATGCTGCTTGCACAAACGCGACGGGACCGCAAGAACAGATTAACCATGCGGTTGTTTTGACAAATTGCACATGCTTTGGGTATGCGATCAGGGCTTCAGATGACGGGACAGAGCCTGAAGCCAAATCCAAAGCTGAAGCCGTGGTTTCAAACAGGGCCACAGAAATGGCTTAGCCCTATTTTGCTTATAAGAATCTGCTTTGTAAATTACTTTTACACACACACCGGGAAATAAACGGCCAAGACTGAATTGAAATAACTACCTGTTCTGCAATACTGAAGTCCATTTGCTAAAGTGAAGGCCAACTCCAAGACATTATCAGCTCCTGCTTCTTGAAGATGGTATCCAGAGATTGAGATCGAGTTGAATTTGGGCATGTACTGGAAGAAACAAAACATATCATTATTCACAATAACTCCCACTACAGTAAAAATGAACGGTTTTGTTTCTCTAAAGACGATTCAAATGTTGCGCAGAAGATTGAGAAAATATAATGGCTTTAAAAAAACTTTCTGCAGTAAGATTGATAATAACGATACAGGTTTTTTTGTAGCGCTTTATCATACCCCTAGGTGCGTATTGAATCGCTTACTGAGCATTTTCAATGGATATGTGCTCCCTATAAATGTACATTATTGTTAATATGTGTTTTTTAGCAGGATAAACAGAGCTATGTTTTGAATTATGAGACCCATTTATATAGCACCTTCTGATGGAATACAAGGTGCTACGGCATATTCAGCAGCCACTTACAGAAACACCAAGATAAACCCTTTCTTTTAGTGATAAGTGGTAGTGATGGTGATGAGATCATCCTTCTGACATTTCAAGGCTCTCCATGGACTAGCCCTACCTACATACAGAACATGATTCGGCCCTGTAGTGTCAGGCCGGGTCTGAGGTCATCGAGCAGCATGCTCTATTGCTCCTCTGACCCGTTTATCCAGCTATGGGGACAGGGCATTCAGTAACATTTCACCACGCCTCTGGAACTCTCTGCCTCAACATCTCACACATGACATCTCATGATTCCAACATTCTCTCAAAACCCATCTCTTCAGATAAGCCTATAAAGATATAGTTAATTTTTTTTTTTTTTTTGACCAGCGCCTTTGAATGTCACACAGATAAATTGCGCTTTACAAATGCTGTGTTGTTACTATTATTATTATAAGTGCACTGGGTTCTTTTACTTGCATTACACATCACACTGGACTTACAGCTTTATGTCCCATCTAAAGGACACAGCAATAATGGTTAAGTGTCTTGCTTAAGAACACAAGTGCCACGACAGGGACTCAAACCCACATTCTGCTGATCAGAAACACCAGAGCTTAAGTCTGGTACACTTGACCACACGCCACATGTAGTACTGATACAAATAGAATCTCTATAATGTCTTTGTGTCATCATTATTATGATCACAATATTTAATATCTTGTTTAGATATTTGTTCAGAAAAATTCTTGGATGACTTACCTTGGATGTATAAGTAAAGATGTCTCCAATGATGTGCATTGATGGGTCGGGCGGATAGATGTAGGTATTACGAACCATAAACTCCTTCAATATATCATTCTGTATTGTGCCTGTCAACAGTTCTTGCTTTACTCCCTAAGGAAAAAAAATGAAAATAATAGTGACGTCTCATATTCTTTTTTTTTCTGGCGTATGTCAAGAACAAAACTTTTTAGAGTTCTGTGAAGCAGCCACTCTCTAGTGGCCTCACCCACTTCCATCAGCACAGTGATGCCGTTTGGTGGTTTAAACCGGGGGCAGGTGTTTCTTTGCTGGACTTTCGACCAAGCCTCATCTGAACTTGTTGGCCTTGAAATGTCCGACACCACTTCGCAGATGGTTTAGCTTTGGCAAAGCGAGCCTGGGTAAGTAACAGTTTGGACTAGTATCCGATGGATTCTGGATGAAGTGGTGAGTACGATGATTTGTGCCTCTATTGTATCTCATCTTAATGTCTTAAAGACAGTGGACACTATTGGTAATTGTCAAAGACAAGTCTTCTCACTTGGTGTATCTCAACATATGCATAAAATAACAAACCTGTGAAAATTTGAGCTCAATCGGTCGTCGAAGTTACGAGATAATAATGAAAGAAAAAACACCCTGGTCCCACGAAGTTGGTCCCGCGAAAATTACTTCTTTCGCGAAAACTACGTCACTTCAGAGGGAGCCGTTTCTCACAATGTTTTATACTATCAACCTCTCCCCATTACTCCTAATCAAGTAAGGTTTTATGATAATAATTATTTTGAGCAATTACCAATAGTGTCCACTGCCTTTAAAACCAAAATTGAAAATGTCATCCTATTTTTAAGAGGAATCCTTTTTGTTGTTTACCTGTTCTTCAGCAGCGGTGATGAACATTGCCATAACTGGTAGAACAGCTCCATTCATCGTCATGGAAACGGACATCTTATCCAATGGGATTCCATCGAACAACATCTAAAAAGGTTTCAATATAAAGGTACAATGAGATTCACAAACCCAGATTATTCATCATGCAGAGGCCATCTTTGTTTGAGTCCCTGAATGACAGTATAAGCAAATCCCTAATAATCAACATGTAGAACAGGGACCAGTCTATTTCACGAACAGCATGTATGGGAAGTAAATATTGAATATGTAGTTTTAACACATGATGTAAATTATAAGGGATTTGAGGCATTGTATAGTGAGGTATCAAAGCATTATTTGGTTTGCGGTAACACCATGTGTATATCTACTTGCTGGCTAGATTATGTTCTTTTGAGAATTTGTCTTACTATATATTCCACTAGCATGGAGTAGATTTTTTCCAGAATTCGGGGGACTTCTCAGTCCTGAATAGAACCGTCCTGCTGATTAACTTTTACCTTGTCAACGGATAGAAAATCGACCTGGACTACTACTTTTGCTTAGTGGATCAAGTGGACTTCTGATATAGATTGACCAGCTTACCTTCATATCTTCAACTGTATCTATGGCAACGCCAGCCATACCAACATCACCGTGGACACGAGGATTATCAGAATCATATCTTGGTGTAAAATGACAAAAAGTAATAATAATAATAATAATATTGAAGTCTTATATAGCACACCTATCTACGCTGAGTATATACATTTATACAGAAAGAGAGGTAATTGAAAGTTGTGAATTCTGAGACCCAATTAATAGCATGGTGAAAGCATACCCTCTATGAGTAGGTAGGTCAAACGCAACACTCAATCCCTGCTGTCCAGCCTTGATGTTTTCTCGATAAAACCTGTTACTCTCTTCCACAGTACTGAAACCTGCATACTATATTAGGAGACAAAAAGAAATAATACTAGCGATCAAGTTGAAAACTCTTGTCTTCCAATCAAGCATATATATTATATGGCCCCATAGTCCAACGATCATTGCTCATGGCATCGTACAGTAAGCTCTTGAAAACAGGTGAGATTTGAGCGACATCTTAAAACTGGTGTTGTAGGTGATTGCCTGATTTTTTAAGGAATACTTCAATATCCTGAGGGCCACAACAGAAAACGCGTATTCATCCCAACTGTCCTTGCTTCTAGGAATGAATAATGCAGACTTGTCCGAACAGGAGCGCAAGTTTTTATGAGATGTTTTATGGAAGGTCAGTTGGTTGGTCAAGTATGCTAGACCACAGTAATTCACACATCTGTACTTGTGTACACAGGCAGCATCATCTTGTATTGAAGTTGTGTCTCAATGGTTAACAAGGGTTCCAGACCTCGAAATAACCCTCAGCACCCACAGCAATTACCGTGGTGCCCTGTTCCTTTGCTATGGTGCCATTTGCAAAGGTCCAATACAAATTTACCTTTTTTCCTCATACAAGTGCCCCTAACCAGAGCAAAAAATACTGTGCCCCTGGTCTGTGAAAAAGGGTTCCAGACCTCGAAATAACCCTAAGCACCACAGCAATTACAGTGGTGCCCTGTTCTTTTGCTGTGGTGCCCTTTGCAAAGGTCCAATACAAATTTACCTTTTTTCCTCATACAAGTGCCCCAAACCAGAGCAAAAAATACTGTGCCCCCTTGAAGAACGAATTTCAAGGCCTGGGTTTCAACGTAAATTGAGAAAGTTAATCAGAATTTTAGGATTGAGTCTGTTAGTTAACCCACCTGTCTAATAGTCCATGGTCTTTGTGTGTACATTGTAGGGTAGGGACCTCTCGTGAAAGGGAATTTACCCGGAAGTTCCTCCTCATGTTTTGCTGTGTCTTGCCTTGTGTACAGAGGTTTAATGTTGATTCCCTAAATAAACCACATACAATCAATTTATCAAGTAATAAACATACAATCAAATTAATAAGTTTAAAAATATCTTTGATACTGAACTTATAATTGCTACACACAGAAAATAAGTCAATTGGGAGGTTTCGCATGTAAACGGATACGGTTAGTGCGATGGATATGTCATCATTATGACGTGATACGCTACTTGCTCCCCGCTATACGTGCAGACGACAGTTATATGCTTAATACACGTAAGTAGGTTACGGATAGCTAAAATGTATGTGTATCTGTTGGCGTGCGAAACCTCCCTTTTGTCTCTTTGTTTACTGATAGGAGGGTGATGTGAGTGAGACTGGTGGTCAGGTTGGCTTAGTGGTACACCTTTCCTAGCCTTCCACCTCTAGGACCCCAGTTCAAACCCCATCAAGGGCACTATGTGAATTAGGTTTTCAATCCCTACCTAACAGCATGGATTCTCCCTGGAACAATTATCTTGGGTTTTCCTCCCATATCTAAACCTGAAACTTCCTTCCATGCTTCTCATGACATGACCCTTAGAAGCTGAACTGACTGCTCCCAAGAATTACCATACTGCGGGTGCCAAGCTGCTGCCACAGGAACAAGTTATTACAAACAAGTGTAGAAAGTGGTGGTGTTGAGGTTGGTATAATTGGCTGAATCCAATTTAGCAGAGGGACAATGGCTTCAGCTCGCTCCTATAGATTACCGGGGATTATACTGATGCGACTGAAGCAGGAAGAGAGTTCCACAGGCAGATGACATTCGGTAAGAAGCTCTGTTTGATATAGGTCTGGAATTTTAGTGGGTAGAACCCTAGGAAACAAACGTCTCAGTTTGAGCCAAAAAACGACGGCACCTTTGAACGCTGGCTCAATTTTGAATGAGGCAGTTTGACTCTATTTGAATTTTGAGTCAATGTTTTGAGCCATTTGTGAACAGAGGAGCCGGCATTTTTTTGGCTCAAACTGACTGAGCCGTTGTTGTTACCAGTGAATGTACTTTAAAAAAATGACGGCACATTTATACCCTGGCTCAATTTTGACCGAGGCAGTTTTGATTCAACTTGAATTTTGAGTCAATGTTTTGGGCCATTTGTTAACAGAGGAGCCAGCACTTTTTGGCTCAAACTTAGCAGTTGTTCTTACCAGTGAATGTACTTCTTCAATACATTACTTACCTCTGGTGTCCGCCATGTGAGTTTCTCTTCAGGGTCTGCCCCCTTCAGCTGTTTCTTGGCAAGCTCCGCCCATTCTTCATGTAAAGGTTCACGACTGGCGTACCTCAGTGGAACATGATTGCATGAGGCAGATGGGAGTATTGTCTGAAAGCAAATAACAAATCTGGGGTTGTTTCTTCAAAATTTCTCATGTCAAAGACACTGGACACTATAACTGGTAATTGTCAAAGACCAGTCTTCTCACTTGATGGATCTCAACATATGCATAAGTTGCAAGATAATAATAAAAGAAAAAACACTCTTGAGTCTTGTCACGTAAAGTTGTGTGCTTTCAAATGCTTGACTGTTTGACTGTGAGATTAAAACTTATACGTACAGCTAAAACAAATAGTGCGCATTTCAAGCAAATACAGTTTCATACCAATCTCATCATGAAATAGACAAATTAAATCATCAAACTAAATAATAATTAAATTGAATGATGGAATGATGTGATGTTTGTCGTGCACACTGACTGCCTGCACACACACACACACCGCAAACTCCATTATTACAATTACATGTATGGACTACCACTCAGTTCAAGGACTGTATTATTTACAACTAACCGAAGAAATATCGCTACAGTTTACCTTAGACAACAACCTCAAATGTTTGGCCTGTACCGCTCCACGTAAACGCAGCATTTTGCGGTGATTTCTCTCCTCAGAAACTGCAGCAAAATTGCACGTAGTACATGTAGTACTTTGCACGACGTAAACAACTACAGTGTGGCTCCGTTTCATTCTGTTGCAAACAACGCTATAATTACCTTAAGGGAAGGTGTGGAACCAAACAAAAAAAATTATTCAATGTGATAGCGCCCTCTACAAGTCAGAGAGGGAGGCCAATCATGAACAAAAGTAGCGTCTTGTGCAAAGACTAACCGACTCTTTCTCAGCACTACCAACGTCACAAAACCAAAACGTTAGTCTTTTTTCAAGGTGACAAAGATACTAACTCATTTCGTTAATTCACATGAAAGCTCGCTTGAAGTAACAGGTGCCCTTTTGTGGGCGGGTCAATAAGGGGTTAGAAAGTGACAATTTGGCTTTAGGTGGCGCCTGTTTATTTTTTGGTTGCAATTTTATAATATTATAAAACTTGATTGGCTGTTATTTTCCCGCTTCTTTCTGGATCCTTCCCTTCTCTTTTTCTATAAATGGATATGTATTTGTTTGTACTTGTTTTATGCTGAAGGACTGGTTTGGATCAAAAGCTAAGGCCATCTACCCTACTCATTACATAGGGTTAAATAATAGTTCCACTTATAGAATAGTAAAACATCTACTGTACTATGTTTTATAGACTTTGTACACAAATTTCCTTGTGGAACACTCCAGTAATTTGAACTCCCTGAAACACATTTTTATTTCCCCCATTAAGGCCACCGAATACTAACACACATGAACAAGTTCACACACAAATAACCACAAATGCCATTCAATTCAACTCAATTAAATTCATTTATTTATTATCCACTATTTAAAAAGATACAAATTGACATCTCTTAAATTGCTTTAAGCTCCAAAAACAGCACAGAAACATTGTTAAACATAAAGAAATATACAAAGGAGAACAATATCAAACAGTGCAGTACAACAGGCAGAAACGTAATTCTATTTGTTCTGTTGGCATAATATTTGATAAATTAGCTATTTTTATCAACAACTGACTTATAAAGTTTTATTTATATACAATTGACTTATGAGGCCATAATCTCTAGACTTAAGCCCAGTTCATACTCCCTGCTCATGCAAATGTGAAGCGAATTTGACATGAATTCGACGTCACAACCCTCCTTTTGCAGCAATATTCGCAAGTGAGTTGAGCAGAGTTGAACTGCTGCGAATAATTTGTTGCGAATTTGTGACGTCAACAATAGTATCGTATTCGCACTCCCAGGAAGTATGAACCAGGCTTATGGTTAACATTTCTGTGGAGCCTTAAAGTTAATTTATTGTATATTTTACAACCAGATCTAAACTTTTTAAATAATCCAAATAATTTTTAGGAAAATCCAATGCACCAATAAAGTTCTGAATTGAATCCATCATCAAATGTTACTTATACCAGAAGAACAATTCTATTGCATTTTTCCTCCCTTGAAGATTGCAAAGATAAAAAACTCAATCAAGAAACCATTTCAGAAACCATGTTTCTCCTTCATACAACACTTTCATATCATGTGTTTATTCCCAACTGTAAATAACATTTGTTACCCAGCCCCTCAAAAAAAAACCACCCCAAAACACACAACTATATTCAAAGGATGTATGTGTCATTGTTACAGTGGGTGGAAGTAAGTATAATGGAAAAAAAGTTCCTCTAAAAAGTGGTATGATTTTTTCTTTGATGCAATGGACTTTTCATATTAACGAATGATCAAATGCTTAAACTAATAAGTCCGAATAAGTTTTCTTTAAACAGGCATCATTATAAAAAACTTTTGGGGTTGAACAAAGAAAATATTACATGAGCAGGAATTTAACGAATGCCATCTGGATTAAGGGGTTTCATATTAAAGACACTGGACACTATTAGTAATTGTCAAAGACCAGTCATCTCACTTGGTGTATCTCAACTTATGCTAATAATTAATAAATACATTTAGACAGAAAGAGAGGTTATTTAATGACGGTTATGAATTCTGAGACCCAATTATGTAGCACCTTATAAGGGTTTTCATTTAGCGCATTTGTGGCATTTGCATACAGCAGCCACAGCCAGGAACACCTGGGGCGAACCCGGCCCTTCTCTCTTTTTCGATAAGTGCACTTGGTTCTTTTACATGCATTAAACAGCATATGAGACCAAAGTCTTTTAGTCCCATCCGAAGGACGAATCAATGGGACACAAGTTTCACGACTGGGATTCGAACCCACACTAGGCTGATCAAAAACACCAGAGTTTGAATTTGGTGCTCTTAACTGCTCGGCCTCGACACTTCCAATGTCCAACTATTTCTTTGCATCAATTGCCCTTTAATCCAGGGATTGTCAGTTCAAATCCTGCTCTTGATGGTCAACTTGTCTTTGTTCAACCCCTTACATCACTTATTTAGTCTATTTTGGTCATCATAGGTTCATCATTCTCTTCATCTTTAATCTCTTGTTTATCATCAGCTTCCTCATTAAGTTTTTTCTTCATCTTGGCAACTGTGTTGCGACGGAAAAATCCCAGCTGTGCAGTAGAAAAAAAGAAAAATAAACAATCAGATATATTAATAAAATTTGTGAAGAAAATAAGTTGATGTGGATGATGGTCCGAGATACATGTACTGAAGTAGGCGAAAGAACTAGAAGCAGGACCCAATTTCATAAAGCTGCTAAGCAGATAATATTCTGCTTAGCAAATTTCTAAGCAAGAAATGATCAAGATACCAGTTGCAGCAATGGTAACTGTGTCGTGTTCTGCTGGTTACCTATTTTTGCTTAAAAACCAAAATTAATATTCTTTATTATTCTTTATGCAAATTTAACATCTATTATATCGTTGCAGTACCTGCTGGCAAAAGATAGGATTCGAACTGCCTCTAGCTACCGGGCAACCTCGGTAGTCTAGTTGGTAAGACACTGCTCTAGAGATGCATGGGATCGTGGGTTCGAATCCCACCCGAGTAACATGCCTGTGATATTTTTTTCACAGGACTCCGGAAAGTACCGAGTATACAGTACTAACACACATCGGTGTAAGGGTAAAAACCAAAATTAATATTCTTTATCCCTGATGAAAATTAATATTTAACATCTGTGCTAAGCAAGTTTTTGTGCTTACAGGCTTTGTGGTATGCTGTATAATGATGTCATATGGGCTATAAAGAAACCACTGTTAGTGAATGATATTACTGGTGTCCTGCTATGGATTCATTTAATTTCTGACACCATACTGTATTAGAAGGCAGGACTCTGTAATATCATTCTCGGAGAGTGGTTAATTTATTTATAGCCCATGACATCATCAAACAGTGGCCTATTAATATGCCACTCCATAACAAAACCCAAGTTAATAAATAGCGAGTAATTATTAAGGAAAAATAGGAGTATTTACCTTAGCCATTCCAAGCACGACTGCTGCTAGCAGTAAGACTCCAAGACCTACACTGACTGGGATAACCCAATCGGCTAGAGGAATCTCCCCTGCTTCAATCTTCTCTCTAGATACAGTCAAAGTTATCTGGAAACAGGAAACCAAAAACCAACAGGATTTCAAACTTTGCATGGTGGGACCAGTACATGCTCCTGAAGACGATCACAGATGTCACAACTTCCAATTAGCTTCAAATTTTAATCCTGGAGGAGTTTATAGTGTAGAGGATGTTTCAGCAAAAGCCAGTCGACAACACAGATTGTCTAGATAAGATGAATCTTTTTAAGCAATTATCAAATGGTCTTTGAGAAACACTCATCAGCTGGGGTTCATCAAACCATTAAAAAAGTTGCATCTATAACAAGTTTCTTATTGGTTGGTAAGCGGTTTGCAAAACTGATTTGTAATTTTCTTAATGAGATATCGCCTAACATCACAAGGCTGGGCGGCCACTTCAAGGTGAGGGGAAGGATACACTTAACTAATTTGGGCTATCGACCTAAATCAACTTCCACCAGGGGAACGCTACCACCTACTCCTGGGGCTGAAACAGGTTTACCCCCTTCACAGTCTGTAAGGATGTAGGCATGGGTATCATCCACTAGGAGCCACCTACTCCTAGGGCTGGAACAGGTTTGCCCCCTTCACAGTCTGTAAGGATGTAGGCATGGGTATCATCCACTAGGAGCCACCTACTCCTGAGGCTGAAACAGGGTTACCCCCTTCACAGTCCATAAAGATGTAGGTGGGTGTATGGGTGTATGGATGTATGGGTGTCTTCTAAAGAAGTATGGCTGGTAGAGCAGAATGAAATACACCGATCCATTAAGCCAGGCTCAATTATCATTGACCAATCACAACCGCGAAATTTGATCACCATTTGAACCGTTTGGTGATCTTTGCACTAATGGTGATCAGGTTTCGCGGCTGTAATTGGTCAACTGGTAAGGAGGCGGGGCGTAATGGATCGGTCTATTACGTTCCCAACTTGATATCCCCTTTTCAGCTTCTTTTTAGGTTAATCAATTGAAAGAATACTGATGCTGAAATGAAAACAAGAAAGGTCGAGGCAAGAGAGTTGAAAGATGATTGTTTAAAACTTACCAATGCCTTATCTGGTTTGTGGTTTTCAGGCTGAGACAACAGATCTTGAGGATTGTTAATTTGGACTTTAACATCTGATATGATTGATGTTAATCCGTATCTAGACTGAAAAAATGAAAGTAGAACTTTTTAAAACAGTTTGTACAAACAAAAATTATCATGATGAAGGCGATCATTCAACATTTGGGAGTAAATTTCTTCTTTAAAATATGGTTTCAAAGTTTGACAAATAGGACAGATTGGATATTTTGCATGCCAGATAAATTGTATACATTTGGTGTGCTAGGTGAATATTCCAGTTGAAACCTGTTAAACAGTCAACTTGTTCAAACTGATTTCAACTGGAATTAACTGGTGTCCAACTGGTACCTGTTGAACTCAACTGGTAGCTCAACTGGTTGCAAAAGAAACCAGTTGAAACCAGTAGTTGCCAACTAATTATTGTGGTGTCAACAGGAACAAGTTCCAACCAGTTACCAGTTCAACTGGACCAGTTGGGACCAGTTTACACCAGTTCAACTGGTTTAAACTGGAACTTGTCAGTTGTTTCTTACACCTTGAAACGTCACATAACCAAGAATCAATTGATTTGGTATAATTTCGAAAGACTTAGACGAGGGGCTCCCAGGCAAACTGCGATTTGTGATCCATTATTTTCCAATAGATAACGTTCTTACTTTTAGGAATGAATGTTTCCACAGTCTTCCTTGTAGTTGAATTACTGCACTAGCTGTAGGCAGGATTGGTTGCACACGGCAATGGATCGTAATACACTCCGCTGAAACACAGTCCTACAAGTAAAAGTATAAAAAAAAGTCTCATTTAAAAAGTTGGACTGCTTTCAAATGGAACTGGTTTTAACATCTTGCATTGTTGTTCTCTCTTACAAGCAATGCTGCTGTCCTGGAGAGGGTGGGTTGCAAATTCCATGCTCTGTGCTTGTACATGCTGTCTATGGGTGCGTTCGTTTAGCTTCCATGGGTCGACCCCAGTGTGTGGCGTTTTCTTTTTCCAGGATGAAGGTGTGCAGATAATTACCCACGTTCGTCTTAGAAAAAAAAAACGCCACACACTGGGGTAGACCAAGGGAAGCTAAACGAACGCACCCAATATTGTGCCTATGAAGGTGATATGTTGTCAATTTGTCCTGAGAGAGATTGGAAGCTCCATCCCTCTTATAGCTGACAGTGCTTCTCTCTGGAACCCTTGCAGATTTGTTGCAGTGACTGCAGCCACTGGTAGCCTGGTAGACTGGTAGCCACTGGTAGCGAATTCGAACAGCTATTTGAAAAGGGCTATAGAGGTAGCAGTCAATTGTGTGATAAATAATTATGCAGTACTAATTCTTTGGGTTTAAAGGCACTGGACACTATTGGTAATTACTCAAAATAATTACTAATATAAAACTTACTTGGTAATGAGTAATGGAGAGCTGTTGATAGTATAAAACATTGTAAGAAACAGCTCCCTCTGAAGTAACATAGTTTTTGAGAAAGAAGGAATTTCTCACTAAAATATTTGAATTTGATTTTGAGACCTCAGAATTATATTTTGAGGTCTAGAAATCAAGCATCTGAAAGCACACAACTGGTGCACCAAGGGTGTTTTTTTCTCCATTATTCTCTCGCAACTTTGACAACCAATTGAGCTAAAATTATCACAGGTTTGTTATTTTATGCATATGTTGAGATACACCAAGTGAGAAGACTGGTCTTTGACAATAACCAGGTGTCCATTGCCTTTAAAACCACATCGAAAAAGTTCAATCTTAAACTTCTTTTGGGCTGTAGGGAAACGCAAAATTATAATCATTCAAAAAAAAGGAAACTTGGAATTAAACAAGAGGAATAACTCACAAATCTTGTTCTTGGATTCATGTCCTTGAGTTGTTGTTCATCCTTATCGTGTCTGTCCAATCCGTCCTTCAGTTTGAGTTTATAGTAATCTAAGATGTCTCGATGTTGTTGCTCTAGAATACTCGCAGTGTCACACGCTTCAATACCATCCCTTCCCTGATGATGTAAAAAAGGTTATCAATCATCAATTTTACAGTACAACAAAATAATGCCTGCCAAATTATGAGTTCATTGTCATCAACATGACGCTCTGTATCCATCATCAGGAAGTATATATAGCCACTCAACCAATGCGAGGTCTGCTTCCAGCTGACACACCCAGGTTTTATAAGGTCGAGAATATAAGATAAGAAGCCAAAATACCACATTGCATGAACCATTTGTGACTGTATCCATGCTCATTTGTGATATGCAGAAATTTTAAGCAATCTTTTCTGCTTAAGCTGGGCCTGAATCATTTTGTTTATAACTCCAAGCAGTAGACACTGGGCATTAGCAAATTTGCGGTGACTCCATGAAGATGGTGATGGTGGTTCTGAAAAGAACAGGAGGTATCAATGTTTTGTGTCTGTCCATCGTCAGGAGACTCTCAGTAAAGTACATTTAATACAGAAAGCACAATTAATAATGTCCTACTATATAAGTATTTGTATTAAAATTAGAAATGTCAAATAATAAACCACAAGGGGAACTGACTATAGGTAAATTTTAAATGATTTTGGGATGAGTAAAGAGACATACTTACCTGGATCTGAGTAATGAAGATCAACCAATCACCGGACTGCGTTCTCCATGGGATGGAGATGTTCACCTGACTACTGTAGGGGATACGACTTGGACCAATGTTAACAACCTGGGGTACAAAATATCGACCAGGCATTAAAGACACTGGAAACCTTCGGTAATTGTCAAAGACCAGTATCTCACTAATTGCATAAAATAAAAAACCTGTGAAAATTTGAGCTCAATTGGTCATCGAAGTTGCAAGATAATAATAGAAGAAAAAACAGCTTTCAGCTTCGAGGTCTCAAAATCAGGTTCAATTATTTTGGTGAAAAAATAAAATAAATTCTTGATCGACGTTACTTCAGAGAAGGCCACTACTCACAATCTTTTATATTATGACATCCCTTACAAATATTCTGCCTTTTCATTGGTTTAGAGCGCGTCACATGGTATGTCTTAACTTACTAGACGGCTGCCGTGTAATAGTGCATCGTTTGCCATGTGATAGTGCATCGTTTGCCGTGTGATAGTCCGACGACTATCACACGACTTGCAGTACCATGACGTCTTTTTACCCACCTCGAACCCAATCAGTTGTGCATCTGTGTATCTGAAACGCCCGTACGAACATTACGTGTACGAGGATGATAAATAGTTTGTTGGGGTGTTATAAAACAAATATTGACTACTTGAACTTGTGCTACTGTTAAAACTACGACACCCTCGGTGATCCCCAGACCGTTACATTTGCGTCTCAGGAAAATAGAACGCTCCGCGAATCACCTTGGGAGTCATAATTTAACCATAGCACTCGAAGCAGTCAATATTTGTATGCTATCAACAACTCTCCATTGACCCCTAACAAGTAAGTTTTAATGCTAACAATTTTTTTGAGCAATTACCAATAGTATCAAGTGCCTTTAAATCAAAGAGGATGTGTAATTGAAGGTATTTATAATTACCTCAAACTGATGGCTGAATGATGGTCCAATCACAGTTTCTTTAACGAGAGGTTTGTCTGGTTCAGGAGAGAGTCCTACTCCAGGGGGGTTTGGGGTCGTGAAGCCCAACGCCTGATCTTGAAGTTCTATTTGCACAGCGCCAGAACCAGTACCAGAGCCATCTTGATTTGATGGTGTTGTATCTCTAGTATCGGAGAGGTGTTTGACGACTTTTAAGACGGATTTTAAGTATTGGTGAGATGATGATACATTTTTGTCTTCTTTATACACTAGCTGTGCTGGGGTTGATGCTCTGTTTGGAACAAAAGCAAAACTTTCAGTTCAGTTTGTGTTCAGTTTGCTTGCACAATGATAAACATTAGATTTGGATGTTCTCGACGCTCTTTAAAGCAAAGCGAGAAGAGAGACAACAATGAAGACATTTAGGTAGGGACTGAAAAAACCTAATCCAAATAGTGCCCCCCGGTGGGATTCGAACTAGCTATGTCCAAGAGGTGGAAGGCGTGGCAAGACACCACTACACCAAGCTGACTACCCGAGTATGGTATTTAGCCTTCTAAAAGCAGATTTGTATGGTCATGGTGGCACCCCCTGGTTCTGAGTAAGGAACCTACAAATCGTAAAAATTACAAGATAAAAATTTGCAAAAGGACATGAATCGACCATGGATCAGATTAATCAGGAATTTACAAGATTGCCAAATGGTCCTTGAGGGGAACATAAATTTAGAAATATTTAATAACTTGGGCTGAAAAATTAATCTACTTGAAGGACTTTCATCAAAAAGTTTACAAAAAATTAATAACCTAAAAGGATTAAATAAAAACAGTGAAGCGTAAGTTAGCATAACTGGTTGTAGGCTGGTTTATAGTCCGTCGCAATGGTCGCGCCATGGAAGTCTTGACGCGCAATCCTGAAAACCACAGTTTGTAGTCATCGATGAGGCCTAAAAACTGTGTCTTTTTATGATCGCACGTCAAGATTTTCATCGCCCGACCATCGCGTGACCGACAATAACTTGGCCTTGTGACTTACCCATAGACCATTATATCTGCTAGTATATCGACAGGTACACTAACAAAAGCATAATTGTTGTCCATAATGACTTCTTCACTGTTTGTTGATATGGTTAAAGAGATATTCAATTCTGTGGCACTTGCTGCCAACGCACTGATGTCAAGACGTATCTTCAACATCATCTGTTAATTGAAGAAGATAAATATTATGACTCAATCTAAAACATTGTGGCATGTCGTTGTTGAGCGGTCACCGAACCCAAGCGTTGGTGTTGTCAGCAGCAGAGTGAGGGTTCGAATCCCGGTCATGACACTTGTGCCCTTAAGCAAGGCAATTAACCATGATTGCTTTGTACAAAATTAGGAATGTAGTGCCTTCTGCTCTACAAGCCAGGCTCCTAGTGGATGATACCCATGCCTACATCCTTATGGACTGTGAAGGGGGTAACCCTGTTTCAGCCCCAGGAGTAGGTGGCTCCTAGTTGATGATACCCATGCCTACATCCTTACGGACTGTGAAGGGGTAACCCTGTTTCAGCCCCAGGAGTAGGTGGCTCCTAGTGGATGATACCCTTGCCTGCATCCTTATGGACTGTGAAGGGGGCAAACCTGTTTCAGCCCCAGGAGTAGGTGGCTCCTAGTGGATGATACCCATGCCTACATCCTTACAGACTGTGAAGGGGGCAAACCTGTTTCAGCCCCAGGAGTAGGTGGCTCCTAGTGGATGATACCCATGCCTACATCCTTACAGACAGTGAAGGGGGTAACCCTGTTTCAGCCCCAGGAGTAGCTGGCTCCTAGTGGATGATACCCATGCCTACATCCTTACAGACAGTGAAGGGGGTAACCCTGTTTCAGCCCCAGGAGTAGCTGGCTCCTAGTGGATGATACCCATGCCTACATCCTTACAGACTGTGAAGGGGGTAACCCTGTTTCAGCCCCAGGAGTAGGTGGCAGCGTGCCTCTGGTGACAGTTAAGTGTAGCCCTCACCTTGAAGTGGCCGTCCATGGCTTTGCGATGTTAAAACAACTTTGGGATTGAAAAAAAAACTTGACAAGAGCGGGAATTGAACCAATGACCTCCCGCTCAATGTGCCAGTGCCCTTATACTAACCGAGCTATCTAGCACTATTTTGGCAGTCTCCATATTTTTGTCAATATCTTTGTTCAGGGGTGCCAGTCAGAAGCCATACAACCATTAACTGCCGTGTAGCCAGGGACCACACCTAAGTTTACATGCAACATGGGAAGCGGCAGCCAGGGGATCACCTCAAGGAAATGCGACTTTTTATTTCAGATATAAAATAAAAAAAACAACAAAGAAAAAAAACTGACTGGGTATTTTTTTAAAATGATTTGGAGTTGTGAACAAAGAAAACTTGCATTCCATACCTTTGCTTGAGCTGTCATTGGATTACCAATATTGCATTCTATGTAGGGAACCTCATCAGCAAACAAAGGCTCACACTTGACATTCAAACCATCGGTACTCTGAAAGTAGAAAGCATCCCCACTGAGACTATTATATACTGTAATAACAGTTAAATAATAATAATTATAATAATAATAATTCGCCAAAATCCACCAAAATGAGGTGCTCAAGGTGCACAAGAGGGGAAACCACACACAGCAAGGAAAATAAAACATAGACTACACATTAGCGACACAAATCAGACTTCACTGTCCAGCAAAAAGAAGATAATTGCATTCTGTTATTAGCAAAGTCGGGTATTTTGAGAGGGGTGTCGTGGTCATGGGGTTTAGGGTGATGGACTCAAGTTCTGTAATTTACAGAATGTTGGTTCAAATCCTGACCTGGTCAGTCTCGACACTTGTGTCCTTGAGCAAGGCACTTTATCATAACTGCTTCTCTCCACCCAGGAGTACAAATGGGTGCTGGTTAGAGCTATGAGTAACCTGCGGTGGACTGGCATCAAGTCCAGGGGGAATAGAAATATTCTCAGCCGTTATTGCCAAGGAAACTGAATATAAACACCAGCCTGGTGAGCCTATTGGCTCTGGGCAGACTATATTTACTTATTTGCGATGAATGTTCAATTTGTTGGATCAGCCACATGTACAATTTGTGACTATCCTGCTCATTTCTGCTAAGCTGAAATTTGTTGAGCAATATTTTCTGCTCCATGAAATTTGTTTAGGGAAGTGTTTTTTGGGATCTTACCTCTAGAGTCAAAGCTCCTTCAAAGACTACAGTCCTCGGGTGATTAATGATGAGTTTAGCTTGATGAGCTTCCTCTCCATTATTAACTACCTCAGCAGTAATACTAATACTAGAATCACCGCCGAGATATATCACATCAAGACCACTGCAATCAAGAAAAGTATATGCTAAACATTGAGGTTGTTAAAAAATATTTTAAAATATTTTCCTGAATAGCAAATATTTACTACTTCAGTGGTAATAATAATACTAGAATCACCGGCGAGATATATCACATCAAGACCACTGCAATCAAGAAAAGTATATGCTAAACATTGAGGTTGTTAAAAAATATTTTAAAATATTTTCCTGAATAGCAATTATTTACTACTTCAGTGGTAATACTAATACTAGAATCACCGCCAAGATATATCACATCAAGACCACTGCAATCAAGAAAAGTATGTGCTTAACATTGAGGTTATCCAAAAATATCGTAAAATAATTTCCTAAAATCGCATTTATTGACTACTTCAGCGGTGATACTAATACTAGAATCACCACCGAGATATATCACATCAAGAACACTGCAATCGAGAATAGTACGTCCTTAACATTTATTAATTATATCACGAAATATTGTAAAATATTTTTCTGAAATAGCAATTATTTTCCTCATCAACATTTGACATCGGCAGCCAACTAGCCAACACCTTAATGTAATGATATACCAGGAGGGAATTTATGGCTGAATAAATTTTAAATGACTTGGGTTTAAACAAAGAAAAATTGACTGGAGCAGGACTTAAACCAACGACCTCCGGACTACTGTACCGCCACTCTACCTGAGCTGACCAGCCCTTTGTCCGGCGGCCATCCTCTTATATGGCTTTTGACTGGCACACCTGAACAAAGATATTGACTAGCAGGGAGACCCCCAAAATAGGGCTAGAAAGCTCAGTTGTAGAGCGCCAGCACTTTAATACGGAGGTTGTTGGTCCAGTATATTGTTCTTTGTTAAGACACAAATAAAATAATTTACATTACAAAATTGTGTTAGATGGACAGAAAGTGATGACAATATTATTTTTATATAAAGTGCTATTTTTACCATAAGATTGAACATTTTGAGGACAAACCTGTCAAGTTGACTGAAGTTCTGAACAAGTTGTAGATCAGTCTGGCAGGTATCGTCATCTCCACAGCTTCGACCAAAACCAATCTGCAGAAAGAAAAAACATCATGGATCATCTCTGACTGTGACCCATACAACAGATAAGGGTCAAATTTGCACAGGTTTAAAGATGCTATGTCAGATTTTTTGCCCCAAGCATTAAAGAATAGATTTTTTTGAGGGAATGGTATTTCAAAGAGTATCACCCACTCTAACGAAAAAAGTTTCACTTTTACTTTTACTGGTCAGGAACCATGACAAAAATTTAAAACGTTTCTTATAAAACACTTAAGAATTGGTCAGTGATATATTGTCGGATCCCGACAAAAACTAATTTTGAGCACTTTATTTCACTGCTACTAAGTAACTTTCTCCACCCCCTTCAAAATACCTATTGAATTTAAATAAAAATGTTGGGGTCAAATCGGCCAAATCTTTAAAGGCCTGGTCACACAGACCTCAACAACAAGAATGGCAACAAAAATGTTAACAATGCACGCCCTCGATTGGTTGAATGTGTCTGAGGTGTATTCTGCGTGGAGCATTTCCAACCAATAGAATGTGTTCTCTTTGCGTCGTGATTGCTATCATTTTCGTTACCACTGCAGTGTGACTTGGTCTTTATACGTCATGTATTGGTTGATCACCTAAAACATGAGACTACATATTTCGTCTGCTTTACTAATCCTGTATACTACGTTTAAGTTACCTCTTTAGTAATTCTTTCTGAAGTTGCTGGGTTTAGAGTCGGTGCAAATGAAGAGGAATTGTCAGCAAAAGAGAAGGATAAACGGACAGGAATTGGACTCAGCAGATCTTTGACATTTCTCTAAAACAAGAAAACAGAGAAAATGTAAAATTGTATGAATATATTATTTAATTGTTCTTAATTGTCATTGTAAGAGCATATTATACCTTTGGAATCGTTTGATTGTTTTTGCCCAATATAAAAGTAGACATATACAACAAAACTAACATGTGAACATTTCATTTCAAAACAGGGTCGCATTATTTAGATATTGCTGAAAATAAATCTTGGGCAAATATGTCCACGCAGGATGAATAATCCCTAATAGAAATACACAAGCTGAGAAATGCTTCTCAAGTTTTGGGCCATAAAAACTTATAGCTTTTCTTAACCACATTTTCGAGGTGAGATGTTTCTAACAATGCTTTAATACTATCAAAAGCTGCTGTTCTTCTAATCAAGTAAGTTTTTTATTGGCATTTCATGTACATTTAAGAGTTACCAAATGTACACCTTCCCTTTAAAGCCATTGGACACTTTCGGTACAGAAAAAAAAAAGTTCACGGATTTACAAATAACTTACAGGGTTTGCAGAAGGTAATGATGAAAGACTTCTCTTGAAATATTACTCCATGAAATGCTTTACTTTTTGAGAAAACATTAAAACAATATCAATTCTCGATAACAAGAATTACGGATTTACTTTAAACGTATGTCATGACACGGCGAAACGTGCGGAAACAAGGGTGGATTTTCCCTTTATTTTCTCCCGACTCCGATGACCGATTGAGCCTAAATTTTCACAGGTTTGTTATTTGATATAGAAGTTGTGATACACGAAGTGTGGGCCTTGGACAATACTGTTGACCGAAAGTGTCCAATGGCTTTAAAAGAGCATGTACGTCTGTCAATTTCTCTGTCCGTCAATAGGCTGGGGAATAAAAGCTGTTGCTTTACCCCAGACCTAGATGTTCCCATTTGTTTAAAGTTCACTTTTGTAAAATTTACTTTTATTATCAATTTGACTATACTATTATAACATTTTGTATTCTGCATTTTGAATTACTGTGATTTCTGCAACATTAAATAATTAACTATGATTATGATTTATATTGTGAATTACATTACATACCTTGAGAACGAGTGTATGATTATTGCAATGTTCCACACTATGACGCAGAGTCTGTACGCGTTCCAACGTGGCGGTCGTTGAAGAGACAAAATTAACCCGAGATGAAAGGATCGATGACACTTGGTAGTCTACTTCCAAAGAATAGTCAAAAGCTGGTGGGATAATCCAAGACAAAGTAAGATATTAGAATATTATTATCACCTTGCATTGCCAGGAAATGTTAGCAAGAACAAAAATGAATATTACACAGTGCTTCATCAATATGTTGATTGATTTATTTCATAAAAACATGACAAAAGAACGAACAGTGTGAACTGATATGGTTGAGTTGCACTGGAACATGTACAGTAAAAAAATACCTTTAAAAAGAGCTAAAAGGTTAAAAAAAAAAACACAATAGATAATGAGCAAGTATTACAAACTATCAAAACAACAAACAATCAACCAGCACTATTGTCATCTCCCACCGGTGATGTGTTAATATTGTTGTTTAATTTACACGTTTCTCTTACGTTTATCAGCTTATCCTTGTTTGCATAAAGTCAAAGTTCAGTGACCACAGCCAATCACAGTATTTCTAAGTCATTTCTTTTCCTGGTTTCGTTTGGTTAAGTTCGCCGTATTTTCTGTAGTCAACCCCAGCTAGTTTCATTGCCGATTTCTGTTGTTATATCTGTATGCCGCCGTAGACTCCTGTTAACTCCTGTAAAACTCCTGTACGTTCCCACTGTGTTGAAGTGATTTCCCCAGTAACAATTTTTCACCTGCTCCTCGCTGAGTGCAAATAAACTACCGGGTCGATAAAACACAATTTGTCCACGACTTATCATTTGTTATCATCAACACGGTGACAACTAGATACCTGATTATAGTGCTCGGTCAAAGGCAGCACTTTGAGATACTCAGATCTTCATTAAGGAATGTTATAAGAAAAACAACTACTATACCTTGACTGTCACCCACATTGATGCCACTATAGGTGAAACACACAAAGACACTGACCTCAGGCAGGTTGGTTTGGTCTGTGCTTTGTTTAATGATAACGCTGGGATATATCATCATGCTGGCTCGCATGTTGATAACAGGGTGAGACCTAGTCAAGAAAAAAAGGTGATGTTTGTTTTGTTATGTCAATAAATAAACTGTAAGGGTCTGGGTACTTTTTGTAGGACATAGGACACGCAACACATCGCCCACAGATTTACTTTAAACTCACTCAGTTTCAAAATAATGATGGTAGAAAGCTTATACTTTGTGAACTAATATGGCACTCTATTTTGTGGAGTCAAGTTTTTGGCTCCATAAAATGGCCGCCCGTGTTAGTTCAGAAAGTAAAAGAAAACCCAAGCAATTTCGAGGCATATTTGTGTGGATCATTGTATTCTACTTTTAAAACATCTTTCTAACTATTAGCAGCTCATAATGAACGGCTTCAAATGCTTTTCATAGAGTAACTCGATCCAAGGCAACATGTCCCTTTTAATAGTTGGATTATTTTTTAATCCTTCTTCTTACCTTAGGTAGATAACTGAGTCATTTTGATGAGCCCCGACAACTAAATCTGGATACTCATTCCCATCCAGATCCTGAGCGCCAGAGAGGGACGTCCCAAAACTTGTTACGCCAAACCTTCTTCCTGATATCCGCTGAACAAAATATAATATTTCATTTAAAGGGAGGGTACACGTTTGGTAAATGTCAAAGACCAGTCTTCTCACTTGGTGTATCCCATCATAACCATAAAATTACAAGCCTGTGAAAAACTGAGCTAAGTTGGTCATCGAAGTTGAGAGAAAATGATGAGAGAAAACAACGCCCTTGTTGGCAAATTTGTGTGCTTTCAGATCGGAATAAAAGACTTCTGGCTAGAAGTCTTTTTTTATTTTAGTGAGAAATTACCTCTTTCTCAAAATCTATGCTACTTCAACTGCTGTGTAGCCAGGGATCACACCCAAATTACGAAACAACCTGGGAGGCAGCAGCCAGGGGATCACCTTAAGGGGAAACAACTCTTTATTAATAAATATCAAGTAACAAAGTTTGGTAATTCTGTTTCAAAGGACTGAGGTTTATCACCTGTGAGTATTTTGAGTTGATGCCAAAACTTGTCCCATGATAAATGTAGACAGCTCCAAAGCTTTCATTTTCATACGGTGCGCCAATGGCAACATCTAATGGCAAAGTAACAACAATACAAAAAAGGTCACACAGTATAAAGATGATAAACAGTTAAAGGGAAGATATATGTTTGGTAATCAATCTTAAAATGGATGACAATAAAAACTTTGAATTGAAGTCTACAGAAGCCTTTAATAGTAAAAAGTAACAATTCAATTCAAAGTAAAGTGGTTCTGTAAAAAGATTTAAAGGTAGCTGACATTATTGGTAATTACTCAAAATAATTGTTAGCATAAAACTGTACTTGGTAACAAGTAATGGGGAGAGGTTGATAGTCTGAGGGAAATGGCTCCCTCAGAAGTGAAGTAGTTTTTGAGAAAGAAGTAGTTTTCCCCGAATTTGATTCCGAGACCTCAGATATAGAAGTTGAGGTCCCGAAATCAAGCATCTGAAAGCTCACAACTTCATGTGACAAGAAGTTTTTTTCTTTCATTATTATCTCTCAACTTCGACGACCAATTGAGCTCAAATTTTCACAGGTTTAATATTTTATGCATATGTTGAGATACACCAAGTGAGAAGAACGGTATTTGACAATTACCCTAGTGTCCAGGGTCTTTAATTTTTATGCCCAGAGTTTGAATCTGATGAGGGTCACTGTTAGTAACGCTGTTCAGATTGTGTACTTGGGTTTAATCTTTCTGCGTGGAAATATTCGCTCCGGCTTATCGACGGTAGCTATAAGATTTTTGGGGTTGAACAATTTAAGCTATAAGAAAAGCTATAAGAAACGCGTCCATATAATGTTAACAAACAGGTAAGTTTTACTGGGTACATTTATATAGGATTAAAACAATGGAACGGTTACAGAACCAAAGGTATACTTTGGCTTGGAATGTAGAACGTAAAAACAAATACACTAAGATCAGAGTGTATAAGTATTAAGATTACCTTTATAACCGTCTTTGTTCAAGTCACCAACATTCTTGATTGTTGAACCAAAGCGTGCCCCTATGGCATTTGATCCATGGAGTTTAACTTGAAGCTGTAAATCACCCTGCAAGAAAAACATTCAAACAAAGTTAAAACCATTGGTATTATTGTACAGAGGGTAAGGTCCTTAATACCAACCATTGGGGGAAGGGTCGGCTTATGCGTAAAGTGCCCTCGCCTCTCACCAAGGTGACCCTAGTTTGATCCGGCCAGGGCCATATGTGAGTTGAGTTGTGCGATGGTTCTCTGCTATGCCACGAGGGTTTTCAAGACCATCCGGTTTTCCTCCCTCAGGAATAATCAAACACTTCCTATCTCTGGCTGTGCTCCGTGGTCATAATGGGTTGATGTGGCCGGCTGCCAAAGGCGCCCTTGCATGCCTGCTTCTCGAACACGTTGTAGCCGCATCCTTCGCAACTCAGCTCTTAGCTGTAAGGATGATTAGCCTCCCAAATTGTTATTATTATTGTTTTATACTGCAAAAAGCCAGAGCTAAGTTTCTACAGAGCTGCTTTAACACAGCAAGTAAGTAAACACAAAACAAGTTTGCTTACCAGAAAAGGGTTACCACCTCAAATACCATTTCATTAACAATATTTGGCTGGTGTTCTGCTGAATTTTGCTTAGCAGAAAATTGTTCAGCACAAATGTCTGCTTAAGCAGGTCCATTAGAAATTGCACCCTTGGTCATGAATGAGCCCAATTTCATCAAAGCTATAAGCACAAAAACTTGCTTAGCACAAAATACTTTTGCTTAGCAAAAAATAGGTTACCAGCCAGAACACCATACAGTTACCATTTCTGCGACTGGTACCTCTGTCATTTCTTGCTCAGCCAATAAATTTGCTAAGCAGAATTATCTGCTGAACAGCTTTATGAAACTGTTCTCCAACTATACATAACTGCAGAAGCTACATTTATCTTACCATCTCATTGATGTAGACGTAGACACATCCTTCATCTTGCTTCTTTGCATAATTAGGAGCTCCAACCAAAAGATCTGAATATCCATCATTATTGAGATCAACGGCCTCCACGCTGGCACCAAAGTATGTATTTACCTAATCAACATAAACAACAATTCATAAATGCCTCAGACAGTTTCGCTATTCCTATTGGTGGAGAGCGCATCACGTGGGTGTGTATAAACCTTTGTTTATGACCGGTAAAAGGCGTTAACTCATGGGCGTGACACACGACCTTGCACCTGTTCTTATAAGACAGTTTCTTCATTCCTATTGGTCAAGAGCAACGGCTGAAACAGTTGTGCCACATCACGCGATACGCGCGACGCGCACAACATTCCCTTATAAGGAGTTGTTTACCCGAGGGCGGCGGAGGGCTTTACCATTTCATGGCTGGAGGGGTGTTGTGTTGAAAGAAATCATTTAACAAGTATAATTTTTGCATTTATTTTACATTTTGACCAAAAAGTGTTGATGTTTTTGACCGAAAAGGTATTTATGAATGGGAATCAAAGTGTGTTAAATCGGTTTTCAACTAGTGGTTTAAACCTGCCGAGGCCTGGTTCTTTATAATTTACCTTGACTTTGTCTCTGCAAAATTATCAAGAACCAGGCCTCGTTGGGATTAAATCACTAGTTGAAAACCTCTTCACCACACATTGATTCCCTTATTATTATGGTAAAAAACAACAATAGTTAACAAGCCTCCATGTAAGTATTGACCTCATCAATATAAGCAACAATTATTATAGTAAGAACAGACCTAATTAAAGGCTATGCAAACTGGAAATATACTAAGTAAGGTTTGCGATGACACCAAGTAAGAAATCTCTTTTGTGAGTAGTGGTGGCTCTGAGAAGGGCCGGTTTCTGCTCTTCGTTTCGATCAGTGTGCTCTGACCAGCTCTTCTCAGTGCCACCGCCACTCACTGCTAATTTATAGGATTTAAACTGCCTCTAGCTACCGGGCAATCTCGGTAGTCTAGTTGGTGAGACACTGCTCTAGAATTGCAGGGGTCGTGGGTTCGAATCCCACCCGAGTAATAAGCCTTTGAATTTTTGTTAACAGGATTCCCAAAGTACAGAGTATTGACCCATTTCACCTGACCTCATCATCAGAAAAATCTTGAATGCGCCATACTGGTGGGCAATTTCACTGTGCGTTTTCATATATAACTCTATGCATAGAGTATGCTGTGCGTTATGCAGTGAAGTGCGCATTTTAGACGATGCGGCGTTAATACACGTAAACCTAACTACCAACATGGTGAGCGTGGCATCAGTCGCTGCGTGTGACGCGCGTGCAAGGGGTCAACGCAGTGCTTTATTCACATCGGTGTAAGGGTTAAACTAAATTAGTTGTAGGTTTTAATTACTAACCGGTTCCCCTGTAAGTTCCCTGGTGACCGCTGTTTGCAAATCAAAGATATAGACACGTCCTAAATCTGCGTATCTTGGCGCACCTGTGACTCCCTCTACAGCCAGTGGGCTGGAGAAATGACCCGAGGTCAAGGAGTAGCCTGTCAATCAAACAATTACACCAAACCCATTTCATAAAGCTGCTAAGCAGAAAATACTGCTTAGCACAAACATATTGTTTAGCAATATAGTTACCATTGGTACCCTGGCAATTTTTTGCTTAGTCTAGGAATGTGCTAAGCAGAATTTTCTACTTAATTTTCTACTTAACAGCTTTATGAAATTGCCACATATCGCTGACCACATTATACTGTCATTAAACAAAACAATTTAAAAACCAAATTTATAAATACCTCAGACAGTTTCGCTATTCCTATTTAAACGGTTTATAATGACCAGCTGAAGCTCTGTTTATATAACCGGTTAATTTCGGCTAGTCTTGGTGCAAGACGTTTCTTGTTACTGGCGATGAGGGCGCTGTCGATTAGTTGGCAGCTCTGTGTGTGAAAGGAAAATGAGAACGTCTTGCACCAAGACTATTTGCGCACTCATGTTTATATGTCACCAGTAAGTGTGCATGAACAGATATCATTTTTTATCATTATGAAATCTCACTCACCTAACCAAGGGTATTGGTGAAAACTACTTGGAAAATTCCACATAGATCGTTGGTAGAAAGCTGTCTGAGATCCTCGCTGGGTAATTACAGAACCTATAGGGCAAGAAGTATCATGGAGTACATGTGTATATAAATTTATGATACAGATAAACAGAACAAAATATTGTCTAAATTCTATCACTTTGGGAGAATAGTGAAGGACATTTCAGCCCAAAACAACGTAACGCAAAGAATCGGCGCTTGCGAACACAGTGAACTCTGCGCTTAGGTCTCACATCACGGGTTAGCGGGGATTTTAGCATGTGTGCAGGCATACTTCACATTAGTAGGAATTCTATACTAACACAGCTGGCGCAGATATTCGGCGCTTGCCGTGGGATTGGTTTTTTAAGTCTCTACTTGACTGCATGGGCTTTCCCTGGAATAATTCCGAGGGTTTTCCTTTGACATCTTAAACTGAAACTTCCTTCCTTGTCTTCTCTCCATTGGGTTCTAGTACAGTTATTGAGATCGCTTTTCTGAGATCTTTGGCTTCACAACCATAATAAATTAAATTCATTTTGGTTTTATCCTTAACACCATGTGTGTTAGCACTGTAAACTCAGTATTTTCTCAAGTTCTGTGAAAAACAAATCACAGGCATATTACTTGGGTGGGATTTGAACCCAGGGGTCGATTTCACTAAGAGTTAGGACTCGTCTTATCTCAAGTTAGGACGAGTAACTCGTCCTAACTTAAGATTAATCTTAAGGTCTGCATGCTACAGTGCAGGGTTGGGACTCATCCTAAGTCCTAAGATCAGTCTAAGTTAGGAAGAGTTTTGTGAAATCGACGGTAGGCCCTTTGCAATTCTAGAGCAGTGTCGCACCAACTAGACCACAGAGATTGCCCGAAAGCTAGAGGCAGTTCAAAACTTATGTTTAGGTTAAGCATTCGTACTGCAAACTATTTAAGAATATATGAAATTAAACAAATTGAATGAATGATGTACCAAATAACATAAGACTTGCCCTTAAAGTAGAATGCTCCTGGTGCACCTAGCATTAGAGTCTCCCCATCCACAGCAAAGTGGGCACTAGCTCCAGCCATACACCAAAACCAGTTACCATTTTCTGCAAATAGTATTTATCACTGAGATTGTTAACAACCTGGGCCCAATTTCAAAAAGCCTGTAAGCAGAAAATTTTGCTTAGCACTAAATAGTTTTGCTAGGCAGAAACAGGTTATCAGCCAAGTTTAACGTTAAGTTTGCATTGTTGTTGGTGCTGCACTCAATTTTTGCTTAGCAAACAAATTTGTCAAGTAGTCTTTTCATAGAGCTGCTTGTTTTGGCAGAAAATAATGCATAACAATTATCTGCTAAGCAGAAATGAGTAGGATACCAGTCACAAATTGTACTTGTGTTTATCTGGTAACCTTATTCTGGTGAGCGTAATTTTGTTATGCTTAGCTACTTTTTGTGCTTAAGCAGCTCTGAACAATAAGTGTACTGGGTTCTTTTATGTGCATCACACAACACACAGGACCAACGCCATTATGTCCCATCCAAACGAAGAAACAATAATAGTTATGTGTCTTGCCGGGACTTGAACCCACACTCTGCTGAACAGAAACACCAGAGTTTGAGTCCGCTAATCTTATCCGCACTTACCTGAAAGACATGGCTGTATCTGCTCCACAGATTGAATTTCTAGAGTGGAATTCATTTTGACAATGTAACATACTCCAGCGTAGGAATTTGAATAAGAATAAACCTGGTATGTGTTAGCTCGAAGATGACCACAAACCTACAAACAAAACAATACCAAGGAAGAATCAAGTCACAAAGTAATTTTGTAAAAGAGAAAAACATTTCTTGAGTAATTGCTCTGTACATTTTGGAATCTCTTATGCAAAAGTTTAAAAGTGCTTGTCAAGAGAAGAAAAAGTTTGTTTGGAAAAATTTGCACATTATAATAATAATATCAAAGTCTTATATAGCGCATGTATCTACCAAACAAGGTACTCAAGGCGCTGAGTATATACAAACTTTCAGAAAGATAGGTTATTGCAGTGATGGATTCTGAGACCCAATATGTAGCACCTTATAAGGGTTTAGAAAAAAGACTTTTAGCTAGAAGTCTTTTTATTATTTTTTCAGTGAGAAATTACCTCTTTCTCAAAAACTATGTTACTTCTGAGGGAGTCGTTTCCCACAGTGTTTTATACTATCAACAGCTCTCCAATGCTCGTTACTAAGTCATTTTTTAAGTTAATATTTGTTTTGAATAATTACCAAACGTGTACCTTCTCTTTAAGTGTCACAGCAGGGGAGTCAAACCCACACTCTGCTGATCAGAAACACCAGAGCTCTTAACCGCCCGGCCACAACACTTCCATAATATAATAATAATACAGTATTTGTAAGGCACACTTTACTGTAAACCATTTTAAAGGCAGTGGACACTATTGGTAACTACTCAAAATAATTATTAGCATAAAACCTTTCTTGGTGACGAGTAATGGGGAGAGGTTGATGGTATAAAACATTGTGAGAAACGTCTCGCTCTGAAGTGCCATAGTTTTCGAGAAAGAAGTAATTTTCCACGAATTTGATTTCGAGACCTCAGATTTAGGGTTTGAGGTCTTGAAATCAACCATCTAAACGCACACAACTTAGTGTGACAAGGGTGTTTTTTCTTTCTTCATTATTATCTCGCAAGTTCGATGACCGATTGAGCTCAAATTTTCACAGGTTTGTTATTATATGCATATGTTGAGATACACCAACTGTGAAAACTAGTCTTTGACAATTACCAACAGTTTCCACTGCCTTTAAGGCGCCGGTCTACTAGAAGTTAAGTAAAAGTATTGTCAAATTGATGACAAAGCAAGCAATAACAAGTGCGTTTCAAGTTTCTGCTGGAAGAGAGTGATGTTGTGCATTGGTCCGAAGTCTTCAGGAAGTGAATTCAAAAATCTTTGTGATAATATCCAAAATAGGGCCAAATTTCATGGTTCTGCTTTCTGTAAGCAAAGAAGTGGCGCTTGCGGAAGCAAGGAATACTGTGCTTTTGTCAAGCATATTTTACGGGTTAGCAGGGAATTTTGGCTTGTGTTTGTGCAGAAATTATGCGCTTGCTGTACAAGCAAAGAATGATCGTAGCAGAGCCATGACATTGGGCCCTGATATTGGGCCCTGATATCCCAATTAGTCTACTCTTTGACCTGTTATGACCTCTTGACTAACGTCCGTCGATGTCGGTTTTTTCCCATAACCGATATATCGAAAATTTAATATCGAGTATACTCGATATATCGAGTATTTCCCGCGCGCAAGATGGAAGCCTAAAAACAGCACTTGGTATACTCATGGAGGTAGAAATATATATACCGTAGACTGACAGTTTAACAGGGTTACATTTCAACCTGTTTTTGTCTGATCCCCCGAACTTGTTTGTTGTTCAAACAATTTCAAATTGCGTAGTCCCACCCCGATTATTTCTGGTTTTACAACAAAGTATGATCGCCGCTACCGCTGGCTTGGCCGTTTGGTGAACGCTCACCACAATTCTCGATTCGTGATTGGCCATGATTGGCCGTCTCAAAATGACACAGAGCCTTTGTGAGTTGCGTGACTCGCCGACATTAAGGTGTCAGTTGCCGATGCATTGACGTAGAAGTGTCAATCAAGTTGTCCGACGGGCGCCCGGACTACCTTTACGGTTGAAAATGGTTGAGATAATCATCGAAAAAAAATGACTAGAAAGTCCCGCAAAACACAGACCTACCACTTCGCGATCACAATATACAACGCACGCAGCATGCAGTCACATAGTCTCCAATAAAGGCTCGTAGTATTTTTACTTTGCATTCTATAACAAAGGCAAGAAACATTGAATGCTAGAACGCCCTCTATTGTCGAAATAACGCAGTGCATCACGCGTTACCGCATTGACCAAAGACTGCACGTGTCTGTGCATGCTTGGGCAAACGGGTTTTCCCCCCCGAATTGCAATAACCATACACGCTGGTGTGCACGCTTAAACCGTACAAAAGCATAGTCTTCGCTGGTACACACGCAATAGCCGCCGACAGCGTGGAAATGTTAGCTTGTTTACCGAAAACAACACAACGTGTAGGCTTTATTTGACCAAAATGACGCCATTACGAAACTTTGGAATTGTTAGAAAGATTATTTTACTGTATAACGTAAGATTGTTTTCTTCCTTGTTTTGTTTTGTCTTGTTGATTCGGGGAAGTTTTTGTGGGGTGAAGACGCATTGATTTTGATCACATGCGCAATGGGAAGTTGCATCGTAAACAGCCGATGGGGCAGCAGCGGGGGTTTCTTTTGAGGTTTTACCGAGCGCTCGCTGCGGGGTCGTGAACTTCTGCGGCGGGCCGGCGAAAACACAAAGAACAAGCAGACATACTTGGTTGTAAAACGTATTTTATTTAATAGGGCAACTCAAAATGATGAAACTACATAACGACGACGGCTTTTCTAATACTCAAACACAGATTTCTTTTAAATAATCGGACACTCTTTTGGTATTTTCGATATCATTTAGGAACATCGAAATTTTCATAACATCGAAAATATTTTCGATATATCGAAAATCCGATATTACGATATGATTATAAAAGTGACATCGGCGATTTCGATGTCAAAAAAATATCGAGTTTTTGAGTATTTTCGATATATCGACGGACGTTACTCTTGACCTTTGACCTTTACTTACCACAATCTTGTCCATCATGCCAGTAGGTCCAGGTTGGCTGATCAGCGACATTCCAAGAAACTGGCTGACTTTTTCCTCCACAACGCCTCTGTAAGGCAAGCTATAGTTTCTATTTCCTGACAAAACAAAAAACACAACTATCTGAAAACAAAATAATCTATTTATAGTTTGTATTTGGTCAGTTCCTCCTAAAGACATTTAAATGCACTGGATACTATTGGTAATTACTCAAAATATCTGCTAACTTCTCACTAAATATTTGAGCTAAATAAGAGACCTCAGAATTCAAGCATCTGAAAGCACACAACTTGTGCGACAAGGGCATTTTTTCTTCCATTATTCTCTCCTAACTTCGACAACCAATTAAGCCCAAATTTTCATAGGTTTGTTACTTTGTGCATATGTTGAGATACACCCAGTAAAAAGACTGGTCTTTGACAATAACCAAAGGAATCCAGTGCCTTAAAAGGAAAGGTACACACGTTTGGTAATTACTCAAAACAAATATACTGACTTGGTAACGAGCATTGGAGAGCTGTTGATAGTATAAAACATTGTGGAAAACGACTCCCTCTGAAGTAATGTAGTTTTCGAGAAAGAGGTATTTTCTCACTAAAATAATAAAAGACTTCTAGCTAGATGTAGAAGTCTTTTATTCCTATCTGAAAGCACACAAATTCATCCAACAAGGGTGTTTTTTCTCGCAACTTCGATGACCGGTTGAGCCCAAATTTTCACAGGCTTGTTATTTTATACTTATGATGGGATACACCAAGTGAGAACACTGGTCTTTGACAATTACCAAACGTGTACAGTGCCTTAATAATTATAATTATACATGTATATCAACTCATGAAGCGTACATTCTAAAAAATCATTACTCATAGCGCTACAGCGAGTTGAAAGATGTTATAGTAATAACAATAATAATAAAAATGGCATCTTAAATAGCGCTCATATCTGTCACTCAGTGACGCTCAAGGCGCTTTAAGATTCAGTATTTTCCTGTAAGGTATTGTGGAGCAATGTTTTGAAGTATGAAACCTATTCCTTAATAGCACCATGAGATGGTTTGACAAGGTGCGGTGGCCGAATATGCTGCCAATCAAACCAAGAACAATGATAAAACTCACAGCTAAGAAACTAGACACAGCATACATGTACTTGTGTAAAGAGCAGTGCAGGCCTGCATGCTTCGTATATGAAAGGGCAAGGGCACCAAGGCATTTTTTCTTTGGTTAAAGGCACCCTATGAGGAAATTGTTATTACTAGAGCATTTCATGGAAGTGACGTGGCCGAGCAGTTAAGAGCACCAAATTCAAACTCTGGGGTTTCTGATCAGTATAGTGTGGGTTCGAATCCCCAGCTGTGACACTTGTGTCTTTAAGCAAGACACTTAACCATTGCTTCGTCCTTCGGATGGGACGTTAAGCCGTTGGTCCCATGTGTTATGTTATGCATGTAAAAGAACACAGTGCACTTATTGAAAAGAGAAGGGGTTCACCTTGGTGTTCCTGGTCCGATCGGCAGCAAATTGCGCCACAGCACCTTGTAAAACATTACATGGTGCAGAATTAGGTCTCATAATTCAAACGAAGTGACACATCTGCAGGAAATACTGTATGTTAGAGCCCCAGGAGCGTCACTGGGTGACAGACATGTGCGCTATTTAAGAAGCCACAATTATTATTATTATTATTATTATTATTATTATTATTATTATTATTATTATTATTATTATTAAGGCAACCGCCTCCGTTGCCTTTGTGAAGTATCAGCCTGCAGTGTCTTCAGTTCTGCTTTGAAAGTTTCCAGAGTAACTTACCCTCATCATCAACACAAATTTGTTGGCAGATATCGTCTGATGATAATAACGGACACTTGTAGAGTGCTCCGGAGGGACCTGCTAGCTTCTCCTTTTGGCATTCTGACGTGCTGTTAGGAGATCCAACTAAAATCCTGAAGAAAATAATAATATAATAATAACAATAATAATATAAAAGTCTTATAGCGCACGTGTCTTGGTGGCACGGTTGGCTTGTGCGTAAAGCGCTCGCCTCTCACCAAGGTGACCCGGTTCGATTCCCAGTCGGGGCCATGTATGTGAGTTGAGTTGTGCATCGGTTCTCTGCGGTGCCATGAGGGTTTTCCAGACTATCCGGTTTTCCTCCCTCAGGAAAAAATCAAACAGTTTCGATCTTGGCTGTGCTCCGTGGTCATAATGGGTTGATGTGGCTGGCAGCTGAATGCCCCCTTGCATGCTTGCTTCTCGAACACGTTGTAGCCGCGTCCTTCGCAATTCAGCTCTAGCTGGGAGTAAGGACGATTAGCCCCCCAAATTATTATTATTATTATTATTATCTACCTACAAGGTGCTTAGTATAGACATTAAATACAAACAGATTTTTGAAGATATGAATTCTGAGACCCAATTATGTAGCACCTTAAAAAGGTTCACAAGGTGCTACGGCACATTCAGCAGCCACAGCCAGGAACATCAGGGCAAACCCCTTCTCTTTTTACGATAAGTGCATTGGGTTCTTTTACATGTGTTCAGAACGCATGGGACCAACAACTTTACGTTCCATCTGAAGGACGAAGCAATGGTTATGCGTCTTGCTTAAGGACATAAGTGTCAAGACTGGGAGATTCAAACCAACACTGCTAATCAGAAACACCTAGCTGACTGGGCCCAAGTTCATAAAGCTGTTAAGCAAAAAATACAAATTTCTTTGCTAAGCAACAAATGAGTGCGGCACCAGCCACAACAAAGGAAACTTAATGTAATTTTGGCTGGTAACCTGTTTCTGGTAAGCATTACTATTCAGAGCTTAGCAAGTTTTTGTGCTAACAGGCTTTATGAAACTTGACTCTAATTTGTACGAATATTGCACTGATAGATAAGAAGATTTCTTCATCAGGAGTTGTCATGCTGACATACTTTTTTTCTGAAAATCTTTTGAGTAGCTAGAAATTACTCACTACTCACACTGCTGCTCGTGTAATAACACAGATAATCTTTTGAGTAACTACAATTTAAAAAGTACTCACCAATCACCGCTGGTTGTGTGATAACACCAATAACGTTTTGAGTAACTAGAATTTAGAAACTACTCACCAATCACTGCTGCTCGTGTAATAACACTGATAATCTTTTGAGTAACTACAATTTAAAAAGTACTCACCAATCTCCGCTGCCCGTGTGATGACTCAGGACTGAGAAGCCAAAAAGAGATTTTGCCGGTCCTCGGAAAATTCTTGGATCATCCACATCAACATTAAATCCAAACACTAAAACTGATTCGCAAAACAATGCAACATGCACCGTCAGCAATATTACTCTTGAACTTTTCATCTTTCCAAATCTGAGCCAAAAATTGGATAAACTTGACTTCCAGATGAACTTCGTAAAAATGAAACTTTTGACATGGTTGTGAAAGCAAAACAAGCTAGCGGGAAAACAGAGAATAACTATATTGAAAAAATGCCAATCATCAGCTGAAAACCACACCCCCATAAACTGACTCCACAATTTTTAGGATAGTTCCTCATTATTATTTATGCAAGTAAAGTTCATTGGTTCAAATTTCACCATTAATAAATCAATCCATTTGGGTCGTGATATGGAACATGTGATGTAGGTTTATATCACACCCCTTGTTGCTATGGGTCGACCAATCAGAATCGAGGATTAAAGACACTGCATACTATTGGTAATTGTTAAAGACCAGTCTTCTCACTTGGTGTATCTCAACATATGCATAAAATAAAAAACCTGTAAAAATTTGAGCTCAATTGGTCATCGAAGTTGCGATAATAGTGAAAGAAAAAAACACCTTCGTCACACCAAGTTGTGTGCTTTCAGATGCTATATTTGGAGACCTCCAAACCTAATTTTGAGGTCTTGAAATCAAATTCGTGGAAATTTACTTCTCTCTCAAAAACTACACTACTTCAGAGAGGGAGCCGTTTCTCACATTATTTTATACTATCAACCTGTACCCATTACTCGTTACCAAATAAGGTTTTATGCTAATAATTATCTTGAGTAATTACAAATAGTGTCCACTGCCTTTAATTAAAGGCAGGCCTCGACCTCTACAGCGGCCACCAGCGGCCATTGCCGCGATGCCCCAGCGAATTGCCGTGAAGCCCTTTTAAAAATCACGTACCTTACGGCCACTTGGCCGTCGTGCCCTTTTCCATTGATTCCATAACATTATTTATTCGAAAATGTTATTTAGTGTTAACATTGTCACCCATTTAATTTATATTGGGGTAAAATTCGGAACGTACGATCCCGCACACTAGTTTTCACAATGCTGCTTCTGTGCAACAAAAAATGTGTCGAGAACGTGGCATGGTAACCATATCAAACGTAGTTGAGCTGTTCACTACTAAAAACGCAGCACCAGACTACTCCAATGTATAAACTCGCTACAAGTCCCTACACTAAATTACGCATTTTCGCACGGATTTTGTCTATTGAGATCTGTATTTGAAGCGGATGGGGCGGGGACGCGCGCGGCCGGAGGCTGGATACAGTCTATGTTTTCCCCCTGGCTATTTCGCTGGTTTCCAAGGCTTGTACTGGATTAATGTTTGTGACCCACCACTACCAGTGATCTGCCTGCCTTGCGACTTTGTTTTCATTGCTAAACACATGTGTTTGTGTACACACAACAAGCGTGGAATTGTAAAACGTCAATCTCGGATTATATGGAGGTAACGGCAGAGCCCTTATTTTGGAAATCATCATACTCCATCAAGTTCATTATTGATGAATCAGCATGCCATCCCACAAAAGATGCAAAAATAAGCAGAAAGGCGAAAGGGCTGGAGTGGCAGCAAAGTGCCAACTTTAGAAGCATTTTTTAATTACGTGCGTTTGTTTACATTTTTATAGTATTTATTTAGCCAGTCTACCGTGGCATAAACGCCGGCATGCACAATACAACTTACAACTTTAGCTAAATGCTTGCTAGGCCAATTATTTTGTGCTAAGGGGTTGGGGGTTCGTTTTTAATTCTCATAATCATTATAAATATAAAAAAAAGAAGGAAAAAAAATATATATATATATTTTTCCAAATCATCGGATTTAGCTGAGCCTCCGGGTTGTTGGCGCGGGGTGGGTGGGGCTCGTTTGTCTCGCAGAGTTGGGGTAGTGGTGAGCCAGAGACTAATTGATCTTTTTTCTTTAGATTAGCACGCAGGGAATTAATTTTCTTAATATTTTTTCTGTATGATTTGTTCAACAACTCTTTGTTCTGGAGCAATTATTTGTTTTCAGATGAGCAGAAGGGAGTCGATGAATAAGGGGAGGGGGTAAAATGGGGCAAGTTAATTACTGGGGTAATAGTTTGCAATTCGAGTGCTGCAAATAAATATGGGTTGGAAAGTTGACCACCATCTTGAAATCAGTGGAAAGTATATTAACATGATCATCAACAAATAAAGGTTTGAAAATGGCCTTGGGGCCCTTTCAGTTGGCCTTGGTGCCCCTTTCTTTTTTAGAGCTTTTGAGGCCAAGTGGCCTTGCCCCTCTGAAGCTAAAGGTTGAGGCATGTAAAGGGACACAGTGCCTCAGTTCTTGCCTTGCCTTGGTGAGTTGGTCTATGAAAAAAGATCCAAGGCAACGTTTCCCTTAAAGATATGACTTGAGGCATTGCATGGTGAGGTAGCAATTTATATTTTGTTTGCAGAAAAAAACATTTGTGTATCTATTTGCTGGGTAGATTATGTTTTGAGAAATTGTCTTGCTAATATTCTACTACAGCGGAGTAGATAATTAAGAATTTGTGAGACTTATTTACTATAGGCGAGTAGAATTTCAGAATTCTAGAGATTCTACTAAGATTGTCCGGAAAACCGTTGCAGTGCGTCTGCCTTGATGCTAAAATGTTTAAAGGAACCCAATGTCTTGTATCGGACGAGTTGGTCGCTGAAAAGCGTTTAAAGCCGTTTGTTATAAAACGCATATGGTTAGATAGATAATTTCAAAGTAGAATATAATGATTAACACAAGTCAGCCATTTATGGGAGTCAAAAATTTGATTCTCATAAATGGCCGACCGTGTTAGTCGACGAGGTAAAAGGAAAACCACGCAATTTCTAGGCAAATTTGTGTGGATCATTGTATATTTTACAACATCTTTCTAACCATATACATTTTATATCAAACGGTTACAGGAGCTTCTTATACACCAACTCGTCCAATCCAAGGCAACGTGTTCCTTTAAGTTTGGAATGAAGAATAGAGTGATCGTTATCAATAGAATACCATGTAAAATAGAAAGGAGAATAGGTCCAAATAAGGGAGAAACATAAACTACAAAGAACATGAAAAGGGAAGTAAAGCTGGAAAAACAAAAACATCCTGTGGTTAACCATATCAATTGTCAGTTGAAAAGGAATTGCCATCATCTCAAATTTCAACATGGTTGAACATTTTTTAAAGACTCTGGACACTATTGGTACTTGTCAAAGACCAGTTTTCTCACTTGGTGTATCTCAACATATGCATAAACAAACCTGTGAAAATTTGAGCTCAATTTGACGTTGAAGTTGCAAGATAATAATGAAAGAAAAACCCCTTTGTCACACAAAGTTTTGTGCTTTTAGATGCTTGATTTCGAGACCTCAAAATCTAATTCTCAGGACTCGAATTCAAATATTTTATAGGAAAATACTTCTTTCTCAAAAACTACGTTACTTCAGAGGGAGCCGTTTCTCACAATGTTTTATTCCATCAACAGCTCTCCATTACTTGTTACCAAGTAAGTTTTTATGCTAACAATTGTTTTGAGTAGTTACCAATGGTGTCCAGTGCTTTTAAATTAACTATTTTTAACAGATATTAAAAAAACAACTCTCTCAAATATTTTTTATTATTAGTTTATTTTAGTAAAAAAGCTCAAATCTCCATTTTACAGAAAAATACAAGTTGGTTAAATCTACCAATTATTAAGATGATGCATACAAAGCAGCTTTTCCAAATCGCAAATCAAATAAAAGTTAAGTTAAAAAGGATCTGAGATTCATGTTTTACTCAAGTAAATTCATAGATTAAGGCGGATATTAATAAACTCAAAATGGTAAAAAATTATTGTGGTTTTACCCTACCCCATAGACTTGTGGACAAGTTGTTAATGGTCTGCCACGGTGAGATAGTCGAGTTGTGGCTGTGTCGTAACAATTCAGGTCTCCCCATCGAATACTGCTCTCGCGAGATCACTGCTCTTGCGCAAACTGCTGGTTGCCAACTTTTACTCCCCATTAATTGGGAGCGTAGTCGTGAGAGCAGTAATCTCGTGGGGCCAGCAGTCTCACGAGAATATCGCGGAAATCGCGGGGAGATTCGTAATAGAGTCGGAATGCTATCACTGCGACAGACATTCTAACGACTTGTCCACAAGTCTATCTACACCAATGTGTGATAAGCATTGTTCATGCTTTTCTGAGTCATACAGAAAAACAATTATAAAGGCATACTATACTCGGGTAGGAGTTGAACCCAAGACCATCCCATTTAAAAACAAATATTTTACCCCTAGACCACCAAGCATGACTGGAACCAAGTTCATGGAGCTGCTTAAGCAGACAAAAAATGCTTAACAATTGTCTGCTAAGCAGAAATGAGCGGAATACCAGTCAAAAATTGTACATGTGGCATGTTAGTTTGGATGGTAACCATACTCTGGTAAGCATAATTTTGTTGTGCTTAGCTACTTTTTCTGCTAAAGTGGCTCTATTGAAGTGGGCCCTGGTTTTACCACTCAGCCATCAAGCATGTCTTGTGACAAAAAGCCAGTTCAAATTTTGGGTTCTGTAAAATAAATCTCTTTTTATACAATGTTTCCCATTTGGAATGATTTGGTGAACAGAAAGCAAGACACTCTTAGTGAAATTCAAGGTGAATTTATAATTATTATAAATGGAAAAAACTTCTGCAATGTAAGCCGTTACAAATTTAAGACTACAAGCTTGATTCTAAGGTGTGGTCAATTAATCCAAGTCACACTCAATTTACAAAATGTTATCCTGACCAACAAAATATTGACCTTTTTCAAAAAATTTCAAGTAATTATCAAGAACTTAACTTGAACTTTTCCTTTATGTTAACTAAGCGTTCTTAAATCACCATGGCTCTTTGACTCAAAAGGCATTTTATATTTTAAAAAACAGTTCTGCGTTGGTACTTGTACAGTTATGGTAACTACATAAATGTTTGCATATGAGTTGTGAGTTGTTTACAATATGACATTCTGATTATGATTTTTTTTAAGCTCAGGTATATGGAAATGAAGGTCAATGGTGTGGGAAAAGTATCACACGTTCTTGTAACTCTGATTTGTTTTGAGAATTTAAATGCTACCTTTTTTTTCAAATGTAACCACACCCTCTTGAAAAAGTCAAAAATATTACTTCCATACAAAATGTTATTAATTACAAATGTTTTAGTTGCAAATTTGTTCAAGGATTGAGTGTTAGTTTACGTAACAATATGCGCTTCGTATTCTGTTTCAGACAATTTTGTTTCAGAGTATAAAAAAGCATTGGTTGAAATCACAAGACCAAAAACTAGATCTAGCTTTACAGAAACGCCTTAATTAAAAACATGGTTTTGATCTTGATTCATCAGAAGCATAGTCTAAAATAAAAGCACCAAATTTGAAGGCACGACATTTTCAGAATAATTATAAACTATATAAGGCCGCCCCCCCCCCCCCAAAAAAAAAAAAAAGAAATACCAGTTGATCCTGCCCTGCCTCATCCTTTTTGACGCTGCATCTTTTTTTTTTCTTCATTTTTTCGTCATCAAAAAGACAAATTTGTTGTGTACATGTATGTATGTCTCATTAAAGTTACTAAATAAAGTAAGAGGTGACTTTAAAGGAACACGTTGCCTTGGATCGGACGAGTTGGTATATAAAAAGTGTTTGTAACCTTTTTCTATAAAATGCATTTGGTTGGAAAGATGTTTTAGAAGTAGAATACAATGATCCACACAAATTTGCCTCAAAATTGTGTGGTTTTCCCTTTTACTGTGCGAACTAACACAGTCGGCCACTTATGGGAGTCAAAAATTTGACTCCCATAAATGGCCGACCGTGTTAGTCGACGATGTGAAAGGAAAACCGTGCAAATTAGAGGCATGTTTGTGTGGATAATGGTATTCTACTTTTACAACATCTTTCTACCCATATATGCATTTTATAACAAACGGTTACAAACTCTTTTCAAAGACCAATTCGACCAATCCAAGGCAACGTGTTCCTTTAAACTAAAGATAAAATGCTTGGCGGCCACCTTTGATTTGAAAGAAATAAAAAAAATACAAAGGCCATCATCCTCCTCTTTTTGGAAAAACCCAGACGATCAACTGGTATTTTTGGATATGAAACTAAAAGAAATATGATTGTTTAAAACTGAAACCAGTTTCGTTAACCAAAACTAAATGAACACCCTATCTTTGATTTGATAATGTGATACGGAAATAAATCATTTATGCTTGATTGGTCTTCAAATATTTTGCAGGCTCGACACAATATTTGTTTTGTATTTGTTTCTACTGGAACTGCCAAGCATGGCCCAACTTCATAGAGCTGCTAAGCGCAACAAATTTGCTAAGCATTAAATTTCTTCCTTGATAAAAAAAAACAGGATTACCAACCAAATTTCCACGTGATTTTCAGGATAAGCAAGCAACATACCAGTAACAAGCAATCTGCAAAAAATGTGGTTGGTATTCCTGTTTTTATCAAGGAAGAGATTTCATGCTAAGCAAATTTTTGTGCTAAGCAGATCTATGAAATTGGGCCCATGTCTTGGGGAACTGGATTTTAAACGTTATAAATCTATAAATAGTATATAGCGATGGTTTTTTAACTGCATAGATAAATGTCTGAGTTTAATAATGTAAGACTCTGGAAGCGTTTTCATATACAGCAATAAAACAGGATAAACAATATTACGTATTTACAAAGTGTTTTCTAGGTTAAAAATGTAATGTCAGTGCACCTATTTACTTGCATAGTTATGGACTCTTTCCACGTTTGTCATTTTTATCTGTGTAAACATTTGTATAAATTTGACTAAAGGTAGGACCCGGATTGGTCTATAAAAAAATAAAAAAAATAAAAAACAGGCACCAATAAGGAAGAAGGAAGACGAAATGTTTTTTTTTCTTCTTTTAAATCATTTGCAATAATAATCATGAAAACTCAATCCAATGCCAACGCTTCAAATGTCAATGCAAAAGCTTAGCTTAAGTTACAGCAAAAATAAAGTACGAGTTCTGAGTGTTTTCTTTTTCAGTTCAGAGTCCTTAGAAAAGAATTAGATTCTGCGTGTAGTTTGGTAAGATAAACGTAGTGCACTGAGGCATCATTGCAAAAACGGCACTCAGAACTCTGTACATCTAATATTAACACAAACATAACCGATTCTTTAAAAAGAAACACTTAAAATATGCCTTGAACACATTAGTTTTTTTAGAGCACTAACTAGTTTCGCTACAACAGCATTTTCTGTCAGATTCTCACACATACAAACAGTACAACTTTACCATAGTCTCGACAAAAGAACACAGGTCTAAATCCCACTAATCACCAAATTTTGCATTCTAACTTATATAATATAGATATATGCACTTGTGAAATGTTTACACACACAATTCAAGTAATCAATTAAAACAACTGTGTAAATAAGCAACAAATTGAACAACTTAGATGTCCAGGGGGTCGATTTCACAAAGAGTTAGGACTAGTCCTAACTTAGGATTAGTCCTAGGAGATATAAAAAACGTATGGCTAGTCCCAAGTTAAGACGAGTAACTCGTCCTAACTCAAGATAAGACAAGTCTTTGTGAAATCCACCCCGTACGACAACAATTGATATACAATGGACAAAACAAATATTACAAAGCAAAAGTATTTTACAATTTAGTTTTGGCATGCAAAAACAAAACAAAAAACAACAACAACAACAACAACAATAACAACAAGAAAACAATATCAAACAAATTGTTTCTTATCTTGGACCTGTGTCTGAAACAGTGGATTGGTTTGGCCTACCCTCCGAGGACATTTTTCAATAAAGACAATAGGTCCTCACTATTCGGTTCTTTGTTTTCAAGGGTCTTCACTACTTTGTGTACAAAACCAATAGGGATTGCTTCAATACAGGAACAACATGAAGTGCAATAGGTGTCCGCTAATGTAATGGTGCACTGTAGCTGTGTGTGTTCAAACCTTCTGTAGTTTATCTCTTGACTTCTTCATGATAAACCCAAAAAGTTAACCCAAACTTAACAACCTTTTATCCGAACACAACGTTGATAAAAAAAAAGGAGTCTTTACTTGCCGTACAGCGGGTTCTTGTATGTGGAAGTCGACGGTTTGTAGATTGGGTTCTCACTCTGTGAAGAAATAATTAATTAATAATAATAACCAATTCTTATATAGCGCATTTCACAATAACCATATCAATGTAATCAGGGTACGAGATAAAAATCTGAAACATTTATCTTCCTTACCTGGTCCCATTTTGCCGCGGCCCGGTCCTTCTCAAATCGAGCGTACTCTCTGGAGTCATGGATGTAAGTGAGTATTCTCCAAATGACGAGTAGCAGTAGACCAATCAGAATGATCCCCACAACGATACCAGCTATGATAATGGCACTGTTGACTGGTTCTGGGCACACTGAGGTCAAAGGTTAAAGAGTAAAGATTATAACAGTTCATGAGATAACTAAACTCTCAACAATACCAGCTATGATAGTTGACTGGTACTGGGCACACTGAGGTCAAAGGTTAAGGAGTAAAGATTATAACAGTTCATGAGATAACTAAACTCTCAACAATACCAGCTATGATAGTTGACTGGTACTGGGCACACTGAGGTCAAAGGTTAAGGAGTAAAGATTATAACAGTTCATGAGATAACTAAACTCTCAACAATACCAGCTATGATAGTTGACTGGTACTGGGCACACTGAGGTCAAAGGTTAAAGAGTAAAGATTATAACAGTTCATGAGATAACTAAACTCTCAACAATACCAGCTATGATAGTTGACTGGTACTGGGCACACTGAGGTCAAAGGTGAAGGAGTAAAGATTATAACAGTTCATGAGATAACTAAACTCTCAACAATACCAGCTATGATAGTTGACTGGTACTGGGCACACTGAGGTCAAAGGTTAAAGAGTAAAGATTATAACAGTTCATGAGATAACTAAACTCTCAACAATACCAGCTATGATAGTTGACTGGTACTGGGCACACTGAGGTCAAAGGTTAAAGAGTAAAGATTATAACAGTTCATGAGATAACTAAACTCTCAACAATACCAGCTATGATAGTTGACTGGTACTGGGCACACTAAGGTCGAAGGTGAAGGAGTAAAGATTATAACAGTTCATGAGATAACTAATCTTTCAACAATACCAGCTATGATAATGGCACTAGGGTATTTAGTTACACTTATATACACTTACCCTATTTCTGAGTCTGGGGCTGGTCAGCTTCGACTTCATTCAAATATTTTAGATCTCACAAATACAATTACTTAGCTACTATTTATATTTAATTATTAAAGGCAGTGGACACTATTGGTAATTACTCAAAATAATTATTGCCATAAAACCTTTCTTGGTGACAAGTAATGGGGAGAGGTTGATGGTATAAGACATTATTGGAAACGGCTCCCTCTGAAGTGCCATAGTTTTCGAGAAAGAAGTAATTTTCCACAAATTTGATTTTGAGACCTCAGATTTAGAACTTGAGGTCTCGAAATCAACCATCTAAACGCACACAACTTCGTGTGACATGGGTTATTTTTCTTTCATTATTATCTCGCAACTTGGATGACCGATTGAGCTCAAATTTTCACAGGTTTGTTATATTATGCATATGTTGAGATACACCAACTGTGAAGGCTAGTCTTTGACAATTACCAATAGTGTCCACTGCCTTTAAGAGATATTACTTTATATCCTAATGGTGTACTCCAGCTGAAAGGTTGCTGTATAGGAGTAGTGTACTACCAATTCAGTTTCCAGTCAGCCTTTGGACAACCACAATAAATGAACCTTAATAAATACTTCGACTATATAAGTTAGAGAGATACAACCTTGCTCTACCAAGAGCTGGAGAAGAGTGAGAGTGACTTATTGTCTGCATTTGCTTTTATATGGCTATGTACACTAAGGAAAAGGATTAGGGCCTGCTCATTAGGCGTACACAAAGGAACTTACAATAGGCCTTTATACTACACTGGGGGTTTTGGAGTTCATTGTTCACCATTTACAGCTGACATTCCCAGAATGGTCATATACAATAGGGGAATGGTAAAAGTCTCTGAGTGCAAGCACTAAAAGCTAACACATGCTTGGCACCTATTAATGGAATTCACTACAGCACTGTTGACCGGTACTGCGCACACTGAGGTCAAAGGTTAATGAGTCAGTTTACATACATTTCAGAAGATGTCTTAACTCACAGTGAAACAGACAAAAGCTATGACATTTTCAACTTGTATTGCATTCAAGAAAAACGATGAAACTACTAATACATAATGTAATATCTATGTCTATCAACGAGTATTGCTTTATGTACACTGAGACATGAAGTGAACAACCAGGACCCACTTTCAAATAGCCTGTAAGCATACAAACTTGCTGAGCACAGACAAAAACATACTTAACAAAAACTGGTGACCAGCCCATATTCCATTTACATTGTTGCAGTTGTGCCCCGCTCATTCTTTGCTAAGCCAAGAAATATGCTAAGCAGAGTTTTCTGCTTAACATGTTAACAGCTTTATGAAATTTGCTAAGCAGAGTGAGTTCCTACTTACCAGGTTCCTTTTGTACCAGAAGCAGGAATGTCCCATTTTCCAAGGTCTGATACGTGAAGAGAACTGAGCAAACATTGTCATCATGGTATAAGCAACGCTCCTCAACTTCATCAACTTAAACAAGAAAACAAATAAACACAATTATTGTTATTATCAACTAAGGCATCAACCAAAAAATGTTATGTTTGCGTAACGGGCCCCAAAAAATAGGGTAGGTAGGTAGGGATATTTTTTTGAAATTGTTTGTTTACCCCTCCCAGCAGAGAAAATCACATATTTTCTAATTGTTTAAGCCGGTAGTATACACGATAACAAAAGAAAAACAAGGCTAAATACAACAAATAGTATATTTTTGAACTCTTGATGACAAGACTTTATGTCGATAATAGATTTTAATCATTCAATTTCTTCCCTTGAAAAAATAAAAATATCCAGAGTCGGCCGTTTTTTAAAGGGGTTACGCCAACATAACATATTTTTTTTATGCCTAAGAGAGGTTTGCTAACACACTGTGGAAATCTCTTTTTTGAGTAGAGTTGGATCTGAAACCGCATTAATAATAATAATAATAATATTAAACATAATAATAAACGGCATTTTAAATACGCTCTACTTAGAAAACTAAATCACAGCTCTTACTCAGAACCAACACATCCCAAAAGAGATATTCACATGGTGTTACTGCAAACCTCTCTTACGTTATACTTCCACCATGCAAAGATTAAAATCCTACTTATTATCAATACTACTATCATGCCGTGAGTTTCCTTCTGTAAGGGGCACTCTATCAGGAAAATATTAATTTGTACAGGAACTTTGTAAAGGGCACCATTTCGAGCCTGTCGTCGATTTCATCAATCTCTTCCTAAATTAGGTTTGTAGGATTTAAAACTTTGCATGGTGGAAATACGATATAGAAAGGTTTGCGGTAACACCATGTTATGACTATCTCTAATGAGTTGGGGTGGTTCTGAAAGAACCGTTGGTTTCAACTCACGAAAACCATCGGTTCTTTTCAGAACCACCCCAACTCATTAGAGATAGTCATTACATGGTGTTAAAGTAAACCTTTCTATAACTTAGGTTTATATTAGGACTTCAGTTCCTTATCTGAAGACGTTGGGACGCATTCAACCCATCCTAATTAGGACAGGTTACTCGTCCTTACTCCAGATAGAATTAATCCTGGCGTTTTGTGAAATCGGCTGCTGTTCTATTATTGGTTCAATAAAAATGCAAACATGGCGACCACTAAGCCGAATTGCGGACGCACACAAGTCTGTTTCCCTTGTTGATTATTATTTTATAAACAAAATGAAGTTTAAAAATCTACAAAACTACACAAGGAAGTGGGTTGGGAAGTAAGTTACAAGTACCAAATAAGTCAAGTAATTACGGAACTTAAACAATTAAAACACAAGTTGTTCAGATAACAGAAAACTGCAAATAAAAAGGCTAACATTTGTGGCTTGTTTGGAAGAAGGCAAACAGAACCCTTCCCAGACATGCCAGAAGTGACCACCAAACAAAAAAGTGAAACCCTTGAGCACCCTTAAACTCTGACCCTAGTTACACCTCTCTCCACATTTAGCTTTAACTCCAATTTATTTATTAGAATATTAATTTTGGTTTAGAGTACAATAAACTTCCATCATACCTGGAGGGAGTTCATCAACAGCTATAACTGGGAATGGACAGCGATTGCACTGCTCTAGACTCAACCCGGTCTTGAACTGCTTGCATTCTACACAATCTCTATTCACCTCACACTTGCCTGGACATGCCTGGGGGAAACAATCAAATCCAATAACAATGAACAGTTGAAACATTGGGAACCAGACCTATGTACAGAACACCATAAAGGCCCAGTCACACAGGCCTCAATAACGAGAACGAAAACAAGATCGATAAAGATGCACGCCCTCAATTGGTTGACCAAGCGTGGTCGTATTCTACGTGGAGCAACTGAATCAATCGAGGGCGTACATTTTTATCCTTCTCGTTTTCGTTCTCTTTATCGGGGCCTGTGTTACCAGGCCTTTACGGCTGTTGCTAAGGGCCTCCCTATGAGCAGTTTCATAGAGCTGCTTAATCGCACAAAGTAGCTTAGCACAACACAATTACAATTACAGCTAAAATACCATGTCACATGTACAAACTTGTGATTGGTATCCTGCTAATTTTTGCTAAGCACAAAATTTGTAAGCAAAATTGTCTGCTTGAGCCAAGGTATAAGACCATGTCCACGTTGGCGGACACAGTTACAGCATGGAGCTATGTTTATAGCTCCATGGTTACAGCAACAACTTTAGTTACGGCTACTTATAATAAGGGTGTTTTGCTAAAATAGTTCAATGCATGTCACATGAAATCAAGCCACACAGTCACAGATTGGGTTAATGCATAAAGGAAACAAAACAATAATAATAATAATAATAATAATAATAATAATAATAATAATAATAATAATAATAACAAAATTCTTATTTAGCGCATTTCACAATAACCGTATCAATGCGCTTTACATTAGTGCCCTGGTCATAGGGCCAATAACATCCCTGTAATGTTTCTCAGCTCCTTTGGGAGTATACAGCCCTGAGCTGCCTGTAATGGCTTGTGGCTTTTTCATTCACAACATCAACCTCTACCCTCGCAGGTACCCATTTACACCCCTGGGTGAAGAGAAGCAATTATAGTAAAGTATCTTGCTCAAGGACACAAGTGTCACGACCGGGATTCGAACCCACACTCCGGAGTCTGCACCAGAAGTTGAATTCAATGCTCTTAACCACTCGGCAATGACACTCTACAAATAACACACTTCAAATAATGATTACAAATTTGACTTGCCTATCAGGAACTTAAAGTCAACAAATTTAAAAAGATTGCCTGATAAGTCTAATTGTTACAAAAATAAAGAGGAAGTTCCCAGTTTGTAAATTCTTGTTATCAACTCTTGACCTTTGAACTTACCGGGCACTCTTCACATCTCTCCCCTCTGTATGGTGTTGTTGCGTTACACTCACATCGACCACACTTGCATTCACCGTGACCGTTACAAGAAAGCTAGCAATCAAAATCAGAAAATCAATTATATTTGCGAGCAAAATGATGAGAAAATGCAGTGTACAAAACACGGGGTCTCTATTGGTCATGCTTGTTGGAAAAAACCTCATGATGAATGCTTACGCTCCCAAGTGACATATACCAATACTTTGTGAAATAAAATCCAACATGCGGCTTACGTGAACGGATACATTTTTTGAAATATTTTTAGTTTGAATTTTATGCAAGTTGCCAGACACACAAGGCCTGAAGGCCACTTCAACGTGTTTTTGTTAGGGGCCGTTGCCACCTACTCCTGGGTAGGCTTGGGTATCATCCATCAGAAGCCTGGCTGGTAGGGCCGAAAGCACCACCTCCCCAACTTTACAAAGCAATCATGGTTAAAGGAACACGTTGCCTTGGATCGGTCGAGTTGGTCTTTAAAACGCGTTTTTAACCGTTTGTTTTAAAATGCATATGGGTAGAAAGATGTTGTACAAGTAGAATACAATGATCTACATAAATTTGCCTCGAAATTGCGTGGTTTTCCTTTAAATCTGCAAACAAACACGGTCGGCCATTTATGGGAGTCAACAATTTGACTACCATAAATGGCCGACCGTGTTTGTCGACAAGGTAAAAGGAAAACCGCGCATTTTCGAGGCATGTTTGTGTGAATCATTGTATTCTACTTTTACAACATCTTTCGACCCATATGCATTTTATAACAAACGGTTACAAACGCTTTTCAAAGACCAACTCGACCGATCCAAGGCAACGTGTTTCTTTAAGTGTCTTGCTTAAGGACACCAATGTCACGATCAGGACTCGAACCCACACTCTGCTGATCAAACACTAGAGCTTGAATCCGGTGCTCTTAACGGCTAGGCCACAACACGCCACAGCGTTATCATATCCCTATCTGTATCTGTATCCGCACACTTGCGAAACCTCTCTAATGAATGCTATTTTTACCCCGTTTGACGCCACACAGGTCTCAGTCCGAGTTGAGCATTCACACGCGTCTCCTTGGTATTCTGGTTTACATTGACACTTGCTTCGTTTCGTCTTCTCATCACAAACACACACACCATGATCAGGACCTGCAAATTAATCAATCAATCAATTGATTTACTTGTAGTAATCAATAAACTTGTACTAATCATTTTAAGTGTATGGAAAGGTTTACGGTAACACCATGTAATGACTATCTCTAATGAGTTGGGGTGGTTCTGAAAAGAACCGTTGGTTTCAACTCGAGGTTTCAGTATGCTCTAATCGTCTTCTGGAAAAAGCTGATCGAAACATCAAGTTGAAACCAATGATTCTTTTCAGAACCACCCCAACTCATTATGCGATGTTCATTACATGGTGCTACCGCAAACCTTTCCATATCGTATTTCCACCATGCAAAGTTTCAGATCCTACTCATTTTAATTGTAGTTAAAAGTACATTTATTTTGTGTTCATCAATTTATTTGTAGCCATAAATATACTTGTATTAATCAAGTTATATACTGTTTGTACTGTTTATATCAGGGCTCAATTTCATGGCTTTGGTTATTGCAAGGAAAGAAAATGAGTCTATGAAAGCAGTTAATTCGTGCTTACATCAAGCATATTTACTAGGCGTTATCCGCTTACACAGCTAGCACAGAAAATCATCACTTGCACAGTAAGCGAAGAGTGGTGATTGTAAGCACAGAATTTAGCAGTAAACAGAGCCACGAAATTGGGTCAAGTTTACTTGAAAATGAACAATGAACTTATATTAAATCCTAACTAATTCACTGAATCTGAGAGTTTGTACTTGGATGTTTTGACTCAATGTTTACTTTCAAAGCCCATTTCACTAAAATAAAAACTACTTTCTATTAAACCCTTACCATCCTAACCCCACCCCCCCCCCCCCCCAACACCCCTGGGCAAAATTTCATAGAGCTGCTAAGCATCAAAGTTTGCTCAGCATGACATTTCTTCCATGATAAACAGGATTACCAACCAAATTTCTGCGCGATTTTCAGGATAGGCAAACAACAGCTGAATACCATTTACAAGCAATACCCAACAAATGGAAATTTGGTTGGTAACCCTTTTTTTATCAAGGAAGAAATTTCATGCTAAGCAAATTTTGGTGCTTAGCAGCTCTATGAAATTGGGCCCTTATCATTCCCTACCTACCTCCGCAAAGTTCTCCCTTATACCTGTCACAGGAGAAGTTATCGCATTCACAGAATGTTGAAGACACTTGCTCGTCCTTGTTCTATAAGAGGTCATAGGTCAAAGGTAAACAGTTTTGATACATGAGAGAAAATGTCTGCCCCAAAATGCAATGAATACTAGTGTAAATGGGATTAGAGGCATTGCAGGGTGAGGTATCAATGTATTAGTTTGCGGTAACACCATGTGTGTAATAATAATAATAATAGTGGCTTCTTATATAGCGCTTAGGTCCATCACGCAGTGACGCTTAAACATTGTTACCCCTAGTCACTGGGCCTTAAATCATTCCTTAAACCACATCAGCTCCCTAGGGAGTATACAGCCTGTGCCGCAAAATATGTAGCGCAATCAAGGCTAATCCATCACAAGAACCAACTCTGCCCTCACAGGTACCCGTTTACCCCCTGGGTGGAGAGAAGCAATTATAGTAAAGTGTCTTGCTCAGGGACACAAGTCTCATGACCGGGATTCGAACCCACACTCTGCTGAACAGAATCACCAGAGCTTGAATTCAGTGCTCTTATTCGCTCGGCCACGACACCCTACTTGCTGGGTAGAGTTTGTTCTTTTGAGAACTTGTTTTCCTTTATATTCTACTACTGCGGAGCAGATTTTTTTGAATTTGTGAAATTTCTCTACTACTGCAGAGAGAATTCTTACAATGGTAAAATAATCTATGTTACTGCATACCTAAAAAATAAATCTTAATTCTTATCGATTTAAAATTGATTGTGCTGTGTGCTAGCACTGTATACATGTTTACACTGTATGTGACCTGCTCTGTGAAAATGAGTCAGATGTTGACATGGCTGCAAAGAACACACCAGCAGCATTTATTTGGTATATGTCTAAGCTTTCGCGTTGCGTTGAAATTAGCCAGTACATGTATATCATTGTTAGTTAAAAAAACGAATTACAAGTAAAGTTTTAAACTACCGTTTCGTGCCAAAGGATACAAATTACACTGAAGTATAATCAAAAAAATGTTGTATTCATAGATTTATTGCCTTAAAAAAGGTGTTCCAAAGGTTTACCAAGCAAATATAAATCTTAAAAAGTTTAAAGAAAAAAAAGAAGGGGAAAAAAAAAAAAATTGTTAGATATTTTCCACATCAAACTGTACATTTCTCAATAATGCATTGGGCGACATCTGACTCATTTTCACAGAGTGGGTTACATACATGTACACCAATGTGTGCTAGCACTGTATAATCAGTACTTTCCTGAGCTCGGTGAAAAAAATCACAGGCATTAGATATTACTCTGGTGGATGAGTTATTATAATAACCTTAACTTTTAGTTCCTGTTACACTTTCTCCAATTTCAATCATCATAATAAAACAAGTAAATTGATCCTCACTATTTTCTCAATTCATTTCCTTGTTTGAATGACTCTAATGTTATTTGAGTAAAGAGGAACTGTTTTATTTAGGATCATTTTACAGACAATGGTGTTACAAAAAGTAAAAATGCAAAAAAAGGATTTAAAGGCAGTGGACACTATTGGTAATTGACAAAGACAAGACTTCACAGTTGATGTATCTCAACATATGCATGAAATAACAAACCTGTGAAAATTTGAGCTAAATTGGTCATCGAACTTGCGAGATAATAATGAAAGAAAAAAACACCCAGGTCACATGGAGTTGTGTGCTATCAAATGCTTGATTTTGAGACCTCAAATTCTAAACTTGAGGTCTCGAAATCAAATTCGTGGAAAATTACTTCTTTCTGGAAAACTATGGCACTTTAGAGGAAGCCGTTTCTCACAATGTTTTATACCATCAAAATCTCCCCATTACTCGTCACCAAGAAAGGTTTTATGATAATAATTATTTTGAGTAATTACCAATAGTGTCCACTGCCTTTAATGACCTTGTGTTTTGAACTTAGCAAGTCATTTAAGTGGGGCTACAGAATGCTCTGAAATATTTAGTCATTACATTTTTCTAATAGCTGGGGTCCATAGGAAACAGAAAACAAATATAACGAGTCTCTTACCTCACGTTAAAACATGGTAACAATGGTTTTTCTCCGAAACACTCCAAGCCAAAATTCTGAAAAACGGGAGGTCAAACAAACCCGCGCCACCAAGGATTTGTGGCGTCATTGGCGGCTATTTGATATGGAAAATAGCATCCTCAATTGGGCAAAGCTGGAGAACTGTGCACAAACCCTATTGGGAAATTGCGCCAATGACGTCAAAGGGTCATTGTATATCATTATCCTAGATAAGCACCTCTTGACTCTTAGATGAAAAAGCCATGTGGAGAGGTGCATTTTTGACTTGAATTATTTGTTACTTAATGCCAATATTAAGCGTAAAATGTTTATAAACCGGTATCTACAATGTCTATTTGGCCAAAAAAGGGCAATAGTTAAAATATATTGAGATTATCCTGTAGCCCCTGTTTAACTTTTTTTTGCATGTATACCATAGGTCCTTTTGGTCAGTAAGCAGGGCCCAATTTCATAAAGCTGCTTTAAAGCAGAAAATATTGCTTATAATTGTCTGCTAAGCAGAAACTAGAAGGATACCAGTCACAAATTGTACATGTGACATTGTAATTTGGCTGGTAATCTAATTTAGGTAAGCATACTCTTGTTGTGCTTAGCTACAAGCAGCCCCCATGAAGTTGGGCCCAGTTTGTAATAAGGAATTATATTTTCTTAAAAAATCCCACTTACCGGTCGTTCAAAACAAACACATTGTCCGCAGACGCACGATCCTCTGCCTGAGCAAACTATGGATGAATTACCACTGGGGAAACAAAACAGGTATATAATAATAATAATAATAATAATAATAATAATAATAATAATAATAATAATAATAATAATAATAATAATAATTTGGGGGGCTAATCATCCTTACTCGCAGCTAAGAGCTGAGTTGCGAAGGACTCAGCCACAATGTGTTCGAGAAGCAGGCATGCAAGGGCACCTTTGGCTGCCAGCCACATCAACCCATTATGACCCGGATAGCCAGAAATTGAAAGGGTTTGATTTTTCCCAAGGGATTGAAAGGGTTTGATTTTTCCCGAGGGAGGAAAACCGGATAGTTTGGAAAACCCTCGTGGCACAGCAGAGAACCAACGCACAACTCAACTCACATATGGCCCTGGCCGGGTATCGGACCTGGGTCACCTTGGTGAGAGGCGAGCGCTTTACGCACATGCCAACCATGCCACCCTAAAGATAATTAACAATTATATGGAAACACTTTATTTTAGTCAGTTATATGAATATGGATTTGATTATTGTCTGGTACAATGACATGCTTGATGACAAATTACAACTTAAACTTGAACCCTCGGACAGTTTCTGAATGGATGTGTATGGCCCAATGTGTGCTCATCTGAGGTTACTATATAAAAGCTTGCCCTGAACCATTTGACAATTCTTTGTACAAGACTTTGTTCAAATCTAACACGTAACTGGCTTATTCTCCAAGGTTTTCTTTTTTTTTAGTGCAACTTTATGTTTCATTGACAATAAGATAATAAAATGATTAATGTCACGGGTGAGATGGGAACCCCCAAACTTTGTTTTTTTTTAAATGTTTTTTATTTTTTTTATTTTTGGGGTCCTTTGAGGTGGATTCGAACCAGCGACCTATGGATTTCAGCAACCTTAAAAAAAAAGTTGAACGAACAAACAAAAAATGTAAAAAATATTAATAAGTTTTGTTGTTTTATTTTGGGGGTTCTTTGAGCCGGATTCGAACCAGCGACCTGTGGATTTCAGCAACCCTAAGAAAAAAAGTTGGATACAAAAATTGTAAAAAATAAAAAATAAAATAAAGATCTGAAATGATAATAATGACTTACGCTCTACACGAGGAATCATTATCACCCAGGTCAGCATCACTGCTACTACATTCACATTCCTGACCGTAGCGTCCAGCATTACATACGCAAGATCCACACTCTAAAGTTCCGTTTCCCATACTGCATTGGTCACTAGTGGGCACCTGTAATGTAAAACCAAATACAAAATCAAAGGCCAGACTCGACATGCGTAAACACTTCTACAGTTGTGGGGTGTCATGGCCGAGTGGTTAAGAGCATCGAATTCAAGTTCTGGTGCAGTCACCAGAGTGTGGGTTGGAATCCCGGTTGTGACACTTGTGTCCTTGAGCAAGATACTTTACTATAGTTGCTTCTCTTCACCCAGGGGTATAAATGGGTACCTGCGAGGGTAGAGGTTGATATTGTGTATGAAAAAGCGTTTGGAGCGCAACCGGTGCCCAGGTTGTATACTCCACAGGGAACTGAGAAAGATTTAAAGAATTTTATTGGCCCAATGACCACGGGGCACTAATGTAAAGCGCATTGGTACGGTTATCGTAAAATGCCCTATTGACCCTATTCACATCACGTCATTTTCAGAATAATCTTGCGCGCAAGGGGTCAATATAAGAATTTCGTATTATTTATTATCATACTTACATTTTTTGATTCACAATCACATTCACACACCACTTCTACAGTCACCGTCATTTCCTCATTGAATCCAACAGGTCGAACGGTAAATCTGTAAGAGAAAACAATCAAACCAAAATTACAACTGATTCTTTGGTTTAGAGCAGTTTCGTCTCATCATTCACTCTCAATGTTATGATACGTTAAACAACACACCTAAATAAATGAAACCACATAGCTTAACAAAACACACATCATAGAATATGAAACCTGTTCCAGTTAAATATATACAATTAAAACTAACAGTTTTCGTCTCAGTTTTAGCATGTAAAAACATATTAATCAGCTAGGGTATGTTATGGTATAATACCATAACCGGTTAATACGTTTATATATGCTAAAATAATTTTGATTTTGTGACTTGTTTTACTCAAATATTTGAAGGGAAGCTTTCCACTATCATTATCTTCAAACCGTGTAAGTTTAATATAAATCTGTGGACTATTAGAAAAAGTACCCAAATCCTTTAAAGGGTGCCATCATTGTTATTGTGTGTGCCTGTGCAGTAACTGGATGAGAGTTCACATTTAAATGTTTGGCCACTCGCTGTGATAAAAAAGACACAAACCCTCTAAAAATTGCACAAGATTTTGATATATATCCCTTTTTAAAGGCAGTGGACACTATTGGTAATTACTCAAAATAATTATCAGCATAAAACCTTACTTGGTAACGAGTAATGGGGAGAGGTTGATAGTATAAAACATTGTGAGAAACGGCTCCCTCTGAAGTAACATAGTTTTTGAGAAAGAAGTAATTTTCCAGAAATTTGATTTCCATACCTCAGATTTAGAATATGAGGTCTCTAAATCAAGCAACTGAAAGCACACAACTTCGTGTGACAAGGGTGTTTTTTTTCTTTCAAAGTTATCTCACAACTTCAACGACCAACTGAGCTCAAATTTTCACAAGTTCGTTAACTTATGCATATGTTGAGATACACCAAGTGAGAAGACTGGTCTTTGACAATTACCAAAGGTGTCCAATGTCTTTAAACGAAACCTACAGAAATTGAGAGCGTACTTACGTTTGTATACGCTGCTCAGGACACGTTTTGGCTGTGATGGAGAGGGTAAAGTTGACGGTATCACCAAGTTTAAGATCTTGGCAAACCTTTGACCCTGGCGTGACCTCTCCCCCCAGGCAATGAGCGACATATTCTACTGTGATGTTCTGCGGTGCATTGTCAACAATCTGAACTTTGGAGGTGATTTTCTGCATTAATGAAACAAATGAAGTTCGGTTATTAATAATAGTAAAACTGGGTTCTTATATAGTGTGTAACGCCCGTAGGGGTGTATCAAATCGCATAGTATTTTTTCCTGCAAGGTTAGTGGAGCTACATTTTAAAGAATGAGACCTATTCCTTTAAATAGCACCATGTAATGGTTTACAAGGTGCTGTGGTATAATATGCAGAGAATCAAACTAGCAACAACAGGGCGAACCCCTTCTCTTTTCAATAAGTGCACTGGGTTCTTTAAAGGCAGTGGACACTATTGGTAATTACTCAAAATATTACTTATCATAAAACCTCACTTGGTAACGAGTAATGGGGAGAGGGTGATAGTATAAAACATTGTGAGAAACGGCTCCCTCTGAAGTGAAGTAGTTTTCGAGAAAGAAGTAATTTTCCACGAATTTGATTTGAGATTTTGAGACCTCAAATTTAGAATTTGAGATCTCAAATTCAAGCATATGAAAGCACACAACTTCGTGTGACAAGGGTGTTTTTTCTTTCATTATTATCTCACAACTTCGACGACCAATTGAGCTAAAATTCTCACAGGTTTGTTATGTTGTGCATATGTTGAGATACATTTACACCTAGTGTGAAAATAACCACAAGTGTCCACTGTCTTTAATGTGCGTTACACAACGCACAGGAAAAAACAGCTTTATATCCCATCTGAATGACGCATATGACAAGAGTGTCACGACTGGGACTTGAACCCACACTCGGCTGATCAAAAACACCAGAGTTTGAATTGGGTGCTTTTTACCGCTAGGCCATGACACGCCAGAAACATGTAGATACTGCTCATTTCATTTTGAGTATTGCCGGATCTTACCTCATAATTCTCCTTGATGAGATCCACGATATTCCTGGAGTCAGCTGCTAAGATACCAGCTGTGGCGCCCTCTATGAATCTCGTTAAGTTCTGAAACGAAGACAATGATTAATCTGTAAATTAAAACTCCTGGGGTATAAGGCCTCTTCTCAGATTTAGTTTTGAATTAAAGTATCAGACATCTTTAATTATGATTTCATGTAAAATCAACGATGTGACTGATCTCAACACTTGCCAAATATCGTCGTAGTTAGAAGAAACGTGTAGTCGCCTGCTTTGCAGCCAAAGGATGATAATGATGCTGATGCGCATGAGATCATTTAAGAAGGGCGCCCTCAGCAAGAGGTCAAATGACGGTTGTTCATTGGCTCACGATTTGTGCTGTGCATACATCATGTGCATTTCCTATTGTTTTGTCTTTGCTTTACCTCTGGACAAACAGGCTTCAAAAACGAATACGAAAAATGTGAACGTTATTTAATGCACGCCCTCGATTGGTTGTTTAAGAGTGCGCGAATTCTGCATGGAGCAACTCAACCAATAGAATGCGTTCTCTTTGCGTCATTATCGTTATCGTTTTCAATATCGCTGCAGTGTGACCGGCCCTTAAGATGGAATATCGATGGCATCAATGGATATGGTCCCTTAGCAGTTAGAAAGATTGGAACAACATTGATGAAAAGAAGACCAGGAGACTTACCGAGTAGATTTGAATCTCTGACGATGTTACAGCAAAGATCGGAATGATGCTGTTCTTCTGCATCTTGGAATTCAACTGACTGATTGATGGATAATCCTAAAATAAACCAAATTTTACTTATTTTGTTTGGTAGTTACTCAAAACAAATATTTACTTAAAAACTGACTTGGTAACAAGCATTGGGGAGCTGTTGATAGTATAAAACATTGTGGGAAACAACTCCCTCTGAAGTAACGTAGCTTTTGAGAAAGAGGTCATTTCTCACTAAAATAATAAGACTTCTAGCTAGAATCTTTTATTCCTTTCTGAAAGCACACAAATTCCTCCAACAAGGGTGTTTTTTATTTCATCATTTTCTCGCAACTTCGATGACCGATTGAGCCCAAATTTTCACAGGCTTCTTATTTTATGCTTATGATGGGATACACCAAGTGAAAAGACTGGTCTTTGAAAATTCCCAAACGTGTACCTTCCCTTTAAACCAATAGTATACACATAATGAATGTTTATGAGTGCAATGGTGCGAATATGTTCATGAGTTGAAAGATGGAATGTTCTATTCAACGAGGCGGAGCCGAGTTGAATGGAACATTCCAGCTTTCAACGAATGAACATATTCGCACCATTGCATGAATGAAAAACATTCGTTATTTGTTTTATATAACATCCAAGTAGATCTTTGTCATTTTGATTGAAAGATACAACTTTCAAAACAAACAAAGCGTAGGCCTACAATTTTTAATTGTAAAAGCCGAATGCTAGTAATTTTACTAATTTTTATGCCTAGCAGTAACACTGCTGCAGCGTTACCAAAGGCACGCGCACGCAGTGATGTTTTTACTCAGCTTTTTCGTTCCATCCGAAAAGTACCATTGCACGCTGGCAGCATGCAATGGTACTTTTCGGATGGAACGAAAAAGCACGGTGAGTGACTCAGCGTGCAATGGTACTTTTATTTGCTATCACGTGACGGACAATCCTCCAATCAACTGGCAAGGATCTGCTTGGGTGTTATATAATTATTACTAACAAATACTTAACCCTAATGTTCTCAAGTGTCCCATGGGGGAATACAATCGAACTTTCTACACGTTCTTGGAATAATATTTGACAACAAAATACAATATAATATACAGATCGGTGTAATGGTAAAACCAAATATCCCCAATACAAATTCAACATCTATTATTTTGATGCGGTACCTGCTGCTAAAACATAGGATTCAAACTGCCTCCAGGCAACCCCGGTAGTCTAGTTGGTAAGACACTGTTATAGAATTGCAAGGGTTGTGGGTTCGAATCCCACTTGAGTCACATGCCTGTGATATTTTTTTACTAACTCTGGAAAGTACTGAGTATACAGTATGCTAACACACATCGGTGTATGGGTAAAACCTAAATTACTATATGCAAAACTACTTACCAATTCCTTGGACATGAGGTACTCCTGGGTTGGACTGAGATGACATCTACCATCATTAGGGGTGACTATACCACCAAGCTGTCAATCAACATTAACCCATTTCAATTACTAACATTAACTAAAAGAAAATAATGAATGCATTTCCGAACCCTCAATCCTCTTCAATAAACAAGCTGGGTCCAATATCATAGAGCTGCTTAATCAGAAAATATTGCTAACAAATTGTCTGCTTAGCAGCAGCAAGTAGGATACCAGTCACAAATTGTACATGTGACATGGTATTTTGGCTGGTAACCTTATTCTGGTAAGCATTTTGTTCTTAGCTTCTCGTTATGCTTAAGCAGCTCTACGAAATTTGGCCCTGGACTAATTGGTATAGTTTTGTATACACACCTTGCCGTCTCCTGCATAGTGAAACGGTGCATCAGTAGTGAATATCACTAAATGGCGAGCCTGATCACGCCATCCAATCTCACTCTAAAAAAAGGAATAACGCATTAACAAGGTCATTAATGAAGTCAACAACAAGGTCACAAATGGGGTCATCAATAAGGTCATCAATGAGGTTACGTACCGTGCAGACAGTGACCTGCATAAGAGCATCCAATCCACCCTCTGGGGCATCAAGATTCCCGGAAGCATTTTGGGATCTGACAATCCTCTACAATAACAATCAAAATAGTTACATTATAATAATTATATGCAGCTTTAGAAAGTAAACTTAACATGTAGTTTTGGGAATATCAGGGCGCAATTTCATAAAGCCTGTAAGCACAAAATATTGCTTAGCAGAAACTGGTTACCAGCTGAGGTTTACATTGTGGTGACTGGTGCACCAGCCATTTTTGCTTAGCATAACAATTTGCTTTAAGAAATTGGGCCGATTTCAGGTGTGCTTAGGTCTTGAGACATCATATGCAGGGGTGTATTATAGCTTCGGCTTTTGGTTAGTAACAGTAAATGATTATAACCACAAAGGTTAACATTTTGGTCATAATGAAATGTAGTGTTCCACAAAACAGTTAAAGGAAAGGTACACGTTTGGGAATTGCCAAAGACCAGTCTTCTCACTTGGTGTATCCCATCATAAGCATAAAATAACAAGACTGTGAACATTTTGGCTCCATCAATCATCGAAGTTGCGAGAAACTGATGAAAGAATTAACACCCTTGTTGGGCGAATTTGTGTGCTTTCAGATAGGAATAAAAGACTTCTAGCTAGAAGTATTTTATTATTTTAGTGAGAATTGAACTCTTTCTCAAAAACTATGTTACTTCACAGGAAGTCGTTTTCTCAGAATGTTTTATACAGCTCTCCAATGCTCGTTACCAAGTCAGTTTTTAAGTTAATATTTGTTTTGAGTAACTACCAAACGTGTACCTTCCCTTTAATAGCTCGACGATTTGACCCTAAGCAGAGTTTTCCACAAAAGCTAAATGACAACAAAACAAACATGAACAGGTAACTAATGTAACATAGGAAGTGAAGGGGAAAAAGATGAGAGGAGAGAAAGACTCAGAAAGCACAATGAATAGGGAGACAAAATATATTGTTGTGTTGTCATTTAGCCTTTGAGAAAGACTCAGCTAGGGGTCGTAACGTCAGGCAACTACGGGTGCGTTCGATTAGCTTCCCTGGGATTACCCCGATCTCCCCCCGGTACGTTTGAATAGCTTTGACGTCATTCCAGGGGCTCAACCGGGTCAGTCCCAAGTGCCCTGCTTGTGGAACGGGTCACTTGGGGCTGGCCCCAGGTGCATGATGTCAAAACGAGAGGGTTAGTGATCATATGATTACATGTACATGTAGCTCTTGTCAGGGGCCCACCCGAGTGAGCACTGCCGAGGATGACACAGGGAAGCTAATCAAACGCACCCACTCTATGAAATTAAATGTATTTCTGTGTTTGTTGCGTTGTCACTACCCTTTGAGAAAGACTCTTCTAGGGGTCGGAATGTCAGACGACTAACTATGAAATGAAATGTTCTTTACTTACAGTAAAACTATCAGTATTGTTGTCGAGGGGTAGAACATTTTTAAAACCATAAGGGGCTTCACAGCCAGAGCAAGGATGGAGCAACCTGTAGTAAAGTAAAACAGGTAAATCAAACATAAAACATTAGTTCACACTATAATAATGTTTTGTGTTGTACAAAAAGTACCCAAACCCTTTAAAAGAAAACAGAAATGGCACACTAAGGAGAAAGAAAGAGAGTAAAGTTGCAACAAAGCACTTACTTGGACGGAACAGTGCTCACGTAGGGCATAACAGTCTTGTCCACAAAGGACCCAAATCCAAGGCGAAAGTTCCTGGTGATTGCTTTCATTTCAGTAGCTACAAGAAGATCACAAAAATTACATGAATAGTTTGATCCAATCTGTAGTTAAAGTTCCTGGTGATTGCTTTCATTTGTGTAGCTACAAGAAGATCACAAAAATTACATGAATAGTTTGATCCAATCTGTAGTTAAAGTTCCTGGTGATTGCTTTCATTTGTGTAGCTACAAGAAGATCACAAAAATCACATGAATAGTTTGATCCAATCTGTAGTTAAAGTTCTGGAGTAAAAGAGATTCAGACCTTTTTAAACTTTTTTTTTTATGCAAGTCGCCAGACACACAAGGCCTGAAGGTCTCTTCAACGTGTGGGCTACAATTATTTTTTGCCAGAGGCCGTTGCCACCTTCTCCTAGGGCTGAAACAGTGTTACCCCCTTTACAGTCCGTACGGATGTAGGCATGGGTATCATCCACTAGGAGCCACCTACTCCTGGGGCTGAAACAGGGTTACCCCCTTCACAGTCTGTAAGGATACAGGCATGGGTATCATCCACTAGGAGCCACCTACTCCTGGGGCTGAAACAGTGTTACCCCCTTTACAGTCCGTACGGATGTAGGCTTGGGTATCATCAGTCCGAAGCCTGGCCGGTAGAGCAGAAAGTACTACCTCCCCAATTGTATGTAGCAAGTGTCACGACCGGGATTCGAACCCACACTCTGCTGATCAAACACCAGTGCTTCAATCCGGTGCTCTTAACCGCACGGCCATGTTGTTAAAAGGGCAGGGGCACCAAGGCATTCCCCCTTTGGTAAAGGGCACCCTATGATGAAATTGTAAATTTCTACTGTAGCATTTCAAGGGCACCAAAGCAATGACCAGTGGGCATGGAGGCCCTCCGTAAAGTATCAGACTTGGAGATTGGTTTTGCAACAATACACACATAAGGATTTGATCAGCCTATAGCCACCGTGCTATTTCGGTGTTCTAGTGGTGCGACACCTGCTCTAGCAATGCAAAGGTCTTGGGTTCGAATTTCCACCTTATTTGTTTTGTTCACAAAACTTAGGAAAGTACTAAGTATACAGTGCTTAATACACATCTGTGTACGGTTAAACACAAATTATAATACAAATGTTAAGCAGGGTTTTGAAACTTTCCATTGCGGAAGTACATATACTAGGAGAGGTTTGCCGTAACACCACGTGAGTATCTCTTTTTGGGTAGTGTTGGTTCTGAAAAGAACCGGTGGTTTAAGACAGTGGACACTACTGCTGGGCGAATAGTGAAATTTTGTTATTCGGATACCGCTGACCAACTATCCGAAATTAACCGGTTATTCGAATAGTTTTTTTTCGCCGCTAGAGGGCGCTATAAAAAAAATAAAAATAAAAAAATATTGTTTTTTTTTTTTTTGTCGCTAGAGGGCGCTGTTCGTTTGTGAATGAGATCTTCTGGGCGGATTGATATTAGTTTTAGACAGTGTCACTCGGTTCATTCATAAAAATGACCGGATCTAATTTAAAGATGGCGATTTGCTTTTTCTTTTGATCGTGGATGACTCTACGTGAAGGAAAACTTTTGTAATCTTTGAACAAATTACGTCAGAAATGTCATTGTTTTGACTCTTCACGGAGGTGAGCATAGTTAATTACTTAATTTATGCTGTTTTATGCTGTCTTAATAGAAGTTTCATTAGGATTCAGACAAAACATTCATGTCAGTTGTCGCCCGACGTCCGCGGATATTCGGATATTAAAGAATATCCGGTTACTTGGTTGTAATTACAGAACTGTCCGGTTTATAAATAGCTATTCGCGCCCTATGCGGATATCCGGTTAAGAAAAAAAAGGCATTCGCGGTTACGGATAGGAAAACCTATTCGCCATTAACCGGATATTCGAATAATTCGCCCAGGCCTAGTGGACACTATTGGTACTTGTCAAAGATCAGTCTTTTCATTTGGTGTATATCAACATATGCATAAAATAACAAACCTGTGAAAATTTGAGCTCGATTGGTCGTCGGAGTTGCGAGATAACTATGAAAGAAAAAAACACCCTTGTCACACGAAGTTGTGTGCTTTTCTATGCTTGATTTCGAGACCTCAAATTCTAAACTTGAGGTCTCGAAATCAAATTCGTGGTAAACTACTTTTTTCTCAAAAACTACGTCTTTTTAGAGGGAGCCGTTTCTCACAATGTTTTATACTATCAACCTCTCCCCATTATTCGTTACCAAGAGAGGTTTTATGCTGATAATTATTTTGAGTAATTACCAATAGTGTCCACTGTCTTTAATGACTCAATGTTTCGATTAGTATGCTCCGATCGTATTCATGAGAATGAGAATATCGTTTATTGTTACTTACCGAGGGTGTTTCCAAGTTCCTTCAAGTTATTAAGATCATCTTCCATGGACTTGGATAAATCCATGACATAGTAAAGATCAACGGGATAGTCCTCAGCTTGACGGACACTCAATGTGATATCAGCAGGTAGTCCTAGTGACAAATAGAGAAATAAATGAATAGTGTTCCTAAAGAATTCAAAAGTCAAGACTCGAACCTACAATCCGCAGATCATTTTTAAAATAAAATAAAAATTATGCAAGTCACCAGACACACAAGGCCTGGGGCCACTTCCAAGGTGTGGGCTACAATGTGTTTTTGCCAGGGGCCATTGCTACCTACTCCTGGGTAGGCTTGGGTATCATCCATCAGAAGCCTGGCTGGTAGAGCAGAAAGCACTACCGCCCCAACTTTACGAAGCAATCATGGTTAAGTGTCACGATCGGGACTCGAACCCACACGCTGCCGATCAAACACCAGAGCTTGAATCCAGTGCTCTTAACCGCAATCTACGACACGCCACAAAAAAAACCACTCTAGAGCTTGAGTTTGGAGCTCTGATCTGCTCGACCACGACATGCCACAACAACAATTCTTCCACAAACTAGTTATTTCTTGACTGACCTGGTCTGAGCTTGAGACTAACTTCTTGAGGTTTGACTTGTACTGCTCTAGACGTAGACTGACTTCCTGCATCACTCAGGGGATCATCCTAAGATTAGATTAGATTAGATAAAATAAGATTAGATTAGATTTGGTTTATTGCTATAAAGTATACAGTAAAACTTTCCTTGGCTCCTTATGCGAGTTAGGGCCTTGGTGTCTTGCTCAACGATTTACAGAATTTCTCTAACAGTATTAAAGCAGGGCTCAATTTCGTGTCTCTGCTTCTGTAAGCAAAGAATCGGCAAGCTTAGGAAATTGCGTCAAGTGTATTTCATGGGTAAGCGGGCTATTTTTGCTTGTGCGTGTGCATGCTCAAGTTCCTAGTCATTTTATGGTTACACAGCTAGCATAGAAAATTGGCGTTAGCACCGCAAGTGGAGAATGGTGATCTGAAGGCCCAGAGCCATGAAAGTTGGGCCCAGGTTTTCTTCTTCTTCTTCCGTCCCAAGTACCGCTTCATTATTGAAGATTACCGAATTGTGACAATACTAGTTAAGATGCAATAGCTTTGTTGCAAGTGCTCATGGGACTGACCTCCCTGTAACCATTCTGTTCTACAAACCTTAGTTTTTGTTGAAGTGCTATCTGGACTACTGATAGCCCCGCAGCCCTTCTGTTCTAGATTCTGAATGAGATCACATCGTGAGTAACTGTTTCCATCGACATCTTTAAAGATCTGTATAAGACAATCCAATAAACAACTTTAAAGTCAAGTAAAATGGTAGAGAATTAAAACAGTGAAAGTTAAATTAGGTGAGGTTTGTGGTAACACCATGTGAAAATCTCTCTTTTGAGTTTATTCAGGGAAAAACAGAGGTCGACCCTTCTTACTTCTGAAGACAATCAGAGGATACTAGTGTACGTCTATAGTTTAAAATTATATAAAAATTATAACACCCCTTACAAATATTCTGCCTTTTTATTGGTTTAGAGCGCGTCACATGATATGTCTAAGTTTTACTAGACGGCGGCCGTATGGTAGTGCATCGTTTGCCGTGTGATAGTCCGACGACAATCACACGGCGTGCAGTACCCAGACGCCTTTTTACCCACCTCGAACCCAATCAGTTGTGCATCTGTGTATCTGAAACGCGCGTACGAACATTACGTGTACGAAGATGAGAAATGGTTTGTTGGGGTGTTATAAAACAAATATTGACTGCTTTTACTCGCGCTATGGTTAAAACTACGACTCCCTCGGTGATCCCCGGAGCGTTCCATTTTCCCTCAGCTGCGCCTCGGGAAAATAGAACGCTCTGGGGATCACCTCGGGAGTTGTAGTTTTAACCATAGCACTCGAAGCAGTCAAAACTAAAGCCCAGTTCATACTTCCTGTAAATGCGAAGCAAATTTGATGCGAGTTTGACGTCACAACTCTGTTTTCGCTGCGACTGATTGCATGAGTTCAGCAGAGCTCAACTGCTCGAATTATTCATTGCCAATTTGTAACGTCAACATTTGCTTTGCTCTTGCATTCGCAGGAAATATGAACCGGGCTTAATTTAGAGTTACATAATGTATAATGTACTCCTCAAAATCTCCCTACCTCTGTTGTACACCATCCACAAGAAGGATCTAGTACTATACATGCGCCACAGGTCTTGGCATCAGAACAAATATTGGCTGAAAAAAGGAACCATACGAGTTAATATTCAAGCTGATTATAAGGTGTTGACTGTTTAGTGACAAGCACAAAACACACAAATTTGGAAATTAAAATTGCATTTTCATTTTCAACATATGCAGAAAGTAACAAACCAGTGGCAATTTGAGCTCAACTGGTCGTCGAATTTGCAAGATAATAATGAAAGAAAAAATTATTGTTGAGACTGACCGTGGGATGAAGTATGAGGTTAATTTTAAGAAAGTTGAAAACTGCAAGAGATACACTTACATTGTGCATAGCAGGATGCAAATGCCACTGTCATCAAAGCTGCTTTAATAATCAGTTGCCTTGGCAACCAGCCACTGTTTATCGTTTCCATCATCTCTTTATTTGGGCTAAAGAAACAAGAAAGAGACCATGAGACTTATAAATAAATGAATTTTACATAAAAAGCATTTTTAATATAAATAGCGCCAAAATCCGCCTAAATAGCCTTTCAAGGAGTTTTACAGATTAAAAGATGTAGAACATGCAGCCAATAAATATACCAAAGTATTTAACACAACAATAACCATTATATACCGGAATTCCATGAACTACTAAAAAAACAATGAAACTACAAAATAAAACTTAGGGAAATGGTTAGGGTTATGAAGGAGGAAAAAAGAGGAACTCTTTTATAATCTGAACCATACTAATTATTGTTTCCTTGTTCCGATCAAGTAATCAATATGAGCATACACATGTTAGAACATGGTTAAAGGCAGTGGAAACTATTGGTAATTACTCAAAATAACTATTAGCATAAAACCTTTCATGGTGATGGGTAACGGGGAGAGGTTGATAGTATAAAACATTGTGAGAAACGACTCCCTCTGAAGTAACATAGTTTTCGAGAAAGAAGTAATTTTCCACGAATTTGATTTCGAGCAAGACATCAGAATTAGATTTTCAGGTCTCGAAATCAAGCATCTGAAAGCGCACAACTTTGTGTGTCAATGGTGTTTTTTCTTTCATTATTATCTCGCAACTTTGACGACCAATTGAACTCAAATTTTCACAGGTTTGTTATTTTATGCATATGTTGAGATACACCAAGTGGGAAGACTGGTCTTTGACAACTACCAATAGTGTCCAGTGTCTTTAACAGACATGGTTCTGTTGATTTAATGGGAGTGAACTAGTTGGGACTGACCTCTGTTAATGCCTCAAACCAAAGGAAAGACCTGTCCATTAGCCCATAATAAATAAATGTTCAGTTTCCGGTTGCCCAACTGACCCTAATTTTATCCCGCGACCCTAAACTGCTTCAGCTGAATGCAGTGTATACTTCTTGGAAAAAAACCGTCACAGTATTTTCACCAGATCGTCAAATCCATCCACATTTAGCTAAGTGTCAGTGGGCACCAACAAAACATCTGGCAACAGCATTCAAAGCCTTGACACTTGGGTTCTTAAGCAAGACACTTAACCATTGCTTCATCAGTCCGATTGGGTCTCAGAATACATCACTTTAATAACCTCTCTTTCTGTCAGTTTGTAATATAACTTGTAATGATACTAGGTAACATAGACTCCTCTTTTCGCGAAATATGGACCCATTCACAACTCTAGATCGGCTACTAAAATTCATATTGGAAAGGCTCGGACCACTTTATTTATGAAAACAGTCAGACATCAAGGCCCACTACTATAGAATCAGCTCACCCACATACCTTCAAAATATACTTGAAAAACCTACTTATAACCAATATTGTCTAAAATGACGCCATTTACTTGACCATGATTATTAATTCTAATTTATCTAGTCTTGTAATTACCCAAATGTTGTGTTAATTTTCGTTTTTGTTATAGACTTTCGATTTACTATTATATGTTTTGATGGCTGTATAGCAAACAAATTGTTAAAAGCAGTTTAATTCTAAATATAATGTTTGTGTGCTATTTTTGCTGTATGCATTATACCTTTCACTGCATTTCATCAATTAATATTTTTGTTGTTATAAATTAAAACCAATTAATTTATATTATAAAGGGGCCAGGCCCTGTATAAGCCTAGGCTTTTTTTCTGGTGCCCTCCTCTTAGGCCAAATAACAAAAAATACCAGTTGATCGTCCGGATTGTTTTAAAAAGAGGAGGATGAGGGCCTTATTATTTACTATTTTTTTTTTTTTTTTCAAGATGGCCGCTAAGTATTTCAAATCAAACAGGCCACAAATTCTTCAGTTTGAATCAACCGCAAACTTATTTATACCTATTGTTAACACTAACACTAACAGGGTCGGATATTGATTTGCTGGCAGGCATTCACTCATATTGTTTTATGAAACAGATTGTTACAAGTGTTCGAGAGCATCAAGTTAGATTCAGGAAAAGCACCTAGGCTAGTCCTTTTGAAAAGATGAATGATAAAAAAAAAATTAAAAAAAATAAAAATGTTTTTTTTTATTTTATTTTATACAAAAATCGAAAAATAGTAAATAGTAAAAAAAAAAAGGTGTGGCCCCCAAAAAGGATGCTGGCGGGGACGATCAACTGGGTGTTTTTTTTGGGCCTTATCACCCTTTGTAAAAAAAATTCATGTATGTTAAATGATTATTTAAGGCGATATTTGAAAAAAATAAACAAACAAACAAACAAACAAACAAACAAACAAACAAACAAACAAACAAACAAAAACCTTTGAATTTAATAACTGTCAAGTCAAGACATAGAACTGACAAACAAGGAAATCAGTTGACATGTGGTTTATGTAGCTTTATGTACAAATGTATGTGTGTCATATTATACATTGGTTGATCATGAAAAAACATGAACACTGTCAGTGACTTTTCTGTCAGCTCTACCGATCATGTACAGCTGTATAACACCTTTAAAGGGCAGTTCCAGGAAGAGCAGTTCATAAAATCAAAGCTCCGATTTCATTTAGGCCTACATGGAATGACAAATTTTTAATGAAAGGCTTGTTTGTTAAAGGCATTGGACACTATTGGTAATAACTAAAAATAGTTATTAACATAAACCTTACTTGGTAACGAGTAATGGGGAGAGGTTGGTCATATAAAACACTATGAGAAACGGCTCCCTCTGAAGTAACGTAATTTTCGACAAAGAATTGTCCACAAATTTGATTTCAAGCGCTCAGAATTAGATTTTGAGGTCTCAAAATCAAGCATCTGAAAGCACAGAACTTTGTATGACAAGGGCGTTTTTTTCTTTGATTATTATCTCGCAACTTTGATGACCAATTGAGCTCAAATTTTCACAGGTTTGTTATTTTATGCTATTATGTTGAGATATAGGCCTACCAAGTAAGAAGACTGGTCTTTGACAATTACCAAAGGTGTCCAGTGCCTTTAAGATGCAAGCCCAATCTTCACCATGTACAATACGTATTCCTCACTATATACTCCTGACTCACAGAACAGGGCCCAATTTCATAGAGCTGCTAAGCACAACAGTTTGCTTACCAACAAAATTTCCACATGATTTTCAGGATAAGCAAACAACAGCTGAATACCTGCAACAAGCAATATGCAACAAATGGAACTTTTTTTTGGTGCATGTAGTCCTGTTTTTATCAAGGAAGAAATTTCAAGCTAGGCAAATTTTTTTGCTTAGCAGCTCTATGAAATTGGGCCCTAATTTAGCCCACATTTTCACAGAATAGATATTTATACATTGGTTGATTACGAAAAAACATGAACACTGTCTGTGACTTTTTGGTCAGCTCTATCGATCATGTAGAACTGTATAACACCTTTAAAGGGCAGTTCGAAAAAGAAGCGAGTGTTGGACGTAACTAGAAAACCAGATGACTAATAATTGGATGATAATATAAGCCAACTGTCATCGGTATGGAATCGTGGAACACTTTGTCCGAGATAAAATATATTTAGCAACAGAGATGACAGAGAGACTAGTATCTGCCTCTAAATATGGAGAAGGTATAGTCAGACTGTATGCAATGTAAGAGATGGTTGAGAGTATACCAGACTAATCCATTCTCTGAATTCAGACCTATTTATGGACTTTTTCAAAACTGTGGCTTTGGCGGTTCAGACAACGATTGCGCTTGCTATGCGTACAAGCTCAGGGCTTCACCTTAGACGACAGAGCCTGTTCAAAGATGATTCTAAAACCAAAGCCATGGATTCGAAAAAGGGCCAATTATCTGCTTGATGGGAATAGTAGGTTTTTTCATCTTCATCTAAGAATGATAATGAACGACAACATTGATATTTTAAATGATTCACTTTTTCACAAAATTGTTGATGCCCACGCACTGTTTATGTTGGATTAAACCGACTATGGGTGCTAAAAACCAAATGTATACCTTGCCTTTCTAATTAAACAATCTTTGTCTCAGTTTTTGACTTTTAGCATGTAAAACAAATGACCAAATATGGTATAAAACTGATTATGTTTCACATGCTAAAATAATTGTGACTTGTTTTACTCATAATCTAAAAGACTACAGCACCTCAGCAAGTATTATTTTAAGGGAAGCTTTCTACTATTATTATCTTCATGATGTCATTGAGTGGTGGTACTTTACCTAGAGGTCATCTGGGGTCAAGGAGAAGGTCCTACTATTGTTTACTTCCTTAAAGGGTGTATGTCAATGTACTTTTTGTAGGACAAAAAACACAATGTCCACAGATGTACACTAAACTTACTCAGTTTGAAGATAATGATAGTAGAAAGCTTCCCTGAAAATACTACGTGCTGAGGTGCTGTAGTTTTGGGGAATTGAGTAAAACAATGTCATGAAAATAATTTTTGTCTCAAAAGACCATAGTTATTTTTAAGCATTTACAAACGTATACTCATTTCTCAAAAACTACAACACCTCAGTTAGTATTATTTTAAGGGAATCTTTCTACTATTATTATCTTCAAACTATTTAAGTTTAATGACAAGAAATCTGTGGACATTGTGTTTTGTCTTACAAAAAGTACCCACATTCTTATAAGAGAAGAAGCCAGGGGCCAATTTCATGGCTCTGCTTACCGTAAGCACAGAATCGGCGCTTACGGAAGCAGGGAAGCAAGCATATTCACGGGTTGGCGGCGAATTTGGGATTCTGCGCGTGCATACTCCACGTTACTAGGCATTCTACGCTTACAAGGCTAGTGCAGAAATTCGGCGCTTGCACGTAAGCAGGGAATCGCGATCTTAAACGCAGAATTCGGCGGTAAGCAGAGCCATGAATATGGGCCCAGTACTTGTACAGTGTCAGGCCAGTAAACTCATGACTGGACCATGTCCAATAGTCTTGTGTTTTTCAATTAAATAATAAAACCTCACTGTGTTATCTTAAACAAAAACAAGTTGTGTTAAAATGTTGACTTTGAGTCTGATAAAGAGAGATGCATTTAATGACACTGGACATCTTTGGTATTTGTCAAAAACCGGTCTTCTCACTTGGTTTATATCAACACTATGCATAAAATAACAAACCTGTGAAAATTTGAACTCAATTTAGAGTCGAAGTTGCAAGAAAATAATGGAAGAAAAAACCACCTTTGTCACACGAAGTTGTGTGCTTTCAAATGCTTGATTTCAGGACTTTAAATTCTGAATCTGAGGTCTCAAAATCAAATTCAAATATTTTAGTGTAAAATTACTTCTTTGTCAAAAACTATGTTACTTCAGAGGGGGCCGTTTCTCACAATTTGTTTTATACTATCAACAGCTCTCTATTGCTCTTTACCAAGTAATTTTTTATGCTAAACAGTAATTTTGAGTAATTACCAATAGTGTCCAGTGCCTTTAAGAGAGATATTATCTGAAGTTTTAATAAATCCCCAAAAAGTGACGAACTTAAAGGAAAGGAATATTTCAAACAGGTGAAGACTATCGGAATAAGACTCTTTACCACATCCACATTACTAACGTATTAATCACCCAGGATCAATGAGTATGTGTCACTATGTAGGTTAACATCACAGAGCATCCCATGATGTCATTGAGGAGTGGTGGTACTCTACCAAGAGGTCATCTTGGGTTAAGGAGAAGGTCCTACTAAATACTACTGTCTACTTCCTTAAAAGACTGATTGTAATAATAGCATTGTTGTGTTACAGGGACGCAGTCGTCCATATTAGGTAAAATCAAGGACGCTGTCTGCATGGTTGGATGCACAATCAATGACAATTGTAACCACAATGGAGGAAAGAACCATTCAACACCAAGTAGATCAATGCTAAATATTTCAAGCTTTGCATGATGTGGATTTAGAAGGCTATTAAGTCAAGTATCATAGGGCTTGGATTTAACACTGGACCACAGCACAGACCCGAGGTCAGTAGTTTTAGTGTCTGGCCTTTATTCAAACTCATGACTGGACAAGTCAGGCGGTCTTGTGTTTTTCAAGTCAGGCGGTCTTGTGTTTTCCATTTGAATAATAAAACATCACTGTGAAGAAACAAATAACAGTTATGTTCAATTGTTGAATTTGAGTCCCAGAAACACCTTTCAATTCTATTGAGTAATGAAGTATGTAAACCAATGATAAATATTCTCTTTCCGAGTGGTGCTTACTCAAATAAAAACAGTACGCCTCTTAAGCTATTCTCAGTATTGTCAGAACAACAATGAGCAGAATACCAGTCACAAATGAAGGTGAAATGTTATGTTGGCCAGTAACCTTGACGCATGTTGTCTGAACTATTTCTGTGCGTTAAGCAGCTCTATGAAACTTCGGCCCAAAGCACATTGTAATCAATAAGAGATTTTACACATGAAGGTTGTACCCACAAGATGTAGTACAAAATGTTTCTTTTGATGCTAAATGAGATGAAATTACAGGGTCATTTCCTGTAACATCGTACAACCAGAATCAAGCCTCTGAACATACATGTTTCATTCTGGATACAACTTGAAACATGATACATGTACTGTAGACTACTGAATGCAACACAGTGCACTGTGTATGTATAAACTAATGTTCAAGTCATCAACTTCAACAGCTCTCAGAAAAATTATGAAAAGTCACCTATTTGTTTAGGCCTATTCAAAAAATTGGTTATGAAGCCCTTCAAATAAAACCTCTGTGTGATCTCGTTCAATTTGATTTCATAGAAACATGAACAGTTAAAAGCTCAAACATGTCCTTCTTTGAGGTCAAAATTTATAACCTTTTTAACATTTTTTATTAAAATGAGACTACATCGGATCGTGGGCATCCATGTATACACAACTTCCTTTATACTGTGAGATTGAACCAAGAAAAGTTGTCTGGAGTGGGATTTGAACCAACGACTACCAGATCCACCTGTCGGTGTACTACTAACTGAGCTATCTAGCCCTATGTTGGGGGTCTCCCTATTTTGTCAATATCTATATTGGTGATACCAGTTTGAAGCAATACAATCGTTATCTTCCAGGTAGCCAAGGACCACACCCAAGTTGAAGACACAACCTTGGAAGCGGCAGCCCAAGGGATAATTTTTTTAAACAGAGGATGTGATTTTTTTGGTTCAAATATCAAAATAAACCACAGAGGGAAACTGACAATGAAATTGACCCTGTCAGTTTCCCTTGTGGTTTCGTTACTTGATATTTTGGTGGTTACACACAAAGTCATGACAGTTGTATAAAAGACTAAATACAACCAAGAGGTATCAAAGTAGAACTTAGTGGTTACAAGCAGGATATTGACACATGGAAACTTCACAATAAATGTTGTTTTTACCGAACAGATTAAAAATTCCATAATTCCTAATTTTAACACACAAGAATTCTTGTTTTTTAGTCATGTTTAATCCATCATGGCTATTTTGAAACATTTCATTTCTGTGAAATTTTTAGAGACCAGAGTCTGTGTGTTTCTAATTCTAGGTGAGTAAAATTTAGACATCTTTGGTGGACTTTTGAGCATTTTTTTGTCACTCCCTTCTTTGGGGTTCTGAAAATTGTGTGTAGGCTGGTAGTACTTCTAGAAACTAAGGCTCACGAGGGAGTCTTTTACATGTAGTTTCTAGAATGATTAGGCTGGTAGGGATTGTACTAAACGCTTGGTAAACACGCCATGAGAACTCACTTGGATGCTAAACCCAATCGTGTGGCCAAACTCTACTCCTCCCAGAGCTATGAACAAATATGAGGTTTGTTCCGCTATTGTCGGAACGAACCTCATGGTTCTAGAGTAGCCAAGCTCGAGATCTGAAGCTTTCCAAATGTTAACATACAAAAAAGAGGAAAAGTTTCCACATGGCGGCACCACCACTTTTTTAAATTTGATATGAAATAATAGTATCTAATTTACCTCAACCCCAACGAGATATCCCTTTTTGTAAAAATAAGTGAAAAAGTGGTGATGCCATCTGGAAAGTAAAAAAGAAATAGGCCTAAAATAAAGTATTAAAACTAATCAAAATGAGCTTTGTTTGGGACCAGTATTCAGTAACTTTGAAACCAATTCAGTTTAACTTTAAAACAATCATTCGTACAATTAATACAACCATGGAGAATAACTCAAAATATTTGGGTTAATTTGTTTCAGTTATAAATTTTTAAATAATAATCCATACAGTACGGACTAAATAAAGCAACTACATGCAACCTATTTATAAATGGTTACATATTACAAAGTATATACAGATGCACAGTGTTGTAAAATCATTAATCATTGACTTGTTGAAAACCATTATATGGTAAATGCTTTCTGCTTCTGCATATTTTTATGCAAACTCGTCAAGTTTTACTTTCCGGAACTGAACAAAAAATGTATATTTCTTACCTTCAGAATAACACTTGAAACAACTAGTAATAAAGGGGTGACTAGCTTGGTCATAATGTGATAAAGTGACAGTCGTGAAATAGATGAAAACTACAATAAAATTGAGACAAACTTACCGTCTGACTTGTTCAACTTGTTCAACTTGTTCAGACTTTTGCAGTTTCTGAACTCTACACCTAAACCCATGTACTTCCGGTACTTGTGGTTTGTTAGTGCCCTAAACTTGTGCTAGTCTACCCTGTAGTCGTCTACGAATGACGCGCAACATTCACTGTATGGAAATAGTGCATTGAGAAAACATCACCGACGAATTTTATAACGATGGACTAGTAAACAATTTAATTATTAATATGACGTATTGGTGTTAAATTATTTTCAACAGAGGGCGATGTTTATAATTAACGGTGAACGAATTATTCGGGGTGGGTGCACTTACTTATCCCCGCCCCTCCCCTTATTCAAAACTGTTTGGAGATGAAAATTGTTGTACCGTGCCTGATATTGTAGAGGGTGCCCCCTAAATATTCCTGTACTCCAACAGACTTTTGTAACTCGTGTACAGAACTGCTCCCTAAAATCCTTGCCAGAATGCTAGAGATTTTAACTTTAAGAACACAAAAGGAGGGGCGTGGTCCACGTGCACCATCATGCCATATAAAGCTAGCACCAAATGTATTTTTTTGATACTGAATGTTTCCTTTCAAACAATTGATTATTGAACCACTTAGGACTAGCCATAATAACAGAAAGTTTTTAAATCATACAGAGGAAGGGATAAACTTTCTTACAAAATGTTCTTATGCTGTTTTGTGTGCAGAGCTAGAGCAAAATGATTTTGATAAAAATAATTTGAAATGACCCTATAAAATTTATGAATAGCGCCCTCAATATTGAAATTCTGGAGTGGGTGGGTTGGGGGGGGGGGAGTCGGCGGGGATGAGAGTCATTGCTGATAAAACAAATTATTTGGTAACTGGAATCCAAAGCTTTATTATGAAACATTTTGTTGAAATTGTGGAATTTCCACCTTATGGTAATATAAATCTCTGGAATTAAATAATTCAGTGCTTCTGGGAAGATAACATTCAGCACAAAACAACAGTAGATCAAATTGTATAACTTTTAGTCACTGGGCCCACTTCCAGCCTTGTGTAGAAAAACAGTAGCTAAGTACTATAAAATTATGCTTACCAGATCAAGATTACCAGCCAAAATGCCAAGGTATAGTTTGTTACCTGCTAATGTTTGCTTAGCAGAAATCTAAGCAAGACTTTGTGGTAAAGCAACTTTATGAAATTGTACCCAAGTTTGAACTCAGATAAGTGTAAAACTTCTCAATCCTACTTGAAGGGTAAGGAAAATAAAAATACTGCATGCCTTCGATTAAACTTAAAGGCAGTGGACACTATTGGTAATTACTCAAAATAATTATTTGCATAAAACCTTTCTTGGTGACGAGTAATGGGGAGAGGTTGATGGTATACATTATTGTGAGAACGGCTCCCTCTGAAGTGCCATAGTTTTCGAGAAAGAAGTATCTTTGCCTGAATTTGATTTCGAGACCTCAGATTAAGAACTTGAGGTCTCGAAACCAACCATCTAAACACACACAACTTAGTGTGACAAGGGTGTTTTTTTCTTTCATGTTGAGATACACCAATTGTAAAGACTGGTCTTTGACAATTACCAATAGTGTCCAATGTCTTTAACCAAGTATAAAGCAACAGCCAAAGCTAAATCAAATAACCCCAATCAATCAGTCGTGGAAGCATATAGTTATTTTCAAACAATGACCCAAGAGACGAAAAGACACAATTTGAGAGACCCATTCTGTCTGATTCTAAGTTATTTATTTATTTTTCTTGAAAACATCATCTGATTCGTTCTCTTTTCTTACAAAATCATTTTACATGTTAATATGATTGAGTTTTAAAGAAGCCTGATACATACACGTTTGATTGTCTAACAGTACAAAGTATGATTATCTTTACATATTGTGACATGTTTTTCATTGCATGTAGTATAGTAACCATTCTAAATAAAATAATAAAGTATTTTTGACAGAAAGAATGATTTATGAAAACACTTTTTATTAAAGTTCTTTATCCTGTTTTGGGGTAATCGGAGTTTTCATCATTTTTGACCTTTGCGGTTAAGTTGCAACCCTTTCCTTTTACCAGAACCCAATTTCATAGATCTACTTGCAGAAAATACAGCTTAACAGTTTTCTGCTGAGAGCCATATGAGGATGGTTGCTCGCCTGGGCCCAATTTCATAGCGCTGCTAAGCACAAAAATTTCTTCCTTGATGAAATCAGGAATAGCAACCAATATTCCATTTGTTGCATATTGCTTGTTAATGGTATTCAGCTGTTGTTTGCTTATCCTGAAAATCACATAAAAATTTGGTTGGTAATCCTGTTTTTATCGAGGCAAACATTTCATGCTAAGCAAATTTGTTGTGCTTAGCAGCTCTATGAAACTGGGCCATCCACTTAATCAAACCGATCATAACAAATATATTCCGGGATGTCAGTTCAATGATGTTGCTACCGGTGGCATAATAGTATAGTAAAATTTAAATAAAATAAAATATAAATCTTCTGAGAAATAAACATAAAACTATTCCAGACCAATCTTTTTAATTTTGTTTTTCTGGTGTCCATCTAATCTGTAGGCAATCCTTGTTTAGAAATAAAATTAACACAAATCATGACCATTTTCCTGCTGAGTAAAAACCAATTTCTGATTCTTTGCCAAAAGATAATTTCAATGTCTAATTTTCATTCTTGACAAGGCCTAGTGGCACATGTAACTTTCATAAATACATTTAACTACTCTTCTTTCTAACGTTTGTATTACATACTACAGTTTCTTATTTTCTACACTAGTTGTTTTAGACTACAATACAATTTTAAAAAGTGTTGATTTTGCAACAAAGTTCAGATTGTTGATGATGAATACACTCATTGTAAATTGGTGACAAACCGACACAAATTAAGGTCTTTTGTTATACATCAAGACTCGACCATAACAAAGCTGGCCTTGTATTTTCTGGATCATAAAAGTAAAAATGTAATTTGTATTTCCCCCTGAGATACATGGAGAAATTGATCTTAAATTGTCTGAAAAGTGTTGCATAGTTAGCTTCACATCTAAACAATAGTTCCCACAATTCTGTTCCAAATTTCATAGAGCTGCTTTAACAGAAAATACTGTTTAATAATTGTCTGCTTAGCAGAAATGAGCAGGGTACCAGTCACAAATTGTGTATGCCCAATGGTATTTTGGCAGGTAACCCTGTTCTGGTCAGCATACTATTTGTGCTTTAGCAGCTCTATGAAATTGGGGCATGGAAGTCTACTGTGAACAGAAAACTTTCCCCACTAATAAAATAAAGTTGACATTGAATCAATGGCGAGTATAGGAATGTCCAGCCTCGCTACCATAGGGCACCGCGCCGTATCGATAGCTCTCGTCACTAACCCCCGGAAGGAATGTACTTAGAAACAAAGCTGATTGGCTCATGAACCTGGTTAAATGCATTAGATGTAGGTGTAAAGTGCACGCACTCATAGTTTTAAGATGTTTGCATGTTTAAACACGCTCGTGTTTTTTATTGCACGAACACGAAAAAAAAAAAGGGGATCGATCACAGGCCTAATTAAAAGTGCTAAATTCTCGTACATTTTAACAAACCTATTCCAGGGGTTATGAGCGAACAAGGCATGCTGGGAAAAAAAGCGCGGCAAGATCGATCACCCCTGGTAACGAGGTTGAAGAATTCCTGATATACTAAACACATACTTTGTCTGCGAGTATCTTCACCACAATGTTGACAAAATCAATGCCTGAATACAAACTTTCTTTATATATTTACTGATTCTTACTTTGTCTTTCATTGGTGTATAAAACAATAGATCATATTAATTTTTCATAGTAATCACACACATTATATATACACATTTTTTTTTTTTTTTGGTAAAGAATTCTCTAATGTCGATATTTTCTCAGGTGTAAAAATAGGCCATCATGAACTAAAATCAATGAAATTGTCAAGAGGTATACCATCTGATGCTTGGTTTTTGAAAGAGCAAGGGCACCAAGGCGTTTTCTCTTTTGTAAAGGGCACCTCTGTAAGGAAATTTAACATTATTTTTGGAACATTTTAGAAACCACCAAACGATTGTCTTGGTGAGACTGACCTGGGAGATTCAGATCTTGTAGGCTTCAGACTTTAAAACACTATGTCCACAGATTTACACTAAACTTTAACAGTTTGAAGATAATGATAGTAGAAAGCTTCCCTTAAAATATTACTTGCTGAGGTGCTGTAGTTTTTGAGACAAGAGTAAAACAATGTCACAAAAATAATTTTCGCCTCAGTTTTAGCGTGTAAAAACGTATTAACCAGTTATGGTATCTTATAGTATAATACCATAACTGGTTAATTTCTTTTTACAAATTATTTTGTGACTTGTTTTACTCATTTCTCAAAAACTACAGCACCTCAGCACGTAACATTTTCAGGGAAGCTTTATACTATCATTATCTTCAAGTCGTGTAAGTTTAATGTAACTCTGTGGACATTTGGAAAAAGTACCCGAATCCTTTAAGAATAAAGAACCTAATGGAAAATTGCTTTCTTCTAAAAGATGAAATTCCAGGTATGTTTTTAAAAGGCCTGATCAATTAAGTCGGTTCATAAATAACTTCATCTTCCCTACAATAAGTTCAACACTCAAGAAAATATCAACATTTGCAGAAAACCTCTTTTTTAAATAGTTTGAGCAAGGCACATTCAAATAAATCATTATCTTGCCAACTTATAACAATGAAGTTACATGCCCCTTTAAAGTACTTCAAGTATTTCTTTGACTAGTGGCAGTAATATCATTTAAAGGGATTCGTTTTATGTAAGCAGCAAGATAAGATATTGATAATATTAATCATTAATCATCATCATTGCACATCATTTCAAGATTATTTGACTTTCAATAACTGAGTTTTAATAGGTACATTGATTAAATGAATCAGCATCAATCACATATCGATTTTATATACAGTTGAAATTGCTTAATGTCAATGTTTTTTGTTGAAACCATTGGACCTTTCTTTTTGTAAGAATTGTGTTTGACAAAAATCTGTCTAGATTCAAAATGAACTCGGTGCTTAAAGACTAGTTATCAATTTCTCCGTGGAAAAGTTATCCGAAGTCTTAAAGTTTGTTTCTTTTAAAAAATGCATAGTTTAAATGGAACGGGTGTTATCGGACATTTTGCAACTTCATGAATATTAAGACATCTACGAATAATTAACTTGAGAACAATGTTTTATAAAGAATGGACGGAACGATAATTACCGTATTATAATACATAATCTTAAATGTAGCTTGGCAATCACAAAAATCAAAATTACTTTACAGTTTCATTTTTCTTCTGTTAATTTCAATCATAGGCCGCTAGCCAGAAACTGTTACCTAGTTTTACAAACATCATTGCGAAACAGTTTTTTGAACGATCTGGTTCCGCTGATCTCTACGACTTACAAACACGGACAAAATCTCTCCTATACACAAAACATCTTACGGAAAGTTACAGAGTACAGAAAAAGATCAAAATAGTTTAAAAGGCAAATTGCCAGAGTTTTTTTTCCCGGATATCTTTGGATTACAAATACAATCATGAAAACTTCATCTTTACTTCTGTTTAGTTTAAAAATGTAGCAATATACTTATATCTTGAGTATTTTTGTTAAAATGTCACTTTTACTTATTTCTCTTACTATCTTAAAAAAAAAAAAGACCGCTGGATTGGTTTTCATATTTTAAAGAACATTTGATGATTGATAGAATTTTCCCCAAATGTTTACAACCCAGACTATTTCTTTTTTTCTGGATGTGAATTTGAGAGTATGGCAACAGAAGACGCAAACTATATATTTTTTTGTTCAAAAAGAAAGAAGCCTTGAATTATTCGATTTTGGGATGCGTTCAATAAATTTGAAAGAAAATTATAATCCATTTCAAAGACTCTTCTTGAAAGACAAAACAAAATACATCTTACCGTTTTTGCAGACCAGCCATCTTGTTTAACATTGTAATTAAATCAAGTTGACGTTTTTTTGCTACATCAGTGACTAAAGTGTTTTATATGCTCCTAGAGTCATGTTCACATCATAAAAATTACATTTTTAAATATTTTGTTTTCCAATAAGGGTTTTATTTCTATTCAATGTCGTTATATGGACTTTTAAACATAAAAAAAAGAAAAAAATTGATAAATTAAAAGAACAATAAATATTTTCTGATTTCTATAAATAAATAATCTTTGGTTTCTATTTTAATTGCTCAAAACTTTTAAAGATGTATAGTCCGAGAAGTACCTTGAAAATTATTAGTGTAATTTCATCGTCTTCATCTCTAAAATGTATTTGAAAGACTTTTTCAAACAGGACTCTGTAATTTTCTCAAACACTTCTGAGGAATTTGTGATAATGAACTCAAAAGTGATAACAACATTTTAAAATTGTTTTTGTTAATTTTGTTTATGATCAGAATAGATTTTGTTTGCGGCAAATCAGTAAATGAATTTATCTTTAAAGCGTTTCTGTGAAGAAAAAAAACACAGAAAATGAGTTTGTGACTCTGTACTGAAAGCAAAAGAGGGGTCAACTTTCTTAACGCTGTTTTGTGTAAGCAAAGGACCTAACCTGAACCATATATAGTTTCCCAAAACATTAACTGTTCATCATCAGAAAACATTAATGAACACCAACAAAGTTGTTAAACCTCAGTTTTTACTACTCTGATACCCTGTAAATAAACCTGAATCCTTTCCTTACAGACGACCCTAGATTCTGAAAGACCTGTTTGATTTCTAGTTCTACAATCCACACTCACACCAGCACGGCAACTTTCCCCCAGTCTTCAAATAAAGTGTTTTTATGCCTTTATGGAATATATACATCTTCCAGTGTATTTTACCCCAATATAACAATACTCACAAATACTAAAAGCACCCCCCCCCCCCCGCCAAAAAAAAAGACGTTTTCCATTTTTGAAATTATCAAGAATGTCGAATTTCTTGTGATTTTCACCACAACTTTCACAAGATATTTCACTTAAAAACTAATCACTGTTATGATTACAAATCTAGTCTCTAAATTTGTTATAAAAGTATCCGTATAAAACTTGCTATAGAGTTCTGGCTCAGTCCTCATGGAACGTCACAAAATACCAACTATTTACTTCCCCCACACCATGATTTTCCCAATCGAATTTAAAGAGTGGACTTGTGCAAAAGGTACAAAATATCACTGTCCAAACTATAGTAAGATGTAGGCCTGGGCGACTAGTGAAATTTACTACTCGGTTAGTTGCAACTTCAACATTAGTCGTCCTGGCCTAGTAAGATGGTAATATGGATAAAGTATGACAAAGCAAAAATCTTACTAAAATACTTGCTCAAATAGGAGACTTTCCAACGATAGGTGGCAGCAGACAATTTCCATTGTTTACGTAGTTCTGAACATGCGCATCATTCTGAGAACAATGGATTTATAGGGTAGGTCTGCTGCCCTCTAACGTCCCAGAAAGTCTCCCATTGTCTTTCTTAACTTGTAAGGGATTCGTGATGAATAGACCTTATGCATTGACATCATTCAGCCGTCATCTTAGAGGTAAAACGCTTACAAAACAATAGAAACGCAGATTTGTATGCGCAACGCACAGGATTGGCCAATGAACAGCCCCCTTTTGACCTCTAGACGAGGGCGTCCTGTTGACATGACATCATGAGCATAAGGACTATTCTATTTCAGTGGATAGATTTGATTGAGTTTCTTCAATTGATTTTGTGGTATTTTGAGATTGTCCTTGTGACCGGCTTAAATATAAGTCTTAACCTGGGCCCAATCTCACAAAGCCTGTAAGCACAATAAACCTGCTAAGCATAGGAAATTCCTGCTTTGCAAACACAGATTACCAGCCAACATTCTATATTGCTGCTACTGGTGCCTCACTCATTTCTTGCTCAGCGAAGAAATTTTATAAGCACTATTTTCTGCTTAACAGCTTTATGAAACTGGGCCTTAGGTAGGATTTCACAAATAGTTTAGACTAGTTCTTTCTCGAGTTAGGACGAGTTAGTCATTCTAACTTAGCACTAGCCTTAAATTTTTAAATAACCCCTAGGACTAGTCCTAACTTAGTACTAACGCTGTGAAATCGACCCCTGTACCCACAGCTTAAGTTCTAGTTTTCAGGTACCATAGTGGTTGGGTACCCGTTCATTGCCATTATACTTGGGTCATCCATACGTGCTAAGGTGTAATGAATATCCATGGTGCTACGAACCATCTTAGGACCTCGTTCCCGTCGTGGCATCTTAATCGTCCGCTTCGGAGCAAACTTATTCTGGTGGATCGGCATCTTCGGCAGAAGGTGTGGCATGGCGGTGGGGTCCTGAGCGTAGCCCATCTCTGGGGGTAGGTACGGCCGAGGTGCGACGAATGTTGGTTGGAAAGGGGGCGGGGCCATCTGCTGGTGTGACTGGAGGGAGTCCATGGATATTACGGCACCCTGGTGAGAGCCCCATGGGGGGTTAGTCCGTACCTCTGCGATTAAATACGCAGAATAGTGGAAGGTCTTAGCTATCCGCTATGTGCAGTAGACATTGAGGGCGCTAGTCCAAACAGTGCTCGTTACCTCCAAATGGAGTTGGGAATTTTCTTCGGATAAAGTTAAGCCCTGCTTTGGTATTGTGAACAGCACACAGCAGATAACTAGACCATCTTGCATGCAACTTTCTTCTCTACATCTTTACACAAATTATATTTATAGCAATTGATGTTCAGTTTATCCTCTAGTAAGAGTTGTTTGTCTTCCATAAAACTAAAATCAAATTTTGAAAAAATTATACTTTTGATTTAGAACTGTTAACTCATTAAAGGCAGTGAACACTATTGGTAATTACTCAAAATAATTATCAGCATAAAACCTTACTTGGTAACAAGTAATGGGGAGAGGTTGATAGTTTAAAACATTGTGAGAAACGACTCCCTCTGAAGTGCCATAGTTTTCGAGAAAGAAGTAATTTTCCACAAATTTGATTCCAAGCCCTCAAGTTTAGAATTTGAGGTCTCGAAATCAAGCATCTGAAAGCACACAACTTTGTGTGACAAGGGTGTTTTTTCTTTTATAGTTATGTCGCAACTCTGAAAACCAATCGAGCTCAAATTTCTCAGGTTTGTTATTTAATGCATATGTTGAGATACACCAAGTGAGAAGACTGGTCTTTTACAATTACCAATAGTGTCCATTGTCTTTAAGTAATGACAGAAAACTTGACTAGTTCCTGATGATTATAGATAATAGATAATAAGAAATGTTTGTCTTCCATAAACTAAAATCAATTTGGAAAAATGGATATAATCAGAACTGTTCTTCCACACCATAAGTAATGATAAGTACACTTATCATCACTTATTACATATTTTCCTGTATAGGTCTTACACCAGGGTTGAGATTTAAGGAATGTGAAAATTCCTGAAAAATGGCTAGAGAAAATGGCTACCTCCTTATTCTAGACCAAGGTGTTACAATTCAGGAGGTCAAGACTCTGTTCATCACCAGAAATACAAAACTACAGATTCGTGACTTAAAGACACTGGACACTATTGGTAATTGTCAAAGACCAGTCGTCTCACTTCCTGTAAATTTGAGCTCAATCAGTCATCAAAGTTGGGAGATAATATTGAAAGAAAAACAACCTTGTCACACGAAGTTGTGTGCTTTCAGATGCTTGATTTCGAGATCTCAAATTCTAATTCTGAGGTCTCGAAATCAAATTTGATGAAAATCAAATTCAAATATTTGAGTGGAAGATAACTTCTTTCTCAAAAACTACGTCACTTCAGAGAGAGCCGTTTCTCACAATGTTTTATACCATCAACCTCTCCCCATTACTCATCACCAAGAAAGGTTTTATGCTAATAATTATTTTGAGTAATTACCAAACGTGTCCACTACCTTTTATGAGGATTTTTTCTTTTTCCTTTTTGTGACTGAATTTTTTCAAGAAAAGTGTTAAGAGTTTTAAGAAAATTCGGAAATCAAGGGGAAACCCTGAGAAAATACATGAGTGTAACACTTTCTAGAATTTTTTTTTTTCTCAGTAAAACTTCATTGTTTATTTTGTAGTGAGGGATAATTTCAAAATTGAAATAATTTTAGGCTTACCTCATTTTGTGTGGGTTCCATCAGAGGCATTTCGGGTACATCTGTGGGTGTTTGGGCGTAGGATGGGGTAGATGCAGGGTACATGGCCATATCAGTCCCTGGGGTGGTAGCGTACATTGGCGACACCATACTACCATTCAAACCGGTAGTTGCTTGTTGCTGCTGAAACAAGTTAAAAAAAAAAACCATAATAATAATAAACAATAATAATAAGACTTGTAATGCGCACATATCCACCCTGCTGGGTGTTCAAGGCACAGTAAAACCAAAAACCAAACACAAAGAAAAACAGACACAACAAAATTAGTCATTGAAAACCTGTGATATAAGATAAGTTTTGAGAAGAGACTTGAATTTTGCGGTACAAAGACAAGATCGAAGATTAAGTGGTAGAGAGTTCCAGATACGTGGTGCGGCTGAAGAAAAAGACCTGTCACCCCATGAGTGTCGAGACTTGGGTTCAATAAGGAGAAGCATAGAACTTGATCGAAGATAATATTGAAGTCTTATATAGCGCTGAGTATATACAAACTTTCAGAAAGATAGGTAATTGCAGTGATGAATTCTGAGACCCAATTATTTAGCACCTTATAAGGGTTTACAAGGTGCTAAGGCGCATTAAGCAGCCACAACCAGGAACACCGGGGCGAACCCCTTCTCTTTTCGATAAGTGCACTGGGTTCTTTTACATGCGTTACACAACACATGGGACCAACGGCTTTACGTCCCATCCGAAGGACGAAGCAATGGTTAAGTGTCTTGCTCAAGGACACAGTGTCACGGCTGGGGATTCGAACCCAAACTCTGCTGATCAGAAACACCAGAGTTTGAATTCGGTGCTCTTAACCGCTCGGCTACAACACTTCCACAGATTCCTTGATGGAGTGTAAACTTGAAGCAGTTCAGAAATGTAGTGGGGAGCCTTGCCATTAAACTAAAGGCTCGGTCACACAGGCCATGATAACGAGAACGAAAACGGTAAAAATCGAAACCAATTCTGTAATGTTCCTTTAACACAACAGGAAAAAGGTTTCCTTAGTCAGGGAGATTTTTCAGCAGAACACTGAAAGATTGGTTTAATTTGAGGGAACTTTCTGCATACCTGAGGATGGACCCATCTCCATTGGCCTGGGAATGGCGTAGTCCATTGAGGAGTGGTGTGCTATAATCAAAAACACAAATAGGGAAACAAATAAATGCCAAATAAGAATTCTTATATTAAAGGGAAGGTACACCTTTGGTAGTTACTCAAACAAATATTAACTTAAAAACTGACTTGGTAACGACTATTGGAAAGCTGCTGATAGTATAAAATATTGTGGGAAGTGACTCCCTCTGAAGTAACGTAGTTTTTGAGAAAGAGGCAATTCCTCACTAAATAATAATAGACTTCTAGCTAGAAGTCTGTTATTTCTAGCTAGAAGTCTTTTATTGTTATCTGAAAGCACACAAATTCGTCCAACAAGGGTGTTTTTTCTTTCATAATTTTCTCGCAACTTTGATGACCAATTGAGCCCAAATGTTCACAGGCTTGTTATTTTATGCTTATGATGGAATACACTAAGTGAGAACACTGGTCTTTGACAATTACCAAACGTGTACCTTCCCTTTAACTTAATCTTTGTCAATTTCTACTATAAGATAACTTTTATCAAACAGACTTCACTACTGATTTTTCCTGGAATCTAGTATAGAAGGTCCATCATCTAACATCAACACCAACCTTTACTAGAATAAGAAACTCAACCTAACTCCATGTGACACTTCGTTCATTAATGATCTTACCAGGCAGATCCAATCTTCATAAACCATCTGCTTAATTATGAAAGGTCATTCAAACTGAAAGTAAAAGGCTAGGGTTAAGAGATGGAGGGTTTGCCACTTCATTTTCTTGATTGACCCTTTTGACGCCTCGTATTAAAATTTTAGACATTAGATTTACGATAATGCACAGCATGTGTGAATTGACCAGGGCCCAATTTCATGGCTCTGCTTACAGCCAAATTCTGCGCTTGCGATCACATTTCCTCGATTACGTGCAAGCGCCGTATTTCTGCGCTAGCCTTGTAAGAATAGAATGCCTAGTAAACGCAGTTTTGGTTTCTATAAACTTACACTGATGGGCTGCTGGTAATATTGGCCTTGCTGTGGTTGTGATACCGGTATCCCTCTAGGGGTGGGTGGGGTAGGGAGATGGGTAGGAGGGCGGGATAGGAGGGTGGGGTAGGAGGGCGGGGTAGGAGGGCGGGGTAGGAGGGTGGGGATGGGTTTGGGGGTCTGTATACTAACACTGATGGGCTGCTGGTAATATTGGCCTTGTTGTGGGGGTGATACCGTATGTACCCCTCTAGGGGTGGGTGGGGTAGGAGGGTGGGGTGGTGGTGGGGTAGGAGGGTGGGGATGGGTTTGGGGTCTGTATACTTACACTTATTGGCTGCTGGTAATATTGGCCTTGTTGTGGTTGTGGTTGCGATACCGGTATGTACTGATGATGGGAGTGGTTAGAGGGTGGAGCTTGTAACATCACTGGCATGGTGTACTGAGGGTAGGCCATCGCCGGCTAATACAAAACAAATACACAAAGGAATATAACAGAAATTACAAATTAGAAAGGAAAAACACTGGTTATAATACTCAATATTCGAGGTTGCTTCTTGTGGTTATCCAGGTAACTCAAAGACATTTGATTTAAAGACACTGGACACTATTGGCAATTGTCAAAGACCAGTCTCCTCACTTGGTGTATCTCAACATATGCATAAAATAACAAACCTTTGAAAATTTGAGCTCAATCGGTCGTCGAATTTGCGAGATAATAATGAAAGAAAAAACACCTTGTCACATTAAGTTGTGTGTTTTCAGGTGCTTGATTCTGAGACCTCAAATTCTAAATCTGAGGTCTCGAAACCAAATTCGTGGAAAATTACTTCTTTCTCAAAAACTACTTCACTTCAGAGGGAGCCGTTTCTCACAATGTTTTATACTATCAACCTCTCCCCATTACTTGTCACCAAGGAAGGTTTTATGCTAATAGTTATTTTGATTAATTACGAGTAGTGTCAACTGCCTTTAAATAAAAAACATATTAGAAATTTGATGATTACTTTGCCAACATTTGTTATAGTGATTTAAAGCCTGGTTAAGTAACAGTTATGTTCATTAATGAGCACAAGTTGAAGTACTAATTTCAACCACAACTTATTTTCAATATCCTATTTATTGTTGTTAGAAAAATGTTCAACAAAAAATCATCTGCATTTAAAAACTGATCTGGAACTTGGATGAACAAAATTTAACAGCTTTTAATAAAAAGTTAGAAAAGCACAGAAAACTCTTGCTTAGCAAAAATAGTTACCAGCCAAAATACTGTCAGTTACCATTGCTGTGACTGGTACCACACTCATTTCTTACTTAGCAAAGGAGTTTACCAATCAGAAATTTTCTGCTAATCAGCTTTATGAAATAGTTTAGTTAGTTGAAAAAAAAAACCAAGAAAAAAACCAAACAATAAATAAATATATAATAATTATATACAAAATTCTTGCTCAGCAAAGGCAATTGCTTTCTGCTAACAGCTTTTTGAAATTGGGCTACGGTTCCAAGTCCACTAGGGGTGAATGCTTAGTTAAAAAAATAAAATAACTAACATAAATAGAGTAAAATAAACAAAGATTTACTCACATTGACCGAGTGGGGGTGTTGTTGGGTGTGGTGATGAGGAATTACAGCAGATGGTGGGTGCACATGCCCGGTCCCCTGCACCTCAGCAGGGTTGAAGTACGCTACCCCATTATGATAAGTATAGCTGTATCCTAATGGAGAAGTCAAAACCATTCCGCTCGGTATTAGCGCAGGATCTAACGTTGAGGAATATAGAGAAAGAATAGCCGATCTAGAGTAGTGGGCACTGGCCTGTAATGGCATGCACATCAACTATGAGGCTACAAATCTCTACCTCATTGCATGCATTAATAGCCTAATGAGGCTATAAAACTATACCTCATTGCATTCACATCAACTATGAGGCTACAAATCTCTACCTCATTGCATGCATTAATAGCCTAATGAGGCTATAAAACTATACCTCATTGCATGCACATCAACTTATAAAACTATACCTCATTGCATGCACATCAACTATGAGGCTACAAATCTCTACCTCATTGCATGCATATATAGCCTAATGAGGCTATAAAACTATACCTCATTGCATTCACATCAACTATGAGGCTACAAATCTCTACCTCATTGCATGCATTAATAGCCTAATGAGGCTACAAAACTATACCTCATTGCATGCACATATAGCCTAATGAGGCCATAAACTTTACCTCATTGCATGCACAAATCAAAAACCTATGAGACTACAAAACTACCTCTAGTACCTCATTGCAGGCACATCAATAACCAACCCGATGAGGCTAAAAAACATCTTCCTCTTTGACAGTCAAACAACTGACAAACTGTTTCAACACTTTTCCTTTACAATTTGACATTTCTTTGGGGTGTTGTATTTTAGTTGTGAAAATCAATCAAAGGCAGTGGACACTATTGGTAATTGTCAAAGACTCAGTCTTCTCACATGGTGTATTTCAACATACGCATAAAATAACAAACATGTGAAAATTTGAACTCAATCAGTTGTTGAAGTTGTGAGACAAAAATGAAAGAAAAAACACCCCTGTCATATGTGCTTTCAGATGCTTGATTTCGAGACCTCAAGTTCTAAATCTGAGGTCTAGAAATCAAATTCGTTGAAAATTACTTCTGTCTCGAAAACTACTTTACTTCAGAGGGAGCTGTTTCTCACAATGTTTTATACTATTAACAGCTCTCCATTACTTGTAACCAAGTTAGGTTTTTTGCTAACATTATTTTCAGTAATTACCAATAGTGTCCACTGCCTTTAAAGGTCAAACTATGTAAAAAAAAGTACAACATGAATGTCATCACATTACAAACTTTCCTGTCTGGACTATCATGTCTAGTGACCTGAATACCTCGTCTTAAGTCAACTATTCAGAGAAGCAGGATTCTCTCCAGGATGACAAGGACATTGCGGTCGGTGTCCCCCTTAGCTCAAGATGAAGGTCAGTAAAAAAACACAAAAACTGGGTGACCTAATTAACTATTACCTGGGTTCTAGCATTATGGCAGCTGCAACTTTTTCAGGCTTTACTGTTTATACCCGTGTACATTTCTTATACTTTTCTAAACTTGTGTCAAGTCCAATCGTTGATATTTTCTTTTCTAACCACACAGTTTCACCTTTGCCTCCCCCCTCCCCCCCCCCCCCCCCCCGGTATATAAAATAATTTCTGTGGTATAAAATTGATCGTCCCTTTTTTTTTGCAGATGGGGGAGGGAGTTTTTTATATTAAAAAAAAAAAGTTTTGTTGACATGCCAAATATGACATCAAGAATAAAGAAATCATTATATTCACTATAAAACAGAGGGTTTGTGTGTTTTTGATGTTTTCAATAGTTTTGTCAAACAATTTTAACTCCTAGATGACATTTTCTGTAAACTTTTTCAAACAACTAAGCACAGTGTAGCCCAAGTAAATATTTGAAGAATTGTTCTTGCTTTGCCAACATGAATAAAAACCTTCTTTAAACATCTTTTCAAACCTGTACATTTTGAAAAAAATATCATTGAAAAGGTTGTTTTTTATGAAGAAAAAAAATAGTTTGTTTGTTTCGGAGCTTATGGAATCATCTGAGTTCGTTGAGAAAAACAACATTCTAAACATTTTTCAACTTCACCAAGATTTAATTTAATTGCGAAGAGAGAAAAAGAAAAATGATTGAATAATTACTCTTAAAGCGCCTTGACCTTTACTGCCCCTGATATTGACCTCGGTGACTGGGACAACCAATTATATTCCTAACGAAGATGCCCTTTAACCACACAGGCAGCTATTGCCTTAGATTGCCAGCCAGTTTTGTCTTAATTGTTAGTGCCCTCGCTGTGGTATGCTTAAGTCTCTTTAAAGGCATGGACACATGTGCTTTCAGATGCTTGATTTCGGGACCTCAAAATCTAATTCTGAGGTCTCAAAATCAAATTCAAATATTTGAGTGGAAAATTACTTCATCCTCAAAAACCACATTACTTCAATGTTTTATACTACCAAAAGCTCCCGATTGCTTGTTGCCAAGTAAGGTTTTATGCTAACAATTATTTTGAGTAATTACCAATAGTGTCCATGCCTTTAAGTATGAACCCAGGCCCTACTAAAGCACAATATGCAAGGTCCAGAACACCACCTCTTTAACATGATATCTTTTCCCAGATAGGAGAATAGGTTTCTTCATCATTGACCAAAATAAACAAAAACATAAAACCAAGAAAAATCTGGACATTCTCATGAAAACACAGCACAAACCAAAGTCTTTTTTTTATGTCAACACATGTCCAACCTCAATTACTCAATAAATCCTTCACCCAAGAAAGCAATGAAATAAATCTGTCAGATAAATATGTCAAACCTTGCTCCACAATAAAAGCCGGGAACCATTTCGGCAGTGATGCAGTTAGGAATTAGAAGCAATGATAGCTCCCTGGATCTCGTTTGTAATTTACTAATTAGTGATGGGTTTCTTCACACCTTATCTCAAGGATATGTTTTACAAGGAGTGATAAAGGATGGTATTTCAGCGGAGTTTCACCCCTAGAGAATATAACCCAACACTGTGGGAGTCAGGGTCGTAGAGAATTGCAAACCAGGGCTTTCCTCAAAGGTTATTTAAACTGTTGATCTTGATGTATTTAATGGATGTTAAATTTGCATCAGGGATGGCCCCCCCCCCCCCCATTACACACATTGGTGTAAGGGTAAAACCAAATAATATTCTTTTATCACCGATGCAAATTTAAATCGTTAAATCGTTTGCAGTACCCGCTGCAAACACAGGATTTAAACTGCCTGTAGCTACGGGACAATAATCTCGGTGCCTAGTTGGTAAGACATCTGCTCTGGATCCGCAAAGGTTGTGGGTTCGAATCCCACCCGAGTAATAATACAAATTTTCACAGAACTTGGGAAAGTAGCAAGTATACAGTGCTAACACACATTGGTGTTTAAGGGGCAAACCAAATAATATTCTTTATCCCGGCAACAAATTTAACATCTATTTAATCATTGTGGTATCTGCTGCTAACATATAGGATTGAAACTGCCCCTAACTACCTCTGTGACTAGTTGGAGAGACATCCGCTCTAGATTGGCAACAGTCGTGGGTTTGAATCCCATCCGAGTAATAATAAATGCATATGGGTGGAAAGATGTTGTAAAAGTAGAATACAATGATCCACACAAACATGCCTCAAAATTGCACGGTTTTCCTTTTACCTCGTCGACTAACACGGTCGGCCATTTATGGACATCAAATTTTTGACTCCCATAAATGACCGACCATGTTAGTTCGCAAAATAAAAGGAAAACTACGAAATTTTTAGGAAAACAGTATTCTACTTTGATAACATCTTTCCAACCATGTGCAATTTACAACAAACGATTTATAGACCAACTCGTCCGATCCAAGGCAAGGTGTTCCTTTAGGGGCACCAAGGCAAGGGGGTATTGAGGCAATTGCCTCCGTTAAGTATTAGGCCAGAGCTTTAAAGTGTGGCATCGTTGGTTTCAGTCAAACCAACGTCGTCCCAAATGGTTCGAGCAATGCCATAAACAAGATCCCAACCATTGAACATACCACATCCATTACTTACCCACATTCTTAGGCAGACTCATAGGCTGTGGACAGAAAAGAAAAAAAGAGCGTCAAACACAAGACCTTTACATTTCTGTCTTCAACTTTGCTTCCTAGGTTAGACGTAATTACCTCAAATTGTCAAGTCGTCTTTAAGGTCCTTATACTTTTGACTTAAATGGTTTAGCAGGAGTTGAAGGTGTAAGTCAACTGAGAGTGTTTAATTACAAATGATTAGAGGTATGGTATACAAATGCCATTATAGGCTATATTTAATTCACATATCACACTTCTAGTGTGAATGACGTCAAAACAAGAGCTTAAAGGTACGGGACACTACTGGTAATTTCTCAAAATATTTGTCAGCATAAAAACTTACTTGGTAACAAGCAATGGAGAGCTGTTGATAGTATAAAACATTGTGGGAAACGGCTTCCTCTGAAGTAACATAGTAATGTAGTTTTTGAGAAAGAAGTAATTTCTCAGTAAAATATTTGAATTGAATTTGAGACCTCAGCCAAGGTCTCGAACTCAAGCATCTGAAAGCCCACAACTTGTGCGGCAAGGGTGTTATTTTTTCCATTATTCTCTTGCAACTTCAAGGACCAATAGTGTTCAAATTTTCACAGGTTTGTTATTTTTTGCATATGTTGAGACACAACAAGTGAGAAGACTGGTCTTTGACAATTACCAAAAGTGTCCTATGCCTTTCAATTTATTTAAGTTCTTTCAGGGGGGTAAGGGAAATAGAAGTAAATTGTGTGGGTTACTTACCTGTTTACGAATAGCTTGACCGATGTTTAGTTTCTTATCCTTGAAAATGAGATTATTTGCCTGTAAAAAGATTTATAAAAAGTATAAATTAAAACAAGTTTCTCCTGAAGATGACTAGAGCAAGCTAGTCAAAACATTGAGACTAATTTAAAAACTGACTCCGCGGTAGTACAGTTAATCACGATCCTATAAGAAAGTAGTAGTCCCAGCCTATTTTCTATACCATCCGCACAAGCAATCGTTAAAAACCAGGACAGTTCTTTTCAGAACTGAGAAGTCTCCCGAACATCTGCTCCGCGGTAACCGAAATAAAGCAAAAGAACAAACTCTACCTGGCAAGTTAATACACACATGGTGTTACCGCAAACCAAATATATAAGTTTTGAACTTACAAAACAACTTTTAGACAGTGGCAGTCAAAGTTATTTGTTTGTTTGTTTTTCTTAAAAACAACAGATTTCGGGATAAAAATGGAGAAATTACATCTCTGAAGACAACCTATTTAGGGGGCATCCCTTCTTTACCTGTTCTTTGAGAATTCTGACGGCCTCTTCCTGTGACTCAAACGTTATGAATGCATACCTGGAGGAAAGAAGGAAGAGGAAAATAATCTTGAAGTCATGACATCAAACGATGATGCAGATAATCAGAGAGACTGCTGTGATAATGCCAGACAGCTGACTGTGACATTACCATCAGCCAACTCAGGAGGAGGAAATCTTACCCTAGTCAAGATTGTCAGGGTGTTGTAATCTTATTCCGTCTCCCAGAAATAAACAACTACCCAGTAGACACATTGCCAGTCTGGATGTTTGGTCCTTGGGCAAAAGTAGGAACGTTTTATTGAGTATAAGGGCTGACCTACATGCACAAGAGGTAGCAGGCTTTTCAATTAAAGTTTGAAGATTTTTCTTTGGGTAAACAAAGCATAAATCAGATAAAAGTAGGTAAAATAACATGTCTGCACGGCGTCAAATCATTATTTGGACCAGGCTTTTACTCAGGAACCCTTTTTTACTAACAGAACATGCACTTATCTTCATGAGAAATAAATTAAATGATATCTAACAATTTCAGATGGTTCTTCTATAGCTTTGTTACTTTTAGTCTTAAGAATTCTTGACTTTGAAGATTTTTTCCCCTATAGTTGCAATAGCAGGGAATTGCACAATATCTACAGCTGAAAATCAAACCTCAAGTGCGTGATATTTGGCCCTTGCAAAGAACAAAATTTTTTTTATCAAGTTTAAGGGCTGACCTAAATGTACACATGGTGTAGGCTTTAATAAGGGACTTTTCAGCCTATTTAAAGGGAAGGTACAGGTTTGGTAATTGTCAAAGACCAGTCTTCTCACTTGGTGTATCCCATCATAACCATAACATAACAAGCCTGTGAAAATTTGGGCTCAATTGGTAGTCGAAGTTGCGAGAAAGTGATGAAAGAAAAAACACCCTTGTTGGACGAACGTGTGTGCTTTCAGATAAGAATAAAAGACTTCTAGCTAGAAGTCTTTTATATTTTTTGTGCGAAATTACCTTTTTCTCAAAAACTACGTTAGTTCAGAGAGAGCCGTTTACAGCTCTCCAATGCTCATTACCAAGTCAGTTTTTAAGTTAATATTTGTCTTGAAGAATTAACAAACGTGCACCTTCCCTTTAATCACAATTTTGCTGATTTTCCAGAGGACAAAAAAGAGGACAAAAAAGAGGACAATTGGAAATCAGACTTAAAAGTAGGAAGAATGCGTGCCTGAAAAAAAGGAAACATGCCTGAAAAAATAAAAAAAAAATAAAAATGCATGCACAGAAAAAAGAGACTTTTGAGATGACATACATTGACAAATCAGTTAGACCTTTTGGCAGTGACATACTTGGGTGTGTTGAATGTGATACTTGCACTTTTCAACTGCCCATGGTATGTGAATTTGATGTAGATGAATGAATGAAGAGATAAGGCTGTTTTACTCTACCGTCCATTAGAAACGGAAACCATGGTATGGTTTGGATATGTTGCTTGAGTATACACTGTAGTTATTCTTAGAGAACTGGAACAAACCCTCATTAATCAATCCAACCTCAATGTTTTGGATAAAATATTATACAAAGAACACCCACACAATTTTCAGACTCATTTGTGGTGTTTTCATGGAAATGTCATAGCATATTTTTAAATTTTTTTTGCAACTTTTCGGTCACTAGCGGTGGAACAAAATTGGGTATAAGCACACGAGGGTGGTTGGTATTCAATTGTGTTTATCGTTTAGGTGTCCGATAGCGTCCAAAATTTTTATCGCGTCTCAAAAAAAGTAGTTTTTCCTTTATTATATCCATACGACATACGTCCCCATCCCCATAGCTTGGTGAAGAACCAAGTGCGCACGCGCAAACTCATATACGCCAGGTCGCCCATTGTTTGTATAAGGTATGTGGGTGAATACGAGGTAATGTTAAACGACCGCGATACCACTGGTACGACTTTTGAAGTCCCTTCGTTCAAACTCCTTCTCTTCCCTTCCCCATGATTTGAGAGACCACATAACTATCAAGTTTAAAAACCTGTGAACTTTAGAATCAATGAAAGGCTACTGATCGTTCTGAATCCCCAAAACAACACTTGCATTCAATTAAAGGCAGTGGACTCTTTCGGTAAACAGTGTTGTCCAAGGCCCACACTTTGTGTACCACAACTTCTACATCAAATAACAAACCTGTGAAAATTTAGGCTCAATCGGTCATCGGAGTCGGGAGAAAACAACGGAAAAACCCACCCTTGTTTCCGCGCATTTCGCCGTGTCATGACATGTGTTTAAAATAAATCCGTAATTCTCGTTAACGAGAATTTATATTGTTTTGCTGTTTTCTCAAAAAGTAAAGCATTTCATGGAATAATATTTCAAGAGAAGTCTTTCACCATTGCCTTCCGTAAACCCTGTAAGTTATGTGTAAATCTGTGAACTTTTTTTTTTTTTTCTGAACCGAAAGGGTCCAATGGCTTTAATAGTTATTGTTAAAATAAAATTGAAAACTTTGCCGTTTTTTAAATCCAAATGTTGAAAAGTGACTTTTGAAGAACAGCTTCAACTTGTATCATAAGTGGATGTGAACTAATTGAACAATAGAGTTCAAATTGAAGATCAAATAATATAAACCACAAGGGAAACTGACTGTGTAAGTTTAAATTATTTGGGGTAAAAAAAAAGCTGAAAATTTGACTAGAGTGGGACTCAAACCAAAACCTCTGGTTTAACATGCCGGCGCTCTACCAACTGAGCTATCTAGCCCTATGTTGGCGGTCTTCCTATCTTGTCAAACTTTTGAATGCAACAAACTTGGATATTACGTTATAAACACATTGTGCAGTTTGTGAAAACCACTTAACTTCCAGCCACCTAAAATTAAACTCCCGCCAAGATATGCACTTTGAAAAATCAACTAAATCTGATAAGCTATGGTGACTGTTATTATAACACCCATGGTTTCATCAAATAGATTCAATCCTCTTTAAAGGCGCTGGACACTATTGGTAAGTACTCAAAATCAATGTTAGTATAAAAATTACTTGGTAACGAGCAATGGAGAGCTGTTGGTAGAATAAAACATTGTGAGAAACGGCTCCCTCTGAAGTAACGTAGGTTTTAGAAAGAAGTAATTTTGCACTAAAATGCTTGAATTGATTTCGACACCTCACCCATAAGGTTTCGAATAGTTTTTGAAACCTCACACGTAGTGAGGTAGTGAGGTCTTGAAATCAGGCATCTGAAAGCACCCAACTTGTATGACAAGGGTGTTTTTTCTTCCATTATTCTTTTGCAACTTCGATGACCACTTGAGTTCAAATTACCACAGGTTTTGTTATTTTATGTATATGTTGAGATTCAGAAGACTGGTCTTTAACAATTACCAAAGGTGTCCAGTGCCTTTAAGCAACTGACACTCTAGGTTCAATGGCCTTGTCATTATGTGATCATTCTTAAGAAACACGCTGTTTTCTTTACTAATGCATGCTCCACATGACAGCTTGGATAATTATTGGTCCGACTTTGCTGTCAAGACGACGTCAAATTCTCTTTCTTATTTCCCCTATCAATTAGCCTATCATGAAAACTACTACATGTGTTGACCGTTGGTAACCGAGGGACTAGTGAATGTGCGATACATGTCACTTAGGCTTTGACTTGTTAGAGCAGGTTTATTTGCAATTATTGGAGTTTTATGCAATGACATGCAAGTGTGAATTTGATTTCAAAGTCACTGTTGCAATGTTTACCTTTTCCCATTGTGACTGTACCTAATTCTAAATGAAATAATAAACAGTGCAATACTTAAAGAATGCAACTGCCTTTGTTGCCCCCAGTCATTGCCTTAGTGCCCCTTAAAATGTTTGAATAATTTTTTTTTAAACTTCCTTATCCTTATCCAAGGAGAAAATGACAGGCCACAAAATAACTAAAGGCACCAACAGTAATTGCTGTGGTGTCTTTTGCAAAGTTCCGATACAAAATTAGATTTTCTTCATGCCCCTTACCAGAGCAAAAAATGCTGTGCCCCTTCAAGAAGGAAACTCAAGGCCTGAAAATGCCTTGCTGCCCTTGCAAAAAACCCAAAAACAAAACATCAGGTCTGGATACATAACGTACTGTAACTTGGCTAGCTCAATTAAATTATTGTTGGCGAGTATTAGTTTATCAGCAGGCCTGTATGCTTCGCTTTTGAAAGGGCAAGGGCACCAAGGCATTTTTTCTTTGGTAAAGGGCACCCTATGATGAAATTGCAAGTTTGTACTGGAGCATTTCAAGGGCACCAAGGCAATGACCAGGGGACACGGAGGCAAAATTTCATATAATTCCATCGAACTTAAACTACTTTATTTTCTACTAAATCCTTTCATAATTTTGTCTTAAAATCCTGAACTGACTTACCCTTTGGACACCCCAGCCCTATCTGCGATAATTTTTGTCTCTTTAACACGTCCGTAGTGAGAGAAGAAATTTTTAAGTTCAGCTTCACACGTCTGTAAAAACGAAAAAAGGTACACCAAAACTGAGTCAACTGAAAAATCAAGAGAATTTGATACAGTTAAGTAATATAATCATAGAGATGGTTTTACAGTTGTTTCTAGCTGCACTTAAAACTATGGCACTTTAAAATCGCACTGTTTATTCAACTGTGTTGTGGTAGAATGAAAGATGAAATCTGATCAATGAGTAGGATAGAGCAAGGACTAAAATAAGTTGGGGGGGGGGCAGTGCATTAAAGCAAAAATGCATGTCTGGAATTACACAGCACAGGGGCCAGCCATCCTCCGTTACTCTAGTTTTGGCCTTGACGCCCCTTTTAACAGAGTTAAGGCCCGGTCCCACTGCAGCGATAACGAGAACGATAACGATTGAGACGCAAAGAGAACGCGTTCTATTGGTTGAATTGCTCCACACAGAATACGCCCATGCTCATTCAACCAATAGAATGCGTTCTCTTGGCACGTTATCGTTCTCGTTATCGCTGCAGTGGGACCGGGCCTTTAACTTTAAGATTTTCAAATGGAAGTGCCCTTTGCAAAATGAAAATGGCAAAGCTTTTCCAGGCCTGAAAAATTCCTCAAAAAGGAGTGCTTGGGCAGGAGTTGGATTTTGGAAGAGTTTTTCGACTGCCAACACAAAAACTATTTTTGTTTTACTTACATTGAAGGAAATGCCACCCACAAAGATCCTATTTGGGATCATGGTTCCATACTTGGGAGCATTTGGAGCACTTGGTATGGGAGAGGAAGCAGTGGAGCTATTACTGCCATCAGCAGGCTGCAAATAAACAAAGATCAAGATTAACAAGTCAGAAATAGAAACAGACAGTCTAAGCCTTCAAATTAAAGATGCTATGTCAAATTTTTGGCCATTTTGACCCAACAATTGGGATTTAAAATTCAATCTATAGGTATTTTGATGGGGGTCGAGAAAGTTACAAGCTTTATTTGAGCCATTGCTCGAAAAAGTCCGCCAATTATTAGTAGCAGTGAAATAAAGTGCTCAAAATTAGTTTTGGCGGGATCCTGACACCAATTCTTATGTGTTTTATAAGAAACCATTTAACTTTTTGTGATGGTTCCTGACCATTAAAAGTAAAAGTTAATCTTTTTTTTGTTAGAGTGGGTGATACTATTTGAAAAAACCCTATTTTTTAATGTTTGGGGCAAAAAATCTGACATAGCATCTTTAAAGCTATTGCCGTGGTGCTCTGTGCCTTTGCTGTGGTGCCCTTTACAAAGTTTCAATACAAAGATACATTTTCCACATATTAATATTAGGAATGCCCCTGACCAGAGGAAAATTGCTGTGCCCCTTCAAGACCCCGAGATTAGAGATTGAAATTTAAACTGATTGCAGACCTAAGGTCGGCGATTTTTAGCGTAGGTCAAGTAAACTCACAAGTCCCAGGCCTTGCGTTTTTCAATTGAATAAAAAGGTTTAAAAAACAAAAATGATGATCAAGTATTGATTTTATCAAGTTTGATAAACATCATTCAATTTTGTTGAGAATCAAAGTATTACATTTTAAGAATGAGATAAATCTTCTCTAGTGCATGTTCACATAAAAACAATTTGTACATAAAATGTAGTTTTTCTGATTTTGATCCTGATCTTGCTGGTCCCATAAAACTTGCCATGCATTCCTGTGGCTTTTCCACTGCTAGTCGAGCCCCACAGGGTTAAGATAGTTTGAAGCTGGTATCCAAGTTATTATGACAAATCCCATGCAGTTGAGGAAATATTTATTTACCAAAATTGTTTTAGGAAGAATGTCTTTGCCATTAGGCCTATAGGCCATGTTCTACAATATTTATTGATTTTGATTAACTTGCAGAATACAAATGGAGTTTTTGAGAGAAGGGTGGAATTTGGAAGTTTTTAAAAACAGTGTACACACTGTAGATCTAGATTACAACAGTAATCCTTAAAAAATGTTTACTCAACAATAATGCCATTAAAATATGTTATAAATTTAAAAGTAGGTTTGTCAGAATTTTAAGCATATCTCACTCAAATCTATATGATTGAAAATATTCAATAAGGAAACAAAGATAGAATGCTAATGAGTCTATTTCCTACATGACATTGTCAGTTAGATCCATTTTTGGCAGGCTGGTTTGGTGTACGACCATGGTTTATCATTGATTAAACCTTGTAATCAACATGCCTTTATCATATGCCCCCAGCAGGACATTCTAGCCTACTCAACTCAGACATGTAAAATCTTGTCTCACTGTTAGGTTGTGTATACATCTAGTTAAGAACCTACGTATCTTTTACTGCGTAAATATCTGTACAACTGCCAACTGCAATTAACCCCCATATGTACCTTGGGTTACGAGGTTTTGGGGTTCAGCTAAATGTCAGTTAAGGTTTTTTGTCTCGTTTTAAAACTGAAAAATAATCCTAGCTAGAGATTAGTGTTCTTGTAGTAATGTTTAATTGTTTTAAAGGCAGTGGACACTATTTGGTAATTACTCAAAATAATTGTTAGCATAAAAACTTACTTGGTAACAAGCAATGAAGAGCTGTTGATGGTATAAAACATTTTAAGAAACAGCTCCTGAAGTAGCGTAGTTTTCAGGAAAAGAAGTAATTTTCCACGAATTTGATTTTCGAGACCTCAGAATTAGATTTTGAGGTCCCGAAATCAAGCATAGCCTGAGAGCACGCAACTTTGTGTGACAAGAGCGTTTTTTTTTCTTTTTTCATTATTATCTCGCAACTTCGACAACCAATTGTGCTAAACTTTGCACAGGTTTGTAATCTTTGACAATTATCAAAGGTGTCCAGTGTCTTTAGTTGGTCCCAGGTAGCAGGAATCCTAATTGTGCAAATTGCTTTTATAAAGAATATTTTTGATTGACCCCAATTCACCCAAAGTCATCACCCTCTAAATTTTGGTAGCCCCATGGGAGTTACATTCCGTGTAAGTTTACTACTGTGCAGCCCGCACATTTTGAACATTGCGCAAGTAACGCACATCATACCTTTGCAATTTGATCCCCAAAATGGCAGACCATTGGGGCACACACAGCTCTGTATGTGACGTCAATGCTAGACTGGTGCCATGCTGGGCCAAATTTAATAAAGCCTGTTAGCACAAAAACTTGCTAAGCACAGTAGAGTGTTGCTCAATAGAAACAGGTTACCAGCCAAAATTACATTAAGTTTATATTGTTGTGACTGGTGCCCAACTCAACTTCTGCTTAGCAAAGACATTTTTAGGCAGCATTTTCTGCCTTAAAGATTTATGAAATTGGGCCTTAGTAGTACCGAAGTATGGGAAGTGGTGTGTGCTGTTGAAAAAAAAAATGCTTGATGTAATTCTGCTCCTCATTGGTTTAACAAACGTATTTTTTCTTTAATGACCTAGTTTTACAAGAGGTTAACTTAACCCCCTTCTTTTGAAGTCTACCCTCCCTCCTCAAACCATGTACTATCTTTTTCCATAACTGCAATACTTCAAAGTGAATTGTTTCTCAAAATGCATTTATACTATCCAGAGCTACTGTAGAAAAAACACCCTTGTCACACGAAGTTGCGTGTTAGATGGTTGATTTTGAGACCTCAAGTTCTAACTTGAGGTCTCGAAATCAATCAAATTCGTGGAAAATTACTTATTTCTTGAAAACTACGTCACTTCAGAGGGAGCTGTTTCTCACACTGTTTTATACTATCAACCTCGCCCATTACTCGTTACCAAGTGAGGTTTTATGCTTATAGTTATTTTGAGTAGTTACCAATAGTGTCCACTGTCTTTATTAAGGTTGTATGTATTTGTTCCCAAATGACCTAGTTTTACAAAAGAGGTTACTCCCCTCTCACCCATGGGGCTTGGCATCATGCCCTGTTAAAACAATACCGCTGTTCGCGATTACATTCAATACATCAATATGACTTGAGCTGATTACATGTACTTTACTAGCCCAGCCAGAGGCAAATAAACAGCATGTCTTGTGTTGCAGTACACAGCCAACTATAGGTCAACTGTAGATATGGCGTACACAATATATTAACGCCGTTAAGTGAACTGAATAAGATGGAGACTTCTTAATCTTATCTTCTTGGCTTTAATAAATGGCGCTGTAGTTTTTTAAATATTAAATTATTTATTATCAACAAAATATTATATTTCTAGGTCCAACATGACAATACATTTGTAAAGAAACATCACTGCTTTTAGGAAGAGTAAAGGCCCAGATAAAATGGTTGTTTCTACAAATCGCAGGTTCCTTGAGTTGCTGGCAATGTGTCCCATGGCCTTTTCTTTTAGACAGGACTAGGACTACCAAGTTAAAACTGACAACATATTTTTGAAGTTTTTCTTGCCAATCTGGATAAGATTAAGAAGGTCTCCTTTTATGTTTTTTTCTTCTCTTATTAAGTTGTTGGATATAATTTGGCTTCAATTATTTAAAAAACCATGACTGTGTATGCAACTGGGTACAAAATATTGATTTAAGAAAAGGAGGAGCAATAAAGTTATTGATACAATTCCTGCTATCTTAGTATCTAGCATGACAAACTAGGGCCATATTAATATAACAACTAATTTTCCCTGAATCGACCAAGCCTCTAGTCTAACACTAAAAAAACCAAAAAAAAACAACATCCCAACTAACAAACTCAAAAGACTTTTGACTTGAGTGATAGGGGCCTACTGTGGTTTCAGTTTAATAATAATGAGAAAAATCAAACCCACAACAAATTCAGCAAAATTGTTCATCGATCTCAAACTCTGTTTCAGCCAAAACAAATCATGAATCAATCACATTCACCATGTTCACAGAATTAAAAATGTTCAACTACAATTTAGGCTAGGCCTAATTTCAATCTTGTTAATTTTTAACGGTAAGCACACTCACTCAGTCACCAAACTTCAGTCACAAGGTTGACATAATTTATAGTAATGAACTTTCAAACTTCTAGTTTCAAGATTTTCGAAAAATGGTGACAAACATCACCATGTTGTGAAAACAATTTCAAACACAAGGGCACACGCGGGCTTACCGACTGATGGAGTTCCCCATGATCATGGGGCATGAAGGACACAGAGACACCCCAAGTGTGCGCTCTGATGCACCCGGTAAGGTTTCCTCCCGTGCACGCTCAAAAAACACCAAACAGCAAGTTTTCGTTTGTCATCCTTCAAATGTTTGCAAAATAACAACAATTCTATCAGCTGTAAACATACTTTCTAGCTATTCATACTTACTCCAGATTGCACCTCTGTCATGATGGCCGGAAAAACTTGAAAGAAATCGTCAAAAATAAGCAAAGATCCACCGGTAAATTTGTAAAGAAATAAAATACAGGCTCCAAGACACACTGCGTAGTAAAATCCCAGGCGATGACTAAATTATTACATACGAAATAATCTTAGCGTTGGTTTTCATCAGCTGGAGTTGGAACATACCATCCATTCCAGCAACAGGGATGTTCCAATGTCTGCAGGCTCGCGTGGCATGCGGAGAATGTTGGGTTCTTTTGCATGTGAATTTTGTTTACGGTTTGCCTGCTTTAAATTATTGTAAAAAATTATAGTGCTATTGTTTCAAGGGTGTACCTTTGTTGATAAAAAGGCAACAAAAAAACTGTCGATGCTGTAAAAACAGAGGGCATAAGACAGATTAAAACTATGAAAAATTCAGATAAAAATTCTCCGAAGATTATTTTTAACTCGGGATCGGTCCAGCGCAATATAAAAATAATGGATACCAATTATGGGTAATGGAATAAAAGTAAAGTAAAATTTATTTGAATCTAACGGTACTATTTTTAAAACACATTTTAGTGGGATTACAATAATAAACCGAATACTGTAAATAACAACATGAAAAACCTTCGTAGAATAGACTAATGCGTAGTCCTTATTTAATTCTTACCTTTTTATAAATGGAATATTCCATATTTGAAAGGTGTCAAACTTAATGTTGATCGATTGACTCCGCCCACTTTCAACTTTTTTCCAAAAGCAGATTTTCTCGTTGATTTCGCGCCAAAAAGATAAAAACCAACAATAAGACCAAAATTCAAGACTTTATCCCAAGTTTTTAGACAGCCACTATCGCCATGCGAACAGTCGTCGAGCTTAAAACGTCTGTGAACTATCTAATCGGATTAAATCACGAATAGAGCCGTATAAATCCTACTTTCTTGGTAGACTATTTTCAGAGCTGCAGTTAGTTATCGATATCGCGAACGCGACCGCAAGAACAAGTGTAGCAATTTTGACCAAGAAAAAGAAATGTATAACATTTTTCATTGAATATAAGCCAGACCTGGGAACAATGGTTGGGTGCACGTGCCTGGGCGAGGGGCGGGCAAACGACTTTGTGTCTGGTGTGGGATATGGGGATAATGCCTTTCCTATCTGGAATTGAGTTAATTAAAGATTACTACAGGCATGGAATAAAAGGCAAATGTCCCAGCTTACAATTCCTGTTTGAAATTAATTAGATCAATAGCTGGAGGCCTAGGTGCACTGTGGACTGTTAGACCAATTCGATGCATAAACAAATGAATAAAGTAGAGCAAAAACTTGAGTAGATTTAAAACACAGTCGCATTCATGATCTTTATAGGAGAATTATATTATTGTTATTTCCAGGCCAGGCGTAACCATGGGGCGAATTATGAAAAAACATCGCCGGCTTGTCAGGGAGCTGGAATTTTTTTTTTTTAACATGAAGGCCCAATTCAAGCAGCTTATTTATTTACTCATTTATTAATCTATGCACAAAAAAGGGAATAAAAATGTTGTACTATTTTTTCATTATATTTATAAATACACTATTGGTAATTACTCAAACTAATTATTGGCATAAAACCTTTCTTGGTGACGAGTAATGGGGAGATGTTGGTGGTATAAAACATTGTGAGAAACAGCTCCCTCTGAAGTGCCATAGCTTTTAAGAAAGAAGTAATTTTCCACGAATTAGAGACCTCAGATGTAGAACTTGATGTCTCGAAATCAACCATCTAAACGCACACAACTTCGTGTGACAAGGGTTATTTTCCTTTCATTATTATCTCGCAACTTCGATGACCGATTGAGCTCAAATTTTCAGTGACAGGTTTGTGAGAATACTAGTCTTTGACAATTACCAACAGTGTCTACTGCCTTTACAGACATTGGACACTGATCACTATTGGTGACTGTCGATCAAAGACCAGTCTTCTCACTTGGTGTATCTCAACATATGCATAAAATAACAAACCTTTGACAATTTTGAGCTTAATTGGTCGTCAAAGTTGCGAGAATAGTGAAAGAAAAAAAAAACTTGTCACGCGAAGTTGTGTGCTTCCATTTGCTTGATATCGAAACCTCAAATTCTAAATCTGAGGTCTCGAAATCAACCTCCTGGAAAATAACTTCGTACTTTCTTGAAAACTACGTTACTTCAGAGGGAGCCGTTTCTCACAATGTACAAACTATCAAAAGCTCTCCATTACTCGTTACCAACTTAGTTTTTTTGCTAATAATTATTTTGAATAATGGGTTTTTTGTTTAGTGTCTGCTTTCAAATTATCCAGACAACATCGGATGTCGCAGTCACCACAAAATAGGGAGACCGGATTACCGATTGCCACAAAGATAAAGCAATAGACCAAGTGAGTTGAAAACACTTTCTTTGAAAGATCACAATGGGCTACTGGCTTAGTGAACTTTTGCCCCATATTACATGCAATGTAACGTCTTTTGAGTCGAAGAGGAAAGGTAAACATGATTGGCAGCAGTTTGCACCTGGAAATCTCTTATCCTACTTTTTGTATGGAACCGAAACACGTGTGTGTACAAGACGGCCCCGCCCACCCCGGGTACCGTTTTTTTTCCTTGGACGAACGTGGATATTTAACATAAAATGGGCGTGTTTTTGCCAGAAAAACACTCTCGCGCATGCACGAACTTTAGTGATGACCGCAATGGACCTTGTGATGGGCCACTGGTGGTGGTATAGTATGTGGAATGAAAATAGTTGTAGGTTGTGATGAACCAGTGTACCTCCTATTTCTTTCTCCATGGTCTAACCATGGAGATCATGGTTTATTTTTAAACTGGGCACATTTGGTAATTATTGTCGAAGACCAGTATTTCCACTTGATTTGGTAATTATTGTCGAAGACCAGTATTTTCACTTGATGTATCCCAACATGCAGAAGATCACAAACCTGTGGAAAAAAAACATTATTTTTGTTGCATAATTTTGTGTGCTCTCCAGATGCATAAGTGCTGTTTGTAATGCAGTGTACTATATTTCATCAAAAAACATTAGGGACCACAACCGTTCATTATGACCGTCAGTCTATTTTCATAATTGCTCTCCCTCCCCTATCCAAACGTATTTTATCGGGCAATCAAGACTTGCCAATGAAAGCAAGCGCGACGCATTTTTATGGACAAAAGGTAGAGTTATACAAAATACGCAGTTTTACATGGTACATGGTACTTAATATATACATGTACAATGTACATGTAACATGTGTACATGTATGCGTGTATGTCATAGAGTTGTGTATGTGTACATGTTTAATGTTATGTTCATCTTTCGCTCGTCCCCAGCGCCTTGCTTAAACCAAATTAGTCTGGCCGCTGGGGCCGAGCGAATGTTCATCTCTCTGCCCCCAAAGTTACGCCTTTTTGGTCTAGCGCCCTCTCGTATTGCCCTAGTGCTTTTCGCCAATAAGTTTTCTGAAGTGATTAGTTTTCATCGAACCACTCCGTAGAAAGTGCCTCTTTTTCACCTTGAAGGCCGTTATATGACTTGTTGTAGTTACTATGAAGTCTAGTGGTAAGCTTGGATTTTATTTTAATGGTATTGTAGATTAATTTTCAGTAAATGTTGTCTATTTAGGGTGTAGTTTTTAGTATTGTTTTCCCGCAGTATCTCCTTTCTTTACAGCCTCTTAAAGGAACACGTTGCCTTGGATCGGACGAGTTGGTCTTTGAAAAGCGTTTGAAACCGTTTGTTATGAAATGCATATGATTAGAAAGATATTTTAAAAGTAGAATATAATGATCCACACAAGTATCACTCGAAATTGCGTGGTTTTCCTTTTACATCATCGACTAACACGGTCGGCCATTTATGGGAGTCAAATTTTTGACTCCCATAAATGGCCGACCGTGTTAGTTAGTAAAGTAAAAGGAAAACCAAGTAATTTTGAGGCAAGTTTGTGTGAATTATTGTATTCTACTTTTAAAACATCTTCCTAATCATATGCATTTTATAACAAACGGTTACAAACGCTTTTTAAAGACCAACTCGACCGATCCAAGGCAATGTTACGTGTTCCTTTAAGTTTTTCTCTCATTTACGTATTTTTCGTTCCTTTTGTTCCCTTGATTTATCATTTTTGTGTCAAGGCCATTGTTATTAAGTTGTTGGGTAGTTAGTGAACTAGCTGTCCAGGCCTCCATGCTTAGGGATGTTTACTCTTCAGGAAGTTCTAGGGCCTTTTTATGGTTGTATAACTACGTTAGTTGTGTGAGTTTAAGTAATTAAGACTTAGTTTTTGTGTATAGCAGGGCTTGCCTGCCTAAACACTTCCACTCGCCATTTTTATTTTGGACGCTATGAATATTCATGAGCTTGTTTCCTTATTTGGGCCTTGCCTGCTTATGACTGGAGGGCTTTTACTCGCTGTGTGTATTGATATGAGTGCATTGAATAATTTATGCATTGTTGTTTATTTTTAGGTTGAAGATGACGAGAAGAGTAGTGTTTTGAGCAGAGGTTTATATAGTTGAGGACATCTTGAGCCCACAAGAGAACAGTTCTGTAAGAGAAATTTCATGCTATAAAAGGTTGGTTTTGTGATTTTTTGTTAATCTTAATTCAGATTTTGTACTTAAAACTATTGCTCTATGTACTTATAGTTGTTGTACTTTCTGCATTAAACTTTCAGTTTTACCGTTTTCTGGTACACTACACATTGGTTATCTGTTTGGAGTAGAGGGCGCCCCAGCTCCCCAAGTCCTTCACATTTAATATGCGTGAGTGAATTTCCACAACTATTATTACGTCGAAGTGCGCATGTGCATTGGAAAATGTATAGTTAACTACGCCCATTTATGTAAATCGCCCACGTTCGTCTTAGGAAAAAAAAACATGCGTCTCCGGTATCACCCAAAATCAAGTGACCAAACAGGAGGAATTCCTCCTCTTTCGAAGTTAGCCGAAATGTTCCGAACGTGTTGTCGTCAACATTCAGACAGTATCGTTGATGTTCGGTACGGACTCGTAATGTCAGTCCTGCATTTGCAAAGCGATGCAACAAGTTCAAAATATATAAACCTAGGAAATCGCTCCGGGATCTGGTAAGTTTTTGTCCTTTTTCTTCAAAAATATTTTTTCAAAGGTGTTTTTACTTGAGTGTTCATTAGACATTGATTGAGGATTAAGTTTCATGATTTATAAAAGTGGTAAAAATGGGGCAAAATCTGGTGACTAGCTGTTGAAATTATACGTGTTGAACCAGATTGTAATTAATTGACGATCAAAATAATCTCGTAACCCTCCGGCCTGCCTGGCGGCCGTTGGGAGGAGGGTTACGTTATCGCAACTATAGTACGTGCAGACATGGTTTCCCTGGAGATGACCCCCGACCCTGACAAGTTGCGTCATGCTCTATTTTTAACCGTGGGTGATACCTGACCATTGTACCTGACCGTACCTGACCTAAGATTTTTAACAAGAGACGTCAAGGAATCTTTGGTCAGGGAACCAGACTAGTTTGTTGCGTGCTACAGAGTTTGTAAAGGTGGTGCCTTAAAGAGAAAGTTCTTTCTTTGGAAATCCCGAAAAGCAAAACTAGTGCTCTCTGCTCCAGCATCGATTATAGAAATTCGAAAATGTTAATTGAATTGAAGTGATTTGCATGAAGGTAGCTGGCTGATTCGCTTGAATTTTACGTGACTAACTAGTACAGCAGTAGTAGTACTGGGTCCTTCTTTCGTGTTGGTTTAGACTTTAGAGTGTTGATTATAAACTTAAAGTAAAATATGGAATGGAGCAAGCAAAATGATGAATGTACTTTGTAGTACAAAGTACATTCATAATTTCGACAACACTCACTCACTATTTATTTGGTGTCCACTTGTTGACCCAGCTAGCTGAGCTAGTACATGTAGCTGAGCTGAGTAACTGGTGCTCTGCACTCATTTTTAAAAATGATGACATTTTGCAAATAGTTAGAATGAGTGCAGGGCCCCTACTGCATGGGTGTTGACTCTTGGTACAACACAGCGCAGTACAGTACACTTCACAATCATTTGGATGGAACTGATTTTCACTTCTAAAGTGTTCAGTGTTTGTTGTTACAAGTAATTAAATTAACATGTTGCTTGAAAATAATCTTAAAATAATCTTAAAAAGGGTAGAATATTATGTACTCCTACTCTAGCATGTCTAGGCCCAGTAACTGCGGCGCTATACTCCTTTTTTCGAAGTTTTGACATTCTCGGTCGAACTAGCACGACAGAGAATGTCAAAATTTTGACAGAAGGAGTACAGCGCCCCAGTTAACTGGGTCTACTCCTACTCGTCATTCTTGACGCTCGTTCCACTATTGTCTCCACGATAGCGGAGATAGTCGAACTTATAACCACATCATAGTTCTACTAGATAGAACTATGGGTTTGTGGAGACAATAGAGAAACGAATTAGGAGTAAATATAATGATACTCTTTCGACAATGTGTGGTTTTCCTTTTACTTTGTGAACTATACTTTTTGCGTAAATCACAAATTTTGTTCTACAAAATAACGGATCGTGAGCTTGGGAAAAACCATACAATTTCGAAGAATGTTTGTTGTGTGAATCATACTCTAATCTTGTCAAGTTGTAAAAGTTGTCCATAGAATATTTTGATCCTAATCTATCTATCTATATGGTGAAGTACATTCCTCTTGTAGTAGAGTATAGTCGTACTGTGAAAGGTGCAAAGTGCGCGATCAGGAACACGGCATCCTCTATTTACAAGTGAAAAAAAAAGTGCAAGTAATAAACGCCACCCATCCGCATTATTCATTCAACATGCTTCAAAACTGTGTGGCTTCCATTTACTTTTTGAACTAACTTGGTCTGCCAAAAGCCATTGGGGCCCTTTGTTAAGTTACCCCTGGACCCACACTAATTTGCTGTCTTCACAAAACCTAGCACCGGCCCCTGGCATAGTTGCTTAGACTTGACCCTCCTCCTGACCGCGAAGAAGAGGAGGGTTACGTTATCGCCACTACCCTCCAGGCAAAAAAGTGTCCAGTGGGCTTGTCGTAATCAGTTGCAAAACTCAACAATCATTTATAAAACTCATATTTTCTATTACTCTGTGCCTTCATAACGTCCCTAAAGTAAGGCTGTTTTATTTACCAGGGGTGGATTTCACAAAGAGTTAGGACTAGTCTTATCTCGAGTTAGGACCAGTTACTCGTCCTAACTTAGGACTATCCATGCAATTTGTATATCTCCTAGGACTAGTGCTAAGTTAGGACTAGTCCTAACTCTTTGTGAAATCGACCCCTGGGCTCTTTTGTAAATATTTTGCCATGGGTTACACAGTGAAATTGTATGTTTGATAAAAAAGCCACAGTTGTTTTGCTTACAGGCTTTATGAAATTGGGTTCAGTTCAACTGAAATATTTTTCATTTCTCTTCATTAAACCCACACAGATAATGATCATTCCATGTTACCAGTGACCAGGATACCAGCCACTCTGGTTCTCTTGTTCACATTGGTCCATATTCATGCTCGACATACTACAATACTCCCAGGTGTTCCAGACTTGTCCGATACCAAGATGTCGTACAAATACATTGATAAGTTAAGTCTATCGAACGACCATAGACGAGAGATTCAGGAGATACTGCAGGGCTTTGACGCCCAGCATGAAAAGCTGCTAGCAGAGTACCAGGCAGAGAAATACAGACCGTTCACCATCGGTAAGAGATAGTCATATATTTTATTGTTTGCAAAAGATAGTTAAGACCTAAAATTGGGTTTCCAATTTCTTCAGAGTTCAGGGCAAAACTCTTGCTTTTTCTGTGTTCTTTCTGCCTAACCTCTCTCTCACACTTACTTTCACTTTGTTGCTTCTGTTACAAGGGGGGGCTACAAGGGTGTGTTTTTGCAGTCGTAACAATATCTGATTCGGTTGAGTTTGCCATTGTTTAATCAATGGCCAATGACAGAAGCAGATTGTTAACGATTGTCAAATCACAACTCAAGTTTGTGTGTGTTATGTTGTTATTCAGTCTGTGAGAGAAAGACTCTGCTAGGGTCGAAACGTCGGGCCATTATACCATATTGGTAAAAACTAAATGTTAAATGCCTGTCGTCTTTTACAGATGAGAGGATTTACGAGGCCCAAGTTCTACTGCTGACCAATCTGCCTGCTGTGGCCACGTTACTTGAAGATACGCTTAGCTTCCCAGAAATATCTACTGAACAGGTAAGTTTAAAGGCACTGGAGGTGTTTGGTAATTGTCGAAAACCAGTGTTCTCACTTGGTGTATCCCAACAAATGCATAAAGTAAACCTGCAAAAATTTTGGCTCAATTGGTCATCGAAGTTTCATGATAATAATGAAAGAAAGAACACCCTTTTTGAAAAAATGACATTCAGTGTGTACTTTCAGATGCATATGAAACCTTTTTATTTGGTTGAGAAATTACCTCTTTCTTAAACACAAAGATACTTGAGAGTAGAGGGAGCAGTTTCTCACAATGTTTTATCAATAGTTGCATTGGCTGTAAGTGCAGTTTTCCGCACTTAGTTGATCCCAGTTCTGTACCCCCCCCCCTTTAACATTTTGCTTTTATCTTCTCTTTTTGACAGAAAGTGAAGTGTTATCACTTGAAGTACCAAGTTTACATGTCCATTGGGCCACTTAGCAAAGGCCTGGAGGCTGCTCAACATATGAGTATAAAGCAGTAAAGTCTATACCATTGGGTGCTAGCAACCTGCCAACACCAAAGGAGGGTTCCCCAGGGATCCATGCTGGGCCCTCTGATTCATCATTGAGGGAGATGCACTTTCAAATCGTTGGACTTGGGGAATGCTCGCCGTTTCCTCGGCAACTTGCAGGATGCCAAGATGTATCTTGACGAGGTTGAGATGTTGGCCGTCGAGATGGGCGACGTGGACAAGATCACCACGGCAACCATCCATCACGGGGATTGGATTCTTGGGAGTGGACATCTGAAGGAGGCTATTGCCAAGGTTTTCCAGCCGCTGTTGAAACGGAATATGAGCGACAAGAATAGGGGGCTAATGTTACAGTCATTTGGAAATGCTTGTAGGTAAGTTTGTCGAAGCCAGCTCTAGTTGTATCCTGCTTCAACATCGGCTTCACTCATTACTCCATGAGTCCACCGGACTATAACTCAGCCATGGTCTACCACACAGTACACTTGGAGCTCTTGGACAGGATTGGAAATGTTGATAACTCAAAACTATGAACGACCCTCTTACATTATACCTGCTCTCATTCCCTAGGTGACAGGCAGCTTTAGTGGTTTCCTGCTTCAACATTGGCTTCACTCATTACTCCATGAGCCCACCAGACTGGGACATGGCCTTGGTCTACCCCGCCATACACCTGGAGCTGTCCAACAGTATCGGACATGTTGATAACTGTGAACGACCCTCTTACATTATACCTGCTCTCATTCCCTAGGTGACAGGCAGCTTTAGTGGTTTCCTGCTTCAACATTGGCTTCACTCATTACTCCATGAGCCCACCAGACTGGGACATGGCCTTGGTCTACCCCGCCATACACCTGGAGCTGTCCAACAGTATCGGACATGTTGATAACTGTGAACGACCCTCTTACATTATACCTGCTCTCATTCCCTAGGTGACCAGGCAGCTTTAGTGGTTTCCTGCTTCAACATCGGCTTCACTCATTACTCCATGAGCCCACCGGACTACAACTCAGTCTTTGTCTACCATGCAGTACAGCTAGAGCTTTCTGACACTGACAGGATCGGAAATGTTGATAACTGTGAACGACCCTCTTACATCATACTTGTTCTTCTTCCCTAGGTGACAGGCAGCTCTAGTTGTATCCTGCTTCAACATTGGCTTCACTCATTACTCCATGAGCCCACCGGACTACGACATGGCCTTGGTCTACCACGCCATACACCTGGAGCTGTCTGACAGGATCGGGTACTTGGCGATGAAGTCGCGTGCCTTAAACTGCCTCGGCAAGATATACACAGGTTTGAATTTTAAGTATTATAAGTTATCACACACACGCTCATGGAATATGGAAAAATTAGCCCTGGCGGCCTTACACTTTCGTAATACTACAGTGACATCCTGGATATCAGGGTACATTTCTGGGGCGGAAAATTTTCAAAGCTTCATAACTCAAATCTTACCTGCAAGAAAGCACTAATTTCAACAGATTCACACCATGGCAGCATATATTTTTCTGCGGTGGGTTTTGATCGTCATATATTCTTCAAAAATCCGTCATTTTCATGAAATAATGCAGCTCCCAACGTTAAGGAATTCCCATTTTTGTTCGTACTCTCACAGTCTGCCGTGTTTACGCAAGATGTGCAAATCTTGCGTTGCGTTTGTGTGTTAATGCTGTGCAGTCAAGAGTATGATGACCAAGAATTCATGCGTCTTGCATGCGAATGTATACGCAGACGCACGGCAACAGACAACACTGTGAGAAAACGGTAAAAATAGGATTTTTAACGTTGGGAGCTGCATTATTTCACGAAAATGACGGATTTGTGAGGAATATATGAGGACCAAAACCCACCGCAGAAAAATGTATGCTGCCATGGTGTGTGAATCTGTTGAAATTAGTGGCTTGTTGCAGGTAAGATTTGAGTTATGAAGCTTTGAAAATGTTCCGCCCCAGTAACAGGCCTCAATAGTTAGGACTCTGTATCTGTGTACAGAGGAAGAGTCCTATATAGGGCTAACGGAAAAATATAGTGCCTCTGCATCTCACATCCAACAAGACCTCGGCCTTGGACCTCTTTGGATATGGGATGTAGTTGTGCTATATTTTTCCTATTGTGCTATATAAAGGAAGCCACTATCAGATAGCACCCCCAGGGATAATTACTTTAAAGAAGTCAATAACTATTTGAAAATCAAAATCTGTTTTGATTTGCGTCTGTTCTTCTCTTCATCATCAGCTCTGAAGGACAATGAGGCGGCCATCTTGCTCCTTGTGGAATGCTTGGAAGTCCACAGTCAAACGGGAAACCATCGCGGACTGGGCATAGCCTACGGGAATATCGGTACGGTGTACCGAGCCATGGGTACGTTGTGTAATGTTTGTTATTGAGACATACATGAGCCAGTCAGCATTCTCCCTTAAGGCAGTGGACACTATTGGTTATTGTCAAAGATTAGCCTTCACAGTTGGTGTATCTCAACATATGCATAAAATAACGAACCTGTGAAAATTTGAGCTCAATCTGTCATCAAACTTGCGAGATATGAATGAAAGAAAAAAAACCCTTGTCACACGAAGGTGTGTGCGTTTAGATGGTTGATTTCGAGACCTCAAGTTCTAAATCTGAGGTCTCGAAATCAAATTCGTGGAAAATTACTTCTTTCTCGGAAACTATGGCACTTCAGAGGGTGCCGTTTCTCTGGAGAAGTGAAAAAGAAAAACGTGAAATCGGTGGATGAAAATTTGAGAATAAAAAATATTAAGAAAGCACTGGATTGGTGAAAAGAGGTAAAGTTAACAAGAAAAATGAGCAGAGTTTCTGTTGGGCGCGATAATAATAATAAAAATAATAACGAGGTCTTATAGAGCGCACAAATCCACAAAAGTGCTCAGGGCGCTATTACAGAGAAAATACTAACAAAAATAACAAAGAACAGATTAAATACAAACGAATGGATCTTTGAAACTTATAAAAAAAACACTAAAACACCCCAAAGAAAATAAAAAACAAACCTGATAAAAAAAACTAAAAAAACAAACTCAAATATGATTAGAGTGCCACTGCACTGACGTCCTGGGTATAAAGGTTCTTTACAATGCAAACACAAATTTGACTACAATTTTCTTTATTTTTTACCTGATTTGAGAAGTTGAAATTACGTTCATATATTCATTGTGTCCCTCACTATATTTTCAACGAGTTTACAGCTAAAAAATATATCCATGGAAGAAATTATTTCCGAAAATATGTCGAAGTTCTGCACTGGCGATGTTGATCATCGTATACCAATTGATAGTGTGAGCCCAAGTGCGCATGGCTTTAGAGTGCAGCGCGCTGTCTTGCCGCTATTCGCCGTCAACTGGGTAGGTGCCATCAAATCGCCTTCAACTCCTCCAATACACATTTAAAATCCAGGAGGCATAAAACTGGAAAGCACTACACCTCAAATAGAATTTTCAGGTGGAATTTCGGTTACAAAGTGAGTTTTTTTCTTAAAAAATATTAATGAGCAGCAAAGCCATCTGCCGCCATCTTGCTTTTTCACTTGGCTTCTTCTTGTCATATAGACGGACAACAGAGGGCGCTTTCCTGCGCGCGTACATTTTTTTCCTAGGACCGATGAGGCCACTTAGCATGCGCCAACTTAACGGCCTCATCTGTCCTGGGAAAAAGGTACGCTCCCAGCACATGGAGTCTTGGCACAAGACGTCTATGCTCGGTATACTATGTTCTGCGCTTTGTGTAAATTGCTCGCTGACTATTATCCATCTGCTTAGTGAGTGGTTGACGCAAGTTGATGGTGCAGCCAGTGATCAGTGCAAGAAAGTGTTTACACGGAAGTTAGTGGACGACGTGGGAATGGAAAACGTAAATTTCAATTTTCTTTTCACAAAATATTAACACCAAAGGAGACAACTCAACAATTTTAAATAACGCGGGCTTGGAGTTCCAACTACAAGGAACATGTGAGTAAAAGTTCAGACTCCCAACTTAGGTAGAAATATTTTTAACAGATTAAAAAAAAAAAATCGCAATGGTACGGGACCTATGGACTCCGTCGCGTTGCATGCATCGGAGGAGTCAAACCTGGGCTATATAAAGTACAATGCTCTCTTTTCTGAGTTGTTGGCCATTGGAATAACTTATCAAAATGATATTTGGTTGTGTTGACGGAGTGGACGACACCAAACGAGTTGTGTCAAGTAGCAGTAGGATTGCGAGTGTAAAGCCAGGTTCATACTTCCTGCAAATGCGAATGCAATTATGCGATAGAACAAATGGTGACGATTTCACATGGCTGTTTAGCACTTAGCAAACTGATGTGAACTATTCCTTGCGAATTTGGGGTGCAAAATTAACAACGTATTCACATTCGCTTTCGCAGGAAGAAGTATGAACCGGGCTTTACACTCGCAATCATCTCTTAACTATTCTCACCCATTCTATTCTCAGGTCCAGACAGACATTCAAAGGTTTACGACTCGCACGTCATCCTCTAACAATGACAATGCGGCTAGCATCAACCACATCGTTGTCTTTCTACAGAGACCTCTGAGTGAGGGAGACCCCTCTGTTCCCCATCCCCAACACTAAACTCGCAATCAGATCAATTGTGGTTTTACCCTTTACACCGATATGTTAGTACTCAGTACTTTCCCGAGTTCTGTGAAAAAAAAATCACAGGCATATTACTTGGGTGGGATTCGAACCATCGACCCTTGCAGTTATAGAGCAGTGTCTTCTTACCATCCTAAATAAAGGGTTCAAACTGCCTCTAGCTACCAGGCACTCTAGGTGGTCTAGTTTGTAAGACACTGCTACAGATTTGCAAAGGTCCTGGGTTCTACTCCCACCCAAGTAAATGGGTATGCCTGAGAACTCGTGAAAGTTACTCGTCGGTGTAATGGTAAAATCAAAAGTATATGAAATTCTTTATCCCAAATGCAAATTTAACATCTAGTTCTCGCAACCATCTCTTAACTAGTTTCACCCATTTTACTCTCTAGGTCCAGACGGACATGCAACAGATAGACGACACTCATGTCCTCTTCAACATTTTCAATGCGGCTACCATCAACCACATCGTTGTCTTCCTGACCGGAACCGGAGCGTTTCCAGAGGGAATGGGCGGGGCCATCTACTTTAGTTGGCTGTCACCGGAGGGCGAAATGGTCTGGATGTTTCTCGGTTTCATCACCAACGAAAAGCCAAGTGCCATTTTTAAAGTAGTTGGCTTGAAGAAAGGTATGGTTGACAAAAAATGTAGTCAATATGTTTCATTAGGCCGGTGTTTACATCCCGTTTTATTGGCATAACTGTCACATCTCCACCCGCAAAATATTATGATTACATGTCCATGTACGTGTAAATGGGCAATTCCACGGTCAGTCGCATAACACTTTTTAGTGTCATTTCTCGATCGTGGTGCTAGAAGTTCTGTGTGAGATATTCTTTCCTCTAAGTTTATAGACTGATTTGTACTTGACAACCAAGGCTTTGAATTGATAATATTAGAAATGTTGTGGGCTTTGTGCTCTGGATGTTATAACGTTGTAAAGACCGGTCAGTCGCATTACACAAAAAGGACATGGTAAAAAAAACACTTGTCACAATTCAAAAATCTCCTCTATCAAAATGATTGTGAAAGTGTTACTATATGTAATACACAACTCTTATACATGAGTATCCAACAGGATACTTATAAATGGTTAGCAACTTGAACTTTTAGGTATACATGGCAAAACCATGGTCAGTCGCGTTACGGTCAGTCGCATTACAGTTTTCCAGGCAATGTAGCCACGCCTACATGGTGCCCAATTTGAGTTCTGATTTGGCAAAATTGGGTTCATTCCTTGTCAACAACTAAAAATAAATTGGTTTCATATGTTAGCTATAACTTCTAAGTGGAAAGAAAGTTGTGACACAAACTTGATTTTTGTGTGTTATGTCCATGTTTGCTTGGAATTGCCCAAATACCTACAGGAACAATCCTTCTTGCCCAGAGCAAGACTATTGAGATATTCCCTAAAGCAAAGCAAGAAATCATCTTGGTTAGAAGCATTGGACACTATTGGTGATTACTCAAAATAATTGTTAACATAAAAACTGACTTGGTAATGAGCAATGGAGAGCTGTTGATAGTAAAAAACATTGTGAGAAACGACTCCCTCTGAATCTGAAGTAACGTAGTTTTTGAGAAAGTAGTAATTTCTCACTAAAATATTTGATTTGATTTCGAGACCTCAGCTGAGGTCTGGAAATCAAGCATCTGAACTGAAAGCACACAACTTCTTACGAACAGGGTTTTTTCTCTTCCAATATTCTCTCACAACTTCGAAGACCAATTGAGAAGACTGGTCTCTGAAAATATTACTAAAGGTGTCCAGTGTCAATGATCAATTTTTGGCATCCAGTGGTTCCACTTCCTCAACAACAATGAGGTCACCCAAAGAACGTGTCCGCCCCCCCATCAACCAACTAATTCAACACCGCCACTCTGCCTTCTTCGGTCATGTCGCTCGCCTAGCTGACAACATCCCAGCTAAAAAAGCTCTAAAGCATCGCCATCAGCTCCAGGTGAGGCCCAGCACCAGCTCCTGGCTGTAAGAGACCTAGACAGAGGCCGCCCTCGGTCATCCTAGGCCGAACAACTTGACCGGCTGAGCGAAATCGCCCACATGTGGCGTGAGGCTGTAGGACGTGGGCACATGACATCGGCGCGATGGACCCTTGCTGCCTCTGCGGGTTGATTGATTTATTGTCTTTTTATGATTTTGTTTGAATGTGTCAATAGCAAAGGAAGTTCTACAAACAACTCATTCATGCAGTCTATGCCTGTACAGCAGCCGATGAAGACGATGTCACAGATTGGAATCTCTGTGGAACCCCTTCACGTTATCCAGCATCAGATACCAGCAGAAACTACCCAGGTACGTTTTTATTTTGTTGTTGTGCACAGTCGACTGGGTATTGGTAATTGTTAAGACCAGTCTTCTCACTTGCTGTATCTCAACATTTGCCGAAAAAAAAAAACCTGTGAAAATTTGAGCTCATTCGGTCATCTAAGTTCCGAGATAATTATGAAAGAAAAAAACACCCTTGTACATGTGGTAACTTTATTCCGGTTAACAAGGTCCCAATTGCATAGAGCTGCTCAAGTAGAAAATACTGTTTAAAAAATTCTCACTGGCTGGTAACTTTATCTCGGTTAGCATAATTTTGATTTACTTCGCTTATTTTGTGCTTAAAGGCAGTGGACACTTTTGGTAATAGTTATTAGCATAAAACCTTACTTGGTAACAAGTAATGGAGAGCGGTTGATGGTAACAAACTTAGTGAGAAATGACTCCCTCTGAATTAAGGTGGTATTCGGGAAAGAAGTAATTTTCCACGAATTTGATTTCGAGACCTCAGATTAAGAATTTTGAGGTCTCGAAATAAAGCATCTGAAAGCACACAACTTCGTGTGACAAGGGTGTTTTTTTCTTTCATAATTATCTCGCAACTTAGATGACCGAATGAGCTCAAATTTTCACAGGGTTGTTATTTTATGCAAATGTTGAGATACAGCAAGTGGGAAGACTGGTCTTTGACAATTACCAATAGTGTCCAGTGTCTTCAAGCAGCTCTATGAAATTGGGCCCAGTATCTCAGGAGTTCAGGTTGCCCCTAGCCCTCTATAGGACTCTTCCTTTGTGCTGTTCACAGAAACAGAGTCCTAAATATTAGGGCTTTTTCTGGAGCTTTAGTAACATTTGAAAAATGAAAGGGCTGCATCGGATTTGTTGGGTGTCATGACCGAGTGATTAAGGGCATTGAATCTAAGTTCAGGTGGAAAAGTCAGCGGAGTGTGGGTTCGAATCCCAGTCATGACACTTGTGTCCTTGAGCAAGACACTTGACTATAGTTGCTTCTTTCCACTCAGGGGTATAAATGGGTACCTGCGAGGGTAGAGGTTGATATTGTGTATGAAAAAGCCACTGGTGTGCCAAGGCAGTTCAGGGCTGTATACTCCCCAGGGGGGCTGAGAAAGATTACAGGGATGTAATTTGCCCAATGACCAGGGCACTAATCTAAAGCGCATTGAGATGGTGATTGAAAAATGCGCTGAATAAGAACTTGTCTCTATTATTATTACGTCTTCAATTAATCGTGATGCAATTAAGCCTGGGCGACTATTGTGACTAGTGTCAAAGTCGCAACTATTGATTGCTTAGTCGAGTAGCGACTATCGTTTTTTAACTACTCGGTTAATCGTACCTCCACGACAACTACAATAGTTGTGGCTTCCTGCTTGGTGAACCAATGGTGTAGCTCACCACTATTTACGACGACATAATTTACTTACGAAACACAATCGGACATCACGATCAGAAACACAATGCGACTCGATGAGAGCTGTTGATAAAATAAAACATCGTGAGAAACGGCTCCCTCTGAAGTAACAAAGTTTTTGAGAAAGAAGTGATTTCTCACTGAAATATTTGCATCTGCGAAAGACTTCAGGCGTGAAGCCTTTCTCAGACTTCTAAAAAGAATTTTTTCTTCAACTATTTTCTGGAAGTTTGATAATCGATTAAGGCAAATTTCCACTGGTTTGTTACATTTTATGCATACATGTTGGGATACATGGGCATGGCAAGTGCTTGAAAACTGGTCTCTGACAATAGACCGATCCATTAGTCTCCGCCCACGGCGCACATGTGAGCAAGAACACGTGAGGCTCTCCTATGCCATTCTGCACAACTCGTCCGCCCACGCCAAGCATACGCGTGTCAGACTTTATTTGTCAGACTTTGTGTTGCGCAATGGGATGTGATTGGTCAATACGCAATGATGGGGCAGAGCTAAATGGATCGGCCTATTACCAAAGGGGTCCAGTGCATTTTACTTACTTTTTGTTTTCTCTCCATTTATTAAGACATCGACTTTGACCAGCTTCTCAGAGTTCGCCATGAAGATGTTGGAGAACTTCTACAACTACGCCTCGTCGTTCGGAATAAACCAGTCGCAGATGACACCCCAGCCAAACATCAGCTGGATCCTCATGACGGTCCTAGATAAATGGTTTCAGAACTTCAAGAAAAAAATGGCGCAGGATAAGAAATTTTGGAGGAAGTAACTGTACTTGTGTAATTTTTGTATTTTAACAATTTTAAGATTTGGGTACTTTTTGTAACACAAAACATAATGTCCACAGATTTACATTAAACTTACTCAGTTTGAAGATAATGTTGGTAGAAAGCTTCCCTTACAATATTACTTGCTGAGGTGCTGTAGTTTTTGAGAAATGAGTACTAAAACAAGTCACCAAAATCACTTTCGTCTCACTTTCAGTGATTGCAAGTAAAAACGTATTAACCAGTTACATGTATGGTATGTTATGGTTTTTACATGCTAATACGTTTTAACATGCTAATACTGAGACTAAAATAACTTGTGTGACATTGTTTTACTCATTTCTCGAAATCTGTGGACATTGTGTAAAAAGTACCCAGAGCCTTTAAAGGCACTGGGTAATATTGTCAAAGACCAGGGGTGGATTTCACAAAGAGTTGAAGACAGTGGACACTTTTGGTAATTGTCAAAGACCAGTTTTCTCACTTGCTGTATCTCATCATATGCATGAAATAACAAACCTGTGAAAATTTTAGCTCAATCGGTCATCTAAGTTACGAGATATTAATGAAAGAAAAAACACCCTTGTCACACAAAGTTGTGTGCTTTCTTATGCTTGATTTCGAGACCTCAAATTCTAAACTTGAGGTCTCAAAATCAAATTTGAGGAAAATTACTTCTTTCCCGAAAACTACATCAATTTAGAGGGAGCTGTTTCTCACGATGTTTTATGCTATCAACGTCTTCCTATAACTTATTTCCAAGTAAGGTTTTATTCTAAAAATTATTTTGAGTAATAGTGTCTACTGCCTTTAAGACTAGTCTTTTGAGTTACTCGTCCTAACTTAGGACTAGCCTCAGGATTTTAATATCTCCTAGGACTAGTCCTAAGTTAGGACTAGTCCCAACTCTTTGTGAAGGTGACCCCTCTATTCTCAATAGTGTCCAGTGCCTTTAACATTTACTAAACAATTTTTTAATAACTGTATATAAATCATTTTGCACGATGTCTTTACTTTGAAATTGATGCAATTATTATGGTGATTTCAATTGGGCATGGCGTTCTTTCTATTTTAGTCTAATTACCATATTTTGTTCACCCTTGAAAAATCTGAAAAATTGTGATTAAACAGCCTTGAATGTCTATTAAAGACTATGCCATGTGTACTTATCTTCTGTGCTGATCCTCTAATCGATGCTCGAATCGGAGTGTGCTCCTGTGTGTTGTGTAATGCACAGTAAAGAACTAAGTGCGCTTATCAGAAGAGTAGGGGTACGCCTCGGTGTTCCTGGTTTAAGCGGAAGCATATTGCACCACAGCACCTTGTAAAACCATTTACATGGTGCTATAAGATAACAATACCATACTTCAAAAACCTGGCCCCACATACCTTGCAGGGAAAGTACTGAGCGCTTTGTTTCGACCCTTAAGGGTGTGATACAAAGCGGTAATAGTTAATAAGCAGGACAGTTCTTTTCAGAATCTCCCGAATACCCGAACATCTACTCTGCGGTAAGAGAATAAAGCAAGACAGTTCTCTAAGAACAAACTCTACCTGGCAAGTAGATACACACATGGTCTTACCGCAAACCAAATATATAAACATATAAGACGTTTAAAAAGAACTTCGACATATAGCCATACCTAAGTTATTTGTACACAATCCTCAATATCGTCACTGCTTAGCAAGGTTTGGGTGCTAAGCACATAAATTAAAAGTTGAGGTTGGGAGATATACAGGTGTAGAATTTAAGGATCGTATGTATTCACTGCTTGGAGGATGTTGAAATAGTCCAAATTCATTTCATTTGTTTTGCCAAATGTTTACTGTATTCGGAACGATATTGTATGATACCATGGGTCAAAGTTACACAGGTTTTAGTATCTAATCTGACAAGAAAAAAATAATTTTCCTTGTGAGTTTTCAAAAGAAAATTATTAATTGTGTTTCGAAATCCAAACATAATTTAAAATTTGTTCTTGCTGACCTCTCGAGAGCTCTTCTTCTGTGTTGTATAATAAGTTTAAGTTCTGTTATTGTTGTAACCCTTCCCGTAGGGAATGAGGTTTGTTCCGTTTAAGGAACAAAATTTGATACAATACAATACAATTATTATTATTATTAATGCATCCAATATTTGCAAAATATTGCGTGTAGTTATTTAAATGCCTCGTAGTTTTAATAGCAATTGTACGAAATTAAATTGCAATGGAATAAGGTTGAATCTGTGTTTCATGTTTTCTCTTTCATTATTGTTGTGCAAAGCCTTTAACCTAAAATCAAACTTCAAAACTGTGCACCCTCAATATTGGAAAACATCACAAGGGGTTAGTAAGTCCAGGATTTGTATCCATAAATACGGGCCCGAAATTAAACAAAATCACATTAAAAACAAAACAAAAGAGGTGATTCCAGCATTTTCATCAAAAAAGACCTAAGTGTAAAATTTAAGGAACAAACATTTTTCATCATCAGAAGTCAAGCATTTTAGTCGTTTTTTAAAATGATTTCAGTGATGAAAATGCTGGACTTACCGCTTGCCTTTCTTCAATTTTAGGCAATTTTTTGATGAGAATGCAGCTGGACGTCTTTTTTTTCAGTTTATAAAAAGAAAGATAATTTGAATACACATAATTGTCCAGAAGAAAAAACTTCCGAGGTCAAATAAATAAAACAAAAAGTACGTCTTTAATGGTGTGGTTAATTGGTTGGGTTCATTTAATTAATTGTACTAAATCTCATAGCATGATAGGAGGTGGCGCCGTAGCTACACTAACTACATATGGGACCGCCCGCGTTCGTTCATTACAAGCGTGTACAGTTTTTGCTGTGCATAATCGGAACGTTGGTTGTGTGTGACCGCGCAACACCAATGGTCTTGGAACCAAGACTTGATGTGTGAGAGAGCAGGGGGGCTTATTTTCTGTCCGAAATGGGGTCAAAGTTTTCCATATGATGATTCAAGCCTTCGATTCTCGCATTTCGAATCATTCCGCGAGATCTTGCGGGAGCCAGTTTGCCCCTTTGATCTTGGACAGGCACCGGTGATTGGAACCAGCTAAAGCAACCGACAGGTACCCGATTTCCACGCTACGCGAAATAAACATCAACAGAGTAGTAGAGGTCTGGGTACTCGACGGCTTGATGCCGTGACGCGATATTCAAAATGGCCACCAGCCATGCTTGTGAAGTTGTCAACACCGTGGATATACTTACGATGATTTGATGTGATTTAATGTCTCTTTGGGTAAGCTTTATCATGCAGCTTATTTAAGTTAATAATGTAGAATAGGATGAAGGCCTCGTGGAAGGCGTGTAACCACCTAGTTTGTTATAAAACGGGCAATTCTTGTCGCAATTTTATTCCACCTTCATGCTCAACATAAACAACGGCAATCCGGAAGTAGCTGTAACGTTAGAGCATAGGTCATTGCATTGTCATTGCCAATTTGCCGTCAATTAGATACCGGATGAAGAATTCCTCCGTGATCTGATGAAACAATCGACTTTTCTGTGTATAGTTCTTATAGATTATCTACTTCAATTCGTGTCGGCCACTCCTACGTGTTTCTATGTCAGTTTTTGTTTACATGTTATGTAACACTGAGCTGTCGTAAACTGTTTACCAACCAAAATGACCGGTGCTCTGACATTCGGAGTCGTAGGCCTACCATCCAAAAGAATTGATACATCATGTTTAAGCCTTTGCAGATTGCCTTTCTCTTTCTTAGTTGTAAATCTAAAACTGGTTTGCCACATATACTGCCAAATGATAATGTAAATTTTTAAAGTCTGAACATGGTCTGAATAAAACTGCCGGGTTTTTTATTTTTATTTTTTTAATCGTCTGAAATTTCATCCATGTGTGTAATGAAGGGCGAGGTGCACAGAAAAACCTTGGTCTGAGTCGTAGGCAACTTTTTGAGATATTGTCTAGTTTTCGATGCCCCCAAATCAAGATTAAAATTAATATTAATTTGAGGCCCTTCCAATTGTTCCAGCAATCTGTAATCCGTAGAGCGTCTTTTGCACAACAAGAACTTTCTTTGGTTAAATTTTGAGGCAAATCTGAGATAAATTTTTTTTGAGGGTAAAAAAAAACGTCAAGTTATACCCCATGCCGTTTTTTTTCAAAAATCGAAAAAATTTGTGTTTTTCAAAATCGCCTGAAAACTTGGGTTTAGTCGTCTACCTTAGTAACTTTTTGATGTAATTGTTTTTATTGCCTGGTTTTCGATATAACAATGTCTCAAATAATTATTGTACCATCACGGCGAGTACCCACCAAGAGCACTGGTGGAAACTCAAAGAAGTTATATTCCCGCCGTCATGTTGATCCCAGCTAGCCTACTAAAGACTCAGCCACCCAACCCCAATGTACCCCGCTACCCTTTCCACAGCGACCGACAATCCCCAATTCCCATCGAAATGCCAGACCAACTTCCCCTGTGAACTAATTTTCTATACCTACATCGTGTGCCTTCGACTCAAATAATTATTTTGTAAGTCCCCTATTATGCCTATGTTTCCTTGTAAACCAATGCGCCATACTTACAGCGTGTGCCTTCCATCCACTCACCAATTTTTTAACTCACAACCAAAGAGTCCCCTGTCTACCCGTCAATAAAGCGTATGCCTTCCACTCTCAAATTATTTACCAAGTCCAAAGCAAGGATTTCCCTATGCCATTGTACCATGCGTACCATTTTCCCATTAATTAAACTAATTGTCTATCTTTATGCCTACAGCGTGTGCCTTCAACTCGTCGAATACTTTTTAAGTCCGAACACAAGAGTCCCCTATCTACTACCAATACCCGTCAGTAAAGCGTATTATGCCTTCCATTCGCAAATTATTTACCAAGTCCAAAGCAAGGATTTCCCTATGCCATAGTACCATGCGTACCCCTTTTCCCATTAAACTATACAGTATGTAGATTTTAACTCAAATGTTTTAAGTCCGAACCAATGAGTTTCCCATGCCTATGTAACCAGCCCACAACTTGTGCATTTCACTCGAAATTACTAAGTATAAAGCACTGATTTTACTATGCCATAGCATCATGTGGAAAGTGTTCCCCTCGCAAATTATATACCAAGTATAAAGTATAATAATAAAGCATTGATATTCCCATACCATAGTATCCTATGATGAGTATTCAATTATATACTAAGTATAAAGCACTGAAATCCCATGCCATAGCTTTCTGTGTAAAGTATGAACCGAAGGTTTATCAGGTCTAAAATGCGAATTATCCTGGGGGGACCCAAGTGGGTGTCGTGGGTAGGTGTCGGCCTCCCAAGCAAAGGGTCCCCGGTTCGAACCCCGGGCGCGGTTGCCGTCCGAGAAGTCTCGACCCACCAGACAGTGGCACTCACCGCTAGCACTCGCTGAGGAAAGAAACTTTAAACTTAAAACTTAAAACGAACCTATGCTCTTTTTAATATAAGTTTAAAATAAATTATATAAAAAAACATTTTTAAAACGTCTCCGACTTTTCTAAAGCTGGATTCGATCCCGGGACCCTCCGGTCCAGAGACCAGAGCCCTTCCACTGGGCCACTGCTCCTTCTTACTAGTATGCGTTCGAGTTTAATTTTAAACCTTCGTATGACAAACTTTTAATTAAAACGTAGTAAAAGAACACCCGGGAATCGAACTCCGTACCATTGGGTGTAGAGTCGGGAGCCCTTCCATTGGGCCACTGCTCATTCTTACTAATACGCATTCGAGTTTTATTTTAAACCTTCGTATGACAAACTTTTAATTAAAACGTAGTAAAAGAACACCCGGGAATCGAACTCCGCATCATTGGGTGTAGAGTCCGGAGCCCTTCCATTGAGCCACGTCTCCTCTTACTTTTATGGCGTTCGAGTTTAATTTTAATCCTTCGTATGAACAACTTTAAATCAAAACGTAGTAAAAGAACACCCGGGAATCGAACTCCGTACCATTGGGTGTAGAGTCGGGAGCCCTTCCATTGGGCCACTACTACTCTTACTTGATTTGCGTTCGAGTTTAATGTTATACCTTAGAATGAACAACTTTAAATCAAAACGTAGTAAAAGAACACACGGGAATCGAACCCCGTACCATTGGGTGTAGAGTCGGAAGCCCTTCCATTGGGCCACTACTACTCTTACTTCATTTGCGTTCGAGTTTAACGTTATACCTTAGAATGAACAACTTTAAATCAAAACGTATTATAGCTTATGCCTTCCACTCGCAAATTATTTACAAGTGTAAAGCAAGGATTTCCCTATGCCATAGGGAACCGCGCAAACCAATGTTCTCAAGCATACTAAAAGAACACAGATCGGGAATCGAACCCCGCACCATTGGGTGTAGAGCCCGGAGCCCTTCCATTGGGCCACTACTACTCTTTCTTCATTTGCGTTCGAGTTTAATGTTATACCCTAGAATGAACAACTTTAAATCAAAACGTAGTAAAAGAACACACGGGAATCGAACCCCGTACCATTGGGTGTAGAGTCGGAAGCCCTTCCAATGGGCCACTACTACTCTTACTTCATTTGCGTTCGAGTTGAATGTTATACCTTAGAATGAACAACTTTAAATCAAAACGTATTATAGCTTATGCCTTTCACTCGCAAATTATTTACAAGTGTAAAGCAAGGATTTCCCTATACCATAGGGAACCGCGCAAACCAATGTTCTCAAGCGTAGAAAAAGAACACAGACCGGGGTTCGAACTCTGTACCATTGGGTGTAGAGCCCGGAGCCCTTCCATTGGGCCACTACTACTCTTACTTCATTTGCGTTCGAGTTTAATTTTATACCCTAGAGTGAACAACTTTATATCAAAACATATTGTAACTTATGCCTTCCACTCGCATTAATTATTGATTAGGGGTTAAGCAAGGATTTCCCTATGCCGTAGGGTACCGCGTAAACTAATGTTCTTCAACCCAGAAAAAGAACACACACCAGGGTTCGAACCCAGCACCTTTGGCTTCAGAGTCCAGAGCCCTACCACTGTGCCACTGTCCTTCTTCATAACAAACGGTTCGAGTTTAAATATAAACCTTAGAATGAATTCAACTTTAAATCAAAACGTAATAGCGGGTGCCTTCCACTCGCATGTTATTTATTAGGTATAAAGCAAGGATTTCCCTATGCCATAGGGTTCCGATTAAACCAATGTTCTTACGCGTAGAAAAAGACACACGCCGTGGCTCGAACTCAGTACCTTTGCGCTCAGAATCCGGAGCTCTACCACTGGGCCACCGCTCTTCTTATGAACAATGGGTTCGAGTTTAATTATAAACCTTAGAGTGGACAACTTTAAATCAAAACGTATATAGCTAGTGCCTTCCACTCGCGTGTTTTACAAGGATTTCCCGATGCCATAGTACCCCAGGTAATGTAAAGATTGGGACTGGGTACAACAGAGTTGATGCATGCACAAATTCGACGGTGTTTGAGATAAATAAAATGCACGGGACTAAAACGGGTCTATCTAACTGAGAAAATATCAGCGATTGAAAAAGTCTCTAGAAGCCGGGCAAATCGGGCGAATGGGGGGGGGGGGCATATTCAAACAGGGGGCGTAACAATGTGACCAACAAAGCCATTTATTATTATATGTAATAAATATTTGATAATCTAAGGAAATTGAACTCTAAATAAGACACGGGACGGAGTATTCTTTATGTTTTAATTCAATATTTGTTTAATGTTTGAGTTTCTACATTTCACATTATGACTGCTCTTTAAATCAATATAATAGAATTCAGACAATAATTGACATACACATTCAAATTTATTTTAAGCAGCAATTTTTTATTTTATTTTATTTATTTAAATAATTAAAATCATTAAAATTAAAATTTAAACGTCAAGTGTTCGTGCATCGTAAAAGAATTTTGTTTTTCTCCAAAGGCGATCAGAGAATACTGACCGAAACGTCAATTGAAACCAACGGTTACTTTCAGAACCACCCCATATTTAGAGATGATAGTCATTGCATGGTGTTACCGCAAACCTGTCCATATCGTAGTTTTAAAGCGAGGGTACAACATCAAAGCATTGCCATATGTAGATAGGCTGTACAATTGCATGCAGTGAATAATTAGATTGGAACAATTTTACGACCTCACCACCAATTTCTGGCCGTTTTGTTTTAATCTCCGAATAATCAACGGGAAAACAGCAACCTACAGGCCTACTAACTATAACCGAGAATTATATTGAGCAATAACACACCATACCCACTGTGTTGTGCACAGTAGACCTACGCGTACATGTACATACACAAGCATACCAGCTAACGTAGTGTAGACCTATAGCTAATAGAAACAAACAAATCACAAACATTGCTTTTACCATGGGTTTGAACGAATTTATATTGAATCAGAATAAACGAGTACACATTAGTCTTGCCTGAACAGATCCCTGAAGATTAAAACTACATCAAAAATGCTCTAAATATCGTCCACGGAGACAGCCAGAGTCAACTGCATGGTTGGAGATCATTTTGAATACATGTGTGTACGCGGTAAATTACTGGGTACGAAGCATGGGTTATAAGACCAACTATAGGGTACCCGACTATTCGTGTTCTTGTCGCAATGTCGCTTACTTCTTGATATAGCAGTGCCTCCAAAAAGAGAGGTTAAAATGAATTTGAGACCCATCCCATTGTTCCAGCAACCTGTAACTTGGAGACTGTCTTTTACACATGACGAACTTCCTTTGGTTAAATTTTGAGGCAATTCGGAGAGAAAATGTTTCCGAGGCTGAAAAAACGTCAAGCTTACCCCCTTGTCGTTTTTTCAAAAATCGGCCGAAATTTTTGTCTTCCAAATTGCCTGAAATTTCATACCTAGAGGTGTATTAGAGGGCGAGGAGCAGGAAAATCGTGGTTTTAGTCGGCTACGATGGCTACTTTTTGAGATAATGCCTCATTTCAGATAGTACGACGGTTTAAAATCCAGATTAAAATGAATATTTGAGACCCATTCTATTGTTCAAGCAACCTGTAACTTGGAGACTGTCTTTTACACATGACGAACTTCCTTTGGTTAAATTTTGATGCAATTCGGAGAGAAAATGTTTCCGAGGCTGAAAAAACGTCAAGCTTACTACCCCCCCTTGTCGTTTTTTCAAAAATCGGCCGAAATTTATGTCTTCTAAATCGCCTGAAATTTCATACCTAGGTGTATTAGAGGGCGAGGAGCAGGAAAATCTTGGTTTTAGTCGTCTACGATGGCTACTTTTTGAGATAATGCCTCATTTTGGATAGTACGACGGTTTAAAATCCAGATTAAAATGAATATTTGAGACCCATTCTATTGTTCAAGCAACCTGTAACTTGGAGACTGTCTTTTACACATGACGAACTTCCTTTGGTTAAATTTTGAGGCAATTCGGAGAGAAAATGTTTCCGAGGCTGAAAAAACGTCAAGCTTACCCCCTTGTCGTTTTTTCAAAAATCGGCCGAAACTTTTGTCTTCCAAATTGCCTGAAATTTCATACCTAGGTGTATTAGAGGGCGAGGAGCAGGAAAATCTTGGTTTTAGTCGTCTACGATGGCTACTTTTTGAGATAATGCCTCATTTCGGATAGTACGACGGTTTAAAATCCAGATTAAAATGAGTATTTGAGACCCATCCTATTGTTCAAGCAACCTGTAACTTGGAGACTGTCTTTTACACATGACGAACTTCCTCTGGTTAAATTTTGAGGCAATTCGGAGAGAAAATGTTTCACCCCCTTGTCGTTTTTTCAAAAATCGGCCGAAACTTTTGTCTTCCAAATCGCCTGAAATTTCATACCTAGGTGTATTAGAGGGCGAGGAGCAGGAAAATCTTGGTTTTAGTCGTCTACGATGGCTACTTTTTGAGATAATGCCTCATTTCGGATAGTACGACGGTTTAAAATCCAGATTAAAATGAATATTTGAGACCCATCCTATTGTTCAAGCAACCTGTAACTTGGAGACTGTCTTTTACACATGACGAACTTCCTTTGGTTAAATTTTGAGGCAATTCGGAGAGAAAATGTTTCCGAGGCTGAAAAACCCCCTTGTCGTTTTTTTCAAAAATCGGCCGAAACTTTTGTCTTCCAAATTGCCTGAAATTTCATACCTAGGTGTATTAGAGGGCGAGGAGCAGGAAAATCTTGGTTTTAGTCGTCTACGATGGCTACTTTTTGAGATAATGCCTCATTTCGGATAGTACGACGGTTTAAAATCAAGGTTAAAATGAATATTTGAGACCCATCCTATTGTTCAAGCAACCTGTAACTTGGAGACTGTCTTTTACTCTACCACCTGGCCAAATAATCCAACCTAGTTTGGGTATGACCTACCCCAAATTCATTCCCGCGACAAGCAGTAAAATCAAGTCTATATAATGTACGGGTACAGGATTCGAACCGGGTGTACAAGCTCTCGGTAGAACACGCATTGGAACTATCCAGTGCCCCTAGGTGTTGGTGTGTCTGGGGGGGGGGTATTTTTATACTACTTAAAATAATTCACTGCGTCCACTCAAGCAAAATAGAAAAGAAACATACACCCAATAGAGTTGAACCAGTGTCTCGTGGCTCGCAGTCCGCGTATTTTTTTTCCTAGGACGAACGTGGGCAATTAACATAAAATGGGCGTGTTTTTGCCAGAAAAACACTCTCGCGCATGCACGAACTTTAGTGATGACCGCAATGGACCTTGTGATGGGCCACTGGTGGTGGTATATTATGTGGAATGAAAATAGTTGTAGGTTGTGATGAACCAGTGTACCTCCTATTTCTTTCTCCATGGTCTAACCATGGAGATCATGGTTTATTTTTAAACTGGGCACATTTGGTAATTATTGTCGAAGACCAGTATTTCCACTTGATTTGGTAATTATTGTCGAAGACCAGTATTTTCACTTGATGTATCCCAACATGCAGAAGATCACAAACCTGTGAAAAAAACCCATTATTTTTGTTGCATAATTTTGTGTGCTCCAGATGCATAAGTGCTGTTTGTAATGCAGTGTACTATATTTCATCAAAAAACATTAGGGACCACAACCTCAACCTCTCCCTCCCCTTCCCAACCATATCCAAACGTATTTTATCGGGCAATCAAGACTTGCCAATGAAAGTAAGCGCGACGCATTTTTATGGACAAAAGGTAGAGTTATACAAAATACGCAGTTTTACATGGTACATGGTACTTAATATATACATGTACAATGTACATATAACATGTGTACATGTATGCGTGTATGTGTACATGTTTAATATGCGTGAGTGAATTTCCACAACTAACGAAGTACGCATGTGCATGGGAAAATGTATAGTTAACTACGCCCATTTATGTAAATCGCCCACGTTCGTCCTAGGAAAAAGAAAAAATACGCCCCCGGCGTCAGAGAAAGCATACACATACACGCCACAGAGGCCCTTTCGAAACCACGGCTTCAGGCTCTGTCCTCTCGTCTGAAGCCCTGAGCGCGTATAATGCAATCACATAGTCAAAACAACCGCTGGGCCAAGCTAGTCTCAGCCGATTCTGGAGTCAAAACCGTGGTTTCGAAAAAGGCCATACGAAAAAAAAGTACAGCAAACCATTTCACGTGATAGGGGCGTGGCTAATGATCGTGTCGGTGACCGATATTGATGACGTATGTTTATCACTTCATGAATCTTCAAGGCCCAATTACAGAGTCGAGAGGGCGTCTATATTGGGGAAAGCAAGAACAAGACAATGTGTTTATACGATCAAAGATTTAATCAGTTCAAACCAAAAAGGGGTTTCCCGAATGAATGAGTGCATTGTTTAAACAACATAACGTCTGCTCAGAACTAAAATATCATAAATATCAATTTCATATTCGTTATGCATTTAACTTTTGAGTAACAAAATTATCAAATGAATACTTTAGAAAATGAATGTTTCCTTTTGACCAACAAATGCTTTAAAGACCATTCTCGATCAGTACACTCCTTTACCAGGAGCTCCAAATTATGCAATAGCAATTTTATGAATCCCATACATATTACAGTAATGACCTAATAGTTCTCAGCAGATTACAAAATGCTTTTTTGGGGTGAAATATCATTGTTAGTAACAAAAACACATCTTGCAAAGTCCTTGAAAACTGATGACAATGAGCAGAGTGTGAGCAAATATTTCATAAAAGAAAACAATCCCCTAAAGCAATGTCTTGTTGGCTAGATGCCAAAATCTTGATAAAGGAAGAGACTTCCAAAACTGCTGTTTTGTAGCAGAGGCTTAAAGGAACACGTTGCCTTGGATCGGACGAGTTGGTCAAAACAAAAGCGTTTGTAACCGTTTTTTATAAAATGCATATGGTTGGAAAGATGTTTTAAAAGTAGAATACAATGATCCACACAAGTTTGCCTCGAAATTGCGTGGTTTTCCTTCTACTGTGCGAACTAACATGGTCGGCCATTTATGGGAGTCAAAATTTTGACCCCCATAAATGGCCGACGTGTTAGTCGACGAGGTAAAAGGAAAACCACGCAATTTCGAGGCATGTTTGTGTGGATCATTGTATTCTACTTTTACAACATCTTTCTACCCATATGCATTTTATAAAAAACGGTTACAAACGCTTTTCAAAGACCAACTCGACCGATCCAAGGCAACGTGTTCCTTTAAAGACACTACATTAAAGACATTATTGGTAATTGTCAAAGACCAGTCTTCTCAATGTATCTCAACATTATATAACAACAGCATAAAATAACAAACTTGTGAAAATTTGAGCTTAGTTGGTCGTTGAAGTTGCGAGATAACTATGAAAGAAAAAAACACCTGTGTCACAGGAAGTTGTGTGCTTTCAGATGCTTGATTTCGAGACCTCAAAATCTAATTCCGAGGTCTCGAAATTCTTGGAAAAATTACTTTTCTCGAAAACTACGTCTAATCAGAGGGAGCTGTTTCTCACAATGTTAAGTTATACTATCAACCTCTCCCCATTACTTGTTACTAAGTGAGATTTTGTGCTAATAATATTTTTGAGTAATTACCAATAGTGTCCACTGCCTTTCAAGAAACAAAAACAATGAATTGAGGAGTTTAGGTTTGAGAGTAAAGCATACAATAAGTCATCTGAACAGTGTCTTACCTTACTTCTTGAAATTTGTAGATAAAAAATTTTACATTTCAAATTGAATAATATGTAAAGGTAACTGGAACATAAGCTTTTATGGCATAGAATTAGTGGATGGAATATTACTACATCAAAATGGACGGATTTTAAGCAATTAATTTTACCTTTATCACACGCAAAGTTATAACATGTCATTTATACAGATCGGTAAATATCTCAGCTAAAAAAGATCAATTATTAAATCACACAAAATGAAAAAAATATCAACCATTTACACCAACAAGTCAATTCACAATAATTTCACAAACTTCAATCTAACTCAATATTTTCAAACAAAACCATGACAAAAAGTGTTATAAAATCTTGTATTATTTACAAACCCTTGGAAATGTCACATTTTACATAAAATATACATACATTTAAACGCTGGTGAATATATTAAACAAGTAGAAAACGCACACCCAAATATCTTTCCCATGTTCTTTTGCGAAAGGTTCCTTAAATCTTTCAATAAACAGTGAACTTAAAAGAAAACAAATTTGCAAATTTTCAATGAACCAAATCACTTCAAAGAAAATTGCAGTTTAGGCATAATATCGGTGGATGGAATAAAAGTACCCAAAAATGGACGGAAGTTTAAACAATTCATTTCATCTTACCAAAAGCAATGTTATAAAAAAATTCATTTATACAGAAATTCACTACACAAGAAAGTCACTTTGGAATGTTATTGCAGAAAATATTTACAGTTTCATGGGGGTGTAACAAACACCCTCTTCTGAGCCCAGACACTGGACTCTAGTTTCGAAGGCAAATCTACAAAGGTCAATAGGTCAATACCTCTCAACGTCGTCACCTTTGACCCTTGCATATACATGGGACATCTATAACAACCCTGTGGTTTATCTTGACTACGGATCAAGTCCACGACTGGTTTGAACCAGGTTAAGGGCAGAGGTGACGGGTCATCAGTGATCATTTTGGAGGGGTCAGGTATATGAGGAAGGGATAGGAGCTGACGTGTAGAATCCCACGCTGCGTTATGAAGAAGTAGACCGTTAATGTAAACACCAATATCTGGGGGCGCTGTAGGTGGGCCTGGCAGATCCATAACCTAATACAAGTAAAAAGTAAGGAAATAATAAAAGTACACAGCAAAGTATACAATAGAAGTACAAAAGTCAACAGTAAAAGACCACAATCAAAGCATCAAAACTAATACTACACGTTTCGCACAATTAGTGTGCAGAGAATCTTTCAGCATTAAGCCCTTCTTAAAATCAACCTAAAATGTTACAATTATTTTAAACATACATCTAGAGAAGCAAATATTTTGAAAGGAGTAATTGCTAACTTACATGTGTCTCCATTTGTAGTCGATGTACTTCAATATATTCCTTCCGTGCGTGCTCCTGTAACACACTCCTCAAAAACATCTTAGGATTTGAGAACACCGCTAGATCGAACCCAACGACCCTGTCCCCTTCTCTGACGTACCTCTCCAACAAATCACCTCTTGCTTTCAATCTCTCGATCCACGCCAACACCCCGGTGCATTCTGGGTGTCCAGAAGGCAACCATGACTGGGGTAAGATATCTTGACTAATAGCCAATAAGGCGTCTTCTACTAGAGGTGGTAGGGAGATGCTGCCTTGGGCCGACTGCAGGAGTAAGCCAACATCTGATTGGACAGATTGGATTGTCTGATTTAAAATGGATATCTCAGAGCTAAGGAATGTTTCTAAGTAGCTGAGGCTTTCGGATGAGGGTTGCTCAAAAGGTTGGATGGCTTCAAGCCTGTGCTGGACGGAGTACAGAAGAGAGACCGTCCATTGCATCGGAGATACAGCGTTTACTGTGTAGCCCTTCTCTAGCTTCTGAAGGGCAGTCGATAAATATCTGCAGAGAGTTTTGAAAGAAGGAGGTTAAAGGAAAATGAATACAGCAGGAATTGGAACTATGAATTGTAAAACCAAAAAGTAGGGAAGTCTGAGTAAAACATGACAGACATTAAACTTTGTAATAATGACAAAAAAAGTAAAGCAGGCCTGAAATTCCATCTTTGAGAGGGCAAGGCCATTTAATGAAAGTGGACATTATTGGTAATTACTCAAAATAATTATTAGCATAATACCTGACTTGGTAATAAGTAATGGGGAGAGGTTGATATTCAAAAATATTGTGAGAACGGCTCCCCTGAAGTGAGGTAGTTTTCGATGAGCTTTTGCTGTGGTGCCCTTTGCAAAGTTCCAGTACCAAAAGAAATGTTCCTCATTAAGGTAAAGTTGCTGTGCCCTTTCAAGAGCGAAGTTCAAAGCCTGATTCAGTATGCTCCGATTGTTGTTTCATAGCCCCTCATCGAACCCCCACCCCAACCCTCCCCCCCAAAAAAAATACCCAAAACGCAAACCAACCTTCCCTCTCTTGTCTCCATTAGTCTAGGGGTCCCACTCATCAATCCCAGCTGGGTAGGTTGTACTTCATCTTTCATTGTATCAAACACACGTTGTAGTCTCCTAGTGTACCCGCTACTAACTCTACTGCGTCTCCCCTGGCTCTGACTAACTGGTTGTAGAGAGGCTAGCAGCGAAGACACACCCATGGAGGAGGGCATTTGCTACATGACGAAAAAAATTTATTCTGTTAGAATTGTAGTTAAAACGATTTCATGGAACTGTAAAACAAAGTAAAGGCCGAGTTATAGTCGGTCGCGCGATGGTCGGGCGTCGGAAATCTTGACGCGCGATCACAAAAAGACACGGTGTTTAGGCCTCAGTCTTAGGATTGCGCGCAAGACCGACTATTAACCGGCCTTTAGAGACACTGGGTAAAACAACTTCCATGCATGAATAATGTCCCTTTGCGCTTGACTTCAGCCCTCTTAACATTGTATCACATATTCCCGTGGAATGCAGCCGTGGGGAGGCCCAGTGCCTTTTTTTACTCCCCGTTTCCTCGGCGCACTTTTACAATGTGTCCCTATTTCACGATGCTCCGGTTGCACGTTTGAAGAATACCCCATAATTATAATAATAACCCGTTTTTATATAGCGCTTTTCACTCCCGGAGGGCGGCCCAAAGCGCTTCGCATTATTACCCCTGGTCACTGGGCCTTAAATCACCCCTGAAACCATCTCAACTCCCTGGTGGGGAGTATGCAGCCTGTGCAACATTAATACGCGCTACCCGGCTAGATCAATCCCAAGAACCATCTCTGCCCTCACAGGTCCCCACATGCTTTTACTGCATACCTCTACTCCAGAGCAGGGGTTGGCTATTCCCCGGGGGTAAGTACATTTGCCGGGGCAGGCAGAGGCCAGACTTAGGGTAAAGCGATCATAGCATGAATAGGCTAGCCGTTATTCCCTGGTGGCAACCACAAAAAATATAGTGTGAAATTGTTTTTTTTATCGCTCTTTTCACACCCGAAGGGTATCACAAAGCGGTTCCAACATTATTAGGTCACTGGGCCATTTAATTCATTCCTAAACATCTCAGCTCCCTGGGGAGAATACAGCCTGTGCAACAAATGCGCTACTCAGTTAATTCAATCACAAGAACCATCTCAGCCCTGGCCTCACAGGTACCCATTTACCCCTGGGTGGAGAGAAGCAATTATAGTGAAGTGTCTTGCTCAGGGACACAAGTCTCATGACCGGGATTCGAACCCACACTCTGCTGAACAGAAACACAAGAGCTTGAGTTTGGTGCTCTTATCCACTCGGCCACGACACCCCATGCTTTACAAAAGGGCTTTACATTAAAAAATTACAAAATCTAGATCAAGGTTAATACCTGAACATCTTGCCAGTTGACGATTAGACTATCAACGATTGCTTGGACGACCTTTAGATCCTCCATGTCCAAAACACATCCTCCGTATACCACGCTACCTAAGACGTCTTGAAGATTATTCAAACCACTGTAGATATCTAGAGGTTGAAGCGCCCTCAACATGTCTAAAGATGTCATCAGCTCGTTGTGTGACCTAAACAGAAATGGAAGACCAAATAGGGTCACTTATGTAAAGTTGATTTGAACATTATAAGTTATCACACATGCGCGAGTGGAATACGGAAAAATATATAGCCCATCTGCGAGTTGGATATGGGACGCAGATGTGTTATAAAGAATTTATCTTCCAGTCTCACATGCAACGCACAAAGTTTTAGATTTCAGAACGTTATTTCGCAACGAACAGCATGCTCGCGCAACATTTAGAATGTGATTTTTGCACTGACCATATGCGGACCGTGACGCATTGACACTCACAATACGCAGTGCAATAAAAACAAAACTGGGAGTAGGTTATAGGTTTTTATACCATCCTCCAGTGAGAGCTTCTAATTGGTGGATTAGCTTTTTTCCCCCTCAGCCATGACATAAAGTTGATGCTTTATAGAAGAAGGCGGTTACCGGTCAAAAACATGTGTGATGTTTGCTGTAAGTGGCTGGTTCTCTGCTTACAAATGTGATGTTTGTTTGTTGTTTTTTATGAGGTTAACTATTTACTTACCAAAAATAATCTTGACTGAATCCAATACGTGTGAATCTTCGTCTTTGAGACAACACGGTGTGTAGCAGCGAGATGCAGAACACCATCTCATTGGTCATCTATCAACCAATCAAAATCAACAACAGAAATAAATGAATATTAATTCACATTAAGAATGAGATGCAGAATACAAAATACATCAAGGTTGATTTGAATCAACAAGTAACAGAGAAAATTCAATCACATAGATTTCAAAAGGATTTTTTTTAAAGAAAAGTAAATTATAGGATTTGAGGCATTGCATGGTGAGGTATCAATGTATATTTGGTTTGCGGTAACACCATGTGTGTATTTACTTGCCAGGTAGAGTTTGTTCTTAGAGAACTGACTTGCTTTATGTTACTGCCGTGGAGTAGATAATCGGGGGTTCGGTAGACTTCTCAGTTCTAAAAAGAACTATCTTGCTTTTAACTATTACCAGGGCAGATGGTAAATGTTTTTACTTCATTGGATAAATAGATTTGGTAACTAAAACGTTATGAGAACTCCATTTAGCCTTCGAGAAAAACTCTGCTAAGGTTGATCACGTCAGGCCAAAGACTTGTTTTTTCTCCCTTTATACCATAGGTCCTTTTTTTTGTTGGTAAGCAGTTTGCAACAACTAATTATATTTTCTCAGAACTCCAATATAGGAAGAGTTATCAAGGAAAAGGAAAGTATAGACGATGTGACCTCTGACGTCACACGAAAACCATAACATGATTCGCGCGCATACCGCCGCGCAAAACCTTTGTGTTTTGGCAGCCAGCTAAAAAGTGTACGCAATCTTACTATGACTACGCAACTCTTTGCCCGGCGAAACATGACGTATATAGTGTTTTGTCAACAGAGGGCGGTTTGAGTGTAAACATAGGTCACACCGTCTATTGTATTGTTTATCTCATGAAAAAACAGTAAACTTTTACAAGTCTGTTGAGTATACCTTTGCGGTGGCAGATGAGACAAGATGCTTGCTTGACTCCATGGCTTTCATTCCATCATTGAAGGAATGGCGGAGGGACTCTTTGAAGTTTACTGTTGCTTCGCATGATACCTTGATGCTATGTTGTAAGAGTAAACCTAGATACACCAAAACATTACAAGATTAGTCTATATGGGATTTGAGGAATTGCATGGTTAGGCATTAAAAAGAGAATAAAAGAGTAGTGACTTGTTCTTAAACTGCCGTTTTAAACTGGCACAGTCGTGGCCGTGCGATTAAGGCCCGAGCCGAGGAAACAATACTTTTATTCAATAGATGTTAAGTTTGCATCGGGATAAAGAACATTACTTTTCTTTTTACCCCTATACATGTACATCGATGTGTGTTATTACTGTAGACTCAGTAGTTGTCCCGAGTCCTGTCCAAAAACCACAGACTGTTTACTCAGGTGGGATTCGAACCCACAACCATTGCAACTCTATAGAGCAGTGTCTTACCAACTAGACCACTGAGATAGCCTGGTAGCTAGAGGCAGTTCGAATCGTATGTTTGGCAGCGGGTACCGCAACGATATAATAGATGTTAAATTTGCATCAGGATAAAGATTACTAACTTTGGTTTTGCCCATAAATAGCACTGTATACTCGGTACTTTCCCAAGTCTTGTGAAAATATCAAAGGCATATTACTCAGGTGGGATTTGAACCCACAACCCCCTTGCAATTCTAGAGCAGTGTCTTACCAACTAGACCACCGAGATTGCCCAGGAGCTATTGTTTTGTACCTCTACTGTTTCGGAGAAGCTTAAACTGACCTGGTATTCTGTTTGGACTGTCCGCCCTCGTGATTAGGAACAGCCTGAAGTCTTCATGTATTTCACCCACTGGATCGGGAGCAGCCTGAGATTCACTTTCTTCTCTGGATGATTGCCTGCTGGTCTTACTAGACAGTTTGGTCTGGGGTCTTGACTCTGATGGCCTTACCTCCTTATTAGCCAAAACCATTTTCTGTAAAAAAAAAGTGAAGTGAGAAAATTAGAGCTTTGACAAATGTTTATTATCTTCAATTATGTTTTAGTGTGTGTTTGCTCCAAACACAGCTTAAAGCCATTCTTGGCGGGCTACAGGGAGAGAAATACACTTGTATCCTTGAGCCAGACACTTGGCTACAATTGCTTCTCTTCACCCAAGGGTATAAATGGGTACCTGCGAGGGCAGAGATTCTGTGAATGATTAGATTGGAGCGCAGTAACTCGCAGCACCGGCTGTATACTCCCCAGGAACTGAGATGGTTTTTAAAGAATGAAATAATATGGCCCAGTGACCAACCGTCGATTTCACCAAACTCTTCCTAAGGTATGATTAATCTTAGGACTTAGGACGGGTTCAGTTCAGTATCCAAATACGTAGGACGCATTGAACCTATCCTAAGTTAGGACGGGTTACTCATCCTAACTCGAGATAGGATTGATGCGAGCGTTTCGTGAAATCGGCAAAAGGGGTAATAATGTCAGAAGAACTTTGAAACCCCCTTCAGGCTATGATAAAGCGCAATATAAAAATATATTATTGTTAAATACCTGGATAAACTGTAGCATATCTTTTGCCTTAAGATCTTCCAGTAGATGTACATTATCAATGATAAGCCAGTGGCCATTCCTTGAGCATTCTTCCATAGCATGAAGTACCCTAGCTAGCTGATCATCCGTCCCCATCGATACGATGTGTAGGGACGCTTCTTTGCCTTGATGCTGGAGGTATTGGGTCACGCTGGTGGTTGGGTGCTGGAAGGCATGGCCTAGATGGGGTGAAAGATGAAACAGTAACTAGGACTTGTATTAGAATAAAATTTAATGGACTTAAATCAATTTCAATTTCAACTCAACACTTATTTCCATAATCCAATTTGTAAATTTATTGGGTGGGTTTTATAAGCTTCCCCGGGTCGACCCCGATCTGTCCCCTGTACGTTCAAACAGCTTTGACGTCATTCCAGGGGCTCACCATCGCCAGCCCCCAGTGCCCTGCTTGTGGAAGGGGTCACTTGGGGCTGGCAATTGCTGTGGGTGCCAATGGTTACTTTGAGGACTGTCCTTAGACACAAGCCTCATATCATTCCACAGATAATCAAACCAAGATGGCCAACTATTTTTGATTTGATTTGAATTTACTTATCAGGACACATTCCATCCAGGCCAAGGGCCAAATTGCAAAATCTATAAATTTTGATGCAAAACAGAATATCAACAAAGAGCAAACACAAAATACTATACAGGAAAGCAAATCAAGAAATATGAAGAAACAACAGTTTGGCACACAAAAAGATTTAAAAAGAGGAGAAATTGTTTCCAACAGATGCTCTTATTTTACCTTCACAACCTCCGAGAATGGAACCATCTTGAGTGTACGCAGCCGGAAGGATGAATACAACAGGGGTGTGATTATCACAACGAGCTAAGACAGTCTCCATACTATAAGGTGTAGGATGACTCACTTGAGACCCTAGCTGGTAGATTGTCAGATCATGGCAGATACTCGACAGCTGAGGATCCAAACAAAAACTCATCAAAGTTAATCAATAATTTCCTAATTTACTCAATTGAGGTTTGAATTCAGGAGTATGAGTAAGAACAAAAGTGCTGTCGTGGCTGAGCGGTTCAAAAGAGCACCGAACTCAAGCTCTGGGGTTTCTGTTCAGCAGAGTGTGGGTTTGAATTCCGGTTGTGACACTTGTGCAAGACACTTAACCATAAGCTTCTCTCCACCCAGGGGTAAATGGGTACCTGTGAGGGCAGAGATGGTTCTTGTGGTTGGTTTAGCTCAGTGCGCTACATATTTGGCGGCACAGCCTGTATACTCCCCAGGGAGTTGAGATGGTTTTAAGGAATGATTTAAAGCCCAGTGACCAGGGGTATTCAATGTGGAAGCGCTCTGAGATTTCATTTAATTTCATTTATTAATTTCACAGGAAGAATTCAAGTAGAGACAATATGAACAGTAAAGAAAACAAAAACATGTACATACAATTAGGAGAGAGAAGAAAAAAAAGTAGCACCCCTGATGGATTTTTAAAAAGTAAACTAAATTACTATTGAGTTGCCCTTCGGGTGTATAAAGAGCTATATATATTATTATTATATATAACTGTCTATTATTATTATTATGATTATTATTATTACTATTATTACAAGGTTTTAGGTAGGATCTGTACTTGTGAGATGTTTTGACACTGTCAGTGTACCCCACAATGTCTTAAACACAGCAAAGATTAAAGAAAAGGGACCATAGGCAACGCCTGGGGAAAGCTGATTGAATAATGATTGAATACCAACCTTGTCTGGTCTCATGATCCTCCATAGTAATGCCTTCTGCATGAATGTGAGATGAGCCAGGCTAGCTCCTGGGACTGGTGCTAAAAGAACAGGGTCATGCTGTTGAGAAACATATTAAGATTAATTATCAGTGAAAACCTCAAGAAATAAATATTTGGTTTGCCTAAACAACATGTATTTATCTACTTGTTAGGTAGATTATGTTCCTTTGAGAACTTGTCTTGCTTTATATTCTACTACTGCGAAGTAGATTTTCTGAATTACAAATGTTTGAATATGCATTAGAATTGTACAGTCTATTGACCCAATTCACCTGACGTCATCATCAGAATAATCTTAGATGCGCCATTTTGGTGGTCAATGCCACTGTGCGTTATACAAAAAAGTGCGCATTTTAGGCGATGCGGTGTTTACATGTTAACCTATTGACTACCAACATGGTGAGCGTGGCATCAGTCGCTGCGTGTGACGTGCTTGCAAGGGGTCAACAGATGTGTTGACCAGAGCTCCAAAGTATTGAGTCGATAATGCAAGATTCTGATCGGAACTTTATGATTCAAGACTTGATGTCTAACCTGAAAATACTCTCTCCATTGGTTGCTGAATTTGACTAAAGATTCCTTCAGTCCTCGGAAGATTTCAAACTCCTTCTCGAGATGGCTGCATCCAATCCACATCTACAAAGTCAAGAAAGAGGAAATTAATATTATAGAAAATTTGAATTGCCTATGGCCACCAGACTAGCTCACTGGTCTAGTGATAAGACATCTGCTTTAGCAATGAAAAGGTCGTGGGTTCGATTCCCACCCGAGTAGTTTGCCTTTTTATTCACAGAAATTGGGCAAGTATACAGTGGTGAAAGGCACTGGACACGTTTGGTAATTGTCAAAGACCAGTCTTCTCACTTGGTGTATCTCAACATGCGTAAAATATAAACCTGTGAAAATTTGGGCTCAATTGGTCATTGAAGTTGCTAAAAAAATTATTAAAGAAAAGAAAAAAAGAAAAAACACCTTTGTTGCATAGAATTCTGTGTTTTCATATGCCTGAAGTCTTTCTCAGATTCAAATATTTTAGTGAGAAATTACATTTCTCAAAAACTCATTACTTCAGAGGGTGCCGTTTCTCACAATGTTTTTTATACTATCAACAGCTCTCCATTGCTTGTTGCCAAGTAAGTTTTTATGCTAACAATTATTTTGAGTAATTACCAAACAAGTCCAGTGCCTTTAAGAGTTTGTTTTCCAGCTTTTACTAACTAACTCTTCTTGCGACTTTCACATATATTAAATGTATCAATCAAGATTAAGATTTCAAATCAATTTTGATCTTACCAGTGGAGTGATCCAATCAGGAACACTGACGCTTTCAGACATCATCTGATTGGTTCCCGCAGCTCCACTAGCTCCGCCTACAAAGCATAACCACTCCTCCTCTGTGAGCTCATTGGCCGCTTTCATCTTCTCCATAGCAACCAGGAACGAGAACAGCTGTGAATGAACGTGGAACATCCCAAGCGATACTTTGGAGTGCGTGTCTAACATGATAGCGTTTGTCAACTCAACAGCACGTGCTTCCGGTGATCCGATATCGGCACGGTTTTTCTTGTGGGCTATGATCGTTGCCTTAAACCACTCTATGAAGGTACGCATCGGGATGTAGTACAAAGGATGTAGGATCGGCATGCTCTTGATTACCAGGTAAAGCAGAGTACCGTGCTGAGCGACGGTGTCGTACGGAGCTTGACGTTGTAGTAGCTGTTCAGCTAGTGTGTGTGTTTCGTGGAGGCTAGCTTCTGTTGTCAAGGTAACTTGTTGGTGGTGAGTGAGAGCGTCGGCCATTGTGGACTCTTCCAAAAGACTGTGGGGGAGGTTTAGAGTCTTGTGTAGGATTTCTTCCTGTGATTAAAATAGTTTCAAAAAATAAGAAACAATTAATTACGATAATAATGGTCTTGGATTATTGATTAAATTTAGAAGATCAACACTGAATTAAAGTACCTTTGAATAATTATTTTTTCAAACTAGAAGACTTAGTTTTATATACCAGTTTAAACAATCAATTTATTGTTCGAACAGAATTAGCTGTCGCAAACTGCTTACAAACTAAAACAACCTAACTCATAAACTTAAAAACTATTTAATGGCCAGGGCGCAATTTCATAGAGCTGCTAAGCACAACAATTTGCTTAGCATGAAATTTCTTCCTTGATAAAAACAGAATTACCAACCATTCATTGCATATTGCTTGCTACTAGTATTCAGCTATTGTTTACTTATCCTGAAAATCACATGGAAATTTGGTTGGTAATCCTGTTGTTATCAAGGAAGAAATTATTTCATGCTAAGCAAATTGTTGTGCTTAGCAGCTCTATGAAATTGAGCCCTTTTGTTCGACCCTAGCTGAGTCTTTCTCTTTTAGCCTTCCAGAAAGACTCGGCATGGGTTGAAAATCTTGCCATAACTACTTTTTTATTCCATTGTTTAATGCTTATGTTCATAGAACAAACTAAGGTCTCTGTGATTTCATCAAAACCGCATAACAAAAGGTAAAGAATTAGATTCAAGATTCAATTTAATCTCCCTGACTCACGTCTGCTTGTTGCAGCATGGCTTCTTGGTTGTGAATATCGCCCTCTATTGACCGCCATTGTCCTTCGTACTCGCGTCGTTCTACGGCCATGATGTGTTGAAGGAGTTGGGATTTAAGTCCGTCTGGGCTGATGGAAAGGTCAATGACTGATGTCGTCTCGATCAAGACTGGTACAAAACCAGAATCTGGGGACAAAATGATTTAGTTCAAACCAGTTTATTGTTACAAAATGCATTTCCAGAATGAACAGATTGCTTTAATCAAAGATTTCTCTGCCTATCGCCAAATTCTGCCCTAATGATCATCATTCTCTGCTTACTATGCAAGCACCGTATTTCTGTGCCAGCTGTGTAAGCGAAGAATGCTACATGTAAGTGACGTGGAGTACACACACGCAGAAGCAAAAATTCTCTGCTAACCCATGGAATAAGCTTGAAGTCAGCACAGAATTACCTGCTTCCGAAAGCCCTGATTCTTTGTTTACGGTAAGCAGAGCCATGAAATTGGGCCTTGATGCATATAGCATGCATTTTGAAGACAAAAATGCATACAGCTTACCAGTTAGCTCCAGTGGTACCGATGTGCACAGATACAGACAGAAGCTTGGCTGGTACCCAAACTCTCGTCCACCAATCATAACCCTCCTTTCTCCTTCCGGACCAATCATCACATTCCGTTTCAGCAGCTCAGAAAACCTCTGATCAAGAGCTTTCCTCTCTATGTGTGTTATGACGATGGTCGCCCCTAGCAACATCCCCTGGATTAATCTAATCTCCAAGGAGGGATTATCCGCCGGGATGATCCAGAGGTTCTCCGCTGGTTTGAGGATGTCGGAATCATCAGGGAGCGTCTCAAGGAGGAAGGAGTCATCTTGGAATGTGTTGGAGATGCTGAGATCATCTTCTACGTCCAAGTCACGGAAGTTGAAGGAATTCTTGAGAGTGTATTGCGTGTCTCCGCCGAAGCTGGGGTAAGAAAGAAAATGAGAGGATAAGCAATGGGTAATAACACTTGGCACCGATGAGTGAACATCTCGCTGACGAAAAGCAGCAGTGGATTAAACTGAAGAAAGACTAATTTCTTTTAATACACTTCAGAATGACTGGCTTCTTACATAGCGTCATGTCCATCACTCAGTGGCGCTCAAGACACTTCAAAATGTAGTTTTTCCTGCAAGGTATGAGGACTACGTTTTAAGTATGAGATCTGGGTGCAGTGGAGCAATATGCTGCAGATCAGACCAGGAACACCAGAGTGAACCCCTTCTCTTTTCGATAAGTGCAATGTTTTCTTTTACATGCAATACACAATACCTAGGACCAACAACTTTACGTCCAATCCGAGGGACGAAGCATCAAGGTTAAATGCCTTGCTTAAGGACACAGATGTCACCACTGGGATTCGAACCCACACTGTGCTGATCAGAAACACCAGAGCTTGAATCCCTTGCTCTTCAGCGCTAGGCCATAACACAGTGGCAGAATGGATTATACAACATACAATAACAGGTTTGAAATCAAGATCGAAGGGGTGACGGTTGGGGAAAGATGGTTAGGGAAATGGTGGCAGAGGCGGGATTATAACCAACCTTGTGACTGTCCGAGGGGTTCCTGGATAATCTGTTGCATTATCCCAATCATCTGTAGAGGTACCTCGACTTGTCGGTTTGGTTGTTGGTGTTTCTCTACTCAGACTGTCTTCAAATTCGTTCAGTTCGTTTATGTTGGCGATGGATAAAGCTGCTGGGGTATCTAGTCACACAGATCATAATATTTTAAATTTTACTATACTAAACTTCACAAACTTTGTGACAAACAGGTCAAACTAAAGAGTCATTACAATAGTTAAATATAGATATGACATATAAAATCATATGAATCAAGTCAGATAAATCATGCCATCAAATCAGACAAACCAAGTATCAACAAATTGTTTATGTAGATTACTTATATGGAGGTCATTGGTTCATCACATCCGGCTCAAGTCAATTTTTCTTTGTTGAAACCCTAACTTTTTAAAACTTACCCAGTCAGTTTCTCTTGTGTTTATTGATATTTAACATGAAAAAGACATATCCCTTAAGGTGATCCCCTGGCTGCTGCTTCCCAGGTTGTATTGTAAACTTGGGTGTGATCCTTGGCTACACGGCAGTTAACGGTTATATGGCTTCTGACTAGCACCCTGATCAAATATATTGACTCATAGGGAGACCGCCCACATAGGGCTAGATAGCTCAGTTGGTAGAGCGCCGGGACTTTAAGCCGGAGGTCGTTGGTTCAAGTCCTGCTCCAGTCATTTTTGTTGTTTAAACCCAAACTCATATTTTATTTACTTCAATGTTTGTAAAGATTTTCTTTAATAAGCGGAAATTTGCATCGGGAAAAAGAATATAAATTTTGGTTTAGCCATGATTTTCTTACCGATTCCTTCGTCAAAAGCTAGCCCATCGTGGAAGCTAATCACACCCCTATCATGTAATAGTTTGACCCAGGTCATGACCTGATCATCAGGGTCAATCAGTAATGGCCACTGTCTCTGTCTGCCGATGCAGCATGTACGCATGAAGAGAGCGTTATGGAAGGCTAGTCCGTCGTGTGGGATGGTGTTATTGGACTTCCAGGATGCGTGCTCTTCTGGTGAACTCAGGATTGCTGGATAAGGGAAACAAAGTTACACTGAGGTAAAACTTCCCTCATGGTTTTATAGACACTAAGTCACTGTAAAATAATAATAATAACTAGTTCTTAACCAGCGCATTTTACAATAACAAATCAATGCGCTTTACACAAAGAGTTATATATAAGAACTAGAGGGCGCACGAGTGATGCTTCGTGCACAAACGCCATGGGACCGCAAAGAAACTGTGCCGTTCTGTACGCGCGTTGAATATGAAACACACGTTGGAGTTTGTGTTTAATGAACGCTACGCGATGCTGTTTTGTTCAACTAACAAAATGGCCACACAAACACACGCTGTGGGATGCCAGTTTTGTCAACTTAGAAAATGGTCGCCTGCGCGCATGCCGGAGCGCGTATATAGGCCAGTGCGCCCTCTAGATCTTATATATAACTCTATGGCTAAACACTAGTGCCCCGGGGTAAATATTCACAAAGATGCATGTAGTTCTCCTAACTTAGGACTAGTCCTAAGACTCTTTAGGAGTTATTACAAATTTAAGGCTACTCTTAAGTTAGGCAAGTAACATAAGACTAGTCTTAACTCTTTGTGAAATCCACTCACTTCAGGTCATTCGACTAATAATAATCCTGTAATCTTTTGCAGCTCCCTGAGGAGTATACAACCTCGAGCTGCTGTGGCGCTAAGAAGGCTTTTTCATACACAATATGAACCTCTACCCTCACAGGTACCCATTTATACCCCTAGGTGAAGAGAAGCAATCATAGTAAAGTATCTTGCTCGAGATTCGAACCCACACTATGATGACTTTATAATCACAGAACTTAAATTCTAAACGACTCGACCATGACACCCTGCGATTGCATCAGATGAAGTCATGAAGAACAAATGAGTACCTTCAGCAGTGAAGTTATCTCTGATAGCGATGGGGTAGATAGGAGATGGTTGGTCTGTATCTTGGGTCGCTCGACTTAAACGACTATTAGCCGGAGCGAAGAGAACATCGCTGGATAAGGATCCACTGCTAGCATCAAAACTTGTATCTAGTCCAGAAGTCTGTAAGAAGCAAGAATAAGAGTCACAAGTTATCCATGATGCAAATTTAAAGACACTGGACATTATTGGTACAAGTCTTCACAGTTGGTGTATCCCAACATATGCATAAAATAACAAACCTGTGAAAACTTGTGCTCAATCGGTTGTCGAAGTTGCGAGATATTAATGAAAGAAAAAAACTCCCTAGTCGCACCACGGTCACACGAAGTTGTGTGCTCTCAGATGCTTGATTTCGAGACCTCAAATTCTAAATCTGAGGTATTGAAATCAAATTCGTGGAAAATTACTTCTTTCTTGAAAACTACACACTTTAGAGGGAGCTGTTTCTCACAATGTTTTATACCAGCGACTGCTCCCCATTACTCGTAATCAAGAAAGGTTTTAATAGTTATTTTGAGTAATTACCAATACATCTATTATATCGTTGCGGTACCCCCTGCCCTAACATAGGATTTGAACTGCCTCTAGCTACCGGGCAACCTCGGTAGTCTAGTTGGTAAGACACTGCTCTAGAATTGCAAGGGTGGTGGGTTCAAATCCCACCAGAGTAAATATGCCTGTGATATTTTTTCACAGGACTCGGGAAAGTACCGAGTATAAACACACATTGGTGTATGAGTAAAAACCAAAATTAATAGTCAGAAGTTACAAAACCATAACAGAGTAGCACAGTATACGGTTGAAATGAGACCACACCAGCTTTTTTCAGAGCCAACACTCGCACAAATGAAATTTATTATGTAGTTGTCCCAGTAAGTTTACTATTTATTTGAAAGTTAATTCTTAAAACCAAAACAATTATGAGACAATGTAGGATTGGTATAACTTTGTAAAATGGAAATACAATTTAGTAACTTTGCATGTACATCTCAAAGTGGAGTTTGAAGCTTTGCATGTGGTGTAAAATATGATAAGAATTAACTGTAAATAGTAAACCATGTGTAATGTTTTGGTTCAATTGTCAGTATTTGACCTACCATGTCAATGTTCGTGAACTTATTGTCGTTTCCCCCTGGACTCTGACCAGGCTTGGATGATCTGGGTAATGGCGACTTTGGAAAAGGAGAAAAACAAACAAATAAAAAGATTACTTGGGAAAAACAATGGGAAAATAATTCTCTCTGAAGGGCTTGAAATAGCCAGCGGCACCCACAGCGATTGCCGCGGTGCCCTTTGCTTTTGCTGTGGCGCCCTTTGCAAAGTTCCAATACAAATTACAATTTTCCTTTAAAGTGCTATAAGGACTGCCGTATTATTATTATTATTGTTATTATTATTATTATTATTATCGCCACTACGCACAGCATACGACGGAAACAAAGATTTCCGGTCAGCCTCTTACTGCTTAAGTTTAAAACCCTTCAAGCCTCACCTCTTCCATTCCATGATCCGTTGATGACGACATTCCCCTCCATCCTTCCACCTCTACAAACTTTCCACTTTCACATCTTGCCAACCAGTCTACAAGTAGCTTCTGCCTACCACTCTGACCCAGAGGGCCATGATAACAGGCACTAGCCGCGGCTAGCAGAGCATCACCAGGTGCCGTCTTAATGTTGCTGTTAGCGGTGTCTAGTTGACCCTTCCAGGTTGAGTGCTGAGTGGCCATGCTGGTCATTAAGGTGTTGGCTCGACTTATTTTACCCTCGATGGTCTGAATATGCATGAAGGTAATGAATTATTCATCAGTTAGTGTTAGAATTTATTGGGCAATTCCATGTAAATTGTAATTCTAGTAAATCAACTTTTTTTACTGGTGGCTAAGTTATCGAAGTATGGGTTTAAATCCGTGTCTTGACACTTGTGTCCCTGAACAAAATGCAAGAAGTTATTGAATTATTCAGTTGTGGTTAGTGTTTAGGAATTCAATGGACAATTCTATTTAATTATGTAAACTTTAATAAGGGAATAAAAGGGTAGCAACGAGTTCTTACACGGCCGTTTAAAGCCGGCAATCGAATCGCTGTGTGTTCCGCTCGTGCCTTTAGCGCACGGCAACGACCCTGCAAGGTTTTAAACGGACGTTTAAGAACGAGTCACTACTCTTTTATTCCCATTCACAAATGCCCTTTTGTTAAAAAAAGTAAAATTAGGTTTTATTGTATACATCTGCATTTATATAGGATCAACACAATCAAACAGTTCCAAAAACCAAAGGTATACTACTTTGTTTTAGAGCAATCTGTTTAAAGGCAGTGGACACTATTGGTAGTTACTCAAAATAATTATTAGCATAAAACCTTACTTGGTAACGAGTAATGGGGAGAGGTTGATAGTATACAATATTGTGTGAAACGGCTTGCTCTGAAGTAACAAAGTTTTCAGGAAAGAAGTAATTTTCCACAAATTTGATTTCGAGACCCTCAGATTTAGAAATTTGAGTTCTCGAAATCAAGCATGTGAAAGCACACAACTTCCTGTGACAAGGGTGTTTTTTCTTTCATCTCGCAACTTCAATTACCGATTGAGCTCAAATTTTTACAGGTTTGTTATTATACGCATATGTTGAGATACAGCAAGTGAGAAGACTGGTCTTTGACAATTACCAACAGTGTCCACTGTCTTTAAGAATCACAATTTGTATAGTTACTTACCCGAATGCCTTTATCCAGACTGCGCACCATACGCATTGCTTCCTTGTATTGTTTGACCCTCTCCTCAAGTTGACCTTTGACATCTTGAGCTTTGACCCTCTTATTACCAAGATGACCTTGTGCCTATGTAGAGTAAAAACAAAGCATATTAATAAGCAGGTTTGTGGTAACACCATTTTGCATACATGTACATCTACTTTACTGTGCACATTATTATTTCATCTGATCAAGGCATGCCAAAGAAAAATCACATTTTCCGTTGTGCCAGAAACTCCTCGAGTCGGCTACTCCCCCAAGCCTTAGATCTTTATTATAAATATCATATCTGATCCTGTCAGTCTCACCTCATGAAGTTTTCCCTCAGCCTCCTCCACCTGTTGCAACTTGGGTCTCATATTCCGATGGATCGTAGCGTAAGCATAGACGGCATGAACCCATAAACACAAAGATGAGGCGGCTTGGCTCGCCTTCTTTACTATCTCTGGCTTAAAGGATGGATCTTGAATGAAGAGGATGTTGAGTTTGTGATAGATGTCGTCTGCGATCGCAGTCTTGTTGTAGAACTCAAGGTCTTGGAAGAAGTTGTTGCGATTGATCAGGGATTTACCACTCATCCAGCTTTAAGAAAAACAAAATTAAATTATTAGCACCAGACTTCTGCTCAGCAGAGTCGTGACAATTGTGTCCTGAAGCAAGACCCTTTACCATTATTGCTGCATCTTTTGGATGGGACTTGAAGTGGGTGGCATGGTTGCCTCTCACCAAGGTGACCCCGGTTTCGATTCCTGGTCGGGGCCATATGTGAGTTGAGTTGTGCGTTGGTTCTCTGCTGTGTAACAAGGGTTTTCCAGACCAAACACTTTCACTCTTTGGCTGTGCTTCATAGTCATATTCTTAAGATGTGACTGGCTGCCAAAGGCGCCCTTGCATGCCTGCTTCTCGAACACGTTGTAGTCGCATCCTTTGCTACTCAGCTCTTAGCTGCGAGTAGGATGATTAGCCTCCCAAATTATTATTATTATTATAAGCCAGTGGTCCCGTGTGTTGTGTAACGCACGTAAAGAACCCACTGCACTTAGCGAAAAGAGAAGGGGTTCGCCCCGGTGTTCCTGGTTTGATTGGCTGCATATTGTGCCACAGCACATTGTAAATCATTGTGGTATGGTGCTATGTAAATAAATTTGTCTCGAACAAGAAGCCATTATTATTATTAAGCTGGTATAACTATCTCTGATTCAAATTGACAATGGGTGATATTAAATGTTCACATAGTAGGAGGGTTGACTGTGTACTGTGTAGATGCATTCACCACATGATAACATATTGCAGGCTGGAATAGTTCAGTAGTAATTTTTGACTTACTCATACGGTTCTCTGAACATCAAACAGAGAGCATTGACTACTTTAATAACGGCTTCGGGTGGTTTTTGGTAGGTTCGAATCTCATCCAAGTCGGAAGAATTCAGGCTCTTCAAGGCGTGCCATGCTGCCTCATAGACTGGGTTCACCTGCATCAATTAAAGAACAGTCTCAAACAGTTACAGAAAATATTGCTGAATAATTTTCTGCTTAGCAGAAATGAGCAGGATACCAGTCACAAATTGTACATGTGACATGGTAAATTGGCTGGTAATCGTATTCTAGTAAGCAACATTTGATTGTGCTTAGCTACTTTTTGTCCTTAAGCAGTTCAATGAAATTGGGCCCCTGGATTTCTTTGCGAAGGGAAGGTATGGGATAGCCTAGGTCACTTAAGAAGAGACAATTGTGCTTACTGTTTCATACAGCAATAGTATACACATATAGACTGGCAATGAGGTAACTAGTGTACGTCTATTCCTCCAAGGGACTTTGAGTGACCAGAATAGGGACCTATTTCCCGAGGCCGTTTTATAACACACCTCAGTCTTAAATGTGAAATAAGAAAAGAAAGGAAGTTTTGTATTTGCTGTTCACGATTCACGTCAAGAGAGGGCACTGTAACCAGTCACTATTTTAAAAAAGACTAGTGCCCGACCGAGCACTATTTCCGCAAAACACGCGCATGCGATCACTAGACTATATTAGTTCATCCCACGTGACCGTGTTTCAGCCAACCAGAATACAGAACAAGCAAGAGGTGTGCTTTAATATACAAATATTGACTATTTTGAGTGTGAATGATAAAACTATATCTCCTGGGCCCAATTTCATAGAGCTGCTAAGCACAACAATTTGCTTGTATGAAATTTTTGCCTTCATAAAAACAGGATTACCAACCAAATTTCCATGTCATTTTCAGAATAAGCAAACAACAACTGAATACCTGTAACAAGCAATATGCAACAACTGGAAATTTGGTTGGTAATCCTGTTTTTATCAAGGAAGAAATTTCACGCTAAGCAAATTTTTATGCTAAGCAGCTCTATGAAATTGTGCCTTGACCTAATTTCTGGAGGTAAAGCCGAGGCGATCTGCTCCAGGGATCCACTCAGGGAATCTAGGAATCATTGAGGGGATTGCAGTTGTAACCAAAGTACAAATAAAAGCAATGATTGTTTTATGACGCCTTATACCTTGTCTAACTCATCTTGAGTCTGCTTCTTGATGTCTTGAAGAGGTTCTTGCATCTTAGCTATGTCTTCCTCATCTTGGTTGCACATCCCTCTAGCCTGGAAGTAAAGTCATAAGAAAACCATTAAGATATATAATTTAAATTAAAAGAAATTGTTCATAAGAGATCTCCTTACATCACAAGGCCACTTCAAGGTGAGGGCTACACTCAACTGATTTGGGCTAGCGACCAAAATGAACTGTCACCAGGGGCACATTCCTACCTACTCCTGGGGCTGAAACAGGGTTATCCCCTTCACAGTCTGTAAGGATGTAGGCATGGGTATCATCCACTAGGAGCCACCTACTCCTGGGGCTGAAACATGGTTAACCCCTTCACAGTCTATAAGGATGTAGGCATGGGTATCATCCACTAGGAGCCACATACTCCTAGGGCTGAAACAGGGTTACCCCTTCACTGTCCATAAGGATGTAGGCATGGGTATCATCCACTAGGAGCCACCTACTCCTGGGGCTGAAACAGGGTTACCCCCTTCACAGTCTGTAAGGATGTAGGCATGGGTATCATCCACTAGGAGCCACATACTCCTAGGGCTGAAACAGGGTTACCCCTTCACAGTCTGTAAGGATGTAGGCATGGGTATTATCCACTAGGAGCCACATACTCCTAGGGCTGAAACAGGGTTACCCCTTCACAGTCTGTAAGGATGTAGGCATGGGTATCATCCACTAGGAGCCACATACTCCTAGGGCTGAAACAGGGTAACCCCCTTCACAGTCTGTAAGGATGTAGGCATGGGTATTATCCACTAGGAGCCACATACTCCTAGGGCTGAAACAGGGATACCCCCTTCACAGTCCATTAAAGGATGTAGGCATGGGTATCATCCACTAGGAGCCACCTACTCCTGGGGCTGAAACAGGGTAACCCCCTTCACAGTCTGTAAGGATGTAGGCATGGGTATCATCCACTAGGAGCCACCTACTCCTGGGGCTGAAACAGGGTTACCCCCTTCACATGACAGTCTGTAAGGATGTAGGCATGGGTATCATCCACTAGGAGCCACCTACTCCTGGGGCTGAAACAGGGTTACCCCCTTCACAGTCCGTAAGGATGTAGGCATGGGTATCATCCACTAGGAGCCACCTACTCCTGGGGCTGAAACAGGGCTACCCCCTTCACAGTCCATAAGGATGTAGGCATGGGTATCATCCACTATATGAGCATGGCTAGTAGAGCAGAATGCACTACCTTCCCAACTTCTTACAACGCAACTATGGTTCCTCACACTCTGCTGCTGACAACACCAGAGCCATGGGTCTGGTGAACTAGACCACTTGGCCACGACACGCCAAAAAATGACTTGAGGATTAAGGCTGAGTCACACTGCAGCGATACCGAAAACGATACAATCACGATGTAGAAAGAACACATTCTATTGGTTGAATGGGCGTGTGCGTATTCTGCGTGGAGCAATTCAATCAATAGAATGCGTTCTCTTTGCGACGTGATCGTTATCGTTTTCGTTATCGCTGCAGTGTGACTCTGCCTTTACAGTGGACAGCATTCATAACAACTGAATTTAAACAATTTTGTTTCCTTTTTTCTTTAAGAGCTACATGTAGCACTTTTTTTATTTCACACAATATGCACTCAAACAAACAAACAAACAAACAAACAAACAAACAAACAAACAAACAAACAAACAAACAAAAAAGGGGACAAAATTACAAAAAGGGGACAAAAACAGGCCATTCTAACAACTTACTTCTGCAAAGATTGCTTTACATTCTTCAACTTCTTGAAGACGTAACTCTGCTGTTTCTTGAGCTTGTTGACGTAGTGGTGTAAGGCGTTCCAATTCTTGTGTGTATCCATTCATGGCTTCAAATGCCTCATTTAACGTGTCTAGGGCACGTTCATACCTCAACACAGTTGCCTAAATGAAAATAATAATCAAGTTCGAAAATCTGGTCAAAATGTAACAAGGGGACACAAGTGGTTATTTTACTTGCAGTAATTGTTTAGCAATATTTTCTGCTTAAGCAGCTCCATGAAATTGGGCCGTAGGCACAAAATCATGGCTCTGCTTACTGTATAATTTTGTGCTTACAGCTAACAGTAAGCACAGAATTTAGCAGCCAGCAGCACCTTGACATTGGACCTTGGGCCCAATTTCATAGAGCTGCTAAGCACAAAAATTTGCTTAGCATGAAATTTTTGCCTTCATAAAAACAGGATTATCAACCAAATTTCCACATGATTTTTGAGGATAAGCAAACAACAGCTGAATACCTGTATCAAGCAATCAACAAAGGGACATTTTGTTTGTAGTTTTTATCAAGGAATAAATTTCATGCTAAGCAAATTTTGGTGCTAAGCACCTCTTTGAAATTGGGCCCTGTAGAGCACAAAAACTTGCTAAGCACAAACAAATCTTGCAGAGCAAAAATAGCTTACCAACTACAATACCATACATTTACCATTGCCACGAATGGTACCCCACCCATTTCTTGCTTAGCAAAGAAATTTGCTCAGCAGAATTGTCTGCTTATAAACAGCTTCATAAAACTGGGCCATGAGCACAATATTAAGGCTCTGCTTACAGCATAATTCTGCGCTTACCGCAAATAGAACTCTGCGCTTTACAAGAAGGCAGACCCTGTTTGCTTCCTTACCTTCTCTTCTTTAGCGATCTTGCTAGCTAGATTCTTGAAGAGGTCAATGAACTCTAGATAGGTCAGCGGGCTGAAGAACTTGAAGTGTTTGTTACCGGCTTGAGAGACAGCTTCCATTGCAGAGCGATGGACGTACGCCATGGCGTGACTGATGGCAGTCACCTGGGCGGGCATGTTGTGACTCGACCAAGGAATTCTATACGTCTGTAAGAAATACAATCAAGAAAATACATCATTTATAAGTCTTTCCAAAATGAAAATTGTGGCCAGCTCATGGCCGACCACAAGAGAGAAGCACAGCCAGCTTTAAGAGGGATGGAGCTTTCAATCTCTCTCAGGACAAATTGACAATAACACCTTCTTATATGCACAATCTTGACAGCATAAGCACAGAGCAAAAATGGATTTGCAACCCACCCTCCCCAGGACAGCAGCAATGCTTGTAGGAGAGTACAACAATACAAAATGCAAGACGGCAGAAAGAAACAAATTAATCAGACTACCTGCAGAGCTGCCAATATTTGCAATCGGGGGAGGTTTTGTCCAACAACCAGGGAGATATTTAGAATTACATTCAACATAAAAGGAAAAAACTTTCCATACTCAGGGAGATTTTCAAATTTGTTCATCACAACATGGAAAGGTTGCTTTGAGCTGCTGAGTATACTGTTTGAAACCTCCGAACCAAACCGGCTCTTTTCAGAGCCAACACTCACACAGAAGAGATTTACACATGTTGTACCCGCAACTTTATTATTTGTTTATAGTTTCTTCCTTTGGAAAGATTGGTTTATTTTCAGGGAACTCTCAGCAGAATCAGGGAGAGTGGGCAGCTCTTTTTCATCTTGCAATCAGGGAAATTTTATACATCAATGAGATATTTAGAATTACATTCAACATAATAGAGACAAAGTTTACATAATCAGGAAAATCTTCAAATTAGTTCATCAGAACATGGAAAGATTTGTTTATTTTCAGGGAACTTTCTGCAGAATCAGGGAGAATTGATAACAACTTACCTTTCTAGTGTAAGTGTCCATCGTTGGCACTCTCAGCCATTGCTCTGCTACATTAACCAGTGCCTCATGACTCCACGGCCGGTAGATATCCACACAGCAACAGTTAGTCAGCATTGCAGGGTACCGGCTAAGCCACTTATGAAGAGAACCCACGCTACCTCCTTAAAGGTCAAAGGTCAAATGAGGTCAAGATACAAAGGTCAAATGAAATCAATCTACATATATATGATATATTGACTACATTTCGATCCAGTGCAAGTACAGGATTTAAACCCGTCTATGATGAGGTCGTTGCTCAAATAATTTTAGCAAATGTTGCCTCACTACAGGTTTATACGACAGAAAGCGACTGTTTCGGCGGTATACTGACAACGTTGTTGAACTCTCCAGCTATTCTCAGAACCACCGATCACTCAAAAGAGATTTTTTCTAAATGGTTTCTTTTTTGCCTATTATCCTTCCACCATGTAAACCTTCAAACATTATCTTTGACAAATTTTGAGATGTGCCTCTCTTTTTTTTTTTCATGCTTGCAATCACCACTAGCCAATGACCAAAACAGTTATTTATTACAGGCGCCAAAACGCACCCCTGGTTACATAGTTTATTGATACCTTACCTTGACAATCGATGCAGACGACAACATGAAGATTAAGCATGACCTTCCGATAGAATCTCTCCAACGCCATCTCAAGACGTTGATTCCTAAGACCTGTCGCCTTTGCTCCTGGTAACATCTGAGAGGAGATGTTGTCAAGTTCTTCTTGAGTGTACAGATCTGGGCAGGATCCTTGAGGAAGATTGTAAGATTGCAGAAAAGAAGGGGTTACTACAAAACACAATTTGATATATTACAGGGTGTTAAAGCCATTGGACCCTTTCGGTACAGAAAAAAAAAAGTTCACAGATTTACAAATCATTTACAGGGTTTACAGAAGGTAATGGTGAAAGACTTCTCTTGAAATATTAGTCCATGAAATGCTTTACTTTTTGAGAAAACGGTAAAACAATATAAATTCTCGTTAACCAGAATTACGGATTTGTTATAAACACATGTCATGACACGGCGAAACGCGCGAAAACAGGAGTGGGTTTTCCCGTTATTTTCTCCCGACTCCGATGACCGATTGAGCCTAAATTTCCACAGGATTGTTATTTTATATATAAGTTGTGATACACGAAGTGTGGGACTTGGACAATACTGTTTACCGAAAGTGTATAATGGCTTTAATCTGGAGGCCGTTGATTAAAATCCTGCTCCAGAAATGTTTTCTTTGTTTAAACCCAAACTATTGTTGAAGAGAGTCACTGCTGACAAAAAAGATAGGATTTAACTTTAAGAGGAGGTTCGCTAAAATAAAATAAACAAATTGGTAACCCCTTCATTAAAAGCATCAGTATCTTCATTATAAGAGAAGAGAAGGAGTTTTTCATATCTTCAGAAAATGAAAGCCCTTTTGAACCAGGAAGACATACGATTTCTAAACTTGGACTAAAGTGTGAAATTTCTCATCCCTGTGGATCCGGTATAAATAACACACAGCAAAGAATGGGTGGAGCACCAGTCACAACAATGTAAACGTTAAGGAGTTTTGCCTGGTAACCAGTTTCTGCTTAACATTATTTTTCTGTGCTTAGCAAGACTGTGTGCTTATAGGTGTTAGGAAATTGGGCCTTGGTCTCAGCCTTGTTGCGCTTTCAAATCTTTCCCATAGACTTTAAGACTTTCCAGTGAAATTTCCCTTTACAAAATGCTAACTGTGTTGCTCTCTCCAAGATGAAATTCCACGCCTAAGCATTACCTTCAGACATAAGGGCACACACGTCTTGCAGCGCTTGGTCTCCGTACTCTCCTCTAACCACCAGTACAGCCGGCTTCCCCATCAAACCAGCCACCTGGCTAGCCTTCTTTATCTTCTCTCTTAGGGTAGTACGATTGGTCGCTGTGATGTGAGACGCTGTAGCATCGAAGAACTTACAGCGAGCGGTGAAGGCTGCAACACGGGCTAGAGGAGAGCGTGCCATACCGTAGGTTAGACCAATCAGAAGGGCGTTGGCACCAGGGATGGCCTGGAGGAGAAGGGGGTGGGAGGGAGAAATAGTTTTTACTTCAAAGACAAGGTCACCGTGGTCCAGTGGTTAGACTACAGGACTTGCAATCACAAGGTTCTAGGTTCGAATTCTATCAAGCTAATTGCTGATTTAATAATGACTAAATAAGTACTGTCGTCTAGTTATTGAATCACAAGGTCTTGATTTGTGCAATTCATAATCATAGATGTTAAACCAATGTTTGTATGAGAGAGATTGGCTGTTGCCAGCTTGCCAGTTGTATCCCCTTGTGGGTGATTGCCGAGTTCCCTTGACGGAGAGATTAACAAATGAACAAACAAACAAGGGCCAATTTGCATAGGGCTGCTTTAGTAAGCAGAACATGTTGCTGAATGATTTTGTGCCGAGCATAAACCAGCGGGATACCAGTCAAAGAGCGATCATGAGGAATTACTTTTTGGCCGAGACAATATTTTGGTATTAGCTGGCCTCAAAACAACCAACGGCAACCACAGCAATTTCTTGGTGCCCTGTGAGTTTGCTGTGGTGCCCTTTATATTCCTGTACAAATTTACATTTTCCTCAAGTGCCCCTTACCTGAGGTAAATTGTGTGCCCCTTCAAGAGCGAAAGTCAAGGCCTTGGTAAGCACAATTTTGTTGAGCTTAGCTACTATTGTGCTTAGCAGCTTTATAAAATTTGGCCATGGTTCAGGATTAGAAATGATTAGCACAATAATAATAATAATGCAGTTTCCCATTAAGCCTGCTGCTACTTTTTATAGAGTTCCCAAAGTCTCCCATAAGAAACCACTACAAGTCAAATGAAATATAATGTGGAAGTATCTATCGTAAGGAACAGAAGAGGAATGACTACTCACAAAGACTCTTGCTAGTCTAGTTATATGCCTCATAGCTTCCTTGAAGAAGACAAGCTCCATCTTTTCCGATGCTCCGTTGTTATATTGCATTAAACATCGCTGTAAACCTTCAAAGAGTTGGGTCTCGTTGCATTCAGCATAACCTAATACAGTCAACAAAATACAAAGGATAAATATATATACATTTGGTTTGCCGTAACACCATGTGTTTATCTACTTGTTAGGTAGATTATGTTCTTTTGAGAACTTGTCTTGCTTTACATTCTACTACAGCGGAGTAGATTTTCAGAGTTCTGGAGACTTCTCAGTTCTAAAAAGAACTGTCCTGCTTGATAACTATTCTCTTGGTGGAAGGTAGAAAATCGGCCGGGACTTCTTCTTTCACTTTCACTTTTCATTATTAACTTCTCCTTAATAATTTCTCCTTACTAACTTTTTAAACAAAAATGGTTGACAGATATTTGACTTGATCTGTTTAACTTCTCATTTTAGGTAATTAATTTGCAAAAGTCATGATTTTAAAAGTTTTGATTTTAAAAATGTTTTAAAAATAAGCCATAGATTACCTCGTTCATTTTCTTTGTTGCCAGATACAATGTACTTAGCAAAGACGATATCACTCAAGCTTTCTCCTAGCAGACGTACCTGTCCAAAAGAAGCGGAAATCAATCAATTATCAAAAATAACACCTGTCCTAGGAAAAGTAAACGTAGCAATGCTCTGAAGAACAATGGGGTATTGTTTTACCAGGTGCCCTGTGCCCAGTTTTTATGAAGCCCGACATGCAAGTAAAACAAAAAACTAAATACAGAATAGTATTGCTCAGTAGAATCGGGTCACCAGCTCAATTTACAATAAGTTTGCATTGTTGTGGCTGGTGCCCGACTCATTTCTTGCTTGCGAAGAAATTTGTCAAGTGGTATTAACAGCTTTATGAAATTTGGCCCAGTACATTTGCTGTACACAAAGTGTACATTTTTCTCATAGAAGTGCCCCTTAATATATGAAAATTGCTGTGCCCCTTCAAGGGCAAAGTTCAAGACCTGCCCTTTCATATAATCTTAAATTTCTTTTAATTTGATTCCTTTTAGACATACAGAAATTGAACAAACCTGGTCCATGTTTAGCAAAGGTCCACGATATCGTTCCACCTTGGATTCATTGACGGTCCCAAGCTGGAATGTCACCCCTCTCCTTCGTCCCTCTGTTCCAAGCCTTGTCTCCCCCTCCCGGCCACGTTTGGATTGTCCATCCTTCAATGCCGGTGTGAGTGTCTTTGGGATGCTAGATTTACGTGGAGGGTAGGGCTGATGGGTTGTGGTAGTCGGAGGGGTAGGCTGTCTCACTTTGGATTCATCAATGACTGAAATTTGAAGGTTAATAGAAAGTGTTATCTTCTGTGTTAATGTATTTATCTTAATAATAATAATAATAATTTGGGGGGCTAATCGTCCTTACTCGCAGCTAGAGCTGAATTGCGAAGGACGCGGCTACAACGTGTTCTAGAAGCAGGCATGCAAGGGGGCATTCAGCTGCCAGCCACATCAACCCATTATGACCACGGAGCAAACTTGACGCGTGACATAGAACACACAAGATGCAGGTAGTGATATTAGCCGTGCAATATAGGTTTATATCACCACTCCATTCTGCAAATCTCCTTGAGTACCCTTTTTGTAGATGAGTGCACTATATAAAACTTTGATACTATTACTAACTAGGTACACACCTGATGGTTGCCTCCCTGACTCCACTAGGATACTCTGCTCCGTCATCGTACTCCCTATGATGATAGCCAAAATTAAAGAATGTAAGTGGATTGACAGGATTGAGAAGTTAAACAGAACAGAAAACGTCAGATTTTGTCCATCAATCAGGATTTTTTTGAGAATAGACCGATCCATTAAGCTCCGCCCCATTGCGTATTGACCAATCACAACCCATTGCACAACCAAAAGTCCGACACTATAAAGTACGACATGTGTGCGCATATAGTTGGCGCGCGCAGCAGAGTTGTGCAGAATGGCGTTGGAGAGGCTTACGTGTTCTTACTCACACATGCGCCGTGGGCGGAGCCTAATGGATCGGTGTATTAGGTCGAATCTGAATTGGCGGCATCGGCTACGGCTACGACTGTTGCTAAGGGTGTTGCTAAGGACGTCCTATACCTCATCACACGATGATGCGGAAATCTAGCCGTAGCCGTAGCTGTAGCCGCCAATGGGAGACGGCTTTAAATTCAACATGATAGGGAAAAAGTACCAATAAGGAAGACTTTCAAATTTGTTCATTTAGAACATGGAAGGTCAATTTTAAGTAAGATTTGAAACTTTGCATGGTGGAAATACGATATGGAAAGGTTTGCGGTAACACCATGTAATGACTATCTCTAATGAGTTGGGGGGTGGTTCTGAAAAGAACCGTTGGTTTCAACTTTTAACTTGAAGGACAATTTGTTTTCAGGGAACTTTCTGTAGAATTAAGGAGAGTTGGCAGCCTTGGTATACATGAGACCTCAGACACATGACAAACAGATAAACAAATATGCCAAGTATGAACAGACAAACAGAGCCCACATGCATGGCTCTGCTCACCGCCGAATTCTGCGCTTACGACCACCAGTCTCTGTTTACTGTGCAAGCACTGAACTTCTGCGCTAGCTCTGTACGCAAAGAATGCCTAGTAACTTGGAGTACACACAGGCACAAGCTAACCCTTGAAATACGCTTGATGTAAGCACCTGCTTCTATAACCACTGATTCTTTGCTTCACGAAACAAAGCCTGTACGCACAAAAAACTGCTAAGCACAGACAAATTTCGCTTAACAGAAACTGGTTACCATAAAAAAGTCCATAGAGTTTGCATTGTTGTGACTGGTGCTCCACCCATTTTTTGCTTAGCATAGAAGTTTACTAAGCAGTTTTCTTCTGCTTAACAGCTTTATGAAAATGGGCCCAAGTTAGAAGATAAAGTCTGAGAGAGTATAAACATCAAGGGATCACATCAACGTGCTGACCACACCCTACCTGCTGATGAATGGGTTGAGGGCGTCGGTGATGCCACGCCCATCTCGGACTGCTCATCACCATCTTCAGTCAATGCTGTGCTGCCTAGTGTTGTATAGGTGTTGGTGAATGAAGAGTGCATTGAAAACAGTGAAAAGCAATCGAAATAACACATCAAACCTCTAAAGATTGCCAATAATCCCATGAAGAAACAATGGTATCGGAATCACACACAAGTCAAATCTATACAGCGGTCGATTTCACAAAGAGTTAGGACTAGTCCTAGGAGATATTAAAAACTTAAAGTATACACTTTCGGAGCAGAAGAAAAAAATAAAAATTCACAGATTTACAAATAACTTACAGGGTTTACAGAAGGTAATGGTAAAAGAATTATCTTGAAATATTATTCCATGAAATGCTTTACTTTTTGAGAAAACATTGAAACAATGATCAATGATGATTGATGACATGGGAGCCTTTGGAACGCTAGGTGGCAGCAGACTTACCAGGTAAATTTCCATTGTTTATGTGGCTCTGAGCATGCGCACATTGCGGAGAACAGGCTTTACCTGGTAAGTCTGCTGCCACCTAGCGTCCAATAAGTTCCCGAATGAATAAGATCTACATGTTCAAACACAAACTCCAATCACATCAAATCAAAATGTACTAAAGTCAAATGTAAAAAAATAATAATAAAACAAATTGTACTAATAAAACAAAATGTTCTAACAAAATCATCACGCCATCAACAAACAAGATGACATTGGCTTTACCTCTTTCTGCTGAAGATAGACCGGAGAATACCCCATTAGTGGGTGGAGTTTGGCCTGCCTCCTCCCCTTCATCAGAAACTAAACTTGAGGTCTGTTGAGAATAAAACAAACAAAATGGATCAATAAACAATAAACATACTTGTAGGTCTCTGCAATGAATATAGCGTTCTTGAAATTTTTGATTGTAGTTTTTTTTACATTAACTTTGGCACCTAAATATACCTTATTTTCTCAAAAACTGTTTTTGTTTTTTTATTTATTAATTCTGGTTGATCAATACACTAGCCAAGAACCCACTGGAGAGAAGACAGGGAAGGAAGTTTCAGTTTAAGATGCGGGAGGGAACCCCACAGAATTATTTGAGTTATCAGAATTACACGCAGTCAGGTAGCGACTAGCAACCCAATCCACATAGTGCACCCGGTAGGATTCGAAACCGGGGTGCTAGAGGTGAAAGATGAGGAAAGATACCACTACACAAACCTAACCTTACCTTTCATACTGTTCATCAATAAAAAATTAATATAAATGTTTAACTGAAGACCTTAACAATGCTTGATTAAAGCAAAAACAGCCACACATGTATTAAAAGCAAGCATGGATGAACGAATAGCACAGCAAACATTCGAGTCGCAAGAAATTAAAGAAAAAATTTGATATTTAGCGGCCTAGAAGAAAAACTACAAAGAGTTAAACTGAAACCTAGATAAGAGAGAAAAGACAGACGTCGAAAAAGAAGAGCTTGAAATTCTACTACATTTCATGCAGAAAACACAAAGCTTTGAAAAGAATGATTGTAAAGAAAATTTGATGTGAGCTTAAAACCGATGATATTAGTGAGTCAAATAATAATATGAGGATTTATCTACTGACAAACGCTAGACAACTATCGACAGTACAGCTTTGCTTTGCTGATGGAACAACTGCACAATGAAATTTGGGAATTGTGGATGGGTGGGACGATGGGTTTAGGGAAATCATTGCACAATGCAGTTACTTTATTTGCTTTAATGGTTGGGTAGGATGAAGGTTTTGCGGGAGGTGAGGGAAAGGGGCGGGGGGGGGGGCATAGCACCAAACTCTAGCTTTTGATTAAAGGAAAACCTTGCTTTGGATCGGTCGAGTTGGTCTTTGAAAAGCGTTTGAAGCCATTTGTAATGAAATGCAAATGAATAGATAGATCATTAAAAAGTAGAATATAATGATCCACACAAACATGCCTCGAAATTGCAATGTTTTCCTTTTATGTCGGGAAGAATAATAAGATGGCCGACCAAGTTAGTTTGCAATGTAAAAGGAAAACCGTGCAATTTCAAGTGATACTTGTGTGGATCATTGTATTCTACTTTTACAACATCTTTCTACCCAATGCATTTCATAACAAACAGTTTCAAACCATTTTCAAAGACCAACTTGTATGAAGGCAACGTGTTCGTTTAAAGGCAGTGGGACACTGTTGATAATTGTCAAAGACCAGCCTTCACAATTGGTGTATCTCAACATATGCATAAAATAACAAACCTGTGAAAATTTGAGCTCAATCGGTCATCGAAGTTGCGAGATAATAATGAAAGAAAAATAACCCTTGCCACACGAAGTTGTGTGCGTTTAGATTGTTGACTTCGAGACCTCAAGCTCTCAATCTGAGGTCTCGAAATCAAATTCATGGAAAATTACTTCTTTCTCGAACACTATGTCACTTCAGAGGGAGCCGTTTCTCACAATGTTTTATACTATCAACCTCTCCCCATTACTCGTCACTAAGAAAGGTTTTATGCTAATAATTATTTTGAGTAATTACCGATAGTGTCCACTGCCTTTAAAAGCACACTACATAAAGCTATCCATCCTTACGGGTCACCATAACGCTTGGGATGATTTGGTTACATTAAAAACAATGGGAGCTCATTCAGCGGCAAACTTTTTCTAATTTGTTTAATTAACTCACAAAGCTACAAGGGGTCGGAGGCAGAGAACTGTATGCCGGAGAAGGAGTAAATAGAGGAGAGGAACTTCCAGGGCTGTCAATAAACTGGGATTTAGTCATAAATAAAGGAGGAAAATCAGTACAAATCAAAGAAACAGTTATGTGATAAAAGTGTTTTCAGATCTGAAAGTAATTTTTATTAAGTTAGATAAGGGAGTAATTTAAAAAGAACAGAGGGGCATGCAAACTCTTCACGTGACTGTTATATTGAATTAGATAAGGGAATTGTAATGAAAGAACAAAGGGCTTGCCAACACTAGAGGAACACAATGAATCAATAATTTGGAAGAGATCGTAAACAGTAATCAAAAACAGTAACTACAAGCATCGAGTATCATGCAAATTAAAAGTATAAGAATAGGTAAGGAAATAGAATAAAGATAATGCGAATTAACATAATTTTTTTATTACAACAAACGCATCAATGCGCTTTACATTAATACACTGCCCTGGCCATTGGACCAATAACATTCCTGTACTCAGCTCCTGGGGGAGTATACAGCCCCAAGCTGCCGTGACGCACCAGTGGATTTTTCATACACAATATCAACCTCTACCTTTGCAGATTACCCATTTGTACCCCTGGGTGAAGAGAAGCAATTATAGTAAAGCATCTTGCTCAAGGACACAAGTGTCAAGACCGGGAATCGAACCCACACTCCGATGACTACACCACCACTACTGGAATTCAAAGCTCTAAACTGCTCGGCCATGACCCCCCCCCCCCTCCCATTGAATGCTCCCGAGATGAGACATTATACAATTGTTACACGCTGTGACGGGCTCCATGGCGTTTTGTACACTCAAGGGGGTGAATGGCACCCGATGCAAAGCCGAGGGTGCCATTTCCCCTCGAGGGTGTACAAAACCCATGGACCCCAGTCACAGCGTGCAACAATTGTTTTGTTATACCTTTGTATAATAATGTTATTCCTCTTCTCTGATGTCATCTTCAAACATTATTACGACGGACTATTCATTGTTTAATAAGCGGACGAACAAGAAACAATTCCCAAAGCCGCAGTTGTCTCGTACACAGCGCTGGAAATTGACCAATGCCGGGAACGATCAAGGCGATGTACACATCACTTTTCATGTTACCCGGCCCGTCGAGCCATGTAACATGCGTTTTTGTTGTGCGTCACATGATTGGTTCTCGACCAATCAAACTTCATAGTTTGTTACCGAGGTATAACAATTTAAAATGTTTGACATTCGAATGTGGGATACATGTGTTAAAATAAAACGGATTACATGTGTTTATAAGAATTAATATCCTCTTACCGGAAAGCAATCTGAGACGTTGACTGGTGTAACGACTCGTTGTTTCTCCTCTCCAGTGCAGAAACATTTCTCAACAATGTCTTCAAGCTGTTTACTAAACCATGACTCATCTTGAAAGACAAACAAACAATATGTAAACAAATAAATATACAATGTATAATTTTTGGTTTGCGGTAACACCATGTGTGTATCTATTTCCTGGGAAGTTTATGTTCTTTTGAGAACTTGTCTTCCTCGATATTCTACTACCGCGGAGGAGATTTTTCAGAATTTGAAAAAACAAATAAAAATCCATTACGAAAAATAGTTGATCAACATAAACGGAAGAAGTTGAAATACTTGTACGTGGATAAAATTATAATAAAAAAACAACCAAAACCAAAAGAAAACTAACACATTTTTTATTACTGGACATGCTATTGGTAATTACTCAATTTTTACAATAAAAACTTTATTGGTAACAAGCAATGGAGAGCTGTTGATAGTATAAAACATTGTGAGATACGGCTCCCTCTGAAGTTGCATAGGTTTCGTGAAAGAAGTCAAAATCTTTGAATTCGATTTCGAGAGCTCAAAATTAGATTCTGAGGTCATGAAATCAAGCATCTGAAAGCACACAACTTTGTGTCACAAGGGTGTTTTTTCTTTTATTTCTATCTTGCAACTTCAACGACCAATTGAGCTCAAATTTTCACAGTTCTGTTATTTAGTGCACATGTTGAGATACACCAAGTGAGAAGCCTGGTCTTTGATAATTATCAAAGGTGTCCAGTGTCTTTAAAGGCAGTGGACACGATTGGTCATTGTCAAAGACTAGCCTTCACCGTTGGTGTATCTCAACATATGCATTAAATAACAAACCTGTGAAAATTTGAGCTCAATCAGTCATCGAACTTGCGAGATAATAATGAAGGGAAAAAACACCCTTGTCACACGAAGTTGTGTGCGTTAAGATGGTTGATTTCGAGACCTCAAGTTCTAAATCTGAGGTCTCAAAATCAAATTCCTGGAAAATTACTTCTTTCTCAAAAACTATGGCACTACAGAGGGAGCCGTTTCTCACAATGTTTTTAACTATCAACCTCTCCCTATTACTCGTCACCAAGAAAGGTTTTATGCTAATAATTATTTTGAGTAATTACCAATAGTGTCCAGTGTCTTTAAAGAAATTTGAAAGTAAGTTCCTTTACCTTCCTTGGAAACGATCCTATCGCAGTAGGTCCTCGTTGCTTCATGACACCATAGTCTAACTACAGTCCTCATCATGGGCGGGGCAGTGACCACACCCTGACTATCACCTCCCTTCACCCTACCCCGACTGCGACCACGCCCTCCTAAATAACACACAATCAAACAAATGATCATTATTAAGTATGGGTGATTAAAACATGGAAGGATGGAGTGAAAGAAAAAATAAACAAACAGACTAATTCCAAAATAAACACATCTTATATGACCAAACTTTGCACATTTACAATCATAAGTTTGTGGCCGAGCCATCTTATATATTATAGCCCACTGAATTCAAGTTGTGGTAGCTTAGTAATCACAATGTGGGTTCCAACCTCAGCCCGGCACTTGGTCCTTGACCAAGACACATAACTATTGTTCCTTGGCGTTTATCTAACTGGCCTTTGCTAAGTAATGAAGTAGAAGTAGAAAGTGCATGCATTGAACAATCCAACAGCTTTTCAGTGACGACAAATACAAGTTCAGAGACGACAAATACAACTTTCATGACGTCTAAGACCAAAGTAGAAAAAAATCAATTATTAGAAAAAAATTTTCAAGATAAAATGTTTGCTTTTTTCTTCCTTCATGCATGGAGCCGGAGGAAAGTGCTTTTATTAAAATTAAATACAAAGTTGTTTGACCTCTCACCAAAATCATAAATTGTAAAATAAAAAAAGGCAAAGTTCTGCATTCTGACTAATTCAGACAACAAATTCCAATACTTAATAAATATTTACAATATCTGGTATCAATCAATTGAACATTACCATGGCAACCTGTATAATCAATAAAGTGACAACAAACTCATACATCATAATGCACCTCCAAGCACTGACACAGATGCACAACAAGTTCATAATGATCTTTGAACTCTACTGCTTTGCTGGAGCGCTTCTAGTAAATAACTCATGTATATTCATGAGAATAGACTTGATCCTAATCCTTGAGTGTTCTTCTTTATTCCTTAAATATTTGGAAATGTTATTTGTATTTGGGAATAACACTTTCACTGACGAGCAAAAGCCATACCAAACCATTCCTGAAACTCTAAATAATTTAAGTTCCTCCAACCAACCCAAGCCAAAACAAGGTGACGTGACTCATACAAGTCTACTACCTCACCAGGAGTATGAGATGACTAACACAAGTCTACTTCGTCACCAGAACTAGGAGCTGACTTACACAAGTCTACTGATTACTATTGGTTATGCTTGAGTGGCAACCACAGGATTTCAACACAAGCCCCTCGCTATGCAATCAACATCACAATTCAGCTTTGGTTCAAGCTGGGACTACTCGTACGACTAGAGACAGACCAGATTGAGCAGTCCTATGACAGATTCCAAACTCACTATGGTTTCTTAGATTTGTTGCTTTCTTAACTCTTATTGTATCTTGCTCTTCACAAGGTCTTTGTATGGTTGAAGGAAGAATCAGACATAATGGTGTCACACAGGCAAGATTCTAATGTGACTTTAAAGAAGACTCGTATCATGTAAAGTAAAAGACCACCTCACAACTTGTTGGAATACTACTACGACAGCGTACAGTGTACGACTAGACTACAGGTAATATTTTAATAGTTGTATAATTAAATTGCTGGCATTGGTGTAGTGACTGTAAAATGACACAAATGTGAGGACATGTGGATGTAGTATTAGGACAGAAGAAATAGTCAAGATATTTGGGTATAAAATGCTCGGTCATGATCATAAACATTTCATGGAGGTAGAATTAACAACCAACGCCAATGGTACAATCTTCATGTACATATGTAAATCCTACCTCATGTATCATGCATGAAAATATGTCTGAACCGACTGTCACTTTTCCATCAACACAAATTGTTAAATAATTTACCCAGATGTTTTGGGAGCATCTTTTTACCTCCATGGTTTTTGATCAAATTTGATGAATAAGGTGAGGTAGTGGTTGGATTCCTATTTGTAGGTATACCATATATTTTATACTCTCTAGTGTCTTTTGCTAACGCTGCGGGATCATACAATACATGTACATGTAATGCTTTAAAGGCATGCACCCACCTTTGGTAATTATCAAAGACCAGTCTTCTCACTTGGTGTCAAACCTGTGAATATTTGGACTCAATTGGTCGTCAAAATTGCGATAGAATAATAAGAAAAACCCTTGTCACACAAGTTGTGTGCTTTCAGATGCTTTGAATTCGATATCTCAGCTGAAGTCTTGAATTCAATTAAAATATTTCAGTGAGATATTACTTCTTTCTCAAAACCAAACTACGTTACTTCAGAGGGAGCTGTTTTATATTATCAACAGCTCTCCATTGCTCGTTACCAAGTAAGTCTTAAATGCTAACAATTATTTTGAGTAATTACCAATAGTGTCCACTGCCTTTAAATACATGTACCTTTTCTCACTTATATCAGTACAGTCTCACTGGTGATCATGGTATCACTTACTTCATGTATGTTAAGTGTGATTAATTTCCCAATGACATTTTTTTTTTTTGCTCAGTTTTCTTCTTAAGAATGACCATTGAGTGTACTGTTTTTTATTTTTTAGATTAAATTTTAAAGACTTCATAATACAGGCCTATAAAAGATGAGTAGATTAAAATTTTATTATATTGTGACAACAGGGTACTGTGAAGTTTTTGTCTGTCCTAATGGTTTTCCCGGCAAGGGAACTGAGCAATTTCCCAAGAGGGGATCTCTCTCATACAAACCAAATTCGCTATTATCATGAATTGCACAAACAAAAAAATTGTGATATACATATGGTACATGTAGGCCCTAGGCGACAACATTATTCTAGTCATTGTGAAATCAGTGGTTAGCTTGGTAGGATTCAAACCCACAACCTTGTGATTGCAAGTCTTGCAGTCTAACTTCTGGACCACAGTGAAGTTTGGGGGATTCGAACCCACAACCTTGTGATTGCAAGTTCTGCAGTCTAACCACTGGACCACAGTGAAGTTTGGGGGATTCGAACCCACAACCTTGTGATTCTAAGTCCTGCAGTCTAACCACTAGACCACAGTGAAGTTTGGGGGATTCGAACCCACAACCTTGTGATTGCAAGTCCTGCAGTCTAAACCACTGGACAACAATCACCTCTATTTTGTTACTTGACAAGATCCATAAATTAAGACAAAATTTTGTGCTAAGGAACAATTCTAGTCGAGGGTCTTGTTCAAGGACACAAGTGCAGGGACCAAGATTCCAAAATAAACGCCAAGGAAAATTTATAGTTTTAACTATAAATTTGTGTTGCTTAAAGCCATTTTACACTTTCGGTACAGAAAAAAAAGATAAAAGTTCACAGATTTACAAATAACTTACAGGGTTTACAGAAGGTAATGGTAAAAGAATTATCTTGAAAAATTATTTCATGAAATGCTTTACTTTTTGAGAAAACATTAAAACAATATCAATTCTCGATAGCGAGAATTACGGATTTATTTAAAACACATGTCATGACTAGGCGAAACGTGGGGAAACAAGGGTGGGTTTTCCCGTCATTTTCTCCCGACTCCGATAACCGATTGAGCCTAAATTTTCACAGGTTTGTTATTTTATATATAAGTTGTGGTATAGGAAGTGTGGGCCTTTGTACAATATTGTTTACTGAAAGTGTCCAATGGCTTTAAAAGCACAACTGGCAGGACCAAGGTCCAAACCCACACAAACACCAAGGAACAATTAATATGAATAATGATAATAATAATAAACATTTCTATGGTGTCTACAAAGAACACAGCACCTGACAAGAAAAACAAAATAACAAAAGTAGAAAAAATAGAAAAACAAAACTACTAGTTGCTCTCATTATTAATTATCTAATTGTCTTGCTCAAGGACACAAGTGCCCGGACCGTGATTCAAACCCACATTAAATTCACCACAACTTGAATTTGGTGCTGTAGACCGCTCGGCCTCGACGCGCTATACTAGCCGTGAGGTCATCCTTTATTTTGGCTGGTACTCCTAATTAACATAATATTGTTTGAGAGACCGGTGAAGGTAGTTGGTTGGTGAAACAGATGGTAGTGTTTACTAGTGTTAGAAATATCACATCGCCTGTTGAAGAGTGGGGTGATTTATAGATGTGGGCTTTTGTTGTTGGGTTGTAAAGGGATCAATAATTACTATGAATTTTTAACGCCTTGTTTAGAAGTCCAGGACAGAAATCATGGTTAAATGCTTAGGAATGATTTGTAATGATTTGAAAATGGAATGTCATTGGTGGCAATCCTATTTAGGATTTATTCTATAGACCCTTTAATAGGCTCATCTAGGTAGGATTGGAAACTTTGCATGGTGGAAATACGATGATTGCGGTAACACCATGTAATGATAATTTTTAATTGAGTTTGGGTTTCGATCAGTATGCTCTGATCGTCTTCTGGAGACAGCTTTCTCCAGAAGACGATCGGAGCATGAAACCAAGAGTTCAAACCAACGGTTCTTTTCATGGTGTTACTGCAAACCTTTCTGAAAGGCTACATCTAGGTTGATCAAAATATTGATGATTTTAACCAGGGACCCAGGTGTCAACATGTCTGAACTTAAAGGGATGGGCCCAATTTCATAAAGCCTGAAATTTCACACATCGGTGTATGGGTAAAAACCAAAATTAATATTCTTTATTCATGATGCAAATTTAACCTCTCTCATATGAAGTTACTTCCTTAATAAAAACAGGATTACCAACCAAATTTCCACGTGACTTTCAGGATCAGCAAACAACAGCGATATACCAGTATCAAGCAATATGCAACCAATGAAAATTTGGTTAGCAATCTTGTTTTTATCAAGGAATAAATTTCATGCTAAGCAATTTTTTGTGCTTATAGGCTTTATGAAATTGGGCCGGGGTGTACATATCTATGGTAATGACTCTGAGAAAACTTTCTGCATGAAACGTCTCTCAGATTGTGTATTCTTATTTCTGATTATTTTGTGTAAACACAACTGCTCCAGATTTTTGCAGACATCTCAAAATCTGAAATATTTGTGCCACCGTGTAATGCACTTTTTTTTATGGACATGGAAGAGGTTTTATGATGAAGGCGTCATATGATTAAATATAGTTTAAATAAAATGAAGGCATCGCGTGATTAAATACAGTCAAATGAAATGATTTATACATGTATGATGGAATTTATTAATATTGAAAATAAGGTGGCATTATCACAATAATCTCGTTTTTGCAATACAAGCTGTTTTGTGTTTGTACATGTACTGTGTTGTGCTGTGGAATACAGGTGGCCATCATTGCATTTCTCAACCCTAACTCAGTGATTGATTTACTAGAATTATTCCTCACTCTCACAAAATTCAACACCATAAAGCAACTCAATGTTCAACTGATGCAGTATGCCCGATCCCATGTTAGTATAAAAGCTTATTTGTGCAGTCCCAAATGCAGCAGAATCAAACATAACATGCACTAAAATACATTGATAGATTGGGGATAGTTGGGGTGATTAAACAATCACTTTCTTTTGATCAACTCTGAAACATTGGACAAATCATTTAAAGCCATTGGACACTTTCTGAACAGAACAAAAAATAAAAGTTCACAGATTAACAAGAGGTAATGGTGAAAGACTTCCCTTGAAATATTATTCCATGAAATGTTTTACTTTTTGAGAAAACATTAAAACAATATCAATTCTCGATATCGAGAATTACTGATTTATTTTAACCACATATCATGACACGGCGAAACGTGCGGCAACAAGGGTGGGTTTCCCATTATTTTCTCCGACTCCGATGAAGCCTAAATTTTCACTAGTTTGTTATTCTATATAAAAGTTTGGATACCTGCAGTGTGGGCCTTTGGACATTACTGTTTATCGATGTTGTGCGATTGCTTTAACTCAGTATTTTCTTTTTCTTTTATAACCAGACTATGGAGCCAAGTTGTTGATATTCATTAATGATCACCAGTAACATCTAACAGCCATGGAGAATGGTTTTATGTCAGCCGCTGCCCTGCACAGCACCAGGCAACAGTTCCAACAGAAGTACTTGACATGTAGCCAGTGTCGACAAGTTTATGACGATCAGACCAGAGTTCCGAAGTATCTACCATGCCTACACACTATCTGCATTCACTGCCTGGCGTCATTCGTCAACGGGAAGCCAGAGTTCCCTTGCCCCCTCTGCAAAGCTCCGACCGGAATCCCTCTCAGTGGAATGTCTGCCTTCCCGACCAATTTCAACGTCAAGAAGCTCCGAGAGTTCCTGGCGATAGATGAGATCCCAGAGAGTCGTGTTGGGTCGGCGTTTATCTGCGAAGGGTGTGATAAACATGAGAGGGCACTAGTCTGCTGTGCAAACTGTGTGCGGTATTTGTGTCGAGAGTGCGTCATTGCTCATCAGTATGCTAATGGATTCCAAGATCATCACGTCAATGTTCTCGGTGATCTGAATGATGAGGAAGAAGCACAGCTTCAGAGACGGAGACTCTTCTGTACGATCCACAGTCGACAAGCCTTGACTCTATTCTGTGAGAAATGCAAAGTCGCTGTTTGTCAGGTCTGCTCAAATCTGGCACATATTGACGACGGGCATCGCTTGGTGGATCTCGGGTCCGTGATTGACGATCAGAGGCGAGAGCTTGGACATCTGATGGGGAAGTGCCTGATGCAGCAGAAGCCTCTGGAGCAGCTTCTTGGCAACATCATCACGGAGCAGGGGAAACTCAACGTCAACGCTAAGACAGTAGAGGAAGACATCCATGCTTACTTCTTGGAGCGACATAAAGATCTGGAGAAACGAGAGCAGGAGTTGATCAAGATGGCTCGTGCTGTTCACTCCAAAATGGCACTGAGTATCAAGAATCAGAAAGAAGCAGCTGAGACAACCCTAGCAGCCATCATGGCTACCGGGGAGTTCACCGAAACAGCCATCTTACATCGGAATCCGGTAGAGACAGCGAGAGCATGGCAGAAACTCAAACCAACCCTCTCGAAGATCAACGATAGAGTCTTCTACTCCAAGCCTGTCGCTAACAGCCTGATTGAGTTCCGCCATCAACACAACGCCTCACAGATGCATTTCCAGCTTAGCGTACGAGATCTTGGCAAGATCTACACCAATGATATCGCTCCGTTCCAGACTGATGTCAAAGTGTTCCCAGCTTTCGTTGACCAGGAATGTAAGATTGGACTGAACACAATCAACCTTGATGGAGAAAAGAGTACACTGGGCGGGGCACTTGTCCAGGCAACGCTAAAATCACCGACGGGTGATCCGATGACATGTGACCTTCAAGATAACATGGATGGGACTTACCACATCTTGTTCTCACCTAGCATTGCGGGTGACCATGAAATGCTGGTATGCGTGTCGAAGGAACCGGTGCATAACGAACCAATGAAGATCTCAGTTCTTGACTTCCATACCGACATTGAGCCCGGTATAGTGGGTACCGAGTGCCTAATCCGTCTTCATGCTACCGACAGCACTGGTAACGCACAACCGCTTCCTGAGGATATGAACATTGACATCTGCCTGAAAGATCCGATGTCTTACGAGACGGAAACCGAAGAGACATTTACGTCGGAAGGATCTTACGTGATCAAGTTCCTTCCAAGAATGGTCGGAGATCACTTTCTGAACATCTCATTCGACGGGACCCCTCTTAGAGGGTCATCACTCATTGTCGGCGTTCATAAGATCATCGAGTGTACCTCAAAGGATGAGGAGATACTCCTTGAAGACGTGTCTGGCATCGCTGTTTGCTCCAAGGGGAACATCTTCCTTGCGGACACCTTCAAGAATCAGGAGGTCGTCAAGCTCGATGGGGATGGGATGTTCCTCGAGACCTTCAGCGTGTCTTATAAGAACTACGCACTTCTGACCATCGACATTGAGGACAAACTCACAATGTTCTTCCTCAATCGTAAATGCGTCTCCACCTACGCCACAGACGGAAAGTTCATTCGCCGCTTCCAAGCCAACGACGTGAAGAATGTTACGAGTGTTGCTGTGAACTCTCGTGGTGATACGCTTCTCCTTGATTGCTTGGAATGCTGCGTCTTCATGTACGACGAGAAGGGTTTCTTCATTCAGCGGATCGGTAACCAAGGTTGCGGGAGAGGAGAACTGAACTTCCCCATCAGTATGTGTGTGGATAAGTTCAGTAACATCTACGTCAGCGACAAAGGGAACCAGTGTGTCGTACGGGTGAATCCAGATGGGAAGTACTTAAAGCAGTTTGGGGACAGAGACAGTTTGCTTCATCCAGGCTCCGTAGTCATCACCTTAGATGGTTACCTCCTGGTTCACGATGAAAGACTTGCGCAAGTTGTTCACGTCTTCAGCCCGCGTACCAATGAGATTATACGATTGGTTGAAGTACATGGAATCGTTGGATTTCAGGAGGCAATGGCGATTACTTCAGACGGTTGTTTTGTTAAAGTGGATCACAAAGGGAACTGTCTGAGGAAATACAGCTACAAGTGAAGAGATGAATCTATGCTTAGTTGCAGTGTACTCTCACGCCCGTGTTTATTTCATAGGAAAGCGAATGCAAAGTGAATTTTGGTGAAGCAATAATTGGTACATGTTGTTTTTCTAATAGGGAATTTTTAAGACGCGAGGTGGCAGCAGACTTAAATCCATTGTTCTCTGTAATGTCCATTTTTCTCGGTAACCATGGACATTTACCTGGTAAGTCTGCTGCCACCTAGCGTTCCAAAGTCTCGAACTGTGTACAAGAAATCAGTTCACTTTCTCTTTCGCTTTCCAGCCGTCTGAAACCAAAATGACATGGACATTTGTACAGTATGTCTTGATGTAAATTTATGTTTTAATTCTGTGCATGACCCCTTAAAATGTTGATAAAATGTCAAATCAGAGTTGTTAACAAAAGAAAGCTTTCAGAGTTTGGCAACAGTTTGTAACATTTAAATGAAGTTAGTTGTGTCAGGTTTAAGTTCCAGTGAACGATTTCCTTTGTACAGCAGAGTGAATTTGCTACGCAAAACAAACCAGTCGCTACTCAAGAAAATAATCATTTAATAATAATAATAATAAACATTTGCTATAATTTGTACTCAATATCAATATTAAGTGTGCATAAAAACAAGTTCAGTCATAACGCAAAATTGCAGACAAAATCATTCCTTGAGTCTCTTAAAGTGTAGAGAGAATTGTTCTACTTTAAATTTGAAGTTAATTTGATTTAGAAACTGGTCATAAAATACCAGTTGAAACATTTTTGAGCAGAAGTGTAAAAAAAGGTGGAACAAAAATTCTTATAAATGAAAACGAAAAAAAGGTAAAAACCACAAAAACAAACAAGAAATACAACCCTGCAAATACCGAAACCTACTATTTCTTTCATGTACAATATTTATAGGGTGTTGCATCCACCCATGTGCATGTAGTTGATTTTCACTTTTGGTCATTTTATATTTCATTTTGTAAACTACAGCTCTTTCATGCGTAAATATTAATAAAAACTCAAACAGCTAAAAACCACAACATGTACATGTGTATTGGTACCAGCAGGTAAAATAAAATCTGCATCACGAGTACAATGTAGCTAGCTCATCTTTCTGCATGGGTTTGTATCGTTAACGATCTGTATAGATTCACAGAGACATATTTGAAGTTAATACTGCATGACGGTCTGAGAGATTTGTACAAAACAAAGAGTCTGTTAGTGTTAATAACTGTACTGGGGCCAATTTCATTGCGCTGCTTAACGGCAAATTTTTGTGCTTAATGTAACAGAAAAAATGTATTTAGCACATAAGCAGATTTCACGGGTCAGCAAGAAGGGTGGCACGGTTGGCTTGTGCGTAAAGCGCTCGCCTCTCATCAAGGTGACCCTGGTTCGATTCCCGGCCGGGGCCATATGTGAGTTGAGTTGTGCGTTGGTGCCACGAGGGTTTTCCAGACCATCTGGTTTTCCTCCCTCAGGAAAAATCAAACACTTTTGATCTTGGCTGTGCTCCGTGGTCATAATGGGTTGATGTGGCTGGCAGCTGAATGCGCCCTTGCATGCCTGCTTCTCGAACACGTTGTAGCCGCGTCCTTCGCAATTCAGCTCTAAGCTGCGAGTAAGGATTATTAGCCTCACAAATTATTATTATATTATTATAAGATTAGGTCGCCAGCTTGCAAGTTCACCTTGGATGCATTGTTTGTTACGTCATTCATTTTCATACAGTAAGCATCGGAAGGTTAGCATGCCCTTTTGCGTGCTTACGGTTAGCAGCTATGAAATGGAAACTCGCGCAGTAAGCATGAAACCGACCATTAAGCAGCTTTATGAAATTACATGAAGGCCCTGGCTTCAATTCAAATTATGATAAAAACTGTGTGCTGCAAATGACCAAAATGTAGAAATGTATGCTATAAATCTTTATCCAGATTCATTGACATTTTAAAGAGCAATATGTTCGGTTGTAAAATTATAATTCAATGTGGTGAAGACTTTCAATTACTGTCATGACTGTGCTTTAAATATTGAACGAAATATTAAAAATAATTGATGAGTGAGACTATTTAAAGGATAAATGTTATTTTGGGATGGTTTGTGTAAATAATGTGTTTTGTTTGCCAGATGTGGCGGCTGGATTCCAATCAATACTGATTTAAATATATTGTAAATATCTGGACTAAATATCAATTGTAGTTTGAGTGTCTAATTTATAAGGAACAAGAATTGGTTAAAGGAACTGGACACTATTGGTAATTACTCAAAATAATTGGCTTTAATGACGATTGTGTTTTGCTGTGTATGTAATTGAGAGAAATATAATTTCACTTTATTTATTTAACAGACTTATTTTTGTATAAATATATCAGAGAGACTGTTTAGCGTAAAGGTTGGGTTTATAAAAGCAAACGTTGGACAATTATTATTACTCTGAATATTTATGTTTACGTCTTCCTTTTAAGCAAACAGATTCTAATGATGTCATTTGCACCTGTGCTTATAAGACAGTTTCTTCATTCCTATTTGTCGAGAGCAACGGCTGAGACGTGCCAAATCATGCGATACGCGCGATGCGCATAGCATTCCCTGATAAAGAGTTGTTTACCCGAGGGCCTTGACTGGGCCTTACTATTTCATAGCTGGAGGGGTGTTGTGTTGAAAGAAATCATTGAAAAGTATAATGATTGCATTTATTTTACTTTTTGGCCATAAGTGTTGACGTTTTTTCGACCGAAAAGGTATTTATAAATGGGAATCAAAGTGTGTTGAATCGGTTTTCAACTAGTGGTTTAAACCCGCCAGGGCCTGGTTCTTGATAATTTACCTCGACTTCGTCTTGGTACAATTATCAAGAACCAGGCCTAGGTGTGTTTAAAATGATTCCCTTATTTAAGGCCCAGTGATCAGGGGTAATAATGATGGAAGCACTTTAAGACGCCCTTCGGGCTGTGATAAAGCACTATTGAAAAATGGATTATTATTATTATAATTTATAACTAGGTGAGAATTTATAATTTTACATGTATGTAAAGCTGCATAGGCCTGTTTTGGTCATGAGAACACAACTCTTTTAAAGCCATTGGACCCTATCGGTAAACAGCATTGTCCAAGGCCCACACTTTTTGTACCACAACTTCTATATCAAATAACAAACCTGTGAGAATTTAGGCTCAATCGGTCATCGGAGTCGGGAGAAAACAACGGAAAAACCCACCCTTGTTTCCGCGCGTTTCGCCGTGTCAAGACATGTGTTTCAAATAAATCCGTAATTCTCGTTAACGAGAATTTGTATTGTTTTGCTGTTTTCTCAAAAAGTAAAGCATTTCATGGAATAATATGTCAAGAGAAGTCTTTCACCACTGCCTTCTGTAAACCCTGTAAGTTATTTGTAAATCTGTGAACTTTTTTATTTTTGCCTGAACCGAAAGGGTCCAATGGCTTTAAGTGAAGGGTTAAAGGGGAAGACAAAATATAATGAAGAAATGTTAATATTATTATTGCGATTTGGAGTGAATTTTGTGCGTTGGATTGGTCAGCAATATTGCAATTGTAAAATGATGGAAACAGTCACTAATTATTCTTGCTAAAAAATCTTCAAAGATAACTGTACAATGTTGTTATTTTCCCCAGCTTTATCAAAGTGTATGTTAGAGGTAAAATAAGAAGAAAGTGTATAGGAGGGTCTTGATAAACTAATGATAATAATATAATAATAAAATCAAAGTCTAGCGCACATATCTACCAACAACGTACTCAAGGCGCTTAGTATGTACATTTTTACAGAAAGAGAGGTCATTGAAAATAATGAATTCCGAGGCCCAATTATGTAGAAACTTAAAAGGGTTTACAAGGTGCTACGGCGCATTCAGCAGCCACAACCAGGCACACCGGGGCGAACCCTTCTCTTTTGGATAAGTGCACTTGGTTCTTTTATGTTTGTTACACAACACATGGGACCAATGGCTTTACGTCCCATCCGAAGGACGAAGCAATGTTTAAAAGGGGGATTCGAACCCACACTCTGCTGATTAGAAACACCAGAGTTTGAATTTGCTGCTCTTAACCACTCGGCCACGACACTTTATGGTATTCAGTAATAATTCATTTGAAGTAACCCTGGTAACAATGGATTAAGTTAACTGAGATATTGAAGTATGATGAGAATATTCAATTTTAAAATAATTCCTTCGATCAAATACTTGAAATAGCTCTATAATCATCAAAAATCTCTAAAATTTCATCATCAATGTGGACAATAAATGGAAAATTAATTATAAATGATGACGGTTTGTAGTTTCATTATATGGATATTTGTCTATTCGGTCTTCTCGACAATAGATTTAGAATTTCTGAATCATATATCGCTCACTCTCCTGTTTGTGGACCAAAAGAATGGAATACTCTCCCTAACATTATCAAGGATGCTAACACTATTTAAATTTTCCAGAAAGTGTGTCCTAATTAACTTCATCCAACTGTCTTGAGCGCCTTTGAACAACTTTGGTTGATTTTGGCGCTATATAAATTCCCATTGATTGATTGATTGATTGATTGATTGATTGATTGAACCATAAGCCTTTTTGAGGTATGGTGGACGTGATACTCGCGTCACACGCGGCGACTGACGACACGCTCACCATGAACGTTGGTGGTCAATAGGCTTACCTGTGAACGCCGCGTCACCTAAAAAAATTTGCACTTCACTGACCAACACACGTTCTATTTCTATGGTCAATACGCACAAATTTACCCAATTCTTATAGTGTTGTAGGATGGTCCGCCATATCTCAATAGGGTTATACTTTATGTGAATGCAAATACCTCCGAAGCAGAGATTTTGAGAAAATATCTGAAACACTAGAATCACATCACAGGGCTTGAAATTTGTGAGAAAATGCACAAAACTACAAGAGCAATTTCATGGACTCTGCGCTTACGATCACTACGCTAACTGTGCAAGCGTCGACTTTCTTCGCTAGCTGTGTAAGCGAAGATTTCTAGTAGGCCTAATGTGAAGTATGCAGACACACACAAGTAAAATTTACAACACAAGCAAAATGTTAACCCATGAAATACACCTGCTTCCGTAACTGCTGATTCTTTGCTTATGGTAAGCAAAGCCATGAGATTGGGCCCTTGTTGTAATGAAGTATGAACAAATAGTATAAAGCCTGGTTCATACTTCCTGCGAATGTGAATGCAACGCAAATTTAAAGTCACAACTCTGTTAAAGTCACAACAATATTCGCACAAGAGTTGAGCTGCTGCAAATTATTTATTGCGATTATGTGACGTCAACATTTGTATCGCATTCACATTCGTAGGAAGTTTGAACCGGGCTTAAATCAGGATTTTAGACAATAGACCTTATGCATTGACGTCATCCAGCGGCCATCTTAGTGAAAAAACGGTGACGAAACAATCGAAACACACAGATTTGTACGCGCAGCCTCCTTTTGACCTCAAGGTGAGGGCGCCCTACTGAAATGACGTCATGTGCATAAGGTCTATTGAGATGGAAATCAAAGAAGGGAGTCTTACCTGCAGCTTGTGGGCGTCCTCCTCCCCCTCTCCTAGCTCCGTGTCTCGGTCGACCCCGGGTGTGGGGAGATAAGAGGTATAACCCCTGGATGACTCGATTGATGTCATGATGGGAGAAGACGTAGTGAGGAGTGATCGGAGTTGGAGATAGCTTGGAACGAATGGCTGCATGAAGATCGAGAGTCGCTGAGAGGAGAGCCTGGAGGAAAATCACAAGAAAAAACATCATCATAAGCTGAGGGAGTTTATAATAACAATAATCATGTATGTATGATTTGAGGCATTGCATGGTGAGGTATCAATGTATATTTGGTTTGCGGTAACACCATGTGTGTATCTACTTGCCAGGTAGAGTTTGTTCTTAGAGAACTGTCTTGCTTTATTCTACCGCGTAGTAGATGTTCGGGGGTGCGGGAGACTTCTCAGTTCTGAAAAGAACTGTCCTGCTTTTTAACTACTACCTGGGCGAAAGGTATAGACAATTGGCTGGGACTACTGCTTTAGCTAATAGGATCGTTACTAACTGCACTACCACAGAGTCAGGCCTGCAGGAAGTCAAGGCTTGGTGGCTTTTTGGAAACATGTGATGTCAAAGGTCACATCGTCTAAATTCTGAAATGATTTAAAGGTTTACTAACCTGAGCCAACTCATAATGATGAGCCAAGGAATACGCAGGAAACTCCTCCAACCATCCCTGGAGATTCGGCCGATGGACATCATCCATCTCATCTCGACCCAGAGGGAATAACGACAATACACAGAACAGCCTGGTCAGTCGAGGTGACAGAGGGTAGCTGGCTGTTCCACTACCTACACCTGATACACCGGGCGGGGTACAGGCAGCGATGAAATTAGCACCCTCTAGTGACCGGAAGAAGAGACGCTTTCTGTCATAGACGCCACCGTGGACGAGAAGTTGACGCAGGACATCAGTGCAAGGTTGGGTACCTGGGTAGTAATTAAAAAAAGTTATAAAAAAAGGAATAGCTGTGAAATGTTCCAGGTAATTTTTCAATTCATTTGATTTATTCTGGTTGTGAAGCCAAGGACTCTCAGAAAGGTGAACTTAATCACTGCACTAGCCAAGAACCCAATGGACCCAGTTTAAGATGCGGGAGGAAACCCCATAGAATTATTCCAGGAAAAACCCACATAGTCAGAGAGGGACTGAAGACCCAATCTTAATAGTGCCCCCGGTGGGATTCGAACTGTTGTGCTTAAGTTGGAAGGCGAGCTGACCACCCGACAATGTTATGCTTGCTGCTTCAAAGGTTCATAAGGGTTTGCAGGCACTACCTCGGCCAATAGACCCATCCATTAAGCTTCGCCCCATTGCGTATTGACCTATCACAACCCATTGCACAAACAAAAGTCCAACACTATAAAGTCCGACATGCATGCTCATATGCTTGGCGCGCGCGACAGAGTTGTGCAGAATGGCATGGGAGAGGCTAATGTGTTCTTGCTTACTCGTGCGCTGTGGGCTGAGCCTAATGGATCGGTGTTTTTCAAAGAGCTATGCTTACTAGAATAAGGTTACCAGCCAAACTACCATGCCACACGTATAATTTGTGACTGGTACCCTGCTCAATTCTGCTTAGCAGAACACTTTTAAGCAATATTTTTTGCTAAAGCAGCTCTATGAAATTGGGCCAAGAAGAGTAAATGGGAGATGGTGCATTACGGATCTCTACGAACGTCAACGAATTATCTAGGATTGGGATTAAGTAATTAATCTTACCTGTTTTACTATCAACTGAAGCACAATTGAGATCATCAATGAAGAACAGTTGACTGGAACTTGACTTCTGTTGTTGACTTCCCGTAGCAACAGCTGCCATGGCAACACTACGTGGACGGAGCTTACTAACAATAGCATCTTCAAATGATTGACAGCTGAGTCCAGGAGACATATTGGTCTTGAGGAAGTAGTGCTTTGGATGAACCATGTTCTGAAAAAGGGAAACACAAATCTTGACAATTATTCAACTTCCTACATCATGATAAAGATTGAATCTTCATGAAGTATAAATAATAATAATCTGCAGTTCTTAAACCACTTAATCAGACACCGAGCCGTCGAATTCACCAAACTGTTCCTAACTTCACATTAATCTTAGGACTTAGGACGAGTTAATTTCCGTATCCAAAGACGTTAGGGCGCATTGAACCCATCCTAAAGCTAACTCGTCCTAACTCAAGCGTTTTGTGAAATTGGCTGCAGGTTGTCACAAAGCACTCAGTATTTTATCTGCAAGGTATGCTGAGCTATGTTCGATTTATAAGACCCATTTATTTACATTGGATGGTAATCCTGTTTTTATCAAGGGAGAAATTTCATGCTGAGCAAATTTTTTTGCTTAGCAGCGCTATGAAATTTGGCCCCGAACTGGAACTCACACTCTGCTGATCGGAAACACCAGAGCAGTGACCAGAGTCCAGTGCAGTTAACCATGACCCCCACATTTTGAGTGTGACTAAATACAAATGACCGGGGGCCAGTTTCATAAAGCTGTTAAGCAGAAAATATTGCTTTACAAGTTTCTTCGCTAAGCAAAAATTGGGTGGGGCACCAGTCACAACAATGAAAACTTAATGTAATTTTGGCTGATAACCTATTTCCATAAGCATTACTTGTATGTGCTTAGCAAGTTTATGTGCTTACAGGCTTTATGAAACTAAGGCTCGGAGTGCATCAAACCAATTGCCACCCCACTTGTTGTAAGCACAGAAGGCTGATAAAGGAAACAGTTTAAGTGTGGAAGTGTCGTGGCAAAGCGGTTAAGAGCACCAAATTCAAACTCTGGTGTTTCTGATCAGCAGAGTGTGGGTTCGAATCCCCAGCCGTGACACTTGTGTCCTTAAGCAAGACACTTAACCATTGCTTCGTCCTTCGAATGGGACGTAAAGCCGTTGGTCCCAAAAAGAACCCAGTGCACTTATCGAAAAGAGAAGGGGTTCGCCCAGGTGTTCCTGGCTGTGGCTGCTGTATGCGCCATAGCATCTTGTAAACCATTACATGGTGATCTGAGAATTAGGTCTCATAATTTCAAAATCCTCGTCCCACTTGATTCCCCTTGCAGTAAAAATAATTGGCGTTTTGTATCCTTTGGAAGAAGCTCGTTATAAATACGGTTATTATTGTTATTTTATTATTTACCTGAATCAGGGCTGATTTGCCTACACCAGATGGTCCAGTAAGTAGCACTGGGCAGTTAGAACTCAACAAGAGATCCATCAAACCAAAGTATCGCTCAATCTGTAAAATAATAACAACATTGAATAACATCTAGAAAACCTATGTTTTTATTTAATTAATTCAGGCCTAGAATTTCATCTTTGAGAGGGCAAGGCCATTAACTCTGAACACACCTCTGGAATAATGGTATAGCCCGATGGCAGTGTCTTGGCCCGATCTTGTGATTTGTCGCCCCATGGAACGAGAACGCCGTGATATGGATCAATCTTGTAGTCATAAACACTGCCCTCTGATGGTAAGTTGATATCGAAACTCGCTCTGGATAAGGTTTCACGAGCAAAGCGACTGAAGGCATCAACGTATCTGAAGAAAAAAACCAGGAAAAATTTTAATGAAAGATATTTGTGTGAGAATGGGCTTGGAACATCTACCTTGTATTTTACCCATACACTGATGTGTGATAGGCAATGTATACTCAGTACTTAAAAAGTCCTGTAAAAAAAACTCCACAGGCAAATTACTTGAGTGGGATTCGAACAAAAGACCTTTGCATTGCTAGAGCTGATGTCTTACCACTAGACCACTGAGCTTGCCAGGTAGCTAGAGACATTTTAAATCTTTTTTTGAAGCAGTGGGTAGCGCAACGATTGGTATATATTATGAACACAACCAATATTCTTTAACTCAATGCAAATTTAACGTCTATTAAATCAGGGCCAAGAGCCATTTCTCCTGAAGACCATCACAGTATACTGATCGAAATGTTGAGTTGTCAACCACCAGTTCTTTTGAGAACCAACACTACTCAAAAGAGATTTTTCTCATGGTATTACCACACACCTCACCTACTTGTACTCCCACCGTACAAAGTTTCAAACCCTACAAAACAAATCTGTCAACGATTTTTACTGGGATGAGAAATTTCAGAATGTTCTGAAATTTCTCATCCCAGTAAAAATCGTTGACAAAGCTTACAGGCAGTGGACACTATTGGTAATTACTCAAAATAATTATTGGCATAAAACCTTTCTTGGTGACGAGTAATGGGGAGAGGTTGATGGTATAAAACATTGTGAGAAACGGCTCCCTCTGAAGTGCCATAGTTTTCGAGAAAGAAGTAATTTTCCACGAATTTGATTTCGAGACCTCAGATTTAGAACTTGAGGTCTCGAAATCAACCATCTAAACGCACACAACTTCATGTGACAGGGGTGTTTTTTTCTTTCATTATTATCTCGCAACTTCGATGACCGATTGAGCTCAAATTTTCACAGGTTTGTTATTTTATGCATATGTTGAGATGCACCAACTGTGAAGGCTGGTCTTTGACAATTACCAATAGTGTCCACTGCCTTTAACAAAGACGAAGCCTACCTTGAGTGAAGATGACCACCGAACCCCCAGATGAAGCTGAAGGTAAACATTGAGAGAAGCCTAGTGGTAGGGTTAGCTTGTCCTGGTACGTCCCTGGTACCTGCCTCTGGTCGGTTGGTGATCGGTGATGGGGTAGGCCTACCATCTGAACAAAAATAAATTCGATTCATGTAAAAAATAAAATAAAAACTCACTATATTTTTTACTTACTCCTCAGATTTGTTGATGTCAACATTTTTATTTTTATCAAGTAAAAAAATCACAAGGGAAACTGACTGGGTAAATAAAAACTAAGGAAACATTTTTATAGCAGGATTTGAACCTGCGACCTCCAGATTAACGTGCTGGCACTCTACCAATGGAGCTCTCTAGGCCTAGAAGTACAAAGAAAAAGTTTTTTTGGAGAGAGATTGCCTAACATCACAAAGCCAGATAGTCACTTCAAGGTGAGGGCTACACTTCATTGATTTGGGCTATCGACCCAAATCAACTGCCACCAGGGGAACGCTGCCACCTACTCCTGGGGCTGAAACAGGGTTACCCCCTTTACAGTCCGTAATGATGTAGGCATGGGTATCATCCACTAGGAGCCTCCTACACCTGGGGCTGAAACAGGGCTACCCCCTTCACAGTCCGTAAGGATGTAGGCATGGGCATCATCCACTAGGAGCCACCTACTCCTGGGGCTGAAACAGGGTTACCCCTCTCACAGTCCATAAGGATGTAGGCATGGGTATCATCCACTAGGAGCCACCTACTCCTGGGGCTGGAACAGGGTTACCCCCCTCACAGTCCATAAGGATGTAGGCATGGGTATCATCCACCAGGAGCCACATACTCCTGGGGCTGAAACAGGGTTACCCCCCTCACAGTCCATAAGGATGTAGGCATGGGTATCATCCACTAGGAGCCACCTACTCCTGGGGCTGGAACAGGGTTACCCCATCACAGTCCATAAGGATGTAGGCATGGGTATTATCCACTAGGAGCCACCTACTCCTGGGGCTGGAACAGGGTTACCCCCCTCACAGTCCATAAGGATGTAGGCATGGGTATTATCCACTAGGAGCCTGGCTGGTAGACCAGAATGTACTAACTTCCCAACTGTTTACGAGGAAATCATGGTTAAGTGCCTTGCTCAAGGGCACAAGTGTCAGGACTGGGAAGTGAACCCACACTCTGCTGCTGACAACACCAGATCTTGGTTCCAGTGAACTAGACTGCTCAGCCACAAAACGCCACAAATTAAATTAAACTTACCAGCAGCGGGGCTGTCTGTTTCTGATCCTTCCACCTCATGGACTAGAAACTTGTCACACAGCGCCGACAGGATGCGAAGGAATGACGACACTTCTTGGATCCCATCAACGATGCGGTAGTTTGAACTGATGGAGGCAGGGAGATCCGCTGAGAGGATGGGTTGACATTTGTGATTGAGGAAATCAATGGTTGAGCTGAAGGTGTCTTCTATCAGGGCAGTTAGCATCTGAAGGCTATAGGGGAAAAACGATGGTATTAATAGCGGACATTCATATTGCGCAATACCGATATTAATATCTGTGGATTACATGTACAATAAATACAAAAAAAATCTTAGAAAAAATATTTTGTTTAGCTTTTGAGAAAGACTCTGCAAGGGTTGAAAGGTCATGCCATTTTGCTGTTAACTATTTTTTGCACTTATACCATAGGTCCTTTTGGCTGGTAAGCAATTTGTAACAGCTTATTCTAGCTAAGCGCACTAACAGTACTACTAGAAATTAATTGTAAACAAAATGGTTTTTCACTTCGATTTAAATAAATTAAGTGAAGATGACTGTCTAATATAAGGAGGTAGATTATGCTATAGTATTGGGTATTATTGCTTTTTATTTTGGTTATTCATTTCTTTGTTTCTCTGAATGTGGTTGAATGTTGGAGTTGAGTGTAAAGTGTAAGAGTCTCCGCCACCAACAATAACATCAAGAATTGTTTGTATATGTATAAAAAAAAAACATTTTCAAATTTCAAATTTGAAATACGATCATTTTCATGATGAAGTTTAAGACAATCAACAACTGAAGGTTTAAAAAAAAACAAGAAATCAAAGCAAAGCAAATAAACATTTATGATAAATTTGTATACAACAAGTAATTGACATGAAATATTGATTAACTAAATTATTGTGGATAAAACACACAACCAAGCTGGACAAACACATCAAATGAAATGATATTTAGCCAAATGATGAACACACATGAGAATGAAAAAGCAGTCTAGACCTGCAAACAGGTGAGAAAGTACACTGAAGTATATACCAACAGTCAATGAACCAGACAAAATGAAAACACCATGCTACCTTCTACCTTGGCTACACTGTTGCTAAGCAGGGATATCATGCTAAGCAAGTAATACAACTCACAATACCAGCCCCATCGTTTTGTAGAGTGTGCAAGTCTCACGCAGTTTTAAAATACACATTTTTTTTTCCATCCCTGTGGAGACATCTGTGGAGGTCCCAAAAATGTTTGAATATGCGTAAGACATACACAACGTAATCAAGTTAGAGGTGGTCATGAAAGGTTCACTCTTTGTGGATGTAATCTTGACTTTTTACGATTGATGTTTTGATGTTACATGAGTTGGATGGCATGGAATGTCATGTAGAGCAGATGTAATTGATGATCCATTGTTATACCTCGGTAACAAATTGTGACGTTTGATTGGTCGAGTACCAATCACGTGACGTGCAACAAAAAGGCATGTACTATGGCGCACCGGGTAACATGAGATTTGTTAACCGGTACCTGGATCATTCCCAGCATTGGTCGATTTCCAGCGCTAAGTACAAAACGGCCGCGTGTTCGATAGCCTTGCTCAAGGCAGTCGAATTATTCACTCCGAAAAAAGACCGCCGCTGTGTATAAAAACCCACCCGTATTCACTGTGCGTAAAACCCACCCGTATTCACTGTGCGTAACATCGCACGACACGATGCCCCCGTACACTATCCGCATGCGGAGGCCGTCAGGCCGACAGCCTTGTAGGATCTGTATCTTCCGGGTTTAATGTGTTGTATTGAAAAAATTCCAATAGTGGACGAAATTGGGGGGGCTCGAGGATATGCTAGTATGCAGCTCATGAATATGTATATCGTTCGTCAGACCTATCAGACAACACAGGATGTGAGGCAAATGAATTATTCATTTTGACGTCCAATCACGCACTTCCCTTATCACGACCTTTGGACCCTATCATGCGTCCGTGGTGGTGGTGTGTGAGGTAAACATGTCTCGTCTTTCGCGGGCATTATGGTAATGAGCTGACCGTGGGAACTCTTCGCTTATTATAGTAATGAGGTCAGTGGCTTCAAAACAGATCCTACAAGGCTGTCGGCCTGACGGCCTCCGCATGCGGCTAGTGTACGGGGGCATCGTGTCGTGCGATGTTACGCACAGTGAATACGGGTGGGTTTTTATATAGCGGCGGTCTTTTTTCGGAGTGAATAATTCGACTGCCTTGAGCAAGGCTACGTGTTCGAGGGAACAGTGAATAATTGTTTCTTATATACTCGTCGCAAATAATGTTTGAAGATGACAACAGAACTTTGAGAAGAGGCATGTTACCAAAGTATAACAAAACAATTGTTGCACGCTGTGATTGTTGCACGCTGAAAATTGCACCTTCGGCTTCGCCTCGGGTGCCATGTTCCCCCCTTTGGGTGTTCAAAACGCCATGGACTCCATCACAGTGTGCAACAATTGTATAACGGTATCTAGTGGGAGGGGGAAGGACATTGTGGGATTAGTGCAGAGAGGAAGGGTATGGATCAATCAGGAAGAAGGATTGGGTAGGAACAGTGGCGTAACCAGACATTTGTTATTTTAGGGGGGAGGGAGCATGCAGGGGTGAATATATAATTTTTTACTATTTTTTTTTTTTTTTTTTTTTTGGGGGGGGAGGGGTGCGTTTATTGAAGCAAACCATTCACTTACCAGTGAGGTTTTTTCGATCTCATTTAGGGGGCAAGAGAGGGGAGGGGGGCAAGGTTCCTGATTAAAAAGGGTTGGGAGTGGCTTCAACCACCTTTCCCCCTCTGGTTAAACCACTGGGTAGGAAGTATCAGGATTGGATGAAGGATTTCATGCTGCTTTTGTAGCCTTTAACATAAAGCGTTTTTTGTGACGATGTATATTTGTTTGAGCTGATATTATAACCCACCAGTTCTTGTTAATATCCCAGTGTGATTTATTACATAGCCAAGGCTCATGTGACCGGTTCACGTTAGTATCACTGGAAAAACACATAAGTAATTCAACAAACACACAATCAATACAACAACGAATCACAAGAATAAATAGTCATAAAGTCTAAGTAGTTTTGTTAAGTCTTGTATAATGACCAGGACCCAATTTCATGGCTCTGCTTACTGCAGAATTCTGCGCTTACGATCACGATTCCCCGCTTCCGTGCGAGTGCCATTTTCTGCGCTAGCCTTGTAAGCGTAGAATGCCTAGAAACGTGGAGTACGCATGCGCAGAAGCCAAAATTCGCTGCTAACCCGTGAAATACGCTTGCCGTAAGCACAGAATTCCCTGCTTCAGTAAGCGCCGATTCTGTGCTTAATTAAAATTAAAAAGGATAGCTCAGTTGGTAGAACACCGGAAGTCATTGGAGCAAGTTAATAATAATAATAATAATAATAATAATAATATCAAAGTCTTATATAGCGCACGTATCTACTAAAAAAGGTACTCAAGGCGCTGAGTACATACAAACTTTCAGAAAGAAAGGTTATTGAAGTGATGAACTCTGAGACCCAATTATTTAGCACCTTGTAATGGTTTACAAGGTGCTACGGCGCATACAGCAGCCACAGCCAGGAACACCGGGTGAACCCCTTCTCTTTTCGATAAGTGCACTGGGTTCTTTTACATGCATTACGCAACACATGGGACCAACGGCTTCACGCCCTATCCGAAGGACGAAGCAATGGTTAAGGTTGGATTCAAACATGATCTAATAATGATTAGCCTATACAAGAGTTAAAACAGTCAAAAACACATGAAAGAAGTTTTCACAAAAACATGATCTGTGTCTGGTGTTTGGAGTCACAGCAATTGATTCACATTTGTTTGAAGTAAAGCCCGGTTCATACTTCCTGCGAATGCGAATGCGAAATGAATTTGACGTGAATTTGACGTCACAACCCTCCTTCCGCAGCGATATTCGCAAGTGAGTTGAGCAGAATTGAACTGCTGCAAATATTCGTTGCGAATTTGTGACGTCAACATTCGTATCGCATTCGCATTCGCATTCGCAGGAAGTATGAACTGGGCTTCAAATAGTCACACTAAAAAATTGACAAAACTGTCTCAAAAGCAAAAAGAATTTTTCACCCGCACATATATGTGTAACTGTTTGGAGCAACATATTCACAGCAATGAATTCACATTTGAACTCTAGTAAAAGTCACATATGGAAGTATACAAAACTGTTTCAAAAGCGAAAAGACGTTTTCACCAAAACATGATCCGTTTAAGCGTTTGGAACAACATATTCAAACTAACGGTTTCACAATTGAACTCTAGTATTAAAAAGTCACATACGAAAGTATACAAAGCTCTCACAAGCAAAAGAAGTTTTCACCAAAACATGATCTATGTAAAGATGTTTGAAGCAACATATTCACAATCAAACTCGAGGGGTACATTTTCCCAGTCGTGACCAGTATCTGGCAAGTTCAACCGAAGCAGTTACTGGTTAAGACTGCAAATACGCACCCCTAGTAAAGGTCACACTCAAAATCGACAAAAATGTCTCAAAAGCAAAAGTTATTCAAATGGTAAAACGGAGACAAATGATAATTTTGATTTGTACCTGATGTTGGGAACCTCCCAATGCGACTTGGCGCTACTCAGCCACGACTCGGTCAATGATTTCCAGTAGACAACCTCTCCACCGCAATGAACGATCGCACATCTTGATATCAAGGCTGGAGAAGCCGTCGATAGATCGGGCGTCTCAAAGAGGATCGAACAAGAATCTTGGAAGAAATCAGAATAAATATTTAATGGTTAAAAACGTCTTAAAAAGCAAGGCCCAATTTCATAGAGCTGCTTAAGTACTTTAAGTAGCTATGCGAAACAATAGGATGCTTATCAGATTGTTACCAGCCAAAACACTATTCCTTAAGTACAATTTGTGACTGGTGTCCTGCCATTTGTTGCTTAGCAGAAACATTTTAAGCAACAAGTCTAGCCTTCTCCTGAAGACGATCAGAGTTACAGCAAACTTCTCTTAGTTATACTTCCACCATGCAAAGTTTCAAATCCCTCTTACTTTGGGTTCACAGCAAAGGGTCAAAGTTTAAAGCTCATAAACTTACCGGCCATCGGTATCTGCTCTCCTTGATCCAAGTTCATCATCTTACAATCCGTCTTGAGTAGCATCCCAACGCTCTCCGTCCACGCCGGGTTAAGAAACCCGTCCAGTATTAACCATCTTTGGATAACGCTCGGAGGGTTCAGTAACGCTTTGTTCTTCTTCTCTGTTTGCTCAGAGAGGAGGACCTTAGCAGCGGAGGCCGAAATCGAAGCATCTCGAAGAAGACGGGTGAAGATGCCGTCACGCCAAGAGTGTCTTGACTCGTCGTGCTTTCCCAAGAGCTGTCAGAAAACAAAATATGTTAATTTCTTTTCATTCTTGAAGATCTGTAGACTGATATTTGCAAAGTACTGCTGAAATTATATCCAGAGGCAGCCTCCCCTAAAAATATTTAAAGAATTCTTTTACTTTAAAGGAACACGTTGCCTTGGATCTATTATAATCCAATGGTTTTCAAAACAGCGCCCTCTAGTGCTCACCTCTTGTACTGATAAAGAGTCGGGGAAGATGACGTCCGTGTTGACCTCTGGATACACAACATCTTCGACTCCTTGAGTAGCTGCATTGATCCAAGATAAACTCATCTTACCCACTGTTCCTGCGGTACGTCTTATCTTCTCCAGGGTGTGGGAACGACGAAGTTCACCTTCGCTAGATGACTGCGTCAAACAAAAACATTTCTTAAGACATAAGTAGGATTTCAAACTTTGCATGGTGGGATTATAAATAGGTGAGGTTCGGGGTAGCACAATGTGACAATCTCTTTTGAGTAATGTTGGTTCTGGAAAGAACTGGTGGTTGACTTTTCAACGTTTCAATCAGTATGCTCTTCCTCCTGAAGACAATCAGAGCATGCAAATCAAAACGTGGAGTCATCAATTACAGGTTCTTTTCAGAACTGACACTCCTCAAAAGAGAATTACACATGGTATTACCACAAACCTCACCTAATTCTAAAGACGTATCAGAACATAAAATATTATTGCGTTGAACTCTAATAACTTTAAAAGCTCCTGAGCGATGACAGATTATCCCTTGACATTTAAAAAAAATGCATTTCTAGAAATGTTTAAACTGTTTTCATGACTTTCTGACTGAGTATGTGACTTTCACTGTCGACTACTCACCGTGGTTGATATTTTCTTCGTTGGAATACTCCGTTCTTCTTCCTTGGTAGGTGGTGTCGTGTGGAGAGTATTCAAGACTCGAGATAAAGTCTCCCGACAGACTGTCTTGCCACTACCAGCTGGTCCGACAAGGATCACGCCTTGTTTCTCCTTCAAGCTGTCATAAAGCTCCAGTACCTTGGGGAGTATAATATAAGAAGTGGGTCTGGAGACTCGTTCTTGCTGGGATATGTTTATTTTCTTTGACACAAGGACCACTAGAGTTAAAATGCAGCTAGACCTATCATGATTGCATAGTGTTTTATCTTGTAAAACCTGACACCATCTCCATATTGCCTGTGCTACACTTGGCGACTTTGCCAGGATCATACTGCGGGAATGCTCCATTACAGAAAGAGGCTAAATAACACATCCTTTTCCTCTGGCAACTAACACCTGTTATCTCCATGTAATTCCTTGTCAAAACAGTGTTTTTATTTGGATCATGCACAAACCAGTGGTGCTGCTGAATGCCAGGCAAATTTCTGCTCATCCATCAAGTTAAATGAATAAAGTAAATCAATATAAGCATTGGATGTATACTTTCAAAGTTTTTGTTGCCAAACTCGGAACTTCTTCAATAAAGCTTTCCTGTAATGCAAGATTATTGCAGTCAACAGGTTAGCGTGTTGCCTAAAATGTGTACTACACAATTTGATGCACAGGGACATTAGCTCACTGGCACAAATAAATTAGTATTGTGATGATGACATCAGGTGAACTGGGTCCATACATACCTTGCTAACGTGTTGAGGTGTCGCCTGTAGTTTATCAGCAACAAACTGGCACTGAATCGAGTCGACTAACACTGGATCATGCTCTTGACTCGTGGTACCTGGACGTCCCATCCCACCCCAGGGAAACACGCTACGTAAAAGGTTCCTAACAATACGAGCATCATCTGGGATAGGTAGGGCTGGGAGGAGGACGGACTGGATCGCAAAGACGATTGCAATTTCCTCACGGTGTTCTTCGTCTTGCTCAAGAGTAGGGACATCAGAGTCCATCAGGGTACCTTGAAAGAAAGAATTAGCGTTTTACAAATATTTTGGTATTGCCTTGAGAAATTTCGAAATAAACTTGGAATGTATAAAGCCAAAGATGGTTTAAATCATCTCGGTTTATAAGGTCAGTTTACACTAAAAACTTTTATTTCTAGCCTAACCCAATAAGCCGCAGTATTCAACATGTCACGGTTTTGTTTTTTAATTTCCTTTTATTTGCTTATTAGGAAACATTCCATCACAACTAAGGGCCAAATTGCAAATCAAACTTCACCACTTTGCAGCAGGATGACAGTACTCAAAATATTTATCAGCATGAAACCTTTCTTGGTGACGAGTAATGGGGAGCTGTTGATAGTATAAAACATTGTGAGAAACTGCTCCCTCTGAAGTATCGTAGATTACAGGCCAAACTACCATGTCACATGTATAATTTGTGGTTGTATCTTGTTCATTTCTGCTTAGCAGATAATTGCTAAGCAATCTTTTATGCTTAAGCAGCTTTATGAAATTGGGCACTGGTTATGATACATGTATCTTACTTTCTGAGCCTGTTTCTGAATTGAGCACGCTGCTGTTACGAGCCGCTGATCGCCCTGGGAGCTGGTACACTTGCTTCTTAGCGTAGAGTTTGATAGTTGCGATCTTAATCACTGACTGGAGTGTACGTAAACCAAATGTACACTCTCGACTCTTGGGGAACTGTGTAGGAAAGGTGAAGAGAAATAGATTGAATATATAATTATAACAGGTTCTTATACCGCACTTTACCACACACCCCTAGGGGCGTATCAAAGCATTCAGTATTTTTTCCTGCAAGGTTTGTGAAGCTACATTTTTAAAGTATGAGACCTACACTCCTTTTTCCGTAGCATTAATGTTATGGTTTACCAGGTGCTGTGGCGCAATTTGCTGCCAATCAAACCAGGAACACCGGGGCGAACCCCTTCTATTTAAGATAAGTGCACTCGAAGGACGCAGCAATAAGTGTCTTGCTTAAGGACACAAGTGTCATGTCTGGTACTCTTATCCACTCGGCCAATAAACTAACACTAATACAAGTCTGTTACAGAAATAACCTTTAAGAGAATGCCTATATTTAAAACCGAATGATGAAAAAACAAATTAGGGAATCAGTAATTAGAATGAATGGAACTCACTTGTGTTTGAAACAAGTCAGCAAAAGTGCACAACTTGGATGCTAGTGCATCAGCCCCGATAAAACCCCGCCAATAGAGGGAGCTCTGTAGGATGATGCGCAAGTCTGGTTTGATCATAGACATAGGACGCATCATCGACTGCAAAGGAACAAGAAAAAAAACTGTTAGTGATGTTTGAAGCTTTGCGTGGTGTGAAAAATACGAAGTAACAACAAGTATTAAACATGGGTAGGCATACACAGTTGTGGAGACTTTTACTCTACAAGAATTTTCTTTAAAACGGGAACAATAGCAAGTCCCACAACTCTACATTTTGAGAGACTTTTTTGGAAATCTTCGAAATATTTTGAGAAACTCACCCTTATTGAGTCTGGGATCTTCTGAGTGATAGAGCTTGATGTATTGAGTGTTGCAAAGCAACCAAAGTTACTACTCGCTGGCATGAGGGTATTATTTAGCATGACATGACCCAAGAAGGTTGGTTTGTAGGTCCATGGAGTAGGAAGAGGTGCTGGGTCTTTGGCTTGAGGTGGTGGTCCTAGATAAACAAAGGCCAAGAAAGACTAATTCAGAATAATGACAAGTGTTAATGGAGTATTCTCTATAAAGTATGAAAACATTCATTTCCATGAGGAAGACAAAACTAATAAGATGTATAATAGATGTTAAATTTGCATCAGGGATAAAGAATATTAATTTTGGTTTTTACCCATACACCGATGTGTGTTAGCACTAGATACTCAGTACTGCCTCTAGCTACCGGGCAACCTCGGTAGTCTAATTGGTAAGACACTGCTCAAGAATTGCAAGGGTCGTGGGTTCGAATCCCACCCGAGTAACATGCCTGTAATAAGATGTACTTATCAAATTTTTATTTTTCAAGCCATCTCGAAAACTAAAGCCGAATTTGCACGATTACTTCTTGCGGAAACAAAAATTGTTTGTGTGAGATATCGCCTTACATCACAGAGCTGAATGGCCACTTCAAGGTGAGGGCTACATTTAACTGTCAACTGTCAACAGGGGCACGTTACCACATACTCCTAGGGCTGAAACAGGGTTACCCCTTCACAGTCCATATGGATGTAGGCATAGGTATCACCCACTAGAACCCACATACTTCTGGGGCTGAAACAGGGTTACCCCCTTCACAGTCTGTAAGGATGTAGGCATGGGTATCATCCACTAGGAGCCACCTACTCCTGGGGCTGAAACAGGGTTACCCCCTTCACAGTCCATAAGGATGCAGGCATGGGTATCATCCACTAGGAGCCACCTACTCCTGGGGCTGAAACAGGGTTATCCCCTTCACAGTCTGTAAGGATGTAGGCATGGGTATCATCCACTAGGAGCCACCTACTCCTGGGGCTGAAACAGGGTTACCCCCTTCACAGTCCATAAGGATGCAGGCATGGGTATCATCCACTAGGAGCCACCTACTCCTGGGGCTGAAACAGGGCTACCCCCTTCACAGTCTGTAAGGATGTAGGCATGGGTATCACCCACTAGAACCCACATACTCCTGGGGCTGAAACAGGGTTACCCCCTTCACAGTCTGTTAGGATGCAGGCATGGGTATCATCCACTAGGAGCCACCTACTCCTGGGGCTGAAACATGGTTACCCGTTCACAGTCTGTAAGGATGTAGGCATGGGTATCATCCACTAGGAGCCACCTACTCCTGGGGCTGAAACATGGTTACCCGTTCACAGTCTGTAAGGATGCAGGCATGGGTATCATCCACTAGGAGCCTCAGCCATAGAGCACAATGCACTAACTTCACAACTTTTTTCAAAGCAATTTATGGTGAAGTGTCTTGCTCAAGCACACAAGTGTCATGACGGGATATCGAACCCACACACTCTACTGCTGACAACATCAGAGCTTGGGTCCGGTGACAAACGTATTCAGGGGTGGATTTCACAAAGAGTTAAGACTAGTCTTATCTTGAGTTAGGTCGAGTTACTCATCCTAACTTAAGACTAGCCTTATGTTTTTAATATCTCCTAGGACTAGTCCTAACTCTTTGTGAAATCGACCCCAGTGCCTTTAAGGGCAAGCTCTGGAACGAGGGGGTAGGTTTCGCAGGGAACAATTTCAGGTTTGGTTTCCTGACTTACCCTGCGCGTATAAATCTGGGAGTAGAGGAACAGCTCGACCGGGTTGCGTGTAGTGATCCTTGAGGTGTACCTCGTACCCATTACTGATTGAATGTCGCCTCTGAGGTATACTGTGAATGGTATGAGGTTCAGGCTTCACTTTGACCTCCGGAGCAGGATAACTGGCTGATGGCTTGGGCTCCTTCATAAGAAACAAAACATAATAATAACAGTAATAATAGTTTCTTATATAGCACTTTATCACTTCCTTAGGGTCTATCAGAGTGCTTAGTGTTTTGTCCTGCAAGATATGTGACTGGCTCTGCAAAAATGAGTCACAAGGGAGACAATTGACTTATTGGGTTTTATACATAGCTGAAAAGAGCATACACAAAGCTTCATTTTGACATACATGTACCTTACACACTTGTATGATGTTTGGTTCAAAAGTTATGACCTTTTAAAAAATAGATTACGTCGCCTCAGTGCCATTTCCCCCCTCGGGTGTACAAAACACCCTGGACCCCGTCACACCGTGCACAAAATTGTACACTGGTGCTTTACAGTTTAACTATTCTAATCTTTGGTCGGTAGTCAGGGAACTGTACCTTTCTATGATAATGAGAAACACGACGTCTTGTTGGTTCTGAGTGCTCCTCTGGGCAAGATGAATGTAGAGTAGCAAGAGAGTTTCTTCGTTGTCGTTGAGGATGAGGATTGGAGGAGCCTCTTGTTCTGTATTGATTACTAAATGGAGATTGGAGGATCCGTAGAGCAGTGCAGAGATGAGTCAACTGCTGACCAAACACCGACATTAAACCTGAACATCAAGAACAAAAAAAAAGTCAATCAATTATGAACGAGACTATTAATAAAATAATTTGTTTTTAAAGCCATTATACACTTTCGGAACTGGAAAAGAAAAAAAAAGTTCACAGATTTACAAATAACCTACAGGGTTTACAGAAGGTAATGGTAAAAGACTTCTCTTGAAGTATTATTCCACGAAATACTTTAGTTTTTGAGAAAACATTAAACCAATTATCAATTCTCGACATCGAGAACTACGGATTTATAGTAAACACATGTCATGACACGGCAAAACGTGCGAAAACAACGGTGGGTATTCCCGTTATTTTCTCCCGACTCTGATGACCGATTGAGCCTAAGTTTTCACAGGTTTGATATTTTTCACATCAGTTGTGATACACAAGTGTGGGCCTTTGGGCAATACTGTTTATTGAAACTGTCCACTGGCTTTAACCCTCACACAAATGCGTACTCGGTGCTTTCCCGAGTTCTGCGAAAAAATGGCAAATGACTTGTGTGGGATTCAAACCCAAGGTCTTACCACTAGACCACCGAGCTAGCTTGGTGGCTAGAGGCAGTTTGAATCCTATGTGTTGGCAAATCACTCCGGTGGGATTCAAACCCAAGACCTTTGCATTGCTAGAGCAGATGTCTTACCACTAGACCACCGAGCTAGCTTGGTGGCTAGAGGCAGTTTGAATCCTATGTGTTGACAAATCACTCCGGTGGGATTCAAACCCAAGACCTTTGCATTGCTAGAGCAGATGTCTTACCACTAGACCCCTGAGCTAGCCTGGTGGCTAGAGGCAGTTTGAATCCTATGTGTTGACAAATCACTGGGGTGGGATTCAAACCCAAGACCTTTGCATTGCTAGAGCAGATGTCTTACCACTAGACCACTGAGCTAGCCCGGTGGCTAGAGGCAGTTTGAATCGTATGTGTTGGCAAATCACTCCGGTGGGATTCAAACCCAAGACCTTTGCATTGCTAGAGCTGATGTCTTACCACTAGACCACCGAGCTAGCCCGGTGGCTAGAGGCAGTTCAAATCCTATGTGTAAGCAGCGGGTACCGCAATGATTAAATAGATCTTATTTTTGCATAGGAGATAAAGAGTATAAATATAAATTATATATATATTTTTTATTATTATTATAACCAAGATGTATTGATTATTGGCAAGATCAATTAGTTATTGAAGAAGATACTTCATGTGGAAACAATTACCAAATACACTTGAATCCAATAAATAATGATAAATAAATGTGTTGGAACTAATGTTTCAAATCACTAGACAAAGAAACAAACTACACTGTACAATGGAAACAAAATATATTGATAATCGATAAGTTACCTTCAGTCATGCAGTGCAAGTTGTTGAACATCACCCAGCTCCCACTTTGCACCATACCACTCAGTAGTCTGCTCAGTACACTCATGTTGGTTGCCTCGGCACAGTTAAAGGTCACCAAGTGACGACCCATGACCTTTGACACAAACAGAGAACAAATAACTATTAGGCTTATTATTGGCAACAATTTTATATAATAATGAAGTTTGTTGGTTTCATAGGGTGTTGTGGCTGAGTGGTTAAGAGCATCCAATTCAAGTTCTGGTGCAGTCACCGGAGTGTGGGTTCGAATCCCGGTCATGACACTTGTGTCCTTGAGCAAGATACTTTACTATAATTGCTTCTCTTCACCTAGGGGTATAAATGGGTACCTGCGAGGGTAGAGGTTGATATTGTGTATGAAAAAGCCTCCTGAGCACACGGCAGCCCGGGCTGTACACTCCCCAGGGAGCTGAGAAAGATTAAAGGAATATTATTGGCAAAATGACTAGGGCACTAATGTAAAGTTAACTCGTTAATATTCTCCCTTTTCCACCAAAATGGATGTTAGCAATTGTTGAATTGATATTATTATTGTAAAATGCACAACATAAGAACTAATTATTATTGTTATATTATTATTGTGGTAAAGAAAGTGCTTAAGATGAAAGCAAAAACCAGTTCCTACCTTCGCTAAGTCTCTGATCGTCTCAGCTTTTCCCGTCTGCTCTGGGCCCTCTACTGTCCCGCATTGGAAACTCCTTAATGCTGTCGTCATGGCAACCTGACACCTATCAGTCAATGGTGTAGCAACCATTGGTGTATCAGGACCTTGATATTCATAATTATATGCAAATGAAGCTCCTAGCTGATGGAGTGTACAAGGCCCAAAGATCCTCCCTGTAGTGGATGTGTATTGGTAGGGTCTGGGTGTCGATGGAAGATCAAGCACTGCACAAAGAACAAAAAACATGTATGAAAGTTCAAATGTTTGAACTATTGCATTACAATTTTTAAAAAGCCCCACCACTTGGCATCTAAGAAGTATGAAAACTCTGCGCTTAGGCCTAAAAAAGAAAAAGAAGTTGGATTGCCCTATCCCGATCGACCGTAAAATGAGGAAAATCTCGGTCGCGTTTTTTATTTTTTTAACTTCAGAATTGTGATTTCATGAATATTTTAAGCTCACAAAATGGTAGATTTGACAAAAATATTTATTTTCGGCCGACTGCTTAGGGTCGACAACAATAATTATCCAGTGCACCAATGGTGCAATACAGTCGTGGTATTCAACGTTCACAAAAGCGCAACGGAGATCGATTTCCCTCTTACACATATCAAACCGCACGCCCAATTATCCGACGTCACGATTTCACAAGGAACCACAGTAATGTTGCCAGTAATGCCCTTATATGGTATCGCTTGCTTATTGAATAGATGAAAAACATGGTGAATGAAATGACTCTCGGAAATAGTTTTTTAAGGATTTTGCCAAAATAAAGACGCAAAAAGAGCGCTTTCAGCGAGATATATAAGATAAAATACCTTGCTTGTTTGACAAACAGATCTTTCATGAAATGTTTATGTAGTTTTAGCACGGCATTCTTTGACATCTCAAAAAAGGAAAAAAAAGAAAAAAAAGCGATAGGAACAGCGAAACTGTCTGAGGTATTTATGAATTACTATGAATTGGATCTTGTTCTTGATCTACATCTGATGTAAAAGGTTGTGCTTGTAGCATCATCCTAGCTTCCATTGTATAGTGTAGTATCTTAGCCCAGTATTTATACCCCCCAGATACCTATTGTACCGACAGGGTACCGTCCACAGGTCCCTACTGTACCCACTACACCCTACAGGCTTGCCATTACTTACCATGAATGGGATCTTGTTCTTGATCTACATCTGATGTAACAGGTTGTGCTTGTAACATCATCCTAGCTTCCATTGTATAGTGTAGTGTCTTAGCCCAATCAAAACTACTCAAGGATGGCTCAGGAAGGGACAACAAATCTGTGCGAAGTAAACACTTCCAGAATTAGAAATATTATAAATAAATACTAATACTTCTTACATAGCGCATTTTACAAAAACCGTATCAACGTCTCTTCAAACCATTTCGTCTCTTCAAACATTCTAGTTGCTAAGGGAGTTTCCTATTCCAACGAAATAGTTATCTTCCCTCTACAAGAAACACCAAACATGTCTAGCACCCTGACTTACTATTGAGAATATCTCTGTGATGAAGCCCCTGGTTGATGAGACATCCAAGAAGTATCTGCAGTCTGGTTCTCGTCTCTGATGCTAGATATCTGCTGCAGTTATCTCTTAAGATGGAGACGTATTGATCAAGGCGGGTCTGGTGACGATCGCTGCAGATGGAAGACATTCAATCAAAATACGTTATCTCAAAGTATGAGCCATGTATACCATGCCCAATATGGGGAGAGAGAGTGTACCCCCTGGCCTTGAAATAATCCACGGCACCCACATCAATAGACCCTTCCCATGAAATATGTAAATTGCACATAGCGCGTGCGCACTATCGTTTTGGTTGGCAAAATGAGGGCAAGTCGCGCTGTTATGTACACGGCTAATGGGTGCATGACGCAGACGCGATTGGGCGTCTGCTTAGTGCACAACTCTATGGTGTTTGCTAACCAACAGGGTCTGTACGCATGCGTGAATGTAATTAGCATATTTCATGGGAAGGGTCCATTGCTGTATGCTTTTGCTGTGGTGCCCTCTGCGAGGTTCAAATACAAACTTATAATCCAGGGCATCCACATCAATTGCTGTATGTTTTTGCTGTGGTGCCCTCTGCGAGGTTCAAATACAATCTTACGTTTTCCTCATAGAAGTGCCCCCTCACCAGAGTAAAATGAATCTGTCCCTTCAAGAGCGAAGTTCGAGTGAAATTCAAGGCCTGTACCCCCTAACTTCAACACAGTATTTTTGGTTTTTACCCATACACCGATGTGTGTTAGCACTGTAAACTCAGTACTTTCCCCGAGTCCTGTGACAAAAGTATATCACAGGCATAGACCTTATCGCAAATACCAATGCGCAAGCGCAGACTGTTGAATGAGGTGCATTTTGGGATAGATATGGATCGAATTTGGATACCAGCTAGACCACAATGCACCTCATTCCAAGCTTTACGCGCGCGCCCCAGTATTTGCGAAAAGGTCTATATTACTCTGGTGGGATTGGAACCCACGACCCTTGCAATTCTAGAGCAGTGTCTTACCAACTAGACTACCGAGGTTGCCCGGTAGCTAGAGGCAGTTTGAATCCTATGTTACAGGATACCAGTCACACATTGTACACTTGGAATGATAGTTCCGCTGGTAATCTTATTCTGGTAAGCGTATTTTGTTGTGTTAAGCTACTTTTTCTGCTTAAGCAGCTCTATGAAATCGGCCAATTTAATAAACGAAAAGAAGAATCTTAGACTGATCTCCTTCTTACCTTATCGTCTTGAGTTTATCTTTACTTCCATCCTTCAGACCTCTCCTAACATCCTTAGCCCACATAATGGCTTCAGTGATGACGACACATTGCGTTGGGAACCTTAGCAACCAGTGCTGATAACTCTTCTTCACTGCATCCTTCAACTGATTCTCCTCCTTAACACTAGAGGGCGCTGTGGTCTCCAGAAGAGCCAACTCAGAAAGGATCTTATCAGGGGCTGAGCGATCTATGAACAAAACAAAAAAGAGAATTAGGCAAGGTTTGCGGTAGCACTAGTGAAAATCTCTTTTGAGTAATGTTGGTTCTTAAAACAACCGGTGGTTGACAACTCAAGGTTTCAATCAGTATAATATAATATAATAATATTGTAGCTTCTTATAAAGTGCGCATATTTGTCACTCAGTGACGTTCAAGGCGCTACAATATACAGTATTTCCAGCAAGATGTTGGACTACGTTTGAATTATGAGACCTTAACCTTTTACATTGCACCATGTAAAGGAATACTAGGTGCCGTGGCACAATATGCTGCCAATCGAACCAGGAACACCGCGGCGACCCCCTTCTCTTTTCGATAAGTGCACTGGGTTCTTTTATGCGCATTAAGCAACACACTGGACCAAAGCCTTCAAGTCCCATCCGAAAGACGAAGCATCATCGTTAAGTGTCTTGGTTAAGGATTTAACCAAACTCTTCCTAACTTAAGATTAATCTTAGGTCTTAGGACGAGTCCCAACCCTGCACTGTAGAATGCAGACCTTAAGATTAATCCTACGTTAGGACGAGTTACTCGTCCTAACTCAAGATAGGATCAATCCTAGCGCTATGTAAAAACGACGGCAGGTTTCATGACTCTCAAACCCAAACTCTGCTGAACACCAGAGCTTGAGTCCGGTGCTCTTAACCGCTACGCCACGACACGCCAGTACGCTCTCTGATTGTCTTCAGGAGAATGAGTCCACATTGTGCAATGTAGAAATACTTTTCAACAAATAAATGTTTGGTTTTTTTGTTTGGATTAAAAAGGATTGTGATCTCACCTGATCCAAGCCTAGTCTCCAAACAAGCCGTTAACTGTGACCCAAGTGAGTTTCTCATGATAGTCTCCAATCCAGAAATCCACTGAGGGGGTTCGACTTTGGGATTGAGAGGTGACGTCATTGGAACATGCTCTCCCAGGCTACCTTCTATAGCAACCACTCGAAGTCTGTTGGCTGAAAAGGAAACCAGACGAGAAATTACTCTGGCTGTTCAACAGCATCTATATATATTTGGTTTGCGGTAACACAATGTGTATATCTATTTGCCAGGTAGAGTTTGTTCTTTAGAGAACCGTCATGCTTTACATTAAAAAACCGCCGAGTAGATTTTTCAGATTGTTCGGGAGACTTCTCGGTTCTGAAAATAACTGTTCTGCTTTTGGACTACTATCTGGGCGAAAAGTAGAAAATTGGCTGGGACTACTACTTTAGCTTATAGGATCGTTATAAACTATACTACAGCAAAGTCGGTTCTTAACTGGTCTCATTGTTCGATTAGCTTGCTTACCATGAAGCTGTAAATCAAATGATGTCTGCATCATCCCAGTCTCTTCTTTAGACGCAGGAGGAAGATCAAACTGAAGGTCGTGGATTCCAGGGAAGATCTGCCGAACTAGAGGAATCCAACGACGTTTATCTCGAGTCATACAGAGCATGTCGATGAGCTCCTCATCGCTAAGGAAGTAGAGACGAGGGCAAGACATGCGGATCTTGCTAAGTAGAGACTGAAGATCCATCAAGATTTCCTCCTGTGAGTAGAAAAGATACCATGAAAAGAAAAGATACCATGAGGAATGTCATCTTACAATGAAGCAGATGCATAATAATAATACAGCATTTATAAGGCGCACTTTCCTGTAAACCATTCAAAAGTTGCCAGTCTAGAGGATAACTGGGGGAGTCAGAAGGTATTTATGTGAAGATCGCAGACTTTTGGTTGTTTTGTACTCCTGAACTAAGCTTTGAAGATAAACAGGGTCAATATCATGAAGTCAAAATCAAATTTTTAAAATCAATTCTAGCCCGTATTTGTAGCCAATGTAAATCCTTGAGAATGGGTGTAATGGATTCCCCAGTGCGAGTTCTGGGACCAATTTCATAGCGATGCTTAACGCTTAACGGTATGCAAAGTTTTGTGCTTACTTTAGCAGAAATATTTGCCAATGTGCAAGCGTATTTCACAGGTTAGCAGAACAATTAGGCGGCCTTCTTGCAGGTTCACCATGGATTTGCATTGTTACGTCATTCATTTTCATACAGTAAGCATCATCAGAAGGTTTGCACGCCTTTTCGTGTGCTTACGGTTAGCAGTGCTATGAAACGGAAATCACACAATAAGCACAAAATTGGCCGCTAAGCAGCACTATGAAATTGGCCCCTGGTGAGAAGTCTGGCGGCTGAGTTTTGTATAAGCTGCAACCTTACCTGGGTACTGATCAATGATGCCAGAAGTTCTCGGAGTACATCACCCTGTATCTCTCGATAACCCTTCTGACCTTTACGCTTCTCAAGAACTGACATGACTTTAGGGTCAGTTACAACGGCTTTCATGATATCCTAGAGACAAGAACACATTGATATTAGATTATCACATAAACTGCAGCATAATAATACACAGTTCCTATACAAGTAAAGCGCTCTATTAAAGACAGTGGACACTATTGGTAATTGTCAAATACCAGTCTTCTCACTTGGTGTATCTCAACATACACATAAAATAACAAACCTGAAAATTTGAACTCAATTGGTCGCCTAAGTTGTCAGAGAATAATGGAAGACAAAACACCCTTGTCACACGAAGTTAAGTGCTTTCAGATGCTTGATTTCTGGACCTCAAAATCTAATTCTGAGGTCTCTAAATCAAATCCGTGGAAAATTACTTCTTTCTCGATAACTACGTTACTTCAGAGGGAGCCCTTTCTCACAAAGTTTTATACTATCAACAGCTCTTCATTGCTTGTTACCAAGTAAGGTTTTATGCTAACAACTATTTTGAGTAATTACCAATAGTGTTAAGTGTCTTTAAGGCATGGGATGGTCATCTCAAAGCGTTCATTATTTTTAGATAATAATATTACTAGTGTATATTTGGTTTGCGGTAACACCATGTGTTTATCTACTTGCCGGTGAGGGTTTATTCTTTAGAGAACTGTCTTGCTATGAATTTCTACTACCGCGGAATATTACTAGTGGCTGCTTACATGTATAACACTCATATATACATGTACATGTATCACTAAGTGTCAAAGCGCTTCAACATTCAGTATTGTCATGAAGGGTATGTTTTGAAGTATGAGACCTTTTTCCTTTACATAAAGGTGCTGTGGCGCAATATGCTGCCAATCAACCAAAGAACACCGCGGCGAATCCCTTCGCTTTACGACAAGTGCATTGGGTTCTTTTACATGCAATACACAACACACAGGATCTACGGCTTTACGTCCCATCCGAAGGACCCAGCAATAATGGTAAGTGTCTTGCTTAAGGGTCACGACCGGGACTTGAACCCGGGTCGTTGAGATCCATCTCTCACATATACCTACCTGATATTTGAGGTCCGCATCATCAAACTTGGAAGCAAGATCTTGAAATTCTTCTCTCAACTCCTGATCCCCGAATACTCGTCCCAAATACAGCCACTAAGAAAGAGTAAAGCATAATCACATTCATTAATTTCCAAAACGAGTATAGTTTAAAGAAACCCTTTTTCACAAATATTCAGCCAACTTTCAAGATTTCTGAGTTATGTTTAACCTCTGACCTTAGTCTGGCATGCAGTCCATAAATCCAGTATCTCTTCCACTTGTTTGAGGGTTGAGCACCAGACCTCTGCTTCTGTACGTAGATCAGCAAGGTGTGGTGATACCAGCATGCATTGCAGAGTCACTAGATTATCCTAACAAAAAAACAAAAAACAGGCGAAATAGAAAACACGTTCAGTTTGGATAAAACCTTCTTTAGTTGTCAATTCCTTATTGGCATTAGTCACCTTTGGTACTTGTCAAAGACCAGTCATTCAGTGTATCTCAATATATGCATAAAGTAACAAATCTGTGAAATTTGGGCTCAATTTATTGGTCATCAAAGTTGCATGAAAATAATGAACGAAAGAACCACTTTTAGAATTGTGTGCTTTCAGATGACTGAGAAAGGCTTCAGAACTGAAGTCTTTCTCAGATTCAAATATTTTAGTGAGAAATTACCTTTCTCAAAAACTACACATGTATATACTTCAGAGGGAGCCATTTCTCAGAATATTTTATACTACATGTATCAACAGCTCTCCTTTGGGCGTTGCCAAGTAAGTTGTGTGTCTAATGTATATTTTGAGTAATTACCAAATGTGTCTAGAGGTCGATTTCACAAAGAGTTAAGACTAGTCCTAAGTTATGACTAGTGGACTAGTTTCCTCCTAAGACTAGTCTTAACTCTTTGTGACATCCATCCCGGTGCCTTGAAACATGTTCCTTCTAGACACTTCTCCAAGTTATCGACGGGCCCCCATCTATCCCTGGCGTCATTTCATCTCTTTTAGCACTATACACTAGAACCCAGAAGGGCCTCGTGGCCGAGCACTGAACTCAAGCTCTAGGGCTTCTGTTCAGCAGAGTGTGAGTTCGAATCCCGAGCGTGACACTTGTGTCCCTGAGCAAGACACTTTACTATAACTGCTTGTCTCTACCAAGGGGTAAATGGGTACCTGTGAGGGCAGAGATGGTTCTTGTGGTTGGTTAAGCTTAGTGCGCGATACTTGGCAGCACAGGCTGTATACTCCCAGGGAGCTGAGATGGTTTTAAGGAATGAGTTAATGCCCAGTGACCAGGGGGAATAATGTTGGAAGCGCTTTGAGACACCCTTTGGGTGTGAAAAAGCGCTATAAAAAAACTCAATATTATATTATAATCTTCTTTTAGCCCTACACAGAAGAACCCAGAATTGTTTCTCAGGAGTAGGTTTAGTAAAGTGACCTACCTCCAGCATGTACTTAAGCTCTGCCTCTCCTATCAGAATAAACATATCAGGGAGTGTTGTAATAACCGGCATGGTTGCGGCTAATGGTCTGGTAGCTGCCTCTCTAGGGTTTCCTTTAGGCCCTCGCTTGGTTTTAGAGCTACTACTGGGAAGTACAGCTACAAGAAAACCAAATCACCAAATTAAAGTTAAATTGGGCAAAAAATTAAAGTTAAATTGAATATGAAACCATACAATATAACTGCCAATGACCATAACTTTCTTCTGTTTGACAATTGAAATATGCTTAGCAAGTTTGGATATAAATTTATCCAGATTAACAAATGTTATCAATGTTGCTCATACCTTTCTTTTCTACGACAACTGGAATATGCTTAGCAAGTTTACAAATGGAATCTGCTTATCAAGCTAGAATATAAAGTTATCCAAGTGAACAAATATTATCATTATTATCAATTATTATTCATACCTTTCTCCTCTTTGACAACTGGAATGTGCTTAGCAAGTTTATAAATGGAAAATGCTTAGCAAGTTTGGCTCTAAATTTTACCAGTTGACGTTGCTCATAACTTTTTTTCTTAGACAACTGGAATGTGCTTAGCAAGTTTGTAAATGGAATATGCTTGGCAAGTTTGGATCTAAACTTTACCAGTTGATGTTGCTCATAATTTTCTTTCGTAGATAACTGGAATATGCTTAGCAAGTTTGGATTTAAATTTTACTAGTAGATGTTGCTCATACCTTTCTTCTCTTTGACAACTGGAATATGCTTAGCGAGTTTAAACTCTTTATCTTCCCAGAGTCTCCTTAGCTTAATCAGTGATTGTTCCAGAGCGAACTCAGCCGCTGCTCCGTTACAGATTGTATTAATCTGTAAGCTGTGTTCACTCAGATCAAAGGACAGCAGTTCCTGAACAGTGTAAGCGTGAGACGACTCGTAGACCTGGCCTAGACTTAGGAACAAGGCTTTCCAATGACGTGGCTGTACAGAAAAGGACACAAAATATGGTTAAGTGCCTTGCTCAAGGGCATGAGTGTCATGACTGGGATCCGAACCCACACTCTGCTGACAACACCAGAGCTTTGGGTTCGGTTACCCAGACCGCTTGGCCAGAACACACCACAAATGATGCAATTAGGAGTGGGTTTATGACAATTTCAATTATCATTGATAAGTTTAGATTAATGTAAATCTTGAAACTCAATAATAAGATGAATTTTCTTGAGGATATTTCTACCTTGAGTGAATTACTGGAGAGCTTCTTGAGTAGAGGAAGATCTTGTTTGAAGTCCGATAAGAAACGATACCAATAAGATAAGACTTGATCCCCGAGAGGAAGTTGTTGCTTCAGTTGGCCGGCTGCTTGTTGCCACTCGGTCACTTTATCTAAAGCCTTGGTCACATTCATCTACAAGATATTGAGAATAATAATAGATTTTTGGGGTTGAACAAAGAATTGACTAGAGTGGGATTCGAACCAACGACCTCCGGATTAACGTGCCGGCGCTCTACCAACTGAGCTATCTAGCCCTATAGGGACACCGCCAATATAGGGCTAGATAGCTCAGTTGGTAGAGCGCCGGCACGTTAATCCGGAGGTCGTTGGTTCAAATCCCACTCTAGTCAATTCTTTGTTCAACCCCCAAAATCATTTACAAATTTACCCAGTCAGTTTCCCTTGTGGTTTATATTAATAATAATAGATGTTAAATTTGGATCAGGAATAGAGAATATTAGTTTAGGTTTTTTTACCCATGCACCGATGTGTGTTAGCACTGTACACTCGGTACTTTCCTGAGTCCTGTGAAAATATCACAGGCATGTTACTCAGGTGGGATTCGAACCCATGACCCTTGCAATTCTAGAGCAGTGAGAATAATAATGTTATTATTGATGGAGATGCACTGGGAACGGTTTGGTAAACAAACAAGTGATGTTTTCAACTTGTAACAACTTAAGTTTTCACTTGGTAAACAAACAAGTAATGTTTTACTGGGCAGTTAAAGGGTAGTTATTGGACTCAAATAATCCTAGACCATAGCTGGATATGTGTACACTTAGAGGTACAAATTATTTGGAAATTTATTTGGAAATTTATAATTTCGATTGTGTGGTATTATGAATTAAGATGAATCACATGATTTAAAATTTGAATCATATTAACTTAATTAATCTCATTTAAAAGCATACTTTTGTTGTCAGTGAACAAACATTACTTCCAGACCCATCTCAAATATAAATGTTTACCTTTCTGAAGAGTTGTTGCTTCCAGTCTTTGATGTTATACGTTGATACATCCAGATAACTCCACAGCGTTAATCTTATCTTCATATGAGATAACATTGTAGTAAGCTGAGACGTCTCAAAGGTCTGGCCCATAATCTTCTGTCTGTAATGACTGCATTGAATCATACGAGTCTGGACCTTCTGGAATTCTTCAATCAACTGATGGGAAAATATATTCAAATATTATAATAAAATCTTCTAATGTATTTCAAGTGGTGTCCTTGGTGACGGCTGGAACGGCCTTGGTGTGATTTCTCTACAAAATGGTAAGGTGGCTCCATAGAGTTATATATAAGAACTAGAGGGCGCACTGGCCTATATACGCACCCCGTATGCGCGCAGGCGGCCATTTTCTAAGTTGAACAAACAGGCTTAGCATGTGTTTGTGCGGCCATTTTGTAAGTTGACAAAACAGCATTGCGTCAGCGTTCAATAAACACAAACTCCAACATATTCTTCATATTCAACGCGCGTGCAGAATGGCGCGCGTGTCTCCTTGCGGTCCCGTCGCGTTTGTGCAAGAAGCATCACCAGTGCGCCCTCTAGTTCTTATATATAACTCTATGGGTGGCTCACTTTGATGTGATATTGGTAGGGAGTCGTATTGAATAATCCATTCTTTGCTATGAAAGTCGCCATTTTGTAGGGCAAACCGCATTCGCCTCTAAATGCATACACCGATGAAGCAAACAGCACGCAATATTCACTGAGTGTCGGACATGTGCGCTATATAAGAAGCCACAATTATTATTAAATTGGCAGTAAGCAGTAAGCCATGAAATTGGGCCAAGTTGGTCTGATACTTACAGCTTTCAGTGATGTCAGAAGACGAGTAGGGTTCTTAGATGGATCTAGGTAATCACCGCTGGTTGCCGTGGTGGAGATTCGTAACGCTTCGGCATTCAATTTCTAAATAAAAAAAAACAACATAAAAATATGTCTGCTGAGAGTTTTCTTCAACTTAAAAACCAAAGTAGTCTGTTCCGAGCCAACATTAATGGCTCAACAGGCTGGTGTTTATATCTGGTTTCCTTGCCATTTAATGACTGAGAATATTTCCATTCCCCCTGGACAGGATGCCAGTCCATCGCAGGTTACTCCCCAGCTCTCAACAATACCCATTTGTACTCCTGGGTGGAGAGAAGCAATTATGATAGAGTGCCTTGCTCAAGGACACAAGTGTCACGCCGAACCAGGATTTGAATCCACATTCTGTAAATTACAGAACTTGAGTCCACCACCCTAGACCGCTCGGCCACAACACCCCCAAACTATGGGTGCGTTCGTTTAGCTTCCCTGGGTCTACCCCGCGGTGCTTACTCCGGTGAGTCCCTGACAAGAGCTAAACGAACGACCACTCACCACTCTCGTAGTGATGTCGTTTACCTGGAGCCAGCCCCCAAGTGACCCACTCCACAAGCAGGGCACTGGGGGCTGACCTAGGTGAGCCCCTGGAATGACGTCAAAAGCTATTCAAACGCACCGGGGAAGACTGGGGATGACCCAGGGAAGCTAAACGAACGCACCCTATATAAAGCAAACTGGGTAAGTTTATGGGTAACCCCCTGCCCTCCAAAACAATAACCCATCGATAAGAACTACTCACTTCATGCGAGTCTTCAAGGTAACTCATCTGAATCGGAGTTTGAGTATTCACAAACTCAGCAGCATCTTGAAGCTGGAGTAAGAACGCTTCCCAACTCTGCCAAACTTTCTCCTCGCACTTCTCTTCATCGATGGACAAAGAGCGATAGCTCAGTCTGATCACCTAGAATGAATAAGATTAGATTTGCTTAGCATCAAAATCACTTTCTCGATTTGCACATTAAAACACAGTTATTAAAAATAGCACACACACAACATACATGAACCGTAGACATTAAAACAGCAACAATATAATAAAAATATCACGATGCACAAAATAAATTGTTTTTGAAATACATCGGAATTAAAGTATACATAAAAACAGAAACTAAACTAAGGTGACTTGGAAAGGAAAGGGGGTGGAAAAAGGAGAGAAGGAAGGGTGGATGAGGGGTGGGAAGACAATACATGGGAACGAGGGAGAGGACATAGGAGACATGGATTGGGAAGTACGAAGCAAGTTATCTAATAAAATTGTTGTTAAAATAAGAAATTGCACTGGGTAAGAAGGAGAGACGATGACGATTAGTGTTCGGATTTGATTTGAGAATCAAAAACAAGAATACACTGCTGAAGGATTCTGATTATTATATAATGGTTCGTTCACCTAGAATAAACCAAAGCACTAGGAACTCATTTCAAAGAGCTGCTTAAGCCCCTAGAGTAGCTAAGCATAACAAAATTGCTTACCAGAATAAGGTTGCCAGCCAAACTACTATGACCCATTTTCACAGAGCTGTTAAGCAGAAAATACTGTTTGACACATTTATTTGCTAAGCGAAAATGGGGGCACCAGTCACAACTTTGTATACTTTATTGTAATTTTAGCTGGTAACTTGTTTCTGCTAAGTAATACTTTCGGTTCTTAGCAAGTTTTTGTGCTTACAGGCTCTATGAAATTGGGTACTGAGGTTTACTTTTAAAGGATTTTGATTAATTCCTAATGGTTCAATCACCTTGAATCAACCAATCAAAGACTTGAATCAATCAATCAAAGGACAATATGATACAGTATCTGATGGATTTTGATGGATTTTCATTGAGGTTCTAGATTACTTATGGGGAGCTTAAAGGTTTTAATTTCTTAACAGATTAACGTCTTACCTCAAAGAGTGACTTGACATACTCTACTTCTTTCTGCAATTCGGGCATCTTGACTTTATATGTGCTGTACTGCTGGGCGTAGTTAGCAAAGACTGCAATGTCTGTGTCTTTATTCTTCATGCCCTACAAATCAAAAACAAGAGGAAAATATTGATTAATTATCAGGGCCCAATTTCATAGCGCTGCTAAGCACAAAGATTTGCTTAGCACTAAATTTCTTCCTTGATAAAAACAGGATAATCAACCAAATTTCCTTTTGCATGTTGCTTCAGACTGCTACTCTTCTGTTGTGTGCTTGTCTTGAAAATCACGTGGAAATTTGGTTGGCATTCCTGTTTTTTACGGGATAAATGTCATGCAAACTTTTGTGCTTAGCAGCGCTATGAAATTGGACCCTGGCCTTGAACTTCGCTCTTGAAGGGGCACAGTACTTTCCCTCTTGTAAGGGGCACCTTTGTGCGGAATTTCTACTGGAACTTTACAAAGGGCACCACAGCAAAATCACAGGGCACCACAGCAAAATCACAGGGCACCACAGCAAAATCACAGGGCACCACAGCAAAATCACAGGGCACCACAGCAAAATCACAGGGCACCACAGCAAAATCACAGGGCACCACAGCAAAATCACAGGGCACCACAGCAAAATCACAGGGCACCACGGCAAAATCACAGGGCAACACAGCAACATCACAGGGCACCACAGCAAAATCACAGGGCAACACAGCAAAATCACAGGGCACCACAGCAATTGATGTGGGTGGCCTGGGTTATTTCCAGGCCTGAGTTATCATCCATCATTATCATGATGTTTATCTCTATCTAGCGTTGCCAGACGTCCAGTGGCTAGAATTCTGAAGAGTCAACCATGGTTAAATTTTCTCTTTTTAATGCCTTCTTGTATAAATAATAATAATAATAATAATAATAATTATGACAAATTCTAAACTTGAGGTCTCGAAATCAAATTCGTGGAAAATAACTTCTTTCTCAAAAACTACGTCACTTCAGAGGGAGCCGTTTCTCACATTGTTTAATACTATCAACCTCTCCCCATTACTCGTTACCAAGTAAGGTTTTATGCTAATAATTATGTTGAGTAGCTACCAATAGTGTCCACTGCCTTTATAGACTATTATAATAAAGATTTATAGAGAGAAAACGAACAAATTGAAGTTTTTCTGACCTCTACTACCATCTTGACCTCTGAGATGAAAGCAAGAGAGAATTTCTGTCCTTCGCTCGCTGCAAAGTTCAGCAAATCCTTAAAGGCAGAGTTCAAGGCTGGAACCAGATCTTCTTGTATTGCATTACAGTCAACTTGGAAGAGTCCGTTGCTAGTCGGGAATGAGCGGTCGACATTACGGACTTTCTCAGTCCAGTCTCGTATCTGCCCAAGCTTTGTCTACAAGAAATGAATAAAAAATACAAACACTTTTCGAATAAAACTACTCCAAAAACAAACTTCCAATGAAATGTTTAAAGGATGAAATTTCTCTCTAGATGGGCGTCACAAAATCAAATGGGCGGCACAGGTTCAAATCCTGGTCGTGACACTTGTGTCTTTACTATAATTGCTTCTCATCACCTAAGGGTATAAATGGGTAACTGTGGGGATGGAGGGTTGATTGTGTGTGAAAAAAAAGTCTTGAGAGCGCTAAGGTTGCCCCGGTTGTATACTCCATAAGGAGCTGAGAAAGATTAAAGGAATGCTATTGGCCCAATGACCAGGGGTCGGAGATATTAAAAACTTAAGGGTAGTCCCACATTAGGACGAGTTACGTTAGGACGAGTAACTCTTCCTAACTTGAGATAAGACTAGTCCTGACTCTTTGTGAAATAGACACAGGGCACTAATGTAAAGCGAATTGATACGGTTATTGTAAAATGTGCTATATAAGAACTAGTTATTATAATTTTTAAGACGATTGACTTACCTCGATGGTGTAGGCCTGAGCACGTTTCCACGCTTGAACGGACTCAGGTTTCCAACTCAAGATGAATTCTCGTATCTCACTCAACCATGAATGCTCATTACAGAAATCGTTAATATCTTGTATTGCTGATTCCAACAAGGAATGGTAGTTGGCCATCGCTGCCAAAACCTTAACACTGTCAAAGAAAATAACAATACTAATAATAATAGCCGTATTTATAACGCACCTTTTGCCATCGGATACAAAGCGCCAGGTATTATTACTGCAAGGAGTGGGGCGAATTTTGGAAATAAGACCTAATCCTTAAGCACCATGTCATGGTTTACAAGGTGCTGTGGCACAATATGCTGCCAATCCAGCCAGGCGAACCCCTTCTCTTTTCGATAAGTGCACTGGGTTCTTTTACATGCGTTTTACAGAACACATGGGACCAACGGCTTTACGTCCCATCTGAAGGACGAAGCAATGGTTATGTGTCTTGCTTAAGGACACAAGTGTCACGGCTGGGGATTCGAACCCACACTCTGCTGATAAGAAACACCAGAGTTTGAATTCGGTGCTCTTAACCGCTCGGCCACGACACTCCCAACTCAAATTCAATCCATGAAAGTTGAGTCAAAAAAGAGAATTTGTTCATGGAAGTCCTCCAATAATTTTATTTCATTCTCAAATGAAAATGACTCTGCTACAGTTCATACAGAGCAGCCTAATGCTATACCATTAACAATAAAATTATCAGATTCATAAACCTGTGTCTTAAAGGAACACGTTGCCTTGGTGTCGAGCTGGTCTTTGAAAAGCGTTCTGCAACGGTTTGTTATTAAATGCATATGGGTAGAAATATGTTGTAAAAGTAGAATACAATGATCTACACAAATATGCTTCGAAATTGCCTGGTTTTCTTTTTACCTCGTCGACTAACACGATCGGCCATTTACGGGAGTCTATGATGGAGTCAAATTTTTGACTCCCATGAAAGGCTGATCGTGTTAGTTCGGCACGTAAATGGAAAACCGTGCAATTTTGAGTGATACTTGTGTGGATCATTATGTTCTACTTTTAAAACATCTTTCTAACCATATGCCTTTCATAACAAATGGTTTCAAACGCTTTTTATAGACCAACTCGTCCGATCCAAGGCAACGTGTTCCTTTAAATTGTGATTATTGTTCTTCCACTCCAATTAAACTGTTTTTCATGCGTATGAGCCCTAGAACCACAGCAATTGCGATAGGCGCTGTGGGTTATTTCAAGGCTGTTACTCAGTTTGAAATTTGTTCTGTTAATACAGACAGAATATTAAATCACAATGTCAATGCTTCAAATTTTATAGCACGACAGAAAAATAAAACAAAATGACTTACTCATTCTCCAGTGTGTTGATTAGGTTGTTCTGGTTGAGCGGACTGTATTGACCCATCATACCTTGACCTTTGACCTGAAGGTCAACCTGGAAATCAGTCTTCAATACAAGGTCAGGGGTCGCGACCCCTAGATGGTCTGATGATTTGGTTCTTTCCACTGAAATGAAGAAGTTATTAAACACTCTTGAATAATGTGGAACAATAGTACAAATATATTCGAGTAAGTGTGTCACAGCCGAGCAGAAAATGTTTTATTCTATCAACAGCTCTTCTTTGGTCGTTACCAAGTAAGTTATAATGCTAATGTATATTTTGAGTATTTACCAAATGTGTCCAGGGGTTGATTTCACAAAGAGTTAGGACAAGTCCTAAGTTAGGACTAGTGGACTAGTGTCCTCCTAAGACTAGTCTTAACTCTTTGTGAAATCCATCCCGGTGCCTTGAAACATGTTCCTTCTAGACACTTCTCCAAGTTATCGACGGGCCCCCGACTATCCCTGGCGTCATTGCATCTCTTTTAGCACTATACACTAGAACCCAGAAGGGAGTCGTGGCTGAGCGGATAAGAGCACCAGACTCAAGCTCTGGTGTTTCTGATCAGCAGAGTGTGGGTGTTTGAGTCCCAGTCATGACACTTGTGTCCTTAGGTGAGACACTTAACCATTAATGCTCCATCCTTGGAATGGGACATAAAGCCGTTGGTCCCTTGTGTCGTGAAGGCACGTAAAGAAAACCACGTAAAGAGAAGGGGTTTGCCCCGGTGTTCCTTGTTTGATTGGTTGTATATTGCGCCAGAGCACCTGGTAAACCATTACACGGTGCTTTAAAGGCACTGGACACTATTGGTTATTACTCAAAATAATTGTTAGCGTAAAACCTCACTAGGTAATGAATAATGGGGAGAGGTTGATAGTATAAAACATTGTGAGAAAGGGCTCCCTCTGAAATGACTTAGTTTTCGAGAAAGAAGTAATTTTCATCGAATTTGATTTCCAGACCTCAAGTTTAGAATTTGAGGTCTCGAAATCAAGCATATAAAAGCTTACAACTTCGTGTGACAAGGTTTTTTCTTTTCTTTCATAATTATCTCGCAACTCCGATGACCCATCGAGCTCATATTTTCACAGCTTAGTTATTTTATGCATATGTTGATATACACCAAGTGAGAAGACTGGTCTTTGACAATTACCAATAGTGTCCTGTCTCTAAAGGAATAGGTCTCATATTTCAATTGCAGCCCCACATACCTAGCAAGAAAATACTGAACATTAAAGCGCCTTAAGCATCTTTAAGTGAGGGATATGCACGCAATCTACACAAGAAGCCACAATTATTATTAATGAATCATTTATTAAAACATTCCTCAAGTGAAACTCCTTTAAAGCCATTGGACACTTTCGGTAAACAGTACGGTCCAAAGGCCTACACTTCGTGTATCACAACTTATATATAAAATAACAAACCTGTGAAAATTTAGGCTCAATCGGTCATCGGAGTCGGGAGAAAATAACGGGAAAACCCACCCTTGTTTCCCCATGTTTCGCCGTTTCATGACATGTGTTTAAAATAAATCCGTAATTCTCGCTATCGAGAATTGATATTGTTTTAATGTTTTCTGAAAAAGTAAAGCATTTCATGGAATAATATTTCAAGAGAAGTCTTTCACCATTACCTTCTGTAAACCCTGTAAATTATTTGTAAATCTGTGAACTTTTTTTTCTGTACCGAAAGTATATAATGGCTTTAAGTTTTAAATCGACAAAAAGTGAGTACCTCTTTCTGACATAACTGGTGCACTAAGTGTCGTTCCTCCCTCTGTATTACTCTCTTCAGCATTAAAGTCTGTCTCATCCATACTACCATAGTCACTAGCACCATCAGGAGAGTCGGATCCTAGACTAGATGAGTCTTCATCCAGAGGGGGTAAGTCAAGCTCTGAGGTTGCATCTGTCCGAGTAGTCATTTTGGATTTGATGGTGACGGCTGAACGACGGGTTGCGGTGGATTTCTGGGTGACTGACAGGGCTGGGTTCGACTCGGCACGCTGTGATCTAATAAATAAAATTATTTCTTTTAAAAAATGTTGAGTTTTATGCATAAAAAGAAAAGGAAAACACACGAGTTTAGGTTGGTCTTAGCAATCTAGGTTTATTAAAATTGAACTTGTAGCCAATGGCTAAATTGCATCACTATATACAATAAAATATTTAAAAATAAACATTAGGCAATGCACAACAGACAAATTGCAACTTGCGTCATGGGCCGCCATCCTTGATGAATGTGTACGTGTGAAAAGCGGGGGGAATTGAACGGTCGGGCGGGGATGATCAACAATTTTTTATTTAATGTGGCCTTAGTGTGTTACCTTTCTTGGTTGCTTGTAGCCCTTGGTGAGAGGGCACCTCTTGGTGACATGGTTGTTAGGGGAGGTTTATTGTCCCCACCTACCCATCCACTAGCTACGGACTCCATAGGGTGAGACATATTACTGATTAATGATGGAATCTCATGAAGAATGGCCGACAGACTGTCAGTGAACGTCTCTCTTGATGGGTACAGGATCAGGGAATCTGAAAGCAAAGCTTCTCTTGTTAAATATCCAAATTGTAAAATTACTTTTGAAAACTTCTCATGTTTGTATTTGTGAGAGAAGAGTTGCCTTGGCTCAATCTCATAAAACCAAGCACAAAAACTTGGTAAGCACAGAATAGTATTGCTTAGCAGAAACAGGTTACCAGCCAAAATTACAATAAGTTTGCATTGTTGTGACTGGTGCCCGACTCAATGTTTGTTTAGCAAATAATTTTGTCAAGCAGTATTTTGTGCTTAACAGCTTTATGAAACCGGGCCCTGTTAGCATAAACTGCTCAGAAATTGCTGAATTTTCTAAAATAAATTCTGCCCACCAGTTTTTAAAGCCTTTATTTCTAATGGCCGTAAGCACAGAATGATAATTGAACCCTTTCTTGCACAGTATACTGTTAGCAGGAAAAATTTGTATAAAGGAACACGTTGCCTTGGATCGGATGAGTTGGTCTATAAAAAGCGTTTGTAACCCTTTTTTATAAAATGCATGGTTGGAAAGATGTTTTAAAAGTAGAATATAATGATCCACACAAGTTTGCCTCGAAATTGCGTGGTTTTCCTTTTACTGCGCGAACTATCACATGTTAGTCGACGAAGTAAAAGGAAAACCGTGCAATTTAAAGGCGTGTTGTGTGTATCATTGTATTCTACTTTTACAACATCTTTCTAACCATATGCATTTTATGAAAATGTTACAAACGCTTTTCAAAGACCAACTCGACCGATCTAAGGCAACGTGTTCCTTTAAGCTCGATTGGAACCTTACTGTTATCATTGAAGATCAGCTTAGCAGCAAACAGCGCTTCTCTCTTAGCGTTAGATCCAGCTGCCATTGTGTTATTCACAAACTGACAAATGTTGGTTCTAGCTAGACTCAGGAGATGACATAGGAGAATCTTGTCTACTAGCTGGACAAAATTACCCAAACACCTACAGGAGAGAAATAGCAAATCATTAATAATAATAATAACAAATGGTTTGTAATGCGGACATATTCACTGGTTGTCAAGGCGCAGTAAAACAAGAACAAAACGAAAGAAAAAACAGACACAACAAAATTAGTCCTTGTAAACCTGTGACATAAGATAAGTTTTGAGAAGAGATTTGAATTTTGTGATACAAAGACAAGATCTAAGATTCAGTGGTAGAGAGTTCAAGATGCTTGGCGCAGCTGAAGAAAAAAACCCTGTCACCCAAGAGTGTCAAGACTTCAGTTCAATGAAGAGAAGCATGGAAGTTGATTGAAGGTTCCTTGACGAAGTGTGAACTTGAAGTAAGTTAGAAATATAGCGGGGAGCCTTGCCGTTAAAGGCAGTGGACACTATTGGTAATTGTCAAAGATTAGCCTTCACAGTTGGTGCATCTCAACATATGCATAAAATAACCTGTGAAAGTTTGAGCTCAATCGGTCGTCAAAGTTGCGAGATAATAATGAAAGAAGAAAACACCCTAGTCGCACAAAGTTGTGTGCATTTAGATGGTTGATTTCGAGACCTCAAGTTCTAAACTTGAGGTCTCAAAATCATATTCGTGGAAAACTACTTCTATCTCGAAAACTACTTCACTTCAGAGGGAGCTGTTTCTCACAATGTTTTATATACTACCAACCTCTCCCCATTACTCGTTACCAAGTAATGTTTAATGCTAATAATTATTTTGAGTAATTACCAATAGTGTCCACTGCCTTTTAGTGACCATTAGACTGAAATCCTTGCGACAATGGTCTGAGACAAAACATTTTACGATTAATGAGGGACTCGAGATGAGAAACAAGAGAAATAATAATCTTGAGTGATCCATACCTCGTTTCTTCTTGAGCTTTCCTCAGGTTCTTCTCTCGCTGCTCTTTCTTCTGTCTCTGGATAAACAGAGATTCCTTGGAACTGAAAAGAGAAACCTTTGACTTTATCTTCTTGTATCAAATGTTTAGTATGGACCCCTTGCCTTTGGTGGCATGGTTGGCTTGTGCGTAAAGCGCTCGCCTCTCACCAAGGTGACCCAGGTTCGATACCCGGCCAGGGCCATATGTGACCCACTCTGTGTTGCATGGTTAACCTTTAGAACACTTACTTTTAGGCAATAAAGCTATGAATACAACAATTTTGGTGATCATACTTATGTTTAATTTGTATCCTTTTGCACACAATGGTAGTTTAAAATATCATTTTACTTGTAATTCGTTAAAAAAAAGAAATGGTGTAGTGGCTAATTACAAATGGGAGTAACTCAGCAACGCGATACACCCCAAAGCTTAGACACATACCAAATTACTGCTGCTGATGTGTTCTTTCCAGCCATGCATATAACTCAATTCCTGAAATTGCCTACAAAAGGGTTTTCCTCCCTCGGGGAAAATCAAACCCTTTTGATTTATGGCTGTGCTTCGTAGTCATAATGGGTTGATGTGGCTGGCAGCCAAAGGCGCCCTTGTTTGTTTGTTTGTTTTTTATTTCCAAATATCACAATAAATAATCATAAAACATACAAGACAAAAGAGCAAAGGGTGATAAGAGGAGGGCACCAGGAAAAAGCCTAGGCTTGTACAGAGCCTGGACCCTTGCCTGCCTGCTTCTCGAAAACACGTTGTAGCCGCGTCCTTCGCTATTCAGCTCTTAGGTGGTAAGGATTATTAGCCTCCCAAATCATTATTTGACGTCACAAGACCCAATCAGCGCCCTCCTGAAATGTTTTGATATAGACCCCCAGGCTGGTCCCCTGTCTCACTGGATAACTTGTAAGGACATAAGCTTTCCATATCTGTATTAAAGGTGTTTGTATGTGAAAGGTGATTATGGGCAGGGATTGACGAAGGGTCAATGACAGATGTCTGGTGTAATTCATAAGCCTAAAGAGTGTCGTCAAGATGTTTAGGCTCTCTATCTAGACCGTATTGAATATGACGTCACTATTCAAAAACCTGCCCTACAACATGTCGTCTGTGAGCATGTGCGTGTGCATGCGTGTGCCAAAGAAATCACATCGGAAACGCTGCAAGCTGTGTGCTCATTGATGTTCGCATTAAGATGTGTATACGATTTGCAACAAAATGGTTTTTCAATAGGGTCTATAGATTCCTTTGGATATGACGTCATAAGGTCCAAATCATTAGCTGAAAGGTGTGCCTAGACCTGTTTCTTGATAAGTTACATTAGAAAAAGTCTAATTAAGAAAATATTTTCCAAAGGGTTACTTACAAGAGTGCTTTATCTTTCTTGGCCTGAGCTTCACAGAACTGTAGCTTGCTGAAGGAATCCTCGCAGGTTCTCTCCATTATCAGCTTACAGTAACTACAAAATAAATTATTTTAATCAGCTATTGTTCTTTTTTAATAAAAAATCAATGTGACTATTTGAGTTTGCTTAATGCGTCCACAACGTCAGTGCCATTTACTGATCCAATCAATATTCCATTTAATATTTGAATTATTTTTCCAATAGAATATTAGTTTGATTTTTGGGGTTGAACAAAGAATTGACTAGAGTGGGATTCGAACCAACGACCTCCGGATTAACGTGCCGGCGCTCTACCAACTGAGATATCTAGCCCTATATTGGCGGTGTCCCTATTTTGTCAATATCTTTGTTCGTAAAGTTTACTAGGAGTTAGGAAATGAAAATAACCTGTCAATTTTCCGGTGACTGCTCTATATTCCGACACCCCTATGTTCAGACAAACCCCTTGGGATTTACCTGTTAGGATTCGGGTTCAGAGTAAGAAACACACTATGGGTTTCGTGGTCGGGCGGATAAGAGCATCGAACTCAAGCTCTGGTGCTTCTGTTCAGCAGAGTGTGGGTTTGAATCCCGGTTGTGACACTTGTGTGCCTGAGCAAGACACTTTACTATAATTGTTCTCTCCACCATGGGGTAAATGGGTACCTGTGAGGGCAGAGATGGGTCTTGTGGTTGTAGCTTAGCGCGCAACTTATTTGGTGGAACAAGCTGTATACTCCCCAGGGAGATTAGATGGTTTAAGGAATGAAATGGCCCAGTGATCAGGGTAATAATGTTGGAAGCGCTTTGAGTCATGGTGTATAAAGCGCTTTATAAAAACCAAATATTATTATTAGGGGAGTCGGAATATAGGGGTGTCCAAACAACATGTTTCGGAACATTGAAAAATTATGATATCTAGGAATTATGATTTTTAAGAATCTGGGTTTCCATTCAGTTCTCTACTCACCTGAAGAATTTCTCTAAGATTCCTTCTCCTGTCCGCTGCTTTATCTTAGCAGTGTGTTCAAACTCAGCGAGGGTGAAACAACGACTACAATCAGAACAAAATAATTCATCTACATTATTCAGCCACGACACCTCCACAAGTTCTCTTTAAATGAAAGAATATAAATCTTACTCTTGATCTAATGGAATAAATCTGACTGTGGATAATTCCTGAAGAAGCTTAGAGACTTGAAGAAGTCCAGCTCCAAATAGCGGTACAGCTTGGAGAAGGTTCTTCTTTATATGATGACGAATGGCACAGAACTCCTGTAGCTTCTTGTTTGAAAGCCACCTGCAAAAAAAAGTGATTTGTTTGATTTGAAATAGACCCCTTGGATATGACGTCACATGATCTAAACAGTGCCCTCACTGAGGTCAATGAAGACCAGTCTTTAGCTGAGAGTTGTGCGTTGTGGGTATGTTTTTATTGTTTGACCACAGTGGTGGCAGTCCATGCAAGTAAAAATAACATAAAAATAGTGGCTTCTTGCATAGCGCTCATGTCAGTCACTCAGTTTCTACAGGCGCTTCAACATTCCGTTTTTTTCTACAAGGTATTGTGGAGCTTGAAGTACGAGACCAATGTGTAATGTCTTTCAAGGTGCTGTGGCACAATATGCTGCCAATCAAACCAGGAACACCGGGGCGAACCCCTTCTCTTTTCAATAAATGTACTGGGTTCTTTTTGTGCATTACACAACACATAGGACCAATGGCTCCCATCCCATCCTCAGGACGCAGCAACAAAGTGTCTTGCTTAAGGACACAAGTGTCAAGACCGACTCAAACCGATACTCTGCTGATAAGAAACACCAGAGCTTGAGTCCAATGCTCTTATCTGCCCGTCCAGAACTTGCAATGGGGGCAAGTGGTCTGTAAAATCTGAGTTTCGCTTAAAAATAAAATTGGGTTTATCCTAGTAAAACTTTAATCTTGAGAACTCAGCGTGCTTCGAAAAAACTTTTATAGCAATAAAAAGAGAGGGTCGAGAAGGGAAGTGTTTACCTCTTGAATGTCTTCCTGATGAGGAAGTGCTTAAAGAATGGCATCTTAGTCAATGTGCTCCATATCACTGCTTCGCGATGCCATTCATACAGCGGCATACTGTCCGATGTTTGACCTTTGACCTTGTGCATGATGCCAAAACAAGAAACAATCCAGTGCTCGTTGGGGTTGGCCTGGGTAACAAGATAAAACATTACAGTCAGTAACAGATGAAGCAGACAGAGGTAGACAAGATTGTATGCATAATAACAATAAGACAATCTGATAGGGCACATTTCAAACATAACATAATGGGTGCGTTCGATTAGCTTTCCCGTGTCGACCACGGTCTGCCACCGTCATTCCAGGGGCTCACCCGTGTCAGCCCCTAATGCCCTGCTTGTGGAACGAGTCACTTGGGGCTGGCATGAGGTGCATTACATCACCACGAGAGGTCGAGTGATCGTTTGATTAGCTCTTGATGGGGGCTCACCCAAGTGAGCACCGCGGGTCGACATGGGAAAACTAATCATATGCATCCAATAACAATATACAAGTGTCATCTACAAAATAACTTAACAATTAAATATTACAAAAAAGATTGAGCAAACAGGTAGGATTGGAGATGTACTTTGAAAAGGTCCGGGTTTAACGGAGAACGGAGGGTAGCAGGAAGAGAGTTAATATGTATTTGGTTTGCGGTAACACCATGTGTGTATCTACTTGCCAGGTAGAGTTTGTTCGAAGATAACTGTCCTGCTTTATTCTACTACCGCAGAGTAGATTGTTCAGATGTTCAGGAGACTTTTCAGTTCTGAAAAGAACTTTTTAGCTGTTACCCGGGCGGGAGGTATAGAAAAATAGGCTGGGACAACTACTTTAGCTTATAGGATTGTAATTAACTGCACTACCGCGCAGTCAGTTCTTGAATTGGTCTCAACATTTCGACTAGCTTGCTCTAGTCATCGTCAGGAAGAGAGTTCAAAAGGGTGGGCACGCTGAAGGCAAAGGTTCTTTTACCATAAGTTTTTGTTCTGTATGAGGAGAGGTTAGGTAAAGGATCTGAAGGAGTCCGAGTGTGTGGTGTAACCAGTTCGGAAATGTAATGAGGGGAGAGACCATGGATAGCTTTGAAAGTGAGGAGCAGGACTTTGTAGTGAATGCCTGTGTTGACAGGTGCCAGTGATTGTCTGTGTAGCTTACCTTGTGTTTGGGGACAGCAATCAAGTCGTACGGACGGAAGTGACGATTAGGCGCCTTGTTCAGATACACAAACTTAGCTTTGCCAAGATGACGACCCTTACCGAATAGTTCCACTGCTTCCTTGCCTGTCATTGCTTCGGGTGGTGGAAGCTGGTGATGAAACGGGAAACTATCAGATGAAATCAAATGTATTTATAAAAACAATTCAAGTGAACTATTTGAAGTGGGCATTCAGGTTGTAGTTTCTTGCCTCCCTTACTCCTTTTGGACCCGGGTTTGAATCCCACCGAGGGCACCTTGTGGATTGGGTTTTCAGTCCCTACCTGCGCCTAATTTCATAGAGCTGCTAAGCACAAAAATTTGCTTAGCATGAAATTTCGTCCTTGTTAAAATCAGGATTACCAACCAAATTTCAACGCGATTTTCAGGATGAGCAAACAACAGCTGAATACCAGTAACAAGAAATATGCAACAAATTGAAATTTGGTTGGCAATCCTGTTTTTACCAAGGAAGAAATTTAATGCTAAGCAAATTTTTGTGCTAAGCAGCTCTATGAAATTGGGCCCTGATTGTGTGGGTTTCCCTTGAAAAATTCTCAGAACTTACACTACTCAAAAGTTATTTTACTAACCGGTTCTTCCTCTTCGCTAACGGCATAGTCTTCCTTAAAGAGGGCGGAGTCTACAGTCCAGGAGGGGGCAGTTTCTTGGGGTGTTGAAGACTGGTTTAGTATTGACTCCGACGAGGCCTGCCAAAAGAGGATATAAGAAAAATTATGAAAAATTAAATTGGGTACTGAGTGAATTAAACCATAGATACAAGGAAATTATTAGGGCCCAATTTTTTAAAATCTGTAAAGCAGGAAATTCTGCTCAGCAAATTTCTTGGCTTAGCAAGAAATTACCGGGCACCAGTCACAGCATTGGTAACTGTATGGTATTCTGGCTGGTAATTTATTTTTGCTAAGCAAATGTTTTTTCCGCAAATGTTTTTGAGCTTACAGGCTTTATATCTCGGTACACTGTCAAATGAGAAAAGCGTTAGTAAATATTTCACCTTTGTTGAGAAAAATACTGTAAGAAAAATGAGTTGCGTTTCAAAGATTCAGGGTCCAATTCCACAAAGATTAAAATATTGTGACATCACACTTAGCAATTAAGAGTGATTTGCAGTTAAGATCCATCTTAGCTGTTTGTATAATCAGGCTTTGGACTTTGAATACCAACATTACCTTTTCATGTAGATCCAGATTAAGCGCAGCCGCAGTTAATCCTAATCCTTCACTCCACACAGCTTCTCGTTTGGTTGTTTCCATGACGACGGCTGGTAATGCTTCCCTTAAATCATTGAAGCATAAAGGCTTTGGCTTGAAAGGAGCCTCTTCTCCCTGGATGAGAAACAAATAAAAAGACTAAGGTCCTTAATTTGGGGAATGAATAACTCAAAGAGACAAACTGCTTATAACAATAACATGTTCTTTTTGGATCACAAGCGCGAGTGGAATATGGAAAAATGTAGCGCTTCTGCATTCCATAACCAATGAGGTCGAATAACATCACTGCATTCAAACACCATTTAAAGATCTGCCAATTAAAGTACAGCGATAATGGTTAAGTGTCTCGCCTAAGGATACAAGTGTCATGACCAGGACTTGAACTCACACTGTGCTGATCAGAAATGCCAAAGTTTGAGTCCGGCTCTCTTACTCATGCCTTGACATGAGGATTGTGAAGGGAGAACAAGCAAAAAGCCTGGTTTTATGCTCAAGTTTGGGGAAATGAAAGACTGAAATGAAACAGCTAATGAGGATTTTGATACTTACGGGTCTCAATAGAGTGTATGGATGCCTGCCGTTGGGTAACAGCATAGGGTCGTTTGGGTTACCATCAGAGCTTGGGAGGGGCACTGCCGGCGGGGTAGGGGTGCGGAAATTACGGTTGTCTCCTCCTGATGTTGTAAGGAGTTGAATGTACTGGGTTCGGGAAGAGAAAAATTGTACACAAATTTAGTTGGTTTGCTACCTTTCTTATGGTCGCAGTCGTGAATTTTTTTAACAGCAGTTCGTGAAGGCCAAAAAGAGAACTGTTACATCTTGTCTGGAAAACTTGTGATGGATTATCTGAGGAGAGGGTTAACTATCCTGAACATCTGACGTCACACTTCAAGGCTTGTGAATGACACCAGAGACCAGCATCCAGCCGGCGTGTATATTCACCTTTGACCCACATTCATTTAACATAGAGATATGCAGTCAAATTCGAATGCTGACGTGACAGCAGTGTACTGTTTGGGCATCTATGGAAAGCTCATGTCACTGCACGTTATCAATGATCCAATGGAATCACTGTATCTTTGTTGCACGGACCTGTTTTAATCCTTGCGGATAAAGACAGGGGCCCAGTCTAAGGGTTAATGAGAATTACAATAAAGAAATGGGAGACTTTGGAACGCTAGATGGCAGCAGACTTGGCAGTTAAAAAACGTAGTTTTGAGCATGTGCACATACAGTATGTCTCCTGCCACCTAGCTCAAATAGAGTAATTTAATGGATGAATGGATAAAGGAAAACAATAAAGACATCTTTAGGATTTGAGGCATTGCATAGTGAGGTATCAATATATATTTGGTTTGCGGTAACACCATGTGTGTTATTAACTGTACTACCGCAGAGTCAATTCTTAAATTGGTCTCAACGTTTCGACTAGCTTGCTCTAGTCATCGTCATCTTCTCTTAACTCTTCAGTATCCTGACGATGACTAGAGCAAGCTAGTCGAAACGTTGAGACCAATTTAAGAACTGACTTCGTGGTAGTACACTTAATCACGATCCTATAAGCTAAAGCAGTAGTCCCAGCCTATTTTCTATATCATCCGCCCTGGTAATAGTTAACAAGCAGGACAGTTCTTTTCAGAACTGAGAAGTCTCCCGAACACCCGAACAATCTACTCCGCGGTAGTAGAATTAAGCAAGACAGTTCTCTAAGAACAAACTCTACCTGGCAAGTAGATACACACATGGTGTTACCGCAAACCAAATATATAAGTAAAGACATCATTTGGAAGAAGGAAGAATGGATTAATACCTTAGGGAAGACTCTGGATAGACTCTCCATGATGTCAAGATTGGAGAGCAACTTTGCTTTCTGTTGAGCGTGGAAGTAGATCCGATCAACATAGTGGACAATCTAGGAAGAAGGAGACAAACTTAGAATAAAGACTTCTTAATAAGACTCTCAAAGATAACAATATCAAAGTCTTATAGAGCGCAAGAATCTACCAACAAGGTTCTCAAGGCCCTGTATATAGAAAGTTTTTGAAGTGATGAATTCTGAGACACTATTATGTAGCACCTTATAACGGTTTACAAGGTGCTTCAGCGCATTCAGCAGCCACAGCCAGGCACACCGGGGCGAACCCCTTCTCTTTTCGATAAGTGCACGGGTTCTTTTACGTGCATTACACAACACACAGGACCACTGGCTTTATGTCCCATCCCAAGGACGAAGCAACGGTTAAGTGTCTTGCTTAAGGCAGAAGTGCCATGACTAGGATTCGAAACCCACACTCTGTTGATCAGAAACACCAGAGTTTGAATTCGGTGCTCTTAAGCGCTCAGTGCAGTTACAACCAAGACAGCGCCTGTCAGGTTGGCTACGTGTTTTCTGTCCATGCCTTTAAACTCTGTGGACCCCGATTCAAGCCTGGACCGGAGCGAGGATTGGGTGTTTTGTTCAGACCCAACCTGACTGCGTGGGTTTTCCCTGTCAGGGTTTTCCTCCAACGTCTAAAACTAAAATCACAACATCACAACATTCAAGACAAACTTAAAATCTCAGCTGTTCAAACAAGTATAGTCACACAATCCTCAGTCCTAATTTGTCTTTCCATCCTCAATCACGCCATGAGTGCTTTCTTTATGCAGTTACTGGCGCTAGTGTTCTTTATTATTATTAGTAGTAGTAAAATGTCTTCATTGTGTTCTCTACAAAAAGTTGGGATGCTTTCACGACAACTTAATTCAGATTCAGAGGACAACTAGTTCTGAGCAAGTTTTTCCCCATTTGCGAATCATTGTCATTTGAATAGACTTTCTATTTCCAGCTGGATAAAGATTTCAGGATGAAATTTGACAAATTGAAGACAGTTTTTTCTTACCTCTTGTCTATCTTCAATCAGATGAGTATAAGGCACACTGAGATCTAAGATGTCTTGAAGAAACTGCCAATGAGCGAGACTGCATCAGAGAAAATCAAAATGATAGAACTTGGTTAAGAACACATTTCATGGCTCTGCTTACCGCCGAATTCTGCGCTTACGGTCACGGTTCTCCGCTTACGTGCAAGCGCCAAATTTCTGCGCTAGCCTTGTAAGCGTAGAATGCCTAGTAACGTAGAGAAATATACGGAACCCGTGAAATATGCTTGCCGTAAGCACAGAATTCCCTGCTTCCGTAAGCGCCGATTCTGTGTTTACGGTAAGCAGAGCCATGAAATTGGGCACTGAACACGAATCAGTACTCGAATTTGGGGTAGTATTCCGCAGGTCTTGAAGCTCAAAATGTTTGCTGGACCAGAATTTGGTTATACAAGACCAGAATTTTCATAAAAAAGAGATTTCTACAGAGTTTTAACGTTGAATTCTAAATAAAATTGTATAACCAGACTCAAAGTCAACTTTGAACATCATTTCTTTCTTATAACAGTGACGTATTAATTACTATTCAACTGAAAAAAAACCCCAAGACTGCCGGAATGTTCATGTTATGAATGAAATCACTGGTCTTCATCTTGAACACCCAGGAGGGTGGATATGTGTGCATTTTTAGTCTTTATTATTATTATTGCTGTCCATTGTCAAATTTGAGCCCTGTGATCGAAGAAAAGCAAGTTTGTCATCGTATCTAGAATTTTAACATTACCTCTGATTCTGTAGTGTCGCGATGAAGACCTCTCTCATCATTCTCATTAGTTCAAAAACATCTTCCTCCAGGATCTCAAACCCCGCCTCTCCTCGCAACCCTTTATCCAAGCGCCCTCTAGTGTCTGCGGCCCATAGTGATGCGTATTGCTGGATCTCTGCAAGACTTTGGGTGTCAATTGTCGATGAGGCTTTAGTGTTGCGGGGTGTCTGTGGGCCATCGTTGGAGGTCTGACCATTTTGGGAAGGCGTTGAAGGGGAGAGCAATTCCTCCATGGAAGACATCCCTGGAGCGAGGTTTACTTTCTGTATGCTGCTGTAGAGCTGTGGACTGTCGTGTTACATTGTCAGCAAACTTGTTATTTGTGCAACAAAAGTTGCATCAATAATTCAACGTCCAAGCTGCAGACAGAAATACAAACATTTGAATAAAATAGAATTTCTGATTGTAAACTGCTTACCAACCAAGAGACCAATGGTATAAATGCAAACAATAGTTACTGGCCTGACGCTAAAGCCACTGGACACATGTGGTACTTGTCAAAGACCAGTCTTCTCACTTGGTGTATCTCAACATAAGCATAAAATAACAAACCTGTGATAATTTGGTCGTTGAAGTTGCGAGATAATAATGAAAGAAAAAACACCCTCGTCACACGAAGTTAAGTGCTTTCAGATGCTTGATTTCGAGACATCAAAATCTTATGCTGAGGTCTCAAAATCAAATTTGTGGAAAATTACTTCATTCTTGAAAACTGCGTCACTTCAGAGGGAGCTGTTTCTCACAATGTTTTATACTAGTATTACCTCTCCCCATTACTCGTTACCAATTAAGGTTTTATGCTAATATTTTAATAATTATTTTGAGTAATTACCAATAGTGTCCACTGCCTTTAAGAAAGACTCTGATATGAGGATTGAAACATCAGGCCATTTATATAATACTATACTTCTCAACTTGTGTAAATATAAAATTTTAAAAGCTGAACTAAACAATTCTGCGATTGTTTTACTGATTGGTTGTTTTGCTTGTTCAAGTTAGGGCCCCCCTACCCTACGTACATGTACTTGTTAATAAGTTATTTTTAGAACAATATAATTAATTTTTAATCTTTGTTCAATGTAATTAACCTTCGACCTTAAAAACTCCTTTGAGAAAGGCTCCTCTGCTACTTACTAACTAGGTCCAGGTCATGCCAGTGTAGTACTAGTAGCTAAAATTGCTAGGATCGAAACGTCAGGCCACTAATTTTTTTTATTGATAAATAAACCAAAAAAAAAACTACGAAAAATAAAGGTTAACAAAATACTAATTTATTTGGTCCAGACTTTATACAGATCACAACAAAAGGGCATGCACGGCAGCAGGTACCACAGCAATAACTACACGACTCAAGTCGAGTAACTAATGCACTGGACTGCACACAAACTGCACCATTTGTGTGCACCACTACGGCCCTGGGTTTGCGTGTGTGCGGTGGTGTGTTGTTGATCATCAGTTGTCGTCGTCGGCGACCCGATCGTTTGGAAAGTTATCCTCAATACAAATACTTCATTAATCGCAGACAAACATTGCAAACTAGATATTGTATAAATATTTCCATCAAACCACAGCCAAGTTCAAGGGTATAAAACGATCAGAAACTCACCAGTCAGCATGAAAATCAATTAATTACTTCACGTCATGTTAAAAGCTTTCGGGTTGCCAAGTCGCCATTTTTCTTTTTCAGAAATAAATAAACCACCAAATTGGACAGCGCCCTCTTTGACGAAATATTTGAAGTAGAATAACTTTTTCGCTGGTAAATAACAATCTACTCAAATACGTTGTGACAAACAGGGGACCAGCACATCAATTAATACGTTTGGTGAAAACTCACTAGATCTAGATGGTTTTGAGAGCAAAGTTTTATTAGTTTGTTTGTTTACAAATTAATAATGTACGATCAAAAGTTTCAAAATAACGGTTTCCAAACAAAGAACTCGTCTTTCGAGAAAACTTTTCATTTTCGATATAAGATCACTGCTGGTGCAAAAAGGGAAAAAGTTTACACTTTTTGTATTAAAAACCCCCTCTTGGCTCGCTATGTTCGAATGTAAACAAAGTAGTTCATGTCACACTGTATCTATCTGGACTACCATAAGTTCTCAATTCTGCCCAGGGTTCAAGGAAGGTGGAGTTTGTATGTTTCGATCCGGTAGTGCAATCTTTGTTTGTAATTGAGGTAGGTTTCTGCTAGACACGCTATTGTCTAACTAGTATAACAGATTTCATCTCAAACTTTTAAGATAAAACAATCTCATCCAAATGGTATTGCTGGTTCCTATTTCATGCTTAATAACAACAAAAAGAGCTATGCACAACCAAATTATGCTTAACAGAATCATGTTTTGTTTTTAACCATACATCGACGAGTGTAAGCACTGTTTACTCAGCACTTTCATGATTTCTGTGAACAATATTAACCACATGCATATTACCCGAGTGGGATTCGAACCCACGATCTTTGCGATTCTAAAGCAGCGTTGTTAAATCACATTTTTGTGACTGATTTTTTGCTTATATTTACTTAGCAGCATGTGTTAAGCATACTCTACTTAAGCAGCTCTATGAAATTGGGCTCAGGGCACAACCGAGCTGCTTAAAAGTAGCTAAGTACAACATTTTATGCTTACCAAAATAAGGTTATCAACCAAAAATACCATCTCACACCTTCTATCTGTAGGTGGTATCCTGCTTAATTTTACTAAGCAGAAATTGTCTATAAGCAGTATTTTCTACTAAAGATTGGGCCCTGATCAAATTGGAAGAAGTCCGAAAATTAATGGTGAAACAATTGGTTTGCTGTCCAATGGACAAAGCTATTCTGGCCACTGTAATATTATATAGGACTTACGGTTTAATAGCGGTTTTTCAGCTATAAAATTCGACACGCATTGTTGGAAACGTTGTGGAACGTCCGAGTGCGGCTGAGCTAGTTGGGTGGTTGTCCACGCCGTGCTCGCGGAGCGTTCCCCGGGTCGCTGCCGTCACTCAGCACTCTAGTTTAATTGCCGTTGTCGATGAACTTTTTCTCGCACGGGTTATTTCGTGGTCTTCAAAAAGACTCTTTAAGGAGCCGAACTTTGGTGAAACCGGTCAAGTGGTGTAATTTGCGTGCTATATATATCACTTGAGTCAGATAAATGAATGCTTTTGTCATTAATTGTATCTTTGCTTGAGTGGTTTGCAATGAAATGTTATATTAGACGGGGTATAGATAGTTATACAATCAATCACAATTAAATAATATGTCGTGGTAATGAACGTTGACTAAAAGATGATTTGTATTTTGAGAGGTAGCGTCATTTCTTCAAAGAGGTCAAGGTTTCGTTATTGTACTTTATGATTTAGAATAAATAGCCATACACAGTAATTAGTTAGTTTCTTATGTAAATTACCAAAGATTAATTCCTGAACAGCATGTGCCATGTCGTAATATCAGCTTAGCTGGAGAAAACGTCTTACATTATAAACCTTTTGCTTCATCTATGTATTTATACCATATAGATCCTTACTTGGTAAGCAGTTTGCAACAACTTATTATTATTTCTCATGTTAAACCTCAAATGCACTGGACACCTTTGGTAATAGTCAAAGACCAGGCTTCTCACTTGGTGTATCTCAACAGATGCATAACAAACTGTGAAAATTTGAACTAAGTTGGTCGTCGAAATTACGAGAGAATAATAGAAGAAAAACGCCATTGTCACAAAAGTTGTTTGCTTTCAGATGCTTGATTTGAGACCTCAAAATCTAATTCTGAGGTCTCGAAATCAAATTCGTGGAAAATTACTTTGATCTAAAAGTCAACCTCAGGTGACTATGAAATATTTTAAACGCAGACCACCCGCTCATAATATTCCCGATTTCGAAGAAAATGAAATTAAAATTTGAGAAGTCCAAGTCATAAACCAAAATACTTTTATATTCGTAGAATTATATACTCAGTCAAGGCTGGAATATTGATCAAAATCATTTCATGAAGATCCAGGGACCTGGTAATAGACTGTAGGAAGTATTATTGTGGCCACATGGTAATATTGTGTTGTTTGTTGTGCCTTGATTGTACTTGATTTTGGCAAATAATTTCTGATTTTGTGTTTGCAATAATAATATTGAAAACTAATGGCATGCTAAACAATAGACTTATAATTAAACAATAAAACAATAGTTCATTGTGTATTCAACGTTAACATGGATACACGATGCTCCCTGCAAGCATGCAGGGCCAAGTTTCATGAGCACAAAAAGTAGCTTAGCACAGAAAAATTGTGCTTACCAGAATAAGGTTACCATGCAGTCAAACGGCAGTGTCACATGTACACTTTGTGACTGGTATCCTGCTCATGTCTGCTACGCAAAGTTCTTAAGCAGTACGAGTAGCTAAGCACACAATGCTTATCAAAATAAGGTTCTTAGCTAAAACACAATATGACATGTACAATATGTCATACTGCTCATTTATGCTAAGCAGAAAATTCATAGGCAATATTGTCTGCTTAAGCAGCTCCATGAAATTGGCACACATTCCTGTGGACATTTTCAGCTTAAAATTCGACTTAGCAGGTTTAACATTTTCAGTATATTTTACTGCAGAAACAAGTTTTTTCATATTATTTTTTTATGTGGATCTGACTTAGATTATCTGTCAAGACCCAGAATTTAGTTTCCCACGTTATTATTCAGTCATGCAGGCGCCTTATGGAGGAAATGGTTCGATAACGCATCCGTGTCGATCGATACCAACCATAGGTCTTTAGTCTCCGTCCCAAGTCGGATATTTACAAATTCTATGAATCGGACACACGTTCAACGTGTGGTTTTATGTTAAAATAAACCCCTATTCACACATCAACTTATCATGGGTCCCTTCCTTGATTTTAGCATGATTGGAAAAAGTAAAAAGTGACAAGATTTTACACAGGAACTTTAAAAAAATGATGTCCGTTCACGGTACATTTGTGTGAACCATGCTACAATATAGCAAATGACCCCTGATAATTGCTCTCGTGTGAAAGGGGCTTTACGTGAACCCGTTAAATTGTTACATAAGGAGGTGTAACCATCTTAAAGATGTTACAGTTTAAGTTGTTTTTCAAGTCGGATAAAGTAGAAATTACGCCCAACTCCAGAGCTGTGAAACAAATTGTGGTAAGCGTTTTGAATCCGAGACTAGCATCATACCACAATGTACTTTCTGTGGTTTGACAGTTTTTGATGGTTTTCCTACCAATGTCCTGTATTAGTGGTCTTTCCTGGGTAACGATGTGGAAGAGATACCACGTTCCAATAACAACCAGTGTCAAATCTTTCCGTTGCAAAACATTGTTGGGGTTTTCACCTCAGAATAAAATGACTGTGCGATGAAAAGGTCGGTCTAAGAGCGGATTTCTGCAAAAACATTGCACGTTCCACCGGAGTTGTATTTTGTTTTATTTTTAAAACAATGGTTAAGTTTCTTGCATAAGGGCTGGGGATTCGAACCCACACTCTGCCGTTAAAGCCCAAAGTCATCTTCACCGCTCGGTTGTACAACGTGAAGCACAAAAAATATTGCTTAATAGAAACAGGTTACCAGCCAAAGTTACATATAGTTAACATTGTTGTGATTGGTGTCCCACTCAATTTTTGCTTATAGTAGAGAAATGCTCCTGACTCATTTCGGTTTGGTCATACGGAAGCTCCATTTAATTTAATTTCATTTCATTTATTGATTTTGGTTGTGAAGCCATGGAATCACAGAAAAGCGATCTCAATAACTGTACTAGCCAAGAACCCCATGGAGAGAAGACAGGCAAGGAAGTATCAGTTTAAGATGCGGGAGGAAAACCCTAGAGAAATATTCCAGGGAAAACCCCCAAAGTCAGTATAGGGACTGAAAACCCAATCCACATAGTGCACCCGGTGGGATTCGAACCGGGGTTCCAGAGGTGGAAGGCGAGGCAAGACACCACTACGCCAACCTGAAGTACGTACAATTTTATAAAAAAATCTCAAACCAAAATTGATTTGTAGTGTAGACAACGCATCCTTTAAAGACACTGGACTCCTTTGGTAATCGTCAAAGACCAGTCTTCTCACTCGGTGTAGCTCATCAAATGCACAAAATAACAATCCTGTGAAAAATTGAACTCAATCGGTCGTCGAAGTTGCGAGATAATAATGAAAGAAGAAAAAAGAAACACCCTTGTCACACTAAGTTGTGTGCTTTCAGATGCTTGATTTGAGACCTCAAAATCTAATTCTGAGGTCTCGAAATCAAATTCTTGGAAAATTACTTAATTATCTCGAAAACGACCTTAGTTAAGAGGGAACCGTTTCTCACAATGTTTTATATACTATTAACAGCTCCACATTACTCGTTACCAAGTGAGGTTTTATGCTAACAATTATTTTTAAGTTTTACCAATAGTGTCCACTGCCTTTAAAATATACTGAGTAAGCTGTATAACATCCGATCATCAAATGACTTTGGCAGCTCCGTTCTCTCATCATCTGGAAAAATCCAATTCTCCACATCTGAACCATTAATATCCGATAATGATAGAAGTATTATGATATTGGTCTTTGTTCTTCGTCTGTGAAAATAATGCCGGTAAGTCTTGACTTCCGGGGGTCCGGGGAGTGACGGGAATACCATATGTCTTATGCACAAGACAGATGGAAAGATGAACGTGTACTTTCATCCAGACGTATGTAAACTGGTATGAGGTTGAATCTTTTTGGGGTTGAACTTCAGTGTTAATGAGAAATATTATCTGAAAATTTCAAAGAATTTTCATTATTTGAAAATGCTATATCTAATCCACAACACCAGCAAATGCAGACACACCAAGATCCAGTTTATCTTTAACTTCCAGGACAATACTAAGTGTGACACTTGGGAGTAAGTTTAACGATTTGCGAGATCTTTTATCCTTCGACGCGACCTGTTTTTTGACCCGTATCTGTCTCCCAACTTCCCCACCAGATAGAGAGACAGAAGTTGCGGAAACACGAAACCCATTTCAACTCCCTCTAGATACCTTCTCTGGAAATTGATATGTCATATTAAATCATTGATAAAACAATAAATCTGTCGTCTTAATAGTTATATATCCCAGATGCACCATTTGTCTGTCTAAGAGAATGAGTTTGGGTTTTTGAATGGTGTGATAAAGGTAATCTGGGTGTTTGAGGGCGTGCTGTTGTGTTATGGATTGATTTGTCCTGTAAATCATGATTTTATTTTATTACATATGACTTTTCCTACTGTGGTCACTTTGTGCATGAAATGTCAATGATAAAGAAATCAGATTGACAAAAATAAATGTGTATCATCAAAACTACTGCAATTCGCAGGCAGTGGTTAAAGACACTTGACACTTTTAGTAATTGTCAAAGACCAGTCTTCTCACTTTGTGTATCTTAACATATGCAAACAATAATAAACCTGTGAAAAATTGAACTCAATTGGTCGTCACAGTTGCGAGATATGGACGAAACAACACCCTTGTCGCACAAGTTATGTGCTGTCAGATGCTTCATTTCGAGACCTCTCTCAAAAACTACGTTACTTCAGAGGGAGCCGTTTCTCACAATGTTTTATACTACCAACAGCTCTCCATTGCACGTCACCAAGAAAGGTTTTATGCTAACAATTATTTTGAGTAATTACCAATAGTGTCCAGTGCCTTAAAATCCAAGGTTTGTTGCTGCCTACCAACCAGGATGAGCGTGGTACCAATGAAAACAAAAGTTAATGACATGACGCTTCGACCTCAGAGTCTTTTTCTTTAGCATTCAAGAAAGACTCTATAAAGGGGTCGAAACGTCAGACCATTATTCTAATTTATAGTTTGTAAGAAATGCGACAAAACCCGTCGTTTCGCCCACGTCCTTCGATGACTTCCTTTGACCGTCAATTTTTTCATCATGAACTTGAAATATACTTTTTTAGGAGTTGGCATAATGAAAGGAATAAAGGGATTAAAAAGCAAGGCCGTTTCGAACCACGTGAGGTAATTTGGCTTTGTTTCAACCCGAAACAATAACACAACAAACATCAGTCGAGTATAGAAATAGTTCGCCAAGACCTAGTTCAGTAGAATGGTTCACGGTCATTCAAGCAAGTTTCCTTTTGGAGGTTTAGTTTACGGAAATAATTCCTTTTATAACCAAACCACAACTGATAATTGTGCATGTGACTTTGCTCTATTATTATTTATTGCAACCGACATGAAACACACATACAATAGTGTTAAATTGTTAGAAAATGATCAAACACAACAACCTTTTCTATTTTTTAAAGAGTCTGGGTACTTTTAAACAAGCCACGAACATTATTTTAGCATGTAAAACGTATTTTCGTGACATTGTCTTACTTATTTCTCAAAAACTACATCACCTCAGCAAGTAATATTTTAAGGTGAGCTTCCTTGATACGGGTTTTCAATCTCTACCTGACTGTGTGGGTTTTCCCTTTAATAATTCTCTATGTTTTTTCTCTCACATCTTAAACTAAAACTTCTTTCCTTGTCTTCTCTCCATTGGGTTCTTGGCTAGTGTAGTGATTAAGATACTGAGAGTCCTTAGCTTCATACCAGAACAAATGAAATTAAATGACAAATTATTCAAATTTATGCGCATAATTAGACTCCTCGAGTGCCATTGCATTGCCCTACCAAAGTACCACAGCTGTCTAGTCTGGCACCTGTTGGTCTTTACTTCTGCAATTTGATTGGTCCACAAGGACAACACTTGACAAATCCACCTGTCTACTTTGTCATTTAAGTACCAGTCTTAATATAGTCAGGTGGCTAGGGGTCATAGGTCATGACCCAGTCTAATACTCCCAAATGAGTTGGTGAAAGTGTGTGATTTAATACATGCTATCTTGGTGGAGTTTTGAATTGTGAAGAGGGTTTGTTGGTGAAAATGTTGACAGGACTTCGGTGAAGTTGCCAATAACTATCAGTAGTTATCGAAAACCTAGTCTTGGTGCAAGACGTTGTTGTTTCTTTATCAACTTTCGCGATTCCCCACTCCGCACCCTATGGTTTTAAGGTTTTACTAATCCAGCTATAACGTCTTAAAGCAAGACTATCAAAGAGCTGTACAGACGGGCTGCAAGTGCTATTATGATCTGAACAAGACGTAAATGAGTCAAAAACGACGGCAAATGATCTGAAACTCTTTAAAATAACTTTGTATCATATTAAACTTGGGTTTTAAAATCAGTCGAGTTGGGGTTAACGATACAAATTTGAAGACTGCAAACATTTCCGATTTGATGGTAGGAATTTGGGTCTAATTTGAATCTAAAAATTGTTAAAATGGTTGCTTTTATTTTAACCCTTGATCACCCATACTGTAATATTTGTATTTGTGCATGAGCTGAGTTTGTAGGTGTCGAGTTTGCTAGGTGCCGAGTTTGTTGGTGTCGAGCTTACAAGGTGCCGAGGTGACTGGTCACTCACAACGTGAAAGGAGTTTGAAAGGGCTTCAGAGAGAAGCACTGCCAGCTTTAAGATCGATGGAGCTTCCAATCTCTCTCAGGACAAATTGACAATATCGCCTTCTTATAAGCACAATTTGACAGAACAAGCACACAGCATGGAATTTGGATCCTCTCCATGACAGCAGCAATGCTTCGTAGGAGAGTACAACAATGCAAGTTGCAAGATGTGGTTTTTTTTTTTAAAAGAACTGTATAAATATTGTATCGGTGTCTACTGACGCCAGAGTCACACCTGTGGAAATTTATCAGACTTCAACTTTAACATGAAAGAACAAGCTACATCGCCTCCATTGTAATAAGACCCAACATTCATCCACAGGTAAAAAATGATGACACTAAGTCAAAGTGATACATAAATCCAATGATTTACCATTAATGTAATTGAAACCAACAATTGGGCAATCGTATTCAATCTTTAGTGAATAGTACTTCTTGTTTGGAGTACGGCATTCTTAGAGTCCCCGACCGTGAGCTCGTAAAGTTTCACGCCGCGTGTAGGCGCTGGAACCCCGGGGCTATAGTGTCCGGATTCCCGCTGAGTTAAAAGCCAAGTCCGTGATTTCCGTGAATGAGGTTTTTATTTCTCCTGATGCTTTGATCATCAAAATATCCATCAACACTTTTATAAAATAATAATATCGATTATTTTACAATCAGAGGGAGCCGTTGTTCACTTTGAGCAAAGTTTCTTTGTCTGAGAGTTCCTTTAAGCTGCGGTGGGGGGGGGGGGGGTGTACCTTCTTGAGCGGCTTCTTAGAGGTCAAGAGGGGTCAAGTCAAGTCATCAGTCCTTGTTCACTCCACTTGAAAGGTACTGCAAGTGTTATACAGACCCTTCATAGGTGAAACCCACATGGTATATTTCTTCAGAAATGGCAATGAGGCTTTCATCATTATATATATAGACTATGTAGGCTTAGACATAATATCATAAATATCGGCCAAGTATTAAATATCTAAACAAAAATCAGGACTTCTAAAAGTTTCTTAACGAGAAGCTCTGCAGATGTTTAAAGGCACTGGACACTATTGGTAATTACTCAAAATAGTTATTAGCATACAACCTTACTTGGCAACGAGCAATGGGGAGAGGTTGAACGAATAAAACATTCATTTAGATGAAAAGTACTCTTCGAAGAAATGTGGTTATGTGAAAATGTATGCCCCCAAATTTGAAGATGAGCAGCATTACCGCAGATTGTGTATTCTAATAGGGATTGTTCTTCCCGCATTGATATTGTTGCATGCAATAGTTGTATAGTATGCATTCACGTCTACATTTATATATAGGATTAAAATAATCGAACGGTTCCTAAAACCAAGGGTATGAACTTCGCCTTTAAAACTTCACTCTTCAGCAGTAAATAATGTTAACGAAAATATATTTGCTAAGCAAAAGGTTTATTAGCAGGGAGCTTGTCACAAGCAATGCATAATGCATGGTATGTTTGCTGCTTACCTACTTTTACTAAAGCGTGATCCCTCTGGTTTTGTTTGTGCCTGCCTTGCAGTTTAGAAAAATAGACCTAGTCCTATATCGATGGTAAGAACATTAACAAAACGAGAAAGGTACATACGATCAACCAGGTGGAAAATTGAAGAGAAATTTACAAAATAATCAAATAAATATGTAACAATTTCATGGATATATAAAGACATCTGTGAATAATATTGGAAACAAAGGAGGTTATTACAGCAGTAGGTATGAGGTAGTAATTGATTTATGACCATTTCCGATGTGTACTTAGCGTGTTTCCTGGTCTGGGGTATTAAGGTCACGGTCCCTGGGAACGAGGTGGTCAATTAAACAGCCTAAGTGCCCAGACAAATCTGTGGAAAAATATGATAATAAAACCTTTGGCTTTTTTGGTATGTTTTTTGGCGATAAGAAGTGTTCTATGTGGTATGGATTTCGCTTGCATGAATAATTTGGCTGCCTGTGTTTTATAATGATATCAAGATAGACAAACTTTGCTAGGGTCGAAACGTCGCCCGTCAGGGCAATAACTTTTGTTTGCAATAGATATGACATTTTCAAACATTGCTTGTGTGGTCACTATGTAGCTTTGCTTGATTTCCTATATAAGGTTGTCAATTAAAACACAGAGAGATGACAGATTAAACGGCCTCGTTGTCAAGAAAAATCTGTGGAAAAAATGATAATAAAACCTTTGTAATTTTTGGTACGTGTTTTGGGGCGATAAGAATTAGTAGGATTTTAAAACTTTACATGATGGAAATATACGATATAGTAAAGGTTTGCGTTAACACCATGTAATGACTACATGTATCTCTATTTGTCAATGAGTTGGGGTGGTTCTTAAAATAATCGTTGGTTTCAACTCGACGTTTCGATCAGTACAAGAATTGTTCTGTTTTTAAAGGGATTTCGTCTATTGGTCCATGTTTCTGTTTTGGTTGGATCTCTTGGATACACCTATAGGCATAAAGCTTTTAAACTTAACCTTACTTGCTAAAATGAGAGGAGGGTCAGGTTAATTTAGAATGATGGACAACAAGTTGCAATGAACTGATCTGTCAAAAGAACAATATGTAAGCCCGTATACACCCATTCAAATGGCTAAATCAAACTTTCAAAGGTATTTGCACGTAACATTTCTTGCAAGATATGAAAAAAAGCTTGGATTGATAATGATATGACGACATATTGGCGAGTTCTTCTTGGAGGAAATTAGTGGCGAGTTTTGTTTTTGAATCTAAGAGCTGAGACAGATTGAAGTCTAGCGAGAGAAAACAATTTGTTTTAAATCATGAACAAAACATCAGTACAGCAATGAACTTGGTTGCATGAAAACAATTAATAAAGTTAATAAATAAAGCCAAACTCTCGCACAAGGCCATGGTACCTATTAACCAACCAACTACAAATTCCACGCTAAATCCCATAGACCAGCCGTTTTAATTTGTACCGCTGTTGAGCGTGTTGCCGTCAGTCCTCGCCTACCGTGCAGATTGAGTGATTTACGGCAGGCTTGAGTAGCTCGCCTCGCTAGTGATAATTAGTTTGGAGACAGCATGCTGACGGGGCCTATGGCTATAATGATGATGAAGTTGTAAACAACACGTTGAGTTGGGGATCGAGTGTAGCTGGGACACGGAGTTACGTTTCAATTAAGTTAAATACTATTGTATTATCATTCGATCTGATGTGCAAACATTTGTTTCGAATTAACAAACAATAGCTTGATGAGTCTTATCATAGAATGATCGTATTAACATGTTTATGTTAAAATTTTAAAGGCACTGGACACTATTGGTGATTACTCAAAATAATTGTTAGCATAAAAACATTCTTGGTAACGAGCGATGGGGAGAGGTTGATAGTATAAAACATTGTGAGAAACAGCTTTATCTGCTGAAGTAACGCAGTTTTTGAGAAAGAGGTAGTTTCACTCCTTACTGTAGAATGAACATTGATAGGTGCTTCTTGTAAAATTAACATACAAACCTGTGAAAATTTGAGCTCAATCGGTCATCAAACTTGCGAGATAATAAGGAAAGAAAAAACACCCTTGTCACACTAAGTTGTGTGCGTTTAGATGGTTGATTTCGAGACCTCAAGTTCTAAACTTGAGGTCTCGAAATCAAATTCGTGGAAAATTACTTCTTTCTCGAAAACTATGGCACTTTAGAGGGAGCCGTTTCTCACAATGTTTTATACCATCAACCTCTCCCCATTACTTGTCACCAAGAAAGGTGTTATGCTAATAATTATTTTGAGTAATTACCAATAGTGTCCACTGCCTTTAATGAATTGTTCTAAATATTGTTTTGATAGTAAAGTCTTAATTGAAAATTCAAAACAACTTCTCCACATGCTTTGAGTGTGAATAAACCAACTGTAAATCATCATTGTCCAATAAAAGTCTGACAAATTACTGAATATTGAACTCCAACTAGTTCATCCATACTCACACAACGTACGAAGCCCACAATTTCATTTCATGGTTGGGAAGCAGTTTCATAGATCGTAAAGGTACTTGACACTATTGGTAATAACTCAAAATAATTATTAACATAAAACCTTAGTTGGTGACGAGTAATGGGGAGACGTTGATAGTATAAAACATTGTGAGAAACGGCTCCCTCTGAAGTAACTTACTAACATTTTACGAGAAAGAAGTAAGTTTCCACGAATTTGGTTTCGAGACCTCAGATTTAGAATTTGAGGTCTCGAAATCAAGCATCTGCAAAGCACACAACTTCGTGTGACAAGGGTGTTTTTTTCCTTTCATTATAATCTCGCAACTTTGACGACCAATCAAGCTCAAATTTTGTTGTTTAATGCATACGTTGAGATACACCGAGTGGGAAGACTGGTCTTCGACAATTACTAATAGTGTCCAGCCGTCGATTTCACAAAACTCTTCCTAACTTAAGACTAATCTTAGGACTTAGGACGGGTCCCAACCCTACAGTGTAGCATGCAGACCTTAAGATTAATCCTAAGTTAAGACGAATTACTCTCCCTAACTTGAGATAAGACGAGTCCCAACTCTCTGTGAAATCGACGGGTGTCTTTGAGCAGCCGAACTTAGTTTTAAAAATGTTAATAAAAAAACAGCGGGTAGGCCTTCCAAAGAACATGGCATTGCTTTTTGCGAAGCAAATTTATGAAATGAAAAAAAAAAGGAAGATTTTTTCGAACTGTTGACTAAGACATCAAAACAAACTACTGAAAGTTGAGTAAACATTTTTATTGAGTACGAGCCACATGCCGCGAAGTCTATAATCAAATCTTTCATCAGCTCGTCATAGACTGGCGGTCGCCCCCATAAAGAAACCGCTCTAAGTAGGTCGAGTTGGTCAGTTTTACGAGACGACCACAAATCCTTCGGAATTCACCCCCGGTGAAATGAGGAGATTAACCGGCGGACTAACCACCAAACCGCCACAAGGTTACACCGGGCTTTCTGTGGATTATAGTACAGGGTCCAATTACATAGAGCTTCTCAAGCACAACAACTGATTAAGCACAACAAAATTATGCTTAACGGGAATAAGGTTACCGGCCAAACTTCCAAGTCACATGTACAATTTGTGACTTGTAATATTCAGATCTTCTTAGCAGAAAATTGTTAAGCATTATTGCTCGCCTTAATGAAATTGGGGCCCAGGGTCACGTCTACAATGGATCAATATAAGAACACAATATTGATTCATTAACTTTATCAACCTTGTATCCATGTTCACAGTGATTCCACTATGAACGAAGTTGGGTTCGACCACAATGGGAATTTGCTAATGATAGTTAAGCTTGTGAAAATTGAATGAGCTGTTTGCAAACATGCCTACTAACCAAAATAACCTATATTATAAAAGCAAAAAATAGTTAACGGCCTGACGTTTCGACCCTAGCAACTTCAATGACCAAATTGAGCCAATTTGTTTACAGGTTTGTTATTTTAGGTATATGATGGGATGTATAAGTGAGAATACTGCACTTTGACAATTACCAAAACTGTCTAGAAAGGTCTGCATTCCATGTTCACCTAAATGGATTCCAACAACTCTAACCATGTTCGTCTTTCAACAGCACAAGGCTTTGCCCTGCCCTCCATAAAGTACGCAAGACCCTATCATGGTCGTTTGGGGTTTAGAAATTCAATGATTTGGTTTTGGTTTTCCGTGGACGTTGTGGCACCAACGTATAACCCTGAAACGGTTAACTCACATTCTGGAACCGGAATACCAAAACAGGAAATGCAGACATTAAAAAAGGGAAATATGTCGCTAAATATCATCAGAAATAAAGCCATGACGTTGGTAAATATATTTAGGGGGAGAAAATAGTACGCACAAGGAGTGAGAATTAACAAATCATGCTAAACAAGTTTCTGCCATTTGTTTTAGTTAGCAGCGTATGGGTGCAGCCATCTTGGAAAGCCGCCATCTTTGAAAGTTTGTTTACTAAACACCGAACAATTATTGCAATATTGCTGAAAACAAATGAATACATTGTGATTGATTTTCTGAGTGGTGTTTTTGTAACTTTGCTGTAGTGTTTGTGTTTCATCCTGAACCAAACCATAGAGAAATAAACTACAAAATTTAAGTTAGCAACGCTGGGTGCCTCCATTTTGGAAAGTTTGTTTACTAAACGCCGAGCCATTTGCAATATTTTATGAAAACAAATGAATTGAGATGACTTATTACTGAGTGGTTTTGTAGTATCTTTGCTGTTATGTGGTGTTAGTATTTTCATCCTGCACCAAGTGTAGTAACATAATATTTAGTTAGCAACGCATGGGTGCCGCCATTTTGGAAAGTTTGTTTACTAACACAGAGCCACTAATGGTGTTACCGCAAACCTTTCTATATCGTATCTTCACCATGCAAAGTTCTACAGATCCTACAGAGCCATTTGCATTATTTCAAATTGCTGAATACAAAATTAATGCATTGTGATTAAGTGGTGTTTTTGTATCTTTGCTGTAGAGTTTGTGTTTGTATCCTGCAGTCTTACAAAATTTGAATCAAGAAATCTTGACTCGTTATGAATGTCTGGAGTTGATAATATGACATCGATCGAAACAGTTCTAAATAAAAGACATCAACAACAAGTAGTCTGGACTACAGTTGATTACTAAGCTTATTTTGCCCCGAGGTTAAGCCCAACCAAAATGTCTCCCGAGGCCACAGCTTTCACCACAACACTGAACTTGCAGGAATCAAAACTAGCGCCAATTGAATGAACTTACATTTGTAGAAACTTAAAGACACTGTGACACCTTTGGTAATTGTCAAAGACCGGTCTTCTCACATGGTGTATCTCAACATATGCATAAAATAACCAACCTGTAAAAATTTGAACTCAATTGGTCGTCGAAGTTGCGAGATAATAATGGAAGAAGAAACACCCTTGTTTTCTAGAAGATGCTTGATTTCGGGACCTCAAATGCTAATTCTGAGGTCTCGAAATCAAATTCAAGTATTTTACTGTGAAATTACTTCTTTCTCGAAAAATACGTTACTTCAGAGGGAGCCGTTTCTCACAATGTGTTATACTATCAACAGCTCTCCATTGCTCGTTACCAAGTAAGTTTTCATGCTAACAATAATTTTGAGTAATTACCAATAGTGTCCAGTGCCTTTAAGACGCGTCATTTCAAATTACTTTGGACGGTATAAACTTCTCTGTCATGACGGAGACTGGTTGATAATCAACAACTCTAACTCTCTCCACCCAGTCGACGAAAAAACAACCATGAGAAAGAGTAACCAGTGTAGACGTCGGATAACTATGGATGGTATACTGTAAAGATTAGGTGTGATTGATTGGAAGTCAAATTATAGAAGACTCTTTTATCCACGTGGTAACTCGTTGGTCTTGGCCAGATCTCACGGGATTTGGTCGTAAGGCTCGCAGTGTAACTTTGTAACCAGAAAGCTCCTCAAATACAGACTAATCGTCTACAGGTTTATGTACCTTCGTTTCAGGTCTTTTATACTATGATTGTACACAGAACTTTGAGTTTTGTTTTATATGACTTCATAAAGAAACTGCAGGTTGACACTTGTGTGTAAACGTGTATCAAAAGATGACAATTTGACCTTGAATGACATTCCGTTATCACAATCTCAATGCTCATTTGTATAATCTTAACGTCAACCAATCAGAAACGTTATTACAAAACTCCAGTTGCTGATTGGTGATCTCAAGTCACAATCATGGAGTATCATTAAATCCTCATTTGCATATTCTTCAAAACACCGCGCACTACACTAAGTCCGGTCTCCGCCTCCACGATATGACGTCACCCTATACCATTAACCCTGAGCTATCACCTCGTCAACCAGACTGTCACCAATTGGTGGTGGGTTAGTGGTGATTTACTACTGTTTGCTCTGCAACAGCCGCTAGAAAGCACCTACAAGCACAACCCGCCAGCCCATCAGCACGTCAGTCCACGAGTTGTAAGGTGACCGATAGGATATCGAGGAGCAAGCACAAGGCTGATGACCTACCGTCTAGTGTAGCGAAACGACCCCATCAAGTACATCACAGCTACATGCTCAACTCTCAAAGGGACAGGGCTATTTAGAAGGAGAATTCTGAGGTTATTTTTATCAAGATATATCTCGAAGAGGTCCATCTTGGTTGACTAGATGTACGGTGCGAGCACAAACTGCGTTTGCATAATCACAAAACAGACTTGAAAGGTTGCTCGGCACATCAAGTTATACTGCCAATCATTACAGTCAGATTTCCTGAGCAATAATATTGTGTTCCGTGTATGAGTGGCAGAGTCAGTGAAAGTGCCGAAGAGAAAACACAGAGGTGAACATCATGTCGAAACGTAAAATGGATGAAGTCTTCGCAGCAGCCGAAGCAGAACTTTGCGAGGAGCTTGGCTCAGGGAGTGAGAGTTCCTGCTCAACAGACAGATCAGATCAAGATGGAAAGAAAACCAAAGGTAGAAGACGAAAGTCCAAGAGTTTAAGTACGAGCGGGCCGGATGAGGACGGCCATCACCCGAGGGTCGCTGCGAATGCCCGGGAGCGAGACCGCACGCACAGCGTCAACTCGGCCTTTACGACACTACGAGATCTTATCCCAACAGAACCGAAGAATCGCAAACTATCTAAGATTGAGACTCTACGATTAGCTACGAGTTATATCCGCCATCTTGGGACTTTGCTGGTGGTGGGGGATGAAGAGATTGAACAGCCTTGCATGCATCGAGCTATGGTAGGTCGAGCTGGTCATGGGGATCAGGGGCCGAGAATCATTTGTACTTTCTGCCTGAGTCATATGAGAGGAGGAAGTCATAGCGTTTCAAAGGGACCGGTAAGTGTTCATATCATAATCATAGAAATCAAAATATTGTAATCATAATTAAAACCATATAGAATTACTGTAAAATTAGTGTACAGTTTTCAAATAATATCGAGTTATCAATTACAGTGACAGAAGTTTTGTTTGGTTGTTCAGATGATCTTCCCCAAAAGGGAACTCGGCGACAGCCAATCTTTCCATTACGCACATTGGTTTAACGTCTATGATTATGAATTTCACAATCAATAAATTGTGATTCAGTAAATAGACGACAATATTTATTCTAGTCATTGTGAAACCAGCGGTTAGCTGGGGGATTCGAACCCTCATTATTGTTATTGCAGGTTCATGCAGTCTATATCTAACTGCTGTACCCGCTGCACAACTATGATAATCTCTGTCCTTGCTTTATGGTATGATATGGTTCAATTTAAAACTGAAAGCATGTAATTTCATCTTTGAGACGGCAAGGCCAAAGTTTTCATTTTGCAGGAAAACTTCCATATAATAGGTAAAGGCAGTGGACACTATTGGTAATTGTCAAAGACCAGTCTTCTCACTTGATGTATCTCAACATATGCTTAAAATAACAAACCTGTGAAAACTTGAGCTCAATTGGTCGTCTGAGTTGCGAGATAACTATGAAAGGAAAAAAACACCCTTGTCACACCATGGAGGTAGAAAGTTGTGTGCTTTCAGGTGCTTGATTTCGAGACCTCAAATTCCAAACTTGAAGTCTCGAAATCAAATTTGTGAAAAATGACTTTATGAAATGAAATTATGGCACTTCAGAGGGAGCCGTTTCTCACAATGTTTTGTACTACCAACCTCTCCCCATTACTCGTCACCGAGAAAGGTTTAATGCTAATAATTATTTTAAGTAATTACCAATAGTGTCCACTGTCTTTAAGTCTATGGATACATTGTTGAAGGGTAGGGGCACCAAGGCCATGACCTGGGGCAACATATGCCATAGCCTACGTGTAATTCCAGGCCCGGAACTGTGCATTGATGAACCATGGATGAAAAAGCTCAAAATCGAATCATAATTTAAAGCTGAACAAGAAACGCTGATAGACGTCATTGGTTTGTTTTCTACACTACACAAAACACGGCGATATAAAGATTGAATCAAAACGATTCTTTATTGCTCGAGTGTTTTTTTACCGATCTCCCTAAAGACTTATTCCCCGAGGTCGTAGCCTCCTTAACAAGCCGCAAACCTCTCCATGTTCTCGCCATGTGTTGGTGATCATTGGATATTGGTTCAATTGGTTCAAAAGACTGCAATAGACAATATTTACTTAAATAGACTTTAAATAAATTAACAAATAAACAAAATAAGAAATGGTTTATGGAATGGAATAACCATTTTTCGTCCTTTCATATTTCCTTGTACCGTATGTTATACATCACATGTGTAATAATTTGTAAAATATGAACATATATACAGCCTGACTGTATATTCTACCCAGCAAGTTGATATACACATGATGTTACTGCAAACCAAACATACATTGCTACCTCACCATGCTACTCCCTTAAAGGCAGTGGACACTATTGGTAATTACTCAAAATAGTTACTTAGTAACTTGGAAACGAGTAATGGGGAGAGGTTGATAGTATAAAACACTGTGAGAAACGGCTCCCTCTGAAGTGATGTAGTTTTCGAGAAAGAAGTAATTTTCCACGAATTTGATTTCGATACCTCAAGTTTAGAATTTGAGGTCTCGAAATCAAGCATCTGAAAGCACACAACTTCGTGTGACAAGGGTGTTTTTCTTTTTACTATTATCTCGCAATTTCAACGATCAATTGAGCTCAAATTTTCACAGATTTGTTATTTTATGCATGTTGAGATAAACCAAGTGAGAAGACTGGTCTTTGACAATTACCAATAGTGTCCAGAGTATCAAATCCCATACAACTTGTATTTGCTATCAACTTTGCATTTGGGATAGGGAGAGAATTTCTTTCTAGAAAATCAAACTATTGTACAATTCCTAACAAGTCAGAGCACTTGAATTCATGCAATAAAAGTAGACCCTACTTAAACCATGGAGATGCGAACGTCTTGCGCAAGAGTTATGACCACGTGGTGACAATCTCAACGCATCGTCTTAATTTGTTGTGGAAGCTACTGATGTCATGGGACGCATAAATCACATCTTACTGCCACGCCCAGTTTGCTCAAAGTGTTTCTACATTCTACGTGTATGATTGTGGTTCTTAAACCCATGCTATGGGGAGGGGGAAGTAAGGATGACCCCACCACTGGGGTGAAGCTCCAGCCTCTTTAGGAGTGTAGAGCAAGATGGTAGAACCTAAGACAATTTGATTTTTACTCATTGTTCTGCTTTGCTTAAAGGCAGTGGACACCAATTACTCAAAAGAATTATTAGCATAAAACTTTACTTTGTAACGAGTTATTACGAGCTGTTGACGGTGAGAAACGGATCCCTCTGAAGTGGAGTAGTTTTTGAGAAAGAAGTTATTTTCCACGAATTTGATTTCGAGATCTCAGACTTAGATTTTGAGGTATCGAAATCAAACATCTGAACGCACACAACTTGAGTGTGAGTGTGACGATTATTATCTCGCAACTTCGACGACCAAATTGAGGTCGAATTTTCACAGGCTTGTTATTTTTGTTGTTGAGATATACCAAGTGAGAAGACTGGTCTTTGACAATTACCAAAAGTGTTCAGTGTCTTAATTAAGTGTAGATGAAATGTCTGTCTGAAGATGCCTCCCTACTACTTTGTGTTGTGATTACTATCACATGATCAATGTATGTTGAGGTGCTAAGCATAGTGCAAAGATAAAGTTCATTCTATACTTGATTATAATGGATAGGTTTCTAGTTTCTTATTACTAATGAATGACTAGTCAAATTTTTCTACCCTGGCTACATCAGAAACGATTTATCATCCATAGTTTTAGTGCACCGCATACAGAACCATTCCATCCAACAGTAATGTTCTATGCAGTAATTACGAGTCTCTAAATGCTCTCTGACATATCACAGGCTGCACAATATTTTAACAAACTGGTTTACTTTTTAGTAGCTAAGGGGTCAAAGTACATACGTATGCCAAGATCTAGTATGATGCTCATCAGAAATGCCTCCCTAAGTTGATAATTCCTAGCAATACACTGCGGAAAATTGTTTGAATTTCTCCGTTAAGAATCTATCAGGAGCTCTAAACATGGGAGAGATTTTCTCAATTGATGTTCCTTTTAAGATGAGGATAATGAAATCCTCCTTCGGGGGGGGGGGGGGGGCAATAAAGGGGAACCTAAAAATAAATGAGGCACGATCCTGTAATCGAAATCAAATTGATTTCGTGAAACAGATGTCCCATATTTTCCTACTTTGATTGCAAATTAGCATTCCTGCCATCTTGAATCAGAAAACAACTGAGACATATCAGAGTCAATGCCCAACAATTCTTAAAGACACTGGACACTATTGGTAATTGTCAAAGACCAGTCTTCTCACTTTGTGTATCTGATATGCATAAAATAACAAACCTGTAAAAGTTGGACGCGATTGGTCGTCGAAGTTGCGAGATAAAAATGAAAAAAAAACACCCTTGTCACACGAAGTTGTGTGCTTTCAGATGCTTGATTTCGAGACCTCAAAATCTAATTCTGAGGTCTCAAAATGAAAACTACGTCACTCCAGAGGGAGCCGTTTCTCACAATGTTTTCTACTATCAACAGCTCCCCATTACTCGTTACCAAGGAAGGTATTATGCTAACAGTTATTTTGAGTAATTAAAAATAGTGTCCACTGCCTTTAAAACCAAGAGCCAGCTTGACATAATCTGGAGAAGCTAGAGTTATGTTTGCGATCTTCCACTACCCGCAAAGCCCGATGACAAACATGAGGGTGCCATTAACATAACGCTGATATCGGATGCGAACTCCGAGAGCATGGACGGGCTTGAACGCTCTAGTGGACATGGGGGCGGTGATGACTTTCGGCCGGGGAGCGTCTGGCTCGGCGCACGCTGATGACAATATTTGTCCACGGATCTTTGAAATCGTAGGTTTTTATAACCAAGTCATGTCGTGCGGGGTTAATAGCTTTCATATTGTTTCGATCTAGGGGATTAACATGCCTCTGCATCAAATGGCCCATGAGAATGGTCAACTATGACTATATAGGGAGCTAAGGCCCATAAACATTTCAATTCAAAGTTTGTTATTATAAAAACAAAATCACATCACTGTGAATCTTAGTTTGATATTGGACATTCATATAGGCTTGTTATTGTACAGCGAATGTCAGTGTTACTTTTTCGATATTGGACATTAACTCGGGTTTGTACAGTGAATCTCAATGTTGCTTTTTCAATATTGGACATTGGACATTCACGTAGGTTAGTGCAGTGAATGTCACCGTTACTTTTTCGATATTGGACATTTGACATTCCCGGATGTTTGAAACCTCACTGAAGCTGTATTAGAAATCATTAACAGCGTAATGACAAAATATTATCTCATGTACAACGTAGAACTCAGGTACAAGGTATACACCACATAAACATCATTATTAGGAGTTAAATCTTCATTTTGGCGCCAAAAGGTAAAGCCACCCATGCTATTATTAATGGTGATTCATTACAATTGAACCCTAGTGAAGCTAGGCCTAATGGTCGCTAAAGAACATAGATGAATTATTAAGTGAATTTGTATGACATGGGATGATTCAGTCCTCTTGGTAGATGGAGATCATTTTCAGTTTGGAAGGGGAGGCAGCAATCAGCCGACCATCTGGCATTGTTGCGGTACTACTACTGATGCAGACTTGAATTCCCTTCTTAACATATATCGGGTTGACCTTGCAGTCACAATGTTATATAGACCACTATGAGCAATGGTACTTCATGGAGGAAGAACAGAAATGTAAAGCAGTCTAATTGCTGTCCTGGACACCTTCGGTAATTGTTAAAGACCAGTATTCTCAATCGATATATCCCAATCCCAGCATATGCATAAAATAAAACCAGTGGAAGTTTGGACTCAATTGGTAATCGAAGTTGCAAGAGAATAATGAAAGAAAAAACACAATGGTTCCACAAGTTTGTGCGCTTCAAATGCCTTACAAAGGCTTCAGGCCTGAAGTCTTTTTTATATTGAGTGTGAAGTTACCTCTTTCTCAAAAACTACGTTACTTCAGCAGAGGGAGCTGTTTCTCACCATGTTGTACACTATCAACAGCTCCAATGCTCGTTACCAAGTCAGTTTAAACAGCTAAAAAAAGAAGAAAAAAAACCCTGGTTCCACAAATTTGTGTTTTCTACATATTATAAAAAGGTACTTTGCTAAAAAAGAACTGATGTGTTTCCAAAGTGATCCTGTTGCATGCACTACTGCAGTCGGTAGCCTCCAAGTTGCCTGTACAATTTTTCCTCATTTGACAAGGCGCTTCGGTCCTTGTTCCACACACCAAAACGGAGACCCTAAAAAGGGCATGGTTGAAACAAATCTACTAAATCTGAAGATCGCGGTATGTACGCAACTGGCTGTTACCCATCGCAACATTCATACCGTGTGAGAGTATAATGTTGATATAGCTTAGTGTGAATCAGCAACCTTCAGGGGGGACTTTGTTGGGACAACACGCCATCATCCCCATGTTTGTTTTTCATAAGTGTCTCCCCTCCTTCGTGACCTTATACACCCGTTATCCATGAGGTAGCCTAGAGGTATAAAGAAGTACAGTTTAAGAAATAGATGCCGTCAGGTGGGACAGGGAGGTTGGGGTCATCCAGAGAGGGAATTGAAGTCGATTGTGTGTTGTAACAGTTGGACTAATGTTACAGACTTTAAAGGCAGTGGACACTATTGGTAATCACTCAAAATAATTATTAGCATAAAACCTTATTTGGTAACGAGTAATGGGGGGAGCTGTTGATAGTATATAACATTGTGAGAAACGGCTCCCTCTGAAGTAATGTAGTTTTTGAGAATGAAGTAATTTTCCACGAATTTTCTAGGGTGTTTTTTCTTTCATTATTATCTCGCAACTCCGACGAACAATTGATCTCAAGTTGTCACAGGTTTGTTATTTGATGCATGTTGAGATATAAACACCAAGTGAGAAGACTGGTCTTTGACAATTACCAATAGTGAACAAACTAAAATGATCAAAATATGGATATCGTAATTTCCTTCAAGGAAATGTTTTAATTTCTCGAAAAAGTATATGAGTCAGGCCACAATCAAATTGGAAACATGCCAACACATCCGTCAAGTATTGAGTCTAAAATGTTATCAAAATGATAATGTAGTTTGTTATTTCCTCATGGAATTGACTGGGTGTTTGTTGTTGACCTGGTTTTCCAGTAGAATGTTAAATGCACTGAACACATTTGATAATTACTCAACATATATATTAGCATAAAAACTTATTTGGTAACGAGTAATGGAGAGCTGTTGATAGTATAAAACATTGCGAGAAACGACACCCTCTGAAGTAACACAGGTTTTGAGAAAGAGCGAATTTCACACTAAAATAATTTATTTGAATATGAGAAAGACTTCATGGTGAAGCCTTTTTAGGCAACTGAAGGTAAAGAAATGTGTGCAGTAAGGGTGTTTCACTATTTTGTTGCAACTTCGATGACGAATTGGGATCAAATTTTTACAGGTTTATTATTTGATGCATATGTTTGGATACACCAAGTGAGAATACTGGTCTTTGACAATTACCAAATGTGACTTTAACATTGCGTCATGATTGTCTGAGAATAATTATTTTATAATCTGTTTTGGGTGTTTGTTGTTGACTGTGTGTTTCAGTAAAATGTGAACATTGCATCATGGTTGAGTGGGAATGTTTCCTATTTTGGTCTGCTAATTCAGGTCCAGGAATTGGAGATATTACGTTGAGGTGCCACTGTTCAAGGCCATCGTTAGTTAGAACTGACTCCTAATTATTAGAAATGCCTCTCCAGATGCTGTATCAATTTTCATAATAATAATAATAATATCAGAGTATAATCCTGGACCTTGGAGCTTCATCCTGTAGACTTTCCATGGAATTAATACAGTGGGAAAAAGTACAGCGGCGATCGGCTATGAAATGTAAAAAACAGACCTGTCGTTTGAGGTGGGGTTCCAGACCCGACGTCGTCAAAAACTTGCTCAGTTCGCTGGTTGAGTTGTTTGCGGGAGAGGGCAGTTCAAACTATAGATGAGAATTAAGACTTGAACTTGAAACTGATGTCTTGGAATGTTTAAGTGGGTATAAGTTGTGATGGAATGGTGGTTTGAGTCTGGTTTTTGATGTGGGAAGGGTTGAATCGGGGGGTTGGTGATTGAGGTTTTTGATGGCTGTGTTGCGTGTGCGTGGCGCCAGTCTGATTCCGAATGATTATGATACTGTGGTAATTAAGACTCCAAACATACATCTACTGCTATTTTATTCCTATAGTGATAATTTTAATCCATTTTCCATCAGGCAACGTGGAGCCGAGAAAACCGATAGTCAATTATTTAATTTAAAAACGATTTGATGAGATAATACGTAAACAATATTTTTCTGCTGGATGTATAGGTTGGATTTACAAATAGTATCGTACGTCAATTATAAAAGTAATACACTAATGTGGCTACAGTCTCGACGCAGAATGACGGCATATGACAAGGAAACATTGGTTTACCAGATCATGTCTCACCATAGTCACGCGAACATTGGTCATTTACCGTCACCATGGAGTGCATGTTCTTAGACACTAAGTAAAAGAACAGATAAGTTTGGCAGTTGATAAAAGTCATCGTACTTTCTCTCCTTCAACCGTCGAGAAGATATGATTTTGATGCGAGAAATCCATGCAATAATCGGCTACGGAGCGCCAAAGGTGTCAGCGGGTCGCGGCTAACGACTACGCCGTCTGTTCACGGCGGAGTCAAGGGCGCAATCACGCTACTGGAAACACACCATTGAAATGCGAAAGATTCATTCTAAAACCCCGGCTGGGAATTCTTGTTCAGGAAGATCTTTCTGCAGCTGATAATTTATTTGGGATTTGAGGGTCGACTGTTGGTATTTGGTGGGATAATTGTTTGATCTCTTGACGAGTTGGAAGTTTGGATAAACAGGTGTAAGTTTAGGTTTAATTGAGGAAAATCACTTCTTTTCCAAGCAAAGGTAACAAGAAACATCTCCACAATAATTTGGTTTGGTTCTACATGTCTGGTTTGCCAGCAGTTTACCCTACGTGGTCGTACAAGGATGAAAACACAATTATAAAGTCGTCACCATTTCCAGTTTCGTTTCAGAGGAATGTCCCAAGTTTAGAAATAGTTTTTCCGTTGGCTCTGTTGACAAATCTAACGGTGAAAATTGCAAAAGTGCAGATTTTTCAACTTCGTAATTTCATGTAGGCCTACTAGTTAATTCTTAAAAATTGTGATTAAAAAAAAACACTTTAACCTCTTTCTAAAAAAAAATACGTTACTTCAAAAGGAAGTTGTTTCTCACTATGTTTTATATCAACAGCTCTCCATTAAGTTTTTATGCTTATGTTTTTATGTTGAGTAATTACCAATAGTATCCATTGCCTTTAAAGACACTGGACACTATTGGTAATTGTCAAAGACAAGTCCTCTCACTTGGTGTATCTCAACATATGCACCAAATAACAAACCTGCGAAAGTTTCAGCTCGATCGGTCATCGAAGTTGCGAGATATTAGTGAAAGAAAAAACACCCTTGTCACACGAAGTTGTGTGCTTTCTGATGCTTGATTTCGAGACCTCAAGTTCTAAATCTGAGGTCTCGAAATCAAATTCGTGGAAAATGACTTCTTTCTCTAAAACTATATTACTTCAGAGGGAGCCGTTTCTCACAATGTTTTATACTATCAACAGCTCCCCATTACTCGTTACCAAGTAATGTTTTATGCTAATAATTATTTTGAGTAATTACCAATAGTGTCCAGTGCCTTTAATGGCATAATTGTTGACATGCTGCCAAACTGTGTCACTGTTCAAATTCATCACTTTCATAAAAAGAAACTCTTACCTCCTTATTTGACACATTATTGAACATTAGGCACATCCGGGGCAGACCGCTTTGCTTTGATCAAACCGCTAAGGTCACGACCCTTGACCCAGGTCATGACCTATACCTTAAGGCTCTTCCGTAGAGCTACAGGGGTCCTATCCTACATGGCGCCGTTAGGGCCGAGGGGAATAATGGGTAGTGTACACCTAATTTGTCATTTGACTTAAAAACGTTGGCACGTCACTGTGGAGTTTTTTTTTATTGTGAATTCTTACAGCCATTATTAGGGGAAAACAGTTGAGGATGTTCTCGAAAAATAATTTCATTAGATATGAACTGTGCATTATGCTGAAATGAAAATCATGTGTCAACATCAACAACTTCATCACGTTACACAGATCCTCAACAACAAAAGGATGTGTCGCCACAGTAAAGAAAACCCTGGCTTTCCAAAGCTGTTCATAATATTGGTGATTTTTGGTTGTTCAAAATTTACAAGTGAGGTTTGTGGAGGTACCATGTATTAAATCTGGTCATGAGTTGTGATTGTTCTGAGAAGAACCAGTGCTTTAACACCTTGACGTTTCGATCAGTGTGCTCTAAAGGTCTTCAAGAGAATATTATTCTTTGATATTGAATTCCGATGAGATTTAATAAACACAAAATAATTCTACACAGATTCTTGTAACTTATCAACATATGTTGTTCATTTAGAGTCGATAGAGGTTTTAACGACAAAGAAACTGAACCTTTGATAATCACACATTTGTTTGTTTGTTTGTTTAGATGATCTTACCATCAAGGGAAATTCGGCAAACTCCCACACCATGTTTGCAAATGCTAATCTCTCTCATACAAACATTGTTTAAAGGCAGTGGACACTATTGGTAATTACTCAAACAAATTATTAGCATAAAACATTACTTGGTAACGAGTAATGGGGAGAGGTTGATGGTATAAAACATCGTGAGAAACAGCTCCCTCTGAAGTGACTTAGTTTTCGAGAAAGAAGTAATTTTCCACGAATTTGATTTCGAGACCTCAGATTTAGAACTTGAGGTCTCGAAATCAACCGTCTAAACGCACACAACTTCGTGTGACTAGGGTGTTTTTTCCTTCATTATTATCTCGCAAGTTCGATGACCGATTGAGCTCACATTTTCTCAGGTTTGTTATTTTATGCATATGTTGAGATACATCAACTGTGAGGGCTAGTCTTTGACAATTACCGATAGTGTCCACTGCCTTTAACGTCTATGATTATGAAGTGAAATCAAGACATTGTGATTCAGTAAATATAGACCACAGCACTTATTCTAGTCATGGTGAACTCAGCGGTTAGCTTGGTAGGATTCTCACCCACAACCTTGTGATTGCAAGTCCTGCAGTCTAACCACTGGACCAAGGTTAGCTTGGTAGGATTCTAACCCACAACCTTGTGATTGCAAGTCTTGCAGTCTAACCACTGGACCAAGGTTAGCTTGGTAGGATTCTAACCCACAACCTTGTGATTGCAAGTCCTGCAGTCTAACCACTGGACCAAGGTTAGCTTGGTAGGATTCTCACCCACAACCTTGTGATTGCAAGTCCTGCAGTCTAACCACGGTGACCAAATTATCAAAAGATTTGGTTCACTCTACACAGAGTCGAAAGCTTGAGACTACGATGAGTCAGAACCGGAACATTGGGAATGTTTTAAAGACCGGTTCTAAAGAATTCGTTGTTTGACCTTGTAAGGACTTTTCATTACTTAGTATAAATAATTTAAACAAGTAGTTTTTTTAAATTTTTTTATCAAAATTGTATTTGTCAAAGAAAAAGGCAACTCAAAATTCGCGGCTTTGGGCTTTGTTGTTATTCTAATCACGAAAAGCCTCTGATATGCAAATGAGGTAGTTGACCTCTGAGTCAACGTCACAATTAGAATCCCTTTATTTCATGACAACACTCAACACTTGACTGTAAGTGATCTGTGTCCAGCCCAAGGACTTTAAGAGCCGTTGTGATCCCCATTAATCTGACGCATTCATGAATGTTCGTGCCTTTTTCTGATGTTCAACCAGCTCCTCACAACTGACTCCACCATTAAAGGATGATTTGCTTTTCCTCTCCAAGGATTCCTGTCATCTTGGCGACATTATTCTTCAAACTTTTCCCCAGGAATTCAGGAGAGTCAAAATGTTGCAACAAAATGAGGAGGAATTATTGGTTAAGGTATCTTTGGGAGTTTTATTTTATTGGTTGCTAATCTGTTGTTTGGCGTAGCAGCAACACAAGTGTTTCACGTGTAGTTAGAGAGAGTCACAATTTTCGGCGCTGAACACGTTTTGTAATTGTCAAAGACTAGCCTTCACAGTTGGTGTATCCCAACATAACAAACCTGTGAAAAGTTGGGCTCAATTATTGGTTATCGAAGTTGCAAGAGAATAGTGAAAGTAAAAACACCCTTGTGGCAGAACTTTGTGTGCTTTCAAATGCCTTAAAAGGGCGTGCTTGAAGTCCTTTCATATTTGAGTGAGAAATTATATCTTTCTCAAGAACTACGTTACTTCAGAGGGAGCTGTTTCTCACAATGTTTTATACTATCAACAGCTCTCCATTGCTCGTTACCAAGTAAGTTTATAAGTAACTAACAATTATTTTGAGTAATTATTACAAATAGCGTCCAGTTCCTCTAAAGCTTGATTTGGGGGAGACTTCTCATCAAAGTATGCTAGTAACTTTTAAGACTTTTTTTAAGGACCACTGGGGATTTTGGTATTGTGGTTTTGCGGGTCCACAGAGCAAAATAGCCCGCAATCCAATAAGAATGGAGGCTGGACTCTGGATTGTATCAAAAAGCAGTTTTGGGAAAACGGTTTCATGATGTGATGGAACGAGCGGAATGGTCGGGCTTTCTGGTGGATAATAGTTGTTGACACTTTCAAGTGGGATTTGTGAAGTTGAGAAGTACATTGCAGTGAGAGATGAAATAAGACAGATGTTAGAATGGCGCCATTTTTAGAGGTTTGTTGCATGGGGCACCTGGTTATTGATTGTCCTTGTGTTATGTTGAATGATGATTCGTGATTAATGGACTATACAGCGGATCAATTCTCGCGCATGTCTTAACAAGTGTTTGGGTGTGAAGTGAGATGCTAATCATTACTGAAATACATATATGAAACATTTATGGTTTTGACACAATTATGGCGTCCCATTGCCATTTTATCACCGGATTCTAACAATGAATGTAGATTCATTGGTTACTTAAAAACAAGCATTTAAAAAAGAAATAATGGATTGATTAATAAGCGTCGCTCTAAATTACATTACTCATGGCGCTTCGGCAATAGATGAAATATAATTATGTACAATGATTAAACATTAGGAAAACTCATTGCTAAGAATAAACACATCATGATTGTGTAAAGAGCAGTGTCTTCAGCTCTGTTTTGAAAGTCTCCAGAGAAAAAAAGTTCCATGGAATTGGGTAGTTTATTTCGGAAAATAATTTATCGCCCAGTCTCCAGTATTTTTCTATAATTGCTTTTTAGTGGTTTTTCTTGTAATTGTATATAGCCATTGTCTGTTTTGTAACGTTTTTAATGTGTCAATGTTTTTACTGTATGCGAGCATTTGAATTACCGTTTTTTGGATCTAAGAAAGATTATTGTATTGTATTGTATTGAAAACAGAACAAATTTGTTGGAAGGCCTTTGTCATAACAGTTATGCATAACCGTGCGTTATGACAATAAATAACCTACGAATTATATCAAAGTTCAAGTTTTTGCCTTGCTTTACAAGACTCAAATGGAAGCACAAGATTGTGTTCCTTTATTTGCCCTTCACCAAGAAGACTTGCTCAATATTCACAATGAAACGTCTAACTGTTCGTTGACCTTTCAGCCTTTTCAAGTCCACATTCTAAACGGAAACGATAGACAAAGATTCCTTGTGACGTCATTTGTCATCATCTTTTACCCGATGTGAAGTAGGGTCCATCCACACAATAAAACATCAATGGTTCCCAGCCCTGCCCTTAAATTCTGTATCACAACCCTCAGACAAAGTCAGGTCTCTCATGGCATGACTACCAGCTAGAGTACAGCTATTTAGGGACCACTAATTCGTCCCGATGGACCTTTGAAAATAGAGCAGTGATTTGACTCGTGAACGTATAGCAGGGCTTGATTGCAAACAGACGCCGTCATAAATGCGAATCATACGGTAGACGACCAGGCAGTGAATAGTCTGCACCCCGGAACCGATCTTCAATCATTCCACTAATAATCATATCCGGCTGAATCGTCTATTTCCAACTTTTGTTTTCCAATTCAATCAACATTTCTTTCCATATTCGGTGAAAATGAGAATAATAAACAAATTAAGTACAAATTCTTGTTAAAGGCAGTGGACACTATTAGTAATTACTCAAAATAATTATTTTCATAAAACCTTACTTGGTAACGAGTAATGGGGAGAGGTTGATAGTAAATATCATTGCGAGAAACGGCTCCCTCTGAAGTGACGTACTTTTCGAGAAAGAAGTAATTTTCCACGAATTTGATTTCGAGACCTCAGAGTTAGAATTTGAGGTCTCGAAATCAAGCATCTGAAAGCACACAACTTCGCGTGACAAAGGTGTTTTTACTTTCATTATTATCTCGCAACTTCAACGACCGATTGAGCTCAAATTTTCACTGGTTTGTTATTTTATGCATATGTTGAGACGCACCAAGTGTCTTTGACAATTAACCATTGTGCCCAGTGTCTTTAAGTCAAAGACATCCAAGAACTGGTCAAGAATATAAATAATGAACATGAAATAATGAAATAGATACGGAGCAAACCAAACGAGAGCATCTACAGACTAGCAGTAAAGGCTTGTTTTGCCATGCCTGACAAAACAAAACCTGTAGTTAGCAAGAAACATTATTTTGCAGTATCTGGAGAGTTACAGCGTCCACATTATGTTGATTGCGCAATACACAAGTACAACAAATCAATCAAATAATCATTACTAGATATTTATTTCGTGCACGGTACGATTTCATGTCATTATTCTTGTTCTGAGAATGTGTAAAACCAAAAGAAACTTTGAATAACGCCGTTCATAGTTTCGAAACCAACACTTCTACCAACCAATCAACAAATAGTTTAACGCAGTTTATTTTAGCAATATTGATTCCAACACCAAGTTAAACATCTAAAGAAAGAAAAGACTAATTCCCTAATTAAGGAACCGATTGTTGACCTACATGACTGGTCTATGGTGCTTCTGGTTTGAAGTAGTCGCCAACAATTGACAGCTAATTTGCGAGTTGTACACGTGGTCTTTGTCTACCGTAGGTGACTAATACCGCGAACTCAGTTTAATTTGAATTTTATCTTCTGACAAGAATTCCCCAGACACCAGCCTATCAAACGAGGCCACTTCGCTCCATTAATTAAACCCTCTCACGTTAACCCAATAAATCGCCTTGTTGTGGTGGCTACGTTAACACCCACAGTTCATTAATGAATCAAAATCTCGCGACTTCTCGAGGTACTCTCAAGGGATCTCGCAGCTGTGTCGTTTTCTTGCGCATGTGTGATGGTCGTAAATTTAAGGAGAACAGGTTAAAGACAGTGTACACTGTTGGTAATTGTCAAAGACTAGCCTTCACACTTGGTGTATCTCAACACATGCATAAAATAACAAACCTGTGAAAATTTGAGCTCAATCGGACGTCGAAGTTGCGAGATAATAATGAAATAAAAAACACCCTTGTCACACGAAGTTGTGTGCGTTTAGATGGTTGATTTCGAGACCTCAAGTTCCAACTCTGAGGTCTCGAAATCAAACTCGTGGAAAATTACTTCTTCTCACTTCAGAGGGGGCCGTTTCTCACAATGTTTTATACCATTAACCTCTCTCCATTACTCGTCACCAATTAAGGTTTTATGATGATAATTATTTTGAGTAATTACCAATAGTGTCCACTACCTTTAAGTGGTTGGTATAGTTGATGTTTCAATGATCCTATCTTTGGTATGTAGGATAACAATATATAGAAGATGGGATCAGTTGTCTTTACTGGTAGTGTTTTCTTTATTAATTAATGAGCTAAACATAGGTAACGGCCCGACGTTTCGACCCTATAGCAGTGTCATTCTCGGATGCTAAATGACAACACAATATTCATAAACTAATAATTAAAGCAATGAAGTGTTGGTAAGTAAGCAACTTGTCACTAATTTGTGTGTCCTTAAGCAAAGACGCGTAGCAGCCAGGCTTCTTAAGGGTGAACCAAGCCTACATCCGCATGGACTGTAAAGGGGGTAACCCTGTTTCAGCCCCAGGAGTAGGTGGCAACGGCCTCTGGTATTTTGTTGTTGTAGCCCACACCTTGAAGTGGACTTTAGGCTTTGTGTGTCGGCGACTTGCATAAAAAACATAATTTTCCCACATTAATGAGCTAGATAGGGTACACTTTTTTAAACAGCGCCCCCACTCGTTCAAACTCAGTAACTTGAGCTCATTTTCCTGGTGACACTGACATTTAGAAACATATGCTCGGCATTACACTCTAAAACAACGAAAACTCTGATTTGTTATATATTGGATGTAAAGATGGTTTATAAATAGAACAAGGCCACTGCTGGAATATGCAGTTTGATATTTAAGGCAAAGAAAATGATTGAAATTGCAGCAGACATTATAAGCTGAATGCGATGAAGCGTTAAGGATGATGAAGACAGCCTAGTTTCCTGACTGTATAGGTTGATACAACCCATAAATCATCACTATGTCACAGGTACCAGACTAATTAAACTGCATGGTTCGCTCTTATCCAAGATAGCCGATATCATGATTGACATATCTCTTAAGTTTATTTTGACAATTTAATTTTCATCTCTTCATTCATCGAGAACCATGCCTTGTAGATTTTCTCATTTAATTCACAGTCTATTTGTCTCCGTGGTGTTATTAGACCGTTGAATGTTGTCCCAACTACCCTCTCCTACGCACTGCTTCCCCGTCCTCTCGCCGCGCTCCACCCGTCACCCCGTCCCTCGGGACACGCCAGGTCAATACCGATCCCGGTCATTTCGTATAAATTTACCTTTTCTCGTATTATTTGGTTTCTCTGCTGGTGTGTTTATGGTTTTAATGCCAGCATGTGCTAACCAGATGTTAGAAGGATGACCGAGGGGTGTGGTTAACGCGAGTAAAAAAAACTTGTTCAATAAATTCTTGTCATAAATTTAAATGTCAGCGCGAAACTTCGTCAAACTTTGAGCGGGTTGTCTGAATCGATCGTAAAATTATAATGAAGGCGTAGCTTGATGCACGTGCTCAAACTCAGCGCGCTCACGTCACCCAAAGCACGCTCGTAGAGTGCAAGCTTGGGCTTTATCAATCTAGGCCCAATTTCATAGAGTTGCAGAAAATATTGCTTAACAAAAGTCTGCTAACCAAATGAGCAGTATGCCAGCCATAAAATGTACATGTGACATGATTATTTGGCTGTCTGGTCTCGTGTGCTTAAAAGAGAAAGATATTATTAATACTATGAAGGATATCGTCAGCTTTATATTTTTCAACTCTCAACGCATTATCGCGAATCTACGAAGAGTTTAGGATATACCTAGTTGTCAGGTGTTCTAGTACCGTCTTCCGTCACTTTCCCCAGGGGAGTAAACTCACATCATTTCGCACCTTACCTCGGTGTTTTGTCAAAGACTGCTCTATCGACGCGATTCTGTGGCCCGTAATAACTCCACGCTACTGGGCCAAATCTCAAAGGTCTTAAAAAGGTTCAATAACGCGTGAATGAAGGGTAAAGTATTGGGTCTTACGTGTTTGCATTGATGGGAACTTATATAACGCCTGGGGATATAGGGTGGCTGGGGACTAGACGAGACTAGCCAGACTATATATGGTTTGCATATACCCCCGTAGCATACACCAGTAGTAATGCTTAGACTTTACTTCTCAAATTCATCGCACTTGTAACTTCAAATCATGACTGACAGAGAAGTAGACTGGTCCATTCTGATTTCCTAACGATGAGGGTATAGTGGTATGCAGGGAACTATACATGCCACATCTAATTTGACGTTAGTGGTCTTTCGGTCTTGGAGTTCAAACTGCCATAGTTTGAACTTCCATTTGAACAGAAGAATTGAATTGAAAAAGGATTTTTTCCCCCAGCATGATTTTGAAATGAAAAAATCTTTAGCACGTTTGATACATTTTGTTTTGTGCTATTTCTTTCTGGGTTTGTACATAAAAAAAAATCAAAAAAATCAAAGCATGAACTGGAATTGAAACAGTTATAAGAGTATGTTTGATAAATTTTGTTTTGTGAGATTCCTTTCTTGGTCTGTTTGTTTGTTTTATATAATCATCCCGTCAAGGGAACTCGGCAAACTCCCACAGGGGGGTATAAACACCAAGCTGGCAACAGCCAATCTCTCTCATACAAACATTGGTTTAACGTCTATGATTATGAATTACACAAATCAAGAAATTGTGATTCAGTAACTAAACGTCAAAATTTATTCTGGTCCTATATGTACATCACAGTCCTTATTGTATCTGTATTACCATCTACCTCCATGGTATTAGCAGGTAAACCCACCGGAAGAGGTAATATTGCAATGCTCACCAGTAAATGAAGTTATTTTTGTGTTACAAGGTGACAGATGCCAACTATCAATAAACTATTTACCCGACTTGCACAACTTTCTCTCTCTCACACAACCAACCAGTTGTCCATTCGTATCTGTCACGACTTCAAGCCACATCGCGACGGCCAGGCTCCTTCTTGTACTTTCTCAAGGCATTACTGACCAAAAGAAAATGAAAGTCAGAAAGCCATTAAGTGCTCAGAAATATAACGAGATAATTTATACAGACGATGTGACCTCCGGGAGTGGCCTTGTTGGTAGTGTGGAAGCCCGTGGGTCTCAGGGCGGCTGCGTTCGGTAGGGAGACGGGTCGTTCGGTGTGCATGTGCTCGGGCGTAATTCAGTTTTATGACTTGGGTTGCTTCGACCAACACCCAAACTTCAGAGAGGATTTTAGGCGCAAATATTTGGCAGTAAGCATTGTCAGTAGTGTAATGTTTGTAGGCTCATTCTACCATGGTGATTGGATGAGAAGATGACATTGTCTCAAAGTATGATCGTCTTCTTGACACGAGATAAAATATCTGGAGGATCGTAAAATATTATGGTGGGCGTTGGTGGTATTATGCAATGAGTATTTGAGAAACACATGAGTGATTTTAAAGTGGTCTTAGGTTTTATTGCTAATCCATCGTCCAAAGTGGCAAAAGAAACTAAAAACTAACGTGAACAATATCAATTTTAATTATTATTTAATTATTATTATTATTAACATCAGTTTCTAGTTTTCCAAAGTCCGGTCCTTTGTAGAGTTACTTCCGTACAATACCCATTCAGGCAACGTGTAATAATAGTTTTAAGGTTTTTACATTAATCGTTGATCCTGTGTTAACAATCACCACATCTTCAATCAAGTGTAACTTTTTACAGGATAATAAAATGACTAAATGAACATCACAAAATGAAAGTTTCCTTTCATTTGATACCAAACACAACATACTTTGGGAAAATTTTGGGTAATTAACCCCAGGTTTTAATTACCCCCCGGGGAACGATTTCCCCACCCCAAATTGGTCCTTACTTTTTTTGGTGGTAACTGACACCCATACCTACCATTATCAGTTGATATCAGCTTCTTTCCATTTTTTCCCAGCTTTTGCTGAAAATATTGCTAATTTTGGGTTACTATATAACATTATTCACAATTTTAGGTTAAAGGAACACGTTGCCTTGGATCGGTCGAGTTGGTCGTTTTTTGACCGTTTATTATAAAATGCATATGGTTAGAAAGATGATGTAAAAGTAGAATACAATGATCTACACAAATATGCCTCGAAATTGCGTGGTTTTCGTTTTACCTCGTCCAATAACACGGTCGGCCATTTATGGGAGTCAAAATTTTGACCCCCATAAATGGCCGACCGTGATAGTTCGCGATGTAAAAAGAAAACCGTGCAATTTTGAGAGATACTTGTGTGGATCATTATATTCTACTTTTGAAACATCTTTCTAACCATATACATTTCATAACAAACGGTTTCAAACGCTTTTTATAGACCAACTCGTCCGATCCAAGGCAACGTGTTCCTTTAATAATTACGGATTCACAGTTTTATATTAAAAATACCGGATTGTGAATTTGTTAAATGTTGGTGTCTTGAGGACTTTCGTGTTTTTAATAAAAATAAAAAAATAAAAAAACCAAGTACACCCAAAGAGATTTAAGCTACTCCCATAAGTATGTTCTGATTGGTTAAACGCACTGTCTGATGGTCAGTATGATTGGCTGATGTGAATTTTATGCACATAAATACACAGGTCAAAGGTCAGTTTCTGATACATTCAGCAACTTCTTATCATCCAGTGAAACCGCCTAATTGATAACGCCTCATAAACTCTTATTATGGTATCCTTGTTAAAACGCATTGTAAACCGTTTAAAAAGCACTTAGACCAATACAAAGCAATTTTCCCATGTGGATTCCCAATCACTCCCCCATTTGTAAACAAATCGGAGACATTTTAGCCGTGGGCACGGGTTCATATTTCAACCGTTGGGATGTGGTTGTCTGCTCGGCGCGTGCAGCGGCCGGTAGCTGGTAACCCAGTGGGTTGCAGCGACGCGTTTAACGGGCGCGCTAAATTTGAATGAAACGGTGAGATGCATTACCATGGATCGTTAAATTATATAGAGGGATGCATGGCTGGGGTGTTTCTTTAGTCTGGTATCGTTTTTTTTTATATTTACATAATATTTTAACCACATGGTTTATTCTATGTTGTTCCTCCGTGGTTTAAACGACTAACCGGATCTCGTAGATAACATTTATAAGAGATGGGTTTGTGATTAGACAAAATTAATGTATAAAACAATAAGGGTGTCACTGAGGAACAAAATGACGAAGCTTTTTAAAAGATCTTAAAGCATAGTTAGTGATTGCTCTATCAAAGTTGATATCGTTTTTTTCTTGTGAGGTCAGTATACATTCATTGAGCATTTTTATGTCCAATAAGTTTGAATGCAGAATAGGCATTGATCACAGCTTTAGTGTATAGTCAACATTTTTGAATGATTGTTCTGGCATGTTTGGTAATTACTCAAGATATCTATTAACGTAAAACTTACTTGGTAACAAGTAATGGAGAGCTGTTGATAGTATTAAAAATTGTGAGAAACGGCTCCCTCTGAAGTAAAGTAGTTTTCAAGAAAGAAGTAAATTCTCACGTAAGTATTTGAATCTGAGAAAGACTTCAGACCTGAAGGATTTCTCGGGCATCTGAAAGCACACACATTATTTTGTGCATTGGGGCATTTTCCCTTTCATTATTTTCTTGCAACTTCGATGACTAATTTTAGCCCCAATTTCCAAAAATGTGTGTTTTTATGCACGTAAAGAACAATTAGTGAGAATACTGGTCTTTGACGACCAAATTGTCCTTTTTTATTATCATACTATTTTACTTTGTTTATCTTTATATACGGTGAAATTGCATAGGTAGCATTTTACTACTATCATTATTAGGCCTATGAAAAATATTCGCGGGGTTTTCTTTGAAGTTTGTAATCTCGCGAGACTTGGCCTTGCGTGATTGTCACCAGCGGGACAGGCGGTCTTTGATGACGACCGGTTTTTATAATTCGGTAATAACCTCGTATCCAGGGGCCGGATTATTATATTGATGACATTGACAGCAAAGTGGTTGGGGTCGATTGGAAGTAGAGCGCCACGACGACTAGAAAATCAAAAAACTGAAGGCAAGCATTTTTTTTTAAGAACTGAGGATGTAAGCTAATACTCCTTTGGATGGATATCAGCCTACTTATTGGAGGATAGATTAAGTGCCGCACCTAAAACTATCTTTTGGGCATTCGAAGGGCAGGGTTGGGGGGGGGGGGCTGGATGACGGGGATACAGCTGGTGCAGTTCAAGTTAAATGCTTAATAAAACGCCAGAACAGCAGGTTGTCCCGAGTGCAAACTGCACCTTTAAGCTGACCTCAGCACTGCTATTGATAAAAATTCTCATCTTTAAAAAAATAGACAAACTTTAGGAGGGGGCGTGCACCACTGCCACTGGTGACTCTCTCTTCCAAAATTGACAAGTTCGGGCACCGAACATCGCTCTCGAAGAGGCATGGCATTTTGCCTCTTTAGTCGGGCACTTCTACGAGGAAAGTGTAAATTTGTATTGGAACTTTGCAAATGGCGTCACAGCAAAAGCACAGAGCACCACGGCAGTTACAGTGGATTTCATTTTGAGTATTGTGATGCCTGCCACTTTGCCACTTTAAAGTTGACATTATTTCCAGTGCCATCACGCACATTCATTCTTACCTATCATGGTTGCCGCTCTGTTCAAACGTGTACAACTTGTTCACAAAAATTACATTTAAAGCTTACTGTCAAAACTAATAAAAATCCACATGTTATATCAAGAAGATGTATTTACAGTTTCGTCAAAAACTGCCCTCAATAAAAACGACAGCAAACTGAGGTCATGAGATGAAAACTTAACACAGTCCATTCCTTCAGTATGGAAACCCCAATCCAACCGAGGTCATAGTATACAGACAGGTTCGCCAAGATAATATCCGTATAATATTTGGTGCAGGATCGTATTACAACTTCTGGGATCTCCGGGGATTTGAGCGGGGAGCTCCGGTTTAGACACCCGTAATTTCCTCCGTCGCGCCCCGGCTCATGACACGCTCAGCTCCTGGCGGTGTATAAATCACCGGAGTCTTGGTTTAATCAAAATTAATGCGGGTTGCTATTACTTTGGCGCGAAAGGAAAATCGGGGCTGTAGGATGGTGGGATTTCCTGATTAGTTACAAGAAACTAGCTAGCCTGAAATTAGCTTGCCATTACAGTTATAAATGAATAAATTATGTAAATTTTCTACAATGAATAACTTTGAGACATGAATATTACGTTCACCCAGGGGTATAAATGGGTACCTGCGAGGGGAGAGGTTGGTATTGTGAATGAAAAAGCCACAAGCGCCTTACAGGCAGCTCAGGGCTGTATACTCCCTAACTAAAGAGTTGAGAAACATTACAGGAATGTTATTGGCCCAATGACCAGGGCACTATTGTAAAGCGCAATGATACGGTTATTGTGAAATGCGCTATATAAGAATTGGTTATTATTATTATTATTATTATTATATTGGAGATAGGCTTTTAGGGTAATCAGAAAAGACAATCCAAGTTTTACTGTTTATTCTAATGAACCATTTTTTCTCTTTCTTTTCTCCCTGCAGCCGATGCGTTCTGGACAGAGACATACAATGACTGATATGAGTCCAATGGTTCACCACCATCCACACATGCACGCCTCTCACCATCACCATCATCACCATCAACAAACAGCCGCCATGATGAGATGAACACCCGGATGCTGCACATGCGCAGATAACACAGACTTATGATACTGGCCATATGTTTGGAGTTTTGAGTACGGGGACGTTGGAGAACTATCGATATGGAAAACAACCTTCTTCCCGGGGAGTTTATTGTCTCTCTTTCTTTTGCAAACTGTTTTATCTACTTTAACGATTTGAAGAAATGCAGGTTTCTGATTGCATTGCATATTGATGACGTCAGATGTTGCAATCTGTTTAATAACAGTTACTGATGTATCATTTTTAAAAGATGTGTTTACTAGTACACGAACAGTACTAACAGATTCAATACAGTTGGGAAAGGTTAGGGGAGAGTTTGTTGACATCAGGAAAACTTCTATTGTTATGTTGGGGGGGGGGCATTCTCATATACACTCATCTACATTGACGGCAAGGCCGGAAGGAAGACAAACCAACTCCTTGATTGAAGGCACTGGACTCGTTTGGTAATTACTCACTATATATATTAGCAGACAAACTACTTGGTAATGAGCAACAGAGAGCTGTTGATAGGATACAAAATTGTGAGAAACGATTTTTTTTAAATAAAAATAATGGTAATTAATCATTACAATTATTTGAATATGAAAAAGACTTTAGGCCTGAAGCCTTTGTCGTGCATCTAAAAGTACAAAAGAGTGTTAATTCTTTCATTACTTTCTTGCAACTTCGATGACCAATCAAGCCCAAATTTTCACAGGTTTGTTATTTTATGCATTATGATGGGATACACCAAGTGAGAACATTGGTCTTTGACAATTTATTACCAAACGTTTCCAGTCCTTTTCATCCGCTTAATCCGTAAGAGTTTAACAACAAACAATGACTTACCCTGGTCGTCGCCCTACGCTCAACCCGGAACCTCAGGAACACGTGCTGCGTATCAAGACGGCCATCCAGGGAGCCGTAAAACCAAACTCCGAAAAGTCCTGATAAATCTTTCTGCTACTTCTTGAAACATGGACGCCCCCTGGAATCAAGGTCAACGAGCTGAGGTCAAAGAAGTACTTCCTTAGGTCGACCTTAGAATCAGACTAATAAATTTATTGTAACAACTTTATACCATGGAGAATGGAAACATAGAGGTACGTGTATAGAAAGGTACTTTGTTTGGAAGACAACCATGTTGCACATTTTGATAGTAAACAACAGTGAAAGTGGTTTCATTTGCGACAGGGACATTTTACAATAAAACAAAAATTAGTAACATTTTATGGTCTTGCATTAAACCATGAATGATGGAAACAGAGTGGTACTATGTTTTCAAAAAAACAACCTGTGAAACTTTTTTATGCAATAGTTTCATTTGGGAACAGCGGCATAAAATACTGTATGGTCTTGAATTATTGGTTAAATTTGACAAATAAATGTATTGTAACAAACAGCTTTATACCATGGAGATTGGAAATGCAGTACATATGAAGGTACTATTTGTGAGAAAAACATGTGTCAATTTTTTTTTTAAATAACGTCAAATAGTTTGAATTGACAAGGGCATTTTGGACAGGGGCATTTACAATAAAATGATACCTATTTTGGGTTCGATTTTACACAGAGCTAATTAGGACTGATTTTAGGTACAAACTGGTCTTAATTATTCAAAGTGTGATATCACCATACAAATCACTATGGTAATATTGACAACCCATCTTATAATGCGTCTTAGTGCTTTGTGAAATCGAAACCCGATCTTGCATTATGGTTTAAATTATCTATAGAGTTCGAGGCCTGAAACTCGTGTTTACTCTTCTACATATTAGTTGGTCTCAATACAATTAAAGGAACGTTACAGAATTGGTAAGAAACAAAAATCGTGAAGATCACAGATTTTACATAAAACTTACACGGTCTAATGATGATGATAGTAGAAAACATCCCTTGCAATATTTCTGTCTGAAATGGCATATTTTATGAGAAATAAATAATCTAACTTGGCGTTTGGAGTTTATCGCTCAGTAAGCGTTTTATTCATTTTTATGCAAAATTTGTAATCGGTTTTTCAATATTCTCTCGTGACCCAGATGGCCGATCGATCTCAAACTTTTACAGGTTTGTCAGTTCATGTATATGGTGGACTACATAAAGTGCTTCCACTGACATCAACTTATTTGTTAGCAAAAACCAATTCTGTAATGTTCCTTTAACATACCGCTTGTCATTACGATACTTGACAGACGAATGACTTTAGTTGCAAAGTCAGTTGTCTGTTTTTTTTTACAGTAGTAATGTGACACGAACCAACATGAGTCATTTTAATATAATGAACGAATTATACGGGATAGGTATGGGGAAAAACCATCATTGTTAAATTTATAGTCTGAAAGAAACTGATTATGAAGTTCATACTAGAACGATTTTGTGTCACTTTAAAGACACTGGACACTATTGGTAATTGTCATAAGACTGTAGTCTTCCCACTTGGTGGGTCTCAACGTATATGCATAAAATAACAAACCTGTGAAAGTTTGAGCTCAATCGGTCGTCGAAGTTGCGAGATAACTATGAAAGAAAAAACACCCTTGTCACGCGAAGTTGTGTGCGTTCAGATGCTTGAATTCGTGACCTCAAATTTTAAATCGGAGGTCTCACAATCAAATTCGTGAAAAATTACTTCTTTCTCGAAAACTACATCACTTCAGAGGGAGCCGTTTCTCACAATGTTTTATACTATCAACCTCTCCCCATTACTCGTTACCAAGATATAATTATTTTGAGTAATTCACAATTGTGTCCACTGCCTTAAAGCCATTGGACCCTTTCGGTACAGAAAAAAAAAAAAGTTCACAGATTTACAAATAATTTACAGGGTTTACAGAAGGTAATGGTGAAAGACTTCTCTTGAAATATTAGTCCATGAAATGCTTTACTTTTTGAGAAAACGGTAAAACAATATAAATTCTCGTTAACGAGAATTACGTATTTGTTATGAACACATGTCATGACACGGCGAAACGCGCGAAAACAGGAGTGGGTTTTCCCGTTATTTTCTCCCGACTCCGATGTCCGATTGAGCCTAAATTTCCACAGGATTGTTATTTTATATATAAGTTGTGATACACGAAGTGTGGAACTTGGACAATACTGTTTACCGAAAGTGTATAATGGCTTTAAAGAGGATGGAAATTATATTTCTCAACTTCCAGAAAGCAATGATGTACCTTCCCTTTAATATTAATATCATGTTTGTATAGAGAGTATCAGGTAATAATGGCAATGGATTGCTTGTACACGTGACTAATGTATACAGCAGGTCATACGTATACCTTTACATCTGATATACAGATTAAAGAAAATTATGATTTTAGCATTTTGGAAAATCGAAATTTTAAGTTTGATTTCCAGATGTGGGGCCAGTAGAACTAAATCTGGTGGGTGTGGATTACATGGTTCAAATGAGGCAGACTCAACGGTCTATGGTGTAATATAAGTTGTATAAATTGTAAAATAGTACTGATTTGGAGGGAATGATGCTCCATCAAATTGGTTTTAAATTAAATACTTTAAAAGACAAATATTTCTTTATCTTAAGAAACAGTCACTTGCCAATAACGAACAGGGTAATTATTATACCGTTTAAAGGCAGTGTACACTATTGGTAATTGTCAAGGACCGGTCTTCTCACTTGGTGTATCTCAACTTATGCATAAAATAACAAACCTGTGAAAATTTGAGCTCAATATTGGTCATTGAACATGCGAGATAATAATCAAAGAAAAAACACCCTTGTCACACAAAGTTGTGTGCGTTTAGATGGTTGATTTCGAGACCTCAAGTTCTAAATCTGAGGTCTCGAAATCAAATTCGTGGAAAATTACTTCTTTCTCGAAAACTATGGCACTTCAGAGTGAGCCGTTTCTCACAATGTTTTATACCATCAACCTCTCCCCGTTACTCGTCACCAAGAAAGGATTTATGCTAATAAATATTTTGAGTAAAAACCAATAGTGTCCACTGCCTTTAAGAAACAGTCACTTGCCAATAACGAACAGGGTAATTATTATACCGTTTAATACACAAGTTAAATCATTTTAAAAGTCTAAAAATTATACTCTACGTATAGTTCCAAATGATGTTATTGTTTTATCAAACATAATGTTAAACATTTCTTAAAGACACTGGAAGCTATTGGTAATTGTCAAAGACCAGTCTTCTCACTTGGTGTATCTCAATATATGCGCAAAATAACAAACCTGTGAAAATTTGAACTCAATTGGTCGTCAAAGTTGCGAGATAATAATGGAAGAAAAAACACCCCTATCACACGAAGTTGTGTGCTTTCAGATGCTTAAAATCTAACTCTGAGGTCTCGAAGTAAAATTCGTGGAAAATAACTTCTTTCTCGAAAACTATGTTACTTCAGAGTAGAGGGAGCCGTTTCTCACAATGTTTATACTATCAACGTCTCTCCTTTGCTTGTTACCAAGAAAGTTTTTATGCCAACATTTTTTTTAAAAATAATTACCAATAGTGTCCACTGCCTTCAAAGGCATTATTTTGAAAAATGCCACTTCTGGTCCATACCTTTAAAAAAATCCCAAGGTATCGTTTTGTACTATAAACTAGACAGTAACTAAAAGCAAACTAGTATACAAATTAAAGTAAAACCATGCTTGTTTGATACTGTTGTAAGTGGGTGCAGATTAAAGATGGCGTTTTTCAAATGACTCTACTGAATGGTGTTTGGCTATCTTTCGTTTCCATGCTTTTCTTTTTGGAGAGTCTAAATCCCATGGAGTATAAGGGAATGACGAAAGACTCCAGGCCTGAAGCCTTTTCTCTGGCATCTGAAAGCTCATTATTTTATATATTTTTTGCAACAAGGGTGTTTTTCTCCATTATTTTCTTGCATTGGTGTCCGATTGGGCCCAAATTTTCACGGATTTGTCATTTTTTGCATTACTGGGTTACACCAAGTGAGAATACTGGTCTTTGACAATATTACAAAACGTGCCCAGGCCTTTAAATCAGAAAATATTCAGCTTAAAATGTTTCTGCAAAACAAAATTTGCAGGATACCAGTCACAAATTGTACATGAGAAACGGCATTTTGAATGGTAACCATACTCTGTTGAAAGCATTATCTTGTTGTGCTGGCCTACTGTGTGTGCTTAAATACACTGGACACTATTGGTAATTGTCGAAGACCAGTCTTCTCACTTGGTGTATCTCAACGTAACGCATGAAATAACAAACCTGTGGACATTTGAACTCAATCGGTCGTCGAAGTTGCGAGATAATAATGGAAGAAAAAAACCCTTATCACACAAAAGTAGGTGCTTCCAGATGCTTGATTTCGGGACGTCAATATCTAATTTTTAGGTCTCGAAATCAAATTCGTGGAAATAAATTCTTTCTCGAAACTACATTACATCAGAGGGAGCCGTTTCTCTCAATGTTTTATACTATCAACAGCATTGCTTGTTACCAATAGTATATAGTTCCTTTAAAGGAAGTTCTATGGAATTTGGCCCAGGTCATGACATGGTGCAGTAGGGTTCAAACTCCAGTCCACCCGCACCACTCCCCAACCCCAAAGAAAACCCAGGATGGGGGGGGGGGGTCCCAGTGGAATAGTCCAAGATTTATCAGCTGAAAATCTGATAGAAAATCAAATCACTTCCAGACCGAGCTCCACACAAACTCCTTGCAAATAATTAAGGAAAAACCCTATCCGGATCTAGAAATCCAGTGACCTAATTTGGGGAGAATAAAAACTGCAACCAGATTGAGAATCGGAACCACGTGTTCGTTACTGATGACAACTCAATCGCTGATTGGCTGTGACGAACGGCGGTCCAACAAAGATGGAGGCTGGTGACCTTTTTAATGTAATCAAAATTTGATGCATTGGTATCACTTATACAGACCAGGTGTAGACCAAATTGGTAATACTAAATTGATTCCCAATTGGGATGGGTAATCATCATTTGGGCTTAAAATAAAGCAAAGATGGAGGCTCATGACCTTTTTAATGTAATCAATTTTTGATGTATTGGTGACGCTCCTACACAGATAGGTGTGGGCCTAATCGGTAAATACTGAGAGCTGATTACGAATTGGGATGCGTTATCATCATATGGGCAAAAATAGCCACACACATACGTCACTTTTGGCCTGAATGACCATGGAGGAAGAAATAGAAAAGAGAGTGCAAGTATTAATGACAGCAGTCCGAATCTGAGACAGTCAAAAGCCCAATTGGTAATACTGAACTGATTAGGAATTGGAATAAGTTATCAACTGGGCTAACAAATAAAGCATAACGTCACGCGGAGGCATGAATAACAGTCGAGTGAAAGTTTTAATACGGCAGTTGAAATTTAAATCTGAATTGTATGCATCCTAATGTAAACAACACACCACTTTTTGCAAATAACACAATAAAGATTTCAGTTTTAGATTGGCAGGGAAAACCCTATAACAGTGAAGGGAAAACCCAAAGTGCCAGATTGGGAATGAAAACCTCAAATCCACAATGCAATCATTATCGTGTAGAAAATCCCCATTGCAGATCAGAAGGTCCGTAAAAACAAACCGGAGCAAGCAATTCTAACATGGGTCACACTTTCTGCAAGGCGCTAACAGACCCAGCAATTCGAACATGGGTCCCATGGGTCCCAATTGCTGCAATGCGCTACAGACTCATCAATTCGAACATGGGTCCCAACTACTACAAGGTGCAACAGACTCATCAATTCGAACATGGGTCCCAACTACTGCAAGGTGCAACAGACTCATCAATTCGAACATGGGTCACAACTACTGCGAGGTGCTACGTGTGGTTCAACCTCGTATCTTTTGACTCCATGCCACCAATAAATGAAAGCCTTCTGATCGATCCCCCTGGGACCGGGCCCTTCTCATCTCCTTCCGATTATGAACCGGGGACGGTAGAGTTTCAGCATCAGGATACAATTGGAAGAATCTGTTGCAGATTTCTTACCATATGACCTTTGACCTACTGGGACCTGAAAACTTTAATAGTTCAATTGCGGTGAATATATCTTGGCTATCAAGCGACGTTTTGCACAAGACCAAAGCCATCCAAACTCGTCATATCCATCTTCCAAGGTCGTGAAGAAATGTAATCATTTTCAGAATTAAGAGCTTGGTCCAATTAACTTTTTAAAGCAAATTGTTTATTAAATGCACTGAACACGTTTGGTAACTGTCGTCAAAGACCAGTATTTTCACTTGTATGAAAATAACAAACATGTGAGTAATATAGTTGCAAACAAATAATGAAAGAAAAAACAGCCTTGTTGCACAATTTGTGTGCTTCCAGGTAACTGGGAAAGGCTTCAGGCCTGAAGTCTTTCCCAGATTCAATTATTCTAGTGAGAAATCACCTTATTCTCATAAAACAAGTTTCTTCAAACATTAAAGGGGGGGGGAGGTCGTTTCTCACAATGTTGTACACTATCATCAACAGCTCTCCCGTAAATTGCGCGTTAAGTTTTATGCTTATTTGAACAACCACCAAATTAGTCCAGTGCCTCAAATTCTGGGTCATTTACCCAGCTTTTGTAAGAAGAAGTACTGGATAATGCAGGAAGTAAGGGCAAGAGTTTTTAAGCTGATCTTTCGACAGTGAAATGGAACTTCACTGATGACAATTTTCCTTAAGTCATCAATTAGTTTATGGATATCCTGGCCCAGCAGGTGTATAGACCAGGGCCAACTATAGACATTCCACGGCTGTACCATCAGGCGCAATAATCTTTCGGCAATATTATCTTGTTTTGACGATTCCATGGTTATTCCTCCCACAACAAGAAAATCTCTCTCTAAGCCTAAGTCTGATTACCGACGTGGTGGGATCATGGATGTAGAAATAGCGATCTCTAAGGATCTATCATTCGATACAGCGTCACCCCAAGAAACACGGACCGAGAACAGGTGAAAGCCCCTACCGTGAGGTGTCAACAGACGACCCTCCAAGCTACGCGAAGGCGCCCGGTGTTTTCTCTCGCCTACGATGTGGCAAATATTTCACGGTGTGTGAAATAAAACAAGAATGGTTGGGGAATTTTGAGCAAAGAAAAGGTTTGTGGTTTGGACGGGAAGAAACCCAAGACATGATTAAATGGAATAGGACTGTTTAAGTGTTGATGGAGATGTCTTATCAACCTAGTTGCTAGGAGTTCTGTGAGGTTAAGTCATGAAGAATTCATTGGAACTCCGTATCTTGCCGAGAATATGTGGATAATTTCATTGGGGAAGATATACGGTAAAACCCAAGAGAACAATTTGCACACTACAGGATTATCTATAAATATTATTCTGTTTCTCAAAAAAAAAAATCAAACCAATCATTATTCAGTTTGGAAATAATTCAATCAATTTAGCAAAGGTACACCAATGAAAACATTAAGTAGACGGTATGAATTGGTGTTTGAATAAAATATGATCATCAAAAAAAGTAATTCCTGCTCATAACAAGAGTTTGGACAAGAAATAATTTGGACTACTGTTAAAAACAAAAAAACAACACCCAAAACAACAACAAATAAAACCAGTTGGTATGACACTGCTCTAGTAATGCAAAGGTCGTGGGTTCGAATCCAACCCGAGTAATATGGCTATGATTTTTTTTAACAGAACTCAGGAAAAAACTGAGGTTACATTGCTAACACACATCGGTGTATGAGTAAACAACAAAATGAATGCTCTTTATCCCTGATGAAAATATAACATCTCTTATGAAAACAACATTGATATTAGAGAGTGCGTTTCTACGACACTGTATTTTACGTAAGGTTGTTTGTACCGTCTGTAAAAGCCACCGAGAAACCTTGCCTCTGATTAGAAGGGATGTAACACTACACCTTGTATAATTAATAAGACCTTCCTATTTACGCCTAGTGTTGAAAAGGCAAGAATGATTGACAGAATCATATATTGATATTCACAAGAGGGCGCTGTTTTGAATGACTGGTTCGGCACATGGGGGGGGGGGGTATTAAAGGAACACGTTGCCTTGGATCGGACGAGTTGGTCAAAACAAAAGCGTTTGTAACCGTTTTGTATATAATGCATATGGTTGGAAAGATGTTTTAAAAGTAGAATACAATGATCCAACAAGTTTGCCTCGAAATTGCGTGGTTTTCCTTCTACTGTGAGAACTAACGCGGTCGGCCATTTATGGGAGTCAAAATTTTGACCCCCATAAATGGCCGACGTGTTAGTCGACGAGGTAAAAGGAAAACCACGCAATTTCGAGGCATGTTTGTGTGGATCATTGTATTCTACTTTTACAACATCTTTCTACCCATATGCATTTTATAAAAAACGGTTACAAACGCTTTTCAAAGACCAACTCGACCGATTCAAGGCAACGTGTTCCTTTAAAGTGTGCATTCGTTTGGGCAACACATAATTATTATTGTTACGAGAGGGCGCTCTTTGCAACAACTGGTGGTCACACGGGGGGGGGGGGGGGGTGATAAAGCATGCATTTATTAGGGCAGCACATACCATTATTTGGAATGACTGGTTGTCACACGGGGGTGGGGGGGGGGGGGCTGCCAGAGAGTGGACTCTTCTACGTCAATCCCCGTCCATCTTCACCTTTCACATAGATTCATAATTATGCAGACGACCGAAAGTGCAGCTCTGCCAAACGTCACCTCGGACCAATCAAAATGCCTACGTCACTGCACGTTATCCAATGAAATTAAGCAAGTATCTGTCTTTATCCTTGCAGATAAAGGCAGGGGAACAATCTGGAAGGGGGGGGGGGGGCGTACTAAAGCAAGCGCTCAGCAGGTGGGCAACACATACTATTAATATCCACAAGAGGGCGCTCTTTGCATTCACTGGTGGTCAGGGGGGGGGGGGGTGAGGGTGTCGTAACAAAGCATGTGTTCATTAAATTTGGACAACAAACAGATGAAGTCAACAGATGTCGCTCTGCAGGATGTCAGGGTTACACAACGATCAATAATCTTCCATTCATCTCAGTGGGTGCGTTCGTTTAGCTTCCCTGGTCGACCCCGGTGTGTGGCAGTTTCTTTTCCCCAGGACGAACGTGTGCAGATAATTACCCACGTTCGTCCTGGAAAAAAAGAAAACGCCACACACCGGGGTCGACCCAGGGAAGCCCAACGAACGCACCCAGTGTTAACTTCACACTTTATTTTGTGTCACTTCCAAGTTTTTCACGATTTCACACTTACTATGCTAGGAACAATTTGGATCAGTCTGGGCAGTTAAACACCTCCATGGTTAATCCCAGAGTATTGCAGTTTTGGGTCCAAACAGGATTGTTTTAATCCTACCTCCATGTTTTAACTCAAAAGATGAACGGTTAACCAGCTATTATAATTGAAAGCAAAATATTTACAGTTAATAGTCAGCAAATGAATTGGACCTGACTTCAAGAGTCTGCTGAGAGTAGAATTCGAAACATTAGAGATCTTTTTAGCATTTAGCATTGTTGACATGGGTTTTGTTTGTGTGTGGTGTACCATGGAGGAATCCTACCTCCATGGGTGTACCCAACATAAATGAACATACTGCCCTCTTTGTTGGTATTGTTATTTTTGCCAGATGTGTTTTCGTGAAAACAAGTAGGCCAATATTTTGCAAAGCGCCCTCTTCTGTTTCATAACCGCCATGCAGTATACTGTCATGTGACTTTGAGAGCCGAAATAAAACATACGCTTTTGTTTATAGTTAAGTACACATTAGACTCGTAGCATTAATAGTTATCTCTAGCCATTCTGAAATGTGTGGTATTAAAGATTGAGATCCAGACCGTGTCCGAAACAACGGCGAAATCGACTACAGCTACGGCCGAGGACGTGCAAAACTTCTTCACTCTACAAATCAGCTTCTTTTAACTGTCATTAAAGGAACACGTTGCCTTGGATCGGTCGAGTTGGTCTTTGACAAGCATTTGTAACCGTTTGTAATGAAATGCATATGGGTGGAAAGATGATGTAAAAGTAGAATACAATGATCCACACAAACATGCCTCGAAATTGCCAGGTTTTCCTTTTACCTCGTCGACTAACACGGTCGGCCATTTATGGGGGTCAACTTTTTGACTCCCATAAATGGCCGACCGTGTTAGTTCGCAAAGTAAAAGGAAAACCACGCAATTTCGAGGCTATGTTGTGTGGATCATTGTATTCTACTTTTAAAACATCTTTCCACCCATATTTATTTAATAACAAACGGTTACAAATGCTTTTCAAAGACCAACTCGACCGATCCAAGGCAACGTGTTCCTTTAATAAATACCTCAGACAGTTTCGCTATTCCTATTGGTGGAGAGCGCGTCACGTGGGGGTGTTTAAACCGTTGATAATGACCAGTGTTTATAACCGGTTGTCCGCGCTAGTCTTGATGCAAGACGTTTCTTGTTACGGGCGATGCAGGCGCTGTCGGTGAGTTGGCCGCGCTGTGTGTGAAAGGAAAACCAGCGAATATGCACCAAGACTATACGCGCATGCGCACGAACGGAACCGGAAAACACACGAGTACGGACATCGTACATGATACCATGGGAAACAGAGCTCAAGCACTCGGAAAAGGATAAGTTTTACAGAGTTTCTTACTTTACTACGCCTACTAACCCAACAGGTATTTATGAATGGAAATCAAAGTGTGTTGAATCGGTTTTCAACTAGTGGTTTAAACCCACCGAGCGAGGCATGGTTCTTGATAATTTACCTCGACTTCGTCTCGGTAAAATTATCAAGAACCAGGCCTCGTTGGGATCAAACCACTAGTTGAAAACCGATTCACCACACATTGATTTCCTTATTAAAACAACCACTTGCAACGGCGACAACGCTTTTTCTGTATCCGCACCCACACTCTGGAACTCTCTTCCTCTACATTATTATGTGACCTTCATAAATTACGGACTTTTGGTAACCAGAATACTGAAAGCAATATTTCATCTGTTAATTGCAGGTTTTTGTGTCTACAGGTTTACAGGCCTTATGAAATTGGGCCCTGATAGGTACTTAACTTTGGAAAACATCTCCAAAAAAAAAACAAGAACAAAAACTCATAACGTAAGGTGCTCCACCAGCCGGCATGAGAAATGTGTACAAACTTCTTCTGATAGCGCCCTCTTTTGAATCATCCTCCTCCAGCCCATGTTAATTTCCCACAATTGGTGCGTTCGTTTAGCTCCCCCGGGTCGACCCCGGTGTGTGGCGTTTTTTTTTTTCCCAGGACGAACGTGTGCAGATAATTACCCACGTTCGTCGTGGACAAAAAAACCCGCCACACACCGGGGGCGACCCAGGGAAGCTAAACGAACGCACCCACTGGGGACGACAGAATCTCCGGCAGACAGAACTCCTTTGGACATGACACCGGCAAATGGTTTATGGAAACCCACAGCACACACCAAGCCCCTATACAGAACCAACTTCTACAAGATGCGTTTGGATATTAAAGACATAGACACCTTTAGTAATTGTCAAAGACCAGTCTTCTCACTTCGTGTATCTCAACATATGCATGAAATAACAAACCTGAGAATTTGTTTTTACTCAATTGGTCGACGAAATTGCGAGAAATAAATGAAATAAAAATCACCCTTGTCACACGAGGTTGTGTGCTTTCAGATGCTTGATTTCGTGACAAGGTCTCGAAATCAAATTCGTGGAAAATTACTTCATTGTCAAAACCTACGTTACTTCAGAGTGAGCCGTTTCTCATAATGTTTTATACTATCAACAGCTCCCCCTTTACTCGTTACCAAGTAAGGTTTTATGCTGATAATTATTTTGAGTAATTACCAATAGTGTCCATTGCCTTTAATGTCCAGGTATATGAGATGTAAACAGAGGTTGGTGCGATAGCCAGGTGATGATATATCAATCTGTCAGTACGAATCGTAAAAGCATAACGTGCCCGCCTCAAACCGATCACTTTGTGTTTCCATTACTACCACCCAGTGTACACGAACTACTCGTCACTTAATGCCGGTAGTTGGCGGTTTATCCCGGTCGTTGACGGACAAAATCTGAACTAGGACATTGTTGTGTTGATTGTAAAAATGGAATCTAGAGCAGGTCAGTTCAGCTGGGGATTCAGTAACTGTTGTATCTGGGTCAAATTGTTCTTGCTTGTGCTAAGATTTCACCTTAGAGAAATAGGTTTGCAATATGAGCAATTGGTTTGTAATCTCATGGGAGGATTCGGTAGAGAGTAAGATAATACAAAGTCATGCTGTAATTATCCAATGGTATTAATTCCGATTATCTTATTTGACTGTTTTGTTGGCACACGTTTGTGGAAACGTACAGGGCGCCCTCATTCGTCTAAAACACCAACTCGCTTAACTTAGTTACTATTCCTGCCTCAAATCTTGATTTTACTTGCTCTAATTATTGAGGAGCATATTGTTTCGTGATCGTGGGCTGCATGCACGATTTCTCGCCGGCGCCAAAAATATACTCGGTTGAAAGCCCACGCGCTGTGAATGGCGCCCTCTCACGCTGGGTAATTAATGTTTTCCCTGTCTGGGTGCTAGCATGCAACGCAACATGCTTCGTAAGCCTCAACCGGAACTACCATCATCAAAAGGATACACTTATAAACTCACATGGAAGATTTTTCAATTACTTACAAATAAAATCCTGTCAGTATTTCATTATGTAAGTCATGGTGTGAGGCAAGTAGCGAATCGGCGCCTTGCTACCACGGGACATTACACGGGCAGTGGGTTATGAAGAGTAATAACGAACAAGGAACTCGGGGTTATGAAGAGTAATATTGAACAAGGAACTCGGGGTTATGAAGAGTAATAACGAACAAAGAACTCGGGGTTATGAAGAGTAATATTGAACAAGGAACTCGGGGTTATGAAGAGTAATAATGAACAAGGAACTCGAGGTTATGAAGAGTAATAATGAACAAGGAGCTCGGGGTTATGAAGAGTAATATTGAACAAGGAACTCGGGGTTATGAAGAGTAATAACGAACAAGAAACTCGGGGTTATGAAGAGTAATAACGAACAAGGAATTTGGGGTTATGAAGAGTAATATTGAACAAGGAACTCGGGGTTATGAAGAGTAATAATGAACAAGGAACTCGGGGTTATGAAGAGTAATATTGAACAAGGAACTCGGGGTTATGAAGAGTAATAACGAACAAGGAACTCGGGGTTATGAAGAGTAATAACGAACAAGGAACTCGGGTTATGAAGAGTAATATTGAACGAGGAACTCGGGGTTAAGAGAAATAACGAACAAGGAACTCGAGGTTAAGAGAAATAATGAACAAGGAACCCGGGGTTATGAAGAGTAACACTGAACAAGGAACTCGTTATTGGGTTATGAAGAGTAATAACGAACAAGGAACTCGGGGTTATGAAGAGTAACAACGAACAAGGAACTCGGGTTAAGAGAAATAATGAACAAGGAACTCGGGGTTAAGAGAAATAATGAACAAGGAACTCGAGGTTAAGAGAAATAATGAACAAGGAACTCGGGGTTATGAAGAGTAACACTGAACAAGGAACTCGTTATTGGGTTATGAAGAGTAATAATGAACAAGGAACCCAGTATTGGGTTATGAAGAGGAATAATGAACAAGGAACTCGTTATTGGGTAATAAGAGTAATGGATGAACAAGGAGCTCGTGGGTTATAAGAGTAATAATGAACAAGAAACTCAGCATTAGGTTACGAAGAGTAATACTATGCAAGGAACTCGGGGTTATGCAGAGTAGTAATAAACACGAACAAGGAACTCTGAACGTGACGGAAAGGGCTTGAATAAAAGTTGAACTCTCCGAAACATAATGTAGGAATATCAAGGGGATACCAATAAGATAAACCAGATGAGATTATGACAATTCTAAAACCGCAATTCCCTCCTTGACCTCAATGTTTTACCATAGGTCATGTTTTCTTCTTGTCTAGTTTGCATTTACACGTATTCTAGTCAAGGTAAAGCACAATGTCTTGAAATGTACAGAGGAAAATAAAATGTAGCACTTCAATGGCTTTCTAGTAATAAATAAGTAATTGCTTGAGCTTTCGTAGAAACAACTTCTTTATCAGATTCAATGAAGAAAAACTGTACATTTTAATTTTACTAAGTGCAACAGAGTAAAACGAAAATTGTCCCATGCCGAATAAAATTATCTAATACAACCATACCTTTCCAACACAGACATTCACATAAGTTGAACAGTGAATGGCAACTTTGCTTTTTCAATATTGAACATTGGACATTCACGGTCTATAGGTTTGTACAGCGAATGTCATATTGGATGTTGGACATTCACTTGGTTTGTACAGTACACAGCTAAATAGTGTCCAATATCAAATGTCCAATATTGATGTACAATGTAAAGACATTCACTGTCTAGCCCTATGTGAATGTCAAATGTCCAATATTCTATTACTATCACACCTAATACTTTGTATATAATAGAATCATTATTTAACCACATCCTTCACACAAAACCTATACCATGAAGAATCGTTTGTTTGTACAAGCATAGACGACGGCCAGAGAATCTCAACCGGCTGAGAGCTACCGCATTGATGGGTGCGTACGGCTCGTGTTGATACCCTGTTTCTAGCAACGAACACGGTACCAATCTGACCTAGTCGGTGTTGACAGACTTTGCGTGAAAACCCTGATTGAAAGTTTGTAGTTTTAAGGCCCTGAGTGAGGGAGACGAATTGATGTGTGGACAGATCAAGTCCTCATAATAGATTATATGGACTTAGTGTACCTGTGAATTGATATGGTGCCCATTAATGGTCGAGATGTAGGTAAAATGCTGTCAAAACATCCCATTTCTTACTGAGAGTCTTTCTTTTATGTGAAAAATATATAATTATTTTCATTTATTGATTCTGGTTGTGAATGATGGAGAGAAGACAAGGAAGGAAGTTTCAGTTTTAGACGTGGTGGGAGGAAAACCCAAAGAGAATTATTCGCGGGAAAACCCAAGCAGTAGGGATTGAAAACCCAATCGACCTAGTGCCCCGGTGGGATTCGAACCGGGGTCTAAAGAGGTGAAAGGCGAGGGTAGATACCATTGCAACAAGAGAGAGCACGCGACAGTTTAATAATAATAATAATAATAATAATAATGATAATATGGATTTATAACGCGCACTTTTCCAGAAAACCGATCAAGGCGCCTACACAAAATGAAAACATTATACAATAGAAAGAGAAGAATAAATAAAACATAATTAAACCAAATGAAAGTCTAAGTAAGTTGATGAGAGATGTTGTTTGGCGAAGTGAGACTGGGAGCTTATTCCATAGGGCAGGAGCAGCTTTGGCGAAAGCACGGTCTCCGTAACCAATTGTTCTAGACCTTGGCTCTACCAGCAAGTGAGATCCGGCAGACCGTAGAGCACGACTGCTGCGCTTAGTGAAGATGAGTTCACAAAGATACTGTGGGGCTTGTCCATGCAGAACTTTGAACACAAGGAGGCAGATTTTGAAGGTGATCCTCTTTGCAATGGTGAGCCAATGTAGGCGTCTTAGGACAGGCGAAATGTGGGCGTATTGCATTTACATCAAGGTAGGGAACAATATGAGACAATCGTCGACAAAAAAAATCAAATCATTTTGCCAATACGAAAGGAAAGTAACTGAACTCACAGAGCTTTCACACATCGTGGTAAAACCAACATCAACAACACAGCCAACCATAACCAAGTTACAAAATCAACTGATGAACTCTTCTTTCAGTTTGAAATTAAAGAAAATCAAATTAATTCTGTACTTAGATTTAAATCCATGTCACTTTTGTTATTAAGATAAAAGTTACATCACTTTAACTCAGCAGCCCTCTACACAGTTCTGACATCACGGTACCGCCTCGTCGCTGATCGAGACAACATCGACTTCATCCCCCGTCCCCGAGCCTCGATCGACCCTGGACTGTCTACGCCCCAGATGCGATTACCACAATACTACCCCGTAGTGATGGGCATTACCAAAGATTGATTCAGACTTTCGGTAAACGGAGAGCAAATATTGACATAGCCGTAAACTTGACCGAGATTTCTGACCAGGTTTTCAGAGAGACGTCTAGAGAATGACGTAGGGGGCTTCTTGCTCTGGCACCGTGGGGAAAAGGGTCCCGCCGAACCGTGGCACCAAGTCAATGTTACGTCCACGAACATCACAATTTCCCGACCCTTTTTTTTTTTGACAGTGAGTGACAGACCCATACATCACATTCTCGTATGGAAACAAATATCACATGATCCAGGCCTAGAGTTTTTATCGGTGAATAAGGGCAAGGCCATTTTCATTCTGCAAAGGGCACTTCCATTTGAAATTCTTAAAGACAATGGGAAACCTTTGAAGGGCATCACGGCCAAGACGAGGGGCAACGGAGGCTACGGCATTTAATTCCAGGCCTGCTGATCTATGTGTTACAAATTGAAATGCTCCTCTCAAAGCTACTTGCTTCCCTGTTAAGCCACGCCCCTAAAAGCTCCCGGAAGAGAGGACATTTTTACTGATTAATTACAGTTGAACCAATAAGAATTTACCACAATAATATGCATTGGTGACCGCACTATATAGAATATAATAACAGTGGTGTGCCAATTAAATGTGTACAGTGAATTGAGACAGATAGAACCATTGGTGTATGACCATATGTTGTTCACCATTGACGCAAAAATATAGTCTCAGTTATAAATAGCTCGCCGAGTCTTTGGTCTTATAACCAAATTTGTTCATACCTGTAAGTCAACCCAAAGCGCCACTGGCATAAGATGTAACCAAACCGGTTTACGTAAGAGACATGTTTATATCATTTTGTGGAAAATTAAACAAAATAGTGCTCGTGGCGAGTGGTATAATTGGGCTCTGAGTGGAGGGATATTGTGTCAAGAGGGGGATTTTATTGACTCAGGTGTACCGACTGCCGAGCCGCTGGGCCCCACCGGTGGATCAGCCAACGCCGCTCACGTCTGAAGACCACGGAGTTCCCAGTCAGGGGTCTTTCTAATTGTTTTTAAATTAAACTGAATTATTCCTCAATCTTAGGGGAGAAGTTTAAAGAGTGGAATAAGAAAACAGGGGGATGTTGTGAGGGAATATTGCGCAAACAGGTAAAAGGGAGAGAAGGAATGTGAGATTGAAAGTTTATGAATCCCTTGGGAGTAGTTGATGGAGTAAGTTCTTACCATTACGAGAGTTATGGTCATCTGACACGACACCTCACACCAGGTGTGATTCTGCCGTCAGGTCTAGAATTGACCAATAGCTGACCGCGTTACACAACATTCCCAGGTGCGGGGATACCTGGTTACAACTGACCAATCAGACGACTCGTTATACATCCCTCGCCAGGTGCGATTTACCGTACTGACCAATCAGTGATCACGTAGGATTGACGGCTCACCGGGCAGACGAAACGGAACTTACTTGTCACTTTTAATCGCTGTCCCGCCAAAAAAAGAGAAATCGTCAAAGGTTGATTTATTGGTTGACAGGCCTCGACCAATGAACAATTGTAATCTGGGACACGACATCCGGACGACACATAGCAACTGACTGGCAGAAAGAGGAGTGAGGCATTTGTAACTTGGGTTCGAAAACTGCTTCAACAAGACTGCATCTTTTCCTTCTTAGGTAAGTGAGATTTTGTATTCAGTAGATTATGAACGCAATCAGAAGTATTAAAGAAATCGGAGACTAAATGAAGTTGTTTATAGCTTAAGGACCAGAGCAAGGACCGCTCAGACGGGCTGTCCAACAACCTAGCCTTCTATAATTTCTTCCAACTTGCCGGTGGGCGAACTCGTTTACCGAGTCGTATTTCAAACTGAAACATGTCAAAGTAAAATGTCAAGACACAGTGACTCAAGGAACCATATAATCCAGTCTCCTGAATAAATATTCTTGAAAGATGGTCAGTAATTAGCAGCAAATGGTAGAGAGTTTACGGGTGTGGGTTTATTCTAGGGAGGTATAAAGAGAAGCTAGACTAGGGAGGCATGGTTTCAACTTGAGAGGAAATTGTAGTCTATCCGCTCGTAAAATATGGACATGTTTTACTTGTGAGTTCTTAGACCGTGGAGGTAGTGGGCAAAAGCTCCTCCAACAACTAGTCTTTACCCTGTTAAGGAAGTGGGGACCTTTGCTGACAATGTCTGTAAATATATGGACTTTATCACAAAAGAAATGTATGGAAATTGATCTGATGCATTGCATGTTGAGGTATCAATGTGGTTTGCGGTAACGTCATGTGTGTATCTGCTTGTGTATCTACTTGTGGGTTATCTTGCTTTATATTCTGTAGTACAGAACTTGGTAAGTAGATACACACATGGTGTTAGCACAAACCAAATATAATTGTTTCAGTTATTCTTTTATGAGAAAATAGCAAGATAATTCAAATTGTTGGTAGACACAGTGGTTCACAGTTTCAATACAGTTGAAATTTCAAGACACATAGAACCCAAAAAGTGAAATGATTACCCGAGATTGGTTCTGGTAAACATCCTGCTCTAGAATTGCAACAGTCGTGGGTTCGAATCCCACCCGAGTAATATGCCTGTGATATTTTTTTCACAGAACTCGGGAAAGTACTGAGTATACAGTGCTAACATACATCGGTGTATGGGTAAAAAAAAAAAAAATATCCTGCGAAACTATAAATTAAAAAATGTACAGAAATTACAAAGTACATTATTCACGTTTTTTTTTTTCTTCCAACTTTTTTTTGGTTAAAGCGCCTTGAGTTCTTTTGGTACGTACTCTGTTATTAGACGACAGAAATTACAACTTTGCATGTGGAAGTATAATGAGATGATGTTTGTGTAAATCTCTTTTGATTAGTGGTGGTTCTGAAAAGAAATGATGGTTGACAACTCGTAGTTTCGATCAGATCGTCTTCAGGAGCAAGACTTTGTTTTATGTTTTAAAACATGTGTACAGGGTTAAAAGATTTGCTGAGCATTTGTAATTGTAACGTACACCAATCATGCCGGGAAACATAACGTAATAGTAATGCAGAAGAAAAAAATGCAATACTAACATTTCAAATATCAATTTGAAATCGTGAACAAAAACAAAAATTTCCAAAGTGATTAGAGACACAATAAAAAACAGCAGTGGTCAAATTAAAGCAGTATCAATACAGAGATTCACATTAATAACTTAATAATTTCATCATCACAATTTCAAAATATGAAAAATTAATGATTTTACAACACACCTTTTCCAAAGTGACCAGGGGCCAATTTCATAGAGCTGCTTAAGCAAAAAATTTGCTTAAGCACGAAAATAGCTCGCTTATTTTACACGTGTTACTGGCCAAAATTTCATGCCATATACATTGCTTGTGAGTGTGACTGGTATTTAGCTGTTGTTTACTTAGCATAACAATTGAGTGGAGTCCTGGCCGGTAATCTGATTTTACTAAGCAAAGATTTCTTTTGCTTAAGCAAAATTTTGTGCTTAAGCAGCTTTTTGAAATTTGGCCCAGACATAATCGAATACAGCAAGGGTCAAATTAAAAAAGTGTGAATATAGAGATTCATACCAGACGAGATGTAAGACATGAAGTATAAACAAAGAGGAAAAACTCATCCATAATAAGAAAAGACATCTCACAAATTGGCCAGAGCGTCTTAACTCTTTCTTAATCTTAATAAGGACAGCGTGCCGCATCAATAAGAAATGTCTTATTATAAAGCGGAAACAAAGAAGAAAATTAGCTGAAACCTTAGCACATTATAAGAAAACTCATCCGTAATAAGAACAGACATCTCACAAATTGGCCAGAGCGTCTTAACTCTTTCTTAATCTTAATAAGGACAGCGCGCCGCATCAATGAGAAATGTCTTATTATAAACCGGAAACAAAGAAGAAATTTAAAGCTGAAACCTTAGCACATCCAGGGATACCAAGCCAATAGTGGGTGTTGGAGATAATAACATCATGGGTTGAGGGTGGCTTTGGGCCCGGAGGGGACGAGGGACAATTTGTGGCGAAGCTCCCAGGGTTTGGTGATTGTGATTAGGTGTGAAGTTTGAAGGTGATACCCAACTCTAGAGCGGAAGTGGGGCTTTAGTGGCCTTGATAGACCAGGCCGCGGGAGGCTGGACTAACGTCTTGGAGTAGGCTACATACATATTCCATGTCCTTTATTTATGAAAGATCCATCAGCAGAAGTAGAAACTTTGCAAGGTGGAATATGTGAGGGGTTAGGACGACCAGGGCCCAATTTCATAGAGCTGCTAAGCACAAACAAATTGCTTAGCATGAAACTTCTACTGTGATAAAAAACAGGATTACCAACCAAACTTCCATTTGTTGCATATTGGTTGTTACTGGTATTCAGCTGTCGTTTGCTTATCCTGAAAATCACGTGGAAGTTTGGTTGGTAATTCTGTTTTTATCAAGGAAGAAATTTCATGCTAAGCAACTTTTTGTGCTTAGCAGCTCTATGAAATTGGGACCAGATGAAGAAGACCCGTGAGTTCATTAGGAACTTTTCAAAGAGTAGAATACATGGATGTAAATCAACAAGTGACGAATTAATTTACGGTCTTTGTGGCTCATAAAGACACCTGGTGAAGACGACACCGTGATCTAGGTCTGACACCTCAAGTGCTTTGTCACCGATACCTCGATAAACTTAATAAAGGGCAACCTGTAGATTTTTGTTCACCTGCGCATCGGCATTCTGCATTCCGCATGTTGCCGACTTAACGATGACAGACAGCTCACGAGGAACGGAGGAATTGGGCGCATCTGTGGAGGAAGGGACCCAAGGAAGTCCCGGGGCACTGGGCTGTCACATCACGGTTAATCCCCGGGGTTGCCTCCGGGGTTTGTTGTCACATCACTCCTAAAAATCAAGGGTGTTGCTGCCACACAAAGGACTAAACGTGTTTCTTGCTGATTGAAACATAAATTGTAGCGCTGAGTTTTTACAAACCCATGAGAGAGATTTAAGAGGGTGTGTGTTTAAAGCTTCAGATTAACACATTTTATATACGAGGTCGTCACAGGTTTTTTGTTTTGGAGAAGCGATTAGATATTATTGGGACTGTATGAGTCAAATATGGAATCCCAACGTTTACTGACTCACTTGTTGTTGAAGTTAGTCTCCATCTCAAGGCGAAGAAGAGAACTCCTATCCTGTACAGAATTATCTGTATGATGGTTGACCATTGCAACGAGGAGTGTCATTATTGAAGTAGAGTATTTGGGCGAAGGTGCCAGTCTATACTTCCCTCATCTGGGCCCAGTTTCATAGCGCTGATTAATGGTATGCAAACTTGCGTGCTTACTGTATCAGAAAAATTTGCTTAAACCTTAGCGTATTTCACAGGTTAGCAGAAATATAGGGCGGCCATATTGGGTGTTTACCATGAATTTTTATGTAAGGTTTTATGCTTATTATCATTTTGAGTAATTATCAATAGTTTCCACTGCCTTTAACTCTTTGTGAAACCCACCCATAGTTTACAAAGCTGAATGTTTCTAGATTACTCAATACCTTTAATGTTCATCAGATAAATGAAGCTTTCGCAAGTCACTCCCCAGGTGCCTGTCTCTCCGTGAGTAGACACTTAGTCTACGCTTTGAAGGGACTCAAAATGCAAAGTTCAATGAAAGGAAAGTTTAGAAAACTCAATCTTCCTAACACCTCATCAATCTTCTTGATTGACAGATCATTATTTGTCATTAAAATCTCAGTCATTTATGGAGTACCACTACTAACTCACCCCAGGCATATACTGCGAATAGAGAGGGAAGGGCGAGGCTTATCCGCCCACTTTAAACAACTCTCTTTCAAAATGAGCTATTTATAATTGATTTCAATAGGAAGTGATGACGGAGCGGAATCCGGCTTTCTGATTGGTCGCTTCCTTTTTAGTCTGGTCGCTGTTTATGGATAGTCAGTATGTGACATAGGTAACGGGTAGGGTACCAGATCGATGGTTTAACTTGTGGTATAAAAAAGTTTATCAAGAGGGAATAATAAATGTAAAAGTACACAACAACATCCTATTCATCAAGACTCGCATTGTGAACAAAGTTACATCAACAAATGGTTGAAAAGTGTTTTTGGTTGTAGAGGACATAGTACAAAGAAGAAAAGGAATTTGCATTTGAATGTTACATAAAGAAAATACAGACAACCAGTTCCAGGTAATCTTAAAAGAAGAGAAGGCATTGTTATATGAATGTCACATATTTGTCTCAGGGAATGAAAACAATGTTTGGGAAATAATTACTCGTCTGCTACCAAAGTGGTGATGAAGCATGCACTGCATTTGGTTGCCTTACGAGTTGCCTGTAAAAGTTGCTTCGTGTGACCATACAGCAAGGACCATTGGGTACGCTTTTGAGGCTGGTAGAGTATAGAGGGCTAGAGTTTAAACAGTTACTCGTGAACACACAGAACCTATTGTATTGACAAGTCTGAAATTTCATCTTTGAGAGGGCCAGGCCATTTCCAATTGTCAAAGGGCACATCCATTGGACAGTGCCAATGGGATACTTCTGTAGGGGCACCAAGTCCAATACAGGGGCAACCAATGATATGGCCGGCGTCACCTCCGTGTCACTCCATGCCTGGGCAAGTAGTCACATTAGCTGCCCATATCTAGGCTTTGCTGTCTGTCGATGTGACCCCAAGGTTTAGATTTATTAATTCAGTGATTGCCTACTAGTTAATCATCCTTTTATTCACACCTCTACTGACTTCCTAAGGTCATTAACGTGGGGTCGACGTTTGTATCTCTCAGCGTTGATGATCAAAATGTCTCTTTTAGGCTCTGTTTACTTATTCAAATCTATTCACTCTTTACCAATTTAAGGAGGTCTGGGGTTGGGAAAGATAAATTGTTTCATGCGAAACTTTTATTTCTCCATTCTTTGTTAGGAATGAAATGATGTGTTCAAGATTAAATAAGTAATATTTGTGTCCAAGTACTACAATTAGGTTTGTGCTTCAAGTACTCCACAACCTTGGGTTGTGTTAGCTTGCTTCATGACATTTCCAGTTAATTAAGGACTATTTTGAAAAATCTGAAAATCTGAAAAGGGTACAAAAAAGTATAAATTTCCGTCTGATTCGCCTGAAAAGTCTTCTGTAACATTTAAACATCCCCTGCTGCCAATTCTTCCGGATAGAGTCCGGGTAGGTTTCCCTCCACCGGCCGGTCATTAAAATCACCACGGGACCCAGCAGGTCGTCTTGTAGCATCGGGGACCTCATGCCGAGATGACGGGCCAAGGGATGCGAGGCAGACACGCTGAGATGAACCAGCCGGCCGCTGTGACAGACCCGTTGCGAAGTTGGTGCCGGTTACGCTAAAGTGCCCCGTCGTGGTAAAACTCTAACCATTTATGATGCGTGCATTTTTAATTAATGCGTCCAAGTTCTCACAAGTGTTTCACAAAAACTACACAAAAATTAATTCCCTAATTACTAAATAAAGAGTACTTAATAAAAACTCAAATGTTTAGTGGCGCTCAAATACTACACATTACCATGGAGGAAAAAACGCAATACTACAAACTATTGACATCAAACCACACCATTTTCAGATAAAATAATTTAGATTTTCAACTGTATACAAATGTATAAAGGTTCAACCCCAAACATGGGTAAAAACCATTCTTTGGAAGGGCTAGAAGAAGAAAATGTATCAAAATGTGAAAAAAATAACTCGGGGAGCTGAAGGTAGGAATTGATATTCCTCTTAAAACAGTCTAGATTGTAGTATGGGGGAACATGCACCAGGCAAGGAGATGCTGTTTGCCTACACTGGAAATAAAGCTGTTGGAATGGCAATAACTAAATGCAAACGGTTTTGTTTTTGTGACTAAACAAAAACAATTCATAATATGTACAACTTAAATTTCACCTTCACTCATTGTGGTTTCAATTTACTCTGAATACTTGAAGTTGTTTTGATTCAAGTTGTAGGGAGGAAAACAGTTTCGCAAAGTCGCAATGTTTGGTATTTTGTTGACGAAGCTTGTCCTTTGACATTCAAAACAGTTCCAGCTAATATTAATTTGTGTGTTGATTCACGCATTAGCACGGTCAGTGCGTCCGTGCGGCTGTGGCCAGACCCAGTGCAGAATTCCTGGGCTAGATTGACCTGAATATTTAGAACGGCCGCGGTTCAATACTTTATATTTACCACAACTTGTTTTGAAAACCTGCTCGGTAATTACTTCAAGTTTAAGGTCATCTAATTGCTGTTTATTTGCTCTATATTTTTGTTCATACGTTTCTTTTTAAAACTCATGTGTAATTTTAGATGGAAATTGTTCCTTGAAATGAAAACATGAACAAATTTAATTTTCTGGTGACGCGGAAAAACTTTCCATTCGTGTAAATACCGCCCTCTATCGGATCAAAGTATTTCGCTGTTGCTTTCGGATCAAAAACAGGCGTACACAAAGTTAAATTTTCTCATAAACAACACTCATCAATACCAGGAAGAACAATCCCTAATAGGAAATACACAATCTGAGAAAAGTACAGTCATATCGCTTCTCATTTTCAAATTTGGTTTTGGCAACATGCTGATTTCTTTTCTATAATCAGATTATACTCCGTATAGTGAAATGTTTTTCAAAACACTATCGAAAGCTGCTGTACTCTAATTTTTGTGCATGAATTAGTTAAGTAATTACTGAAAAGTGGTTACCAAATGTATTCCTAGACTTAAAAACTGTAAATAAAAAATCATAAAAAAATCACTCTTGCCTACTCCGGTTGCGGCAACTAATATATGTCTCGGTATGGAATACTTTAACTGGAGGGATTTGCGGCGAGCAGGACCACTTGTCCCTCCTTTCCTAATTTTAGCATGGTCGTATAAAAGGTAGAAATGTTTGACAAGATTTTCTTGAGACCTTTCAAAGATTTTCCAAGAGAACTTGGACAGTAGAACAAATTGTTTTCATTTCACACGAGGAACATTTTGTTAGATTTTTACAACCACGGTACAATTTAGCAAGTGATCTAAATTGCTCTCGTGTGAAAGGGGCTTTTGTGGCTGATAGCTATTTTCTAATTGGTTCTCAATCCACCATCCACCCATGAAATCCAAGCAATTATTTCCATTCCTAATCAATATACAGGTATCAAAAGCACACATGTTGAACTACAAGACATAGTTGATGCATCTAACTGTATTTAACGATGTCCAGCTGATCAGAGTTCTGTACCTTTGATTTTAATGAGAGTCGGAGTTTGGTGTTGGGCTGTAACGAGGTTTGACTTGTTGCTGTGTTCGGACCGTGGCTGGGGTGATCTTGGCCCGGGTCGTGAGGGTTATTATGACGGCGTAGTCAGCTGGGGTTTGTTACGGTGGGAAGGTGCGATGACCTAGTGGCCTTGCTTGGATGGAATGTCTATCTCTGATCTGTCTAAAGCTATCTCATTAAAAGAGATGTTTCGTGGGTGAACATTCGCAAGGTTGATGACCAGGTTGATGACCAGGTTAATGACCAGTCGTCGATTTCACCAAACTCTTCCTAACTTATTCTTACGACTTCCATATCCTTAGACGTATACTACGCGTAGAACCCATTCTAAGTTAGAAAACAAAAGTGGCCATTTATGGCGCGCCATATCTGTCTAAGAGACACTCCTCCTGGCGCAGGAGTGATGAGAAGAAAGTTGACAATGAGGCATGGAGGCAATCGCATTCGTTGCCCCCGTGAAGTATCAGGCCTGAAACCATAAGAATCGTCCTCAGCATAGCCCCAACTCGCATCAATGAATTAAGTAGGTGCGCTCACAGTGTTCCGCGTTTAAACATGTAAACCACCAAATCAACTTGAAGAATATTAATAAGGAAACGGCATCTCGTTAAAATCAGGCTATTTATAGCACACATACCGCCCTCTCTTGAAAGTACAGCCAAAATTACACTTTCCATATTTTTTTTTACAGCGTGCGGTTACAGTATAAAGCCCTTCATGATTAAAGTCGGCACACTCCATTACATTTTTTGTTTTTGCGCTTTATACGTACAGATGTAATAACTAAGATTATCTTTGAATGGGTTTGAGCCATTATTCATTGTGCCTAACCAGTCCATGCTATAACACTACAGTGCCACACACTTTACAACACTTTCAAATTTCCAACTTTTCGCAACAGTTAGCAAGTTGAACACTTCCTTACTACAAAGTTGAACACATCATTTTCTAAACATGTTTCTTGAAGATTAACCCGAACTTAAACATCATTATTATAAACCGTTGAACAATAAACGATCCTCATTAATTAATTACAGAATCCCCTAATAAACCTTAATCAGGTGAGCTTTAATTTCCTATGAATTCTAAATAAAAACATCTTCAACTTATTGGCGTCTAATGTCATCTCCTTGATTCAACCTTGAGGAACATACTCTCCATGGTTTATATTAGTCGAGGTGGATGACCGACAGAATATTTGATGGACCTTGCAACTCGCCATGACGTCATGGTGTTTGCTTTTAAAGCAATTATAAACAAAACGCCATCAACGTTTGCATTTGCAAACTTGAACAGTAATTTCAAAATGCACATTTATTGTCTATTTATCATCATGTAGTAAGTGACCAAATAAAGTTCAAACTTACCTACTTTGACGTGCTGCGTAGGTAGGAAATCCTCTCTTACAGAACTGAAAGTCAAAAACAGTTTATTTGCTCATGATCATCAGGTTGGTTTTAAGAAAAATATTGTTATGCAAGTTCGCCCCAAACAAAACGCTAAAATTGGTACGGGGCTACAAGAAAAAAACTATTTAAAGTAAACAATTGAGGAGCTGAAGGAATTGATATTCCTTTTATTAAAAACAATCTAGTTTGCAGGATGGATGAGAACATTGCTATCCTTCGTATATTTGTTGAAGACAATTGTATAAGTGGATGGATCGAGGCTATATAAAAACCAACCAAGAACAATGCATTCATTATAAATAATATCACAGATTAAATGAAATTATGCTGAATATGTTACACCTTCTTTGTATAGTTTACACCTTCTTTGTATCTACTTGCCAGGTAGAGATTGTTCTTAGAGAACTGTCTTGCTTTATTCTACTGCCGCGGAGTAGATAATCGGAGGTTAGGGAGACTTTTTTATAGATAAAAACCTTCTTTAAAAACAAAGTGAACAAAAACGAAAGAATGATACCGATGTCTGGTACCTTACAGTCATGATAAGTAATACTCATTCTTTGGGAATAGGACCAGACAATGGTCTCTTCCAACATCGTCCTGCGTTTAGCGCGTTGTGTGCAAAGGAGGGCATTTGTGAAACATTTTGGAGATATAATGGACAATCTGAGAATTACCCACACCAGTAGTACAAGGAAGGTAGTGGTAGCACTTACTATACGTGACAAACTTCATGCACTTTCGTAGCAACAACTATACTTCAACATATGCAATGAAGGGGACAAGCCAAGTAGATGTTATATATACAAGAAAATGCTAAAAAAATTATATACAATAGGAAAATTATCATAGGACTGTGTCTACATGGTCTACCATATCTGAAAATGGCTTATAGATAACATGTTACTGTTGAAACCGAATGAACTTGTAGTAATACAGTGGGTCACCGAAATGTGTAATGGTGTCATGTGTTGTGATTGATTGCTCTGGTATATAAAGGTGCAAGGTGTTTATTGGGGTTGTTCAGGTACCTCTAATCCTGATCCCATTTAGTCACCATTAATACCCACAACGACAATCAAACCATACGAACCCTTCACATCACAACCCCCAGACCCTCACATCAAGGGCAACTTAGACTTGACTCAAGTCCCAATCCCGTACTCGAGACCACATTCTGACGGCGAGCGCGCACTGTACGGCTCGATATGCTAAGGGACCTCTCGTGTGATGAGAGAACGGGGCTTGAATAAAGTCTAAGGGCAACTAGGCAACCTCAACCCCACCTCAACCCCACCGACCTATTTTACTTGACAAGTCGACAACAGCCGTACCCATCTTTCATGGCTTTCACTCCGTGACTATTTGTCACCACGCGTCGTTATTCACCGTACAATTCCCTCAAAGTAGCCATTAATTCTTGTTTTTGGTCATCGCTTTTAGTGCATATGACGACAGGTGACTGGTATGTATACGTCAAAGAAATCTCGTTCACGGCTTTAGGAAAGGAATAATGGACTAAGAACTTAAGAAGAACTTATATTAATAGCAACAGATATACTTATTGTTGAATTATAGGATTGTATATGGATGAGTTAAAGCTGATTTTACCACATGTTTTCAACTTTGGATTGATTTGGATATCTCTTAAGTCACATTGAATGAAAGTATTGGTTCGTGAGACAATACGACCATCTTCACGCAAGGAGTGTTTGAAGTCATGATAAATCTGTTAAAACGGGTTGCTTCATTGCTGTTATAACGGTTCATGATGTGACCTGTGACATCACATGTTTACAAACGAGCCACCAAGCCTGGATTTACTGCAGGCACGGTTTGTACACAGCTCAATGAAAGAAAACATAAAATCTTATATTTTATGGAGATTGCACTGCCCAATTTATATCAACTTTTGATATGAGGATAGGGGCATATCTCAAAACTTGTCCAGCTTTTACTTTCATAACAATTGGATTTATGTGGAAATTATGACACAAAATGTCAACTTTTCCATGCGACCAGTGCAGTATCTTGCCTGCCAGCAAATCCAAAGAATGTACAAGGTCACACTTATTGTAAACAAAGGTAACACATGGTCTATATGAAGGTGGTTTGAAGGGCAATGTTTATGGAGATTACCATGGATCATTTTCTATGTTGGATATGAAGCGAACAATTGTACATTTAATAATGTTTAATGCCGGGGATTCGAACCTGGCACAAAGACAGCTTCAAGTGTTTTACCCATAGTCTAGTTTCACTAAATTCCAAACACTGGTTTGTAAGTGCAAATGGCAGAGAGATCAAATGAGCTATATTTTAAAGGAACACGTTGCCTTGGATCGGTCGAGTTGGTCTTTGAAAAGCGTTCTGTAACCGTTTGTTGTAAAATGCACATGGTTTGAAAGATGTTTTAAAAGTAGAATATATTGATCTACACAAATATGCCTCGAAATTGCGTGGTTTTCTTTTTACCTTGTCAACTAACGCGGTCGGCCATTTATGGGAGTCAAAATTTTGACACCCATAAATGGCCGACCGTGATAGTTCGCGACGTAAAAGGAAAACCATGCAATTTTGAGTGATACTTGTGTGGATCATTATATTCTACTTTTAAAACATCTTTCTCACCATATGCATTTTATAACAAACGGTTTCAAACGCTTTTAATAGACCAACTCGTCCGATCCAAGGCAACGTGTTCCTTTAATGTTAAACAAGGAGATCCACTGACATTACCAACATTATTGATGGGGATTCGAACCCATGACACCAAAATGACTATACTAAGAGATGTACAAATACATATAAAATGTCAGGATTGTAAATATTTAACGAACCTTGCTGTATATCGTGTGTGATAATGTCTTTTTGCAAAAAAGACCTACACATGTATTCTTTCGAGTACATCATGACTGTAAAATGATCTCGTACATACGTGGAAGTGTGGCTCTGAAAAGACCATGCTGGTTATTCCCAACGTTTCGACTAGTGTGTTCTATTGGTTTTCATCGTGGAGTATAATGTACTTATTGTGGAAACTCTAGGTACCAAACACGGTTCAAATAAAAGCAACATCAAATAAATTTATGAAAGAAACAGTTAGTTGAATATTTGTTTATTTTAGAATGTCGATGTGCGGAATATGTTGGGACAAAACCGGCGGATCAAGATATAGGGGAATTTAAGTGACATTATACTCAAACTAACAAATTAAGTGTCTGTGACTATGCAATAAAACATTCTTAGAATTAGTCAACACCTTCACACATAATATGTAGTTTGTGGTTCTCGCCAGACGTGAAACCGAAGAGCAAAGTTAGTGTTGTGGTTTACCCTCCGTCTTCCAAACTGTGACATCGGGGCCCAATTTCATAGAGCTGCTAAGCACGAAAATTTGCTAAGCATGGCATTTCTTCCTTGATAAATACAGGATTACCAACCAACATTTCCAATTGTTGCATATTGCTTGTTACTGGTTTTCAGCTGTTGTTCGCCCATACTGAAAATCACGTGGAAACTTGGTTGGTAATCCTGTTTTTATCAAAGGTAAAAATGTCATGCTAAGCAAATTTGTGTGCTTAGCAGCTCTATGAAATTGGGCCCAGAACAAGAACGTGCCACAAAGGGGGTTAACAATGTTGGATATTCGGCCAGCGTATTAGAGTATTTTTATCTTCCAAACGAAACGACCTTAACATCTGGTTATAGCGGGAGTTTGCACAGGCACAAGTTCAGAGTGTGATGCGAAATGCGCGGGAACTCTCTAGGGGCAGATCAACTCGCACAACGGCCAACCTTATCTCCGAGAGCTCGCAAATCTCCACCATCTATAAAATGTTGCAAGATATTGGGAGCAAATAGTAACTTAAGAAGAAAAAGGTTGTTGTCGTGAAGGATGGCTTGGGATTTGAGGATGTCATAAATGCATTTTGGGGTTGGAAAGGGATTTTTGAGCATTAATCAACAATTGGTATTTATGATTTGTGTGGGGGATGTAGGCTGGAAGTAAGATGTAAACCATATTATATTGTTTTAGTAGCAGATGTTGAATGGATTTGTCTTCAAGTGAATCATTGAATGGTAGATGTTGAAATCATTGTATAGTAAATACAATTCATAAATACCTCAGACAGTTTAGCTATTCATATTGGTGGAGAGCGCGTCACGTGGGTGTGGATAAACCTTTGTTTATGACCGGTAAAAAGTTTGTTGTTGTTGAATAATTTCAAAAATTTTTAAACCCCTAAGCATAGATCATCGAAAACCTCAACGGTATTTTTCATCACATGAAAATAAAGAAGGTATACAAAAGATACCGTAAAGAGATATAAATAATTTCATAAAACATGGTTATTTGAACATTATTTCCGGCTTCAACGCAAGAGTGCTCGATCGTTAAGCCCACCAGGAGTGCAACTTCCCCCTAAAAAATTAACAAAACAAGGTTTTAACACCACAATATTTGTAATAATGGTTTGGGCCAAACTCAAGCTAACACAGTTAACTCTGATAAGCCAACATGTTTTTGAGAATCTTGGTCTCAGGCAAATTTTTCAAAGCTAACGACGATCCAGTGTTATAGCAAATCTACATCATGCACAATGATGAAAAACATGATGCAGAAATTATGCAAAAATGATGGTATATTCTGTGAAGTTGTATTCTTTAAAAGGTTCTCTTTTACCTCAGTGGATCGGTCGAGTTGGTCTTTGAAAAGCGTTTGTAACCGTTTTTTATAAAATGCATATGGGTAGAAAGATGTTGTAAAAGTAGAATACAATGATCCACACAAACATGCCTCGAAATTGCGTGGTTTTCCTTTTACCTTGTCGACTAACACGTCGGCCATTTATGGGGGTCAAAATTTTGACTCCCATAAATGGCCGACCATGTTAGTTCGCACAGTAGAAGGAAAACCACGCAATTTCGAGGCAAACTTGTGTGGATAATTGTATTCTACTTTTAAAACATCTTTCCAACCATATGCATTTTATAAAAAACGGTTACAAACGCTTTTGTTTTGACCAACTCGTCCGATCCAAGGCAACGTGTTCCTTTAAAGTTCCCAGGCCGAGACAAGTGTAATCCATTTATTAGCTCAATTCTATAGTATCAACTCAATCATATAGCAACTCTACACTGACATGCAGTGTGATGCAGAATGAAACAGAGTGATGCAGAATGAAATATAACGATACAGGATAAAACAAAGTGATGCAGAATGAAATATAACGATACAGGATGAAACGAAGTGATGCAGAATGAAATATAACGATACAGGATGAAACAGAGTGATGCAGAATAAAACAGAATGATACAGAATGGAACAGAATGATGCAGAATGAAATATAACGATACAGAATGGAACAGAGTGATGCAGAATGAAATGTAACGATACAGAATGGAACAGAGTGATGCAGAATGAAATATAACGATACAGGATGAAACAGAGTGATGCAGAATAAAACAGAATGATACAGAATGGAACAGAGTGATGCAGAATGAAATATAACGATACAGGATGAAACGAAGTGATGCAGAATGAAATATAACGATACAGGATGAAACAGAGTGATGCAGAATAAAACAGAATGATACAGAATGGAACAGAATGATGCAGAATGAAATATAACGATACAGAATGGAACAGAGTGATGCAGAATGAAATGTAACGATACAGAATGGAACAGAGTGATGCAGAATAAAACAGAATGATACAGAATGGAACAGAGTGATGCAGAATGAAATATAACGATACAGGATGAAACAGAGTGATGCAGAATGAAATATAACGATACAGGATAAAACAGAGTGATGCAGAATAAAACAGAATGATACAGAATGGAACAAAATGATGCAGAATGAAATATAACGATACAGAATGGAACAGAGTGATGCAGAATGAAATATAACGATACAGGATAAAACAGAGTGATGCAGAATAAAACAGAATGATACAGAATGGAACAAAATGATGCAGAATGAAATATAACGATACAGAATGGAACAGAGTGATGCAGAATGAAATATAACGATACAGGATGAAACAGAGTGATGCAGAATAAAACAGAATGATACAGAATGGAACAGAGTGATGCAGAATGAAATATAACGATACAGGTGGAAACAGAGTGATGCAGAATGAAATATAACGATACAGGATGAAACAGAGTGATGCAGAATGAAATATAACGATACAGGATGAAACAGAGTGATGCAGAATGAAATATAACGATACAGGATGAAACAAAGTGATGCAGAATGAAATATAACGATACAGGATGAAACAGAGTGATGCAGAATGAAATATAACGATACAGGATGAAACAAAGTGATGCAGAATGAAATATAACGATACAGGATGAAACAGAGTGATGCAGAATGAAATATAACGATACAGGATGAAACAAAGTGATGCAGAATAAAACAGAATGATACAGAATGGAACAGAATGATGCAGAACTCAAACCAAAAGCAAACCATGAGAATATGTTCACCGTTTCTTGAACCACTTAGGAGTAGAAATGAAAAAAAAAAACATGTATGTGTAGATCTAAAGATAACTCGTAAACCGCCAAGTCATGTTCGGTCTACGTGCTACAAGGGGCAGTTGGAGATGAAGCATGAAGGGGTGATATGTGCCTCCCAGGTACTCCCCCCACCCGCCTCTACATCCCGTCCCTCATGGGCAGGTACCCGTCCAATTACCCCTCAAACATATCAACAACCTCACGGTCTACCCTCTGTTCCGCAATCATAGAAAGTAAATCATACAGATCCTAATTGGAATGCCACAATTTCCCTTCACTTTCTGTCAGTGAAAATTGTTTTTGGTGAAACTCTTTCCTGGGGTGTGACCTACATAACTACACCGTTGATAAAATGTTATGACACCCCGGATGTGTTATGATTGCGATAACCATTATCAGTAATTGATATTGTAGCTACATTCACAAGTTTGATTTTATAGGTTTCTCGACATCCAATAAATAAATGAACAGCGCCCTCTTTAGTTAGAGTGTAAAACATAAGTCATTATCACTCCTAAAAACAACAAATGCAATGAATTGGCACTTTTATAAGTGACAACTCATGAAGGTTTTTAACGAGTTGTGAGGTTGAAAATAAAGTAAGTGATCAGGAAGGTATGTACTTGATAAACGTCAATATCTTTTGTAAAAGAGTGTTGCAAGGCAGTAGACGTGCACATCTCGCGAGATTTTATTCGCTAGATGGATCAATCTTCGGGAAGTCACACCTGGCATGGGCGGAGCTAGGGGGTGACAGAGAGGGGGGAAGTACAGCGTGATGCACCCACCATACCCGGTGCTTGTCAGTTTACATTACTGTTTACTGTACACTTTTTTTCCTTGTGGAATAACGAGGTTCGAATGTGCGGCTGAGTTTAAAGGCAGTGGACACTATTGGTAATTACTCAAAATAATTCTTATCATAAAACCTTTCTTGATTATACGAGTAATGGGGAGAGGTTGATAGTATTAAACATTGTGAGAAACAGCTCCCTCTGAAGTGATGTAGTTTTCGAGAAGGAAGTAATTTTCCACGAATTTGATTTCGAGACCTTAGATTTAGAATTTGAGGTCTCGAAATCAAGCATCTGAAAGCACACAACTTCGTGTGACAATGGTGTTTTTTCTTTCATTATTATCTCACAAATTCGATGACCGATTGAGCTCAAATTTTCACAGGTTTGTTAATTTATGCACATGTTGAGATACACCAAGTGCGAAGACTAGTCTTTGACAATTACCAATAGCGCCAGTGTCTTTAAATGTACCAAAAGAACCCATCCATCACAGTGTTCAGAAATACCAAGGTCCAAATACTCAAATTGGCCGACAAAGGTACGCAAAGGGCAACGAAAAGACCATCGATGTTCCGAAATACCACGAGGTGTCGGTCCCCGAAATACCACTATACACAAAGAGGAACACAAAAATAACATAAGTGTTCCAAAAACCAATTGCGTTACCCAGCAAGACTTCAAAAGCACCAAAGTGCCCTCGCCATAGCCGTCTGCCAACCCCCCCCCCCCCCCACCACCAAGATGAATGGATAAGAATCTACAACTTCTAGACAAATAGTTCAGTTTCGCTGAATAGTAGAAAACATGACAGCAATTTAAATTGATGTGAGGTCTAGGAGCGCTGAGCTACTTGCCAGGTGGGCGAGTTTGAGTACATGTTCAAAGTGTTATGGGGCTGATACAAATTAAAATAATGAATTGAGCGTTAACAGTGGATGACAATGCAGTTTTTTAGATGTACATTTAGTGATTAAGTGTATTTGTAAAAACAACGCTGTCTGTGTGTTTTGTCTGAGGCAGATAGAAAGGTGAGTTTGATCAAATGTTGCAATGACAGGCATTATGTTGTATTGGTTTACGAAGAGACCGCGGGTATACATGCAGAACAAGTGCATGGTTAGACATTTACTGTAAAAACCTACGTGAACGTCCAATATCCAATATCAAAGGAAGACATTCACTGTACAAACCTATGGGAATGTCCAATATCCAATATCAATGTACAAGGTACAAGCCTATGGGAATGTTCAATGTTCAATATCGATCAAGGTAGATATTCATATACAAACCTCGAGAATGTTCAATATCGAATATCGATATACAAGGTAGACATTCACTGTACAAACCTACGTGAATATCCAATATCTATATCGATGGACATAAGTGGACATTCACCGTACAAACCTATGGAAATGTTCAATATCCAATATCGATATACAAGGTAGACATTCACTGTACAAACCTCTTTATGTCCAATATCCAATATCAATATTACAAGTTAGCCATTCATCGTACAAACCTACGCGACTGTCCAATATCTATATCGATGGACATAAGTGGACATTCACTGTACAAACCTATGGAAATGTTCAATATCCAATATCGATGTACAAGGTAGACATTCACTGTACAAACCTATGAGAATGTCCAATATTTAAAAAGCAACATCGATATTCGCTATACAAACATAATGTGAGTGTCCAATATCCAATATCAAACTAACTTCACTGTCTTGTATATAAGTATGTAGTACGTTGTGTCTAATGCAGCAAGAAAGGCGAGCTTGATAAAATGTTACGATGACGGGCATCATATTGGATTGGTTTGCAAGAGACCGCAGGTATACACGAATCACAGGCGTTCAAGGCTTGTCAATATTACATCAGAAATTACCCTGTAAGACTGTTTCATATTACACTAACTTGGCGTTCAAGGATTCCTCTTAATATAGTCACATCCGGCCCAAACCTCTGTAATAATTTATACAAACATTATTAGACTCTTATGCTTGTAGGTTCCTGAGAAAAAAGAAGAAGTATGTCTTCAGATGTGACCTGAAAATGAACGGCAGACCGATTGAACGTGAAGATAAGGTCAGGTTTATATTGGGGTAACAACTTATTTTTATGTATACAAGGTGATACATCTCCTATAGTAACTTGGATTTTGATTTTAGCTGTTATTCAAACACACACACAAACAGTTTTTACAGCTAGGATTCCATAATAAGGAGCGATCAAATACCACTTAAAGATGTCCAGTTTTGTTCTGTCTGAATCTGAATCCGAATAAATATTTACACAAACTTTTTGTGAAGAAGACAATGGCGAAATGCTGTTTTTTAGACGTTGGAGGAAAACCCCTATATGTAAAGGAAAACCAAAGGAGCCAGATAGGGACTGAAAAACACAATGTATAATGAATGCTCCGGTCCGGGAATCGAACCGGGGTCCACAGAGGTGAAAGGTGGGGACAGAAACCACTGAGCCAACCAGGGCCCAATTTCATAGCGCTGCTTAGCGGCCGATTTTTTTGCTTACTGTGCAATTTCTATTTCATAGCGCTGCTAACCGTAAGCATACGAAAAGGCATGCTAACCTTCCGGTGCTTACCGCACGAAAATAAATGACGTCACAATGCAAATCCACGGTAAACACGCAAAATGGCTGCCCAATTTTTCTGCTTACCTGTGAAATACGCTAAGGCTAAGGCAACCTTTTCTGCTACAGTAAGCACGCAAATGTGCTTACCGTTAAGCAGCGCTATGACATTTGGGCCCTGACTGCCTATTCGTGTGATATTCAAAATGTTGGCAGAACAAGGATGTTACACAATGATGTCACTTTCAAGATGTTGAAGATTAGGCCTCGAATAACCCAAGACACCCAATTGCCGTGTTGCCCTGTGCTTTTGCCGTGGTGCCCTCCAATACAAATTTAAATTTCCCCCATAGCGGTGCCCCTTACCAGAAGGGAAATTTATGTGTCCATTCAAGAGCGAAGTTCAAGGCCTATAAATTGTTTTAAAGATGGTGAAAACCAAACAGGGGTTTAAAAAAAAAACATTATGCAGGTCGCCTGACACACAAGGCCTGAAGGCCACTTCAAGGTGTGGGCTACAATTATTTTTCCAGAGGCCATTGCCACCTACTCCTAGGGCTGAAACAGGGTTACCCCTTTCACACTCCTTACGAATGTAGGCTTTTGGGTATCTTCAATTCGAAGCCTGGCCGGTAGAGCAGAAAGCACTACCTCCCCAATGTTATGTAGCAAGTGTCACGACCGGCAGACCGGGATCCGAACCCACACCCTGCTGATCGAACACCAGTCCTTGAATCCGGTGCTCTTAACCGCACGGCCATGACACTGCCACGGGTGTGGGATGGGGGCATTATTGAATGCTAATGTTCTTGAGGGATTTAAGAGACTCATAAACAAACCTTGATTATCTTCAGTAATTATCCCCTTATAGGTGACGAAATGAATAAATCCAATAACTCCATTATGGATGTCTGGCAGTCATGCTGACCAACCCCGCCTACCACTGAATGATTACCCTCTCCCCGTTTGTCATTATTGTCAAATTTCCTTCTTGTATGGTGGAAATCACCATTAAAGTGAGTCACCACGTCAGAGGTACCAGTCTATTTTCTAAACGGCTCAATTTTGAATTGGATTGACTTAGTCTCGTCACAAGGATGGGGTGGTTAACAGTGTACATGACGTCAACGTCCTATTTATAGCCAAACAATTACAATACTAAAATCATTACGTTAACTAATAATATACGTTGAGCAGTTACGTTTAGTGTAACCCTACGTGCACCTGACGCATGATCTACTCCAAAACATCCACATAAAAATAAACAACATTATGTGATTTCCACTTTTCACATATTTTTTGGAACCATAATAATTGTGAATACACGATTACAGAAATCATTAAATCACAAGCACACCATGATAGTTTAAAATGAAAAAATGAAAAATGATAAATGAAGATGTTAACTTGATATCTTTTATGACCCCCCCCCCTACTGTCGTCCAGCTCATAACACAACACACTCATTCTAATAAGAAGACTCGTCAAAAACTTAATGAAATATTTTATCAAGAAACAAGTCACACCAGCAGGCAACTAGAGTGTGGAATTTGAACCCTTAACGAAAGTCGAAAGTGCAAATCCCGCTTAAGTAAATTATTCACCCCAAAATTTCTGAAATATTTCTTTGAAATGTTTCAGGCTGTTTCATGTCTAGTACCCAGACGTCATGCCGCGTTTACCTGTTGCCTAAGCCATGGACGGGAAACCCACGGTTTGGGCGTGATTCAATTCAACAATTGACTCATGCTTCAATTGTCTTTTTACGTCCCTCTCAGGAAATATGCGAAAAGCAGACGTTTCAAATTATAGGATGCAATTCCTTCAACTCAGTACCTTGACGACTTGAACTTGAAGTTCACATCAAGAACTATTTGTAATTCGTTATAAATGCCTTTGGGTGTAAGTTGAATGAGTTCGAATAATAAACTGTGAAATACCATATTTTGAACGTGATGTTTGAATCAAGTAATTACATTAATTTTGTATAATTGTTGCCTTCGGATGTTAGTTGAAGGAGTTCGAATGATGACTGTGAAGTACAATTTCTTTTTGCGAATCGAGAACTGTTTAATAACAGTTGATAGATATTATTGGATATACCTTTGGATGTGACTTGAACTTGAAGTTCGAATCATGAACTATGTAATGAATTTGGAGTTGGAATAAATAACTAGGGAATACAAGGTAGAATTACCCGTTGACTTGAAGTTCGAACAAGGAACCAGTAATACTAATTGTTTAAATCCCCTTTGAATGTGACGGGAACTTTGATTTCGAATCAAGAACTATGTAATACCAATTTGTTTGAGTTACCTTTGAATGTGACCGGAAAATAGGAGTTTGAATCATGAACTATGTTAAACCAATTTGTTAGAATGACCCATGACTTTAAGTTCGAATAATGAACTATGTAATACCAGCCGTCGATTTCACAAAGAGTTAGGACTCGTTTTATCTCGAGTTAGGACGAGTAACTCGTCCTAACTTAGGATTAATCTTAAGGTCTGCATGCTACAGTGCAGGGTTGGGACTCGTCCTAAGTCATAAGATTAGTATTAAGTTAGGAAGAGTTTTGTGAAATCGACGACAGTTGTAATATTAATTACCTTTGGATGTAACTTGAACTTGAAGTTCGAATAAGGAACCATGCAACACTAAATAAACCTTTGAACTACCTTTGACTGGAACTATGGAGTTCGAATCAAATGTGTTAGAGTTACCATTTGGATCTAACTTGAACTAGAAGGGCAAATCAAGAACTTGTTATAATAAAAATAAAATGACTAGACCAAAGTGATGCATGCATTCGCATAACCTTAAAAGAGATTAATGACCAATTCATATAATTGTCAAATAGCAATTATCAAATTAAACATTATGCGGAAGTACAATTGGAACATTTATACAGACGACAATGATAATTGAGTTTGATTTGAGGCAAATATTATTCAGTTTTGGTGACCTTCGGCCTAATAATTATCGGAACCAAACGTCTATATATAGGATGGCACTTTATATTAGACCATTTTAAAGGAACTGGACACCTTTGGTAATTGTCAAAGACCATTGCAGTCTTCTTAACATAATATGTATAAAATAACAAACTTCTCGTTGGTCATTGAAGTTGCGAAAGAATAAAGGAATAAAAACACCCTTGTCGCACAAACTTGTGTGCTTTCAGATGATTGACTTTGAGACGTCAAAATCAATCGGAGGTCTCGAAACCAAACTCAAATATTTTAGTGGGATAGTATATTCCTTTCTCGAGAACGACGTTACTTCAGAGGGAGTTGTTTTCTCACAATGTGTTACACTATCAACAGCTCTCCATTGCTCGTGTCCAAGTAAGTTTTTATGCTGACAATTTTTTTGAGTAATTACCAATGGTGTCCATGCCTTTAACCGGTTAAACTATGAAGTAAAACACCGCGTACCAGGGGCATGAGGTACAGGGGGTCACACCAAGAGTGCGTAGCTGGGGTTGAGGTTAATAAAGGGTCAACCGTACCCAGATACCAAATCCATTTGATGCTATTATCCAATAATAACCGATGTTATCTCGCCGCATGGGTTCTAGATCACATTTCAAACTAGTTTACTGTCACTTAGAACGGATGCGTTTACGGCCTGTGGCGGATTATGGTCTCGTATTGTAAGTTTTATATTTTGGCAAAATGAAACACAAAACCGAAATTATGTCTGATCAAAATTGGCTTAACATGCCCCAAGAAAGTATTTGTCCAGAAAGTCGGTGGGATGGTATCTTGATTGTGAATTTGTGACTTTATTATTGGGCCTGCGAAAGACATGAACGCATTTGCAGACTTAATAACCAAAACACACAACATGCAACATATGCAAAAGTGAGCCCTTTTCACACGACGTACAAAGAACATTCCTTGCGAAATTTTCTCTTGAGCTCTTTTCACACGACGTAAAAAAAACCTACATTCTTGGTAAATTTTTCTCAATGTTTGTGAAATATAACAGAACGCGCTTCGTGTGAAAGGACAACAATGTTCTACATGTTTTACATTCCTTGCGAAATTTTCTCAAGCATTGCAATATATTAAGAACCGCAGTCACGATAATGCGTATGTGTCCTCAACCTTTATAAAGTACATCTCGTGTGAACAGAAATAATAATAGAGAAGGGAAATAATCATGACTGGTAAAACCCCAAAACGAAACAAACAAAAGTTAAACATTATTGTAAAAGAAAAATGGTTAAAATGTTTGTAGATAAAGTCCAAACGTCCCATGAGCTCTCAATTGTATTTGATGTTTGAAGTTGTTCATGATGTGAACAGTGAGAATTAACTATACAAAAAAAAAACTTTGCGGGAACCATTTCTACCTCCATGTTGGTACAACCATGTGTAAATCTGTGGGAGGGTTGGCTCGAAAAGAGCCAATGTGGTCTCGACGTTTCGACCAATATACTCTGCTTGTCTTCATGAGCATTGTCTTTAAAGGCAGTGGACACTATTGGTAATTACTCAAACTAATTATTAGCATAAAACCTTTCTTAGTGACGAGTAATGGGGAGAGGTTGATGGTATAAAACATTGTGGGAAAACGGCTCCCTCTTAATTATTGTAGTTTTCGAGAAAGAAGTAATTTTCAACAAATTTGAATTCGAGACCTCATATTTAGAACTTGAGGTCTCGAAACCAACCATCTCAACGTACACAACTTGGTGTGACAAGGGTTACTTTTCTTTCATTATTCATTGCAACTTCGATGACCGATTGAGCTCAAATTTTCACAGGTTTGTTATTTCATGCATATGTTGAGATACACCAACTGTGAAGGCTAGTCTTTGACAATTACCAATAGTGTCCACTGCCTTAAAGATTTGCTCTCTAGTTGTCGCATCTGGAAAGATTGAAACACAAACTATTCTCCAGGAAACCTCACAGTTGAAATGGAAGAACAATAAATGTTAATTCGTTTATAAACCCGCATGGTCTGTACTTGCCCCTCCATGTATATCAAGTTCTATATCACACTGAACCAAATACCCAAACCGCCAAGATGTAATTTCATGAGACTAAATATTAAAAACTCATTTTTAAATTGCCTATTTATAAGAGAGAAAAACAGCAAGCGTTTCATTACCTAAAGCCGTATAAGTATACCAATACGCGAATCGGATGACTGGGTTTATCTGGTTGCACTTATAATGATAGCGGGGTTAAGAAACTATCAACAAATAGATATCATCAATCAATGGTCTCTTAAGAATTGTGGACATTATGACGATTGGCATGAAAGACGGCTTGTCAAAGGCACCGAGCTTGGGGGAGTACAGCCCCGGGTAGACTACGAGGGGTACACCCAGTAAGTCCACTAGGGAGGTGGGGTGGGATACCGAGTGGAGCCGGGCTCTACCCGGCGTATAAATCTACTCAGCACCCGCTCGTAAATTCTCCACCCGGTCTTTAAGGCACGTAGACCTGTTTTCTGCATTAAGGAGGGTTCTTGAGTTCTTCAGAAAACTCACAAGTTGACGGGAGATGTATATTTTGTCAGTGGTGGATATAAATCATGGAATAGTGACATAGTCCATGAGTTTATATGATTAGAGTGTTTGCGTTGGAATAATGTAGGAAATTATTTCGACCAAATTTGGACTTAAAGTAGTCAAAACAAAACTCCAAAGGGTTTAATAGTTTCCATCTGTGTTGGAAATAAGACAAATTGTTCTGATAATCCAGAAGCCTAATTCAATTTAACTTTTTGAAAAATGTTCAAACGGGTCTGAATAATTATGTTACTTTTTCTCTGACTTACCATTCTTACCAAGAATAAATCATAAATAAATAGAGAAAACCAGCATAATTTTTACTCAGTGGGATTCGAACCCACGATCCTTGCAATTCTAGAGCAGTGTCTTACCAACTAGACTTCCGAGGTTGCCCGGTAGTAGAGGCAGTTCGAGGTGGCCCGGTAGCTAGAGGCAGTTCGAATGTTTTGCGGGTTAAAGAATATCAACTTTGGCTTTTACCTATACACCGTATGTTTACCTGTATACTCAGTACTTTCTCGAGTCCTGTGAAAAAATATCACAGGCATATTACTCGGGTGGGATTCGAACCCTCGACTCTTGCAATTGTTTTTTTCACAGGACTTGGGAAAGTACTGAGTATACAGTGCTAACACACATCGGTGTATGGGTAAAAACCAAAAATTTATATTCTTTATCCCCAATGCAATTTTTTTGTAACATCTATTATATAGCACAATTGTTGTTTTCCTTGAGGGGGTGTTTGCTCTGAAAACAACGGTTGCAGCTAACTGCAGTCTAGACCACCTCACACATTTTTTTCTCTTCTCTTTTGCCCCAATTCACTCTACTACAACAAGACTCTCCTCCTCATGACAAACCCCACCCCCAGGATAATACAGTTACGCTAAACACAAATGTTAAGTTGATTGGCACAATACCGTCAATGGTCTGATGATAACCGTCAAGGACCGTAGAATACTGCCGTAGGAAACAGTTGAAAGAGCGTCGTGAATTGACGGTTATTTCATGCCCAGGGGGCAGGGGTGGTGACATGGTTTGGTAAGACCTACTTACCCGGTGCCCATTATGAGGACAATAACTAGCACACTCAGAAGAGAGAAAAATGAAGACGAGCTGAGTATACTGTTCGAAACGTCGATCGTAAGACGAGGTTTGAAAAATGAATCATGTGCTACCTATAAGTGTCTTTAAGATTCTTGTTCTACAATTGATACAGAAATTGTATACAATGAGCAAGTAAAACGTGAGTTACGTTAGTTTAGATATTAGACATTGTTTACACTGTTAGGTTTGCTACATCAATGTTCTTTTTGTTATCGATTTTGAACATTCCCATAGGTTTGTACAGTGAATGTCTTGTACATTGATATTGGACATTGGACATTCCCATAGGTTTGTACAGTTAATGTCTTGTACATTGATATTGGACATTCCCATAGGTTTGTACAGTGAATGTCTTGTACATTGGTATTGGACATTGGACATTCACATAGGTTTGTAAAGTGAATGTCAACCCTCTACATTGGTATTGGACATTGGACATTCCCATAGGTTTGTACAGTGAATGTCTTGTACATTGATATTGGACATTGGATGTCTACGTGGCACATTGATATTGGACATTGGACATTCCCGTAGGTTTGTACAGTGAATGTCTTGGACATTGGACATTGGACATTCACATAGGTTTGTACAGAGAATGTCTACCTTGTATATCGATATTGGACATTCACTATAGGTTTTTACAGGGTTTAATGAATGCATTTCATTTGAAATCATATGATGATTAGGCCCACTATTACTTGAGGAAATATTATTTGTGGGAGAGAAAGACAGAAAGGCTTTTTAGTCTTTGTTGTGGCTCCTTTTTGTGAAGGTCAGTCGGATCCCAAGACTCCTTTATGGCAGTTAGTGAGCTATGCAAATGTTACTGATGACGTATTTACACCAGTCTATTAAACCCTGTCGTTGGACTTGGTAAAAATGAAGAACTTTGAGGGTGGATGAAGTATGAAATAATTATACAAAACTAAAAATAAACTGTATCTTTAAAGAAGGGATTATTTCATATGTTTTTGACGGGCACTCACCATCAACATGTGAAGGGTCTTAAAATACACACAAAGACTTTGAAGAGCTAAAAACTTTAGGGGCTTAACGTAACAAAACGGCCGGATGAAAATTCGCAACTGATGAACCGACAAATTAAGCGGCACCCGGCAGTGAGTCGCTAGGGGATGAACGGGCCGTAGCGCCCGCAGCTAAAGTCACACTCGCGCGGTGAACTTAGAAAAACAAGCGAAATTTGATTCGTATAGTGGGATGATTATCTCTGCTCGAAGTTAATAGCTTGATGATCTTGGCATATTCCCTTCTATGAGCTACAGATGGCGGTAATATTCTTTGATAAAACTTAAGTAAAGATTCATTTGCTAAGGTTCGGTGCACACAAGGTAGGGGTTGATGTTTCTTTGGGGATGTAATTACTAGGGCTAGGTTAGTTTTTAAAAAGCGATTTTGAACACGTGTCAACCATTGCGTGTTTGCTTTCAGGCCCCTCATTACATTATCTATGATGGATTATACATACCATAATCTGACTGTAACAACAACAGTTTTTTAAGACTCAATAATTATTTGGATTGACCTTTTTATGCGAGTCCAAACTTTACTACTTATTGGGGAGGACCCAAGGGGTTGACCAAATCAAGTTTAACTCAAACCCTTGTGTTGTTTGTGTTTTACTTTCCCGGGGTCTTGTTGGGGGAAACTCTACAGGCATAATTACTCGGGTTGGATTCAAGCCCGTCACCTTTGCCATTCTAGAGCAGAGAGGCCTTATCGACGAGATTGTCCGGTAGCTGGAGGCAGTTTGAATCATTGGAGTACTGTAATTTATTGTTACATAGGTTGAACATGAAATGGCATATCGTGGTCAAAAAGAGCAAACAATTAAAGCTCTGCATGTGTTTCTGATCAGCAGAGTGTGGGTTCGAGTCCCAGTCGTGGCATTTGTGTCCTTAAGCAACATACTTAGGTGCTCTGTCCTTCGGATAGTACATAAAGCCATAGGCCTATAGTGTACTAGGATTGGCAGTGCACGTAAAATAATCCAAAACACTTATCATGGAAATTAGGGGTTAACCTCGGTGCTTCTGGTTCAAGTAACAACCCCTCCCCTAGTTACAGGTTTCCTAAGGCTTGCTAGCTACAGTGAAGTTCACTTATGAGGCATCCTTGATTTCATCATACCAGAAATAATAAAACTTAAGCCCCAGTATTATCACAGTTAAGGTGCAGTGTGTTGTCTTAATAGTGTATAATAGTAAAGAAAACCCACGTACCCCCATCACAATTTTTCTCAACATGATTTAGGGCTGTTCTCAGCACGCCTTGTTGTGAGCGAATATTTCAGATTTGAAAGCGATCTGTTGCATGACTGAAAGCCATTGGACCCTTTCTGAACAGAACCAAAATAATAAAGGTCACAGATTTACAAATAACTTACAGGGTTTACAGAAGGTAAAGGTAAAAGACTTCCCTTGAAATATTATTCCATAAAATGCTTTACTTTTTGAGAAAACTTTAAAACAATGATCAATTCTCGATATCGAGAATAACGGATTTATTTTAAACATTATGTCATGACACGGCGAAAAGTGCGGAAACAAGGGTGGGTTTTCCCGTTATTTCCTCCCGACTCCGATGACCGATGCCAAGGTAGACATTCACTGTACAAACCTACGTGAATGTCCAATGTCCAATATCAATGACAAATATCAAACCGCTCAAACTAACTTCACTGTTTATTTGAGAGTGAGTTTTTTATCACGCATCTCGACTTTAATCTTCTTCTCCTGGAAGTGGAAAATAACTCCATGTATCATCTCTTCAAGACGCAAAAATATTGATGTCTCAGATATCATGGGGATACAATGTGTCACCTGAACAGCGCTAGAAGGCGAAGAAACATCGCCAAGATGGTATTAAAGAACAGCTAAAACGGAAGGAAACAATTCAGCGGGAATATAAATCAGTTAACAACAATCTTTATTTAGTAATCGGTAACGGGCCATAGCGTTAGTTCTATGTGCCCCAATATCCCGTGATATCACACGTGCGTGGATGCGATACCTGGCGAGTTCCTGTACGCCTAGTGCACCGTGAGTAATGTTGCCAACGGCTGGATTGATCTATGTTACCTGACTATTATTCTTTGAATGATGATGAGTATCGCGGTAATGATGACATCATTGTTATTATCGATAAAGGTAATCAAAGTCGAATGATACCAAGTTGATTACAGTGACGTCATTGTAAAACCGCACTATTAAAAGCTGAGAGTCTTTGAGCAGGTTGAACTCACGTACAATCTCGTGAGAAAACACGAGACTCACAGATCTGCAGAACAAAAAATTGTATTATTTTCATTATTACAAGGGTAACAAGACGGTTAAGTCCCGTGAGAAATTATGAGAACACACGAGATCCAATCTAGAGAATCTTTGAGCAGGTTTTATCCGTCAAGGTGAACTCACGTACAGTCTCGTGAGAAAACACGAGTCATTGTTGTTCATATCTTAGAGAAAGGACAGTATAAAGATTGTATCATCTTCACTATTACAACAAGTGTAACTCGCTGTTAACTATAGACAGTGAAGTCCCGTGAGAATTTACGAGAAAACACGAGACCGACTCTAGATCCTGAGAGATCACCATGTTCACCTGCTAATCATTTTCATGTAATGCGCTGAAATTAGACAAGTAGAGGCCCACATCATAGTTGAAATATAACAGGATGGGGCGTGTGTATTTCAGGCTTCCACTGTTGACAGTCAATGACTGTCGTTTATCAATGATTCAGACCTCCTTTTCTGTCTGTGCTCGCCCCATGAACAATTCCGAGAGTCCAGAAAACCCCCCACACCCCAACAATTATCTGGTTGTCAGCACCGGCTCTACGCCCTGTAACTTTTGCACCTGGGCCGCTCAGTGTAATGTAGCTGATTACATGACGGAAATTCGGATCAAATTATCCTGGGTGCTTGCCCCCTCAAGAGGTGGGTCGGAAACCACTGCCCTTCGGTGCAGGTGCACGGTGGTGGGTAAGGTTAAAGATATCATTGTGGGATTAAATGAAATGATTGGTTTGACATTCTAGGTATGGTTTTACTTGATCATATCATAAAAATAATGTGTGTTTTTAGATAACACATCAAAAAGGCTGGTTTTGATTTGATATCACTTCTTTCAGGAAAAGTATCATCAATTAACACAAAAATGAACATCACAATGAAAGATGAGACTTTGATTTTGATGACCATGGCCCAATTTCATAGAGCTGCTAAGCACAACAAAATTGCTTAGCATGAAATATGTTCCAGGGTAAAAAAAAGGATTACCAACCAAATTTTCACATGATTTTCAGGATAAGCGTACAACAGCTGAATACAAGTAACAAGCAACATGCAACAAAAAGAAATTCGATTGGTAACAAATCCTGTTTTTATCAAGGAAGAAATTTTATGCCCAGCAAATTTTTCTGCTTAGCAGCTCTTTGGAAATTGGTCCCTAGTCTTGCAGTTGTCAAAATCAGAGCAAGTACAACAGCGTGACCATAGGGAATGGTTGAGAAATGAAACTTCCTAACCAATAACATGGATACTAGGTTGTGTAGATTATCACCAGTAGAACTCGATGACAGGTTACACTGGTCTAGTCGGCTAGGTGACAATTGATTTATTTAAAGCCAATTATCCCAATATGTTAACAGTGGGGGAACTATGGTTACCTTTTTTATGTCTGGGACTTGGTAGATTTTGACAAGATAAAATAGAATTGTACTTTTGACAATAGCTGACATTAAAGGAGCACGTTGCCTTGGATCGGTCAACTTTCATTGTTGAGGCAATGGAATGCATACATGGCTACAGGTTTTCAAACATGGACTCAAAAAAGAAAACTCCAGTCGAAATTTTGACATAATACAAAATAGAATTGTACTTTTGACAATAGCTGGCATTAAAGGAGCGCGTTGCCTCGGATCGGTCAACTTTCATTGTTGAGGCAAAGGAATCAATACACGGTTATAGGTTAATCAAACATGGACTCAAAAAAGAAAGCTCCAGTCGAACTTTTCTGGGATAACATTTTGACACAATACAAAATAGAATTGTACTTTCAATCAGTTGCAAACATCAAAATATTGCATTATTTTCTAAGCAACGGGTGTTTGGACTCAATACAAAGCTAAAGTTATCAAAAAGTGGGGAAGAAAAAACCCCTCAGTTATTGTGTTTCAATTAACCTCACAATGAAATAACCAAACTATAATCATAAGGGTCTAGTGGTGAAATTTAAGAAAGAGTTAAAACTAGTACCTCGAGTTAGGACGTGTTACCCAGTACTCGTCCTAGCCTTAATAAAAAAAAAGTAAAAACAAAAAAAAGTCCTAAGTTAGGACTATTTTTGTGAAATCGTTTCCAGGGATGGATTTCACAAATATTTGAGACTAGAATATCGAGTTAGGACGAGCTACCCAACTTAGGACTAGCCTTAAGTTTTGAATACGACAAGTCCTAAGTTAGGACTCTCTTTGTGAAATCGGCCCCAGGGATGGATTTCGCATAGAGTTAAGACTAGAATCTCAAGTTAGAACGAGTTACTCAACTTAGGACTATAGCCTTAAATGTTTTATCTCCTATAGAGTCTTAGTACTAGTCATATGTTAGGACCACTTTGTTAAATCATAGGTTAAATCGACCCCAGTACATCTATCAACAAATACTACTTGATCTGCAAGGGCCAAGCATAACTCCATTTATCTTCTCTGATTTCACCAAAGTCATTATCTAAATCCCAAAATAAAAACTGCTGACATGAAAGACACTTTCTTTTCCTTCACAGACACTAGAGGTCCGTGCCCCAACGATTAAACTGTGAATAAATATTGAGTATACGAAGCGTGAAGAGCGCTAGAAGGGACGGGACAAGGTGGGCAAAATCACGGCGTAATGCTGTGCGAGATCACGCTGCGAAGCCCGGGGCAAATCGAGCAGCAGGTCACACTAAAAAACGGCTGCTATGCGGTAAACATTTTAGTCAGTAGACAGTTCATTTCCCTTGTCTGATGCCCTGCCAAATTTCCCAGGTGTGGTGACTTGTTGTTTGGCATGTAAACTTTTTCTATACTCGTGATGGTTGGACGTTGAACAAAACCTGATAGTTTTTTTTTTGAGAGAGGAGTAGATTTGAATAGACAAAAAGGCAAGCCATTAATAGACCATCTGGATAGTAGGTTTTTATTAACTGAAATGAATCAATTCTCTGATTTTAAGGTCACTTTCAGGTCATTCCTAATAAAGATCAAAATGATTTATTGGATGAATTCAGGTGCAGGTAGAACAAAATAGTGAAAGAAATTTCTGTCCATCGAGGGTAAACCAGCACCGTATGTGATAGACACTCACGTTTCAGAACTTCAATCAAGTTGGCATCATTAAGACAAATCATATCATGTACTTTGATTGCTAAAGCCCTAATCTCAGATGCACTTTACCAATTACAGGGCTTGCACCTGCACCTATGACTAGACCCAACGATGTGGGGTGTAAATTAATTGAGTGGGGGTAAACAAATTGATTTATCAACCTGTGTCAGATCTCCTTTCCTACGCAGTCTGTTAACTAAAGGATCCTTTAAAAAAAACAGGAAGGTAGGTATGTGTGCTTGGGGTATTTTAATACAACCATGGCTTTCCGATAGGTTAAGACCATAAGCCCCCAATAACATTGGGATTTGTACGGCTCTTCCATCATAGCACACTAGCAGACTAGTAAGAGCTTCAGACTTTATTAATGGACCAAATTACCGAATAGTGTGGCAATAAATTGTACAAAGCCAATGGGTCGGTTCTTGACATGGTTTAATTTGCTGGTATCGACTTTTTTTTTTAAAGTCACTGGACACTATTGGTAATTTATCAAAATAATGGTTAGCATAAACACTTATTTGGTAACGAGCAATGGAGAGCTGTGGATAGTATAAACATTGTGAGAAACGGCTCCCTCTGAGGTAACAAGACTACTAAAAGCATGAAGCATATTATTATGCATCTGAAAGGACATAAACTTGTGCCACAAGGGTGTTTTTCTTCTTTCTATTCTCTTGCAAATTCGATGACCAATTCAGTCCAAATTTACATTATTATTTGTAAATGTTGGGATACACCAAGTGAGAATACTGGTCTTTGACAACGTCTCAATCCGTCGATTTCTCCAATCTCTTCCTAACTTAGGGTTCATCTTAGCACTTGGGACGAATTAAGTGACGTTATGGCGCTTGAACCCATTCTAAGTAAGAACGAGTTACTCGTCCTATTAGAGATAGGATTTAAATCCTAGCCTTTCGTGAAATCAGCTGCAGTGCCTTTAATTAAGGTAAAACATCTAGGTATCGACTTTCTTAAACGTCTGTATATCTTTATAGACCGTCTTCACTCCCAGGCAGCTTGGCCGAGCGGTAGCTCAAGTCCACGGCCATGTCTAGCCCGTCACGACAAACCAATCTTGTCATATCCCGGGGTTCGTTACGCAACGTAAAGTGTAGAAGGAAATGGCCCCAATCCGTGCACGCCTAATAGCATTACCAATCGTGGCCAACAGGCCTTGAGACTTTTCCTGCCAGGTAAAAGCAAACCATCTTCATTTCTGGATCGAAGGGCTGGCAAGAGTTAGTAGGGAAGACACACAGATGGAGGGATGTGACTCAGAGAGAATCGGAGCAGGTTATTATCATCAGCAATTGCGGTCAGGGGCGGGTAACGGCAAGGCCTTTGGCTTCGCTCTGAGGCGTAAACAGCTATGAGACAACACAGTCAGGTACTTTCTTAAAATGAGAATTATTCTCTTCAAACGCTGTGACTTCATTCAACTTTTCTCATTGTGAATTGAATAAATGATTATGTGAAATGTCGACAATAAACCATTATCCCTGGGGTGAATAAAACAAAAAGAAGAAGAAAAGGGGAATTAATAAAATTAGCTGTTGTAATCTGCTTACCAACCAAGAGTATCGACACCTATGGTATTTAGTGCAAAAAATAGTTTATGGCCTGACGTTTCGACCCAATCAGAGTCTTCTCGAAGACTAAATGACCACACACCAAACATGAACAGGTAACTAAGTGAAACATAAGCAGTGAAGTGGAGATACATGAATAGAGAGAGAGAGAGAGAGAGTCAGAGAGTACACAGAAAACAACTCTTAAGTTAAAGTGGTTACTCTGTGAACCTCAACTTCTTGTCTACTCAATCTGCCATCTTGAGTATCTTATACAAGTCAACGAGCATCAGAACGAGACTGAGTGTGTCAAGATAGAGACACCGTAAAATATTACAACCTTCTTCATAGCTTTAGTATTTATAGAAGTCATGGAACCAGACATTAAAAGTGGGTCAAACCGCCATCTTTAGTTTCTTATACAAAGTCAACGAGCATCAACACGAGGCTCAGAGTGACACTCATAGGCACCTTACTACTTTCTTCATAGCTTTGGTAGTTATAGCAGACATGGTACCAGATTTAAAAAGTGGGTCATGGCGACAACTGTGGAAAGCCTTAATAGACAATACACAACATAATCTAGAGGAAACTGCGGCAGCTCTTCCTCGTGGATAAACTCACCCTTTGTAGGCAGATTTGAAACGTTGCATGGTCGAAATACATTGTATTACGGATTGTGGTAACGCCATGTAACGATCATCTCTAAAATGTAAATTGGGGTGGTTCTGAAAAGAATCGTTGATTTCAACTCGACGTTTCGATCAGTATGCTCCGATCGTCTTTAGGAGAAAGCTTTGTGCACAAACCCTATCACTCAGTGTCTGCCCTAATTACAAATCTTACAACATACTAAGGTTTGCGGTAACACCATGTAATGATAATCTCTAAATGAGTTGGGGTGGTTCTGAAAAGAATCGTTGATTTCAACTCGATGTTTCGATCAGTATGCTCTGATCATCTTCTGGAGAAAGCTTTGTACACAAACCCTGTCACTCAGTGTCTGCCCTAATTACAAATCTTACAACATACTAATAAAGGTTTGCGGTAACACCATGTAATGATAATCTCTAAATGGGTTGGGGTGGTTCTGAAAAGAATCGTTGATTTCAACTCGACGTTTCGATCAGTATGCTCTGATCGTCTTTAGGAGAAAGCTTTGTACACAAACCCTGTCACCCAGTGTCTGCCATAATCACAAATCTGATCCCAGCCCTTTCCTAATCCCACACAAAATAATCAAAGTGCAATCAATGTAGCATTAGAAAGTGGCTTCAGTTACCGTTAAACAAACTTGAGGGCAATAAAACAAATTGCTGCCCGGCGTAATGTATTAATTGAATGTCATGGTTAGTGACCATACACGTTATGGTGTGTGGTTGCAACGTGTACACTACCAAACACATCCGGAAATCATTGCTCTATAAACTAGCACCTGTTATGGTTTGTTGGGGACACCATCCATTTAAGAAGTTGATATTTCTCCATGGTCGATGAAGTAGCAATTATATAATTAATACCAGCATTCGCTCGCTCTGGCTTTTAATTTCATGGGATTAGGAAAAGATACCATTCGAAATTGTTAAATGAGGCTGAATCGTGAAAATGGGAGCATTTTTATGAGCAGAGCTCATGCTTCACGGGTTTCGGATCTCGAGATTGCGGACAATGATGATAAATGGGATAACTTGTTATTGTTGTTTAATTATTCAGCCGTAGCTTCTTGTAAACCCAGATACTCAACAATTATACTCGATAAAAATATAAGTATGACTGCTGAGTGACTGTTATTATTTAATAATTGCTTTAACCTTTCTGGTCATAAAAACGATGACTACTTAAAAGTGACTTCCACTCTCCTATCAACCATAAGGAGATATATTTTTAAATTAAAATAATGGGTTTTTACCCTTACATCGAAGTGTATTAAGGATTGTATACTCGGTACTTTCCAGAGCCTTGTGAAAAAGTCCAAAAGCAAATCACTCGGGTGGGATTCGAACCCATGACATTTGCATTGGTAGAGCAGAAGTTTTACAACTAGATCATCGAGCTAGCCCGTAGTTAAAGGTTGGCAAACCACTCGGGATGGATTCGAGCCTTTGCATAGAGCAGATGACTACAGCAGACAACCGAGCTAGCCCGGTGGCTACAGTCTGGCAAATCACTCGGGTGGGATTCGAACCCATGACCTTTGCATTGCTCGAGCAGATGTCTTACCACTAGACCACTGAGCTAACCCGAGAAGAAAATACCTGATCCGACGAGAAGAAGATACTTATGAGTTCGGGATATATGAGGATACAAACCCACGTCCTTTGTATCGCTATAGAGCAGATGTCTTACCACTCGACCACAAGGTAGAAGATACATTCACTGAAAACATCTTGAAAAATAAGTGCTCGGTGTGGGAGGGAAACCCCCTACACTTACGTAGGAACTTGACATGATATTTTCAACCACTAAGGTTCCAAAGCAACTTAGCAAGGGTCCCTTGTCAAACACTGCAACATTTTACATGGGACCCCAGTTATTTGACTGTCGTGTGAATAGCACTAAAGGTGAACCTTGTTCATAATATTAGCAAAAAGTGCAACATTGATACCCAACAGATGCTTATCTGGGAAGCTTATAATAAAGGGGTATTGTTTCCATGTGGTGTTGTAGAACAAAGACTTTTCTTATTAAGTCTCTCCGGAGGGAATAGGTGAGAACGTGTCCTAATAATGGAGGTCCGATGACTGGGAGATATATACAGACGTTTATAGCTGTTCATTGCTGTATGTTCAGACGTAGTTTACGGAAGAGGGGAGGGAAGGGGGAGGAGAAGGGGAGGGGGGGGGGTCAAGATGGGAATGATCGTAAATTATTATCTTGAGTCCCCAAATCAAATACATTTGAAGTTATTTCTTGTTATCTCATCTTATCGACTCTATAACACTGATCCAAACGTTCGATAAAAGTAGCAATTTTCTAATGCTATGACTCAAGCATTTTGAAGTATTTTTTTAACCAATGAGTCGACTGAAACAATTGCATGTTAAATACCACGATACAGCAAACAGCCGTGGACTGGATGAAGGACTCATTAAGACTGTTAAAATGGCGACTGAAACATCATCATAAACAGCATCAATAACAACAACAACAACAACCACAACAACAACATCAGCGGCAACAACAAGAGCTCCAGTAATAACAAAATGCAACTACGACACAATACGACAACTACTCAAACGAGCGCCAACAAAATTGCCAGAGCATTCACGAATTCACTGTTAGTTTTTACGAACTCTTGTTTACCGCAACACACCTTCACCTTGGTTTAAAGACAGGGTATATTTTTGGAAAATGTCAAAGACCACGGCCCAATTTCATAGAGCTGCTTAGCACAAAAATTTGCTTAGCATGAATTTTCTTCCTTGATAAAAAAAGGATTACCAACCAAATTTCCATTTGTTGCAAATTGCTTGTTATAGGTACTCAGCTGTTGTTTGTTTATACTGAAAATCACGCGAAAATTTGGTTGATAATCCTGTTTTTATCAATGCAAAAGATTTCATGCTAAGCAAGTTTTTGTGCTTGGCAGCAATATGAAATTGGGCCCTGATCCTCACTTGGTGTGTCCCAAGTGTTATGGTAATTAATTTTTTGAGGAACAACCGCCACATACCTTAAAGAAACAACACAACACCAAGCAGAGCATGATGCTAAAAAACGGCTGTCTGTTGGCTTGGGATTTTGAAGTCAAGAATACCACCGTGAACTTCTCAAAGTCCTGCGGGGGAATTTGCCTCAGGTGACGGTATACCCAGGTTGTTGCTACACCCGAACGTGGCATTACACAACCACAGCAGTTTTAATTAATGACGACAAATTTTGTTTGCGTTTGTTTTAAAGATACTGGACACTACTCAACAAAATTGTTATCGTAAAAACTGACTTGGTAACGAGCAATGGGGGGCTATTGATAGTATAAAACATTGTGAGGAACGGCTGCCTCTGAAGTAACGTAGTTTTTGAGCGAGGAAATTTCTCACTCAAATATTAAAAGGCTTTAGACATGTATTTTTTTAATAGTTTATCAGGCACCTGAAAGCACCTGTGCAACGATGGTGATTTTTTCTGTCATTACTCTCTTGCGACTTAAATGACCAATTGAGTCCAAATTTTCACAGGTTTGTTATTTTATGCATATATTGGGATACACAAAGTTAGAAGACTTGTCTTTGACAATTACCAAAGGTGTCCAGTGCCTTTAAAGGAAGGTGTTTTAACAGTATCGGTTGAGAGATTGCGGTTGTTTTGGGTGAACCAGCTGAGCCCCGAAGCCCCGGAGTGCCTGTAGCCTTTTGTAGGGTGCTCTAGATTCACCCCTGATGGGTCCAGGTGCGAGAGCCGGAACGCCTCTGGTCTATTTTGGAACTGTTTGTTGCCCTGGATAAAATGATGTTAGTTTACTTTGCACCTACTGTTTGTGAGGTTAATTATATCTGGGACAACTTTTTGGAAGTTGCAATTTTAGAGAAAGGTAAACAGAGAAGTGGCAAAATGAAAGTAGCACCGTTCGTGTACATGTACATGCCCATAAGAGCCACGTACACTGGATCCATGGTACGCTATAGGGCCTATTGCACATCAGTTTTGTTTTAGGCCGAGATTTACGAAATGTTTTTGTCATTAAAAAGTTTTGTTGTAGGCCAAGATTTACAAAATGTTTTTGTCATTAAAAGAGTTTCGAAAGCTCACAAAGGTATATTTTAAGATTGGACCCCAAAAAATACAATAACAAACACACGTTACAATAACATCTGAATTTCTCATCAAATCCATCTCTGAAAGTTTTTTACTCAACTCTCTATAAATAGAGAGCCGATATGCTGGGCTTTCTAACGGCACCCTCTTAGCGGGACCTTGAGCGTGATGAGCACCGTGTTGTGAAGCCCTTGGACGGCCTAGAGTTACTTCCTCTGTCTCGGTGGGTTACCCGGAGTGCGTGTTCCAGCGTCCAAGGGCATATACTGTTATGACGGCGTGTTGGTACCGCCTTCTACAACCCTGCAGGCAAGCCATCTATAATAATTTGTTTTAATTATGGTATTGTGTTTTGATTGAGACGTAATTATTGAGTTGTTGATGTTTGTTTGTCTTGAGTGCCAGTTTGGTTGATATAAAGAGCTCTCGTGATTCACCTGGCATCATTGAATTGTTGAGTTTTGAATTGTAATCAAATGATTTTCAAAGAGAGTCTTAAAACAATGGCAGGGAATAAACAAGTCAACAGCAGTTACTGTCTGTCCTTGAATTAACCCAGACCATCCACAGCAATTGTCGCGGTGCCCTGTGCATTTGCTGTGGTGCCCTATAGTTTGCAAAGTTCCATTACAAAAACATTTTCCTCATGGAAGTGCCCCTTCCCAGAGGAAAATTGCTGTGCTCCTTTAAGAGCAAAGTTCAAGGCATGCAAAGGCAACACTAAACTTCAACATGCCCTATCATTTGACACAAACCCTGTTTTCTGACACGTTCAACAAAAGCCTTTGAAAACCTTCCCGCAAAGTTGCAGATTCATCGAATGGGACAATATCAAAACTTTCTGAGCCGAACTTTTAGTCCTCACTTTGGGACTGTTCTGTGTCACATGGATGACCTCAAAGGTCACGGTGAGGTCACAGTGAGGTCACAGACAAGACTAGACACCTCTCAATGCCAAGTAGGGGTGTAGCTATAAGAGGGACAGGGTGCTGTCAAAATAAAGATGAGTGAGCATTATCAGAAGAAAAGACAGCCCGATTTAAGTGTCAATTTGACCTCGTGAAGATGGGATGATAGGCGTTTGCCAGGAGGTGTTTTGAGGTGGGCAGAGGCCCGAAGAGACGGCCAAGATAGTTAGGTCTGGTCTGCAGTCAGATGATGACTTGTTTTCGACAAGTCAAATCACTTTTATGACAATTGACTGATTTTATTCCTAATGAAAATAGACTTTTAAGAGTAAACCAGGTCACACTAGTCCGATTGTGATCCAGGTCAGTGTTAAGAAGAAAGTTCCGGTAAAAACACTTAAACAAATCAATTAAATTGGATTCCATAAATGCTCAAAACCCTCGAATCCAGGTAGGGACTAAAAGCCCAATCCACATGCAAGGTTCTGGTATGGGCTCGAACCTGGGTTCACAGAAGCTGGGACAGAAACCACTGAGCTAAAACCCGACTGCCCAAATAAATATGTAATCATACATAAACTGGAAATGAAACAGACTGGTACATTCCTTGAAAATGAAATGTGAAATAAGAAAACAGACTGTTTCTTCTCCTGAAGACCAGCAGAGTATACTGGTATACTGTTCGAAACGTCGAGACCACACCGGCTCTTCTCAGAGCCAACACTCTTACTAAAGAGATTTACAAATGGTTGTACCCGCAAGTTTACTATTTATTTATAGTGTCTTCCTGTAGTAAAGTACGTGCGGCAAGTTACTTTGTGTCTCTCGATTGCAGGTAGCAAACTGCACACAGGTTTATAGGCATATACGCCTCATAGTGTCCCTATTTGATTTATACTCGTACTTTTTTTGCAACAGCTCATATTGGTTTTGCACACGTTTTCCCAACTGTGGACCTTTCCCGAAGGATGGACTATATTGTCCTCTTTTGTTTTATAGACCCCCGGTTAGAATGTGTATACCTACTCACGATACCTCACAACTCAATTACATGTATTGGGTGCGTTCGTTTAGCTTCCCTGGGTCGACCCTGGAGTGTGGCAGTTTTTTTTTCCCAGGACGAACGTGGGTAATTATATACACACGTTCGTCCTGGGAAAAAAAACCGCCACACACCGGGGTCGAACTTAACGAACGCACCCAATATTACCTCTATTAATTCAAATATGAGTTAGATTAGATCCAAGTTCATTGAACAGTGGTTCCTTCCACCACAACAAAACTCTCACAGTGAGACCCTTCATGCACGAGTTGACTCGAGCAATTTCTTGCACACCACTACATGTGTTTTCCTACGGTCGCTACCATTTGATGGCTTGGTGCTAAATGACAAGAAACAAATCACAGTTCGGAGGGCCTTTATACCGGAAACGTCTCCGAAGATATTAAAATGGTTTTGATTTGTTGCAGTGGGTTCTGAGACATGTTAAAGGGTTTTGATCTTTTTGTAGATTAATTGTTTTGCCATGACATGAATCCCTACTCACTGTGAAAAAATATGTATGTAATATAATTTACTTGTAGAAGTTTCAGCTTCATTAGTCGTCAAGTTTTTGAGATAAAATGTAAAAATAACAGAGCAATGTTTCATGAAAGTCGAGTAATTACGTTTATACATGCCAAGTAATTTTTATCTCACTTAGACAAAAATTAATTTTGTGGCTTGTTTTACTAATTTCTCAAAAGTTTAGCACCTCAGCAAGTAATACTTTAAGGGAAGCTTTCTACCATCATTATCTTTTAAACCGTGTTATTTGAATGTAAATCTATGGTCATTGTTTTTGTGTCGTACAAAAACTACCCAACCCTTTAAAGTTCTCCGACATCAGACACAAAAGGGTAAGGTCACCAATAGTAGCTTTTACGACGGGCTTTAATTTACCGATTCATACCACAACTCCATAAAATATGAATGTTATAGTTTAATTTATTTATCTGTGTTACATCAGGTGCTTTTAAAGCGCATAGGATTGAGAGTGGTATCATTTTACCGGACGAATATGAAAGAGTAGCAGCTTATAGAAGTCAGCACTTGTACATGTGTATGGAGTTAGCATTTAAAGACACTGGACACTATTGGTAATTGTCATAGACCAGTATTCTCACTTGGTGTATCTTAAAGGAACACGTTGCCTTGGATCGGTCGAGTTGGTCTTTGAAAAGCGTTTGTAACCGTTTTTTATAAAATGCATATGGGTAGAAAGATGTTGTAAAAGTAGAATACAATGATCCACACAAACATGCCTCGAAATTGCGTGGTTTTCCTTTTACCTTGTCGACTAACACGTCGGCCATTTATGGGGGTCAAAATTTTGACTCCCATAAATGGCCGACCATGTTAGTTCGCACAGTAGAAGGAAAACCACGCAGTTTTGAGGCAAACTTGTGTGGATCATTGTATTCTACTTTTAAAACATCTTTCCAACCATATGCATTTTATAAAAAACGGTTACAAACGCTTTTGTTTTGACCAACTCGTCCGATCCAAGGCAACGTGTTCCTTTAACATAATGCATAAAATATCAAACCTGTGAAAATTTTAACTCAATTGGTCGTCGAAGGAGCTCTCACAATGTTTTATACTATCAGCAGCTCTCCATTGCTGGTTATCAAGTAAGTTTTTATGCTAACAATTATTTTGAGTATATAATCACTATACAACCCATGCCTTTAAGTCTTATAGAGTCGGTAAGATGGGGAAAATAGGACGGGGTGAAGGGTGCATTCAATGTAACCTATACCACACAAAGTTATTCTGGAAATGACTCTAGGATGTTTTTAAAAGGTTCAATTCGTAATGTGAATTCAAAAGGTCATTACGGGTATTCAATGTTTTTAGTTTACAGACTTAACGACACTGGACACTATTGGTAAAGACCAGTCTTCTCACTTGGTAATCTCAACATATGCATAAAATAACAAACCTGTGAACATTTAAGCTCAATTGGTCGTCGAAGTTGCGAGATAATAATGAAAGGAAAAACACCCTTGTCACACGAAGTTGTGTGCTTTTAGCTTGATTTCGAGACCTCAAAATCGAGATCTGAGGTCTCGAAATCAAATTCGTGGAAAATTACTTCTTTCTTGAAAACTAATGTTTTATACTATTCTGAAAATATTATTCTAGTAGGATCCTTGAAAAGTATACATTCATAATGTGATGTGAAAAGTGTTATAAGCACACAGTTATGCTAAAATTAATGTACATAGGATGTTTTGAAAACATTCAATTCAGAAGGTCACGAATGTATGATGTGTAACTCTGTTTTCTGCTAACTGTTGAACGGAAATGAAAATAACATGTACAACGACTTGAATTGAAGACTATAAGTGAGCTTGTGGTACCCATGGGGTGGGGGAGAGGGAAGGGGGGATGGGGCAGATCAGACACCATACAGCACCCCTGTACCCACGGGAAAGCCCTCAAATCCATCCCGATCCCTAAGGGTGTTCACACCAATCTCATCAATGAAAATAACATGCACAACGACTTGAATTGAGAAGTTTAAGTGATCTTTTGGAACCGATGGAGTGGGGGAGAATGAATTGGGATGGGGGTAGATCAGACACCATGTAGACCCCTGTACTCATAGGAGAACCCTCAAATCCATCCCCACCCCTAGGGGTGTTCACCTCAGTCTCATCATTCAACACCAGGGCTATTCTAATACACAACGTGAGCTGATCCATTACAAGCTATGGTCCTTGTGGATTGGACGGAGGCCGCGAGAGGCCAATGGTATTAAGGCAAAGTGTAGAGGAGGGGATGAGAGGATTAACGTTGACCTGGATTCACAGAGGTCAAACTAGGTCAAGCGTGTAGTCGTTAGCTTTAAGGATGAGTAATAGTCTGGTGTACGTGGACACCATGCACTTTAACATCATGAATTTTCAGTAGAAAATTTGCATAAGTTTAAGGATGAGTAATAGTCTAGTGTAGATGTGGACAGGTGTACGTGACCTTTAACATCATGATTATTCAACAGCAAATTTGCAGAAGTTTAAGGATGAGTAATAGTCCAGTGTGTATGTGGACAGGTGTTCATGCGCTTAAACATAATGAATATTCAACAGCGAATTTGCATAAGTTTAAGGATGAGTAGAAGCCTAGTGTACATGTGAACATTGTACGTGCGCGTTAACATCATGAATATTCAACAGTAGACTTGCATGAGTTTAAGGATGAGTTAATAGTCTGGTGTTTGTGGACAGGTGCACAAGGAATCGTTACGCCGTGTGCGCTTTAACATCATGAATATTCAACAGCAAATTTGCATGAATGATACTAGATCAGTCCAATCAGAATGCACATTTTCGCCTTTATGTTAATAGTATCACTTCGGGGTGTTGTAGTATTATAGTCGCACTAAACAAATGCCCAAGATAAGGATAAGGTCATCTATTTGTGTTATAGCAGTAATGTCGTTATAAACATAACCGGTGGTTAAGAATTAACACAAATTCCCACAAACTCTGTTAACATTTAAGCAATTATCGCACCTGCTGAAGCTCAATTCACCCAAATTTCCTGGGAAATTAAAATAAAACCATGTTGGCTGTAACTCCCTAACAACAGTTTTTATCAACAACTTTTAGCAGTGTGGGGGAGAATGCATACAGTGGGTGTTGAAGTGGAAATTGGTGGTATTTTCACAACTGAAATTTTGAGGAAATGACCCAAAGTATACCATGCCAAGAGAAACAGATGTGATACTCCTCGTGGACCAGAAACTTATCAAACTATTAAATTCATCGAATGCATGAGCTAGCTCAAGTTTAGTTGTTGAATGTTCAACTTCCAGGGGGCTGTTCAGATTGAGTGTTTCTTCCTTGCTCTACGATGACATTTCCTCTAGGTGGACTTACTAGACGTGGGAAAAGAAACTTTCTTGAATACTAGAGTTGAACCGTAACAACACACCTGTAGACTATTAAATAATTAGGTTAGATAGTTTATTCTGATCATGTATAAACTCCATTGGGAATGTCTGTGAGGGATGTTACGTTCACATACACAGAGTAGTGTATTCAAACCATGGTCGTTGCTCTATGATTCAGACGAAAAACCAAAAGGAGAAAGATGTGGATCTCCTTGCACGTCTGAAGGCAAAGTGGAATACTTCCTTTCTTGAGTTCCAATTTTAGGGACTATGGGTGTCGCTTTAACCACGTCAACTGTTTCTGGCATCGGAACAGATATAACCTGATATTTCATGGTCTATTGTTTGGGTCCCTTGGGAGATGTTTCAAAGGGGAGTTTTCAGCTTGTACGGCCGGGGTTACTCATTACAAGGGCCACACTAAACGTTTAAAGCAATTAAACCAGATACACAGAAGAAAAAGACTAAACATTTCAATATGTGCTACGACTTTTTTTTCAGCATCATTATCTTTAGTCGTGTTTACTATATGCTTATATTGTATCGCTATAAATTTGTTCTTATTACAATGTCTTTTCTTATTGTGAGATACACATAAATGTATATTTCAATAAATTTAATATAAAAGCATGTCATGGAACTCCATTTGTATAAATTGTGTTTAATTAGATCTATACATGCAACGACTCTCATCAAACACAATCGCAACCAGACTATTTCCCCTCAGGATACCGACTCGAATTCGAGACATAAAGTTGACTGAAATGTACAAGTTTATGTAAAACATTTTCTTGTGTTAGAGTTGTAACTCTATAAGGTCTACATAGTCGTAACACAAATTGACATTTCAGTTTGCCTTTTCCTTTACAGATAATATCTACAAAGACCAAGACCAACGCAACAATTGCATGATGGGAACTGAAAGCTGTCTCCAACGGACAGGACATTCAAAAAGTCACGTGCAGTATTGGCAACGCTCCATGAGGGCGCTACCACTGATCCCAGAACCGACACAATACGGTGAGTGCCTTTAAAGCAATGAAACACAAACCACCAGGAAATACAGTTGGGAAAAGCAGTACTTTAAAGGAACAGGACACATTTGGTAGTTGTCTAATTTGTAAAAGACCAGTATTCTCACTTGGTGTATCCCAACATATGAATGAAATAACCCACCTGTGAAAATATTGGCTCAAATGATCATGGGATTTGGAAGAAAACAGTGAAAGAAAAACATCCTTGTTGCATTAGCTTGTGTGATTTAAGCTGCACAATTAAAGTATTTTATTATTAGAGTGAGAAATTACCTCTCTCTCAAAAACTACGTTACTTCAGAGGAAGACGTTTCTCCCAATGTTTTTCTACCTTCAACAGCTCTCCGTAGCACGTTACCAAGTAAGTTTTTATGCTAACAATTATGTTGAGTTAATATACCAATAGCGTCCACTGCCTTTAATTGCACTGTGACATTTTGCTCTATATGCAAAAACATATATCAATTGTTGAACAGGTATCAGGCGTTGATTTTACTCGCAGGTGAACCAGCCCAGGTCCGGATTCTGAAACTCTAGGGTGGTTACGTCCCTCCCCTCACAAGTCGATAGAAATTTACAGTCGGAATGAGAGGTTTGTCACAAGGGGTTTGGGTTTTATATTGAGAATTATCTGGGGCAAAGGAATGGAGCAAAATCGTAAATTGTGTTTAGGGCTAGGAGGGGGATTCAAGAACGTGAAGAAACAGAACAGTTTCTACGCACAAAAAAACCCCGAGAAAACAAAATATAACAGTAGATGTTAGAGCAGTGTGTTCATTTTTATAAACAGGAAAAAGAGAAATAGTGCAATTCGTCTAGTCATAACTATGAGGTTATTAGTGCAATTTTATAAAACTGTATTTTGAGAGTTTGCAGCTTCTCGCCTGTTGAATGGGGTTTATCAAAAGTTGCCTTCAAAATATTTGTTTGCCAAAAAGAATCATGCATTTCTAATGAACTTTTGGCATAAAGAATATAAAAGTTCAATTAGAGACCTATATACATGGCAGCCATGTTTGGTTTGGTGATCAAATTGTTTATGACCACATATAATAAACATTGGGTCATAAAGCAACATCTCAAACTTACACAGATGTAAAGTTTGAAGGACCCAGTGCCCAATTTCATAAAACCTGTATGCACAGCAACTCGCTCTTAAACCACATATCAGTATTGCTTAGCAGAATCAAGTAAGCCAAAATAACATTAGGTTTGCATTGTTGTGGCTGGTGCCCAACTCATTTTTTGCTTAGCAAAGAAATTTGTCAAGCAGTAATTTCTGTTTATATGAAACTGGGTTCTGTAAATTGGAAGAAGCTGTTTAGAGTTTGACATCATTAATGGAGATGTAGGGCAGGGGAGGGGGACCCCACCCTCTCAGAGTCTCTTGAGGAATATTTCGGGAGAATGATTCCAATAAATGTAATTCGAGAAGGCCTTTAGTCAACACTTGCTGGTTTTTCATCAGACATAGATCCGCCTTCTACATAAACCTGTCCACCTTTTCAGCACTTTCAATTATAGATAAAAACACGATGCTACATCAACTTCAATTCATTGATAATCAAAATAAACATTAATATCAATTACCCTTAGATCCAGGGGGAGTGAATGTGGCCCTAGTACGGGGCCGATCTTCCCGTTGAGGGTACGTGGTTGGGGTGAATATTCTCTGCTTGTTATCAGGATCGATCCCAAGGGACGGTGGGGACGAGGTTGTCCACAGGAACCTTAAATCACCCCCATTCCCTCGTTACCCCCTGGAATTGCAAAGTTTTGACAGATATAATTATATCCATATCGTTATTTCCACAATATTGAGAGATGTCGTACGTAGTAAAGATTAATATTAATAATTTTTTTTTACAGAAAACAGGTGTACCACACAAAGCAGATGTTTTTTGGGGGGTGGGGGGGGGGTGCTAGTTCGCCAAGTCTTGGGCCATATAGAGTTTCTTAAGCACAAAAAGTAGCTAAGTTCAACAAATAAGTGCATATCAGAATAAGGTTACCAGGCAAGCTATAGCCATGTGTACAATTTGTGACTGGTATCTTGCTGCTTTCTGCTAAGCAGATATTTGTTAAGCAACTGCTTAAGCAGCTCGATGACAGTGGACCCTGAACTTTAACATTGACAGTTTGACACAACAATGGGTTCTAAAGGCCTCAAATTATCCCGTTAACTTATTAATAAGATTTGCAAATACAAATCAATTAATTATACTGAACCCTCCTTTGGACAAAGAGTTTCAGGGCGTTGAAACAAAGGGGAAATTTAGCTTCACCTGTCATGGCTTTTTATCCAGAAAAACCCATGACAAATCGTTAGGGTGTAGCTTTTAATAGCATTAGTTTTAAAGGCACTGGACACCTTTGGTAATAATCAAAGACCAGTATTCTTACTTGGTGTATCCCAATGTTTTCATAAGTAACAAATCTGTGAAAATGTTGACTCAATTGGTCATCGAAGTTGCAAGAGAATATATGAAAGAGAAACACCGTTGTTGCGTTACTGTGTGTGCTTTCAGATGCATAATAAAAGGCCCCAGACCTGAAGCCTTTTAATATATAAGTGATAATAATAACTTTCGATTTATATAGCGCCTAACAACTAACACTTAATTCTCTAAGCGCTTTACATTAGTGCCCTGGTCATAGGGCCAATAACATCCCTTTTTAATGTTTCTCAGCTCCCTTGGGAGTATACAACCTGGGCAACAGTTTATATCGCTCCAAAGGCTTTTTCATTCACAATATCAACCTCTACCCTCGCAGGTACCCATTTATACCCCTGAGTGAAGAGAAGCAATTATAGTAAAGTATCTTGCTCAAGGACACAAGTGTCACGACCGGGATTCGAACCCACACTCCGGTGAAAACGCACCAGAACTTGAATTCGATGCTCTTAACCACTCGGCCATGACACTCTACGGGTGATGAATTACCCGTTTCTCAAAAACTACGTCACTTCATCAGAGTGAGCCGTTTCTCACAAAGTTTTATACTATAAACAGCTCACCATTGGTCGTTACCAAATAAGTTTTTAAATGCTAACAACTATTTTGAGTAATAACCATTAGTGTCAAGTGCCTTTAAAATAGAAAGTGAGTCAAGAGTGGAATGATTGAAACGAAAAATGAGTGAAACATCAAGCATAATGAGTTGAAAGTTCTACATGCAATCTCTTTCCGAACGGGAAATCTATTTAATAATTCTCATCACCCTAAACACAAAGTAGGCTTAGAGTTGAACCGTAATTGCTCTATAAGGAGGATGGGACTGAGTCAGCACCCTCTCTCTCTCGCTTCAACCATCGGGGTATAAGAGTTAAATATCTCCCGTTGATCAAACCCTGTCAGACAGGGTAGCTTGCATGGTCTTTAAGGGCACTGGACACTATTGGTGATCACTTAAAGTAATTGTTAGCATAAACAAACTTGGAGAGCTGTTGATAGTCTAAAACATTGTGAGAAACGCTCCCTCTGAAGTAACGTAGTTTTTGAGAAAGAGATCTATATAGAAGAATTTGCGGTAACACCATGTAATAACAATCTCTAAATGATTTGGGGTGGTTCTGAAAAGAACCGTTGGGTTAACTCGACGTTTCGATCAGTATGCTCTGATCGTCTTCTGGAGAATGCTGGACTCTGATGCTGCATGCTGCTTAAGTACTAGGCGGTGGATCAGCCTTTTATTATCTGAGTGAGAAAGAGATCATTTCTCACTCAGATAATAAAAGACCTAAGCTGAAGCCTTTTATTATGCATCTGAAAGCACACGGAGTAACGCAGCAATTAAGGGTTGTTTTTTCTTTCATTATTCTCTAGCAAAATTGATGACCAATTGCGCCCAAATTTTCAGATGTTTGTTATTGTAATGTATTTGTTGGGATACACCAAACGTGTCCAGCAGTTGATTTCATGAAACGCTAGGATTAATCCTATCTGGAGTTAGGACGAGTAACTCGTCCTAACCTAGGATGGGTTTAATGCGTCCTAACGTCTTCGGATACGGAACTTAACTCGTCCTATAGTCTTAAGATTAACCTAAGGAAGAGTTTGGTAAAATCGACGGCAGTACCTTTAAATATCTACCGGTAATCCAGCCCTGTCAGACAGGGGTAGTTTGCAAGATGCTTAATTACCTCATAGATGAAGGATTGCCGTAGTCTGATTGAAGTAATGCAATGAGGGGAAAAGGGAAGAGGTTAAGTTGAGGTCACGCTAAAGGTAGACAGACAGCAAAACAATTAGACATTGTCTAGGGGGAGTTGAAGTAATGTAATTTGTTTGTTAATTGGACAGATAAGCGTCAGACAATTGTTATTTCCATGGTCAAGAGGGAAAGGTCACTTTACTTCTCAAAAACACAATCGACTTGATGAAGACTCTAGGGTCGAAACGTCAGGGTATTGTTGAAAAATAAAAACAAATTCCCGACTGTTAAAATGTTTGACCATAATACACGAATTCCTTCATTGATTCCCCCCGCTATCATTAAATGGAATCGTTACTCTTAATCAAATTTTTCTTTGGGGTTTACTGGAGTGGGGTGTGAACCAACGACCTTCAGATTAATGTACCGGCACTCTACCGACAGCCCTATGTTGGCAGTCTCCTTGTTTTTGTTCAGGTGCAAGTCAAAAGCCTTTATAAGGGTTAGTTCCCGTGTAGCCAAGGATCACACCTAAGTTAACAATACAACTTAAGAAGCAGCAGCCAGGGGATCACCAAAAGGGGATGCGACTTTTTAATATCTAGCGAATTTTTATTACAAACCAAAGATATTTTCTTCAGAATCAATCCATAATTTGCAACTGTTATTGACCCAAGGTGTTGTGACACAGTCGATAAAGAGTCCATTTTTGACCGGTAGTATAATGAACGAATAGCTCCGGTCACTTTTCGGCCTTATACATGTACTTTCTTCTAGATTCTGTAGGTTTCAGAACTTCCCTTATTTGGTTAACGGTTACACCACGTGTATAACTTAACTTGCTGGGTTTACTCGATTATTTTCTATGAGAATTTGTCTTGCTATGATTTCGACTGCAGGTACAAAAGCACTTTCCACTTAGACTTAGTTTATTTTGTTTTGTACAAAATGGAACGAGGAAACCGTCAACATCATGCTCTTTGTCACATTACTACAATATCTGCCTCCAGACATTTTTCACAAGGGTGGGGTTAACATATATCTGTTATGGGAAGTTTGCTGGTTTAAACACATCTGTATATATTCAGTAAAGGGATATATTAGGTAACACAGTCATGGGCATACACCGTCAGGTCGTGATTATTGACGATCACGTTCAACTGCATTTTTTTTAAGATGAGGCAACTTTGAATCATCTTTTGAAAATGCGGCTTCTGGCTGTGGCTCTATCAGGCTCCAACCGACTCACCCATGTGCAGCGAGCACACGTTTCTCGTATGACTTACGTAGCCTTGAGCCATGAGTTGAAGCTGAAGTCTTGATTTCGAAAAGATTGTAGTCATGATCACGTGCAACTGCATTTTCTTCGAAAATGAGGACACTTTGAACCATCTTTTCGAAACTGCGGCTTTTGGATGTGGCTCTATCACAGGCTTCGGCTACCTAAATGAAAGCCCATGCAGATGGCGCACGTTTCTCATGGAGCCTGAGCCAGAGTTGAGGCTGAGTTCGTGATTTCGAAAAAAATTGTAGTCATGCCGTTGACAATTCACGTACGGCTCGAATGTAATTACAAAACGTGTCCAGGGCGGGGTTTACAAATTGTTTTGTCTGAGAGGCTGGTGTTTTCACACCATGACTGTGTTAATAACGGAAGTACGTCTGGATACCATGCCAAGGTATCCTAAACTCTGATTGGTTGAATCAATCAAGAATAGACTCTGATTGGTTGAATCAATCAAGGATTGTCTTTTTCAAAGTATTGGAAGGTTCGTTAATTGTGATTAATTGATTTGAGCTGAGCACGCGGGAATGAGTTTGCAGTTTTGCTTTTCGAGTAACGTAAGGTTTAAAGGCACTGGATATCTTTTGTAACGGTCAAAGACCAGTGTTCTCACTTGGTCATCGAAGTTGCAAGAGAATAATGAAAGAAAAAACACCATTGTTGTCCAATATTGTGAGCTTACAGATACCTAAAAAGGGCTTCAGGCCTGAAGTCTTTTATTATTAAGATTGAGAAATTACCTCTTTCTCAAAACGACATTTTTTTCAGAGGGAGCCGTTTTTCACAATATTTTATACTACCAAAAGCTATCCATTGCTCCTTACCTGGTAAGTTTTTATGCTTACAATTATTTTGAGTAATTATCAATAGTGTACAATGCCTTTAAAGCTTATCTAAAGATTTGAAAGTGTTGGGTGATACGGTGAAAGTGTGGCCGGAATGGTAAGTTTTGAAGTAATCTTTAGTAAACTAATATCAGATTCTTATGGGTGTCTAGAAGCTAACAGACTGACAGAGTGGCAATGTTAAAAAAGTAACAACGATTACTTTGATGAATCAAAGAGATCTTCAAACCACAGTGGAGTTCATTTTCCAACAAACACACGAATAGTTGAAAGTGTGGCCGTAACGGTCACTCCGAAGTTATCTTGAATGAATATCAAATTCTTACAAAGTGTCTGGAAACTCACAGACTGACAGAGTGGACAAGTATAGAGTGTAACAAACTGACAACAGACCAAGTCTTCAATTGGATGAAAGAGATCATAAAACAAAACCACAGTAAATACAGAATGCATTAGCCGACAAAACACTCCGGAATTAAGAAGATCAGTCGGGATCTGTTCCTAGCGATCCGTCTGTTAACAATCTGACACTTTTTGGCGGGAACCACATCCTCACATTTCAGGAGCGCATGATGTGGCTTCCTTTTTCCCGCGTAAATATCGCAGGTGCAGCGAGAGCCTGAGAACCAATCATTCATCCGCAGCCCCCTGATCAAATACAAGCTCGTCTTGCATTAGCACTGAAAAATTGGGGAAATTATTCGCGTTAGGTTGTGTCCCCAAAACGGAAGATACATCAGTGCTTTCTTCATAAGGCTTCCTGGCTGCTTGGTGGTTGTAATAAGAACAGCTATCTGCAACACATCGCGCTGTCAGCGCAATAATGCATCCATTTCAGAGATAACCCTTTCAAAACATGTTCAAGATTTACAGGAATATTGATGGAGTTCCTTTGCATCCAAAACGGGACTCGAGTTTGACCTTTCAATTACATTAATTTGTAGGTTAAACATGGTGGGATTAAAAAGAGGGAAATGTAAGAGGTATGATTCTCTGAGAATCCACCCATCCATTGTTTGAAATTGAATTAATCAGTTACTGGTTCATTATTGGCATTCGTAAACCCCCATATATCTTACTAGGAATCTGAAACTCGAACTCCAAACACTTATTCAGTGTAATCTGTTAAAGTGTTGAAGTAACACGAATGATGAACCACTGTAAAACGTTAATTATCTCTTGCAAAAAGTAAACCATAAAAACAAAGCTGGCACCCCGAATAAAGGTATTAACAAATATAGGGAGATTGCCAACACAAGGCTAGATAGCTCAGTTGGTAGAGCACCGGTACGTTAATCCGGAGGTAATTGGTTCATATTCCGCTCGAGTCAATGTTCCTTTGTGTAAACCCAAATCAATTATCTCTTTTCATCACACATCAAACAGAGAAATAAGTGTTCAGTCGTAGAAGTGTGAGATAAACCCAAAGTGGGGAAACCCCGCTATCAGAGACTGAAAACCCAACCCACGCGAATATTCCTGGTCTGTAGTTGGATTCGAACTGTACTCAACAGAGATGAAAGGCAGGGAAATAAAACACTGAGCCAACATGATGCTCAAATACAAGGAATGAAAACAAAAAGAAGTTTTATACGACAAAATCTATTAAACAAACCCATAAAGTTAACGTCAGGAGAATTATAGCTTTTGTTATTGAGATTTGATTTCTCAGGGTTACCTTTTCAAAAGTAAATTGAAGGAGTATTTTCTCTCAAAGGTTTGACATCTCCCTAGGCGGTTAGAACAACTAACACCCCAACAATTAATTAACAGACTAATTAACAAAACTCTTGGGTAAACTGACCCCTCATTCGAGTGCAGCTAAACCCTCCCACGGGACACCAACAAATCTCTCTCAACTTTACCGAAACTGCCTCCGGCTACATTTAAGCAACAGTAGTAATTTGTCAGTTTAACAATCAAGCTGTTTGCTCAATTCGACACAAAACACTGAAGGGCATATGAAAGTCAAGGTCAAACCGTGAAGCTCATTCATGCGTGTACTCCGGACTAATGTTACAAGAAAACCGATTTCCTAAAAAAGAAAAAATTGTGTATTTGCGGTTAATTTGCGACGACTACTTCCGAATCTGGAGCCGCAGGTACTGGTTTAGTCAGACTCTCGTCCCACACGCTATGATGCCCTACCCAAAGTCAATAGTAATCAGGGTTAAACAAACATATGTAGAAAACACTGTAGCAATTACAACAATGACTTTTTATGGTCCATGTTTCCGCTATCGACATAATCAGGTTAAGGTAAAATTTCTTGGCCAAGATTTTGTTTTTTTGAGTTTCCGAGTTTCGTTTTTGAGGTAAGGGACTGGACGGATTGTCTTTGTTAAGACAATATGTTTGTCTGGAAAGCGTGACTTGTGATCCTGTTGTCATTAGGGAGTCGTGACTTGACTTTCAACTCATGGTCTGTCTTTGTTATTGTTTTGACAATGAACCTGTGTACTGCGTCCAGTTGCAGTGGAACAACCTGTAAACTGCGGCCACCGTTTGACGGCACATATACACACAATTGATCAGTTACTTTTTCGTTACAAAAAGTCATTTCTGTTTTTCCCCTCGCAATCCTTTAGTGTGATGTGTTTCATTGTTTGTTTGTTTGTTTGTTTGTTTGTTTGTTTGTTTGTTTGTTAATTTGTTTATTTGTTTGTTTGTTTGTTTGTTTGTTAATTTGTTTATTTGTTTGTTTGTTTGTTTGTTTGTTTGTTTGTTTGTTTAGTGTCTGTTTGTTTGCTGGGTGCTTTTTGTGTGTCTGTTTGTTTATTGAGTGTTTGTTTGTCTGTCTTGCATCTTCTCACTGTGTATCCAGGCATACCAAAATCATTGTTTATCTTCGATGCTGGTGTTTTTTAAACAAAATTCGTAAAAGTTGTGATTTCAACCATTGAGGAAGGACCTATTGCTTCAACCATTCACCAAAGTTGTTAAAGTCATAGTACAATAACCAACAGGACTACATAACCCTTCATGAACTTTTTGCGCTCTGCAATGCTGTAGTATGTGTATATAATTATAACAGTACGTGCAGACACAATGTGCCGTCAGATAACAAAGTTCAGTTCAGTACACGCTCCGATTGGTGTAAAACATGGTACTATGATTCGAAACATACACTTTCTAAATCGAGATTTCTCATTACATGTGCACCATGTTCCCGAGGTGATGTGTAAAGTGCGTATATTTACAGTCATAAACCATCTAATAATATTATAAAACATCAATCAATCTTGTCTCGGCCCAACCCCTCAACAATCATGATGTCTTAATGTGGTTCGCATAAAGACGTAAAATAATGAACTATTGGATTTATAATACAGACTGGCGCTTTGAAGGATACCAGTGACAGTAGTAATCCGAGCCCACCTATTAGTTAATCTGTCTCACTTGTTGAGTGGAGGTGGAGCACCAGCGATAAGGATCCAATCTGGTTTCGGTGCTGGGTAACACTCCCCACAACATCTTCAATAATATGGGGGGCATTTTCTGGCTAGATTCGAACCCCCTTGATCCACATGAGGCGTCTACCACTTGGGACTAGACCATTGCTACAGTTTCCTTTAAGATAGCGTAATAGTCATGTTCTCACCTTCAATTGATTTCCGTCGACTATCAGTGGCTGATTTTAAACACCGGGATATGACAGTCAATGGGGTTATGGGTCAAGGATGGGTATGCTTTGAATAAAAGATGAAGGAATGAAACCTCATAAACCGCGCGAAAACGCTTATGGTTCCCATGGTTATATCAAATTAAAACAGACATCAGTCGAGTAGTTCTGAATGTCAAACTAGAAGGTGACGTCATGGCTTTTTATAATACTGACTGATCTAGGCCGCCTATGTCTGATCCACTGAGTGGTAAGAGAGATAGTAATGCATGATGGGAACACAATGCATGATGGGAAAACATGGGTTTATTCGCATTGAAAACGAGGCTGGATAACAACTTTAATTTGAAAGCAACCAATACTGAGTTGATTTCATAAACCTTTAAACGTGATTTGACACGGTTTGTTTGAAAACGTTAACATAAACATCAAGAAGACGGTTTAAGTTGATTCAAAAGAAGTAAGACCAATGAACGGCACCCATACAGTGAACACAAAACAGTTAACAATGTGTTGTTGTCCCTCTTCCAAACAACGCAAAGGGCACAATTTCATAAAGCTGCTTAAGCACAACAAGTTGCTTAGCACACCAACATTGTGCTTAGTTGAAACCTGATAAGCAATCTGTTGAAAGCAGCTCTATAAAATTGGGCCCTGTTAAAAAAATCGAACCTTTTGCTGTTAAACGGTTCGTCTGAAGATTTATCTAGTTTGATTCTTGTGACAAAAAAAGACACTTTTTTGAAATTTACATCCTCGACAAATTTATGGAAACGTGAAGATGACCACACCCAGTTGAATCCGGTCCCTATGTCCCGTATGTACCTTACTTCCACCCAGTGGGGTAAGGTAAGGTGAGTAAGGCTAAGGGGGTTTGGTGTATGAGAACAAACACCCTAATTGATGGATGGGGCTTCCCTCCGGACCTGTCGAGTATAAAACAGGTGTGTAGATGTTTGTTCGAAAACTTGCACGTTGACTATGACAGTACGTTGTAACAAGGGTTAGAGGTACTTCAAGTTGAGAATCAAAAGTTGCGTCGACACTTTGACGAGCAAAAAGATGTTTTTGTTATTGTTTTTTAGTTTCAATGTCAGTGTCCAATGTCCAATATCGAAAAAGTAACAATGAAATGTACTGTACAAACCTATCTATATGAATATCAAATGTACAATACCGAAAAAGTATCATTGATACACTGTGTAAACCTTTGCGAATGCCCAATGTCCTATATTTATACAAAGTTCTTATAAAGCGCGCATATCATATAGACACTATAGATCAAGGCGCTGTCATTCAAAAACAACACATTCGCTGTACAAACCTATGACTGTCCAATATCCAATTTCGACAAAAGCAACATTGATATTCGCTGTAAAAACCTATGTGAATGCCCACTGTCCACTATCGAACTCTAGTATCATGTTGCTATCTTTCTGAAACAACACATTCGCTGTACAAACCTATGTGAATTTTCAATGTCCAATTGCGAAAACAGAGCATTGATATTCGCTGTACAAACGTGAATAACCAATGTTCAATGTCAAACTAACTGTCATTTAAAGTCTGTCTTGGTTTGAGCCGTCAATCATGATAAAACAATAGCCCTGATATAGCAATGCTTATCCATACATACAAGATACCAGACTCACTCTAATCCCCACTTAATCTTCCCAAGTTTGGATAAGATTAAACCTACGGCTCAATCGAGGGGGCGACGACAGACGTCGTATTCCCAGCCGATGATTGGAGCCTGCCTCCGGGGCATGTAGACTGGTTACTCCCCGCCTCTCCTTAGGGGTGATTCGGTGCAGGGATCCCCGGCAATACTTCTCGGTTATGTCACCCCCTCTGGGCATTTATCGTGGTCATGCGTACGCTTGGCTAGCCTATTCCAATCACCGATATACAGAAAACTGATAAGATAACTAACGTGGTATTCATAAGCTTATAGTACTGGTACAAGTTGACATTGACAGCAAGCAAAGAGCAAGTACAAGCTTGGGGCATGCGGTAAGGACCGATACCTTGCTTTATGCTACAAGACATTTCATAGACTATAACACATGAAACATTCTTCACCTTCATAGCGAATATGCATACATGGATTGGTGGTGGTCTAAGCCGAGTCCATTCTTGGACTCAGACATAGCTTATGGGAGACATTTCAAAGACTGAATCACCTAAACAACAACAAATGACGTCACGACAATACATTCAAACATACTTCACCATGTGTGGCTACCTTAACTACAAACCATTGTTATTAAATAAGCTTAGGAGCGAGGATAGAGACATTGATCTATGGTTTCAATATGATATGGTTTATATGACAATATGTTTCAGAGACGTAAACATCTCAACAACAACAGTACTTCAATACATCAAACATAAATCACCATCATAATGCATAGCTACATGAATCACAAACCAACATAAACTGTTGGCATTCATCATTTTAGCTTCGGGCAAATCATTTCATCACAAGACAGTATATGACGTCACATCAATATCTAGCTTTCTTGATTGCATTCAAACTTTCCTTTGGTGAAAGAAAGAATACCTGTAGTTAAGGATTCAAGACGTTTGCCACGCACTCTTGAAAACAATAATAACTGTATTTCGTCAAGGGTGAGAAGAGACATCGTGCCACGAGGCATCCTTATACCCAGGGGAAAGACTTCCCGATGAGTCTTGCGGACAACAAAGCGAGGGGTCGAACTAATTTGTTTTTCTTGGTCACGAGGATCGCGGTTAAGTGCCACACAAACAGGTGTAACTCATGGCGGTGCAGATGTTTGCGTTTGCGGACGTCGTGCGGATTACTTCCGGTTAATACTTGATAGGAAAGTCACGGATGTGTAGTTGATGATGAAGGTAAACATTTTACAAGAGACGTATCTAGACCTTTAGCTCTTGTTTAGACGATAACCACAGTAAATACCGTTTATTGACGCATGCACTGATGTACAGAAAGAGCGCAAAATCGAAATAGGTGACGACAACATGAAGTCAGCTCTTTGAAACTTGTTCTTTCTCTTTGCTTAAGCCTGCCGCTAAGTACAGAGTTTACAATTCTCACGGGATCGTGTGTGGTAAATGATACAATACGAGATATGATTCGATAATCGGTAGAATGAAACGTGATGAGTAGAACACTGTGGGAAAGTAAATAATCAAGAACAATCTATGACCGACTTACTGGGATTTTTATGACAGGTAAAAGTGATAGAATGGACTAGTTATCAATCTACACGTCACTAAGACCCAGTAAGTGTCTTGTTGGGAAATACGTCAACGGGTATTAGTAGCTGGTGTAGTATACGTGAACAACTCAAGACCCACGGAGGAAGCGTATCAAGAGCAGAGCGAACAGGGTGTAGGCCCCTCAACTCGTTTACGCGCAGCTACACAAATATGGAGTCCATTTCTTGCCCGGTCGGCCGCATCTGGCTGCGATTTGCCGGCTTCGGAAACGACTAGAGACGAGTCATCGATGAAATCGAAACGTTTCGGTGTGCAAAAGGTTTAATTTGTTCACGCAAATTAACGACAAGCTGTATGCCCTACGGGATACTATGAGGGTTTCTTTATAAGAACCTTGAGAAGAGACTAGAGGAGGGGATTCATAATATAATGACCCACTTCTTGAGAGAGAGTCTAAGTCTTTGTCTGACTTGTCATTATTGCTTGCAGGTGTTCTATCGAGATCCACACATTGGAGTAAGCTTCCTTTGTATCAGCCTCTTGTTTCTCCCAAACCGATCTGCATTTCTTCTCTAATAACAATAATAGTAATATTGCCACATCACAGAAACTGGGTTTTGTACACAGGCAACTAAAAAATGTCAGAGTTGTAACAAGTCAACAAGACAGTATTCCTGCAGCACTGGGTTATCTGTTGGAGGGTAAACGGATCTTATCTGAGCTCAATACAAAGCTGTTAAGCAGAAAATTCTGCTTAGCAAATTTCTTAGCTAAGCAATAAACGACCAAAGATACCATTCGTAGCAACATGGTAACTTTATAATATTCCATGGCTGGTAATATATATTTTTGCACCCATGTCCTGGGAAAAAAACAATCAGAGCTGTCTTCGTGGCTACACTGTCTTCCCTATTCACAAAGTTTCCCTGCAGGCTTCATGGCAAACACTTTTTTAAGCAACAGGCTTTATGAAGTTACAAGTATTGAATTTTTTACACATTTCGACTATCAATTTGATCTTCCCTACTGGCAAAAAGCTTTGGGATAACTCGATAAAAACAACTAATTCGTTAACATTCTTCCCCTTTAAACTCAAACAGTAACTGCTATTATAATTAATTGTCTTTTAGAACCATTACATCAACCCTTTCCTGGCTTACCTCTAAAAATGTTAGACACTGAAATTCACTGTTATCGATAAACTGTCTTCCCTGTTCACAAAGTTTCTCTGCAGGCTTCATAGCAAACAAGTTTTTATGCAACAGGCTTTATGTAACTGGACCCTCATTATTTGTTCTGAGTTGTCCTTTTGACGTAAATCAAACTCTTTGCTCTGCGGTTATTCGTGTCAAAGTGACTGTCAATTGTTTTGAAGTAATAATCAAAGGAACGTGTTCACTAAATGCCTTGTTCTAAGACTAGACTGCAAACGAGGACTGTTAAAGGTATTTTCTTTGTTGAAAATATAATAATTGCAGTTGCACTAATCATCAAATTACGGGGTTAACTCAAACCTCCTCTGTGAAATATCAAACAATACTAACTCAAAATCAGGAAGTCCCTAATTGCTTCCCGGGCAATTACATCAAACACCCAACAGGTGTATTTGGGGTGCTTAATTGGCCCCCACAGTACACCCCTAACTGGTAAAGGCAGCGGACACTATTGGTAATTACTCAAAATAATTATTAGCATAAAACCTTACTTGGTAACGAGTAATGGGGAGATGTTGATAGTACAAAACATTGTGAGAAACGGCTCGCTCTGTAATTTTCGAGAAAGAAGTAATTTTCCACGACTTTGATTTCGAGACCTCAAAATTCGATTTTGAGGTCTCGAAATCAAGCATCTGAAAGCATACAACTTCGTGTGACAAGGTTGTCTTTTCTTTCATTATTATCTCGCAACTTCGACGACCAATCGAGCTCAAATCTTCACAGTTTTGTTATTTTATGCATTTGTTGAGATGCACAAAGTGATACAACTGTTCATACTGAACCCCTTGAGTAACTTGGTAGAATACTTCAATACAGCTATTATTGCCTTCTCAAAGATGAACATCAATGCCTTTGATCCAAAGAAGACTGGTACCAAGAGAATGTTGTTAAAAAGAGCATACAATTCAACGTGATATAATCTGGGAACATGACAACATGTCTGAATGTTTCCCGCACACAGCACAGATATACCCTGCAAGATATGTTAACAAAAATTTTACCACACAGGCGAAGTAGGATTCTACACTACTCATTGACCTCTGTGCTTTCTGCTCTACTCCATATAGTACTGTACAAAACCAATGATTGCTAAAACCAACGGAGGGCTAGATAGGGCGCCCTCTGCCTTTTTAATCATGGATCATTATAATGTGTTTGCAGAATAGCATGAGTTTTTATGACGAAAGTGTCAGAGAATGCTACTCAATGCTAAAGCATAGGGACAGAATCCTACACAATGTTAAAGCAATAGGACCACAATCTACACAGTGCTAAAGCATATGGACAGAATCCTACTCAATGCTAAAGCATAGGGCCAGAATCCTACACAGTGCTAAAGCATAGGGCCAGAATCCTACTCAATGCTAAAGCATAGGGACAGAATCCTACTCAATGCTAAAGCATAGGGCCAGAATCCTACACAGTGCTAAAGCATAGGGCCAGAATCCTACTCAATGCTAAAGCATAGGGCCAGAATCCTACTCAATGCTAAAGCATAGGGCCAGAATCCTACACAGTGCTAAAGCATAGGGCCAGAATCCTACTCAATGCTAAAGCATAGGGCCAGAATCCTACACAGTGCTAAAGCATAGGGCCAGAATCCTACTCAATGCTAAAGCATAGGGCCAGAATCCTACACAGTGCTAAAGCATAGGGCCAGAATCCTACTCAATGCTAAAGCATAGGGCCAGAATCCTACACAGTGCTAAAGCATAGGGCCAGAATCCTACTCAATGCTAAAGCATAGGGCCAGAATCCTACACAGTGCTAAAGCATAGGGCCAGAATCCTACTCAATGCTAAAGCATAGGGCCAGAATCCTACACAGTGCTAAAGCATAGGGCCAGAATCCTACTCAATGCTAAAGCATAGGGCCAGAATCCTACACAGTGCTAAAGCATAGGGCCAGAATCCTACTCAATGCTAAAGCATAGGGCCAGAATCCTACACAGTGCTAAAGCATAGGGCCAGAATCCTACTCAATGCTAAAGCATAGGGCCAGAATCCTACTCAATGCTAAAGCATAGGGCCAGAATCCTACACAGTGCTAAAGCATAGGGCCAGAATCCTACTCAATGCTAAAGCATAGGGCCAGAATCCTACACAGTGCTAAAGCATAGGGCCAGAATCCTACTCAATGCTAAAGCATAGGGCCAGAATCCTACTCAATGCTAAAGCATAGGGCCAGAATCCTACACAGTGCTAAAGCATAGGGCCAGAATCCTACTCAATGCTAAAGCATAGGGACAGAATCCTACACAGTGCTAAAGCATAGGGACAGAATCCTACTCAATGCTAAAGCATAGGGCCAGAATCCTACACAGTGCTAAAGCATAGGGCCAGAATCCTACTCAATGCTAAAGCATAGGGCCAGAATCCTACACAGTGCTAAAGCATAGGGCCAGAATCCTACTCAATGCTAAAGCATAGGGCCAGAATCCTACTCAATGCTAAAGCATAGGGCCAGAATCCTACACAGTGCTAAAGCATAGGGCCAGAATCCTACTCAATGCTAAAGCATAGGGACAGAATCCTACACAGTGCTAAAGCATAGGGACAGAATCCTACTCAATGCTAAAGCATAGGGCCAGAATCCTACACAGTGCTAAAGCATAGGGCCAGAATCCTACTCAATGCTAAAGCATAGGGCCAGAATCCTACACAGTGCTAAAGCATAGGGCCAGAATCCTACTCAATGCTAAAGCATAGGGCCAGAATCCTACTCAATGCTAAAGCATAGGGACAGAATCCTACACAGTGCTAAAGCATAGGGCCAGAATCCTACTCAATGCTAAAGCATAGGGCCAGAATCCTACTCAATGCTAAAGCATAGGGCCAGAATCCTACACAGTGCTAAAGCATAGGGCCAGAATCCTACTCAATGCTAAAGCATAGGGACAGAATCCTACACAGTGCTAAAGCATAGGGACAGAATCCTACACAGTGCTAAAGCATAGGGCCAGAATCCTACTCAATGCTAAAGCATAGGGCCAGAATCCTACTCAATGCTAAAGCATAGGGCCAGAATCCTACACAGTGCTAAAGCATAGGGCCAGAATCCTACTCAATGCTAAAGCATAGGGACAGAATCCTACACAGTGCTAAAGCATAGGGCCAGAATCCTACTCAATGCTAAAGCATAGGGCCAGAATCCTACTCAATGCTAAAGCATAGGGCCAGAATCCTACACAGTGCTAAAGCATAGGGCCAGAATCCTACTCAATGCTAAAGCATAGGGACAGAATCCTACACAGTGCTAAAGCATAGGGACAGAATCCTACACAGTGCTAAAGCATAGGGCCAGAATCCTACTCAATGCTAAAGCATAGGGACAGAATCCTACACAGTGCTAAAGCATAGGGCCAGAATCCTACTCAGTGCTAAAGCATAGGGCCAGAATCCTACACAGTGCTAAAGCATAGGGCCAGAATCCTACTCAATGCTAAAGCATAGGGACAGAATCCTACACAGTGCTAAAGCATAGGGACAGAATCCTACACAGTGCTAAAGCATAGGGCCAGAATCCTACTCAATGCTAAAGCATAGGGCCAGAATCCTACTCAATGCTAAAGCATAGGGCCAGAATCCTACTCAATGCTAAAGCATAGGGCCAGAATCCTACACAGTGCTAAAGCATAGGGCCAGAATAAAGCATTAAAGAGGAAGAACCTTAATCAATGCAATGCAAATTAAAGTTGACAAAATTAATTCAATTTAATATAAAACAGGTTTATTAAAAAAATCCATCGCAATTACACAACTGAGTTCCACATATTAATGTCAAATAATCACATAAACAAATATAAAGGTCGCGTTTAACCATAGAGCTATACATACTGAATAATAATAATAATAATAATAATAATAATAATCTACATTTACATGTATATAGCGCTACTTGCTCTGTGTTTTGAAGCCACCCTGGGCACAGACATGTTTAATGTGTTGCATGACTATGACAAGATTTTAATTCACATTGACTTTTTTTTTTTAATTCGGCGTGTGCCCTTTCGTACGCAACTGCCCATTAGCGTCTGTCTGCGCTACAAAAACTTAAAATAGTATACATGCCTTTTAAACATGACGCAAATGACGCTCGCAGTTTGGATGTCATCAGCAGATTGTGCGTTTACATTCGCTGCACCTTTTGGTTCGATGATACATAGAAAATAACAAATGCACTATCATGCAAATAGCCGTACAATTGCCGTACAAAATATCAAGCTTTTTTGTATTCGTTTGTACATGAACATTTGATGCGCCGACACGGCTTCAAAACTTTAATGCGTGTATAATGGGGTGTTAGCGCTCTAGTCACATCAATATATATAGCTCTATGCATTTAACAGAAATCTGTCATAATAATAGAAAGTGCTTCCAACTTAAAATTGTTTTGAACTTAAACCTTTTTCTTGTGAGAAAATTGTCTGACCAAGGTCCTAATATGGGTGAGCATTCATTGCTCACTCAAAGTTATGTATCCCAAAAACCGTTTTTGTGTGAAAATGTGTTGAACATTTTAAACAACATTATTTCAAAACTCAAATTTTAAACGGTCAAAGTGTCTGTAATTGTATTTTTGTAATGTTTTTTAACAAAAGGGCATTTATGATTCGGAATAAAAAAGTAGTGACTCATTGATAAATGTCCGTTTAAACCTTGCAGGGTCATTGCCATGCGCTCAAGCCGATCACACGTTACAACCTGTCGCTACCCTTTTATTCCCATATTAAAGGCACTGAACACTATTGGTAATTAACTTGGTAACAGGTAAAGGTGAGCTGTTGATAGTATATAACATTGTGAGAAATGGCTCCCTCTGAAATAACGTAGTTTGTGAGAAGAACAAAAATTTCTCACTCAAATATTTGATTGAATTCAAGCTAGAATTTTGCATCTAAAAGCACATAACTTGAGCAACAAGGGTGTTTTATCCTCCATTATACTCTCGCAACTTCAACGACCGAATGAATAAAATTTTCACAGGTTTGTTTTGTGTGCATTATGTTGACATACACCAAGTGAGAAGACTGGTTACCAAAGGTGTCCAGTGCCTTTAAAAGTTACATTGAATGTTTTTGCATGCTTTATTATTATTATTTTCAACCATGACATTTGGTCATTGATATCAACATCCAAATAATATAAAAATGGTCTAGTAGTAGCTAGGAAACTGTTTCATGTAACATACATTATAGTATAATGGACTATCATTATTTAAAGGCAGTGGAGACTATTGGTAATTGTCAAAGACTAGCCTTCACAGTTGGTGTATCTCAACATATGCATAAAATAACAAACCTTTTTTTCTCAAAAACTAAGGCACATCAGAGGAAGCCGTTTCTCACCTTGTTTTATACTATCAACCTCTCCCCATTACTCAAGAAAGGTTTTATGCTAATCATTATTTTGAGTAATTATCCAATAGTGTCCACTGCCTTTAAATAATAATAATAGTAATAATAAGACTTAAAATGCGCACATATCCACCCTGCTGGGTGTTCAAGGCGCATAATATGATTGAGTTTTTTAAACGCGTTTTACACAAGTACAAAATAAACATTTTTTAACATTAACTGCAACTTGAACATACTGTATTTTGTAGTATTCATGTCAAAAGTAACATTTTGACATGGGTATGTGATTTTTGTATACTTTTGTTGTTTTCCCCAAATATGAAATGAGGTTTCTGTCCCACAATATTTAAAATCTGTAGAGACTATGCAGTGTGCATGAGAACTTTTACTGACAACTGGTCTGATACTCTTGTGTACCACCAGGGGGACTGTAGCCTTCATTGCTTCATAGATCCGCATTCAAAATGACTGGAAGGTTTGACCAGCCTGCAAATATCCCCTTCCAGGCGCTTCGAATCACGGCTCTACCAAACTAGTGTCTAAGCCACGAAGGCCTTGACAAAAGGCTAGTGGGACGGAGGAGTAGTTGCATTATTTCATGGTAGTCCAGTACTGCTTGAAGGTTGATTTCTACATTTATACCTGCAGTTGGATATAATAAAGTAAAAAAATGGGTGAATGAATGAATGAGTGGATAGATAGACGGATGAGTGCATGTAACTCAGAAATAAAATATCAAAATTTTTGTTATTTATTAATTTAAATATTTATTTGCTTATCTAATTTCTGGTTTATTTATTATTTGTTTATTAATTGATCGGTTGTTTTGATTGCTTTATTCATATTTAATCATCCTTTTATTGATGTAAAGGTATGTATGTTGGAAAAGGAGTTAGTTTGATTAACTTTTCGTTGCTTGCGTTGTTATTTTATCAATTTGTCTGTTTATTTATTGACCTATTTTTTTGTTTATCCATCCATATTTTGATTTATTTGTTGCTGTATTTCTTGTTACATGTACCTTTCCAACTATTTATTCATTTACTTATTGTTACTTTTTGTTTACATTGTTTTGATTAACAATTTGGTTATTTATTTATTTATTTGCTTGTCTAATTTCTGGTGTTTGTTTTTGGTTTTGTTGTTTCAAGTTGTGCTTTGTGTATACAGATTATTTATATTTACTTTTAATTGTTTTTATTTTTCCAAAGAGAGTATATAATATAGTGAGTTTGCCTCCCTATGTGAGTGGATTAACAGGTGTTCGAGCTACAGAGTGTTTAATTATACTTTTGTTGATCCTGCCCCTGATTTCACGAAGCGCTGCGACGCGTCGCAAGTGCAAGTTGCGACCGGTTACACGTCGTAAGTTGCGCTGCGTATGAAATCCATTTCATCAAAGTTATGGTGCATTGGATACATCGTAAGTTCCTTGACAACGGGGAAGAACACGTTGTAAGTTACGACTACCCATAGGGTCGTCGTAAGAATGCTATGTTTCATTTGTTTACGCACAAAATGCATGAAAGGACATAACAATTACCACATGTAACTTCCGTGAACCAATCGGGAAGACACTAGACAACAAATGGAAATTTACCTTCCCCCCCCCCCAAAAAAAAGGACGGGTAAAAGAAAACAAACACAGGCATAACAAAGTACACACAAACTTAAACAACTCAACCAATTAATAAGTATAAACCAACCAAAACAACCCAAACCTAAACGCTGGTCCGAAATGGTTGAGTGTCTGCCATCTTGAATTAGGCAGTTTCATCAAGTTGATTTCACGTGTACCAAAACACACACACACACAGCCCCGAAAAAAAAGAACGAAATGTAGTAAATCATAACTCACATTTTGTACAACTCACAACTATGAGACTTGACAGCAGGCAGGAGCATTCTCTCCTCGTGCTTACATTTCAAAAAGTTTTGAAATCAGATAAATAGTTTTGGAGATATTGTAAAAAATAGAGAGCAACGACAGAAACCGGATTCTTGGCCTCGCGTGTAGCGCCCATTCGTTTGTGCATGACGTCACCTTTGAACCCCGTGGACAACGGATTTCGGAAATCTTCGGAAAGAGCCGAAGAAGCCCGAAGATGGTTTTTTACGATGAGGGAGCATATGTTTACACAAAATGAGATAACGATTACATCATCGTGTAGCCAATAAAACTCCGCACATGGTACATCTAGTCGCATAGCTTTTACCATGAAAACCTACATGTATTTTTGTCGGCGTTTTCCGTTTTTTTAATCAAGATTTCTTCCTGAGATAATTATCAAAATTGAATGCAACTTTGTCAGTGCTAATTCCCATACTTTTAAGATTAACTTGTGAAAATTTGGTGTAATTTGATTTTGTATATTCTTCTCCCTCCGAGAGGTTTTGTTCAACCATTTCTTGCAAAGTTGTCCTAAATACGCACGTGTACATGTACATCGCACAGTCTGCAAACCTCCCCATTGGTAGAGGGAGCTTGTCATATAGTGCGCCCTCTTTTGCCATAGGCTGTGCGTTAAACTTGGCCGTGGCCGATATGAAGAAAAACATAACAAATTGAACTTGAACACAGGTACGTTTTTTGGACGATCCACGCTCATTAAAAACCTTATATCTCTGCAACCAAACAATAGATTTCAAAATATTAAATTGATTTTGCCTCCATATAATACACCTTAACAGACCACATCTTGTCAGAGAAAAAAATCACCTGCATTTAATTTTACTGAAACTGCCTACTTGAATGAACTATAATACACGACTGTTTCATGACCAAGCTGTAAATAACATAAAACAGCCGCATAACTTTAGCAGTTCATCCTCGTCCAAAAGGTTGTTTTTATTAAGATTGAGAATAGTTTGTATTGTGACTCGTCGCGCTTACGACGTGTTTGGTGAAATGGATTGTGGAACTCGTCGCAGCCGCGACGTGTCTTAGGTCTGCGACGCATCGCAAACCCTACGATGCGCCGCTACTTGCGATGAGTTTCGTGAAATCGGGGGGCTGGCCATCACATTAGGGTTGTTTTGTAATTTCCTGTGCCGTACTGTTTGTCTTGCTTTGTATTTACTTTTGTTTTTATATTATTTATTTTACATACTGTCTGTTTGTATATTGTTATTGTTTAATGGCCAAATAAAGAATAAGAATAAGAATAAGAATAAGGGATGACCTAGCCCAATAAATCGGTACAATCCACTGGGTTGGGCCATGTTTATGGCATGTATGACAGTATATTGATTGATATTTTATTATCATTATTATTATATGGGTCTTTTCGCACTTCCCACCTGTTCTTCTCAGAACATCTGGATCCTTTCCTTAATCCCTTTCCCCCTCTCTTTTTCTATAAATGGATATGTATTTGTTTGTACTTGTTTTATGCCTCTGAAGAAGGTCCGGATTGGATCGAAAGCTAAGGCCAACTAGCCTATTCATTATTATATGGGGCTAGGATACTATTGTAGGATGAACCATGGAGGTAGAATTATACCTCCATGGATGAACATGACATGTTATTTGATAATGGAAGTCTTAATTAATTAAGTATCTGATATAAAATAATTGATGTTGATCATTTAAAAATTTGAGAGTGACCAGTTAAGACCACCGTGCACAAAATCAACTTCTTACCGAGAAAAGATGTCCATCAATGTTTCGGATCGGCATCATAAATCACCAAATCCGCGTCAAAACTAGCTGTGGACGACGCTTGCGACGACGGCGGACGAGAGGGACAAGAGCATGCAGTGTACAATGTACATGTAATGTACAATGTACATGTAATGTACATTATGTATGTGTGTATGTGTATGGTATGGTGTATGCTGGTACTCAGTTATTTTTGCATTGGTTTAACACAGCGATGTGAAGAGTACCAGTTATATAGTGAGTAGAGTAGAGTAGAATCCTACTCGTACATGTACCATAGGAAATCTGTTCACATATCTTGCACAAAATAATTATTAGCATAAAACCTTACTTGGTAACGAGTAATGGGGAGATGTTGATAGTACAAAACATTGTGAGAAACGGCTCGCTCTGTAATTTTCGAGAAAGAAGTAATTTTCCACGACTTTGATTTCGAGACCTCAAAATTCGATTTTGAGGTCTCGAAATCAAGCATCTGAAAGCATACAACTTCGTGTGACAAGGTTGTCTTTTCTTTCATTATTATCTCGCAACTTCGACGACCAATCGAGCTCAAATCTTCACAGTTTTGTTATTTTATGCATTTGTTGAGATGCACAAAGTGATACAACTGTTCATACTGAACCCCTTGAGTAACTTGGTAGAATACTTCAATACAGCTATTATTGCCTTCTCAAAGATGAACATCAATGCCTTTGATCCAAAGAAGACTGGTACCAAGAGAATGTTGTTAAAAAGAGCATACAATTCAACGTGATATAATCTGGGAACATGACAACATGTCTGAATGTTTCCCGCACACAGCACAGAGACAGAACTGTATCGCACCTCCTGCGTTACTATAGAGCATTGGGCACTACACACATTATTGTATTTTCACATGAGGGAACATTTGGTAAAAGTTTACAACCCATGCTGTGATTAACAAGAGACCCTAGCTAAATTGCTCTCGTGTGAAGGGGGCTTCAATACAAACAATCCCAGCTGACCGATGAGCTTTATAAAGAATAATCTTAAAGATCATGACAAGTTTGGATTGATTTCCAAACCAATCAGAGTCTGCAGGATCGTTATTATGACATCAAGTAATCAATTGTTAGGCTAACTTGGCATACAGTCACCACAACACGTCAACATTGCCAGCTTTGTATGGGTCGTTTGCATGACGACACCATGACCTTTAACCTATGACCTTTAACCTATCCCCTCCTTGGAGTTGTAATGGTTTCAGTAAGTGGATGATATCAACATTATCTTCAGCAGTAAGAATACATCACAATTAGACTAACAAGTTCGACAAATGCTTTACGCAGATAGAACTATAGGTAACAAAATCAACTGGGTCAAATTTCATAAAGCCTGTGCTGAGCACAGGAAAGTCTTGCTTAGCGAATAACAGGTTACCACAGTCAAAATTACACTCTGATTGCAATGTTGTCACTGGTGCCCATTCTAAATTTTCGCTCAGACAGACATTTTGTTGAGCAGATTTTTCTACATAGGCATATGAAGTTACAAGTATTGAATTTTTACACATTTCGACTATCAATTTGATCTTAATACTTTTGGCCAAAAGCTTTGGGATAACTCGATAAAAACAACTATTTCGTTAATATTCTTCCCCGTAAAACTCAAACAGTAACTGCTAATATCCCCTTCGATGTTTTCTTATATATTGAATTTGTATTGTATTTCTCTACCACATCCAATCCGAAAGAACAAAGCAATTGAGGTAAAGTTTCTTGCTCAATTATACAAAAGTCCTGACTGGGATTCGAACCCACCCTCTGCTGATTAGTACACCAGAGCTTGGGTTTCAGTGAGTACTGTCGTTATACCTTGAAATTTAACTTTCTAAAAACTTTTGGATTCGAGATAATAGCAGACGAATTTCCAGAACCGTAAGCGAATACTGAGTATACCGTGCTTACACACATAGGCAAATAAAACTAACAGAATTCCAATAATTTGAAGACTATACTAACCATACAAGAAGCTACGAAAGGGTTAAAAAGTTCAACTCTTGTCCTTTTTTTAACTCAAAGCAACGGGATTCCACCTGTCTGGTTAATTAATAATTAAGAAAACGGCAGGGAAAAGGCTCAAAATAGTTACACCCCTACCGTGTAAGAAGCATTGTAGGTTACCGAGTCCGGGAGTTGTGGCGTAACGTACCGGTTGAAACGACACGGGGGCGACCGTCCACCGCGGCGTTCTAACCCGAGCATTTCAAGCGGTGAGAGGTACCGCTTCCGGAGATTGTAAACTTCGTTTTGTAAATATTTAATGAAAAGTTATAAAGCGCACAAATATATCAAAGTGCTCATGGCACTAAATTAAATACAATAACATACACATTCAATAACCAAAATTGAGACGTAAACCTAAGCTAAGAAGATATCCAGAACTTATTTTGTCACATTTAGCATTTTGTTCCATTGTATTAGGTTTTTGGTAGAACAAATAGAGTTGATTTGAGCGGCATTTGAACCAACGACCTCCGGATTGACGTGACAGCGCTCTACCAACTGAGCTATGTAGCCCTCTATGGAGTCTCACTATTTTGTCAATATCATTTTTCTGGGGAGACAAGCTGTGCAAAATTTTGTCTTAACTTTAGAAAATTCTATTTCCACGAGACGGTCGACATATAAAGTACGGTTTATTTGGTGATAAAAAGCCACAGGGAAGCTTTTCACACTCCGTACTATCGCCCGATATCGTGGGTTATCAGTAAACACTGCTACCGAACTACCCGAGTACCTGTTGCGGCTTTAGATAATTAATGTATTAAAAAACAATAAGTTATCCAGGGGTCATTTCACAAAGAGTTAGGACTCGTCTTATCTCGAGTTTAACTTAGGATTAATCTTAAAGTCTGCATGCTACAGTGCAGGGGTTTTGACTCGTCCTAAGTCCTAAGATTAATCTTAAGTTAGGAAGAGTTTCGTGAAATCGACGTCAGTGTCTTTTAATCAAGATAAAGAGAGTCACGTGTGAGACCCAGCTTGAATTCCTAAGTACTTATCCATTGTTTCTGTGAAGAATCTTGTCTCCAACTTAGAGCCTTGAACACAGTACAGTCATCAAAATCACTGTTCATACTCCCATTCACAGCTTTGATTCGAAAAAACTTTATCGTTATATATTTTCGGTAATGAAACCAAAGAGGCCTCTATAGGTGAACTTTATCTTGTACCACGCAAGCCTGATATGAGGAAACCTGTAAACAAGGATGCTTGCTACGTGAACCACAAACAACAGGGTTAACCCCTACTCGCCCATGAAGTGTTGTCATACACGAGCACTACCAATCCCAGTCCACAGGACCAACAGCTTAATGTCCCATCCGAAGGACAAGCAAGTATGGTAAATTATCATGGTAAAACTTGTCACAACCGGGACCCGAGCCCACACTCTGCTGGTCAGAAACCCTAGAGCTTGAGTTACCGTGTTCTTATCCGCTAGGCCACTATACGCCACGTCACGTCCATAGCAAAATTATTTTCCGAATGTTTTCGGTCGTTTCATAGAGAAAGGACCTTCTTTTTTTCGGTCGTTTATTACAAAATCCTTTCTAGACAGATCATATGATGAGGGATAACACAATGCGGAATAAGAATTGGCATTCAAAAGAAAACACTTCCTAGCGGCGTTCACGTATAGGGCAGATAACAATTTAGATCCTCATTTTTCTAAATAAAACAATTCATGTCGGCTTTCTACAAATAAAATAAAAATCACCTATCGCCGACCGTAAGGCTTTCAATCCCTACTGCGAGATACGCGACGTGTGAAGAACAACCGCTCCACAGAGCATGCGCCAAGCTCCTACCAAGCCTCTATCAAGCCATTCGATTGGCACCTGTATTTGTTGCGATTAGGCAACGTGACCACGCCCCTTCCACCACATCGGTGTAGATTCATGGACAAGACCGTCCGGTCAGTGTAGACGTACGTGGTGGGGAGCCCTCAACTTACACACAGCACACGCTGTAATAATCAAAACACTGTAGTACGGTATACACTGCACATCCAATCACCGCAGTGGCTAGCAGAACACAGTGTTGTAGTAGTGACATAAGTCATATACACACGTGTCGGAACTACACAACACTTTTCTTCATGATTTTTTACTTGAAACTCTGAGTTTTTTTTGGTTTTACTTCATTCGCAGACCAGCTACAAAAGAGGCAATTTGCAGCATCGTGTCAGCTCGTGCAGGGATATACAGGTCCACATTTTGGTAACTTGTCTACAGGTAAGAACGACTGGGCTACTACGGGAACAGTTGAAGCGCCAACACCGAGAAACACAGCTGCATTCAGCAGGGCCCCACCGACTGCATTGCCGGCTAGGTTGACTATGGTCCCGGGTGCTATGAAGATGGAGCCGGGTGATTCGAGGTGCAACAACAACCACAGCAGCGATATGATGAGCCACTCCGAGAACCAGTATTCAGTTGTAGGTATGACCAAACACTCGACGATATCAGAGCACCACGAGTGCTTGATGAACGGGAATGACCTGCTGAAGCAGCGGTTCATGCACGGGAGGAAACGTCGCCATAGCCGGGGCGGCTCAAACGACGATGAGCAATCCGACGCTAGCGAGGAAGGGTCGTTAAACGGGCATTGCTCCGGTCCAAAGAACCGCCGAAAGGGGGCCTCACCACCACAGAGCTTCGATGACTTACAGAACCAACGCGTCATGGCGAACGTACGAGAGCGTCAAAGAACGCAATCCCTCAACGATGCCTTCACGAATCTACGCAAGATCATCCCAACCCTGCCTTCGGATAAACTGAGCAAGATACAAACTCTGAAGCTGGCATCTAGATATATTGACTTCTTGTACCAGGTCTTAAGAAGTGATGAGACCGACCAGAAGATGATCGGGAGTTGTTCTTATATGGCACATGAGAGACTCAGCTATGCTTTCTCAGTGTGGAGGATGGAAGGTGCGTGGAACAGTATGGCTCAGCACTAACAGATAATCATCAAGTACAAGTTTCTATGGATACCATATATGGTAAGTTCACTTTCACTTTTTTTTTCTAATAACTTGAACTAGTCATGACAGATCATTAATATTCATGTTGCCAGATTTGCTCATTTGACGTTTATACCAGTCCTCATTTGGTATAAAAAAATTATTTAGTCTCCTGTCACTGTATTGTTCATGTTATATCGTATTTTGTCTTTACTGGTTATAATATGACCGAGAATGATCATTGTGTATAATGCCAGAATCACCTTCTTGTTTTACATTATACCAGTCCCACTTAGTCATTGCATTAGAAAAGTAATTTGTCCGGTCATGAATCATAATTTTTTAGTTTGTCAAAAATGGCACCCATTCATAGAAATTTAAATTATTTATACACTAGGCCAGACACGTCCAAACAAAAACTCGTTTATTCGTGGAATACTAAAGGCAGGGAATGGTCATTATTCATACTGCCAAATTTTCTTATCTGACAACTGGCGTGAATTGTATACTGTCCTCTTTAGCCAATGGAATAGCAAAATCATTTGTCTTGTCAATTGTTCATTTAATTTCTAAATTGACGAAAAGGCGCCGTGAATAGAAATTCAAATTATAGACACAAGTCAAACGAAAATAAACATTGTTTCTTTGAAGAAAGCAGTATTAGAAAAGCCATTTCATGATTGATTTCATTTCTTAATATGTCAAAAAGACCCATTAATGTAATTTATTCTTATGTTTTTATTGCATTAGTCACGAAGTAGACTTGATACAAACACAGAACCTTGTTTCTTCGTGGGACACTAAGCTCTTCCAAACTCAATGGCCCACCAAAAGACCATCAATCTTTGAAATAAACCCATTATGTCTCCTCTCAAATTACCACATCATCTCATTCCGGCAAATAGAGAGACCACATCAGCATTTATTTGTGAGGTTTTACAGCTCTCCTTAAAGGCAGTGGACACTATTGGTAATTACTCAAAATAATTATCAGCATGAAACCTTTCTTGGTAACGAGTAATGGGGAGAAGTTGATGGTATGAAAAATTGTGAGAAACGGCTCCCTCTGAAGTGCCATAGTTTTCGAGAAAGAAGAAATTTTCCACGAATTTGATTTCGAGACCTCAGATTTAGAACTCATTTAGGTCTCGAAATCAACCATCTAAACGTACACAACTTCGTGTGACAAGGGTGTTTTTTTTTCTTTCATAATTATTTCGCAACTTCGACGACCAATTGAGCTCAAATTTTCACAGGTTTGTTATTTTATGCATATGTTGAGATACACCAAGTGAGAAGACCAGTCTTTGACAATAACCAATAGTGTCCACTGCCTTTAACTCCATGCTATCTGAGTCAACCGCTCTAGATGATTAATTTACTGTCGGTAAGTCCTTGCCGAACACTTCTCTCTCTCACCGCTAAGTGCGAGAGGTGTCTGTGGTACTCGGATGTTGACAAGTTTATTTCTGAGATTGTACTCGGACACGGACTAGTTATTCAGAGTATTTGGAAATCAATTTGTACTATTCCTGATGGTGTATCTCTACTAATAGTCTGACCATGGAGGAACTGACAATCGAAAGATATGGAATGATTAGGGAAAAAAGAATAATCCGTTGAAGACTGCTTTCAACCAAAAGGACATATGGTAAACTATAAATGAATGTACAACAGTGTGTATCTCTAGTTTGACAATCTAAAGACACAGAAGGGATAAAATTAAAGACAGTGGACACTATTGGTAACTGTCCAAGACTAGCCTTCACAGTTGGTGTATCTCAACATATGCATAAAATAACAAACCTGTGAAAATTTGAGCTCAATCGGTCATCGAAGTTGCGAGATAATAAGGAAAGAAAAAAACCCTTGCAACACGAAGTTGTGTGCGTTTGGATGGTTGTTCGAAATCAAATTCCTGGAAAATTACTTCTTTCTCGAAAACTATGGCACTTCAGATGGAGCGGTTTCTCACAATGTTTTATACCATCAACCTCTCCCCATTACTCGTCACAAAGAAAGGTTTTCTGCCAATAATTATTTTGAGTGACTACCAATAGTGTCCACTGCCTTTAGGTGTTGCAGACTGCTTTCAACCAAACGGACCTATGGTATAAATGAGTGTACATGTTCATGGCATATCTCTACTTGAGTTTGACAATCGAAGGATATAGAACAATAAGGGATATAATTAGCTGTTGCAAACTGCTTGCAACCAAACGGCCATATGATAATAAATGAGTGAACGAACATGGTATATAAGTTTGGCAATCGAAAGATATAGAATATTATTTTACGGAAAATAGAATTAGCTGTTGGCCGTTGCAAACTGCCATGCTGTCAACCAAACGGACCTATGTATAAATGAGTGTACATGGTTTTTCTCTACTTAGTTTGACAATAAAAAAAGACATGGAATAGTTAGGGAAATTCTGTGTTGCTTTCATCCAAACGGACCTTTGGTGTAAGTGAGTGTACATGGTGTAGCCCTATAGTCTACTTAGTTTGATAATATATGAAATAGTTCGGGAAAACAGAATTAGCAAACTGCTTACCTACCAAACATGCCAAAAGGACCTACAACTAAATGTACATAAAAGCCAACAATGTCATTGCCTTTCAGAAAGACTCTGCTAGGGTCACTCGAAACGTCAGGCATTTTTGATTCAACTAGGTTTTGGAATTATTAAGGTGATACAAGATAAACACAATATTTGTGCATACAGAAGTTATTTTGCACAGGTCTTTGAAACTTCTCACCCAATAACCCCATGTGATTTTGTCCTGCCATATGGTAATTTATAAATCAGGTTACACAGTGTTGTGCTTTCCCCTTCTCAACCCGTGTCCTTATGGGATTTGAACCGCAGGTCACTGGGGTGATGGAAAGGCGAGCTAACTTTCAAATATAATTTCATTTAGGATGGTAATGTCATTCAATCTATTTTAGGACCAGACATGGCTATAATGTTTATTTAAACTAGTTTTGGGGATGTCTAAGTTTGAAAATAACAATACCGAAGCTTGAGCAAAATAGGATTTCCATGTATATGGTAAACTCATTGCATATATTTTAGGATCAGACATTTTTATAATGTATATTTAATCTAGTTTATGGGGTGTCTATGAAATTGTCAGAAATAAATATGTTTCAAAGAGATGATTTTCAAAATCCACAATTTCAGATTTACATGTTACCGCAAACCTTTACTGTATCGTGTTTCCACCATGCATAGTTTCAAATCCTTACTAAGTTTCAGTTTGAATAGATGCTAAACTTGCATTGGGGATAACAATTATTATTTGGTTTTACCCATACACCGAGTTTGTCAGAACTCAATGCCCACTGTCCCGAGTTCTGTGAAATAAAATCACAGGCATATTACTCGGGTGGGATTCGAACCCACGACCTTTGCAACTCTAGGGCAGTTGTCTTACAAACCAATGTCAGTTTCTTATAAACAATTTGGTCAAAAGGTAAAGACTTGTAAACACTCAATCAAGAGCTCTGTGAAAACAAAATCACAGGCATATTACTCGGGTGTGATTCGAACCCACGATCTATGCCACGCTGAGCAGTGTCTTACCACATAGTTTTCTATGGTCTACCTCCATGGTCTTACCAAACAATTCCAGTTTTCTAATAAACAATTTCGCAAACGATTAAAGACAGTATAACTCAATCAAAGGCTTAATCCCTCAAAGATAACCGATAAGATCTGATTGTCCAATCGGAGAAAGAGACACCAAGGCGACCATTGGTTCTGTGTAAGACATTGAGGAAACAGTAGTCCCCTTGAAGTAGTTGGTGATCTTATCTCTGCATTAAAGACACTATACACCAACTACTATACACTATTGGTAATTACTCACAATAATTGTTAACATAAAAACGTACTTGGTAACAAGCAATGGAGAGCTGTTCGTAGGATATAAAACATTGTGAGAAACGGCTCCCTCTGAAGTAACGTAGTTTTCGATGAGGAAGTAATTTTCCACTAAACTATTTGAATTTGATTTCGAGACCTCCTAATTAGACTTTGAGTACCCAAAATCAAGCATCTGAAAGCACACAACTTCGTGTGACAAAAATGTTTTTTCTTCCATTATTATCTCGCAATTTCGACGACCAATTGAGTTCAAATTTTCGCAGGTTTGTTATTTTGTACATGTTGAGATACAATAACTGAGAAGACTGGTCTTTGACAATTATCAATAGTGTCCAGTGTCTTTACAGAAAACAGTCCCCTTGAAGATTAAGAAGTTGGTGATCTTATCTCTATATTAACCAACAGTCTTATCTTGACAAGGTTGTAACTCTTTTGATCACACTGCACTCTGATGTCAAAGTTAATTGATTATTGTCAGTGACGGGTGTAATTAACCGACATCTTTACGGGCTTCTAATGACGACACCAGATGTGGGTTTTAATCCAATTGCTATACCGTGTCAATGAGGACAAATCTGAACCAATAAAAGACTTGCTGTAAAACATTGGGGAATGTGTTCTCGTTTAAATGGGGGTTGACTTATAGCTATAGTACAAGTCTATAAAACATGGGGAATGTGTTGCGTTCATTTGGTTTTCATGGACAGTTCTGTCCTTCGGATACCAATGGGGTTAAGTTGACCATTAGTTGACTAACCGATAGATTATCTTCGCCTCACTCGATGAGCCAACATGGGCAAAGAAAGGGCAACCTTTTCCGCTTACCATGGAGGTAGATTTCTACCTCAATGCCCCCCTAACCATTTGGTGTAATAATCTTGGTTTATGACTTCTGCAGCTTAGCAAAGACTTATCAATGTGCTTACTGCTATAAATTAAGACAGAGTTACAGTAATTGTTTCCTTCATAACCAAGATAAGAATACTTAATAAGAGTAAGATTTGCGGTGACACCATGTAAGAAATCTCTTTTGCGAGTAGTTGTGGTTCTGACCATTTCTGACGTATGGGCGGGTTTCTGCTCAACATTAGATCAGTGTGCTCTGACCGTCTTCATGACAAGTTGTATCCAAAGTTATTCACAACTCCAATGTAATACTAAATACTACTAGCAGGCATTGGATAATGCGCAGGCCCCTAGGCTATGTCCCTGGTGCCCCCGGTCTTGGCTTGGTGCCCCTTTAAAAGTGTCGAGTCCCATAGACTTTTAGATGTTACTTTTGTAAAATAGAAATGACATTGCCCTCACAAAGATGAAATTCTATGAATGTTATAATAGCTATCTGAAGACACGAAAGAGGAAAACAGAACCAGCAAATCCAAATGAAGATGTCTTTGCAAACAAGCCACTGTGTTTACAATTGAAGTTACATGACACTAAGCTGTTTAGTAGTTAAGCTTGTTTAGTTTGTTTAGTAGATGTTAAGTTCCCAAACTGATGGTGACTGATGGTGTGTTATGCACCAAGTCGATCTTATCAATACACGTATAGATCAACTTCGATTATCGCTAATTACTTTGATATGAAGACCCTTACGTGACGTCACTACAAAACATGAAGGAAGGAAGTCTCAAATCATAACCTTATTCTGGCACAAATGACGAATCAAAACCGGCCCTGGGGTCGAATACATCAACACCGATTTCGATTATTGATGTATCCGGATACACCAAAATCGCCCCATTGGAATACTGCATCCTCAAACCGAATAATGCATTCAAAACCGAATACGGATCAAGTAATCGAGTTTAGTTAGTCTCGGTTATAAATACTGCTGTAATGCAAACATTGGAGCGAGAATCAAAACAAGATGTGAGCCCTGCTTCCAAACTGCCTTTCTTGGTGACTCAGTAATAATCACTGATGATTTGACATGCTTTCTTGTCAAAGGTAAACCCCTTAAAGGCACCGGACAAGTTTGGTCATTACTCAAAATGAAGCATAACAACTTACTAACGAGTTACAGAGAGCTGTTGATATTATTTTAAACATTGTGAGAACGCCTTTAAAGGCATTGGACACTAAATTGGTTATTACTCAAAATGAAGCATAACAACTTACTAACGAGTTACAGCGAGCTGTTGATACTATTTTAAACATTGTGAGAACGCCTTTAAAGGCATTGGACACTAAATTGGTTATTACTCAAAATGAAGCATAACAACTTACTAACGAGTTACAGCGAGCTGTTGATACTATTTTAAACATTGTGAGAACGCCTTTAAAGGCATTGGACACTAAATTGGTTATTACTCAAAATGTTGCATACAAATTTACTTAGGACGAGCGATGGAGAGCTGTTGATAATATCAAAACGACTCCCTCTGAAGTAATATACTTTTAGAGCAAGAGATAATTTCCCACTATATTTGAGTCTGAGAAAGATTGTTGTCTTGTAAGTTGAAGCCTTTCTCGGGCATCTGAAAGCACACAATTTGTGCAACAAGGGTGTTTTTTGTTCATTATTCTCAACTTTGATGACCAATTGACTTGTTGTATGCATGTTGGGGTACACCATGGAGTTCTTCCTCCATGGGTAGGTACACCAATTGAGAATACTTGTCTTTGGCAATTACCAAACTGTCCAGTAAACTCCCTGCTCTTAACAACACCTTAGGTGATGAAAACATGCAGAAGACAAGTGTCAATAAACCAGTTGTTAAACTTTTCAAGATAACAGCTTATGACAAAGATAAGCTTGTCATATTTTCCATAAATCCATATTTCGGAAATGTATCCATGAGATTGCAGCCCGAAATAAACGTTGGGAGGGGGTACGTAACACTACAGGGGTAAGTAAATAGCAAATGGGAAAATAGGTCAGAGTTTTCCCACAGGTGGAGTGATAACAAAGATGAATGGACAAAAATATCCGAATTTATTGAGACATGCGTCATTTTAAGAGCGATTACCAAAGAGCTTAGAGAAAGATGTGCGAGTCAACCGGGCACCCAGAGTACACCTCACTGTTTTAAACTTATTGATATAGGCACGAGAGTTCAGTATCAAGCATCAAAATAACCCTTGGCCTCTACATCAGTTGCCATGGTGCCCTGTGTGCTATTGCTGTGGTGCCCTGGGCACGGTTCCAGTACAATAATACATCTTTCTCATAGAGGTGCCTCTCACCTGAGGGAAATTGCTGTGCCCCATCACGAGCGAAGTTCGGTAGTATTGACTTATTCAAAAAAGAAATGTCTTGGCATCGTATTTAAGACGTAGAAGCCGGTACCTCTTTCCAATCGTTGTGATAAGTTTTGCATTGCACCAGACTAACTAATAGCCATTTTATGTGGCAGGGTTGATATTGTACCTATAGTCATATCTACGTGATGTGTAATGAAAGTATTGGCCTTCTGTAGATTTCTGACAGCATCAGTTTGCCTGTAGCAACATGACTGGCGTGGACCAGTTGCACCATTCAGTTTGGACACAGATCTTAGAATATAAAACTTTCACTTCCAATCACCAGTCATTGTCTTAAACCTAAAACCTTGGTGCCCGCTGGCCCTGTTTTAATCAACCCCTTTATACAAAAACCCTCAATACGAATCAAGTCACATTACTCCAGCTTTTATAAAAAGAAAAAACCTCTCCCATGTCAACTCGACATGTCAACTCGGAGAATTTGTTCAGCAATTTCTGATGGTATCCTAAAGCGATAATGAGGTATTTTAGTTGTAGAAATTGGCAGTTAGACCACGAAGGCAAAGAGGGGGTCGTGACTTAAGGTTTGTTGCTGCAGGGAAAGTCAGTAAAGGTTTGTCAAAGAAGTCAAAGCCTAATGCTGTAAGGTAACACCATTTTCCTTGAAATATCTTTTCTTATGATTTTTTTTTCTTCTGGGACTGTCGAGAGAGCCGCTCAGTCACCACGAGAGAAGCGGGGAGTGAGCGCGTCAAGGGGAAATAGTTAGACCGTGAATCGAGCCGCTGACATAGCGAGAGTGCTTGGGGTGTACCCGGGGACAGGTGAATTTCTTTCCGGACCAGACTTCGGATAGATCGATCAGAAATGAAACATATCCCTCAGTAAAAAGTTATCACAATGCTGTGTAAACATCAAGAGTGAAAAGTTCAAGCTAGAATACTGGCAGCAAGGGCGATTGCCTCCATGCCCACTCGTCATGCCTCATGCCCTTGAAATGCTACCAGTAGAAGTTTACAATTTCCGCATAGAGTGCACTTTACCAAGGAGAAAATGCCTTGGTGCCCTTGCCCTTTCAAAAACGAAACATGAGGCAGACATATTCTTCTTCTTTTGTTTGATCTCTGTGCCAAGCTGATTATTGGAAATAATTAAATTGGTAGTTTAGCGACTTCAAGAAGACCTAATGATTTATAGAATAATTTGTATAATTTATGATTGACCCATGATTTTAATCAAGACATGATATCAAGACGTAATATTTCTGGTGCTAAACCTTTTAAGACTAGTTTGAAAGCTTAGTAAAATATGGGTTCTTGTCACTTTTTTCTGTCTGGTTTTACTCTTTCTTTACTGTGTGATTGTGAGGACTCTCTCTCTCGGGCGGCTTTAGCACCTTAATTTGGTGGATTTGCCGCAATACAAATGAAATACTCTGTATTATTAGTGTTTATATTATTACTATATACAAACCGGATGTTTGCTGAACCATACAATATCAATTTAGGTCAAGATATTAATTGAAGTTTGGTTCGTTTAATACTGAAGTGTGAGTATTCAGTGGGCTGAATCTTTCACAGTTCAACTAATCACAATCTTGCGTATTATTATTAAAAATGTATCTTCCTCTCTTCGGACAAGATACTAATCATCTTATAAACCGACCTCAGTTTATTTTGATGCCCTGCGGGGATTTGCACAATATATCAACACAAGTAATCTGCACAGAATGTAACAAATATGCCACCATTTTGTAAACAAGCCAACCCCAAAATAATGATTTTGAATATTGGTTTTCATGAGATCTTCTTACCGTGTTCCCTTGGGGCTCTCTAGCGGGCGCTGAGGCAGAGTGCGGTGGGAAGATTTTCCACGAATCCCCCGTCGTGTTCTCAGTCGTGACCTGCCCAGACATAAAAAGATGAAGTGGGTTTTACTGCTGAGAAACAGCTTGGGGAACTCTGACCTTTCAATTACTGTCTACCCACAGGACTAATCTTGTAGTTTAATTTGAAATAAGTGATACCAATAAGCTATAAAAGGCTCCTTATTTAGTTAAGTGACTTACGTGGTTATACCATCTATGGTGATACCCGCTGTGGCAAAAAGATCAGAGCTGTAATGCGGCAAAGTTGGTTTATGTTTTGTGATCATGTTGTAAGTTAGTCATAAACAATACTTTAAAATGGACACAATTCTTCAGGGAAATTGGTTTGTATTAATTATGTATGACCTTTTTCAGGAGTGTATGGGGGCCTATATACTTATAGGGAATGTCTGCATCATTGATAACTTAGCATAAAACTTACACAAAAGAAAGCCATGGTGGACAAGTTTCCTTGCTATATAAATTCTTTGTGCGTGAACTGCTGTACTTTTTGACAATTAATGAGTTATTGATCTCGCGAGTACCAACAATCTATGTTCCAAAACAGTGAACATAAAACAGTTGCTTCTTCCTCCAATCAGTTACTCTATGCAATTCAATGACTGATTGAGCTTAAACTTTCACAGGTTTGTTGTTTTATGATATCTTTGGTCACAACTAATGCAAGAGTGGATACTGGTCTTTTGCGGTTTTGCACTTTGTCTAACAACTATAAAAGACCATGGTGGTGTAGATTTTTGATCAATATGATTGATAAAAAAATTCGCCAATTGTAGCTCCAGAAGAAAGTACTCCTGAATAAATACTCATGTTTGGAAAGTTCCCGTGACCCTCTTTCAGCGTAATTAAAACAACCCGAATTCTGAGAGGGAAACTAGTGGTTCTACATGTCCCTGCACCCCCATCGTGTCATGGGCCCCGTATAGAGATATCCCCATTAGTCAGACTATAGAGAAAAGACATGAACAGACAGACAACTTCCGATCGACGGTTAGAGAGGAGGCAATGGTCCCAACCTATTAAGAGTCTGGTCCGGGACGCAGCGAGGCCACGCGTATGATATCAACCTCCCGCTGGTTCCTTGTGGTAGCGGAACCAGACTGGGAAAATCACACCAAGAAACAAAGCGGTCTGGAGTCCGTGACGACTGAAGCAGTCGCCCGGAGTTGCGACGCTGATGACGGCACCGTATCCTGGGTGATGACGCTCGGATGTTGAGCGTCTCGGAGACTGAGGATTCCCGTGGATTTGGGGGAGAAAAGTCGACGAGTTGGAGACAAGATCGTTTCCGCTTGGACTGTTTAGCTCAGCTTGAAAGAATGTTAACTAAAACCTCTTTCACATGAGGGCAATTTAGCAAGGGTCCCTTGCTAAATTGTAGCATGGTTGTACATTTTACAAAATGTACCTCATGTGAAAGGACAAACATGCTAAAATTAGTAAGGGACCCAGTTAAATTCCTCTCGTGTGAAAGGAGCTTAAAGTGACTCATTTTATGTCACGTCAGAGGAACATGATTGTCACCTTGTCAGTCCGTCTTTTATTTCTCGTGTGTACTTTCTGAGTAGGTATCGGAAGTCAAGGGTTGAAAACTGTAATAACTGTTGACATGGTGAGAGAAACGGTTGGCCTGAGGATATCTCTACAAGATTGTTCTGATCTTAAACCAAGACATGTCTACCATACTTAGTCTGCTAAACTCTGAATACTCGTTGGCAATTTTGAATTGAAAGATTTTCTCTTGTCTCTTGCTTTTTTTTTAATGTATGAACGAATGTTCTTCCACTCCAATCTTGTTGATGAAGAAATCACATCAAATACGCTTGGACAAAAACGAAGAGCAGAAGAAGATTTTGCAGACAATGATGGAGTGATGTATGGCAGTTATTGAGAGAAGGGAAGGGGGGGGGGTCAAGTTTGTTCCAAGGCCGCGATGGATTAACCATGTTGGAATCCTAACGGGTGATTAATGCGAACCGAGTGAGATGTCACTGGAGAGGGGACCGGGGGGAGAGAGACCCATGCACCGTGGGCCCTTTTAGCTTCGGGACATGTTTTGATGCGGCTGCTCTGAGTATTTTTGGGAAAGCGGAAACAGTGGAAAGGCTGTGATGTTTCAAGGGGGATGTCAGGCATAAATAATGTGAATCTAGATTCCTGATTTGAGTCTGAGACTTTTTGAGAGAGAGGGAGAGGTCAATTTCTGACTTTCTTTTTTAGGGGAGGCCCTTGGGGATCTAACCTGAAGCATGGAGGAAGGGAGCCTGAAGATACTGTTCCTAAATTCTGTTTCCTTTAACAGTTATTGTCTTGTTTGTGCTGGAATTGCTTCACGGTTTTATAAGTGTCTAATCTAGTGATAAGGTACAGTGAATTAGCTTGGAGTAGAACCAGCTGCTCTGGTTTGCGGGACCGAGCGCTATTAACTTCAGTAAGTGGTGTTTAAAGCTTTGCATGGTGCGAAAAATAGAAGTAACTCAAAAAAAATAGTAAACTTGCTGGTACCACTTTTTTTTGTGAGTGTTGGCTCTGAAATTGAACAGTGCCGGTGTGGTCTCGACGTTTCGATCAGTTTACTATGCTCGTCTTCAGGAGAATAAGAAGTCTCTTTCCTTATTGCACATTTCATTTTCAATAACTGCAAAGACCAGTCTGTAAGATGTTTCTTATCTGCACATACTGTAAGTTTACAATAGATTTGTTCAGTGGAATGATTTTTCTGATGGAGTTTATAAGAAAATATGACCAATGGGGAACACAGGTCTTACCCCTAAGCCAATGGAAAGTAAAATTTCAACAATTAGATCCTGGTTGAATCAGACATGGGTTAATAAAGTCCATTTCTCACGAGAGCACTTTAGCAAGGGTCCCGTGCTAAATCGTAGCATGGTTGTCAAATTTTACAAAATGTACCTCGTGTGAAAGGACAACAATTATTTCTTCTGTCCAAGTTCTGTTGCAAAATCTTGTCAAACTTTGCTACATTTCACAACCATGCTAAAAAAAAACAAGGGACCCCAGTTAAATTTATGTTGTGTGAATAGCACTTAAAACAACAAATGTAGTAATCTGATCTACAATGGGCGATATCACTTATCTTCCACAACACAACTGTTCAACGTGTGAATGTAGCACAGTAAAGTCAATCAGTCATCACTGCAGTTTATCGCATCTGTATTTGACATCAAGTTATGAAGTTGTTTCTACTTCTTAATCACCCAAACGCTCCTTAGTTTATTGCCAGGCTTCAGGTTTTCACATTAAGAGGTTAAGACGTCCCAGAAGCAAGTTCGCCCTGTTGACCTGTTTCAGTAATCACGGTAATCTGTGCTAATTCATCATCTGATTCTATACACGGCTTACCCAAAGTATGGTTTTCTTAAAGGCAGTGGACACTATTGGTAAATGTCAAAGACTAGCCTTCATAGTTGGTGTATCTCAACATAATGCATAAAATAACAAACCTGTTTAAGTTTGAGCTCAATCGGTCATCGAACTTGCGAGATAACTAAGAAAGAAAAAACACCAGATGCTTGATTTCAAGACATCAAGTTCTAAATCTGAGGTCTCGAAATCAAACTCGTGGAAAATTACTTCTTTCTCGAAAACTATGGCACTTCAGAGGGAGCCAGTTCTCACAATGTTTTATACCATCAACCTCTCCCCATTACTCGTCACCAAGACAGGTTTTTTGCTAATAATTAATTTGAGTAATTACCAATAGTGTCCACTGCCTTAAAAGACACTGTGGGGGGGGGGGGGGGGGGCAGAGTAATTACCAATAGTGTTCACTGCCTTTAAAGACTTATTTGTTGGAATCTTCATTTCAGGTCATTGTTTTAAGTTATTGTTTTGCATAGAGGCTTCTGCATTGCGCGCTATATTGTCTCGTATTATTTTTTTTATCATTATCATTTAATAATAACAATAATAATATTTTTTTGCGCTTTACATTTACAATAGTCCCCTGGTCATTGGGCCAATAACATCCCTTTAATCTTTCTCAGCCCCCTTTAGGGAGTATACAGACCGTGGCGCTCCGAAAGCTTTTTCATACACAATACCAACCTCTACCCTCGCAGGTACCCATTTATACCCCTGGGTGAAGAGAAGCAATTATAGTAAAGTATCTTGTTCAAGGACACAAGTGTCACGACCGGGAATCGAACCCACACTCCATTTTCTGTTTGTAAGGAGACAATGGTTTGACTTTAAAAATTTGAATATAAAACCCACATTGATCTTCGTTATTTATATTAGGGCCTATATATTTGTACGGCACTTGTTGACTCATACTTTAGGACTTATTCTAACACCATCTGTCTGGGACCTACCTCAAAGCTGACCTAATGAATAGAAGGTGCAAACAACAAATACCCAGGGGAATAGGTTCCTGGACTTCAAATGTGGTATTTGTTACCAAACAGTGAAAGGCACCTTCATGATGAGTTACGAGTTTGGATTCGGACCTTAGGTGAGGGCAGGGCAACACATCAATCCCTTAATAATGTTACATTTTCTGAACTAGAGCTAAATGTGGGCGGGGACACCCAAGAGAACGGGTTCCTTGACTATCAATGTGGTACTTGTTACCAAAAAGTGAAAGGAACCTAACTCCATGATGAGTTACGAGTTGGGAATCTGACCAAAGCCACGGAGGTGATGGCAGGGCAAGTACCTTTACACATCAATCCCTTAATAATGTTACATTTCTCAACTAGAACAACATGACGGATGGGTGTGCAGTCAGAACCGTGTATTTATACGACCTGACCTTCTAACTAAGGTGATCATGATACACATCTATCCCACATGCTTTCTGGCTGCGGTCTGATGGCCCGAGCCTCCCCGGGCTCGCTACGGCGTGTGTCACCGGCAACGTGACATCTTATCTATGTATTAACACAGACCGTGTGATTCCGTTAGCGTAACTTATACCATACACACATCTTTTTAGTGTTTTCCAGAGCCCCATTCAAACGGAAACGACGCCAAATGTTCCAATTCAACCTCTAGTAGAGTAAAGAAAAGGATCGAGACTTGAGTAGTAATTTGTCAACACAATTTGCAGGCTCGTACCTTCTTCAATATCCGTTTAGTGGGCTTTGAGATGTAGGTTGGATTTTACGAGGGGAAATTTTAAACAGGGATGGATATTTGTGAGATCTGTATCTGGAGGTGTAACAGTCGATGGGTGGTGATCAAACTGACAAGAGGCATTAGGAGTTTGTATCCCTGACAAGGTCTTTGCTCCCCTAACCTCCCCATCCTATGCCGTCTTAAGTCGCAAATCTTCCCCCCTCATGCTTCCTCCAGGCTCCAATTCAACCTGTTCCCTCCATGAACCCCGTAAAGCAGGAAGTAAAGTCTACTCTTTTATGCATAAAACATGATCTTCGTTTTTGTGAAACCTCTCTTGGGAAGTTTCTAAAGCCCAATGAGTACCAAATTTCAAGTACTCCACTGTGTAACTCAGTTCGCAACTCAGAAAGACAGGAGGTAAAGTCTGGTCTTTGTTGCACAAAACATGCTGGAGCTCTCTTGATTGTCCTACTCAAATTTCTCATATGGGAAGACTCTGTACCCCCAATCGGTATCAAATTGCAAGTACCCCACTGTGTACCTCAACCTACTAAAACTCTCAGGCCCGTTTGCTTCGTTTTGAAAATGGCAGGCACCAAGGCATTTTCTCCTTTATACAGGACACCCACCGTATGAGGAAATTATAGGGCACTAAGGCAATGACTAGGGGGCATTGAGGCAATCGCTTTTGTTGCCTCAGTTAAGTATCAGGCCTGAACTATAGAATACAATTTTCTACTACACCAAACGGTCACTGGAAAAACCAGGCTTCTCTCTTCATTTTGGGAAATCTAACACGGGGAATGTCCACAGTCCAGTCGGTACTGAAGTTCAGTTTCTTCAATGTGCATACCAACCTACTGTATACAAACTCAGCCGAACCAAATGCCCTTGGCATAACCAGACTCTCACTCAGCCAATTCACGCAAGACTCGATCCATGGGTCCATCCTACTACCGAAGCAAAGGTGTTGACAACGAGTCCAAAAAAATGTATGTTGACTGATAGGTCTAAAAATATTCCAGGGCTACATTAATAAGCTAAACCATATCAGACAAAAGGACACACATAAAACTTTCCATCAAGTTGATATCGAAATTAAAATCCCCTTTTACTCAAACGAGGTTAATATCCAATTGAAACTAAATTTTCTCATAGTCATATTTCATAAAACAAAATCAGCATTTTCTTAGTATATGAACACTATTTGTACAGATCTACCTTTCAAATGACAGTCAATAATTTACTTGTTTTAAAATTAATATCCAACAGATTCGGTTGACTTGCTTCAAAAAGCAATAAAACTCGACGACAAAGCACTATGACGTTACGTATAGCATGAGTGCCTAATCTATTGGCTATGCAGAATGAATGATGAACGAGCAACACATGCTACTAGTGTGTTCATGTCGTATCACTACAGCTCTAATTGATGCCTTGTTTCATTCTAATTTACAAATCTGAAGCCATATATCATAGCATGGACCATAGTGACATTTGGGTTTTACAATACAATCAGTAGTGTTTTCTTTCCTTGGATTTAAGTCAACATTTTGTCAGCAGTGTTTTCATGATTCAACGTAGTTGGCGCACTCACTAATAATCAGATGACGTCACAATAGGTAACCATTTTGTGATATGGTCGGTTGGAGACATTGCCATTTTTTTGTTTTTTTATTACGTCGATCTTGTCTTGTAAGATTGTTTCTCACTCAGATTGAGTATGGAAAATGTATGCCATGTGTTTATAATGACTATAAAACAAGGGCAAAAACTGTTCCAACTTGTACTTATAGAATTGTATATATTCATTTTCAACCAGTGTTATTGTTATTATTCAATCATAATGTTAATATGTGTTAAAGGCAGTGGTAATTACTCAAAATAATTATTGGCATAAAACCTTTCTTGGTGACGAGTAATGGGGAGAGGTTGATAGTATAAAACATTGTGAGAAACGGCTCGCTCTGAAGTGCCATAGTTTTCGAGAAAGAAGTAATTTTCCACGAATTTGATTTCGAGACCTCAAGTTTAGAACTTGAGGTCTCGAAATCAACCATCTAAACGCACACAGTTGCAATGGTTATTTTTCTTTCATTATTATCTCGCAAGTTCGATGACCAATTGAGCTCAAATTTTCACAGGTTTGTTATTTTATGCATATGTTGAGATACACCAACTGTGAAGGCTAGTCTTTGACAATTACCAAAAGTGTCCACTGCCTTTAACAAGAAATAACAGCAAATAGCCTAAGTTGAATAATTACACCCTGCTCTATGATTATCAAAAGTTATGCCTATCAGATGTATCTGATTTAATAATTGAACGCAATGCGTTCTCGCTTACTTTTAACACAAACAAAATACCTCTAATAAATAGCATAGGTGGAATAATAATCTGCTATAGCCAAGAATATATGTTAATACATTTACCTTGCTCTATAAGTACTACCATGGAGCAAAAAGTATGCCTATCAGATAGTATCTGGTTTAATAATTGAACGCAATGCGTTCTCGCTTACTTTTAACACAAACAAAATACCTCTCATCACAGTCACTTTGCGACAAAGGGGAACCCAAGCTGTGCTCCCTATTGTATGATAAACAAGAGATCAGTTAAACAAATAGAGTCCCAGGTCTCTAAACAACAGTGGATTGTTGGATGGGAACGAAGCAAGGTATTGAGGAATTCCCCCTCAAGGAAGTGGTACCCTGACACCCGATGACAGGAATGGGTGTTTTTCTAGCACATTCCATCGGATATTGAGCCATTGAACCATGCTACCTGCATTACAAAACTGCCGATACAAGTAGAGGTGATAGTAGTCAACCATCCTTTCTCTATGAGATAACAGTGTTTAGTGCCAAAGCCTCGAAATTACATACAGGACTCACACACAGCACTTGCCCAGGTGCCCTGTGCTTTTGCGGTTGTGCCCTCATATAGAGGTGCCCCTTGGTTAATGACGCAACTTTATACTATTGGCAGGCCTCATAGAACACACAAAACCTACAGCAATTGCGTTTCCCTGTGTGTGTTGCTGATGTGGTTCCCTTTGCAAAGTTCCAATATTGACATATTCCTCATTAGGTGCCCCTTTTTTGTATGACACAACAACTGAGTTTAATGGCAGGCTTCGAAGTGGACCCACACAGCACCCATTGCAGTGGTGCCCTGCGTGCTTCTGGAGCTAGCGGTGCTCTTTGTAAAATTCCCATACAAATTGTCCTTTTCCTTGAGGGAACCCTAACCAGAGCAAAATTGCTGTGCCCCTGTAAGAACGAAATCGAATGCCTTAAATGGTAATTGTACACGCAGGTGCCCCGTGTTTTATTGTGCTGCCCTTTGAAAAGTCCCCATACAAGTTGACATTTTGCTTATAGGTGCCCCTTACCATTTAAGCAAAAAGTCTGTGCCCATTCAAGAGCAGGGTTCATGGCATTTAGCGTTGGATTGTACACGCCGTATACTCGATTGCGAAGTGACTTTGCTTTGCATGTTTATACCCGGTCGAATAAGACTTGTTTTAGCTAGTACACTCATTTCATAACAAAATACTTGATGCTCTTCATGTCACATGACCAAAAGCTGCCGACCAATAATAACATTCAAATTATGCTGCTGTTTTATAGCACAGTTAGGTTTGTTGTCACAAATAATTTTACAATTTATTTTTAAAACAAACACAATGATTAATTGACATGGATTGTCAAGGCAAACTTCACATATTTTGACGCTGTAACTCAGCTTACAAATGTCTTAGACTTACCAAAGTGAAAGTTAGAAGCCGCAACCTTCACTTGTGGTTTAATTAGTCAATATACCAAGCCAAACTGTTTGTCTTAATGGTGTGTAACCGCAAGAAGAAAAACCCAGGTAATTATTTCCCAACGTCTCTTTGTTTTGACAGAGTTTTACCTTTTCATTTGACCTACGACCCCACAAGCTAACCTCTGACCCCATCCAACTCTATATTGTCACAACTTCACCCTAGACCACAACCCATTGACCCTATTCCCGTGTTGGTTATTTTATCCATCCTTGTTTTACAATTCAGACATGTCCAAATGAGAATGCCCTTTGACCTAGGTTGGGTTGTGGTTTTTACTTTAATACTTGTAGTTGGTGTTATAATTTCCCCGTGAACATGTAACTCTTGGACCTTTTTGACAGTGATATGTGACGTGGAGTAATCGGTCTTTCTATTTTGGGTCCGAGTTCATTAACTTCATGTCGAAACAGGGTTTGTAGAACACTTCTGAAATGTCTTAATCTACTTGCATTTTATGGTGGGTTTTCTTGAACCACATTAGGTGTGCAATGGTTTTTCAGGTATACATGTAGGCTTACAGTGGAAGAGTCCTCTGCCATTTGTAGATCGCTCGATCTCCTGCTATGGACCAAAAGAATGGAAAACTCTTCCAAGTCACATCAAGAATGCTCCGACTATTCATGTTTTTAAGAAACTGCTCAAATAGGATATTTTTTAACAAGTGTACTGTAATTAATATCATGTAACTGTCTTTAGCGCATTTTAATAATGTCTGTTTATTTTGGTGCTACATAAATGTCTTGTAATTAATTGATTGATGATTGATTGATTGATTGATTGATTGTTTGACATTGGAAGTTCTAAGTTTGATTGATTGATTGATTGATTGATTGATTGATTGACATTGGAAGTTATAAGTTTAATAGTTTCCATGACTGAATTCGTTAAACTAAAATTGTGTTTAAATCAAAAAACCTATTACAGCAATAAAGAAAATTACAAATTGTTCTACCTTTATAAAGAAAATTAAATAAAAGTTTTCTTTAAATTGACCGATTTTAACATCCTTTGTGCCGATAACTTCAAAACAAAAGTATTACTTTAATGTGTGAATATTATTAATGGGTGACATAGTAAATGACCGTTTCCAATTCACTCAGTTATACGACAGAGAAATGAACGTACAATACCAAAGAGAAAGGGTTTATTTTGAAGCCATAGAAACTATATAAATGGAGAGGGGTTGGTAGGAGTCAGTAGGAGTTGTTAATGTTCCTATTTATCGAACAAGATTGAGCAATCAAATCTCCTTTAAAAAGTTCATCAAAATCGTAATGGGTTGAAAATTGCCGTAAAGCCCCCATGAAAACCCTCATTGTTTATACCCAAGACATGAAAGGGGGTACCGTCAGTGCCACAGCCGGGCTATCGGTTACAAAGGCGGGGTACATAATTGGGTCTTAACATCCCCAAGATAAGGGATCTACCCTGGAATTTATCCCTATGTCTGATGGTCTGAGGAAGTTGTTTTCGGGATCCCGGGCGGGATCCCATACAGGCGGGATCGAGTGTCTTTATTGAGGGGGGAAATAGGAGCTCGTAGTCGGTAGATGAAGCGGGGTTTGGTGTCATACCTCGTGGGTAGCAGATGGGTCGTATATCCCCATCTCTGCACCCTCGGGCTACGGTTGGTGGAAGAAAAACGTTTTTCCGGAGATCTGAGATTGTAATTATAGTATAACTACCCTGTGCGGACTGTAAAGCTAAACGTGGGCAGTCACTTAACATCAAGAGTGCTTTATATAAATTATCTTCTTTGAGGGTACACAAATACAATGCAGTAGGAGATCGGGTACCCATCCGGTTATATATCAGTAGAAATGACTTTGATGGTATTTTGGACTTACAGTACAATATTTATCGATCGAGGAAAGTCATTGCCGTACAGACGTGTGTACTATGCGGAATATTGTGGATTTTCAAGATTTTATTGATTCAAGATTTCATTGATGTTGTTGGTTACTAGTTTAGTAAATTCTTTGTGAATACCCAATATTAGGTCTGGTACCCTGATCCGGTCATTATTATATTAGTAGAAATGACTTAGATGGTAATTTGAACATTGGAGTACAACATTTATCGATTGAGTTTGAATATCGGTTTAAGATAAACGAAAAGAAGATACCAAGTAAATTATACGATTATTGTTGACTTGTTGACTTATTGTTGTTTATGACTACATTAAATCAACCAACTTCCATTGATTGTGTTGGTTACTGGCCTAATTATGACCATATCTGCCGACTTAAACAAATATATAATGACAGGTATATTAACTCTATACCTGATCGTGTATGTCACCATGGTATCGAGCATTGATCTCAGCAAGTTCCTTGTACAGTCACGTAACAAACTCGCTTATTTCAGCAATTAAAACCCCCGTTTCCACCATGAAGCACGTACAAACCCCTCATGGAATTATCTTGACTCATAATTTCCAGAGATGACCTCTAAAGTTGAGTGTGGGAACCGAGTAAGAGCGAGTCGGGGTATAAATAACCTTAAAAAACTCCAGTGGATGTCGAGCAGAGATGATATGGAAATTGTACGAGGAGCACGTTTCAAGCGGGGTGGAGGGGGAGGTTGTGACGGGGGTTTAGCTGCGTACTGCCCGGGGCCGGACGCACCCCGTCGCGGTGCGCCGTGGGCCTGTGTATTCAGCATTAGGGAGTGGAATAGGTCTCGTTCTGGACCAATAAATACATCTGACAGCCCCTGTAGGATTTAAAAACCCAGCCAAATTAAATGATCAAAGGAAAGACTTACATTGTCTTGTGACGAAAATAGTCCCTGCGGTCGCGATCGCGTTATGGGGGCCGCGGATGAATCCCGCTGGGTTTTTCCTCCTTTTTTATTGGTTGATTTTTGACACGACGGGTAGTTACAACAATGGGATCTTTTTGGCTGGGTTTGTTGTTTGTTTATATAATATAGATGACCTATTACAACTTACTGGTGTTATAATGTCAGGCTTTAATAACAAGTCACAGTATTACCGATTACCCTTTGCACCTGTTGTACCCGAGTGAAGTCAAGCAGGGGTGCCTGTTCAGACATGCAAGAAAAACACACTTTCTAACACACTTTGTGGGAGCATGAGAAACTTCAGACCTTTATCTGAATTCAGACTTTTCTGTGCCTTCCTCATTGGGGAAACAAACCCCTGATATTTTCTTAATGTGTAAAAACTAACTGCGCTTTTATCTTTTTCTTTTGTGGTGAAGATATTGTTCCCAAAAACTGATATAAATCTATAACTCCAGGGACTGACTTCACAAAGATAGTCTGAACTTGGGACTCGTCCTAGGACTCTTTTTGAGATGTTAATAACCTAAGGTACTAGTCCAAGGGTCGATTTCACAAAGAGTTAGGACCAGTCCTAACTTAGGACTAGTCCTAGGAGATATACAAATTGCATGGATAGTCCTAAGTTAGGACGAGTAACTTGGTCCTAACTCGAGATAAGACTAGTCCTAACTCTTTGTGAAATCCACCCCTGAGTTAGGACTAGGACTAGGAGATATACAAATTGCATGGATAGTCCTAAGTTAGGACGAGTAACTGGTCCTAACTCGAGATAAGACTAGTCCTAACTCTTTGTGAAATCCACCCCTGAGTTAGGACGAGTACTTGAGATGAGACTAGTCTCAACTCTTTGTGAAATCCACTCACAAGGATTACCCAAAGGTTGAAATGCAATCATTTCAAGAGACCTAAAATTTTGACCAAATGTTTCATACATTGTAAGCGATGACTCTCACTTCAGATACACAACATTATATATTCATAGGCTACCAATGACATGGACACACTTCATTCAAATCCTTCTGTTTTGATTGACATGCTATAACAAAGAGGATACTGACTCGTCCCCAGTGGTGAACATGGTACACTTGCACGCACCTGAGACCCAGAGTAACAATCCCACACCGGGAACACCCTTTACTCATCAATTGTATCCAATTGGACGCCGCCATTTTGAACCGGAAGTCATAGGAGTGGATTGACCCAGATATGACACGGTCACACAACCTCGTAACCGTGTTAAAGAAAATGTGTCATAACTTCAGACAATGATTTCACAGGATTTGTATAACAGGGGGGTTGACAATTAATTTAACGTGTGTCTGTAATGGATCGGGACGTTTAGACAGTTGAAGATGATTATCTTCAAGTCCCATGGGTGTGTCACAAAAGTTCTGTGCAGAAGTAACACAATTGTGTTTGATATTTGGTGACAACCCATTGTTTTTATTGTAAGTGATATTTGTTTTACCAAAACACTCATTTTGCCTAGGTATGTCCATGAAAAAGTGTCAAACTGTGATGATATAAATGGGGGTACCAAAATGACTCTAAACATAGCTGCGATTTTATCAAACATCATAACACCCTGGATGCTTCGTTTTTGAAAGGGCAAGGGCACCAAGGCATTTTTCTCCTAAAGGGCACCCTATGAAGAAATTGTAAATTTCCTCTGTAGCATTTTAAGGGCACTAAGGCAATGACCAGGGCCATGGAGGCAATGCTTGAATTCGAGACCTCAGCTGAGGTTTCGAGTTCAACTCAAATATTTGAGTGAGACATTACTTTCTTTTTCAAAAACTATGTTACTTCAGAGAGAGCCGTTTCTCGCAATGTTTCATACCATCAACAGTAATTCTCCATTGCTCGTGTCCAAGTAAGTTTTTATGCTAACAATTATTTTGAGTAATTACCAATAGTGTCCAGTGCCTTTAAGGTGTGGAGCCTTGTCATAATTTGTGGTAATAACATGATCCAGTTTTGCACAACGGTTCCAACCCATTGAGGAATTACCTAGCTGTGTGAAACAGGATATATATTTGCCATTTTATAGTGTCTGTCAAACTAGCGTTTCTGGACTGTTTCAAAAACACTTGGACGTGGGATTTATCACAGCCATGACTGTACAAGAACTCACCACCAAGACGTTGAAGTCTCTCAACCCAAAACAAGCTTAGGGACTGGCCAGGGGAAACTATGGGCGGAGCTGGCATAAACATTGCCCCGGGGCCCCATAACGGAAAGAGACATCAATATCTGGGCAATATACGGGCCGGGCAGTCTTTTGCGGGAGATTTAATAGTGTCATGTAGTATTGTGTCCACCATTATCTCAAAAGTGCTTATTGCTTAAAACAGTTTTTAATACACATCATTATTTTTGAATGAATACATATTTTGAAACTACAATGTGTAAAGAGGGACTATTTGTGTGAACTATATGGTTAAACCAGCCGAATCGAAAGTTGAAAATATTTGATAGCGAATAGTTCATACCAAAATAAAGTTCTTTGATTCATAACATTGGTGTATATAGGCCCTATATGCCTAACGGGTGACCGTTTCCTACCACGGGAAGCCTGGGAGCCTATTTCATGTAAACAACAATGCATCACGTGACCATCATGTGTTGACTTTAGGAGGCACACAAACAATCACAAGGAGAAAATGGTACAGTGACGTCAGATGATCAGTATGCTGACAAATCTCTTAGGTTAAAGGTCAAATTATGTACATAAACACAAGGATGCCTCAACTGCCTTCTTAAGGAAAAGGAATTGTTTATATGACGTAGATTCTTCCAAACATTTCGCTTAGGAAAAAATGGCACAAGAACAGAGAAAGTGTGGTATCGTTATCGAATATGCTTCGTTTTTGAACGAGGAGCACAATGTACATTTCTATTGGAGCATTTCAAGGGCACCAAGGCAATGACAAGGGGACATGGAGGCAATCCCCTTGAAGTATAATGCTTCAAGACGTATACTCTTCTAAACATTTCGTTTAAAAATGGTATGCTTTTGTTTTTAAAGGCAAGGGCATTAAGACATTTTCTCATTGTACAGTGCAAACTATGGGGAAATTGTTAAGTTATATTTTTTGGAGCATTTCAAGGGCCCCAAGGCAATGACCAGGGGACATGGAATCATTCTCATTTGTTGCCTCAGTGAAGTATTAGGGCTGCCCTTTAAATAACTGGTAGCCATTGAAGCACATAAACCTGCCGGTCGTGTAAGCTTCGCATCACGGTGCACATAAGATGCAAATGTCTCGTAGAGCATTTTTCTTCCTCCATGCGTAGAGCAAGGAGCGAGCCAGATGCCATCCACCGAGCGGTCACTTGAATCTAGGTCTCCCGGTCACAACACGGGACCCACAGACCGAGGAATATGGGCCAAACTCTAAACGAGGGATAATTTCATTGAAATGTGATCTACGCGGCCCGAGACGAAGACTAGTTACCTATAATCTGGGTCGGTGTATTCAATCCCCTTTGAAGGCAATACCGAAATGTTGCTGGTATATAATTGACTTGAATTGACTTGAATTGACAGCATCGTAACAACTTCAATTCTCTGCAGACTTCATTTTTATATCACGGAGCAATGGGTAATAATACCGTCTACAAGACCGCACGGGAATGCACACGTGCGCGCAGAGCATCTTAAGCAATTTGCCTAACTTTATGGTTTACAACCCAAGCGCAGATGCATAATTGCATTATTTATAACTACTATGGGAGTCTGGTTACGCGACTCCAACCCCCTATCCATATGTCAAAGAGTAACTCAACGTTCATTTGCCAATGTAGAAAGTCAAGATGACAGATCTTCAATCCAATTTATGGAGTAATTATAAAAGTGATCATGTAAAAAGTTGATGAAGTCTCCCGCAAAAGTATTACTCACAGTTCATTTTCCAATCTTAGGTCAAATCTTTAACCTCACAAGTTGTGGTGTACTTACAAAAGTGACGACCCTGGAAAGTTGGCGAAGTTTGTCTGAATACACCCAAACCAAATAGTGCACTCTTAATATGATATAATCTCAAATAGGCTGATTGAATTTAATTAGTAGGGACTCTTATACTAAGAGGACATACATCTTTAAGACGTTGATGGGGATAGAGTCCTCCCATTTCTTATTCCTTCAAACATTTGTATTTACAACAGAGAGTGTATGTCCATACTTCGTGAAATGGCTGCCAAGACATAGTTTTGAATTTGATGAGTAGGGACTATTAAAGAGGCCATGCGTCTTTAAGACGTTGATGGTGATATAGTCTGTTCCATATCTTACTCGTTTGAACATTTAGATTTATTAGAGCAATGGTATTTCCAATAAAAGAGCGTCGTGAAAAGGCGGCAGACATAATACTTTGAATTTGATGAATAAAGACTTTAAGAGGCCATACGTCTTTAAGACGATGATTGGGATATAGAGAGTCCTCCCATTTCTTATCCTTGGGAAGGGATTCTAACCACTTTAAATGCATCGCCAACGGGTTCACTATCCCCTCGGCATCGTCACAATTACTGATGTAGACAATCGTAATGAGTATCCAGCAGAGTAAATGTTGGTTGCATGGCGATTGGCACTCCAAGCATGTCACGTACGTACCTGTGGGTGATATGCTGATGGGTTTCTCAGGCTTGGGACCATGTATGATGGGTTGGTTCTTGATGTGGTCCTTGCTCCATGATTGAAGGACGAACAATGAAGACTTCATAGATCTGTGACTTGACCTGTAAAATGGTCAATAGAGATGGGCTTTAGTTCCTACTGGATTTATATAGAGGCTTGGAGGAAAATCATCTGTCCCCATAGAGGGACTGTGGCTTTGAAATCAGTAATGCACATGGGGTACCAGACAATGGTCTCAACATTAACATACATAAACCCCAATCCTAACCATAAAGTTAACCACAACCTGGTTTAATGTTGAAGGACGAACACTGGAAACCCTCGATCTATGACTTGACCTGTAAAATGGTCAATAGAGGTTTAAATTCTACTGGATTCGTAGAGAGTCGTGGATGGAAATAGACTGGCCCCATAGATTGAAACTATTGAAAGCTGTACCGCACGAAGGGGACCAGCCTTCGACTTCTCCAAACTCTTCCTAACTTAGGATTAATCTTAGGACTTCGGTCGATTTAAGTTCCGTATTCATAGACGTAGGACGCATTGAACCCATCCTAATTTAGGATATCTTAGGGTTAACATGTTATAATACTGGGTGGTGCAAAAATACCACTGCTTCAAACACCCAATCAACATTCAGCCAGCCCCATTCATAACAAAGACATCATAATAACCATAAAAACACAAAAATAGTCCAAAAACAGTTAATCATTTTTTCCTACAAAGCTGTCACGATGTGTGTGTTCCATTCTAGCAATTTATGATGTACATTAACTTTGGCGACCCGAACACAGCGCTGGGCAGACAGACGGTCCTTCTTAAATTAAACCATCCCTCAAAAAAAAACATTTTTCAAGAATAATGTTTATCACTCCCCGAAGGTTCTTCTCAATTTAACTTTTCCTGTTCAATTTGAACTCATGCATTAAACACTTATGAATGGGGGCCGTTTTGAGGGCAGACTGTGGTATTCGGCGCACTTTATCCTCACCCTAATGGTGGGAATTGGTTAAATTTATGGACACATTATTTATAATCGGTTCTTTTTTATTCGCAATAAATTCCGCGCAATAGAAAGGGGGTCAGAGGGTAATTGGGTTTCTTTAACTTGATTAGTTATTGGCTCAGTCGTCAATCAACTGGTAGGGATTGACCAATCACGCGGGCCGTATCATTGGCAATTTTGTTTGTGCGGTTAGTACTGTTGTCAGCCCCAAGACTCGTGCGTGAAACATGAGCCAGGATTTGAATTTTCTTGAGTTATGATTTTAATTACATGAAGATAGTACAGTTTTCATTCGGGTAATATAAAACAGCAAGGCTACAGCTATTGACATTTTGATAGCCATTTTAAAACGATTCTGAGACATCAAACTATTTGTAGGCTGTAGGAGGCCTAGATTTAAACTAAACAATATTCGCACTCCTTTCACGCTGGTATTCTTTCCTTCAAATTTGTGTGACCAGAACGAAGTTTGGAAAGAAGGTTGTCGTTTAACCTTCGTCCCAAACTAACTAAAGAGATCACGCAGATGCATGAGTGATACAATGAAATCAGTATTGAATTGAAGTAATGTCGCTGTGGTTGATACAAGTCACTATTCAGCAACAGTCGTATTATCATTAATTAGCTTATATAATACACATTCACGTATAAGGAGTCTTATGAGACAGCTCGACCTGCAAGTAAAATTGTGTTTCTTTATATTTTGATATAACATATGTAAACATGATTGGTGTACGTGCACTTTGTGAGACAACGAAAGTGAAGTGGACAACTTTTAATATTACGAGCTTTCTAAATATAGCCTGTCTGTTCAGGATCAACTCCCCATCATCAAGTTCACTTTCCAATTCTCGCCCTGCTCGTAAATATTCATTCGATAAAAGGAGGTTTAAGTTTTATCTAAATCGGGACAGGAAATGAAATGGGATGACCGGCGCGGTTGAATTCCCTTGATTTACTTCTTTGTCTGAGGGGAATATGATTTATTCATACTGTGTGTTGTTACGGATAGTGTTTTGTCTGCGGACGCGAGCGGAAAGGGTTACGGACGCGGGAGAGAGATGTTACGGACGCGAGACTAAAGAGGCCTACTTATAGGAAGTGAAGATTTAAGGATGACTGACAGACCTTCAGCCCCCAACAAAACCATCAAAATGACTTGTCAATGTCGATTGCTTTTCATGACATGTTACACAACACAGATTTATATTCAGACATGTTTTGGGGTTGCATCATTTCGGGTTTTATTGCCTAACGGGGATCGTAACTTTGACACCGTGGTTTTATGGAAGACCCCGGCCGTTGTATCGCGTCCCTGAGCCCACTGGTTATGGGTGGAGTGGGCGGTGGTGTGCCTGCGAGCAGGACGCTGCTGAGCGTGGGCAACATTTTGTTTTTCACGAAATGGGTTTACTTTCGACTCGGCAAAAGTGCGACGTTTAGCGCAGGACTAACGGACCTTATGCACCTGAACAACACACACTTTGCTTACAATGTTGTATAAGAGAAACTAACTTAATATCAATTTCGTTTTCTATTTCTACAGATCGTAAACTAAGATGTACATGTACAGTGGTCAACTGAAGTCAATAGCTGCTTTGATAAAACATGGAGTTCGGACAACTCGACATCAGAGAGTTGGACAACTCGACATCAGAGAGTTGGACAACTCGACATAATAGAGAGGACTGGCTACTTGAGCTTGTAGCTTAAATGAGAGAAGTAATGCTGCTGAAAAAAACTCTAGTAATTCGGTTGAGGATATCAATAAACTTTATTACGGTAGAGAGGGATGAGAACACGCAATGGACATCAATCTCTGTATTTCGCACGATGGACACTATTTTTTTCATTTGAGGTTTTTCTTCGGACGCAGCTTCAAACTAAAAGGAAGATGGTTGCGTGTCCCACCACCATTTGAACTTGTGTTCAAGCAACCGAACTCTTAAATCTTCGCCCAAGTTGGAATGATATGCTTCATCTTCGTATGGATCAACTGGATTACAGAGAACTAACCTCAATTGGGTTTGTTTTGGACACCTTCCCAAGTTGGAATGGCATAAACTCTGGGTCGTATCATTTGCCTTGTCAATTGAATTCCTAAATTGTCTATGCAAATCTATGAAGTCTTAATTTGTGTTCTTTTCTGTATATTGATGGTTTAGCAATAATTTATCGCAAAGTTATCGTTATTTGAAGGATGGTTGTGAGAATGGTTTGCAATGTAATGAATGATTTTCCTCGGTTTTCTCAATGCAATATCGTTACGGCATAAAACAATGGGACCTTACAATAGCTCGTGTATAAATCAAGGAGTGACGATGTTACTTTAAAGTAATGGAAAAGTTGTGTTATATGTTAGACAATTTGATTTTGAACTGTTAACTATCTGCATATCAGGTAATGTGGCAAACAGAATACACTAATTGTACTCTGCCCATGCCTTTTGAAGACTTTGGAACGCTAGGTGGCAGCAGACTTAGGTAAATTTCCTTTGTTTACGTAGTTCTGAGCACAGGCACAAAACCGAGAACAATGGATTAACCTGGTAGGTCTGCTGCCACCTAGCGTTCCAAAAGTCTCCCATTACTTGAATATGCGCCATGTTTGGTGTTTTTCGGGAAACAAACAAAATACTACGTAATATTTTTAGTGTTCTTCCTGCGTTCATCTCGGGGTGTATGACAAAATCTCAAGTAGACGTAGATGTATTGCCTCGGGGAACCAGCGACTACGAAAGAGTACCAGTGAAACTTAACTGGACTATTCCACAGTAAGGTTAAGAATTAAGTATTTTTATGATGTAATTTAAGCTGATAGAATATGTTCGTTTCTTGTGAAGGCATTTTGACTTTTTATATTCATGACTGACAAAAGTCTTATCTCGTTTGGGATGTAGTTTGTTGTTTTGTATGAAATTGTCGTCTTTTGTCTCCCAGGTTTGAACTAAATTTAAATAAATAAATAAGTAAATACATAAACAAAAGAAATAATAAATAAGTAAAATATAAATAGAAAATTAATAAATAAATACCTAAATATATAAAATACTAAAATGTTTCAGTGAACAACAAAATCAAACAATTAAATAAATTAATTAATTAATAAACACAGTCCTATTAAAGAAACCCACTTGAAGCAATAATAACAATGATTTCAAAATGATGTCCTCTTAAAATTGAACAGTCGTCTAATTTTATCGCCTTAATTTATTCTTTGTTAGAATATATAACTTATGTTTTATTATACTGTAATTTTACACCAATGAGCACAGATGACATCTTTATCTACCATTCAAAAAATAAAGAAGAAATTTGCATAAAGGCTCCAAAAAGCAGATCTACTTGCTAGTTTGCATTAGGAAATGAGAAGCGTTTCTGTCAGTAACGCATCTAAGACTGTGTGTTCTATTTACGAACTGAGCTTAATTTCATGGAGCTGCTTAAGCAAAAGAAATTGCTTAAGCATGGAAATATTTTGCTTATTTTACACATGTTACTGGATGGCCAAACCTTGCTTGTAACTGGTTTTTAGCTGCTGCTTACTTAGCATTAACAATTGAGTGGAGTCTTGGCCGGTAGTTTGATTTTACTGAGCAAGGATTTTTTTTTTGCTTAAGCAAAATTTTGTGCTTAAGCAGCTCCGTGAAATTGGGCCCTGTTCACTCCGTGCTCCGGACTTTCTGCGAAATCTCTAAATAGCAACCACCTTTACATCTCTACATATAATGTATACAATCAAATAATCGAGCGGTTAAAAAAAACAAAGGTATAATTTGCCTTTAACATGTTGCCATCTTTCAAAAACAGCCGACGTCAAATTTATAGTTACAAAATCAGTTGATTCTTCATAAATTAAGATAAGATAAATCACTAATTTTGACGTGTCATTCGTTTCTGTTAATCAATATGTATCAGTGTCATTTCATACACTTTTAATTGTCAGTTTGTAGTTAGTTTTTAGTTGTCGTTGAAAGTCCATTTCTTATCAATTATTCTTTTATCTCGATGTGTCATGTCTGAAACAAATGTGCATGAGGCTACAACCGTTCTTTCTTGCCAGTTTTCTTTCTTCACTGAAAGGGTCAATTACAGTAAGCAACTTAGTGAAAACTAACTGTGGAAATGTCAGTCAGCTTAGCACGTTTCAAGTGTGATGCTTATCATAAACAACTCTGTAAAAAAGTTCTTCCAAAGTTCTTACCGTAAATGGCTCTGAAGTTCTGAACTGTTATTAGATGTTAGTATACCACTTTTAGATTTAAGAGAATCAAGTTGTAAGAGATCATTGTAAAACCCTTGATTTTGATATAATTTTTCAAATTGCAACTTATATTGCAAATGATTGAGTTTAACAATATAATTTATGATTAAGACACGCTTAGATAATGGAAAGCTTTGACCTCCGATCTTTAAATTTCTGTATCTATTATTTAAAATTGATAGCAACTGATTTGACACCAAACAACTCGTTCTTACTCCTTGTATGTTAATTTATGCAAATTGATTTCATGCAAATAGTATGCAAATTGCATGCAAATTATAATTTAGTGTGTTAAAGGTCACAGAGCAACCCCTTAAAAACCCTTTGGTAAATTGATGATTGTATGATATCAGCGTTATTAAGAGAGTGTGATTTTTACCGATTGCTTCCAAAAAAGACTTGTTTTTTGGGTTTGTAAATAAATGATTTTGGAAAGAATAACTGAAGGTGTCCGTTTCATATTCATAACATGATTTTTAAGTTATTGATTTATTTTAATTTGAAATTATTTACATAAGTACTACAAGTTGAACAGTGGCTGTCAAGGTTATGCAAAAGTATGCAGACTGTCATCAAAAGATGTGTACACAACCAGACCCCTGTCAACGATAAAAGTACATCTAATTAATTATTTCTTGTCACACCAAGTTAAGAGTTAGAGAAACATCACAGCTCACGATGGTTGACAACATAATTTGGATTTAGAATAAAAAAAACATGTATTCTTATAAATATAAATCAGGCCAGTTCCGACATTATGGTCAAGCTTTATCAAGTGTTGAACCCTATACAAAAACATTCCATGTGGCAGTATCTATATCCAACAGTTGTCAAATTGTTTTTCCGTCTGTCTTCAAAAATGTCAGAGTAACGGTCTATAATTCGTTGGCCTATGGAATAAGGATACAAACATTTTCCTTTTCTGTAGGAATTTTAACACATTGTGAATACAGTTGGACTTCCACAAAAAAGATGTACAACAACTAATCAAATAGTCATTCAAAAAAATAAAGTTTAGAGAAGAGTTGTTGGTTTCAAACTTACGAATTTCAAATGCGTTAAAATCTTGTGTTTTGCTTATCTGTGTCTGGCCATTTAGAGGTCTTTGATCCTTTGATCACGCCAAGGTTCGCAAAAATTTGCCCGGTGGCTATCCACTGAGCATAGGCGTTGTCAGTTGTATAATTCTCCTACTCCCTCAATGGCGGTTCAATCATGGTTTAAATGGTTACTCCCATTTGGTTCAACCAAACCGTTATTAGAGTACTTGATGTACTCTAGTAGTGGACTAAACTAAAATGGCACACACAAACAGATCATTGCGGAAGAAAATGAAGGAAACAGGTGGATGCTTGTCCAGCGTCTTCATTGTCACCTTTCCACTCAAGGAATTCCATCTTAAAGACCCGTATAAGACCATGGCTCAAAGATTCACAGGAATTTACAGAATACGAATAAAGAGAACAACATAGACATATGGATCAATAAAGACCCAATATACCACAACGTAACACATTGGAATCCATGGCATGAATAAATTAATGTATCTGAAACGAGTCAATGGCATCCAAAAAATGAGAACTACAACATGTTGTAGACTTAGTTTTTTACAAACTGCTTATCAACCAAAATGACCTAAGGCATAAACGCAGAAAATAGTTAGCAACATTTTTTCTTCAAGGCTCAATAGTAATTCATACAAATTAAGATATTTGTCTGATTGTCACAATTTGGACCCTCTTTATCGTAGCTTGCCCCGCCCCTCTTAAAGACAGTTGAGCTCTAACACTTCCATCGCTAACAGACACAACATATCCTGAGCTAATCAGATGGCAATGTGTGCAGTATACCAGACTACACCAATGAGAGTCTGTGACCAGACATCGAACAATCTACTCCACGTGCACGGATGTTTGCTGACAAGGTGTTGCACAACATTCACCGCCACATACTCCCTCGGGTCCGTGGGTGAATAATAGCCTTCCGCCCCGCCAGCCCGAGGGGTAAAACACGCTAAACCCTTAAGCGAAACACGGACTTTTTCTTTACCCCTTCTACCAAGGAAGAGGTTACCTAATAATACCCTGTCCATAAAGCTTCCTCTATTGAAAAGAAAACACGACTGGTCATGCTCATGAACTTGACACACGGAAGTGGAGAGTCATATTTTAACTGACTTATTTTGGCACTGATTGTCAATGTGGTTAAGGGACAAAAGCAACTGCCTCAGCTAGCTAGGCTGAGGGACAACACACATTATTGTGAGCCTACTGCATGACTAAAGGTTTGGTCCTTGTTGTATGGTTCTTCCATTTTTAACAGTCTGGGACAACAACGTCTTACACAACAGGAGAGGACGATGGTTTTTTTATGTCATATGCTAAGTAAAACTTCATACAAACTAAATACATTCAAAATGAATACCTACACAATATTTAATTGTAATGTAGGTGCATGATCTACAACAGCAAACAAATCCGTACAAGAGTACACCTTGTCTAATTTGTCATCCATGTTTAAACCATCGTATAATGGTTGATGCTTCATCAAGGCAATCGCCTCCATGCCCCTAATCATTACCTTGGTACCCCTGGTCGTTGCCTCTGTGCCCCCTAATCATTACCTTGGTACCCCTGGTCGTTGCCTCTGTGCCCCCTGGTAATTGCCTCGGTGCCCCATGTGGACCTGATAAATCACGGTGACAGCAGAGGAAAATACCAATGCCCCTGATCATTGCCTTGGTGCCCCGTACAGGCCTGATACCCCACAGACGCAACGGAGGCAGGCAATCGCCTTGATGCCCCTTGAAATGTTCCCTTTGAAATTTGAATGTTCCCTCCTAGAGGTGCCCGTTAATAAATGAACCTGCCTTGACTAACCATAGATCAAGATCTATAACGAACCACGGAGAAAGGATCCTTTCTCTTTGAAAGAAAGCAGCAGTATCGGTCTAATATTGTGATCATTATGATACCTTATTAGATAAAACAAAAAAAGGGTATCCGAATACTTATGTAAAGGAAGTCAGTCTCTCCACGTTATGTGATAGGTCACTTGTGCTGTTCAATGGTGAAATCAATCCACATTGCAACGGAATTACTGTACACAACCGGTCAGAGTTGAATCGAATAATCACGCCTCTGTATACACACTACTACAGTATTGTGAAACTGATCAAATCTTTAAAGGCACCGGACACCTTTGGTAGTTGTCGAAGACCGGTCTTCTCACTTGGTGTATCTCAACATAACTACGCATTAAATTAACACACCTGTGCAAATTTTAACTCAATTGGTCGTCGAAGTTGCGAGAGAATAAAGGTACTGGGGTCGATTTCACAAAGAGTTGGGACTAGTCCTAACTTAGGACTAATCCTAGGAGATATACAAATTGCATGGATAGTCCTACGTTAGGACGAGAAACTGGTCCTAACTCGAGATAAGACTAGTCCTAACTCTTTGTGAAATCCACCCCTGGTCAGACACTATTGGTAGTTACTCAAATTTTAGCATAAAAAATTTCGTGTAATGGCTATCTATTGATAATAGTATAGAACATTGAGGTAACGTAGTTTTTGAGAAAGAGGTAATTTCTCACTCAAATAATTAAAGACTTCAGCTGAAGCCTTTTATTGCATCTCAGAGCACAAAACGGAATGCAATAAGGGTATTTTTCTTTTATCATTCTCTTGCAAATTCGATGACCAATTGAGCCCAAATTGTCACAGGTTTGTTATTTTATGCATATGTTGAGATAAACCAGAGAGGGTCTGTGGTACTTATTGTGCTTTGACAATTATTAAACAGTGTTCAGTGCCTTTAAGTTAGAGTGACACCTGCCTGCGTATAAATCACCTGGCACTAGCTAGGAATGGGATCTTGGCACGTTTCGACTGGCCTAATTGCTCTATCTTGCGTTACCTTCTGGTGGCCCTTAGTGACAATGAGGACTGGTTGATATATGATCTGGAACCGGGAAAGCCTCGTTATTCACGCAGTGTGATGGTTCAGATGGTCAAGCAACAGACTGATACATTATGTTTCCTTTGATGGTCAATTAAGCCGCTACAAATCTCAACTTAATAAACCGTGTAATAAAACAGGATGAATTCTTTTCACTTTAGGAGCAATAAACTCATGCATCTATAGTTTCCCGTTATTTTAGTTAAAGAACTCGCCGTTGGAAATGGTACAGGTTTAAAACAACATTCTCATCTTTATGAAAACGAAACATCACCAGAAATTTGTGCACTGAAGACAGTTAAAGAACAAATCTGGCACTAGTGAGACACACTGGTCTTTGACAATTACCAAACGTGTACCTTCCCTCTAATATAATATCAAAAATGTTAACCAACCGAGAACAAATAGTGTGAAATGTAGGCAATGTTTTTAACAGAATCCGCAACAAAATCAAATTATCCCCGCTCGCCATTTTGTCGTGTTCCCAGTATACGTTGTATGGAATATGAGCATAACTCTGTTAAGGTATTTGACTATCTTCAATCAGATCTTTCCACTGGATAAACAAACCGCGCTGGTTGGCATGGACCGCCGAAAAACATTACGTTTTGCTAACCCAGACGGCTTCGATGTTGTTGGTATCCCAGTGACCTTTGACCCCATCAACACCGATTCCTTAAGGGCATTTCTACTTCACAACTCATGGGGATTCAACTTTTCCTAACCCTCTCGACATGAAAGGTAAACCCAAACCCCATCGAGTTCAATCACAAGCCGACCCGCCACGTCACGAAAACGTGACCCAAACAGCCTCACCAAAGGGGGAATAAACGTGTGAGATTTCTAGCCTAGAAACCGGGTCTAGATCAAAAAGCCCTGTAGTCGATGTGGTGTGAATTTGTCAAAGATTTCCGATGGTTTGTCCAGACCGAGTTCACTGATATTCCGGTCGCATTCGTCAAAATGTGACACCTTCGTGTCACACGTTTGCACGTAGGAGGGTATCCTTTACCACCAGTGATGTGACGGTAATGGCAATAGCAGACTTAGGGGTGGAATATGCACGATGAAGTTGACACCCGAAGAAACATGCGATATATCAAGAAATTAAATGATTTGATATAATAATTGAGCCCATGTGTAAAATGGTGGTGGAAAAAGAACGCGTGCGTCCTCAATTTACGGACTAATTTGCAACAAACCAAAACCTCGTATAAACTTGAGTAAGAAATTACCCCTGGTCAGAGTGTCTTTGCACAGGCAAGCGATTGCCCTGGATACCACCCCTTCCCCTTGCCTACCATCTGTCCATCGAGTAATTGGAGTCATGGTGGACGAGAAAACTTACTTGGTAACTATCAATGGAGAGCTGTTGAGGTATAAAACATTGTGAGTATTAACAACTCCCTCTGAAGTATAGTGTTTTTTTTTTTAGAAAGCGGTTATTTCTCACTCAAATAATAAATTCAAAAAGACTTTAGGCCTGAAGTCTTTTTAAGGAATCTGAAAACACACAGATTGTGCATCATTTGTGTTTTTATATCACATCTATTAAATGGTGTTTTTTTCTTTAATTATTTCTTTACATTCTTACAACTTTGATGACCAATGGAGTTCAAATGTTCACAGATTTGTTATTTTATGCATCATATAATGTTGGAACAATGTGGGAATCCTGGTCTATGACAATTACCAAATGTGTCCAATTAAAAAGAACACTGTTGGATACCCTACATTCGAGTTCCGATCGAGCATTTAGATTTACAAATTGGCCACATGCCCCTTCGGGTAGGGCAAACCTTAAACTCGTGTCCCAATGTTGTTAGAGGGATGCGAGGTGGCACAAATTGGCCACATGCCCCTTCGGGTAGGGCAAAGCTTATAAACTCGTGTCCCAATGTTGTTAGAGGGACGCGAGGTGGCACAAATTGGCCACATGCCCCTCCGGGTAGGGCAAACCTTAAACTCGTGTCCCAATGTTGTTAGAGGGATGCGAGGTGGCACAAATTGGCCACATGCCCCTCCGGGTAGGGCAAACCTTAAACTCGTGTCCCAATGTTGTGAGAGGGATGCGAGGTGGCACAAATTGGCCACATGCCCCTCCGGGTAGGGCAAACCTTAAACTCGTGTCCCAATGTTGTTAGAGGGATGCGAGGTGGCACAAAGTGGCCACATGCCCCTCCGGGTAGGGCAAACCTTAAACTCGTGTCCCAATGTTGTGAGAGGGATGCGATGTGGCACAAATTGGCCACATGCCCCTTGCCCCAGACCCCTTGAACAAAAAAATGGACTGCTCCCTCAATCATAAACAAGCATCAAATTCAAGTTGATGCGTTATCAATAAAAGATGCATGGTTCTTCCATCAAACCCACGATGCAATGCTAATAATGATTAGCCCATAGTCCAAGGTGAATGGAATGTATGGACTCCATTAAGGACCACACTAACCTTGACTAACTTGACCACAATAGTCAAGTATTAAATCAGAAACATAGATCTTGCTTTTACTTCCGATATGTCACGTTTTGAAACCCCTCGGTTTTCCAGATTTTCTCCTGGGATTAATTTAAGGCAATCATGGATATAACTCTACACAGATGATTCAGTACCATAACAGTCTTAAATGTCCTAATATTAGGCTCTATAGAAAGTCTCAGTACCACAAGTATATCTTTAAAGGCAGTGGACAATATTGGTAATAACTCAAAATAATTGTAAGCAAAAACCCTTACTTGGTAACGAGTGGGGAGCTGTTGGTACATTGTGCGAAACAGCTCCCTCCGAAGTGACGTAGTTTTCGAGAAAGAAGTAATTTTTCACGAATTTGATTTCGAGACCTCCAAAATAGATTTTGAGGTCTCGAAATCAAGCATCTGAAAGCACACAACTTGATGTGACAAGGGTGTTTTTACTATCTCGCAATTTCGACGGCCAATTGATCTCAACTTTTGACAGGTTTGTTATTTTGTGCATATGTTGAGATACACCATGAGAAGACTGGTCTTTGACAATTACCAAAACTGTCTAGTGTCTTTAAAAATGTCCTATCGTTTTGGTAGAGTCTTGGTGCCTGAATTAAACCTGAGTAAAACCTGGGGGGGGGGGGGAACCTGAATAAAAACGGGGGAAAACTAAATAAAACCTGAATAAAACCTAAATAAAACCTGATGAAAACCTGAATAAACCCTATTAAATAAAACTTGAATAAAAACTGATTAAAACCCGAACAAAACCTGAATAAAACCTGAGAACCACGAGAAAAGAGTTTGTATTAACAAAGTGTGTGTATGGTTTCGCTTCCATAGAGATTGTTTTACGAAGGAGATTGTGCTCTTTTTGGCCAGCCCTGTGTAACTGTTTTCCTCCTGCAATTTCTTAACAATTGCTTGGTATTCCGTATTGAGTTTAAATAACACACATAGACCTTCGAATCAAACTTCAAACCTCAGCCTACAAGCATCTCTTTTCCATCATATTCCAAACCACAAGGAACCATCCATTTTATAACACCAATGCAATACCAAGGTCAGTGACTTTATCACCAAAACTTCCCCTTCTTCGAGTGTGGTCTCAAACCGTAGTTCAGAACCATTTTTGGAAATCTTAGACGCTCCAAAAAAAAATATATAAATTTCAATTGTAACGGTTCAGGGGTATACACGGCACGGTTCCATGTGGCTCATAAATAACCTATAGATCAAAACAGTGTTCCAAATCTGTCAATGCGTTGTCTAAGCTACGTTTCACCTAGAGAGCTAAACCTTAGTACCCCGAACGGGTGGAATCAGCGCTCTGCTTGTTTTTACAGAAAAGTTGGTTTATTTTCGCAAAGTTCATTAACTGGTTTGTGTATGCAAACAGACGACAGTGACAGTGTTATGACATTGTTAGGGACTGGGCTTTACTTGTTCAGTTAGGGCTTGACTATTCAGCGATATCTATGGTTTTTTTTCTAGAGATTCTCTGTGGACTTAATGACATAGAATAATACACAATAATTCACATCTTCGCGAGACTGTTGTTTCTTTAGGGAGATGAGTCCTCATCAACTCGATGATAAATGACAATTTTGTTCTTGTTGAATTAGTCCTTTTTATTGTATCAAAACAAGACATAAATTTTATGGATTTAAACATTTCAAATATTTCCACAGACTAAAACAACGCTTGGAAATTAATGGTTTTCTTGAAAACTGGGGTAAACGGTAATTTTGTGTTTGAAGTATCGAAGCTGTTAGTAGAACTGTCGCGCTAAGAAAACGAATCCGTGAAATTCCCCACGTAAGCTAACGCACGAGGGCGCTATTACCAAAGCAAAGAATTATTAAACGTCTATTGGACTCTCTTTACAGGAACAAAATATGAACAAATCACAATGTACAAACATGCTTTAATAAAGGATTAAACGATGAGTTGTTCCAATTAATTCAATTGAATAATACATTTTTACACTTAATTTATCCAGTAAACATGACAACAAGTGTAAATCATTGACGGATTTCATGCATCGTGGAAGACACAGAGAAGATAGAGAAGATCTAACCAATGTCTTGACATCCTCTGAAAATTTTCCTCAAAAGAGTTATCGTTAAAAAAGGGGTCATTACCAGGCTTGTATACTTCGTTTTTGAAAGGGAAAGGGCACCAAGGCATTTTTTCCTCTATAGGGCCGGCACCCGGCCCTAAGAAGAAATTGTAAATTTTTACTTGGGCATTTGAAGGGCACCGAGGCAACGACCAGGGGGCATAGAGGCAATCGCCTTCGTTGCCTCCATGAAGTATCAGGTCTGTGCCACCCTTGCAAAACCGAAATACCGTAAGAGAGGCAACCAGTTCCAGGCCATCACCAAGAAGAGAATCCATTCACATTTGAATGTTCACATAATATTATTCACGGGAATCGTAAGACCATGGTAAGACATTGTCTGAAATAAATACTCATGTACTACTTCAGTTGGTTGCCTCCAAGTTGCCTGCAAAATTTGCCTCATGTGTCAAGGCCCTTATAGTAAACATCCCAAATAGGGTGGCCGTTTTGACTTCAAAGTAGTACAAAAAATATGTCAGGAGGAAAACATCTCTAAAGCAAGTCAGAGAGCATATGGTTATTCTAATTTACTATCGTTATAAATAGACTTGAATGATAAAGTTGGTCGACAAACTATTTATCGTTTTGTAACATTTTTAAAATATAATTTTATCCCCTTTCGTAGTTCGCCTTGAGTGATCTCATTTTAAAAACCATTCAAGGACAAAATTTCATTTAAATCTACCTTTGAACCTCAGCTAATTAAAAAAAAAAGTTCCAGCATCATGGGAATTGGTGATTTTTTCATAACATTTTTTTTTTTTTTTTTCATTAATGAAATCTAGGTCAATGACTTGGGGTTGATTGACAGACAAGACCAAGGGGCCAAGGCCGGTTACCGTGCCGTGGAACACATCGGAAATTATTGATAACAATTATCAAATGACTGGAATGTATATTGGATGGTTGGCCTTGTACACGAAGTGGGCCGACCGGACGGGGGAAAATGTAACATGTGCGTTTGAGCGTCTCAGATACACGTATACGTGTTGTTACTTTAAACTTGACTGGCTATATCGTACCGTTGGGGGCTGTTGCGAACTTTTTTGTTTACTGAAGAAAACTTACCGTTGAGGGAGCTTTTGTGGTTTTGGTTTACATTGATTATCAGTACTGAATGTTTTGTATTATGCGAGAGAGTGGTTGGTTCATAAGCAATAGCTAGACAAAATATTTGTTCTTGTACTTTATTGGCAATTGGTTCGGTTACAAAGTGCTTCCATGGATTTTGTTTGTTGGGGTGTTAGGGTGTTTGTTTGTTTGTTGGGGTGTTTGCTTGTTTGTTTGTCTGTTTGTTTTGCTTTGGTTCTGTAGTGGATAGGGTCGATTATCCAATGAGACTAAAAGCAATTGAGTCGTCTCATTTTGTACATTATTCTGATTCTGAACATGAATGATGATAGTCAGCAAAGCACCATCCTATTAATGGAAACATCACACAAACTTTTTGTAGAGAGAAGACAGTGAACAAACTTGTTGGTGTATAGAAACTAGACATTGATCAAAACTTAAGTTAATTACCATTAAGATTAAGAATTCTTTCTGGGACCTTATACCCCTTCTTCATCTCTTAGAAGACAAACCAAAGAAGTCACTGACTTCAAGAGGATATTGTTAGCGTACACTGTATCCACTCTATCACTAAATGTTCAGCTACCGTATACCACAACGGGGCAAGCACCGCGCATCGAGCGAAGAAACCTACCGGTTAATCTTCACGCTACGCCGGGCAACACGGAACTAGCAATTCCCTCAGGACCCTGAGCCTCGGTGATCGACAATCCGCGTCTGTTGCAGCTGACGCAGATTTGTACCGGGGATGAAAGCAGCAGATCTCGGCTACGATACGAGGTTCAAGGGCGGCCGCTAGATCTCAACTCCGGGAATCAGAGCAAGATTTGAGCGAAATATAGGCTCTTTATCTAACGCATCTGTCAACGTAGCAGTTGCTGACTATGTATAGTGAGCCCCCTCTACCATCTAAATCTGATATCATGGTTCTGGTATAACAGCGCTCTAATGTTTATGACTTTGACACACTTTGCGGATTGACCTTTTGCAGTTGGTGGTGAACTTGAACATTAGTTTTGAGTCCGCATTAAATACAGTTCCGGATCCACCAATTAAAGTTATGAATATCTCTTTAATACCTAAAGAACAGCTCAGTTATACTTCCACCATGATGGTTGTAACAAATGTTGCGATGCCAGCAAATAACCTACTTTCTGTGGGCCTGGGCTATACATCTTTCTGAATAGTAGGTCCAGCTTCCCCAGACAAACTGGGTTTACTGTAATGTTACACTCTCCACATTTTGGATTTCATCAAAGTCATTATGTGTTTGAAGATGTGCATGGAGTTAAAATGGGAATGAGACCAAAATGAATAGTCAATTTGCGGGTACAATATTTCGACTCAAACCTGTGTTGTCGAAACTAGAGCAAAATGTTAGGGGGGAGCATGGGCGCACCATTTCTTCGGGGGGGGGGGGGGGCACGTCTGGCCTATACAAACTTTGCGTATGCAATTATCTTCTAGGGGCTCTTGTAATGAGTGTACAAATCAACATTATCTACGTGATAATGGAAACATGGTTTTGAAGAAAGAAAGAAAATTAAACTATCACATCAAAGCTTAAGTTGACAATAGGACAAAACACAACACTCAATGGGGCTACAACTCCAAATTGTCCCCCCAGTTGTCAACGAAGATTTTCTTAACACAAGTTTTCAAAATTAATGCTGTACTGTGTGCTTGGTTGTCCTTAATATTTCCTATCGCTAGGCAAAAGTCGATTCTTTGAGATGCCATGAACATTTTAAAAGCTCAACTAATCGTTCAGACGTGCAGGATTTGTACCTCTGCGTTAATTTACGCAGTCAAGTTCAATTATCATGGTAAACGTGTACACACACGGGGAAAGGAAACATGTCTGGCTGTCAGACTCGTTAAACTAGATATCTTAATGTCTTATTCCCGAGGGATTGTGGTTTTAGTGATCAGGTTTATAGATTACCAGACTTTTATAAATGTAATATGTAGTCATTAAAGGCAGTGGACACTATTGGTAATTACTCAAAATAATTAGTAGCATAAAACCTTTCTTGGTGACGAGTAATGGGGAGAGGTTGATGGTATAAAACATTGTGAGAAACGGCTCCCTCTGAAGTGCCATAGTTTTCGAGAAAGAAGTAATTTTCCACGAATTTGATTACGAGACCTCGGATTTAGAACATGAGGTCTCGACATCAACCATCTAAACGCTCACAACCTCATGTGACAAAAAAAAAACAGGGGTGATTTTTCTTTCATTATTATCTCGCAACTTCGAAGACCGATTGAGCTCAAATTTTCACAGATGTTGAGATACACGTACTGTGAAGGCAGTCTTTGACAATTGCCAATAGTGTCCATTGCCTTTAAAGTTGTCGTTTAGAAACCACAGGGAGCGCCTATATTGGGTAGTCAATGAACTTGAGCAAATACTTGATGTCAACTGACCAACCAACGGTCTCAGATTCAGGTTTGTTGACCAACCAACGATGGTCTTTGATACAGGTTTCTTGACCAAGCAAAGGTGGTCTTTGATGCAGGTTTGTTGGCCAATCAACGTTGGTCTTATTTTGATAGTTTTGTTGACCAGTCAACAGTGGTCTTCTATGCAGGTTTGTTGACCAGTCTACGATGGTCTATGATACAGGTTTGTTGGCCAATCAACGTTAGTCTTTTAGGTTTGTCACCCATCGCAGTAAAGAACCAAAAACACCCCATTGATTTAACCCCTCGGTTATTTCTAAACACAATGTGGGTTTAATTTAAACGTATAGCTCACCTCCAGTCCAGGAACTGCCAGATTTCCCCAAGTTCACATCTCCTGGGAGTAGAGGCTGCTTGTGTTTTGACAAAGAAAGGGGGGCACATCGTTCGTGTTTTCGAAACATTAAGATCTCAAAGCCACCTTGGGTTGACGTGGGGGAGTGTAGACCTGTTAAGAATGGAAATTGCGATGTTATTAGTGGAATGGCGCGGGTAATGGATGTGTTTGTATACTCGATTGTAGTGTATCGAGAGGTAAGACGCAGAATGGTCGAGAACAATCAGCTTCTCAGTTAACTTGTCTTAACAGATAAAAACTACAACTTACAAACTGGAATTCAGGCAACGACTTGGCCAATGTTCATTAAAGGAACACGTTGCCTTGGATCGGACGAGTTGGTCTATAAAAAGCGTTTGAAACCGTTTGTTATGAAATGCATATGGGTAGAAAGATGTTGTAAAAGTAGAATATAATGATCCACACAAGTATCACTAAAAATTGCACAGTTTTCCTTTAACGTCGCGAATTAACACGGTCGGCCATTTATGGGAGTCAAAAATTTGACTCCCATAAATGGCCGACCGTGATAAGTCGACGAGGTAAAAGAAAACCACGCAATTTCGAGGCATATTTGTGTAGATCATTGTATTCTACTTTTACAACATCTTTCTATCCATATGCATTTTATAACAAATGGTTACAGAACGCTTTTCAAAGACCAACTCGACCGATCCAAGGCAACGTGTTCCTTTAAAGCAATCGCACAACATCGGTAAACAGTATTGTCCAAAGGCCCACACGTGTATCACAACTTATATATACATATTTATCTTCTGTTAACCCTGTCAGTTATTTGTAAATCTGTGAACTGTTAATTTTTGTTCTGTTCAGAAAGTATCCAATTGCTTTAATACCGTACCATTTCCCAAATAACTGACGTAAGCTCTAGCCTAAGCCCAATACTAAAGCTCAGACTAAGCCCAGAATAGGCCCAAGACTAAGCACAAGCCTACAGGGCCCAATTTCATGGCTCTGCTTACCGCCGAATTCTGCGCTTACGATCACGATTCCCCGCTTACGTGCAAGCGCCGAATTTCTTCGCTAGTCATGGAAGCGTAGAATGCCTAGTAACGTGGAGTACGCACGCCCAGAACCCCAAATTCACCGCTAACCCGTGAAATACGCTCGCCGTAAGCACAGAAATCCCTGCTCCCGTAAGCGCCGATTCCCTGCTTACGGTAAGCAGAGCCATGAAATTGGGCCCTGCTCAAGCCATGGTTTCGAAAATAATTATCCTTGTGTCTCATTGAAAAAGGAATGCTAAGCTGCACATCGAGACCCCTTCCCCGTGGCAAGCTGAGATGGCATTCCGAGAACGTTTGAACGCTAGGTGGCAGCAGACTTAGCAGTTAAATTTCCATTGGTTACGTCAGTCATAGACGTTTCCGAAGGACAATGGATTTACACTGGGGAAAGTCATCTGCCACCTAGAGTCCAAATAAGTCTCTTTGGGAGAGAAGGAGAGAGGGGAGGGGAGAAATAATGTAAATGATGACCACTCAGAAACCATTAGTAAGGTATGTACACTCACGGAGTGTAAAGACAAGTTTACCAAAACCTAGTAGTGTCATTGTGTCCACAGTAATTTGAAGAGTTTATCTTAGGGAAGAATATTAATATTTTCAATGGCACCATTTCCCTTTAACACTGCCCATACTATACGAGAACCTACATGCAACATTCAGATAGGGGTGAACTATGTGTAGCTAATTATACAAGGCTCGTCTATAACCTAAATTTATAACGCTATTAAATGACTTCAATGTGTCCACTGCTTGTATGTTCACCATTGGTTGTTTAGTGGCACACCTGTGGATGGGAAACATACGTCATGGCTCATTAACGTATAGATTCATGTATAGGAAGAGAAAATTGACTTTTCATGTTTGTTGACATTTTGTTGGTTTATTTTGGACTTCTTGGTGAAGGGGGAAAGGAGTTCGTGCAAGATTTGGGATCCAATTCAGCCACCCTGATGGTTTTGGTTGATTTTAGTTACCTCTAGGAACCACACATCATACGCAAACAACGAACCTTCCCCCTTTTCGAAACCTAGACTTTTGGGTGCAGCTTCGTCTGCCTGAACGAAGCCCTTAACGAAAACAAGCTATTTTGAAATAAGAGGCCGAAACCGTATTGAATAGAGCAACTTAACACTTCAAGTGATTCACTAAAGATAAGAGGTCGAAGCCGAATTGAAAAGAGCGTACATTACCAAATGAAGCCACATAACCAAAACGCGCGATTTCAAAATTCCAGTGACGCACTATGAAGCCGAAACCTGTTGAAAACAGCCTACAATACCTTTAGGGAAGCCCCGTACCACAAAACGCGCGATTTTAACATTCTAGTGACGCACTAGAGGCCGAAACCGTATTGAAAAGAGCCTCTGAATATTACCGAAACGCGCAATTTCAATATTTTGATGCACTGAGGTAGAAACTGTACTGAAAATAGCCTACATTACCAAATGAAGCCACATAACCAAAACGCGCGATTTTAACATTCTAGTGACGCACTGGAGACCGAAACGTATTGAAAAGAGCCTACACAGTTGTCAGTGACTTTGTGGTAAAATCTATGCCCTCATTGTTTATAAACCTTATTATCAAACAATGCAGGGCCTCTAAAGTCTAAAAATAGTCTTGCCCCAATGCCAGGAGCGTTTAGTTTTTGGAGTTCACAAGTTCATTTGATGAGACGTAATAGTATCTTGAATTGACTGGCCCCCGAGGTAAGGCCGGCCGAGGAGGTTCAGCCATGCCTGACTAAGTCAACTGCCTACGGCATGAATTCCACGACGATAAGCTCACCTCAAAAGTTCACGTTAAGTCCCGCTTTATACGAGTACTGTCTAGTTACTCATCTCGTGTTTGGTTGTGTGGAAAAACAAAAGACAAATTTACAACATAAATAGGGACAATAATGAAGGACTGGGTAGGGGTTTGCAAACAGGTAGGGTCTCATCACTGATAATCCATGGGGCTGTTAGAGCCCTTTGCCCCGGGGACTCATACATCAACGACCCGCTGTCATCACTTTAACCCGTACTTCAGAAAAGAACAAAATTCTGTAGCCGTTAAGCAGAAAATACTTCTCGACAAATTTCTTTGCTAAGCAAAATATTGAGTCACCAGTCATCACAACAACGCAAACGTAATGTAAATTAGGCTGGTAACCTAATTGTAATAAGCAATAGTATTCTGTATTCAGCGAGTTTTTGTGCTAACAGATGAATTTGGGCCCTGGTAATTTCGTTATTCTCAATTGACTTCGGTGTTCTGACAATACAATAACTTAAATATATTTTTTTCCCCAAGTTACACCACGGGTAGCACTCTATCTCCACATTTTCAATCTTCAAGCTTGATATTTTCAAAAGTTCCTTTACAAAGTGTTAGCCATAGGGGTGTCTGAGTGTCTTTTGAACACCGTGTTTTAAAGTTGGACTCCAAGTTTATAAACAATTCGGACACCCAGTTTCTGTCATTTAACAAATAAATATTATAAGTGAACATATTGGACACCAGTTTTAAAATTTGGAAATCCTGTTTTATCTGTCATTACAGTTCTTAAAATCCAGCAAATGTGGACATCCTCTAACCAAATCCTGGTTAAAACCCCGTGTCTATATAAGATACAAATGCAGCTCTTGCTCAAGTAAAAAAAAAGTTGTAAAAACCAAGCCTGTAATGGTCGGACTATTAACAATAATCTGCCCCATATGCCTCTCTCACGGTCGCGTAAAAACATCAAACTGTCTCACGAAAAACTGAGCAACGCGGATAAATATTGCCCGAGGTCTTTTCGCATCCGAAGCTCCTTCATTACTCCGCCGTCTACTGAAACTAGATCCAACTTGGGAATACCCCGCACCCCCTTTTGAGGAAAGTCAATTATTCAACTAGTCTTCCTCACGTACGCCAAGATCTATTTGAAACACAGACAATTCATAATTAAAGGCACTGTACACTTTCGGTAATTGTCAAAGACCAGTAGTCTCACCTGGTGTATCCCAACATTATATATATAAAATTAAAACAATCTGTACAAATTTTGACTCAATAATGGTCATCAAAGTTGCAAGAGAATAGTGAAAGAAAAAAACCTTGTTGCACAAATAAAAGGCTTCAGGCCTGAATTTGTTTAATATTTGAGTGAGACATTACATCTTTCTCATTATACATTTTGGTTTGTGGTAACACCACTAGCCAGGTAGGGTTTGTTCTTTAGAGAACTGTCTTAAAAATATTCTACTTACCGCTATATATTCTACTACGTTTAATTTAGAGGGGGGCCGTTTCTGACAATGTGTTATACTATCAACAGAGATCTGAGGTATTTTTTTATTTGAGTGAGAAAATAACTCTTTACTGTAGAAGGGAGCCGTTACTCACAATGTTTTATACTATCAACAGCTCTCCATTTCTCGTTACAAAGTAAGTTTGTTTTGCTAACAATTATTTTGAGTATTTATGTAGTTACCAATAGCCTAGTGCCTTAACAATTATTTTGAGTATAGTTACCGGTAGTGTCCATGTGCCTTTAAACACCAGAACATCAATGATTAAAGCAACCTGTGGTATAGTTTCTCTTATCCCGTAGTGTTAGACTAATGGAATCCAGACTAAAGTTTGACACACTCTAATTTTTTGTTCCCGTTCTGTGTGACTGTGTTTACTTCCGTATTGTCTGCCCTAATCGGGTCACGGTGTCACGTGACAGTAGCTCTGCAGGGTCAGCGATGGGTACTGTATTTGGGGGGTGGATCAATGGTCCTTTAGCTTTTATATTTGGATATTATAACTCCGTTTGGACAAAGGGGTAACTGTAAAAAAAAAAAAAAAAAAAAAAAAAAAAGGGATCGAAGCTTTACTTTGATATTGTGGTCAACCTTTTAGCCCATCCCGGATCCCCAAACTCCGCCCCTGCAAAATAACCTTCTGAAAGGCAAAGTATACCTTTGGTTTTATTACACCGTTGATTGTTTAACCCTATAGGCCCTATCCCAATGTTACATAGTAGCTTACGAACATTTCATTCCAAAAAGTGCTTGCGCTTTTGAGATATCGCCGAAGGAAACTTAAAATAGTTCCAATTTGCCGTCTGACGTGTAAGGTCAAAAGTGGGGGATTTCTTCGAGACAAACTGAATTTCCCCAAAAAAACAAACTTAAATTGCATCAAACAACTAGCTGACGATACAAACAAGTAACTTCTCCTGTAGACGACCAGGGCCCAATTTCATAAAGCTGCTTAAGCACAAAATGTTGCTTAAGCAAAAAAAAATCCTTGCTTAGTAAAATCAGATTACCGGCCAAGACTCCACTCAAGTGTTATGCTAAGTAAACAAACAACAGCTAAATACCAGTCACAAGCAATATATATGGCATGAAATTTTGGCCAGCAATAATGTGTAAACCAAGCGAGCTTTTTTTCGTGCTAAAGCATTTTTTTGCTTAAGTAGCTCTATGAAATTGGCCCCAGAGCATACTGGGCCAAATTTCATAGAGCTGCTTAAGCACAACATTTTGCTTAAGCGAAACAATCCTTGCTTAGTAAAATCAGATTACCGGCCAAGAGTCCACTCAATTGTTATGCTAAGTAAACAACAGCTAAATACCAGTCACAAGCAATGTATATGGCATACAAATTTGGCTAGTAACATGTGTAAAATAAGCGAGCTATTTTCGTGCTTAAGCAAATTTGTTTGCTTAAGCAGCTTTATGAAATTGGCCCCAGAGCATACTGGTCGAAACGTTGAGTTGTCAACCACCGGTTCTTTTTTAGTACCAACACACTCTTATTAAAGAGACTTCACATTGTGCTCCCGCAAACGTCTCTTTAGTAAGTAAAAAAGTAACTAACTTGTTTCCCCATCTGACATGTTAGGTCAAAACAAGACATCTTTATCAAGTGGAGACAGGTGCACGTAAAGCAATGTCTCTAAGGCATCAAGACTTATAAAACTCATGCTTTTTTTATTCTTAATGATTAAGACGCCTGAAGGCATTCTCAAGGTGTACTCTGTCTTTATTATGATGTAGTCTGGTAGATGAAGTTGTCTTCAACAGCTCACTCTCACCTTTAGTGAGAGGGGCCCGTTAGTTTCAGGTCTACGACCTATGCCCCATTGGAGGCACTGACATGGCAACTAAGGAGCAATGGAGAGCTGTTGATAGTTTAACACATTGTGAGAAAAGAACCCCTCTAAAGAAACGTAGTGTTTGCAAAAGAGGTAATTTATCACTCAAATAATGAAAGATTTCAGATGAAGCCTTTTATTGTGCATCTGAAAACACACAAAAGAGTAATGCAACAGGGGCGTTTCTTTCTTTCCTTATTCTCCTTGCAAAATCGATGACCAACTTGAGCCAAACTTTTGACAGATTTGTTATTTTAAGCGTATGTTGAGATACACCAAGTGAGAAGACTGTTTTTTTTTTTTATGGTGCCTGCAATGCATTCTCAAAAAGTGTACTTTGTCTTTATTATGATGTAGTCTGCTAAATGAAGTTGTCTTCTATAACAGCTCCCTTTCGAGCTTTAGTGGTAGAGGGGCGCCGTTAGTTCCAGGTCTACGACCTCTGCCCCTTCTACCTAAGAGCATCAGAGGGACCTTGGTGGACCCCAAGGGGGGTGAAGCAGGTGTAGACATCGGTGGAGCGTAGAGTCAGTGAACAATGGTCTGGGTGTTCATTGAGACCACCACAGGTGTGAGGTGGTCAGTGATCTAAAATGAAGATAGTCCGGGGAGGGATAACCCCTTGGGGACAGGTCCAAAGTGTCTTGATTGAAGACTTCAGCAAGGGCATTTTTTTAACAAAATATAATACAAATTCCTTTATCTATAATAATAGTAAATTATACGTATCTTTATTATGTTTTTAAAGATATTGTACATGTATGTGGTTTTCAACTTATATAATTATTTACACATATTATAGTATTGAGGGTTTGCATTTTCATTCTCTAATTTAATATAATAGCGCCTTGTTTTGTTGTTCGAATTTGAAGTTTCAATATTTTACCTGAAACACATCACTTCATGGCGCAATGTTTTCCAAACAAACAACTTCCCCACCATAAATCAAAACCCGTCTGAAAGCTGACAGGAAGGCTAGGCGGGCCCGTCGCTCCTATTCGCCCGTAACGAACCTACCTCTAATTACCATGTCTTCCCGTCACCACCAGGGGACCCTAAACGACATACCGCGGTCATGCTTTGATGTCAGGTACCTTAGCCCCGCCACCCCGGAGCTCCAAGGCCCCGCTAGACCCCAGTGAGTAACGACCGGGGCGCACTAGGAGGTCGGAACATGCAGGTGAGAGGCAATTAAAGGCTATGGTTTCACTCTACTGATGTAGTATGGGAGAGGAAGTGATGTTACAATGTGACCTCCAGTTCAACAAATAGGTTTGAATTAAAAGATTCAGTTACGCTATCTCACTCAGCCCCCCCCCCCCCCCAACCCCTCCAAAACAAAAGTCAGGTGGGTTCGGTCACTTTAAAGGCATTGGACACTATTGGTAATTACTAAAAATAGTTATCAGCATAAAACCTCACGTGGCAATGAGATGGGGAGAGTTTGATGGTATAAAACATTGTGAGAAACGGCTCCCTCTGAAGTGCCATAGTTTTCGAGAAAGAAGTAATTTTTCACATATTTGATTTCGAGACCTCAGATTTAGAATTTGAGGTCTCGTAGTCAAGCATCTGAAAGCACACAACTTCGTGTGACAAAGGGTGTTTTTTCTTTCATATATCTCGCAACTTCGAAGACCGATTGAGCTCAAATTTTCACAGGTTTGTTATTATGCATAATGTTGAGACACACCAAGTGAGAAGCCTAGTCTTTGACAAAATACCAATAGTGTCCAGTGTCTTTAAAGCCGGGGTATACTTTTATTAAGGTTTCACTCCGTATTTCTGCACTGCTTTAGTATGGGAGAGAAAGTGAAGGTACTGTGTGACCCCTGCAGTTCAACAAATAGGTTCGAATTAAAAGATTCGGTTACCCTCTCTCATATCATCACCCCACCCTACCCCCTCGAAAACAAAAGCAGGTGCGTTCGGTCATCCTTCATGTACCTCTTCTGTCAATACTTTATAAACGCCTCGTAAAAACAAGCATAACGGCAACTTTTGTTGTCGAGCTAAAATTCAGCTAAATCACACATAACGCCATACAAAAAATCAAATCTAAATTAGTTTTACACAAATATTGTTTTTAACAGTTTGTAGACTGAATGCTTCAAAGACTCAATGCTAATGTTCATCTGATAAGATGAAAATAATGCAAAAGCCTAATCAAAATAAATGATTACACGACAAAAATGAAAAAAGAAGTAATGGGCTGCATGAGAATCTCTCATTTTTCATAAATTCTTTATTTTGTTACTAAACATTTTTGTGTGAAATAAGTGGAAGAGCTCACTGAAAGTTTATCTGTATTCCATGTTTATGCCCACTCATTTGTTGTATAGTGTTTTTTTTCTTCTTTTTTTTCAATTTGCTGTGTTTGTCGTGTTTTTGTAAGTTTAGATGCAGTTTATTTTTATTTTTTTTGAAGCGAGTCTGCCCTTTGGGACACCGGTTTCAATTTAGTTCATGTGATAATGACAATAAATATACTAGAAATATACATTGGAGGTTTTTTTTAAGGCTGATTAGTTCAGCTCAGATACACCAATCATTGTAAGAGCCCTCATGACTGACCATAAAATTGTAGCTTCACATTTTGGATATCAATAACCTTAGACTCCCATGGGGAGCAGCGACTATAATAATGAGTGATTTGCAGCAATAACATGATTTGGTTCATGTCAATATATAAACCCTTACTGCAATCGTGTGCACTGATGTATACTACTGCATTTTATGAGTGTCTCCATCAACACGGGTTGTCATAAATTAATTTGATATTACAAGTTGTAATAATTCACAAGATGGCGTTAATTCGCTTGGGTGGTAGTCTTATCTCGTCTGTCTTATTGTATTAGGGCCTCGTAATTTGAGCAACTTGGAGGTAACCAAGTGCAGTACATGATATGACCACTCTGGGAATAGCACTATTTTTTCCGAACTGTTAAAGATTAAAACAAATAATATACGGAAAAGGCAACCAAACTGTTACCCAGACTTAATAGAAGACTAGAAAATCCTTTTTGTTTTTCATGCTCAAGTACAGGCTAAGCGCAGGAAGGGGTTTCGTAAGCAACTTTCAACAACACTGCAGCATCAATTAGTGCGTATAATGAATGGCTTTTTAATTGCACGTGTACATTCCGTGTACAAAATACAATGACAAGGTCCAGCGACCAAAAGCAGAACACTTTTTTGGCACACTTTTGTGTTCTAAGTTTAGCGGTTTTACTAGAAATATTCCCAGCCTGAATTTAAATAATTACTGAAATTAAGTCTGTACTCACCGACAAGCGTCATGTTGAACTTTTGCTGGGGTTAAAAACCGCTAAAATTTACAAAAACTTGTGCCTTCCCGCCAAAGAACTTCTGAGCAGACGTTTACCGACATTCAAACATAGCGCCCTCACTTGACGTAAACTTCTCACTGTGTAGCAGCGCATGCGCCGAAATTAGTAAACGAACAAGATGGCGACGAACATGAACACATTTGGCGATGGCTTGTTTAAAGTCGGCAATTTTGTGTCATGTAAGACGTGTTTTGAGGAGAGAATTTCAGGGGAAGTGATGGCTTATGATGTAGGTAGCAAGATGCTTGCTCTCAGTATCCTTTTTGTGGTGAAGTTAGTGGTATATTTCATGTAATTGTGGAGTTTGACGTACGATTCGATTACGACTCCCGAGTTAAAACCCGTATGATTTCCGCTGAACTACTCACTCTGCTGTGTACACTACATGTAGTTTTTACTTCACATGTTGTCGATTTTTATTAATACTTCTTTGTTGAATTGTTGTTACATACTAATACTAACCTTGGACGGAACTTCTAGCTACTTATAATATATCTTTAGTACTATTTACTATGAAGAATTTGGGCTATTTTTCATAATAAACCCTTTTTTAATAATTTATTAAACAGATATGTTTTTCAGGGAGCAGTCTTACTCTAGGAAAACTCGCCCACCTCCTTTTACAAACTCTCAGTAGTCATTTCATTAGTCAATTTTTTTTCACCTTTTTGTTGCAGTATTTTCATTCCAAATCTTTTTTACTAGCTTTGCCCATTTCATCATCCAGTTAGGAAAAGTTCTTCTACTGTCAATTGATTTCTCCTTAACCCATTGGAACCAGAAACACCTTCCACAAACAGTGAGAGAAAGAACACATACGATATACGGATCGTCAATTTAAATTTCGCCAAGGATCCTCAAGTAGAAAAAGTTTCATCAGACCCACAGCCTAAGTTGTCTCCACTCAACATTCAGAAGGTGATTTTCATTTTGTAATTAATAATAAGGGAATCAATGTGTGGTGAAGAGGTTTTCAACTAGTGGTTTAATTCCAACGAGGCCTGGTTCTTGATCATTTTACCGAGACAAAGTCGAGGTAAATTTTCAAGAACCAGGTCTCGGCAGGTTTAAACCACTAGTTGAAAACCGATTCAACACACTTTGATTCCCATTCATAAATACCTTTTCGGTCAAAAAACATCAACACTTATGGTCAAAAAGTAAAATAAATGCAAAAATTATTATTTTTCAATGGTTTCTTTCAACACAACACCCCTCCAGCTATGAAATAGTAAGGCCCAGTCAAGGCCCTCGGGTAAACAACTCCTTATAAGGGAATGCTGTGTGCTCACGTATCGCGTGATGTGGCACAACTCGCTCGGCCGTTGCTCTCGACAAACAGGAATGAAGAAACTGTCTTCCTCAATGCTTTCTTTTAAAATTGTTGGGGTAATTAAAATAGTTGTTGCCGTCATAAAGGCATAATTCATTTGTAAAATTTGTAAGATTCATTTCTACATTTGTAAAATTTTAAAGTTTGTTTGTATTTAATGTTTCAGTTAAACAAGAGAGCGGAAGACGCCATTGCAGCGAAAAAGAATTCTTTCAGATTACTTAAAGAAGGCGTCAGTGTAGAGGCCCAACATTTATTCCAAACTATCAGGAAAACGTAAGTGATAATAAAATAAAACAATAATAATACACATTATTAGGTGCTTAGTATTTATTAGGTGCTTAATGCGGTTGTTTTTAAGCGCACATTCAGTATTTTCCTACAGGGTATGTGGGACTACGTTTGAATTCTGAGACCAATTACTTTTACATAGCCACCATGTAATGGTTTACAAGGTGCTGTGGCGCAATATGCTACCAATCAAATCAGGAACACCCCCTGCTCTTTTTGATAAGAGCACTGGGTTCTTTTATGTGTGCTACACAGCACACAGGACCAACGACTTTATGTCCCATCCAAAGGACGAAGCATTAGGGTAAAATCCCTTGCTTTAAATGACAGAGGTGTCACGACTGGGACTCGAATCCACACTCTGCTGATAAGAAACACCAGAGCTCGAGTCTGGTGCTCTTAACCGCTAGGCCAGGACACACCACTAAAGAAAACACTCAAACGTTGTCTCATTTCTCGGTCTTTCTTAACTTAAAGTCACACCTTAAAGCCCGGTCACACAGGCCCCGATAACGAGAACGTGAATGAAATCGTAATCAATTCAGGCCCTCGATTGGTTGGATAAGCATGGGCGTATTCTGTGCGTAGCAATTCAACCAATAGAATGCCTTCTCTTTGCGTCTTTAACGTTCTCGTTCTCACTGCAGTGGGACGGAGCCTTTATCGCTCTGTGCACCTCTAAGGGGTGTAATTTCACATGTTCTGTGAAAGCGTGGGTCCACAGTTATCTCCTGCGTAACCTTGTATGTTATTTCTTTTACAGACTCCCATGTGAATGGCAAGGTGCATGCATAGTAACCGGTGATGTAACGGTCCATCCACCCTATGGCACAGAAGACTGTAAAGGCAAGGAGAGTGCTCTAGCTCATATTAAAAAAATAGTGAGTACATAAATTATCAAGAAAATAGAGTTAGTTGTTTCAAACTGATTACTAACCAACAGGACCCGCTGTTAAACTGCCAGAAACAGTTTTTAGCCTGTTTCCATCCTCGCAGAGTCTCCCTCTGAATACCTAGTTTTCGAGAAAGAAGTATTTCATCCAAGAATTTGATTTTGAGTCCTCAGATTTAGAATTTAAGGTCTCGAAATCAAACATCTGAAAGTACACAACTTGGTGTGACAAGGGTGTTTTTCTTTCATTATTTTCTCGTAACTTCGATGACCAATTGAGCTCAAATTTTCACAGGTTTGTTATTTTATGCATATGTTGAGATACACCAAGTGAGAAGATTGGTCTTAGACAATTACCAATAGTGTCCAGTGTCTTTAATAACCCCTACTATTTTTTGAATATTTATTTCCAGATTGAAAAGTTTTACAAAGATCAACAATCGAGCAGTACCTGAGATAAGACATCCCATCTTCGTTCTACATCTTTAGACTCCTCCTTATCCCCTTCTTCATCCTCAAAGAGTGCCCAAGACAAGGGAGCCACCATCCTCCAAGGGTCTCTAAGACTGGGAAAAACCGGGCTGGTATATCAAGGGGATGAGTAGACTTGTGGACAAGTCGTTAATGGTCCCACGCGATGAGAAAGTCCAGTTGTGAGGTTGCTCTCGCAAAATCACTGTTGCGCAAACACCAGTAGGTTGCGGGACCAGCAGTCTCGCGAGAATATTGCGGGGAGAGTCGGAATGCTATCACCCCGACAGACATTTAACGACTTGTCCACAAGTCTAGGGGATGGGGGTCCTGGGTTTTGCTGCAGTGCAAGTTATTTATACTTGCCATAACTTCATATTTATAAAAATATACACAGCTTTAGGACCAATCCCTTTCCACACACCTAATTCAACTTTCTAAAAACTCATCGACTGAAATCGTCTTTTGTTTTTTTTCCGGACACTTTTCTTTGGAAATGTTTTGATTTTTAGTTGAAAAGATGTCATTGTCGACTGCACTTTAGATTCATGAGATTTTTTTTTATCGTCTGTGGATGGTTTTGTTTGCTGGAATATTGCTTCGATACAAAAAGGGTTAAACTGATGAAAACTTAAGAAAAGTTACTCGAGTTCTATTCTTTCTTTTTCGAGTTCGTTTTAGTTTATGTTCTCCAATGTTATTTGTCTTTAATGTGGGTTATTGTGTTGGCTTTATAGTCAACTTTTATAAATTTGTTTGTGCACATTATTTGTGTTGGTTTTTACATTTTTACAAGTGGAAAGATGAGAAAGCAACCTTTAAGTTTGTTTTTAGGGACATGTAAATTTAGTGACATGTAAAGACCGAGAATTGTTTTACAACTCAAATTAATCGAGGAGAAATGAGTTCCAAGGAAGCTCAAAGAATCTCCAAGAAACACAACTATAACTTAAAGGCACCTTTTGCGTTGGTTCGGTCAGTACAATTTTGAGACATATTTGGATCATTACATTCTACTTTTCAAACATCTGTCTAACCATATGCATTTGTGTAACGATTGGTTTCAAATGCTTTTCAAAGACCACTTCCACCTATCCAAGGCAACGTGTCCCTTTAAGCCTGGTTCATACAAATTTTGACGTCACATCCGCAGCGAATGTATCGCAGGATATGAGCACAGGTCAACTGATGCGTAGCATTTGTTGCGAATTTGTTTCGTCAAAATTTTGAAGGAAAGTTTGTTTTCTGTTTTCCTTTCCTGAATCATTCCTTCCAGAGAAACTTATTTCCAGGAAATTATGTCCAGATCATTTTGCAGAGCGATATTCTCAAATCTTAGTCACATCTCACAACATAAAATGTGACATTGTTCGGTTTCACTAATCACACTTGTAATTTGTGTTTGTTTATTTGTTTGTCTGTTGTATGTTTGTTTGAGGATTTAGTTGTTATGGGAACAGTGTATTTGCTTCAGTTTAAATACAAAATCTTAAATCAGGGCTTAACCAAACAAAAATAATACAACAGTAAAATGGGTTTTGCACCAAGACCTGGTGAACTTAATTTGTACAAGATGAACTAATTGTTACCAGTGGGTTTAAAAAACAAACTGTATAAGGCACAAAAAAAAACGGTTTTCATACAAAATATTCAAAGTACAAGGAAACACATTTCGATTTTAAGTAATAATTTAAATAAAGATTACCATAAAATTCAATATTGTTGTCAATGTGTTTTATTTCTTCATTTTGATTATCGGTTCAGCTTATTTCCTGTCTCAATTTCCCGTTTGTAATATAATAACATTTTTCTTTGTCATTATTTTACAGGGGTGTAGATATGTAATTATACCCACTGTTTTTTATGACCTTTCATTATCGCCTGATCGCGACAAAAATACGATACCAGTCAGCTTATTCTTATTCTTTATTTGGCCACTAAACAATTACAAAAACAAGCAGACAGTATGTCAAATAGATAATATAAGTATATGTACAAAAGTAAATACAAAGCAAGAAAAACAGTAAGGGCACAGGAAATTATAAAACAACCCTAATGTGATGGCCAGGATCAACAAAAGTATAATTAAACACTGTAGCTCGAAAGCCTGTTAATCCAGTCACATAGGGAAGCAAACACACTATATAAAATACTCTCTTTGGAAAATAATAATAATTTGAAATAAATATTAATATAAATAATCTGTATACACAAAGCACAATTTAAAATAACAAAACCAAAACCAGAAATTAGAGCTAATTATACCTTTTTACATGTCTTTTAACTGGTATCCTGCTTATTTTTGCTAAGCCAACTTTTTGACTAGCAATGTTTTATCATTCTTTTAATTGGTATCCTGCTGGTATCCTGCTTTTTGACTAGCAATGTTTTATCATTCAGGCAAGGACTTACAACAGTCGGCCCTTCATTCAAGAACTGGGCACCGGTGTGGCAGAAGATGATGCCCCCCCCCGAGATGTTCCCCGCCCCCTAATGGCAAACTGTGTACGAACTTATTATGATAGCGCCCTCTTTTGAATCATACAGCATACAGCCCATGTTAAAGGTAGTGGACTCTATTGGTAATAATTACTCAAAATATTTATTATCATAAAACCTTTTTTGATTACGAGTAATGGGAGAGGTTGATAGTATAAAACATTGTGAGAAACAGCTCCCTCTAAAATGACGTAGTTTTCGAGAAAGAAGTAATTTTCCACGAATTTGATTTCGAGACGTCAGATTTAAGAATTTGAGGTCTCGAAATCAAGCATCTGAAAGCACACAACTTTGTGTGACCAGGGTGTTTTATTATTATCTCGCAACTTCGATGACCAATTGATCTCAAACTTTCACAGGTTTGTTATTTTATGCAAATGTTGGGATACGCCAAGTGTGAAGAATAGTCTTTGACAATTACCAATAATGGCAACAATAAGAATAGCACCAGTCACAAACTGTGCATGGTTGTGCACATAACATGATATTTCAGCTGGTAACCCTTTTCCAGTTAGCAAAATTGATTGGCGCTTAGTACTTTTGTGCAGTTTTGTTCAAAAAGACCATTGTGTTTCACCAGAAATACCCCAAAAGTGTTCCCACTAACTATAATAATAATATGGATTCATTGTGTACTTCTAAAACAAACTGATCAACAAGAAAACATACAAAATTGAAAATGAAGAATCCGGCATACTTGTAGCTAAAGACACTAAACACCTTCGGTAATTGTCGCAGACCACTCTTCTCATTATTTTAGTGTGTCTTAATATAGACCTACTTAACAAATCCGTGAAAATTTGAACTCAATTGGTCGTCGAAAATGCGAGATAATAAAGGAAGAACAAACAACATTGTCACACGAAATTGTGTGCTTTCAGATGCTTGAATTCGAGACCTCAAAATCTTATTCTGAGGTCTCGAAATCATGCGTGGAAATTCACTTATTTCGCGAAAACTTCGTTACTTTAGAGGGAGCCGTTTCTCACAATGATTATACTATCAACAGCTCTCCATTGCTCGTTACCAAGTAAGGTTTTACGCTAATAATTATTTTGAGTAATTACCAATAGTGTCCACTGCCTTTAAACCCAATGTAAGTCTTTGAGAACAAGTGTGGTTTGTAAAGTTCCCTCTTGAAAAAATAGGGGGCGAGTGTCTACTGTTCATAGAACACTGGCAGCTTGCCGCACATGGGCTGCAGGCTTTTGAAGTTGAGGATAAGTCGCTCTGATGTCATTTAAGAACAATGCGTTAATCAAACTCATCTGAGATAATCCATTCTCAATTCCCCGAACTTTCGTGACGTCATTCACTCGATTGGATTGGCGCTTAAAGAGTCCCTTCACTGCCCGCCTGAACTGTTGATTTTTAAACGTGTAGATGATGGGATTTGCGCAGGAGTTGACGAAAGCGAGGAGAAAGAAAGCCTGGTAGATGTCACTTGCGAGGTATTCCGGGTATGCATAACCAAGGTTGAAGGCAAGGAACATGACTTGGTCTCCGGACCAACACACGATGAAGATGATAACGACTGTCAGTAACATTTCGATGACTTTACGTCTGGTGTTCAGAAGGGAATAGGCGGGGCTATTGGGTGATTCGTTGCGAGATAAAAGGGTTCTGGCATGCGCCCTCAACGCCCGTATTGCCAGAACATGAGTGACGATCATAATCACCATGGGGATGAAGTACTCCACAACGAAAAGCCCCGCTCCTATAAACTGTTGGTATGCTAGGCTAGGGTAAGCTGCAGTACAGCTTTCCTTCACTGGGTCAATTCCCACACAGTACACGTTGAAACTGTTGAGAACCAGGGATACCAACCATATTAAAACAAGCACAAGACGTGCCCGGTTACCAGCGAAGATCGTCCTGTACCGGATGGGGTATACGATTGCAAGATACCTCTCAATCGAGACAAGAGTCAGTGTGAATATTGAAGCCACGATGGATACCCAAAGTATAACGTCAGTATTAACAACTCGACAATAAATCTGTCCACCTAAATCCTGATTCACTTTGCTCAACTTCGGTCGCGGTATGATGCAAATTGATGTTATCAGATCAGCAAAAGCTAAGTTCAAGATGAACGCATCGGTGGCGTTCCGATGCGTTCGCCTGCCACCGTTCCTTCCAGAACTCCTCTTCCGGGCATACACAATTATTACAATAGAGTTGCCAATTGTACCAACTACGGCGAAGATTAGTGCCAGAATGCTTTTCCAGTTCCAGACGATTGGATCAACGGCTGTCATATTGCCAGCGGGGAGACGATGAAGCGCCCTCTTTTGTAATCTGAAGGAAAGAGAAAACTGATAACATTCAGCACTGCATAGCACCTTTAAGCAAAACGCACTATAGAACCTTTATCACGCTGTCACCATCTTGGTCGTGTTCCCTGTTTCCACTGTAATGAATGCCAACATCCATTGCTCTAACATGGCACCAGATTAATATTTCGTCCAGCCTCAGTTTGGTTACAATGAGTTGGAATGGAGTAAAATCAAGATGGCCATACCGTGATAGAGGACTATATCTAGTAACAGCACTTGGTGCATCACGCACTGTGCATGTCTTGAGCATATTTCAAATATATCAAAAGATTGAACCTCGACGGCAACCATGCTTTATAACATGTGAAAAGAATAAAATCTCGGACTATAACACGGTTCCCCATCCAATAACGCGAGACCTTGAACGTGAAACTCATGTGTGGCATGTTAATACATTCAAATGAATACGTTAACTATTGCATAATTATATAGTCGGCAAAACATCAAAATGGAAACATCACACCATTGTTTTTATAAGAATAGGGTCTACAATGAAGACATTTGAGACAACCCCAATTGGAAAACCAACAAAGTCAGGGACTGGAAACCAAACCTTAAAGAGATTTGATAATGTCTGCAAGTAGATGTTTGCTTTTACAGCCAGCGCCTTGTTAATAAAAGAAGTAATATAAACACAATTCAAGAAAGTGACTCTGAAATTCAACTTACCTGGTAAATAAATCGTTCGTTGATCTTTGGAGCTATTCAGATCCACAACTTCGCCTTTTGACGTCTTGGAAGACAACTTACTGAATGACACTGATTCTTCTTATCCACACAACATGAAACAATCCTCTCCACCTTACGAATAATCATCAAGTGGAAATAAAAACACTCTCACAAAGAAAACCCCATCCTCAAGACCACAGTACTCATCGCTTACCATAGCAACCAAGAAGTATAAAATCCCCCTTGTATTCTCCGGTAATATCCCCCAAATGAAGCGTCAAGAGACTCGTCCGTGAATTATTGCATCATTGGCCCCTGATTGGTTGCTGACGCGCCACGTGGTGTCCTTTGCAGCAGATGATTGGTTGGTTGAGATATTTGATGTGGCGGTAGATGCATAATGGATAACTAATATATCAAGACGGGGATAAGCAGTTTTGTTATGGCTAATTAATCAGCTCAAATAACATCTCAGTGATCACCATGTCAACTACACAGCTCGAATCTTGACAATCTTGAGCATACAAACCACACGCCGGGTGAATTTCTCTAGTCCGGGAATAATAATGACTGTAGAGATGGTTCTTAAAGTGCAACTCCATGAATAATGTTTTACTTAACAAGTCACAGGTAAACTCACAGAAATTTTGTTTTATGAGCAAGATAATCAGATTTGCGAGTAATGAAACACTGCCCTCTTGTGTTTATAATTTGTTAGTAATTAATCTGAAGCAGTAAGTTTTTTTGATTAACTAAAATCAGTGTATCTTTACGCATCAGATTGGTTCAGCTTAAAAAATTAACCACAACACAACTTAATCACACGAAGACACTGGACTACCTTGTCGCAATTTCTTAGTTATTTGGACAGCGTTTCTTAGAGACTGACAGCTACAAAGATGACCAAACAAACAAACAAACAGACGCCCACATTAAGTGAAGTGCGACCGGTGCGTGACGTCTTGCCAAACACAACGTCCTTTCTGGAAGACAAACCTCTCGTCCTTTCTGGAAGACAAACCTCTCAGAACATTGTTGATTTGCGATCAAATTTCCCCTTCAGTTTGCTCAAATCTGCGTTAAACATTAACTGTAACAATTTGCGTGTAGTGTTTAAAGGCACAGGGGTGGATTTCACAAAGAGTTAGGACTAGTCTTATCTCGAGTAAGGATCAGTTACTCTTCCTTACTTAGGACTATCAATGCAATTTGTATATCTCCTAGGAATAGTCCTAAGTTAGGACTAGTCCTAAGTCTTTGTTAAATCGACGGCAGGACATGGTATGGTCAAAGAGCAGTATTCTCATTTTGTGTATCCAAACAAATGCATCGAATATATAATTTGTGAAAAGTTTGCTCAAATCTCTGTAAATATTAACTGGAGTATTATATCATCACAATGGGTGAAGTGCATGCTTAAAGGCACCGGACATGTTTGGTAATTAATTGTCAAAGACCAGGCAGTATTCTCACCATCCCACAAAATAACTAAGGTGTGAACATTTCGGCTCATTGGTCATCGAAAATGCAAGAAAACAATGAAAGAAATAACACCCTTGTTGCACACCCATGCATGCTTTCCGAGCACGCGAGAAAGCCTTCAGGCCTGAAGTCTTTCTCAAATTCAATTAATATTGATTTTGTTATTATGAGTGAGAAATGACCTCTTTCCCAGAAACTAAGTTACTTCACCAGAGGGAGTCGTTTCCCACAACGCTTTATACATGTACTACCATCAACAACTCTCCATTGCTCGTTACCAAGTTAGTTTTTAAAGGCAGTGGACACTATTGGTAATTACTCAAAATAATTATCACCATAAAACCTTACTTGGCAACGAGTACTGAGGAGAGGTTGATAGTATAAAACGTTGTGAGAAACGGCTCCCTCTGAAGTAAAGTAGTTTTCGAGAAAGAAGTATTTTTCCATGAATTTGATTTCGAGTTTAGAATTTGAGATCTCGAAATCAAGCATCGGAAAGCACACAACTTCGTGTGACAAGGGTGTTGTTTTCTTTCATTATTATCTCGCAAGTTCAACGACCAATTGAGCTCAAATTTTCACAGCTTTATTATTTTATGCATATGTTGAGATACACCAACTGTGAAGGCTAGCCTTTGACAATCACCAATAGTGTCCACTGCCTTTAAGTACGCACATGTTTATTTAATTTTAAAGTGATTACCAAACGTATCCAGTGCCTTTAAAACAAGCTTCCGAGGGTCCGGGGGGGGGGGGGTCGACAGGGAAGGGACTGCCGACAAAAATAGATATTGAAAAAGAAGAGGGAAAAGGTTATTTACTTTGATGACACAGGATATAGTTACATCTTAACTTGACGACGTCTTAACGAATCGGGAATGCGATTCAGGACTGATAGTATACGGTTGAGAGGCCACTTCAGTGATTGATGTATGGAAGACAATCTTGATGACAGTCAATTAGGCCTAATTATCAAGGCAACATGAGTCAATTGGGCACATAATTATCAAGTATACAAAGTATTTATACATTATTTGTCTTAAAGATGGGCATCCACGTTGACGGAAAATTGTTTTATAAAGAGAAAAATTTCCTTTAAAGACACTGGACACTATTGGTAGATGTCAAAGACCAGTCTTCTTACTTGGTGTATCTCAAAATATTCATAAAATAACAAACCTGTAAAAATTTGAAGTTTCAAGAGAACAATGTAAGAAAAACACCCTTGTTGCACAAGTTTATGTGCTTTCAGATGCTTGATTTCGAGACCTCAATATCAAATTCTAAGGTCTCAAAGTCAAATTCAAATATTTAAGTAAGAAATTATACGTCTTTCTCAAAAACTACGATACTTCAGAGGGAGCCGTTTCTCACAATGCGTTTTACAATCAACAGCTCTCTATTACTCGATACCAAGAAAGTTTTTTGTGCTAAGAACTATTTTGAGTAATTACCAACAGTGTCCAGTGCCGAAAGCAATCCTTTGTTTACGACGATGGGAACTTATTGAAATGTTCACAATGACAGTGTCCTTCACAGCAATGTTGTAATATTAGAAGATTTAAAGGCACTGGACACTATTGATAATTACTCAAAACAATTATTAACATAGCAACTTTTGTTACAAGCAATGGAGAGCTGTTGATAGTATGACACATTGTGAGAAACGGCTCCATCTGAAGTAACATATGAGAAAGAAGTAATTTCTCACTAAAATATTTGATTTGAATTTGAAACCTCAGCTGAGGTCTAAAATTGAAGCATCTGAAAGCACACAACTTGTGTGACAAGGGTGTTTTTTCTTCCTGTATTCTCTCGCAACTTTGACGACCAATTGAGTTCAAATTTTCACATTTTTGTTGTTTTATGCATACTTGAGATACACAAAGATGAGAAGACTGGTCTTTGACAATTACAAAAGGTGTCCAGTGCCTTTAAATACTCACCCAGTTTCACATTGTCAGCTTTGCAACACAATGAGTACATTTTTGTGTGATATAGTTTTCTCGGTCATGAAGCTCCCTTATCGTATTCATGTTTAATTAGAGTCAAATTCAAGACTCGCTCTGCAATGTTTAGCTTCGAGCTAGAGTCAACACGTTGTCAAGTCAGCATACGTCCATTTAATGTATTGGCTTTTTGCATTTTGAGTTGTAAATACTGTTTTGACATGTTTGACTTAAAGGTTTGACTGTGCCAAAAACCATGCACTAATTTGTAACCAAACTAACTATATTTATATCCTCTGAAAATGAAAATAAGTTGCAGGATAATCTTTTGTTACAAATTGCTAAATCGAAGAAAATTATATACAATATGCATGAATAACACTTGAAGTCTAGACATGCTGTACGATTAATTGAGCGCCCTCTTGTGACATAAAACAGCTAGGTAGGCACAAACAGTGGAGTGACAAGAGACCCCATCAATCAAGCCTCTTGAAAAACTCAACCAAAACAATTGCCGATAACTTTACTTCCTTTTCGCGTTATTTCTTCATTAGGATAGTTATTGAGTTTTGCTTAATTTATTGTCTTCAATCGAAATGCCCCCGGGGCCAAAGTCATAATACACATGCCACTGTATCCTTAATAATTAACCTTGGTTTACTTTCATGATTATGATTTTCGAGGCTTGCACTTCGGAGTGATTGGTAGAGAGTGGCAAACAAAAATAATGCTCATCAAAAAGTTAACAGTGCGCCCTCTCCCCGTGCGTTCGAATAGCTTTGACGTCATTCCAGGGGCTCACCCGGGTCAGCCCACAGTGCCCTGCTTGTGGAGTGGGTCACTTAGGGGCTGGCCCCAGGTGCATGACGTCACTACGAGTGACGTCACTACGAGTGACGTCACTACGGTGAGTGGTCGTTCGTTTAGCCCTTGTCAGGGGCTCACCCGAGTGAGCACCGCGGGGTCGACCCAGGGAAGCTACCCGAACGCACCCAGTGCTTGACATTCAAAATGGCGGCGACCCGAACGCACCCAGTGCGTGACATTCAAAATGGCGGCGACCAATACAATGGATCTATCTACATCACTAAATGTCTTCCTCAACTACGTTACAGCATGTTGTTATTAACTATTAGTGCCAATACAACCAAATGCTCCGTCGCTATTCCTCTTACATCCATGTTACGGTTTGGGTATATGTACTTCACGTCTACTTAGCAACTCTTAGGAAAGAATGTCAAATCATACCCAAAGGGAAAACCTATTAACTTATTGTTCAGCTAATGCTACAAAGGCAGTGTGAAACTTAAATGACTAGTTTCAAAACACTTAGGGTATCTCCTTTACACAGGGAAGACAAATTTCATGTTTTTTTTTTTATTATGACAATAAATAACTGTAATCTTTAATCTTAGAAAACATGAGCATCACATGAAACTGTTAATAGAGCGCTCAATTTTGTGACATACCATTCACGCTTTCCACTAACATACAATGTTTTAAAAGCAACACTAAATAGAGACAAGGCAGTCTAAAAACCACAAAAAGGGAAAACAATTAAATTAACACAACCATCAGGAGCAAACCATGATTACTAGAGATATACACGAAGGTGTCTTTCAAATATCCAAATGATTATTTCAAGAAAGTTCAGTACCCAGTGGGTTCGCCAAGCAACAGTAACCGATCCTTTTAGCAGTAACTCAGTTTGCTGTTTCCTCGGAAGACTAGATGGAGCAACCACTTAGATGCATTTTACCCTGGTGATATGAGAATGCACCGTTGGCTGAGATTGATTATTGTGTTACTTCAAACACGATCCATTCTAAAGATAGCTTGGGTTCACACTGCACCAAAGTGAAAACAGGGGTCATCTGTTTTATGGCACCCAAGAGGTATACCAACGGGGCAATGAGGGGGATTGGTGGAGACTGCGAAACGGCTATCTCGTATCTCGTGAGAATTCTGCATTGCCCGAAACAACTGCAGTACACTGCTTCAGACGAGATAACGGAGCCTGAAGCCGACTCCAGAGCCGAAGCCGTAGTTTCGTAACGGGCCTATCACGTTGGACCAAAGTGTAGTGAATTTTGCGATGTCGTTTCGTTAACGTAGTTGCCAATATCGCAACACGATAGAGATATCGGTATGACACAAACATCTGGCTCAAAACGAATCTGTTTCGATTAAGATTCATAGACTTGCCAAGTCCCTCTGAGTCAACCTTCAAAAAAGTCGAGTTGTGCCATCTATACCGGTGACTAATACAAAAAACAGCGTAGCAAATCAAGACTAACCAACATGAAGACAGGCGTCAATATTGCTTTCTGTTTTATGGTACTCACGGGGCGGACCTGAAATGGGCTGGGGGGTATTGTAGAGACAGACGCAAATGAGCAAAGTGGTTTTGTGTTGAGTGGGGTGTCATGCTCTCTCTATAATACGAACCTCCAATAATATGTCATTATTTGGATGCCCCTCTTGGGATTTGAAGAAACTCACTTTACATTCAACCTATTGCCTCGATCATAAGTCAAATAAAAACAAGTCATTTCAAACTTCGCTTGAAGAGCATCGCTCTACTTTAGAAAGCCACAATAAATTAATAGTATCACAGTCACAGCTGGCGGGACATCGTTCCAGCTCAAAATACACTTTCATTAAAAATGACTGTATGTGCCCGATTTACAAACCCACGAGAGGTTTGTAAATAAACGGGATTTATCGCGTTATTTGATGTGTGTGTTCGTTGTGACTGTTTGCCAACAGCATCAAAAGTCAAATATTTTAAGTAATTAACTGGGTGGAGAGATGGGTGAGTGGGAAGAAGTTCGTCTAAAGTTCGCTCTATGGCTTCAAAGAAGGCACAGCCATTTTGTTTTACGTTCACGCATCTGGAGCAAAGCTCCATAGGGCATGTAAAACTCAAGGTTAGCTTTGGGCCGTGTGCGTTCGATTAGCTTCCCCGGGTCGAGCCCAATCTGCCCCCGGTACGTTCAAATAGCTTTGACGTCATCCCAAGTGACCCGTTCCACAAGCAGGGCACGGGGCCGACCCGGTGAGCTCTACGTGTGGAACGGGCCACTTTGGGCTGGCCCACGGTGCATAACGTCACCACGAGAGCGGGTGAGTGGTCGTTCGATTAGCTTTTGTCAGGTGCTCACCCGATTACGCACCTTGGGTCGACACAGAGAGGTTAATCGAACACACCCTGAGAAAACATGGCAATGGTTTGTAGATTGGGTTGTCTATGACTTACCGTGCCTTTCTGAGCGTGGCACGTGGTGTTGCCTATCCTGAACATCTGACGTCACACTTCCAGGCTCGTGAATTACGAAAGAAATCTGCCTTTGGGGTAACGTCAAGATCCTTCCAAATGCACCTTGACCTCGCATTCATCTCACATGTAGATTCGCAGTCAAATCCTACGTACATGTATACATATAAAACATCGTTATACATTAAGTTAGGCTACATATACATGTATGGACGATGCTGTATACAGACGAACGAATGTGCAGCTGACAAACAGCACCTTGGACCAATCTAAACACAGATATTGAAAGCTTCATCCAATGACATCATTATTGAATCTGTAAAACCATTAAAGCCATTATACACTTTCGAAACAGAAAAAAAAAGTTCACAGATTTACAAACCACTTACAGGGTTTACAGAATGTGGTGAAAGACTTCTCTTGAAATATTGTTCCACAAATGCTTTACTATTTGAGAAAACATTAAAACAATATCAATTCTAGATATCGAGATTTACGGATTTATTTTAAGCACAATCCATGTCATGACACGACGAAACGTGCGGAAACAAGGGTGGGTTTTCCCGACTCCGATGACTTATCGAGCCTTAATTTTCACAGGTTTGTTATTTTATATATAAGTTGTGATACACGAAGTGTGGGCCTTGGACAATACTGTTTACCGAAAGTGTCCAATGGCTTTAAGCCGTACAACCTTCTTTTGTCAATCGGAGGGCCGGATTACGTCATGCCTCTCATTTTTTGGTGTTCTGATTCTGGTTAATTAATGTATACGACTTTAGATCGTCTCGTCCAAACATACTATCCGAAACGTAATAATGTTAGAACGTATACGCTCTTTTTAATTTCCTCTTTCAGGTTTAACATGTTGTAACATAAATGTTTGCAAACACGCCAATTGTAAGTTGACTTTATCTGCAAAGAAATTGTAAAGAATGCCTGGGTTTAATTCATAGCCGTTGATTCTTTGGGGCGAAACAAACATAGGCCTAAACCTTGTTACTCTCCACTAAATTCCAACGATGTGCCTCAATAGTTTTCTAACCAAAAAGGGTCAAGTGCCGGGTCCGTAAAGTGTCTTACAACAAGACTGGTTAAAAACCACTTTGTATTCATAAAATACCAATTTAAACCAACATCTTCCTCTTTATAATTTATTTATTGTTATTATTGTTCTTAATACTAGCAAACTGATTGTTTATTTATAGACGATGTGACCTGTGACATCACATGTTTACAAAAGAGCCACCAAGCCTGGACTTCCTACAGGCACGATTTGTACACAGCTCAATGGAAGAAAACATCAAGTCTTATATTTTATGGAGATTGCACTGTTTAATTCTGGCAACCCCTAATTCTTATCAACTTTTGATATAAAGAAAGGTGGCACATCTCATATTTTGTCAGCTTATACTTTCATAATTCATGGATTTATGTGGAAATTATGACACGAAATGTCAACTTTCCCATGGACCTGTGCAGTATCTTGCCTGCCAGAATACCCAAAGAATGTACAAGGTCAAACTTATTGTAAACAAAGTTCACAAGGTCTATAGAAATAGAAATATTATACCATTTTTGTTTGTGCTGAATATTGTAGCTATAAACGACAGACCAGCTATAGGAACAGCATAGCAACACCGAAATGTGTCGTGGTTGAACATTACAAAATCGGTTTTCCAAGCCAAAGGATTAATTGTAGCAACTGATTTACTTTATTGAAAATCAACAGTGCATTAAGTTAAAAGCAAGTGTTTGGAATCTGGGAGAAATAGTAGCGGCATCTTAATGACGTTTCATTTGTAACATTAATTGAATTATTTGTAATAAGTTAATCAATCATCCTGTTGGTGTATAATTTCACAATCAATAATGACTTCTACATAGCAGACTAGTCTAGGCACTGCCTCAAGGTTACCCATACAGGCATGTGTCACATAAACTACTTCATTACAATTAATTAACAGTGTCATATAAAAATGTAACATCTGAATCCTAACATTTGTCATGGTTAATGGCAGTGGACACTATTGGTAACTACTCAAAATAATTATTAGCATGGGGAGAGGTTGGTAGTATAAAACATTGTGAGAAACCGCTCCCTCTGAAGTGACGTAGTTTTTGAGAAAGAAGTAAGTTTCCACGAATTTAATTTCGAGACCTCAGATTTAGAACTTGAGGGGGGTCTCGAAATCAACCATCTAAACGCACAGAACTTCGTGTGACAAGGGTGGTTTTTCTTTCATTGTTATCTCGCAACTTCGATGACCGATTGAGCTCAAATTTTCACAGGTTTGTTATTTTATGCATATGTTGAGATACACCAAGTGAGAACACTAATTTTTGACAATTACCAATAGTGTCCACTGCCTTTAATTAGCTCTTACAGTCATGAAGGCCTACACGCTGTATCCAATACATTTCATACAATTGTTATAATATAATTTATATTGTTTTGAATGATCAAGCTTTTGTTCAAATAATCAAACACTTTGCCTTGGATCGGACGAGTTTGTCTATCAGCATCGTTTGGAACCATAAGTGCATATGGCTAGAAAGATTTGAAAGTAGACTCGAAATTGTATGGTTTTCCTTGTACGTCGTGAACTAAACACCTGCATGCCAGTTTGTTAAGTCAAGTGTTTGACTCCATATAATGGCCGACCGTGTATATTACGCAAAGTTTCAAAACGCTTTTCATGGACCAACTCGACCGATCCAAGGCAACGTGTCTCTTAAATAAATGGATTTGGGTTCATTAAGTCAAAAGGTAATACTTGTATTATGGTGCAAGGTGGGGGGGGGGGGGGGGTAAAATATTGACATTTTTTATATCGTTGGGTAATTTGTCATAAACAAAGATGACGACCCTATAAAACACAGACTAATCAATAGCTGCCTGTGTGAACATAAGGATATAAAGGTATACCCTCAGTAAGACTTTACAGACACTGGACACTATTGGTAATTTTCAAAGACCAGTCTTCTCACTTGGTGTATCCCAACATATGCATAACATAACAAACCTGTGCAAATTTGAGCTCAATCGGTAACCAAAGAAAACACGCCATTGTCACACGGAGTTGTGCGCTTTCTGATGCTTGATTTCGAGACCTCAAATTCTAAATCCGGGGTCTCGAAAATCAAATTCGATGAGAATTACTTCTTTCTCGAAAACTGCGTCACTTCAGAGGGAGCTGTTTCTCACAATGTTTCATACTATCAACCTCTCCCCATTACTCATTACCAAGTAAGGTTTTTTGCTCATAATTATTTTGAGTAATTACCAATAGTGTCCACTGCCATTAAAGGACGACAATTCAATGCAATAAAGTATACTTCAAGATTAACACCGTCTTACGAGACTATAATAATTATTGACGGGTCTTACTTGACAAAACTTGGAGCAAGAGAGGGCGTTCTCAGCTATAGAACATCTCACTTAATATCGAAGCTAACAAGTTGGCATGGTAAACGTAAACATCAATCACCCCTCATGGAATTCTAGTTTAAACTTTTTCTGGGTGACTTTCGTCTTAGTATCAAGTGTTTGGGAGTCAAACGCCTCGACTTAATAAATTGATGCACAGCGAGGTTTCTGAGCTAGTAGCCAAACTCTAAAATGTCAAATTTGAATGATTAATAGATAAATGATTGCCCCTAGTTGTTGAGATTTAAGCTTTAGATTGAATTTAGAAATCTGAACATAGATTCCTACGTTGGTGAGTGAGTTATGTGGGTTTTAAAACGTTCAAGTGAAAATGAGAGTTGATCGAATGACTCTATTTATTAATAGGTCAGATAGAATAACTTATAGCTAGGAAACAGTCGTCGTCTAATGTATCTAGGGCGATTTTGTCGAGTAGGTTGGTTAGAAACTTGTTCAGCAGAAATAGTTAACCAAATTTGGACTGAACGTTTTGATACTAATTAAAGATTATCAGGCGAACGAGTTTCACATTAACAGCCAATAATGAAAAGGGACCAACCTTTTAACTGACCCTTGACCTTTGTGACGTACACATCGGTCTTAAAGGAACGTTATAGAATTGGTTTGTGTTAAACAAAACAGTTGCTGGCAGTGTAAGTATTTTATGTAATTCACCATATACATAAACGGACCAACCTGTAGACGTTTGAGATCGACCGGCCATCTGCTATCATCATTAAACCATGTATAAGTTTTATGTAAATCTGTGATTTTAGACGATTTTTTTATTCTAACCAACTCTGTAATGTTCCTTTAACAACAGCCGTAAGAATTAACAACCCAAAGTGTTAAATATTTTCTAGATTTTATCGGTTCTCTCATTTGTCAACCCTGCATAGGGCAAGATTGATAGAAAGGGTCCATTGCTGCTTAATCAAATTAGACTCCTATCGTTTTGGTCTATGTCACATTTGATCCATGCGTAGGGAAATGGGGAACAGTGATATACGCGTACATGTCTTTAATGGATTTCTACACACGGAGATGTGATGGATATAATGGAGTATGTACACTACCCTATTTACACATTCCAAGCAATTTAGCTGGGGTCCCTTGCTTAATTTGAACATGGTTGTGATTTTTTTTAACAGATTGCACTTTGTGTGAAAGGACAAGTATAGCGTTTGGATTGTCCAATGACCCTAGTGAAATCTTTTCAAAATGTGCAATGCGTTTGGGACAGTTTTAACATTGTAATCCTTTTACACGATGAGCAATTTCAACTCCATGCTGAAGGGACCCTTGCTAAATTGATGTATGGTGTAAAAGGGCTACACATTATAGCACGGTCTTAATGACTTACAGCAAATTTAGCCCGTGTCTGAATCCAGCGGCTCGGGGGCTCCGTCAATGGCCTTTTCGAAACGCTGGATTGGGCTTATCGTATCAACCGTAATTGCTAAGCAAAGTGTGTTGTTACAATGCAAATCACTACAACGTCTGGCCTTTTCGAAACGCTGGATTGGGCTTATCGTATCAATCTTAATTGCTAAGCAAAGTGTGTTGTTACAATGCAAATCACTACAACGTCTGGCCTTTTCGAAACGCCGGATTGGGCTTATCGTATCAATCTTAATTGCTAAGCAAAGTGTGTTGTTACAATGCAAATCACTACAAAGTCTGGCAACTCATCTTAACAGCTCTTTGTGAAATCGAGCCAAGGCTCCATACGGCTTGCTGTTCTAACCTTGAGTCGTTGTGTCGGATAAACAGTTTGTACATCTGTGTCTCTCTAATTAATTTCTTCGAAACAAGTTCATGTAAACCTGTCATCTATACAACCGATCAGGCCTAAAGGTATATTTTGTTAAGGCGAGTGTGTGTCAAACATTGACTTTGATGTCCAATAACAGCCAGGCATAAAGAAGTTTAAGGTTTATATCTTATTAAAGTTCGATTATATTAACTAATTTCTTATAAAAATTCAGTTCTGCGTTTTATCAACAAAATAAACAGTCTACCTCTATTATTAATATTGACACGGGAAAGATTACGTATGTAGTTGGTACACGGGATATTAAAATATTGTTACCTACTGCCAATAATAACTGCTAAGAAGTTTAAACTATCGTGTATTGGTAAGGACTAATATCTCGGATCTAGGATTGGCTAAGAGCATTTGAAAGATAGTTTGAAATCAATGCTAAATGAAAATCCTACATAATGCGAACGAAGTTAATTTTAAGACAGACTCTGTTTCTCTCTGCTCAACATCTGATTCCCACCAACTGATGACGGAATTGTCATTGTATACGACCATCAACCAGTCCAAGTTTAGTTGTGAACCCATCACCTGTCATGACGTCTCGTCTCCCTTTCATGGGTAGATCAGAGCCAATTTACGGGTAACGGAATCATCGTTGCACGGTAGAAACAGCTTTCGTTCGGGCTGTCCGTAACATTGCGTTCGGTGTATTGAATTCTTCATCTGCTGCGACCGACTCAGCGTTACTCCCGACTCGATTACCTCTTCCTCGGAACATATTCATAAAACCATGCCTGAAATGTTTATTTTTGAACGCGTAGATGATGGGGTTCAAACACGAATTGGCAAAGGCGAGGAGAACAAACAACCTATACAAAATCCCGTCAAGGTAGGTCTCAGGAACTACACCGAAATGATAGATAAAGAAAGCGAATTGATCAGGTGCCCAGCAAATGATGAAAGTGATCACAACTATGAACAGGAGTTCAATGACTTTCTTGCGTGCTTCGAGGAGTGAGTACGCCGGGCTAAAGCGCGATTGGTCCCGTGCAAGAAGAGCCCTCGCTTGGGTCTTAAGAGTCCGTACCGTAATAATGTTAGCAGTAAGCATCACTATCATTGGCGCGAAAAACTCCAAAATGAAAACTGATGTAGCAATAAAATACCGAAAACCAACACTTGGCCATACATTCTGGCACATTCCATCTTTAAGATCAACAACATACAGTTGGAATGTGTTTATAATAAAAGCACTTAACCACGTACAACCAATGATGATTTTAGGTCTCCTCTTGGAAAAAATCACCCGGTATCTCACTGGATGCACCACGGCACAGTACCGCTCCAAAGACACCAAAGTCAGTGTTAAAAGTGACGCCACGATAGAAGTCCACATGAATACGGAACTGAAAATCAGTTTACAGTACATTCGTCCATGCCAAGACTGTGGAATGTTATAATACCTTGGGAGGGGTATTATAAACAACGATGTAATCAAATCGGCAACTGCAAGATTCACAATGAAAGCATTGGTGGTGTTCCTCATACGTTGGCGGTAAACGTAAACGACTATCACCAATAAGTTACCTAAGACGCCTGTAATGGCTGCTAAAAACTGCAGAACAATAATAGCATCCCAATGGTAGTTAGCAGCCCATTCTGTTATCGTTTCTGAGGTGTTAGTCTCCATCTCCAGCCGTTTAGATCAAGTTACCTCCAGAAAGGTTGGTTCGAATCCTACCAGTAGATGGTTTTCAGTTATCCAACTAGTTAAGATCTTGCAATCTAGGGGTTACAGGTTCGAATCCTCAGATACTTGTTGTTCATGGGCAATTATTGGCTATTATCGTTTTCAGTTTTCCAATTAATTAATCTTTTGCGATCCGTACACAAAGGTCTGGAGTTCGAATCATGGTTTCCAGTTGACCAACTAATCACTTGTGTCGTTTAGATCTTGCAATCTATGGGTTACAGGTTCGAATCCACAGAGATACAGTTTATGTTTAATTATTGGATGTTAAAGCTTTGAGTTGACAAATTACTCAATCTCTTGCATCCCCGAAACACAAAGGTCTGGAGTTCGAATCCTACCAGTAGATGATTTTCAGTTATCTCACTGGTCACAACGTTGTCTCGTTTAGAAATCTTCCAACATATGGTTTACAGGTTCGAATCCCAATATACAGCTTGTGTAGTTATTGGCTGTTCACGCTTTCAGTTTTCCAATTATTCAATCTCTTGCGATCCGTACACAAAGGTCTGGAGTTCGAATCCTACCAGTAGATGGTTTCCAGTTGTCCACTAATCACTTGTGTCGTTTAGATCTTGCAATCGAGTGGTAACAGGCTCGAAAACCCAGTTATTTTGTTCACTTTGAGTTGACCAATCACCCAATCTCTTATATCATGTTTCAATTTAAGCAAAACAGTCATTCGAGTATTGATTTCAAAATGATGTCCAAATTGTGTTGAGATTTCACATCGATGTGAGTGTAGGCCCTAGTTAGTTTTCCATCCTCCAGTTGAAGTAAAGAAATTTCTTGTCGAGAGGAGAATACCTCTTACGAGAAAGCAGTTTGCGATCTTGTGTAGACAATACCTCTGCTGTATAAACGAAGGGTTGTTTTAACAAGCACGAGAAGGGTTGTTTTAACAAGTACGGCGTCATGAAGTCAGCCCAGCGCACGGAGTGGAAAATCCTCCCCGTAAAAACCACTCAGGTCCGGGCGGAGTACCGTGACGTTCTGACAATCAGACTCGATGTTTACTCTTAATAAACACTCTCAGATTTGTATTCTTCGATGAGATCTAAGGCACAAGTTACTTCAGTGGGAATTGACGTTGTGGTTTGCACACTACATGGCTTCGTTGGAGCATAGATCAAGGAATTGGAGATGTTTGTGAAAACCAAAACACGTGTTTGAAGTGAACCAATCAGCGACTAAGTAGCACAACACGTGATGTAATTCAGCCACTCAGATGAAGTTGTGTTGATGATGTAAGTATTAAAAAAACTCCATTATGAGCGCTGACTGCATTTCTCGCGCTTTTCCATTAAAACGAGTATACACCCGACAGTAGGTAAATATTCAAACCACTTGAGTAAATATGTTCTCCGTGACACTTCGTCAACGACCGTCATCAAACGTCCATGCGGTCCAGTTGAAAATGGAGTAAAGTTGACTTTGAAAAATTGACACGAGAAGCAAATCCGAAATCGTATATTCCGGCAATTTGTGCAGAGGAAACCAACAACTTAAAAGGATGTTAGTCGAAGATGAAGTCAAGAATATTCAGCAATCAGAGGTTGTTTTTCGGCACGATTTGGAGTTGGTAAGATTTGCTTTAACGCAAGAATCAACTCAAGTTTATCCAGAGACAAGTTGTGGTGGTTGATGGGTGATAAAGAGCTGTGTAGTTTACCGTCTATAGACTACGTTGGTTCAAAACTCTACTGCAAAGACTTGATCGCTTGAACGTCGTGTTCGCTGCTTCTTGCTGGGTGACGTTTTGTTAGCACCGGGTTTCGAGGCTGTCTCAGAAACGAAATGAAGCAGTAAATGCTAAAAAGGGTGGCGTCTTAGAGACGTGCATGCAGAGAAGGGGGTATAGCATGATAGTGGTTAATAATGCTCCCACATCTTGTAAGTGTGAGTTCTGCGACGGTGAGTGGTTGATCAATCCGTGACGTTGCAATTATGGTATGTGCTGATTGGCTAATTCTGCTCGTGATGTCACCATTAATGCTGTTGGTTAGTTGAGACATCACGTGGTGAGGTCATGGGTGGTTTCTTATTGGTTGGTTCTAAAGACCATGATGATGTCATTAAAGGCAGTGGACACTATTGGTAATTACTCAAAATAATTATTAGCATAAAACCTTTCTTGGTGACAAGTAATGGGGAGAGGTTGATGGTACAAAACATTGTGAGAAACGGCTCCCTCTGAAGTGCCATAGTTTTCGAGAAAGAAGTAGTTTTCCACGAATTTGATTTAAAGACCTCAAGTTTAGAACTTGAGGTCTCGAAATCAACCATCTAAACGCACACAACTTCGTGTGACAAGGGTGTTTTTTCTTTTATTATTATCTTGCAAGTTCGATGACCGATTGAGCTCAAATTTTCACAAGTTTGTTATTTTATGCATAATGTTGAGATACACCAACTGTGAAGGCTAGTCTTTGACAATTACCAATAGTGTCCACTGCCTTTAAAGAGAAAGCTATACCAGGTATGTTTTAATCATTTAATATTAGTGATACCTTGGAGAAATTGCTCTTTGGTGATACCAAGCTATTTGCTATTACATTTTGATATCAATATCACACAATTTCAAGTACATAATGGGAGCGAGTCTATGCAAATATCCTGGCATCAGGTACTCGAGTTTTGAACACTAGAAAAGTTACTAATTAACCAAAACCAAACTGGAGCTAGTCTTTCTTAAGAAATCCTACTTTTCTAATCAAATCCTACCATCCTCACAGCTCTTTAAAGCGATTGGATACTTTCTAAACAGAACAAAACTTTAAAGTTCAAAGATTTACAAATAACTTACAGGGTTTACAGAAGGTAGGTGAAAGACTTCCCTTGAAACATTATTCCATACTCCGATGACCGATTGAGTCTAAATTTTCATAGGTTATCTATTTTATATATAAGTTGTGATACACAAAGTGTGGGCCTTGGACAATACTGTTTACCGATGTTGTGCAAAAAGGCACTGGACACTAACGGATATTACTCAAAATAATTGTTAGACAACAGCAACATTTTTAGATAAAAAATAATAATAAAAGTGAATGAAGCCTGTAATTATGCATCTGAAAGCACTCACAATAATACCTTCTTTGCTTTAATTGTCTTGCAAATTCGATGACCAATTGAGCCCAAATTTTCACAGGTTATTTTGTGCTTATGTTAAAATACACCAAGTGAGAATACTGGGGCCAATTTCATAGAGCTGCTTAAGCAAAAAGAAAACGCTTAAGCATAAAAATAGCTCGCTTATTTTACACACGTTACTGGCCAAAATGTCATGCCATATACATTGCTTGTGACTGGTATTTAGCTGTTGTTTACTTAGAATAACAATTGAGTGAATTCTTGGCCGGTAATCTGATTTTACTAAGCAATGATTTGTTTTTGCTTAAGCAAAATTTTGTGTTTAAGCAGCTCTATGAAATTGGGCACAGGTCTTTGACGATTACCAAAGGTGTCTAGTGCCTTTAACCAGTTAAATGAATGCAAAGAGTGACTGGAAAACGAAGACTTGACGCCATTGAGTGCGGTTATCATCACCAAGATGACGCCTGCTAGCTCGTGGGGCCCGTCGCTCTCTACTCCCCCATCACCCTTCACCCACAGACACGCTCATTATCATCCACTCTTGAACCTTGAGCTCAACTCAACTCAACTCATCGTATCCTCTTGGTCATAGCATGACAAAATGATGAGATCAAAATCGACGGCAGTTGGTCAAGCAATCAAGATAAAGTGGTTTACAGTGGACTGGGGAAGCATTTTATTCATACTGTTGGCCGGTCGTGTATAAAAGAGTATGGCTCTATTTTTAGACCCACTTTTGAAAAATTCTGCAACAACATTGACATCTGGCGTTTTCAGTTTTCTCTGACGCAATGGTTGAGAATAATGTTTGATTTAACGAGCAGTTTGATCCAGTTTGATCATCTCTATGGGTCATGTTGTGGTCTCAGTCGTGGTAAGAGTACACTTAAAACATTCCGGTTTAGAATTGATACGCATTTTGGCTCCGTGACCTAACACCTTTCTGTGTCAATGTGACCCGGAATCTGTTTCACATTGACCAAGAAAAAGTGCCAAACTGACTTGACATCCTTTGTTCACACTGTGGATTTACAGATCACACTGACATAAGGTGTGCCCACACTGTGTTCACACTGTGGGCCAGGAGGGGAATACCAGTGTGTTCACACTGTGGATTGCCAGACAATCACACTTTCGTAAGGTGTGCCCACACTGTGTTAACACTGTGTACCACTGTGGGCCAGGAGCTAAGTATCTGAACATATTACAGTGTGTTCATACAGTGGATTGACAGACAATCACACTGACATAAGGTGTGTCCACACTGTGTTCACACTGTGGGCCAGGAGCTAAATATCTGAGCATATCACAGTGTGTTCACACTGTGGATTGACAGACATTCACACTGTAATAAGGTGTCCACACTGTGTTCACACCTTGGGCCAGGAGGAGAGTATACAAATGTCTGTGATTTTAATAAGTAGATAAGCGAAGATCTAAGTTGAATAGTTCAACATTAAACAGTCAGCCGCATGGTATTATGTGAAAGAAACTCTATTAAATGGGATCATGTGAGAATAAGTTTCCTCTATTCCGTCAACACCATTGAAGGAAAAAAAATTACATTGTTAAGAACAGCAGATCAAATACTATGTTCAGCTCTAAATAATTAATGACAACAATTTTGATTACATCTGAGTGAGAGATGCACACATTTAAGATAACACAGGATGCTGTGATCTCCTTGAGCAAACATTTAAGACAATTACTGGCTTCGGGAAAGATCCTCAACCTTTCCAGCTCGAGGCGGTCTTTCTTTCTACTTTTCATCCTCTAATCTGATTAAAGTGGTACAGAGTGCAACAAGCACTTCAATCGCTCTCGGTAAATATTAGTTTTTGATTTTTTTTTCTTGCACTAAAGTGTCTAGCGCCTCCTTAAATGACAAATGAAACATTTCTCGGTGCATGGAGCAATAAACTAGCTCCATGCTCTGTGGCAGAAAGTTCGAGGAAACCCTGGCATTGCTTGTTGAGACCTAAAACGTGTTTTCCTTTGCCCCGGGCCCAATTTTATATAGCTGCTTAAGCAACAAATAATGCTTAACAATTTTCTGCTTAGCAGAAAGGAGCAGGATATGAGTCACAATTTGTACATTTGACATTGTATTTTGGCTGGAAACCTTATTCTGATAAGCATAAATTTGATGTGCTTAGCTACATTGTTTGAGCTAAGCAGCTCTATGAAATTGGTTAAGCAGAAAATAATGCTTAACAAATAACAATTTTCTGCTGAGCAGAACTAAGCAGGATACCAGTCACAAATTGTTTAATATGATACGGTATTTTGGTGAGTAACCTAATTCTGATAAGCATAATTCTGTTGTGCTTAGCTACTTTTTGTGTTTCGGCAGCTCCAGGAAAATTGGGCACTGTGTGATAACAAATATATAGGACTTTCTATTATGTTTTACTACCCAAAAAAATTATGCCATTTTAAAATCTGGTTTAAATGCTGGTATTTCAATGAAGCGTTTGGGTTTTCGATGGTTTCATTTTAACCAGTGGGTTTTTGTGCAGGCGTTCGTGTTACAACAAAACGTGACTTGAATTGTGCTATTTATAAATCATTTGAAGGCAATAAATATTCAGTGATAACTTATTAACCATCTATTTAGGTAATTGATATATATATGCAGCACGAATCCTTAGCAATTAGAAGATAGCTTGGAAAGCTGACAGTGCGACGCACTCACAACACCTCAACATTTTGTCCTTTCTTTGCCGCCATTTTGACAACTACAAGAGTTCAACACACGATCTTGATCCTTCTTTTTGAGAGTAAAAACTATCAAAACTGGCTCTGTTAATATTAAAGTAGTTTTAATTAAAACAAACAGATGTCGGATGGTGTGTATATAAACACAACTTGATTCAAATTTCACAAATTTTGTCCTTTCTTTGACGCCATTTTGACAACTACAAAAGATCAACACACGATCTTGATGCTCCTTTTGTAGATTAAAATTTGTATCAAAAATGGCTCTGTTAATATTAAAGTAGTTTTAATTAAAACAAATAGATGTAAGATGGTGTGTGTATATAAACACAACTTGATTCAAATTTCACAAATTTTGTCCTTTCTTTGACGCCATTTTGACAACTACAAAAGATCAACACACGATCTTGATGCTCCTTTTGTAGATTAAAATTTGTATCAAAAATGGCTCTGTTAGTATTAAAGTAGTTCTTCTTAAAACAAATAGATGTCGGATGGTGTGTATATAAACACAACTTGATTCAAATTTCACAAATTGTGTCCTTTCTTTGACGCCATTTTGACAACTACAAAAGATCAACACACGATCTTGATGCTCCTTATGTAAATTAAAATTTGTATCAAAAATGGCTCTGTTAGTATTAAAGTAGTTCTTCTTAAAACAAATAGATGTCGGATGGTGTGTATATAAACACAACTTGATTCAAATTTCACAAATTGTGTCCTTTCTTTGACGCCATTTTGACAACTACAAAAGATCAACACACGATCTTGATTTTCTTTTTAGAGGAGATTGAAAAATATAAGAACCATGTGCTCTGTTAATATTCAAGAAGTTTTAATTAAAATAAATAGATGTAGGATGGTGTGTATATAAACACAACTTGGTTCTCCTAAACATCTTGTCAATTTAGTGTCAACTAACTGACAAACTCAAGTGAGATGGCGTGGGTTGGTAATCGTTTTTTTAGATGATTTTGTTGCTCGTTGAAGACAGATGTGGATCAAATAAAGGACAGAGTAATTGTTTTGAGAGTTCCAGAGGGCATCTTCAAGGAGTGGGACTCTGGCAACCTGAGAAGCTGATGATATCAAAATTCAAGTCTCTTCTCAAAACTTATCTTATGTCACAGGTTTTCAATGACTAATTTTGTTGTGTCTGTTTTTCTTTGTGTTGTGTTTTGTTTTTGTTTTGTTTTTGGTTTTACTGCGCCTTGAACACCCAGCAGGGTGGATATGTGCGCATTACAAGTCTTATTATTATTATTATTTTATTATTATATCGATACATTGATGAGTCTCTGTCAGATTCTGTTTCGATTATTAATCGATTGAAAGTCACTCGTCGTGGGATGTGTTATCTTAGAATTTTTGTATAACAATTCCAAGGTGTCTCAAATGCCCCTTTAAATATTATTGTGTTGCTTCTCTCATTAACCTGAGCTAGATTTATCAAGGTTTATCTTAAATATAACAATTTGAAGGTGTTATTTTTGCCACAATAATGTTTAAATCATCACATTTTGCTTAGCAATTAAGATTGATTAGAAGTTAAGATCAATCTTAAAGGCAGTGGACAGTGTTGGCAACTGTCTAAGACCAATCTTCTCTCTTCGTATATCTCATACATAAAATAACAAACTTTATGCAAATTTAAACTCAATCGGTCGTCGAAGTTGCAATATAGTAATGAAGAAAAACAAAATACCCTTGTCACCCGAAGTTGTGTGCTTTCAGATGCTTCCTTTTGAGACCTCAAATTCTAAATCTGAGGTCTCAAAATCAAAATCGTGGAAAATTTACTTCTTTCTCGAAAACTACTCCACTTCAGAGGGAGCCGTTTCTCACAATGTTTTATACCATCAACCTCTCCCCATTACTCGTCACCAAGAAAGGTTTTATGCCAATAATTACTTTGAGTAACTGCCTCCAGTTATAGTAAAATACCAGAACTGGTTAATACGTTATTACATGCTAAAGCTAAGACTAAAAATGATTTTCGTGATGATTGTTTTACTCATTTCTCAAAAACTACAACACCTCAGCAAGTAATAGGCTATTGTAAGTGAAGTTTTCTACTATCATTATCTTCAAAATGATAAAGTTTAAAGGGAAGGTACACGTTTGGTAATTGTCAAAGACCAGTGTTCTCACTTGGTGTATCCCATCATAACCATAAAATAACAAGCCTGTGAAAATTTGGGCTCAATTGGTCATCGAAAGATGAAAGAAAAAACACCCTTGCTGCATTTTGTGTGCTTTCAGATAGTAATAAAAGACTTCTAGCTAGAACTCTTTTATTATTTTAGTGAAAAATTACCTCTTTCTCAAAAACTACATTACTTCAGAGGGAGTCGTTTTCCACAATGTTTTATACTATCAACAGCTCTCCAATGCCCGTTACCAAGTCAGTTTTTCAAGTTAATATTTGTTGTACATCTGTGGAAATTGTGTTTTGTGTCTGACAACTAGTACCCAGCCTCTTTAATGGCTGACAAGCGTGTCTACTCATGTACAGCTGACTTATATTGACTGATTGACAGTTTAAGTGTACGCAATGATATCAAATCTTAGCAACTCAAAACTGTTTACTCACTCTGCACGTTGTCTTGCTTCGTGTAATGGAGCAACATTCTCCTATGCAGGAACACATAATTGCCCCAGTTGAAATAGACACCGGTCACATTCATGTGATGTATACTGCTCCGTTGTCATGGTAACTGTAATGGATTTGGGTGGGTGAATGGATTAATGTTTTGTGAATTAATGAAAGTTGCCCCATGATTACCTTAATGCGTATAAAGATACGTATAAAAAGGGCCTGTATGTTTTAACGCCACACGAACTGTGGACCTGTGAACCAAAAGAAGCACACATAATGTGGAGACTTGAAACACATTGTTGACTTACACACCCAAACTGTGTTATTAACAGTGTTAAAGAATATGATTTTCCTTGTTAATGTCCACACAGTGACTGCTATAGACCTTATCGTGGGGCCGCCATTTTGAATTTCTCCCATTGATATCAATGTTACTAAACCGAGGCTGGAAGAACAAAATAGTCTGGTTCCTACTGTCAAAATGATTACTAGCAGTCATTATTGTTATTTGATACGAGGGACATGACAAAGATGTATGCAGCAGTATAAAGGTCTATATAGCTACATAGCTGTGTGTCTTGTGTGCTTTTAAGGCTAATTCATCAACCCAGTTCGCTGTCCATATAGATCTATTGATCAGAGACACTAAAGGAGTTAAATGGAAGACTTTTGATAAGAAACTTAACCAATTACAGTTCATCAATACTGGCTATTTATTGAAAAAACACTTACCATTGCACAGACTCATCTCATGCCTATGTTTTAGCATGGAGGTATGGTTATAGCTAGACCCAGTAACTGGGGCGATGTAATCCTTTTTCATTATCGGTCATAGTTTACTTGTGCCCCAGCTGAAGCCATTCAATGTTCAAGACAGCATCATAATGACCGATAATGACAAAAAGTTGGGGGGGAAAATGAGTACAGCGCCCCAGTTACTGGGTCTAGACTGTAGCTTTTTCACTGTAGACTCGTTACTCGTTACTCGTTAATATTTGCTGTAAAAGACTTGTTGCATGCAGTCTTTACATTGGGCCACAAGTTTTTTGTGAGAACCACTGTAGCTTTCACAAATAAATACTTATACCAGGGCCATGAGCTCAGCAAGCCAGCCTGAGCTCCATCGGGCTGATGGAGCTACTAAGCACCAAAATTTGCTTAGCATGAAATGTTTGCCTTGATACAAACAGGATTACCAACCCAATTCCCTTGTAATTTTCAGGATAAGCAAACAACAGCTGAATAATAGAAACAAGCAATACGCAACAAATGGGCATTTGGTTGACACAATTCTGTTTTTATCAGTGGCGAAATTTCATGCTAAGCACATTTTCGTGCTTAGCAGCTCTATGAAATTGGGCCCTGGGAAGTTGGACTACAGGGATACAAAGAAATTGAAGTTTTGTTTTCATTATTCCTGTTTGTTTACAGAAGCTATCTCTCAGCCAAACTTCAAGATGAAGTAATTAATTCTTGACATCAGCTTCCTTGATACTGATTAGGTTTTCTGACTCTCATGCCCAAAACATTAATTTTTCAATCTGATAACACATGGAACACAGCGACAACCAGCCAGGTACCCCACCTCATTACAATACACTATGCAGTGTTACACAATCTACCATTCACCAGACTATAGGGGGACTATAGGTAGAAATTTGTTTTTGACACAAGTAAACATTGCGGCTAGAATCAAAATGGCGACTGAATGTTTATTAACAAGTTTTATAAATGAAACACTTAGACTGAAATGGATTTACTCTGCCGGCATCTTTTCAAGTTTTAATAAGTTTTGCCCCTGAATCTTACCGTTGTCTTTTTGATGTTTGCTGAGAGTCAGAAAGAATGATTGATGGTGATGATTTAGCGGCATTTCACCAGGGAGCTGGACAGCGGTTCGGTCGGTTCTCTGTTTACTACACATGGGACCAAAAGATAAACAGCCCCCTCTGGAGTTTCAACCACGTGCGCATGGACCGTGCAAGTCCCTCGAGTGTTGAGCAAAAGAAAACATGTCAAACGAAGACTCTATTGTTTTATTGATATCAAAATCTTCTTTTGAAAGATACACAATTCTTGAAGCTAAATAAATCCATAGCAATTTATGTTATTAATACACTTACTTTTTTTTTATATCTAGAACAATATTGTACATTGCAATGTAAACATTTAAAAAATGACTTTTGCAAATTATGTTGGAAAAAAGTGCAACTAATGTATTGCTTGATGATAAAATACGCGTCAGTTTAGTGAAATATTAGAAACAAATATATAGTTTTATAGCCACACTCTCGGGTAAAAGAAACTAAATTGCGCAACCCCCCCCCCAAAAAAAAAAAAAATAATAAAAAAATGACTTATACAGCATCTATGAAGCATTGCATTCTGATACAACAGCAACGAACCATTCTACCTCCATGAACGAACTAAACACATAACCAGAAATACACAAACACAATTTGATTTCATCTCGGTTATAAATTTTCTTTAATTGGCTTTATTAGAACTAGAGCATGCAGAAGTAGCAGTAAGCTCAATATTAAAAAAAAGACAGGAAAAAAAAATGAAAACAGTAAGAAAACAAATACTTCTTTTTTTAATGTATTTTTGTAGTTTCAATACGAATTGTCAGTGGCACCTCACAGACACCGTAGAAAGCTAAAATTCAGACGTAACGTAAGTCGTGCACAGTAAAAGTCACGCATGACGTCACCGTGATCGTTAAACCGAGACGTTTTTACACTGCGGCCTGGCAACTGACGGAGAAATTGGAACGGTTTTTAGAAGCTGGTCACAAAAGCTGGTCACGGAAGCGCTGTTGACTGACTATGCTTTGAGGGACGACCCTTACAAACAAATCCTTGGTCAATATTTATTCTCCATTAAGAATAAGATGAAAAATGTGAAGGGGAAATTTTGTCGTACAATCATAATTGATGCCCACAATCCAGCACAATATTTTATTTTATTATACTTTTTCGATCTACTTTAATTAAAAGGAGCTTCATCTTCATCATAATCAATCATGACTCGGTGTAAATTACAAAACTAGCATCAATCAAACAACCGCTTATGAGTGTTGAAGATCATCCTGTCCCAACGGTCCCAACACTTGACCAGTCGGGCCCAGCAAACACAGTTTATTGTTCACATGGCCACATGGAACGTTATCAATATCCCTTGATGAATTTTCACTATTCTTTCAAAAAATCAGACAGTTAAAACTTTCTCCAGTTGTAAACAATAAAATTGATCGAAAAGTATTGAACATGATAACCAGTGAGTTTAATACGCCATGGTGACGTCACAAGACTGATCTGAGGAGGGAGCAAAGCTAAGAGGAAACGTAAATGAAAAAAAAAAAAAAACCAGAAGGTAGAAAAGGCTCGAATATTTGAAATGTGTCTGTGACTTGTTTACTGTTTGATTAAAGCATTACAATTGCATACTCAAACAATCTGCTTCTCGTGGAGGGCGTAGGCCGAAAGTATTATGCTTTTAAAATAGAACCATTCGGAAAATGCGTGCTTTTTATTTTCGCTAGAAATGAGAAATTTTTGAGATTGTTAAGTTGCTTTACTGTTTCTTGTTCTTTTTACTTTTTCTTGGTTGGATGGTTCGATCTCCGTCCAGGTTACCGTCCCCAGATTCTCCCCCCTCTTCTGAGTCGAACAGCTCATCTTGCTCCGCCCCCTTTTTCTTTTCATCCTCCTCCTCCTCGCTTTCCTCGTGCTCATTTCGACCCCGTGCGCGTTTCCTATCAGCTTCAACCATCGGTCGGAACTTCAACTCTGTGCGACGGAGCGAATACGTCACACCCCTCCATGTCTCCCACATGACCCCTTCGCCAAAGTCCGTGTGAACACCAGCCAGGTAGCGAGCGTTGAGGTTGCTGTTACCACATGAACGCGGGTACCACCATGCCCCTCCCCTGAAAGAAGAACACGCCCCTCCGGAGAGATCACTGTCACGTGTTGAGAAGGGGCTGTCTGAATGGGCACTCAATGAGTCACCTGGTATGAGCAAACCAAGAGAGGGCGTTAGGCTGCTGGCTTTGACTTAAAGGGAGGGTCTACCTTTGGTAATTGCTCCAAAATAACCACAAAACTTGCTTTGTCAAAGAAGCACTACAGCTGTTGATAACGCTGTTGTGTAACGTTTTAAGAAACAACTCTCTTCTAAGGAATGTAGTTTTAGAGAGGGGATTCAATGCCAATTATCTGATAAACGTTTCTGCATGAAACGTTTCTCAGATTGTGTATTCCAATGGCAGTTTATTCTTCCTGCAACCGAACGTTTCCAAAAACCAAAGGCATAGTCTGCCTTTAACAAGTACTCCCAAAATGAACATTTGCAATACCCCTACAATAAACATCAAGTAGAGGGTGGGTTTTAAAACTACCAAAGTTGAAAGGACGAGGGGAGGATATAAATGTAAGAGTAACATACCAGCTTTTCCACCAGTGAAGTTGCCAATGTGCAGCCTGTAATTCTGCGTCTCCGTCCCTACTCGAAAATCAACGTACGTTGCCCAAGCTTTCTTGCCGTTAAAATCCTCAAGATCTACCCGTAGGAGGTAGTCGGCTTGCATGGTGATGTGGTGAAGATGTTCGTTGCCTAGCCAGAACTCTGTGCCAAGTCGACCGAAGCCGAGCCGGTAATCCATCCAACGGGTGTTGAAATCTTCACGGCCGTCGTATCGACGCTGGAAAACCTGCAATAGTTTCACCAGACACAAAATACATTAAGATTTGTTTTTAAGCTCTTTCAATTGAATTCAAGAAAGGGTGTTTACTTCATTTCGTGGTAACTTTAATAAAATTTTAAACACATATAATGTATGTTTTGATGATGCATGATAGCTTTAGGGTCCTGCACTGGACACCTATGGTAATTGTCAAAGACCATTTACAAACATGGGAAAGGCGTCACGCCTGAAATTATCACAAATTCTAATATTTTAGTGAGAAGTTATCTCTTTTTCAAAAACTACGTTACTTCAGAGTCAGGAAGTCAATTCTCACAATGTTCTATAATATCAACTTAATACTAAGTAAGTTTTTGTCACTGAATATTTCGAGTCACTACTAAACAACGTCCAGTGCCTTAAGCCTAAAGGTTGAACTTTGTTCTTCTTTTTTTCTTAAAACAAGGATTTTTTTGTACCGTCCAGCCACCACCGTCTGTTTCCATGTCGCAGTACACGCGGAGTGATATGCAGAGGTAGACATCCTGCGGGAATATTGTGTACACTCCGCTTTTTGTCACCCCTTTATTCTGGAGATCCTTACAGTCACTAGGTAGAGGTTCTGATGAATAAAATAAAATCAACATGATTTGAAACCATATCTTAACAAATTGGCATCAGGTTAAATGTGTGTTTTCTTCCGGTCCTTGAATCTCTGTTGGTCGCGGTTCGAATCCCACCTCGGACCGGAGCCTTGCACTTGTCGCACAGGCTGTTTACTCCCCAAGGAGCTGATGTGGTTTAAGGAATGATTTAAGGCCCAGTGACCAGGGGTAATAATGTTGGAAGCGTTCTGAGAAGCCCTTGGGTGTGAAAAGCGCAATACAAAAACTGGCTTTGATTAATATTACTTTCTATCCCCAACTGATTACGTGGGTATTCCCCTTTCGGGGGTTTCCTCCAACATCTAAAACTGAACATTTCTTCTCATTCCTTATATATCCTGTTATGGCATCAATTTTACTGTTGGGTGTGGAATAAATAAATAAGTATGCACATTATAGAAAAATTAAAAAACAAACTTGAGAAAAGACTATAACAAAAAATACTTGGCAGCGGTGGGATTCGAACCCACGCCATCGAAATGACTGGTGCCTTAAACCAGCGCCTTAGACCGCTCGGCCACGCTACCTTGACGATCACCAGGCAAAGCTCAATGGACTTATTCTAGTAACTATTGACATTGCACTATCAACAATCTAAAGTCCACACAGCGTACACAGATAAGATCACGGGTAAATAATTAATTACAAAATAGTCAGAGCGAATGTGAAGTCGCAGTATCGGCTCCAATAATCCTTACATAGCTGTGTTTACCGCAGAGAAAGGACCCCCCCTTTTGTGTTTACAAGCAATCACATACATTATGTTCATTCATTAATAATTAACAGCTAAGAATTACATTTGCACTGGCAGTGTTATAAGATAATGTCACGATGTGGGCCAAATTTCATATAGCTACAAAAATTTGCTTAGCATGGAATTTCAAGGGTTACCACCCAATTGTTCATTTACTATTGCTTTGGTTATGGTCCAGCTGTTGTTTGCTTTTCCTGAAAATCACGTGGACTTTTGGTTGGTAATCCTGTTTTTATCAAAGAAGAAATTTCATGCTAAGCAAATTTTTGTGCTTAGCAGCTCTATGGAATTGGGCCGTGATGATTGGGAAACTGCTATACAAAGTTCACAATGTTTGTTTTGAGTTTATCTCGTGCGACCATAGTCACCGAGACATGAAACTACAAACTGCTGCATCAGCTAATACCAATATCATAGGGCTAGGTGGACGACCACGCACGCCTGACATGACAATTAATATCATTACTGACTTAAAGACACTGGACTTCTTTGGTAATTGTCAAAGACCAGTCTTCTCACTTGGTGTACCTCAACATAAGCATAAAATTACAAACCTGTGAAAATTTGAACTCAATTGGTCGTAGAAGTTGCGAGATAATAATGGAAGAAAAAACACCCTTGTCGCACGAAGTTGTGTGCTTTCAGATGCTTGATTTTGGGACCTCAAAATCTAATTCTGAGGTCTCGAAATCAAATTCATATATTTTTACTTCTTTCTCGAAAACAACATTACTTCAGAAGGAGCCTTTTCTCACAATGTTTTATACTATCAACATCTCTCCATTGCTCGTTACCAATAAGTTTTTATGCTAACAATTATTTGGAGTAATTACCAATAGTGTCCAGTGCCTTTAAGGTGTGGAGCGCCTTGTCATAATTTGTGGTAATAACATGATCCAGTTTTGCATAACCCATTGAGGAATTACCTACCCTAGCTGTGTAAAACAGGATATATATTTGCCATTTTATAGTGTCTGTCAAACTAGCGTTTCTGGACTGTTTCAAAAACACTTTCATATAGAATTTATCACAGCCATGACTCTACAAGAGTAGATATACCAATAGTGTCCACTGCCTTTAATGTTAACATTTACCCACTCTAACTAAAAATGAAAGACCATCTTTAAAAAAAAAACATGTACCAGTTTCCACTCACCTTCTGCCAAGATATACGATTCTGTTCCTTCACAAGGAGGATGGCATTGTGCATTGGAAACCCAAGTGTACCTGACCAACAACAAAGCAAGAAGTAGTGAAAACTTGCAGAGGGAAATCGGTTTCAAAAAAGGCTCCATCTTGCGTGAGAGTGTGAGAGAAGCACACCAGTACACGGGGAGACTTGCGTGATTTCTGACCCCAAACCAGCTCGCGGTCCCCCTCAAGGCCTCGTCTGACTTTTATGTTTCATTGTGAACCGGTTTCACATTTCAGAAATCCAGGAATTGATATTTACGAGAGTTGTTATTGTTCTCGATGGGGCAGCGACTCACGTGAACAGGTGTGACAAAAAAAAACAGTTTAGACTTCATACAAAAAAAGTTAGAAAATCAAATAGAAAAACACGTCTGGGTTCATACCTTAATCAATTACCTTGTAGGTTCCATACACTACCGTATCATGCTTACAAACTTTACCAACAACTCTAAGTACTAGCGTCTGTAAAATCACAAGGCCATGTCACCCAGGCTAATTTCTTTCAGTTAACTTCTGGAGGCAACGACTATGTACGCACCAGGAACACTGCAGCAACACAAGGGACATTGTTAAAGCTGTAACCTATCCCCAGGAAAATAAAGAAAAAAGTGACATGTGAACGGATTTTTTTTTTTTTCTTTTTTTTTTTTTGGGGGGGGGTGATTGGCTGGAGATGGTTGCCTGTAAATTGCCTCGTATGACGTGGCCTGTACGGGTTTGGGCAAGTTACTTAAATCAATATGAGAAGTCAAGTTTAAAGACACTAGACACTGTTGGTAATTGTCAAAGACCAGTCTTCTCACTTAGTGTTTTTCAATTTCTCAACATATGCATAAAATAAAAAACCTGTGAAAATTTGAGCTCAATATTGGTCGTCGAAGTTGCGAGAGAATAATGATAGAAAAAGACGCCCCTGTTGCACAAGTTGTGTGCTTTCAGGTGCTTGATTTCGAGGACCTCGAAATCTAATTCTGAGGTCTCAAAATCAAATTCAAACATTTTAGTGAGAAATTACTTCTTTCTCAAAAACTAAGTCACTTCAGAGGAAGTTGTTTCACACAATGTTTTATACCACCAACAGCTCTCCGTTACTCGTTACCAAGTAAGGTTTTATGCTATTAATGTGTTTGAGTAATTACAAATAGTGTCCACCCCCACTGCCTTTAGGTTCACTATAAACTCTATTAAAGAATTACTTAACTTTGTGGATGTGCGCAAACAAAAAAGGACTTAAATGACATTAATACTGGATAAACATTACTACACCGACACACTTATTACTGTCACTCGCTCCTCTACAGCTGTAAATTCTTGCAATGCTGCCAGACTAGATTTTCAGGCTAGACGTTGTTCACCCCAAAGTCAATGAGCTATTTGTGGTATAAGGAGTATCTCACCTTACACGAGCCGAAGAAAGTTTGGCCGAAAGATGGCGCTCTTCGTTTTCCTCTTTAACAGAGCTCATTTTGAAGGATTTTGCTTCGCTCGTTACAGCACCTCTTCTTAATCAACGGCGCTGGGATGAGCAAACGTATAAAGCACGCTCATTGGTTAAAGCTTAGTCCCATCATGCATCACACTCACCATCACACACACTGCACGCATGACGTACTTCCTGGTCAACAATCTGACCAAGCTGATTAGCCCATCCCAGCGGTCCTGGATAGAACCTGGTGGCTAGGGCCGAGCGAAGGGTTTTGCGACATGGAGGAGTCAGTTTTCTTTGGTCGCATGGTGGCCGGACACCATGTTTCCGTCCACAAATATTATGTACAGTCTAGTCTGGCACCCTGTTTGTACCCATGCGGTTTTTGAACCAAATAATTGCAGTCTAGTTCGGCACCCTGGGGGCGCACACAAGGGGTTTAACGAACCGAAATTGCTTCTAATTGCAAGTTGTCCAACTCACCCAATCAGAGCTATACATTTAACGGGCTTATCTGCTCATCCTGCATACTACAACAGAGGGGAGAAGTCCGAATTAGCAATGCGTCTCTTGTAAACAGGCGTTAATGAAAAATCCATGTTGAAACATGTACAACGTGAGACGTAATGGTTATTTATAGCATGCCCTCAATGTTTCTGTCTCACATTTTCAACTAAGTACACGTGTTTTAGAATCTCAGTCATTGGGACTGCGACTAGACTTAATGCTATAAGGGTAAGCTAACCACGTCATTACACACCCATATCCATTGGGTGAGATTTGATGGTTCCAATACGTACATGTATGTACATGTACATGTATGTACACAGAACTCTAACAGGTGTATGACGTCATCAGACTGAATAGTCAGACCTATATATAGCGGAGACATTGCAACTATTTTCAGCTTCTAGTTTGATGTATTACAGAGACACTTGAGCAGTTCAAGTACCACTTAATACCAGGGTCCGATTTCACTTCAGCAGATTATTATCACTTGACAGAAACGGTCAGGATACCAGTCACAATTTTTAATCACATGGTATATTTTGGCTGGTGACCTTGTTCTTGCAGGCCTAACTTTATAGTGCTAGCTGCATTCCGCTCTTTGATATTGGGTACAGATGTCATGCGTTAAAAATAATAAGACCAACAAAACAGCTTTTTTTTCCTTTGGAAGTTATGAATAGGTTCAGGGATTGAAGAACACAACTATCACACGTACTGGGGTCACCGTGGTCCAGCAATCACGAGGTTGTTGGTTCGAATCCTACCAACTAACCGCTGATTTCACAATGACTAGATAAGGTATTAAAGTTTTCAGTTAATGAGTCACAAATTCTTGACTTGTGCGATTCATAACCATAGACGTTGAACCAATGTTCGTGTGAGAGAGGTTGCATTGCCAGCTTGGTGTTTATGTCCACGGCAAACAGGGGAGCTTGGCAAGTTCCCTTGTCGGGAAGACCATGGAAACAAACAAACAAACAAACAGTTACCCAAACTTAAGGATTACATCCCCTTTTAAATTGTGTATCGACCTTTATTTTTTGGCAGAGGGGACTACTGTAAAGGGTCAGACCTTTCCCCGACCTTCAACAGGAGCAAAATTGAGTAATTACTACGAAAATAAAAAACCTTTTAGTCAAGGGAGTGGATGAATGTTTTTAATCCATGTTTCCGTTACCCAAACTCTACCCTCATTGACCTTATCCGCTTATTTGTGCTTCGTGTCAGGTAGTGCATAGTCGAGGCTATGACGCGCGTTGTCTTAAAGGGATTTTCACTTTGCAAACTCGACTCTAGAGTCAGTCAACTCAAATCGCACCCAAGATCCCCAAAACTGTTTCCATAATTTTTAAATTGTTTATCACTTAAAACAGATACGATGTAACACCAAAAGCTAAGATGTCATTATGTAGTTAAAGTCTAAGACGATGAGGGCGGTTGGTGTGGGTGTGACCTCATATTAAACAACCCTACTTTGAAATGGACTGTCCCACGTTACGTACGTTGTCTATGAGTCATTTTAGCACAGCCGGCCGGCTGGCTTACGCGCTCGTGAGGGGGGCAACACCTTCCTTTACCATTACGCCAAGAGCCTGAACCATACCAAGCCCTCCGAACTCTGCTACTAACTTCTTGATGTGTTTGGGAACACTTTGAATTTAAGACAACTTCTAAGGTTGGTTAGACCTTTTTAGGAAGATCTTTGAGTAACTCTTCAATTCAAGATGGAGGGAGTGGTAAGAGTAGTCGCGTTACTCCTTTGTATCGCGGTATCAATAAGAGCTAAGTTCTCAGATAAAGCCGACAAATGCTGCCCAGACGAGTGCTGTAATGGTATCTTATTCGGAGGACTAACTGGAAATGGTAAGAACTTAAAAGTAGCTTTGAAAGGGATTGAAACAGCCCCCCCCCCCTCCTCACGCCCACACCCACCCAACCCCTCTTACAGGTGTGGTTACTAAACGAAACTCTCAAAATCCTTGTCTACCTTTTTCAAGTGGGCAAACTTGTTTTCACGAACGTAAACCTGAACCGATTCAAATTTTGTGTTTTAAACTGCATGATCAGAGTTTTCAATTTTGATGTTATATATTATTATAGGGTTTGGTAACACGATCCGAGGCAACTTAGGGGCATCTTGAAGGCAACCAAACTGCAATGCATGCTGCATGACCACATGGGTAGCATATATGAGTAACTTTTCGCACAATGTCTTACGATCGCTAAGAGAAATGGGTGATCGTTGTGATGTGGATGCCTTTTCTTCTTTGAGATTGTCTGAAACCGGTTTCTTGTAAAGTTGCCTTGTGTGACCTGGGCCAAACTTCATAGAGCTGCTAAGCACAAAATGTTTGCTAAGCATGAAATTTCTTCCTCGATAAAAACAGGATTACCAACCATTTCCACGTGATTTTCAGGATGAGCAAACAACAGCTGAATACCAGTAAAAAGCAATATGCAACATGGAAATTCGGTTGGTAAACCTGCTTTAATCAAGGAAGAAACTTCAAGCTAAGCAAATTTTTGTGCTTAGCAGCTCTATGAAATTGGGCCCTGATCCTAAATCACGAAACAACAATGGTAGGATTTGAGAGTTCAACAAAGCCGAAATCTTTGCGAAGTAACTTAAAACTTTGATGATTTTTTTTGCAGCACCTGAGTTTTTACCAAAGGACTGCAATGACATCAGAGAATTGGGCGGAGGAAAGGATGGTCTGTACACCGTTTATCCTGCCTATGTTGATAGCTGTGAAGGAGTCAGGGTATACTGTGACCAAGCAACTGAAGGAGGTGGCTGGACGGTAAGTAAATGATTTAGTTTATTAGATCGTAGGTTCGAATCCCACCCGAGTAATATACAATGCGATTTGTTGTCACAGAACTTGGGTACACAAAAGTACTGAGTATACAGTGCTAACACACATCAGTTAAAAGGTTATAAAACCAAACTAAATAGTATTTTTTTTATGTATTCAGTTTCTTGACACTGCTCCAGAATTGCAAAGGTCGTGGGTTCGAATCCCAACGAGTAGTATGCCTGTGATTTTTTTTAAGAACTCGGGAAAGTACTGAGTATACAGTGCTTACACACATCAGCGTAAAGGGTTGAACCAAAACCAATATAATTTATTCATCCTGTTCAGTTTATGTTATAATACAAGTCGACGTTTCGATCATTATGCTTTGATGGTCTTCAAGAAAATTTTGTTTCTCCCTAAAGGTGATCCAGCGACGTATGAATGGTTGGGTGGACTTTGAGCGTGGATGGGACGAATACCGAAACGGTTTCGGGTTCCTGACTGGGGAGTTCTGGCTTGGTCTCGACATCATTCATCACATTTCAATCCAGGGGCCCTACGAGTTGATGGTCTTCATGGAGGACTGGAGGTTCACTATAGTCAAAGTGCACTATTGGAGCTTCTGGCTTGGGGAAGAGGCTGGAAATTACACCCTCCACGTTAAGAACTACGACCCCAGCAGTGATGTTGGTAAGAACAAAACCCTGAAGCAATATTGTGGTTTTCTGTACACCAACATTGTCACTGACACAGTGCGTTTCAATGGGGATATTTGATTCGATTCAAAAAGGGAACCCTTGGGGGAAAAATTATGATTTTTTTTTTAGAATGGCAATTAAACACTACAGAGAAAAAATGCCCCCTGTAAACCCGTTGAAAATGTCTGTGGTGCCGCAATGATCCATGCTTGGTCTATTTTAGGTCAACGAACTTATCTATAGCGTTTTGGTATAATTTTATTATTTTAGAATAGGTTGTACAAATGCTAGACTGTGTACTGCACCAACCTTAATTTCTTGAATTGCACTCCGCCCTTGTCTTTCTCCACGTCTCAACTACCATCACTCTGCAACTCCCCTTGCCTTTAAAGACCCATCTGAAAAACAACGAATTTTAGAAGTGTTACTGCACATCGCCGATCAGCATAATTATTTAGTGTAAGGAGAATCACCCCGTGCAGTAATCTTTTCCTATCGTTTTAGAGTAGACCCTTAATCATTCAAATTCGTCTTTTTTCCTCAGGTGATGGTCTCTCCCAGCACAACGGGATGATGTTCTCGACCGTCGACCGTGACAACGATCGTTTCTTGGGTAACTGCGCGTCCGATTACACGGGGGCTTGGTGGTACAACAGCTGCCTCCAGTCCAACCTCAACGGCCGGTACCTACGCGGTAACTCGCCTAGTGCTTACGGTCAGGGAATCGTCTGGAACCCTTGGACTGGGTACACTTACTCCCTCAAAACTACGGTCATGATGATACGCCCAAGGATTTAGTCACATGTTTTCTAATGGGGGCCGCCATTTTGTTTTAACTGGTACCCTGGTTGTAGTCCAATTATGGTTTCAAAAGAGGCCGCCATTTTGTTTTAACTGGTTTCCTGTTTTTCAGTCGGTGGAAAACTGCGGTCATGATGATATGTCCAAGGATTTAGTCACGTGGTTTCCAACGGGGCCGCCATTTTGTTTAAACTGGTTCACTTGCCCGGTTTTTTTAAACTGGTAAACTGCTTTTCAGTTGGTGCGATTCTGAGTACAATTATTTCATAAAACAGAAAGTTTTGCTTGACAAATTGAGTGAGGGACCAGCCACTAGTATGCAAACTTGATGCAATTTTGGCTGGTAACCTGTTTCTGCTAAGCAATAATACTCTGTGCTTAGCAATGTTTGGCGGCAACTAGTTTATCAGATGAATATAGAGCGGGGGTTAGAAAGAACGAAGAAACTTTCATTTGGCATTAATCAAAACATAATCCATGTTTAAAAAAAAATTCTTTGAACAAGATGTCGAATTTCAAATTGCAGGATCTGAAAAATGTCTGTTCCTTGTTTATATAAGTTAGAACATATTTTAATGTTAAATAAAAAAAAACTTAAAACGAATCCATAATTCCTAAACGTTTACATCTTTTACCGTGTTAATAATTGGTAATTTTTAATGGTATTTTTCCATTCAAAAATTTCTTGTTTAATTTGTGTCAGGTATTGATGTTCTTTGCAATTAAATTGTAAATAAATTTTATAATAAATAATAAAATGAAGCCAGTATAAACAAATACTGTTTAAGAAAGTGCGTTTACATGGAAGTATTGGTGAACAGTGATGAAAAGTGATATTAATGAATATTTCTTAAGAAATAAAGTAGACTAAATTGTGCAATGTTAAGCTTATGTTGAGAAACATCGATTCTAAAAGACGCGAAATAAAAATGATTTAATTTGATTCAAATTATAAAAATGACTTCTGACTGATATTCACTAGATTTTCTCTTGCTTTGAAACTAGCTATAGGGCTACAATTTCATTTATTCACTGCCAACATCAGCCAATCAAACAGTAATACATCAATTTCATAAGATTAAAATTTGATCGCCATAATTAGTATTGAGTAGGAACCACGAAGGAGACTGACTTAATAAATTTATGAATAATTTGGGGTTGAACAAAGACAAATTGACAGAGCAGGACTTTAACCAACGACCGGCTAGTTAACTCATTGGTAGATCGCCGCTACGTTGCAACGTAGACTGATTCGAACCAACGCAGTAAATTTTTCTTTTTTTCAACCTAAATTATGTATTATTGTGCCCACATTGTCACCTTGGGTCTATTATTAAAATGAATCATTCAATTGGCATGAGCTCATGTGCGGGGGGGGGGGGCAGTGAAATGGAATTAGTCTGGTATCTAGCCACAAGCACTTTCATGACACATCCTATTTGAGGAGATAAGGCACCAGAACCATTAAGGATGACATTATTTAAGTTTCCATCGCAGATTTTCTTTTAGCATGCATTTACAACGGGTGCCACAAACCTTTACTTTTACTTTTTGTGTGACCTTGCCACTCTCTTTGTGACCTCTAGGTGACCTTCGTGTATGACTGTACGCTAGGTCAAGTGTGACTGCAGACTAAAGATACTTGATGGCCTTATATTGTGAACTATTCGTCTAATCTGTAGCCTTGACTCAAGGCTGTTGGCGTAGTGTGCCCCGGCCCGGCGCGATTCGGCAGTCTGCACGCTGTGCATACACGAACAATGTACATGTATACAGTACATTGTATGTACAGTACATTGTACAGTGAGAACAGTATAGCGAAGTCGTGAGTACGGTCGTGTCTTTCTACTTTCAACCTCGCACACGTGGCTCAAACCAGCCTTGATGGGTTTGTAACAGCTTTATCGGAATTCCGATAAAAGGGCGTGCATGATCTGGGCATGTCATTCTAAACATTGGCCAATCACAAGCGCGATTGAGAATGACGTATTACTGCTAGCAATCATGCCACATCCATGTGTGTATGTTTGTGTGTGTAACGCTGTACGCTAGCTGTATGGACATGAGCGTGGTGTCACTATAATGTATAATGGGTCTGAATGCGCTGCCGGACGGTACACGGGCTACCGATGTGAGCCGGACAAGCCTCGCTCGGTCGGTACGGTGTCAAAAAACTTCAAAGTATGGTGGCCCCGAAGGGACATCGCATAACGCAAACGTGTGCGCACACGTATGCAATGTCGTGAAACAAATCGCGAATATATGCGCACACGTATACAATATCGTGAAACAATTCGCGAATATGTGCGCACACGTATGCAATGTCGTGAAACAATTCGCGAATATGTGCGCACACGTATGCAATGTCGTGAAACAAATCGCGAATATGTGCGCACACGTATGCAATGTCGTGAAACAAATCGCGAATATGTGCGCACACGTATGCAATTTTGTGAACCAAATCGTGAATATGTGCGCACACGTATGCAATTTCGTGAACCAAATCGTGAATATGTGCGCACACGAGTGCGATTTGTTTTGCAATGTCGTGAATTTTATTGCATACCATGTTGCATACCATTAGGATGATGTCATAGTTGTGGATAATTTGTTACCGATCTAGGGAGTACTGTGGCGCTACAGCAGGCTCCCTCTGTAAAGCATGTGTATACCCAGGAACTTGGCACCAGGTCAAGGACGACCACACGCCTCGCTTGCCTCACAACAAAGACTACTGCTGCAATGACTACCGCTTATCTCACTGTTGGAAAGAAACCCCCCAGATCATTAGACATTTTATTCAAAGGTATGCAACATGGTATGCAATAAAATTCACGACATCGCAAATAATATTCGCAGACGTGTGCGCACATATTCGCGAATTGTTTCACGACATTGCATACGTGTGCGCACATATTCGCGAATTGTTTCACGACATTGCATACGTGTGCGCACATATTCGCGAATTGTTTCACGACATTGCATACGTGTGCGCACATATTCGCGAATTGTTTCACGACATTGCATTCGTGTGCGCACATATTTGCGAATTGTTTCACGACATTGCATACGTATGCGCACACGTTTGCGATATGCGATGTCCCTTCAGGGCCACCATATCAAAGTGAGGAGGGGTTCCTTGGCCCCGTTGTCTTGCGTTTCATTATAACACGAGGACTAGCATCAGTACAATGTAGCTGGTAGATTTGTCCCTGAATGGGAAGCTGCTTTACTATAAGTGTAACGTTGTAGTGTAGTAGTATGGCTAGAGTTAGTTTATGAAATTGATCTTTACTTGTAGTTGTTGTTCAGCCATACGCCATCTTCTACCGTCTGGTATGTTTTTGACCAACACATAATTTATTTTCGATCCCCAACTTTGATTTACTGCGAGAAACGTAACGCATAATATGTGTAGTCAAAATAAACAGCTGGGTTTCTTATCTCATCTGGTCTGAAATGGGGAAAACAGAATCTTATTAAATGTTAGTGCTTCAAGGGGATGGGGTATGTCCAACATAATTCTAACCAAGTAGCCATTGCCGGAAACCCATGACACCTTGATACTTTTTGAACTTTTCTCAAACACACTTCACACACTATATGGTCCCATTTTCTTCCTTCTTATTTCTAAATCCATGATTGGTGCATTAAACTTGGTTGTTTTATCTTGTTGAAAGCTTCTGCAGTTGTGCCACGATGTAGGCTACTGTTGCAAATTATACACCATTGATTTACACAACTTTGTTTTAGGGTAGGGATTTCTTCCTCTCGCCCGCCGCCATTGCATTTTTTTGCACAGCAGCCACGGCTTGTTGTTTACGTCGTCGGAGCACGTGCGTGTGCTTGCAGAACGTTGTGATTGACATCGCAGCAAGAGTTTATAGGTCAACCAACAACCAATGAGAACGGGTTGTTAGTAAACATTACCATAATGAGCTCCGCCCTAAATTTTGGCAGTTACAAAACCATCAAGGCGCTACTTAGAAAGTACTCATGATGTACGTACGTGTACCATACAGATGGTACATGTAATGTACATACATACAATAGGTATGTGTGTGTACATACGCTGTACACGTATTATATGCACTGTGTTATGTATGGGGTGCGCTGGCGGAACTCAGTGACGGAGACTGGGATTTTGCAGGTCGCGGCTGGCTGTAGCGCCTTGATCAAGGCTATCTAATCTGTGACCTTATTTATACTGCAATTAGTCTTAGGTCAAGATTGACTAAGATATTATTAAAGAGATATGATGACTATAAGCAAGTAATGTTTGCAGTGACAGTAATATGCTTGGGTCACCCATTCCCAACGTTACATAAAACCACTCCATAACTTCCCCCTGACAAAAAACATCCCCCGCCCCCAGTCCCCCGTCCCCGCGCTCAATGTTGACTGGAACGCAGAAGAAGACCGTGCAATCAGAACCAACATTGAAAGGGGGCAGGGTCCCAACGAGATATGTCCGGAGATTTTAGTGGGTAGTGGTGGCTCTGGGGAGAACCGGTTTCAGCTCATCTCAGGAATGGGCATTCGTCTAAATATATGACCTTATTCATGACTGCAATCACTTTTAGGTCAAGATTGACTAAGATCTTATAAGAGACATGATGACTAAGCAAGAAGTGTTTGTAGTGACAATATGTAAGGGGTTCTAGCTCTTCTGTGGGTAGTCATGGCTCTGAGAAGAGCCGGTTTCTGCTCATAGAAATGACCATTCGTCTGTGACCCTTTTCGAAACCACTGCTTCTATTCGACTCCAGATTCGATTCAGGCTAGCCATGGCCCTGCGGTTGTTCCGACAATACTGCGCGTGCCTGCCCTACGTACGTGCTCAGTGGTTCAGACAATAGGACAGAGCCTGAAGCCGATTCCAAAGCAGAAGCCGTGGTTTCGAAAAGGGCCTATATCTGTGACCTTATCCATGACTGCAATTAGTCTAATAGGTCAAGATTGACTACAAGATCTTATAAGAGACGTGATGACTAGGTCAGATTTGCGGTGACATCATGTAAGAAATCTCTTTTGTGAGTAGTGATGGCTCTGGAAAGAGCTGGTGTTTTCTCAGACTACATAATGACATTATAATGTTACCAATTCTTCAATATCTCTGTGACATCTATAACTGCAATTTATTGATCTCTTAGTAGTTCAACATTGACCAAAATCTAACGTACCTCTTGTCTTGTTCGCTCATCACTGCGTGACCCATATGCCTTTGTGACTAGTCTGGCATAGGTCAACAATGACCCGCTTAATACAAGAGACGTCAGGGTGCACTGCGGTCAACCCAGACCAGTAATAGGAAGGTTCTAATAAATGCCATCCGGGATTATTTAAATTAAATTACGAAAGACTTTGAGACTCATGTACGAAAGGTCAGACACGCATTTAATAAAGTCTAATTCAGAAAGTTGGCAAAAGTTCCATATTCCTTGATCCATTGATCGCTTCTTTTGTGACGCACATTATAATGCGCAACCACCAACACATTGTCGTAGACAATTTCATTTTGGGGAGGGGGGGCAAAGACATAATTTAGCTGGCTGTTTTATGTGACGAACCATTCAATTGTCTTGTTGGGAAAGAGGTTGCATGGGTACCGAGCGTGTGGATGCACCCTTGCGTACCCCCATCTCCAACCACCTGCCCCCGCCCCCACCTCCCCGGTTACAAAATTGCACATGCAAGTTTTTACTTCCGGTTTTGTAATCATATTATAGTGTATAATCATTCTAGCGTCTTGTTTTTTTTAGTATTTCAATCCCCTTGTCTAAGTGCGTGCCCTCAATGACTTTGATTTATTTTGTTTTAATGCAAACCCACTCATTATGGTCATAGGTTTATTGATTGTTTGTTTGTTTGTTTTTTATTTCCAAATATCACAATAAATAATCATAAAACATACAAGAAAAAGGAACAAGGGTGATTCAAGGAGGGCACCAGGAAAAAGGCCCTGGACCCTTTATAATATAAATTATTTGGTTTTAATTTATATTTTGATTGTTAAAATGAAAGTAAAGTAAAAGGTGTAATGCATACAGCAAAAATAGCTCAAAACAATGATTGTTTGTAACTAAACTGTTTTTAACAGTTTGTTTGCTATGCAGCCATAAATACATATTGAGAGTTGATAACAAAAACAGAACATATTATTTTAGGAAATTACAAGACTAGATCAATTGGAAAGGATAATCATGGTACGCGTGTAGTTACAGGTGGTGTCATTTTAGGTTTTGACTAATAGTCTTTCTCGAAGGCTATTAGTTATCTTATTTTGTTTTAGTTACAGTTCAAAACTTTTGCAACTACTTACAGTGGATTCTTGTAAAAACCAATAAGTCCCCTATATAGCAATAGTTAGACCGGTATCTGGAATATAAAGATCTATACTAGTTATATGAACGTATTCCGGAATCTTATAAATAGCTATCACATGATGTTATGCGTCACGACTTTGTTTCCGTTCAACTTAAAACCAATTACCGGTTGATTCTCCTTGTAAGGTCTTAAGGAAGAAAGTCACACTAAAGGGAACAATTCAGCCAAAACCAAATTTGTTAAAATATCAATTTTAGCCCCAAAAATCAACAAATTATGAGTTGAAGCATGTTTGGCTGTTTCCAGCAAAAGAAGAAACTCTTTTATATTGACCAATGCATATCAAAAGATGATTTTCTGTATAGTTTTCAGAGGAAAGTTTTGAGTTTTCGGACTCCCCTCTGCTCGTAATGAGCGAGTCTTTATGGCGTGTGAGTCACCAATTTTTTGAGGGTGGATCGGTGCCGGGAGTCGCTGAGGCATCTCAGCTCGATTGCACTGCTACTCCTGTTCGCCGTGGCACCTCGTGTGATCCTAAAACTCTACAGAAAGTTGGTTTGATTTTTTATTTCATCTGCAGTTTAGTATCCTAAAAAGGAACAAGAAGTATGTGGACTGTTGGGTTGTTAGTGGTGCTTCTATGCGCCTTTCATACGATTTCACAGAGCCCCGGTGCGGGTCCGGGTTCGGGTCCGGGTTCGGGTCCGGGTTCGGGTCCCGGTTCGGGTCCGGGTTCGGGTCCCGGTGTTGACCCGGGTGTTGGTCCGGGTGTTGGTCCGGGTGTTGGTCCGGGTGTTGGTCCGGGTGTTGGTCCGGGTTCGGGCCCGGGTTCGGGCCCGGGTACGGGCCCGGGTACGGGCCCGGGTTCGGGCCCGGGTTCAGGCCCCACTACCGGGGGCGGTGGTCCTAGCGTTGGTGGACCGGCTGCGGGTGGACCGGCTGAGGGTACTCCAGTGGGCCCGTTCAGTCCAGCTGGCCCGACGGTCGGCGGACCAACCATCGCAACCAACGCTGATAAGACTTGCTGTGGAGGGGTATACAACGCGGCTGCTGGTGGATGTAAGTATATGCTCACCATTTGTTTTATTTTAATTTTATTCTGGAACAATTATTTGCTAGGCGATGTAGTGAAGCTTGAAGTTGCATCACCCCATGTCAATTTCTAGCCCTAGCCACCTCAAAAGACTTCATTGCTACGATGCGGCGAGTTTGCGTCTTCGTATAAATCTTTGAAACGCTTTATTCGCGTGAATATCACCGTTTCTTAGGCACAGTGAAAACGGACAGGGATTGAGTCTAAACTCTAATAAGGGTTCGAAATCAATGTATGTCTTCTTCTTATATTACTATTAAACTGGAATACAGCCTAAGTTTGCAGAAATAAAATACCTTTATTTCTTATACGTTGTTTCTTTACAACCGTGGTTTCTTTATAACGTTCTTACTCTATACCAAACGGTTGTGTCTTTATACCGTTCTTACTTAACAAACGGTTGTTTCTTTATACGGTTGTTTCTTTATACGGTTGTTTTTTTATCATCATTTCATTATACCGGCGTTTCTTTATATAACGAAGTTGTCTGTTCTTCTGTATGAAACAGCTCCTGTGCATATGCCGACAAATTGTCAAGACATCCGGGAACTTGGCGGTGGGCGTGACGGTATATACACAGTTTTCCCAGCATTCTCCGAACGTTGTAAGCCAATCAGAGTGTTCTGTGATCAATCACAGCAAGGCGGTGGATGGACGGTAAGATAATCGATAACTAATAATCAATAAGCTTAAACATTGCAAACATTCCATTCAACCATACACAGAGTCAACATTCTTTTCTCCGTGATTCAACAAAATTCGAGACATGCCATATTCACCTTTGACCTCGGATCCAATCCCATGGCGTCAGATTCGCAGTTTACGCCGATGTACATGTGTATACAACCATGATGACACCAATACCTGTTCTATACCCCCTTGCGTTCGCAAAATCTACCAATAGTTGAAACAATACTTAAGTTTATATAGACGGGTCCCATGTCTTTCTCTGCTGGCACTAGTCTTACGGGCCCGATGAAATTTGGCTAGAAATGGTTTTCAAAATAATATCAATACATGTTGTTGTAAATTCGGTCAACCAATGGACAAAAAGTATCAATATCATGTGACATTTAGATCAACCAATGGACAAAAAGTATCAATTCCATGTGATCGACCAATGGACAAAGAATATATCACCATTAGATTAACCAATGAACAAAGATTTCCGCAACACCATGTGACTTAAGATCAACCAATGAACAAAGAGTAACACCTCCATGTGACAGTAGATCAACCAATGGACACAGAGTAATATTCTTGTTTTTTTATTTATTTTTATATTTACGCCTCAGGTGATTCACCGTCGTGTCAATGGGCGCAAAGAATTCTTTCGTGACTGGCTCTCCTACAGGAATGGGTTTGGTTACAACTCGGGAGAGATGTGGCTTGGGAACGAGGTGATTCATGCCCTATCGGCACAAGCTCGTTACGAACTACTCGTTGTTTTGGAGGATTGGCAGTTCACATTCGTCGAGGCTCACTACAGGCATTTCTATGTAGGGAGTGAGGCCACCAACTACACGTTGCGAGTGGCTGGTTTTACAGGAGGTCCAGCAGGTAATTTTTTATCAGTCACTTGGTGGTGCTTAATCATGACGTCATAAAAAATGCCCGTTTAGTGGCTGTGTAAACCAATAACTGTTTCAGTCATCGCCTAGTGACAAACCAATGGACAATGCAACCGAAACAGTTGAGACTTTTAGGAACTCTGGGTGGCAGCAGACTTATCAGGTAAATCCATTGTTCTTAGAATTGTGCGCATGCTCAGAACAATGTAAACAATGGATACCTGCTTAGTCTGCTGCCACCTGCCGTTCCAAAGTCTCCCATTGATCGCGACCGAAATACGCACACTTACAACTCAAGAAATCCTAACTTGGATTCTAAAACTAAGTTTTGTAATAACTTTTGCTTCTTTTTTGTGTGTGTAGGTGACGCCCTTTCTGCCCACAATGGCCAGCAATTCTCGACCTTTGACCGCGACAATGACCTTTGGCACGGTAACTGTGCTCAGGAGTACACCGGAGCTTGGTGGTATTCCTCATGTCATAACTCCAATCTCAACGGCAGATATTTAGGTGGTATCGTACCGGCAGGGCAGAATGCTAAGGGAGTGGTCTGGTTCCCGTTCCATGGGTATGGATACTCACTCAAGTCATCGGTGATGATGATCAGACCGCGAGTCTGATAGGCCTAGATTTGGGTATCGGGTGTGAATTGGCGGCGCATTTAAGGAAACTTCAAGACGGCATTCAAAATCCAGGGGTCACATGAATCTTTAAAGAGGCCATTTAAAATACGGGGGGGGGCACAATGATTTTAAAGAAGCTTCAAAATCCAGGGAACACATGTATACTATAGGAGGCCATTCAAAATCCAGGGGACACGTGAACACCTGAAGAGGCCATTCAAAATCCAGGGGGACACATGTATACCTAAAAAGTCCATTCAAAATCCAGGGGGCCACATGGATATTTAAAGAGGCCATTCAAAATCCAGGGGGCACGTGGATATTTAAAGAGGCTACTCAAAACCTTATTTGACCTTTGACTTGGGACGGGAAAGGGTTACAGTGTGTAATATTCCGATAAGGAAAAGAGAAAAGTATTCATTTCTTAGGATCATAACAGCTTAGTGTTTTAATCTGCTCTGTCTACAAACTGTTCATTTAAGATATTTCCATGAATTTAAATACCGGTACTGGTATTTTATTTGGTAACTTAATTACCAATGCAAAACGATGTTTTTCAAATAATAATTAATTGTAAGTCATATATAATAAAATATGATGTATAAAAACTTTGATTGTTTGAAATTTTAAACTTTGGAATCGTAAACGAAAACCGTGAACAATCTTTTGCTTTATAAGCTTATTTGAAGCTTAGCGATTTCACTTTCCTTTTAGTACAACATTTATATAAAAATGTTCAGAATTTGGGTTTGCATATACCGTGTGTTGTGTTAAAGCAGTGGTCACCTTTGGTAATTGTCAAAGACCAGTCGTGAATCTAAACATGCTTATTAACAAACGTGAAATTTTACGTTCAATGGTCAATGAAGTTGCAAGAGAATAAAGGAAGAAAAACACCCTGCTTGTCGCACGAAGTTATGTGCTTTCAGATGCTTGAATTCGGGACCTCAGCTGAGGTCTCAAAATCAATTCAAATATTTGATGTGTGAAATTATTCCTTTCTCAAAAACTACGTTACTTCAGAGGGGGCTGTTTCTCACAATGTTTTATACTACCAACAACTCTCCATTGCTTGTTACCAAGTAAATATTTATGCTATTGGAGAATGACCAATAGTGTCCAGTGCCTTTAAGACACATGTGGTAGAAGTAAATTTAGAAGATCATAGTGTTTTACATGTAAACCCCCTTGCACTGCCGCCATCACTGAGGTCAAAGTTGAAACACGTCTCGCATACAACTGTCAACCAATGACTATCCTTTATTGATCTACTCAGTGAGGGTGCCGTTTCAGTCTTGCCAAGAGGTTTTTGCAAAGCACAAAATTAAAGGAAGCTGTAGGACGAATCTAACCCTAAATGCAAAGATAAGAATTGTAATTTTGTAAAAACATTTGATATTAAATATCTAAGGAATAAAAAATAACCTTTATTGACTTGATTTATGATCATGTCTACAGTTTCATCGAGGATGTCTTTTAAAAGGATATTAATTTTCAAAATACCGCTACTCAATTATGTTAGAAATAACAACCAAAATTGTGTACATAAAATTCCTTTATCAATTCCTTTTTTCAATGAATAAAATCCCATTTAATTGAACATTCAAATGGAGATAATTATGTCATTTATATACCCAAACCGTCCTACCTGGGACTTACTTTTTATATCAAAGGCATCACCGTTGTCAACAACATCACTGCATAGAGCAGAATGATGTGTTGACCAGCAGAGGGCGCCCCAACATTTACAGGATCATTTTCACCATCCACTTCTTCATTTTCACCATCCACTTCTTCATTTTCACCATCCACTTCTTCATTTTCACCATCCACTTCTTCATTTTCACCATCCACTTCTTCATAACGGAAGACGACATGATCCCCATTGCTGACATTCGTCATCGCCAGATCTATGAAGCAAAAACAAAACAAACTGTATATTATTTCATGTGACATGTTATGACATTATTTACAAAATGCGTTTCAAAGACCTATTCGCATTAAAACATCCATTGCGCACGCGCTTACTATTGAATGAGGTGCATGCTGGTCTAGCTAGCGATCAAACCTCATATCAAATCAAATTTCATAGAGCTGCTAAGCACCAACATTTGCTTAGCATGAAATTTCTTCCTAGACAACAACAGGATTACCCACCAAATGTGTTGCATATTGCTTGTTACTGGTATGCAGCTGTTGTTTGCTTATCCCGCTGAAAACCACATAGAAAATTTGGTTGGTAATCTTGTTTTTATCAAGGAAGAAATGTCATGATAAGAAATGTTTTGTGCTTAGCAGCTCTCTGAAATTGGGCCCTTATCGCTAGCTAGACCAGCATGCACCCCTTAGGTCTAGTAGATTGGTCCACTGCCCTACTAAATCCACAAGGATATAAGAACATTTGGCTATGTATACCCATGTACGTCGGATTTAACCGCAAATCTCCAGAACCATGAACGCCATGTAAAGTAATGTGAGATCAAAGGTGATTATGTCGGAACGTAAGTGTGACGCCAGATATTCAGGCTCAGGTTCCGATCAGCAATTCACTGGATTCGCAATTAACTGACACAAGAGGGCGTGTATTAGTGCAGTTGCTCGATCTGTAATGTTTTGATTTCTTTAAAACCTCATAATAAATGAAAACAAACTTACCGTTAGGTATCATCATATTGGAGCCCGCGTAGTACCCAGTCCAAGCTTTTCCGTTGACATTGGACACTCCGTTAATCTCCGTCACTGTGTTCATTTGCATATCAAGAACCGCCCTTGAAGAAAATAAATGCACGCACAAATTACCATTCGAAATAAAACAATAGTATGTTGTGCATTATCGTCAAAGCATTACTGTAATTTAAAAAAACGTGTACACTTAAGATGTTTAATTTGCCATGGGAATAAAGAATATTAATTTGTGTTTTACCCTAGCACCAATGTGTGTTCGCACTGTGTACAATATGCCTTTGGAAAAAAAATCGCAGGCATATTACTTGGTGGGATTCGAACCCACGACCTTTGCCAATCTAGAGAAGTTGTCTTTACCAACTATAGACCACCGAGATTTCCCGGTAGTTAAAGGCAGTTCGAATTCTATGTTTTAGCAACGGGAACCACAACGATTTAAAAAAATTGCACCTGGGATAAAGCTTGTTAATTTTGGTTGGTACACTTACTTGACATAGATTGGTAACTGGTCATTTGCGTCTTGGAGAAGATCGAATGCCGTAGTACCAGTGGCTTGGATCAAAACAGGTCGGTTACAGACTTGTTCGAAGCTATTGTTGGTGTTTTCGCTTGAGAAGGTCAGGAACGCGACATTATACAATAGTGGCATGGTTGGAGCAATCACAGTTGGACCACCGCACGGACCTTGCATGAAGTAACAACAGCAAGGTCAACATCGATGTGTTAGTTTCAAATATCGGTCTCTCTAGGAAGAAACTAATAGTAAACTTTCGTGAACAACCATGTAAATCTCTTTTGTGTGAGTGTTGGCTTTGAGAAGAGACGGTGTGGTCTCGACGTTTCACAGTAGACTCTGCTCGTCTTCATCAAACGGCTGTACCTTCTCCTCTTATTGGTTGTAGTCGAAAGTTTACTATTATAATGTATACAGTTTCCTCATAATATTGTATCCACACCATGCAAAGCTTCAAACAATACTTAATTCCTGGGCCCAATTTCATAAAGCCTGTAAGCATGAAGTTTCTCCCTTTGATAAAAACAGGATTACCAACCAAATTTCCACGTTTTTAGGATAAGCAAACAACAGCTGAATACCAGTGACAAGCAATATGCACCAACTGGAAATTTGGTTTGTAAGCATGTTTTAAACAAGGAAGATATTTCATGCTGAGCATATAAGGCAGAGTTGGAAGTGTACATCAATGAGGAACAATAGATCAATCAAGGAGACGTCACAGCGCTACGTTTAGAAAATTTCCAAACTTAAAAAAAGGTAGTGGTGGCACTTTAAGACTAACTAATGTACATTAACCATGCATGGCTTTCATTGCAACAACTATTTCGATAGTTGCGGTGTTGTGCCAACGAAATTAAACTTGACATAGTCCTTACCAGTGTAGTTTGAATCATGACCAGCAGATGTATTTACGTACTGCCAGAGGTAAGCGCTTTCGCTAGTGATGTCAATAAAGTCAACTCCTGAAAGAAAAAACAAAAAACAGAATCGGATTCGTATCATGTGACATTAGATAAACCAATTGACAAAGATTATCAATACCATGTGATATTCGATCAACCAATGGACAAAGAGTATGAGTACCGTGTGACATTAAATCAACCAATGGACGAAAAGTATTAACACTATTGATATAAGATCAACCAATGGACAAAGACTATCAATATCACGTGACATAAGAGTACAATGGACAAAGTATCAATGCCGTGTGACATTACATCAACCAATGGAGGAAGAGTATTTATACCACGTGACATTATATCAAACAATGGACAAAGAGTACTAATATCACGTGGTATAAGGTCAACCAACGGACAAAGAACATGTGACATTAGTTCAACCAATGGACAAAGAGTATCAATACCATGTGACAATAGATCAATTAATGGCGCAATAGTATCAATATCACGTGACATTAGATCAACCATGGGAGAAAGAGTACCAACACCATGTGACATAAGATCAACCAATGGACAAAGAGTATCAATACCGCGTGACATTCGATCAACCAACGGAGAAAGCGTTTTAATATCAGGTGACATAGTCAACCAATAGACAACGAGTATCAATACTACATGAACCAATCGCTATGTATAAAGATAAGTCCAACTTACCCACTAGTGAAGACATCTTGGTTGCGTTTTCAAACAGCATCCAGTAAAACGGATCGTTTGAAGGAACATTATTGATTGACTCAATAAAGTGTCCGTAAGTTGGATCCACTGGACTGATTGTAAACCTGAAGGACATCAATTGCGATTTAAAAAAAAAATAATATAATGTATAATTAATACAAAGAGGTACAAGCCGGGAAAATTGCGTCTAAAAAGCATAAATTTAAAGGGGAAATGTATGTCCGCGTGTTAGGGGTACACACCTGCTCACCGTTTACGTAAATAAGGTGATGTAGAATAATATATCACACTTTAGATGACTGCTGAAAATATTGAAGATACACATTCAAACCAGTCACCTATAACAAAGGGGGGAAATAACTCCACGTTCGGCAAAGGTTCACGGTTGGAAACGTGTACAAAAGACAATTATGGGAGGTCCACGGTTGCAGGCGTAAACAAGCTTGAGTGCGTGTGTGGGTCTGTTTGTCTACATAGAATGGGTGTTTCATTCTTTGTTATTTCTCTTTCATTCCGTTCTTATTTTTATTTTTTTATGTTTGTTCGCTTACATGAAATTGCTTCCTTGTTGTTGACTAGCAGCAAGCATTCCTTGATACAAAGTTGCCTTAACTGGCACCATGTACTGCATGCCACACAGCTGAAGAACGTTTTCGACACCATCAACGGATAGGTAAGAATTTACCAGCTGAACGTCCCCCATGCCTGAAGTCATATCCGCCGAGGGACAAAGGTTATCAACGTTGTCAGCTACAAACAGAAACAATTGTATACTTGTTACATTGTCGTTTCTTTGTCATAACCCTTCTCGAAAGAAAGCGTTTCATTTTCTCATGTAGGCACACATATCAGTCGAAAGCTCACAGATCAAAAACACATATTTTACTCAAGTATCATTTTAGTATATTTTTTAACTTTAAAGGCCCTGGACACTATTACTCAAAATAGTTGTTGACATAAAAATAAATACTTGATTAAAAGCAATTGAGAGATGTTAAGAGTATCAGACATTATGAGGAACGGTTCCCTCTGAAGTGACGTATAGCTGAAGAAGTTATTTATTACTAAACGAAAATTGATTTGATTTCGAAACCTCTGTTCGAGTCCCGAAATCAAACATCTAAAAGCACACAACTTCGACGACCAATTGCGCTCAAATTTTCACTGGTTTGATATTTTATGCATATGTTTAGACACACAAAGTGAGAAGACTGGTTTTGACAATTACCAAAGGTGCCCAGTGTGTATTTAAACAGAGGAGTGGTGGTGGATAAGTATAGTGGTTTATTGTTTTCTGACGAAAGATAATTATAACATCTAGCCATGGTGCCCCACACTTACCTAAGGTATCTGCAAAAAGAAGAGCAAACACCACAACCATCTTGGTATAAAGTTGAAGAAGCCCCATCATCAATTGAGTCGTAGCTTTAGGAAGACTGATGATGATTTGACAGAATAAACTGATTAAATTGATCAGTGATCAAGTGGTAGTTATATTCTTAGAAGTAAAGTTAACTATACAACCGCTCACAATGCACGTCCGGGGGGAAATGAACATGGAATAGTTTTGTAGGGCGTTTTTATATACCTGCTGTAAAGGTGATTCAAGGGGAAAATCCCACATCATTGTAATATACAACGACTGTTTTCAGTACACAAAGATGGCGCGGGTTACGGCTTTAAAGGTATAGATGGCTACTTACCCGTCATCGGTTGTCGGTCGGTCCGTTCGTTTCGCTTCGTTGGGTCGACCCCGGTCTGCCTTTGGTGCATGCGTTCGAATAGCTTTGACGTCATTCCAGAGGCTCACCCGGGTCAGCCCCGGGGGCTAGGGCGAGAGTGGTCGTTCGATTAGAGGTAAGGGTAGCCTGAAAGTCTGAAAACATTCTTCAAGGCTCGATTTGCAAAACCGGCGTGTCATTTGACCTCTGACCTCTGTCATTTCACACAGATACGCAGTCAAATTCTATTGCGGACTTGAGAGCAGTGACTATTTCTGCATCTTATATTTCACTGCACGTTCAGTGTATCCAATGGGAAACGCTGGATCTAGCGGGATAGTTAAAGAGGCCGTTAAAGGTCCAGTGTGGCACATGTACACTTAAAGAGGTCATTCATAATCCCCGGGGACACATAGGTATTTAAAGCGACTATTCAAAATCCAGGGGGTCACATGGATATTTAAAGAGGCCATTCAAAATCCAATATGTTTTCCCTCTTTTTTTATTTAACCATAATTCAAATAAGTACTGTTTTTTTTAGCATACTTTTTACAAAAACCGCTATGCACTTATCATTAGTTAGTAACCATTTTTTTTTCAAGTTCTAATGAAGTCTGCCCTCGCATTATATATACCACTAGGTAAAGAGAAGTAATTGAAACATCAAACTCAAAGACAGAAGTGTCATAATTGGAATTTGGACCCATACTCCGATGACTTTGTAATCACCAGAACTTAACTGATTCTCTAACCACTCGGCCATGTAATAATTATTGTTAATATTTCAATAAAGTTTCATTTGGTAACTTAACTACATGCAAAACGACTTTGTTCGAGTGTCAATTAACTATAAGTCATAATACATAAAATGTCAACTTGATGTGTACATGTAGTCCTTAACAGGTTCACAATTAACTATGTTTTTTTTATTTTTTGCCTTTTTCGGTAATATATAGCAAATTTTCTTGAAGATGTTTTCAAAGTGTTGAAATTATGCTGTTTTTCTCCATAAAATATTTTTGGGAGAACAAACTCAGTATCGGGTGCACAAACTTAGCAAATAAAAAGGAGGGTTAGATTTGTTTATCCTTTGGTGCTCAAATCAAGCTGAAAAGTGGAAGGGATAAATTTGTTTATCCTTTGCTGCTCAAAACCAACCAAAAAGTAGGAGGGGTAGATTTGTTTATCCCTTGAAACTCAAACGCGTCAAAATGTGCGATATGTTGTAACAAATAAGTGGAATTTATCTATTTTTAAAACGTAAGCATAGCAAAATTAGATTGATTCGTAAAATCTACAGCATGTTTTTCACGATTTGATGGAAAAAAAATGGTAAAACAAAAACTTATTGCTTTAAAATTCTGTTTCGAGAGCAATTCTCAGACCATAATGAAAATTGTAAGATACTTGACAAATAACCAAAAATAAACAGGTTCACAATTAAATAAACAATTTTTAGTTTTGTACTGTTTTTGGTTATAAATAGCAACTTTTCTTGAAGATGTTTTCAAAATGTTAAAACTATACTGTTTTTCTCCATAAAATACCGTTGGGAGAACAAAGTCAATATCGGGAGCACAAACTTAGCCAAAAAGAGGAGGGATCCGGATGGGGCACAAGGATATTTAAGGAGGGCATTCAAAATCCAGGGGATACATTAATAGTTATAGAGGCCATTCAAAATACAGAGGGTCCGGATGGGGCACAAGGATAAGGAAGGCTATCCAGCTAGCTAGGGACACATGGATATTCAAAGATGCAATTCAAAATCCAGGGGGACAAATGGTTTTTTAAAGAGGCCATTCAAAATACAGGGGGGGCACAAGGATATTTAAAGAAGCTATTCAAAATCCAGGGGACACATGTATACTATAAGAGGCCATTCAAAATCCAGGGGACACGTGAACACCTAAAGAGGCCATTCAACATTCAGGGCGGACACATGGATATTTAAAGAGGCAATTCAAAATCCAGGGGGCCACATGGATATTTAAAGAGGCCATTCAAAATCCAGGGGGCACTTGGATATTTAAAGAGGCTACTAAAAACCTTATTTGACCTTTGACTTGGAACGGGTAGGGGTTACAGTGTGTAATATTCCGATAAGGAAAAGAGAAAAGTATTCATTTCTTAGGATCATCACAGCAAGCTTAGTGTTTTAATCTGCTCTGTCTACAAACTGTTAATTTAAGATATTTACATGAATTTAAATACCGGTATTGGTATTTTGTAACTTAATTACCAATGCAAAACGATGTTTTTCAAATGTTAATTAACTGTAAGTCATATATAATAAAATGTTGATGTATAAATGTTGACCTCAATTTTAAAAACTTTGATAACTTGAAACCTTAAACTTTGGAATCTTAAAAGAAAACCGTGAAAAAATTTTTTAGTTTAAAAGCTTATTTGAAGCTTAGCGATTTCACTTTCCTTTTAGTACATTTATATGAAAATGTTCAGAATTTGGGTTTGCCTATATCGTGTGATGTGTTCAAGCAGTGGTCACCTTTGGTAATTGTCAAAGACCAGTCGTGTATCTAAACATGCTTATTAACAAACATGTGAAATTTTTAGTTCAATGGTCGTTGAAGTTGCAAGAGAATAATGGAAGAAAAACACCCTGCTTGTCGCACGAAGTTATGTGCTTTCAGATGCTTGAATTCGGGACCCCAGCTGAGGTCTCAAAATCAATTCAAATATTTTGATGTGTGAAATTATTCCTTTCTCAAAAACTACGATACTTCAGAGGGGGCTGTCTCTCAAAATGTTTTATACTACCAAAAGCTCTCCTTTGCTTGTTATTATTATTATTATTATTATTATTATTATTATTATTATTATTATTATTATTATTATTATTATTATTATTATTATTATTATTATTATTATTATTATTATTATTATTATTATTATTATTATTATTATTATTATTATTATTATTATTATTATTATTATTATTATTATTATTATTATTTATTCGGCATAAAACACATAGTACAAACATATACAGTTCAAAACAAAAGCCAGGGACATATTCCTGTATCTTTGGCCATTATATTAAAAGTCTATAATTATTTACAATTAATCTATAAAGACATTAAGAATATTAAGACAAAAACAGAAAGATAATTAAAAGCAGGGACGCAAAATGAGTAAAAATGCAAAATAGCCACACCCCCTCCCATCAAGCAAGTAATAAACTTAACCAGCAATAAAGAAACATAAGAATGAAAAATTGGCAAGAAAGGTTTAAAACGGTTCCTCTAACAGTTTAAAAAAAGTTATATACAACTATCAGACAATGACTATCCTTTATTGATCTACTCAGTGAGGGTGCCGTTTCAGTCTTGTGACGTCATATGCAAGAGGTTTTTGCAAAGCACAAAATTAAAGGAAGCTGTAGGACGAATCTAACCCTAAATGCAATGATAAGAATTGTAATTTTGTAAAAACATTTGATATTAAATATCTAAGGAATAAAAATAACCTTTAATGACTTGATTTATGATCAGTCTAAGCTTCGTAGAGGATGTCTTTTAAAAGAATACATTTTCAAAATACCACTACTCAATTATTATAGAAATAACAACCAAAATTGTGTAGCTACATAAAATTCCTTTTTGTTACAATTTTGTCAATTAATTTATACAATTCCATTCAATTGAACATTCGAAATGAGATATTTCATGTATATACCCAAATCTTCCTACCTGGGATTTACTTTTTACATCAAAGGCATCACCGTTGTCAACAACATCACTGCATAAAGCAGGATGCTGCGTTGACCAGCAGAGGGCGCCCCAACATTTACAGGATCATTTTCACCATCCACTTCTTCATAACGGAAGACGACATGATCCCCATTGCTGACATTCGTCATCGCCAGATCTATGAAGCAAAAACAAAACAAACTGTATATTATTTCATGTGACATGTTATGACAATGTTTACAAAATGCGTTTCAAAGACCTATTCGCATTAAAACATCCATTGCGCACGCACTTACTATTGAATGAGGTGCATGCTGGTCTAGTCTAGTTCCCTGACCAAAGATTCCTTGACGTCTCTTGTTAAAAATCTTAGGTCAGGTATCATCCACGGTTAAAAATAGAGCATGACGCAACTTGTCAGGGTCGGGGGTCAAAGGTGATTATGTATGACGCCAGATATTTAGGCTCGGGTTCCGATCAGCAGTTCACTGGATCCGCAAATAGCTGACACGAGAGGGCGTGTATTAGTGCAGTTGCTCGATCTGTAATGTGTTGATTTTTTTTAAACCTCATAATTAATGAAAACAAACTTACCGTTAGGTATCATCATATTGGAGCCCGCGTAGTACCCGGTCCAAGCTTTTCCTTTGACATTGGGCACTCCGTTAATCTCCGTCACTGTGTTCATTTGCATATCAAGAACCGCCCTTGAAGAAAATAAATCCACACATTAGTATCCGAAATAAAACAATGTGTAGTACATTATCGTCAAAGCATTACTGTGATTTAAAAAAAAACCAATTGCACCGGGGATAAAGAATAATGTTGTGGTTTAACCCTTACACCCTTACACCAATGTTTGTAAATGTGGAAAGTCACAGGCATATTACTCGGTGGGTTTCGAACCCACGACCTTTGCCAATTTATAGCAAGCCTTACCAACTATAGACCACCGAGATTATCCGGTAGTTTTAGAGGCAGTTCGAATCCTACCATTTAGCAGCGGATACCGCAACGATTTCAACAGTGTTAAATTTGCACCAGGGATTAAGATCATTAATTTGAGTTGGTACACTTACTTTACATAAATTGGTAACTGGTCATGTGCGTCTTGGAGGAGAGTAAACGCCGTAGGACCAGTGGCTTGGATCAAAATAGGCCGGCTACAAACTTGTTCGAAGGCATCGTTTGTGTTTTCGCTGGAGACGGTCAGGAAAGCAATCGTAGATGGGCCACCGCACGGACCTTTACATGAAGTAACAATAGAAGGGTAAACATCGTTTTGTTAGTTTCAATAATAATATTCTGGGCCCAATTTCATGCATAGCGCTGCTTAAAGGTAAGCACATTTGCGTGCTTACTATATAGCATAAAAATTGCTAAGGTGCAAGCGTATTTCACAGGTTAGAAGGAAAATTTGGCGGCCATATTGCGTGTTTACCGTGGATTTACATTGTGACATCATTTATTTTCGTACGGTAAGCATCGTGTGCTAACGGTTAGCAGCTATGAAATGGATATCGGACAGTAAGCACAAAATCGGCCGCTAAGCAGCGCTATGAAATTGGGCCCTGGTTGCTGAAACCCCCCTTATGGTTTTACTCGCAAACATACTATTGTCATCTATACTTTAGTTTCTTCCTTTGTATCGACACCGTGCAAAGCTTCAAACATTACTTGGTCCTGTCTATTAGGCAAAGTATAAAGTGTACATCATTGAGGAACAAAAGAGCAAGCAGGAGTGGTCACAGCGCTACGTTGAAATTGTCAAACTAAGAAAGGTAGTGGTAAAGACTAAAACTAATTACATTGCGGAAAATTCATAAGTTTTCGTTGCAACAACGACTTCATTAGTTGCAATATTGTCTACACAACTAAACTTGACATAGTCCTTACCAGTGTAGTTTAAATCATAACCAGCAGATGTATTTACGTACTGCCAGAGGTAAGCGCTTTCACTGGTGACTTCGATAAAATCAACTCCTGAAAAAAAAAAAACAGATTCGTATCGTGTGACATTAGATCAACCAATGGACAAAAGTATTAATACACGTGACATTAGATCAATCAATTTACAAAAATTATCAATACCATGTGATATTCGATCAACCAATATACAAAAAGGATGAATACCATGTGACATTAAATCAACCAATGGAAAAAGAGTATCAATAGCATGTGACATCAAATCAACCAAGTGGACAGAGAGTATGAATACCATGTGACATTAAATCAACCAATGGAAAAAGAGTATCAATAGCATGTGACATCAAATCAACCAAGTGGACAGAGGGTATGAATACCATGTGACATTTTAATCAACCAGTGGAAAAAAAGTATCACTACCATGTGATATTAGATCAACCAATGAAGAAAGAGTATAAACACCATGTGACATTGTCAACCAATGGATAAAGATATCAATACCATGTGAACCAATCGCTATGCATAAAAATAAGTCCAACTTACCCTCTTTTGAAGGCATCTTGGTCGTGTAGTCAAATAGAACCCACTCAAATGGATCGACTGAATAAACATTATTGATTGATTCTATCTTGTGTCCATCAGTTGGATGCACTGAAGTTGTAAACCTGCAATAAATCGATTAAGATTTCAAAACAAATATATGTCATTATTGGTGATTTATCATTATTATCTATAAAATATTTAAAAAAATATATACAATGAGTAGGGTAGATGGCCTATTAACTTTCGATCAAAACTGGACCTTCTTCAGAGGCATAAACTGAAGTACATATCTATTTCTAGAAAAAAAGAGGGGAAAGGGATTAAGTGAAGGATCCAGGAAAAAGCGGGAAAATTATAGCAATCAAAGTTTCTGTTTCAGAAACAATTGGTGGCTATGGACCAATAGGAGTGAAGTGACGAGGACAAAGGATGTTCGGTATGAAATGATGGATTACTGGACCATACTGGAGAATAGCGATTACATTATAAAACCATACAACGACAGAAAAAAAACGAAGTGTATGATTGTATTAATTAAGTTCGCATGTTTATGTTGTAGATGCAATTGTGTATTAATGATGTAGCATTGAGTAGAGGTATACACATTCAAACCGGGAACCTGAACAAAAGAGGGCAATTGCGTCAACGGTTCGGAATGCGATCTATCTACTTTTTATTATTATTATTTTACTTTTCGCTTACATGAAATTGCTTCCTTGTTGTTGACTAGCAGCAAGCATTCCTTGGTACAAAGTTGCCATAACTGGTACAATGTACTGCATGCCACACAGCGGAAGCACGTTTTCGACACCATGGACGGATAAGTGAGAGGTTACCAGCTTTCCCGACGTCATATCCGCCGAGGGGCAAAGGTCATCAACGTTGTCAGCTACAACAATCATTATTACAATAATATATTCATAAGTCATTTTTTTTAAAGAGAACAATAAAATGTACATTGAGAGAAAGATAAAAACTACAAATAAGCAGATTACAAATAAGCAGCTTCAAATAAATGATTTCTTAACATAGACTTAATGAACATTCTTAATTCTTAATGTAGGCTTTTAGTTTAGACCAAGTATAGCCTACTGTACGTTCTCCTTTTTTTTCTTCGGAAAAAAAAAACACCCGGTAACTGGGTCTACATTATAACAAATCGAAGTTTAGTGTTAAGTTTTGAATTACACAGTGTGTAACATTCTCTGACAAAGTAGATGCTGGATGTGTTCGAACAAATCATGGTGGATTTATAGGCATAGGTTATTGTTATTGTAGAGAGATAATTATTACTGGTGCCCTACACTTACCTAAGGTATCTGCAAAAAGATGAAGAGCAAACACCACAACCATCTTCATGATCTTGGTATAACGTTGAAGAAGCCCCATCATATAAATTGAGTCGTACTGATGATGATTTGACAGAATAAACTGATTAAATTGATCAGTGATCAAGTAGTAGCTATATTCACCAGTAGTACGTAGTAAAGGCAACTAATCAACCGATCGCAATGCACGTCGTGGAGTGAAATAAACATGGATGGTTTGTACGACGATTGAAATGTAAATTCCCATGTAATACGCAATTGACTATTTCTGGTAATGCATTGCACAACATGCAAAATCCCGACCAGACGACACATGGACTTTGGTCGTCACAAAAATAAAACATTGTATGCATAATTAGCTGTTGCGACCTACCGTCGGAACAGGTATTGTTTTCGTCGAGATTTTTATTATTTTTATTATTATTATTATTATTATTATTATTAGCTGTTCCGACCTACCGTCGGAACAGGTATTGTTTTCGTCGAGATTTTTATTATTTTTAGCTGTTCCGACCTACCGTCGGAACAGGTATTGTTTTCGTCGAGATTTTTATTATTTTTATTAGCTGTTCCGACCTACCGTCGGAACAGGTATTGTTTTCGTCGAGATTTTTATTATTAGCTGTTCCGACCTACCGTCGGAACAGGTTTTGTTTCTGTCGTGATTTTTATTTTTTTTCTTATTCTTTGTTTCTGCCTAAAACCCATAGCATTTGTACACGTTTTTTTCTTTAAGCCTAATCTCCCAAACCATAATACGAAAGAGTGAGTTTATTATACAAAATTGTAGCTTAGAACATAAGCTTTACTCTAAATGTAAAAAATTTTAAGAATCTTAATTAATTAACCACGTAATCTTCCTTTGAATATAACTGGATGCAGTCGCTTCCATGTTATTGTTAAATATTATCTTTGGTAAATGCCATGCAGTATGTACCTATCATGAGTTGTGACTTCTTGAGATGAGTCTACGCGTTTGAATATAACTGGATGCAGTCACTTCCATGTTATTGTTAAACATTCTCTATGGTAAATGCCATACAGTATGTAACTATCATGAGTTGTGACTTCTTGAGAGGAAGTCTACTCATTCTGTTTTCCTACCATCGTTCAGGACCCATAACAATCTAACCGAGTTCTGGGCCCATATACTTTGCACGCGACAAAGTACGAAGGTTTAGGGATTTCGTTCAAACGAACGTGCGTAATTGAATAGGGGTTTTTGACGACGACGACACACCATCGTGTCCACAGATTTACACTAAACTTAAACAGTTTGCAGATAATGATAGTTGAAAGCTTCCCTTAAAATATTACTTGCTGTGGTGCTGTAGTTTTTGAGAAATTAGTAAAAAAACTGTCAACGTATGACTGGGACCGAGTTGGTTTGGGACCGAGTTGACCGGTGTCATGACAAAAACTGTCCGCTGGCAATAAGTGTCCGCTGAGCATGCGCAGTAGACCCTGGACACTATTTGGCATGTATTACGTGACAAATAGTGTCCGCCCAACAAAAAGTGTCCGGGCGCCGTGCTGCACAGTGCTGATTTATATTAAAAGTAAATACAAGCCCCCAAACAATAGACGAACAGAACACTCAAAAGTATGTCAAGATTAGTATCTTATCATGAAAACAGTGCAGGTTTAAAAAGTACGAATTGTGAAAGTGCTAAAATGTTCTTACGAATTATTTACAATAAAATACAACGAAGAAAGCGTTCAAGTAAAGACAAGCTAGGTTTTGCGTGTCTAAAAATATTATGTTATATACAAATTACACTAAAAATTAACCATTTACAAAAATACATGGAAATATAATATAAACAACTCTGAAAAGTATTACAATATACAGGCGAAATACGAAAGATAAAAATAGTACGATATAATTAAAATCAGAAATAGACATTCATGATTAAAACCTGTCATTTAGAACACGAACAGCTGTGGGGTAAAAACTCTGCAAAGTACGGTTGGATCCAGATTTAATTGAACGGAAACGATTCTTAGACGGCATGGGCTGAAAGAGGGAATGTGCTGGGTGAAACTGGTCATCTACTATAGAGAGGGCTCGTTTTTTAACTCGAGAGAGATACAGTTCATCAAGAGATGGAAGTTGGCAACCTATGATTTTACCAGCTGTGCGAACGATCCGGCTGATACGCTTCCGGTCATCGGCTGTTGCATTGCCCCACCAAACGATCACTCTCAATCACCGCTCGGTAGAACTTCAACAGAAGTGGCTGACTGACATGGAAGCTTCTCAGCCGTCTCAAGAAAAATAATCTTTGCAATAAGTGTCCGCTGAGCATGCGCAGTAGACCCTGGACACTATTTGGCATGTATTACGTGACAAATAGTGTCCGCCCAACAAAAAGTGTCCGGGCGCCGTGCTGCACAGTGCTGATTTATATTAAAAGTAAATACAAGCCCCCAAACAATAGACGAACAGAACACTCAAAAGTATGTCAAGATTAGTATCTTATCATGAAAACAGTGCAGGTTTAAAAAGTACGAATTGTGAAAGTGCTAAAATGTTCTTACGAATTGTTTACAATAAAATACAACGAAGAAAGCGTTCAAGTAAATACAAGACATGTATAATAAAATACAACGAAGAAAGCGTTCAAGTAAAGACAAGGTTTTGCGTGTCTAAAAATATTATGTTATATACAAATTATACTAAAAATTAACCATTTACAAAAATACATGGAAATACAATATAAACAACTCTGAAAAGTATTACAATATACAGGCGAAATACGAAAGATAAAAATAGTACGATATAATTAAAATCAGAAATAGACATTCATGATAAACCTGTCATTTAGAACACGAACAGCTGTTGGATAAAAACTCTGCAAAGTACGGTTGGATCCAGATTTAATTGAACGGAAACGATTCTTAGACGGCATGGGCTGAAAGAGGGAATGTGCTGGGTGAAACTGGTCATCTACTATAGAGAGGGCTCGTTTTTTATCTCGAGAGAGATACAGTTCATCAAGTGATGGAAGTTGGCAACCGATGATTTTACTAGCGGTGCGAACGATCCGGCTGATACGCTTCCGGTCATCGGCTATTGCATTGCCCCACCAAACGATCACTCTCAATCACCGCTCGGTAGAACTTCAACAGAAGTGGCTGACTGACATGGAAGCTTCTCAGCCGTCTCAAGAAAAATAATCTTTGCAATAAGTGTCCGCTGAGCATGCGCAGTAGACCCTGGACACTATTTGGCATGTATTACGTGACAAATAGTGTCCGCCCAACAAAAAGTGTCCGGGCGCCGTGCTGCACAGTGCTGATTTATATTAAAAGTACATACAAGCCAAAAAAATAGACGAACAGAACACTCAAAAGTATGTCAAGATTAGTATCTTATCATGAAAACAGTGCAGGTTTAAAAAGTACGAATTGTGAAAGTGCTAAAATGTTCTTACGAATTATTTACAATAAATACAACGAAGAAAGCGTTCAAGTAAAGACAAGACCGTCAAAAGTATGTCATGGTTAGTATTTACTATTTTACTTAATAAATAATTAAAAAATGCAGGTTAAAAGTACGAATTGTGAAAGTGCCAAATGATCATAAATAATACGACTATTATATTCAAACACAAGCAGGAGAGCGTTACAAAAAAATAATAAATAAAACTAAAACTAAAAGGTTAAAAAGGCACGCTATGATGATGCACGCTAACCGCGGACACTATTTAGCAAGCTTCCGTAAGCAATGTGACGTCGTGGACGCTTGACCAATCAGAACACAATAAGCTAATGAGCGGACACTTATTGCCAGCGGACAGTTTTTGTCATGACACCGGGCTCGTTTCAGGCGACGAGCGTAGACGACGAAAATAGACCGCCCGGGATTTGGAATGATTTACGGGTAAAGTCACCTTGTTTGCGCCGAGGACCAATTGCCTAAACTAATTCCAGTGTTTCGCGTTACTTTCGGAAATTAGACCATGATCGACAAACAAAAACTCTTTGACAGGAATACAAAAGCAGAGATTTTATTATGCTGTTCTCTGGTGGTTGAGTGGCTCAGTTTTATAGAGCTGCTTATAATAAACAGGCAAAACATTTTGCTTTACAAAATTGCAGAAATTGAGCAGAACACCTGGATTCACAACTTGAACATGAGGCATGGGTTAAGCTGCTTTTTGTGTAAAAAGCTATTATGTAGTTTGGTCCTGGGCCAATGGCTTTTAAAGGAAAGAATCGCAGCGCTTACGTAATCAGTGAACTGTGCTTACGCTAAGCGTATTTTACAGCTTAGCATGGAATGTGTTCTTCACGTCACAATTCGCATCAAAAAATTTGCTACAGTTGACTAATTGTGCTCAACTCCTGCGAAACTTTCACTGCGAAAACAGTGACTTAAAAATTTGATTTGCGTTCGCAGGAAAAACCGTGCTTTACTTGAGACAAAAGTACGCAGGGGCGACTAGTGTGCTTTAGTGTTAAACTCGCGACTACAAATTATTATTTGAGTCGCGACTACTGTTTTCCTCTACTCCGTTATAATCGTGTCCACAAATCGACTACAAAATTTGTCCCGACTACCTGTTTGGTGAACCAGTTGTGTTGGTTACTACTATTCGCAACATAATTAATATTGCCCTTGCGGCATAGCGGCACAAATCTTGAGAATCCGTACTTTATCTCGACAAGTGTCATAGTTAGTTTTGAAGTGCGACTAGTCGAGTAGTAAATTTCACTAGTCACATCCATTTGCAACATAATTAAAAATTTGTCCCGACTATATTGGTGAACCAGTTGTGTTGCTTACTACTATTCGCAACATAATTTATATTGCCCTTGCGGCATAGCGGCACAAATCTTGAGAATCCGTACTTTATCTCGACAAGTGTCGTAGTTAGGTTTGAGGTGCGACTAGTCGAGTAGTAAATTTCACTAGTCACACCCATTCGCAACATAATTAATATTGCCCTTGCGGCACATAGCGGTACAAATCTTGAGAATCCGTATTTTATCTCGACAAGTGTCGTAGTCAGGTTTGAGGTGCGACTAGTCGAGTAGTAAAATTCACTGGTCACCCATTCGCAACATAATTAATATTGCCTTTGCGGCACATAGCGGCACAAATCTTGAGAATCTGTATTTTATTTCGACAAGTTGAGTCATGATGGGAACTTGCTTAATGAAAAAAGATTCAGTAATCTGCTGAAGCATTGGTTTCTGCGCTTACGTCAAGCGAAATAGACTGCTTATAGCAGGGATTTCTTTTGTTTGTGTGCTTCCAAGCTCGCACATTATTTTCCAAGCTTGCACATCACAGTAAGCGGAAAACGGTGATCGTAAGCGCAGACTTTGGTGGTCATAAGAACCATGTAATTTTGCCCTATGAGTAGGTTTGGTAAGGCCTACACTTCAAACATGTAAAGTCAAAAAAGATTGTTAGTACATGAGGGGAAATCTTGTGAAACTGGTCCAATTTGACTCTGCTTCACTGCGTAAGCAAAGAATTGACACATCAGAAGCGCGGATATTATCGCTTACATAAAGCATATTTCACAGCTTAGCAGGGATATTTTTGCTTGTACGCGGTGAAACTTATCATAATTATGTAATCTTTGCTTTGAACTAGTTGCACAGATATTTCAGCGCCTGCAAAGTAAGCGGAGAATGGTGGTTGTATAATAAATGGGCAGAGTTTGGTTGAAGCAGACAGAGCCATAAAACTGGGCCGTGTTCTATAGGGGAAATTATAGCTTGACATTATTTTTATGCCAGTTTTGGTCTCAGCGACGTACACATACAAGTACAGAGTCAGATACAGACATTACGGTGCAGAAATCGTGCAATTAAAATGTCTCATAAGAGCGCCCCCTATCGGCAGGAGTAGGAAAATAAAGGAGTATCTTACAAATTAATGTGTTTTTAAACACGTAAAATAATATCAAATGGAAGCGTTAGGATGTTTAGCTTAATTCCTATCATAAAACATATTAAGATTATTAATTAATTAACCACCAGTGACCCTCATTTGCATATTAATTAGGAAATCTTTGCAGCATCATATCTCAAGAACTTCACGGCCGACTTTTCAACTGTTTGTTCTTAAAGACTCCTTGGGGGTTGGAGATTAATTTGAAAAAACTGTGACCTCAAGTTGACCTCTACTTCCGCGTCAACCGGAAGTGTCACCATATCTCAAGAACTATACAGCAGATTTTCAAAATATTTTCAGTTATAAACTCCTTAGGCATAAAATACTAACTTTAAAAAACCGTGACCTCAAGTTGACCCATACTTCCTGGTCAACCGGAAGTGGGACCATATCTCAAGAACTATACAACAGATTATCAATTTTTGTTCAGTTATAGACTCCTTGGGCATTCAAGATTAGTTTGAAACAACTTTGACCTAATGTTGACCTTTACTTCCGGGTCAACCGGAAGTGAGCCCATATCTAAAAAAAGTACAAAGCTAATGTTCAAACTTCAGTTATAGACTCTAAGGCAATAAATATTAGCTTTGGAAAACTGTGACCCCAAGTTGACCTCTACTTCTGGGTCAACCTGAAGTGGGACTATATATCAAGATATACACAACCGATTTTATAGACTCCTTGGCATTGCAGATTAATCTTTGGTAGCTGTGGGCCCATGTTGACCTTTACTTACGGGTCAACCGGGAAGTAAGACTTTATAACAAGAGCTACACAACTTTTTTGAAACCTTTTTCAGTTATATATTCCTTGGGCAATGAAGCACATAATCCAAGCAAAACAACACGGAACAGCTTCGTGTTTGTTCACAAACACTTAATGTCTAGTTTTTATTATTATTATTATTATTATTCTTTGTTTCTCGCCAAAACCCCATTGCATTTGTACACGTTTTTTCTTTAAGCCTAATCTCCCAAACCATAATACGAAAGAGTGAGTTTATTATACCATATTGTAGCTTAGAACATAAGCTTTACTTTAAATGTAAAAAAAATTGAAAATCTTAATTAATTAACCACGTAATCTTCATTTGAATATAACTGGATGCAGTCGCTTCAATGTTATTGTTAAATATTCTCTTTGGTAAATGCCATACAGTATGTACCTATCATGAGTTGTGACTTCTTGAGATGAGTATACGCATTTGAATATAACTGGATGCAGTCGCTTCCATGTTATTGTTAAACATTCTCTATGGTAAATGCAATTCAGTATGTACCTATCATGAGTTGTGACTTCTTGAGAGAAGTCTACTCAAGTCTCCTTTTGTTGTTTTTCTACTTACGTTCTGGACCACAGCGAATTCTCTTTTTATTCGTTTCCTAACCGAGTTCTGGACGTACACGAAGGCATAGGGTTTTCGTTTAACGAACGTGCGCAATTGAATAGGGGTTTTTGACGACGACGACACACCATCGTGTCCACACATTCTACCTCCATGTTTACACTAAACTTAAACAGTTTGAAGATAATGATAGTTGAAAGCTTCCCTTAACATATTACTTGCTGTGGTGTTGTAGTTTTTGAGAAATTAGTGAAAAAAATGTCAGCGTATGACTGGGACCGAGTTGGTTTGGGACCGAGTTGACCGGCTTCGTTTCAGGCGACGAGCGTGGACGACGAAAATAGAACGCCAGGGATTTTGAATCATTTACGGGTGAAGTCACCTTGTTTGCGCCGGGGACCATTTGTCTAAACTAATTCAAGTATTTCGCTTTCTTTTCGGAAATTATACCATGACATACAAAAACTCTTTGGCAGGAATACAAAAGCAGCGATTTTATTATGCTGACGTTTCTCTTGTGGTTGAGTGGGTCATTTGTATAAAGCTGCTTATAATAAATAGGCAAAACATTTTGCTTTATAAAAATGCATAAATTGAGCAGAATAGTGGCTTAATGTTATAGAGCTGCTTATATAATCAATAGGCAAAACATTTTGCTTTAAAATAAATTGCAGATCAGCAGAATACCTTGATTCACAACTTGTACTTGTATTTGCTGTGTTTAGCTGCTTTTTGTGTTTAAAAATCTTTAGTGTAGTTTGGTCCAGGGCCAATGGCTTTTAAAGGAAAGAATCGCAGCGCTTGCGTAATCATGGAATTGTGCTTACGCTAAGCGTATTTAACAGCTTAGCAGGGAATGTGTTCTTGAGCGTCACAATTCGCAATAAAAAAAGCTACAGTTGCCTATGTGCTCAAGTCCTGTAAAACTGAAAACAACAGTGACTTAAAAATTTGATTTGCAATCTCAGGATAATACCAGTGGTTTACTTACGTGCAAAAGTAGGCCGGGGCGACTAGTGTGCTTTAGTGTTAAAGTCGCGACTACAAATTATTATTTGAGTTACGACTACAAATTATTATTTGAGTCGCGACTACTATTTTTCTCTACTCTGTTATAATCGTGCTCAAACGTTGACTACAAAAATTGTCCCGACTACCTGTCCAGTGAAATACTGGTTGTGTTGCTTCTTACTATTCGCAACATATAATATAACGTGCGCTTGCAACACTTTGCGGCACAAGTCTTGAGAATCCGTAATTTATCGCGGCAAGCGTCCAAGTTGGGTTTGAGGGGCGATTAGTCGAGTTTGTAAATTTCACTAGTCACCCAGGCCTATCATGATGGGAACTTGCCTATTAAGGTTTTATCGCGAATTGCAAAATTTCAAGAGAGGGCGTTGCGAGCGCGAGTCGTACAAACTGCATAGTAACCGCCCCATATTCCTTCCCAAAATGCATTGCGGTTCTGAATCGCAATAAACCTTATGAAAAATCTTGTGCAAATGGGCCCAATGTCGTGCTCTGCTCTGGAAGCAAAGATTCAGTGCTTAGCAGAAGCAGTGAATTCTGCGCTTACGTCAAGCAAAATACACTGCTTAGCAGGGATTTCTTTTGTTTGTGTGCTTCCAAGCTCGCACATTTTATTCCGCGCATGCACATTAAGCCGAAAATGGTGATCGTAGGTGCAGAGTTTGGTGGTTACGAGTTCAGTAAAATCCACTCGAACAAGATCAAACATCAAACCACCAACCAAATACAAGGATTTTATCATTAAGTAGTTTGTCACATGGCAATGGACTCTAAAGATACTAGCATGAACTCAAGAAACCAACCAAATTAAACAATCCTGAGTCAAATGCAAGTTTTTACATTATTCAACTAGGGACCACTTATCTTATATACCGCCCTCTATTGACAAGTGACTGAAAATCCTTGCAACACCATATCTCAAGGAGTGCAGGACCAATTTTTACACTGTAGTGAAGACTCCGTGGGGCATGGACATTAATTTTGAAAAACTGTGACATCAAGTTGACCTCTACTTCCAGGTCAACCGGAAGTGGGACCATATCTCAAGAGTTACACAACCGATTAAAAAAAATTCTTCAGTTATAGACTCCTTAGGACTTAAAATTTGTTGGGAAAAACCGTGACCTCATTTTGACCTCTTCTTCCGTGTCAACTGGAAGTGGGACCATATCTCAAGTACTATTCAACCGATTTTAAAACTTTTTTTCAGTTTTAGACCCCTTGGGCATTGGAGATACCGTGACCCCATGTCGACCTCTACTTTGGGTCAACCGGAAGTGGCACCATAACTCAAGACACTATTCAACAATTTCAAACTTTTTTTCAGTTATAGGCTCCTTGGTCATTTTAGCACATAATCCAAGCAAAAGAACACGGAACAGCTTTGTGTTTGTTCACAAACACCTAATGTCTAGTTATTATTATTCTTTGTTTCTCGCCAAAACCCCATTGCATTTGTACACGTTTTTTCTTTAAGCCTAATCTCCCTAACCATAATACGAAAGAGTGAGTTTATTATACCAAGTTGTAGCTTAGAACATAAGCTTTACTCTAAATGCAAAACAAAATTAAAATCTTAATTAATTAACCACGTAATCTTCATTTGAATATAACTGGATGCAGTCGCTTCAATGCTATTCTTAAATATTCTCTTTGGTAAATGCCATACAGTATGTACCTATCATGAGTTGTGACTTCTTGAGATGAGTATACGCATTTGAATATAACTGGATGCAGTCGCTTCCATGTTATTGTTAAACATTCTGTATGGTAAATGCAATTCAGTATGTACCTATCATGAGTTTTGACTTCTTGAGAGAAGTCTACTCAAGTCTCCTTTTGTTGTTTTTCTACTTACGTTCTGGACCACAGCAAATTCTCCTTTTATTCGTTTCCTAACCGAGTTCTGGACGTACACGAAGGCATAGGGTTTTCGTTTAACGAACGTGCGCAATTGAATAGGGTTTTTTGACGACGACGACACACCACCGTGTCCACACATTTACACTAAACTAAAACAGTTTGAAGATAATGATAGTTAAAAGCTTCCCTTATTATATTACTTGCTGTGGTGTTGTAGTTTTTGAGAAATTAGTGAAAAAACTGTCAACGTATGACTGGGACCGAGTTGGTTTGGGACCGAGTTGACCGGCTTCGTTTCAGGCGACGAGCGTGAACGACGAAAATAGAATGCCAGGGATTTTGAATCATTTACGGGTGAAGTCACCTTGTTTGCGCCGGGGACCATTTGCCTAAACTAATTCAAGTATTTCGCTTTCTTTTCGGAAATTATACCATGACATACAAAAACTCTTTGGCAGGAATACAAAAGCAGCGATTTTATTATGCTGACGTTTCTCTTGTGGTTGAGTGGGTCATTTGTATAAAGCTGCTTATAATGAATAGGCAAAACATTTTGCTTTATAAAAAAGCATAAATTGAGCAGAATAGTGGCTTAATGTTATAGAGCTGCTTATATAATCAATAGGCAAAACACTTTGCTTTAAAATAAATTGCAGATCAGCAGAATACCTTGATTCACAACTTGTACTTGTATTTGCTGTGTTTAGCTGCTTTTTGTGTTTAAAAATCTTTTAGTGTAGTTTGGTCCAGGGCCAATGGCTTTTAAAGGAAAGAATCGCATCGCTTACGTAATCATGAAATTGAAAAAATCCACTCGAACAAGATCAAACATCAAACCACCAACCAAATACAAGGATTTTATCCTTAAGTAGTTTGTCACATGGCAATGGACTCTAAAGATACTAGCATGAACTCAAGAAACCAACCAAATCAAACAATCCTGAGTCAAATGCAAGTTTTTACATTATTCAACTAGGGACCACTTATCTTATATACCGCCCTCTATTGACGAGTAACTCAAAATCCTTGCAACACCATATCTCAAGAAGTGTAGGACCAATTTTTACACTGTAGTGAAGACTCCGTGGGGCATGGACACTAATTTTGAAAAACTGTGACATCAAGTTGACCTCTACTTCCGGGTCAACCGGAAGTGGGACCATATCTCAAGAGTTACACAACCGATTAAAAAAAAAATTTCAGTTATAGACTCCTTAGGACTTAAAATTTGTTGGGAAAAACCGTGACCTCATTTTGACCTCTTCTTCCGTGTCAACTGGAAGTGGGACCATATCTCAAGTACTATTCAACCGATTTTAAAACTTTTTTTCAGTTTTAGACCCCTTGGGCATTGGAGATTAGCCTTAGGTTACCGTGACCCCATGTCGACCTCTACTTTGGGGTCAACCAGAAGTGGCACCATAACTCAAGACACTATTCAACATTTTCAAACTTTTTTTTCAGTTATAGGCTCCTTGGTCATTTTAGCACATAATCCAAGCAAAAGAACACGGAACAGCTTTGTGTTTGTTCACAAACACCTAATGTCTAGTTCATGTTTGATGTCGCGTCAGATGTCAAATCGAAATCGAGGCAACCCTAACCCTAACCCTAACCCTAACCCTAACCCTAACCCTAACCCCCGACATCAAACATGAATTATGCATACAATGTTTTTTTCACACGACCAAAGTCCATGACGTACGTCCTCTACTGGGTCCTCTACTGGGTCTCCTTTTCCGTCTACCTGTTTTTGAGTTGGAAAGCATTGCACATGCTGCACTAGACTTGATTCAAATCTTAGTTCGCGGTTATTCTTCTGCATCTCAGCCACGAAAATGCCCCCCACATTTTATTCACGCGCCCTAACTCGCAATCTAATCGTAGGCCAAATGACGAAGAAAGATCACAAGAGGGCGCTGTTTGTAGCGGCTCTCAGGCAGGCAGGACGACTAAAAAGCCACGATCGAAGACTTGGAACCAAGTCTAATGCTGCACATGCGCGCACGAAGATCAAATTGTACTCAATCACTTGTCAGTTCAGCTTGATTCAGCGAAACTTCTCGAATGAACATATTTTGTATTGAAATGTTAAAGGCAGTGGACACTGTTGGTAATTACTTGGTAACGAGTAATGGGGAGATATTGATAGTATAAAACAATGTAAGAAACGGTTTCCTCTGAAGTAACGTTTTTCGAGAAAGAAGTAATTTTCAAAGAATTTGATTTCCAGACCTCAGAATAAGATTTTGAGGTCTCGAAATAATGCGTCTGGAAGCACACAGCTTCGCGTGACAAGGGAGTTTTTTCCTTCAATATTATCTCGCACCTTCGACGACCAATATTGAGCTCAAATTTTAAACAGGTTTGTTATTCTATACATATGTTGAGATACACCAAATGAGAAGACAATTACCAGTAGTGTCGATGTCTTTACACGTACATGGATCGTATGCAGACATGAACAGAAATAAACTTCCAAACTTACTACAAAATACTTGACTAAAAAAAACATTATTCGCAAGCATTACTCTTAAGATCATTTCAATTTTGCCATCCATCTTCAATCTTCAATCTTCAATCCCTTTTCAGCTAGATAATATAGCTATAATGGTGTGGAAGTGACGTCACATGCAAAGTGCAAAGGTGAAGATGAGGTGGCTACAAGAAAAAAAAGACCGATAATGGACAATAAACTTAGATGAAGTAGATAAGACGTGTTTCAGATGAAAAGAACTGCATTTTCAAATATCATATTGAAGCAGTTGCTCCGACAGGGTCTGTCTGCCTTCGTTTATAAATGCAGTCATGGACGCACAAATTTAGGTCATTAAAAAAAAAACAGTTTCATAAATCATACTCTTTAATCAAGTCGCGCATACACATTTCAGCTATCCAGCAATGGTAGCTTGTGTACATAAACCACGTCATGTGCCATCGAACTGAGCTTTGTGCATTCAATGGTAGACATGATGACAAGTCGTTGTAGGCGCTGCCTATTTCTGTTACAAACACACATTCTGCCATTCATGCAACAGTCACAGTGCGATTATACACATGCAACGGTCGTAGGTAGCGCGTAGCACCTTTAATATTGCCACTGACTCGCACACACATACTGGGATCGAGGATGAGTAGTAGCTACACCGCGCTTAACAATAACCGACTTGATTTTAAGACTAACTCAATGGAAGCACCATTTTCGATGGCCGATTTAACCCCGCCCACACTGAGCAACAGCACAGCAACGAGAAAATTGCACAATTTGGGTTTTCCCCACCCACTTTCCTATTACACCACACTATACAGAGAAAGAGTCCTATTACAATAGGGCTAGGTTTTCCCCGAGCACGCAACGCATACACATCCCAGCCCAAACTTTGCACGTTTTCATGGTGTAACCACTATATCGGATATAAATTATGATATAGATTACAAAAGTTGCCATTAGTATTTTGCCAGTAATGCTAATTCTAAATCCAGACGGTTGACGACAGGCACAAAAAAAAATGTACCGGTAGTTAAATAATATTACAACGATGTTATTTCACTGAAGGCGAGGCTGAAAAAAAACATGGTGATGTCGCAACTTCCTTGAATTGTTTGCATCCTGTTTCCGTTAAGGTTTGTCTAGATCATGTTCACACAAACTATAAAACATTTATGAGAAGCGCCAAACATTCGATTATGTTGGCGCTATATAATCTTTGGTTGGGAGAAATGTTACTAAGTGGTTATCTAACCACAGGGAACGTTTGGGAACTGTATATAGGCCAAGTGACCTTCGTTTACAATAAGTGTGAACTTGTTCATTCTTGGGCCTCTACTAGGCAAAATACTGCACTAGTCATACCTACGGGAAAGCTTACGTTTTGTGTCATGATTTCCACATAAATCCAGAGTTATAAAAGTAACAGTTTTGAAAACATGTATACTGAGTACGCTTGCTCAAACATTGGGGGCGCCATTGATGTTTATTATTTTTACAAGTTCAAAACCAAACAAAGTCACAATAATATTATTCATTTAGAACAAAGTCTGACTGGATGTGAACTGCATTTTAAAGGAACACGTTGCCTTGGATCGGACGAGTTGGTCTATAAAAAGCGTTTGAAACCGTTTGTTATGAAATGTATACGGTTAGAAAGATGTTTTAAAAGTGGAATATAATGATCCACACAAGTATCACTCAAAATTGCACGGTTTCCGTTTTACGTCGCGAACTATCACGGTCGGCCATTTATGGGAGTCAAAATTTTGACTCCCATAAATGGCCGACCGTGTTATTGGACGAGGTAAAAAGAAAACCACGCAATTTCGAGGCATATTTGTGTAGATCATTGTATTCTACTTTTAAATCATCTTCTAACAATATGCATTTTATAACAAACGGTCACAAAACGCTTTTCAAAGACCAACTCGACCGATCCAAGGCAACGTGTTCCTTTAAAAGCCCCTTTCACACGAGAGCACTTAAGGGTCCCTTTTGAGTGCCAAATTGTAGCATGGCGTTTAAATTTTACAACTTGTTCCTTGCTTGTGGAAGGACAACAATTCTGCTTCAACTGTCCAAGTTCTCTCGCAAAATGTTATCAATTGCTACCTTCTAAACATTAAGCAAGGAACCCCAATTTGACGTGTGAATAGCACTTTAGTGTCGTTAAATTTGTTCATGATTGCGAAATACATTTCTGATGACAATTGTATAAGCCTGTACTGATGCCGCCGGTGTCGTAAGGAAATCTGCCCCACCCCCCCCCCCCCCCCCACCACCACCGGAGATATTGGGTGCGTTCGTTTAGCTTCCCTGGGTCGACCCCGGTCTGCCCCGGTACGTTCGAATAGCTTGGACGGGGCTCACCCGGGGCAGCTCCCAGTGCCATGCTCGTGGAGTGGGTCACTTGGGGGTGACCTGAGGAGCATGCCGTCACCACGAGAGGGCGAGTGTGATCGTTCGATTAGCTCATGTCAGGGGCACACCCGAGTGATCACTGCGGGGTCGACCCAGGGAAGCTAAACGAACGCACCCTCTGTCCCGAGAAGTGAAATGAACATATGGGTGCGTTCGTTAATAGCTTCCCTGGGTCGACCCCGATGTGGCGTATTTTATTTATTTCCAGGACTTGTGGATAGTGACACTTGGGGCTGGCCCGAGGTGCACTGACGTCACCACGGGAAGGCTCACGTGTCTGGGGTTTTTTCCTGGTTCGAGGACGAACGTGGGGTAGATTGTGTGCCCACGTTCGTCCTGGAATAAAAATAAAATACGCCACATCGGGGTCGACCCAGGGAAGCTAAACGAACGCACCCAAAGTCTGTACATCGACGTCACACTTCGCTCGTGAATATTAACGCCAGAGAGTGGCCTCGAGGTCAACCACCGTCAATCTTCACCTTTCACCTAGATTCATTATGCAGACGACCGAAAGCGCAGCTCTGCTGCCAAACTTCACCTCGAAAAAAAAAACAGAAACAGAATGCTTACGTCACTGCTTGTATATCCAATGAGATGATGGTACCCAATGAAATCACTGGTTCTAAAAATCAAGTACATACGTACCTGTCTTTATTCTTTTCCGGTTATAAGCAGCTTTTTGAAATTGGGACCTGTGGTGGATTTCACAAAGGTAGTCCTAACTTAGGACTAGTCCTAGGCAATGCTAAGAGATAGGACCAGTAACTCATCCTAACTTAGGACTGGTCCTATCTCTTAGCATTGCCTAGGACTAGTCCTCAGTTAGGACTACCTTTGTGAAATCCACCCCTCAGGTCACAAAACTCTATTGTCTTCACTACACGACATACATCGTTCATGATGGGGAAAGACACTTTAAGTCGACGAGGGATTTGAAGCTAGTTCTTTCATTGAATAAATCATTTAGATTTAGAAATTTGACCATGAATTCATGAAAACAGAAACAAATTGTTTTAACAAGGTTAAAACCTTTTTAATGCATGGCTTCGTCTTTTTGGAATGCAGGAAGGGTTTTTGAACATGCAGTTTTGTAAGAACTCTTTCCTGAAAACAGGTTGGGAGTTGACAGTACAAAATGTCGGTCTTTTAATTGGAAATTTTTAGAAGTGTGTGTGTGACTCTTCGTGATCTTGTTTAGAGTTAGGCTCTATACAGTAAATTGGTACAAAATACCATTTAAATTATGCATTAACCATATCGTGTATTTAAAAACACTGAAATTGCTGGTCGTTTGCCCTATAGATAATCGTGTTCACTTCGATTTGCTTAATTCACTTTAAGAAACACTTCAGTAATTCGTAGTTTTGTGTGTTTTAAGGGGGGGGTCGGGATTTGTCTTGCTGGCTTTTTGTTATACTTCCTGATTAAATCTTCAATTCTGTATTAAAGCGCTTTAAGTTTCGTAGACGAAATCTAGCGCTATATATTGATAACTGTTATTTTCAATAGATCAGCATTCATAATTAACAATTGCACGACTGGATCAAAGACTATACATTAAAATCCATCTATAATGTGTATGACACAAAGAAGTCTACGGGAATAGTCTTCTCTCTTACTAATAAATGTTGTGATGTCTTGATGCGATAAGTTGCTGATTATTTTATCATAACCTTTAATTAATAGTAAGCTATACACCCACCTTTCCACTTCTCTTGTGACTCTATAAATAAATCTCGATTGCCATAAAATAATCCTCAAAAACACTTAGGCAACATGTCAACTTGTAAATTGACGTCATTTCTCCTAGCAACACGCCGTAGTGACGCCCCCAGTCCTTTCCAATCTGATGAAGATAAACAAGTTAATATTCAACTTTCATCTGGCTAAAAAATGTCTTCATCTGTCTGCCAATGGTTTATGCAAAGCTGAGTCATTGCATAGTTTGGTTTGTGGTAACATCATTTACTTTTGTCAGGTACAGTTCGTTGCTACACTCGATCGATCGAAGCCGCAACAATTATGTATTAACCCTACATCACTCAATCTACTTTATTCTGGGTTTTATTAGAGTCAGCAGTTTTTATACGGGGCTGTATCTGCAGTTAAAGTTCAATCAACGGGGAACTCTAAATCAATTTTCTGGGTGGGGGAATAGATAGCAACTTAGTGTTCTGACAATCGGCCGGGTTTCTCACTTTTGGGCTGGGCTAGCCAACTGATTCCATAACAGTAATTTAATGTCAAATTTCCAAAGGTTGTCACATCCCAGGATGCATTCCCACAGACTGTCGTAAAAAATTGAGTTGCAAATAAAATTGCAAAGTAAAATTGCATTAGGCAGCGGCTTCCCAAGCTTGTAGTCTGTACGGGATTGAGGGCGTCCTTTACAAAGTACGGAGGGTTTCCAGCAACGATTTTTTTCTTTCCGCCGTTCAATTTCGTTGATACATTTGAGTCATTGCATAGTTTGGTTTGCGGTAACATCATTTACTTTTGTCAGTCAGGTACAGTTCGTTGATACACTCGATCGATCAAAGCCACAAAAATTATGTCTTAACCCTATATCACTCAATCTACTTTATTCTGGGTTTTAGTGTCAGCAGTTTTTATACGGGGCTGCATCTGCTGTTAAAGGGACACACCGGCTCACCGTTTACGCAATTTAGGGGTGTAGAATCATAAATAATGTTTTTATAGATGGTTGCTGTAAAAAAAATCATCAAAATGTCACGTATTTAGCGAAAAATGATTTTAAAAAACCAAAGCAGCCATATAACAAGCCTCCGTTACACGGACTCTTTGAATGTGAATCTTACGTTAGATTTATCACCATTATTTACATTTTGTAGCGATAATTTGAATACATGATCTTTTTCGTCAATTATTCGTCAATAATTTTGTAAAAAAAAGATTTAAATTTGGTTAAGTAAGTTACTTTTAGACGGCTGAAAGTAAAACTAGCCCGGAAGGTCACGTGATTGTTTGTACCACTTTTTGGTTAGAACAATCACGCGACCTGCGTTTTTGTCTTAAAATGCTCAAAAACGGCTAAATTTGATGATTTTTGTTTAAGGACTGTTCTTCTTCATTCCTGGAAGACCGTTGAAGTCATATCTTAGTCTATTTTGTAGCCTAAATAGCCCAATTCGGCCGGTGTGTCCCTTTAAAGTTCAATAAACGGGGACCTCTAAATCAATTTTCTGGGGGGGGGGGGGGGGAAATAGTTAGCAATTCAGTGTTCTGACAATCGGCCGGGTTTCTCACTTTTGGGCTGGGCTAGCCAACAGATTCAATAACAGTAATTTAATGACAAATTTCCAAAGGTTGTCCCATGCCAGGATGTATTTCCACAAACTGTTAAAAGAAATTGAGTTGCAAATAAATTGCAAAGTAAAAATTAGGCAGCGGCTTCCATAAGCTTGTAGTCTATACGGTATTGAGGGCGTCCTTGATAAAGTACGGAGGGTATCCACAACGATTTTTCCCGTTCCGCAAAATCAATCTATGGCAAAATCTAATAGCGCCACCATTAGTCAAAAAAGAACAACTCACGTATCCCGACAATGCATCCTTTATAGCGCTTTAGTTCAATCTCAAAACTGTGGCTGGCAAAACATGACAATAAAAGTTTTAAGACATAACAAATATCATGAAATAAACGTTGATGTTTCATGAAAACGTTTCATGCATTTGGATTGTTTTGCGACCACAAAATACATATTTCTGGCGATCGTTGTCTGAGTTTGTGGGCGGATCGTTCCTGTGCTCTATGGATTCTACATCAAAAACCGCAAAAAATTGGGGGTGCTATGATTGTTCAATAGCGAGGCCCCTCTCGTAAACACCACCGGTCGGCCATTTTCTTTGAGGAAGTTCACGAACTGCACAAAACGAATTGGTTGAGTTTTTGTACACAGAAATTGACTGGCGTTAAGTACGTAATCTATCAGGGCAATTTCCGGGTTTATTTTCTGGCAGACAGTTGACTGTTTTAGTGCAACTAGTTTATATGAATTGTAATTGTTAGAAAATGTTGAAAACGGGTATACGATTGGACAAGTAGCCTTCGTTGGGAGATATTTAGAGGTAAGTTTATTTTTCTACAAACTGGAATAATTGACTTGAAATTCTTCAAAATTGTTTTAGTTTTTGGGGGGTGTTTTCGTTTCAGATTGGTGACGTAGTGCATGCTGTTTTTGGTGACCGATAACACCTTGTTAAATTTGAGGTCATTATTTGTTGACATTCATGTGTCATGATAAATTTCCCAAGGCACAAGTCCGTCTGAAGTGAAAAATGTGAAAGGGGAAAGATGCCAACGTTAGAAAGAGAGGTCAGACTCGGACAGATGGGTCATAAAAATAAAATAATTATGGGCGAGCTGAGTGACTGAAACTGAATGCACATGCAATGGGCAGGTTGCTTTAAGTCATCAGCCAGCATGGATGGTCAGTCAGTGGTCATGGTGGTTGTTCCTTTCCCTGCCTTCAAATTCCTCTCGGATAACTTTCCGTATGGCGCCACCACTTTTTCACTCATTTTTACAAAAAGGGATATATCAATCAGGTAAATTAGATACTATATTATTTTATTTCGAATGAAAAATTGGTGGCGCCATACGGAAACTTTTCCTTCATCTCTGACTGAGATGAAAATTGGCTGTCGGTGTGGGCCCCTCTGAGATGCACTAAAATAAATATAGACAACTCACAACCCCTAGGGCCAGGCCTAGCCTCACTCACAACAACTCACGACAACAAATTTTAAATGCACATATATAGAAGAAAATTTGAAGATAAAGTCAACCGTTAGGTAGATGTAGAAAAGTCATATGCATCTAAATATTTTAAATAACCTTTTATTTTTATCTGTTAAAAATGTGGTTTTTTTTACCTGAATTAGTAACAACCGGTAGCGGTACTATCCGCCATGTTGTCTTTCAACGTACCTGGACAATACCATTAAACCGCAGGGTGAAACATTTCTTTCATTTTATGTGCCCCCTCATGTTAATAAATGTGATAAAAAAATGTGGGTCACCTCTTGATAAATCTGTGATTAAAGATGGGAGGGCACCTACTTGATCAATCTGATAAAGATGGGAGGGGCAACTACTTGATCAGTCTAATAAAGATGGGAGGGGCACCTACTTGATAAATCTAATAAAGATGGGAGGGGCACCTACTTGATCAGTCTAATAAAGATGGGAGGGGCACCTACTTGATCAGTCTAATAAAGATGGGAGGGGCACCTACTTGATAAATCTAATAAAGATGGGAGGGGCACCTACTTGATCAGTCTAATAAAGATGGGAGGGGCACCTACTTGATCAGTCTAATAAAGATGGGAGGGGCACCTACTTGATAAATCTAATAAAGATGGGAGGGGCACCTACTTGATCAGTCTAATAAAGATGGGAGGGGCACCTACTTGATCAGTCTAATAAAGATGGGAGGGGCACCTACTTGATAAATCTAATAAAGATGGGAGGGGCACCTACTTGATCAATCTAATAAAGATGGGAGGGGCACCTACTTGATCAATCTGATAAAGATGGGAGGGGCACCTACTTGATCAATCTAATAAAGATGGGAGGGGCACCTACTTGATCAATCTGATAAAGATGGGAGGGGCACCTACTTGATAAATCTAATAAAGATGGGAGGGGCACCTACTTGATCAGTCTAATAAAGATGGGAGGGGCACCTACTTGATAAATCTAATAAAGATGGGAGGGGCACCTACTTGATCAGTCTAATAAAGATGGGAGGGGCACCTACTTGATAAATCTAATAAAGATGGGAGGGGCACCTACTTGATCAATCTAATAAAGATGGGAGGGGCACCTACTTGATCAATCTGATAAAGATGGGAAGGGCACCTACTTGATAAATCTAATGAAGATGGGAGGGGCACCTACTTGATCAATCTGATAAAGATGGGAGGGGCACCTACTTGATCAATCTAATAAAGATGGGAGGGGCACCTACTTGATCAATCTAATAAAGATGGGAGGGGCACCTACTTGATCAATCTGATAAAGATGGGAGGGGCAGCTACTTGATCAATCTGATAAAGATGGGAGGGGCAGCTACTTGATCAATCTGATAAAGATGGGAGGGGCACTCAGTCTACTTGATAAATCTAATAAAGATGGGAGGGGCAACTACTTGATCTATCTTTAAAGATGGGATGGGCACTCGGTCTACTTGATTAATCTAATAAAGATGGGAGGGGCACCTACTTGATCAATTTAATAAAGATGGGAGGGGCAACTACTTGATCAATCTAACAAAGATGGGAGGGGCACTCAGTCTACTTGATCAATCTAATAAAGATGGGAGGGGCAACTACTTAATCAATCTTTAAAGATGGGAGGGGCAACTACTTGATCAATCAAACAAAGATGGGAGGGGCAAGTTCTACTTAATCAACCTGACACAGATAGAGGGGCAACTACTTCATTAATCAATAATAAAAAATAGGGAAGGGCACCTACTAGATCAATCTGATAAAGATGGAAGGGGCACTCAGTCTAATTGATCAATCTGATAAAGATGGGTGGGATGCCTGTTCAATGATTAAAAAGCCAAAGCTGTTTCTCTGCCAATACTTTTACATAACTTTCTCATTCTGAACTGAAAGTGATTGTTGAAGCAGAATACAAGAACACGTAATACATGCATTCATTGGTTTTCATCTATCTGGTGCTGGTTCACATAGCATAGGGATTAAATTTGGTCTCAGTCAGGATGCAAGATTTCTTGCATCTTAAAACCTGCATCCTCCTACATCTTCAATAATTTCATGTCACTACAATTTTTCTGTTCATGTGGTAGACATCACCATCTGTTGTTTCCTATGCCCTTCTGGCTGAAATAGTATAATGACTTCACTAAAAGAATACATAAATTAAAAACCAGGTCTGTCAGTGTCACAACAAGGGTATGAGTACACTTGAACTCTGTTGCATTGTTTGTTGATACATGTACTATAAATTGCATAATGTACAGTTTTCAGCCCTGGAAATTACACCGTGATCACAGAGATCATGGCCTTTGTTTCAAAGATGAAATTCCAGGCCTGAGTTTTAGAACTGGAAAGAGTCTCTTCATCATAGTTCTTTTAAATGTAGAGGTTAATCCAATACAATGCACCGTTTTAGCCCTCTGATGTTCCCATTTGTACGCCTGGGTTTAGAGTTCCGAAAGCAATTATGGTTCAAAGTGTAAGGCTAATTAAAGACACTGGACACTATTGGTAATTGTCAAAAACCAAACTTGGTGTATCTCAACATGCATAAAATAACAAACTTGTGAAAATTTGAGCTCAATCGGTCGTCGAAGTTACGAGATAATAATGAAAGAAAAAACACCCTTGTCACACAAAGTTGTGTGCTTTCAGATGCTTGATTTCGAGACCTCAAGTTCAAAATCTGAGGTCTCAAAATCAAATTCGCGGAAAATTACTTCTTTTTCGTAAACTACGTCACTTCAGAGGGAGCCATTTCTCACAATGTTTTATACTATCAACAGCTCCCCATTGCTCGTTTACCAAGTGAGGTTTTATGCTATTAATTATTTTGAGTTAGTACCAATAGTGTCCACTGCCTTTCCAAAGACACAAGTTTCGTGATCAGAAACCAAACCCACAGCATAATTATTCGAACCACTAGAAATGGGTTTGATACAGTAAACAGCTCAGTCAAGACACACCAAAGCATTCAAGAATTGCTAAAGAATAGAGCAATAAATCTTTTGTGTGTTTGGAAAACATTTGATTGTTTTGGGTGTGTTCTTAATGTAGATGACTGGCAAGTGATACATGTATCACAACATGCATAAAATAACAAACTTGTGAAAATTTGAGCTCAATCGGTCGTCGAAGTTACGAGATAATAATGAAAGAAAAAACACCCTTGTCACACAAAGTTGTGTGCTTTCAGATGCTTGATTTCGAGACCTCAAGTTCAAAATCTGAGGTAGTGGACCTTGACCACTGGTCCAGTGGGTTTTTCAAGCCCCCCCCCCCCATTCAAAGTCAAGCATGAGACCAGACCGCAGTTATAATTTACAACCCCTTGGTGGAGATTAGCATATTGCCACGGTAATCAAGGCAAACCATCAATGATAATCAGTCAACAATGATCAATGAAGCATTTTGTTTTCTGGAAACAAAAATCATGTAGCCATGTCATAATGGGAGCATATGATTAGGATGCACATAATATGAAGCAGCAGCACCCAGCTATAGCCACCAGTTAGACACAGATAATCAAATGAAAGGGTTTCATAAAAATACAAACATTTCCTGAACTGCAAAATAAAAAGCACAATAAAATTATGCTTACCAGAATAAAATGTTACCAAGTCACATAGTCGTTTGTGTGACTGGTGTCCTGCTCATACTTTTGCTCATTATCGTCAAAGCTGGATATTTTAACCGGTAGGCCTATTTTATGCTTTTTAAAAGCGCCCGATTAAATTGGGCTCAGGGTCCGATTTCGTAAAGGCAGTGGACACTATTGGTAACTACATGTACTCAAAATAATTATTAGCATAAAACCTTACTTGGTAACGGGTAATGAGGAGAGGTTGATAGTATAAAACATTGTGAGAAACGGCTCCGTCTGAAGTGATTTTTCAAGAAAGAATTACTTTTCCACAAATTTGATTTCGAGACCTCAGATTTCGAATTTGAGGTATCGAAATCAAGCATCTGAAAGCACAACTTCGTGTGACAAGGGTGTTTTTTCTTTCACATTATTATCTCGCAACTTCGACGACCGATTGAGCTCAAATTTTAACAGGTTTTTTATTTTATGTACATGTATATAAATATTGAGATACACCAATGGAGACGACTGGTCTATGACCATTACCAGTAGTGTCCAGTGTGTTTAAAGCCTGTAAGTATAAAAACGTGTCAGTTTATACAACTGCACAATCAAATTAACTGGTTATCAGTCACAATTCCATAAAGTTTTTACTGTTGCAACTGATGCCCCTCTCAGTTTTAGTTTAGTATTTTCTGCTTTTACAATGTAATGAGATTGAGCCCTGGTTACCATAGCTCTGAGTACTTGTCAAGACTTTAGTCTTCCCTCAAGCTGTTTAAGTTAAAAGTTATACATATTATCTGTAAACTGGTGAACTCAAATATGTTTGGTGTAGCGTCTGATGTAGTGAGTAACCCTTTAAGGAGACTAGACATCTCTTTCATATCAAAAGAGTATACCCAAGAAATGCAGTTGTGGATTTATTACACATTGTGGTGACTGTTTCATGTAATAAAAAAAAATTGTATAGAATTGGGCAAGGTCAATTTTATGGTTCACTTTGTAGGTGACTCAGTGATCCATATGCAGTGGAGGATTTAAAGTCGTTTTTATTGAGTTTAACTATGGGTTTTAATAATTCATACAACATACCAATTCTTTGACTGCATTATTACTGTTTTGTATTTGTACAAGTGTATTCATTGTTTTTTCATGCCTGAGTAATCTGTTTTTGCAGACTGAACAGGTTTTGTGCACATTGAATACTGATAAATTGAGGCAAATGGTGATCTTTGAGCAGCAACTGACACATTTTGCTGTGCTAAACAACGAAAATTGTCGACTGAACAAAGGTTTATCCGCAGCAAATGTACTTGCTGAAGTTATTTTAACCAGCCTACTGTCTGACCGTTCATTATCACGGTTCTGAATGAGCACTGAGCACAAATGCAGTTGAATGGTTTCAAATGGTGGTTCAACTTGCTAGAAAAATGTGACCAAGAGTAGGAATGCCTTCAATGTATACAAATATGTAGTCTGTAGTCACACGGCGACTCAAGGTAACTCACAATGAACAATTAACAGCCGATTCTCATTATAACAACATCATTGGGTCTGGCAAAAACGATCTCTTGTATAACAGGAACACATAAAAGAGGACAGCAGAAATGACGTTTTAAGGACTTGTGAGATGCACTCTTTAACAGTTTTGTAAGAGTGCAAGAGTTTATATGTAAATGTATAACCCATTTTTAAATAGGTTATAATGGCCTGGGGCCAATTTCATAGAGCTGCTTAAGCAAAAGAATTGCTTAATCACGAAAATATCTCGCTTATTTTACACATGTTACTGGCCAAAATTTCATGCCATATATATACATTGCTTATGACTAGTATTTAGCTGCTGTTTACTTAGCATAACAATTGAGTGGAGTCTTGGCCGGAAATCTGATTTTACTAAGCAATGAATTTTTTGCTTAAGCAAAATTTTGTGATGAGCAGCTCTATGAAATTGGGCCCTGGAAACTAGTCCAATGACAGTACTACAGCAAAGCATGATCAATATTGAAAAACATTTTTAATACATCAACAAAGTTCAAACTTCTACAGAATGTTTGGCCAATTTGTTTAAACCCTTAATTAACGATCAAAGTCCAATTGTAAATTTTCTCCAAAGGAAATAATGATACCTTGAGCGTACTGTATACCTTGTTGATCTCTTGGTACAAAGTACATTTACATTGTACCATGTCAACTGTTTGTTTAGTAACTTGATGGTCATAAACTCAAACACACTACAGTGTAAGAGGATGAACTTGTTACCAGGTTTACTTTGCCAGGCCCTGAACTTTATGGTCACGTGAAGACGATTGTTTTTTTTTTAACACACCTTGTTGAAATAATTAATGAACATGACGAATCAACAATTTGAATGTCTAAATGACTGAAAATTTTCCCATGTACAGCTTAATGCAATCGCACACTATCGGTAAACAGTATTGTCCGAAGACCCACACTTCGGGTATCACAACTTATATAACATGACAAATTTGTGAAAATGTGGGCTCAATCGGTCATCGGAGTCGGGAGAAAATAACGGGAAAACCCACCCTTGTTTCCGCACAATTAGCCGCCTCATGACATGTGTTTAAAATAAATCAGTTGTTCTCGATATCGAGAATTTATAATTGTTTTCATGTTTTCTCAAAAAGTAAAGCATTTCATGATATAATATTTCAAGGGAAGTCTTTTACCATTAGCTTCTGTGAACCCTGTAAGTTATTTGTATATCTGTGAACTTTTAATTTTTTGTTTTGTTCAGAGAGTGTCCAATGGCTTTACACAGTTCAGTGACCTGCAATTTCTGTGAGAGATTAGGAAATACTTGGACGTAATTCATGCTTTGATCAAATTCTCCTTATTACCTTCTGCTCTCTCTTTCTCTCATTGTGTTTAAAATTAACCCATGACATCTCAATAAATGGAAGCAGGATCGTCTGATATGAAGGAAGTGAAAGTCTTGTATCATGGCCATTGCGTTTCCGCTCACTAAACGCAACTGAATAACAGAACTATGCCGTTTGTTAATAATTGAAATTATTAGACTGGTGTACCAGTCAACCTTCGATCATCAGCATTTCTGAAGAAATGGGTCTATAGGCTAATTTCATAATGATGTTAAGCAGAAAATATTTATTCGAAAATTTCTTTGCTAAGCAAAAAATGATTGAGGCACCAGTTGCAACAATGTTACCTTTATGGAATTTTGGCTGGTAACCAGTTTCTGTCAAGCAAGGCTCTTCTGTGCTTTGCAAGTTTGCTTCATGAAATCGGTCCCTGCTCAGTTTTTGTGGTCACATTCAACTCTAATATTAGAAGGTATTATTGAACTGGTGCTAGTCCATTCACTGTGATTTTATTCCTGTCGTAGAATTGTGCACGGTTAGATGGTGAATAGGTTAATGGAGGAGTGACTGATGCAAGTCTCTTCCGGGGCTTGCCACAGGAAATCCTGTGTAGAAGTTCTCTTGAAGTCTACATGTAAAGCATCTGATACAATGGGTTATTAAAACAGAACAATTCAAATCAAAATTAACCCTAACCACCACCAAGTTGTCACCAACCCATCGTAATCCATCGTAATTGTTTGATTAGTTGGATTGCTGGCTGCGCTGATTTACTTTACATTGGATCTGGCATACCCCCAGCAACCAGAGTCTGACAGTCTGTGTGTTGATTTAGTCCATGTAATTGATGTTGCAGTTTATTAGAGGGAGGAAGAAACCTACAGAGTAAACCGCTTACAAATTATTTCATTCTGAGAAACAATGAACGTACTTCCTTGTACATATTTTTAGCGCAACATGTATGCGAAAAAAGAGACAGTAATTGACATTAAATGAACGCTGTCTGCAATACTGTTTCCTTAACTCTTGGGGTAATAGCAACTTAACATAAAAAACAACAGTAAACAAATATCAAAAACATGATACCAGGGCCCAATTTCATACAGCCTGTAAGCACAAAAAATTGCTAAGCACAGAAGAAATCTTGCTTAGCAAAATAGGTTACCAGCCAAAACAGCGTGCATTTACCATTGTTGTGATTGGTATCCCACTCATTTCTTGCTCAGCAAAGGAATTCGCCAAACAAATTTTCTGCTGCGCCTTTAGCACCCTAGTTTAGTGGATTTTTGCGTCTTTAAAAATACTTTATGTTATTATTAAACAGCTTTATGAAATTGGGCCCAGGTTAAGTTTGTATTAAATTGTTTGAGTAATTTTTGAGACTGTATCTCATTTTTTCCTGTTTCCTGCAGATTTTACAGTGGGTTGGGAAACCAGTAGCATCTGTTCTTCGAAACCCTCCCTCCTACAATGCCTCCCCCACCCCCGCCCGCCCCGGCGCCCCCACCCCCTCCCCCTGCCAATAGTGCTCTTCCACCGTCATCCAAAAAAGCGCAGAAAAACCGAGGAGCGTTGCTGACGGACATCCACAAAGGAGCCAGACTAAAAAAGACGGTTACAAATGATAGAAGTGGTCCAACTTTAAGTAAGTAATTGATTGTAGTATTTATTTTTACCCTTAAGCCTGGTTCATACTTCCTGTGAATGTGGATGCGAATGTGATACAAATTTTGACAAAAACATGGCTGTTTTCGCAGCGAATGTTTCGTAGGAGTTGAGCACAAGTCAACTGTTGCGAGTTATTTATTGCGAATTCGTGGTGTCAAAATTCGTATCGCATTCGCATTCACATATGAACCAGGCTTTACGAAGATGTGTACTAGATGTTAGAACTGTATATACTCAGTTCTTTCTCGAGTTCTGTGAAAAAAATCCAGTCAAATCACTTGGGTGGTGTTCGAACCCATGACCTTTGGCCAGCCAATTTCTTAGCTCTGCTTTTCGCCCAATTCTGCGCTCACGATCGCTATTCTCTGCTAACAGTGCAAGTGCAAAATTTATGTGCTAGGTGTGTTTAGCAAAAGATGCCTAGTAACGCGGAGTATGCAAGGAAGAGATGAATGGTCTCTTAGGGTTTTGTTCAAATGAAAACAGTTAAGATGATAAAACTGTTCTTATTTTGATTCTAGTCTCTTCTCATTTGGATTCTGGTCTTGTACAAAAAAAAAAAATCCCTGTCCAGTAATACAATTCCTTCAGTCTTGTGAATTTTCCCCCAAGATTCGAGGCTCTGAACATCTAAGAGGTTCTGGGTATAGAACTCAAGCCTGGAATTTTTCCAGGAATGTTTACACTTGTCAAATCTCACCCCTGATTAAAAATAGAAAAAGTTGAAAAGTTTTGTCTGGATGTGCAGAATTCACAGACTTGGTTTTGCTTACTTGTCATGCTGTTGCTGGAGACCTACATGTAGTTTAATCCAGACTTCAGATTACTATTACTTTCTTCCAAGTCTGTATGCTTCGTTTTGTGAAAAGGAAATGGAACCAAGGCATTTTCTCTTTAGTAAGGGCATTTATATTAGGAAATAGTAAATATCTACTGGAGTATTTCAAGGGCACCAAGGCAATGACCAGGGGGGTCGGATAGAGGTAAATGCCTTTGTTGCCTCGGTGAGGTATCAAAACAAATTGTCGCAACTAGTATTGAAGTCACAACTATTAGAGCACGACTGCATGTAGTTGAGGTGTAAGTTTCACTAGTCGCCTAGGCTTATTATAATATTACAGGTTTAAAAAACATGCCCCCTTATTTTGATGGCTTAATCAACTTTAGTTTCTTCCTCAAACTAACTCTTTTGTAAATCAAGAGCCCTCAACATCAGGTTTTCGGGTGCTCCCATAATTCCTATGAAGACAGCCGTCTATAAAAGATACTTCTATGTCTTCATTCTTTCAGATATTAAAACAAACGAAGCCGAATCCTCAGAAGTCAATAACGACCCATAATTTAACGAGTGTCACAATTATTATTATTTTCTCTCGCAGATACAAAGAATACTAGTGGAGGTGGAGGCGGAGGTAGGCCAGGAGGAGGGGGCGGAGGAAGTCGGACAGGAGGGGGAGGTGGTGGAGGAGGAGGTGGAGGTGGAGGTGGAGGTGGGGGCGGGGGCGGAGGTGGGATGCCAATGAGTGGAGGTCTCTTTAGCGGAGGTATACCAGCACTCAAGAAAACTGGTAGATTACCAGCGGGTTCAGGTAAGAATCTGCTGAAGCCCCAAAAAGTAGCTAAGCACAACAAAGTTATGCTAACCAGAATAAGGTTACCAGCCAAACTACCCTGCACATGTGCAAGTTGTGGCTGGTATCCTGCTTATTTCTACTCAGCCGAAAATTTAAAAGCACTATTTTCTGTCAAAGCACCTCTATGTTTTGGGGCACTGAAATTGGGCCCTTGGCCCAAACTACTTGAGCTAAAAATATTGCTTAACAATTTTTCACCAGGCGGAAATGAGCAGGATACCAGTGACAAGTCGTACATCTGACATGTTAGTTTGGCTGGTAACCTGTAAATTACTTTGCCCCTTCAAGTTGCCCCCAGTGTTGCTATAGAAATGTGTTAGTGAGAAGGTACTGTCGTTAAAGACAGTGGACTATATTGGTATTTGTCGAAGACTGGTGTACATCTCAACATACATGTATGCATAAAATAAACCTGTGAAAATTTAAGCTCAATCGATCATCGAAGTTGCGAGATAATGAAAGAAAAAACACCCTTGTCACACAAAGATGCTTGATTTCGAGACCTCAAATTCTAAATCTGAGGTCTCAAAATCAAATCGTGGAAAATTACTTTTTTCACAATGTCTTATACTATCAACCTCTCCCCATTACTCGTTACCAAGTAAGGCTTTGTGCTAATAATTATTTTGAGTAATTACCAATAGTGTCCACTGCCTTTAAGGAGCTAGGTCTTTTTTATTAGAAGTTGTTAGTGACTTGCATGAAATCAACTAAACTCATTTTCTTGTGTTCATCTCCTCAGGTCCCACTCCATCAGCTAACCACAACAGTGCACCCTCGATAGGAAATGCTAAGAAATTTGGTTCACAACCTGCAAGACCCGGAGGCAATAATCAGAGTGCACCTGCTGTAGGACGTCTACCTCCAACTCCCTTTCAGAACTCCGGAAGGCAAGAACCGCCTTCCCCGAAGCTTCCAGGTCGTCCCTTTCAAAGTAAACCTGCAGCTTCAGAGGATTCAAATAACTCACAGAGTAAACCGGCGTGGATGAACAATAAAAGCAATTCCAATATTACAAAAGGTTTCAACTCTGGCGGCGGTCAGTCGGGCGGGGCACCGCCTCCACCGCCCCCTCAACATAATAAACCACGCCCTCCATCGGTTACGTCGATGCCTCCCCCTCCCCCACCAGGTAGAGGGAATCAAAATGGTAGACCAGCTCAAGCTCCTGGTAGACCCAGCTCAGGACGGCCCTCAGCACCACCAGGTCGACCTGTATCACAGGGAAGAATGGCACCGCCCCCGCCGCCCCCCGCAAGAGACCCCCCGCCCCCGGCCAGACAGCCGCCCCCTCCATCCAGGCAGCCCCCTCCATCCAGGCAGCCCCCTCCTCCTATTCGAGACCCTATGCAGGATTGTTCGCCGCAATCAAACGGACCAACATTTGGTGGAGCACCGCCCCCACCTCCACCCTCGAGGGGTCCTGTAGGTGGTCGACCCCCACCACCCCCAAGGGGGAATGACGGTCCGTCGTCGAGACCATCAGCAACGCCACCCCCCTCCTCCCCCGGCAAGAAATACAGCTCGTCCAACGTCTGGTACCATGGCTCCTCCCCCAGTGCCTACATCAAGTAGACCGCCTCCGTTACCACCCTCAAGGAACAGTGCACCACCCCCACCACCTCCTATGAGGGATAGACCGCCCTCTATTGTTGGGATGCCGCCCCCTCCCCCTCCAAGTAGAAATGGACGACCTTCGACCTCATCACCACCTGTCATCACTAATAATAATGGATATGGTAAGTCTAAACCTGTAATCCCCTCCTTTCTGCGCTAAGCAAAAATTGAGCAGGGCACCAGTTGCAAGTGTAAATTTGACTGAATTTGGTCGTCCATTGGTCGTCGAAGTTGCGAGAGAATAATGGAAGAAATAAAAAACCTTGTCACATGAAGTTGTGTGCTTTCAGATACTTGAGTTTGAGACCTTAAAAAACAAATTCTGAGCTCTCGAAATAACTTCTTCCTCAAAAAAATGTTACTTCAGAGGGAGCCGTTTCTCACAATGCTTAACACTAACAACATCTTTCCATTGATCGCTACCGCGTAGGTTTTTATGCTAACAATTATTTTGAGCAAATACCAATATAATCCAGTGCCTTTATGTGAAAAATGCATGTACATGTACATGTAAGTTTGAAGAAGGAAACAGGAATGTTTCTTTTGGCCAACAATTACTTTGGAGGCAACTGGTGATCAATGAACTCCATTCACCTTAAGACCTTTGAGGCTTACCACATTTGTGGTTTTAAAGTCTGTTCTTAACTGTGTTAAAGGCATTGGACACTACTGGTAACTACTCAAGATAATTGTTACTGTAGCTCAAAAACTTACTTGGTAACGAGCAATGGAGAGCTGTTGATAGTTTAAAACATTGTGAGAAACGGCACCCTCTGAAGTAACATATTTTTTTAGAAAAAGGTAGTTTCCCATTTAACTATAAAGAATTCAGGCCTGAAGCCCTTTTTATGTATCTGAAAGAACACAAATTTGTGCCACAAGGGTGTTCTTTCTTTCATTGTTCTCTTGCAAATTTGATGACCAGTTGAGCCAAAATGTTCACAGGTTTGTTATTTTATGCACACATGTTGTGACACACCATGTGAGAATACTGGTCTTTGACGAGGTGTCCGGTGCCTTTAAATGGGAGGTCAAAATAGAATGCTATATATTTATTTTTGAAGTGTCCCTGCCAGACTTCAATTGTCTGGTTGTCTACTGAATCATATCCTGGAAAGAAAGAACAAATCCTGAGCTGAGACTTAAGTATGTCTTGCAGGCGTGTATGCTTCATTTTTGAAAGGGCAAGGGCACCAAGGCATTATTACAAGGGTAAACATGGCTTTTTGTCTCCTTAGGGTAAAGGGCACCCTAATGAGGAAATTGTAAATTTCTACTTGAGAAGTTCAAGGGCACCAAGGCAACGACCAGGGGCATGAAGGCAAATTTGCCGTTGTTGCCTCCATGAAGTATCACGCCTGGGTTTTTTCTCCTGAACAATCAATTGGGCCCTGTAGCCGATTTCACGAAACATAAGGATTAATGTCATCTTGAGTTAGGACGAGGATGGGTTCAATGCGTTCTAATGTCTATGGAAAGGGAACCGTGGTCACCCTGGTCAAGTGTTCAGACTGCAATCACAAGGTGGTGGGTTCGAATCCCTCAGCTAACCGCTGACTTCACAATGACTATAGAATAATTAGTGTCGTCTTGTTACTGAATCACAATTTCTTAATTTGTGCAGTTCATAATAATAGACATTAAAGCCATTGGACCCTTTCGGTACAGAAAAACAAAACAAAAAGTTCACAGATTTACAAATAATTTACAGGGTGTACAGAAGGTAATGGTCAAAGACTTCTCTTGAAATATTAGTCCATGAAATGCTTTACTTTTTGAGAAAATATAAAAACAATATAAATTCTTGTTAGCGAGAATTACGGATTTATTATAAACACCATGTCATGACATGGCGAAACGTGCGAAAACAAGGGTGGGTTTTCCCGTTATTTTCTCCGGACTCCGATGACCGACTGAGCCTAAATTTCCACAGTTTTTTAAATTTTTTTATAGAAGTTGTGACACACGAAGTGTGGGCCTTGGACAATACTGTTTACCGAAAGGGTCCAATGGCTTTAAACCAATGTTTGTATGAGAGAGATTGGTTGTTGCCAGCTTGGCGTTTATATCCCCCTTTGGGAGTTTGCCGAGTTCCCTTGACGGACGATCATCCAAACAAACAAACAACAATAAACTTTTCTCAAGTCCTAAGTCCTGAAATTAATCCATAAGTTAGGAAGAGTTCGATGAAATCGACGGCTATTCACATACATGGGTGACGGATTTGAATGCTAAGTCATTATTAATCATGTAGAGCTGTAAGGGGACTATGGCTTTAGTTTGTTAACTTTCTTTTTACCTTGAAATGAAATACTTTGAATGTGTGACCTTAGACATCATCCTGTGTACAACCATACCAGGAAATGATAAGTGTAAAAATACAGTGAATTCCGGTCAGCATACATATCACTACATGGAACTATATGTGCATCGTTTAGATAATGTAAGAGGCTAAAAGCAAAGTGTACCTTTGGTTTTTGCAAACAGTTGATTGTTTTTATCCAACAGAATGTATACTTAAGGAAACCGATCTGCGAAAAATTTCATTTTTAAAGCGCTCCGATCTTTGTGGGGCGCTATATAGACGATATGGCCCATGTTTACATTTAAACCGCCCTCTGTTGAAAAAAACACTTTGTACGTCATGTTTCGCCGGGCAAAAAGACACGTCGTTATGGTAAGATTGCAGACACTTTCTAGGTGGCTGCCAAAACACATAGGTTTTGCCCGGCGATATGCGCGTGAATCATGTTATGGTTTTCGTGTGATCTCAGAGGTCACATGGTCTATAAAAGCTTACATTGTTAGTATTGTTATTATTATTTCAAAAGGTGGTTGTATTTTTGAGATACCGCCGCAAATCCGGCGTGAATATGTCCACCCAGTAAGAATTATCTTTAAAAGGAATACATGTTCTGATAAACGCAAAAATTGAACCAAAATCAATTTTGAGATGTTAAAACTTGCGTCTGTTTACATAACTGCATTACATCAAATTGAAATGTTTCTCAAAATGCTTTACTATCGGACAAGTCCCTGCTGTTGGGTTTTACAGTGATAACCAAACGCATACCTTCCCTTTAAATAGTGGTCATATTTGAGATGATTGTCACCCAATAAGTGTCCCCTCATCGATGTGCACACATTATTCACAAAAGAACCGGGGTTAGACTATTGTTAGCTATGACGCTTTCTATAACAACAGATTCAAAGGGTTAAAAAAAAACATTACCTGTTTGTGATTCCCCTTTTAAAACCCACCTACATGTACACATGTATTGTTGGCACTAACCATTGCTCAACAACGCTCTGCCTTTTCAATGAAAACCAATAAATGTCAGGCATGCAACTCTTCCGCATTTCCGCGTTTTTTTAACGTGACAAAAAAAACCAAAACATAATTTTTGTTTTGTTTTTAAATGTTTTTTTTTTAAAGCTTAATATATGCCTGGCAACAACAGTGTACAACTACAATCATGTAAAATAAGCCTAGTACATGCTAACAATGCACCTCAGAGCATAGAAAACCTCAACATCTTCTATGGTACCATTGTGGGTATCATGTCCCGTGGCGTTTCGGCTGCCTCGCTCCTCACTTGCGTTGTGCCTTTGAAAAATGTTCCTCTTTTTTTTTCAACGGGCAGTTGCATGCCTGAAATGTATGGGCACAGATTTTGGGGAAAATCCACAAGCCCTCAGGACTTAGCCAAGAATCTTTACTGGACAGTGTTTTTATTTACAAAACTAGAATCAAAATGAGAAGGGACTTGAATCAAAATGAAAACACAGTTTTATAATCTAAACTGTATTAGTTGAACAGACAATATTCAAAAAGAAGTTTTATCTCTTCTGTCAGTCTGTGGTATTGGTGAAATTCAGCAAGATCGAAAGATGATTGTGAGATTTGAACTCAACACTTGAACGTCATTCTTTTGAGACAAAGATCTAATGATTTAAAAGAAAAGAAAAGACCAATGGACTTGTCCTGTCATGAGTTTACTGGCCCGACACTGAAACCACTGGCCCGAGGCCACTGTGGCACTGTACTTTTTGTTTGGTTGGTATAATGTGCAGGCCTGTAAGCTTCGTTTTTGAAAGGGCAAGGGCACCAAGGCAGTTTCTCCTTGGTAAAGGGCACCGTTAAGTAAATTGCTGCTAGAGCATTTCAAGGGCACTCAAGGCAATGACCAGGAGACATTGAGGCAATTGTCCTTCTATGCCTCCGTGAAGTATCAGGCCTTATGATCTCCTGTGTTGATATGTTTATGGTATAATAAAACGTGATAACTTGGTGACTCTGGATTCTGTACTTCCTCAAAACATAGTGATGTTTTACCTAATATTTATTGTTTTTATACTGAGCTGTTGGTATAAAGCTTTTTTCTTTTCTAGAATAAACAAAAAAAAATATACAAATTTAATTGAAGTACATGTATCACTTGACACGAGCTACGTGTTTCCTCTTCTTAGGTTAAAGATGAAGTTGAGTTATCCATAAATTTGAAATTTATGTTTTTTTGTAGATGTTTTCAGGCCTGATACTTCACGGAGGCAACGGAGGCGATTGCCTCCGTTGCCTCTTGTCATTGCCTTGGTGCCCTTAAAATGCTCCAGTAGAAATTTACAATTTCCTCATAGGGTGCCCTTTGCCAAAGAGAAAATGCCTTGGTGCCCTTGCCCTTTTAAAAACGAAGCATACAGCCCTGTGTTTTGATTACTCTGGACATATTCAAGAAGAAACTGAAAACTCATTTGTTTTGCTAATTATCTTATTTTCTTCAGCTGTTTTCCTTATGTGTGTAGGCGCCTTGATTAGGTTTTCCAGATAAGTGGGTTACATGTATTATTATTATTATTATTATTATTATTATTATTATTTCAGATGATTCGTTCGAGAGCCGCTTCAAGTTCCGATCGTCGGATGAGTTTCCACAACCTGTACCTTACACACCGTCAAACAAGACGTATCCAAGTAGATCGTTACAAAATAGACAAAGTAAGTATTGTACCCTGACTTCCTTACAAAATATCAGGGCCCAATGTCATGGCCCTGTTTACCGCAAGCAAAGACATAACACTTAAGGCCGGTTTATAGTCGGGTCGCATCATGGTCTGGCGATGGAAATCTTGACGCGCGATCAAAAAAAGACAACTTTTTAGGCCTCGGTGATGACTATAAACTGCGTCAACATTTTCATCGCGCTTCCATCTTCCAAATGTTATGTTGGCATACAGGCCCCTTAAAATGGGGTAAGTAGATTATTGTTACAAGCTCTTGCTTTGACATATCCGAGGCCATCCAACAGACAGAAAGTTGTTTTCCTTGTATTTTCTATTTCCTTATAAATCTTCTTTACTGGTGTTGCAGGCAGTCGCAGGGACCATGATGCTATCAATTATTTACGTACAGGGAAACTAACCATTGTAAACAATGTTGAGACTTCCTAGCGGTTCCATTTATGCCAAGTCAGTTAACATTCATGGATCATAAAATACAAGTCACTAACAATAACATGCGATTACAGAGGCCACATCAAAACTATGGTTTGTTTGGAGGGCTAGTTAGGGGACATTCATTATTGTGTTTTTTTTTTCCCTGATTTTTGTTTTACCCACTCACCCAAAATTAAAATTGTTAGATATATTAAATGGCTTCATAATGTTACAAAATGCATCTATACAATGACGAAGAAAGTAATGGCGCAAGTGAACCAGATATATTTTAGATCAAAGGTCTCCTCACTTTCAATTGAATTTTCATATTGTATTCAGTGATTTCTTTTCACCCAGCCACAGTTCCGATAATTTTTTTGTAGGAATTTTTGAATATTGTTATTTCTGAATGGCCTGTAGTGACTACCGTAGAAAGGTTCAGGGGTGGATTTTACAAAGGTAGTCCTAACTTAGGACTAGTCCTAGGCAATGCTAAGAGATAGGACCAGTCCTAAGTTAGGATGAGTTACTGGTCCTAACTTAGGACCAGTCCTATCTCTTAGCATTGCTTAGGACTAGTCGTAAGTTAGGACTACCTTTGTGAAATCGACCCCACGAAAAATAACGTTAGCAGAATGAATGTATGACAAGATACCATTGGGCACCATTAACAGACGCAGTGCGCTACTTACCTGTAGACTCAGTTTATTACACAACGGAGCAGTTATCAGAAAACGCACTAGTAGAGGATGGTGAGTGTTAAGTGCATGCTGAGGCCCGAGTGCATGGAGACACAAAACAGTCAATATCAGGGCTCCAATTCGGAGGAAAACCCTCCAGAGTACAAAGCTATAGTAGCTCAAAGCTAAGGTCCGAGTGCACGGAGACAAGACAGTCAAATCAGGGTGTTCTTTTGTCGAAAGAAGCGCACAAGACTGCAGGGCTGGTAGCTCAAAATCGTTACTGGACTCTACTGGGATTTCAAAGACTTGGGTGGTCCACACAGAAATTTGTGTACAAAGTCTCTGGGAAACTGTTAAGTGCAAGACCAGTGACAAAGTAAGAACAACAGAATGCTCTACAAGAAGGTGTTTTTGAGACTGTGTCTTTGCTACAGATATGCATCATCAGCATCTTTAAGATTCAAAACATGCATGTTGTAAGATGATAACTGTGTCTTAAGATGCCTGGGTTCACGGTTTGAGATGTCTTGAGTATTTTGTTCAAAGTATGATCTTTGAAAATTCAACAGGATTTTGTCTGCATCTTGGTTGCACATGCTTGTTGGAATGGTAGAAAATCGTAACAAATTATAATAATACTATTAGTTAGTTTTTATATATCACTTTGCAGCGTCCAACATTATTACCCCTAGCCACTGGGCCTTAAATCATTCCTTAAACCGTCTCAGCTCCTTGGGGAGTATACACCCTTGTGCAACAAATGCGCTACTCGGCTAAATCAATCACAAGAACCATCTGTGCCCTCACAGTACCCATTTACCCCTGGGTGGAGGGAAGCTTATGGTTAAGTGTCTTGCTCAGGGACACAAGTGTCCCCACCGGGATTCGAACCCACACTCTGCTGATCAAACACCAGAGCTTGATTTCGGCGCTCTTAACCGCACAGCCACGACACCCCAAAAATACACAACTACAATCAGACAGATTTTCCACATGTATTAAAGTTACATTTAATTAAGTAGCCCCCGTTTGTTATCTATAAGCTCCACAATGAAACTATGCCAAATAAGATATTTGTTGGGCTATTTTTTTGCCAATGTCTGCTGGCTGTATTTTTTTTTTGGCAGCGTACTTCTTTTGACATTCTATAAATAAATTCATGCACAGTAGCAGTGGTCCGATCTCCAAATGCCAGTTAAAACACAAGAGGACCAGTCAGAAATCTCTCCGAGTGGTCTGGTGTTGAGAAGTATCCCTATTTCTAGCCTTTAGTCAAGGCGCACGCGGCACACCGGATAGCACGCACAGCCCCAACGATTTTGGTGGGAGAAAATGTAACGAATTTGCATCAACGGTTCTTGTGACGTCATGCAAGTAATTGTGGCTTCTTATTGGCCAGCAACTCACCCTGCTAATGCATTATGCATTACATTTTCTTCCACCAAAATTGTTGGCAAATGTAAAGAAAAACATCAGGCCCCAAAACGAGTTGGTAAAGGTGCTTCGCCGCTCGCGGTGATAGTCTTTTTTCGTGCGTTACATTTTTGGGGTTGTGCGTGCCATCCGATGTGCCGCGTGCGCCTTGACTAAAGGCTACCCTATTTCTTGAAACTTGGACTAGTTCAAAAACTTATGGGACTAGTGAAATGACAAGCTATTTGGTCCTGCTGGCCAGTCACTAAACATAAAAAAAGTTCATGGCCTGATGCCTGATGTTTTGACCCTAGCCATAGAAATAGAACCCGGAGAACACTGAGCTCGGCCACCCTCTGTGTCGTCTGTGGACGCAGCGTATCATCCGATACCATGCGATACGCGTGTCTGGCCAAATTATCATTGCGTGAGATGCGTGAATGGCAAGATGTCAGCGCACATAGACCGTTTCTAGTGTTTTCATTGGTCAATGATGATGTCATTGTATGGCAAATCTGTATGGCAAAATATTTTGCCATACATGCGTTACAAAATATGGCGTATGCGCATCCATAAAAATGGTCTCACAACGAAACCGCATGCACAATGAGACACTCGGCGTTCTCCGGGTTCTATATATATGACCCTAGCAGAGTCTTTTCTCAATGCATTTTTACCATGGGTTCTTTTGGCTGCTCAGACATATGCAGCAGCTGAAGGGCAAACCCTGAGGGATTTGCAACATTTCTTCCCAAGTTACTTTTACCTTGCCCAATTAATAATTTCAACTGTGTTATGCTGAATTTTTGTGCACAGTTGATATAAATCCCCAGTTGGAGAGACCAGGTAAACCTGACCATGTGTTGCTTGCTAAATTCCTCATTACATGAATCAACACATGTTCAACATCATGATCAAGCATTGCATACTCGTTGGTGTTATAAAACATTGCCTGCACAACAGCCAGTTCAATTCATCCTTTCCCAACCTCGCTCCCAGGGGTGTTTTATCTCGCCTTGCTCATCCAAAGCCCCTGTGGTACCTTTTCAAAGTCGTAATTAATAACTGGTTCGGTTAGACTTGCCATTGGTTAAGCAAAACAATCATTGGTTATGGCCCCGAAAACACACCCCTGGTATTGATTCATTAAAGGGACACGTTGCCTTGGATCGGGCGAGTTGGTCACTGAAAAGCGTTTGAAACGGTTTGTTATATGCACATGGTTTGAAAGATGTTTTTAAAGTAATAAAACGATCCCCACAAGTATGCCTCGAAATTGCCTGGTTTTCCTTATTCGTCGTGAACTAACTCGGCATGCCATTTTGTGAAGTCAAGTTTTTGACTCCATAAAATGACCGACCATTATTAGTTCTCAAAGTAAAAGGAAAACCACGCAATTTTGAGGCATGTTTGTGTGGATCATTATATTCTACTTTTGAATCATCTTTCTAACCATATCGATTTCATAACATACGATTTTAAAGGAACACGTTGCCTTGGATCGGTCGAGTTGGTCTTTGAAAAGCGTTTGTAACCGTTTTTTATAAAATGCATATGGGTAGAAAGATGTTGTAAAAGAGAATACAATGATCCACACAAACATGCCTCGAAATTGCGTGGTTTTCCTTTTACCTCGTCGACTAACACGTTGTCCATTTATGGGGGTCAAAATTTTGACTCCCATAAATGGCCGACCATGTTAGTTCGCACAGTAGAAGGAAAACCACGCAATTTCGAGGCAAACTTGTGTGGATCATTGTATTCTACTTTTAAAACATCTTTCCAACCATATGCATTTTATAAAAAACGGTTACAAACGCTTTTGTTTTGACCAACTCGTCCGATCCAAGGCAACATGTTCCTTTAAGCGCTTTACATGGACCAACTCGACCGATCCAAGACAAAGGGTCCCTTTAAAGTGTGCTAGAATCTGACATTTTAATTGAGCCTGTAGCCGATTCACTCTACACGTCCACTCAAGAATGGTAACCCGCAAAAGAGGCATCAAGTCAAACAGCAACTGGTCCCCTCTCATTCTTCTTTGATCTTGTGCGATGTCTTAACTCTATTTAGTTTAGGGTGATTGTGATTCATTGAAATGGAATCGCGCCAAAATACTTTTTCATACGCACATACATTTTCACACATACGTACTAAGCATGAATGGGTAATGTGATGAACGGTTATGCTACTTTAATGATGTCGTCATGATGAATACATTGACCTTTGCCAGACAGCATTCTGTAATTGCAGGTTTCCTTCAACCTACATTCGATAACAAACTAAAGTGTCTGCTACTATTGAGCAGACAACATCCCTAAATGTCAAGTCATGTTCAACTTGTACAACTGTTGATTTAGTACATACATGTGTAGTTTAAATCCAGTGCTCATGCTGTGACTTTAGTAGTTGGTGTTTCCCTTGACCCCTGCCCCAACACCCCTACCCCTTTCTCTCTAACCCCATCCAAACCCCTCTACCCACACCCCTCTCTCTCTCTACGCACACCCCCTTTCTCCTCTACCATTCACCCCTGCCCCTCTACTTTACCCTAACCCCTCTACCCCACCCTTATCCCTATCCCTGCCCCTCTACCCCTGCCCCTCTACCCACACCTCTCCTCTCTAACCCCATCCCAACCCCTCTAGTCCAACCCCCTCCCTCTATGCACACCTATACCCCTATACCCATCACCCATGCATGCCCTTCTACCCCACCCATACCCTAACCCCCCTGCCCCCTCAACCCACACCCCTTTCCCTCTACTCCTCTACCCAACCCCTACCTCTGCCTTATCCCATTACCCCTCACCCCTGCCCCTCAACCCACCCCTGTCCTTACCCCTGCCCCTCTACCAACATCTACATCTACCTTACCTCTCTACCTCTCAACAACCCCCCATCTCTACCCAACCCTTACCTCTGCCCCTCTGCCCACAACCCTTTCCCTCTACCCTTCTACCCAACCCCTACATCTACCTTACCACCCTACCCCTCACCCCTACCTCTCTCCCACCTCCATCTCTACCCAACTCTTACCTCTGCCCCTCTACCCACATCCCTTTCCCTCTACCTCTCTACCCACCCCTACATCTACCATACCCCTCTACCCCTCACCCATACCCCTCACCCACCCCCATCTCTACCCTACCCTTACCTCTACCCACACCCCTTTTCCTCTACCTCTCTACCCAACCCCTACATCTACTATACCCCTCTACTCATCACCCCTGCCCCTCTCCCACCCCTATCTGTACCCTTCCTTTACCTCTGCCCCTCTACCCACACTCCTTTCCCTCTGCCCAAAACCTACCTCTATCTTACCCCTTGACCCACACCCCTTTCCCTCTATTCCTCACTCCTGCCCCCTACCCCTGCCCCTCTACCCATGTCCCTCTACACTACCCTTACCCATCCATCTCACCCCACCCCTCTACCCCATCTAACCCCACCCTGTCCCCAAACCATAGTATTGCATAACACCACACAGTCAAGTCTACATAAAACCACTTCATGGTCAACTGTCCACAATGTTTCTTCCATCAGTTTTCTCCATCAGTAAAATATTAAGTACATTGTTTGAGCTCAAGACATCATTTTCAAAATCCATTTTTATCTTAGACGTGTTAGCATTCGTAAAACTATACATAGTAACTATTTACACTTATTTCATTTTCAAGCATTGTTACACTTCCAGGACTTGAATCATGGGCTTTTCCCAAACCTCAACTTTGGCCCCTGTTCCACCTTGGGCTCCTGCTCCACCTTGGGCTCTGTCACAATTGTGGAGCAGTGTGCATACAACTTTACTGCACTGTGTTTCCAACAACAAATGAAGGCTGGAGATGGAGCCCAAGCTGAGGTTTGGAAAAAAGTCCTCGTTTACATTTCCGCAATTTTTAATCTTCTCGTTTTGTTTCATTTCTTGTAGGTGGAAAAAGAGCTCCACCCCCTGAACCTCCCCACTAAGGTGATGAAGAGACGGTGAAGATAGTCTTTTGAGTCTACAAGACGGATGATGGCAAGCAGATTTCCCAGTCAACAGTCCATGACACAGTAACTTCACTTATCAACCACTTCACTTTATCTTACACCCGTTTTAGAAAGGCGCACCAGAGTTGCTCCGAATCAAATAGATTAGGAGCGACTCTAAGACGACCCAAATGAGTGTTGGTTTCAGACCAACACGCCAGAGTCACGCCGAACCAAACAGATTAGGAGCAACTCTTGGCCGACCGAAATAAGTTTTGGTTTCAGACAAGTGCACCAGAGTCGCGATGAACCAACTAGATTAGGAGCGACTGTGGGTCGACCAAGAACAGGCGAACTACATGTAAACATAACATTTACATTGGCTCCGCTCATGACAAGATCAACGTCTGAAACCAAGCTGCTCCAGGGTCGTTCCGAACGACTTCAACAGTAGATCTTTCGACTTCTAGCGAGTCCAGTCGCTCCTAACTGTTACAGATGCAAAAATTCTCATGTACTTATTTCAGAATTTGGTTTGGTGCGACTATGGAGTGCCTGTCTGAAACAGGTCTAAGCAGCTTTAGATGGATTACCTCCTAACAACTGTAAGACAAAAAGTGGTGCAGTCACTATCACTTCTTGAACTCTTACCCCTATTTTTGGAAATCACATCATCAACCTCTCCCTTTCCACCCACCCCCTGTGACCCATTCTTGGATTGATCACTGTAACTGATAAGTTGAGGTTTGCACCACGTGCAGGCTTGATACTTCACGGAGGCAAGAAAGAAGATTGCCTTCATGCCCTCTGGTCAATGCCTTGGTGCCCTTGAAGAGCTCCAGTAGAAAGTTACAATTTCCTCATACGGTGCCCTTTACCAAGGAGAAAATGCCTTTGTGCCCTTGCCCTTTCAGAAACAAAACATATAGGCCTGCACAAGTAAATGTCTTTTGAGTGGTGTTAGTTCTGAAAAGTTCCGATGCTTGACAGCTCAACTTTTTGATGATAGTATGCTCTGATCGTCTTCATTCTCCGGAAGACAATCAGAGCATTCGATTATCGAAGCCTTGAGAACTTGAGTTTCTTTTCAGAACCAACACTATACTCAAATAAGATTGTCACATGGTGTGACCACACCCTCCACTGAATATACTCCCTTTATAAAACTTGTAAATCCTTTTTAGTTCAACCTCAATACCAAGCAACCTGAATCACAATTTTCTTTTTCAATTTTGTCGTTTTGAGTTTTTGAGTTCTGAAGTCTGTATTTTGTTGGTTTGAGTTAGAAGTTGTTGACAACAATTTGAGGGATACTTTGAAGTGAAATCACTTCATTCTGTCCTCTTGTTGACTTTTTAAAACCTTGATTTAAGGCCCGTTTATAGTCGGTCACACAATGGTCGCACGATGGAAATCTTGACGCGATGTCACAAAAAACACAGTTTGTATGCCTCAGCGATGACCATTAAATGGATCACGCGTCAAGATTTCCATCGTGCGACTGACTATAAACTGGCCTTTATACAAAAACATTCCAAGATGATTTCTCAAGACGCAGAAGTCATTAACTAGTGTCATGAAACGCAGGGTGTAATGTTATGGCTCTGCTTACCGCTGAATTCTGCGCATCACTCACCATTCTCCGCCTGCTGTGCAAGCGCTGAATTTCTGCGCTAGTAGAAACGTCAAGTATGCATGCGGACAAACATAAATACTCTGCTAACCTTTGTAATACGCTTGGCGCGGAACTCCCTGCTTCATTAGTAAGCGCTGATTATTTGCTTGTAAGGTGAGCAGAGCCATGATATTTGGTCCGGGTGTGGTTAGATGAATCCTTTAGTTCATAGTGACGCCATCTTGCACTTCCCTCCAATTAAGTTAGTGTGTTCAAAGTGAGGCTTGGAGGATAAATAGTCTGGCCCCCTGCAATAAAAGAAGAATCTTTGTCATTGTAAAGACAGGAGACTTGACCAAAGAATCACAGTATAACAATACATCCATTTAAAGATGCAAGGTTCAATTTTTTGGCCAAATTTGACACTCCCCCCCCCCCCCATAAAAAAAAAAACGAAGAAAAAAAACGACAAAACAAATACCCCAAAACGCCCAAACAAACAAAATTTGTAAGTAAACAAATAAGATTAAAATTTTACAAAGCTATTTTTATAGATTCAAGAAATGGCATTAGGAAAAAGCTCCCTTGAGCATATATTGAGCAGTGGTAGTTATTTAAATACTAAAAAATTAATTATTGACTGTATAAAAACATCATTAGTCTCATATCCATATGCTAACATAGGGTGGGTTCGATTAACTCCCCGCCCCCCCCCCCCTGTCGACCCCTCAGTGCTCACTCGGGTGAGCCCCTGACAAGAGCTAACCGAAAGATCACTCGCCCGCTCGTGGTGGCATCGTGCACCTGGGGCAAGCCCCAAAGTGACCCACTCCACAAGCAGGGCACATGGAGCTGATCCTGGTGAGCCCCTGGAATGACGTCAAAGCTATTCAATCGTATCGGGGGCAGACAGGGGTCAACCCAGGGAAGCTTATCGAACGCACCCAAGCATGTTTGGGCAGTGTTTTTAGCATATACTTTTATATGCAAAAGTTTTGATTTTGAAAGAAAATACCAAAAGAAAAATTCTACAAAAATTGGGCCATGCAACTTTGAAGCTAGTTTACCCCAAATACATGCTAAGCAGGTTTCCTTGTTTGGGTACTAAAATTTCATACTAACTGATTAACCCTAGCTGGTAGTATTAAGCCGGCTGGCGTAACATTTCTACGGAGCCCGACTAAAAATTTGATCCCCGTTTTTGTACAAAATGCACCAATACTTTTAAGAGATAAATTATGAGGAATACAAATTATGATTAAGTAGCAATATTATTTTGATATTATTTCTTTCCAATGTGTAATAACTTAATACTAAACAAAAAAAAATTCTTCAGTCCTTCAGAATATTGTAGGTTTAGATTATATAACTAAGTAAGGTAACTCTAACTACTCTAAGTATGATATTTTATTTCGGATCTTGGTTGCCCTTTAAGTTTCAAGATTCCATATTGAGTGGAGATTGTCCACTTAACAAAAACTTCCTAAGCACAGAAAAATTATGCTTAGCAGAAACAGGTTACCGGCCAACATGCCATAAAATTTACACTGTTGCAACTGGTACCCCACTTTAGTTTTTGCTTAGCATTGTTTTTTGCGAGACGGCTGTATGCAATGGGAGACTTTTGGGACGCTTGGTGGCAGCAGACTTACCAGGTAAAATCCATTGTTCTTGGTCATGTGCGCACGCTCAGAATTACGTAAACAATAGAGACTAAGTCTGCTGCCACCTAGCGTCCAAAAGTCTCCCATTGAGCCCTGTCCGAAAGCTCTCCTAATATTCAAAGGCATTGATCAGAGGGGGGAGGGTTAGGGTTCTTGTTTTCATCACCATATTTTGTACATGTTCCCTATTTTCTATTTTCGAACCCCTCAATCCAAACATTGCTCAGAATTTAGAGTATAACATTGAGTATAATCAGAATTTGTAAATAACTTTCAACTCAAAATAACCCAGGTTCGTGAAAAAACGTCTGATATGATTTTGAGTTCTGTAACATCACTGCACATTTAACATAACGTAGATACACAAGTTAAGTGTAGAGGGATGGTATACTTCCTTAACCTGCAGGGTGATTGGTCAGTTCAGATTTGAATTCAAAGGTTTTGATTGGTCAATAAGAGAACTTCTTTGTTCAAGACAAGTTTTATGTTGTACCTTCCCTTGGTCACCGAGGCGCATTATGCAGCCCTTGTTGCTTAGTTGGTACTCATGCTTCTTATCAATAATAGGAATGCCCTCACTGGTCCCCATATACATTGTACTCCTTGATGTGGGGAAGAAATTATCCATGAATTTGAAATGAACGGTGGGTGTAGTTTCAGTGAAGAAAATAAAAATACTTAATTATTATTTCCATGTACAAGAAAATAGTGAGGACTTTGAAGTTATTAAGTCAGGAAAAATGTGGTATGTGTAACTTTGCCATCGTTTAGTTTGAGTTGTATATGACCTTATGCAGATAATTGCAGAATTATTTCAGATTATAATCATTTTCTTCCATTACCCGTTAATCATAGTTTTATTTGATTCTTGATTTTTCCTTTTTCAAACAATTCAGTATAGATTACATGTTGTCCTAAAAAATATTCTTGTTTATAAAACTACTAAAAAACAATCATGACAAAAAATATTGGAAACTTTCAAAGGAAAGGCTAATCTGTTTTTTTTTTCATTTGTTATTTTTTATTTTCTACTTTTGTTTGGTTGTTTTGAATGAAAATTTACCCGAATGTTTCTGGGTGAAAACTTATACAAACCACAATAATACATGTACAAAGGGAATCCTGTCTGAAAATAGTTTAAAATATTTCCAGCTTCAGTGCTTTTCACTTAGTAACTTTCTTACGACCATTAATGTTGAGAGAAAACAGAATTGCTTTACTTCTGATAAAAACACTCACAGCTGACAGTCCTACATTTCAATAAAAATAGTTAATGGCCTGACATTTTTACCCTAGCAGAGTCTTTCTTGAAGTTCAACATTTCAGAAGATCTAGCTTGAAGTAGTACAACCATTAATCAATACCGTACAAGACTTGCATCTGAACCCGCATCTGACGGATTGAAACAAAGGCTACTGGTCCATGAGAATAGACTATACTCCATTACCTCGTTAGCTGGTAAGCAAAGAATATAGTTCTTAAGCAGAAATAACATGTGATGTCAAGTTCGGTATATCCTGCTTACTTTTTTGCTAAGTAAACACAATTACCATTTTCTGCCATAGCGGTATGAAATTGGGCCATGGTCTGAAATAAGATGCTTAAACTTAAAGGCTGATCGTTTTTATTTTTGCTGCAGTGTGACCTGGCCCTAAGACCGTAGCTATCTTAAAGACAGTTTCTAGACTTGACCAAAGTTAACGTGTCTTCCTTTCATAATTTCAATGTTGATTTTACAGATTGTACTGTATGTTTGATAGCTTCATCCATGTAGTCTTTTGTTCATGATGTAACTAAACTTTTTGAGTTGTAGCTGCGGTGATAGTCCTGACTAATTTCTATTTCGGTTATCAACTTAACCAATCAACAGGGTTCATTGACTGTTCCGGTTGACTTGGCCACTGGCTGGTTAATCACTGGCCAATGACCAGAGGTTACTGGTTATGACCGCCAAAACGCAACTCTGCATTAACCAATCAACAGGACTCAATCACCGTTTCGGTCGAATTGACCAATGACCGAAACAAACATTGGTTATTGACCAACAAAAAGTGTTTCAATACTCCCATTAAGGCCAGTTTGTAGTCTGTCACGCGGTGGGAATCTTGATCTCGCGCGGTGGTAATCATAAAAAAACACAGTTTATAGTCCTCGGTGATGACCATAAACTGTTTTTTAGGATCATGCGTCAATATTTCCATCATGCGAATGACAATAAACCGGCCTTTAGACCATTCATGTACAATTTTGTTTGACATTCAGGACTCGGTAGTTGTCCACTGCCCATTTTAGTGTAAACGTATACTCTTGAAAAGAGACTAATTGTGCCCATTTGTACAGGTCCCCTGCATCATGTGGTTTAGTTGCTTGGCAAAAACGCACACCAGTTTGCATTAGTCTCCATTACAAGTCAACTATTACTGTTATTTATATTTTCTTTTTGATTTGTAGTAATGTATAAATGTGTATATTGTTTGGGATTAAAGGGGCAGTTTGAGGATATTAATTATTGATAATATAAAAAAGAAAAAAAGCCTCTAACGAATAATGTCAAGGCAATTGTGTATATTATTGTATGTAATTTTTTCTGATATTTGTAAAGTGGTTTGTCTTTGATAAAATCACATCATTGTATGAAAGGTTTACAGTCGATTTAAAGCAAAACCATTTAAGTGAAAAAAAATCTGTATTTTTTGCTATGCATATTGCTAATTCAGAACTAAGAGTGGAAATCGTTGGCATAGACAATGGTACACTATAGATATAGGTAAAAAATGTATAATAAAAAAACCCTTTTTTGATTATATTACGATAGTAAAAACTCTTTGTATATGGTCCTGTAACAGTGAAATGAACTGTTGAATAAATAAGGATTGATGCTTTAAGATACTACCTTGGTTCCTTCTGGTGTTGTGGCTATGTCAGGGGCCAGTTTAGTCCCCGTTTCTGGTCAGCAGAGTGTGTTGGTTCGAATCCCCAGCCGTGACACTTGTGTCCTTAAGTAAGATACATAAGCATTGCTTCGTCCTTGGGATGGGACGTAGAGCCGTTGGTCCCATGTGTTGTGTAAGTTAAACGCATGTAAAAGAACCTTGTGCACTTGTCAAAAAGAGAAGGGGTTCGCCCCGGTGTTCCTTGATGTGGCTGCTGTATTTGCCATAGCACCTTGTAAACTCTTATAAGGTGCTAAATAATTTGGTCTAAAAATTCATCACTGAAATAACCTATCATTCTGAAAGTTTGTATATACTCAGCGCCTTGAGTACTTTGTTTGGTAGATACGTGAGCTATGTTAGACTTTGATATTATTATAATATTATTAGTCGCTTGTGGCCGGTCGCTGCTGACAGTTAAGAGCATCGGATCAAGCACTAGTGTTTCTGAGTGTGGGTTCGAGTCCTAGTCATGGCACTTGTACCCTTCAGCAAGATACTTAACCATGATAGGGGAGTACTTCGGATGGGACGTAAGCCCTAGGTCCTTGGTAGAGCACATAAGGGAACATGTATCATGGAATGGTAGGGGTTAACCCTGGTGTTTCTGGTTCACATAGCAAGCACCCTTGTTTACAGGTTTCCTCAGGCTTGCAAGCTACAGTGTAAGGGTAGGGGTTAACCCTGGTGTTTCTGGTTCACATAGCAAGCACCCTTGTTTACAGGTTTCCTCAGGCGTGCATTTTTAAGTTCACTTATGAGGCATCCTTGGTTTCAGTACCAGAATGTGTAATGACTTGACTTGTGGCTAAGCTCATAAAATCATAGAATGTATGTATCTGCTTGATCCAACTTGAACAAATATATTTTGATTGTTACCCGATGGACAAGTATTTTATACTCAATGCTTTCCAATTCCTTTCAAAAATAAATCCACAAACTACTTGAGAATGTACAAGGCATATGCCATCACCATTTATGTGAACTTATAGTTATCAAATTCCAAGAAAGTCAAAGCTGGATATTGAAACAATGTTAGCTTCAGAACAATTTTATTTACAAAACATTTACATCATTCACTAGATGCGTGTACATTAGATTCCTATGGTTGATTTCACAAAGGGGCGAGATTAATCTTGGTCTTGGAAAAGCGTTTGAAACCGTTTGTTATGAAATGCATAATGTTAGAGAGATGTTTTAAAACTAGAATCTAATGATCCACACAAAAAGGCCTCAAAATTGCACGGTTTTCCCTTTACGTCGCGAAGAAACACGGTTTAAAAATTTTGACTCCATAAAATGTCCAACCGAATAGTTGTCGACGTAAAAGGAAACCAGGCAATTTCGAGTGATACTTGTGTGGATCATTATATTCTATTTTTAAAATATCTTCCTAACCATATGCATTTCATAACAGACGGTTTCAAACGCTTTTCAAAGACCAACTTGACCGATCCAAGGCAAGGTGTTCCTTTAAGACAACATTGGTTGTGTTTATGTAGCCATTTGCAAGTTAGATTTGTACAATGACTTGCTTAGTCACAAGTTAAATGTTGAACACCAATGGTTAACACCCAAACACAATTCTGAATGTGTAAGACACAATGGTACCAGGGTTGAATCTGGAGGTCGCTATACGAAAGCTTGCCCCGAACCGTTCGACAAAGCAACTGTCTTTAGTCTGAGGAATTAAAATTTAAGCGGTAACGTGTGACTAACTTAGTCATTGTACCAGAACTTGTTGAAACTTAAACTCACAAATAGATTTATAGACTGTGTAAGTCTCACGCGTATTCAAGCATTTTTAGCCACTTTGGTCCCGACAAGGAAACAAACTCACGTTCTTTAACAGGTCCCAAGACTTGCGCATTATTGACAACTCATCTTAGTTTGTTTTTGAAATGGAGCCCTGGACACATTTTAAATTTCTTGAAAAAGGAAAACATTTTAACACAGCGTTATATAAAAAACATCCTCTTGCATAAAAAACATCCTCTTATTAAAAAGTCACAGAGTATTTAATAAGTTTTTTCATCTCGATGCTGATGACCCTGAGCTTTGCCTGCCACTACCAAGGGCAGAGGTCGCGCCCTCTGACCTTGGTGTGCCCTCTAACCTTGGGGTCATGTCAAATGATGACCTGGCTGTGTTCATAGCTAGTTGTGATTGGCTGCGGACATCTACGAGCTGTTCCATATGTCTGTAGTGCTCATTTGCATATTCCTTAGATCGGGCTTGGGATTTCCTGATGAGGTCCGAAGACAACTGGAGAACATCTGGTAAGAAAACAAAAATGAGAAGCATCGTAAATTGTTTTTTTATTTAAAAACCCTCAAGTGCCCACCGGAAATATGCTACAAAAAGGTTCAACTAGTCACTGGCTCCTCAGTAAGCCACAAATTTGATTAGAAGTGGAAAGGTGTTTGAAACCTCAGAACCTAGCCCAGGCTGTCAGCCAGACATCTGGAAGCCAGCTACAAAGAACAGTTGGCCTCACTTTATCAAAGGTTAGATCTGGGTAAGTCCATGCAGTTTATCACTCCCTCAAAAAAAACCCCAAAAAATCCACAACTTTAGGACCTGGGGCCGATTTCACAAAGATCTAAGATTGATCGTAGTTGCCAAGTAAATTGTGATGTCGCAATACAAATCACTATGGTGATACTGAAAATTTGTCTTGCGATGAATTTTATGATTTAAGAACCCTTGCAACGTGATAGTGTTCATCACACAATCTACAAAAAATGCTTCTTACTAATTTCCTCTTTACCATTAATGTCGTTTTCTGCAGAGTCGCCCTCCGAGATCTCATCCTCATCTTCATCTTCATCTGAACTGGAAGAAGACGAAACCTCACACCCTGCCTCTTTCCTCTCGTATCTCATCACAGGGTCGCCATCCAACGTCTTGAGCTTTGGTAAGGATAGAAGGATCCTCTTTCTAAAGAAACGGAAACAAGCTTCAAGTAACGGTTGCTTCAGCCATTCACAGTCTACAGCAAGGCCTTATATTTCATAAAACAGATCTTTCTGCTAAGCAAGAATTGAGTTGGGTACCAGTCGCAGCAATGTAAACTGTATGGCATTTTGGCTGGTAAACCACTTCTGCTAAGCAATGTCTCTCTGTTGTGCTTAGTAAGTTTTTATGCTTACATGCTTAATAAAATTGGGCACATGAAAAAGGCCTCCGCAGGGGCCAATTGCATGGCTCTGCTTACCGCCAAGTTATGCGCTAACAATATGTACAATCACCATTCTCTGCTTACTGTCTAAGCGCAGATTTTACGTACTAGCTCTGAGAAGCCAAGAATGCATAGAAATAAGGAGTACACAAGCAGAAATTTACTGCTTACCCATAACGCTTAGATGGTGTTATATTTTTTTACCTGTAGTCTGGTTGACGACAACATGGATTATCTTCCAAATTCAGAATCAGCAATGACCTCGGCAGCTCCTCTGAAAACAGCATTTCAAGGGAAAAAAATATTATACAAAATAAAGGTAAGCAAACACGAGAAACACGCATACTTGTCCAGTGGAAGGAGAGAGGTGGGCCTAATGTCTTTAGCTACTAAGCAAGGAATGAGTTGGGTACCAGTCGCAGGAATGGTAACTATGCAGCACTCTAGCAAGTTTCTTTGTGCTAAAAGCAAGTTTTATGCTTATGAAATTGTGCTTTATGAAATGCACTTTAAATACAGAACATTTGTTTTAAAAAAAAATAGTAAAGAAATCATTGTTCTGCTGAGAAAGGAGCAACATTAACTCTCATGAGTCTATTGCTCAATCAGAGAAACAGGGTTTAACTTCAAACCAACTTAGAGCAAGTTCGAGTGTGCCCAATGGTTAACTAAAGGTTGACCATTTGCTCAAACCAGGCTGGTCAACCATTGGTTGACTACTGTGGTCGACCACTTGGAACCAACCTCAAGCCCATGGTTTCTTCACTGGTCCCAACAGCATGTTCCATTCTAACATATGTAAAGCGCAGAGGGGAACCTGTGACACTAAAAAGGCGGAAGGTTGACTAGACTTCCAAATAAGTCGTTCGAGTGACTGGTCACTGCGCAAGTACATTGTATGTTGCTGGTCAGTAGTTGACCAAGGGTCCACTTAACGTGCCCACTCGAACTTGCTCAAAGAGTATTAAAATTAAACAGTCTTCCAAGACTTGTTCCTAGTCTTACCAGTGTTCAATTCTTGAATTTGATTTGATGACAAATCCAACAGCTTTAGCTCAGGTAGCACCGTCAGATTTTCTACACGCTCAATCTGGTTGTTGGCAAGTGTGAGGAAGCGGAGAGACTGAAGCGACTCTAGGTTCTCCATTTTCTTGATACAGTTCTAAGAAGCGAGAAAAAGTCAACTTTTGAATTTATAAATTTAACAAGACCTCAATATCTAGAATAACACAATAGTCCAGGAGCCAAACCCCAAAATTTTGGTAAAAAGCGTAACATTAAGTACAATCCAGCCAGGAACACGGGGGCGATCTCCTTCTCTTTTCGATAAGAGCGCTGGGTTCTTTTATGTGCATTACACAACATGCAAGGCCAACGGCTTTACGTCCCAACCGAATGCCACAGCAATGAAGGTGGCACATCGGAAAATAACAACTACAGTGACAACTAAATTCAGGCATTAGTTCTCTCCTTACCTGTTGTAAATAGAGATTTGTAACAGGTCCATCATTTCCAAATCGTCTATTTGTCGGATGTTTTCTCTGTCTAGTCGTACATGAGTCAGTTTACTCAAAGATTCTATTCTGTTAATAAAACAAGAAAACTATAAATATCATAAACATGTATACGGAAATATTTTAAATGCAGTAAATTTGTTTTATTCTTTAAAGCCAGTGGTCACTATTGATAATTTTCAAAGATCAGTCTTCTCACTTGGTGTATCTTAAAGTATGCATAAAATAACAAACCTGTGAAAATTTGAGCTCAATTGGTCGACGAAGTTGCGACCTAATAATGAAGGAAAAACACCCATTGTCACACGAAGTTGTGTGCGTTTAGATGGTTGATTTCGAGACCTCAAATTCTAAATCTGGGGTCTCAAATCAAATTACTTCTCTCTCGAAAGCTACATCACTTCAGAGGGAGCCGTTTCTCACAATGTTTTATACTATCAACCTCTCCCCATTACTCGTTTCCAAATGAGGTTTTATGCCGATAATTATTTCGAGTAATTACCAATAGTGTCCACTGCCTTTAAAGCAGTCTTTTTGTTGCTGTGGTGCCCCATGATTTTGCTGTGGTGTGGTGGTGCCCCTTGTCAGAGGAACATTGCTGTGCCCTTTCAAGAGCGAAGTTCAAGGCCTGTCATTACCTTTTTTCAGCTAAACTTTATTTTCAAATTAGCAGCGACGCAAAACAACTATTGATTCTGTTCACTTACAATTTTTCTTGTTGTCCGTCAGCGATCCCCTTGGGAAGATTTCTTCTTGCAATTAATGGAAGACTTATCTTCACTGGTTTCAATGGAACTAAATTAGAGAAAAGGAAGGGATAGTTATCTAAGAAAGTGTGTAATTTTAACTAGGTGAGATTTTACGGTAGTAGCACCATATGTAAACCTCTTTTGAGTAGTGTTGGTTCTGAGAAGAACTGGGGATCATCATTTCGATCAGTATGCTTTGATCATCTTCGGGAGAAGAAGAACAATACAGGGAAGGATCAAGCTACAAACCGTATTCACCGTAGGGTGTCGTGTCGAGCGGATAAGAGCATCGCACTCAAGCTCTGGTGCTTCTGTTCAGCAGAGTGTGGGTTCGAATCCCGCTCATGACACTTGTGTCCCTGATCAAGACACTTCACTATAATTGCTCCTCTCCACCCAGGGGTAAATGGGTACCTGTGAGGGCAGAGTTGGTTCTTGTGATTGATTTAGGCGAGTAGCGCGTATTAATGTTGCACAGGCTGCATACTCTCCACCGGGGAGCTGAGATGGTTTAAGGAGTGATTTAAGGCCCAGTGACCAGGGGTAATAATGTGAAGCGCTTTGGGACACCCTCCAATGTATAAAAACAGGTTATTATTTTTATTATTCATAAGAAGGGTGGGGCAGGGTAAGTAGGCGGGGTGAGGGATGGGGAGAGGGAATGCATGTTGGAGGACTGGGACTAGGGGGTGTTCTCATTATTACCAGTTGACATCTCTGATTCTTCACACAGTCTCTTGTACGTCTCTTCTCGTGACTGTAAAACCTCGTCCGCATCGGCTGAAGGACCCTTAGGTTCCACTTTCTTCTTTCCATCACCGGAGGGCGCTCTTGTTGGCTTTGATTTGGGTCGGCCTGTCGTTGTTTTAGACACAGGTGACTCTTTTGCTCCGGATTTAGGTTTTGCAGCAGTTGACTTTGCCTTCACTGTGGTCGGTGTGGACTTCTTCATTGTGATGTGATTCTAATGTAATAGAAATAGCACAAATGAAAATTCAAATAATTATACTGACGATTAATAATTAAAGTTTCAGACATTTTCTTGGCCAAAATTCATGGCTCTGCTTTACTGTGATCAAAGAATCAGCGTTTACGGAAGCAGGGAATTCCATGTTTACGTCAAGCGAACGAGTGCATACTCCCTCCACGTTACTCGGCATTCTTCGCTTTCAAACAGCTACCTTTTTGCTCATAAATGTAATTGAGTCTGTACTTATACGGAAGTAGTTGCGATAACGTAACCCTCCTCCCGACGGCCGTCAGGCCGGAGGTTACGTTATCGCAACTAATACGGAAGAAGAAGAAGCTACCAAGTTAGCACAGAAATTTGGCGCTTTCTTCACTGCCATGATGACACTGACACCCAGAGCAACCGGTAAATAGTGAGCGATTGAATCACACTGCACAGAGTTCGCCGGTAAGCAGAGCCATGAAATTGAGCCCTGATCTTGTTAGCAATCAAATTAATAGTCAGTATATTATGGGAAATGTTGGAAAAGCTTTTTATATACTATGATAAGATAAAAATAAAGGGATTAGGCCTAATTAAAAAAAAAAAAATTGAAAATTAGATTTAGATTTAGAAAATGTTAACCAACAAAAAGAACAAATACATGAAATACGACAATTTATGGCAGTAAAACAACGATTGAAACTTATAACATATTTACTCATGTGTTTCGGTTTTGTACAAATATAATCAGGATTTAATGAAGGACATCACTCATCAGAAAATGGTAAAAATCATCATCCTTGACAACAGGACGCTCGATTGTCAAAATTCTTGAATGTCAATAAGTATCTGAACTCTTGAGGGCGCTCTTCATGAAGGAAAAAAAAAGATTTACACTACACACTTCTGCCAGCCTTGGTGGTCTGCAATTCAAGATTTCAGGACTCGGTTTTAAGTTATTTTTCGTCCATACAACTTATGTCGATAAACAATTTATGACTCCATGTTTCACAAGTTTTCAATGTACAAGACTCTGCACAATATTGAATGTGAGTTTTCTGTATAAAAAAAAGTAAGTAAAGAAATTGGCTCTCTCTCTTTTTATTGTGTTTTTACTTTTTATCATCATGTTTATCTATAATTTCAAATTTGTAATCAAATTAAAATTCGATGTGTAACTGGGAATCTACTCCTAAATTTCCAGGAAAAAATAAAAGTACAATGAATAAGTAGACCTATTTAGAGTGCAACAACCCTTAACCATGTTAACGGTGTCAGTTTGTTCCGCTATCGTTTCCACGAGAGAGAATAATAATACTTATTTATTAGCGGAACGAGCCTCATCTTATCGTAGGACTAGCTGCATAGAGTACAACAATCCACGCTACATTATGATGTAGTAGGATTTGGGAGTTGGCCTGGCCTGGTATTATATGTAGTTATTGAGGAGAGAAATTGTGGGGGGGGGGGGGGGGGAGAAAAAGCGAGTGAGTATCGCTGATCATGATAAAATTTATGTTCTTTTCAATACTACTTCTAGAAACTATAATTATAATATAAGGCTCCCCTGTGCTCACAGGGGAGCCTTATACTTATAGTTTCTAGAAGTAATTCAATACTAATTGTACTCGTAAGGAGTGTGTTTTTTTCATGATTTTTCTGTTCCCTAGTCCTACATGTAGAACTACAAACTAGTTAGACCCACTGACTGGGGCGCTAGATTCTTTTTTTTTTCTTCGAAATTTTGACATTATCGGTCATAGATTGCTTTTTTCGAAATTTTGACATTATCGGTCATGACCGATAATGTCAAATTTTTTGACATTATCGGTCATGACCGATAATGTCAAAATTTCAAAAAAAAGGAACGTAGCGCCCCAGTCACTGGGTCTACATACTAGTATGAGTATGAGGGTCATTCCAAGGTCCATTCTGATAGCGGATCGAATCTCATACCATGTCATACTATACTATCTAGTTCTTCTAATTTCTAGGCTGTGTTACCCTAACATAACCGGTCCTACTACTTGCCTTCAACTCGCCGACTTGCCGTCAACTCGCCGTCAACTCATTTTCGTGCCGTCAACTCATTAAATTTTACATGAAAAATTTATAAATGGGGCACGGAAGTGTTAAGTCTGGGCTAAACTACATATTTCTCCTGGTTTTCGGTAAAAATTCATTCACTAAAACGACTTTGTGTTGATAAAAAAAAGTACCAATCATTGACATCTTGGGCCAAGACTAATCAATGTGAAAAAGCAAGATGGTGGCCGATGGTTTTGCTGTTTCGAGATCATTTTTTCACGAGAAAAAAACCTCAATTTTTATTCCGAACTATGACCTAAAACTTTCGCGAATTCTCTTTGAGCTGATACTTTACAGTTTTAAATGTGGATTTTAAATGTATATTGGAGGAGTTGACGGCGAGTTGACGGCGCAAGTGAGTTGACGGCGAGTTGACGGCAAGTTAGTAGTAGGACCCAACATAACTCCATCTCCAACACCCTAATATAAATCTATTCATGATTCATACCATGTATAAAGGGTTCTGATAAACAAATTTCATAATCTTCATGTGTTTTTTGTGTGTATATTTTCAGGTCCAACTTGGCAGGGGAAATTATTCCATCATGAATTTTATGTGCATGGTGTCCATGATGCTCGGCCTAACAGCTGGCATACTAACAGCTATGATTGTAAGTCAATACCAACATATATTAGGAAAAAAAACCAGCGGCACGATTAAATCTCACGTGGTTCAATCGCCCGAAGAGCATATTGAAATTAATGGTGAATATGCAACAGGAGGATCAAGTTTTTACTTCGTGCTACCTGACAGACGCGGAGAAATCCCCAGCAACATTCTTATAGCTGACTCATTTGCAGATAAAGTCAACAGAGACTCAAAAAACAACTTTTTTGATCCTCGATTAAACGGCACGACTCTGTACAACAAGGTTAAAATCTTGTGTTTTATAACTCTACACAAAAGTGAGATACTCAACTATGGAAAAGCTATTAAAGCAACGTGGGCGAAGCATTGTAATAAAATGATCTTCTTAAGCAGTGAGTTTAACTCTGAAGTTGGGGTTATAGATATTGACTTACCAGAAGGTCGTACGCAATCGTGGCATCGATCTAAGCTCGCCCTGCAATACGTTTACGATTCCTTCAAGGACCAAGACTTTGATTGGTTCGTCAAGGCTAACTTTGACTCTATTGTCATCTTGGAAAACCTTCGCTATTTTTTGCTGATGCATAAAGCCAACATACCGAACTATATCGGTCATGTTTTTAGTGGACCAAAAACTGGAGGTTCAATTTTCACTCTGAACAAAGAAGCTCTTGAACTGATAGTACCAACGCTTAAAGACAATAAACCCCTCTTTGGGGGTGTGGCCGATGACTTGGAATTAGAGGGATGCTTCAAGGCGGCAGGGGCGTTATCCAGTAGTCATGGCCGAGATGTAGAAGGCGTTCAGAGGTTCCGTATGATTGTACCTGACCACAAACTACCTGGAAATACTAAAGGCTACGCAACTTGGTACTGGCGCTACATTCGTTTGCCTGGAGAAAAGGTAAGAATTTGTCAAATATTTCATTGGTTTTTACTCATTGATTCACACTGGTTCTACCCTGTACTTGCATTTCTTAATTAGTACATTTTGATATGTTGAGATTGTAGTTTAAAATTCTGAGAACCAAGGAATGAAGGCTTGAACCTGGTACCAAACCGTTTCTTGTTGTCCAATGTGTATTGTTTAAAACATACTACAAAGTATAAGACCTGATACTTCATGGAGGTATCGACTGCCTTTGTGCCCTTGAAATGCTACAGTAGAAATGTAGAATTTCATAAGGTGCAGTTAACCAAGGAGTAATGTAAATGCCTTGGTGCCCTTGCCCTTTCAAAAACCAACATATTTTCTTCCTCCATGCAAAAACGAAGCATACTACAGCACTGATACTATAATTAAACAGACACGTAAACATCAATAAACACAACACAAAGTGATTGGCGTTATAAAAACAGCAGATGTGTTGAGATGTTCCTTCCTCCATAGATGATCGTGCAAGGTTCTTGTTCTGTGGTTTTCAAAAAGCTTTAATCAGGGATTATCACACCTTTTAATCTCACAAATCCCCATAATGGGGGATCACAAATTCCCATTATAAACATCCTTTGTCTATTTTGTATCATGGTTGTATTTGTTCCCCGTGGTCAGTTTATTATCAATGTTTTAATGTTAAATTTGCATCAGGGATCTAAATGTTGTTGTTCAAATCTAGGAAACAACAATACAGAAATCTGTAAACAACCTTCTTGTGCATCACATCAGGGCCCATTATTTCATGGAGCTGTTAGAAACTAGAAATTACTGCTTGCAAATGTGTTTGATAAACAAACAATGAGTGTGGCACAAGTAATCTTTATGGAATTGTGGCTGGTACTCAGTTTCTGCTAAGCATGATTTTTCTGCGCTTATCTCTGCTGTAACTCAACATGCACTAAACAACAAACCTGTGCAAATTTTATGGAAGAATATATAACACCCTTGTCAGACGAAGTTGTGTGCATTCAGGTGCTTGATTTTGAGACTTCAAAATCTAATTCTGAGGTCCCAAAATCAAATTCAAATATAATAGTGGAAAATTACTTCTTTCTTGAAAATTACATTACTTCAGAGCATGACAGAGGGAGCCCTTTCTTTAAATGTTTTATACTACATGTATCAACATCTCTCCATTGCTTGTTACCAAGTAAGTTTTTATATTTAAAGCTAACAATTATTTGCGGTAACACCATCTGTGTATCTACTTGCCAGGTAGAGTTTGTTGTTTGTGATCCCTGGCTACACGGCAGTTGCCTCTGATTGGCACCCCTAACTAGGAAGCCTGACATACATACATGTGGCTTAACAGTGCCGGCACATTGAACCATATTTTAAAAACAGGGGTCGAAATTGCCACTAGCCCGCTAGCCCGGGACTACCAGATTTACAGCCGGGCTACTCATTTTTCCAGTTTGATAGCCCGACGGGCTAGTGGAAAAATAATGCAAAAATCATCATCACAAACAATAAAGAACTATGTTATTGGTGTATTGTAAAGTTTGAGCCGTGACGCGAGACATAATGTGTCTTTCGGGCTACCAAAATCTAATCAGGGCTACTAAAAATTATTGGTCACTAGCCCTGCTGACTACCATGGAAATACACTTAATTTCGACCCCTGAAAAACCACATTTTTTCTTTGTTTTACTTCAAATTCAAATGCTATCAACAAATGTATGATGTGGCTATCTCTGTGACTGATTAGTGAGGTTATTAGTTTAATTTCAATGGTCAACTCTGTGTAAAAAATATTTTTCTGTATAAAAAATATTTATGCTATTTTTTCTATTTTGCAGAAGTTTTTAAAAAGCCAAATACATACAATTGATAAGTTAAACTTTAGATTAAAAGTTATGAGACACAGATGTTTATAAATCGATAATGCTTCATCTCTTTAAATAACGTAAATAGTATGGAATGAAACCAGTCGTTTGGAACGCTTGTTAATTTATAATTTATTGTTCATGCGCGATTTGCCCATTAGTGATTGCACTGTACTACCTGGAGTACACAATCTTTGACGCACCAACAACCAAAATCGATTGGGGAAGTATATTTAAGATGGCGGCCACTTCGAGTGGAAACGGAGGCCAGTTTTTCGGCCCAACACGCTCAACTTTTGTCGCCTTTTTCGTCGCCTTTTTCTGGGGTGGGTTTGTTATGTACGTCTTTGCTCAGTATTCAAACTTCAGCGAATATATGGTGAACTTTGACGGGAGGAGAAGGGCAGTTTCTGACTTGAATAATCCTTACGGCCACGTTCAAGTTGACAACACAAATCGCGTATCGAAAGAAGAAGTGGCTTCGTTCCAGTCACACACACATGAAAGGCAGTTTGGTAAGTATCGACGTAACAATTAGACCCAAATCTAACATATTTTTCTTCTTTCTTCGGAGCGTGGTTTATTGAAAGATGTCCGTATCCTGCCACATTTTCTTCATTCATTGTTAAATAAATTAGTTTCTAGTGTACACAAAATGAGGCATTCTGATTTGGCATTTTTGTTTTTAGTTACCCTTTTTTACCTGTTAATTTTATTCAGGGTAAAAATTTGTGAAAAAAATGTGACGGGAAACGAACATGTTTACATTTCTTTCTGGTAACAGTTAGTTAAAAATTAGTGGCAGGATACAATATTCGTTACACTAGTTTAGTTAGTATAGATTGCAATTTTCACTCTACATAAACTTCCACAATGATTTGGCCTGCCTGTAGTATTTGTCCAGGCTTTTGTGTGTGGGAATTTGAAATAGAATATTGAAAGATTGCAATTGCAATTACTTGTGTCCAATATTCATTATGCCATATTGTTTCTTCCAATACAATTTTTTTTTGTTTTTTTGGTGTTTTTGTATTATTGAATTAATACTGTAAATTGTGTTAGTTATTTTATATATTTTTTATTTTTTTATTTTAGATTTATTAATGTGGGAAAAGTTTCCGTATGGCGCCACCACTTTTTCATTCGAAATAAAATAATATAGTATCTAATTTACCTGATTGATATATCCCTTTTTGTAAAAATGAGTGAAAAAGTGGTGGCGCCATACGGAAAGTTATCCTTAATGTGTTTTATTATTTTTTGTATTAGCTCCTATTAATTGTTTTTTGGGGGGTTTGGGGAGTTTTTCATTTGCATACTGTATACTCAGTACTTTCCCGAGTCCTGTGAAAAAAAATCACAGGCATGTTACTCTGGTGGGATTCGAACCCAACCCACGACCCTTGCAATTCTGGAGCAGTGTCTTACCAACTAGACTACCGAGGTTGCCCGGTAGCTAGAGGCAGTTCGAATTCTATGTTTTGGCAGCGGGTACCGCAACAATACAATAGATGTTAAACTTGCATCATTTATGATGATCTTTTTTCCTCAATTTAGGTCAAGACGTGGTGGCCGACAGCCTTTTCAAACATGTTAGAATCTTGTGTTGGATCTTAAGTTCTCCACAGAATCTTAAAGTAAAAACAATTCACGTTCAAGCAACATGGACTCGTCGTTGCAACAAAGTCATCTTCATCAGCTCAGAAGAAGATCCAAGTTTCCCAACGGTCAAAGTGGACGCTCCAGAAGGTCGTGCTTTCCTCTGGAAGAAAACGCGAGGTGCATTCCAGTACGTCTACGATCACCATCTCAACGATGCAGATTGGTTTCTCAAAGCTGATGACGATACATACGTGATCTTAGAAAATCTACGGTACATGTTAGCCGATAAAGACCCTCAAAAACCTGTGTATTATGGACGCAAGTTTAAACCTTACATAAAGCAGGGATACATGAGCGGAGGCGCTGGATATGTATTGAGTAAAGCAGCCGTGGTCAATGTAGTTGAGAAGGCCTTTAAGAACAATGCACTCTGCAAGAGTGCGTCTCAAGGAGCCGGATCTGCGGAAGATGTTGAGATGGGGAAGTGTTTGGAGAATGTCGGAGTTATCGCCGGAGATTCACGTGATGATCAAAAGAGGGAACGATTTCATCCGTTCGTTCCGGAGCATCATTTGATTCCGGGGATTGTGCCGCAGAAATTCTGGTACTGGGATTACGTCTACTACGCAACATCAGCGGTAATTAATCAAAAGTATTTTTTTAAATTTCAAGAAATGTCAAGGAAGTTGTGTTCATTAAACCACAGGGCCCGATTTCATTCTGCTTAAAGGAACACGTTGCCTTTGATCGATCGAGTTGGTCTTTGAAAAGCGTTTGTAACTGTTTTTTATAAAATGCATATGGTTAGAAAGATGTTTTAAAAGTAGAATACACTGGTCGACACAAATTTGCCTCGAAATTGCTTGGTTTTCCTTTTGCTTTGTGAACTAACACGGTCGGCCCTTTATGGGAGTCAAATTTTTTATTTTTTATTTTTGATTTCAAGATGGGCGCCATTCTTTTTATAATGTCAAATATCCATTGTTTTTTCTACTGCTCAAACACACAATACATAAATGAAACATTTTGGTCAAGACATTCAGACAACACATTCGAATTGTTTTAGCTGAGATCGTTTAAAATAACCTTTTTCATTATATATAAAAAAATAAAAAATATAAAAAAAAGGGGAAAAAAAACAAAAGGTGCATAAAAAATAAAATAAAAAAGGAGGCGGCCTCTAAAAAGGAAGCCGGCCCGGAAGCTAAACATGTTTCTTTTTTTACTTGGCCTAAAGTGGATTTGCTATCAATATCATTAAACCGGTTTTACTTTTAGTCAAGGTTGTTTGAAAAAATTGTCTGATGTGAACATTTACGTTGTTTATCAGACCTTGGATGATAAATTATTTTATTATTTAGATTTATTATTGTACAATGTACTGTGTGCTTGAATACAGCTACAGCTGTAATATCAAAATAGAAAAATTCCAGGGATGCTGGAAACATTAATAAGCATACATAATGGGAGTTGAAACTGTGTGAAGAACTACATGTACTGCACATGCCTAATAACTGCAACCGGACGCGTTTTGATTTTGTCGTTAGAAGTTTGTTTTAATGAAACTGTACTTGAGGCAGTGCATAGTGAGTTATCAATGCATAAAAAATACTGGAAAAATGCACTTGATGCTTATTCAATGGGAGGGGGGAAATTGAGCGCGCTAGGAATATTCAACGCTAGAAGTATTCTCCTGTTTTAAGGCGGAAATATTGTTCTGATAAACAGTTTTAAAATGGCTGGAATATCGTCATCCTCTGTGGCGAGTGTTTGGCAAGTTGTTATTTTGTTCATCTCTGCTTACTTAACGGGATTCGTTTTGACGTACATCTACATAAACCATACTGAGTTGCTTGAATCAGAGGCTTGTCAATGTCATCGTGGTGGTGGTGTGGAGGAGAAAAATGACCCAGCAATTAAGAAGCAAGCTGTCATAGAACTTGGTAAGTTGTTTATGTTTTAGCGAAAGTTGTTTATCTGGAATGGTTAACATTTTGGTACCTTTTCAAAATGTCCATTTACATTAAACTTACAGGGTTTGAAGATAATGATAGTGGAGGTGCTGTAGTTTTTGAGAAATGAGTAAAACAATGTCATGAAATACGTTTGTAAATGATTAAAATAATCTTCGTCTCATGAGACAAAAATTATTTTCATGACACTGTTTTACTCATTTCCCCAAAACTACAGCACCTCAGGGTCCTTAGCACGTAATTTTTTTCTGGGAAGCTTTCTACTATCGTCTTCGAACTGTGTAAGTTTAGTGTAAATCTGTGGACATTGCCTTTAAGTCGGCCATTTGGTTATTACTCAAAATAATTTTTAGCATAAAAACATACTTGGTAATGCGCAACGGAGAGCATTTGATAGAATAAAACATTGTGAGAAACAGCTCCCTCTGAAGTTTGTTATGTTATGCATGTTGACATACATGTACACTAAGTGAGAAGACTGGTCTTTGACACTTACCAAAGGATACATGTAGCACACATGTTTAAATAATGTGAGAACACGTTTTTTGAGAAATATTGGTAATTTTTGTCACTCAAATATTATAACTCCAATCCACTATGTTTTCAAAGACTAATAAAATTATTGTGTTATTTATTTATTTCTCTTTAGATAAGGATGTGATTGCGGATTTCCTCTACAATAGAGTCCGAGTCTTGTGTATGATAATAACATCGCCACAAAACCTTCACACCAAAACCAGCAGCATCAAAGCAACATGGGGTCGTAGATGCAGTAAAATCATTTACGTCAGCTCCCACTCTGATCCAACCTTCCCAACAGTCAAGGTAGATGTTCCTGAAGGACGTGACTTCTTGTGGCAGAAGGAACGAGGTGCATTCCAGTACGTCTACGATCACCATCTCAAAGATGCTGAATGGTTTCTTAAAGCAGACGATGATACATACGTTATCTTAGAAAATCTACGCTATTTTCTTGCTGGTTTGAATCCGAACGAACCCGTGTATTTCGGACGTAAGTTCAAACATAGCGTGAAGCAAGGATATATGAGTGGTGGAGCTGGTTATGTTATGAGTAAATCGGCTTTAGTCTTACTCGTCGAGAAAGCCTTTAAGAACCCGATGATGTGCAGGCTAGAAGGGAAAAGTGAAGATGTTGAGATGGGGTTATGTCTGGAAGGAGTTGGCGTGCTTGCTGGTGATTCCAGAGATGTTCTTCTTCGTGAACGGTTTCATCCCTTCAGTCCAAATAAACTTTACCAACCAGGGAGAATACCTGCTGGGTTTTGGTTCTTTGAGTATGTCTTTTATCCTACAAGTACAAGCACGGTATGTTTGGCAAAATTCTGTCATTTCTTTTTGGTACTGTTTGTGACACAAAACACAATGTCCACAGATTTACATTTAAGAAAATGATAACAAAGAAAATTATTTTCTGGACATTTTTTATTCTTTTAAATTTCTCAAAAAATACTGCACCTCAGCAAGTTAAATTTTAAGGGAAGCTTTCTTCTATCATTATCTTCAAACTGTGTAAGTTTAATGTCAATCTTTAGACATCGTGTTTTGTGTCAACCAACAATTACCAAAACCCTTTAAAGACGGTGGACACGATTGGTAATTGTCAAAGACCAGTCTTCTCAAACAAGCCTGTGGAAATTTGAGTTTAATCGGTTATCGAAGTTGCGAGATAATAATGAAAGAAAAAAACACCATTGTAACCTGAAGTTGTGTGCTTTCAGATGCTTGATTTTGAAACCTCAGAATTCTAAATCTGAGGTCTCGAAATCAAATATGTGGAAAATTACTTCTTTCTCGAAAACTACATTACTTGAGAGGGAGCCGTTTCTCACAATGTTTTATATTATCAACCTCTCTCCATTAGTTGTTACCAAGTAAGGTTGTATGCTAATAATTATTTTGAGGAGTTACCAATACTGTTGGTAACTACTCAAAATAGTTTGGCATCGGTTTTAGTTTTGGTTCTTTTTTTTATGTCTTGCCGGTATGTTTAACCAAAGTATAAACCTGTCTTTAATTTCCTCTTTGACGTTTATGAAACGTTGTTTATAAGCTTTTACTACAGAAAAGTCAGAAGCTATAAATTCTAATGCTTGAAATAGCCAGTTGATTCTGGCACCAACTAATGGCACTGGACACTGGTCAATTACTCAAAATAATTGTTAGCATAAAAACTCATTTTGGTATTAACGAGCAATGGAGAGCTGTTAATACTATAAAACATTGTGAGAAACGTCTCCCTCTGAAGTAACAAAGAGGTAAATTCTCACTCCAATATTAAAAGACTTCCGGCCTGAAGCCGATTTTTTGGTGTCTGAAAACACACACATAATGTGCAACAAGGGTGTTTTTTTCACAGGACTCGGGAAAGTATCGAGTATACAGTGCTAACACACATCGGTGTATGGGTAAAAAACAAAAATTATTCAACTTTATTCCGCTGAAATTTAACATCTTTTATAAGGGTGTTTTTTCTTTTATTATTCTCCAGCAACTCTAACTGTCAAGCAGTGCTATGGATTATTTGTACTGTGGTCTGACAATGTGAAGCTGTGATAGAATATTAATATTGCACACATGTGGGATGCGTTTAATTAAAGTTTGAATAATTTATTTGATAGTTGAGACCAGTACTTTCAAGGCGATAAGTTCCCTAGAGAGTTTATCTGAAATTATATGACCAACCATTCCATCAGCATATGTCGCATGAGCGATCAAGCAATAATTGTGAACCGACGAGGTTAGACTTTAGACAATGAACTTTTAAAGGCAGTGGACACTATTGGTAATTACTCAAAATAGTTATTAGCATAAAACCTTACTTGTGTCACAATGTGGTTTAAACTGTGCCTTTATTTTTGTTACTTACCTGTAGATAAAATGGATCAGTACTTATTTTAACTTACCTTCTTACAAACTTAATGGAACAGCCTTATTAGCATAGCCCAAACTAGTTTAATCACCAGGTACTCAGGCCGTGGTTTGTTTCGTGCACTGTCAACTATGTGGTATGTTCCTTTTGTTGGAACCAGCCTTTGTTGCACACACACAGTACTTTTTGTTGTACCATTAATTACTTTGTTCATATAGCAGAATGTTTCTTTAAAACTTCACTGGGTTTTCATTAGGCTTAATGTATCATGTAGAAGTGACATTAAAAGCGTAGCCTAAACAATCGGCTACAAAAACTTTGATTGTAAGTGTCCCTTTATTTTCAGTTTAGTGGTAGAATATAGAATAGTAGAAGAATACCAGGAATAGTTAGTTAGGGTGGGGCAAAGAGAGTGAGTGAGAAAAGACATAATGTGAAAATGCTGTGCGAGGGCAGTTGACTTCAAAAGCTGAGAGTGAGAGGACGTGTGAGGTTCTGCGATATAGCCACCAACCAGCAGTGCATGTAGTTAAAGGGATGCTTGGGAATTGTCAAAGACCAGTCTTCTCACTTGGTGTATCTAATCATAAGCTTAAAATAACAAGCCTGTGAAAATTTGGGCTCACTCGGTCATCGAAGTTGCGAGAAAATGATTAAAAAAACACCCTTGTTGGACATTTGTGTGCTTTTTGATAGGAATAAAAGAAGTCTTTTATTATTTTAATACAAAATAACCTCTTTCTCAAAAACTATGTGACTTCAGAGGGAGTTGTTTCCCACAATGTTTTATCCTATCAACAGCTCTCCAATGCTCATTACCAAGTCAGTTTTAAGTTAATATTTTTTTTGAGTAACTACCAAATGTGTACCTTCCCTTTAAACGGCCTTGTGCATCAGTTGACATACAATTTTTATGCCGAAGCCAAAGCTCAGTGAAATCAGCCACTGAGGCAAGTCATTAAAAGTTGAACGCGGTATTGCCGCAAGCCAGCAGAAACATGTATGAGGGCCAGCAGACCTAACCAGCACACCCCAAGAATACTACCCATTGAGAAACCGTAAGTTTTATAATTCCTTCTACCTCAAAACTGAACATTGCCAAATCAAGAAGTAGAAGTTTGCACACTAAATTTATTGTGATTTTATTTCATGATAGATCACTCTCTCTTTAAAGTTTTGAAGTGAAAGTTTTGATGTGATTGAAGGAGAATTTTGCTTTTCAATAACCTTGCACTTCTTGAAACTGTATGGAAATTGCCACTGTTAAAGTTCCTGTTGGTTATTTAACTCTCATCACCAAGTTGGGACAAAACAATAGTTTTTGGTGTTGCTACAGATCTAAGATATGAAAGTTATCATGTATTCCCATGTTTTGGTTCACTGTTTTTATTAATAGATGGCCTTGAGTGAAGATTGGAGATTAAACGAAAGAATGGAGAATGATATTGATGACTGAAATTGCCAGGACTGTTACACGGGGCTACCTACTCAAGCCAGGGTGAACAGAGTCCATAGAAGACAGGGAAACGTCTGAAGGGCCAGAGCGCCAAGTGTCTAGAGGGACAGAGTGCCCGCAACCTAGCCGACAGTGACGGCCAAGAGCCAGAACCAGTATCAGTATCCATTTGCTTTAATTTCTTTCGTCAAATGATTTGTTAAAGGTGGAAGAAACACCAAAACTGTTAGTACTGTTGTAATTTATATCTGAAAGACGGCCACTGCGTTGAAGTGAAATTTAGAGAAGATAAAAGTGTTTTGGTAACGCAAAGTCCACCTGGACAGGGTTGTAAAATAATTTGTGTTAGAAGATTTAATGTGAAAGTTACACATCAGTGAAAGAAAGAAAAAGAGTACTAAGAAACCTGACTTCTTAAGGAAGCTGCTCGAATTCAAACGAAGATTGTATTTAACTTATCATTTACTTAATTTTATTTTGATATAATTGCGTGTTAATAAGTTTGAATGTAAAAAAAAAACGTGTACAGTTTAAAGGAACACGTTGCCTTGGATCGGTCGAGTTGGTCTTTGAAAAGCGTTTGTAACCGTTTTTTATAAAATGCATATGGGTAGAAAGATGTTGTAAAAGTAGAATACAATGATCCACACAAACATGCCTCGAAATTGCGTGGTTTTCCTTTTACTTTGTCGACTAACACGTCGGCCATTTATGGGGGTCAAAATTTTGACTCCCATAAATGGCCGACCATGTTAGTTCGCACAGTAGAAGGAACACCACGCAATTTCGAGGCAAACTTGTGTGGATCATTGTATTCTACTTTCAAAACATCTTTCCAACCATATGCATTTTATAAAAAACGGTTACAAACGCTTTTGTTTTGACCAACTCGTCCGATCCAAGGCAACGTGTTCCTTTAAGTGAATAAGATAATCAAAGAATTCTGGTTTCAGGACTTATTTCTGTTTGTTTAAGAACTCGGCTCTGACAACTTGGTAAACCTTAAAATAGTTAATAGCATAAAACCTTACTTGGTAGCGAGTGATGGAGAGCTGTTGATAGTATAAAACATTGTGAGAAACGGCTCCCTCTGAAGTTACATAGTTTTTGAGAGAAGTAATTTTCCACAAATTAGAATTAGATTTTGAGGTCTAGAAATCAAGCATCTAAAGCACACAACTTCGTGTGACATGGGTGTTTTTTCTTTCATTATTATCTAGCAAGTTCGACGACCAATTGAGCTCAAATTTTCACTGGTTTGTTATTTTATGCATGCTGAGAAGACTCGTCTTTGAAAATTACCAATAGTGTCCAGTGCCTTTAAAATATGTTACAAGGTTTAAAATTGTATAATTACATGTAGCAAAGGTCATTATTGAAAAGAAAAACCCTTTTGTAAGGACAAAGTTGTGTCATAATTGTGATAGCCACAAAGAGAATGTTTTTTCTTTAATTACAGTTAAATTCACGAGAAAATATTATTAATTCCAAGTACTGTTTTTGTGAAACTGTCAAATGCAATTACATTTGCACAGGTACATTTTGTAATTATTTTACTTGTTTGCATGATTCTCAGTACATTTTTCAACTGAAATCCAACTTTGTGTTGATAATGTATTTGTACAATTACCATACGTCTACAAATAAGTACACATTTTACTATTTTGTATATTAATTAAAAAGCAGTCGAAAAAGTCAGTACAGCTGACCAGAGATCTGTATAATAATCAATTTGTTCAAGTACTTAGTGACACCTGGTGATACACACTGTCTCATACAAACACCAGCAAATATAGATTTAACCACAACAGCTGTTAGCCTTTTTATTTAGAACCCACAGCAAACATGTGACATCTGGTTTTGTTTGTTTGTCAGTGCAATCAATGCAGTGACACAACAATAGTGATCACATGCCCGCTTGATCCACAATTGCCAGATCGGGATCCCGCAACAAGATTGGTTGCAGGCGTGAAATCGCGGTTGCGTTCCCACTTGAGTATAAGCCCGCATTGATCCCCCTTTTTGGGAACGGAAGTGGGTTAAAAAAGAACACTGATTTGCAAAAAAATTGCGGGGTCTGATCACCCTTTGCGTTCCCACTAGACTTTTGATCGCCCATTGATCTAAAAGAGCGATCAGATCCTGCTTTAATCCTACTCCAGAGGAGGATCAAAATTGCATGGTTAGATCCTGATCGCCCTCGCGTTCTCCCACTGGAGCCTGTTTCTCATTGATCGCCCTTTGATCGCCCTTTCGGGGTCTTGATGGCCCTTTTCTCGAATCGGGAGATCATTGCGGGGTCCAGTGGGAACGGGGTCAGTGACAGAAAGAGCTGGATTGAGAGAAATGGAAACTGTGCTCCTTGTTTGTCAATAGTGATTTGGAAAAGATCGTGGGTTCGATTTCTACCCAAGTAACATGCTTGTAATTTTTGTATACTAACATGCTTAGAAAACATTGGTGTGAGGGTTATGATATTCTTTATTCTGATGCAAATTTAACATTAGTGAGTTGGGTAGCAATCTATTGTGTACACATTTGTACAGTTGAATTAAAGTGGCTCTGCTGGGCTTGAATTGTACACTGGACTGAGGCCAGTGGTTATAAAGTCCGTCCAGTAGACTTATGACCAGGGCCCAATTTGCTAAGCACGAAAATTTGCTTAGCATGAAAATTTTTCCTTGATAAAAACAGTCTTACCAACCAAATTTCCACGTGATTTTTAGGATAAGCAAACAGCAGCTGAATACCAGTAACAAGCAATATGCAACAAATTAAAATTTGGTTGGTAATCTTGTTTTTATCAAGGAAGAAATTTCATGCTAAGCAAATTTTCATGCTAACAGGCAGTCCAGCAGTCTTGATTTTACAATTGAATAACAATTTGTCACTGTGGTGTAGTATTTTTAACAGAGCTGCGCAGCGCTTGAATTTTACATCGGACAGTAGGCTTGAGGCCAGTGGTTTAAGCGTCCGGCCAGTAGAAGTCCTGCAGTCCTTTTGGTCAGACATGTCTTACAGCAATGTGTTTTACAACTGAATAACAATACACCTCACTGTGGTGTAGTATTTTTAACAGAGCTAGAGGATCACAATGATTAAATACTCTGATCCTTAATAATAATAATAGTGGCTTCTTATATAGCACTCGTGTCCGTCACGTAGTGACGCTCATGGTGCTTCAACATTATTACCCCTGGTCACTGGGCTTTGAAAATTATTTCTGAACCCATCTCAGCTTCGTGGGGAGCATACTGACTGTGCCGCCAAATATGTAGCGCAATCAAAGCTAATCAATCACAAGAACCAACTCTGCCCTCACAGGTACACATTTACCCCAGGGTGGAGAGAAGCAATTATAGTGAAGTGTCTTGCTCAGGGATACAAGTGTCACAACTGGGATTCGAACTCCGCTGAACAGAATCACCAGAGCTTGAATTCGGTGCTTTTATCCGCTCGGCCACGACTCCTTGTGTCTTGTCCGTGTACCTTGCAATTCTAATTTACTATTTACGACCATGTTTTTCTTTCCTATTGTAATATTTATGTTTTGCGTTTTCTTAAATCTTTCTTATAGGGCCCAGAATGCTGTTCAGACTACTCCATCTCCTTCCATTACATCAGCCCAAACACGATGTATCTTCTGGAGTACATGATCTACCACATGCGTCCATTCGGCATCGGCCATTACACCTGTCCTGCTAATATAGACACCATCTTGAAGAAGACGCAACTCTCTGCAGAGGAGCAACTCAAGGTCCTCAGCGTCGCGGGTAATGATGTAGAGGTAGCCAAGTCAAAGGAGAAACGGGAAGCAGTGAACTTGATGGAATAAAGAAGCTGATGGAATGAAGTGTTTATGTAATGGACCAAGTATGAAGTATTGTTTCTTGAGGAACCTGATATCGTTTCTTTTAAATAGATGGATTGCACATGGTGCCATTGACCACGTTGATAATGTGCAAGGCTATCATTAGCAGAGAGCTCAGCTTGTACATGTGTGCACTTTTCCATTGTTAACTATCAACTATGGCAGTCGATGATGCTTTGTGCAATTTATCTATTCCCACCAATAAGTTATGTAGTGGACCAAGTAGTGCTCCCTGTGGAACATTATTTACTACACTTGAAACTCTTAAATTCCCTCCAATTAGAGAAATCAGAAAGTTGTGTCATTAGATTTCCGTCCCATAGGCAGTCTTCTTTAAAAAAAAACATGGTACACTTGTCTTATTTCATGTTGTTTGTCCACTGCTCAGTCCATTTTGTTCTATTAAGCCTTTAAGGCAGTGGACACTATTGGTAATTCTCAAAATAATTATTAGCATAAAACCTTACCTGGTAACAAGTAATGGGGAGAGGTTGATGATATAAAACATTGTGAGAAACAGCTCCCTCTGAAGTGAAGTAGTTTTCGACAAAGAAGTAATTTTTGACGAATTTGAGGTCTCGAAACCAAGCATATGAAAGCACACAACTTTGTGTGACAAGGGTGTTTTTTCTTTAAATATTATCTCGCAACTTCAAAGACCAATTGAGCTCAAATTTTCACAGGTTTGTTATTTTATGCGTATGTTGAGATACAGCAAGTGAGAAGACTGGTCTTTGACAATTACCAATAGTGTCCACTGTCTTTAAAGCATTGTATTGAAAGTGGCGTTTTGATTCGTCCGTATTTATACTTAATGTGGTTTAATCAGGCATGTGAGGCTTTTTCTTTTTAGCTGATTTCCTCTTTTTTGGTTTTAATTTTCCTCTTTTTTTCTTCAATTTCTGTGTACAAAAGGATAGGAATATTATCCTTTCCTCTTTTTTTTCTTGCCTGGTTTTCTCTTTTCCTTTTTTTCATGGGTAGTAACTCACCTGCCTGTTTTATGGAATTTGCCAAATTTAGTAATAGTTGAAATTTTACTAGACCATTTAAAACTTCCAAGTTGTACATGTAGCTGAAATGTGATGTTTGTGTAGTTGTTGAAATAGTTTAAGGAGATCAAGAACGTATCATAGAAAGGGGGTTGAAATTTCACTATCTTTGAAAGGAAATCCTCTAAAGATAAGATAAAATGGGTGCTGTATAAAGTACAATCCTAGATCAGTGTAGGTCGGAAGTTTCAAACACAATCAGGAAAAGAATCCTGATTAATAATAAGGTGCTGAATGGTGGGAATTTGTCCAGTAGATCATTTCTTACCAGAATTAAGAGCCTTATCACACTTTACATGCCTGGTATTTCACGGAGGCAACGAAAGTTCACGGTGGCACGGTTGGCTTGTGCGTAAGGCGCTCGCCTCTCACCAAGGTGACCCTGGTTCGATTCCCGGTCGGGGCCATATGTGAGTTGAGTTGTGCGTTGGTTCTCTGCTGTGCCACGAGGGTTTTCCAGACTATCCGGTTTTCCTCCCTCAGGAAAAAACCAAACACTTTCGATCTTGGCTGTGCTCCGTGGTCATAATGGGTTGATGTGGCTAGCAGCTGAATGCGCCCTTGCATGCCTGCTTCTCAAACACAATGTAGCCGCGTCCTTCGCAATTCAGCTCTTAGCTGCGAGTAAGGTAGATTAGCCCCCCAAATTATTGTTATTATTGTTTTTTAACTGCTTAAAGGAACATGTTGCCTTGGATCGGTCGAGTTGGTCTTTGAAAAGCGTTTGTAACCGTTTTTTATAAAATGCATATGGGTAGAAAGATGTTGTAAAAGTAGAATACAATGATCCACACAAACATGCCTCGAAATTGCGTGGTTTTCCTTTTACCTCGTCGACTAACACGTCGGCCATTTATGGGGGTCAAAATTTTGACTCCCATAAATGGCCGACCATGTTAGTTCGCACAGTAGAAGGAAAACCACGCAATTTCGAGGCAAACTTGTGTGGATCATTGTATTCTACTTTTAAAACATCTTTCCAACCATATGCATTTTATAAAAAACGGTTACAAACGCTTTTGTTTTGACCAACTCGTCCGATCCAAGGCAACGTGTTCCTTTAACCCTTCTCCAGAAGAGCAGGAGTGGCTAATCCCAGGGGTTTGCCCATTTTCTTGGGGTAGATCAGGGGTAAAGTGAACCAAGTGTGAAAGGGCTGCCCATTATTCCCCAGGGTTGCCTCTGGGAATAGAGTAGTGTGAAAGGGGCATTTGAACAAATTATTTGAGGGGAATGGCTTTACAATGCATTACATTTGCCACGATAATTCCATCCAAAAATAGCAAATCAAGACTTCCTTATGTAGCTGGTAATTTGCATTTACCACACAAATCTCATTTCAAGATATATTATACACAAGATGGCAACTTGGACCTTCCATTAAAGTGCTGCATTAATACGCCGCCATTGCTGGGACTCTGGTAGAGCAAGGTTTTGTACACAAAGACTTTTAAAAAAAATAAGTAATTTACTGAAGCAGCTTGTTTTTATTAAACTGTATTGAACTTATTGAACTGATTACAAATTAAGGAAAAAATACTGTCATGTTTTTGGTGATACAGCATTTGTGAGGAAATTTTGTCGCTGATGAAATGCTATTTTTCAGTGATCCAGATAAAATTTAGCAACCCACCTAAACTTGTGTGCTGTTCACTTTGACATCCGGATCCAAAGGTTGCCAACTGATAACCTACATGTACAAAGTGTACAAATAAATGTACATATATATCTATTCAGTCCTTTCTGTGTGTGTAGGAGGGGTTTGAACAGGAATACATGTCAAGAACTGTAATTTTTTGATAAAAATTAGTAGATAAATGTTATATTTGTTATTTAGTAGTTAGAGTGATCGTAGCTTAGTTTATGTAATTACCCAAGGATTCACAATTGTCTTCTCATTTAATGGAAAGGTACACCTTTGATAACAACTCCTAAAATGAATGGCCATAAATAAGGGAGTAAAAGGCCAGCGACGAGTTCTCTAACGGCTGTTAGAATAGAATAGAATAGAATAGAATAATGTTTTATTGTCACTTGTAAAAAACAAATATTAGTACAGTGAAATTCATTTTGGTTTTGCGTGTCTAAAAATATTATGTTATATACAAATTACACTAAAAATTAACCATTTACAAAAATACATGGACATATAATAAAAACAACTCTGAAAAGTATTACAATATACGAAAGATAAAAATAGTACGATAGAATTAAAATCAGAAATAGACATTCATAATTAAAACCTGTCATTTAGATAACGAACAGCTGTGGGATAAAAACTCTGCAAAGTACGGTTGGATCCATATTTAATTGATCGGAAACTATTCTTAGACCGCATGGGCTGAAAGAGGGAATGTTCTGGGTGAAACTGGTCATCTACTATAGAGAGGGCTCGTTTTTTAACTCGAGAGAGATACATTTCATCAAGTGATGGAAGTTGGCAACCTATGATTTTACTAGCGGTGCAAACGATCCGGCTGATACGCTTCCGGTCATCGGCTGTTGCATTGCCCCACCAAACGATCATTGATTGTGTCAAGACACTCTCAATCACCGTTTGGTAGAACTTCAACAGAAGTGGCTGACTGACATGGAAGCTTCTCAGCCGTCTCAAGAAGGGGTGTGGTTGTGTGATAAAGGCCGAAGGCGAAGGCCTTTGTCGATGGCCACGACCCTGCAAGGAGTTAACAGCCGAGTTAAGAGCGAGTCACTACTCTTTTATTCCCATTCATTAATGCCTTTTTGGTTAAAATTTCTAACAAATTAAGAAACTCTGTTAAAGTTATCCGTTTTCCGACGTCCTTGAGCTCTGTATGTGTGTTGCATTTTTATGACTGAGACAGTTTTGGATATGCATTCGTGCGTAGTCTTGGTGCAAGACGTTTCTCGTTTTCTTGTCACACACAGCGCGGCCTACTCACCAACAGCGCCCGCATCGCCCGTAATGAGAAACTTTTGCGCCAAGACTAGCGCGTAGTTTTCGAAAACAATCGGTTATAAACAGAGCTCCGACTGGTTGTTATCAATCGTTTAAACACCCCCACGTGACGCGCTCTCCACCAATAGGAATAGCGGAACTGTGCATGTGTATTCCTATATTAGGGATTATTCTTCCTGCGTGGACATATATTTGCTCCGGATTTTAAAGGATATCTCACAAAGGCAACCACTTTTTGAAAATGAATTTTGCACATTTGATTGTTTACGCATACTTTGCCTTACTGGGGGAGGGTATAGAGTAAAGACATTGTTTGTTGATTATTATAACAGTTTCAATATGGTAATTTCATTTGAACAGCTTTGTTTGGTTCTTTTTTTGTTTCATTTTATCTTTCACTTCTCACTATTTAGTGTGAGATGTTACTTTGGTACATGAAGGACAATATTTTGTGAAACTGCCACGTTTAATTTTGCTAAAATATTTGTCTAAATAGTTTAAGCAGGGTGCTGTTTACTTGCCTTGGTCGGATTTTATAAAGCATGTAAGCACACTAATATATTGCTGAGCAGAAATAGCTTACCAGCCAAAATAACATACAGTTTACATTGCTACGACTGGTATCCCCACAAAATTCTTGCTTAATTAAGATATTTGCTAAGCAGTATCTATCTGTGTAACAGCTTTATGAAATTGGGGAATTGTGTCTTGTTGTTGGAATTTTAAAAAATTCAAAGAGTGCAATACATACATGTCTGGCTTCATAATACAATCTCTATAGAATTGGCTTAAAACTCCTTAGATTAGAAACTTTTCAAGTCATTAGAAAATAAAAAGGCCCTCATCCTCCTATTTTGGGGGCAAAACCTGGTCAGCCAATTTTAGAAGTTAAAATTTTGACTCAATAAAATGGCTGATCGTGTTAGTTCGCGACGTAAAAGGAAAACCGTGCAATTTTGAGTGATACTTGTGTGGATCATTATATTCTACTTTTAAAATATCTTTCTAACCATATAATGCCTTTCATAACGAACGGTTTCAAATGCTTTTCAAGACCAACTTGATCGATCCAAGGCAATGTGTTCCTTGACCGATCAAAGGCAACGTGTTCCTTTATCTTAAAGGAACACGTTGCCTTGGATTGGTCGAGTTGGTCCTTGAAAAGCGTTCTGTAACCGTTTATTATAAAATGCATATGGGTTAAAAAGATGTTGTAAAAGTAGAATATAATGATCCACACAAGTATCACTTGAAATTGGGTGGTTTTCTTTTTACCTCGTCGACTAACACGGTCAGCAATTTATGGAAGTCAAATTTTAGACTCCCATAAATGGCCAAACGTGTTACAACTGTAGTTCGCAAAGCAAAAGGAAAACTGCGCAATTTCGAAGCAAATTTGTGTGGATCATTGTATTCTACTTTTAAAACATCTTTCCAATCATATGCATTTTATAACAGATGGTTACAAACCTTTTTTATAGACCAACTCGTCCGATCTAAGGCAATGTGTTCCTTTAAACTCATTAGATTAGAAACTTTTCAAGTCATTAGAAAATAAAAAGGCCCTCATCCTCCTATTTTGGGGGCAAAACTCGGTCAGCCAATTTTTTTAGTAAAATTTTGACTCAATAAAATGGCTGACTGTATTAGTTTGGGACGTAAAAGAAAAACCATGCAATTACGAGTGATACTTACACACATGTATGTGGGTCATTATATTCTACTTTTAAAATATCTTTCTAACCATATAATATAACTTGACCGATCCAAGGCAACGTGTTCCTTTAAGTTGTTTATGATATTTCATACAAACTACTCAGTTAGCTTGATCGCATTTACATACATGTATGATGTTCCTTGTCCAAATTTAAAAAAAATTTTCCCTTCTTTATCTTAAAGGAAAACGTTGCCTTGGATCTGTCGAGATGGTCTTTGAAAAGCGTGTTGTAACCGTTTGTTATAAAATGCGTAAGGTTAAAAAGATGTTGTAAAAGTAGAATATAATGATCCACACAAGTATCACTCGAAATTGCGTGGTTTTCTTTTTACCTCGTTGACTAACACGTTCGGCCATTTATGGGAGTCAAATTTTTGACTCTCATAAATGGCCGACCGTGTTAGTTCGCGACGTAAAAGGAAAACCGTGCAATTATGAGTGATACTTGTGTGGATCATTATATTCCTACTTTGAAAACATCTTTCTAACGTTTTCAAACGCCTTTTATAGACCAACTTGTCCTATCCAAGGCAACGTGTTCCTTTAACTCCTTGTTTAATGTTCCATGTGATAAGAAAGAAACATTTATTATATTTTGTACAGTTAAGTTTAGTTGTATTACTCAGTCAAGTGTTCCATACATGTGAGGTGCGAGGTTGGTTCTCTCTCAAATTTTAAGTTGTACAAATGTCTACAGTCTTGCATGGTTTATTTTTGACTTTAAAACTTCAGCTTCCTTACAATTGATCGCTTTGGTATTAAACAGTAAAGGGCTGTAGGTATGAAACATATTTTGCATAGTGCCAAATATTTGTGCTTTAAAATCATTTGATATTATACTATTATATTATTACTGCTTAGTAAATCATAACAGGATATGTACCAGGCACAGATGGTACTTGTGGTTGTAATCATATTTTGATTAGCATATTTGTGTTGTGCTTAGGTACTTTGTGTTTTTAAGCAGCTATTATGCCCAGCTTAATACTTCCAGTGCGGTGCGGCCTAGCCAGTCATGTACTAGTCTTGTCACAAGATGATAGTGCTCAATATTGGATAGTGTTCTGCGCTCAGTTGTAACTCGCTATAGCACACCCTCCTTTGACTGGAGAGCTTGACTGCGAGTATTTGCTCCTCGGACTACGCCAGAGACTAGACTGGGCCCCTGTCTGTATCTGCGCTGCTGCTAGATCCAGTGATTCCGTTGGATACAATGATATCATTGGATACATGCAGTAACATAGATGCCAAAATACATGTAGTCACTGCTCTCAAGTCCACAATGGAATTTGACTGCGTATCTATATGTGAGATGACCGAGGTCACAGGTTAAACTACCCGCCGGTTTTGCAATTTTGAGGCCGGTATTTTTGAGGCGTTATTCTTGAGCCTCGAAGAATGACATCAGACGTTCAGGCTAGCCAGAGACTAGCTTTGCCAGTCAAGTTCTCCAGCAGTCAAATGAGGGTGCGCTTTTAGCGAGTTACAACTGAGGGCAGTATACACTATCCAATATCAAGCGATACAGTCTTGGGCCAAGACTAGTCATGTACTGGTTATACTCCAAGTTTATCAACAACAAAACATCTTTATAAAATGTTCTGTAGATTTTAGATTTATTATACTTATAATATTTTGCATGCATTATTTAAACTCCACTTTTTAACTTATTGTTACTTGTCAAAATGATAGTACATGTATGTATGTATGTACATTGTACTCCACAAAAAATGGTATTTCATGCTTAGAAAAACTATTTACCTTTTTTCTCTAAGATAAATTGTTAGTTGGTGCAAATTATGTGTTCAAGTCACTTGCCAAATTCCATGTTAATTACAATCTCTGAATCATCAGAGTTTAAAGATCAGTTTTTTTTTTTAATAAATTGTTTATTTATTTGTTTGTTAGCAACTCGAGGGCCCAATTTTACAGAGCTGCTTATAATAATAGTAATAATAAATAATATTAATAATAATAATAATAATAGTAAACATTTATGTTGCCAAATCCATTAAAATGCTCCTAGGCGCTTTACAACAATAACAACTTTTATTTTAAACACAACAGCTAAATAATTGAAAGGTCAAATATAAGGTCCACAAAATATGATCATAAAACAATATATACACGTAAACAAAACTTGCTAAGCACAACAATATTATCCTTACTAGAGAATAAAGTTACCAGCCAAAATATCACATCACTTGTACATTACATATGACTGGTACCCTGCTCATATTGGCTTAGCAGGAAAATTGCTTAGCAATATTAACTGCTTTTAAAAGCAGCTCTTTAAAATTGGGCCCATGTTGTTGCATGATTTGTCCCCGCCCCTCCCACCCAAACTTTTTTTTTCAATTTAAGATGAATTCTACCAATGAGGTTACTTCCCATTATTCTTTTAGAGGGAAATTTTACTTTGTTGTTATTATTTATATTTTTCATAACAGTAATATAGTGTAAGCGGTCTGTAATAAAGTGTTACTTAAAAATAAAAATAAAAGAATTTATTGAACTTGTGTCACAGGAAATTAATTGTGGTTTTTCAATTTGATGCCAAATTTAGATATAACTGCTGAATTGCCCCTTGAAATGTTTATAATTTTAGGCCCAAATTTGATTCAACTGCTGGATTTACCCCTCGTTATATTCAATTGTAGGCCAAAAATTTGATGAAACTGCTAGATTTATCCCTTGTTATTTTTTCAATTTTAGGCCCCAATTTGATTTAACTGAATGCCTAAATTTGATCAAACTGCTGTACTTCCCTTGAAATGTTTTCAATTTCGGCCCAAATTTGATAAAAACGCTGTATTTTCCCCTCACATTCGGCCCAAATTTGATGAAACTGCCGAACTTGCCCCTTGTGACCATTGAAAGTCCATAGATCTATAAATAGAGATCAGAAGAGGCGACGTTCTGACGTCAAGCCATGACGTCATCCCCTGACGTCACGCTGAAGACAGTACACCAGTGCAGCCTGACACGCTAAAAGACTATTAGGCGTCGGGCACCAGTCATTTCGGTCGCCATTTTACTAGAAGAAAAAATGGATGACGGCAGTACCTCCTGTTCAAACAATTTCTGTGCAGACGTTTTTGTACTTTTGGCGGAGAGTTTCGTAGCTATAATTACGGCAAAACTGATCATGGTAAGTTGATTATTATCTTTGTGGGGAAATTGAATTATTATTGAAAGTATTTCTTGGTGAATTTGACTTTTTGAGGGCGGGGCGCAACATTCGAAAAGCACGAGGGTGAACATGTGACTGTTGTTCGTACATCATACCCATATGTACATGTACATTAAAACACATGTATCGATAAACCTGAAAAGAAATTTAGGCTCTAACGCGAGTGGGGATAATTTACAAATTAAAAGACCAAAAACAAACTGCCCGGCAGCCGAGAAAAAGGCCTTAGCATAGAACACATACAAGACAGACAAATTACGAGATTTGGGATATAAACCCAAATAAAATGCTCAGTAGCCGAGAAAAAAACAGCCAAGTTTCAAGGAAAACATTGAGCTGAAATTTCTCATTGGACATGTTAGAGCGCCACCTATCGGCAGGATCAGGAATTAAAGGCATTTTCAATTATTTTATGGGCACAATCATCATCACAACATTGTTATGATAGTTGGAACAATGGAGGATGTGATATCTTCATTTAAACAAAATACGCGTTTTTAAAAATATTTTTCTTTAGATTGAATTTTAAATCAAAATTGTTGGGTCAAATTGGCCAAAAATCTGAAACAGGATCTTTAAATTCCCATAGCATCAATATGCAATCCCAACTTCTACTTAGCAACTCCAAATTCCACTTCAATTCACTTAGCATCAATATGCCTTTCCAACTTCGCTAAATCTCTTGGCCAACTATGAGGCTCTCCAAATATTGTTCTCTAGGCATAAAAGCCAGTCTTCCCTTTCTCCAACAAATACCTCCTCGATGCAACTTCCATGCTACATCAGTCCAGCCCTACCTCGACTTCCCTGTTCGGCCCAACGTTTCGTCTTCTGATGGACGCACTTCAAATGGGGCAACCTTGCTCATTCCCTGGCCATCTTGGCGAAGACTCTGTGCCCTTTGCGCATACTCTTGACCATACTCTTGGCCATCTAAACAATAGAGTTTGTAATAATAAATATCAAATAATAATGTGATTGACTATGGTCCTTCTGAACAAACTTTTAACTAAAAAAGATTTTTGGATAACAGCGCTTTTCTGTCACAACTTTCTCAAATGTCTCAAGCAAATAAAATGGTGTTTCTTGTAAGATTACTCAATTCTAAATTAATATTGACTTATCAACACAGTTTTTGTCTCTTCACACAAAATGCACTGAAAATATAGACTACGTTTTGGTTGAACTTCTTCTCACAAAATGCACTGAAAATATAGCAGTTATAAACAATAAATAAATAGTTGGTATAATTTACAGTCAATCTTGGGTGTTTCCGCCTGCCAAATATCTGGATTCAGTGTAAATTTCACCCCGCTATAGATGCTTTACTTTTTGAAGCTCACGATTTGAGCCAAGTATAGAGTGCCGACACACTCTATCTACGATGTTGCTGGCTCATCACAATGTCAGGTAAAAGAGCAGAATCGCCATCTTTAAATTAGATCCGGTTATTTTTATGAATGAACCGAGTGACACTGTCTAAAACTAATATCAATCCGCCCATAACATCTCATTCACAAACGAACAGCGCCCTCTAGAGGCAAAAAAACCACAATTTTAATATATATTTTTTTTTAAATAGCGCCCTCTAGCGGCGCAAAAAACTATTCGAATATCCGGTTAATTTCGGATAGTTTGCCAGCGGTATCCGAATACCAAAATTTCACTTTTCGCCCAGCACTATTTGTGACACTACCCCTTGTTATTTTTGTTTTTATTTTAGATCTAATTTTGATCAAACGGACTTGCCCCTTGTGATTTGTCAATGTTTTATTAAAGTTTGATCAAACTGCTGGACTTACCCCCTTGTGATTATTTTATTTGATGTATTGCAGGGTTGTACTGGTGAGCTGAGATTTAATTGTAGAGAATCACTGCATGTACAAGGGATCGCTGACTTGACCAGGGAGTAAGTGTTAACACAAACTAAATGCTCACATACACATGGGATATGTTGTTATAACAAAAACATGTGTCTGTGAATATAATAATAATAATAAAAGTCTGCTGGACTTCCCTCTTTTTTATCAATTTTTAACCCAGATTTGATCAAAATGCTAGACCTTACATGTACCTCTTGTGAATTTGTTCAGTTTAAACCAAAATTTTATCGAACTGCTGAACTTGCCCCACCCCCTTGTGATTTTTTCAATTTCTTTTTACAAAATTTGATCAAACTGCTGAACTTACTTACCCCTTGTTTTTTTTAACAAAAAAATGATCAAACTGCCCAATTTTGGACCCAAATGATAAAACTTACTCTTTCCATTTTTAACGAAAACTTGATAAAATTGCTGGACACTATTGGTTATTACTCAAAACAATTATCAGCATAAAATATCACTTGTTAACGAGTAATGGGGAGAGGTTGATAGCATAAAACATTGTTAGAAAGGGCTTCCGCTAAAGTGACGTAGATTTCTAGAAAGAAAAAGAAGTAATTTTCCACGAATTTGACTTTAAGACCTCAAGTTTGGAATTTGAGGTCCCGAAGTCAAGGATCTGAAAGCACACAACTTCGTGTGACAAGGGTGTTTTGTTCTTTCAACTCCGATGACCATCCGAGCTCAAATTTGCACAGGTTTGTTATTTTATGCATATGTTGAGATACACCAAGTGAGAAGACTGGTCTTTGACAATTACCAATAGTGTCCAGTGTCTTTAACCCTGTGACTTTTCTCAATTTAGATTTAAAAAAGTTATCGAACTGCTGGGTTTACCCCTTGTGATTTTTTCATCTGATGTATTGCAGGGTTGTACTGTTGAGATGACATGGCAGAGAATCGCCACATGAAGAAGGGATCACTGTCTTGAGACTAGACTTGAGTAAGTGTAAACACAAACTAGTCCTCATGACACCTGGGATGCTGTTATTGTAACAACACATCTCTCTGTGAATATACCAATAATAATAGTCTGCCTTGTGATATTTTCAGTTTTACCCAAATGTTATCAAATTGCTGTACTTGCCCCGCCCCTTGTGATTTAAAAAATATATATATATAACAAAAATGTAATCAAACTGCTGGACTTAGATCCCTACCCCTTGTGATTTTTTAAATTTTAAGCAAAAATAAAAAAAAAGAAACTGTTAGACTTACCCCTTGGGATTTTTTCAATTTAAGGCCCAAATTTGATAAAACTGCTAGACTTTGCCCCTTGGGATTTTTTTCAATTTGGCCCAAATTTGATAAAACTGCTGGACTTACCCCTTGTGAGTTTTTCAATTTAGGCGCAAGTTTGATAAAACTGCTATTAATTTTAGGCAAGGTCCAAACTGGCTTAAACTGCTAGACACCCCTTTGTGTTTTTTTTCCATTTTTAGATGCAAACTTATTTTGTCTTTTAAAATGTTTTTCTTTGTAGTGTTTGTCAGCCATCATCATGACGATGTCAGAGGTCACCAGTAACAAAGCTCAAAACGGTCTGAATGTGATGTAGGCCTATAACTAAAAAGGTAAACACATAATTCTTAACAATTGTTTGAAGGATGAGTATGCAAATCAAATGGAACTAGCGCCCAGATTAAACTCATTTAGCTAAAGGCCAATCACCACCAACGCCATGCAATTGAAGCTTAAAATAACTACAATTGTTTTTTATTTCACATATTATAAAGTTTCTATCAACTATGACCAGAGACAATTTGGTACACCTTACTAAGTCAAAACTGAGTTAGTTTGAAGGTGACACAGAGTGTTGTACCAGCACACAATGTGTCATAAAAGTCAGGACTGATTAACAAACAATACACCATCCGAAAATCGGTCTGATATACAATAGTGGCTGCATTTCTGATAAAATTTTGACTTGGGGTGGGGGGGGGGTGTCTGTATCATCCCCCCCCCCCAATTATAACCTCTTTAGGTCAGTATTCCACCCAGGTTATCTTGCACATTTGAGGGATTGCCTTCAATATAATTGACCAATAAAACCTTGACTTGAGAAAATGAAAGACAGCAAAACATTCTTACACTTGGATTTGTTGTTGTCTTGTGAGAAATATGAGTAAGGCACCGACCATGAATCGCAGAACCCCCGCCGTTAGCCACAGCAGATAAATAATCTGCCAGGGAATAGTGTAGAAATCCCAGACAGTGCTTTAATTTCCATTTAGCCAAATACCCAAATACAATGATAAACTATGGTGCAGCCTGCCTTGTCTGCCACGTTTGTATAATAATCGGACAATTAAAGTTAAGGCAAAAGGGGGATAAGGGGTGCATTATTTCTGCTATTAACTTTCCCTCATTTAATGGGTGAAAAGTGTATCACCACAGGGGCCTGCCACCACACAGGTGGTTATTCACGTCACCATTAGCTTCTCTCCGCACCCAGTGGTAAATGAGTACCTGTGCGGGCAGAGTTGGTTCTTGTGATTGATTAACTTACATTATTTGGCGACACAGACTAAACTTCTCAGGGAGCTGAGATGGTTTAAGGAATGATTTAAGGCCCTGTGAGCAGGGAGAATAATGTTGAATCGCCATGAGCGTCACTGCGTTACAGACCTGAGCGCTACAAGAAGCCACCATTATTGTTATTATTATATAAAGAGGTGGTCTAGATTACCTATGCAAGAAAAAAAATATTGGCTTATAACTACATAATTCTTACAAAATTTACCCAGTCAGTTTCCCTTGTGGTTTATATTGATATCTGAAACAAAAAGTTGCATCCCCTTAAGGTGATCCCCTAGCTGCCGCTTCCCAGGTTGTATCATAATTTGGGTGTGATCCCTGGCTACACGGCAGTTAACGGTTGTATGGCTTCTGACTGGCACCCCGAACAAAGATATTGACAGAATAGGGACACCGTCAATATAGGGCTAGATAGCTCAGTTGGTAGAGCGCCGGCACGTTAATCCGGAGGTCGTTGGTTCGAATCCCACTCTAGTCAATTCTTTGTTCAACCCCCAAAATAACTACAAATTTTTATCTGTTAACTTGTCCTTTCAGGGCCAGTAGTTCAAAGTACGAATGGAGTATCCCCTACCGACACCTTGAAGGCTGCATAAAAAGGAGATCAACTGCCTTGGAAAACATCAGTTTCATCAAGACATCCTAGCAGCTCATCTGTGGATCATGAATGAACAAAAGTAAGAGATTCTATTTAGATGAGTAAAGCCTTATTCATACTTCCTGCGAATACGAATGCAAAGCGAATGTTGACGTCACAAATTATCAACGAATAACAATAGCAGTTCAAATCTAATTAACTCACTTATGAATATTGTTGCGAAAAGAGGGTTAAAGCCTCAAATTCGCATTGCATTCGTAGGAAGTATAAACCGGGCTTTACATGTGTTGATATTTGATGCTTTACATGCAGTGGGTTGTTTTGGTGCTGATATTTGATGCTTTACATGTAGCGAGTTGTTTTGATAGCTCACTATACAGTTTGCATCTTGTAAATAAGTACACCATTGCAAGCAAGCAAGCATAAACGCGTTTTTCTTTTGGCGCTAACTTGGTGGTGCGTGCGGATCGAAATGGTACAGCACGGACGATTTCGAATAAGACTAAAGGGACCTGGACACGTGCACGTGGCATGTGGGGTCCTACTTCCGGCTCGGGCCACTGGGTGGTTGATCTTAAAGGTGCATTCGGGCTCCTCATCTGCTAGGATGGTGCCGGTGTTATCACAAATGGTTGACCAACGGAAGTAGTCCCTAAGTTCTTTCCAACTAGGGACCGCGATAGTACAGTAGGGGACTGTCCCTCCTTCTGGGACGGCGGACCTGACCCATCCGACAGGATGGTGCAAAGGCCCTGATGACTCTGGAAACCGTGTGGGGCAGGTATCCTGGGACCTTCACGTGGTAGCCCTGTTTTTGACGAACCTTACCAGGATGAATAGGCCAAATTTGAAACTGAAACATATTGCTTGTATGGGTGTACTTAGCTACAAGATTGCCCTACAATTGTATTTTGTTCAACCAGATTATTAAAACAAGACTAATGCAAGAATAAATGCTTTGTTTTACATGTGAACCAACTGCGAGGTGGCATAACAACTGCATCTCCTCAGGACTGATTGTCATCCATGAAACAGCACCAAAGTCCAGTTGTAAGCGAGGGCTTAATGAACGAAGCCAGGGAGATTCATGCTCAACAGAATGGAGGGCTGTATGACACCTCTTGCAGCCTCAGGACTATTTTGTGTATTTATCCAATTTCGCTCAAATTTTGTCCAAAAATTCCACAAGAGCCTTGCATATTTATCCAATTTTGCTCTAATTTTGCCCAAAAATTCCACAAGACTGTAGCCTTGCGTTTTTATCCAGATTTTGCTCAAATTCCACAAGACTGTAGCCTTACGTTTTTATCCAAATTTTCCCCACAAATTCCACAAGACTATAGCCCTGCGTTTTTATCTAATTCTGCCCAAAAATTCCACAAGACTATAGCCTTGCGTTTTTATCCAAATTTTCCCCAAAAATTCTACAAGACTATAGCCTTGCGTTTTTATCTTATTCTGCCCGAAAATTCCACAAGACTACAGCCTTACATTTTTACAAATTTTGCTCAAATTTTTTCGAAAAATTCCACAAGACTATAGCCTTGCGTTTTTATCTAATTCTGCCCAATAATTCCACAAGACTACAGCATTGCATTTTTGTCCAAATTTTTCCACAACTTTTACAAGACTATAGCCTTGCGTTTTTATCTAATTTTTCGCAAAAATTCCACAAGACTACAGCCTTGCATTTTTATCCAAATTTGTCCACAAATTTCACAAGACTATAGCCTTGCGTTTTTATCTGATTTTGTGCAAACATTCCACAAGACTACAGCCTTGCATTTATATCAAATTTCCCCCAAAAATTCCACAAGACTACAGCCTTGCATTTTTATCAAATTTTCCCCACAAATTCCACAAGACTATAGCCTTGCATTTTTATCCAAATTTTTCCACAAATTTCACAAGACTATAGCCTTGCGTTTTTATCTAATTCTGCCCAAAAATTCCACAAGACTATAGCCTTGCGTTTTTATCCAAATTTCCCCCAAAAATTTCACAAGACTATAGCCTTGCGTTTTTATCTAATTTTGCGCAAAAATTCCACAATACTACAGCCTTGCATGATATCAAATTTTCCCCAAAATTTCACAAGACTATAGCCTTGCGTTTTTATCTAATTCTGCCCAAAAATTCCACAAGACTATAGCCTTGCGTTTTTATCCAAATTTCCCCCAAAAATTCCACAAGACTATAGCCTTGCGTTTTTATCTAATTCTGCCCAAAATATCCACAAGACTATAGCCTTGCGTTTTTATTAAATTTTGCTCAATATGATTGTTCAAGAATAAATGCTGATGCTATTTATGGACAAGTCAACTATTAGTTGATTCGTCTGAACTCGTAACTGTTGTCTCATTATTTGTCTCACTGTCTACTTGGCCGCCATGTTTTCCCACATTGCATTAAATTGGGTGTGTATTAATTTAATGGGAGTTTCCTTGCGCAAAATGACTTGCTAAAAGCGACTGATATACACACCCAATTGTACTGTGGGCAAAAATGACAGCCTGAGGGCCCACCGGGATAAGGTGGGCCCTCAATATTTAAGTGGGGGGGGGGTTAAGGCAAATAAAACACAAGTTACAAGGAGAGTCATGTCCAATTTTTTATTGAAAAATTTGGCCAAAAAAAAAGCAGAGTCGTGCAAACACCTGTGCCTGTTGGTGGACCCCCTCGGCCACCTGGAACTTGTGATGATCTTAAGGCCCAAGTGCAATGGTCGATATGTTTTCTGTTCAGAGAAGTTCAATTAGATGTACTCCTAGTATCTACTTCAATGTTGTAATGTCTCACAAAATATAGACGAGCTAGACGCAATTTGCTGAAACTGCAACTTCTAAGGGCCTTGTCACATGAGGCATTTTTTACAGGCAACTTAATAAAGGCAACCATCTGCGGTGCTTGCTACCGAACCACTTTGGTAGCACACAAGTAATTTTAATAACATTGTTGTACGATCCCTAAGATTATGTGAACTGTCAAATGTGAATAGATTCTGTTTTTGGAGATTGTCATGAACTGGTTGATTGTACATTGCCTTGTGTGACATGACCCTTAGCTTGGTAATCTGTTTGTAACTTCTTAACATAATCCCAGTCGTGACACTTGTGTCCTTAAAAGCTAGACACTTAACCACGATGCCTCGACCTTTGGATGGGATGTAAAGCCATTGGTCCCGTGTATTGTGTAACGCTCATAATAGAGCCCAGTACACTTATCGAAAAGAGAAGGGGTTCGCCCCGGTGTTCCTGGTTTGATTGGCACATATTGTGTCATGGTGCTATGTAAAGGCCGAGTTATAGTCGGTCGCGCGATGGTCGGGCGTCGGAAATTGTGACACGCGATCATAAAAAGACACGATTTTTAGGCCTCAGTCTTAGGATTGCACGCAAGATTTCCGTCGCGCGAACCGGCCTTTAAAGGAGTAGGTTTCATAATACAAAAATTGAGTTCCACAATTGAGTTCCTTGCTGCAGGAAAATACTGAATGTTGAGGAACGTCACTGACTGAATGGATATGCTTGCTGTTTAAGGAGCCACTATTATTGTTATAAAGGTGAATTAATTGTCTGTGTTCATTTCTTTCAGCTTGTCTTCCTAAGTTGAACACCCTCCAGATTTCCCACAATCGACTGTCGACCGCTTCAGATATTCAGGAGTTGGAGCGATGCGACAACCTCAGCGTTGTGGATATGTCTCATAACAGACTGGAAGACCCGGAAATTGTTAATGTTCTCGCTAACATGAAGATATGTGTAAGTTAGAGCACTTTACCACCATATCTCTCAGAAGGACTCCAACCCCACATTTCCAACCGCCAGTCTATGCGATCTTATTACAAACATCTTTTAAGGAAACTCTTGCCAAAACATCATGGGGTGAAAGATCATTTACTTCTGTTGCCCCTTTATTATGGAACGACTTGCCGGATCAATAGCTTTGTTCAAAACTTCCCTCAAGACTCGCCTAATCAGGACTTCATAACTTTCCCGTTTATTATGTCACTGCGTCATGAGCATCTTTAGATGGTTCCAGCGCATTATAAATGCCCATTATTATTATTATTATTATATTATACCTTTGGTTTTTAGAAGTTCAGTTAGGTTGTTAAGCAGTTTACAACAGCTTCTTATAGTTTTCAATCTGCATTTTTTGTTAGGTGAGGTTTGCGGTAGCACCATGTGTAAATACCTATGAGTTGATAGTGTTGGTAATAAAAAGAAACAACGGTTTCAGAACCAAAATTCCTCTAAAAAGATTTATACGTGGTGCTACTGCAAACCTAACCTTATTATACTCACACCACGCAAAGTTTCAAACCCTACTAAAGATGTATTTTCTCAAATGCATCCACGGTCTAGCTCCTCCCTACCTATCTGAACTTATAACGATCACGCAACCATCCCGCTACTCCCTTCGCTCCTCTCAAGGCATCATGCTGAACCACCCATCTCCAAAGATGCTACCCACACTTGGTGATAGAGCCTTCACTACTGCCGCTCCCAAACTGTGGAATAAACTCCCAATATCTCCCCGTAATCAACAATCTGTCAATATGTTCAAAACACTGCTCAAAACTCACCTGTTCTGTTAAACATTTATCTATGTCAAGCGCATTTGAACATGTATATGGAAAATGCGCTATATAAGTACATTATTATTATTATTATTATTATTATTATTATTACTACCAACAAAACAAACATTCTTCTAAAGAGATTTGCGCATGGTGCTACTGCAAACGTTACCTAATTATACTACCACCATGCAAAGTTTCAAACCCTACTTAAGGTGTATTTTCTTGTATTTCAGAGAGTGTTGAACCTGATGGGAAATACAGTCGTTAAGAAGATTAAGAATTACAGGAAGACTCTCATTCTCAGATTGGTAAGAACTCTTAATATCCAATATTTAATGGTGCAAGTAGTATGTCACTCTCAGTGAAATCTGAGCCGAAGTGATTAGCTTTCAGGCTTCTCAGATGCAACCTGGGTGGAGAGGAGCAATTATGATCAGTGTTGCGACTCACCAGGCCAGGATTCGAACCCACATTCTGTAAATTACAGAACTTGAGTCCACTGCCCTAGACACTCTGCCAGATACCCCTTGATCAAAGATATGGACAAAATAGGGAGACCGACATCATAAAGCCTGGTTCATACTTCATGCGAATGCGTTGCGAATTGGACCTGAATTTGACGTCACAGCTCTGTTTTCGCAGCGATATATGCAAGAAAGTTATACACAACTCAACCCCTGCGAACTATTTGTAACGACTACGTGACACCATTATTCGTATCACATTCGCATTTGTAGGTAGTATGAACTGGGCTTTCGGGTTAGACGGCTCAGTAGAGCACCAGGGATGGATTTCACAAAGAGTTATTAGGACTAGTCCTAATTTAGGGCTAGTCCTAAGAGATATCAAAAACGTATGGCTAGTCCTAAGTTAGGACTAGTAACTCGTCCTAACTGGAGATAAGACTAGTCCTAACTCTTTGTGAAATCCACCCCAGCTTTCTCCATTAGGACGTCCACCGTCCCGTGGTGGTCCGAGAAACGAACTCCCTCCAAGCCTCCCTGTCCAGCTGTTGATTTCACCAAATTCTTTCTAATCTAGGATTATTCTTAGGACTAAAGGCGAGTTACGTTCCATATCCGAAGACGTTGGGCGCATTGAACCCATCCCAAGTTAGGACGGGTTACTCGCCCTAACTCAAGATAGGATTAATCCTAGCGTTTCATGAAATCAGCTGTTGAGCTGTGGCATTAGCTAATGTATGCTACTTTAAGTGCTCGAATTTTGTCAGTCCCTCTAGCTTTCGCCTTCCTCTTCCAGTCGGCCAGAAACACATCGATGCTCTAATTTCCCTCATGGTTTTAACATTTATTTTAGAGGAAACTGTTTTTAGCTTTAATTACCGATGAGCATTTGGAACTTATTTTTTTTATTGTGTTTTTTTTTCCCCAGAGAAATCTGACATATTTGGACGACCGCCCAGTTTTTCCACGGGAGCGAGCTTGTACTGAAGCTTGGTAAGTACAATTTTAAAAAGTATAAAGTAGTTTCCATTTTTTACAATCCAGTTTGTTGTTTTCAGTTTGTAGTTTGTTAGCAGAAATATTGTGCTAAGCGACAGGGCTCAAGTTCACAAGAGACAGTAAACTGTTTGAAATGTTAAAACCAAACTGGCTCTTTTCAGAGCCAACACTTCCTCAAAACAGAATTATTACATGGTTGTGCTCGCAAGTTTACAATTATGTATAGTTAATTCTTATCCATCACAACATGCAAAGCTTAAAACATCACTTATCGAGTTATGTTGTCTGTTTGTATCCAGGCTTCAAGGAGGCAGGGAAGCTGAGAAAGAAGAACGACAACGTTGGATTAACAACGAAAGAGCAAAGATACAGGCCAGCGTTGATGGTAAGGGTTGCCTTAGACATGTCCGTCTTATTAATAATGAAAGAGCAAAGATACAGGCCAGCGTTGATGGTAAGGGTTGCCTTAGACATGTCCGTCGCATTGTTTTAAAGGTTTGCTGTACTTCTTGGGCTAGTTTCATAAAATTCTGTGTCACATCTCAAACCGCCATTAACAGAGGGCAGTAGTCATGGCTGATCCAATAGTTGAACTTAGAAGTCGTCTCAGTCTCAATCCTTTAAGGCCATTATGCTAACAGTCTGTAAGCAGAATTATTGTGCTAAGCAACATGGCCCAATTGTTCCAAAAGCCTGTAAGCACAAAAACTTGCTTAACACAGAAAAGCTGTACCACACTTTTCAGATTAGAATTTTGGTGTATAAAAACTTACCTACTTTTACACAACCACATTTGTTCGAATAGAAGTCTTTCTCAAAATGACTATTGTCAAAGCTGCAGTAGGCTTCTAACCAAAAGTTTTTCTTTCTTTAAGTTTAAGATTGATTACTAAACTTATTCTTCCCTTTAACAGCTTTATTGGAGATACGCAATCGAGCCCAAGCTGCTCGAAAACAAAAAGAAGAAGAAGAAGAAAAGAACTCCGCTCCAGAGACGAGTCTCTCTCCGGCTGAAGATGAACACCTGTTTACATTTGACGTCAGTAAAGCGCCCTCTAGTGCTGAGAAGAAGACAGGGATGATGATTGAGGAGGTGACATCACAAGGTAATAATTGTCTCTTTGTGTTTTATTTGATTTCTGAAAATAAAGTAAAATCAAAGATCTTACTTGTATGCTTACAAATGAAGGTGTCGTGGCCGAAATGTTAAGAGCACTGCCAAATCAAGCTCTGAACTGTTCAAGGGAGTGTGGGTTCAGGAGTTGTGACACGTGTGTCTTTAAGCAAGAAACTTAACCATTGCTTTGCCTTCGGATGGGACAAGAAGCTGTATGTCCTGTGTGTTGTTATAACAAGTGTGTTGGTATTCAAGCCTCACGAAGTCTCAACTTGGATGCCTTGAAAAGTTGCAGCGCAAGGCTCTTCGTATTATCTTGTCCTACGATTACTGTGAAAGTAAGTCTTTTGCTGAAATTTATTCCCAGCTTGGCCTCCCTGCCATGGATGTTAAACTTGAGCAGCTCTTCGTTAATTTTTGTAAATCCCTCCTCACTTCTGACAGATATAAACAATGACTTCCCCCACCTAGAAACAACAACCTGAGAAATTCCAATAAACTTTGTACAATTAAATGTAGGACTAACCGTTTCAAAAACAGTTGCATCCCCTCCCTAGTTGAGCTGCTCAATCACCAATAATTGTTCTGGCCTGTAGATAACTTGTTTTCATTGTGTAAATATTTGTATTGTACATGTACATACTTCAGTTTTTAAATTTTATATTCACATCTACTCTATTTTTATAATCTCGTAATAATTGTATATTTGCTGGTTTTTGATGTTTGAATGTATTTTTATATTGTAAACCTAAACACAATTCAGCCTTTTGGCTGCTACGTTTGTTTTTTAATAAACCAATAATAATAATAATAATAAAAATAACAACTATCAACACAGGTAAACGACCCCTGTACACACTTATCGCAAGGAGAAGGGGTTCACCCCGGTGTGTCTGGCAGTTCGACTAGTGTTTCTGGTTCATGTGCTAAGCATTCTTGTTTACAGTTTTCCTAGGCTTCTGAGCTACAGTGATTAAGAGTAACTATAAATATGAATAGTAAACTTGCGGGTACAACCATGTGTAAAAACTCTTTTGAGGGAGTGTTGGCTCTGAAAAGAACCGGTTTGGTCCCAACGTTTGGAACAGTATACTCTGCTTGTCGTCAGGAGAAACGTTGGTACCAAACCGGCTCTATCAGTGCCAACACTCCCTCAAAATAGTTTTTACACATGGTTGTACCCGTAAGTTTACTTGTCATATTTATAGTTACTCTTATTCCCCACACCATGCAAAGCTTCAAACACCATTTACTTTAGTTCACTTTGCGGCCTCCTTGGTTTTATTACCAGAAATATATTATATTCATAAAGAACACTTAAATCTAATGTTCCTTTTAAATGTTTTTAGGAGACACCAAGGACCAGAAGAAGGTCTTCACAACGGAAGTATATGAAGAGGATGACATTGAGACCATCGACCTCAGAGAAGAGAAGATTAATATTGATGTAAGTTAGATTTCAAGATGTGTGGATGTTGTCTTGAGACTTGTCACCACTCACCACCCCGCCAAACTATCACCCCGAGACAAAATATCACCCGACAAGTTATCGCCCGCCGAGATACCGGCCACTAAAATATCACCCCAATACCCATGTCATTTCATTCAAACTCCTTCAACTGACATACATATCCCTCAACCAGCACCCCCCCCCCCCCCCCCTCCAAGAACTCCTTTTATACCAACCTCGTTATACCCTCCGTTCCACAGCTCTTTCATGATACCTGCCACAGACCTGGTCCCAATCTCATGGCTCTGCTTACCGCCGAATTCTGCGCTTTCAATCACCATTCTCTACTTACTGTAAAAGTGGTGAAGTTCTGTGCTAGCTTTGTTAGGTAAGCATGCAAAAATTCCCTGCTAAAATACGCTTGACAGAAGTGCGGAATTCCCAACTTCAGAAAAATGCTAATCGAAGAAGTGACATTAGTCGAGCAACCAAGAGGAAAAATAATCATTGAAGAAATCAATCAATCCCTGAGCTCCACTAAGATTACCGACCAATCAAATTCATCCTTACTGATGGATGATGAAGACCCCGACGACCAATCACATCCTTTGATTCAAGAAACCAACCCATCAAAGTCAGACTTAATGGACCAATCAGAAGATGTGGAATCAATGACATCATCATCAGGAGCATCCAATAAGATTCCTTTGATTCAAGAAATATTTGAATCTAACAAGACGAAAGCCGAAGCACCGAGTCTCATCGATGAGCTCAAGAAATTTGGAACCAGAATTCCAAACAGCTGGGAGGTCCTCGAGAACGAGAAGAAAAGAAAAGAGCAGGAAGAATCCGACAAAAGCAAAGGTACGATAAGTTTCATTTTTTTGTAGATTTTTTGTCTACTTGTTTCTTAAAGGCACTGCAGTTGATTTCACGAAACGCTTGGATTAATCCTATCTCGAGTTAGGACGTGTAACACGAAACGCTTGGATTAATCCTATCTCGAGTTAGGACGAGTAACACGAAACGCTTGGATTAATCCTATCTCGAGTTAGGACGAGTAACACGAAACGCTTGGATTAATCCTATCTCGAGTTAGGACGAGTAACATGAAACGCTTGGATTAATCCTATCTCGAGTTAGGACGAGTAACATGAAACGCTTGGATTAATCCTATCTCGAGTTAGGACGAGTAACACGAAACGCTTGGATTAATCCTATCTCGAGTTAGGACGAGTAACATGAAACGCTTGGATTAATCCTATCTCAAGTTAGGACGAGTAACATGAAACGCTTGGATTAATCCTATCTCGAGTTAGGACGAGTAACACGAAACGCTTGGATTAATCCTATCTCGAGTTAGGACGAGTAACATGAAACGCTTGGATTAATCCTATCTCAAGTTAGGACGAGTAACACGAAACGCTTGGATTAATCCTATCTCGAGTTAGGACGAGTAACACGAAACGCTTGGATTAATCCTATCTCGAGTTAGGACGAGTAACATGAAACGCTTGGATTAATCCTATCTCAAGTTAGGACGAGTAACACGAAACGCTTGGATTAATCCTATCTCGAGTTAGGACGAGTAACATGAAACGCTTGGATTAATCCTATCTCGAGTTAGGACGAGTAACACGAAACGCTTGGATTAATCCTATCTCAAGTTAGGACGAGTAACATGAAACGCTTGGATTAATCCTATCTCAAGTTAGGACGAGTAACATGAAACGCTTGGATTAATCCTATCTCGAGTTAGGACGAGTAACACGAAACGCTTGGATTAATCCTATCTCGAGTTAGGACGAGTAACACGAAACGCTTGGATTAATCCTATCTCGAGTTAGGACGAGTAACACGAAACGCTTGGATTAATCCTATCTCGAGTTAGGACGAGTAACACGAAACGCTTGGATTAATCCTATCTCGAGTTAGGACGAGTAACATGAAACGCTTGGATTAATCCTATCTCGAGTTAGGACGAGTAACATGAAACGCTTGGATTAATCCTATCTCGAGTTAGGATGAGTAACACGAAACGCTTGGATTAATCCTATCTCGAGTTAGGACGAGTAACACGAAACGCTTGGATTAATCCTATCTCGAGTTAGGACGAGTAACACGAAACGCTTGGATTAATCCTATCTCGAGTTAGGACGAGTAACACGAAACGCTTGGATTAATCCTATCTCGAGTTAGGACGAGTAACATGAAACGCTTGGATTAATCCTATCTCAAGTTAGGACGAGTAACATGAAACGCTTGGATTAATCCTATCTCGAGTTAGGACGAGTAACATGAAACGCTTGGATTAATCCTATCTCAAGTTAGGACGAGTAACTCAGGAGTAACTTGTCCTAACTTTGGATAGGTTCACTGCGTCCTATCGTCTATTGATGTGGAATGTAACTTGTCCTAAGTCCTAAGATTAATCCATAGTTAGGAAGAGTTTGGTGAAATCGGCGGCTGGCCACGTTCTGTAATTACTCAAAATATTGTAAGCATAGAAAGTTACCGAGCAATAGAGCTGTTGGCAGTATAAAACATTGTGAGAAAATACTCCCTCTGCAAGAAACATAATTTTTGAGAAAGAGGTTATTTCTCACTAAAATATTTGAATCTGAGAAAGGCTTTAGGCCTGATGCCTTTCTCAGTCACAGGAAAGCACATTTAAGTGGTCTTAGAAATAAAGATAAATGATAATGACATGATTTGAGTTGTCTTAAGGGAAGGTATATATTTGGTAGTTACTCTTAAAATTGATGGCAATACAAACTTTTGGTTAGAAGCCTACGGCAGCTTTTGATAGTACAAAACATTTTGAGAAACACTTCAATAATGCGGTCATGTAAAAACAGTTTTTATGCCACAAAATGCGAACCATTACAGCAGTAACCCTTTTCAGACTGTGCATTCTTGTAAGATCATTTCCTCTTTCCGTGGACATATTCGCCCAGGTTTTTTGGAAATATCTCAAAAACGCTACCACCATTTGAAATTAAGTTTTCATAGGTTATTTTATTGAGTATACCGAAAAACAAAATACTTGCCCTTCAACACTAGCTTGTACAGGGGTCGATTTCACAAAGAGTTAGGACTAGTCCTAACTTAGGACTAGTCCTAGAAGATATACAAATTGCATGGATAGTCCTAAGTTAGGAAGAGTAACTGGTCCTAACTCGAGATAAGACTAGTCCTAACTCTTTGTGAAATCCACCCCAGGAGTGTCAAACGATAATACATTATATTGTGAACTCGCTTGATTTACTTGTGTTCCTTAAATTTTAATTTTTATTCTTGTTTTCCAGCAGAGAAGACCACCGAGGAGAAGATATGGGAGCTAGCGGCAAACGCTGGATCAACCTTAGATCGACCTGATCCTCCACAGTGATGCGTTATCATGGTAACAGGTACCTACTTAATAGCATCTTCATCGGATAGTTGGTGTCCGGTTGTGAATGGTGCGGCCAGAGATGTGGTTGGTACCCGCTGTCACCTTGCTAAACATGGATGGATTTAATATTCGTGTGAAAAAACTGTGACAGTTTGTTGCTGTTTTCTCCGCAAGTAGACACTGTATTAAGCTGAGACTTTCACTGGTGACTTCTATTGTATCTTACTTGATAATTGACTTTATGCGCATGACGTCATTTCAGTAGGGCGCCCTCACCTAGAGGTTAAAAGGAGGTTGCTTATTGGCCACTACTGTGCGCCACGCAAACAAATCTGTGTGTTTTGATTGTTTTGTCACCGTTTTACATCTAAGATGGCGGCTGCATGGCATCAATGCATAAGGTATTTTGTGCTTGTAAGTCAGCATGACACTGACGACTGACTAAAACCAAATCAACCCAACATTTAAGAAATCAAATAAACGGCCGAATGACAGAGGTAATCTATACTGTTCTTTTTCAATGAGTTGAAATTGGCAAATACTGGCCCGATGATGTACTAGGGAGGTTTCGCACGTGAATGGAGACGCATACGCATACGTTTAGCTATCTGTAACCTAATGTGTAGCAAGCAGGATATCAGTGTCCACTGCACGTATCTGTATCTGTTCGGTCCTGCACACAAACTCCACTATCGGGATATCAATGGTGCAGGCGTGTAGAGCAGATAGTGAGTAGCGTATGGCGTCATAATGATGCGATTCCGTCGCACAAACCGTATCTGTTCCCATGCATGTAAAACCTCCCTAATGTCGATTTATTTGATCTGTTACAGTCCCAAAAATTAAAATCTATTTACCTTTTTGATAATTTTGGTATCCTGTATTGAACTTCCAGTATCATTCCGTCCACTTTTGTATATATTGTAATTAAAAAGCATTGATAGAAACAGTAACAAAACTCTAATTAACTGAGTTCATGTTTGGGGTTTTGAAATATTTAAAATGTATAAGATAATATGTTTTTAAGACTTAATGGTGCTGTGTTTTTAAAAACCGGTTTGTAAAAACTAAAGTTTTGTCAAAGTTATGAACTTGAAGCCACGGTAACATTATGAGATCAAGTTTAATGTCTTCTCTGACCCCCAAATATACCTTTGTATTATATCGTGTAAAATTTATAATCCAATCATTTTTGATAGGGTTCGTTGTTTTTTGCGCGATTATCTTTAAGATTTTCTGTATATTTGTTGATTCTGATCGATACAACTTGAGACAACGACCTGGGCCCAATTTCAAAGAGCTGCTTAAAGCTTGCACAAAAAGTAGCTAAGCACAACAAAGTCATACTTACCAGAACAGGGTTACCAGCCAAACTACCGTGTCAATTGTACAATTTGTGACTGGTATCCTGCTGATTTATGCTAAGCAGAAGTTTTTTTAGCAATATTTTCTGCTTAAACAGCTTTATGAAATTGGGTCCTGGTCCACCCTTGTGTCTAGTGGTTAGACTGCATTCAGGACTTGCTTTCCACAAGGTTATGGGTTCGAATCCTACTAAGCTAACTGTAGTTCAGTGGTAGGACTGCAGGACTTGCAATCACAAGGTTGTAGGTTTGAATCCTACCAAGCTAACCTTGGTCCAGTGGTTAGACTGCAGGACTTGCAATCACAAGGATGTGGGTTCCAATCCTACCAAGCTAACCATGGCCCAGTGGTTGGAATGCAGGACTTGCAATCACAAGGTTGTAGGTTCGAATCCTACCAAGCTAACCGTGGCCCAGTGGTTGGAATGCAGGACTTGCAATCACAAGGTTGTAGGTTCGAATCCTACCAAGCTAACTGTGGTTCAGTGGTTAGACTGCAGGACTTGCAATCACAAGGTTGTAGGTTCAAATCCTACCAAGCTAACTGTTGTTCACTGGTAATACTGGAGGAGTTGCAATCACATGGTTCTGGGTTCGAATCCTACCAAGCTAAATGCTGATTTCACAATGATTTATAAGTACTGTATTGTCGATCTTCTACACGGTCAACAAAAATCCTCCAACCAATGTTTACAGTTTTAACAGTGTACGTAGTTACTGAATCACAAACACATGAGATTTCTGTTTTTAATTTTAAAAGAGGTCTTTTACATCTTATACTGGGTGCGTTCGATTAGCTTCCCTGGGTTGACCCCGGTCTGGCCTTGTTACGTTCGAATATTGGTGTCATTCCAGGGGCTCACCCGGGTCAGCCCCCAGTGCCCTGCTTGTGGGACTGGCCCGAGGTGCATGACGTCACCACGAGAGGGCGATTGTGAACATTCGATTAGCTCTTGTCAGGGGCTCACCCTAATGAGCACTGCAGGGTCGACCCGGGAAACTAATCGAATACATCCATTCTAGCAACTTGTGCCCACTCATTGACCAATATTATTTAGCTGCTTCATGGGCAATTAATTGAGCTTGTGTGCTTTCCATTATATAACTGGAATAAGCATGCTAACCTTCTTGCACTAAGCTGGCTGCCTAATTGTATCGGTGAAATATGTTTACCCTTAAAAGCACGGGACACATTTGGAGTAAATTTCTCAAAATAATTGTTAGCATAAAAATGTATTTGGTAGCAAGCAATGGAAAGCTGTTGCTAGTATGAAAATGAGTAAAATAATTTGAGAGGGGGGGGTGGAACATTATGGGAGAAGTGACCAATAGAGTTAAACATTTGAGGTGTGCATGAAACAACAAAGTTTTAAAGTGTTCAGGTTTTATCAATGGAACTGCTGTAGCGACTGCCCATGCTCAAGTACACTAAGTAGCTAAGCATCTTGAAAAAAAAATCACAGAACACAGTTGCTAGCAAAAATACCATCTGTGACTGGTGTCATGTTCATTTGTGCTTAATAGCTGGAAATTGTTAAGCAATGTTCTCTGCTTAAAACAGCTCTGAAATGCGGCACAATTATCGGGACTGAGAGTGCAACCTTTGGTCTAGGCCTGACAAAAATATTGATATTACTTTCCATTGTTTTGTAAAGGCAGCCCAGCCTACAAACTTTGCTTTAATTGGCCATACCTCCATACAAATTTCAGTCTTGTAAAATCATATAGTTTGTATTTGTATATTGTGTTTGTATGGAAATAAATGTTGTTTGATTGATTGATTGATTGATTGATTGATTGATCCCAAGCAGTATGTAAAGGGCGAATAAAAAGAAACTCCAGTTTTGCCGTCTTTAAATGAACTTTAAATTGTCTTATTTTTGTCTTCTGAAAGCGAGGTTGGGGGACGTTTTTATTTCTTTGTCTATTTATATTAAGGCAAAACTGCAAGGCTTAATCTTGATAGATTTTGAGTAAAAACAAAAATCAAGGTTCATCCTTGTGTTCAAAGCCTTGCAGGTTTTGACCGAAATTCAAATTAATGGTAAGTCTTGCAATTTCTACGAAAACAAAGTTAGCCTGGAATAAATCAAATTTTGGAACAATAGGATGGGTCTTATTCATTTTAATCCTGATTTTAAACGTCGTTATAGCCATCGGAGACGACTAAAACCAAGATTTTCTTGCTCCTCGTCCTAATAAGATGGGTCTCAAATATTAATTTGAGTCCTGATTTTAAACCGTCGTACTATCCGAATTAAGTCATTATCTCAAAAAGTAGCCATCAGAGACGACTAAAACCAAGATTTTCTTGCTCCTCGCCCTCTATTACACCTAGGTATGAAATTTCAGGCGATTTGGAAAACAAAAATATCGGCCGATTTTTGAAAAAACGACAAGGGGGTAGGGTAAGCTTGACGTTTTTTCACCCTCGGAAATCTTTTCTCTCCGATTTGCTTCAAAATTTAACCGAAGGAAGTTCTTCATGTGTAAAAGACAGTCTGCAAGTTACAGGTTGCTGGAACACTAGGATGGGTCTCAAATATTCATTTTAATCTGGATTTTAAACCGTCGTACTATCCGAATTAAGGCATTATCTCAAAAAGTAGCCATCGTAGACGACTAAAACCAAGATTTCCTTGCTCCTCGCCCTCTATTACACCTATATGTGTAATTTCAGGCGATTTGGAAAACAAAAATTTCGGCCGATTTTTGAAAAAACGACAAGGGGGTAAGCTTGACGTTTTTTCAACCTCGGAAACCTTTTCGCTTCGATTTGCTTCAAAATTTAACCAAAGGAAGTTCTTCATGTGTAAAAGACAGTCTCCAAGTTGCAGGTTGCTGGAACAATAGGATGGGTCTAAGTTATTAATTTTAATCTCTCTTTTGAGACACTCCTTTATCTATCAAGAGGTAACCAAGATATTGGGACAAGAAAACGGATAGTCGGGTACCCTATAGTTGGTCTTATACCAATGCTTCGTACCCAGCAATATGCCGCGTACACGTGTTTTCGAAATGGTCTCCAAGCATGCAGTTGACACTGGCTGTCTCCGTGGACGATATTTAGAGCATTTCGACGTGATTTTAATCTACAGGGAACTGTTCAGGCAAGACTAATGTATACTTGTTTATTCTGATTCAATAATAAGTCTTCAAATCCTCTAAGAATACTGGAATTAGCAATGTCGATGATTTATGTTTCTATTAGCTATCATCACTACGTTTATACTAGAATTTTGTTTTCCAAATCGCCTGAAATTTCACATAAATTATAATGGTATGCTTTGTATGGTCGTCGTTATATCCGAACTAACACGTTGGGCGATGGTGCGTTAATATCGCTCCCTATAATTCTGTCATTTAGTAAAGGTTGTTGTTTTCTCGTTGGTTATTCAGGGATTTCTCTTATTTTATTTAACTAATCACTGCAGACGTGTACATGTATATAGCCTATTTTACATCCATGTTTCGGTAATATTGTTAACGTTTGTATTATTTACACAATCACACAATTATATACACTCGACGTTTTAACTATTGTAATGATTTAAATAAAATTGTGTACCCGCTGTTATCGCTGCTTAAATTTGTACGAGTCAATTTGTCTGTTTTATTTGTCTGTAGAAACTCGAGTATTAAACACTAAATAACAAAATACATAAAGAAGAATCCGTGCAGTGCCTTACAGTCAATTACTTAGATTATCAAGAAAATTCTGAATTTGTTACATAATTAAAATAAAGTATTGTTTTGTTGACCACATAACGCCCTCAGCTTGGATATGCCCCCGCTCGATTTTCACCACTTTTAGATACTTTTTTTCAATCGCTGATATTTTTATCAGTTAAATATTCTCGTTTAAGTCCCGTGCATTTTATTTATCCCAAACACAGTCGAATTAATGTGCATGCTTCAACTCTGTTGTACCCAGTCCAAATCTTTACATTACCTGGGGTACTATGGCATCGGGAAATCCTTGTAAAACACGCGAGTGGAAGGCACTAGCTATAATACGTTTGGATTTAAAGTTTTCCACTCTACGGTTTATATTTAAACTCGAACCCATTGTTCGTAAGAAGAGCGGTGGCCCAGTGGTAGAGCTCCGGATTCTGAACGCAAAGGTACTGGGTTCGAGCCCCGGTGTGTGCCTTTTTCTACGCGTAAAGAACATTGGTTTAAGCGGAACCCTATGGCATAGGGAAATCCTTGCTTTATACCTAATAAATAACATGCGAGTGGAAGGCATAAGCTACAATACTTTTTGATCTAAAGTTGTTCACTCTAAGGTTTATAATTAAACTCGAACCCATTTTAATCAAGAAGTACTGTGGCCCAGTGGTAGGGCTCTGGATTCTGAAGGTAACGGTGCTGCGTTCGAACCCTGGAGTGTGTTCTTTTTCTGCTTTTAAGAACATTGGTTTGCGCGGTTCCCTATGGCATAGGGAAATCCTTGCTTTACACTTGGTAAATAATTTGCGAGTGGGAGGCATAAGCTAAAATAAGTTTTGATTTAAAGTTGTTCATTCTAAGGTATAGCATTAAACTCGAACGCAACCGAAGTAAGAGTAGTAGTGGCCCAATGGAAGGGCTCCGGACTCTACATCCAATGGTACGGGGTTCGAATCCCGATCTGTGTTCTTTTTCTACGCTTGGGAACATTTGTTTGCGCGGTTCCCTATGGCATAGGGAAATCCTTGCTTTACACTTAGTAAATAATTTGCGAGTTGGAGGCATAAGCTATAATACGTTTTGATTTAAAGTTGTTCATTCTAAGGTATAGCATTAAACTCGAACGCAAATTAAGTAAGAGGAGACGTGGCTCAATGGAAGGGCTCCCGACTCTACACCCAATGGTACGGAGTTCGATTCCCGGGTGTTCTTTTTACTACGTTTTGATTTAAAGTTGTTCATTCTTAGGTATAACATTAAACTTGAACGCAAATGAAGTAAGAGGAGACGTGGCCCAATGGAAGGGCTCCGGACTCTACACCCAATGGTACGGAGTTCGAATCCCGGGTGTTCTTTTTACTACGTTTTGATTTAAAGTTGTTCATTCTTAGGTATAACATTAAACTCAAACGCAAATTGAGTAAGAGGAGACGTGGCCCAATGGAAGGGCTCCGGACTCTACACCCAAAGGTACGGAGTTCGACACCCGAGAGTTCTTTTACTACGTTTTAATTAAAAGTTTGTCATACGAAGGTTTAAAATTAAACTCGAACGCACTTTAGTAAGAAGGACCAGTGGCCCAGTGGAAGGGCTCCGGACTCTACACCCAAAGGTACGGGGTTCGAATCCAGGGTGTTCTTTTACAAAGTTTTGATTTAAAATTGTCCATACGAAGGTTTAAAATTAAACTCGAACGCATTTAGGTAAGAAGGACCAGTGGCCCAGTGGAAGGGCTCTGGTCTGAGGACCGAAAGGTCTCGGGATCGAATCCCGCTACAGAAAAGTTCTAGACGTTTTAAAAATATTTTTTAAATGAAAAAAATGAAATCTATATAAAAAAGGGCATAGGTTCGTTTTAAGTTTTAAGTTTAAAGTTTCTTTCCTCAGCGAGTGCTAGCGGTGAGTGCCACTGCGCGGTGGGTGCCACTGTCTGGTGGGTCGAGACTTCTCGGTCGGCAACCGCGCTGCCACCACCGGGGTTCGAACCGGTGACCCTTCGCTTCGGAGGCCGACACCCACCTACGACACCCACTTGGGTCCCCCCCAGGATACCTTCGCATTTTTGACCTGATAAACCTTCGGTTCATACTTTACATAGAAAGCTATGGCATGGGATTTCAGTGCTTTACACTTACTATATAATTTGTGAGTTGAATACTTTTGATAGGATACTATGGCATGGGATTTCAGTGCTTTACACTTAGTATATAATTTGTGAGTTGAATACTTTTCATAGGATACTATGGCATGGGATTTCAGTGCTTTATACTTAGTATATAATTTGTGAGTTGAATACTTTTCATAGGATACTATGGTATGGGAATATCAATGCTTTTTACTTGGTATATAATTTATACTTAGTAAGTATATAATTTGCCAGTGGAAAACCTTACACACGATGCTATGGCATAGTAAAATCAGTACTTTATACTTCGTAATTTACGAGTGGCCTACGCTGTTGGCATGGTTGTAGGAAACATAGGCATATGGAGGACTCATTGGTTCGGACTTAGAAAATATTTGAGTTGAAGGAACACGCTGTAGGTATGGACCATTTACTTATAAAACATAGTCATATGGGGAACTCTTTGGTTCGGACTTAGAAAATATTTTAGTTGAGGGAACACGCTGTAGGCATAAGTATAGACAATTTAGTTTAATTGGGAAGCCCGGGTTCGCATGGTACTATGGCATAAGGAAATCCTTGCTTTATACTTAGTAAATAATCTGCGAGTCAAAGCAAAGGCATATGCATTACTTAGGAGTAGGTATATGGGTAGACAGGGGGACTTAAAAATATAATGTGATCGGAAGGCATACATTGTAAGTATAGGCACACAATAATTACCAGGAAACATAGGCATACAGTGGACTCTACTGTTCGAACTTAGAAAGTATTAGAGTTGAATACACACGCCGTGGGTTTGGAAAATTAGTTCACGGGGGAAACGGTATTGTTGTGAATTATCGGTTTGACATTATGGGAATTGGGGATTGTCGCTGGGGGAGGGTGGCGGGGTTTTGGGGGAGGGTGACGGGGTTTAGGGTTGGGTGTAGGCTAGCTGGGATCAACATGACGGCGGGAATAAAAGCGTTGATTTCCACCAGTGTTTTGGTGAGTACTCGCCGCTGTGCCGTAGTATTTGTTTTACAGTGTGTACAACTTGAGACACCGTTATAAATAAATAATAGTAAATAAAACCAGCTCTTTTATAACGCAATTCCAAAACAAAATTCAACGCACTTTTATACACACAAAAACAATAGCAAATATAATACACTAGAATAAATAAGTTTTGAGGTTGCGTTTGAAAGCTAAAACTGTTGGAGAGGATATTTTGGTAGTGTGGTAATTTGTTCCAGAGAGTAGGCCCGAAAACACTGAACGATCGAAAACCATGCAATATCTCAAACATTTCTAAAAGAGGGACCACGATTTGTCTGTTCCTTGCACTCCATTACACATCTGTGTGAAATTTCAGGCGATTTTGAAAAAATGTTCTTTTCTCCGGCTGATTTTGTGAAAAAACGACGTTTTTTAACACTCAAAGACCCTTTCTCTCCAATTTGCCTCAAAGTTTAACCAAAGGAAGTTCTGTATGTGTAAAAGACGGTCTCCAAGTGGTGGCGCCATACGGAAAGTTTGAATGGATAACTTTCCGTATGGCGCCACCACTTTTTCACTCATTTTTACAAAAAGGGATATATCAATCAGGTAAATAAGTTCCTATATTATTTCATATCGAATGAAAAAGTGGTGGCGCCATACGGAAACTTTTCCAAAATTCATTCTAATTTTTATTTTGCAGCATCGTTATCAAAAACTAGACCAAAAAATTCTCAAAAAGTTGCCAAGGTAGACATTTTTAGAACCATGTAGGCTGCTGGCCGACACATTTCTCTAAGATACAACTATCCACGAATTGAAGTAGAAATATAATCTGAAAACTAAGCTACACAGAAAAGTCTATTGTTTCATTTGACTGACGGCAAGTTGCCATTGACGATGCAATGACCTATATGCTCCAACGTTACAGCTACTTCCGGATTGCCGTTGTTTATTTTGAGCATGAAAGTGGAATAAAAATGCGACAAGAATTGCCCGTTTTATGACAAACTAGGTGTTTACACGTCTTCCACGAGGCATATTCCTATTCTACATTACGAACTTAAACAAACTACATGGTAAAGCTTACCCATACAGACATTAAATCACATCAAATCATCGTAAGTATATCCACGGTATTGACAACTTAGCAAGCATGGCTGGTGGCCATTTTGAATCTCGCGTCACGGCATCAAGCCGCTGAGTACCCAGACCTCTACTGTATGTGTATCCGCTGTTAAGCGGTAGTCGGGTACCTGTCGGTTGCTTTGGCTGGTTCCAATCACCGGTGCATGTCCAAGATCACAGGGGGTACGTAACTGGCTCCCGCAAGATCTCGCGGAAATAAACAGAACTGCGAGAATCGAAGGCTTGAATCGTATTTAGCGCAACGATTAAATAACTAAAGGTATATGGTGTCTGTTTTGTGTTCATTTATCAACTTATTAGTTTTAGGAGTAAATAACTTGTATATTATTCAAAATGTGACATTATTTTTCTGTTGAAATTTTCTCAGCCAAATTTGTGTCACGAAATAATCGAACTGTTAAAGAATTCGGTACACTTCACAAGCCCCCTTCCAAAAAAAACCAAAAAAACAATGTGGTCAGTATGTTGCCCTTTATTGTGTTAGAAAAATGCAAGGCTTACTTTTTTTAGTAGAAAATGTAAGGCTTACCATTTGAATTTTGGTCAAAAACTGCAAGGCTTTGAACACAAGGGTAGGCATAAACATTGCAATTTCTTTTTTACTCAAAATCTAAAGAAATAAGCCTTGGAGGTAGACGATTAAAACCAAGATTCTTTTCTGCTCCTCGCCCTCCATTACACCTATTATAAAAATTTCAAGCGATATTGAAGAAAACAAAATCGGCTGATTTTTGAAAAAACAAAAAGGGGTAAGACTTGACTTTTTTCAACAAACAGTGAAGAACTCAGACCAAGACTCGTTGAATTAAAGGTTTTTTCTATTTGAACGCATGAATCATATTTAGGTTTACATTACATGTAATAAGGTGTAAGGTTTCTATAGTATTGAATCTGTGCCCAGTTTCATGTCTCTGCTTACCGTGAAATACTTGTGCTTATAACATTCGTCATTATCTATGGCCAATTTAATAAACCCTGTATGTACACAACAACTTGCTAAGCACAGAAAATTGTTGCTTAACAGAAATAGGTTACCAGTCAAAATTACACATTGGTGTGACTGTGGTGTCCCACTCAATTTTTGCTTAGCAGAGATTGCTGAGCAGTATTTCCTGCTTAACAGCTGTATGAAATTGGGCCATGCTTACAAGTTTAGTTTATGCTTACTACATGTAAGTGAATAAGACCAAAGTTACTCCTACACATAAGCATATCTCATGTAAAGTGAAACTCACTTACAATAAATATTGATTTCTAAGCTAATTTAGGTGTTTAGTTTAGGGCTTACCGTTAGCAGAGACATGAAATTGGGCCCATACTTTAATTGGGCCCAGTCTTTAATAGTTGGTCCCAACAAAAAAGCAAATGATTACAGCTGTAGATAATTATTGCAAAAGTTTGCAAATTTAAACAAGACAATTTTACAATTAAAAAGTTTCAATTATTACATTTGGCTCAGTTGTGAACTTTCTGGTTACTCTTAGTGAGTGCAACGTTACATGAAGATGTGGTCAAATTGTGTAAGATTTTGTTTATGTCTACACAAAAACAATTTGGGAAAGAATGCTCAAACATACTGCGATTGTGATAATTATTTTGCCCAAACTCTAAATCAAAACAAAACACCTGAAAATAATCCGGAATAATGTCTGAATGATAAACTTACAAGAAATTTGTATAAAGGTTAACATCATAAATGTATTGATGGAAAACATAATAGTTCAAAAGATTGTACCAGCATTTTTCTGACAACTTGGTCAAACCTTTTTATCAAAGATTTTTTGTTCATACACCATTCACAGTTTTATCTGTCACCTAAAATATAATTTAATTTTACAAACATAGGGTGGCAGAACATAGGGGGTTTAGACATAGGGGTGGCAGAACACAAGGGTATCGGAACATTGGGTTGTTGTAACATTGGAACATATGGGTGTTGGAACATGGGTGATGGAACATAGGGGTGTTGGAACATGTGTGATGGAACATAGGGGTGTTGGAACATGGGTGGTGGAACATTGGGGTGTTGGAACATATGGGTGTTGGAACATTGGAATATATGGGTGTTGGAACATTGGAATATATGGGTGTTGGAACATTGGAATATATGGGTGGTGGAACATAGGGGTGTTGGAACATGGGTGGTGGAACATATGGGTGTTGGAACATATGGGTGTTGGAACATATGGGTGTTGGAACATTGGAACATATGGGTGTTGGAACATTGGAATATATGGGTGGTGGAACATAGGGGTGTTGGAACATGGGTGGTGGAACTTAGGGTGTTGGAACATGGGTGGTGGAACATAGGGGTGGTGGAACACATGGGTGTTGGGACATTGGAACACATGGGTGTTGGAACATTGGAACATTTGGGTGGTGGAACATAGTGGTGTTGGAACATGGGTGGTGGAACATGGGTGGTGGAACATAGGGGTGGTGGAACTTAGGGTGTTGGAACATGGGTGGTGGAACATAGGGGTGGTGGAACACATGGGTGTTGGAACATTGGAACATTTGGGTGGTGGAACATAGTGGTGTTGGAACATGGGTGGTGGAACATGGGTGGTGGAACATAGGGGTGGTGGAACATAGGGGTGTTGGAACATAGGGGGTGGCAGAACATAAGGGTGTTGGAACAAAGGGGTGGCAGAACATAAGAGTGTTTGAACATTTGGGTGTAACCAATTGATTGTATAATGTACTGAAAATACATTCCCACTTGAAGTAAAATATTAATTTTTATGACAGCAAATATAATATTCTTTCGTGCTATTTACATCTTTCAGAAATATACAGATAACGTCATGAATAAACACTTAAATTATTAAAAACTCTACTTCTCAGAAAATATCATTGAGCACTGTTTCTTGAACAGTATTTGGAGCAGCTCTATTTTCCTGTATCATCAATTATTTCAATCGATAACATAATTATTTTTTAGGATTCCACATCTTGGCATTATGATTGCACATGTTATTCATTAATCATTAAATAAACACTTTTTCTTTCTTATACATATTTTCGTACGATTGGCAAATTCAAGAAATTGTTGTCCGATTATGGACTTAGTCGCAATATTTCAAGCACTGATTTTATGTCTTAGCTACGCTTCACACTTCCCGATATATTTTGAACAATTGTTTACAAATTTACTCTTTCATTTCAGCCAAACATTTCCTCGCTATTAATTCAGTAGTTATCATAATTCTTTTGTGGCTATCGCCAGCTCAGTGCTAAACTTAGGTCCTTAGTTACAATTTCATACCCGCAACGATCAAAAGGACATAACATGAAGACGAAAAAAATAAAAATTTGAAGAAAAAGTATCTACAAATGTTTTTCTTTTACAAAAGACAATTTTCTTTGCGCAAGAATTAACTTGGAGACCGCTTTTGACCAATAAACTCCATTAACCAGGAGCTCCAGAAATGCAAAACCAAGTTCATGAACTCTATAGACGATGTGACCTGTGACATCACGTTTACAAAAGAGCCACCAAGCAGGCACAATTTGTGCACAGCTCAATGGAAGAAAACATAAAATTTTATATTTTATGGAGATTGCACTGTCCATATTAAACTTTTGATATGATGAGAGGGGGCACATCTCAAAACTTTCACAACTCTTGGGTTTATGTGGAAATTATGACACAAAATTTCATCTTTCCCATATGACCAGTGCAGTATCTTGCCTGCCAGAACAGCCAACGCATGTTCAAGGTCACGCTCATTGTAAACAGATGTCACATGGTCTATACAAACTGCACTAATGACCTTAATAGTCCTGAGCAGACAAAGGGATGTACACACCTATTCACAAAGCTGATTGATCATTACGTGACTAAACTAGTTAAAATTCTCTACTTTTTCAAGAAGCTCAAATTAACCTACTCTCAGGTAATCTTCTACACTAAGATAAATATTCCAAAAAGTTTCAAAAAATATTCCCACACCCCAAAGGCTTACAGCTACATAATTTTCAGCTAAATAATTTCCCTATACTCCCATTTCACAAAGCTCCCTAGAAAAATATTTATAAACAAAAATGGAAGCGATAAAATAGTTTTTTGGAAGCACACTTTACTTGGAAGCGGTTGTAGTCTTGTGCGGTATAATACAAAAACATAAAATCCAACTTCCCCCTTCTAAATTTTTGTTAAAGTCAATGTGTGGATAAAATTCGGAGTATTTGAATTGAAAAAAGTCAACTGGGTATAAATTAAATATCAACTTTCAAAAACTATAAGCTATCTCAAAAGTAGAGTCTATTAACTGATTGTCAGTCTGGCAAGTATAGACCTTTATCACGGTGCAGCCATCTTGAATTTCTCCCATTGATATCAATGTTACCAAACTGAGGCTGGAAGAAAAAAATAGTCTGGTTCCTAATTGCAAGATGATTATTCGCATGCATTATTGTTAGACGATACAAGGAACATGACCAGGATGGAGGCAGCATGATAAAGGTCTATTACTAAATATTGCAAATTACTATTGGGAACACTATGAAAAGTACTTACTTGTAAATTTCTGACAAAAAAAGTTTTTAAATTGTCTTGGCATGACAATGAATTATGTTGCAAAAAAATATATATAATGAAAACAAGTGAAATATTTTGATATCATATGTTATTCATGACGAAACACCTCCCAACCCTGAACGTTGAAATTATGAAATCCCTCAGAGCTAACAATGTTCCACTTTATCAACCAGACCCTGTTTTCACTACCTCTGTTACCATGGTTACTTGCCGCAGCATCCTTTATTGACATCCTCGTCAGTCAGATTGAGAGCTTTCTCCATATCTTCGTCTTCTCGCTGTTGGAGGATTGTCGCCATCCGATGGAACGCTTCAGCGATATTCTGACCACTCTTTGCGCTGGCCTCGTAGAAGATACAATCGTAGGACTGAAAAGATAAAATAAGTAAAGTTTTTAAGGCGCTGTTACACCAAGGGGGCATGGTTGGCTTGTGCGTAAAGCACTCACCTCTCACCAAGGTGACCCTGGTTCGAAACCCGGCCAGGGCCATGTGTGAGTTGAGTTGTGCGTTGGTTCTCTGCTGTGCCACAAGGGTTTTCCTCCCTCGGGAAAAATCAAACACTTTTGATCTTTGGCTGTGCCTCGTGGTCATATGCCTGCTTCTCGAGCGTGTTGTAGCTGCGTCCTTCGCAACTCAGCTCTAAGGATAATTTGCCTCCCAAATTAATGCAAGATCATAAGCACATAATAAAAACTTAACATTTCTCCTGAAGACGATTGGAGCATGGTGATCGAAACATTGAGTTGTCAACCACAGTTCTTTTCAGAACCACCCCAACATGGTGTTAACGCAAACCTTTCCATATCGTATTTCCACCAAGCAAAGTTTCAAATCCTACTATTCAAAAGAGACCTTCTTTTGGTGCTACCGCAAACCTCACCTAATTAAAGTTTGATAGTTTGATTTCTCACCTCCGCCATACTGGCTCCGACTTCTTCCTTGATTTGTCTTGATTCTGGGTTATCTTCAGCTAAATCAGTTTTATTTCCAATCATCATCCGTACAACTCCATCACTCGTTGATTCCTATAGAAAAGAAAACAATGAAGATAGAATGATAAACACTTCATACAGTGCTCATTGCCCAAAGACCTCTGAGCATATTACATAAAAAAAGAACCATTTAGATAAACCACAATTCATTTGCAAAAACACTATAAGACAGTCAGTCTGAAAAGGTTGTGGGTTCGAATCCTACCAAGCTAACCGCTGATTTCACAATGACGAGAATGAATATTGTCCTCTAATTACTGAATCACAATTTCTTGATTTGTGCAATTCATAATCATAGACGTTAAACCAATAGTTGTATGAGAGAGAAATTGGCTATTGCCAACTTGGTGTTTATATCCCCGTGTGGGAGTTTGCCAAGTTGGGACTAGACTCAAAATTGTCGGACATTTCTGTACAAGAAAAATTACATTTAATTCAAGTAAACACTAAGAAATGAGGTGTTGAACAACGCTGTAAATTCAAGTAAATTTAAACTAGCGAGATGAGATTTTGAAATAAAGTTGAGACTAGACTTACAACGACGCTGTTCATCCAATTCCTAACGTTAATGAATGAAGCTTCTGAGTTGATGTCATACATGATGATAATCCCGTCAGCTTTCCTGAAGTAGTGACGAGTGATGCTTCGGAATCTTTCCTGGCCGGCCGTATCCCAGAGTTGAAGAGCGATCAAGGCGTTGTTGATGATCATAGTCTTGACTTGGAAATCCACACCTAGGAGTTAGCGACAAAAGGAATTCATTAAGTTATGTAACAACAATAATAATAATATCAAGTAACAATCTCGTTATCCCTAAAGTTACCACCAAAGCATATAGTCAACGTAGTTTTCAGTTTGCTGCACCTCACTTATGGAACAATCTCCCTCTACACATCAAACAAGCCACCACGATCTCAAGTTTCAAGACTCTTCTCAAGACACATCTACTCAAATTATCTTATGCTTAATTATTCTTTTGGTTCCTCTGAGCGCTTAGAGACTTTCTTTTGGAGGTGTTAGGCGCTATAGAAATGCGGTTGTTATTTTTATTATTATTATTAACAAACCAAAGGCGACTGACCAGAAACAGTCAATTTCCCATGTGGTTTATTACCTGATACTGAAACAAAAAGTTGCATTCCCTTAAACTGATCCCCCGGGTACTGCGCGGCTTCCCACACTGTATCTTAAACTTGGGTGTGATTCATGGACACAGGGCATCCAATGGTTATACGGCTTCTGACTTGCACCCTGAACAAAGATAATAACTCATAGAGAGACTGCCAATATTGACCCCTTACATGCACGTCACACGCTGTGACTGTGCCACGCTCACCATGTTGGTGGGCAATAGGTTTTTGGTAAATGCCCCGTCGCCTAAAATGCGCACTTCACTGAATAATGCCCACCAGTATGGCAGTCCCAAGATTATTCTGATGATGACGTCAGGTGAATTGGGTCAATAGGGCTGGATATAGACGAGATGACCCATGTTTACATTCAAACTGCCCTCTGTTAACAAAACACTGTGTACGTCATGTTTCGCCGGGCAAAAAGACACGTAGTCATGGTAAGATTGCATACACTTTCTAGCTGGCTGCCAAAACACAAAGGCTTTGCCCGGCGGTATGCGCGCGAATCATGTTACATCACATCGTCTATAGCTCGTTTGGTAGAGTGCCGGTAAGTAATCTGGAGGTCATTGGTTCAAATCCTGGTCTAGTCAACTTCTTTTTGTGCAAACCCAAAACCATTTACCTGGTCAGTTTCCCTTGTGGTTTACTATTTGATTTATTAACATCCACATAATGACCAATGAGAGACCAGTGAAAGCCCTATTTTACAGTGAGCTTGAGGAGGGTACCAGGCGTGCAGGACGTCACTTTCTGCGTTACAAGGATGCTTTCAGAAGGACACTTACGAGGACGTCCTCCCTTACCACCTGGGCCCAATTTCATAGAGCTGCTAAGCACAAAAATTTGCTTAGCATGAAATTTCTTCCTTAATAAAAAACAGGATTACCAACCAAATGTCCATTTTGTTGCATTTTGCTTATACTGGGATTCAGCTGTTGCTCTCTCATCCAGAAAATCACATGGAAATTTGGTTGGTAATCTTGTTTTTAACCAAGGAAGAAATGTCATGCTTCTAGCTAGAAGTCTTTAATTCCTTTCTTACAACAAGGGTGTTTTTTCTTTCTTCATTTTCTCGCAACTTCGATGACCAATTGAGCTCAAACTTTCACATGTTTGTTACTTTCTGCATATGTTGAGATACACCAAGTTAGACCACTGGTCTTTGACAAAATTACCAATAGTGAACCTTCCCTTTAAAGAAAGTGCAGTGTTATATTAATCGCCACTACACGCAACCATGAAAAAAAATGGTGTGTTGACAAACAAAAGTTTCCCACTAAAATTAACCTGAATCTTCAGACAACATTTCTTTTGAGTTTGTTGTAGGAACCCAAAACAAAAGGTTTCTGGGGAACCCCAAGAACAATCTACAAACCAAGTTTGAAGTTGATATGCCAAGTTTTTCTTTAGTTATCGCTCGAACGAAATTTCTTTTGTTTTAGCCATAATGACCTTTGAATTTGTTGAGGGTTCTAAAAAAAATAGACCTCTTGAGGAGTCGGTATGCCAAGCTCTTGAGTTTTGCTCAGACCACTTTTTTTTTTTTTTTTTAGCCTTGACGACCTTTGAACTGAATTGTTGTAGGGGTTCAAAAACAATAGGCTTCTGGGGATCCCTAGACTAATCCATGAACCAAGTTTGGAGGTGATATGCCAAGTTTTACTTGAGTTATTGCTCAGACAACATTTCTTTTGTTTTAGTCATAAAGACCTTTGAACTGCATTGTTGTAGGGGTTCAAAAACAATAGGCTTCTGGGGATCCCTAGACTAATCCATGAACCAAATTTGGAGTTGATATGCCTAGTTTTACTTGAGTTATTGCTCAGACAACATTTCTTTTGTTTTAGTCATGACGACCTTTGGACGGAATTGTTGTAAGTGTCCAAAAACAATATGCTTCTGGGGATCCCTAGACCAATACATGAACCAAGTTTGGAGTTGATATGCCAAGTTTTACTTGAGTTATTGCTCAGACAACATTTCTTTTGTTTTAGTCATGACGACCTTTGTACGGAATTGTTGTAGGGGTTCAAAAACAATAGGCTTCTGGGGATCCCTAGACCAATCCATGAACCAAGTTTGGAGGTGATATGCCAAGTTTTACTTGAGTTATTGCTCAGACAACATTTCTTTTGTTTTAGTCATAAAGACCTTTGAACTGAATTGTTGTAGGGGTTCAAAAACAATAGGCTTCTGGGGATCCCTAGACTAATCCATGAACCAAGTTTAGAGGTGATATGCCAAGTTTTACTGGAGTTATTGCTCAGACAACATTTCTTTTGTTTTAGTCATGACGACCTTTGGACGGAATTGTTGTAGGCATCCTAAAAAATAGGCTTCTGGGGATCCCTAGACTAATCCATGAACCAAGTTTGGAGGTGATATGCCAAGTTTTACTTGAGTTATTGCTCAGACAACATTTCTTTTGTTTTAGTCATAAAGACCTTTGAACTGAATTGTTGTAGGGGTTCAAAAACAATAGGCTTCTGGGGATCCCTAGACTAATCCGTGAACCAAGTTTGGAGGTGATATGCCAAGTCCTTTTTGAGCTATCACTCGGACAACGAATCTGCACTTGCACAACCGCAAACAGTAGGATAAGGCAAATTCTATTATATGCCACTTTTGCTTGCTTCGCCGGCGGGGCATAAAAACATACCTGTGAAGTTTATTGACTGCACAAGGCAAAGGTACTCCCACTGATGATCGGACACTTTCGCCTGTCTAGATTAGTTGATCTAGTAAATGAAAGAAGGTTTGACAAAAGTTGAACATACCAACAATATGTACAGATATAAAAGAGCAAATTCATTTCAATCTAAAGACCATGTGAACCTTGTTTACAATAAGTGTGACCTTGTACATTCTCTGAGTATTCAGGCAGGCAAGATACTACACTGGTCTTTTGGGAAAGTTGACATTTTGTGTCATAATTTCCACATAAAACCAAGAGTTATGAAAGTAAAAGCTGGGAAAGTTTTTAGGTGTGCCCCCTTTCATCATATCAAAAGTTGATAAGAATTAGACAGTGCAATCTCACTGTTTGTGCTATGAAACTGGCTGTTGATAACTAGCGATGCGACCATGCTCTGTAGGTTGATTCCAACTAGTCAATATCATAGACCAACTATCGTTGACTAGACAGAGTTTAGACAAACTAAATCAAACTACGGTCAACAATAGTGCTTGCGCGAACTTGGCTCACGACAATGTTATTTTTAAATACTAACTCTGGAACCTCCAAAGGTTCTCAAAATCAATACTGCATTAAAGAGGCACAAGAAATTGTTTTGATTACCTGCCTAAAGTAGTATTAAAAAGTCCACATTAATAAAAAGTTACCTGCTTGACGAAGTGAAGAAACGTCCAGGCCTTATGCTTCACAGAGGCAACACAGACGATTGCTTCCATGCCCCATGGTCATTGCCTTGGTGCCATTAAAAAGCTCCAGCAGATATTAACAACATTCTGAGAGGGTGGCCTTTATCAAGGAGAAAATGCCTTGGTGCCCTCTTCTCTCAAAAATGAAGCATACAGGACTGCTCAGGTTTGACGCCAGACAGCATGATGATTTTGAGTTTCAGAAATCTACAAGTTGATGTTTAGATTTCCTTTAAGACTATTGGCTGTAGATGCAAACAAAACAAAACAAAACAAAAGTGTAAGTTATTGTTACCATAAAAAAAGTTGTACTTTCCAGTAAAAACATAAACGATCATTTGTTCACTTAAAGCCATTGGACCCTTTCGGTAAACAGTGTTGTCTAAGGCCCACACTTTGTGTACCACAACTTCTATGTCAAATAACAATCCTGTGAAAATTTAGGCTCAATTGGTCATCGGAGTCGGGAGAAAACAACGGAAAACCCCACCCTTGTTTCCGCGCGTTTCGCCGTGTCATGACATGTGTTTAAAATAAATCCGTAATTCTCGTTAACGTGAATTTATATTGTTTTGCTGTTTTCTCAAAAAGTAAAGCATTTCATGGAATAATATTTCAAGAGAAGTCTTTCACCATTGCCTTCTGTAAACCCTGTAAGTTATTTGTAAATCTGTGAACTTTTTTTTTTTTTTCTGAACCGAAAGTGTCCAATGGCTTTAAAGGCGGCGGACACTATTAGTAATTACTCAATAATTATTAGCATAAAACCCGGTAACAAATAATGTGGAGCTGTTGATAGTATAAAAAAACTGTGAGAAACGGCTCTTTCTGAAGTAACATTGTTTTCGAGAAAGAAGTAATTTTCCACGCATGACAAGGGTGTTTTTTATTTCATTATTATCTTGTGACTTCAAAGACCAATGGAGCTCAAATTTTCGCAGGTTTGTTATGATGCGTGTGTTGATACCACACCAAGTGAGAAGACTGGTCTTTGACAATTACCAATAGTGTCCAATGTCTTTAAAACAACCCCCTACATGTACATGCCTTCCCTCCCCCAATGAACAGCTGTCCAGAAATGAAGATCCAAAAGGTTGTTGGCTTTTGCACAGGGCTCAAAATCTTTCAAACACTGCATGTAACACTTTTATCTGAGTTGAACCCATGTACAACTGCTGAAGCAACCAGGGCCCAACTTCATTAAACCTGTAAGCACCAAATCTTGCTAAGCACAAAATATCTTTCGCTAAGCAGGAACAGCTTACCAGCCAAACTTACATTGAGCTTGCATAGTTAATGCTGGTGCCCCACTCAAATTTGGCTCAGTAAAGAATTTGTCACGCAGTGATTTCTGTTTAATAGCTTAATGAACTTGGGCCCAGAATGATGTGTGTTTGCACTGTACACTCAGTACTCCCCCCCCCCCCCCCCCCCCCCCCCCCGAGTCCTGTGACAATAATCACATGCCGGTCACTTTGGAGTACACACTGCGTATTACTCAGGTTTGAACGACACCTGTGATGTTTCACACCCTTGACCTTTGCAATTCTAGAGCAGTGTCTTACCAACTATAGGATTTGAACTGCCTCTATAGCTACCGCGCAATCTAGGTTGCAAGGTTGTGGGTTCGGATCACACCCGAGTAATATAAATATGCCTGTGATTTTTTTCACAGAACTTGGGAAAGTACTGAGTATACAGTGCTTACACACATCGGTGTAAGGGTAAAACCAAAAGTTAATACACTTTTACAGTTAACTCCTTTCAAATTTGGGACAAAACCTTGATGATGCAAACCTCTTCAAATTGCTTTAAGGGTATGAACAATGATGAACGGTTTGAAAGAAATTTACCTTTTACTGGAGAGTAAAGCTCTTCTATTTTAGTCCCCAGTCCTGGATGACGGTAATATGCCTCCCTGCAAATAAACATAATTTACATTTCATTGCAATCAGACGATTTATATAAAAGGAAGTTTTGTACACTCTTAAACTAAAACAATCCAGCTTCAAAGGTTAAAAAGCTCACACTACAATGTACTCTATCAGTGTTGTCTGCTGTTGTGCGTATGCCGTTAAATAAATTTGCATGCAAGAGCCAAGACATAAATGTATGTAATTCTTGGTCACCGTATCTTGAATGCACAGCATTAACATGCAAACGCAATGCAAGATATGCGCGTCAAGCTTCTTGCATACGCAGGAAGACTGTGAAAATATGTTCAAAAACAGGAGTTTTTTAATTTGGAAGCTGCATTATTTCACAAAATGACGGAGTGTTGAGGAACATATGACGACCAAAACCCACCGCAGACAAATGTATACTGCCAAGAAATGTGAATCTGTTGAAATAATTTATGAAGCTTTTAAATGTTTCTGCCCCAGAAATGACCCCTTATATCCAGGATGCACTGTAGTTCAAAACAAAATTGTAAGGCCGCGGCCAGGGCTAGTCTTCGGCTCTGCTAAGCACAAATGTCTGCTAAGCACAAATGTCTGCTAAGCACAAACGAGCAGGGAACAAGTCACCAACTGTGCACAAAGTATGGTATTTTGGCTGATGGTAACCTCTTTCCACTACAAAGCAAGATTGTTTTGAGCTTAGCTGATTTTTGTGTTTGAGCCTTAATGCAGCTCTATCAATATAGTGGCCTCCGATCTCCGTTTTAAAAAAGCAAGTTCTCTATAAATAACCTTACCTGCGGTTAGTGAAGGCATGTTTTGTAAGGTAGACTGCTTGATGAGATTTGGGTCACAGGAATCTACTTCTTGCATGACCTGGATGGGTAAACAGAAACAAACCCTGTCGCGTTATTGTAAGACACTTAGTTAAGCCGAGTGAGTTTAATACTTCCTCAAACATGGCAATACTGTTATGAAACTTGCATTTTAATTTCATACGGGAAGCTAATAGACCCTTCCCATGAAATATGTAAATTGCACATAGCGCGTGCGCCCTAACGTTTTGGTTGGCAAAATGAGGGAACATCGCGCTGTTTTGTACACTGGTAATGGCTGTGTGACGCAGACGCCTTTGCGCGTCTGCTTAGTGCACAACTCTATGGCTTTTGCCAACCAACAGGGTCTGTACGCATGCGTGAATGTAATTAGCATCTTTCATGGGAAGGGTCCATTGGATACTATATGGTCCCTTGAAAGGTAAACAAAAAATGACTTGTATTTTTGGTTTGCGGTGTAATCTTGCAGGGTATATCAATATGTCCAGACCTGTGTGCTTCGTTTTGAAAGGGCATTTTCCCCTGCACAAAAGGCACCCTTCATGCATGAGGAAATTGTACAATTCTACTGCCAGTATTTCAAGGGCACCAAGGCAATGATCAGGGCAGGGGAAAGGGAGGCAATTGCCTTCATTGCCCCTGTGAAATATCTTGCCTGTCGATGTATGTCGGTTGTTGTTACGATGCGTGCTTTTTTTTTTTAAACAAATGCTACACAGGCTTTAATTTAAGTATGCTTCGTTTTTGAAAGGGCAAGGGCACCAAGGCATTTTCTTTTTGGTAAAGGGCACCCTATGATGAAATTGCAAATTTCTACTGTAGCATTTCAAGGGCACCAAGGCAATGGCCAGGGGACACGGAGGCAATCGGCTTTCATTGCCTCCGTGAAGTATCAGGCCTGAGTTATTGAAATTGATCAAGGAACTTAACTAACCCCCAAAAGCAAATAATTTAGGCTTATTTCCATTTAGGTCCCTACAAAAAAAAACCGGCAAGAAACATCAACAAGAAATGGAAATAACAAAAACAGACAAACCTAGCATTTTTTTAGCAAGCAAGGCCAGAAGAAGAGCAAAAGGGAAGCAAGAAGAGCAAGAAAACACAAACAAAAATAACAAAGTATCCAACATAAATTACCTACATGGATTTTTCGTCAAATTGCGTAGTTTTTGGAAGAGATAATCTTTAATAATGTAAGAATCCAATACCAAGTCCTCCCTCTCGTCACAGTTTAACCGCACATGGAGATACAGTACAATGTTATGACGTGCTTTTCCTACCCCTGCCGATAGGTGGCGCTCGACCCAATTTCAACTGAACAGACATGCGTTTTTAAAAGTGCCGCCGGGTGCCAAAACATCGCAAATTTCTTCAAACATTGTTGATGAAAATCATTTTCAGCACAATAATTCCTAGGACAAGAACATTTTCAACTTACCACAACCACCACACTTTTGGGGGCTTTCATCCTCGGAACTGCGGTAAATACCTGACTTTGTTTCAGGAAAATTTATGGAGACTTTTATCCGGCGTCCATTTTTCTTCGTAAAAAAGCATGGTTGGCTGTTTTCAACAGCGCACGCGCGGGGGAGCTCGCCCCTGGATATCAAGGGTAGTTCAGATTGCATGAAAAAACAAGTTCCGGGGCTGTCTAAGCAAAACTAGTTGGTAAGCATAAAAATTAAGTGTTGTCTCTAGAAAGGAGCTGATTAATTTTATGCGACCAAGATCAAAGAAAACAGTACAATAGCTAGCAAGATACAATATTGTGTAGCCTACAGTTTTTTTATAGCACTGGTGGTGACATGCTACTCGTTTTTTCATACCAGAAAATAGGCTGGGCACTCCTCGTATTGGACAGAGCAGAGATACCATTAGTTTGAGGGGGTGAGCAGAGCTTCCCACACCAGCGACAGATAACACTGCTCTTTATTAAAGACAATAATAATACCCCTTTCTAGAGAATGGAAGATCGGACGAATGGGGAGGGGGGGGGGGGTCTCGTTGAATTTGCACAATCTTACCTATATAACACGAAAGGGTAATATAAAATAAAGTTTACAATTAGCTCAGTTTTTAGCCGTTTCTAGTGAGTGAAACCCCCATCCACCCTCCAGGTTTGTTTATTGTTTGTGCCCTGAAGGAAAACAACATCGTGCCCACTGCATTGTCTACTAAAAAAACCTAGAGGGCGCTTTTATTTTTAGATAATAATCAAGGATGATCAGTACCTGTATCGGAAAGAGTAGGTCCTTGTTCTACAAACTGAAGCAAAGGGTACTATTAAAAGTACCGGAAAGTTTACTCCAAACATTGAATAACAGTTTGAAAAACGATAATAAACAATGTCTGTTTGTTTCTGTTTTCTTTTTTAGAGCAATAGGTTTTTATTTTAGTGGGGGAAAAAAAACTTGCCTAGAAGTGAGGGCGAAAAAAAAAAATCCTACAATACCAGGGGAAAATGTTTCTCTAAAAATAGAAAATTCTGTTCAAGGACTTCGCCCAATTTCATAGAGCTGCTAAGCATTTTGCTTGGTATAAAATTTCTTCCTTGATCAGAACAGGATTACCAACCCAATTTCCATGTGTTTCCTATTGCTTGTTAGGGTCCCTTGTTATTGTAGCCTGATTGTACAATTTATAAAATAAAATGTACCTTGCGTGAAAGGACAACAATATTGTTCCTACTGTACAAGTTCTCTTGCAAAATCTTGTTAAACATTGCTACATTTTACAACCATGCAAAAATTAAGCAAGGGACCCCAGTTAAACTGCTGTCGTGTGAATAGCACTTCAGTACACGATATTATTGACTGACTACAGATACTTTTTTTTACGGAAATCAAAACGCCTCGATGTACAGGTTGCAATTTTCTCTGTCCGTGGTCCATGGTAAGCGAACATTACGCTGTGGACGGGGTAAGGCATACATTAACTTTAATAAACCAACCCACATCAGCCACAATGACCACAACAGAAACAGCCGCAATGTGATTTGTGTTTAAAGCCACAGTATAATTTTTTCCCGACCAAGGTTATCTCTTCGCACCGAAATGACAAACCTTGGATAACTCCAGAACTGAAATCCCTCATCATTAGAAGACAAAAGGCTTTCTCCAGCGGTAAACTGTTGTTATGGCGCATGATCCGTAACAAAACCATTCGACTTATTAAACATGCTAAACGAGTGTTCTACAATTCCAGTGTTGGTAAACTAAAAAAACTTAACCCGCGTCAATGGCATCAACATATCAAGAAACTGCAAGAGAAGCTTTACTCTACCTGGACCTTCAACAGAGTCTACTGCAAATAGTATCAATCATCAATTCATATCAGCAGCTCATGATATCCCAAAACTTGATCTCAGCTGCCTACCTGCCTACCTTCCAATGACATCATCACCACCATCTGTTTCTCCACATGACGTTTTCAAGAAACTCAAAAAATTAAACATCAACAAGAGTGGCGGACCGGACCTTTTCCCGCCACGTGTGATTAAAGAATTCTCATATGAACTAAGCTTTCCTCTCTGCCAAATAATCAACTGTTCGCTCCAGGAGGGCATTGTACCGGACATTTGGAAAAGGGCATTTGTTGTACCCGTCCCTAAGTGCAATCCCCCTACTATTGACAATCTGCGTCCTATTTCACTCACATGTTTGTTTTCTAAAGTTTTTGAGGATTTTGTTGTAAATTGGATCATAGATGATATCAAAAATTCCATTGATTCTTATCAATTTGGGTCCCTCAAAGGACTTTCTACAACTCATTGTTTGGTCAAATTGTTAGATAATATTTTTAAGGGAACTGATAGACCCCAACATTCTGCTGTTTTAGTAGCTACTGATTTTTCAAAAGCTTTTGACAGGGTAAGTCATCAGATTGTTGTTGAAAAGTTTCTTAACCTTGGCGTTCGTACTTCAATTATTCCATGGGTATGTAGTTTTTTAACAAACAGAAGTCAAGCTGTTCGATATGATGGTAGTATTTCCAGCTGGGAACCAACCAATGCTGGGGTCCCCCAGGGTACTAAACTAGGGCCGGTGGCTTTTTTAGCAATAATAAATGACTTTGTTTCTGGCACTCCTGAGGTTTCCCACTACAAATACGTAGATGATATGTCGTTGGCTCAAACATATCGTAATAATGACCAAACAAGTCTAATGCAACAGCAGCTCGACTGTTTGCATTCCTGGTCATTAAAAAATCACATGCGACTCAACCCCAAAAAATGTCAAGTCATGATTTCTTGCTTCCAAAGACACCAACCTGCTAAGCCCATTTTTCAAATTGGTAATAACGTCATCAATCAAACGAACTGTGTTAAGCTTCTGGGCATTCATATACAAGAAAACCCTAAATGGGATACTCAGGTTGATTACATGTGTAAAGCCTTCAACAAAAAACTTTACTTCTTACGTCAACTTAAACGATGTAACATTCCTGTTAATGACTTGAGAACAGTGTATTTGCAATATGTTCGACCAACTCTTGAATACGCCTCACCTGCCTGGTTTTGTGGTCTTACCAAAGTCCAAAGAGAGTGCCTCGAGAAAATGCAACGAAAGGCATTCCGTATCATACTTACTTGGGATTTTTGTAAATTTAAATCTTATGCTGATATTTGTGTGGTGCTTAACATTCCGCCCCTCACTGAAAGACTTGAACAGCTCTCTTTGAACTTTGGTAATTCGCTCCTGTCCTCAAGCAAGCATAGAGAGTGGCTGCCTCCTGCAAGGAATAATAACCTTAGGAATTCCGACTCTTTGTCTAGTATTAGGTGCAGAACCAACCGATACAGGTCTAGCCCCATTCCCTACCTCACCAGTATTTTGAACATGTAACACACTTTGGCAGGCCTCATATTTTTACCATCGATTTTATTCCCAGTTTTTTTCCTTTTTGCGTGTGTGTGTTTGGTTTTTTGTTAGTGTGTTTTTTATGTGTTTGTTTGTCTGGTTGAGTGTTTGCTTGTTTGTGTTTGTTTGTTTGTTTGTTTGTTTGTTTGTTTGTTTGTTTGTCTGTCTGTTTGTTTGTCTGTCTGTCTGTCTGTCTGTCTGTCTGTCTGTCTGTCTGTCTGTCTGTCTGTCTGTCTGTTTGTTTTGTTTGTTTGTTTGTTTGTTTGTTTGTTTGTTTGTTTGTTTGTTTGTTTGTTTGTTTGTTTGCTTGCTTGCTTGCTTGCTTGTTTGTTTGTTTGTTTGTTTGTTGGGGGGGGGGGTTGGTCTCAGTTGGGTTGTTAGTTTAGTGTGCTTGTTAAATATTTATTGCTTTTGTTTTATCTAATTTTAGTTCTCATAACGTCTCTTTTGACTATGCTCTTAATTTTTAAATTTTTCTTGTGTATAAATTTTCTCCTCTGTTTTTAAAAATTTTATATAAAAATGTAAATCTGTATTTTAATTCAGTCTCTGGACTGCGACAAGCAGATGTTTTTTACAATAAACCAGTTATAATAATATAATAATAATAATAATAGATTTTGGTTAAACCGTTCGATTGTTAAGCTAGAGCGCATTACAATAATTGAGTCCCCAGCACCACACACCTGCAACCTATACATCCAAAATTGGGAGATTGCTTGCAGGTAGGCCTGTTGATGATCAAGTTTAGGTAGGCCTAAATAGAGTAATGTACAATTAAGGACGTAAAACTGTAGTTAATAAATAAATTGTAAGTTGATTTGTTTCGACTGTAACAATTCTATTACTTGGATGGCGGAGAATTATTTTGCATGATTACAGAGCTAACACTATTCGCATTAAACTTGTCTTAGTGTCATCACCTACTCGCTATTTTTTTTATTTTTATATAAAAGTCTTTGAACAATAGAAAATCAGAATTGAAGTGTCGTGTATAACTCATTCCAACTGTTGAACCCTGTGTAAAACCACAATGAACTAAATCCATTAATATATAAACGACAATGACCATGGTTATCTGTTTGTCTTATTTTTTTTAGATTTTCAAGATGATCACCGCAAGGCACCGTGCGTTCATCGCAGCCTGCGCCGTCGTTTTGTTCTCAATTACGGCTTTGTTTCTGCTTCTTCATCGCAACCACCGTTACCTCACTGAGTTCGTTCGCCCGTTTCGTTACCGTCAAATCTTAGCAGAACAACAAGAGGTAAGCCTATGTACAATAGGAAATAAATTCTCAAACATTATTTTGTTGTTTTCACTTTGCAATTATCCCAATCCTCTATAGGGTTGTCTTTGTATGTTTGTTGAAAACTATAACAAGATGCTTCTAATGTATGCTTGTTAAATTTGCATCGGGGATAAATAATATTAGCTTTTGGATTTACTCACACATCGATGTATGTTATCACTGTATACTCAGAACTTTCCCGAGTCCTGTGAAAAAATATCACAGGCATACTCGGTGGGAATTACTTCTTTTTCGAGAAATATGTTACTTCAGAGGGAGCTGTTTCTCACAATGATTTATACTATCAACCTCTCCCCATTACTGGTTACCAAGAAAGGTTTTATGATAGTAATTATTTTGAGTAATTACCAATATTGTCCACTGCCTTTAAATGCAAGGCTCCGGTCCGGGAATCGAACCGGGTCCACAGAAGTGCAGGCCTGGACAAAAAACACTGAGAGCCAAATGCCAATTCAAACTATTGTTTTCTAAAACACAGATACCAACGCCACCAGTCATCAACACTGATGAAGCAACTTTTACACTGACTCCTACTACCGTGGGACTTGAAGATAGCATGTCCAAGGAACAAGAACGCCGACAGCGAAGGCTGGCGGCAGAATGTCGGCATCTTAACGTGTCAGAACCAACAAACAACGACCTCACACACTTAATCGTCAACGATGATCATAAAATCATCTTCAACTTCATTCCTAAGGTGTCCTGCACGACGTGGAAGAAAATCTGGGGTACACTTCACAAACGTAACAATACTGGGAAATCGTCACTGCAATATTACAATAGAGAAGAGCAGAACGACCGGTTGGAAAACTATCGCAAAGTGTTGTTTGTACGAGAACCGATGAGTAGGTTGCTCTCAGCGTACATGAGTAAATTTCGCGGTGGGGTGTTGTATGAGCACGGGCCCCTCCAACGGATATGGGAGAGGTCTTTCGGTAGGGACATTGTCAAGCGTTACCGAGGTGTTGAAGTCATTGAAGATGGGAAATGGTTAAATATTACACTAACTGAATTTATCCAATACATTACTGATCTTGGAAGTGGCATCAGACTCACTGCATTAAACGACCATTGGATGCCACAGTATAAAGTTTCACGGCCTTGTCACATTAAATACGATTTCATCGGCCATTTTGAAAATCTTGAAGTTGAAGGTCCATTCGTACTGCGATGGTTAGGGGTTGACCACATCGTCCAGTTCCCAGAATATAAAAGCCCAAACGCAATAACACATTTTGTGGATTATTACAAATTGATATCTTTGGATTTGATGCGGAAACTGACAGAGTATTACCGTGAGGATTATAAGTTATTTGGATATTCGCCCGATGACGTCATGAGTCGCGTTTTAAGGGGTGTATTTGCCGAGGACAACGCTCCTATCCAATGAATCTTGGAGCGCAACTTTGACGTGTCAACCCCCCCCCCCTCCCCACACCACCACCAAAAAAAAGGGGGGGTAGTTCTTTGAGGCATGACATGAGCTAGTCTATTTCCTATCAACAACTATTTGTGTGCTCTTACTCACCGAGTGAGGGATAAACAATGGTTGCATAGCAATCTCACAGTATTCCAGATTGCAAACTATACAGAGTAACTACAGTAGGCCTATAACCAACTACCAGCTAAATAGATACATTCAGTTCAACTAATTTAGCATCATGGTATTATATTATAAAAATTGTAGTTTTAGGTTTTTAGTTCTGAAATTGATTTATTAGTAGTGGAATAATTATTGAAGAGAGCAAACAATATCTGGCGCGATCTCAGATATCACTGGTTTTTAAGACTGGGTTGCTGTAAAAATCAAAGATATTTTTGAAATGTTGGCAGACTTCAAAAAATGGATGTTGGCAAAACTCCATGTACGAGTAGGTATGGGTACACAAAACACAAAAATCTAAAAAAAAAGTTATATCAGACATTGGTTGCCATGGTTACGGCCAAAATAAGATTTTCAGCAAATTTTCCAAGTTTTTACCCTTTTTAAGTGTTGAAATATAGGTAAATTGAAAGCACTGGTACGTCTAAAGGGGAAAACGTTGAAGTTTTTCTTTCACACATTGCACAACCATGTTTACTCTTTCAGAAAATGTTTTTAAAAATTAAGTGTGCGATCAACTTTGGATCGAACCACTATTTCAAATAGGGGTGTTTTTTTCATATTTTCTAATAGCGAAAAATAGGGGTGTTGAATTGGGCCATAAGTCCGAAAGTGGCACTTTTTGGATTATGACACTTTTATAGTTTTTTTTTTGAAATCACCACATAGCCCGTTGCCATGGTAACAGCTCATTTTGTGTTTTGACAATTTTTTGCAGATTTTTTGTCTGAAAAACTGTATTTTAGCATAAAAAATATTGCAGCTCCACCCAGCCAATGCGCATTTTATTTTTAAATTTTTATAAAACCTTTCACATCAATACAACGAGTCGTCCTTTGAGACGAGTCGTCCTTGAGACAAACAATAATTGCTTTTAACTTTTACCCTTATGCTATTTTTAGAACAGCATTAGCGCATGTCTTTAGAAAATTGCAAAATCAGCATTTTTACCCTATTTTTGGCCCTCTAAATGACAATTTGCCAGGGATCTCAAAATGTGGTCCTTTCGGTTGTATTTTGGGCCAACATTGGTCCTTCCATTTTGAGAAAAATTTTTGAGAAATACAATTGTATCCTGTTGTAACAGTACAGCCTACAAAATAAATGCATTTTGAAGTTTTTTTCTTCAGATGGAAATAATAACATTAATAAAATAATACTTTTATTTTTTAAGTTTTCCATCAATCCGGTACCTTTCATTAGCACCCTGTAGCCTTGTGGACTACCCAACATTGACCAAGAATATTTTGAATGACCTAAGTTTTGGATTTTATTAACCTAAAACTACAAACAGTCTGTTAAACGGCCGTGTACTTCTTGAGATATGGTGCTGCAAAGATTTCCCAATTAAATATGCAAATATGTGTCACGTGGTTAATTAATTACGAATTTTAACATTTGTTTGGTCGGTGGTTTGATGTTAGATGTTGTACAAGTTTATTTCACAGAACTCTTAACCACCAAACTCTGCGCTTATGATCACCGTTTTTGGCTTACTGTGTTTTTAAACATCTTCATGTCATGCATGCACACAGGTTATGGCTTACAATTGAGAAAAAGAAAAGGCAACACTATCGATATAAAGATAAGAATCAAACTTAAATATTACAAAAAGAAATATATGTTTAGTTTTGGGGGATAAAAAAAAATACGGACGGAGATTCGAACTCGCAATTCTCAAATGTGTAGTCGCGACTGATGACCACTAGGCTAGAAGGGCACGTTGCAATGGTGCGTTTTTACATGTGTGCGTCAACAGAAGGGATTATGATCCGTCGAAATAATTCTCGTTTCATGATTTTGCGACCATTGTCACTAAATATGAACTGCTAACGCCTATAACTATTATTAAGTAGGGTTGAAATGTAGTATTAGACGCCTTTAGTTTTTTTTTTACGACGACGGATAGGAAACAAAATAGTATAGACTCCTCTCAAGAAGTCAACAACTCATAGAGGTACATACTGTGTTGTATTACCAAAGAGAATATTTCACAATAGCATGAAAGTGACTGCATCAAGTTTACAAATTAAAAATTCAAATGAAGACCACGTGGTTATTAATTAAGAATGTTAACACTTTTTTGTTAGAGTAAAGCTTATGTTCTAAGCTTCAATTTGATATGTGATTTAACTCTTTTATCCTTGTACTTTAGGAGACGGAGCCTGAACAAAAATGCTGTACAAACGCAATGGGGTTTTAGGCGGAAACAAAGAATAATAATAATAATACAAATAATAAAAATCTCGACGAAAACAATACCTGTTCCGACGGTAGGTCGGAACAGCTAGTAATAAAAATAACAAAAATCTCGACGAAAACAATACCTGTTCCGACGGTAGGTCGGAACAGCTAGTAATAAAAATAACAAAAATCTCGACGAAAACAATACCTGTTCCGACGGTAGGTCGGAACAGCTAGTAATAAAAATAACAAAAATCTCGACGAAAACAACACCTGTTCCGACGGTAGGTCGGAACAGCTAAAAATAATAAAAAATCTCGACGAAAACAACACCTGTTCCGACGATAGGTCGGAACAGCTAAAAATAATAAAAAATCTCAACGAAAACAACGCCTGTTCCGACGGTAGGTCGGAACAGCTAATTATAAAATACTAAAAATATCGACGAAAACAACACCTGTTCCGACGGGTGGTCGGAACAGCTAAAAATAATAAAAAATCAGCTTAAGAACAGCTAAAAATAATAAAAATCTCGACGAAAACAACACCTGCTCCGACGGTAGGTCGGAACAGCTAATAAAAATATAACTGTCAATTGTAAACAGTGTATAGTTCGAAGACTCTCCACAGCTAATTCGGCTGGTATAGTGTTATCCGGCTTTGTTCCATTAAAGGCAGTGGACACTATTGGTAATTACTCAAAATAATGATTGCACTAAACCTTACTTGGTAACGATTAATGGGGAGAGGTTAAAGGTATAAAACATTGTGAGAAACGGCTCCCTCATTGTGTTTGAGAAAGAAGTAATTTTCCACGAATTTGATATTATGCATATGTTGAGATACACCAAGTGAGAAGACTTGTCTTTGACAGTTACCAATAGTTGACAGTTACCAATAGTGTCTAGTGTCTTTAAGGAAATTAATTGATTTTCGTAACCATTAATTGTACAGTCACTGATTATGTGATGCCTGTGCGCCGCGTTAAGGACGTGTAAGACATTTTTGATAGTTTAAACGAAGAGCTGTGAACGTCCATTTGTCAAGAAAATTGAAAATTTGATGATTGTAGCTGCTAAAACCAAACGTAAATGACCACAAACATACAACATAATGTCTTTGTGATGCATGTTTATACAATTGAAAGTTATATTTATATACTTGTAAGTTGCTTTGCTATATTGTGTGCCTGTGTTTTCAATCAACATCATTGTTCAGCATGTAAAAAGTAATTAAAGAGCATTATTTTTTCATATGATTATGAAATTTGCAAAATACACTTTTTTTTCAAAAAAGCACGAAGTTTCTGGCAACACTGCTCCACAGTTAAAAAAATATCGGAAATCTACTTGTTGATGGATAGACTCTATGACTTCATGCATGACCTGGATGGGTAAACAGAAACAAACCCTGTCACGTTATTGTAAGACACTTAGTTAAGCCGAGTGAGTTTAATACGCAGATGACATTCAGTTATACGTTTCTTTTCCCCCAAGTCAAAGTCAGGCACTTTGTTCCATTCACAATCTTGAATCTTGTGTGGAGGATATTTGTAGCTGGTTGAGTGTGTACTCTCTTAAATTGAACTGTGCTAAGTCTGAGTTTCTATTATTTGGTTCTAAGGTTCAATTAGATAAGATCGATGTTACTTCTTTCAAGATTGCTGATTCTGTGATTCCTCTCTCTCATTCTTGCAGAAATCTTGGTATAACTTTCGATTGTACAATGTCTATGTCAGGTCATATATCTAATGTGTGTAAATTGTTCGTTACCAGTTGAGAAATGTTGGCTTGATCCGCAAATACCTGACCCGTCCAGCCACTGAGAAAATAGTCCATGCTCTCATTTCGTCTCGGCTGGATTTCGGTAATGGTCTTCTTTTTCACTTACCCCAAACTCAACTTTCTAAACTACAAAAATTACAAAACGCAGCTGCTCGCATTGTCACTCTTACCAGGAAACACACTCACATTACACCGGTTCTGAAGTCACTTCACTGGCTACCAGTCGAATCTCGTATTACTTTCAAACTTCTGTTGCTTATCTTTCATTGCATTAATGGTTCTGCTCCTATATATAACATTTCCTTGGTTAAAGCTTATACTCCTGTGCGATCTCGCCGATCTTCCAATACATGCATGCTACAGGTTACTAAGAGTAGCAAGTCATGGGGCGATAGGTCTTTTTCCCATGCTGGACCCACACTCTGGAATGACTTGCCTCTACAAATCCGCAATATTTCTAACATCAATACTTTCAAGGTTAAGTTGAAAACCACTTTGTTTAATCTCGCCTATGTGTAACTGGTATATTTATCTTATTTTCCTTGCTGTGTGTGGTTCCCCCTCCTGTGCGCCTTGAGCACCTCATTTTGGTGGATTTTGGCGCCCTATAAATTTTCTTTATTATTATTATTATTATTATTATTATTAAAACGGGAAACTAATAGACCCTTCACATGAAATATGTAAATTGCACATGGCGCGTGCGCCCTAACGTTTTGGTTGGCAAAATGAGGGAACATCGCGCTGTTTTGTACACTGGTAATGGGTGTGTGACGCAGACGCCTTTGCGCGTCTGCTTAGTGCACAACTCTATGGCTTTTGCCAACCAACAGGGTCTGTACGCATGCGTGAATGTAATTAGCATCTTTCATGGGAAGGGTCCATTGGATACTATATGGTCCCTTGAAAGGTTAACAAAAAATGACTTGTATTTTTGGTTTGCGGTGTAATCTTGCAGGGTATATCAATATGTCCAGACCTGTGTGCTTCGTTTTGAAAGGGCATTTTCCCCTGCACAAAAGGCACCCTTCATGCATGAGGAAATTGTACAATTCTACTGCCAGAGTATTTCAAGGGCACCAAGGCAATGACCAGGGCAGGGGGAAGGGAGGCAATTGCCTTCATTGCCCCTGTGAAATATCTTGCCTGTCGATGTATGTCGGTTGTTGTTACGATGCGTGCTTTTTTTTTTTAAACAAATGCTACACAGGCTTTAATTATCTGGTAACTGCGGAGACCAATTGAGTTCAAATTCAACTACGGCTACGGGATTGTAATTGTGTGTTTGATTTCCATGAGACCAGGTGTATGCATGACAAACTTAGACTAAGAGGTACAGAGTAACTATCAAAATCTGAATAGTTATCAGGGCTGTATGCTTCGTTTTTGAAAGGGCAAGGGCACCAAGGCATTTTCTTTTTGGTAAAGGGCACCCTATGATGAAATTGCAAATTTCTACTGTAGCATTTCAAGGGCACCAAGGCAATGGCCAGGGGACACGGAGGCAATCGGCTTTCATTGCCTCCGTGAAGTATCAGGCCTGAGTTATTGAAATTGATCAAGGAACTTAACTAACCCCCAAAAGCCAATAATTTAGGCTTATTTCCATTGGGGTCCCTACAAAAAAAACCGGCAAGAAACATCAACAAGAAATGGAAATAACAAACAACAGACAAACCTAGCATTTTTTTAGCAAGCAAGGCCAGAAGAAGAGCAAAAGGGAAGCAAGAAGAGCAAGAAAACACAAACAAAAATAACAAAGTATCCAACATAAATTACCTACATGGATTTTTCGTCAAATTGCGTAATTTTTGGAAGAGATAATCTTTAATAATGTAAGAATCCAATACCAAGTCCTCCCTCTCGTCACAGTTTAACCGCACATGGAGATACATTACAATGTTATGACGTGTTTTTCCTACCCCTGCCGATAGGTGGCGCTCGACCTAATTTCAACTGAACAGACATGCGTTTTTAAAAGTGCCGCCGGGTGCCAAAACATCGCAAATTTCTTCAAACATTGTTGATGAAAATCATTTTCAGCACAATAATTCCTAGGACAAGAACATTTTCAACTTACCACCACACTTTTGGGGGGTTTCATCCTCGGAACTGCGGTAAATACCTGACTTTGTTTCAGGAAAATTTTAGAGACTTTTGTCCGGCGTCCATTTTTCTCCGTAAAAAAGCATGGTTGGCTGTTTTCAACAGCGCTTGCACGGGGGAGCTCGCCCCTGGATATCAAGGGTAGTTCAGATTGCATAAAAAAACCACTACATTTTAAACCTGTGACCCCAAGTTCCGGGGCTGTCTTAGCAAAACTAGTTGGTAAGCATAAAAATTGAGTGTTGTCCCAAGAAAGGAGCTGATTAATTTTATGCGACCAAGATCAAAGAAAACAGTACAATAGCAAGATACCATAATGTGTAGCCTACAGTTTTTTATGGCACACTCGTTTTTGCATAGCAGACAATAGGTTGGGCACCCCTCGTATTGGACAGAGCAGAGAGACCATTAGTTTGAGGGGGTGAGCAGAGCTTCCCACACCAGCGACAGATAACACTGCTCTTTATTAAAGACAATAATAATACCCCTTTCTAGAGAATGGAAGATCGGACGAATGGGGAGGGGGGTCTCGTTGAATTTGCACAATCTTACCTATATAACACGAAAGGGTAATATAAAATAAAGTTTACAATTAGCTCAGTTTTTAGCCGTTTCTAGTGAGTGAAACCCCCATCCACCCTCCAGGTTTGTTTATTGTTTGTGCCCTGAAGGAAAACAACATCGTGCCCACTGCATTGTCTACTAAAAAAACCTAGAGGGCGCTTTTATTTTTAGAATAATAATCAAGTATAGATGATCAGTACCTGTATCTGAAAGAGTAGGTCTTTGTTCTACAAACTGAAGCAAAGGGCACTATTAAAAGTACCGGAAAGTTTACTCCAAACTTTGAAAGACAGTTTGAAAAACGATAATAAACAATGTCTGTTTGTTTGTTTCTGTTTTTTTTTTTTTTAGAGCAATAGGTTTTTATTTCAGTGGGGGAAAAAAACAATTACCTAAAAACTGAGGGCGAAAAAAAATCCTACAATACCAGGGAAAAATGTTTCTCTAAAACTAGAAAATTTTGTTCAAGGACTTCGCCCAATTTCATAGAGCTGCTAAGCATTTTGCTTGGTATGAAATTTCTTCCTTGATCAGAACAGGATTACCAACCCAATTTCCATGTGTTGCCTATTGCTTGTTAGGGTCCCTTGTTGTTGTAGCATGATTGTACAATTTATAAAATAAAATGTACCTTGCGTGAAAGGACAACAATATTATTCCTACTGTACAAGTTCTCTTGCAAAATCTTGTTAAACATTGCTACATTTTACAACCATGCTAAAATTAAGCAAGGGACCCCAGTTAAACTGCTGTCGTGTGAAAAGCACTTCAGTACACGATATTATTGACTGACTACAGATACTTTTTTTTACGGAAATCAGAACGCCTCGATGTAACAGGTTGCAATTTTCTCTGTCCATGGTCCATGGTAAGCAAACATTACGCTGTGGACGGGGTGAGGCATACATTAACTTTAATAAACCAACCCACATCCGCCACGATGGCCACAACAGAAACAGCCGCAATGTGATTTGTGTTTAAAGCCACGGTACAGATTTTGGTTAAACCGTTCGATTGTTAAGCTAGAGCGCATTATAATAATTGAGTCCCCAGCACCACACACCTGCAACCTATACATCCAAAATTGGGAGATTGCTTGCAGGTAGGCCTGTTGATGATCAAGTTTAGGTAGGCCTAATGAGGGTAATGTACAATTAAGGACGTAAAACTGTAGTTAATAAATAAATTGTAAGTTGATTTGTTTCGACTGTAACAATTCTATTACTTGGATGGCGGAGAATTATTTTGCATGATTACAGAGCTAACACTATTCGCATTAAACTTGTCTTAGTGTCATCACCTACTCGCTATTTTTTTTATTTTTATATAAAAGTCTTTGAACAATAGAAAACCAGAATTGAAGTGTCGTGTATAACTCATTCCAACTGTTGAACCCTGTGTAAAACCACAATGAACTAAATCCATTAATATATAAACGACAATGATCATGGTTATCTGTTTGTCTTATTTTTTTTTTAGATTTTCACGATGATCACCGCAAGGCACCGTGGGTTCATCGCAGCCTGCGCCGTCGTTTTGTTCTCAATTACGGCGTTGTTTATGCTTCTTCATCGCAACCACCGTTACCTCACTGAGTTCGTTCGCCCGTTTCGTTACCGTCAAATCTTAGCAGAACAACAAGAGGTAAGCCTATGTACAATAGAAAATAAATTCTCAACCATTATTTTGTTGTTTTCAATTCACTTTGCAATAATCCCAATCCTCTATAGGGCTGTCTTTGTATGTTTGTTGAAAACTATAACAAGATGCTTCTAATGTATGCTTGTTAAATTTGCATCGGGGATAAATAATTATTAGCTTTTGGATTTACTCACACATCGATGTATGTTATCACTGTGTACTCAGAACTTTCTCGAGTCCTGTGAAAAAATATCACAGGCATACTCGGGTGGGAATTACTTCTTTTTCGAGAAATATGTTACTTCAGAGGGAGCTGTTTCTCACAATGATTTATACTATCAACCTCTCCCCATTACTGGTTACCAAGAAAGGTTTTATGATAGTAATTATTTTGAGTAATCACCAATATTGTCCACTGCCTTTAAATGCAAGGCTCCGGTCCGGGAATCGAACCGGGTCCACAGAAGTGCAGGCCTGGACAAAAAACACCGAGAGCCAAATGCCAATTCAAACTACTGTTTTCTAAAACACAGATACCAACGCCACCAGTCATCAACACTGATGAAGCAACTTTGACACTGACTCCTACTACCGTGGGACTTGAAGATAGCATGTCCAAGGAACAAGAACGCCGACAGCGAAGGCTGGCGGCAGAATGTCGGCATCTTAACGTGTCAGAACCAACAAACAACGACCTCACACACTTAATCGTCAACGATGATCATAAAATCATCTTCAACTTCATTCCTAAGGTGTCCTGCAAGACGTGGAAGAAAATCTGGGGTACACTTCACCAACGTAACAATACTGGGAAGTTGTCACTGCAATATTACAATAGAGAAGAGCAGAACGACCGGTTGGAAAACTATCGCAAAGTGTTGTTTGTACGAGAACCGATGAGTAGGTTGCTCTCAGCGTACATGAGTAAATTTCGCGGTGGGGTGTTGTATGAGCACGGGCCCCTCCAACGGATATGGGAGAGGTCTTTCGGTAGGGACATTGTCAAGCGTTACCGAGGTGTTGAAGTAATTGAAGATGGGAAATGGTTAAATATTACACTAACTGAATTTATCCAATACATTACTGATCTTGGAAGTGGCATCAGACTCACTGCATTTAACGACCATTGGATGCCACAGTATAAAGTTTCACGGCCTTGTCACATTAAATACGATTTCATCGGCCATTTTGAAAATCTTGAAGTTGAAGGTCCATTCGTACTGCGATGGTTAGGGGTTGACCACATCGTCCAGTTCCCAGAATATAAAAGCCCAAACGCAATAACACATATTGTGGATTATTACAAATTGATATCTTTGGATTTGATGCGGAAACTGACAGAGTATTACCGTGAGGATTATAAGTTATTTGGATATTCGCCCGATGACGTCATGAGTCGCGTTTTAAGGGGTGTATTTGCCGAGGACAACGCTCCTATCCAATGAATCTTGGAGCGCAACTTTGACGTGTCAACCCCCCCCCCCCTCCCCACACCACCCCCAAAAAAGGGGGGGGGGGTAGTTCTTTGAGGCATGACATGAGCTAGTCTATTTCCTATCAACAACTATTTGTGTGCTCTTACTCACCGAGTGAGGGATAAACAATGGTTGCATAGCAATCTCACAGTATTCCAGATTGCAAACTATAGAGTAACTACAGTAGGCCTATAACCAACTACCAGCTAAATAGATACATTCAGTTCAACTAATTTAGCATCATGGTATTATATTATAAAAATTGTAGTTTTAGGTTTTTAGTTCTGAAATTTATTTATTAGTAGTGGAATAATTATTGAAGAGAGCAAACAATATCTGGCGCGATCTCAGATATCACTGGTTTTTAAGACTGGGTTGCTGTAAAAATCAAAGATATTTTTGAAATGTTGGCAGACTTCAAAAAATGGATGTTGGCAAAACTCCATGTACGAGTAGGTATGGGTACACAAAACACAAAAATCTAAAAAAAAGTTATATCAGACATTGGTTGCCATGGTTACGGCCAAAATAAGATTTTCAGCAAAGTTTTTACCTTTTTTAAGTGTTGAAATATAGGTAAATTGAAAGCACTGGTACGTCTAAAGGGGAAAACGTTGAAGTTTTTCTTTCACACATTGCACAACCATGTTTACTCTTTCAGAAAATGTTTTTAAAAATTAAGTGTGCGACCAACTTTGGATTGAACCACTATTTCAAATAGGGGTGTTTTTGCCATATTTTCTAATAGCGAAAAATAGGGGTGTTGAATTGGGCCATAAGTCCGAAAGTGGCACTTTTTGGATTATGACACTTTTATAGTTGGAAGATAAGGAAAGGTTTGCCGGAAAGTTAGGTATTTTTGATTTTTTTTTAAATACCTTTTGGGTGGAAGGGCTTTGAGGTGCATAATTTTTTTTTTTTTTGAAATCACCACATAGCCCGTTGCCATGGTAACAGCTCATTTTGTGTTTTGACAATTTTTTGCAGATTTTTTGTCTGAAAAACTGTATTTTAGCATAAAAAATATTGCAGCTCCACCCAGCCAATGCGCATTTTTTTTTTTTTTTTTTATAAAACCTTTCACATCAATACAACGAGTCGTCCTTTGTTTTACTTGGGACAAACAATAATTGCTTTTAACTTTTACCCTTATGCTATTTTTAGAACAGCATTAGCGCATGTCTTTAGAAAATTGCAAAATCAGCATTTTTACCCTATTTTTGGCCCTCTAAAGGACAATTTGCCAGGGATCTCAAAATGTGGTCCTTTCGGTTGTATTTTGGGCCAACATTGGTCCTTCCATTTTGAGAAAAATTTTTGAGAAATACAATTGTATCCTGTTGTAACAGTACAGCCTACAAAATAAATGCATTTTGAAGTTTTTTTCTTCAGATGGAAATAATAACATTAATAAAATAATACTTTTACTTTTTAAGTTTTCCATCAATCCGGTACCTTTCATTAGCACCCTGTAGCCTTGTGGACTACCCAACATTGACCAAGAATATTTTGAATGACCTAAGTTTTGGATTTTATTAACCTAAAACTACAAACAGTCTGTTAAACGGCCGTGTACTTCTTGAGATATGGTGCTGCAAAGATTTCCCAATTAAATATGCAAATATGTGTCACGTGGTTAATTAATTACGAATTTTAACATTTGTTTGGTCGGTGGTTTGATGTTTGATGTTGTACAAGTTTATTTCACAGAACTCTTAACCACCAAACTCTGCGCTTATGATCACCATTTTTGGCTTACTGTGTTTTTAAACATCTTCATGTCATGCATGCACACAGGTTATGGCTTACAATTGAGAAAAAGAAAAGGCAACACTATCGATATAAAGATAAGAATCAAACTTAAATATTACAAAAAGAAATATATGTTTAGTTTTGGGGGATAAAAAAAACATACGGACGGAGATTCGAACTCGCAATTCTCAAATGTGTAGTCGCGACTGATGACCACTAGGCTAGAAGGGCACGTTGCAATGGTGCGTTTTTACATGTGTGCGTCAACAGAAGGGATTATGATCCGTCGAAATAATTCTCGTTTCATGATTTTGCGACCATTGTCACTAAATATGAACTGCTAACGCCTATAACTATTATTAAGTAGGGTTGAAATGTAGTATTAGACGCCTTTAGTTTTTTTTTTACGACGACGTCGATGTCATCAAAAACCCCTATCTAATTACGCACGTTCGTTTTAACGAAAACCCATGCACAGAGTATTTGGTCCAGAACGGAAAAACAAGGACAAATTTAACGCACGTTCTAACGAAAATCCTAAACCTCCGTACGTTGTGCGTGTACAGAGTAATGTGTCCTGAACGCGGATAGGAAACAAAATAGTATAGACTCCTCTCAAGAAGTCAACAACTCATAGAGGTACATACTGTGTTGTATTACCAAAGAGAATATTTCACAATAGCATGAAAGTGACTGCATCAAGTTTACAAATTAAAAATTCAAATGAAGACCACGTGGTTATTAATTAAGAATGTTAACACTTTTTTGTTAGAGTAAAGCTTATGTTCTAAGCTTCAATTTGATATATGATTTAACTCTTTTATTCTTGTACTTTAGGAGACGGAGCCTGAACAAAAATGCTGTACAAACGCAATGGGGTTTTAGGCGGAAACAAAGAATAATAATAATAATACAAATAATAAAAATCTCGACGAAAACAATACCTGTTCCGACGGTAGGTCGGAACAGCTAGTAATAAAAATAACAAAAATCTCGACGAAAACAATACCTGTTCCGACGGTAGGTCGGAACAGCTAGTAATAAAAATAACAAAAATCTCGACGAAAACAATACCTGTTCCGACGGTAGGTCGGAACAGCTAGTAATAAAAATAACAAAAATCTCGACGAAAACAATACCTGTTCCGACGGTAGGTCGGAACAGCTAGTAATAAAAATAACAAAAATCTCGACGAAAACAACACCTGTTCGACGGTAGGTCGGAACAGCTAAAAATAATAAAAAATCTCAACGAAAACAACGCCTGTTCCGACGGTAGGTCGGAACAGCTAATTATAAAATACTAAAAATATCGACGAAAACAACACCTGTTCCGACGGGTGGTCGGAACAGCTAAAAATAATAAAAAATCAGCTTAAGAACAGCTAAAAATAATAAAAATCTCGACGAAAACAACACCTGCTCCGACGGTAGGTCGGAACAGCTAATAAAAATATAACTGTCAATTGTAAACAGTGTATAGTTCGAAGACTCTCCACAGCTAATTCGGCTGGTATAGTGTTATCCGGCTTTGTTCCATTAAAGGCAGTGGACACTATTGGTAATTACTCAAAATAATGATTGCACTAAACCTTACTTGGTAACGATTAATGGGGAGAGGTTAAAGGTATAAAACATTGTGAGAAACGGCTCCCTCATTGTGTTTGAGAAAGAAGTAATTTTCCACGAATTTGATATTATGCATATGTTGAGATACACCAAGTGAGAAGACTTGTCTTTGACAGTTACCAATAGTTGACAGTTACCAATAGTGTCTAGTGTCTTTAAGGAAATTAAATGATTTTCGTAACCATTAATTGTACAGTCACTGATTATGTGATGCCTGTGCGCCGCGTTAAGGACGTGTAAGACATTTTTGATAGTTTAAACGAAGAGCTGTGAACGTCCATTTGTCAAGAAAATTGAAAATTTGATGATTGTAGCTGCTAAAGCCAAACGTAAATGACCACAAACATACAACATAATGTCTTTGTGATGCATGTTTATACAATTGAAAGTTATATTTATATACTTGTAAGTTGCTTTGCTATATTGTGTGCCTGTGTTTTCAATCAACATCATTGTTCAGCATGTAAAAAGTAATTAAAGAGCATTATTTTTCATATGATTATGAAATTTGCAAAATACACTTTTTTTTCAAAAAAGCACGAAGTTTCTGGCAACACTGCTCCACAGTTCAAAAAATATCGGAAATCTACTTGTTGATGGATAGACTCTATGACTTCATGCATGACCTGGATGGGTAAACAGAAACAAACCCTGTCACGTTATTGTAAGACACTTAGTTAAGCCGAGCGAGTTTAATACGCAGATGACATTCAGTTATACGTTTCTTTTCCCCCAAGTCAAAGTCTGGCACTTTGTTCCATTCACAATCTTGAATCTTGTGTGGAGGATATTTGTAGCTGGTTGAGTGTATACTCTCTTACATTGAATTGTGCTAAGTCTGAGTTTCTATTATTTGGTTCTAAGGTTCAATTAGATAAGATCGATGTTACTTCTTTCAAGATTGCTGATTCTGTGATTCCTCTCTCTCATTCTTGCAGAAATCTTGGTATAACTTTCGATTGTACAATGTCTATGTCAGGTCATATATCTAATGTGTGTAAATCTGTTCGTTACCAGTTGAGAAATGTTGGCTTGATCCGCAAATACCTGACCCGTCCAGCCACTGAGAAAATAGTCCATGCTCTCATTTCGTCTCGGCTGGATTTCGGTAATGGTCTTCTTTTTCACTTACCCCAAACTCAACTTTCTAAACTACAAAAATTACAAAACGCAGCTGCTCGCATTGTCACTCTTACCAGGAAACACACTCACATTACACCGGTTCTGAAGTCACTTCACTGGCTACCAGTCGAATCTCGTATTACTTTCAAACTTCTAATGCTTATCTTTCATTGCATTAATGGTTCTGCTCCTATATATAACATTTCCTTGGTTAAAGCTTATACTCCTGTGCGATCTCTCCGATCTTCCAATACATGCATGCTACAGGTTACTAAGAGTAGCAAGTCATGGGGCGATAGGTCTTTTTCCCATGCTGGACCCACACTCTGGAATGACTTGCCTCTACAAATCCGCAATATTTCTAACATCAATACTTTCAAGGTTAAGTTGAAAACCACTTTGTTTAATCTCGCCTATGTGTAACTGGTATATTTATCTTATTTTCCTTGCTGTGTGTGGTTCCCCCTCCTGTGCGCCTTGAGCACCTCATTTTGGTGGATTTTGGCGCCCTATAAATTTTCTTTATTAGGTGTTCGGACTCGAGTCCGAAGACCTCTTGTTTTTATTCGGTTTTTTTTTTTAGGTGTTCGGACTCGAGTCCGAAGACCTCTTGTTTTTGTTCGGTTTTTTTTAGGTGTTCGGGCCAACAGCCCGGAACACCTCTTATTTTTGTTCGTTTTTTTTTTCTTTTTAGGTGTTCGGGTATTGAACCCGAACACCTCTTATTTTTGCTCGGTTTTTTTTTATTCTTCTTCTTCTTCTTCTTCTCAGCGTCCCTTGTCCGCTAACAAAAGCGCCTTTTCCAAATTCGTATGAACTTGAAACTTCACACATAGTTTATTAATATTCAAAGTTTATTAATTCAAAAAATCATAACTTTTGATCTACATGAGGGATTCTTACAATCGAAACATCATCGGAATCGTCATTGAAAACTCCGTAAACGCCCTTACAGACATGACCCCATTTTGATGTTGTCTTCCGGCTCAAAAGAGAGGTTGGAAATTTCAAAATTCACGTCTAAAGAACAACGTAAATCCCCATTGGTATGTGCATAAACATTGCACGTAGGCATACACACAACGTGTAGTGTATTAGCGGTGCAGCAGAGCACGCTCCAGTGATCATCCATTCTGCTTATTAGCGGCGATTGTCCGCTAAAAAAATCACACTTCCCAAGCACATATAAAGTTGAAACTTCACACATAGTTAGATATGTATAAGGAGAAGAAACAGTTTGAGTTATGTCACGATGACGTCATCAATTCTTGAGTTATGAATTTTCAAAGTTTATTATTTCAAAAAATCATAACTTTTGATCTACATGATGGGTTGTTACAATCGACACATCATCGGAAAGTTCGTTAAAAACGTAAATGCCTCGCAGACGTGATCCCATTTTGAGCTCGTCTTCTGGTTCAAAATCGAGTTCGAAAATTCACAATTTCTTGTATAAAGAACTACGAAATTTCCCCACTGGTTGTGCGTAACACTTGTGGCGTACACGTGTAGTGTATTAGGCATAATTTATTTGGTGGCATGCTGCCAAGTTTGTTGTACTCTGTGCCATGGCGTGATATGCATAGAGCTATATAGCTATGCAGAACGCTGCGAAAACGATTTCATTTCAATCTTCAGCGTCAAATTGTTCAAATGTTACCCTTCTGATGGCTTAGTGGTCAATGTGGAATTGAAGACGAAGTTTCGCTGAGATGGCTACCTACTTCAGTGATTCATGGGACTTTTAATTATGTGAGAAAACAACAGTACAAAATGACGAACATTGGTCATGTTTTGGTTAAACACCGAGAAGAATAGAGACGTTACATCGATCGACCACTCCCCCCGGGTGAAGGGCGTTTTGGGCCCACGGAATTCACGTCAGTATTACAATATCTATTACTTCTTGAACTTAGCATAATCATCAATTGTTTTGATTATTTGTTAAAACAACTATCCAAGTTATTCTGATTTAAATACTTTGAAGAAAAAAAATCTCTGGAATAACATAAGCCCTTTTAAACTTTCTCTAGTAGGAAAGGACGTTACGTAAACTAATCTATTTCTACCTCCATGCACAGACATGGATGTTACAATACAAAACATTCAAAGAAAACAGAATGGTTAAAGTATAAGGCCCAAGTAATTAGGAGTGGTCTTGGTAAACAAAACTTTAGTACAAACAAATAAATAAAACAATCCAGATTTTCATTAAGGTGTTCGGACTCAAGTCCGAAGACCTCTTGCTTTTGTTCGTTTCTTTTTTTTTTTTTTTTTTTTTAGGTGTTCGGCCAACAGCCGAACAACTATTGTTATTGTTCCGTTTTTGTTTTTTTTTCCTCGTGTTCTTCTTTCCCTGCGAACCTTCTCCAGCAATTTTAAACAAAAGTAAAGCTTGTACAAACTTAAACTTACTATGTACATAGACAATAGTGAGTAGATGAAACCGCCACTTTTTGGGAATGATGACGTCATTGATGACGTCATGGCAAGGTTTTTAAAGTTGAAAAACGACATTTGCTTTTCGCTGTATCTCAACGAATATAAGAGCTATGATGTTCATACTAGGGTATCGGATAGATAAAGACTTGGACAACATTTGAAAAGTTAACGCAAAAAATCGTATGACCTTAACTTCCGGTCGTTACCCTGGGTCAAAGTTCGCCTTCGTGTATTTTACATAAAAAAAAAAAAAACTTTTGAGCTTTTAAACAAAAGTAAAGCTTGTACAAACTTAAAACTTACTATGTACATAGACAATAGTGAGTAGATGAAACCGCCATTTTTTTGGAATGATGAAGTCATTGATTAGGTCATGACAAGGTTTTTAATGTTGAAAAACGACATTTGCTTTTCGCTGTATCTCAACGAATAAGTTCGACTTCGTGTTTTTTTCATAAAAAAAAACAACTTTTGAGCTGATCTACGGCATAACTCAAGATTGAGATCGATTTGAACCTTGAAACTCAACAGATAGTTGAACCAGGGTGTTTTTAAGACAACACAGGCCTAATTACGTCATCAGGTATTAAATTACAATAAAACAATGTTAAAATGTGTACAAATCATATGGCGAAAACGTTTTGGGGGGAATCCCAACAGAGCTCTCGTTTGTCCAACAAAATAGGGCGCTGTTGATTATCAAATCTGTGTACATCATCCCGTGCGGAGGTAGCTAAATTTTAAAAGGGTTTCCATGAATTGCAAATTAAAACCTAAAGCCAATCTTACACAAAAATATTGCATTTGTGAAGAAAAAAAGGAGTCGTTAAAAACTGTGACACAAGTTTAACTATAAAAATTAACGACACGTTGTAGAAAAAGTCATCTTTAAGGTTCAATGTTTTTGAACTACGTCATCACGTAACGCCCAACCGAACACCGTATTTTTGTTATTAACAAAAATTTTATCTCTAGTTTTTTTTTTTTTTTTTACTTCGTCTTCTTCTCCGTGGTTTTTGTCCGCTAACAAAGACATACTTGCTAAGCTCACATAAACTTGAAACTTCACACATAGTTAGATATTCATTAGTAGATGAAACCGTTTTAGTTTCGTCATGATGACGTCATCAGGTGTCGAATTACAAGGTTTTTAGGTTCAAAAAGTGACCATTTGCTTTTCGCTATATGTCTTCGAATTTTACAGTTATGATATTCATAATTACGCATCTGATAGATCAAGACTGGGACTACATTTGAAAAGTTAACGTCAAAATCTTATGACCCCTCCTTCCGTTCGTACCGGAAGGTCAAAGTTTGCAATTGTATATTTTTCTTCAAAAATACATCTCCGTCCCTTGCCCTCTAACAAAAGCACACTTCCCAAACCTGTATGAACTTCTAACTTCACACATAGTTATATATTTATCAGGAGAAGAAACCGTTTGAGTTACGTCACGATGACGTCATCAATTCTTGAGTTATGAATTTTCAAAGTTTATTATTTCAAAAAATCGTAACTTTTGATCTACATGATGGGTTGTTACAATCGACACATCATCGGAAAGTTCGTTAAAAACTCCGTAAATGCCTCGCAGACATGATCCCATTTTGATCTCGTCTTCTGGTTCAAAATCGAGTTTGAAAATTCATAATTTCATGTATAAAGAACTACGAAATTTCCCCATTGGTTGTGCGTAACACGTGTGTCGTACACGTGTAGTGTATTAGGCATCATTTATTTGGTGGCATGCTGCCAAGTTTATTGTACTCTGTGCCATAGCGTGATATGCATATAGCTCTATTATTTAGAGCTGTATAGCTCTATTTATGCAGAACGCTGCGAAAACGATTTCCTCTCAATCTTCGGAGTCAAATTGTTCAAATGTTACCCTTCTGATGGCTTAGTGGTCAATGTGGAATCGAAGACGAAGTTTCGCTGAGATTGCCACCTACACTGTTATTTCGGTTGTGTTAAATCTTACACAACTTGTGTAAAATTTTACACAACCCCTGTTTACTATATGAACCTAGCAACTGTTGTGTAAATGGTTTACACAACCCCGGTTGTGTAGTTTTTAAACAACAGTTGTGTGATAATTGTACACAATTATGTGTAAAGGTTTTTTACACAACCAGTTGTGTAAACGGCTTACACATTAATTGGTTAACAATTACACAATTAATTACACAACTTGTGTAACATTTTACACAACCCCTGTTTACTATATGAACCTAGCAACTGTTGTGTAAACGGTTTACACAACCCAGTTGTGTAGTTTTTAAACAACAGTTGTGTGATAAGTGTACACAATTATGTGTAAAAGATTTTTAACCAAGTAGCTGTGTAAACATTTTACACAATAATTGGGTATACTGAATTACACATCATTTTGTAAAATTAAATTCTACAAAATTATGTGTAAAGTACCAAATTAGCCATTTAGCCACTGTACCGCCCAGCCGCATATAGCGATACACTGTATGCGGTACGAGGAAACCTCACTAGCTTGTGTTTGTAGAAAAAAGGAACATCAAAAGAAAACTCGATAGTCATTAGTAGGTCTACGCATTTGTTAATATATCTAGTTGTTATAGATCGTTATTAATTCTCCCTTCACAGTTGACTTGTCGAAGCTAATGATGATGAAATAATTTAGCTCTTACGAAAAAAAAAACGCTCATTAATAAACAGGAAACTGTTCATCATTTATGATGATATTGTCGAAAATTAACGCCTTCGCATTTAATCAGTATGAGCATTGAGCCAGACAAAAGCCTTGAAAAGCTATTGTGTTCATTTTATCCGTGCACAAAAATATTCGCCATAACAATTACCGTAGCCGTTTAACGAGAGGCATTTATTGTTCCCATGAGAACTTGTACTTTTATACAAATATTACCGAAAGGGTAAAAAATTGTGCATACACATTAAAGGAACACGTTGCCTTGGATCGGACGAGTTGGTCAAAACAAAAGCGTTTGTAACCGTTTTTTATATAATGCATATGGTTGGAAAGATGTTTTAAAAGTAGAATACAATGATCCACACAAGTTTGCTTCGAAATTGCGTGGTTTTCCTTCTACTGTGCGAACTAACACGGTCGGCCATTTATGGGAGTCAAAATTTTGACCCCCATAAATGGCCGACGTGCTAGTCGACGAGGTAAATGGAAAACCACGCAATTTCGAGTCATGTTTGTGTGGATCTTTGTATTCTACTTTTACAACATCTTTCTACCCATATGCATTTTATAAAAAACGGTTACAAACGCTTTTCAAAGACCAACTCGACCGATCCAAGGCAACGTGTTCCTTTAAGCCATGGCTATCTTTTAAAATTTGAACTACGATTCCAGTAATTTACTGCAAGAATCTTGAGAAATTGGATTTCAGCAAACTCGGGCGGTGCAGGGACTAAAGGGTTAACTATTATTGTGTAAACTGTTGACATAACAATCAGTTAATTTGTTTTCACAATTATAGTTGTTCACAATGTATTAATATTTAGTTGTGGAACGCCCATTTTTAAGTAAAGTGTAGACACTTAATGAGAAAATAATTCAGCAACTTGTTTTATGATATTTAAATAAATTTTATTGGTCAAAACTACACCAATCATACATTCATTCATCACAAATGACAATAAAAGTGTGCTGGTCACCAGCCAATATCGACCTCATGTTGACAAAATGGTCCGTAAGAGAACTTGGCCAAGGCCAAAATGCTTTGCGCAAATAAGCAAGTCTTTAATATTGCTTGTTTATTCTGTTTTTTTATGGAACAACTGCGAATTTCAAGAGCAACACGCTGTGTCTTGTCACTTAGATAAACTGTTATTTAGTTATAAAATGACGCAAAAAGGAATGCAACATGACAAACAACTTGTCCACTTTTCAAACATCCAGCTTCCCCTTGTAAATACTGTTTTGCAGTCAATTGTTCATTTTCAACTCTCCAATGAAACAAGTTCATCTACTCGGTCCGTCCAGATAGTCATGTTGGTAGTTCCAGGGAGCTGGTTTTTGCTATTCTTCTTGCATTTCCTAACAGTACAGGCGTGTATTGAACAGTGTGGCTGATAGTTCATGATTGTTCTACATCCAGCACATAATAATCTCCATAGCTTGACGTTCAAAATCCAACTAGTACTCATCCTAAACTAGTTTGGGCTGTAGCAAGTTCCACCAAGTGAGAAGGATGAATGGCAGTGGCTGGTGCTTCAATGCAGGAATGCTGGTCATGTAGTGTTGGATATCTGTTACGTACCACCCTGTTTAAAAACAAAGACAGTTTTGAAATAGTCTGGATGAACAGATACTTAAAACACAGAATCAAGTAGCTGAGAGTAGGCCTACACAAAACAACATGAGGGGCCACTAGCTAGTCCCACCAGCACCACTTTAGGTAAGTGCTGAGCCAAAGGGCATAATTGTTTTTCTTCCAGTTGCTTTGCATTTTTTCACAACGAACGAGTCCAAAATTCCCTGCAATGTTTTGCAGTTAAAATTTCTTTGCATCTTACCAAATAATTCCATATACCGAATAATAATTTTCAAGCCCTTATAAAAGCCCAAATAAATACTATTTTCAGCTAACTAAACAGTGTTTTGCAAGAAAAATTTATGTCAAATCGTCAGAAGCTATACAAAAAAATGTCCATGAAAAATGTTCAAGCCTTCACACAATGCTGTGCATGTGAGACCATGGAGCACTCCGAAACACACGCGGGTTGTCGGTGTGCGTTGTGCACGGGGGGACTAAAAATCAATATTTTTATACATGTACTCTGAGTTGGAGATAGGTCGAGTTGACGAAATAGACATGATTGAATGATAGAACTAGTCGGAAAATACAGCAAAACTGACTTGAATAACTAACGTTAAAACTGTCAAACTTATTTTTAAAAGTGTCTGCATTGAATGACCAAACTTCTCATGGGTTGACGTCTCTCTTGGGCCCAATATTGATCTGACTACGGAGGGTTAAAAATCTTATAGTTACATGCAAACTCTAAATTTTCGCTGCACAGTGTGCAGCGTTGTAACAATGGCCTTTACGATCCGCGTAACCCGTTGTCATCGACGAGGTAAAAACTTATAATTTTATGCTAATTTACCGAAAGCCAACTGACAGATACCCACACAAAATGGTCCTTATTACGGTACTCTTCGTTAAAACCAGTGAATTGTTATTTACTTACCGCCACAATGAACAAAATCTTCGAATCCTAGCTGCTTTTGTCGACAGTAGCGGCAAAGTACGTTAGCCATTTTGTTTTGTCCGTTTTGTTTGCCAAGCAAAGGTACTTCGTGATTGGTTGCTTTTTGATCACGTGCTTCAAAGTTTACACTAGTAGTGTAAATTCAGTTTTGGAGGGTTTATCGATTTATAATATTTAACTTACCTTACACAACTAGCATTGTACACAACTTGGAAATGAGTACACAACGTTGTGTACAAATTACACAAGTTGTTTAAAAAATATTTTACACAACGTTTTTTTACACAGCAGAATAACAGTGTACTTCAGTGATTCATGGGACTTTTAATTATGTGAGAAAACAACAGTACAAAATGACGAACATTGGTCATGTTTTGGTTAAACACCGAGAAGAATAGAGACGTTACATCGATCGACCACTCCCCCCGGGTGAAGGGCGTTTTGGGCCCACGGAATTCACGTCAGTATTACAATATCTATTACTTCTTGAACTTAGCATAATCATCAATTGTTTTGATTATTTGTTAAAGAAAAAAAATCTCTGGAATAACATAAGCCCTTTTAAACTTTCTCTAGTAGGAAAGGACGTTACGTAAACTAATCTATTTCTACCTCCATGCACAAACATGGATGTTACAATACAAAACATTCAAAGAAAACAGAATGGTTAAAGTATAGGGCCCAAGCAATTAGGAGTGGTCTTGCTAAAATAAACTGCCGGATTAAAGAAAACTTTAGTACAAACAAACAAATAAAACAATCCAGATTTTCATCTTCTTCTTCTCTTCGTCCCTTGTCCTCGAACAAAAGCACACTTCCCAAACTTGTATGAACTTGAAACTTCGCACATAGTTAGATATGCATTAGGAGTGGAATAATGTGTTAGTTAGGTCATGATGACGGCATCCATTCTTGAGTTATAAAAATTCAAAGTTTATTATTTCAAAAAATCATTATTTTTGATCCACGTGATGGATTCTTACAATCGATACATAATCGGAAAGGTCGTTAAAAACTCCGTAAAGGCCTCGCAGACATGACCCCATTTTTACCTTGTCTTCTGGTTCAAATCAGATTTTTTGTGTATTTTCGTCAAAAATACATTTTTTGTTTTGACTACTACCGTACTGCGTTGACCACACCGGTTCTCGTCCGATCAGTGAAGTTAAGCAACATCGGGCCCGGTCAGTACTTGGATGGGAAACCAGCTAAACCAGTTACTGATGCTTTTTTTTTTTTTTTTTTTTTTACTCCTTTTTAAAAATATTATATCAGCTTCGTTTGTAGTCTGTTTTCAAGGCGTTTTCAATAAACATTTCCCTTTCGTTTAGTTAGTCTCTTCTCCAGTCGTCATCATTCGTAAGTTCCTATGTCCTCAACCACAAAAGCTATTTTGACAATCTATACATCATATGGAAGGGGTTTACGTACTTCACAAAAATGGATATGTTGGTGACCTTTTCTTGACCTTTTGACCTTTCTAAACTGGAAGTGCATGTAAAATGCTTTGAAAAGGCCTATTTTCATGGGTTTTTCCTTTGATAATTGTCCACCAGGGTGTATTTTTGTGCTCCCGGAAGCCGAACACCTTGTTTTTGTTATGACAAAAACTTGAGTCTAGTTATTATTATTATTATTATTATTATTATTATTAAAACTTCCTCAAACATGGCAATACTGTTATGAAACTTGCATTTTAATTTCATACGGGAAACTAATAGACCCTTCCCATGAAATATGTAAATTGCACATGGCGCGTGCGCCCTAACGTTTTGGTTGGCAAAATGAGGGAACATCGCGCTGTTTTGTACACTGGTAATGGCTGTGTGACGCAGACGCCTTTGCGCGTCTGCTTAGTGCACAACTCTATGGCTTTTGCCAACCAACAGGGTCTGTACGCATGCGTGAATGTAATTAGCATCTTTCATGGGAAGGGTCCATTGGATACTATATGGTCCCTTGAAAGGTAAACAAAAAATGACTTGTATTTTTGGTTTGCGGTGTAATCTTGCAGGGTATATCAATATGCCCAGACCTGTGTGCTTCGTTTTGAAAGGGCATTTTCCCCTGCACAAAAGGCACCCTTCATGCATGAGGAAATTGTACAATTCTACTGCCAGTATTTCAAGGGCACCAAGGCAATGATCAGGGCAGGGGGAAGGGAGGCAATTGCCTTCATTGCCCCTGTGAAATATCTTGCCTGTCGATGTATGTCGGTTGTTATTACGATGCGTGTTTTTTTTTTTTAAACAAATGCTACACAGGCTTTAATTATCTGGTAACTGCGCCGACCAATTGAGTTCAAATTAAACTACGGCTACGGGATTGTAATTGTGTGTTTGATTTCCATGAGACCAGGTGTATGCATGACAAACTTAGACTAAGAGGTACAGAGTAACTATCAAAATCTGAATAGTTATCAGGGCTGTATGCTTCGTTTTTGAAAGGGCAAGGGCACCAAGGCATTTTCTTTTTGGTAAAGGGCACCCTATGATGAAATTGCAAGTTTCTACTGTAGCATTTCAAGGGCACCAATGCAATGACCAGGGGACACAGAGGCAATCGGCTTTCATTGCCTCCGTGAAGTATCAGGCCTGAGTTATTGAAATTGATCAAGGAACTTAACTAACCCCCAAAAGCCAATAATTTAAGCTTATTTCCATTGGGGTCCCTACAAAAAAAACCGGCAAGAAACATCAACAAGAAATGGAAATAACAAACAACAGACAAACCTAGCATTTTTTTTAGCAAGCAAGGCCAGAAGAAGAGCAAAAGGGAAGCAAGAAGAGCAAGAAAACACAAACAAAAATAACAAAGTATCCAACATAAATTACCTACATGGATTTTTCGTCAAATTGCGTAATTTTTGGAAGAGATAATCTTTAATAATGTAAGAATCCAAAACCAAGTCCTCCCTCTCGTCACAGTTTAACCGCACATGGAGATACATTACAATGTTATGACGTGCTTTTCCTACCCCTGCCGATAGGTGGCGCTCGACCTAATTTCAACTGAACAGACATGCGTTTTTAAAAGTGCCGCCGGGTGCCAAAACATCGCAAATTTCTTCAAACATTGTTGATGAAAATCATTTTCAGCACAATAATTCCTAGGACAAGAACATTTTCAACTTACCACCACACTTTTGGGGGGTTTCATCCTCGGAACTGCGGTAAATACCTGACTTTGTTTCAGGAAAATTTTAGAGACTTTTGTCCGGCGTCCATTTTTCTCCGTAAAAAAGCATGGTTGGCTGTTTTCAACAGCGCTTGCGCGGGGGAGCTCGCCCCTGGATATCAAGGGTAGTTCAGATTGCATAAAAAAAAACACTACATTTTAAACCTGTGACCCCAAGTTCCGGGGCTGTCTTAGCAAAACTAGTTGGTAAGCATAAAAATTGAGTGTTGTCCCAAGAAAGGAGCTGATTAATTTTATGCGACCAAGATCAAAGAAAACAGTACAATAGCAAGATACCATAATGTGTAGCCTACAGTTTTTTATGGCACACTCGTTTTTGCATAGCATACAATAGGTTGGGCACCCCTCGTATTGGACAGAGCAGAGAGACCATTAGTTTGAGGGGGTGAGCAGAGCTTCCCACACCAGCGACAGATAACACTGCTCTTTATTAAAGACAATAATAATATCCCTTTCTAGAGAATGGAAGATCGGACGAATGGGGAGGGGGGTCTCGTTGAATTTGCATAATCTTACCTATATAACACGAAAGGGTAATATAAAATAAAGTTTACAATTAGCTCAGTTTTTAGCCGTTTCTAGTGAGTGAAACCCCCATCCACCCTCCAGGTTTGTTTATTGTTTGTGCCCTGAAGGAAAACAACATCGTGCCCACTGCATTGTCTACTAAAAAAACCTAGAGGGCGCTTTTATTTTTAGAATAATAATCAAGTATAGATGATCAGTACCTGTATCGGAAAGAGTAGGTCTTTGTTCTACAAACTGAAGCAAAGGGCACTATTAAAAGTACCGGAAAGTTTACTCCAAACTTTGAAAGACAGTTTGAAAAACGATAATAAACAATGTCTGTTTGTTTGTTTCTGTTTTTTTTTTTAGAGCAATAGGTTTTTATTTCAGTGGGGGAAAAAAACAATTACCTAAAAACTGAGGGCGAAAAAAAATCCTACAATACCAGGGAAAAATGTTTCTCTAAAACTAGAAAATTTTGTTCAAGGACTTCGCCCAATTTCATAGAGCTGCTAAGCATTTTGCTTGGTATGAAATTTCTTCCTTGATCAGAACAGGATTACCAACCCAATTTCCATGTGTTGCCTATTGCTTGTTAGGGTCCCTTGTTGTTGTAGCATGATTGTACAATTTATAAAATAAAATGTACCTTGCGTGAAAGGACAACAATATTATTCCTACTGTACAAGTTCTCTTGCAAAATCTTGTTAAACATTGCTACATTTTACAACCATGCTAAAATTAAGCAAGGGACCCCAGTTAAACTGCTGTCGTGTGAATAGCACTTCAGTACACGATATTATTGACTGACTACATATACTTTTTTTTACGGAAATCAGAACGCCTCGATGTAACAGGTTGCAATTTGCTCTGTCCATGGTCCATGGTAAGCAAACATTACGCTGTGGACGGGGTGAGGCATACATTAACTTTAATAAACCAACCCACATCCGCCACGATGGCCACAACAGAAACAGCCGCAATGTGATTTGTGTTTAAAGCCACGGTACAGATTTTGGTTAAACCGTTCGATTGTTAAGCTAGAGCGCATTATAATAATTGAGTCCCCAGCACCACACACCTGCAACCTATACATCCAAAATTGGGAGATTGCTTGCAGGTAGGCCTATTGATGATCAAGTTTAGGTAGGCCTAATGAGGGTAATGTACAATTAAGGACGTAAAACTGTAGTTAATAAATAAATTGTAAGTTGATTTGTTTCGACTGTAACAATTCTATTACTTGGATGGCGGAGAATTATTTTGCATGATTATAGATCTAACACTATTCGCATTAAACTTGTCTTAGTGTCATCACCTACTCGCTATTTTTTTTTTATTTTTATATAAAAGTCTTTGAACAATAGAAAATCAGAATTGAAGTGTCGTGTATAACTCATTCCAACTGTTGAACCCTGTGTAAAACCACAATGAACTAAATCCATTAATATATAAACGACAATGATCATGGTTATCTGTTTGTCTTATTTTTTTTATAGATTTTCACGATGATCACCGCAAGGCACCGTGCGTTCATCGCAGCCTGCGCCGTCGTTTTGTTCTCAATTACGGCGTTGTTTATGCTTCTTCATCGCAACCACCGTTACCTCACTGAGTTCGTTCGCCCGTTTCGTTACCGTCAAATCTTAGCAGAACAACAAGAGGTAAGCCTATGTACAATAGGAAATAAATTCTCAACCATTATTTTGTTGTTTTCAATTCACTTTGCAATAATCCCAATCCTCTATAGGGCTGTCTTTGTATGTTTGTTGAAAACTATAACAAGATGCTTCTAATGTATGCTTGTTAAATTTGCATCGGGGATAAATAATTATTAGCTTTTGGATTTACTCACACATCGATGTATGTTATCACTGTGTACTCAGAACTTTCTCGAGTCCTGTGAAAAAATATCACAGGCATACTCGGGTGGGAATTACTTCTTTTTCGAGAAATATGTTACTTCAGAGGGAGCTGTTTCTCACAATGATTTATACTATCAACCTCTCCCCATTACTGGTTACCAAGAAAGGTTTTATGATAGTAATTATTTTGAGTAATCACCAATATTGTCCACTGCCTTTAAATGCAAGGCTCCGGTCCGGGAATCGAACCGGGTCCACAGAAGTGCAGGCCTGGACAAAAAACACTGAGAGCCAAATGCCAATTCAAACTACTGTTTTCTAAAACACAGATACCAACGCCACCAGTCATCAACACTGATGAAGCAACTTTTACACTGACTCCTACTACCGTGGGACTTGAAGATAGCATGTCCAAGGAACAAGAACGCCGACAGCGAAGGCTGGCGGCAGAATGTCGGCATCTTAACGTGTCAGAACCAACAAACAACGACCTCACACACTTAATCGTCAACGATGATCATAAAATCATCTTCAACTTCATTCCTAAGGTGTCCTGCAAGACGTGGAAGAAAATCTGGGGTACACTTCACCAACGTAACAATACTGGGAAGTTGTCACTGCAATATTACAATAGAGAAGAGCAGAACGACCGGTTGGAAAACTATCGCAAAGTGTTGTTTGTACGAGAACCGATGAGTAGGTTGCTCTCAGCGTACATGAGTAAATTTCGCGGTGGGGTGTTGTATGAGCACGGGCCCCTCCAACGGATATGGGAGAGGTCTTTCGGTAGGGACATTGTCAAGCGTTACCGAGGTGTTGAAGTCATTGAAGATGGGAAATGGTTAAATATTACACTAACTGAATTTATCCAATACGTTACTGATCTTGGAAGTGGCATCAGACTCACTGCATTTAACGACCATTGGATGCCACAGTATAAAGTTTCACGGCCTTGTCACATTAAATACGATTTCATCGGCCATTTTGAAAATCTTGAAGTTGAAGGTCCATTCGTACTGCGATGGTTAGGGGTTGACCACATCGTCCAGTTCCCAGAATATAAAAGCCCAAACGCAATAACACATATTGTGGATTATTACAAATTGATATCTTTGGATTTGATGCGGAAACTGACAGAGTATTACCGTGAGGATTATAAGTTATTTGGATATTCGCCCGATGACGTCATGAGTCGCGTTTTAAGGGGTGTATTTGCCGAGGACAACGCTCCTATCCAATGAATCTTGGAGCGCAACTTTGACGTGTCAACCCCCCCCTCCCCACACCACCACCAAAAAAGGGGGGGGGGGTAGTTCTTTGAGGCATGACATGAGCTAGTCTATTTCCTATCAACAACTATTTGTGTGCTCTTACTCACCGAGTGAGGGATAAACAATGGTTGCATAGCAATCTCACAGTATTCCAGATTGCAAACTATACAGAGTAACTACAGTAGGCCTATAACCAACTACCAGCTAAATAGATACATTCAGTTCAACTAATTTAGCATCATGGTATTATATTATAAAAATTGTAGTTTTAGGTTTTTAGTTCTGAAATTGATTTATTAGTAGTGGAATAATTATTGAAGAGAGCAAACAATATCTGGCGCGATCTCAGATATCACTGGTTTTTAATAACTTGTTTTTAATAACATGACGTATTTAAAGCGTACCATACAAATAATTATGCTACTTTTCATTGTTGTTGAGGATGGGAAAGCTGTGTTGGACCAAACGGACTCGATGTAATAAATGTATTTCCATAAGAAAAATGAGTGCCACACCCACATCACACAGAAGTCGTGTCCAGTCAAAGCCCGCCCTCTTGTGATGACAAATTATCAGGCATCGTAATGTCGATCTGCAATAATCCACATTCACGACGAAAAACTACCTCGTTTTTACCATTAAAGATTTAACATATGGTTAATGGATTTTCTCCAACAGGTAAGTGATGCCATATATCCTCCTTACTAACTATGTTGGAAAAATCTTAAAGTTGGAGTTTTGTCTGTTCCTGAACACAACATTTGATTATATTGTGTTCACACCACTTTCCTCCGGGCTCCATGTTCACCAGCCCAGCCAACCGTACCGTGTCATGCACGCTACGGACGGCAGTGACTGCCTGCTCTGTATGCGGTGTTCTCGGAGTCTGTCTGAGGCCAGCCACATCAGCAAGTGTGTGCTATAATTTTATGGGGATATGGGATTAACGTGTTGTTAATATTAGGCAGGGTCGAAAGGTGGTTTTCCCTGAGTGAGAGAGGTCGCTATTTGTCTCATTTGTTTCTTTTATTTTTAATATTATAAATAATCATGATAATCATTACATAAAATATAATTATAAATTAATAAAATAATATTGAATATTAATTATTTAGTTGACCCTCCATTATAGTTCTTGCTCTACGGTTAAGTAGGGGTTAGTATGTTAGCCAGCCGAAATCAGTTGTTTGGTAGGCCTACTGTCTTAAAAAAAAAACAGGCAACTACAGATTGGGAAAAGTTTCCGTATGGCGCCACTACTATATGAAATAATATAGTGTCTAATTTACCTCAATAAGATATATCCCTTTTTGTAAAAACTAGCGATAATGAAAAATTTCGAGAAAAGTACAGCGCCCCAGTTACTGGGTCTAATTTAGACCAAGACCCAGTAATAGTTAACTGGGGCGCTGTGCCCTGTGCTAATTTTTTTCAAAATTTGTCAATATCGGTCGTACCATGACAGTCCATGCATTGAGGTATTATTAGCAAGAGAATGACAAATTTTAAAAAGTCTAATTAAAACTAATGGTAGCAATTTACTAACTAAAAAGATTTTTGTCAAGGTGGGACCAGTGGCAGAAGGAATCCGATATTGTGATGTTAGAAAAAAATTTTAACAAAGATATTCAGATAAACTGTGTCATCAAAATGTGTTTTGAAAATACTGGGCCTCGACTTTGGCGCCAACGACAACTAAGTAAGCATTTTTTTTTATATTGATTAAATTTAAACTAACATCATAATTAAATTTAAAAATTGTGCTGCGTTATGGTCACTCTTATCTAAGTGCATCTCACTAATTAAAGCAATAATTTCTGTCTTATTATTTCAGTTCGCAGGTTTTGATGAACATTTCTGCCAAGCATCATCCAACTTTACGTGGAAGCATCATCTAAAAAACATGAACAGGAAATGTACTGAATTATTCTGGTAAAAAAACTAATAACCTTAAACCTTAAACAGACTGCAATAGTTTTAAAAAGTCCCATGAGCTTCGGAAGGGTTCTGTGGAACCAGATTGTTTATCCGGTCGCTAGGGTCGGAGTTGCCGTCACATGTGACGTCTTAGCGATTATGGGTTGTAACTGCACGAGGGAGCGGTTGGATTTTGAAGGACGACGGTTCTATGTGCTAAGGAGACTTGGGGAAGGGTAAGTGAAACACAGGGCCCAAGTTCATAAAGCTGCTTAAACACAATAAGTAGCTAAGCAAAAACAACATTATGTTTGTCAAGAACAGCAACCAACCTACCATGTCACATGTTCAATTGGTGACTGATATCCTGCACATTTCTGCTGAGCAGTCTTCTGCTTAAAGGCACTGGACACTATTGGTAATTACCAACAATAACTGTTAGCATGAAAAATTACTTGGTTACGAGCAATCGGAGAGCTTTTGTTTTAACATTGTAAGAAATGGCTCCCTCTGATGTAACAACGTTTTATTTCTCACTCAAATATTAAAGGAAGTCAGGAAGCTGTTTTTAGACCTGAAACATTACACAAAAAGTAGCTAAGCGCTACATTATGCTTGTCCAAAACAGGGTTACATACCAGCCAAAATACACAATTGGTGACTGTTACGTATTCCTACGCAAGTGGAAAGCTGTTAAGCAATATCTTCTGCTTAAAGCCATTGGACACTTAATGGTAAACGGTATTATCCAAGGCCCACACTTCGTGTGTAATAACACTTATATATATATAAAAAAAAAGTGCATTGAGAGGTTATTGTGAAATGGTATAAGAACTAGTTGTTTTTACTATTAAACACATTTGATTTTCACAATTTTTACTTGTCCTTTAGGGGTTTTAGTGTGGTGGATCTCCTCGAAGACAATGACACCGGGAAGAAATTTGCTCTGAAACGAATCCAGTGTCATTCGAGAGAGGATGAGCGTCTCGCCAAAGAGGAAGCCGAGTACCATCCAAAAGTCAACCATCCCAATCTGATACCATTAGAGGCATGGAAGGTTACCAGTGGTACTGGGGGTGTGACGGAAGTTTTAATTGTCTTACCATTTTTCAGAGTGAGTGTTGACTTTTTGTTCAGGGTCAATGTTGCAAAAACAAACAAATCCGGGAGCAATCTTCTTCGTCCTTTTTATTGCAGCCTTCATGATTGAAGATAAATGCACTGCGATACACACAGAGGCAAACCTCTTCTGTTTGGGACAAGTGTGTCCTGGGGTCTTATACATGCGTTGATAGCTTTTATAACACTTATAACACTGGAACTACAGCTTTGTGTCTTATTTGAAGGATGAAGCAATGGTTAAGTGGATTGCTTAAGGACACAGTGTCACGACCAGGACTCGAACCCACACTCTGCTGATCAGATGCATCAAAGCTTCAGTTCAGTGCTCTTAAAACCCTTGACCATGACCAGACATGCGAGTAACTATCCATGCAAAAAAAGGAAAAGAGAAAACCGGGCAAGAAAAAAAAGAGGAAATGATTATTCCTATACTTTTGTACACAGAAAGTAAAGTAAGAAAGAGGAAAATCAAAACCCCAAAAGAGGAAAACAGCTGAAAAGAGAAAGTCTCACATGTCTGCACGACACCACAATCACAAACTGTAGCAATCGTCCGTAATTTCTACTGGTATTCTCTTTTCAGAGAGGCACATTGCAAGATGAACTCGACAGACTAGCTACAAAAGGAGAATTCATATCGGAACACAGACTACTCAGATTGTTCAGAGGAATATGTGATGGAGTCAGGGCACTACACCAGGCATCCCCGGTACCTCTTGCTCACAGGTAACATGTTCAAGTAAAGTAACTTAACAATTCACTTTTCATTGAAGTTATTACAGATCTTGCAACATCTGTTCATAACAGTTGATAGAATTTGACACAGTGTCCTTATTTAATGATGCTTTGTCCTCCGGATGGGTCGAACAGCCACTGGTGTGTTGTGTAATGCATATAAAATAAAACCAGTGCCCTTTTTGGAAAAGAGAAGGGGTTTGCCCTGGTGTTCCTGGTTTGATTGGCAGCATATTGTGCCACAGTACCTTGTAAAACCATTACAAAGTTGCTATGTAAAAAGAGAAGGTCTCATTAATCAAATGTGTAGTGTGTCGTGGGCGAGCGGATAAGAGCAGCGAATTCAAGCTCTGGTGATTCTGTTCAGCAAAGTGTGGGTTCGAATCCCAGTCGTGACACTAGTGTCCCTGAGCAAGACACTTCACCAACATTGCCAGAGATAAATGGGTACCTGTGAGGACAGAGATGGTTCTTGTGATTGATTTAGCCGAGTAGCACATTTGTTGCACAAGGCTGTATACTCCCCAGGGAGCTGAGATGGTTTAAGGAATGATTTAAGGCCCAGTGACCAGGGGTAATAATGTTTGAGCGCCATGAGCGTCATGGACCTGAACGCTATATAAGAAGCCATTATTATTGTTATTATTACATACCTTGCAGGAAAATACTGTATAATTTAGCTCCTGGAGCTTCACTTAGTGACAAATATGCGTGCTATACGTGTATGCAACAACAAGCCACTATTATTTTTTTTATTCATGCCTGCTGTCAAACTGTATGTAAATGTTTACTTATTCTCTTTAAAAATAAATTCCCCAATTTGACCCAGTTTAAGAAGGCTGTTAGGATCTTTATTCTGTTGTGTAATTAAAAGCCTCCACAGCTGTGTGTATGCCTACCCAAATTTCAGTGTGTACTTTGTACACGCTAACTGAAGTGGTAAATAAACTGTAATTCTTGTGTTTTAAGACCGAGATTCTGTTTGTCTTTTACCTTGGTGTGTTGACACAGCTGTTGGACTGTGTGACAAATCGGAAGAACCTAAGAACAACAGATGTTCTTAAATCAATGACATAATCGAGTTTGATTTGGTCTCCAACACTGAGTTATTGACACATAAACAATTGAGTACGTTTGCTCAGATGTTCTGTTGACAGGTAATTTTCACTTCCGACAACTAAATCTGTTTTTGTTTACTTATTATAGAGATATTAAACCAGGAAACGTTCTTTTGTCGGACAATGGTACGCCAGTCATCATGGACTTTGGTTCAATGGCACCTGCACGGTTAGAGGTCAAAGGTCGATCGCAAGCTCTCGCTGTACAAGTGAGTTGTTGTAACGGGGAGAAAAAGCTGTTACTTTTGTGACATGATACTCGCGTCACACCCGAGTAGCAATACATGTTATTAGCCAGATGTTTGAAGTGTTGTATGTTACACAAGTGTCACGTGTGACAAGCCTTATGAGCACAGGTCACAAGTGTTACATGTCACATACTTAACACATTGTTAAGTGTTACTAACTTAAAGGAACACGTTGCCTTGGATCGGACGAGTTGGTCAAAACAAAAGCGTTTGTAAACGTTTTTTATAAAATGCATATGGTTGGAAAGATGTTTTAAAAGTAGAATACAATGATCCACACAAGTTTGCCTCGAAAATGCGTGGTTTTCCTTCTACTGTGCGAACTAACATGGTCGGCCATTTATGGGAGTCAAAATTTTGACCCCCATAAATGGCCGACGTGTTAGTCGATGAGGTAAAAGGAAAACCACGCAATTTCGAGGCATGTTTGTGTGGATCATTGTATTCTACTTTTACAACATCTTTTTACCCATGCATTTTATAAAAAAAAACGGTTACAAACGCTTTTCAAAGACCAACTCGACTGATCCAAGGCAATGTGTTCCTTTAACATTACTAGCATAACACACTATAAGCATTCACTTACTCAGGCACACGTGGCCTGAAGGCCTTTGCTGGGCTACAATCTTTTTGTTTCCAGTGGTTGTTGTCACCTACTCATGGGGCTGACACAGGGATACCCCCAGGGATACAGTCTAAACGGATATAGGCTTGGGTATCATCAGTCATAAGCCTGACTGGTAGTTTGTCACTTAATACATTAATCTATTCAATTCTTTGTTCAACCCCCAAAATCATTTCAAAATTTACCCGGTCAGTTTCCCTTGTGGTTTATATTGATATCTGAAACAAAAAGTCGCATCCCCTTAAGGTGATCCCCTGGCTGCCGCTTCCCAGGTTGTAATTTGGGTGTGATCCCTGGCTACACGGCAGTTAACGGTTGTATGGCTTCTGACTGGCACCCCGAACAAAGATATTGACAGAATAGGGACACCGTCAATATAGGGCTAGATAGCTCAGTTGGTAGAGCGCCGGCACGTTAATCCGGAGGTCGTTGGTTCGAATCCCACGCTAGTCAATTCTTTGTTCAACCATAAAAATCATTAATACATTATTAGCAGTACACAATAGTGCCACACATTTTAAGCACAAATGTACCAGTTATGGGTTTTACATAGTGTTACAAGTTTGTAGCATTACTCCTAACTATTATTATTTTTATTTTACTAGAGTCAAACAAAAATGGTACCAACTACCATGGATTCAAACTGCCTCGCTAGCCACCGGCTATTATAACTAATACGCATCAGTGTTAAGGTATAATGAAGAAATTATATTGACATTTCTTGCGATTAAATTTTATTTTTTAGGACCTTGCAGCAGAGAAGTGTAGTATGCTGTTTCGAGCCCCAGAACTCTTCCACGTTGAAAGTCATACAATAATTGATGAGAAAGTAGACGTTTGGGTGAGTAAAAAAGGACCTTTGACCTTATTTTTTTTATTTGATCTTTTACTTTCATGTCAGAAGCTCAAAAAAGTTTGCGGTCATTTTATAAACTTAATGACTTCTATCAGTGTAATGATCAGGAATGTACCTATTGTGTGTCTTGGATGATGCACCAGACTGAAGTATTTCAAACTTTTGGGTTGTAAGTTAAGTCTGGTGTCCTTTTACATCATGCTTTACTAAACTTGCTACAGCACTCTGATGTCATTTTACAGAACTCAAGCCCTCTATGTTGAACACAAAACTAAACTAAAACTAAACTTGCTCCAGTCCTCTGACATTTAATCCCTTTATACATCTAGTCATTAGGGTGTCTTCTCTACGCGATGGCATTCCTACAATCACCCTTTGAGCCAGTCTACCAGAGAGGTGATAGCCTTCACTTGGCGGTCCTTGGACGTAACTTCAAATTTCCAGACACTACAAGGTAAGCAATTAATCTTACTTTCCAAAATGGGTTTAAAGGGTTTTGATTCCTTGTCTAGATAATGATTTTTGCCGTGACACAAACCCCTTCTCAGTGTGAATGAAGATGTTTGTAATATAATTTACCCGTAAAAGTTTCAACTTTAGCAGGAAAAAAGTTAAAATCACAGAGCAATGTTTTGAGGAGACTATCGTAAATCCGTTATACATGCTGATACAATGTTTGTCTCGGTGTGTGAAATTGTTCTACTCATTCCTCAAACTATAGCACCTCAGCAAATAATATTTTTAAGGGGAAACTTTGCACCATCAGTAACATAAACCTTGTAAGTTTAATGTAAATCTGTAGACATTTGTGTTTTGAGTCTTACAAAAAGTACCCAACACTTTAAACAAACCCCAGAAACTAATACACCTTCCTGCGACTAATTCTATGAGATCTTACGGTACTTTTGAATGTTGAAGACAACCCCCTCTCCAAAACAAACTTGGTTATGAAAACTATAAACTTGTTTCCACTATTAGCCCCAGAAAAGCTGTTAATTTGCAAGGTCCTTCACATCAAACATCCACTACTACGATCTCAAGTTTCAGGACTCATCTCAAAACATATCTATTCAAATCTTCATATACTTAACTATTCTTTTGTTTCCCCTAAACGCTTAGAGACTTTCTTTTGGAGGTGTTAGGCACTATAGAAATGCGGTTGTTATTATTATTATTATTATAATTAATTATTAAATAAGCCAAATATTTTGTTTCTTCTTTTTTTTACTACACTTTTTGATGATTGGATGGTAGGTATTCCCCTCTGGTGCGCAACCTTATATCATCAATGTTGATTATTGATCCCAACCTTAGACCCAACATCATCCAGATTCTTTACTCCATACATGGGGTGGATTAGAACCATGGGATTATCTCAAAACTAAAATGTGAAAATTCAGTTTCTGAGGGAATATCAGTTTTTTTTGGTCATCACTTTGCGACTGGTGGTACATTTCATACATGGACCGGTATGTCATTTCATGTATATGTCATACATGGTGTTGGATTAATGATCACCTCCTGCCACTGATTTCACAAAACTTTTTTTGCGCAAGTTGGGCATCACACTAAAACAAGAAATCTTGCGTGATGGACTTGCACAGCTGTGTACATTTTTGTGGAATCCGAAGGTCTCTTAAATGTCAGTTTCTTTTAAAGACTGTCAGTGTTTTACATTGTACCAATTGGTTAATCGCTGGTGATGCTTTTGAGAAGTGTATACTTGTGTTTTGAATATAGTGGGCATTGGTTCATAGATTTAGAACAGACTCTATGATTGGTTGCACTGCACTTACAGTTTAAACAGTTAATACAAACTCATCCAATGTGTCAGATTTATGTTGTAAATATTGAAAGTAGTAGAGCAAAAGTTTAAGGCGAGTTCAAAGCTATTGCTTGCAGGCCTGTTACTTCATGGAGACAGCGAAGGCAACTGCCTCCATGCCCCCTGGTCATGTGTTATGTAACTCATGTAAAAGAACCCAGTGCACTTATCGAAAAGAGAAGGGGTTCGCCCTGGTGTTCCTGGTTCGATCGGCAGCAAATCGCGCCACAGTACCTTGTAAAAGCTTTACGTGGTGTTATCAGCAGAATTAGGTCTCATAATTCAAACGAAGTCCCACATCTGGCAGGAAATACTAATGTTTCAGCGCCAGGAGCGTCACTGGGTGACGGACAGGTGTGCTATTATACCACAATTATTATTATTGCCTTGGTGCCCTTGAAATGCTCCAGAAGACATTTATAATATCCTATTTTTACCTAGAAGAGAATGCCTTGCCCTTTAAAAAACAAAGCATACAGGCATGTGGTTGTTTTGAGAGGAAAGGAAATCCTACCTTTTTGCTCAAGTTTAATTTGAAAATCTTTTGAACAAAAGTTTTGATTGTGTTATGGTATTTTTCTGTACAGGTACTCGTTTAGTTTGAAAGAACTTGTGTCTTCCATTATCGTGGTGGAGGTTATAGAGAGACCCTCAGTGGCATGGATTGTAGAACAGGTTGATATAATGCTACAAGAGATGGAGCACAAGGTGTAGGGGGTCATGGGTTAAAGGTCAAACTAATGCATCTAATGGTGTTACACAATGGTAGCACTCTGGTATTTCATAGGATTGCAGGTGATGCTCCACCAGGGTGGATTTCAAAATGAGTTAAAACTAGTCTTATCTCGAGTTGGGATGAGTTACTGGTCCTAACTTAAGACTATCTTTGAGTTTTTATTAACTCCTGAACAGTCCTAGGACTAGTCCTAAGTTTTTGACTGACTTTGTGAAACCGACCCCTGGGGTGGGGTTTAGAGTTACAATAATGGGAAACTACACTTTTAACTTCTCTGAAGTTGCCATTGTAGGTACAATGCATGCAGAGTGGACAAGTCAATGGGGTTTTAGTCAGTTAACATTCAAGCTTTTTAAACATGCACCCTGAAGAAAGTGTCAATTGCCAATCCTGTGAGATGGTTATCGCAAACAGATTATACCAAGTTGATTGGCACAATCCTGGTGAGCGAGGGCGCACAACAATATTCTGAGATCAATCTGCAATGTTTTAAGGTGGAGTGCATACAGTTGATATTTATACAAACAAGGACTTGACAAAGTCAGCCTTGAGTTAAGTCTACATTTGGGGTTCAACCTACCACCTATTGCCCACAAAAGTCACCAATAAGAGTTCACACAAAAGCTGTATGGACAAATGCAAGTGCAAAACTCAAAGAACTTGCAAGATATATAAGAAATAATAACCTCAACATAGTTCTTAAGCTTTAAGCTTAACCGGATGAAAAAGGACTAACCTTTGAATTCGAAGGAAGTATTTGCCTAAAAAATATCTGCAAAACACTGCAATGTCATGTGAACCTGTTTTTAACGCTATGCCATAAAAATTTCTTGGTGGCAAGTTTAATTTTGAACTTGTAAAATATAATTTTGGAGCTAGTTGTTCTTGAAAGACACTGGACACTATTGGTAATTGTCAAAGACCAGTCGTCTCACTTGGTGTATCTCAACATATGCATAAAATAACAAACCTGTGAAATTTGAGCTCAATTGGTCGTTGAAGTTGCGAGATAACTATGAAAGAAAAAACACCTTTGTCACGCGAAGTTGTGTGCCTTCAGATGCTTGATTTCGAGACCTCGAATTCTAAACTTGAGGTCTCAAAATCAAACTTATGGAAAATTAAAATAATCTTGAAAACTACGTTACTTCAGAGCGAGCCGTTTCTCACAATGTTTTATACTATCAACCTCTCCCATTGCTCGTTACCAAGTAAGGTTTTATGCTCATAATTATTTTAAATAATTACCAATAGTGTCCACAGCCTTTAAATTAATAAATATTTAAGATGCAAAGCCCTTTGTTGTTTCAACCTCTTCATAAATCTGTTGTTGAAATTGTACATTCTTAAAAAATTTCAAAACTATCAACACAACACAATGTTTTGAAAGCTTACTTTGGGCTGGTGAAAGTGCGTGCAGTCTGAAAGACTCTTCTTGTTTTCTGAATCAAATCTTGTCTTCGGTTCTCTAAGTCAAAACTCTTCCTGAGTTCTCTTATCCCTAAAGAGAATGAATATAACTAGCATAACTTAATTGATCACATGAATGTTCAGATTTCTCAAAAATAGTACGAATAAAATCAGTTATATGTCTTTCTTGCTCCTTAAGTTTAAAACCATCGACTCAAGGTGGCATATCGTGGCCAACTCAAGCTCTGGTGTTTCTGATCAGCAGAGGGTGGGTTCAAGTCCCAGTCATGACACTTGTCTCTTTAGGCAAGACACTTGCATTTCACCATTATTGCTTTGACTTTGGATGGGGCGTAAAGCTGTTGGTCCTGTGTGTTGTGTAATACATGAAAAGAGAAATGGTTGGCCCTGATGTTCCTGGTTTGATCGGTTACATATTGCTCCACAGCACCTTGTAAACCATTATATGGTGCTATAGAATTGGTCTCATACTTCAAGCTCCACAATACCTTGCAGGAAAATACTGAACGTTGAAGCGCTTTGAGCATCACTGAGTGACGGTTTTGAGCGCTAAATAAGAAGCCACTATTATTATTTGTTTCTTCTGAGTAACAATGATGTTTCTTCTGAGTAACAATGATGTACCTTGATCAATGCATTATGTAGACCACTTGGTATCATAAAATGGTCCGTGGTTCCAATCCAGTTTCAATCCTTCCTCTGCAAAGCAAATTTACATAGCCATTCCTGGTTAGTTAAATAATGTGTTTCAAATATACTTTCTTTGTATGACATTGTATATAATTTATTATATTTACTTCACTTTACAAATTTATTCTTTAATCTTTACTTCCCAACTCTGTAATCCAGCAAGATTAAGTTATATTTTATTGGTGGAATATGAATTGTACATTTATTGTAAAACGTAAAGCTTTTAAGTGAATCTATAAACATCCACATGAAATAAACTATACTGCTGAATATACCACTTTGTGTGAATAAGCCTCATGAATATTTAAGTAGTCTTATGAATATTCAAGTATCCATTTGAGTATTTGAATTCACCGAGTTATTACCTATGAATATGTGGTATTACATAATTGCCTTGAATTTTGGTTGAGTACTTTTTTCATGAATATGCAAACTTCTGTTATCTTATTCATGAATATTTAAATAAAATTTCCAATTTGACCTGAACATTATTCAAAGCAACTATAGACCTCTTTTTTAAATTGTTTTAAATTCAACAATTCCAAATAAACAATTTAATACTCAAAACTTGTTACTCCTAAAATTAAAGGCAATTAATTGCTAAAAACCATTACTCAAATAAATGAATTTAACTCCGTACTGGTTTTTAGTTAAAATTTTAACAAACAATGAACATTTCCATGGCAACCAGCGCCATCTTGTAAATGGGCAAAAATATCTTGACAGTGAAGTGCATAAGTTTACGTTATTGTGAAAAGGTCTTATACTAGAGCACATAAGCTTGGGCACAGAAAGAAAAACAATTGTAACTTTGTTTAAGAAAAACTTCATGTTGAGTTACCTACAATAATAAGCAAGAAATATTTGTCTTTGAAAACTTGCGTTTTAGAAAAAGAAAACAAAATAATGCTGGAAAAAAAAGTTGCCATCTGGCAAATTTATGCTAAATATATCACACTTTTATAAGTAGGGTATATTTCTGAGCCCCAATCCATTGAAGTTTGTATTAATCAATTTAAAAATAATCACTTGACTAAAAGTAACGTCAACATTTTTACCTTCCCTGTTACCAAGCTTTCCTGTACATTTCTTTCTTACACATATTTAATATATAATTTACAGAACTTCTATACAATATATAAATATTTGTGCATGGAGCCAAGACAAATATACAATGAAATCACATCTGCCCCCAGGTTTGATTTAGGATAACTGTCTGGCATGTTATGGTTATAGGTACACTGGAACATTTAACCAATCCAAAATTTGAACTCAATTGGTCGTCAAAGTTGTGCTAGAATAATGGAAGAAAAAACACCCTTGTCGCATAAGTTGTACGCTTTCAAATGCTTGAATTTGTGACCTCAGCTGAGGTCTCGAATATAATTCAAATATTTTAGTGAGAAACTACTTCTTTCTCAAAAACTACGTTACTTCAGAGGGAGCCGTTTCACACAACAGCTCTCCATTGCTCATCATTAAGTAACTTTTTGTGATAACTATTCTTTTGAGTTACCAATAGTGTCCAGTGCCTTTAAGTTGTAACTTTGGACTCAAAGAACATTACTCCTTTTGGATAAAATTTTATCCAAATTATGGAATTACTAAATTGATAATCAGAATCTTCTAGCACAATACTTGAGGTCTTGTCACACGAGGTAACTTTTGCAGGCAACTTGGAGGCAACCAACTGCAGCGCAGGCTACCGGACCACTTTGGTAGCACAAGAGTAATTTTTCAAACTTTGTCTTACAATCCACAATAGTTATATGTGAACATTAAAACGGGAATGCATTCATGGAGATTGCCTGGAACTGGTTGCCTGTAAATTGCCCGGTGTGACATGGCCCCTTACAATCGTATGTTTTAAATTTGATAACATTTGGCATATATTAATTGTTGGTTTTACCTATGTAAGCACTTTATACTCCTCACCCTCCCAAGTTTCAAGGTGAGATTTGAACCAATGACCTGAAACTTAACATCTATTAAATCGTTGCGGTACCTGCTACTGCAATATAGGATTTGAACTGCCTCTAGCAACCGTGCAATCTTGGTCACCTGGGGCCAATTTCATAGAGCTGCTTAAGCAAAAAATTTGCTTAAGCACGAAAATAGCTCGCTTATTTTACACATGTTACTGGCCAAAATTTCCTGCCATATACATTGCTTATGACTAGTATTAAGCTGTTGTTTACTTAGCATTACAATTGAGTGGAGTCTTGGCCGGTAATCTGATTTTACTAAGCAATGAAATTTTTGCTTAAGCAAAAATTTTTGCTTAAGCAGCTCTATGAAATTGGGCCCTGTTGCTAATACCAACAGTGTCCAGTGCCTTGAATCATTAATTTGGCAACTCAACCCTGCAACCTACCTAATGCTCCATCTTCTCCTCTTCCGCCTCCTTCCCTTTCCTCTTCCTGTCCATCACTTTCTCCTCATCATCGTCTGAATCATCCTCACTACTCAGGACATCCTCCTCTGTTACATCACTGTCTGACTCCTCCTGTTTCTTGAGCCAAGATTCATCGAGACCCTCGCCTGGTCCTAAGATGGAGAGAAGCTCCTCAGTGTGGAGTAACACCGGCTCATCATCACATCTCAACTTGAGATACAACTGAGTCGAGAAAGAACAAATAACAATTTGACCATAGAGCAAGGAATTGACAAAGATTGTACCATCTGATTTTTTTATTATTTTTTAATCTGTACACAATTGACACAATTTACATATTACCCATTGAAAATTTAAATGGGATTAATGGGTTTCAATGGGATTGGTGTGGAATTTGGGACATATTCAATGGGATCCAACGGGATTCAATGGGAGTTTTTCCTGGGTAGGCAGAGATTGAAACAGGAATCAATGAGGAGTAAAGCCTGGTTCCTACTTCCTGTGAATGCAAAGCGAATTTGGCGTGAATTAGAAGGTCACAACTATCCTTTCGCAGCAATATTCGCAAGTGAGTTGAGCAGAGCTGAACTACTGCGAAATTCATTGCGAATTTTCTGACGTCAACATTCTCTTCGCATTCACATTCGCAGGAAGTATGAACTGGGCTTGAGGGGGAAGGGGTAGGAAGAGGGGGAAGGGGGCAGGAAGAGGGGGAAGGGGGCAGGAAGAGGGGAGGAGGAATACATTACCTTCTTGGCCATCGTGAGGAAGAACCTTGCCGGCGCTTTACTTTCCTCCGTTTTCTTCTCAACATTCATCAGGCCCAGCATGTACCACACTTGAATAACTTGATCATCTTCCTGTAACAGTCCTTCCAGAATCTCTTCTGCTATCTGTTAAAAATAACCCCACCATCAAAGTAAAATATCAAGCCAGAACACCTCAGGATTCCATTATATTAGTGTGGGTAAAGGTTCCCTCCTGCTGAGATGTCAAGACCAGGGTTTGTTTTGTTCAGATAATCTTCTTGTCAAAAGAACTCGGCAAACTCCCACAGGGGGATATAAACACCAAGCCGGCAATAGCCAATCTCTCTCATACAAACATTGATTTAATGTCTATGATTATGGGTTGCACACATCAGGAAATTGTGATTCAGTAACTAGACGACAACATTATTCTAGTCATTGTGAAATCAGTGGTTAGCTTGGATGGATTCGAACCCACAACCTTGTGACTGCAAGTCCTGCAGTCTAACCACTGAACAATTGTGATGGGTGTTAAGATCTTTAACATTTGGAAGCACCTACACATGACACCAATCTCTTAAAGTTAGACTTCAATGAGGCTCCAAGAAGAGCCTTCAGATTCTGCTTTCTTTGGTTTAAGGAACCAACAAGGTTGCTCCTAAATCTTTCATCTCCAATTTCAAGAAATATTGTCTAAGATTAAAGTGAGTTTGGTGGGAAATGAACTTGCTGTAATCTTCGGCGTATACTTTGATTTTGGCCCCAAGAAACTTTTCTGCAGCATATACCCTGGGTGGCTAAGCTGGGTTCATACTTCATGTGAAGCCAATTTTGGTGACGCAATAATCGGTACGCACTCCCCTTCCAATTGTGAGAAAATTTGCTTCACAAGAAGCATGAACCGGGCTTTATACATCGAAACATAAATAATGTTTTGACAATTTCTTGGCAATGCGACTTGTATGACGGGTGCCGAAGTTTACCGTGGTTTTGTTTGAAGACAAAGATTTCTTACTTCATTCATCTCTAATTCCATCAGAATCTTGGCTGTACCGATCCTATTCTGGTAGGTCATTGAACAGGGGTTCAAGGGGTCAAAGGTCGGTCCATCTGAGCTCAACTCGTCCTCTTCAATAGCTTTCATCTTTGGTAACCATAGGGATAGACTCTGCTCGATAAACTTTTTGGCTTTCTGGAAGTGTGTAAAAATAAGTATCAAGTTTAGATTATGAAAAACATTGAAATCTGTTTAAAGATCAGAACAGCGTCAAACCAAATATATATTTTAACATGTTGAATTTATTTTGGATTTGAGGCATTTGTAACATTCAAAGACTAGCAGCCACTTTCACGAAATGCTAGGATTAATCCTATCACGAGTCAGGAAGAGTAACTCGTCCTAACTCGGGATTAATCTTGAGGTCTGCATACTACAGTGGAGGGTTTGGACTCGCCATAAGTCCTATGATTAATCCTAAATAAGGAAGAGTTTGGTGAAATCGACGGCTGGGCCCAATTTCATGGCTCTGCTTACCATAAGCACAGAATCGGTGCTTACAAAAGCAGGAAATTCTATAATTATGACAAGCATATTTCACAGGTTAGCAGGGAATTTTGGCTTCTGCGCGTGCATACTCCTCGTTACTAGGCATTCTACGCTTACATAGAAATTCGGCGCTTGCACGTAAGCGGAGCATGGTGATCGTGAGCGCAGAATTCGGCATGAAGTATGGCCCAGATGTCTTACCATGTGTGTATCTACTTGCTGGGTAGATTAAGTTCGTTTGAGAAATTGTCTCTCTATATTATTCTTCTACCGCGGAGTAGATTCGGGGGAATTCGGGAAACTTCTCAGTTCTGAAAAGAACTGTCCTCCTTATTAAAGGAACACGTTGCCTTGGATCGGACGAGTTGGTCAAAACAAAAGCGTTTGTAACCGTTTTTTATAAAATGCATATGGTTGGAAAGATGTTTTGAAAGTAGAATACAATGATCCACACAAGTTTGCCTCGAAATTGCGTGGTGTTCCTTCTACTGTGCGAACTAACATGGTCGGCCATTTATGGGAGTCAAAATTTTGACCCCCATAAATGGCCGACGTGTTAGTCGACGAAGTAAAAGGAAAACCACGCAATTTCGAGGCATGTTTGTGTGGATCATTGTATTCTACTTTTACAACATCTTTCTACCCATATGCATTTTATAAAAAAACGGTTACAAACGCTTTTCAAAGACCAACTCGACCGATCCAAGGCAACGTGTTCCTTTAACTAATAAGTGGGCAGAGAGTGGTAAATCGGCAAGGACTACTACTTTTCACTCAGTGGATCAAGAGGACTTCTCATTATTAACTTCACTACCTCGGAGTGAGTTCTTATTTGTTCTCAATATTTCAAACCAAATACACATTTTACCTTACTGATTTTAATTCAATACTAGGTGAAGCGCTTACCTCTTTATCGTCTTTGCTCAGCCAGTAGCTAGCCATGATTTGATACGCCTCTGCGCTGTCTTTATCAGTCTCAATGGCCTTCTCCAAACACTCTTTGCAGCGTTCCTCTGCATCTGCCGCAAGACTGAAAAAAAAAGATTGGTCAAGACGGAGTTATAATTCTACAGGTCGGAGATATAATAATAACAAAAATAATAATATAAAAGTCTTATATAGAGCACGTATCTACCAAACAAGGTACTCAATGCGCTGAGTATATACAAACTTTCAGAAAGATAGCTATTGCAGTGATGAATTCTGAGACCCTAGATTATTTAGCACCTTAAGGGTTCACAAGGTGCTACGGCGCATTCAGCAGCAGCCACAGCCAGGAACTCTAGGGCGAACCCCCAGTCTTTTTGATAATGGCACTGTGTTCTTTTAGATGCATTACACAACACATGGGACCAACAGCTTTACAGTTCATCCGAAGGATGAAACAATGGTTAAGTGTCTTGCTCAAGGACACAAGTGTCACGGCTGGGGCTTCGAACCCACACTCTGCTGATCAGACACAACAGAGTTTTAATTTGGTGCTCTCAACCGCTCGGCTGCATGAAGGCTGCAAACAACATCGTCTCTAAAGCCAATGTCATTAAACATCGTGTGCACATCGGGCTACTAACATGTCTGGGTGACTAGCCCTGCTGACTACCAAGAAAATACACTTAACTTCAACCCCTGACATGCCTGATACAGGCCTGAGTTGTGCTTGGTAAATAAGTACAAGAAAAAACACAACTGCGTAGAGCTAATGAGTGTATATACATGTATCTACCGGGCAACCTCGGTAGTCTAGTTAGTAAGACACTGCTCTAGAATTGCAAGGGTCGTGGGTTCGAATCCCACCCGAGTAACATGCCTGTGATATTTGTTCGCAGGATTCGGGGAGAGTACTGATTATACAGTGCTAACACACATCGGTGTAAGGGTAAAAACCAAAATTAATATATACATGTAGTTGGAGGTTTCACTGCGGTCACCCTTCTTGAATATAGGGGCTAGATCTGCCAGTCCTGAGGAACCTTGCCGCAATCATAGGATTTAGGTCGACAGTGCTTACACTTACCATGAATCTGTGAGGTAGACTTCCGCCATGGAGCAGTAGGCACTAGCAATGTCTCCATTTGTTACAACTGTTGTTTTATCGTCGGCACATGCTGCTTCAGGCTAGGAAAAACGAAAAACATTGAGGCACATTGTAAGTTTAAGCTTTGAATTATTTTGTTTTCCCCTTACACCCTTTGGTGCACAGATTAATTTAGGCTCAATCGGTCAGCGAAGTCGGGAGAAAATAACTGGAAAACCCACCCTTGTTTCTGCACGATTCGCCGTGTCATGACATGTGTTTAAAAAATATCCGTAATTCTCGATATCGAGAATTGATATTGTTTTGATGTCTTCTCAAAAAGTAAAGCATTTCATGGAATAATATTTCAAGGGAAGTCTTTCACCAGTACCTTCTGCAAACCCTGTAAGTTATTTGTAAATCTGTGAACTTTCAATTTTTTTTCTGTACCGAAAGTGTCCAATGGCTTTAAACAAGAATAATTGCAAGGCTTCAGGAAAACACAATTAAGGAGAAATAAACAGGTTCATTGGCTTTATGGGGATTGAATATTTGCCCGAGGGATTATCTTAATGCAATACAGTGCTGTAAATAACTTCAACGTGTCAACAAAATGCAAATCACAAAACACTCTTCCCTTATATAGCTTCAATTGACAACAACAACCTGCCTTTGACAAAACAACACTTGTTTTTGCATAAAAACTGTTTAATAGAAAGAAAAAAAATATTGTACTATTAAAGTTTCGTTGGGCACAAAAATAATGGCTCAACAATATGATCAACACGACTGGGTGGCAGTTTCTGCTTAAATAGTTCTGTGATGAGAAAACTTTGTATGCGTATCTGTTTTAAGTCTCTGTACGTGTATACCTTGAAGGTATTATACAGGATCGGTAGCTTTACAGTTTTCTTGGCTAAGCAACAAATGACCGGGTACCAGTTGCAGCAGTGGTAACTGTATGACGCTCTTGCTGATAACCTGTTTTTGCTAAGCAAAAGTATTTTGTGCTTAGCAAGTTTGTGTGCTTACAGGCTTTATGAAACTGAGCACTGATGCTTTTTGGGGAGGTTTTGAAATATAGTTATCTAGAATAGAAGCAATTATAGTAAAGTATCTTGCTCAAGGACACAAGTGTCACAACCGAGATTTGAACCCTCACTCGAAGACTTAACCACCAGAACTTGATTTCAAAGTTCTTAACCACTTGGCCATGACACTCTGGTTCCACAGTGGTTCTTGGCAGGAAGGAGAATATCAGACAGTCCTTCTACTTCACTTACCTCCTTCTCTTGTCTCTCCTTCTCTTTCTTCATGAGTTCAATCCCGGTCTTGAAGTACTCCACAGCTTCATCCCCTTCAAATAGCTGACCCATATACATGTACTTGGAGTGACCCGCGTCAGGTGACAGGGTTATTGCACGTCCAAAACAGTAGAATCAATAATTAAGGACAACTTCAATATTTCAACAATATTCAGATATGAGATAAGAGAGACGTTCAAAATTCCTGGAAAAAAAAAAAACTTTCGGATCTGGGTCCCTCTAATCGACCGATCCACTAAGCCCCATTGCATATTGACCAATTACAACGCAACGAAGGTCCGACAAATAAGGTCCGACATGCGTGCGGAGAATGATGATTGAAGTGCAAAATTCGACTACAAGTAGAGTCATGAAGTTGGGCCCAGGATGGACACACTGGTGACTGCTTTACTTCTTCAAGAAAACCTGACGGCTCAAGGAGGCTTTGAGAAAATCCTGAAATGAGGAACAAATTAATTTTACTTAACATGAGCCCCACCCTGAAAACATTAACTTGAAGAGTTTGTAAAAACTGAGTTGGGTAGCTTGAACTTCTTGTCCCATGACCAAGTCAATTTATTATTAACCGATTGAGCATATTTCTGACTGCCTCAGGGCGCTTTTATTCCTGAAAGTGCGAAAATATGGATTGGTTCTTTTTATGCCACCTTGATTTACTGAAAGGATATTTGTTTTGCCTTCTCTAGTTCGCCAACTTCTATGAGGAGATTGCCGGAACATTCTAGAACCTGAAGATTGTCTGGTTCGACCTCAATGGCCCTCTGGAGGAACTTCTGTGCCAGCTCATAGTTAAATGTGTCCATGCAGTCTGTGGCCTGTAAAATAAAATAAATGTTTTAATCTTAACTGTTCTGAGAGTGTGATCCCTCAGTCTGCTCAGTCAACAACCCACTGGACCGAGACAACAGAAATGTATCTTGGTATTAAAAAGAAGACGAAATTAACATATCAAAATTTGAGAACTGGAAGACTCAACATTTTGGAAAGTACATACTCTGTCGGTTGTCAGAGGAAATTGCTCAGCGAAAATTATCCAAGTTGTTATCCAGTTTCTATGATCGCAAAAATACGGGAAGTAAATCAGCAGATCACCTCATGACCTAATAACAAGCTATCTGCTATAGGAAAACATCCACTTCAGGTGATCCCTTGGCAGCCGCTCTTAGCTGCTGCTTCCAAGGTTGTATCACAAACTTGGGTGTGATTATGTCAGTAAACAGTTGTATGGCTTCTGACTGTCACCTCCGAACGTAGATATTTTTTCAACCCCAAATTATCAGAAAATTTTACAACACAACGGTACCAGTTATCCTCATTTTAAACTGCATGCCTGGTAACCCTTTTCTGCTATTTAAATTCTGTGTCATCCATGCATTTGACCTTTGACATTTTATTATAATTTCTTTGTCTCACCTGTGATAAGAGCTGCCTGACAGAGTAATTAATTTTAGACTGTGTCTCAGTTTCTTTATCCTGGCTCTTCCGTCTACTTTGCTTGCCCTGTGGATTCTTCTTAGGCTCCTTGGGTAACTCAGTCAGAGCTGTTAAAATGAAATCAATAAAAATCCATCAAAATCTATAATACAAAGTTTATGTTTCTGAGTGAAGTGATTTATTTGTAATCACAAAATCTACACACAAAGTTTATTTTGGGCATCACTTCAAAACGAACCAATGGAAGACAACAAGTTTGCTAATAAGTGATGTTTTACCTTGAAAATATGTATGGACTGACAGGCTGGCGGGTCACAGTGCTTAGGTAATCTTTTGTTTATCCTGGCTGGCTTGAAATGGGTTGTCTCTAGTGCTGGGCGAATAGTGAAATTTTTATATACGGATACCGCTGGCCTAATATCCGAAATTAACCGGATATTCGAAAAGGTTTTTTTCGCCGCTAGAGGGCGCTATTAAAAAAAAATTTAAAAAAATTTAAAAAAACATTTGTTTTTGCCGCTAGAGGGCGCTGTTCGTTTGTGAATGAGATCGTATGGGCGGATTGATATTAGTTTTAGACAGTGTCACTCGGTTCATTCATAAAAATAACCGGATCTAATTTAAAGATGGCGATTTGCTTTTTCTTTTGATCGTGATTGACTCTACGTGAAGGAAAACTTTCGTAATCTTTGAACAAATTACGTCAGAAATGTCATTGTTTAACTCATCACGGAGGTGAGCATAGTTAAATACTTAATTTATGCTGTTTTATGCTGTCTTAATAGAAGTTTCATAAGGATTCAGACAAAACATTCATATCAGTTGTCGCCCGACGTCCGCGGATATTCTGATATTAAAGAATATCCGGTTACTTGGTTGTAATTACAGAACTATCCGGTTTATAAATAGGTATTCGCGCCCTATGCGGATATCCGGTTAAAAAAAAAGGCATTCGCGGTTACGGATAGGAAAACCTATTCGCCATTAACCGGATATTCAAATAATTCGCCCAGGCCCAGTTGTCTCTGTCCCTAATTCCCTACATGTTCCTTTTTGTATCCTAACCTTACATGTATGTCAGTCATCTTAGTTGCTATTTAGCCTGTATGCCTACAAGTAGTTCTGTTTAACATGTATATTTTATTTTGTTCCTTTAACAACAATTTTATTTGCAGTTACAAGTATTGTTTGTACATTGTAAAATGGCCGAATAAATATTAATAATAATAACGGCCCGTTCACATTGAGTTTGGGCCTCAAATTTGGGTGGAATTTGGGAGGAAATCCACAAGAACGTTGGGCTCTTGTAGCTCAAAATGTAAACTGGACCAGAATGTTTTGTAAAAGACCAGTACGGAAAAGAGACATAAACACCAAGTTTGGAGACAATTGCTTTTTGACAGGCAATAATTATTAACTTTACCAACGTCAGCCTTTGACGAATTAGTCTAAAAGTTCCTGTTATTGGAAAGAAGATAATTTCAGTTATATGTACTAGACTTAACTTGTAAATGTGGATTTATTAATTGAAAAGTAAATACATTCCAACACCACTTAGAAAGTTGTGTTTCATGCATTAGTTGGTTTCGACTTTAGTATCTCTACAAAGTAAATGCATTTTAATAATGAAACACTCTAAAAAGTACACCAAATCTCCATGGAACCACTTCTGAAATAAGAAATCCTGAAAAATCTTCATAATTTCCATCAATAATATTATCTTTAATTGGAAAGTTGTCATGTATTCCTGCAGAATTCCCCAGGGTTTTGACAGTAGGTTTTAAAACTCACAAACAACTACTTTAATATTCATGGTACGTAAGGCCCCAGGGGTTCAACTCTCAATTAGTGGCCAAGAGATCAGGTGTTTGAAAACATCTCACCCTCCGTTGTGGCTTAATTTACAGATTTATCTCTCATTTCTTCTCATGTATGATTTTGTCAAAATAAAAGTTGTCTCCGAAGATTTAAAGATATCCTTGAGAGTGGACATTTCAGATGGGAATTGTGATGCCTCAATGCTTTCATGCAATGAGTAAACATAGCATTGTGTCAATCCGATGTTGTTACTAATTTGTTCACAGCCCTAGCCTTTACTCCCTTGGGATATTTACTAAGATCCTCACACTTTTAATACAATTCAACACTACACTGAATATCAACACTATTTAGTGAAAACTTTCCTTAAAGACACTGGACACTATTGGTAATTGTCAAAGACTAGTCTTCTCACTTAATGTATCTCAACATACATGTATGCATAAAATAGCAAACCTGTGAAAATTTGAGCTCAATTGGTCTTTGAAGTGGCGAGATAATAATGAAAGAAAAAACACCCTTGTAACACGAAGTTGTGTGCTTTCAGATGCTTGATTTCGAGATCTCCATTCTGAATCTGAGGTCTCAAAATCAAATTTGTGGAAAATTACTTCTTCCTCGAAAAACAACGCACTTCAGAGGGAGTCATTTCTCACAATGTTTAATACTACGTATCAACCTCTCCCCATTACTTGTTATCAAGTAAGGTTTTATGCTAATAATAATTATTTGGAGTAATTACCAATAGTGTCCACTGCCTTTAAAAATGCTACACAAAATGTATCAGTTGCTACTAACATATCATCAGTAATGTCATCAAATGTGCACAAAATAAGTTCACTCTACTATTCAAAAATTGCTGGACGAAATCATTCTCTGCTATGGTAACTCTTACTCATTATTCAAACTATTGGACTTCACGGTGGTAATCCTGATGCCAATATAAAGCATTAGTCAATTCACAGTCCCAGTGCAGGCCTGTATGCTTCGTTATGAAAAGGGCAAGGGCCCCACAACAATTGAGGCATTTTCTCCTAGGCAGTTCAGGCAAGGGCACCAAGGCAATGAACAGTTGGCACGGAGGCAATCACCTTTGTTGCCTCCGTTGGGGATCAAGTTGGCACATTGGTTTCTTTCCCTGCCTTTCACCTTTGTGGATCCCTGTTCAAATCCTACCTCAGACCAAACCCTTGCATTGGATTGGGTTTTTGGTCCCTAATAATAATAATATAACCACAAGACATTATGGCGTCTATAGAACCTGGTGTATGTGTATGTATCATAATCAACAACAGAATTATGTAATTCAAAGAAGTATGCATTAAGACTTGTAAACAAATCATAACCCCTACAAGCCCTGTGGTCTTATTCCTCTCAAATTCAACCATGTAAATGTAACCAATACTCTTTTTCACACTCTCAAGCCTGCATACACCAAGAAAGTTAATTAGCAGGTGTCCAGAAAAATCATCTTTTATATCAAAGTTAATACAAGTTGGTGTTGAATTACCAATTACCAGATTGTGTTAATTGTTAAATTAGGGATCCAGGGATCAACTTCCTAAAAATACTGAGCAAAATAAATGTTTTGTGCAGAACTGATAACAGTCTGAAAATAAATCCAAGCTGGGAAATAATTGTTTTTTAAATGTTAAACAAAACCTCCCCAATGGGAAATTTAGTTAAGTAATTTAATCTTTTTGCGTATGCAATGATTGTCAGGGAGGCAAAATTAATCACCATACTCTATCAGTTGGTTTAAATTATAGCTTCATTGAAAACATTTCAAAAGTCACGGCCAGAGGCGGAATTGAATTTGCAAAGAACCCTAGGAGAGAAGACAGGGGGAGGAAGTTTCAGCTTAAGATGTGGGAGGAAAACCCCACGAGAATTACTCCTGGAAAACCCACAAAGTCATAGGAACTGAAAGCTCATTCCACATTATATGTTTACAGTGCCCCCAACAGGATGTAAACAGGGGTCCTAGTAGCCTTTAGTCAAGGCGCACGCGGCACACCGGATAGCACGCACAGCCCCAAAAATATAACGCACGAAAAAAGACTATCACCGCGAGCGGCGAAGCCGCAAAGCGCCTTTACCAACTCGTTTTGGGGGCCTTATGTTTTTCTTTACATTTGTCAACGATTTTGGTGGGAGAAAATGTAACGAATTTACATCGAATGTTCTTGTGACGTCATGCAAGTAATTGTGGCTTCTTATTGGCCAGCAACTCATCACGCTAATGCATTATGCATTACATTTTCTCCCAGAGAGAGAGTTGTTACTTATGAAAAAGTCTGAAACTTGGATACAAATCCAAAGGTATATGTTGAAATAATGGCATGTCTACCGTTTGGTAACCCCCGGGGTTATAGATTCCAAGGAGCTTTTGGAAACAGTATCCAAAGCACCAGAGAAGTAGACCAATGAGCAGGATTTCTTTATTTGTGGAAAAAAAAAAATATTGCCTGGTTTTCTTCACCAGGCCGACATAATTATAAAGTCTGAATTCAGTCTGAACAATCTCATTCCTGTGTTTTCTACTTGGTGTTTACTGTTGATTTTTGGTGTGAAATTCGCCACGCCCCCACCCCCCCCCCCCACAATTTACTTAAGAACTACCCAATCTGCTACATACATTGTACATGTTGTAGTAGCTGATACTCTAGCTTACATGGTGCATTGTAAGAACTCTGCCATGTTTTCACACTGGAGCGCAAATACATGAAATACTGTGGTTGACACAGGCTATACAATCCTAGTTGTGCGGATAAATTGTCATGATTGTACACATACAAAATTATTAATAACCCTGACAATGCATTGCATTTCATCTATGATAAGTCAATATGTCCCTCTCTGGGACAATGTACCAACAAACTCGTGTGTGTTTTCAGCAATTAATTTACACGCAGGTGTGTACAATGTTGGGAATGTGAATGTTTTTTGGTTTTTTTTCACCGATTACCAACTTCATGCAGAACATCTACATTGTTGTGAATGGTTTCCTTCGATTTCAATACATTGTAAGATTTTCACTATTTTAGGTTAAAACTTAAAACATAAGAAATCTCCAGTTTGAAATGTTGAGTTCACTCAGTTTAAACTAACTTGCACCTTAATTTTGTTTGATTAGAAAAAGTAGGGCCTAATCATGCAAAATCTCAGCATCTGGTTAAAATTACGTGTTCAGCTTTTTACTTACAAAGCATTAAGCAGTTCAAAGCATTTAGTGTATTATATTAGGTTCAAAATTGCTACATTTTGGCTAGACCTTTGATAGTTAAGAACTGGCCCTGGTAGGACGTCAGTCAGTGCCACTGCATTGACGTCCTGTGAGTCGGCTTTCTGAGTAACATGTAAGTACAAATATTTTTTTAAATGTTGTAAATTTTTACACAATGGTGCAGCCGTCGATTTCACCATACTCTTCCTAAGTTAGGATTAATCTCAGGACTTAGGACGAGTTGAGTCCCACATCCAAATACATAGGAAGAATTGAACCCATCCTAAGTTAGGACGGGTTACTCGTCCTAACTCGAGTTAGGATTAATCCTAGAGTTTCGTAAAATCGGCTGCAGGACCTTTATAACCTGGAATCTATCGCATTTCCTGCAACGGAGGAGTCCAACCTGGGTTTCGTTGAGAAGATGTCTGCGATAAGTTGAAAGTGTAAATGAAAATTTGTTAAGAAGGGTTAGTTAATTTATAATCACCTGGAAATAGATTTTTTTTCTCTTCAAACATTAGAGTTTATGTTTCTGAACAATAAAATAATTTTTTTAGAAATTGTTTTTAACGATTCATATGTAAAAAAAAAAAAAGAAAAAAAAAAAAAATTGTGTGGGGGTGACTCCGCCTACCCCTTTTGTGACGTCAATTGAGGCAGACTTTGCCACGAACGCACATTGAAAACACGTACGTACGTACGTATGTGCAAGTACATTCAAGTCCTAGTCGTGAGTTTGTACCTTTCGAAAAAGTACTTTTCTTGCATTTTTCTGACAATGTCGACCAGGTGTATTGCTGCTGGATGCAGCAAAACAACTAAAGATGGGGTCAGTTTGCAAAGTGGTCCGGTCCGCCGTCTCTTCCTTGTGCAGCTACATGTGTGGGGAAGCCGAAGAAGGTACCTGAAAGACGTAATGAACCTAAAGGAGCATTTACCTAACGTGAAAAAAATCAGGTAATGTTTCAACTTTGAGGGCATGTTTTTAGCTTGCGCCAAGCGTCACTATCTTGTGTTGGCACTGCATGCGATTCATCGCGCCTCGATTGATGTCACGAACAGCGCCCTTACGGGTTGTTTTATTCTCTTCAAATTTGTGAATAACATCATACATGGAAACTAATTTTACCTTAGTTAATTGTTTATTCATATTCCACTCATCAAAACACATATTTAAGTGACAAAAGCTTTATTTTGACAAAATACCACTTCCAGGTGACTTCAACTGAAGTGCAAAATAAAAAGGATATGTTTCTGTCAACGTCTCACGCCACCACTTTTTTAACTCATTTGTTAATACAAAGGGATATATGTCTCACTGAGGTAAATTTATTCAGATAAGTGCAATTATTTCATATCAAATAAAAAAATGGTGGTGCCATACGGAAACTTATCCAATAAAAGGGAAAAGTTTCCGTATGGCGCCACCACTTTTTCATTCGATATGAAATAATATAGTATCTAATTTACCTCAATGAGATATCCCTTTTTGTAAAAATGAGTGAAAAAGTGGTGGCGCCATACGGAAAGTTATCCAATAAAAGATTCCATATGCATTACACCAAAAAATACACAATTTAATTAATTTTGTGAAAAACTTTACATTTTATAAACAAGCATTAAAATAAGTAAATGTAATGAAAACCTGTGCAACACATATTGCACAACCGCACAGCTTGCAAGAACAATATCTTAGAACAAACATAAATAATTGCTGTGCATGGTCATGAGGGCTGTGAGTTGCGCGGCGCAGCGCGCGACCGGTACCTCGCAACTCCAAAAATCCAAACATAACATGGCAAATAAAATTTAACTGCACAAGAAAAAAGTCAAAGAAGCGCAACATACGCCAAATGTTTTAAGGAAATATATTTACCTTTTCTGTCTCCTCGTGTGCTCCCTCTCTTTGACCTTCTCCTTCCCTTCACTTTGCTCGTTCCTCCCATTATAATCTAAATCCAAATAACAGACAAGTACAACAAATTATCTTTCAAAACTCTCACAGTTTTCAGACAAAAATTTCGACACGTCTGCTCAGCAGCTTAACACGTGTGGAACTGATTGACCTTACGTGACGGTAGATGACCCCATCCTCGTTCAGTATTATTAAATTCCACGTAGTTTTCCCCCAGGCCAAACACAGATGAAACAGATCCCATTGGAACTTTTCTGGTTCAAATTTGTTTAATAATTATTTTCGAAAGAGTATGTTTGTTTTTATGAAATAAAAATCGTTTAATTTTAGTTTTATTGGAATGAAACGACTCTTTTTATTTTGGACAACTGTCAGGAAGAAACCACTTAAAATAGGGTGAATACATTTCTTTCAATCATTTTGTATTATTTACATTTTTATAAAAATGCAATGACACATCTAGAAATTGTATCTAAAATAAATATTATATAGTACAGGATATATATTTTTTTAATGCAGATATTATAACAAGTTTTATTTATATTAATCCCCCTCTTTACCTGTTTATACGAATGAAACCGTCCATTTAAAGGCCAAAGTTTGTTTCTATTTTTAGATTCCGGAAACACATTTACGATAGTCTGTCTCCCCTTTGTGTTGAGTGATAACGAGACAAATCAGGATACCATACATTGAAAACAAGTATTTTTACGGGTGGTATTCTCATGCAGTATTTGTAAACAACTATTTCGTCATCCTACTTCAGAAATACTGCGTTTAGACTGCCATTTTGCACAACTTGATGCTAAGAAAAGGAAACTATTATTCAGGACCATGACATTACTGCTGAGAAACCTGCAAAAGACGGTTGTTTTCGACCTGCCAAAGTTGAAAACGGACATTAACTTGTTGAGGCGGATCTTCCGAACTGAACGGTATGACTTGGGAGTGATATGCATGGAGGATGGGCAACTACGAGAGATGAACAAAATGTACAGAGGGAGAAACGAACCAACAGATGTACTGTCTTTTCCATCTCATGAAGTAGGATACATATTCTTCATCGTAATACATTCCATATTTATTATTTAATATTAATCTTTTATATTTTCTTTTAATCTTTTCTTTTATAATCTTAATATTAATATGATCCTTTCCTTAATCCCTTTCCCCCTCTCTTTTTCTATAAATGGATATGTATTTGTTTGTACTTGTTTCATGCCTCTGAAGAAGGTCCGGATTGGATCGAAAGCTAAGGCCATCTACCCTATTCATTATTATTTAATATTAATATATAATATTAATATTAATAAATAAATAACAATTGTATAAAACTTCACTAAATTTGGTTATTTAATTTCAATTTCAAAATTAATGAATTATCATATTTATTTATTAGTTATTAACTAAAATTTTAAGTGCAATCATAACCCTCATCCTTGTCATTGTAATTGCTTTTGTTTAAAGGGCCCAGCAATCTGGACTGTGATCTATTCATCCAGTTTGCCATTATGCTATAAACCTAAAAGACAGTTTAATGTTTTGTATTCACTGTGTGTGTCAGAGCTGAAAGTAAAGCAAAGCAACGTGAATTTAGAACACTTTGAACTCTTGATGAAATTATGCACATAATTATTCTACTTCTAGAATTTTAAGTTTTGTTCCACTGAAGAAGATAGCAGAACAAACCTCATCATAATTCTAGTAGGACTCTAGGAGTTTACATGTCCTAGCTGATGTTATACAAATATTGACTGCTTCGAGTGCTATGGTTAAAACTATGACTCCCGAGGTGATCCCCGGAGCGTTCTATTTTCCCGAGGCGAAGCCGAGGGAAAATAGAACGCTCCGGGGATCACCGAGGGAGTCATAGTTTTTAACCATTGCACGAGTAAAAGCAGTCAATATTTGTTTTATAACACCCCAAACATTTCTAAAACCTGTATTATTATTATTAAGTTACAGACCTGAATGCTACATTCCACGGACGACGCGAACACAGATTGCAAACACTTTTACCTACTGTGTTGCATGTAGTGTCGGACAATCCGAAATGGTTACAGACTATTAATTTATCATCCTCGTACACGCAACGGACGTCTGGGTACTGCACGCCGTGTGCTAGTCTGTCGGACTAGCGCACGGCGCCATGTGCTAGTCTTCGGACTAGCGCATGGCAAACCGACGCTCTATCACACGGCCGTCGTCTAGCAAAACTAAGACATGTCATGTGACGCGCTCTAAACCAATGAGCAGGCACAATACTTGCAAGGGGTGTTATAAAACTGACTAGCTGCTTGTATACGTGTTGCACGTGACAAAGTCCTTGTGTTGTATATCTTGAGCGTGGAATTACTCTACATTGGGTTAATTTTTAACTACTCATACAACGGTTGGTTGTGTACGAGGTGTAAATAATGACTTTGACCTGTATCAGATAATAGAAACCAACAATCAATCGTAGAATTCTACACAATGTACTTTTATTCTGTCTCTATCAGAGTCTAGAAATAAACAAAAGAATCAATTGTAGAATTCTTTACTATGTATTTCTATTGTGTCTCTTTCAGAGTTTAGCCCCTGGCCGCTTACCTGACCCCTGGAGTGACCTCGCCGACCTTGGAGACATCTTCTTAGGGATGCCATATATTCAGAAACAATGTGAGCTGGACGGAACGGATGTCGACACAGTATTGCCTGTAAGTCTTTAAGTGTACGTGGTTGCACAAAACTTAAAGGGAAGGGATACATTCGGTAATCACTCTGAACATTTATGGCAATAAAAAACCGACTTGGTTAGACGTACAGCAGCTTAAAAAGTAAAAGCATTCTGAGAAACTTTTGACTTCTAAGTGATGCGAATCTACCCTTAGGAATTCTTGGCACAAGTGAGGATAATTTTATTTTAAAATCTGTAAGGCATGCCATTCTTTGGTTTGTAAGGCAGATGTCGGTCTGAAGCAGTGGTATGGAATAGCGTCAGTTTGTTTTCTCGTTTGGCGTTTCAGAATACCTCAAATGAAGTCTCACTGTGTTGTCAAATTTATGTGTTTTTTTTAAAGGTACTTGTGACGCATGGAATTTGTCATCTCATCGGCTACAAACACGAATCAGAAGAACAATTCAGACAGGTAAAAATTAAGGGAATCAAATTTTGAAGAATTTGTCACAAATGTCACCTCATCAAACAAGTTCTATGTGTAACATTTTTCTTAGCATTTACGTTGGCCTTATACCACTTCAGATGTACCATATGTGACTGGTATCCTGCTCATTTTTTTGCTAAGCTTAAGCAGCTCTTTGAAATTTGGGGCCTGGAGAGCCTGTTGCAACTAAGAGTAAGAACCCCCTATCCTCCTAATAATTTGCCACTTAATTCTCAGCCATCCTTTTCTCTGCGATTCAAAACAACACAAAAGACAATTGTTCTGAATGTATTAAAATGTCTTGAATTTCTTCCCAGATGCTGAAGAAGGAATCAGATATCTTGAAGGAGTACAACAAGATAACGAACAGTAACTTGAAGCCACTCACCAAGAATGTGGAAAGTCAGTATCACTGAGTCACGACAAGATGCAAGAAGGAAACTTCTAACATTCCTCTAACATGCATAAACCGGCCATTAGAGCTTCATCACGGTGTGGCCATCTTGATTTTTACTACATTCCAACTCATTGTTACCAAAATGAGACTGGACTTCACTCGTTCTAAGTCCTAAGATTAATCTTAAGTTAGAGAGAGTCTGGTAAAATTGATGGCAACTCCATTACTACCAATCAAGTACAAATTCTGAAAGCATTCACATGGTTTCACCTTGGGACTTTTGTCCAAGACAGTAGCTGAAGAAAACAACTTCCACCTCCTTCTGAAATAAATTCATTGATATGAAATATTATTTATAATGCTCTTGTTAATCAGCTAGCCTTCAGTTCTTATATTAAGATACTGATAGCTTTTTCATGAAACTCTTCACGTTGCAATTAAATAGCTAGATCACTTGTAATAACTTATAGTTCAGCAATACTAAGATTATTAATTGTACTTTGGAAAGTTGATTGTAAATATTTTTATACAAATACATTTTGTAAATTTCCAAGGGATGTTTTTAAGTTGGAACTGTTTACTTCAGAATAAATGAGAATTGGTGCAAGAGAAATAAAACAGTAAAATATAATCTAGCTTTTTTTGAATATTTTATTTCTTGTTTCAGTTTTAACATTTTGTAATTAATATTATTATCCGATCTACATGTAACAGTGGATTTTAATACACTGAGAAGTTGATGAATAATCAAGAGATTTTAATTAACAGGATTACACCATGAGTAAACCCCCCTGAAGGAAAAATGGAATCTTCCCAAAAAGGTTCTATAACTTAATTTAGAATACTGTTAAATAATTTGTCTGCCAAACCCTACAAATTTTTAGGGTAAAATACTCTACAATATAATACAGGGCTGAGAGTTAATTTAATTAACACAAAAAGTTGAATTATTACAGTTACAACACAAATAATAAATGAAATCAATGTAAAAGGACTTGTTTGTATTCTCAGCTGTTTCAAGCATGACATTTCCAAATCCTTAAAAAGTAATAAGAAATCATGCTAAAATAAAAGGGATTGTTAAATATCAATATCTTCAGGATTAATAAGGATTTAGGTACCCCTTTGTAGGGACAACCTAAGGTGATTCCCTTGAACAGTGGTCTGAAGTTTCTGTTCTGCATCTATGGATAATAATTTGGTTTGCTGCAACAGTACCTGCTAGGTAAATGTTCTTGGAGAATTTTGTCTTGCTTTATATTCTACTGCAGCGAAGCAGATTGTTCGGAATTTGGAAGACTTCTCTACTACCGCATACTCTCCCGAGAAGACTCCTGCATTCCGAAAAATCTACTCCGCGGTAACAGAATATAAAGCAAGACGAGTTCTCCAAAGAACATAATCTACCCAGCAAGTGGGTGCACACATGGTGTTTAGGCAAACCAAATACATTGTTACCTCACCATGCAATGCCTCAAATCCTATTTGTTATGTATCTACCCATGCCCCGCCTACTCTTTCATGGGTTTCTTAACTCAAACATCCCCAGGTGAGGATATGTGGGAGGGTTTTTTTACTCCTTTTTGAAATGTTAACCTTCTAACAACTACAATTGATATTCTACAAATAATTTCATCACTGATTTCTGTCGTCATTAAATTGAACATCAATATTTCATTATAGTCTAACTAGAGTATTTGTTTAATATTAAATGCACACACATTACATGCTTCACTGAAACCACAAATATCCACAAGTATTTACTTTTTATATAATATTAATAATTAATATTTAACAACATTATCTTCTTAGTCATATTCAGCATAGTGATCAACACAAAGACCGACAGCAGTTTTACAATTCCAGCCGCCGAATCTTAATTTGTTAAGCTGTACAGACTTAAGACCGACCTAAGATGATTACTGTTCCAAACCTGATTTCCATGACAACACGTTTTATTCCACACTAAAGCTTTTTTTATACACCTAGACATTTGTCCAATTTTACAGCAAGTTCCTTCATAGAATATCTATAAGCCAAAACGCATGGACTTGAAGTATTTAACATCAATACTAATAGAAGGAGTAACTATTGATACCGCAATATATCGATTGTTTCCCACATCTGGACTATCGCACAGCATGGATATTGAGTCGGCATATAGCTATGTACATTAACATTTTCCGCAAGTTAAACTTGGCTTTACAACTTGACAACCGTTGAACCATCAAAAATCATTTATAAGTTCAATAAATTTGATAAATTATAATTTACAGTATTATCATATTTAAACACTGATTCTCAAAATCTGACTTCTTCCTACTTGCTATTTCTTTAACACTATTTACCAATTTTTACCAGCATTACAATAAACTTTTGCCGAACAGTGGCCATCTTGTTTTGGTCCCTCATTGATATGTACAGCCAACAGCTATAACTGATAAAAAGACTGGTGCCTTTGACAGTTAACACAGTGACCTATACTAAGTCGTCGAGGTGCCAGACAAAATGGCTGCAAAGTTAAAGCATCCATTGATGTTTTAAAGCTTATTCTATTTTTTGCCTCAGCGAACATTTTATATCTCCACTACATTTTGTTTAAAGCTCTCTAGTGTAGGAAAAAACACCATCACACACACACCATTATAAGAAATGACGATTTAAGTTTTTACAGCCATGCAGTAACATTTTGAAGTACAAAAAATCAAAAAGGGATTGTCCAGGGATCGCAAACTAATTTATTTGAGTCGTGGGGTTCTGAGACGAGTCTAAGGTTCTGTGACAGACATTCACTCAAGTCTTTGAATGATTCCAATGTGCACACCACAATCACGAGGTACACATTTTTGTTGTCCATTTTATAACAACAGAAGACGATCAGAGCATGCTGATCGAAACGTTCAGTTGAAACCAACAGTTCTTTTTCAGAACCCCCCCTCCTAACTCATTGAGAGATATTCATTTCATGGCATTACCGCAAACTTGTCCATATCGTTTTCCCACCATGCAAAGTTTCAAATCCTACTTAGTTTGAAAATGGATTAGTTCTCTGAATGTTATTTATATATCAATTAACAATCGCTGTCAATGATGACTAAAAAGTGATTGAGTTTGTTCAATACAAGATCAGCAAAGATTTACTCAATATTCATCTGTTGTTCATTTGGTGTCTTTCTAACAAAAGGTGTACTAATGATTGTGTCTGTGCATTGATTCATGATAGGTTTACAATGAAAACTGTTTAAAGGCAGTGAACACTATTGGTAATAACTCAAAATAATTCTCAGCATAAAACCTCACTTGGTAACGAGAAATGGGGAGAGGTTGATAGTATAAAACATTGTGAGAAACGTCTCCCTATGAAGTAACGTAGTTTTTGAGAAATAAGTAATTTTCCACGGCTTTGATTTCAAGACCCCAAGTTTTGAATTTGAGGTCTCGAAATCAAGCATCTGAAAGCACACAACTTCGTGTGACAAGCATGTTGTTTTCTTTCATAGTTATATCACAACTCCGACGACCAATTGAGCTCAAATTTTCACAGGTTTATTTTATGCATATATTCAGATACACTGAGTGAGAAGACTGGTCTTTGACAATTACCAATAGTGTCCAGGGTCTTTAAGACATTTTATTGATGGAGTGGAGTGGAGTGGAGTTGTAAGAAGTTCCTGGTGGAATTTGTTTCCTCAAAATAACATCATACTGGGATCTATTTTACATCTTAGTAAAACAATATTAGGCATTTTTACCTCAACTTGTGGTGTCAGAACCCTACAACAACCAAAGAAAGTCACAGAGTAACTCAACACAGTTTCCCTTCCAGAAACCCCTGAGTTTACACATCACCTCAAAAACATAACACGTTGGTACAAAATTGGAGAAGTTAGACAGTAGCATTATATGAAAAAGCACCAAAAAAGAGACACAATAAGAATATTTTGGCATTGTTATAGAAATTGAGCGATTATACAGACATGGTTTCTAGAACTAGCTTGAGTTTTCAACTACTTTCATATTGAGAAAAAATTAATGAACAGGTGTGATTATATATCTGGAGGAAGGCTTACCGAATAATTTGATGAAAAACCAGGACTTGCAACATCAACAAAATAAAATTGGGGGGAAAAAATACATCTATATATAAAATTGCCTCTGAAGAAGGTCTGGTTTGGATCAAAAGCTATGGCCATCTACACTACTCATTATATAGAAAATTGTTTATTTTTAAGATTTGACTGATGAATGGGATGTTGAAAATTACTTGAATTTGGGGCAAATATTGAAAAAAATTATTTTTTTTTCTTCATCCTTGACATCTGCAGGGAAATAAATATTGCCTCACTAAAAAATCTACACGGGCGTGAAGGCGAAAAGTTTAAAACTCTACCCAACCTTTTTACGCATTAAAAATCAACATGATCTCATCGCAATACACAGATGGTCTTTAATTACAAAGCTATCATTCCATCACATTAGTGATTTATTGTTTGCTACTCTAACAAGATGAAAACAAGATTAAGCTGTCCGCTTTACTGTACACTTCTTAATCTCTATGACCATCAGATTAAGAGATTAACACCAGAATAAAAGATAGACAGAGTACTATGGAAAATCACTGCAAGTTTAGTTTCTACTGCGACCAAAGAAAGGGATGGGATATGTCTCGTTACCTGAAGACAGGAAAGTGAATAGTGGTTGTTTTGAACACAAAGTCTTTCATAATGCAGCAGGGGAACCAGTCTACTGATATTCAAATCTTTCAAATGGAGACATCAACATTTAGAAGCTATTTCAAAGAATTATTCAGAAAAGGATGAAATATCCTACAAGAGCCAAATCCACCCCCCCCCCCCCAACATCAAAACAAGCATTTGTTCTTACACAGTATTTCGACATGACTAAGCTCACAGAAAATAATTGCTAAGCCACAGACAACAACTTTGCAATGATTTCAAATGCAATGACACAAAATTTCATAGGTCAAATAAAAGGTTGGAGGTCAACTAAAAGGTGGACTGGCTCAGGTAAGACATGCATCCCAAACTGGGGCCAAATTCTAAAATTTGATACAGATTACCAGCCACACACAGTGTTTAGATTTTGTACACAAGATAAGCTGGTAACCAATACAATATTTCAAACTGACTAATACTTTGAATGGAATCAGCCAAGGAAAGCATTTCACCCAAGACCAGTTTCTTCAAGATACAGGGACGATAAAAGACTTCAGGATTTGAACATTTGAAATAAACGTAAAAAACATAAGATAATAGTTGAAAACTCAAGCAGGTTCTAGCACGACACACCTCAAATGGTAAGGCATTTCACTTGAACACTGCAAGGGAGCTGGTGAACGAGAGGGGGACGAATTTGGGGTTGGACTCATTAGTTTGGGGGGTGGGGGTTGAGGTGAAAGGTTAGTGTTAGGGTTAAAGGTCAGGGGAGACATTTGGAATGCGAAGGAAAATAAAAAGGAATATCCGGGAGTAAGCAGACAGCAGAAAATTAACAACATCAAGACTTATTGAATGCAATACACAAACTGGAGCTGGGCTGGCAGAGTCAGCGTAGACTGGTCCCCTGTCTGTGGTCTTATAGGCCCAATGATTTCATTGAACACAATAATTCCATTGGATAAACATGCAAGCTTTCTATATCTGTGTTATGGTTGATCTGAGGTGATGTAGTGTCAGTTTGCACTTTCGATCATCTGCATGCAGCAGGTGCATTATGTTTGTACATGCATGTAATGTTGTTTTATTCACTATGTGTACATGTATCCGTGATCTGACTGTGAATCTCCATGTGAAAATAGATGCAAGGTCAAAGGTACATCTGGCAGGATCCTGCCAGGTGCTCAAGGCAGGTATCTGGTCTTACATCGTGGCCCAATTTCATGGCTCTGCTTACCGCCGAATTCTGCGCTTACGATCACGATTCCCCGCTTACATGCAAGCACCTTATTTTTCTGCGTTGGCCTTGAAAGCATAGAATGCCTAGTAACGTGGAGTACGCATGCACAGAAGCCAAAATTCACCACTCACCCGTGAAATACGTTGCTGTAAGCACGGAATTCCCTGCTTCGGTAAGCGCCGATTCTGTGCTTACCGTAAGCAGAGCCATGAAATTGGGCCCAGATGTTCAGGCTAGGATCAGTGATGAGCTACATACATGTAAGTGAGAAACTGTTTGGCTCTAGAGGGCGCTATATTGTGTTAACATTCAAAAACACTATCTGGTCATCCAGAGTCTACTAAAGTTCGCTATATCTACAAAAACTGGAACTCCGTTAGGAAATGCCTGTGCGTTTTTTGACATGTGCGTATTTGACTGACCAATTAACTTTCCCAGTAAAAAGTCGCTGGACAATTTCTCGGAAAGTTAAAACATGTTGCCCTAATCTAAAACACGTACAATTAAATATACTTTGTTTATAATCACATTTATAATTTAAAACAGACAAAAAAAGTTGTATTTATACAAATATTACTCCTCTCAAGTTTCTATCTTTTCGAAAAAGAAAACAAACTTTTAAAGAGAAAAAAGGTAATTTTGAAATTATTTATAAATTAAACTAGTTTACTTTTTTTATGATAGATGTAATTAATGATTTGAATCCACACATATCTGCTGCACACATAAAAACTCAATTACTTGAAACATTGAGGCGAGTTTTCATTAAACCTGCTAAGCCACAATGCGTCATTAAGCTTTGCATTCGCAGGTTACCGGCTAAAGCTGTGCTTTTTTAGGACTGTCTGCCACTGGTCCCCAATAGAAACTGTTCAGCACATTTTATAAGAATGCTTTGCCACTGAATGGATTTGGACACAGTTCAAAGTATTACAGAGATGTCCAAACAATCGCAGAGTTTGCATTTAATGAAAATGCAATGCAAGTTCCAGACATTGGTAAGGTTATTATTTTGACGAGTTGAAATTCACCTTAAAAATTTTTTTTAACAAAGTTTTTTTCTTCTTTTTTCCCTTGATTTAAGCATGGCAGTAACAACGGGATACTTTAAAACACTAGATGGCAGCACACTTACCAAGTAAGTTTAAATTGTTTATGTAGTTCTGAGCGTGCACACTTTACCGAGAACAATGGATTTCACCTGGTAAGTCTGCTGCCACCAAGAGTCCCAAAAATCTCCAATTATTTTGGAAATTTTATGTACTTGTTTGTATGTGGAAACAGATTTGAAAGCAGAAACAATTTAAGTGATGTTTGAAGCTTTGCTTGGTGTGGATGACAGGGAAGCTGTAAATAGTAAACCTGTAGGTAAAATCATGTGCGAAACCTCCTTTCGGAGAAATGTTGAGAAGAACTGTTGTGGTATCAACGATTCGAACAGTATACTCTGCTCGTCTTCAAGAGAAACAATTTCTTGAGAGATGAAAATGAAGTATACAGCTCTTGACAATTTCATTTAGCTTTAACTAAGACTGATGCATCAATCTTTGTATCAAAAGAATTATTTTTCCAAAACTCCACATTTTATATCCCGTCATGATATTGCGAATCCTAACAAATTGTTGAATGGAAAACAAAATATATTGTGAACAAGCGGTCAACTTAATGTTTGTTGTGCAGAAACTTTTCAAACGTTACTTGTGTCATTTTTGTTGCCCGAAATATTTGAACATTATCAGATATGCATACCTTTGTTTATAAGCTACACGTTTTCACTTTCTAGTAGACCGTTTTACGTACAAAGAACACTTTTGGACACAACTGTTATTTATTTTTTTTACAAAAAACTTATTCCAATACATTTTGTTAGGTAATAATTTAGCGTTGAATTACACACCAAACGAGACTTCATTATTAATACATGCAGGGAGTTTTGTTGTTATATTTTTAGAGATGTTTTCAGACATCCAAATTGTGTTATTATTATTATTATTTTTTTTTTTTTCCTACAGGAAGCTTCTATTTATCTTTTAATCTACTTGCCAAAATGTCACTAAGATTAGGCTCACATTACTTACAAATTTCCCATATTTTATACAATTTCATTGAAATAATGTGAATTGCCATTACACCAAGTTAATGTATCTTACTTATAGAACCAGTTGTACATTTTGCCGTCAGTAAATCTCTTATTTTTGTAGCCATTATAACTCATCTAGATTGTTTTTTTCTATGCCTGTCTTAACTACCAAGGTTAAGCCAGCGGCCATTTTGAAATGAGCAGTATGGCAAGATTCAGTCTGGTGACAATGATGTCATGTATAGATTCATTGAAATCCAGGTTGTGCAGTCTTGGAACGTGACCAATGTTGTCTTGACTTGAGCAAGGTTGGCTTGAATTGAACAGTCTGGCGCTGTGATGTATAGTCCGATGTACATGTATGAATAAAACTGTATCACCCACAGTCAGGAAGCCAGACCAAATTCATTAAAAGCCTAATATAGTGCACCTTAACTTTACTACATTAGCAGTGAGTTTCAAATTTCATTAACACTAGGTTTTTGTCTACATTTTTTTCCTTACTTTTTTGTTATCTTTCTTTGTGATTTGGTTGCTGAAATCTACTTTCATTAGCTTGCTGGTTCACCAGTGGCTGTAAATAAAAACAGGAAAAAGAGGTTTTAATTTCCAGTCGCAAAGGATTATTTTTTTCTAATAAATACAGCTTAAATACAAATCTTAAGTATCAACATCAAAATATATAAAAAAGACTCGCAATTAATAATTCAGCATTCTCCTGAAGAAAGAGTAGTGCAATTTTAAAGTTTCCGGCTTAATATTGTATACAGAGCCGCCATAATGGATTTGGTCAAGACTGGTGCCTTTTCATTATGGCTATTCCTGCATTGGTTTATTTGAATGAGCAGTCTGGGCACCAGATTAATATTACAACCTACCAGTCATGGGCGTCTTGCTTGTGTTATTAGTAGATGTCTTTTGTCGTCCCCTTGCCTTCATTGCTGCAATGTCAGCATCGGTTAGCTTGGAATCAAGTTTAGCTGAAAAGAAAAAGACACAGAGCTTTAGGATCTATCCAAATTGACTGCTACGACTTTGGCTAAAGACAAGAGCATCTGTGCAAAAATAATAATAATAAGGCCACATAACAAACAAATTGTTGATCATCCCTGCCCGACCATTCAAACCCCCCCCCACCCCATTTTGTTTTCCTTTTTTTTTTTCTTTTACTGCCCAGATTTTTCAGCTGATAATTTTTTTCAAAATGTACAGGTTTGAAAAGATATTTAGAGAAGGTTTTTATTCATGTAGGCAAAGCAAAAACAATTCTTCAAATATTTACTTGGGCTACAATGTGCTTAGTTGTTTGAAAAAGTTTACAGAAAATGTCATCTAGGAGTAACATTTGTTTGACAAAACTATTGAAAACATCAAAAACATAAAAACCCTCTGTTTTATAGGTATTGTGATGATTTCTCTATTTTTGTTTTCATATTTGGCATGTCAACAAAACTAAAAACTAAAAACTAAAAAAAAAAACTATAAAATGGCCTAATAGTGGCTTCTTATTTATGTATAGCACTCGGTGATGATAAAAGTGCTTCAACATTCAGTATTTTCCTGCAAGGTATTCCGATTTGGCTTACAAGGTGCTGTGGCGCGATATGCTGCTGATCAAGAGAGTTGTGAGGAGTTGCTTTTTATAACACTTTACTTTGGCTGCAGATTTAGCAAATGTAATTTTCACCAGTGAATGTCAAAGGTTCGTTATCATTTATGGAATGCCTAGCCTTGTTGTTATACCTCCAGGAAGCTTGGGTAGCCTCTTGGCCTTTCTTTCCATGTTCTCCACATCATTCTGGTTGGAGTTCAGGTTATTATAGCTGCTTGATCTGTACAGGAAACAAACATTATAAACCAAACTTCATAAATAAAGGATAGCTCAGTCTGTCAGTTGGTAGAGTGCTGCAGCCGACTGCTGCAGCCGTTTTCGCAAAACGCTATCTCGAGTTAGGACAAGTAAATGTAACTCATCCTTACTTAGGATGGGTTCAATGCGTCCTAACGTCTATGGATAAGGAACTTTTAAAACTCGTCCCAAGTCCTAAGATTAGTCCTAAGTCCTAAGGAGTTTGGTGAAATCGAAGGCTGGTCAATTAATCATGGTAATCTGTAGTTCATTGGTTCAAGTCCCAATCAAATCTTCTTTGTTCAACTCCAAATTAAAATAAGAAGTTGTGAAAGTAAAACCATTATTATAAAGAGTGTCACAAAATGTCACAGAAAAAAACCATATACAAATCCGTTGTCACCCCCTTTTTTTAAAGACATTGTTTCAGGTTTCAAAAGTAACTGATGGTAACAGGGGAAGGTAAATTGTAATAATAAACTATGAAGAATCTGAATTTTAATGTGATTATCAACTCAGGTTTCAAAAATAAAGGTACGGAGCGTTAGAGTTAAAAACACAGTTGATTTTGCAGCATAATATTTCATGCATTTAACAGAAACAACAAAAGAATCTGCATAGCAGGGTTTACAACAACAAAAATTACAAAAACAAAAACAGAACCAAAAAAATACCAACGTTGATAAGGGATCTGATTGCGCCCCCGTAGCCCCCTCTGATGCATCATGGGACACATTGGGTGATGATGCATGCTGGGATTGTCGTTGGTGGTGGGAGGAGTTGGGGTTGTCTTGTTTGGAGTTTGAATGCGAGCGGGCACGATGCTGAGAGTGATGTTTCCTTCGGACGGGTTTGTCACTGGCTGACGGCGACGGGGTACCAGCGGGAAAGTTGAACGCATTGCTGTATAAATACGGTTAGATACAATGTTTGACAATACATGCATCATGCAAACACAAATATATGAGACAATGGAGGCCATCTTGGTCATGTCCCCAGAGGTCAATGTGAGTTATACCACCATATGACTAGTACCAGACTATATACGTTAGTGTCTCACAATAGGAAAATATCCTATTTATGTCTGTTTGCTTTGAGGTAATAGTCTCCCCAAACATAGCCTGGGCCCAATTTCACGAAGCTGTTAAGCAGAAAATACTGCTTAGCAAATTTCTATGCTAAGCAAAAAATGGGTGGGGTACCAGTCATAACAATGCAAACTTTATGGACTTTTCTCTGGTAACCAGTTTCTGCTGAACAGTATTTGTCTGTGCTTAGCAAGTTTTTGTGCTTACAGGCTTTATGAAATTGGTCCGAGATGTATTGGTCTAGAAATAACCCTACCCAAACATAGCGGGAGGCAGGCTACAATCCCTGCCATATCTCAATGGGTCCTAGCCCATGTTCAATACTGGCTCTCATTGCACTGTCTGCACTACAGCTGGGATTAACAACATTGAGCAAGGTAACAGGAGAGGGGATGTTTAATGTCACAAAACCATAGAGTTATATTTAAGACCTAGAGGGCATACTAGCCTATATACACGCCCCAGCATGCGCGGAGGCGGCCATTTTCTAAGTTGAACAAACAGGCATTGCTTAGCGTGTGTTTTTGTGCGACCATTTTGTAAGTTGACAAAACAGCATCTCGTCAGCGTTCAATAATAAAAAAAACTCAACGTGTATTTCATATTCAACGCGCGTACAGAATGGCGCTCTTGTGCAAGCAGCATCACCAGTGCGCCCTCTAGTTCTTATATATAACTCTATGCACATAACCCCATTATTTTGACCGGGATTGCAGCTTCATGCATTATATTCAACTTTATGGTTGAAATCCAAGATGGCCGCTACCCAAACAACATCAACATATCAACATTTTAAACAATGAACTGAACCAAAACTTCCAACAGCATTTTCAATTCAAAAGCAATACTAACTTCCACAACCTTCCCTTGCAAAACAGAAGACTAAAGCCTGGGTTCATACTTCCTGCAAATGGCGAATTTTGACATCACAAATTCGCAACAAATAGCTTGAATCAGTTAGATGTGCTCAACTCCTGCAAAACATTCAGGTGACATCCAAATTTATATCTCATTTGCATCCGCAGGAAGTATAAACCAGGCTTAATACTTTAAGGAACAAGACAAGTACTTAACGACGACCTCAGAACTTCAAAATTTGTTCACACCCCAACCTTGCACCTCCCAAAGAGCGAAAAATCAGTGAAAAGAAACTTACGATTTGTCCAAATTAGCTTGGCCGAACTGTTGATTGTGATTGACGTTACCGTCAGGACTCTGCTGGGGGCTTGACCTGATTGGCCCCTGCCCTCCGCCCCCACGGAGCCCGATGACCTGTCCTCCACCTCGAATGCCCATGTTGCCTGGAGAGAGGGGCGGGTGACCTGCCCGGATGGCCTTGGCTGAAGTAAGAAATCACATTTTTATTTTTATTTAAAATTGATGGTAATAAAAACTGGTTAAAAGTTAGATCGAATAGAAGTACAGCAGCTTTCAATCATAAATCATTTCAAATTGACGAAATGTAATTATGCAAAATATTTGAATCTGAAAAATTTTACTGACAGATTGTGTTCTTTTAAGAACTTGTCTTGCGAGATTTCTCTACTACAGCGAATCATATTTTATGAATTTGGGAGACTTCTTAGTTCTGAAACGAACTATTCTGCTTTTTAACTACTACCGTGGAGTGAGTTCTTCATTGATCTAATTTTTTTTCAGCTTGTCCAAGTCATCTTCAGGAAAACTTTATTTATTACAAACCTATCTGTGGGGAGTTGCCTCTTCTTGCACTGTTCCTCTGACGGACTGCTTCCTTGATCCTGTCCACTTCTTGCTGGTACCTGGACTCACACAATTAGAAAAACAATGGTTAGTCTTAAAGGTACCAGTTCACAAAACTGTAAAGCAGAAAAATATTCTGCTTAGTGAAATTCTTTGTTAAGCAAAAAATTACAGAGGTATCGGTCGCAGCAACGGCAAATGTTTGGTGTGTTCTTGCTGGTAAGCTGTTTTTGCTTAGAAAAATGTTTTTGTGCTAAGCAAAGGTTTATGCTTAAAGACTTTATGAAAATGGAAAAGGTATCAGAGGCCAATTTCACACAGCAATTAAACTCATCGCAAGACGAATTGTCAGAATTACCATCGTGATTTGTATTGTAACATCACACTTAACTAAGCAACTACGATTGATTTGCAGTTAAGATCAATCTTAGCTCTTTGTGAACTTGACCCCTGGTTTGAAAGTTTGGAAAAGTAAATTTTGTGGTCAAAATGTTTCTGCACATAATGATGTAGTCATTTAGCCTTCAACAAGTTTCATTCAAGGACAGTGAATATAAATAACAAATTTGACACCAATTAGTTGAGATTACCTCTTGCGATCACGCATAGCGCCCTCTTTTGTTTCTTTCAGGGCAGCCTCGAGTGACTTGACTCTCTCTGAGGTTGCGCGTAGACGTTTCTCAAGCTTCGGCAGCTCACAGCGTAGGTCGGCGTTATCACGGACAAGCTGGTAACGACAATTAAAAGAAAAATAGTGAGCATAGATGGTTGAAAATAAACAGAATAAATGCCAGATTAATTTGTTGCCTGTGTATTTATACATTTGATATTTCCTTTTTTTTTTATTTTATTTAGTAATGTTTTTAATGACTATTTTCGTAAACTGTACATTTTGGCTTTTAGCCGCTGTATTGCAGTGTTTTAATAAATAAACCATGAAACCAATAAATATCCTTTTTAATCACAAATGAAAAACAAAACTTGAAGCCAATTACATGCTTGTCGATTAACTCTTTCAGTGCCAAGGTCATAACAAGTATGATTTATTTTATAAATTCCGAAAGTGCCATTATTGTACATGTATATGTCCATCTTTTGTATGAACTCAATCATACATGTACTACCAATAATATACATGCTATCACAAGAGGACATTATCACTCAAGAACATGAAGAAACAGCATTATCTTTGTAATGTACATGTACCAAGGCAAAATAAAGCCAGCAAGATACATTGTAAAGGACAATTTGTTTGGTGAGAAAGACATTAATGGTCCAATAACGAATTATCGAAAAGCTCACAAAGGTGAGCATTTTAGATTCAAAACGCAAAACAAAAGTTGGCACTAAAAGAGTTAAGTGATAGTTTTTTAACTGAGTTGGACTATTCTTGCCATAGAGGGCTCCCTACAAGATGGCTGCCCCCGGTGACTCACCTGCTTGTGTACTTTAGTCAGCTGTTCCAGATTATTCTCCAGGAAGGAGATCTTCTGTTTCTGTGCCTGGCTGCCTCCTGCATCGTCGTCCCGATCGCTGCCCTCGAGGGCTTTCTTGACTCGGTTCTGCAGATCCTGCACAAAGAGTTTACGCAGGTTGTGCAGCGTCTGAAGCTCCTTGGCCTGATGGGAAAGGTCAAAGGTCATAGATTTGATTGCCGTCAGGGGTGCGTTTTCGCAGCTGTTTCAGACATTGGCAAGTGATTAACCAATGGCCAAATCAACCGAAACAATTATTGGTTACAGCTGCGACAACATACCCTAAGAATCGTCTGAACAATTACTCCAATTTAAAGGCAGTGGACACTATTGGTAATAACTCAAAATAATTATTATCATAAAACCTTACGTGGTTACCAGTAATGGGGAGAGGTTGATAGTATAAAACGTTGTGAGAAACGGCTCCTTCTGAAGTGACGTAGTTTTCGAGAAAGAAGTAATTTTCCACAAATTTTATTTCCAGGCCTCAGATTTAGAATTTGAGCTCTCAAAATCAAGCATCTGAAAGCACACAACTTCGTGTGAAAAGGTGCTACCACTACCTTCATTGTTTTATCTAACTTAAAGCAACTCGTGTCAACAATATAATATACTTACCACTGTTTCTTCCAGACCCTTCAAGTCTTGCTTAGCTTGTTCCCTTCGGTCAGCTTGTTGACTGAAAGTAAAAACATTTAATAATACATCAGATCTAAATATGACTTAACCACAAGAACATGAAATCGATGCTCTAAACCACTCGACCATGACATCATACAACATCACAGAGGTACAATACTTTTCATATACATGTACACACCTGAGTTCATTGAGTTTACGGGATTTTTCTGTTTCTTCTTGCTTCAGTTTCTCGTAATCCAGGTGAAGTTTCTCCTGCTGTAGAGTCAGATTCTGATTCAAGCTAAAAATGAAAGAAAACACAATTTTTTTGTTAGCCTTTTACTTGTAACCTTAAGATTCTGTATATAGAAAGGTTTGTGGTAACACCATGTAATTACATCACGAATTACACCATCTAGTTTCTGCCTTCGTGCATCACCAATCCACCTCCACAGTACTTAAGCAGCATGCAGCATCAGATTCCAGCTTTCTCCAGAAGACGATCAGAGCATACTGATCGAAACGTCGGGTTGAAACCAACGGTTTTTTTCAGAACCACCCCAACTAATTAGAGATGGTCATTACATGGTATTACCGCAAACCTTTCTATGTCGTATTTCCACCATGCAAAGTTTCAAATCCTACCTAAAGATTCTGGTTGACCTTAGAAGTTCTGAGCAATCAAATTGAAACCAAAGAATTTATTTAAAGCAAGACCGATCTACATGTAGATAGATTCAGATATATTAAGAAAGCAAACACAATTGTTCTGTTTTTTTTTAACTTGCCAAGTATTTTTAACCTCTGTGAAGCGCCCCCGGAACTTTAATAATAATAATAAGAAGAAGAAGAACACTTATAGTGCATCGGTATCCACCACAAGTGATGCTCATGGCGCAAGGAAGAAACACAAAACTTGTGAAAAGCAGCTGTGAAAAAGTGAGGGCCTCTTTGAACTTATGAATAGAAGACATTATTGGGGAAAAACCAGTAACGAAGAAGTGGATGATCTAAGACATTTAGAAAGATTGGAACAGGTAATTAATTGACAGATCCATGTAAAGAATAAAAACAAGCAGAACTTGAAAATGGACTTACTCTTTGAGTTCTTCAATCTGGTGTTCCTTCTCTGAGATTTCCGTTCTGAGACTAGTCAGGAGTTGGTGATGAGCTTCCCGATGCTTCTCCATCTGAGCTTCCATCTTAGCCTTCAGTTCCTTGGCCGATTCCTCACTCTCCCTAGCTTTGTCTTCCAGAGCCTTCCCTTCCAACGTTTTCTTTTGGGCGGCTGCTAGGAAAACCAAACAAAAGCACAGTTGAACAACTCCTCTGAATAATAATAATAGTATTACTACGTTCTTAAAACACAGAGCTTTATCCCACCCCTGACGTAACAAGACGCTCAGAGTTATAACCTGCAAGGTATGTGGAGCTACGTGTTGAAGTATGAGACCTATTCCTTTATAGCACCGTGTAATGGTTTATGCAGCCAATTAAACCAAGAACACCAGGGCGAACCCCTTCTTTTTTCAATAAGTACACAGGTTCTTTTTATGTGCTGTACACAACACCCATGATCAACGGTTTTTCATCCCATCCAAAGGACGGAGCAATGGTTAAGTGTCTTACTTAAAGACCTCAGTGTCAAGACCAGGTTTGTACCCACAGTCTGCTGATCAGAAACACCAGGACCCAACTTCATAGAGCTGCTAAGCACAAAAATTTGCTTAGCATGAAATTTCTTCCTTGATGAAAACAGGATTACCAACCAAATTTCCATTTATTGCATATTGCTTGTTACTGGTATTCAGCCATGTCAGCTGTTGTTTGCTTATTCTGAAAATCTTGTGAGAATTTGGTTGGTAATCTTGTTTTTTTGAAGGAAGAAATTTCATGCTAAGCAAATTTTTGTGCTAAGCAGCTCTATGAAATTTGGCCCTGAACTTGAGTCTAGTACTGTCAACCGCTAAGCCATGTCATACCACAAAAAGACAGTTTGCTCTTCTTCGGAAATCACTATGTCTGGTTTCAGCCTCACCTTGTGAATTGACTTGCTCCAGCTGCTCATTCAGAATGTCCAGTTTGTCCTCCAGACTCTGTTTCTTAAACTCTACTTCACGGAGATTCTCACTCACTGTTTTGATTTTAGCTTCATGCTGTTTAAAACAATTTTACACAGTTTATAAATAGTTTTTAAAGAATTAAAAATATAAAATAAGAAACAGTTACACACTTTGGTCAAAACTTTAAAAATATTTTCAAATGAGTTGACAATTTTTTTCACAAAAAAGCTTCTTGGCGCTAGTTACTCCCCCATGACACCTGACCTGTCTCCCTTGACCCCCAACCTGACTCTTCCTTACCTGCGAGATAAGCATCCTGCAAGAATCCAGTTCCTTCTCTTCTTCTTCCAGCTTCTTGGCGCTAGTGGATGATGTCATCTCTAAGACCTTACAGCGTTGATGGAGCGTCTTGACTTCAGTCTTCATCTTACTAACGTACAGACGAGCCATGGTGAACTCCTCGTCTACCTTGTCAATATTCTCAACATTCAGCTGAAGATGGGACGAACAAAGAAAGCCTTATAAGAAGTTGGAGTTTCTGGTTAAGATTAAGCAATGGTGAACGTCGTCGGCTTAGTACTATGAGGTCATTGATTTTAATTTGATAGCCATAGTTATGTTTAAACAAAAATTGTAATAAATTTAAAGAACTTAATCAAATACATGTACATTCAATATATCTTTGACCCATCCCCTCCCCGCCCTATCTCCTTTCCAACCCCATACCTTCATATCAGCTACATTTCACCCCAGTGTACACCACCAAACTCCCCAAGATCCTTATCCAATCCTTATCCCATCCTTATCCCATCCCCTCCCCGCCCTATCTCCTTTCCAACCCCATACCTTCATATCAGCTACATTTCACCCCAGTGTACACCACCAAACTCCCCAAGATCCTTATCCAATCCTTATCCCATCCTTAACCCATCCCCTCCCCACCCGATCTCCATTCCACCCTCCCATACCTTCATGTCAGCTACATTTCCTCCCAGCACACCACCAAACTCCCCAAGATCCTTATCCCATCCTTATCCAATCCTTATCCCATCCTTATCCCATCGTTAACCCATCCTTATCCCATCTCCTCCCCACCATATCTCCATTCCACCCTCCCATACCTTCATATCAGCTACATTTCCTCCCAGCACACCACCAATCTCCCCTAGATCCTTCAGCAAGCTTGTCATCATCTCAGTAGTCCTTTGTCGTTGATGTTGCTCAACTTCTTGAACTTTCTCCAACTGTGCCGTGATGATATTCAGGGAATTCTGAATAAAGAAGGCACACAAACACTTCAGTTACACTACTATGCTTTTATGTTGTGTTATCGTTTAGCTTTCACGAACGACTTTGCTGGGTTCGAAACGTCATGACATACAAACAAAATATAAAATGAGTAGGGTAGATGGCCTTAGCTTTCAATCCAAACCGGACCTTCTTCAGAGGTTTAAACTAGAACAAACAAATACATCCATTTATAGAAAAAAAAGAGGGGAAGGGGATGTAGGGAAGGATCCAGAAAAAAAACCAGAAAAATTATAGTCAATCAAAGTTTCTTCAAAGAAAACAAACCCATGGGTTTTTTTTTGTACTTGTTTATGGCTCTGTAGAAGGTCCAGTTCTGATCAAAAGCTAAGGCCATCTACCCTACTCATTTTAAGTGGCGGCTATCCGCTGTTGGATATCAATAATAAATAAATAAAATAAACATTAAAAAAAAATATATTTAATCACAAACAAATGTAGCAAAACTTTCTTTAAAATTTCAAAACCTAATCACTAAAATCTGATATCTACTTTTACATCTGAAAATGAGTACGATTTCTTTTTAAAATTGATGTTACTCAGTGAGTACTCACCAGTTTTTCACCAACTTCCTCCGTCAATGACTCATTAGAGCGGGCCTTATCCTCGAGTTCCTTAGACTTCTCGTCGTAGTTGACAGCCATCTCCTCCAAGGCTTGCAAGACTTCCTTAGCCTCTTCCTTAGCAGCCATGTTCTCCGTATCGAGACGAGTCATCTGAGTTTGAAGATACTCACACTCCCTCCGGATTGAGGAAAGAAGCTCTTCTTGGTCCAGCATCTGCTCCTTGAGTTTCTCGGTCAGACGGGATTGGCTGTCGATCTCGCTGTCCTGATGTTCAGAGAAAAAATGGGTGAAACATTAATACATTGCATGTCAAAATATGAATTATTATAATGTCATCATTTAAGGGTTCTTTGTTGAATTCATATTGTTGATAGATGTTTTTCTTGTATACATTGCTGACCTGTGTCTGGTCGTTCTTGTCCATTGTTTGTTTGTCTGTCTAGGTTACTACTTTCATTGTAAGCAGTTTGTACAGCGAACCTTCTGGATTACACCTGTCCTTTCATTTGTTCTACCTGGAGTGAAGCTGTTAAGCAGAAAATTCTGCAAAGCATTTTTTGGCTAGACAAGGGGGGTAGCAGTCGCAGCAACAATAATCTTATGTTTGCTAAAAAGCAAAAGTTTTTCCTGCTAAGCAAGTTTTTGTGCAAACAAATGTAGCCCCAAGCCCTGTGAACGTCTCCCATGGTTTCTCCAACACCAAATTTCACACAAGGTAAGTTAGCGCCAAAAAAAAAACTTGTCCTGGACAGTACTTATCTGCTGGTTAACCTAGACTAATATTGACAAGGGACCTTACCTTTTCATCGAGTTGTTCAAACAGCTTAGCTCTCTCCTCCTCCCATTTAAGACGTTCTTCTTCAGAGACAGATACAGTCACTGTTTGTACCGTGGGTGGCATCAATTCCTTCAAGATGTTCTGGTTCTTGTTGCCTTGCTCATTCTCTGGTACAGACTCCCCTGAAAATTAACAACCAGAAATGCCTTGTAAAACGTTTGGACAGAAGCGCATTCTGCTCTACAGGCCAGGCTCAAAGTGGATGATACCCATGCCTAAATCCTCGACATCCTTTTTTCCTTGACTTTGCTAAGCGCCTCACAATAGGCAACTAGAATTATGGCATTCTACAATTTAATGCCTGATGGTCGACTGGTTGATTGATTGATTGATTGATTTATGATGTGCGTTTTATTTGTCACTTGATAAATCCAGAAGTAGGAATGTGATAATAATAAAACGCTTTGTGAACAGCCCTGATAATTCGCACAGGCAACAGAGGTAATCGTCCCAGGTCATCGCCTTGCTTATAGAAGTGCCCTTTTACCATGGTGCCCTCTTTCAAATACAGAGAATCGGCCTGCAACATATATCAGTAATTTTCTAGGTACAATCTAAGGAAATTTATCCTACCACCACGCCATCTGCGTAGCTCGGCTTCTGTCGCTTGTAGCTGAGTCCGTAATTTATTCACTTTCTCTTTTTCCTTCTCGTATCGGTTACGCCATTCCTCGGCCGTCAACTCGATGTTCACAGTCACCGTGTTCTTGACCGTCTTGGCTCTGAAATACAGGAAAAAAAAGATCCCAGCGATGTCATGACATCCGAGTTAGGATGAATTACTCATAATAACTTAAATTCACTTGTCTTAACTTCTGAATCTGGATAATAAATATTCTCAGCGCTCTAATTAGAACGAAACGAGAAGAGAAGATGATGAAGAAATTTAAGTTTTAGATGTGGGAGGAAAACCCCACAGAATTATTCAAGGGAGCAACCCATGCAGTCAAGTAGAGGCTCAATCAAAACAAACACCACATAGTGACCCCAGTGGGATTCGAACCACTGTCCCAGAGGTGGAAGGTGAGCTTTCCATAGATGCCCAAACAGTACCACTGTATCATGTCCGCCATAGAATTTTACTGCGTATCTCTTTGTGAAAAGAATGTAGGTCAAAGGCGCATGTACACGCAGGCTGGAGGCATTCACAACACCAACCTGACCGTCTAAGGATTAGCCTAAGTTTTTTAATAACTCCTAGGACAAGTGAAATTTGACCCCTGAGTTCTTTACCTCTGTCCGAACATGAGGGTTGATTTGGTCTCACAATCGTTGAACGAGGATGGAGAGCAGCAGATGACGATTGTTGTACGAGAGTTTCCTCCCAGAGATTCCTGCAGGATTCTCGTCATTTTACTGTCTCGATACGGGATGTGAGTTTTCTGGAAAAATATAAAATGAGAAGTCAAAAAGTAAAGTACAGAAAATGAAGGTTGCCTTGGGCCTGTAAGCATAAAAACTTGATAAACACAGAATGCTAAACAGAAACAGGTCACCAGCCAAAATCGCATTGTGTTTACATTGTTGTGACTGGTGCCCAACTCAATTTTTGCTCAGCAACAAAATTTTTGAAGCAGTATTTTCTGCTCAGCAGCTTTATGAAATTGGGCCTGATGTAGGCTCAAAGAAGGGCCCAATTTCATAGTGCTGCTTAGCGGCCGATTTTGTGCTTTCTCTGCAATTTTTATTTCATAGCGCTGCTAACCGTAGGCACAGGAAAAGGCATGCTAAACTTCCGGTGCTTACCGCACGAAAATAAATGACGTCACAATGCAAATCCATGGTAAACACGCAATATGGCCGCCCAATTTTTTCTGCTAACCTGAGAAATTTGCTTACCGTTAAGCAGCGCTATGAAATTGGGCCCAGATCTCTGGCGTAATTCACAAGCCTTGACGTCAGGTTTACAGGCTACCTTTAAAATAGCCTGTACATCTGACGTCAAACTTCGAGGCTCGTGAATAACGCCAGAGACCGGCCTCCAGCCGGAGTGTACATGCACCTTTGACCTACATTCTTTGCACATAGAGATACGCAGTCAAATTCACTGGCGGACATGATAGTACTGTTTGGGCATCTATGGAAATCTCATGTCACTGTGCACATACCCAATGATGTCATTGTATCCAATGGAATAATTGGATCCGAGTGGTAGGTACCTGTCTTTATCCTTGTCCAGTCTACCTTTAATATAGAGACATTGAGCCACGAGAGGGCAGCAGACAGCTAAAAAAAAGAAGAAGCAAGGTTTGAAGGAAGTGGTTAAGGACTCACCCTTCCGTCTGCTAAGGAAGAGATGACGTTCCCAAGGGCCGATAGAGACTTATTGATATTCTTCGCTTCATCCAGGACAGTTCCCTCCGCTCCTGTCTTGCTGACCTACAAAAGTATAAATATACATCAGACACATTTTTACATCCGAGGTAAAGTTCCTCCAGACAGATGTCAATAAGTTGTATTTTGTTCGGTTGAACTGGGTGAATATTTTGTATTAATTATAAGTTAGCAGAAATGTTGTGTTTGGTCACAACATCTGTTAACACCATTGAGTGTTCTGTTAACATTCAGCCGTCCCAGTCAACCTGCCCGGTTTATTTATCAACAATGAAAAGGTCTACAAATTTATGATATATTTGTGGGATTTCCTCGCAAGATAGTTGAACTCTCAAACTACAATTTTTGTTTTATTGAAAATAAAATAAATTGGGATTTTAAATTACTTGAGAATTGAAATGAGTACAGTGTTTATCAACTGAGCGTATTTCCCTGGTGTTCCGATCATGTAAATGTACACTATGTACAAGAGTGTGTACTAGAAACACTGCTCCTTGGATAAACAGAAATTTACATAAAAGGAAACCCTCATACTTCAAGGAACACGTTGCCTTGGATCGGTCGAGATGGTCTGTGAAAAGTGTTTGAAACCGTTTGTTATGAAATGCTTATGGTTAGAAAGATATTTTAAAAGTAGAATATAATGATCCAAACAAGTATCACTCGAAATTGCGTGGTTTTCTTTTTACCTCGTCAACAAACACGGTTGGCCATTTATGGGAGTCAAATTTTGTTCGCAAATGTTTGTTCGAAAAGTAAAAGGAAAACCATGCAATTTCGAGGCAAATTTGTGTGGATCATTGTATTGTACTTTTAAAACACCTTTCTAACCATATAAATTCTATAACAAACGGTTACAAACGCTTTTCAAAGACCAACTCGACCAATCCAAGGCAACCTGTTCCTTTCAGTGCTCTGAACTGACAGTCCTTCCAATGATTTACCTTTTCGCTACCAGCTAAATCCACCAAGTAGAGTTTTCCACTGAGTTTCTTCTGAGTTTCAACGTTTTCTTGTTTGACTTGGATCAGGAAGATGCTGTGACTACGGGAACTATGCTCATTCATGTCTGATGAAAGAAAAAAACGTGAAAAGTTAAACTCAAAATTTACATTTTCAACATTATTCATCCCCAAAAAGGTCATTACTTTTGAACTAAACACCATTAAAGTGTGTATAAAACCCAACAAGTCATTGTCCCCATTGTGACTCATTTTTGCAGAGCCCGTCACATATATCTTAAGATTTCAAACCCAACCTGGGTGTGGTGTTTTGAAGTATCAGACATTTACCTCCTACATGTACTACAAGATTTCTTCATGCAGACAGACTTAGCCTACTTGTGACCGCTATGTCTGTTGAATTTCATAACCTACTAGTGAGTGGTATTTGAAAGGACCAAACAACTACCTCAAAATACTCCACCCTTCAAAACCAACCAAATTGTGGTGTTTTGAAGTATCACACAACTACCTCATCATGCAAACAGACTTACTTGTGACGGCTATATGTCTGTTGGATTTCCCTTCATCAATAACCTCCATGACCTCATCAGGACTAGAGACAAAGCGCTCCGAAGCACCCTTCACATAAGGGACCCTGTTCTTATCCTCATGGACGGAGAGATTCGTCTTGGAAACTGTAAACAAACAAAAACAAAACATAAAAACCCTTTCCCAACTAAAGACACTGGACACTATAGGTAATTGTCAAAGACCAGTCTTCTCACTTGCTGTATCTCAACATATGCATAAAATAACCAACCGGTGAAAATTTGAGCTCAATTGGTCGTTGAAGTTGAGAGACAATAACGAAAGGAAAAAACACCCTTGTCACATGAAGTTGTGTGCTTTAAGATGATTGATTTTGAGACCAAAAATTCTAAATCTGAGGTCTCAAAATCAAATTCTCGAACACTATGTCACTTCAGAGGGAGCTGTTTCTAACAATATTTTATACTATCAACCACTCCCCATTACTCGTCACCAAGTAAGGTTCTATGCTAATAATTATTTTGAGTAATTACCAATAGGTCCACTGCCTTTAACCCTAATAACCATTCAGCATTTATTCTACAGGTCCTACACTAGTAGTAAATCGTTCACAGGAGTTAGAACTAAAAGTCATAGATTGGATTTTATGAATGTATGTATTATGCTGATTTATCAAACAAATTATAAAGGAAAGATACAATAAATGTTCCTTCCCAGGAGTTTCGAACTAGAAGTGGGGTCATAGATTGGATTTTTATGAATGTATTATCAACAAAATTATATAGAAAGATACAATAAACGTTTCAGCTAAATTTACGGCCATTAATTTTGGAATTGTTTACCAAAGTCTATGATAAGTTGTTTTAGTTTTAAACTTACCATCCAGTAAATCCCGAATGCGGTCCATGTAAATCTCAAAATAAGAAACCTGAAAGGGACAAAAACAAACCTCAGTTTAACTGATGATTAATAATCAATTATTCATTTTAATCGTCCAATCAAAAACTGACTACATATTTTTTAGAAAATTGTAAGAAATTGAACTCATGAATAATACATGAGTAAAGAGCAACTGGTCATTTGATTTGCCAATACTGAACTGGCTACAGTAATGCATGAGTTGAACTCATGAATAATGCATGAGCTTAATTAATGAATAATGCATGAGCTTAATTAATGAATAATGCATACCTTGATGTGGAACTCCAGGCTTTCATCCATCTGGTAAATGTGATTAAAGATGTCTTGAACAATACGAGGAATGATTCCCATGTACAAGTCATCATTGAGGACACCCTGTCAACAACAAAATCACATCAACATTACAACTTTAATATCGACATCATTTTTCAAGTTTCACAGATTTTAAATATTTATTGAGGTGATAAAAAGTATAAATTAAAACTTATCGTGGGAGTACAAATTAGGTGAGGTCTGTGGTAGCACCAAGTGTAAATCTCATTTGCGGTTGACAATCCAACACTTCGATCAGAAAGCATCTAAGGGCCGTTTTAAGTGTGTTCAGGCCTTGAACTTTGCTCTTGAAGGGGTACAGCAATTTTCTTCTTGTAAGGGCACTTCTATTAAAGGCAGTGGCCACTATTGGTAATTGTCAAAGACGAGCCTTCACAGTTGCTGTATCTCAACATATGCATAAAATAACAAACCTGTGAAAATTTGAGCTCAATCGGTCGTCAAATTTGCAAGATAATAATGAAAGAAAAAAACACCTCTGTCACACGAAGTTGTGTGCGTTTAGATGCTTGATTTCTAGACCTCAAGTTCTAAATCTGAGGTCCCGAAATCAAATTCGTGGAAAATTACTTCTTTCTCGAAAACTATGGCACTTCAGAGGGAGCCGTTTCTCACAATGTTTTATACTATCAACCTCTCCACATTACTCGTCACCAAGTAAGGTTTTATGCTAATAGTTATTTTGAGTAATTACCAATAGTGTCCACTGCCTTTAAGGAAATATAAATTTGTATTGTAACCTTGCAAAGGACACCACAGCAAAAGTACAGGGCACTACGGCAATCAATGTGGGTGCCATGGGTTCTTTTGAGCATGAGGCCTGCATGTTCATGAGGCAATTTATACAGACATGCAGCGGCAGAATGTCAAACAGAGGAAATTAAATCAATCTCACACTTTGTACTGTGTTTTTCAGTTCTCGATGATACAGTTTTTTTTACAGTGTGAGAAATCACAATTGAGGATACCAACAGGGAGCGTGCAAAATTGCTGGATGACAATGGGCGAAATCGTTCCCTGGACATTAAATTACCAATCATCATGAGAACTAGATCAGTTTAGAGTGGTTTTTATCTGTAAGTAAATAGGGAGTTGTAGTGTAATAGGGTGTTGACATAAGCTTTTAGAAACATTGCTAGCATGTTTCTGAGTCTGAATTATGCATAACCCTTCAGCTATGGGTATTATTATTTAGACCCTTTCACACGAGAGCACTTTAGCAAGTGTCCCTTGCTAAATTGTAGCATGGTTGTAAAATTTTACAAAATGTTTCTTGTGAGAAAGGACAACAATAGTTTCTACTGTCCAAGTTTTCTTGCAAAACATTTTCTAACATTGCTACATTTATGTACATACATCCTTGCGGCAGGGCATTAAATGTTTCCTTATACAATAATGGAGACAAACTATTATTTAAATGCCTGTCTACTTCCCTATTGGATAATTTGGTGGGTTATTTTGCACAATTGTTATTACAACATAGGAACAAGTTTCCCCCTAAATTTAATGAGAAGGGCAACCAGAACAACATGACCTCTCGTAAGACGACAGCAAGAACATTAGACACATGACTCGAACAGACAAATATTTTGAAAGAATCAATTAAATGATTCTCTGCTAAGCTTAATTGAAACTGAAGGCTGTCTTTGATTGCTTTAATGTAAATGTCAGGGAGAAAGGGAAGTCAAGATGCTGTCTTAAAGGGGAAGGCTAAGATACTGTCTTAAAGTGGAAGGCTTAGACGCTGTCTTAAAAGGGGCAGGCTAAGATGCTGTCTTAAAGAGGCAGGCTATGAAGCTGTCTTAAAGGGTAGATTAAGATGCTGTCTATAAGGGGAACTCTAAGATGCCGTCTTAAAGGGGAAGGCTAACATGCTGTCTTAAAGAGGAAGGCTGGCACGCTGTCTTAAAGGGGCAGTCTAGGATGCTGTTTAAAGGGGCAGTCTAAAATGCTGTCTTAAAGAGACAGTCTGAGATGCTGTCTTGCAGGGGGCTCAGATGCTGTCTTAATGGGACAGTCTGAGATGCTGTCTTACATGGGCAGGCTAAGATGCTGTCTAAAAGGGGCAGTCTGAGATGCTGTCTTAAAGGGGAAATCTAAGATGCTGCCTCTCCAAAGCCCAAGAACACAGCCACACCCTAATTAGTACCTCTCCCTCAAAACGGTCCACCAACCCTGTACACAGCCACCCAACTCATATAAACACCCTTATCCAAAACAGTCCATCACACAACCCAGCCAAAGAACCCAAGAACACAGTCCTACTCCAATCCAAGCCAAGACCTTCTCCACAAATAGACTAACACTGAACCCTGCCCCAAAACCCTCTCCAACCACCCAAGAACACGGCCTCAACCCTCCTTACAATCCACCTCATCCCGAACCCTTCTTCAAACCCTCCCCCATCCATACACGAGAGACCTCCGCTCACCCCCCCCCCCCCCTCAACCCCATCCATGTAACAGAATAAACACATCCATATGTCTCCAAGATTAGAATGCAACAAGATATCTTAATTATTGTCATCATCATCAACAAACTCAAGCATGACGAGATGAGACTGATTAACATAATTAATGATGAGGGTCAGCTACTCCCAGGGTAGTCGTTTTATTTACATCCACTGGTTTACACAGCCACCATTTCCAGACAAACAAATGTCAACACTGACTACTTTAAGTGCTAAGCTTGGAAACATATGTTAAGCCCTTTTCTGGAAAAAAAATTCACAGTGATAAATTTACGGGATTCTTACAGTAAAGTGCTATTCACACAACAGCAGTTTAACTGGGGTCCCTTGCTTGTTTTTATCATGGTTGTAAAATGTAGCAATGTTTGATAAGATTGTTCAAGACAGTGACCAATAGAAACAATTGTTGTCCTTTCACATAATGTACATTTTGTAAAATTTAGCAACCATGCTATAATTTAGCAAGGGACCCTGGCTAAATTGCTCTCGTGTGAAAGGGGCATTATAAGGTTCATGTTCTCCCAGGACAGTAATTTTATACTGTATCACTCCAGACAGTCAAACATCCAACACTGTCTACTTTAACTGTGGAGCTCGGATGCAGAAGTTAAGTCCTTTGCCCTTTTCTGGGAAATAATTCACAGCGATAATTTTACAGGACTCTGACAAGTTGGACAGGAAGGAAGATCTTGCAATTTATCTTGGGGGTTAAAAATTGAAAGATGGGTGGAACTGTACTTCTTATTCTAAAGGCAGTGGACACGATTGGTAATTACTCAAAATAATTATAATAACATAACACACTACTAGGTAACAGGTAAAGGGGAGCTGTTGATAGTATAAAACATTATGAGAAACGACTCCCTCTGAAGTAGCGTAGTTTTCGAGAAAGAAGTAATTTTCCAAGAATTTGATTTCGAGACATCAGAATTAGATTTCGAGCTCTCGAAATCAAGCATCTGGAAGCACACAATAAACTACATGTGACAAGGATGTTTTTTTCCATCATTATTATCTTACAACTTCGACGACCAAATCTGCCTAAATTTTTTACAGGTTTGTTATTTTATGCGTACAATGTATGTTGAGATACACCAAGTGAAAAGACTAGTCTTTGGCAATTACCAATAGTGTGCAGCGTCTTCAAGGAGGGATACATGTACATTTTATCTTTTTGGGACAGGCCAGAAGTTAGGAGATGAGAGGAGGGGGGGGGGGTAAGTGTATAAGAGGATACGAGGACGGGGAGGAAGGAAGAGGCGAGAAACGAGAAAGATGTGAAGAGATTTCTAGAATTACCTCCATAGTGAACGTCTTTCCACTGGATGTCTGCCCGTATGCAAATATAGTCCCATTGTACCCTTCCAAGACATCTGCAAAATAACAATACACAAATAATTATTCATTTCATAATTCTCGAAAAGATGAAGGAAGACTCACATAGGAATTTCAATTTGAAATTTTTAATTGATTAAATTCACATGAAGATGTTGAATGTAGAGTCGGCAGATGATAGCACATCCATTGCAACTAAGGGATTAATGGCACTGGATACTATTGGTTATTACTCAAAACAATTGTTAACATAAAAACCTTACTTGGTAACGAGCAATGGAGAGCTGTCGATAGTATAAAACATTATGAGAAACAGCTCCCTCTGATGTAACATAGTTTTTGAGAAAGAATTAAATTCTCACTAAAATATTTGAATTGAGGTCTCGAAATCAAGCATCTGAAAGCACACAGCTTGTGCGGCAAGGTGTTTTTTGTTCCAATATTCTCTCGCAACTTCGACAACCAAGTTAGTTTATTTTCATAGGTTTGTTATTTTACAAATTTATGTTAAATTTAGCATTTAAATTGACGTTCAGTTTTTACAGCTATATTGTCTGTTCATGGTAAAAGCAAAAAGCATTATGAACTTGCCCTATATCTATGTTCTTCTAAACATTCTAAACTGGGGCTTCCACACTTTGATCCTGGTGTAAACTGATGTTAAAACTAGTATTTAAATTGGCATTCAGTTTTTCACGCAATTGTAAAAAGCTCCATGGTAAAAGCAAATAGCATTATCATCTTGCCCTTCGTAGGTTCTACAAATAACTCTGAAGTGGGTTAGAGAAACACTTTATTTCCATTTATTGTGGAGTGTTTTGGTATGTTTTATTATGAATTTAGGTCACGCTGACAACCGTTCGTGCTCTGCATGTTTCATGAGAGTGTCTAGGAACTTCGAGTCACACGTGACAGATGGTTAGGAGAAAGAAATTGGCTTGGGTTTGCGTCACAGTGTCTGGGCATTTTAAATGAAGATACACATTAATCCCTGCAGATTGTGTGTTTGTTTTACCTCCTCGTCTGTTTGTATGGTATGTTAAATGTTTCTTTTCCTGTGAACTAAGGGTTTTACATTCTGACGACGATTCACTGAAGTGCTATGCACATGAACTTGCTTAGTTCAGAAAGTCTTTGCTTAGTGAAAGAGTTAACCAACTAGCTTTCCATGTGTTGTTTACTGTTCAAGACTCACTCGCTCAATTCTGTGCAGCAGTTTATTTGTTCTTGGCAATGTTTTAAAGGGGCAAGGCCATTTTTGTTTTTGTAAAGGGCATTTTCATTGGACAACCTGACAACCTTTTTGTCTCAGGGGAACTTTTGAAGATGCAAAGACCAGGGCCCAATTTCATGACTCTGCTTACCGTAAGCACAGAATCGGCGCTTACAGAAGCAGGGAATTCTGTGCTTACAGCAAGCCTATTTCACGGGTTAGCGGCGAATTTTGGCTACTGCGCATGCGTACTCCACGTTACTAGGCATTCTACGCTTACAAGGCTAGCGCAAAAATTTGGCGCTTGCACGTAAGCGGGGAATCGTGTTTGTAAGCGCAGAATTCGGCGGTAAGCAGAGCCATGAATTTGGGCCCTGGGCAACACAAGCAATGGCCTCCGTGGCCTCGACAATTTATGCTACACTAGACCTGCTCTGTGACGCTTTCTTTCATCATTTGTTTGAGGGTCTTTCAAATTCTAACCATCCCCAACCCGTAACAATCCTACAGCATGGTTCAAAAAATGTTTTTGATTCTGTTTGTTAGTTGAACTTAATGCTTTACATTGAATCAGGTATACATGCACCACCATACATAACGATAACAACGCAATGAGAAGGCATTCTATTGGTTGAATTGCTCAGCGCCGCACACGCTCATTCCACCAATCGAGGGGGTGCCTTGTCAAAGGCAGTGGACACTATTGGTAATTTCACAAGATAATTATTAGTATCAAACCTTTCTTTGTGACAAGTAATGGAGAGAGGTTGATGGTATAAAACATTGTGAGAAATGGCTCCCTCTGAAGTGACGTAGTTATCGAGAAAGAAGTAATTTTCCATGAATTTGATTTCGAGACCTCAAGTTTAGAATTTGAGGTCTCGAAATCAAGCATCTAAACGCACACAACTTCATGTGACAAGGGTGTTTTTTCTTTCATTATTATCTCGCAAGTTCGATGACCGATTGAGCTCAAATTTTTACAGGTTTGTTGTTTCATACATATGTTGAGATACACCAACTGTGAAGACTAGTCTTTAACAATTACCAATAGTGTCCACTGTCTTTAAAGTGATTGTTATTGTTTTTCGTTATCACTGCAGCGTGACTGGCCCTTGAGAGTTAAATTATCGAGGAGTTACAATAATATAGTGACTGGATTCTGTTGGAAATACAGAAAAAATGCCAGTTACATGTAATTTCGAATCTCAATCTCATAATTCATATCAGAGACTGTACAAAGTTACAGGAAACCCATCAAAGTATCAGTTTTACTATTAAAACACTTGTATGGACAGGTTTCTAATGCGCATAATAGTCCAACCTTGGAGCGATTTCAGTTTATTGTTTCGTTATCAACAACAGAGACATCTGCGCTATGTTCATGACATTCCTGGAACTAAAAATGGATTCATTTTTATCTGGTGGGAGTTTTGATCGATAAAGATATAGATTTTTGTATTCAGTTTGTATTCAAAGTGGAATAAATGATTGCTGTTGTTAGTGAACTAGGAAAACAAATAGGGAAAGATGTTTAAAACTGTATAAAGTACGTGTAGCTGATATTCGTTTTGTGTATAACTAAAGTTCACAATAAAAAAAAACTGTGGAAATTTCAAGAAGGTCGTGTATTTGAGATATCGCCAACAATCTGGCGCGGTTTGTCCACGCAGAAAGAATAATCCACAATTTTAACACACAATTTCAGAAGTGTTTCTGACAAAAATGCTTTGCAGATTAAATTTTGAGTGGAATAAAAACTGATCTTTTTCCCTACTACTTTACACCGAAGTGAAATGTTTCTCAAAATATGTTTTAACTATTGAAAGCTGATGAACTTCTAACCAAGTATGTTTTTTATTGACATTTATTTTAAGAGTAATTACCAAATTTACACCCCTTTAATGGGATTGTCTTCTGAGCAATGATTTCCTGGAAATGAAAAATAAAATAAAACCAATACAATGACAAAACTTCCTTGTTTTCAAAGTATTTAAGATGACTTTTGATTTCAAAGAAAATAAACAATTTTGAAATCAAAATGGTGTGCTAAGTCTCATTCCTTCAATAAAAAAAAAGTAGACATAAAAAAATAACATCGTAAGCTGAGGTTCTATGTTTACGCAATACAAGGCGAGACAGTACATGTACATGTACAATAATGTCCGACCATTTAACAACATAAATTATTCACTCAAAAACCACTTGTGGTTGAGCCGTTATGCTGTGCATTTTTCCTTATTACGCATACAGAAATTCATTTGCCTTAAGGTTACATGTTCACGGCAAGGAGGTGGTGAATGAACAAATCTGACTCATTCTTCACCAAAGAGAGGACTTAAAAAATAAGAATCTATGGTGCATCTTAATTATAATTCACCATCTTGTGACTTAGGATTTGTGATAACAAATTTATAAATGCTGTAAAAACAAATAAAAAATACAGAACTTAAATACTATAATGGCTTTGGCAGTTGGGAAATGGTTTTTGGAAAGATAGAATTAATGTAGGAAATTTTCTAAAAATGCTCAATGAGTCATGTCTGGAATTTTACCATCAAGAAAAGGCACCTCAAATGAAAAACCTTAAAGTCCATGGCAAACTTACGAAGGGACAACTAGGCCAAGACCAGGGCAACTGAGGCCATGCCCTGACAATCAGCAAGATTATGATTTTAGTTTTGGGGTTTCAGTTGATAAAACAAGCTGGAAACATATTCAAGGTTTCCGCCTTTAGGGTATGGGACTCACAGCAAGGAGAGTTCATTCTAAACAAATCCAATATGACTTTTCATCATTGCTCCTTTCCTTTTCATCAAAAAGAAAAGATACAAAGACACATAACCCACTAGTCTGTTTAATAAGCATCAAAGCCACACTTCTTGGATTGCAGCGCCTTGTTTACACAAAGAGCTATTTACAGCATACGCCTGAAACTTAAATCCAAAATATTTCAACTGAAAAAACATCATCTGGACTTTGACAGGTCAAAGGTCAACTCTGAAAACATCATTAATCTGTTATTTCCTCATCGTTCATAGGAGAGCTGTCTTGTCACACAAAACATTTCTAATTGTGTGCAGTGCTTGAATTTACAGCAGGCATGGATTCTGACTTGCTCTAAACATGGAGGTAACTCTCAATGAGTAAGACATCAACTTGTACTGTGAATCACTGTGTCTTGGTCATTTACTTGGCTTTTGTACAATATGGAAATAAACATGAAGTGTCGATGAGTCTTTTTAAAACAGTTATAATTGTGGCAACGGTCTCTGCATATGAAGTGTCGTTATCCATGGCTTTAAGGCTGGTGGATGCTAAGAAAGTACATGTACATGGCTGTGGCTGTTGACTTCAGAATCCATGTTGGAGTACATTATAGTCACCGACCATAGCCATACTAGAGTGTCTTTGGCTATGATGTTGATTGTAGGCTTCAGAAGCCATGTTTGGCTTCAGCAACCATGTTTTAGTAGGCAGAACCCATTCATTCATGCATGTGTACGAGATGTAGCCACAGCTCTGCGACGTTGGCTGTGGTGTTGGCTTTAGCAGCCATGTTTGGCTTCAGCAGCCATGTTTCAGTAGGCAGAACTTAATACAGTCACCTACATGTACCCACAAAACCCATAGCCACAGCTCTGTGTCTTTGGCTATGGTGTTGGTTGTATGCTTTAGAAGCCATGTTTGGCTTCAGCAGCCATGTTTCAGTAGGCAGAACGTAAACAGTCACCTACATGTACCCATAGCCACAGCTCTGTGTCTTTGGCTATGGTGTTGGTTGTAGGCTTTAGCAGCCATGTTTGGCTTCAGCAGCCATGTTTCAGTAGGCAGAACTTAGTCACCTTTATATACCCATAGCCACAGCTCATTGTCTTTGGCTATGATCTTGGCTTTAGCAGCCATGTTTGCTCCATCAGCCATGTTTCAGTATGTACTCCATGGACAGAACGTATGTAAACAGTAATCTGCTCATAGCCACAGCTGAAGCCAAAGTCAATTAATTTGTTTGTGGCTGTGGCTGAGTGTGGCCACTGACTCCTACAATACAAGTCCTAGACAAGGAAGCCAATGTTTCGGCCAGAGCCGAACACTTGATAAACTAAAACAAGCATTTACATTCAAAATTCAAACTTGATTCAAGTTTTCCTCACGCTTCAGTTTGGATTAAACAGCTTTTAAACATGAAACAGAATCAAGATGGCTGTTTTTCTTAAGAAAATATATCATATGACCTATGACCTAGTTTCAAGTCCCTCAAGTACATCCGGTGATTTATAAAATATCCTCCTGTCAGATTGAGCTGTCTCTTTCTGAGAGATGTCTGGGAGTCAGGAAATATTAGTTAGTATATTCCTTGACTTGTCCTTACAAGACCTTCTTGTTCAAACCCCCTGCTGATGCATGGAGTCTATGAATGATAAGTGTGGGGGGGGGGGAGTGGAAGGTCCATGTAGCGGAACGAGCTTCCGAGAGAGACCCCATGAATATGATGAATGTTGCTAAAGATAGTGGACACTATTGGTAATTACTCATAACAAACATTAGCATAAAACCTTACTTAGTAACAAATTATTGGAAGCTGTTGATAGTATAAAACATTGTGAGAAACGGCTCCGAAACGAAGTAATTTTCGAGAAAGAAGTAATTTTCCGCGAATTTGATTTTGAGACCTCAGATTTAGAAATTGAGGTCTCGAAATCAAGCATCTAAAAGCACAAAACATCGTGTGACAAGGGTGTTTTTTTCTTTCGTTATTATTACTTCAACGACCAATTGAGCTCAAATTTTCACAGGTTTGTTATTTAATGCATGTTGAGTACCAAGTGAGAAGACTGGTCTTAGACAATTACCAATAGTGTCCACTGTCTTTAAAGATTTTCCAACGGAGGTGATCTTTGCAAAATGAAAATGGCCCTGCCCTCTCAACATGAAAACCCAGGCTTGTGTAGATTACAAAACCTAGGTAAGCACAAGGAAATTGTGCTCACCAGAATAAGGATATCAGCCAAACTACCATGTCACATGTACAATTTGTGACTGGTATCCTGCTCATTTCTGCTTAGCAGACAATTGATTAAAGCAATACTTTCTGCTAATATTAAGCAGCTCCATGTCTGCTTGTGAGAGGGAAATGTAATGAGTGGCAATGAGAAAGGGAAGTAATTTACAAGATTTAAAAAAACAAATTCTGAAAAGCAATAATATGGAAGTAGATTTCATTTAATAAGATTTAGTGACAAAATGGTCAAAGAATTCTGAAACTCAACAAGTGTGGACTAACCATGCGGGTGTCCGTTCCATTCGATCTGTACACACTTCTGTCATACCAGACCTTTGACATTTTCGCTGTAATCTATAGCGCATAATAGAGCCCCTAATACAATATACAGGGTGTATAGGAAGCTAAGGGCCATGGATTTTATACAGGATTTCACATGGCGAGAATTTCTTGTTTCTAAAAGTAGAATCGATGGGAGGCATTTATGCTACTCAAGTAGGTTATGAGCATGGTCAACAAATAGTAAATCTCTGCGACCTTTTCGTCTTGCTCTCAAATTATTATTAGGGACAAAATAACCAAGGATTTGGATTAACTTGCAACAACTTTACAGGCCTTGTAAACCACAACACCTACAGCAATTGCCTTGATGCCCTGTGCTTTTGCTGTGGTGCCCTTTGCAAAGTTCAAGAAGAAATTTACATTTTCCTCGTGAGAAGTGCCCCTCACCTGAGGGAAATTGCTGTGCCCCTTCAAGAGCGAAGTTGAAGGCCTGACTTAACTTACAAATACACATCCAAATGAACTTTGGGGCATACTTTGGGGATCAGGTTGGCTCGGTGGTTTCTTAATAATAATAATAATAATAATAATAATAATAATAATAATAATAATAATAATAATAATAATAATAATAATAATAATAATAATAATAATAATAATAATAATAATAATAATAATAATAATAATAATAATAATAATAATAATAATAATAATAATAATAATATTATTATATCTGGCAATCACATTTTACAAGAACATGTAAATACATTAAAAATATTTCAGAAAACAAAGTATAACAGTGGGGTGCCCAGGAGAGCATAAAAGTAACAAAAATAACTATCGCCAAAAGGCGTATGTCTCCTAAATCCCCCTAAATTCAAAATTCTTTCCCTGCCTTGCACATTAGTGGACCCTGGTTTGAATCCCACCTCAGACCGGAGCCTTTCATGTGTATTGGGTTTTCAGTCCCAACCTGATTGCGTGGGTTTTCCCCGTTGGGGTTTTCCTCCCACATCTAAAACTGAATATTTCTTCTCATTTCCAATACATCCTGTTATTGGCGCTAATTAAAGGCAGTGGACACTATTGGTAATTACTCAAAATAATTGTTAGCATAAAACCTTACTTTTTAAAGAGTAAAGGGGAGCTGTTGATGGTATAAAACATTGTGAGAAACGGCTCTCTCTGAAGTAAACATAGTTTTCGAGAAAGAAGTAATTTTCCACAAATTTGATTTAATGACCTCGGAATTAGATTAAGAGGTCTCGAAATCAAGCATCTGAAAGCACACAACTTCATTTGACAAGGGTGTGTTTTCTTTCATGTTTAAACCGCAAATTCAACGACCAATTGAGCTCAAATTTTCACAGGTTTGTTATTTTGTGCATTATGTTGAGATACACCAAGTGAGAAGACTGGGCTTTGACAATTATCAATAGTGTTGGATGTCTAATAAAAAATAAAAATAAATGTACTACGGGAAGAAGCATTAGAAAACCCATTACAAAAGCTGCAGGCAAAATATTTCTTCCTCTCTACATTTATATACAGCACAGATGTTTGTTCACTCAGTCACGTTTAAAAAAAGTCATTTTTCTACCCAAGATAAACACTGCATCTCTCTGACTTACGTAGGAGTTCGTGTTGCACTGAAACATCTCGCTCCTTAAAGGATTTTTATGCCTTTTGAAGATCAAGTTTTTGGCCAATACATGAATTCTTATTCACTGTGATTTAAGATGTATTATATATAATTTACCTGTTGAAGCTTTAGCTTCATTAGTCATCAAGTTTTTTTTAAATCACAGAGCAATTATTTCAGGAGAGTCTGGTGAATCCGTTGAACATGGAAAACAAATTCTTTCGTCAAAGAGACGAAAATTATATTTGTGAAATTGTTTAACTCGTTTCTCAATAACTACAGCACCACAGCAAGTAATACTTTAAGGGAAGCTTTCTTCCATCATTATCTTTAAACCGTGTGCAACTTTAATGTAAATCTGTGGACTTGTGGTGTTTTTTTTTGTCAGTCGTACAAAGAGTTCCCCAAACCAGAGTTCCCCAAACCCTTTAACATGTTTAAAGCCCACAGATGAAGTCATTACTCCATGCATTATGTTGATAAGTAATATTTTAAGGAAAGCTTTCTTCCAACATTATCTTTAAACCGTGTGTACATGTAAGTTTAATGTAAATCTGTGGACTTTTGTGTTTTATGTCGCACAAAAAGTACTCAAACCCTTTAAAGCCCATAGATGAAGTCATTACTCCATGCATTATGTTGATTCTCGAGCCTTAGACGCTGCGATGATTTCTCATTCATGTCTAAAACCACAACACGCTCACTGGAAATGTCAAATCTGTAGAATATATATTCCAATCAAGAAAGTGATGTGTCGATGCATAGACTAACCTCAAAAGCTACGTCTTAGAATGAAAACAAAATGGGAGTACGTCATAGCTAGGAAAGCAGTAAGACATGTTAGAAGGAAAAGAAGCTTCTGTTATGTCTCGAAGTGATTACTAAAAATATACTTCATAACATGTTTTACAAAATCTAATATTTGAGAAACCTGTAAAAACATGTTTTTCAATACCATATTAGAAGACTATTTTTAAGTGGGTGATGGGTATCGATGTGATGTTTAGATGACAAATTTTACATGTGTGGATGAGGATTTTGTATGAGGCTTACCCACATTGATTGCCGTGGTGCCCTGTGCCCTGTGCTTTTGCTGTGGTGCCCTGTGCTTTAACAGTGGTGCCCTTTGCAAGGTTCCAATATAAACTTACACTTTCTCAAACATATAAGTGACCCTCATCAAGGGAAATTGATGTGCCCCTTCAATAAGCAAAGTTCAAGGCACAATTTTGAAGTGTCATGACCAGGATTTGAACCCACACCCTGATGACTTAGCCACCAAAATTTTGAGTCCGATGCGCAAAACCACTCATCAGCTGGTAAAACACTAGATTCAACATGGTGAGTTAGGACACCAGAATACAAGCGAAAAATTCCATAGAAATTACAGTTCCATTTTATCAAAAGTGTTGAAAATCTGTCTGCGGGATTGCGCTTTTTTCTCCCATGGACTAGAATCCTGAGGCTGCCAAGGTTATGGGCTCTGTTGCCTTGGTTTTGGCCTTGGTGCCCCTTCAAAAGTTTCCAATAGACTTTAAGATTTTCCAATGAAAGTTCCCTTTGCAAAATGAAAATGGCCTTGCCCTCTCCAAGATGATATTCCCAGCGTGTTTTCCAACTTCTTTTAATTTATGAAAGAAGACTGATTCTACTTTCCTTTAAGTAAAAAGTTATAGATTTGACTGCATTTTTATTCCACAATTTTGACCGATTGTAACAACTATTTTGTTTAACTCAACATTTCTTTTCAATTTCTAAGAATTATTTTCAAGGAATCTTGTTCAACATTATAAAAATGGCTCACTTCACGAAAACATTTCCAAATGTTACATTATCTCAAAAGCACGTGTTCAGCTGAATTTTACGTCAAAAGTATTACCATGGTGATACTACAGATTCTATAATTTTGTTGATCTTATAAAGTTGATCTTAGAAAGCAGACCTGTGTGAGAGCGACCTTCTGTACCCTTGTGGAGATGGAAAATTGCTTGCTACAAATGTATGACCTTAAGGGTATTGGGGGTAATTGCAAAATGATATGTGTACAATATCTCCAGTTTCAGACGGTTCTTGTTTTTGTTGGTTTTGAGTGGTTTTTTTTTGTGAGCCTTGTTGGGTAGGCAGCCCTGCATGCTTCACTTTTGAAAGGGCAAGGGCACAAAGGCATTTTGTCCTTGGTTAAGGGCACCCTATAAGGAAATTGTATATTTCTACTGGAGCATTTCAGGGGCAAGAAGGCAATGACCAGAGGCATGGAGGCAATCGCCTTCGTTGCCTCTGAAGTATCTCAGATTGTGTATTCCAATAACGGATTATTTTTCCGGCATGGACATGACTGAGTCATGACTCGGGACTGATACTTCGCAGAGGCAATGAAGGCGATTGCCTCCATGCCCCAATTATAATTTCCTCATAGGGGAAATTCCCTCATAGGGGTGCCCTTTACCAGGAGAAATGCCTTGGTGCCCTTGCCCTTTCAAAAACGAAGCAGAAAGGCCTGCGATTGGATTATTTGCCTTTAAAACGGGCTTCCCCGGTAATGTCTAAAGAAAATACACATTTGGCATTGAGCATGAGCCACCACATACAGTTTTACTTCCCTAACCTTTCCCAACCTTGACATTATTCCCAGCGCTATCAACCATCTTCTGTTTCTTGACAAAAAGAATCAAATTTACCAACCCCCGTAATGTCCTTAAATCAACATGTTTAGAATAGAAGTCATAGATATCCATGAACCGTTACCAAACCAAGTCCTGTAAATAGTGGAACGGTTTAGAAAAAGAAATGAAGTGTGAAGCGAGAATTCAACAAAAGTGGGGTGTGATTTTCCTTTATCAAAATACGTTTATGGGAGACACTGATACACTGGGGCATTATGTTTAGTAAAGACAGACTATTAGTGCCAAAAATATACTAGGTAGTTTAAATGAATGAAGAAATAGCCTAACAAGTGTTTTTCCAAACCCATATAGGTTATTGTAGCATTATAGATCTTTTCAATGTGCATTTCTGTCAGGTTTCCTGGCGAGTAAAATGTAATGAACATTAATCTAAGAAAGTATGCAGTTAACTATCTTTGTAATTTCATTTTATGTTCTCTTTTTAATCAATTCTTTTGGAACATCAAAAGTATGTTGGGAAGTATTGGGTACAACAAAAAGGTCAAATTAAATTCCTTCTAGAGTGCATTCGTCATGCAATGTTTACATGAGGTCTGAGTAAGTTTGGCCAAAGCAAACACATGTTCAAGTTTGGTTCAAATGCCACTCAAGAAATAATACAAATTGTATTATGCACTACTTTGAAATACTATGTATGATATGATGTGTTTCACTATTTTTTACAGTGTGATGTCAACAGTTAATTAAGTCTGCAGTTTTGTTTGTTCTTTCTTCCGTTAAACTTGTACTGTAAATAACTTTTCCCCTCTTTATAGTACAGCTTGGTATTCCATTTCGTCCTTTAATTAAACTGTTAAAAATGTGTACATTTTTTGTGATCACAGGTCTCTAGCATCTGTACATTCACTTTATAAATTTTCTTCCATCCCCCCAAAAAAATCGACCCCAGCCTCAATTTCATATTCTCGCTTAGCAGCGATAAATTGCTTAGCAAATGTTGTCTGAACCTATATTTATATGTACATACACAAGTACATGTTTTTGATAATTCAATTTCACATTCTTGCTTAGCAGCGATAACCTGCTAAGCAAACAAATATTGTCTGTTCAACATAAAATTTAAGCTACTGGATACTAAGCATAGGAAGTGCGTATATATTCGCAGACAAATCATGCACGTCATGTTTCATGTAAATATCGCCCAGGCAAGACAGCCTACACATACACACAATTCCTTGTATTTTATGCAGCCCACAGTCATCCCTCCGTCATCTTCAACAGGGTACAGAGTATCAGCGATGAGTCACTCGCTGTTCGCTTAATTAAAATACGACCTCTATGAGTGACCTCTAGACTAGCTGGCCAGCACGTACACATCTAACTTGCATACATCATCACTTGTTTCATGTAACTCATGTGGAGTACATGAGAAACTTCTCGCTAATTAAAATATGTTACGTCAGTTTTAATGCAATACATGTATGCATGAGCAGATGAGTAGGTAGAACAGACTACATGTAGGTAATCAGCATTTATGGAAAAGAAAAACTACAGGACTTGTAAGTTTCAAGTACAGGACTTCTAAGTTTTAACTAATATTGATTAAATTGATTAATTTCAATCTAGTTTTTAACCATTAATTAATTAACTTAATTAGTTAATAAAATAAATGATTAATATCATTACAAGTCATATGAAGAAGTATGCTCTTCTTTAATAAATTATTGTTAAAATTAAGGAAATTATTTCCCTACAACTGACAATCCAAACCCTCACAAATCACCCACGACTTGAACGCAGGAAACAACAAAATTAATTCACTGATTTTATTTTAAAACATAACCAGCAAATGTGATGACACGTGTATTTTCACAGATCACACTCAAGAATTAGTTTAAACAAATAAATAAATAAGTAGACAACCATCCCTTTAAACTAAATCTCATCAGCAAACAAACTATTTTATAACCCGCCTATTAACAGCTTCAGCCTCATCAAGGATTGCTTTCAATTTTCAAAGCAATTTTCAATTTGTTTCATCGCCAAGGACGTTGCTTTTGAAACTGAAAGTGCAATGTTCATGTTGACAAAATATTGTTTAATATCATTGTGATAAGGGAGTACAGTTATGATCAGGTTGTAATTAAAAACCAAACAAAGGTTTTTTTATTGTTGAATGTTTTTTCGGAAGAAACAATGTAAATACTGACTCTTTTTTTTATCTGAGTGACCATGTTTTGGATATATCATTTTCAAAAACTTTTTTGTTTGAATTTTACAAATATATGAAAGGAAAACTTAACTCAAGTACACAGCAGTGTGCTCTCCCCAGGATTTTTTATAAACTGTGGGGGCACTCTGAACCCAAATTTTGCACGTTTGGCTAAAGTAGGCTGAATTGAAAAGAGCTGAATTGAAAAAAATTTACAATTGATTTTTGGGGTTGAACAAAGAATTGACTAGAGTGGGATTCGAACCAACGACCTCCGGATTAACGTGCTGGCGCTCTACCAACTGAGCTAGAAAAAGATTACGCGCTGACTAATAGCTATGAATTGTGTTCCACGTGATAATCTTGCACGCCCGAAATGCGGAAGCAAGCCGGTTATAAACAGCTCAAGCTGGTCATTATTAACCGTTTAAACACCCCCACGTGACGCGCTCCCAACCAGTCTGTGATATTTATGAATACCTTTTATTATATGATTTGAGCGATTTTGATCTTAATTCTTAAAAGGAAAATGTACAATAGGCCTAATATATTTGTTGTTGTCTTTTTTATTTTACTTGGTACTTATTTGTGCATTATGGTTGAATATTTCATTAGAAATTGACGTGTATTTTTATGTAGGGTCTACAGTATTATGTGTTAGGCTGTCAGCTAAGTTTTAGTATCGATATGAAGTATGAAAAAAAAGAAATTGAACGGTCTTTCCAAAACAAAACAAAAGTTTCTTAAAAATTGGCTTGCACCTGTGGTCGATTTCACAAAGAGTTAGGACTAGTCCTAACTTAGGACTAGTCCTAGGAGATATACAAATTGCATGGATAGTCCTAAGTTAGGACGAGTAACTGGTCCTAACTCGAGATAAGACTAGTCCTAACTCTTTGTGAAATCCACCCCTGGACAGTTTCTACTGAACCAAACCAATTCCAGCCCAGACTAGAAAATTGAAACTTATCAAGAAGACTATCTTTGCCGTCCAAAATCACGTTACTAAAGATTTTAACCAAGCACCTAACCACATTGCTTTAAAGTCAATCAGAATTCTGAAAGTAAAATTAAGCGACTTGTTTTGATTGAGGACCCATCCACCTCATAAATTTGGGAAATGAAACACTGCCCTTGGCTTGCATCAACGACGCCTGCCGTACAACGAACAAAATCAGAACAGCAACAAAAAAATGCCTGAAACTTGTCTGGGTTTTATAGGTCTCTTTGACGCAGCAGCCAGAGAAAATTAAATTAGCAAAACCGAAGTGGTTTTGGTTTGGTCTTCGGTGCGGTCTTCTGTCTTGCAGTGAAAGGAATTTGAAAAGGCCCAGAGTGTTTTCATAGAGCAGTATCGCAGTTTTGCAAAGATGCATTGTTTTGCTAATTATTTCTAATAAATAAAAATAAATAATAAAAAAACAGCGTTTTAAATGAGGCAGAATTTATTCCCAAACAGCTCTTCACTCTGTTGTGAGAACTAAAAATAAATTAAAGGGAGGAAAACCTTTGGTAATTACTCAAAATATTTAAGACCATAAAAACTTACTTGCTAAGATGCACTGAAGCTTTTGAAAATGTATAACATTTTGAAAAAACAATTCCTTTTAACGGATTGTGGTTTTAAAAAAGAGGGATTCAAAAACCGCTCCCAATTTTCAGCAATATCTCAAGAGTGCTAACTCTTTTTGAAATGAAATTTTCACAGGTTAGCTCATCTAGATCGAATTACTTTGTATATGGGATTAAAAAAATAATGGTTATAAAAAAAGAGAAAACTTTGCCTTTAAAAGATCCTGAACACAACTTGATAATATTTTTGTCATCATTAATGCTTCTGGGAGAATAGGAACCTCTCATATGGTTCTGGTGAGGGGTTCTGGTTACAGGATGTTGTGGAAAATCATCCGGGACTTGACAAGTATTGCCACTGGCAAAGTGTCAAATGTTGTGCCTCATTAAAACACAATGTAAACCAAAATGCAAAGCACAAAGCTAACAAGCATTGATCAGGAATGATTTCGTCAGCAAAATTATTAAAATGAAAAATATTAGGACTGAACTTTGTTTTATGTAAACTTAGTCTTAAATTAAGTAGCAAATTGGTGATTTTTGCATAGTCTGATACATTTTGTGTAGCACTAATAGACAAAATTCATTGTGCATATTAATCAGGCTTATTTGAATACAAAACTGCTGATTAAAAATAAACTTTTATTCACAGAAAATTTGAAAATCACTTTAACTGTTGCAAACTTGTACACATTTGTAAAGTTTAACAACATTCCAGAGAAAGACAGATAAAAGCAATGTACAGCATACCAAGTTAACTTGGATAAATTATTTACTAAAAACTCTCCCATTACGTTTCACCTTTAAACCCAAGAGGAATTTCATCAATATTTTTCATTAATTGTATTGTCTTCCAGTAAATAATTAAAGGCAGTGGACACTATTGGTAATTACTCAAAATATTTATCATCATAAAATCTTTCTTGATTATAAGTAATGGGGAGAGATAGATGGTATAAAACATTGTGACAAACAGCTCCCTCTGAAGTGACGTAGTTTTCGAGAAAGAAGTAATTTTCCACTAATTTGATATCGAGACCTCAAGTTTAGAATTTGAGGTGTCGAAACCGAGCATCAGAAAGCATACAACTTCGTGTGACAAGGGTGTTTTTTTCTTTCATTATTATCTCGCAAATTTGACGACCGATTGAGCTCAAATTTTCAGTTTGTTATTTTATGCATATGTTGAGATAAACCAACTGTGAAGACTAGTCTTTGACAATTACCAATAGTGTCCACTGTCTTTAAACATGATCAAGGTTTAGGCCATGATTTAGTAAAAAGGGTGTCCACATTTGCTGGAATAAAAAAACTTGGCTTCCAAGTTGCTCACCCAATACATATTCAATGTAAATAACAGATAAAACAGAGTGTCCAAATTTAAAACAAGGTCTCCACAAGACACCCAGACTACCCTCCAGCTAACACAATGATCATCGTTCTTGCGAGAAAAGAAACAAAACAAACATAATAAGAGCATTTTTAGGTTCGGAAACAATGGCACAAAAACCAGACAAGCTTCTACACCTCACAAAGATTGTGCGTTTATATCCTTTCATTGGATGCACTGGGGCATTAATTAATTTTCCCGACAGCTGTTGGGCATATTGGCAAGAGCGTGTGCCACTTGATCAACAACAGAACAGAGAACAGACAAAAATGCCTGCAAGTGTCTACGACGAGGCAGAAATTCTCATTTATAGAGCCTCATAAAATGAGTCAAGTTTGACTGTCAATGAATGAGTTTATTTTTCTTTAGATTAAAAAGAGTTTCAAAGGGTTTGGGGTGGTTACGATACAATACTGTACTTTCGTTTAAGATAATCTCTTGAAATGTTTCGCAGGTCATGAAAGTATTTATTGAGACAATGGAAAAATTGTACTTTTTGTATCATGAGTGTGCGCTGCTCAAGTACCACAATCAAGAGAATGTATCATTTATATTAATCTTAGTAATTAGTTTAAATTATCTTTCTTAGCTAATCGTTGAAAGTTTGTTGTGTAGTATAATAAAGATTGAAACACAAGGGAAAGACTTTCCATGTTTTGGGGGTTTACAGAGTGTTGGTCATGTACAGGAAATATCTTTCCTTGCAAGGCATTTTTTATTCCAACCAAACCATTGTCAACCAAACTGAGGCTGACAGGTAAAATAGTCTGGTTGTTTTTCTGATGGCAATTAGCATACATAATTGCTCGATGCATACAAGTAACCAGACTAAACAGCCACAAAGGTCATTGGTTTAGCATGGAACTGTGCAGTGTGTTAACGTAAATATTATAATGTTATCATAGTTGATCTACTTTTACAGGGCTGCTCTGTCCCATGCTTGTTGTTCTTGATACAGAAACAACATGTGCTACCTCAAAATTGTCAAACACCTTTATGCAAATTGAGCTGCGTCGTCAGTTACAATACATAAAAAACCCACTATTATAATACAGTTTATGTTCTCTTTATTGTTATAGTACATGCAAATATGGATTCACATGGCATTGATAATCAGGCCGTGAAATTTTGTATTGAATGGAAACAGCAATTTTCCTCTTGTAAGTGGCAATTCTATGAGGAAAATTTACTTTTAACTGTGCAAAAGGGCACCACAGCAAAAGCACCACAGCAAAAGCACAGAGCACCACGGCATCTGCTGTGGGTGCAGTGGGCTTCGAAGCCTGCTGAAGTATACCTAATTTAGATCAGGTACTGTAAAGTTTGGCAATAAAAATAATATATTAACTATACACAGCTGCCGCTGCAAGATCAATAGAATTAATAAATTTCAGGGTCAAAGGTCAAATATCTCAAACCAGGGCAGTCAATGGCAGAATTAGAAATATGCATGAATAATGAAGTCTTACATTATGTAAGGTTGTTAAAAAATTGTATCTGAATATATGATATACATAACAGTCAGAGCTAGTCAGTTGTCAATTGGTAAGCAAGTATTAACTGAAAATTGTTAGCATGTCTGCAAAAAGTACATTTTGTCTGAAAGGTTTTAGAGTAGAACAATTTGTTTTAAACTGATGGAATCATGAACACAATTGTACCATTCAATCTTCAGCTGATGATGCATCATAATCATTCATTGGTTTTGATATATTTCTTTAAGAAAGTGACATAAACAGTAAATAAAAAATAAGATTGTGATCGTTTTTAGTAATATTATGTAACTTTTCTCCTTGGAGCGATTTACAAGGATTAACAAAATCAAACACCATTATGGTACATTTTTGTAACTCAACACCCAAACTGTTGGAATTTATCTGATTACGGTACATGTAGTGTAGGCAGGGTGTGCCTCACCCCAACAGAATCAAAACAAAACATACCAAATTGGATTTTGATGGGTTGGGAATGGTTAGTTAAGAAATTACTAACAAAAACCTCATCATGGGCATTCATTTATCTTCAATTGACTGTATCCGTAGCTAGGGTTGGTATTCATTTCCTAGCAACAGCTTAGCAAAGCATGTTAAATACCTGCCTGTCTGTCTGTCTGACCTTGCGGTTTGCCTATAAGCGCCATTAGAAATTTAATAAGTGTACTTAAATAAGGTTACTTTAAATGAATGGTTAAGTAAGGACTGACTCATCATGAGTACATGTAATGTACATGTATGCTCGTTCATGGAATTGAGGAATTTGTAATGAAAAGGTTTATTTTATGATTGACGTTGACACCATCATTTCCGACATAAATGGCATCCATGAATATTAGTTTATTTTTTATTTATTTCCTAAAAACCTCCAAAATTGGAGAAGATAAAAAGATTTATAGAAATTACATTTAAAATAAACAGTGTAACTGACATAAACACGTAAATAAAGAAACAGGATAACCCTGACACTCTCGGACGACCCCCAGACCATCTTGACAAAGTATGAAACATAGTAGAAAATATTATCCCACTGTCCATTCTAGAACAATGCAAAAGGGCAACAGTGTCTCTAGCCATTTTTTTTATATTATCAAAATTATTCATTGTTTATAACAAAAATTATGTAACAAGTGGACATAAGACTTCATGAGATGATGTCGTGTACAATGTCCCCGGAACTTCAACTTTGAAATGGCAAGGCCATTTTCATTTTATAAGAGGCTCTTCCATTGAATATTAAAGTCTATGGGAACTTTTGAAGGGGCACCGAGGTCAAGACCAGGGGCAAGAGGGACAATGACCTCAATGACCTCCTTGTAATTTATTTGTATGATATGTTTGCCATTATATATGTATTATGTCTGAAGGTTAGTGACCTATCAATAATAAGAAAGAAAGATGTATACCTTTGACGATGGCTTTGGCACATTTGTTGTACACTTCTTCCTGTGTTGATATCGGTCTGAAAACTCTGTCAAAGACAAACACTTTTCCCTGAAGAACAAATAAACAACAACAAACAACATGAATCAAGTTACATGTGTTCAATTATTGAAAAGGGGCAAGAAAAACCTAGTAAAGAAACAATTTAACCAGCCACTGCGATGCATGCAGCAGCAGACTTGACACAACCATCACACCTGGAATTTCATCTTTGAGAAAGCAAAGATGATTTCATTTCACCATAGAGTAAGGACAGAGATGTCATCATGACATCAAGTTGAACCAGTGGTTACTTTCCCTGCCTTTCACATTGCTGTTGGCCTCGTTTGAATCCCACCTCAGACTGGAGCTCACATGTGGATTTGGTTTTTAGTCTGTACCTGATGTGTTGTGCAGGTTTTCCCCCATTGAGCTTTGGAGGTTTTCTTCCAAAAACAGAACAATTCTTCATGACTTCCCATTCATCCTGTTGGATGATTGGATGAAAGGTGCACTTACATGTACTTGCACTTATTTACTACTAAAAAAGCACAACTTTACACCTGTTTCACGCATATCTACATTGTCGTCTTCACCTCAGCTTTTACAGAATAAGTGGACTTTGCCGAGTACCGAGAAGATGTAGATGTGTATGAACTGTTGGTTATCATCATGAACCAGCGTTGCATGTAGCATACCATATTACCAGATTGATCTCTTCAATCCAACATGCAGCAAATCGTATGCTGGTATCAATGTTATTCTGCATGCAATACTGGTTCAATGATTCAACCATTTATTGAGGTTCAAGCACCGAGTTGCAGACGGAAAAAGATTGTTCAAAATCAAAACTCGGCCTCTTACCTTTGGCCTTAAACACGATGGCATGTAAAATTGGATTATTTATCCTTGATTGCTAGTTACAAAATATCTTTTATTTAAATACACATCATTATCATATTCATCATTTAGATTATTTGACAGCTGTTCAACACAACACTTTTGTATATAAACAAAGAGGCATAAATAAAATAACATTCACAACACAATACTTTCATTTCTTAAACTTAACCGATATAACATCTTGATGGAAACACATAACAAATGAAGTACAACAACTCGCAACTTACTCCCATAGAAACAGTATCATCTCCTTGGAATTTGGTGGCAACAGTCGACTTTGACGCCAACTCGCTGCTGTTCATCGGCCGCACCCGACATACCACTTTAATATTGCACTCATCCGCATCAGCCATGTTTGTTCTTTAGTTCTCAGTTCTGCAGTAAAGGAATGTAGCCCAGTTTCAATCTTTGTTGATATTTGACACAAACTACACACTCAATATTGTTGCAATGTCAATGTCACTGAGTCAGTGCTAATGTAATTCAATGGGATTTTATGCACACAGCCGGCGATTTTCTGCACATCATCATCGGGTATAAAAACATAAGTTTCACCCTTAAATCGCCGATATTGAGACGTCAGAAGAGTCTACGGACGCCGTGGATTCCTCAGCACCGACATGGCAGGATTTCAGCGGCAGTTTACGACACTTTTGTTGATAAATTTGCTATTTACACTGCAAAGTCGGCTAGACTTCACAGAGTATCCACCTACTTTTTGCCACTGAGCTAAATGAATGACATCATGTGCTGTTTAACAATTCTCGCGAGGTTTACGAAAGCTCATTTAATTTATTTCAGTTATTCACTAAAAATCCGTTTAAACTAAAATAAAATCTCAAATTCTTTACCCAAATTCTACCTGCAATATTTTTTTATATTTTCAGACGAAAATACAATCTTTTACTGAAAACAAATTGTAAATATTGTCTGAGATTCTCGTTTGCCTGTCACGTGGCAAATAAATTAAAGATGGCGGACCCAAAATACGCAAATTTGCCGGGAATCGTAAGTAAATCGACGTGAAAATGCTGATTAAGAACATATTTTTAGTCTGTTTTTTGAATGTGTATCGTTTATAAGAATAAGAGGAATAAGCTGCTCCATTTTCGTGCTTAGTGGGTCATTTTTCGACTTTTTATGACAGGTTTTAGATTTGTACGTGTGGGCGCGGCGCACAGCCTCGGGGGAAGCAGGGCGGTTCGGCAGTTGTGTACCGAGTGTACGGCACGTGAGGCCGGTGTCTTTCGGCCCCATCATGTCAATAGCCACACTGTTCTCGTAGTTTATACCAACTCGACCTCATGACCAACCGTACTTTTTCTGGATCAAAACGGATTTCATACTTTTGTTTATTTTAAATTTTAAATGTGTTCAGCTTGCTAGCTCAGACTCAGACTTCAGAGGTCTTCTATTCAGTGATTAATTTCAAATAAATTAGGTAATAAAGAGAAAATATTATAGATAATAATTTAATAAATTAAATAAACTATTTAAACAAAAATTGTGTCTTTGGATGATGTTGAATGCAAAGCTCAAACTATATCACATTCCCAAGCAAGTTTGTGCTTAACATGAATGTGAGAACATAGTTAACTTCATTGATTTAATTTTAGTCTTTTTACAGAAAAAGATGACAATTGACATTGATATTTTTATAAATTAAAAGAATTATTGAATAACAAACAAGTTTTAAAAATGTCCATGTTCTGTTTTTTTAAAGGATACCCAACCGGACTTGTACGAGACGAATGATCTCCCGGAGGATGACCAGCAGCATGGCGGGGTAAGGCATTCAAGTCAAAAATACAAGTCATTGGGTTGGATGATTACGATTAATGTTTAATATAAGACTTATTTAAAACTTGGTAGTAATCCTACAAGAATAAGTTAAGAGTGAGAGAACTCTAGTTTTCTTCCAAATGAAAACAAGAGCATGCTCATCACATTATTTAGAAAGTTACTAGAATAGAAATATGCATTTTCTTTTGCTGGCAGTACACTGTGAATGTATCAAAGAAGTTGTTGTTAAAACAAAATGTTGATTATTTTTTCTTCTTCAACAGGAAGAGTTGATGAGTGAGAGTGTTGAACAACTCAATGTGGACCCAAATGTTGCCTTTGGCAAATTCAAAGACAAGAAGTTATTGAGCGGTAAAATAGGTGAGACACAGTGACTTCTTCCACTTATTGCATTTTTATGAACACAGCAGAGTCCACAGTCCTTTATTTTACTTGTTCACAACAAGACTTGACCATTGTTTTTATTAATTGTTTGTATTTGAAAGAGCCATTTCGCCAAACCTGGATTTAAATGAATTGAGTCAACTGCATAACCAATGTAAAGTTGCCCATTGCAGGCCTGACACTTCACGGAGGAAACGGAGGCAATTGCCTCCGTTGCCCCTTGCCATTGCCTTGGTGCCCTTGAAATGCTCCAGCAGAAATTGACAATTTCCTCATAGGGTGCCCTTTGCCAAAGAGAAAATGCCTTGGTGCCCTTGCCCTTTCAAAAACGAATCATACAGGCCTGCCATTGTCTTACTTTCATTTGTTTCAGATTTCTCTGATCGTGTCAGCCACTCTAGGAGGACTGGATACTATGTGCCAAGAACAGAGTATGAAATTGTAAGTACATCAAGGAATAATGACTTACAGTTAAAACAACCTACATGGGATTGTATTGTCAGATACTTTTACAGGCCTTCAACTTGTCGAACCACAGCAATGGACCCTTCCCATGAAATATGCTAATTACATTCACGCATGCGTACAGACCCTGTTGGTTGGCAAACCCCATAGAGTTGTGCACTAAGCAGACGCGCAATCGCGTCTGCGTCACGCACCCATTAGCCATGTACAAAACAGCGCGATGTTCCCTCATTTTGCCAACCAAAACGTTAGTGCGCATGCGCTATGTGCAATTTACATATTTCATGGGAAGGGTCTATTGACTTGGTGCCCTTTGCTTTTGTTGTGAAAGGCCTGGAATTACAGGGAGGCCATTGCCTCTGTTGCCCTTGCTCTTTGCCTCGGTGCCCCTTCAGAAGTTTCCCATAGACTTTAAAATAAATTCCTTTGGCTGTACCTTATACAAACTGAAAATGGCCTAGCCCTCTCAAAATTGAAATTCCAGGCCTTTTGTGGTGCCCTTAGCAAAATTAAAACAAGTTTGTCCATATAGAAGTGCCCACAACCAAAGGAAAATTGATGTGCCCCTTCAAGAAAGAAATTCAAAGCCTGTACTTATCTTCTAAAACACACCCATCGAGTGGAAATTAAAACAAGAACTGTTTTTGGTTTCCGCAGCTTGAGGATGGCACAGAGGTTAAAGAGACACCTGTGCAGAAATTCCAGAGATTACAGCATGAGATTCGAGAGCTGTCTGATGAGGTTGAACAACTCAAGGTAAGCAGTACAATACTGCTTAGCAGTGATAATCTAGCTTAGCAGTATGCCGTTACCAGCTAATAGACTAAAGCTATTGTACAAAAGTCTGTTTATTTTCACTGGTTACCTTTCAATTTTTGGGTCATTCCGTGTCAAATCACCCAATGGGTTAAACCCTACCCTCTTCAAATTTGCTCAAATTTTTTTTATGGGGTAATATTGGCTCAACAAGCTCAAATTTCAATTTTCAGCTCTATCCGATAAACGGTTTTCGCGCTACGACATGCTCTTTCTCGTTGATTTCGGTCAAATAGCGCCTGACCTCTGACATTCAAATGACCATAAATCGGTAATCTTTGGGTCAAATTGGTTGAAATTGGTGTCTTTGAAAAGGAAATTGTGTAAGCTTTCCAAATATGTCTTTATTTTTTTTGTAGGAACATGTTTAGGTATGATAACCTTTTGACCTCTACTTTGACCTTGAATTTGACCTTGTGGATCACGTGATCTGGAGATGAACTTCGGTGAAAATTTACCCCCATATGTTTTCCCCACAATATCAAAAAATTAGAGTTATAATATTTTTGGCTTGCCTTCAAGCTCCATTCAAAGTTGCCCTACTGGCCTATTCCTACGCAAAGTACATGTACATAACATACATGTCCATACGTATGTATATCAAGTGAGACTAGTGGACCTCTAGCAACATCATGATATACATATGTACGGCCATGTATGTAATGTACATGTACTTTGAATAGGAATAGGCAAGTAGGGCAACTTTGAGCGGAGCCTGAAAGCAAGCCAAAATTATTATATCTCTATTTTTTTTATATTGTTGAGAAAACATATGGGAGTAAATTTTCACCAAAGTTCATCTCCAGATCACGTGATCCACAAGGTCAAATCCAAGGTCAAAGTAAAGGTCAAAAGGTTACTAAACCTAAACATGTTCCTACAAATAAAGTAATGGCAGATTTGGAAAGCTTATGCCATTTCCTTTCAAAAGACACCAATTTCAACAAATTTGACCCAATGGTTACCGATTTATGGTTGTTTGAATGTCAGAGGTCAGGCGCATTTTGACCGAAATCAACGAGAAAGTGCATGCCGTAGCACGAAAACCGTTTATCGGATAGAGCTGAAAATTGAAATTTGAGCTTGTTGAGCCATTATTACCCCATAACAAAAATTTGAGCAAATTTAAAAAGGGTAGGGTTTAAAATTGTGGGTTTTTTTGGGTGATTTGACACGGAATGACCCTTTTACTAAGCAAATTCTTTTGTTAAGTGAACCGCTCTACTCTGCAAACTCTATTTCATTTGTACGTAGTTATTGCAGTTCCTGGGTCCAATTTCTCAGAGCTGCTTAAAAAAAAACACAAAAAGTAGAGCAAGAACAACATTAAACGTCTACTAGATTAAGGTTACCATCCAAAACATCATGTAACATGTAATATTTGTGACTGGTATCCAGTTTAATTTTGCTAAGCAGAAACTTGTTAAGAAGCACTATTGCCTACTTAAGCAGCTATAAATTGTCAGTGAAGGTCTAATGGTAAATAGTAAAGACATTTTATAAACTAAAACCCTCAACTGTTTGGTGTTTTGATATTTGACAGCAAACGGCAGATGATTCCAAGTCTTCCAGTGTGACTCCATCCGTTATGGTGGAGCAGGTTGGATCTCTACAGGAGCAGCTATATGGCCTTCACTTAGAGAAGATCCTTGGATCCGATGCTATGGTGGAAGCTGCCGACCCGCAAGGAACTCTACCAAAGTAAGATGGCGGTCAGGTTTTCTCTCCTTCTACCTCTGGGACCCCGGTTTGAATCACGCCGGGACCCCGGTTTGAATCACGCCAGGACCCCGGTTTGAATCACGCCGGGACCCCGGTTTGAATCACGCCGGGACCCCTGTTTACTCATGCCGGGGACATTATGGGTGGATTGGGCTTTCAGTGTAAAACATTGTGAGAAACGGCTCCCTCTGAAGTGACGTAGTTTTCAAGAAAGAAGTAATTTTCCACGAATTTGATTTCGAGACCTCGGAATCAAGCATCTGAAAGCACACAATTTCATGTGACAAGGGTGTTTTTCTTTCATTATTATCTCAAAACTTTGACGACCAATTGAGCTCAAATTTTCACTGGTTTGTTATTTTATGCATATGTTGATATGTGATACACCAAGTGAGAAGACTGGTCTTTGACAATAACCTATAGTGTCCAGTGTCTTTAATATCCTATCTCTTACCCTCATTGCAGGAAGCTCATCAACCAGCTTGAGGCCTATAAGAATCTCAGTGTGCAATCATCAGGAGCAACTCCATCCAAGTCCGGCCAGGCAACCAAGGATGGCTGTATCACATATGAGCTTCACTACACTCCAGAACAAGCCAAGTTTTCCCAGCTCTCCAAGGTGAATATATATTGTTATTCTTCAGCATAGTGTGTAATTCTGTAATTTCTCACACAAATATTTTTTACAGTTATGAGCATGTTCGATAAAGCAAATTTGATGGAAAATAGATATTAAATTGAATTGAATTGAATTGGTGGTCTCCATGAATGTGTTGCTCAGGTAGCGGAGCTGGAGCAGAGGCTAGCTGGCTTAGAGGCAGTTATTGGAGAAGATCCCAAGAAACTGGTAAGAAATATCTCTTCTTTTGTGGTTACATTTCTTCCACCATCATTTTCATTGTTCATGTTTACTCTTTACTTGTATTGTACAACTAGAAGTTTGTCCTCAAGATTCTGACTCTTTGTATTGTGAGTCTGGAAATAGATGTTTCATTGAATTGGGAGTCGAATTGAAGTGTACTCGTGTATCAAAACAGGGTTTTTAAAACTTCACAATTAAAGTAACTAAACGATTCACCCATGTTTACTTCTGCACCCTTTCGTTAAAACTTTGTTATGATTTTTGTTGACAGTCTTTTATTACGGCTGACACAACCTCCAAGACTCTTATGGTAAGTATGAAAAATGACAACTTTTCATTTAATGAATTTAACAATTTGAAAACTATTCTAAAAATGCTACCTTCATTACACTGTTTTTTTTTCCATTGATATCCAAGCGTTTAATAAATAATTTCTATGCTGTAAGCAATTTAGTGTTTTAACAGCTAACAACATCACGACATGACGATTCTTTTTAACAGGGAGCAGTGAGCCAGCTTCAGACACAGATGAATCTTCTTGACCCCGTCCAGGTGGACCACGTTGACGCTCGCATCCAGAGTCTCCTTCAACATCTGAATCAGGTCAAAGAGAAGAAGAAGACTGCTGAGGAAGCTGGCAAGGAAAGCAAGGTCAGGGGTCAAACTCTAAGTAAATTACTAAAGTAACGAGTGTTTATCGAGCGAGCTTTCGGATGTTGGTAGAACAGGTTTTCGTTGATTCAACAAAGCCTAAAATATTGATTCAAATGAAAACAGTTGAATGCACGCTGAATACTGTGTCAGCTATGTCAGGGGTGAAACTAAAATATGACCGTGTCTGAATTGGCGGCTTTGGCTACGTTTATGGCTGGATCGCTGTGTCATCATGCATTGAAGTATAGGATGTCCTTAGCAACAGCCTTAACCACTTTTCATAGCTGTAGCTGTTGACGCCAATATGGATACTGTCTAACCAGTGTTAACCAAGCAAGCTGTCGGATTTCAGAAGAACGGTTTTTCTTGTGAATTCATTCAATCTAGTTTGTTTCAACTTTAAACAATGTTGTTTTGATGATCAATCAAAACAAACCTGCGGTAGGGTTTGGACCTATGAACTGCAAGTTATAACAGATTTCTAGTGTCTTAATAATATAAAAACGTTCATTGTTTTGTGTGATAAGAAGAACACGACCGGGATTCGAACCCAAGTCACGACTGGGATTCAAACTCAACGCTTTTTAGGCGGACTTTGAGTTTGTTTCCCCGGACCACTCAACCTCACTACCTACATAAATGTATGAACATATTTTTGCTGAATCATTTATTTGCTTACCTCCTATGTTCAGGAGCTTTCTGATAGTATGGAAATAAAGGTATATTCAGTCCCATCACTAAGAATAAAATGAGTTTTGCATGATTCATGGTGATCATTTTTAAGAAAACTATTATTTAAAATATGGAAACCATATCAAACATTTCATCCCAAAAGAGGTCATTTATTAACAAGGTGTGACCTGCAACTCCCATTAATTCATCTTTGTTTACAAATAATTTTGTGTTCTTAAAAATCAATCCTGCTTTTGAAGGTTGATATTTCGCTTTGATTTAATTTAATGTCTTGGATTTTGCTGTGGAATGTGTGGTTGATTGGTTTATTGGGACATTTTTTTTTTTTTTGTGAGGTGGTGTTAATTTTCACATCAAATGCAACCTTGATCCCGAGCATGTTCCTGCATATTTCTTTTCAAGAATTAACACAAAATTGTTTTAAAATGTATTATTATTACTGTATTATTTTCAATTCTTGGTATTCCATGCTTTTGGTGATAGGTCATACTATTTGATTGAATCATTGTGCTTTTATTTCAAATTTCAATCATTACCAAATATTTATAAAATGTCAGTGGTTCATTGCACTTTCACAGGGCTAAAAAACCTGGCGCTCACTCGCTCCCTCAAAGATTGGTTACCATGGAAATTGATTAGAATCCCCAGGGAAATTAGCCCAAGTCGAGTCTTGCATTCATTCCCCCTAACACCTTACCCCATCGTGCTTGAGCGAGGATCGTAGCGCAGTGTGTTTACACAATGAGTTCAGAATCAGATTAGTATGCTTGACAAGTTCCAAAACACGGACCTCACAATTGTCTGGAGAATCTGCTTGTGATCCAATTTTGTCGTCAAGAATATAAAAGCTGGAAAATTCTACTCATTGAAATGTTGTCTCAATATTCCCATAGCTATTTATTGGGGGACAAATCTGGAAAAAGAAATTCTCTTCAAAATTTGGTCTCAAGATTCCTAACGCTGTGTAGTGAAAAACAAGTCTGAACAAATTATTTTCTAAAGAATGTAAGTTTGTTGAGTTTGTTTCACAGTTGACACAGACATTCTTAGAACTGTATAATTGAAAATTTCTGAACATGTTTTTCTGTAAAGAGATTTTTGATTATCAGCAACAGTCACTTGAAACAATGGTTCACTTGCAAAATAAGCTTAGTCCAGTATTTGTGTATACATAAATTGGGCTTTCATATCTAACAACCCAGCCGTCATTTTCGCAAAACTCTTCCTAACTTCAGACTATTCTTAGGACTTAGGACGAGTCTCAACCCTGCACTGTAGCAAGCAGACCTTAAGATTATTCCTAAGTTAGGAAGAGTTACTCGTCCTAACTCGAGATAAGACGAGTCCTAACTCTTTGTGAAATCGACGGCTGGTTTGTTTCAATCACTGGAATTTCTTTAAGCCACTTTTTCCTCAGGTCATTGGCAAATTTTTATGTCTCAGTAATTCTTTTCAATAAACAAAACAAAAATGTGATTTTCTTTGAAGTCTAACTGACAATTATTTGGTTTTCCTTTTGTTAGATTTCTGAGCTGTATGACATGGTGGAGAAATGGGATGGTATTGCAGATACTGTACCTTCCGTTGTAGAACGTCTACAAGCACTTAAAGATCTCCATGAACAAGGTATGTCTGAAGATGTTTCATCCTGGCTCATACTGAAGTCTAATGTGTAGAGACTTGACTCTAAATCACCTCAATAGACTGCAAGTCTCTATAACTGGTGTTGAACTTCACTCTAGAAGGGGCACAGCAATTTTCCTCTGATTAAGGTACACTTCTAACGAGGAAAATGTAAAATTTGTTTTGGAACTTTGCTGAGGACACTACAGCAAAAGCTGTACCCTGGCATTTGCTGTGGGTGCCGTGGGTTATTTGGACCAGTGGAAGTGTGCGAGTCTGTTTTCTTCACACATTTTAAGCCATTGTGATTTCATATTCACGACCTTATGGAGACCGAGACCAAAACAAACAGGTTACCGTAGGGCAACCTCGCTACCATGTGCAGCGCGTAGTATCACGCTAGCTCTGCGTACGTCTCTAACCCCTGAGAGGGAAGCTCCGATCCGTGTCTTTGATTGGCTATCATATACGTGCAAAATATGAAACGCTGTATGTCTTCAAAAAGCTCTTTATGCCAATGCAAGTTTATGACTTTTATTACACACAGCGCATCCAGCCCGTGCGCGACTAACGCCCAACACAGAGAAGATCAATCACAGGATTAATTGTAATATCCCATATATTTGGATATTTTGAAGTCACACTTCCAGGGCTTATGATCGAGCAAGGCATACTGGGAAAAAATGGCGCGGCGAGACCCATCACCCCTGGGAACGAGGTTGACCGTAGGGGTATTCTAAAGACTGGGGTGTTCCACAAGAAGTTTTGAGATTTGGTTGCAGACTTGGGTTGGTAGTCAAGGAACTAGACCAACACTCCATCTATTTCTCTATTCCTTTTTTTTATTATGACAGCATTGCAGTTCAGTCAGGCTCTTAGTCATCTAGATACAGCACAGCAGCAGTTGACATCAAACCTCAACAATCAGGACACACTACTCAAAGAGGTAAGTCGCTAAATTCACACTTTTCAAAGAGGTATGTGACCACAGAGTCACAAAAAAAGTGTAAAATTATTACCTTTCAAACTTTCGGGACGTGAGGCATTGCATGGTGAGGTATTAATCAATGTATTTCGTTTGTGGTAACACCATGTGTATATCGGGAGACTTCTATTGCACCACAGAATAAATTTTTGGAATTCGGGAGACTTCTCGTTTTGAAAAACTTACACATTGACAAACCAAACATCAGTCTGCTTGGTGTGGTGGTTCATTCACTCCTTTAATCTCTGTGGACCTGGGTTCTATTCCCAACTGGCCCTAATTTCATAGAGCTGCTTTAACTCATACAGTAGCTGAGCAAAAACACAATTATGCTTTCTCTGAGGGAAAATTTACTTTTGTTTGTGTGTACAAAACACTGAGCTGTATTCCTAAAACCATCATTACTTTACCAACTTGTCTTTGGTTTTTTTTTCAGCTGAGGGATTCGTTCGGCGCAAACATGGCTGCCATCCAAGCTAACTGCCAATCATTGGAGGAACGGATGAGCAAATTCCAGAAGTAACTCCAAATGGAGAGACTATTTGAATATTTATTTCCTTGTAATGAATATGCGCATATTTATGAACTTGGAGCAAGCCAGATGAAGATTTGAATGAGAAACAAGGCTTCATTATAGCTGTTTTTGAAACACTGTAACAGAGTGTTTGGGACCGTATGATAAAAACAAAATGTTTAAGTCCATGTTGCGTACTTTTCATTTTACAAAATTTTGCTAAATTTAAATTTTTTAAATCCCAGGTTTGTGAAGTTTGTTTGTTAAAACCATCAAGTAACAACCACAACTTATAATGAACGCCCCCCCCCCAAATCCTGGCATTCAAGCCCCCTTTCCCTAATAAGGTTTATTGCGATTCAGAACAGCAATGTGTTATGGGTAGGCAGATGGGGCATTTGCTACCACAGTGTATGTTGTCAACCACGATGTGTGCACGCATGGCCTATATCTTTGTGTGGGTTCAACAGCGCCCTCTCTTGATATTTTGCTATTCAAGACAAACCTTCCAAGGCAAATTATCATTCTGGCACTACAGCTTTTCATATAATTTATTTTCAGATTTCTTCTGAATTTTAATCAAACCAAATTTAGCTAAAATTGACACTTTCATGGAAAAATTTAATTTGTTGAACAAGCGCCACATGTTTGCCATTTTATAGCTAGCTATTATAGTCTTTTGGAATGCAATTGGGTTTTCTCAGTCAATTTTTATCAAATTATAGATAACTCAACAACAAATTTGCGGAAAGATTAAGGGTCATGAAGACATGTTTACCATTTGGAAGCGATTGCAATAATTAATATTTTGCATTTTGGTCAGTTAATTTAATTTTAAGTTTTGTTTTTTTTCCATTCATTTATTTATTCAAGTAACTTGTGTTACTTTTTCGTTTCAACCATTCTATGCTTTTTTTGACAATTGTCAAAGTTGGTTTTGATTTTTTTATTTTTTATTTATAATTCCCTGGAACAAAGGGAATAATTAAGGGTATCCGTGGATTTCACAAAGAGTTAATACCAGTCTAATTTTGAGTTAACTCAGGGCTACAACAGAGTTTTAAGAGTAGCCCCAAGTGTGGACCATCTTTGTGAAATCGACCCCTGGAATTTCACTTTGGTTAAGACAAGATAAAAAAAAAATTCTGAGAACGTTTTTTAGAGTTAATACCAGTCTAATTTTGGACTACAACAGAGTTTTAAGAGTAGCCCTGGGTGTGGACCATCTTTGTGAAATCGACCCCTGGAATTTCATTTTGGTTAAGACAAGATAAAATCTTAATTTCTTAGAAAGTTGTTTCAGGGCTAAAACATGGACAAAGTGAAATTCAAGGCACAACCTTTAGTTGAAATATTGTAAGAAATTATGTGCATAAAAATCTAAGATATATTAAGAAAAAAATACTGCAAAGGCGATTTGTAAATAATGTATTATCCACTGTTAGTACTAGTAGTGTCTTAAATGTGGTGGTTAGTGTAGTTAAGAATTTGTCAGTGTGATCTCAAGAAAAGCTGTCAACTACCCTGTGTTCATGAACACAGATGCTCATTATACAAATTAGGCACCAGACTTATTATGCTAACCAGACTCAGTCTGGATGCACGGATTTGATTGGCTTAAAATTCAAGATGGCTCATTCATCGACTATTCCCATACTTTAGTCAATTATTTACCATGGTGTACATTATAATGCGTCTGTTATAAAATGATATGCTTAGCCCTTCCTTGTACATTCTGTTTGGTTCCCTGTGTATACATAACATAATGCAAGTTCTAATTTCATTTTCTTATAAAAAGGATCAGACTAGTTTGTCCTCTCAGCCTCATTTCCAATTTACAGAATCATATTGCTAGAAAAGCAACAAAACATACCGTGAATGTCTGAATTCCTTATTGATTTCTTCGGTTCGGTCCAGACTTAAAATCACTCTCTTAAATGTTCCCCGAGCAAACTAACTTCAAGGTCAAAAGCTTTCAGTGTAGCTGGGCCAATGATTTGGAACAATCTTTCATTAGGGAATAATTGTACTCTATCTGCATTTTGTTAAAGGCAGTGGACACTATTGGTAATTACTCAAAATAATTATTCGCATAAAACCTTTCTTGATGATAAGTAATGGGGAGAGGTTGGTGGTATAAAACATTGTGAGAAACAGCTCCCTCTGAAGTGCCATAGTTTTGGAGAAAGAAGTAATTTTCCACAAATTTGATTTCAAGACCTCAAGTTTAAAACTTGAGGTCTTAAAATCAACCCTCTAAATGCACACAACTTCGTGTGGCAAGGGTGTTTTCTTCTTTCATTATTATCTCGCAACTAGCTTTGATGACCGATTTAGCTCAAATTTTCACAGGTTTGTTATTTTATGCATATGTTGAGATACACCAACTGTGGAGGCTAGTCTTTGAAAATTACCAATAGTGTACATGTACACTGCCTTTAAAGACTAACCTTTCTCCGGTTAAATTTCTTTCTAGTGCGCTATGATGTTGATGGAATAGTGCCTTTTAAATTTTAATTATTTTATGTTATCCCCAAACCAGGGGCATGAATCATTTCTGGCAAGGTCTGAAACTAAGATGAGAAGTTCTGGAGGAAAGTTAAGAGTGATGGAACTTCCACCTTTTGGCAGCTTCTGGGTTTGTCTTTTTCCAGGACATTTTGGTTAGTCTGAATTCTGAGTTTTGTTGTCCCTTCAAACCTACTTATCATGCTCCCTGCAAATTAATCACAACATTTTTGCTGCTTGATGGCTTGAAATACTGTAAAAATTTGCCTTTATTTGTCGCATTAACATGAATAAAGGGGTTGGTATTTTTAAAATGCTCTAAAAAATTTAACACGGTTTCTCCTTCATCATTGATGTTTTATGTGTACACATTTTTTCGTCTTGTGTGAGTGGAGGAGAAAGACGCGAGAAGACTCGAGAATATTTGAGAACAAATGTATTTCTTGTCAAGGTTTTGGCTAATTGTATAAAGGTACAGGACATGTTTGGTAATTACTCAAAATATAACCATGTAATTACATAGGACTCTTACTTGGTAACAAGCAACAGAGGGCTGATGATTATAGTACATGTATACAAACACGCGAGAAATTACTTCCTCTGAAGTAATGTAGTTTTGAAAAGGCAATTTTCTCAAAAAAAATATTTGAATTTGAGAAAGACTTCAGGCCTGAAGCTTTTCTCAGGCATATGAAAGTACACCAATTTGTGCACAAGGGTGTTTTTTTTCCTCCATCATTGTCTTGCAACTTCGATGATCAATTGAGCCCAAATCTTCACAGATATTACTTGATGCATATGTACGATGGGACACACTAAGTGAGAACAATGGTCTTTGACAATTACCAAAAATGTCCAGTGCCTTTAAGAACATAACGCCATAGAATCACAACGGACACTCAAGATTTGTTTTACACTACAATAAATGTACGTGCCTTTATTTTATTAACTGACCAATAATCTTAACGCCAGCAAAAACATAATTTACAGACCGCCCTAGAATCGCTCTTGACGTCCCAGCATTTAGAACCTCAGCTTCGTGAAGAACCACTTGTTCTTACCAGTCTTGTATCTGAAGAGAACGAAAAAGTAAAAACATTATAAGATGAGAATGATTTGAAATCGCGGCACCCACACCATTTGCAGTGGTGCCCTTTGCAAAGTTCCAACACAAATTAACATTGTCCTCATGGAAGTGCCCCATGTCAGAGGCAAATTGCTGTGCCCCTTCAAGAGCAAAGTTCTACCAAACTGCAACCAGGTATAAGATGTCCATTATGCCCAATATTTTTGCAACAAACCACTAGCATCCTAGCCCTTACCTTTTCAAAGTAACCCTTCATGTTAACATGTTGCATTTTATTTATAAAGATAAGAAGTCACATGGCTGCTTACGCAGCAAATGTTTTGCAACTGTTGGAACAGTTAAACACAGTTCAACTTTGAGTTCGTGACACATCGGTTGTATCGCTTTCACTGGAAGTATGAACTGGGCTTTAGTATAGTCTCTAACTACTGAATCAAAACTGATTTGTGCAATTCATAATCCTAAACATTGATCCTATAATTGAATGAGAGAGATTGTCTGTTGCCAGATTGCAGTTTATATCCCCTTGCGGGAGTTAACCAAGTTCCCTTGACGGAAACATCATCTGAACAAGATCCAGCTTTTCTATTTGACTGACCTTTCCATGAACTTGCCCTTGACCTCACGCTTGGCTTTGCGTCTCAATGTGGGGTCCCGGAAGGCATCTTTGTTGACGACCTGCTTGTCTATGTTCACATCAACGGAGTAGCTAGACGTTCAAAACAAACAGGAAACACAAATAAATCTGTTGTCATGTAATTATGGTCCACTGGTTTAAATTCTCTCAATCACAAGTCGTAATTGCACGTCAATATGACTACTCTGGCCTTTGACCAGGGCCCAATTTCACAAAACAGTTAACCAGAAAACACTGCTTGAAAAATTGGGGCACCAGTCTTAATGTTATTTTGGTTGGTAACCTTTGCTGCCAAGCAAAACTATGCTTTGGAAGTTGTTGTGCTTACAGGCTTAATGAAACTTGGCCCTGCAACTTGGAGATTACCAGAAATACCTCCTACAATATCGACCAAAATGCTTGGGTTACCTATTCCCAATGTTTCAAAAATTATTGCCTGTCCACTTCCCCCTGCCAATAAACATTCTCTCTTCTGTCCCCCATCACAATGTTGACTGGAACACAAAAGACTGTGCGATGGAATTAGGCGTTGTCTTTAAGATTATAAAACAAAAATTTTCTTTGAAATGCTTTAGATTGACCTATGAACTATGACCTATGAACTATGACCTCTGACGAAGAGCTTACCGAGTTGGCATGAGGTGATTGTAGTTGAAAACCTTGACGAAGGACTTCAACTTTGACCTCTGCTTGATGCGCTTCTTGCTCATGCGCTTGGTGACCTTGCGAGGGTACGTGGCTACACCAGCTACGAGGGCATGACCATATGTCCTGTCAGTACTGCCATCATCGTGATTCTAAGGATAAAAATTACATGTTTGTAAAAGCTGTTCACATTTTTTGCAAAAACTTCGTGTTGAAAAGCTCATTGATATATTCGCCAATCTACCTGGATGAATTTGCTGAATGATCAAAAGGCATTGTGGGAATGAAAAAGGGGGTACAGTAAGCATGTTCCTTCCCACAGCGCCTTTAGACTGTTCAGCAAAATCAACCAGGCGGTAATTGCAATACGGTCTAGGACTCTAGGTTATCAGAGGCTCGTGCGAATGATGGAATTACCTTGACTATGACAGCCTTGCGTCCTGCGAAACGTCCAGAGAGTACGAGAACGACCCGGCCTGGCTTAAGAAACTTGCCCATGGCTGTTCCTGCACAAAGTGAGCAAACACATGAGAGTAATTTTACATTTTAAAATGTTTTACATCAACATGATGACAAAGTCCAAAGCCAGAGCTAAATGGTTAAATAACTATTATTAACATCGACTACGACGGCCTAGCATGGCTACACAAATTACTTTCTTTTTGTTTACCGTCACGTCAGATCAGAGTGACCTGGGGCTGGGCTGTGTGTGACTGTGTCACTGTCTCCTAAAACAAACTAAACCAAGTCAACCGAACCAGTACGTCAAACGTGTATCGACAGGTTTTGACTCTCCTTATTGATGTTTTTTTTTTCATATCTAAAAAAAAGGTTTAAAACCGGCTTAAAATAAATTTACGCAACAAATCAACACAAACAGACACCCTTCATTTCAAACTGCCAACACTCAGACTCAAGGAAGGAAAGGAGTTAATAAAAGGGAAAGCTTGGGGACAGATAAATGAACGAATTTATTTTTAAAAGGATTAACCACTCCTCCTCGGTTCTCCGGGCCATCAATCAATCTGCCTCCCCAAAAAACATTTCAATTGTTCTAAAAAATATCATTGGTAATAATACGACAAAGAAAATCCCGTAATCAACACCGAAATATTCATTATAAAACAACATTAATCTTTGTTAAATATGTCGTGACAACAGCAAACTTAACCCCAACATGAGTCTATTCGATACGACGAACATCGATTTGTACGTAAATGGAACGGCGATTTTCACCGTTGATCACCAACCTGCACTAGGGTTTGTTTTAAGTAAAATACAAATAATATTCCCAATAAAATTTATTGTAATAATTAAAGAAATATTAAGTAACAAATTGAGCTCAAATTTAAAATGTATTTCTTTCTCTAAATGTGGATGTTGGGCGATTCTTTTCGTCATATTTTTACTGTCTTTACCTCATCTATTTGGCGAACCGGAAGAAAAGGTCAGTTACAGAAGTGCATTGTGGGAGCAAGACGTGTTTTTTTATACCGACGGCTGTTTGGTGTATTCTTGACTACCGTTATTTTGTAAGGGCGCCCTCTATAGCTACCTGTTGACGTACCGTTATTTTGTAAGGGCGCCCTCTATAGCTAGCTGTTGATGTACCGATATTTTTTTTTAAAGCGCTGTTCATGTTCTAGATGTTATGTCTTTTGACAAGTCTCTTGTTCTAGACACTGTATGAAATAATTATTCATAAAGTGCCTATTTACTAATCTGTTTTCCTCCTTTTTGTTGTTCAACACCGAGTGATTAGAAAACAAACTAGTTCACATTCTAGTCAGACATGATTTAGCAAAACCAAAAAAAGTAAATAAATGAATTAATAGGAAAACAACAATAGTCATAAACAAAATTAATACAAATAGCCCTAAACCAATTAATAACGATATAAATTGTCTTATGCTACATTTAACTTACTAGATCAATGTCTTTGCTAAACAATAAATTTCAGAGGACAGGTTCAATATGCAGGTATCATTTTTGACACCAGAAAAATCTTCAAAGTGTAGGCCTACCGTACCAGCAAACCATTACTAGCGATTATTCGGGTCAATTGCTCGTTGGTTGAGTGAAGCACACATTCTTTACCAACCTACTTTGGTGGATTTGACGTTCTCATTTAGTTAGACAAGAAATTCATGATGTTGCTTGTTCTACATTATTTATTTATCGGGCCATATTTAAACAAGGGCCAGATTTAATGCTGGTACTTTAGTGATAACGGGGGCATGATTGTCAGTTACACCGTAGAGCAACAATCCGAACAGGGTTTCTCTACAATAAGCAATAATTTAATGTATAATAATAATATAAACATAATTATTATAAGTAACAAAATAATAATTATGAGATTACTTTATTAGGTAATACTGTCAAAATTAAAACAAGATTCATTGATTTATGACAATAATTATTTACTCCAGCAAACATTATAATTATTGTTTTGTTTTGAATTGTCTTTCTCCTTATTAATAATTATTATAAAAGTCATCATTTTGTTGCCACCCCTTAAAAATGGAAAAAGGGGTGGTTGGAAAGCAGCAATAGCCGGGAAGAAATAATCGTGAATTAGAAATAAATATTGGTATAAATAAGTTCAATTAACTCTAAATTTACACATTGTGAGTTGTTCCTATTAAAAAATTAATGAGCCAATCAGTCAAAGTAAAATTAACATTGTTTTTCTTCTTAGAGAAGCGATGACCACCGCCCGTCCGGCTTACGAGCGCCCTCATCCTTGATCTTGGTAAAGATCTTCATCTAATGAACCCATCTGACAATGACACAATCCTAATTTATTTCTTACACTCCCGTGAGTCACGGTTGAGTAATGAGTAATACTCCGCGAGTAACAAAGAAACTCATCTCAAAATAATTAATGCTCTAGTCGTCCAACCACAAGTCTTCACTGCGGCCCCACCCCGTTTTTTAGGTGAAATCGTTACGGAGTCAAAGACGATTATGACAGACGTAAAATATCCCTGGTACTCTGTTTGAATGTACTTTGCGTTTGATGATGTAGCCCACCAGTGAGAAACTCGCGTGATTCAGTGCGTGATTGTACGAGAATCAATACACTCTCAACGCAAAAACGTCATTCCATTCACATTGCGTGTACGAGACATGTGCAACAATGGCGGGTGGTTTAGCTGCGTATGTTTTGAACGAGCGATTTTGGTTCCCAGCTAATGTTACTTGGGCCGATCTTCGAAGTACTGATGAGGCGAGATATCCACAGATCGATGATTTCAAAGTTGTTCTGATGATGGCCATTAGTTTGGTCTTCATCAGACTATTCTGTGAGAGGTAAGTGGTGATCGGGAGTTGCGAAACAGAGTATCATGAGATGATGATGAACTATATCTTCTTGGTTGGGCAGTGGAGCGAGTGGGCCGGGTCGCGAACGTGTTGTGGAAGATCACTGTTTGTGATTGGCGGTGCCTGCTGTCAAACATATTTTGTGTTTATCAGTTTTCATCATGGAGGAAGAGCAATCTTCCATGTTTCTAGAAAAAATATGAAAGGCATTTTTTTTCCTGTTGTGTGATTACTGATTATTGTCTACGTTGGTTTCACCTCCTTGGGGAAGGAAGACAAAAATGAAGAAGAAGAAGAACAAGAAGAAATATTTCCATAAAAAGTAATCCTGCCACCACTTTTCCACTAATTTTTACCCCAAAACTAATGAAAGGAATCTGACATTAATCATTTGGTTTGATTGAGTAAGATTCTATCTCGACTTACATGACTTATATTTCATGACATATAACAAATAAAACAGCATCAGTGTGTGGCAGGAAACATACATTTTCCTGTTACTTTGGTAAATTTGTGTTTAAAAAGAACAACAATGGGATAACTTGCCATATGGCACCACCACTTTTTCATTGAGGTAAATTAGATACTGTTTTATTTCATATCGAATGTAAAAGTGGTGGCGCCATACAGAAACTTTTTACAATAGGGGCCTAATGAAATATCAGACTCGGATTCAGATGAAAGAGTTTTAAAAATAAAAATTTGAATAATTATATTTTGAATGGAGTTTCCTCCATATAATTCACAAAATGTATGATCATGATACACATAGTTCCTCTCCGTGCTCTCACACCCCTGCAGTCTTCAGACCATCCCATGCCCGGTTAAAAAATAGTTTAGCAATTGTAAATCACTGAGGTGGAAATAATTCTACAAAAGAGTAAAGGAAATTCATACCCCTTAACTTATGACTGGTGTTAAATTCAAGTTCTCTATTCAATTGCTGTTACTGACCCAATCATGCCATACTGTACATTGCTTGTGACTGGTATTTAGCTGTTGTTCACTTAGCATAACAATTGAGTGGAGTCTTGGCCGGTAATGAATTTACAAAGCAAGGATTGTTTTGCTTAAGCAAAATTTTGTGCTTAAGCAGCTCTATGAAATTGGGCCCAGGGGTCGATTTCACAAAGAGTTAGGACTAGGAGATATACAACTCGTGTGAATAGTCCTAAGTTAGGACCAGTAACTCGTCCTAACTCGAGATAAGACTAGTCCTAACTCTTTTTGAAATCCACCTTTGGTCTTTGACAAGTACCAAATGTGTCCAGTGCCTTTAACACACTAGTAATACCAGTGTTCTGCCTGGGGAGAACAGATCAATAACTGGGCGATTTTAAATAATGTTTCAGAATTCAAGTACTACTCCTAAAGTTTGTTATGAGGTTTTTTTCCGCTATCGTTTCCATGGTGACGACAGCTTAACAAACCACATAGTTCTTGTAGGAGTACCCGTGTACAAAGTTCATAAATGTACACACACCAATGTAGATAATTATAAAGGGACAATTGTAATAATTATATATAACTGAATGTTTTCTGTCATACAAATGAGAAAGTTTTGTGGTTTGATTCAGAGAGGGAAACCTGACGATTTACCCCAAACTTTGAAACTTACTGTCTCTGTTTCCATACATTTAAGTCGGGATGAGATCTAGTTTGAGTTTTTCATGATGATCTGTTGATCTGCTTTGTCAGGATATCCTTTGGAGGTTAACTAGGTCAAGGTTGAAAGGTCATTGTAAAGCGGCAGGTTACATGTCCTTACATTTGTCCTTGATGTATGTCAATAGTTGTGTACAATCGTCCTTGCTTTATGGTACAATCAAGTAGGTCCTATATATAATAAATGCGTAATCCCAACTGATTAGAGAGAAACAGTCCAGTCAACTACAGATACACGTACAACATGTACGTTGACAAGGACCTACACGTACAAGATGCAGGCCTGATACTTCACAGAGGCAACGGAGGCGATTGCCTCAATGCCCCCTGGCCCTGGGCCCAATTTCATAGACCTGCTTTAAAGCAGAAATCCTTGCTTAGTAAAATCAGATTACCGGCCAAGACTCCACTCAATTGTTATGCTAAGTAAACAACAGCTAAGTACCAGTCACAAGCAATGTAGATGGCATGAAATTAGGGTGCACTTAACCAAGGAGAAAATGCCTTGGTGCCCCGTGCCCTTTCAAAAAGGAAGCATACAGACTGATTTGTTGGTTCACCAGTGAGTCCGAAGTATTTCACTCTCTGGTTCATAGTAGTTTAACTGGCACTTGGCCAGTGAAGTACGTAAACTCTATAAAGGGAAAACGTTGGTTTTATCTTATTTATTTGTACAGTGTTGAAAATGTTTACCTTTTGAGATATTGTGAACACAATGCTATGACACTGTTATGCATATTTAGGTTTGGGTAAATTTGTATTAGTCACCTAAACCAAACAGTGCACTCCTAAAACATTTGTGATGGAAAGGTTTGCGGTAACACCAGTTGTAAAGACTATCTCTAATGAGTTGGGGTGGTTCTAAAAAGAACCGTTGGTTTCAACTTGACTTTCCGAACAGTATGCTCTTATCGTCTGAACCGTTGGTTTCAACTCGACGTTTCATCATAGAGATAGTCATTACATGGTGTTACCGCAAACCTTTCCATATCTTATTTCCACCATGCAAAGTTTCAAATCCTACTTAAAACATTTGTGTCCACCATAAACTCGAAATGACCATTTTCTCACTTGAATCTAAAGATATGTTTGTATAATTTGCTTCAATGTCTGTCGTGTGCAACCAGTCCCTTAGCTAGACTGATATTTTTAGTGTCGGGCCCTAAATCTAATTTAGTCCATCAAGGGGTGAGTGGTGCAACAACATTTTTCATGTTTAGACTTATGGGGCCATCATTGCTGAAGTGCCATCTGGGGGAAACTTGGCAGCATTTGCTCCTAGAGTACTAGCTGCGAAATTTGTGAGATCTGGGCATGCCTGCCCAGCACCGCCCACTGTGCTAAACCACTGCTTACAAAATGCACAAGCATTGTTTACCTTTATGGTTTTGAATTGTTTTTTTATTTGCACAGTGAAATGTGTAATTGTGGTTTCCCTGAATCCATGGGCCTTTTTGAGACAGTTGAACTTGTTGCCGTGGCAATGACCTTGATTCCTTAGTAGTACTATACAAACCTTGATTATGCCAACTTCTTAAATACTTCCTGTTTCGCACCAAGCCCTCCCCTTGATTGGTTTTTAAGATTTACAAAGATATACCAAAACGGGCCCAAAGAGATCTCTGCTCTCTAACTGCTCTCCACGAAGCAACCACAATATAATAAATTGCTTTCCACAAATTTAGACATTATAGCTGAAACATCTACAATGCTGTGGGCATCAAATCATGAATGGACATTGTGTGGACTCTCTGCTTGATTTATGATTTCAGGAAATGCATCACGTTCACTTCTGTGTGCTTGCATAAATAAACAACTGGGGTGCTCAGAAGTCCCCACTCTTCTTTTATTCAGCACTAAACATTCATATACTAAGGATTTAGAGCTTTTTGCTGGTTAAGAGCCCCTGCCTGTAAGAGTGTACCAAGTGGTGATTCATGGGTTCTCAGATCTTCTTCTAAAAAATTAGAGTGATACATCATCATACCAAACGAATAAATCCAAAATTTTAGTTTGCTGACGCTTTCGGTTTTGGAGTTACCAGTTATCAAAGTTTGGGCCAAAAAGCCCTCGAGAAACGAATAGTACATTCCCTGTGAACACAAAAATGTGCGCCAAGGTCATCCCAACAAAAGTAAAACATTTTTTGAAACCTCCAGTTGGGCTCATAACAAAAGTAAAAAAAAAAAATTGGGATCTCGTTGGCGCATCATGTTACGCGCACCTGAACCTTTGACGAACAGTGCCCTCGTGCCATTTTCAACGCCTCATAACTCAGCGCGCCTATAAGATCCCATGAATTAAACAAGTTCAAATGAAAGAGCTTGCATCCCTAAAACAAATTTAAGTGCAAAGTGTGTGGGATCTCGTTGGCGCAGAGAGATAATAGAGGTCAAAGTTCAAATTTTACCAATATATTGCGTTTTCGCACCTCCATAACTTCGCGCGCCAACAACAAAAAATTGTTTTTATGGCAACTGGGTATTGGAACAGTTTTCATCTAATGACAAATGAAAAAAGAATCTTGGGATCTCTGCAACTTGCATGTCAAAAGATTTTTTGAAAATTTTCTAAAGTATTGTCATTCCACACATTTTGGCCTAAATTGGCACAACATTCACTTTTTTCATCACTATAAGTATCTGTGCCAATAAGATCCCATCAATGTTTTCTTGTATTTGGTTAAGTTGAGTGTTCCTTAACAGATTTCAATTGAAAAATAATTGGGATCATGTTGGCCCACCAATTATAACAAAGGTCAAAGGTCATATGAAACTACACTACTGCCTATTTCGGGCGATTTTGCGTTGTCTAGAAATCCACGCGCCAATATGATCCCATTAAGTTGTCTGTGTTTTATGATTATATAGATTCTCAGCAACACATAAAAAGCAAAAACCAAATGGGATTTGAGTGGCGCTAACAAATATTACAGATCAAAAGTTCACAATACATGCCTATACACATTGTACTTATGCATTGCTGTGGCAACCGAAAGTGAGAAATATCCCCCAATTTCAAAATGTTGGCAAACCATGAAGGGGATAGGTCTCCAAAATGAATTTTGGTCAAGATATAGACTGGACTTGTTTTTACAAATGGTGTTAGTTTAATGTTGGTTGGTAACTGTTGCCAAGGTCAAAGGTTACAAAGAATATGGGTGTTTTTTATATTTCCGTCAAGAGCCAACTTCAGAGCCTTTTCAAGATTTTATTTAAAGAACAGGGGCTCTATCATTTCAGTTTGGGACAGCCACTTATAATATCTAGGCACATATGGTTGTCCCAAATTAATTATAGAGCCCATCCTTTTTTGATAAAATGTTGACAGGGCTTCGAAGTTGGTTCTTGACAGAAAATGTATTACAAAACACCAATATTTTCTGTGGAGAGCCAACTTCAAAGCCATGTCATAATTTTATCAAATGAACAAGGGCTCTATAATTAATTTGGGACAATCACATGTGCCTAGATATTATAAGTGGTTTTCCCCAACATAAAGGAAAGAGCCCTTGTTCATTAAATAAAATCTTGAAAAGGCTCTTAAGTTGGCTCTTGACAGAAAATATAAAAAACACCTATATTCTTTGTAACCTTTGACCTTGGCAACAGTTACCAACCAACATTAAACTAACACCATTTGTAAAAACAAGTCCAGTCTATCTCTTGACCAAAATTCGTTTTGGAGACCTATCCCCTTCATGGTTTGCCAACATTTTGAAATTGGGGGATATTTCTCACTTTCGGTTGCCACAGCAATGCATAAATATAGGCATGTATTGTGAACTTTTGATCTGTAATATTTGTTAGCGCCACTCAAATCCCATTTGGTTTTTGCTTTTTATGTGTTGCTGAGAATCTATATAATCATAAAACACAGACAACTTAATGGGATCATATTGGCGCGTGGATTTCTAGACGACGCAAAATCGCCCGAAATAGGCAGTAGTGTAGTTTCATATGACCTTTGACCTTTGTTATATTGGCGGGGCCAACATGATCCCAATTATTTTTCAATTGATATCTGTTTAGGAACACTCAACTTAACCAAATACAAGAAAACATTGATGGGATCTTGTTGGCACAGATACTTACAGTGATGAAAAAAGTGAATGTTGTGCCAATTTAGGCCAAAATGTGTGGAATGACAATACTTTAGAAAATTTTCAAAAAATCTTTTGACATGCAAGTTGCAGAGATCCCAAGATTCTTTTTTCATTTGTCATTAGATGAAAACTGTTCCAATACCCAGTTGCCATAAAAACAATTTTTTGTTGTTGGCGCGCGAAGTTATGGAGGTGCGAAAACGCAATATATTGGTAAAATTTGAACTTTGACCTCTATTATCTCTCTGCGCCAACGAGATCCCACTCACTTTGCACTTAAATTTGTTTTAGGGATGCAAGCTCTTTCATTTGAACTTGTTCAATTTATGGGATCTTATAGGCGCGCTGAGTTATGAGGCGTTGAAAATGGCACGAGGGCACTGTTCGTCAAAGGTTCAGGTGCGCGTAACATGATGCGCCAACGAGATCCCAAATTTTTTTTTATACTTTTGTTATAAGCCCAACTGGAGGTTTCAAAAAATGTTTTACTTTTTCTGGGATGACCTTGGCGCACGTTTTTGTGTTTACAGGGAATGTACTATTCGTTTCTTGAGGGCTTTTTGGCCCAAACTTTGATAACTGGTAACTCCAAAACCGAAAGCGTCAGCAAACTAAAATTTTGGATTTATTCGTTTGGTATGATGGTGTATCACTCTAATTTTTTGGAAGAAGATCTGCGAACCCATGAATCACACCCCCCCCTAATTTGGTACATTCTTACAGGCAGGGACTCTTAAGCATAAAAGCAATTATTATGCTAATTTCAGCTGAAAATTTGCATTTTAAGCACTTGTGTATTTTATAAATGATCAAGAGTGAAACCTACGTAATCATGTACATGTCAGGCCTGTATACTTTGTTTCTGAAAGGGCAAGGGCACCAAGGCATTTTCTCCTTGATAGAGGGCACCCTTTAAGGAAGTCATAAATTTCTACTGCAGAGCATTTCAAGGGCATTATAGGGCCATTGGACACTTGTGGTAAACAATATTCGTGTATCACAACTTAAATAACTAACCTGTGAAAATTTAGGCTCAATTGGTCATCGGAGTCGGGAGAAAACAACGGGAAAACCCACCCTTGTTTCCGCACGTTTCGCCGTGTCATGACAATGTGTTTAAAATAAATCTGTAATTCTTCGATATCGAGAATTGATTAAATTGTTTTAATGTTTTCTCAAAAAGTAAAGCATTTCATGGCATAATTTTTCAAGAGAAGTCTTTCACCATTACCTTCTGTAAACCTATTTTTATGTTATTTGTAAATCTTAGATTTTGTTACAAGATAAATGATCCAAATTAGAATAACAGTTTCTCATTTGAGCTGTATTGGCAACATTGGGTTGGGTTGGCTTCATTATTGCTTTCCATGCCTTCCATCTCTAGGAACCTGGTTCGAATCCCACAGGGGGCACAGCACTTCATGTACATGTTTGTGGATTGGGTTTTCAGTCCCTACGTGACTGCGTGGGTTTTCCCTGAAAAAATTCTCTTGGGGTTTCCTCCGGAATCCTCCCACATCTAAAACTTCCTTGTCTTCTCTTTATATGATTCTTACCTAGTGATTCTGATCTTAGAGCAAGGACAAAGTTCTGATTATATAAGTACGCTTTTCTGAGAATCCTTGGCTTCGCAACCACAATATTAAAACAAGAAACTATAAATCTCTCATTGAAGGGAAGGTACACGTTTGGTAATTACTCAAAATAAATATTAACTTAAAAACTGACTTGGTAACGAGCATTGGGGAGCTGTTGGTAGTATAAAACATTTTTGGAAACGACTCCCTCTGAAGTAACGTAGTTTTGAGAAAGAGGTAATTTATCACTAAATAATCGAAAATTCTAGCTATAAGTCTTTTATTCCTATCTGAAAGCATACAAATTCGCCCAACAAGGGTGTTTTTTCTTTCATAATTTTCTCGCAACTTCAATGACCAATTGAGCCCAAATTTTCACAGGCTTGTTATTTTATGCTTATGATGGGATACACGAAGAGAGGACACTGGTCTTTGACAATTACCAAACTATACCTTCCCTTTAATGGCAGTGGACACTATTAGTAAGTACTCAAAATAAATGTTAAAGCAAAACAAAAACTTACTTGGTAACAAGCAATGGAGAGGTGTTGTGAGAAACGGCTCCCTCTGAAGTAACGTTGTTGTTGAGAAAGAAGACATCAGAATTAGATTGTGAGATCCCGAAAATCCTGAAAGCACACATCTTTGTGACGAGGGTGTTTTTTCTTCCATTATCTCTCAACTTCGACGACCAATTGAGTTTAAATTTTCAATGGTTTGTTTTTTTATGTACATGTTGAGATACACCAAGTGAGAAGACTGGTCTTTGACAATTACCAATAGTGTCCAGTGTCTTTAAAACTAGGCCCTATTGTTTCAGTTATATCAATATTTGTATTGGAGTCTGGTACTTTTTCTTTACCTTGCTAATGCTAGACTCTCTATGTTTGGCTAAGGGATTAGCAGCTAAGAGCCTATCATTAATCAGAGGTGTTTGATCAGTTATTTCCTGATTAATGGTCATCACATGTAAATGTATACAATCAAGTCAATACTGTATGATGATTACAGGTTATGAAAGTTGCTAAGCTTATCAGAGTGCTTGTTGTTAGGGCTGAGGGTAATTTGATGCATAAACCATAAACCAGTAGTGCTGCTGGTCATTGCAGGACTTTACTGTCTTTGCTTTATTTTAGCTCTTTGAGCACTGTTAGTGTCAAGTAAAAAGTTGTAAGCTTGTCATTGTGTTTGTCATGATCATGCATTGATTTCCCTCTTTCATGTCTTTGGGAACAGAAGTGGGTTCAAAAGGTTTTTGTTTTTGTTTTGTTCTAGCAAATTGCGGGGTCTGATCGCCCTTTGCGTTCCCACTAGACTTTTGATCGCCCATTAATCCACAAGGGCGATCAGATCCCGCTTTAATCCTATTCCAGAGGAGGATCAAAATTGCACGGTCAGATCCTGACCGCCCTCGCGTTCCCACTGGAGCTTATTTCTCTTTGATTGCCCTTTTCTCGAATTGGGAGATCAATGTGGGGTCCAGTGGGAACAGGGTCTTACAATTACTGTCAGTACTTGCCCTTAACACTTTGTCATAGCACAGAGGAATGAATGATCATAGAAAAAACTGCAATGGGCTGGGATACACCACTGTTCAATTTGCCATGTGTTCTACTAAAAACTGTGGAACCAATTTTTTAGTAACCTTTTCAAACAGTTATTGTAAACATTACTTTTTTTTAGACTGATAGGTTGTGATTTCTACCATTAATACAACAATGGGTGAGGCGTGACTTGTACTCAGCCAACGTGTAATGGTCACATTCAGTTGGTTGTTCATGTTGAAAGGGAGCTTTAGAAAAGTCACATTCAAAATCCAACACCATGTTTGGTTGAATTCTCCTTGCTCTAAGGTTGGGGACTGCACTGGTCCTGTCACTGCCAGACTAGGCAGTTGTGTAACCAAAGTTATTATTTTCTCTTCTTCTACTATGTCATGTCACTCCACACCAAATTGCTTGGGTAAGACTTGAATGCTTGACCTTGTGATGAGATGTTGTTAGGGGCCAAGGCCAAAAATAAAAAAACTAGTTTAGCATCCTGCCTTTTTGGAAAAAGGGAGGAGGGCCTTTTTTTATCTCTCCAAAATGGCCGCTGAATATTTGTACAGACAAATGGCTTAGCATCCTGCCTTTTTTGGAAAAAGGGAGGAGGGCCTTTTTTTATCTTTCCAAAATGGCCGCTGAATATTTGTACAGACAAATGGCTGGGCTATTTAAAAAAGAACCCTTCAATTTGGCACTTGGTACTTACTGGACTTGTAGGGGCGGGTAATTTAATATTATGCTAAATTTTAGGCACTTGTACTAAAAGCGTTGAACTTTGACTGCATAATGTCAGTCCACAAGCTACCTATAGTTGTGTATAAAAGGCCAAGTAAAAACATATCCCAGTTGATCACCCAGGTTTTTTCAAAAAGAGGCATTGAGGGCCTTTTTATTTTGGAATTTTTTATTTCTTTTAAAGGTGGCCGCCAAGCATAAGATTCAAACTGGCCACCAATTCTTCAGTGTAAAGTCACCACTTACTTTATGTAATTACAAGTTCTCAAAAGATTAATAAGTTAAATGCGAAACGCACAAAAAATTGGTCTTTGTAAAGAAAAAAAAAGTAAAGTAACAAACAATAAAAAAAAAGGATACGGCCTCTAAAAAGGATTAGGGAGGGGACGATCTGCTGGTATTTTTTTTTGGGTATGCTGTGTACGCTTTCACGGAATCCGCTTTCACTACATCCCTATTGTTACATAGTACTTGACTCATAGTGTATGGTAACTCAAAACCACGGCCGAATGAGGGTCAAATTGCCATATGGGATTATGATTTGTTTTTGTTTCACCAGGATAAGCGGTGAGATCAAATTTTCGTAACGGAAATAGTGACAAATATTAATGTGTTCAAATACAAGGCATACGTTGTATCTGAGCCGCCATTTTAAAGGTATTTATACAGGGTTGGTAGAATTGACAAACTACTTGTAGTTGCAGACAGTGTTCTTGTCAACCATAAACATCAATCATCAACCAATGAAGATGTTTGCTTTGCTGTTGTGAGACTCAGCCGAAAATAGTGAAAATCCAAGCACAATTTTCAGGGTGTGAACAAATTGTCCGTGGTTGTAACAACCAATTTCAGTTGTTTCTTTCAGGTTTTCTTATAGAGTCTTCTTGAATATGTTCCACCTACTTTGCCTTGGTGCCCCTTCAAAAGTTTCTCCATTGACTTTAAGAATTTCCAATGGAAGTGCCCTTTGCAAAATGAAAGTGGCCTTGCCCTCTCAAAGATGAAATTCCAGGCATGTATACATCTACCAGTACATTGTATATGATTAAAGCATACTTTGCCTATAAGTTTCATTTGTGGTTGTAGAAATAAGATTTGCATTAAGCGTGATGTTCCTCTGCAACGCATTTTGTTGTCAAGACACTATGCTCCTAGATAGTAAGCATATTGTAAGATTGTATGCATTATTGTGTCAGACGTTATTAGTAAAGACATTTATAAAACGCTAATGCAAAAAGCCTGTAAGCGCTCAAAGAGAACAATAAAGTATACAATGAGAGAAAAATACAATTACAAATAAGCAGATTACAAATAGGCAGCTTCAAACAAATTTTTTAAACAGACTTAAAACATTGTAAAGAACTAGCCTGGCAAATATGCACAGGAAGACTGTTCCAAAGAAACGTTGCGGTGTAAGAAAATGATGTGGCCCTAACCTTGAAGAAGCTCTTGGACTTGAAAGCAATGACTGTTGAGATGATTAAAGTCATGCTTGTAGTTGATTTTTTTTTTTATTGCATGAAACATTTCCTGGCCATTGTCCACCTCCATTATGACACAGCTACATGTGCTTTCAAAGTGACATTTAGTTGATACTGACAGAATTTTATCAAATACTGGGTGTTTTTTTTAGTCGCACAGAAAGGCCCGAAATGGTTACCTTGGCAACAGTCTGGGGCTGTCATGCAATTGCTTTGATTTTGAACTCAGAGAAATAGGTCATGGATAAGTCAAACTGCAAGGCACATGTAACTGAAACTGGGAAGGGTGATAGCCTTGTTTCCAGTAGATAGTGAAAAGATGAAAGTGAAATCAACATAGCTATTAAAACATAACAAGCTACATGTAAGTAAAACAATTTACTATCGAATTTAAAGGCAGTGGACACTATTGGTAATTACTCAAAATAATTTATACTATCAACAGCTTTTGGGCGATAGCCTTGTTTCCAGTAGATAGTGAAAAAATGAAAGCGAAATCAATTTAGCTGTCAAAAACAATAAACAATTGAATTTAAACATGTAGCTAGTGGATTAAAAAATATTAAATTTTAAAGTTAATATTGAAAATATAACAAGCAAAATGTAAAGGATAATTAACAAAAGGTTACACAAAATGTAATGAGCAAACAATGATTACTATTTGAATAAACTCATCATCTCAAGTTAGCAGAAAAATTGCCATTGAAATTAAAAACCTAATAAGCCAGATGAATATATTGACATAATTCCAGACAAAAATGTTTTGGGAGTAGATCTAGTTTCCATTTTTCACTGTAACAATTTCGTCACTTCAGTATGCTATGACTATGACTGGTATTATTAGTCTATAGACTAATGTGTTGATGTATTTGTTAATGGACATATGTGCATTGTAACTTGACAATCCTTGGGACACAATAATGGAAATTTGTCATTATTGCGTGGGAAGAATATGAAATTTCAAAATAAATTATGACAAGTGCATCGATCATGTCAATACAATTTATTTGCACAGCTTGATCAGTACATCAGGCCTGATACTTCACGGAGGCAACGAAGGCGGATGCCTCCGTGTCCCCTGGTCATTGCCTTGGTGCCCTTGAAATGCTCCAGTACAAATTTGCTATTTCATCATAGGGTGCGCTTTACCAAGAAGAAAATGCCTTGGTGCCCTTGCCCTTTCAAAAACGAAGCATACAGCCCTGAGTACATGATATCATGATGATGAGAAGTAAAGGTTGGTATATCAGTTACCAGAAACAATTTTCACGTAGATTGTTAATCACCACCTAAACATGCTGCTGGAAAACGAAAAGAACAGAAATCAATTAAAGTAAATGATGAATGTAAAATTGTCAGCATTACCACTTCACAAACATTTGATCTGGGACAAATACAACTAAAGTCTGCAAAACAGTATCCGTTATTCTACGGCGTGTATGAGCCCGTATCAGTTGCTAACGTGATACAAAACATGATAGTCGCAGATACTCGTCACAACGGTTCAGTATCTGTATCGACGGTTCAGTATCTGTATCTGTATCTGACGCTTGCGAAACCTTTCTAATGCTGAAAATTCTACTACAACTGTGCTGGGTTTTCAATCATACTCAATCACTTCTTTTTTTTAATGTCTATTTTAACAGGTTGATATTCTCTCCCATCGCCGTGGCGATCGGAATCCGCTCAACAAGCGGCTACAAACCAGAGCCTAACCTCATCTTGGAGAAAGCGTTTCTGTCCGTCACACGTTCCCCCGACCATAAACGTCTTGAGGGCCTCGGGAAGCAGTTGGATTGGTCAGTGAGACGAGTGGAGAGATGGTTCAGAAGGAGACGGAACCAAGATCGCCCGACACCACTCAGGAAGTTCACTGAAACCTCGTAAGATTCACACAAAATTTCGTTATAAATTCCTTGTTTTTGTATTTTGTAATATTACATCTTACTTTGCCACTCAAGAAGTTCACTGAAACCTTGTTATAAGTTTACACAAATTTTATTTAAATTCACACATTTGTGTATTTTTGGTTCATTTTTGGTTCATCATGTATAAGTGTTTGAGGAAATAGACAACGTGACCTCTGACGTCACTCGAAAAACCGTTTGATTCACGCGCATACCTACGGGCAAAACCTTTGTGTTTTGGCAGCCAGCTAGAAAGTACACGCAATATTACCATAACGACGCATCTTTTTGCCCGGCAAAACATGACTTGGACAGTGCTTTATCTACAGAGGGAGGTTTGAATGTAAACAGAGGTCACATCGTCTATAGAATTAGCTGTTTACCAATGCAAAAATTGTTAATAGCCTGACGTTTGACCCTAGCAGAGTCTTTCTAGAAGGCTAACAACAAGTGTTTTTAAGATTTTCCATGATTGTAAATAGCTTCAAGTTTGTTTGTTTTTTTTCAACACTAAACTGTCCATAACTTAATAATGCATTGGGCGACATCTGACTCATTTTCACGTAGCGGGTCACAAATAGCCTCAAGTTTTTTCCCAGGAGTTGGATTGAGTCAATACGACACACTGTTTAGGTAAACAGTTCCGCACAGACTTATTAAGATTCTTTTCAAGATTGTATGAAGGCTATATTTTCCTAATGAACTTTTTTCCTACTTTTGTCTTAAGGTGGCGCCTTGCATTTTATACGGTGGTCTTTCTGTATGGTATTTATCACCTCCATCAAGAGGATTGGTTCTGGAGCTCCCGTCTATGCTGGATCAACTTCCCATACCATGTAAGTCTTTGTTTGTCTGTTTGTTTGGATGTTCTTCCCATCAAGGGAACTCAGCAAAAAGGGGATGTACATAAACACGAAGCTGGCAACGGCCAATCTCTCTCGCGCAAACATTGGTGTAACTGTAACGTCTATGGTAATGAATTGCACAAACCACTAAATTGTGATTCAGTAACCAGAAGACAATGCTTATCATTGTGAAATCAATGAGGAAAATGTAGGGAAAACGTTTTTTGACACTTGTGTCCTTAAAGACACTGGACACTACTGGTAATTGTCAAAGACCAGTCTTCTCACTTGGTGTATCTCAACATAACAAACCTGTGAAAATTTGAGCTCTAACTCTTTACCAAGAAAGGTTTTATGCTAATAATTATTTTGAGTAATTACCAATAGTGTCCAATGCCTTTAACAATTTGCTCTACTATACTCGATTCTCTTCACCCAGGGGTGTAACTGGGTACCTGCGAGGGTAGAGGTTAATAGTGTGTTTAAAAAAGCTGTTGAAACGCCACGGCAGTCCCCAGTGGACTACTCCCCAGGGAGCTGAGACAGATTAAGGGAGTGTTGTTCGCCGAATGACCAGGGTATTTAAATAAAGCACTGTTATTGTAAAATGCGCTATATATACGGTAAGAATTAGTTATTATTATTACATATTTTCTGTTCTTTGTTTTCAGTCGCTCACCACACCCCTCTTCAACTACTATCTGATAGAACTGGCCTTCTATATAGCTCTGCTGCTCTCCATTTTCACAGATGTCCGAAGGAAGGTGGGAAAAACTTAAATATTTTAAACTAAAAATATAGATAATGGCTTGTCGTTTCAACCCTTTTAAAATCTCTCTCAAAGGCTTCTTCTTTTATCCTTTGAGAAAAAAAATCTGATTGCAGTGTTTTTCTCAAAGGTTTCCTTGTTAAGCCTTTCGAGAGAGCAGAAACATTACTATTGCTCCTTTTGGTTGGTCAGCAGTTTGCAACAGCTAATACCATTTTCTCATTTTCAATTCAATTAAATTTTGAAAAAACCTTTATTGATACTTGTTTAGGCAAATACATGTGATCGGACATCCCAAGGTTTGTATAATAAAAATAAATAAATAATAAGGTTGGCCTGTTAGAGAGCGCTTAGGTCTGTCAGGCATGACGCTCATGGCGCTGTACAAGCAAAAGAATTTGCTAGAATCTCCTGCTACCATAGCTTGTTACCAAACTCTTCCTAACTTAGGTTTAATTTTAGGTCTTAGAACGAGTCCCAGCCGTGCACTGTAACATGTAAACCTTAAGATTAAACCTAAGTTAGGACTAGTCGCTCATCCTAACAAGCGGAAGGATTAATCCTAGCGTTTTGTGAAATCGGCTGCAGATCGCAGGTTCAAATCCTGTTCTGATAAATTTGTCTTTGATTACCCTAAAAGTGATGGGAAAAAAACATAGTAATATTTTTATTTCCTTGATTTTCCAGGACTTTGCTGCCAATTTTGTGCACCATATCGCCACAGTGGTGTTGATAACGTTTTCCTACACATGTAATTTCACTCGTATAGGATCCCTTGTCATGGTCATTCATGACATCTCCGATATCTTTCTTGAGGTAAGAATCAACTTTGGAATCATGTCTTTACTTCTTCGTCATCTGTACATATTTTCTTAAAGGAAAGTGTACTGTCCTCCTTGGGGTGTTTCTAACCGAAATTAGACAGCCAGCCAAACTCTATTAAAAATCAACATGAGAGTCAGGAAATAGCCTCCAAACCCCAGCAGTGTTTTATTCAAGCCAGAGGTATGACGTCAGTGATGAACAAGGAGTGAAACTGTAATACAAGAATATAGGAAAACTATAATGACTACATGTAACGAATGGCATAAAGAATGCTGAAGCTAAACGGCAATAATTAAAAGACCTAGAATGGAAAATTTGGCGTGACCCAGGCAGTAAAAACCCACATGCATATCCCCTTAACCAGAAACGATATGTAAGCTAAATGTGTACACAAATCCACATGAATTAAGACAGTGTCACAGTTACTTGTGAGTTTTGTGACTAAAGCCTGGTTCATACTTACGTCACAAATTCGCAACAAATAATTAGCTTCAGTTGGCTTGTTCTCAACTCCTGCAAAACATTCGCTGCAAAAACAGCTCTGTGACGTCATAATTACGCTTTGCATTCGCAGGAAAAATGGGCTTTACAAGTCATTGTGCCAGACATTTTTAAGTCTGTTTTTTTTTTGTAAATGGCTTAGTTTCAAGCAGTATTCTAGAATTAACGTCTCCTTGACTTTGTGCATGATACACTAGTCGGCAAAGTCCATTGTTCTTGGAAATGTGCGTATGCTCCATAGAGTTATATATAAGAAATGGAGGGGGCAATGGCCTGTATATGCCGCCCGACATGCACGCATGCGGCCATTTCCTAAGTTGATAAAACAGCGTTGCACAGCTTGTGTTTGTGTGGCCATTTTGTAAGTTGACAAAATAGCATAGCGTAGGGTTCAATAAACACAAACTCCAACGCTTACTTCATATTCAACGCGCGTACAAAATGGCGCCCTGGTTTTCTGGCGCTCCCGTCACGTTTGTGCAAGCAACATCATCAATGTGCCCTCTAGTTCTTATATATAGCTCTAAGGTATGTTCAGAGTTACGTAAACAATGGACATGTCTGTAGTATGTCTGGCACCACCTGACATCAGGGCCCAATTTCATGGCTCTGCTTACCGCCGAATTCTGCGCTTACGATCACGATTCCCCGCTTACATGCAAGCGCCGAATTTCTGCGCTAGCCTTGTAAGCGTAGAATGCCTAGTAACGTGAAGTACGCACGCGCAGAAGCCGAAATTCGCCACTTACCCGTGAAATACGCTTGCCATAAGCACAGAATTCCCTGCTTCCGTAAGCACCGATTCTGTGCTTACGGTAAGCAGAGCCATGAAATTGGGCCCTGGAAGCTTCCGATTGGCATAATTAATACAAAGATTGTAGTTTCTGACAATTATGTACCTGATCTTTTATCTCTCTTTAATCAACCTAAACTCCCTCCCCCTCATCCATTTCCAGGGTGCAAAGATTGCGAACTACTCGGGCTACAGCATATTGGCCCATATCTTCTTCGTCACATTCGCTGTTGTATTCTTTTTCACCCGAATTATAGTGTATCCATATTGGTAAGTTTAAATTATTTGGTCAATTCAGACATTCTTTATTTAAAATTTGTTTACAGGTTTTCAGGCTTCCAGTGCTGGAAGAGTAGGGGTTAACCCTGGTGTTTCTGGTTCACAGCAAGCACTCTTGTTAACATGTTTCCTTAGACTTCCAAGCTACACAGTGATTGTTAAGTTTGCTATAAGAGTGGGGGTTAACCCTGGTGTTTCTTGCTCGCAGCAAGCACTCTTGTTAACATGTTTCCTTAGACTTCCAAGCTACACAGTGATTGTTAAGTTTGCTGGAAGAGTGGGGTTTAACCTTGGTGTTTCTTGCTCATAGCAAGCACTCTTATTAACATGTTTCCTTAGACTTCCAAGCTACACAGTGATTGTTAAGTTTGCTGGAAGAGTGGGGGTTAACCCTGGTGTTTCTTGCTCGCAGCAAGCACTCTTATTAACATGTTTCCTTAGACTTCCAAGCTACACAGTGTTTTTAACTGGCCTAACTTTAAACCTCTTTTAGGTATACTTCCACCCTGCACAGTTTCCAATTTTACTTTAAACATGCACTTCTACTTTGTTACAGGATAATATACAGTGTGTTTGTTGAGAGCCATGAGATCATTGGGGCGTACCCTTCCAAGTATTTTTTCTCCTTATTGCTGAGTGTCTTATACCTGCTTCATATCTACTGGTTCAGCCTGATCGTCATTATGGTGTATGGTGGACTCAAGGCAAGAAAGGTGGGTGTAGTTCGAATCCCAGTTATGACACTTATGTCCTTGAGCAAGATACTTTACGACAGTTGCTTCTCTTCGCACAGGGGTATAAATGGGTTACCTGTGAAAGTAGAGGTTGATATTGTGTATGAAAAAGCTACGGTTGCCCAGGTTGTATACTCCCCAGGGAGCTGAGAAAGACTAAAGGAATGTTCTTGGCCCGATGACCAGGGCTATATTAAAAATAAAAATAATAAAAGGTATTTAGTTGTTCTGTTAAGTAAATGTTCCTCAACTAGCAGTGATTTTCAAATTTTCAAGCAGCGTTGCACTTGATGCAAGAAGTCTATTACTGAAATCGACTGGTGAAATTTAGAGTGATAGAAATGTAACCTGTTGATGAAGTAAACTGAGTTTAAAGAAGAGTCTGGGTACCAGATTCATAGCGCTGCGTAACGGTAAGCATATTTTGTGCTAACTTTAGCAGAAATTTGCCCAAGTGTAAGTGTATTTCACAGGTAAGCAAGAGAGTTAGCTTGCGCGCTCACCGTGGATTTGTATTGTTATGTTATTAATTTCCATAACGTCAGCGCCATAGGGTGAGCACAGCTTTTTCATGTGCTTACAGTTAGCAGCACTATGAAATGGAAATCACACAGTAAACACAAAATCGGCCGTTCAGCGGCTGAGACCAGCGGCTGATTTCATAAAGAAAATCATACTATTCTGATATCTATGTGATTTTAAGACTGTTCCTAGGAGATATTAAAACTTAAGTTCTTAGTTAGGATGAGTGGAACTGTCGTGGCCAAGCGGTTAAGATCACCGAATTCAAACTCTGGTGTTTCTGATCAGCAGAGTGTGGGTTAGAATCCCAAGCCGTGACACTTGTGTCCTTAAGCAAGACACTTAACCATTGCTTCGTCCTTCGGATGGGACGTAAAGCCGTTGGTCCCATGTGTTGTGTAACACATGTAAAAGAACCCAGTGCACTTATCAAAAAGAGAAGGGGTTCGCCCTGGTGTTCCTGGCTGTGGCTGCTGTATGCGCTGAGCACCTTGTAAACCATTATAAGGTGCTAACTAATTGGGTCTCAAAATTCATCACTGCAGTAACCTATCTTTCTGAACGTTTGTATATATACTCAGCGCCTTGAGTACCTTGTTTGGTAGATACATGCGCTATATAAGACTTCGTTATTATTGTTATTATTATTATTATTATTATTATTATTATTATTATTATTATAAGTTACTCGTCCTATCTCGAGATTTGTCAAATCCACTCCAGGATGTTTTAAACAGTTATCATCGGGTGCTTTTCTTAAAGAAGGCACAAACTAATTTAGAAAAGTGATATTGTTATAAATTCAAGGTAAAATTTGTCCTGTCTTTTTTTATATTCCTTGAAGAAACTTGATAAAGATGCACGCAGTGACGTGGCAGAAAACACAGACATTGGAAGCTCAGAGGAAGCTAATGGCACAAACAATCACACCAAGACCAATTCATCTAACTCGGTAGCCAATCACCATTAAGAATAAGGTACTCATTTACATAGTGGGTGTGGCCAACTCTATATGGACAAAGACATCATAAACGGTAGCCAATCAGCATTACGAACAGCTGTCAGGAAGGTACTCATTTACATAGTGGGTGCGGCTTGATCATCATGGATGGATACTTTATACTTGGTATCCAGTCATCATAAAGAAAAGCTTTCAGGAAAGCTTCGATTGCATAAGGGGCTTGGCCAACTTTGTAAGTATTACAGAGATATGCTAAACTTTCTGTCAGTACTTTATTCACATAATTGATGGGATCAACCAACTGTTCATGAGGTAAATTTGCATAATGTTTTGATGTAACTGTGATTAACTGTACCATAACTGCAAAAGTAAGCGAAGAAAATATTGTATGAAGAAAACTTTTGTAAAAATATTGGGAAGACAATTGGGGTGCTCCTGCTAAAGGAAAAATCATGTTTCAAGTTTTATTTAGAACATGTAGTATATAGGAAGTTTTAATGTTTTGGCGTATTAACATTAAGTTTTACTTTATAGCACACGTTTGAAGTTATGTTTTATAGAGCACAAAAGAAAAATTTCACAAATCAGTCAAGCAAACTAAAAAATTGAATTATTTTATGCAATTTTGAAGTACATTATTTTGAACTGCTGATCACTTTAAAACCATGTTCTGTAAGAATTCCTTGGCAACACCCTTAGTAAAAGTCGTAGCCATAGCTGTATCCACAATTATGGATATGGCTTCAGTTTCCACAAAGAGGCTGATCAAATAGTCTGGTGCCTTACCATCTGCAATTAAGGCAAGGTACCAGACTATTTTGTATTGGTTGTTTTACTTCTCTTCAAAGTCAAGCGTCAGGTTTTTAACCCTTCCGCTGCTACAACGTACTTGATTTTGATTGCAAGATTCTATTTGATCCCACACTTCCAGTTATTCAGATTAAACTTTTTGTTAAGTTTTCACAGCTGTACGAACTTTTTCGCTAGAGCGATAAGGCATTTGAAAAGTTTGTGAAAGAGAAGCATTGATTTAGACGGAATGAAAGGCCTCTAAAATATACTTTCTGTACTTAATCACAAAAAATTATCACAATTTTGAAAAGCTATGAGTGTTTGCTAACATGTCTTCAAATCAGATCGTAATGTTGCCTAAATTTAAAAAAAATAGCAGGCATCGATTAACTTGACCACCGAAGAATTCCGGCCCACACATTTCTTTCATTCTTAATTTAAATTTGTGTCGATTTATTTAATTATTTTTCAGTGTTTTGTTTCACTGTGTTTTGTTTTACTTCCTATAGTGCGAAGGATTTTATGTACTACTACACATCAATCTGAAATTCATGATTTTATAAAGACATGGCAGAAAAACTAAATTGATGAATAACAAATATTCTTCCAATGCCCCCCCCCCCTATTAATCACAGTTTAAATTCTAGATAGGCACATCATTGAAATATTTTGTGAAGTATTTCATAACAAAAATTACCACAATTTTGTTGCCCGTTTTCATGGTGAAATACTTAAACATAATATAGGTTGCGGTCGTTTAGCCTACCTGGGTCGACCCCGGTCTGTCCCGGAACGATCAAATAGCTTCTATAGGGCTCACCCAGGTCAGCCCCCAGTGCCCTGCTTGTGGAGTGGGTCACTTGGGGGCGACCTGAGGTCCATCCCCACACCACGAGAGGGCAAGTGTGATCGTTCGATTAGCTCTTGTCAGGGGCTCACCCGAGTGAGAACTGCGGGGTCGACCCAGGGAAGCTTAAGGAACGCACACATTAAACAAAATTGCTGGAATAGTTTAGTCTGTTGGAAGATTAGGTATTATATCAGAACTGATATTCTCCCTAAAATAGTCTGGTTTAAGTTGCTTTCCTTTCTGCCCTTTGGGGAAAACCTCCCCAAAATGTGATTAAATAAACTGAAAAGTATATTTAGAGCCTACAAAAAAAGACCATGTGTAAAGTAGGTCAAACAGTGTACTCGGTAAAATATGTGTATCACGTTTGGTATACTCATCTAGTAATAATAATATCTCTTTGAGAGACAGCTTCCATGAATTAAAAAATGCCTTTTTTATTTTTTATTTATTGCCATCAGTACTTTTAATTCAATTATGTGAACCTTTGGTAGTTAAAATGTAGGTAAAGCTCTGAGATGTTGTCAAAATTGGTTGGTTGCATGAAGTATGTGCCAAGGTACATTGTTATACCTCGGTAACAAACTGTGAAGTTTGATTGGTCGAGAACCAATCATGTGACGCGCAACAAAAACGCATGTTACATGGCTCGACGGGCTGGGTAACATGAAAAGTGATGTATACCGGTGTACATCACCTTGATCGTTTCCAACATTGGTCGATTTCCAGCGTTGTGTACGAAACGTCGGGTTTGAGGGAATTGTTTCTTGTTCGTCTGCTTATTAAACAATGAATAGACCGTCGTGATAATGTTTGAAGATGACAACAGAACTTCGAGAAGAGGAATAACAATTAATCAAAGGTATAACAAAACAATTGTTGCACGCTGTGACTGGGGTCCATGGGTTTTGTAAACCCTCGAGGGGAAATGGCACCCTCGGCTTTGCCTCGGGTGCCATTTTCCCCCTCGGGTGTACAAAACACCATGGACCCCGTCACAGCGTGCAACAATTGTATATTGTAAGCTCTAGGAAGATGTCTCAAGTGTGGGTCTTGTAATACCAAACAGCTCTATAACGAGCGCTTTAAGACTCGAACAGGGTTTGGAAAGGGCTTTATAAGAACTGTGTATTATAATTGTTTATGGCAAACTTCATAATTTCTTCCTGAAACAAAACACTAAGGAAAATTTTCAATCTTCCATTGTTTTAATCAACAATCAATTAAGGCTAAATGATATTTTACCAAAGTTTGACATCAATCATGGGTGTAAACAAAGATTTGCCAGTAAGCATTTAAATATGTTGAAGCGATTACTTAGCTGTCAAGTTCATATTGCATTGGTCTTCTGAACTTGCGTTATTATAAAAGGTTTTCATGTAAAGATTTATCTCAAGTTTGTTCTTTCATCTGCTATTACTATTAGTTACTTTACTAATGCCATTATATTGAAATGTATAATAACTTTACCTTTAAAATTATTATGAATTTGAAAAGCAGAGTTTTTTTTTAAATATTTCTATTCCGGTTAGGGGAGTTTATTTTTGTTTCGAGAATTAAACAAAAGAGGGCGCTATATCGTAGGTTATTACCCCAGACAACTTATTTAATACTTCAGTATTATTTCAAAATTTCACATCTTTGTTTCAGACCAAATGCCTCATAATATTGCCTCTTGATATGGCCGCTCTGAAGCACTTCGGAGAAATGATAAACACTTTTTTTTTGACCACCGTGTTTCTTATATAGCGCCCTCTGTTGTTGTAGGTAAAAACAAATTAATGCACGTGACTTGTTAGAGCGAACGTGACTTGTTCATTGATAACTATGTTGGGAATTGTTATAATTTTACGTAAAAACACCTGCTGCCGTTTGAATAATAGTTATGGTTTAGTATACTTAATTATTTTAAGAAATATTTTGCCTTGTTTTGGTGGTTAAATGGTTGAAAATCATTGGACCATTATTGTGCCTGTGCCATGCACAGTCCAATCAAATAGTGTGTTAGATTGCTCTGGTGCTTGTTGGTTGACGTATGCACTATGTCACAACGGCTTTGATTGGACAACAAGAATTGGTAACTTTTAGGACGAACTTTATCGTCTGCTCACTCACATTCACAGTTTCACACAGTACACAACCCTATCGCTGTCAGCTATTTGTCAAAATAGCCTTTACTTTTTGTACATAGCAAAGTGTAAAAGAATTGTTAACAAAGTTGCTTCAAGTTCTCGGAAGGAACAGGTATGTACTATAATTCTTGTTGATTTTTAAAGAGAATTTTGTGATGTTTTGGCTGAAGGCAACCAATTAATTAACTCTTGGAGTTTTTGTTTAACTCGCTACCTGCGGCGCGGATTTTGAATGACTCAAAATCTGTACCGTATCTAATTGCGATATTTGTTCAATAAACACTATAAACAGTGAGTGTTTATGAAACTTGTTAAAATGACCATCCACATTAAAAAATTAGAAAGGAAAGGCCAACAATTTGTTTAAGGTATTTTTTATAAAGATTGTTGGTTGGCCCCTACCCAAAGAACTTTATATTGGTTAGCATCCTTTTTTTCCTTCGGCCATTGTGTGGTTGGCCATATAAACTTCATATAAGTGTTTAGACAATTATTGATAAACACAATTTGAAACCGTTTAGTGTAAACACTATTGTGTTTACAAAGACTTGTTTTGGTTGTGGAGAATTACCACTTAATATCTTGATAGGGCCTACAATGTTTCAGACTAAAGTAAATAGCTCAGGTTGAACTGCTCTGTTGCAGTGCAGTGCAACAGAGACGGGACGTTTCACCAGTAGCGGCGGTGCTACTGTGGACTAGATGCATATCCCCCTACTTCTTTGAGGTTCATTTCGCTATTGTGGAGACAATAGCATACTGAATCTGTATGAGTTTATCCCCCACACCCAGCTTATTTCTTTGGCCCCTACCCCCCTAATTCACACCTCAATTTGCTGATGACCAAATTTAAATCAAACCCAAAATCATTTGCACCCAGAGTTATTTAAGTGTAGCCCTTGAAAGTGCCCATCCGTGGGATTGTGATAATAGGCGGTGGCTCATTAAAAAATTATGCAATTATTTTTGCTTTACCCCTCCTCAAGAATGACGGTGATATATTAAGCCTGTCATTGTTGTAAGTCTGTTTTCTTCAGTGGTACGAAACTACGTAAGAAATCAATGTTTGCCCTCTTTAAATAAAGCGTTCCCCCCTTTTACCGCCCCACCCCATCCCTGATTAACAGAACTGGCACCGCTGCTGCATTTAAGGGTTTATGAAATTGTCAATTTCTAATGTTTACCTCAATGTTGTATAAAATGTAAGTGTTGTGTTAGTTTTAATCAAAGTTTCCTGAAATTTCTGTTTTTGTTCTTTATCCTGCCTTGATATTTTCAATGTTTTGTGCTAAAACAATTAATTTGCTCTTGATGAATATTTATTTTTAAATGGTCATTTTTTAAAATATGTTTGACATGTGAGTTCAGATTTATGCAGCTGCAACCGAAGATACAGAACTGGGCCCACTTTCATGGCTTTACTCTAAATGGTTGATATTGTGCTTACTGCACAAGTTTTTGTTGTATAGTGCAAAATCATGGCAAACCCGCAAGCTGGACTTTTTTCGATAACTTGTAAAATACGTTTTCTGCTATAGTTACCGTGAAAATTTGCTTTCTGTTCAGCATCACTACGTACGTAATTAGAAGCTTGAGGCCAATATTTGAGGTTCACTGATACTATTGTCAGTTACTGACCTTAGAACCTGGTAGAATCCTGCCAGATTTACCTTTGACCTTGCAAAGCTTACCAGTTGAACTGTGTGTACGCATGCGCACACAATGTGTGTGTATGCGTACACACCATTCTTATGATATAAATACTATCAGCTTGGTCGCTCTGAAAGTTACGCCCGGTTCATACTTCCTGCAAATATGAAACATTTGTTTAAGTCGCATGGCTGTTTTGCAGGAGTTGAACACAGTTCAAACTGTTGCGAATTATTAATTGCGAAGTAAAAATTTGTATCACATTCACATTCATTTGAAGCATGAACTGGGCTTTATGCATGTATAATTTTGACTATCCAATGAAACTATTAGTTTTGTAAAACCAGTGCCTGTCTTCATTGCGTATACAAACAGGGGACCAGTCTAAGCACAACATTTCTGTGCTCTTGCTGCGTAAGCGGATATTGCTTAGAAATGTGTGAACGTTGTATGCGAAAGCAACAGATTTGTGCATACTTGTTAACAAAAAAAAACAACAAAAAAAGCCTACGCTTAGTACAAGTAGGCCTACATTGTAAGCAGAGCCATCAAATTGGGCTGAGATTTTGATAATTCAGTTCTGAAGTAACTTCTGAATTTGCTTGTTGCTTGATTTGACCTTTGACTTGCATAAATTATGCAAAATATAACGTGTAAACCAGTAATGGTATTACAGTAGTATGGTGCCTATAGAGTATTTACCACTTCTTGTGCACAAAACGTGTGAAAACATATGACAGTCAGGAGACAAGACAAAAATTTAAGTTTCATTCTTGCTTTATGTTAATTTGTAAAATATTTTGTACTGTTGCCATTGATTAATACATGTATGTTATCCGACTTATTAGCAAAATGTAATAAATTGTTCATTGTAGAGTGACAAATTCTTGACGCCTCGAGTCTTAAAATAATTATTATGATGACATATCTCCCTTTGTAATGTGGTTGATTTTCCCCTCCACTCCCCTCCCCATTTTTTCCTGGCCTCTGTTGCCCCCTGGTCTTTAGCCTTGGTGTCATTTCAAGTTTGTCCATAGAATTTAAGATTTTCCAATGAAAGTCTGGCCTTTACCTCTCAAAGTTTGTTTTTAGGTTTTGAAATTTCCTTGTGAAATAATTTCTCCCAGATACCTCTCAAAGTTTGTTTTTAGGTTTTGAAATTTCCTTGTGAAATAATTTCTCCCAGAAGGAAGAATCATGGGACCAAAGTGACACTAGTTCGATAGTGTTGAATGTATGTTTTTGTACAACTCATAACTCAACTGATTGATTTTAACTTTCAATTATGCTCGTGTAAATCAACCAATCAATCACAAATAATTTGTAGAGCGCCTAAATCAAAAGTTTGCTGAGGAGTGCATCACTAGCCGATTGTACAATGAACAACAATTAGCACTATGAGTGCCTCTGGTATATGCCTGTAATAGCTTCTAGATAGTATCACTTTTCTATTGTGTGGATGTTGTCACTTGTCTGGCCTGGGTTGACAACGGATTGTCAGTGTGTCAAAAGAGGGCGCTGTAAATAACTAATGTCCAGCTCGGCTAGTGTCAAAATGCAAACACAAACTTTGTTAGTTATAGCTGTAGGGTATTATAGCCATGATCGTTTTATGATATTATTCCCGAACATTTTTAACAGTTGCTTTTCCCATCAGAGTCACAATATGTTTCCGGAGATTAAGCCACAAAATTCCCCATTTTCTAACCCACTACATTTCCTTTCTGATTTATAAGAAAATTTGTTTTACAAAAAGGTTTTCTTTTAACAACCGGATCTTTGTGAACTTGAGATTGGTCCGTTCAAGGGAAGCGGAATTTGGTTATTGGCAGAGGTGCACCACGTCTCCTAAACACCCTTAATAAAAACTTAAAATGTATTAAAGCAGCAGTTGTTGACTGAGAAACAAGTCCCTTCTAGTTAGAGAAAAACAATTTCGCCCCGAGAACGCTTCACCCAAGAAATGTTTCATATACTGTGTATTCCATTTGTGGATTAATCTTTCTACGAAAACCACTACGGATTTTCGGTTATGCCTAAAAAACGCGACCACCGTTTTAAATGATGACTGGTAATTTTATAGCCAACATGTTTCACAAACCAAAGTATTTTATGTAGTGTAGTCTTGTAATGCCTTTAGGGTGGGGGTAGGCTGAGTTGTGCTGGGGGGGGGGGGGGCACACCCTACGTCATATCCAAGTTGTATTATTACAATTGTCGAGTCCCCTTCACCCCTCCCCACTCAATGCACACATCTTGCAATAAATAAACTGAATCTGACTCTGATTGCGATATAGCCACCTGTTGCTGTTTTCTTCTGAGAATTATATTTGGTCACTTTCAGAATCGGTGGTCACCTTCGGTGTAAGTTTCGGAATAACTCAGTTAAAGTAATCAGTTCCGCTTTCATTTGAAGGCAACTGCACAATTACCTATTGTTGTCATGTTCAAGATTGAAAGTGAAATGTTTTCAAAAGGAAACACTTGGTAACTTATACCGCAGCCCAATATTTGATTTTATTGGACATTGACTTTAAGATAGATAGATAGATAGATAGAAAAATACATTATTCCTCACTTGGGAAATTAAAATGGGCTTGTCAAAGAACTGTGTGCAAATACAATATATACAAACGATCGGTAACTATACAATAATAATAAATAACAATACAAGTGAACATTCTCAAATCATTAAATAAGTATACTGTAAAAACAAAGATCTAGTTTATAATTCGCACTGGGTTTTATGGTGACCTATAGTTTCCAAAATAATACTTGAATTATTTATTAAGTTGAGCATAAATCCATAACGAGAATCATACACTACGTCAATATTAACAGTTTGCAATAACAGTAAACCATCATTTGGGAAAATATATCTCATTCGTTTTGGTCGTTCGGTAAACGCATGCGAGAATTCATCAACAAATTGACATCAAAACTAACTTGAGACAAAACAATTGAAATAAATAAATAAATAAATAAATAAATAAATAAGTAAAAAGATAATACTTTAAAGTGTGTCATGAGAGATGAGCACAAAGTGAAAGAACTAATTCACATGGTTATCAAGTTCAAAATTAAGGGAAAAACACCGGAAAGAAGTTCAGATTGAGTAACTGCGGTAACGACAAGGCTTACACCCGTAAGTGTGGTGGTATAACCCAACAATCCAGTGAATCATCCAGAGGGGGTAACTATAGTACACGGAACGCTTTACTAAATTTTTATTTAAAATACGTTGGCTTTCATCACCGTCCATGAAGCCCAATTTGATGTACATTAAGTTTTAATTGTTTCAAATGACCCCTAAAAATTAATGTGTCATCTGATTTTGATAGTTTGTGTTGTGTAGATATGAAGTATTACAGTTTTTGGCTTAATTTTTTTTTTATTCTTTTATTTTATTTTTATTTTATTTTTTTTTTTTTTTGGGGGGGGGGGGAATTTAAAATGCACACTTTTTTTTACATCTTGATGGAAGAGCTTTTTGAGATCTGACACATCTATTGTGACAGTTTTGACCCGGACAATTTAAAATGTACTTATGTCTGAAAATAAAGGACAAGAACATATAGATATGGAAACAAAGAATTATAAGTCTTTTTGAGAAATTTGCCCGACTGCACTCCTTAAGTTTCACTCTTGTTTGAAATGGGAGCCTTATAGTCAATGGATGTCGGAACGCGAACATTATGAAACTGTTTCCCGAACCCGGATGGGGGTTGAAAAATAAAGGATCGTGCGTATAATCATAGAGCTATAGCTTGCCAACTTCAGATGTTTTCAAAACAGTGATCAAAACAGTAAAGCAACAGATGAAGTTACTTCCTCATGATAGTTCCATAATTTGAATTACACCTGTAGGCCCCCCTCCCCTAATTCTAAGTAGACGGAGACTGTAAATAGCTGCCAAATATCACAGAGCTTAAAATAAAAGTAAATTAATATTTAAAGTCAATAGTAGGCTATGTAACAAAAATAAACAAAACCATTAGCCTGCAGTAAAAAGACACAAGAATATCTGACTACATGTGTTTTATGACAATTCTGAATAATAACATAACATGATCTGTAACTAAAACCACTCATAATCAAACAACAAAGTATTTCTAATCGGTATATTGTTTACTAGAACTCCGTAATACAGAACGGGTGTATGCCCATTTTGATGTGCATTGGCATGAAACAACTAGGAGATCTGAAGTTTAGTTATGATAATTCTGTTAATAACATGTAACCAAACAACCGTATCCATAATACATTGTTTACTAAAGTACTCCATACAGAACACGTCTTGGCACTGGCCTGAAACAAGAAGCTTGGCTAGTTTTCTGTTCACCATTTTTCTTCCATTCTGTGTATAATTGCGCGCTTTTAGCCATTATGTAAAGGGCATTATGACAACTTGAATCCACCCTGGTGATTTGCCTCTTCTGGGTTTTTTGGGGGGTCAACAAACCCGAGAAAGTACTGGGAAAACAGATTATAAAATATGTATACTTATATGTTAAAATAAATCCGTATTATGCTTCAAACAAAGTCTCATCATGTTGAAGCGGCACCAAACTTTGAATGTTTCGTCCAACCTCATGTGATCTTGAATAATGTAACAAAAACATTTTCAGATAAAAGTTTGGTCTCTTGATTTATTTGCAACAAGCCGTCAGTTTTTTCAAGGCATCCGACGGCTCTTCTATCTCTGAATATTTGCATCGCAGCATTAGACGCAGAACCTTCTTAAACTGTGGGTGCTTTGCTGCGTATATAATTGGGTTGACGCAGCTGTTGCACAAGAAGACCACACCTCCAAATAACAGAAAACGGTCGTTGTTCGGAATGAAGAGGGCCACGCTGTAAGGGGTTATGCAGATGAAGAAAGCACAAACTGCCATAAAGAGATTTTTGGTGATCTCGAGTTGTTGTCGATTGAGGCGATCCAGGCGACCGGCACGCAAGACGGCAGTGCTGTCTGACGTCTGGAAGGTCGGGTTGACCCCAGAACTGGAAGAGCCTGTGCCTGGGTTAGTGACGTTGGTTTCGTTACTTATCTGCTTCTTGAAGTGACGACGGACGTGAACGAAGATGATGATGTAACTGGTGATGATGATGATAAATGGGATGGGGTAGGAGGCAAAAGTTTGAATCCTTTCAAACGTCTTGGCCTTCGGGTGGGTGTCGAGGTCGCTACATGAATGGTGCTGCTTGTCGTAGCCAAAGCTGCCAATTTCTAAAAGTGGAGGGACCGTCATGATGGCAATGGCGACAATCCATATGACAACGACATTGATAACGAGGTTGCATTTGGTGTACAGAATACGGTACCATTTCATTGGGCTCTTGATAAGAATCAACCTATTGAGAGCGATGGAAGCGAGATTGAAAAGACTGGCACTAGAACTTGTGTACAAGAGCAAGCCTGCGATGTAACAAGGGGTTTCCGTCGACCCCGGCCAGCTGTTGCCAGGGGTGAGTAAAGCAACTGTACTCATTGGCATTGCCAGTCCTGCCAAAAGGTCTGCAGAGCTGAGGCTTACCACAAAGACATTAGTTGATGTTCGGAGTTTCTTGCTGAAGATTACAGCAAGAATGACCATGCTATTACCGGTAATGTTGATGACCGCGATCAGTAGGAAGAGAAAGCCTGCAACGACTCTTTCAGGATAGCTGTGAAGAGACAGGCTTGCCGTTGTGGTCATTGTTGTGTTGACCATCCATGAAACTGCCGTAGAGTTTGATATTGTCTCCGAGTCGTTGATATCCATGAGTTTAGTTTGGTATCCTTGTGCTTATGAGAAAAATCACTTATAAATCTGCAAAGTGACAAAGTAAAAAAACTAAATGTTAAAACTAAAAAATTAATTCTTCTCTGTAATTAGGTTTCTTTCAACCTCGAGATGTTTCAACTCAGTCTTTTATTCGAAAAACAAAAAAACAAAAAACTATATCCCGGTACGTCCATATATCCATATTATTATATAAACAAAGGCTACCCTGGGTGTTATATAAAGGGAACAGTGTGAGCTTTGATAACCAAAGTTGGACCGTGCCAAACTCGGTATTAACTAGCTGGACTTCTGACTTGAATTACCCATCACAGACAGTTCGGAAACAGTCAACGAAAAGGGAAAACACATTGATTCAAATGGGCTCTTTTGAAATAAAAAACAAACATAAAATTCTGATTTTAATGAATTAAACAACTAACCTTTATTGTCCAGACAGAACCGCTTAACTTTAAACCAACTTTCTAGAACTGAATGTTTCAACAAACGAACAGCAATATCAGGCTATCTGAATTGCTTGAAGTTGTTGGTCAATCTATGGTATGAAGTCAGTCGCTTATTCGCGGCTGCTTAAATACAGACGGCCAAGATCACGGGCAAGTTTCCCGGAAGTTTGTCAGGTTTATTACCAATTAGTACCAATAAGTACAATTACATGTAAAACGAAAGTATGACGTATAGGTAAAGGATATATAGCCAATGAGCCATGAAACCACAGAAAAATAAAGGGTCCTTCCTTATTTCAAAACAATAATTATTGTTCAAGTATACATTTTTATAATAAAGACGAGCAATATCAAAGATCGTGCCGCTATAGTTTACAATTGCACTATATCGAAACTTGTTTTCCCGGGTATTTGTGTGTGTGTACAATAGAAAAAGGGTGCGACCAATGTCATGTGAGCTAGGATGTAACATCAAACAAGGCGTCCTCAAAAAGTGTCACTGCAGTTATTGTTTGCTCGATATTTTCTGTCTAGAATTACCAGTTGCCTATAATGTGAGCAAGAGTCTATGACTGAATACAACAGTAAGAACATAATTATAGCAAGTCTTTCAAATTATACAATGAACGGATGACCATGTGAGCACATTGTCATCACAAGAATTACACTATTTTGAAGTGGGAATCGATCCAAAAGAAAATGCACTTCCAAAACTATGATTTTTTGTCTATTTGAAATATCGCAAGGCTAGGCTATACATGCTACATTATTGTTATAATAATACCCTCCCCAGGGTTATGGGGGTATGTTCCAGTTTGGAATAAAACATGATACAATACAATACAATACAATACAATCCCATTACTAACTATTTTTGAGAAAGATAATTGCTTATAAAAATAATTATATCATTATAGTTTAAAACACCATCAGTTACTCACAAAGTGTTATATGAAATAGTTTTGTACTATTATTTATCTGACAATTTACACAAAATACAGTATACCATTAGTATAATAAAGCTCTAAAAACATTGAACGGAAACCATCAAGATGGTACATCTTGATTTTTACAGGGGCAGGCAGAAGAAGTTGGAAAACAAACTGGACTAAGTACAGTAGAAAGGACAATCCTGGTTTGTCTGACAAAAGTGCTTGTACTCAAGACACTGTCACGAAGGGTGTGTCAGTTGTTACCAATGTTAAAGTAGTCAATTCAACTCAAATACTTTAAAGTCAATCGTCTGGCTGCCGATTGTTCGCGATAAGCTTAGTGGTAACCACAGATATGCAAATAAGCCCCCCCAAATGAAAAGTCAGAATAATCGAAGGAGGAAGTAAGTTTACAATTATTCATATAGGCGTAGTAAAGAATCGAAACTCATAGTTCGAATAAAAACTTGTTTTCATGGACAAACAATTGTTTGTCAGGTTACTTTGGTAAAAGACCATGAAGTTTTTTAAAGTTGTCATGTTTGAATAGTTGTTTGCCAAGTACTTCTATAGACGTAAGGAAATACGGTTTTAAAGTTAACATTAAACACGCAACTCAGTGTAATTGCAAATAAATATGAGTATGGTAGATGGCCTTAGCTTTCGATCCAAACCGGACCGTCTTCAGAGGCATAACCAGGTTCAAACAACATATCCATTAAAAAGAGGGGCAAAGGATTAAAGGGAAGGGATCTAGAAGAAGTGGGACATGTAAATCCTTTCAAAGTTTCTTTTCCAGAAACACTTGGTGGCTATATGAACCAACGGAAGTATAATGAGCATACGATATGCAGTACGTTTCATCCATTATGAAAGCAAATGGTGATACCAATACAAATCGGAGAGAGTATGAGCAGTGACTCACAAATTTTTTATAAAATTGTTTATTGTTGATTTTTTATTTGACAATTCACACAAAAATACAAACATGATAAAGCCCCAAAAACCTTTATAAACATTTAACTGAAACCATCAAGAGGAAAAGTATAATAAAGGGCACCATGGGTACATCTAGATTTTACAAAAGGCAGACAGATAAGAAGTATGAATAGCAAAGTTATACCCAGAATGAGGCGACAGTAGGGTTTGTTAGGACAGTCAAAAATGAACACACTGTCACCATTTTATGAAAACGTTGAAATTCGGGGGAAATTGTACAAATTAATAAGTTTGATATTAGGCCTAAGGTATTTCCTTGTTTGTAGTGTTATCGTTATGCGCATAACGGATTTGAACCCACGCTATGGATTTAAAGTATGACAACTAACATAAACATAACATAAACTTCAGATGCTTTTTTAATAACTAAACAATAGAAAAAAAATCAAAAAATCAAAACAGTAAAGCAATAGATGAAGTTACTTCCTCATGATAGTTCCATAATTTGAATTACACCTGTAGGCCCCCCCCTAATTCATGGAGACAGTAAATAGCTGCCAAATATCACAGAGCTTAAAATAAAAGTAAATTATATTTAAAGTCAATAGTAGGCTATGTAACAAAAATAAACAAAACCGTTAGCCTGCAGTAAAAAGACACAAGAATAACTGATTAAATGTGTTCATATGATAATTCTGAATAATAACATAACATGATCTGTAACTAACCACTCATAATCAAACAACAAAGTATTTCTAATCGGTATATTGTTTACTAGAACTCCGTAATACAGAACGGGTGTATGCCCATTTTGGTATGTGCATTGGCATGAAACAACATAGGAGATCTGAAGTTTAGTTATGATAATTCTGTTAATAACATGTAACCAAACAACCGTATCCATAATACATTGTTTACTAAAGTACTCCATACAGAACACGTCTTGGCACTGGCCTGAAACAAGAAGCTTGGCTAGTTTTCTGTTCACCATTTTTCTTCCATTCTGTGTATAAATGCGCGCTTTTAGCCATTATGTAAAGGGCATTATGACAACTCGAATCCACCCGAGTGATTTGCCTCGTCTGTTTTTGTTGTTGTCAACGAACCCGAAAGTACTGGGAAAACAGATTATAAAATATGTATACTTATATGTTAAAATAAATCCGTATATGCTTCAAACAAAGTCTCATCATGTTGAAGCGGCACCAAACTACGAATGTTTCGTCCAACCTCATGTGGTTATCTTGAATAATGTAACAAAAACATTTTCAGATAAAAGTTTGGTCTCTTGATTTATTTGCAACAGAAGCATTCGGTTATTTTCGATAAATTGTATTTAATATAAAATAGTTATTACCTAATAACAAACCTCACACCTTTAAACGAAACATTAATATAACATGTACTGCCATCTTGGTTAAGCATGCTGTTCATGAATACGTTTAAAACCGGGCAAACTTGTACCAATAACTTTGATCAGTATTTCTCCTATATAAATTTTAGTAATATTGTTAGGCACTATTTTATAAACAAATGCTTTGAACTCGAACTGAGCTATAGATATAAAGTATGAAAACTTATACACAAACGTACAAAACTGATCTTGCTCGTTTTTGGACTGATTCCCCAAACCAGGGTACCAGCTTTTGAAGCGGTACAGACCAATGTTTCATCTAACCTCATTGTGATTACTTTCAATAATAACAAAGCAAACAAAAAGTTCCAGCTTCTGAGTAAAATGTTTATCCTGACCTCTCAATTTATGATTTGCAACAGCATTTGGCTGTCAAGTATTTTATGGTATCCGACGGCTCTTCTATCTCTGAGTATTTGCATCGCAGCATCAGACGCAGAACCTTCTTAAACTGCGGGTGCTTTGCTGCGTATATAATTGGGTTGACGCAGCTATTGCACAAGAAGACCACACCTCCATACAACAGGAAACGGTCGTTGTTAGGAAGGAAGAGGGCCACGCTGTAAGGGGTTATGCAGATGAAGAAAGCACAAACTGTCATAAAGAGATTTTTGGTGATCTCAAGTTGTTGTCGGCTGATCCGATCCCGGCGGGAGGCACGCATAATGGCAGCGTTGTCTGATGTCTGAAAGCTGGTAACGCCGCCGGAACTGGAAGAGATTGAAGTGACTGTGATGTTGTCATTCTTACGCATCTCCTTCTTGAAGTGGCGACGGACGTGAACGAAGATCATGATGTAACTGGTGATGATGATGATAAATGAGATGGGGTAGGAGCCGAAAGTTTGAATCTGTTTAAACGTCTTGGCCTTCGGGTGGTTGTCCAGGTCGGTACACGTGTGCTGCTGCTTGTCAAAGCCAAAGCTGCCAATTTCTAAAAGTGGAGGGACCGTCATGATGGCAATGGCGACAATCCATATGACAACGACATTGATAACGAGGTTGCATTTTGTGTACAGAATAAGGTACATTTTCATTGGGCTCTTGATAAGAATCAACCTGTTCAGAGCGATGGAAGCGAGGTTGAAAAGACTGGCAGTGGAACTGGTGAACAGAAGCAAGCCTGCGATGTAACAAGGGGCTTCCGTCGACCCCGGCCAGCTATTACCAGGGGAGAGTAGCGCAACTGCACTCATCGGCAACGCAAGTCCTGCCAAAAGGTCTGCAGAGCTGAGGCTTACCACAAAGACATTGGTTGATGTTCGGAGTTTCTTGCTGAAGATGACAGCAAAGATGACCATGCTATTACCAGTAATGTTTATTACCGCGATCAGAAGGAACAAAACACCCACGACGACTCTTACAGTATAGCTATGGACAGCCGGGATACTCGTTGTAGTCATTGTTGTGTTCGGCAGCCATGAAACAGTCGTAGAATTTGACATTGTATCGTTGATGTCCATTTTGTTTTCACTGTCGTTGTTCTAAGTTGAGAAAACTCCTTGAAAAACGAAAAATTGTAAGAAATAATGTGGATAATTGGTAGTGCCCATACTTGTAATTTCTGTAGTGTCTAGTTTACCCCAAAAGACACAGCGAAACACAAGACTTTATCACGCAACCGGTAATTGTACATAATCTTTTAAATTATTCTTCTGTAAACACTTCCCTTTTAAATATTTTATAATGTTTATTCTTATTGTGTATCTTTTCAACTCAATTCAGACCTCGGGCTGCGATGTTTGAATTTTTAATAAACCAATTAATAACAACAACAACAACAACAACAACAACAACAACAACAACAACAACAACAACAACAACAACAACAACAACAACAACAACAACAACAACAACAACAACAACAACAACAACAACAACAACAACAACAACAACAACAACAACAACAACAACAACAACAACAACAACAACAACAACAACAACAACAACAACAACAACAACAACAACAACAACAACAACAACAACAACAACAACAACAACAACAACAACAACAACAACAACAACAACAACAACAACAACAACAACAACAACAACAACAACAACAACAACAACAACAACAACAACAACAACAACAACAACAACAACAACAACAACAACAACAACAACAACAACAACAACAACAACAACAACAACAACAACAACAACAACAACAACAACAACAACAACAACAACAACAACAACAACAACAACAACAACAACAACAACAACAACAACAACAATAATAATAATAATAATAATAATAATAATGCCTTTCACAATATTGTGAACCCCGGTTCAATTACCGGACCGGAGCTTGCATGTGTATTGAGGTTTTGAGTCCCTGTCTGACGTCACGGGTCTTTTTCCCCCACATCCTAAACTGAGACTTCTTCATTTTTTTCTGTTTATGAAGTTGTTGTTTAATATGATTCCATTTGGATGCTTTGCCGACTGCATAGTTCAGATTCAAATTTAAAGGAAGAATGTATGGATCGGAAGCCCTAGATCCTTTATGCCCAGCAACCTATGGCAGAACTAGTTAAGCTGACTGTTCTCTTTCTAAAAACAGAAATTATAACTGCATAAACATAAAAACAGCTTACCCTTTTCCAGACAACACCACAGCTAATTATTTTACACCACGTTTGTGGCCCGCACCAAATCACAACATTTCCTGAGCTTTACCGTTGCCGATCGTTCGCGTATTATACAGTCAACGTCACTAGCAGGTTCAAAATCATTTAGCATGTCCCACGGTTTTGCTTTGAAAAACTACCAAAAGGCTTGGTGGTAACAAAAGATATGCAAATAAGCCTGGAGAACATTTCGAACTTTGTTAGAATAATAATACTGTAGAAGGAATGCGAGTCTCTAAAGAATCATATAGGCGTATAATGTATACTCTAATAAAAGAATCGAAACCCAGTTTGAACTTGTTTACATGGACAAACCTGGTTTTCCAGGGTACTTTGGTAAAAAACCTTGAAGTTTTGTTTAGTTGGAATGTTTGAAGAGTTGTTTGCCAAGTACTTTTTATAGACGTAGAAGGAAATAGACGGTTTTAAAGTTAACATTAAAAACCCAACTCGGTGTACAACATTGTGAATAAAATGAGTAGGGTAGATGGCCCATGGAGGAATATATACTTCCTTTATGGACGGCCTCCGCTTTCGATTAAAACCGGACCTTCTTCAGAGGCATAACCAGGTTCAAACAACATATCCAGTAAAAAGAGGGGCAAAGGATTATAGGGAAGGGATCTAGAAGAAGTGGGACATTTATATCTTTTCAAAGTTTCTTTTCTAGAAACACTTGATGGCTATGAACCAATGGGAGTATACTGAGCATACGATATGCAGTACGTTTCATCCATTATGAAAACAAATAATAATTATAATAATAATAATAATAGTACTAATAATAATAATAATAATAATAATAATAATAATAATAATAATACTACTACTAATAATAATAATAATAATAATAATAATAATGATGATGATGATGATGATGATGATGATGACGATGACGATGGCGATGGCGATGGCGATGGCGATGGCGATGGCGATGGCGATGGCGATGGCGATGGCGATGGCGATGGCGATGGCGATGGCGATGGCGATGGCGATGGCGATGGCGATGGCGATGGCGATGGCGATGGCGATGGCGATGGCGATGGCGATGGGGATGGCGATGGCGATGGCGATGGCGATGGCGATGGCGATGGCGATGGCGATGGCGATGGCGATGGCGATGGCGATGGCGATGGCGAGAGCGAGAGCGAGAGCGAGAGCGAGAGCGATAGCGATAATAATAATAATAATAATAAACATAATAATAATAATAATAATAATAATAATAATAATAATAATAATAATAATAATAATAATAATAATAATAATAATAATAATTTACATTTATATAGCGCATTATATGAAATGGTGATACCAATATAAATTGGACAGACTATGAGCAGTGACTCACAATTTTTTTATAAAATAGTTTATTGTTGTTTTTTTATTTGACAATTCACACAAAAATACAAACATGACAAAGTCCTAAAAACCTTTATAAACATTTAACTGAAACCATCAAGAGGAAAAGTATAATAAAGGGCACCATGGGTACTTATAGATTTTACAAAAGGCAGACAGATAAGAAGTATGAATAGCAAAGTTATACCCAGAATGAGGCGACAGTAGGGTTTGTTAGGACAGTCAAAAATGAACACACTGTCACCATTTTATGAAAACGTTGAAATTCGGGGGAAATTGTACAAATAAGTTTGATATTTGGCCTAAGGTATTTCCTTGTTTGTAGTGTTATCGTTATTCGCTGTTTCGTATGTACACATAACGGATTTGAACCCAAGCTATGGATTTAAAGTTCGAAAACTAACATAAACGTACAATACATTACAACGAAACAAATATAATTATAAAACATATATTCAAGTCTAACTATATTTTGGACTGATTCCCCAAACCAGCTATGGATATAACTATGTTTCATCATTAAAGCGGTACCAGACTATTTTTTCACCCGACCTCGTTGTGATTACTTTAAATAATAAATAAGCAACAAAAAGTTCCAGCTTCTGAGCATTGTTCTCCGACTTATGACTTGCAACAGCAAGCTTTCAAGTGTTTTATGGTATCCGACGGCTCTTCTATCTCTGAGTATTTTTAAGCGGTACAGACCAATGTTTCATCTAACCTCATTGTGATTACTTTCAATAATAACAAAGCAAACAAAAAGTTCCAACTTCTGAGTAAAATGTTTATCCTGACCTCTCAATTTATGATTTGCAACAGCATTTGGCTGTCAAGTATTTTATGGTATCCGACGGCTCTTCTATCTCTGAGTATTTGCAACGCAGCATCAGACGCAGAACCTTCTTAAACTGCGGGTGTTTTGCTGCGTATATTATTGGGTTGAGGAAGCTGTTGCTGAGGAATACCACACCACCGATCACCAGGAAACTCTCGTTGTTCGGGAAGTAAAGGGCCACTGCGTAAGGGGTTATACAGATAAAGAAAGCACAGACTGTCATGAAGAGATTTTTGGTGATCTCGAGTTGTTGTCGATTGAGCCGATCCCGGCGTTCGGCACTTATGACGACAGTGCTGTCTGACCTCTGGAAGGTCGGGTTGTCCCCGGAGCCGAGAGACTCGTGCTTAGTGTCAGTTGCCTCATCCATCTGCTTCTTGAAGTGGCGACGGACGTGAATGAATATCATGACATAACTGGTTATGATGATGATTAATGGGAGGGGGTAACCGGCGAAGAGTTGAATCCTTTCAAACGTCTTGGCCTTCGGGTGGGTCTCCAGGTTTGAGCACGTGTGCTGCTTCTTGCCGTAGCCATAGTCACCAATGCCGCAAAGAGGAGGGACTATCAGAATAGCAAATGCTACAATCCATATGATCACGACATTAATAACGAGGTTGCATTTGGTGTACAGAATACGGTACCATTTCATAGGACTCTTGATAAGAATCAACCTATTGAGAGCGATGGAAGCGAGGTTGTAGATACTGGCACAGGCACTTGTGTATAGAAGCAAGCCTGCGATGTAACAAGGAGCTTCCGTCGACCACGGCCAGCTATTACCAGGGGAGATCAGCGCAACTGCACTCATTGGCATTGCCAGGCCTGTCAAAAGGTCTGCAGAGCTGAGGCTTACCACGAAGACATTAGTTGATGTTCTGAGTTTCTTGCTGAATATGACAGCAAGAATGACCATGCTATTACCAGTAATGCTAGTGACCGATATCAGGATGAAGCAAACACCCAAGACGACTCTTACAGGATAGCTATGGACAGCCGAGATACTCGTTGTAGTCATTGTTGTGTTCGGCAGCCATGAAACAGTCGTAGAGTTTGAAGTTGTCTCGTTGATATCCATGTTGTGTTCACAGTCGTTGTTCTCAGTTGAGAAAACTCCTTGAAAAATAAAAAATTGTAAGGAAATTATGTGGAGAATTTTGTAGTACAAATACTTGTTGTTTCTTGTATTTCAACCACGAGATGTTTCAAGTACAGTTTAATCCGAGAGGCACAAAGTGAAACACAAGACTTTATGTCTCGCTAAAAACGGTCATGTCTGAAATTAACAACTTTTTATCTTTTATTATAGTTATAAAAATGGAAACAATATGGGTTTTATTCGAAAAGGGAATGGTATTTTTTGGGCTTTCTTACCAAAGTTGGTATCCCTACCACAGTTGGTGTATTTGAGCTCTGAGGTCGTTTTACCATTAAGTAAAACTCAGTTTCCCCAGTAGTTTATGCATGCCCACTGAACCCCGGTTCGATTCCCGAACCGGAGTCTTGGATCGGGATTTGGGGTTTTCGGTTCCTACCTGACTCCTTGGGTTTTCCTTATGAATTGGATTTGTTTTCTCCCAAGGCTAAAACGGAAACTTCTTCCTTGTCTTCTTTTCAAAAAGTTTATGTGAAGATTCCATACGGTGCTAATGCAAATTTTTCTTTTTTCTTTGTTACTGTTTTAATTGTAAACCATGAGTAATTCAGCTTTTGGCTGCGATTCATGTTCTATTTAATATAACATTTTGAAATGAAATGAAATGCTTTGCCGACTACATAATTCAAATTCAAATTCAGAGGAAGATTTTGGAATGTAAGCTCTAGGTCACCCATGCCCAACATCCTATGGCAGAACTATAGTAGATAAGCTTGTTCTCTTTCGAAACAGTCCAGGACTGCATTGCATAAAAAAAACACCTTACCCTTTTCAGACAACACCACAGCTCAACTTTTACACCACGTTTGTAGCCAACAACATCGAAACAACATTTCCTCTGCATTAACGTTGAGTGCAATAGTAAATTTTACTCAAATACATGAAATCAGTGGTCTGGCTGTCGATTGTTCGCGTATTGATACAATCAACGTCACTGGCTGGTTAAAAAAACAACATTCAGTATTTCCCAAGGTTTGGCTTTGAAAACGACGAAAGGGCTATATAGGTGGTAACAAAAGATATGCAAAGAAGCCTAGTATTAAACATTTCGAAAGGTTAGAATAATAATACTGTTGAAGGAATGTGAGTTTCTAAAGAATCATTGGCGTATAATGTATACTTTATTATAAAAGAGTTAAAACCCATAGTTCCAATAAGAACTTGTTTACATGGACAAACCTTGTTTTCTAGGGTACTTTGGTAAAAGACCTTGAAGTTTTGTAAAGTTGGCATATTTGAATAGCTGTGTTTGCCAAGTACTTCTACAGACGTAGAAGGAAATAGACGGTTTTAAAGTTAACATTAAACAGACAACTCAGGGATATGAAATTGCAAACAACATTAGTCAGTTCTGAGCTTTACGATATACAGTATGTTTCATATATGAAATTGAATGCTGATACCAGTATAAATTGGAGAGACTATGAGCAGTGACTCACAAAATTTTTATAAAATAGTTTATAGTTATTATTATTTATTATGCAATTCACACAAAAATACAATATACAAAATACGATAAAGCGAAAAAACCCTGTTTTTAAACATTAAACGAAACCATCAAGAATAACATAAAAACAAAGGGCACCAGGGATACATGTATATTTTACAAAGAGCAGAAAAAGAAAGGAATAACAAAGTATTAACTAGACTGAGGACAACAGAAAAGACAAAAATCGTCGACGGTTTTCCAGGGTACTTTTGGTAAAAGACTTTGAAGTTTTGTAAAGTTGGCATGTTTGAATAGTTGTTTGACAAGTACTTCTATAGACGTAGAAGGAAATAGATGGTTTTAAAGTTAAACATTAAACAGACAACTTAGGAAATTGTAAATAATATTATATAATAATAACAATAATAATAAATAGTCGATATTTATATGTACATACAGTATAATGCAAGGTATGGGACTACGTTTTGAAAATGTGAGATCTACTCCTTTGCATAGCACCATGTAATGGTTTACAAGGTGCTGTGGCGCAATATGACGCCAATCAAACCAGGAACACCGGGGCGAACCCCTTCTCCTTTCGATAAGTGCACTGGGTTCTTTTACGTGCGTTACACAACACACGGGACCAACAACTTAACGTCCAATCCGAATGACGAAGCAATGGTTAAGTGTCTTGCTTAAGGACACAAGTGTCACGGCTGGGGGTTCGAACCCACACTCTGCTGATCAGAAACACCAGAGTTTGAATTCGGTGCTCGGCAACGACACTTCCATATAGTTCTGAGCATTACGATATGCAGTATGTTTCATGTATGAAATTAAATGCTGATATCAATATAAATTGGAGAGACTATGGGCAGTGACTCACCAAATAAGTATTTATAAAGTAGTTTATAATTATTATTATTTGTTATGCAATTCACAAAAAATACAATAATATTATACAAACTATGATCAAGCTAAAAAACACACACCTGTGTTTAAACACTAATCGAAACCATCAAGAATGGCATAAAAACAAAGGGCACCATGGCAGCGATACATGTAGATTTTACAGTAAGAAGGAAAGAATAACAAAGTATTAACTAGACTGAGGAAATCAGGGAGTGCCCGCAATGTCACCATTTTATGAAAACGTTTAAATGGGGAAAACTGTACAAATAAGTTTGATAAGTATTTATTTGTTTAGTGTCATTGTAAGGCGCTATTTTATATACACAGGATTTGAACCCAAACTATGGATATAAAGTATGAAAACTTACATACATGTACAAATACATTACAACGAAAACAAAATGTCGAAGACCATAACTACTTTGGACTGATTCCCCAAACGTAGCTATGGATACAACTATATGTTTCATAATATTATATTGTAGCGGCACCAGACTTCTGTTTTATCGAACCTCATTGTGATTACTTTAAATAATAATAAAGCAACAACAAATTCCAGCTTCTGAGTAAAATGTCTGTTCTCCGATTTATGATTTGCAGCAGCAAGCTTTCAAGTGTTTTATGGTATCCGACGGCTCTTCTATCTCTGAGTATTTGCATCGCAGCATCAGACGCAGAACCTTCTTAAACTGCGGGTGCTTTGCTGCGTATATAATTGGGTTGACGCAGCTGTTGCACAAGAATACCACACCTCCAAACAACAGGAAACGGTCGTTGTTCGGAATAAAGAGGGCCACGCTGTAAGGAGTTATGCAGATGAAAAAAGCACAAACTGCCATGAAAAGATTTTTGGTGATTTCGAGTTGTTGTTGGCTGATCCGATCCCGGCGACCGGCACGCATAACGGCAGCGTTGTCTGACGTCTGAAAGCTATTACCTCTCCCGGAACTGGAACAGCCTGGGATTGTGATGTTGTCATCGTTACGCATCTGCTTCTTGAAGTGGCGACGGACGTGAACGAAGATGATAATATAGCTTGTGATGATGATGACAAATGAGATGGGGTAGGAGCCGAAAGTTTGAATCTTTTTAAACGTCTTGGCCCTAGGGTGGTTGTCCAGGTCGGTACACGTGTGCTGCTGCTTGTCGTAGCCATAGTCACCAATGCCGCAAAGAGGAGGGACCGTCATGATGACAATGGCGACAGTCCATATGACAACGACATTGATAACGAGGTTGCATTTTGTGTACAGAATACGGTACCATTTCATTGGGCTCTTGATAAGAATCAACCTGTTCAGAGCGATGGAAGCGAGGTTAAAAAGACTCGCACTGGAACTTGTGTACAGAAGTAAGCCTGCGATGTAACAAGGGGCTTCCGTCGAGCCCGGCCAACTGTTACCAGGGGAGATCAGCGCAACTGAACTCATCGGCAACGCAAGTCCTGCCAAAAGATCTGCAGAGCTGAGGCTTACCACGAAGACATTAGTTGATGTTCGGAGTTTCTTGCTGAAGATGACAGCAAAGATGACCATGCTATTACCTGTAATGTTTATTACCGCGATCAGAAGGAACAAAACACCCACGACAACTCTTACAGTATAGCTATGGACAGCCGGGATACTCGTTGTAGTCATTGTTGTGTTCGGTAGCCATAAAACAGCCGTAGAATTTGACATTGTATCGTTGATGTCCATGTTAGGTCCACTGTCGCTGTTCTCAGTTGAGAAAACTCCTAAAAAAGAGAACAGTTGTAAAGGAAATAATGTTGAAGTTTTGTAGCGCCCCTATAAAAAGGGAGGCGAAAACGGGAACTGTATGTGTGGGATTTATTACCAAAGGTGGATACCTGCTACATTGGTATATTGTAGGTTCCTCGGTAGTTTCTGCATGCCTTTCACAATAATTGTGGACCCCGGTTCGATTCCCGGACCGGAGCCTTGCATGTGGATTGGGGTTTTCAGTACCTAGCTGATTTCATGGGTTTTCCTTATGAATAGGATTTGTTTTCTCCCACGTCAAAAACTGAAACTTCTTCATTGTCTTCTTTACAAAAAGTTTGTGTGAAGAGTCCATTATAATTATGATCCTAATGCAAATTTTGTTCTTTCGTCTTTGTTGCTTGTTTTGTGTGTGTTAACCGTGAGTAATCCAGCTGTTGGCTGCGATTCATGTTCTTTTTAATAAACCATTTTGAAATGAATAATGCTTTGCCGACTATACATGATTCACATTCAAATTCAGAAGAAAAATTTGGAATGGAAACTCTTGATCACCCATGCCCATCAACGTATGTCAGAACTAATTATTATTGTTCTCTTACTTAACATGCCAGAAATTATAATGACTCCATTAAATTAAAAACACCTTACCTTTTTCAGACAAAACCACAGCTCAACTTATACATCACGTTTGTAGCCACCAAAAATCAAAACAAACTTTCTACAGCACTATAACACGTTGAGTGCAATAGTCAATTCAACTCAAATACTTCAGTCGTCTGGCTGCCGATTGTTCGCGATATGCTTGGGTGTAACAACAGATATGCAAATAAGCCCCCAAAAATGAAATGTTAGAACAATATTATAGTAGGAGGGAATAAGTTTACAAAGATTCATACAAAATCGTAACTCATAGTTTGAATTATAACTCGTTTTTATGGACAAACAATTGCTCTCAGGGTACTTTCGTAAAAGACCATGAAGTTTTGGAAAGTTGGCATGTTTAAATAGTTGTTTGCCAAGTACTTCTATAGACGTAAGGAAATACGGTTTTAAAGTTAACATTAAACACGGAACTCAGTGTATGAAATTGCAAATAATATGAGTAGGGTAGATGGCCTTAGCTTTCGATCCAAACCGGACCTTCTTCAGAGGCATAACCCTGTTTAAACAACATATCCATTAAAAAGAGGGGCAAAGGATTATAGGGAAGGGATTTAGAAGAAGTGGGACATTTATATCTTTTCAAAGTTTCTTTTCTAGAAACACTTGGTGGCTATGAACCAACGGGGGTATAATGAGCAAACGATATGCAGTACGTTTCATCCATTATGAAATCAAATAATAATAATAATAAAAATAATTTACATTTATATAGTGCATTATTAAAATGGTGGTGCCAACATAAATTGGAGCTAGAGACTATGAGCAGTGACTCACAAATTTTTTATAAAAAAGTTTATTGTTTTTTATTTTATTTGACAATTCACACAAAAATACAAACATGACAAAGCCCTAAAAACCTTTATAAACATTTAACTGAAACCATCAAGAGGAAAAGTATAATAAAGGGCACCATGGGTACATCTAGATTTTACAAAAGGCAGACAGACAAAAAGTTTGAATAGCAAAGTTATACCCAGAATGAGGCGACAGTAGGGTTTGTTAGGACAGTTAAAAATAAACACACTGTCACCATTTTATGAAAACGTTGAAACTCGGGGGAAATTGTACAAATTAATAAGTTTGTAGTGTTATCTTTATGCGCTGTTTCGTATGTACACATAACGGATTTGAACCCAAACCAGCTATGGATACAACTATGTTTCATCATTGAAGCGGTACCAGACTATTTTTTCACCCGACCTCTTTGTGATTACTTTAAATAATAAATAGGCACAAAAAGTTCCAGCTTCTGAGCATTGTTCTCCGACTTATGACTTGCAACAGCAAGCTTTCAAGTGTTTTATGGTATCCGATGGCTCTTCTATCTCTGAGTATTTGCATCGCAGCATCAGACGCAGAACCTTTTTAAACTGAGGGTGCTTTGCTGCGTAAATAATTGGGTTGACGCAGCTATTAATGAGGAAGACCGCACCTCCAAACAACAGGAAACGGTCGTTGTTCGGAATAAAGAGAGCCATGGAGTATGGAGTTATGCAGATAAAGAAAGCACACACTGTCATAAAGAGATTTTTGGTGATTTCGAGTTGTTGTCGGCTGATCCGATCCCGGCGGGAGGCACGCAATACGGCAGCGTTGTCTGATGTCTGAAAGTTGTTGATGCTCCCGGAACTGGAGGAGACTGGGATCGCGATGTTGCCATCGTTATACATCTGCTTCTTGAAGTGGCGACGGACGTGAACGAAGATGATGATATAGCTGGTGATTATGATGATAAATGGGATGGGGTAGGAGCCGAAAGTTTGAATCTTTTTAAACGTCTTGGCCTTCGGGTGGTTGTCCAGGTCAGTACACGTGTGCTGCTGCTTGTCGTAGCCATAGTCACCAATGCCGAAAAGTGGAGGGACCGTCATGATGGCAATGGCGACAATCCATATGACAACGACATTGATAACGAGGTTGCATTTGGTGTACAGAATACGGTACCATTTCATTGGGCTCTTGATAAGAGTCAACCGGTTTAGAGCGATGGAAGCGAGGTTGAAAAGACTGGCAGTGGAACTGGTGAACAGAAGCATGCCTGCGATGTAACAAGGGGTTTCCGTCGACCCCGGCCAGCTATTACCAGGGGAGATCAGCGCAACTGCACTCATTGGCATTGCCAGTCCTGCCAAAAGGTCCGCAGAGCTGAGGCTTACCACAAAGACATTAGTTGATGTTCTGAGTTTCTTGCTGAAGATGACAGCAAGAATGACCATGCTATTACCAGTAATGTTGATGACCGCGATCAGTAGGAACAAAACACCCACAACGACTCTTACATGATAGCTGTGGATAAACGGTATACCGATACTCATTGTTGTCATAGTTGTATTTGGCAGCCACGAAACAGTCGTAGGGTTGTACATTGTCTCGTTGGTATCCATTTTGTTTTCACGTTCTCAGTTGAGAAATACTCCTTGAAAAGGAAAAAAAATAAAAAAAATAAGTGGAAATATTTTGTGGTGGGTCTACTTAGCTGGTCTTTGCACCACTTGATGAATTCTCAATTCAGTAATTTAATACACTCACTTCATTATTTCGACGGACATCTCATCGCTTTAAATATCAAGGCGGAGGTATCTCCATGTTTTTTTCAATAAGGTTTGCAAATGTTGGATTTAGTTATCAAAGTTGCTACAGTTGGTAATTTCTAGAGTCATTTTTGTTGTGAATGTTAATGTGAAATTATGATTTTGTAATACGTAAATGTCCGCCAAGGACAACATCTTCCGCTCATATTTAAACCAAATTTATTTTAAAGTCAAACAATAACGCAATCGTCAAAATGGCTCCTTGGTCCCAATAAAATAGTTAGATTGATTTGCTTTTATTTCATTAACATACAGCACAAACAAAATCATAAACGATGCAGAGATCCCGATTGAGTATGTACGAGCATGGAGAAAGATATACGAAGTGTCTATAAGAAGATACGAAGTGTCTTGTAAAAAGGTACGAAGTGTCCAAAGTCATTTCGTACCTTGCAAAGGTCAAAGGTTCGAAGTGTCCAGGGTACGAATAATCGTACAGAGAGATCACCAAAGTCTCACGCAAACTCCTGTAATGCTCAATTGAACCATGGAGGTAGATTGAACCACAAATGGCGGAACAATTATTTGATTCTGAATATGGTCAGCAAAGCAAGCCATGTAAACATCATAACTGAGCTGATAGTCGTCGTCTCTCCAAATAGTCCTGAAGATGCGACTGCATATTGTTTCTACCTCCATGATTATACCACGGCAATAGACTTACCTTTTTTCAGTCAATCGAAAATCCTCCCTCAACAATCACGTCGATGCTATCAACTCAAATAGTGTCAAGCTGAGTAATCACGTCTTGACAGTTAAAACCAATGGCATGTTTAAACTCCCCCAGGTTTCAGTAACAGGATGAGTCCGCAATTCGTGGCTAAGCTTGAGAGATATTTTGTTCACCACGAACGACGCTTACGAGTACATTATGCAACTTATGCAACTTATGCAACTTAGCGTGGTATCGTTTAAGATGGTTTAAGCATAGAGCAAGGACCAGTTTAAGCCTGTGTCCCAATTGGCGGCTACGGTCTATGGGTCTGAGTAGCAATCTCGCCATTCATGGGAACAATAGCATGACGTCAAAGGTGGAGTTTAACTTCCAAAGATGACGTATAAGCCAAGTAGCGGGTAACAAAAGATGTATACAAAATTAACCTCTATGACAGTACCACAGGTTATAAATAGAAGGATGTGAATAACAAACAAAATACGAGCAGCTTAGGTAGTGTGTATTTGACTTTAATAAGAGAACTTGTATGTACTTGCAGTTCGGACAAGAACTTTTTTACATTAACAAACCTAACTTCCAGGAACCCGTCCTGTAAAAAAACTAAAGTTTTGTTAAGTTGCAAGTTTGAATAGAGGTATGCCAGGTAGAGGGCGCTGTTCAATCTGTTTGACTTTTTAAATCCTACATTTTCTGTTATTGTGTTTTTGGTGTTTTTAAAGCCTGAACGAATAAATATTTAAACATTTAAATATTTACTTATAATGGACGTAAAAGGAAATAGATAATTTTTATGTACACTTTAAACAAACAACTCAGTTGGAGTATATAAAAGTAACATTTCAGATAATTTATTTCCACACACTGCAACAGAATTTAAAATTCTGATAAACATCTCCAAACTTCATTCAGAAATTATTTTTAAAAAATGATATAAAAGTTCATCGTTAAGGAATAGCTTAAAATAGATTAAACAAAAAAAAACCAAAGTTGTTACTTGAAACTTAAAGGGCGCTGTTTAATCTGTTTGACTTGTTATGTCTCTCATTGTTTTCTTAGTGTTTTTAAATCCTACATTTTCTGTTATTGTTGCTGTGTGTTTTTGGTGTTTTTATAGCCTGATAGAATAAATATTTAAATATTTACTTAAAATGGACGTAGAAGAAAATAGATAATTTTTGTTTTACACTTTAAACAAACAACTCAGTTGGAGTATATAAAGGTAACATTTCAGATAATTTATTTCCACACACTTCGAAACAGAATTTAAAATTCTGATAAACATCTCCAAACTTCATTCAGAAATTTTTTTTAAAATGATATAAAAGTTCATCCTTAAAGGCAGTGGACACTATTGGTTATTACTCAAAATATTTATTAGCATAAAACCTTTCTTGGTGACGAGTAATGGGGAGAGGTTGTTGGTATAAAACATTGTGAGAGACGGCACCCTCTGAAGTGCCATAGTTTTCGAGAAAGACAGATTTTTCGGCAAATTTGATTTTGAGACCTCAGACATAGAACTTGAGGTCTCGAAATCAACCATCTAAACACACACAACTTCGTGTGATAAGGGTGTTTTTTTCTTTCAAAGTGTCCACTGCCTTTAAGGAATAGCTTGAAACAGAAAAACAAACAAAAATTGTTACTTGAAACTAAGTTTCCAAGTTATTTCTAGTTGGTTCAGAAGTCATCACATGGGTGTGTCCACAGCCAATGGGAGATTCTAAGACACTTAAGTGCTATTCACACGACAGCAATTTAACTGGGGTTCCTTGCTTAATTTTAGCATGGTTGTAAAAGTGTAGCAATGTTTAACAAGATTTTGCAAGAGAACTTGGACAGTAGAAATAAAATTGTTTTTCTTTCACACGAGGTACATTTTGTAACATTTTACAACCATGCTACAATTTAGCAAGTGACCCTTGCTAAATTGCTCTCATGTGAAAGGGGCTTTCTGTGTGACAGTAACGGGAATAAGGGAGCGTCTCAAAAGTCGGGCACGTTCCTAGCAAAAAAAGAACGTTCCTGCGGGCATATGCCCGCGATCCAATGGATCGCGGGCATATGCCCGCAAGATCGCAACATCATGACAAAGTATACGTGGAGCGTTCCAAAAGACCGGTCCTGTGGAACGGACAAAAGCGGCGGGGATACTCTTGCGATCCAAAAAGAACGTTCCTACCGTTCCGACTTTTGAGACGCTCCCTAAGGACTATGTATACTCTTTACTCCCGTTACTGTCAGTAACGCTTCCCAAATCCATCTTATTATCAATAGCTGCTGTAGACTTCTAACCAAAAGTTTGTATCGCCATTAGTTGTAAGAGTGATTCCCAAAGTCAACCTGTCCTTTAATAACTTTGTTTGCTTTGTGAAAGTAAGAGGGAACCATTCACAAGTAATGTACATTATGTGTCAGTTTGGCTGGTAACCCGGTGTTACTGAGCTACAGGCAGCTATCTGTTCTTAACTGTGTTATCAAATTAAGCCCTGTTCTAATGAGTAAACTTAGTTTGGAACTCCAAAACCGATAAAGGTGTTTTGTTTACAGAACGAAACTAAAGTATTTATCAACCTGAAAGGTGGTATATCGCAACAACAAAACTGATCTATTCTGAGAACTTTTATAAAACTAGTGATAGTTTCACTTTATTGCACGAGAGGTTTCTGTGCACATAATTAAGTAACATCATCGGAATAATTTTCTATAGACGATGTGACCTCTGGCGTCATTCTAAAACCATAACATGATTCACGCGTATGCCGCCGGGCAAAACCTTTGTGTTTTGGCAGCCAGTTAGGAAGTACACACAATCTTACCATGACTACCCGTCTTCTTGCCCGGAGAAACATGACTTGGACAGTGTTTTGTCAACAGAGGGCGGTTTGAATGTAAACAGAGGTCACATCGTCTATAAGATTGGCTCTGTATTATTCCAGTTTACCACAGCATCTGGCCACCTACAACAACAACAAAACAAAAGAAACAATGTCAATGTCATGAATCTGAATTATATACACAGCAAAAATCCCTAATGAAAATATAACACCAACTTGTTGTAGAGAAGACATAAAGAAATTTCAGTTTATAAGTGGTAGGAGAACCTCAATTGGGAAAACGCACGCAGCCAGGTAGTGACTGAAAACCCCAAACCCCATGCAAGGCTCATGTCCAGACTCGAACCAGGGTCCACAGAGGTGAAAGTTATAGGGAAAAACAATTGACTGCCTTAATGTTAGGTGGGAATGTCTGGGTGGGTGAAGGCGGGGCGAAGTCTGGGTTGGAGGCAAGCACAAAGAATTTATATTGACCCTTATATAAATGTTCTAAAAAGTCTAGGCTGCATCTGATGAAGTATTTGTTGCTACCACAGCTCATGCAGTTTTTGTTATGTTATTTTTTAATCTTTTAGTAAGACCACTATCTTCCTTGTTTTTACCTATCATACTAACACAGATAGTTTGTAGTGTTGTCTCAAAATTCACGAAAGAAGAACAAAGTTTTAATTTCAAATTTGTAGACAAAATCTTTTTGGAAAACAGTGAGACACTGCAGGAAAATCAATTGATGCACTATACAGAGTTGTTCTTTTGGTACTCTGTGTAGTTGCTTGTCTAGATGTGCTTACAGGAGAAATTGTGGTTTGATTTTTCTGTAGGAACTTTACTTACATGACATGGTATATTTTGACATTGTGGGGGGGCATCCCACAAAGTTTTTTATAAGGAAAGATTAAAGAAAAGGAATCATAGACAACACCTAGGGAAAGCCCACAATGCGGCCGTACTAAACATGACTGCCAGTAAAAATTGCCTTGTGTTGGGGTCCCAGGCACAAACTTTCTGGCAGATAAGTGTTTGGTTTTAAATGACATTTGTAGAACAAATAAGGAAACAAAATTAAAGATGTTCTTACTTGGTTCTGATGCAGTGCTCAAGTGGAGGTACAAGGTCGTCGTCATTGTGATCTGGGCAGTTCTGGGTTGTGTCTATAAAAAAAAACAAAAAAACAAAGCAATAACAGCTTAATCATAAAAACTGTGATTGGTACATGGGAGCATTGAATAATTAGGTGACAGATGAGTAGAGTAATTAAAGCAGGACGTGTTTTAAACAAAACTAAATCTCTTCAACCACGGTATACAAGGTGAATTATTAATTGAGTTATTAATTGATTTATTGCTAAAATCACATTGCAGCCAAATGCTAATTTACATAATAGAAAATTACAGCATTATAAGAAAAGATGGCATTTGTGTCTTCGAATACTCGGACTGAAAAACCACTGCACTAATAAAGTCCTGAATTTACTGGCTGATGCTAAAATCACTCGCCTCGACCTGTGGTTAGACCGTGGGATGATCATCAAAAAGGGCTCTAGTTTTCGAGTTTTGTGGTCTACCCTCTGCAACTACCTGAATTTTTCCCCAGATGTTCTTATGGTAGTCCTGAATAACATGTGAAAGTCGTCAAGGGCAAAACTTGCACAGTAATGAGTTATTTTAATTAGAAAATAATTATAGAAAAATAGCGCCCTCTATTGGTCAAAACTGGAGAACTATGCACAAACTCTATGGGCAAATCACCAAGTGCACAAACGAATGGGGAAAATATACTGGCTTATTTATTTTGCTTTCATTTACAGGTTTTCAGCTCTTTTCTCCCAGATTAATTAATTATTTAACATCCCTGGACATCAATCATTTCCCCAATTGAGTTATTTCAATTGTTTCAAATTAATGTCACTAACAAACTTTCTGGGCCTCATTTTGGTCATTTACTAAGTTTTCAGAGCTTAGACAGGCCTTAATTAAATTGTAATCGATTGAATGAATGAACTTGACAAAAAAAGGATATTGTTGACATTAAGATTTTTTTTATTTCTTCTCTTCATATCATAATGACACATTTCTAGTACAATACTCATTGTTATCATGATGAATTATGTTACTTTCTTGAAAAGGCCCTTTTAAATTCCCCCAAACAATTCAATTTAAAACAATAATAAATCCGTTTATGTGCCGTATAACCTATGCCTGGCGTATCCCCAAAAAGTCTTGACGTATTCTCACGTATCCACCTGTAACATACATAACTTCATTTTAAGTTAGTGATACGCTATCAATTCATTAGTCATACGCTTTGTATACGTTCAGTACGCTATGGATGCGATTCTGGGAAGTTGGGCACTCTTGAACTTTTAAAATGCTCGAACTAGTTTCTGTAGGCCTATACGCCGGCATACGTTAAGGCGATACACCATGGTGTGACAGGGCCGTTAACAATTTCAAAGATATAAAGATTTTACAAAATTGAATGAAAATAATATAAATCTAGTTCCCAAACTGTCTTTCTGGTACCACAGTAACTGATGGGTTAATTCAATTCTCAAATAAATTGTTCCACATTTATTTTAAGGTTTATATTTTGGTAAGCCAAAAGCTTACTTTTTACACATTGTACTTGTGCAGAATTCTCTTCTTGTTTTTTCTACTTTTCTATTGAAAATGATGATTCAGACAACATTTTGTTTAAATTAGTTATCATCAGAATAAACATCCCCGTCCGAGTCCTTTGAAGCCACTCCGCAACTGGCACAAAAGCATAAGTCTGTGCAGGGGAAATTGATTTGTTGACAGGAACATCTGCTGTGTGATATTTTCCTTTACATACTTTCTTTTTCAATCTGCATGATACACTGTTTGGGGAGCAAGTTCAGCTGAGGCGTTTCAGAATCACCAGTGTCAGAGCGTAGCAACCTTTTGATCGTGGTTCACCTTCAGTTGTCTCGTTGCTAATGGCATCACTATTCTCGCGTTCTGCAAGTGAATTATAAAAGCATACTCGATGACTGAACAGACAGTACACAAAATAAAAACAATTTGTAGGAAAAGCAAACATGTACAGTTTTGGTGAAGGTAGATCAACTCATTGTTCCTTAATTGTAGTACACATCCAATCCAAAGTTTATTTAGGCAGTATGAATTTCTCATATCCAAGTGGCATGCCCTCATACCCTAGTCAACTTGTGCCCAACTATTAAAGGTCAATCCATACAAAACGTATGATAAAGAGCACTGGAAAGCTTTTGATATAAAGAGGACATTTTTACCCAATACTTTGAACTTTTCACTATCTTGTAGCAAATTCTTGCAAAAATTTACACAGATTTTATATATAGATTTTTTTATTTAATGGGGATACTGGTCCTGTTCACAAATACCAACAGTTAACCATATATTCATTTGAGTTTTTTCTCTCGTTTTCCTGAAAACAAAAGAAAAGAAGGTTAGAAGGTTACGCACAGTATTTCTTCTGGTGGACGAGAGTAATGAACAAGTTATTTTTTTTTACCTTCAATTTTTGTTCTTCTTTAGCTTTCTCAGATTAATTTCTGCCTTTCTTTGTTTCTCCTACTACCTGCACGCTTCATTGTCAGCGAAAAGTGTTGATATACCACTAACCCAGAGCGGACATGTCATACTGAAAAGAAAAGAAATACAAATAAATGAGGCCCTAGTTTACTCATCTTATTTTAAAACAAAATTAGGCTTGTTCCCCTTAGTTTAAATACAAAATTTTAATTTTAATACCACATCTCAAAGAAATCTGGTTGTTTGCCTCTAGAATTTTAAGAATAAAGATGGGGATGTTATTTATTATTATTCAAGCATACTTCATCACGTGATTAGTATGGGGGTCTTGGGGTACATGTATGTACCCTTGCCCTTCCTCCACTTCAGTGTTTTAGTTTAGTAAGGGCCAATTTAATTTTTCCTGAATCGTGTACATTTTTAATCGGCCTAGTGCATTGAATATTTAATGTTTTTTTATTTTTCATACTGTAGTCTGTACATGTATTGTAATTACTAATTGTAACAGTGCATGTATGAATATGATGTATGTTTTTTGTTATTAATTCAAGTATTAAGTAAATAACTAAAACCGATGTGTGTCATCATCATGATTCATCACCAAAATGTGTATCCTCATCATGTGATCGTGACTCTGATTTCGTTTCATTTATTTGAGAGATCGGAGCATTTCATTTTGTTTAACTTCATGACTTGACAAAAAAAAAAAAAAAAAAAAAAAATGATTAACTGCTTTGCTTCGAATTGAAGCACAACTTATTCTGGAAAGAAATGTTGCCTAAATACCTTCAACTTCCACTAGTACATCCACGGTACTCCAACCAGCAGCTGCCGCTGTGCTTTCTGGTAAAATTGGATCGGAAGGTCTTGTCTTTTGTAGGTCGCTGTCATGTCATCATCCATGGCGTCCAAGCATACACATTTTCACATGTCATGATGATCATGATGTTTTTCCTAACCACTGCTGGGCCAACGAACTCCTGCCAGCGATAACTATTTTCCCGAACTAGCTCGGATTAAATTTATGTTGTTTTCATGTAACATAAAACGAGCCGATCTTCGCAACTTTCTTCCCTTCACACAGGACGAAGTTTCCTGAGAAGCGTAGACGACATCTTTTTGAAATCCTTCTCGAAACCACGGCTTCGGCTCCGCATGCTAGCTTGGCCCCGCGGTTGTTTTGGCAATTGTGCGTACTTTGTGTACGCGCTCAGTCAGGGTTTCAGACGAGATAAGGGAACCTGAAGCTGAATCCAACGCAGGCGCCGTCGTTTCGAAAAGGGCCACAAAACCACAGGACTTCGAAACAAGCTCTTTCATTGGTCCACACATCCGCATGCATGTCATATGCGCTATGATTGGCCGAGCTTATAAGTCATCTATTTTTTTTGTTGCACGTTCAGCCATTTATTCTCGCTGTATTATTGTGCTTCATTTCGCGAATAAATCCATACTGTGCAAGTTTTGTGCTTGACGACTTTTTTTGGGTGGTAAGTTGAATTTTCTTCAAATTTTGACACCAAATGTAAGTAGTTGTGTAGGGTAGAGCACTGAAAAGCAGAATTTGGAGCATCATCCCACGGTCTAGGTCTAGCATAAGTTTTGAGCCCTGGCTTATGTTTGTACATTTGTAAATAAAGACTTTACTGCAAGCCGAAGCATAACTGATTTTCCACCATAAAACATCAAATTATCTTACACCATACAAACTCCCCTTGGGCCGGCCCCTCAACTCTCAAAAGCTTCTCAACTCACCGATACTCAGCCTAATCTCATCCTGCTGCCTAGATAATCCGTCGTAGTAATACAGATCAAAACGACGTTCCACTTTCCAATCGCCGAGTAACTCTTTCTTTAAGCAGAACAGAACGCTGAAATGACTCTCGCTGCAGACGACCCAGATCGGATAACGCGGCGTCTTATAATTACTCCCAACCTGAATTGGAATCAAAACAAAAATAAATTCATGAAGCAGCTCCAGGGATTTTATTCAAGAGTGGCGCTCTCGATCCATCTGTCAGAAGTACAAAGTTTGAAAATAAAGTCCCGGAACACCAAACAATTTCCTCCTCGAGGATGAGGAAGAGAATGTGGGGGGGGGGGGGGGGCTCATAAAACATACAAATGTAACTCTGCTCTTTGACTTCAGAATGGTACCCCAACGATTACTTAAGTATTTGGACTTGCTTCTGTTAACCAATTTGAACTAGTTATTTCAGCCTTTGTACTTTTCCCAGTTTGAACTTGTTACTTCAGTCTTTGGATTTGTTTATGTTCAATTGAGTTTGAACCGGATTATCCATCTTTAGACTTGTTCTAGTTTTGATTGGTTGTTTCAGTCTTTGGATTTGTTTTTGTTATTCCCCAGTCTGAACTGGTTATTTTAGTCTTTGGACTTGTACCAGTTTTGACTGGTTATTTTATTTGTTGAACTTTTTTTTTTAATAGACTTGTTCCAGAATTTCATTCTTTGTTTATGGTAGCACTTGTGTGTTCGATCCGACTCCACCAACAATCTTGCACCCTTGGCTTATCATCCTCACTTAGGGATCCTTCCGAGTTACCAACGTAAACGTAAAAAATTTTCCAGTTTGAACCGGCTATTAGATGTCCAATATCCTCACCTTGACCGACCCGTAATGTTCAAACAGCGAGAGTAGTCCGATATCACTCCGACTGTTCACACCTCTTAGTATCATCTTATCCTCACTCCCAGAGTCTAACTCCATCACATCATTGAAGACATTGGAGACTGCTCTGCCTGTGAGAATGAGGTTGACCATATCCTATACAACAACAATTATGAGATTTATAAACTCTCTGGAATATGATGCTGTATAGGGCACACTTCTGTTCAGCAGAAAATATTACTTTTAACTCATTCGCAAGCAACAAGATCAAGGGTTTCAACATTGAACAACGATACTTTTTGTGAAACAATACTACTTCCATAAAAACCGATTGTATATATGCAGGCCTCGAAACAACCCATGGCACCCACAGCAATTGCTGTGGTGCCCTGTGCTTTTGCTGAAGTGCCCTTTGCAAAGTTCCGACACAAGTTGACATTTTCCTCATTAAAGTGCCCCTTACCAGAGGAAGTTTGCTGTGCCCTTCAACAGCGAAGTTCAATGCCTGTGAATGTAATAATTTCATACCTGTGTACAGTAGCCATGCGCACCCATCAGCTTGTTGGTCGGCTCATCCATGTCACCAATGACCCTGAAAAAAAAGAGCATAATATTGATTAAAATCAAAATTAGAAAATGTTCAAGAAAACAAAGTGATGTATGAGGCTTCTCCATTGTAACTTACTCCAGGGTGGACTACACTTTCCGGAGAAAATCAAAGCTAACCTTCCACACAAAAGAGTTTGCATCTATGGTTCTACCCACAAGTTTTAATAGCAATTTTTTCCCCCTTCATGCTGGGGCCAATTTCATAGCACTGCTTAATGTTAATCAAATTTTACACTATTTTTAGCAGATAAACTTGCTTTAAAACGTATTTGTATTTCACAGGTTAGAAAATTAGGGGGCCAACATTCCATTCACCATGGATTTTTACTGTTATGTCATTCATTTTCAAACAGTAAGGTGAGCATGCATTTGTGTGCTAACAATAAGCAGACTACTAAAAGTTCAAAATTTGTGAGAAACTTGAGTAGTCGACCAAGATGACTTACTTCTCTATGGTCCTTGAAAATATTGTAGAGTACAGAGCTAGTATACAGCCACTGCATGTGTTGGATTCATAAACGCCGATATGAGCCGAAACAAACTCCAGCAGTTCTTCTTTCTTCTTGAAGTGATTAAGAATCAGCTGAGGAGATTAAAAAAAAACAGATATTAGCAAAAATTAAGCAATTGTAATAGCACAAGACTTTCTAATTATGCAGTTTTGAAAAGAGTGTTGTAATATTATTTGGTTTTACCCTATGTGTGTAAGCGCTGATTACATAGCACTTTTTTGAGTTCTGTGAAAACAATCACAGGCATGTGGGATTCAAACCTATGACCTTTACCAATTGAGAGCAGTGTCTTACCAACTAGGCCTCCGGTAGCTAGAGGCATTTTGAATCCTATTTTTTAGCAGCAGGTACCTAAACAATTTGATAGATGTTAAATTTCCATCGGGATAAAGAATGTTACTTGGTTTTCCAAATAATACCATGTTAAGATGTTTCAAGGGACTTTCAAATTCTTAAAACAAAAATGTCATTATGTTTGTTTATGAGAGTTAACAGTTAGTAATCTCTTCAAAAAAACTTACATTTTCTGTGAGTCCGTCATTTTTGTATCTCCCTGAAGAAGTAAATTGTGACCTTGATGAGAGTCTGAAAGATGAAAGGGCAACTTAAAATGTATTCATACATGTATCTTAAGAAATAACTTGTTTATGAAAATATAAAAAAATCATTGCCAAGAATTGAAACTCTCTTTTGATAAGTGTTGATTCTGAAAAGAACCGCCGGTTGACAACTCAAAGTTTCTTCCTCTTGAAGACACTCGGAGCATACTGATCAAAACGCTTGAGTTGTCAACCACCAGTTCTCAAAACTCAAATGATTATACTCCCACCATGCAAAGTTTCAAATCCTACTTAAGAATTGAAACCAAAAACTTGTTTTCCACCAAGTTAAAATGTCACTGAAAAAAACTTGATGCAACAAAATAAATTCTGAGTCTAAGGCTTACGTGACAATGATGGCGTGTTTCTTTTCTCCTGCTCTCCATACGATGTCACAAAGAGCCAAAGCTAAACACTGACTTCTATCTCGACTTGTTGGTTGTAAACTGGCAACAGTGGAGATCTTGTTTTCTCCAAAGAGTAAATGTTGCATAATGCAGGCTTGGATGGATGCCAATACACCACATGGTCCACCCTAAAATTAAAAAAATAACAAACGATTTTCAGATCAATGAGCAAGTCTAACACATGCTGTCTTGTCATTCGTTGTCTACCATTGTATTTCTGGATAAATGTTGGCTTAAGTGTCTCTTTCAGAGAAGATGCAACTTTGTTGTTTTTAAATATCTTGTGAGGGTTTTGTCAGACCGGAAGCGCCCTTTTCCAGAATTGTTTAAGGTCCATTGTTTAGGTTTAGATATTTAAGTGAAGAATTTAATGATTCAAGCTTAAAATTTACTTTGTTTAAAACAAATCTTTACATACAGTACAGTACTAATTGTTTGCTGACACTTAAAGTAGAAATATGATTCCTAATTTTTACCTTGTGTTTATTAAAAGTTAAAGTATTTATTTCTTCTCTGTCTTCCACAGACCAAACTGTTGTTGACAAGACAGACACCGAAAGGGAGCTACCGTTGTCACGGAGACAGCAGACACTAATCAAAGTAAAGATATGGCTCCTACTTACCTTGTGTTGTACCATACCAAACTCCAACTTCTTGATGTCATTAAATCCAAGCCCTTGCATCTTCCATTCATCGTTGAAAGAGCCAGAGGTAGAACCAAACAACAGATTCTTCAGATCCTGGATATAAATCAAGGTAAATAATATTATCATTATTATAAACTTCTACCGATGATACCAAAGATGCCTTATAAGTATTCACTGTAGCTCACAAGCCTGAGGAAACACTGGTAATATATGTAACCCCTTCTTCTCCAGCTAACAGTGTAGCTTGAAAGCCTGATAAGACCTGCACAATTAAGTTTCCTTCAGACATTGCAACCAATTCGTATTATTTTTGTTATAAATGTCCTGTAATGAACAATGGTTGCCTCATAAGTGAACTAAAACGCTGTAGCTTGCAAGCCTGAGGAAACTTGTAAACAAGGGTGATTGCTACATGAACCAGAAACACTGGAATTAGCCCGGCTACTCTTCCACACTAGTGTTCTGTGCTCTCTTAAGTGCACTACCAATCATGGTACAGCTCACGTTGTCCCATCCAAAGTAAGCAATTATGCTGAAGAATCTTGCTCTAAGACACAAGTGCCATGACTGGGACTCGAACCCACACTCTACTGATCGCAACACTAGAGCTCCAGTCTAGCGCTGTTAACAGCTCGGCCCCCACATCCCATTACTGTTCATACCACAAACAAGTACATTCTAGGTAATAAAAAAATTGCCATATTTAGCTTTTAGCATCAGGACTGGGTTTGTAAAAATATTGAATATTGTTTTCAAAGAACGAGACACTCCTAGAGACTGAGATGTTTTTCAAGGATCATACATTCAGATACATCTAACGTCTTATTAAAACAATGCCTCATAATGTGAGAGAGAAAACTACAACATAAGGTGCTAATTTATCTTGTCTTACAATTGCCTGCTGTTGCGTGATGGGTCTTGAATCTGCCGCTTTTGTAGTAGTTTTGACTGTGGGTCTCAGCTGCAAATTATTAAGATCATCATCAAGGTCATCTATATCTCCCAACTCTATGTCTCCGAGGGTCTGCTTCACTGTCGAGGCTCTCCTAAGAAAATAAATCAGATTTCTTTAAAGGCAATACAGCAGTGGCTGAAAGTATATCACTTCTCGAAGTGATAGATAAATAGAAGATTAATGTCTTCAAAAAGTAACTGGGGTAATATTGATTCTTTGCCTACAACTGAAAGAATTGCCCGTCTCCTGACAACTTGAGGAAGCAAGTCAGAAATGTTAAGACCAATTAAGAACTCATTCCGAGTCCAAGGTTGTGACAGTAATAATGAATTCCCTTGATCTACTAAATGAAAGTAGTATAGTCCCAGCCAATTGCCTTGCTCCGTCCACCCAGGTGGTAGTTAAAAAGCAGGACAGTTTTTTCAGAACTGAGAAGTCTCCTGAATTCCAAAAATCAACTCAACAGTAGCAGATAGTTTTCAAAAGAAAATTTACCTAGCTAGTAGATATACACATGGGGTTATCGCAAATTAAATATTCAACTGAAAGAATGACATACCCCTTTTCTGTCTCTACTTTCCCCTTGGATGTCGTCACTTTTGTTCTCCCTGATTCTGGTGTAGGTCTCCCGGATGCAGAATTACTTCTCTCTCTTCCTCCGTCTACGATCTCGCCTTCTATCTCCGTCACAGACCTGCGGTTTCTAGACTCTGGGCGTCTTGTCTCGTTTTTAATGATGGACTCATTTTCAGAGTTTTTGGGGACTGGTGGGTCAAAGTTGAAGCCTAGATCTTTGAGACGGTTGCGATTTGCCAAGGGTTTCTCAGAATCAAGTTTGATATCACGACTTGAATCAAGGGACGAGTTGAAGTTTGTCTTAGCTGGTGTTGCCTTCTTTGATGATTTCCTCCTGTCAGAGCTCTGAAGTTTAGATGAAAACAAATTCTCACAGACTGATAATTTTCTGCCATTTTTCACAAAATTAGTTTAGCAGTAAAAAGTTCTCTACTTTTTGAAAGCAATTCTCAATAGTCTGAAATTGCAAGCTTTTGATAAGACATCATTTCCTACATTTTTGTGATTAGACTTTTTAAAGGACTTGAACTTAGCTCTTGAAGGGGCAAAGTAGTCTTCTTCTAAGGGGCACTTCTAATGAGGAAAATGTAAATTTGTATTGAAACCTTTCAAGGGACAATGCACCACAGCAAAAGCACAGGGCACCATGGCAACTGTGGCGGGTTAATTCAAGGCCTGGAATATGTTGTCCAGCCAAGTTGTTAACTTACATCAAGGCTGCTAGTTATCGGACCACCAAGACCTCTACTCCTAGAGGCACTTCCTGGTCGAGCACTACTCCTCTTTGGTACGGCTTCTTCTTTGACAGTAATCCCACTGCTGCTACCATTGTATGGTTTCCCAATCAGTCTCTCTTCTGCAGAGCCTGGATAGGTCTCAGGTTCTTTGACCATCGGTCGTTCCCTCATTGTAATGACCGGGGTAGGGACTCTATTTGGTCTGTAAGTACCGCCTACGTCTTCTTGAGGCAGGCCCAGCCCAGGTTCTAAATAAGAAAATCAATAATACAATCTGTTTAATCTGAAATCTTTACTGAAAGACAGCTAAGAAAATGTACTAAGTAAGTATGGTTTGTGGTAACACCATGTAAAAACCTCCTTTGTGAGTAATGAAAGTTTTCTTCAGCTCGCTTTTCGGTCAGTGTTGAGTAAAGATTTCATTAAAAATTTATGGGTAAATTTGCGAAAAAGCATTAACAGGGGTGGAAAGTTTATTGATGGAATACTTACCGAGCTCATTCATATCATATAGTGACGATTTAGCTGGCTTAGTTGGAGAAGTTTTCTTACTCCCTCTGCTCTTTTGACTACTGCTACTGTTGTTGATTTCCTCTGAAGAGGGCGCACTGTCTCTTGTCTTTGATGATGACCCAGATGATGATGATTGAAGTGGGACGTAGTCTGATTTAGAAGAGGAGTTTAGTGCCCTCTCTAGAAAATATTTGGTGATGATTTCAATCATGGATCGTAGCGGATCGGAATGCTCCTAAAATAAAAATGCAAAAAACACTTGTTTAATTTTGTTCAGGTTGATTGTGGCCCTTATAATGTTTCCCATAGACTTTCAGACTTTCCTGTGCAAGTGCACTTTGCAAAATGAAAATGGCCTTGCTCTCTCTAAGATGATATGTTTAAAGCTCAGAATAATTGGGATTCTTAGACAGCTTCAGATGTTAAATGTAATCGCTGGATCATGCTAGAAGAAATTCCAACAATAATATATAAAAATAAAATAAAGACTCAGTAGGCATAAATTGAAGATAAAACCCCATTGAATTTTGAAATTACATTGTAGTTTCATTGCCGACAACTAAACACCAATTAACCAGCCACTAAGTTCAAGTAAAAACAATTCAAACAACCCAAGAGTTAAATAATTAAATAAGATGAATTAAGTTGTTAAGAAAGAAACAAACTAACTTTATTTTTCTTGAGTAGCCTCTCAATGTTTACTTCTCTTGCTAACTGCGCTCTGTTACTGATGCTACCTTCTCCCCTTGGCATTTCTTGATCCATTGATGACAGACTTGATTTAAGTCCCTGTAAACATGGTAAACGGGATGACAAAAACCAAACAATTATCAGCAATTCAAAATTGCAAAGCCTAGATAGGGAAAATTTCTCAGCAAAAAACAGTTTTACTTTTAACTTGCTGCAGTATTCGGTATAATTTGTTTTAATGCTAATGCTGGGTCCTACTACTTGCCGTCAACTCACTTGTGCCGTCAACTCGCCGTCAACTCCTCCAATATACATTTAAAATCCACAAAAGAAGCATAGAACTGTAAAGTATTAGCTGTAAGAGAATTCGCGTAAGTTTTAGGTTACATTTCGGAAAACAAATTGAGTTTTTTTCTCGTAAAAAAATTAACTCGAAGCAGCAAAACCGTCGGCTGCCATCTTGCTTTTTCACATGGATTAGTCTTGGCATAAGATGTCAAATGATTGGTATGAAAGATGTCAAATGAATGGTAGGATCAAACTTTGTTTGGTATTAATTGAATGACACTGAAAAAAATGTGGAATTTCTACTTGTTGAACTTGTTCTTCACCTTCCTGACATTGCTTGCCAACAAGTTGCCTTGACCATGTTGTCAACATTGTTGACTTGAGCTTGAGGAGTTGAGTAAAATATCTAGCGAAATTATGTCCCCTTTTTGGTGATTTGGTGGGAGGATTACCACGTTCTGTCACAAACTATCATATCATGCGTCTATACCAGTTTTTAATTGCATGGTTTCAAGGTTAATTGCATAAACAATCACTTTAAATGTTGATTTTCGGAGTTTTTCCCCTAAAAAAGCTATTGTCCGGAAACTAGGCCAAGCTATACGTTGGCCGTTGGCGATGACACTTTTTTGTATTTTTTAAATAATTTACCTTTCTACTAAGATATTCTCGGACCAACGACGCAGCCACATTCTCCACATATTCGTTTTCGATCATCGTTTGTGAATCTGAATCACAACCAGCAGTTTCAACTGTAAAACCATACAAATCTCAGATACAATTTTGCGTAGAAACAAATCTTGTTTACCAAACGGGCGGCGCCATATTGGTCTGGCAATCGACCCTACTCAAACTAAAGCCGTTCGAGTACTCGGTTACTGGAGTCGATTAATTGGCGGTCAATAAAACTTTCTTTAGATAAACACAAACCTCGGACAAATTTGATAAGTTTCCTAAAATAAAAATAAAAATTACTAGTTAATAAAACAATAATTTGGTTCAATAAAAGTTTAAAAACGTGTTTTTTTATTGTGCTGTAGTCGTTTAAACAACAGTATTTTGGTATCGATACTGATTCACCTATCTTGTAAAATTGAAAGCAACAGAGGGCGCAATTCTTACTATCCTTTTCTGTGTTTAAAGTTTTGCAAAACCGGGCAGTGCCGCAAAGTTGTGGCAGGAGATCCTGTGTTCAGACTTGTTTAGCGCCCTCTTTTGAATCATCACTCTCCGGGCCATTTTTAATTCCCCATAAACCTCCAGTGCTATCAGCTGACTGCTTTATTAACTGTAAAGAATATAATTTTTATGTTGGTTTGGGTAGGCCTACTGCATATATCACTAGCTTTTTGTGTTTTTGTGTTTAAAGTGATGTGACATGTTGAAACTGCACACATAAGTGAGGCACAAGGGGCGGGCGTGTTTATTGTGTTGGCTGTTTACTGTATCAAATGAGTGCAGACCGTAAGCCCCCACACCGGCCTCTATTTGGATACACCGATCAAAGAGTACGGACATACTCTATGATGCACATGCACTAATTGATTAAAAAAGAAATGGCTGAAGACACCTTGGTGAAACAATGGTTTATAAAGTCAAAACAAACAATCCCACAGTGATGCATTGCGTCCTCCCCCTGCATTTTACTCTACCCCCACTGTGCGCTAAAACATGGAGGGAAATCCTTCATCCAGAACTCAAGCCTTTGTACTCGGTAATTACGTGAACTCACGGGGGTTAACGTGAATAACCCTCTCCAAAAACTTCTTCGTATTCATGATGCTTACAAAAGCCACTGATGTATAGCAACAAAGAGGGGATAAAACCCTGTCATGGCCACAATTCAATCTGCTCAAAGGCCGGGGAGTTGACCAGAAATCTGCACTATACAAGGAGTTGAAGGACTAATTTAGCAAGATGGCGTCGAATCGCTCCAGTTTTCTTCTACCAGTTGTTGTTTTATTACTTGCTGGAGTGGGGAATTTGATGTCCATATCGTATACAAATGCAGGTAAGGAACAACTTTTATTAATCCAGTTATGTTAAGAGTTTTGCCCAAAGAAGACTTATAGAGTTCACAGAGCTTGTATTGTATTTATATTTTCTAAGCCAACGTAATTTTGTACTGTTTGGTTGCGACTTTCGCCAACTCATTGGCATACCAACCAACTAATAACAAAGTTCATGAATTCTACCCATAGATATAGAGTTATTGTACATAACCACATTTGTATCTTACACATCTTTAATTGTTGGATAACATGTTCTTCTTTTCCCCTTCTTATGACTCCTTTAAGTTTGAAGTAGTTTCATGTTTTTAAAGGAGTTGACGAAGTTCCTGTTGCTGTTCACAAAAATGTTTTTTTTTTTTCGGCATGTTAACAGGCCTCTTGTTTCACACCTACAATATAATTGTGTTAACCGCCTTGGCGTCTTTTAGGCGAATTTTTGCGCCATATGAATACTGTTTATTATTTTTTAATTAATGTCTAATATTATTAATATCATTTTTTTTGCAATTGTATCCAGTAACTACGCCACAGCCACGAGAGATTCAGTATTATGGGACGGAGCGAGTCGGCACCATGGTAGCAGTGATCATGGCGTTTGTTATCGTACCATTGGGAGTCTTTGGCTTCATTATGATACTTATCTGTAACATGTAAGTATAGCTTAGTGTTTAAATTAATTAGTGGACAAGTCCTGCAGTCATGTGTTTTTCATTTGAATAAAAATAATTGCTTAGATGCAAACTTTAATCGGGGATAAGGAATAATAATTTTTGTTTTACCTGTTTTTTACACCGACATGTATTAGCAGCATATAGGCCTACTTAGTAAGGTCGTCGTGGGTTCGAATCGAAACCCCATCTGAGTAAAACCTGTGATTTTCACATTTAAATTGATTTGGTAATATAGTGTAATGTCCACAAAGATAAAAATGAGAAAACTTCTCTTCTACAATAAGTCATTGTTCAAATAAAGACACTGCTCTGGTCTTTAGAACAATTATGCGTATCCACATCTGGGATTAGTGAACATTTTGAGCAACCACAACCATATTGGTCATGCAAATTTCATCACTCAAGGAACAAGAGCACCCTACTCTATTATTATAGATTTTGTTCATATTTCAAACAATTATTTTCTTCTCCATATCATGGGATGAAATTCGGCCAAACCCACTCACTAAAACAACAGTACATCTCTTGTGTGTTAAACACAAATTACTGTTTGGTATGGTGCCTCAATCATCATAGGAAGTGAAAACAACCAAACTTGTGATGAGAGATACATGTACATCAAATGATCTTCATTGGGATTTGAACCCAAGACCCCTGACTCTCCGGGCAGATGCTCTACCAACTGAACTATGATGCACTATACACACCCTCAGGTTTCCCATCACACTTTACGATACGTGTTAGTTATAGTCAATAATGATTTAATTATTCGATTAATCTTACAGAATAATCTACTGCAAGAAATCCCGCCAAGCCAAGACTCCATCCTCCGAAACGAAGCCACCATTCGACGATGACATACCAGATGAAGTCAAACAATGGAGTGATACGAGCGACACAGAGGACGAGAAAGAAATCTCAACTTTCTACATGTTTATGGAAACGAAAAATGACACACCTGACATTTTGTCGCCAGCACATATTTAAATTCTTTCCCCATCGATCAACATAATTTTACATATTTTGGTAATAATTGTACGTATTATAGTAATGATTTTATCAAATGGTGTGCTAGAATGCGGTACTATCTAACAGAAATGAAATGGTTAAAGATCACTGCCCAATAGCAGAAAATCTCCCCTTCTATGTTTGTTGAAACAAAAAATGACACAGCTGACATTTTGTCACCAGCAAATAATATTTTAAACCTCAATATTCGTATGTCATATTATTTGGTAATAATTTTATCAAAAAAGTTAACTAAGAAATGAAATGGTTTAAGATCAGTGCCCAATGTCAAAGAGCTGAACAATTTCCTGCTAAGCGAAAATTAGCAAGATCAGTAACAATACATGTTCAGTACAAGTTAGATAACATTTTGGGCAGCAGGCCTATCCTTATTCTTGTATTAAAGCATAATTTTGAGTTTTGTTTGGATTAGGGTGTAAATAAGGGTGTAGCCCAGACATGTTGGGGGGGGGGCATAGCTTGTTAGAGGGGGTGCGAGCCTAGTTTACGATTTAGTCAGTAAAGGGGTGATCATGCCTCAATACAAAGGTTTAGGATAAAATAAACCAATAATTTTAAGGTTCTCACAGTTTAACCAATAAATGCAACTTTCAGCTGTGCCGTTTTGGAATATTTTTTATAATCACCATTTTAGCCAATAAACCTATGTATAAATAGTAAAAAGTAAATATTCACTTGTAGTGGTTTTAATCCTCTCAACCGTTGTAACCTTTTTAAAAATACATATTTTTTACCAAATATTAACAATGCAATAACAGTAATGTTTTGAATGTACTGGCGTGGGTCATTAACTTTTTTTTAATACATTTTTACTGTAATAAACACGTGCTCTGTGAAACTTCTTTGACATTCTTCGGGTCTTTTTGAATAAAAATATCGGCAAGACAACTACTTAGAAGTTCAACGTACATTGTTCGTTCCTATTCATGAATGGTCTCTACTTTCACATCATCGTCATAATGTCAGAGTTAAAAGGCAACACTTTTTTTTTTTTTTTTTTTTTTTTTTTTTTTGGGGGGGGGGGGTTGCAGCAGTTCTTGTCAAGTCTCATGACAAAATTGGAATAAATGCAACCAGTCTTGTCGCATTGTTCATCTGTAACGCGCCCTATCAACTGGTAGACCATACACACCTATTTGACTGAATCGGTGAACCATTATCAGTTTTATACAATACTACCATTGTGTTTAATAACTGTCCGTGTCAAGCACAAAAAAAAGTGAAACTGCGACTTGGAGAATGGGATCGCGAAACAGTTCGAGGTCCACTCCCGTAGCGTGAAGCTAGAGGGTTCACATCGACGTGAGGACCCGTTGGAAAGATGGATAGCTCTTGGTGTTGTCGCTTGCTGCTGGTGGTTGTAACACTTACTGGAGTTCTGAATGATCTTGGATCATGGATGGTTACAGGTGCGTCTCAATTTTTGTGTAATTTTATGAGTAAAAGCCTACTTTGAATATTGTGTTTAGTGTTTAAATTGTCCATGTCTTGATGCGTTTTGTCAAGAAATCAACATTGCTTTGCCCGTGTCCAGTGCCATTATTGTCTTTTAATGGCACTGGACACTATTGGTCAAAGACCAGTATCCTCACTTGGTGTAGTATCCCAAAATATGCAGACAAGAACATTAATTGTTTTTAATTTTGATTTTCAAAACGCTTGCCCGGCGACCCATTGGGGCCTATAATGTCCCGGAAATCAACCCCACTATCTGCGTCCCCATAATTTTTAAATCAGAAGTTTTCGATTAGAAAACTTGTGTAAACATTTTTTTTGGCACCTGTTTTATTCTTCTCCATCGTAGCTTACGAACCGGTGGTTCCACCACAGCAGACCCCCCGACCAATGCCTTATCAGTACACTGGTATCAACAGAGCAGGAACAGGCGTAGCCTTGGTTCTAGGCTGTTTAATCGTCCCAGCTGGACTCATTGGCTTTCTAGTCTTGGTCATCCACAAATGGTAAGTGTTTGTTTGGTGTCAACTTTTATAACGTTTATGGTAAGCAAAACCAAATTCCAATAGCAACTGTTTACTCGCTGCTTGCGTCATAATGATTTAATATCGTTTCTGAAATTACAGTTCTATATACATCGACAGTAAAGTTGAATAGTTTGAGTTGGATATTTGACATTCACGTTATGTTTGTAAGCAACATCGATATTCGCTATACACACATTATTTATCTGAATGTTCAATTCAATAACTAACTTTACTGTCATCTCTATATCCATTCATTCTCAGCCATGGGTAAATAGCTTCACCTTTATTTGAAATCCCCCTCTTAAAAATGATGTCATGTTTTAAAAGATGTAAGAAGTTTGATTTTTTTTATTTGTAGTGTCACTGTCTGCAGAGAAATGAGAAAATCAAAGACCAAGGACGCACCAATCTTCAAAGATCCAAGTGAAAGAGTCAAGTGGCAGTCAGCAATGTTGCTGTATATAGATGACAAGTCTGAAAAAGCGGGAAAGAGTGACGAGGACATCGGCTTTGAAGAGACAACTATGTGAAGGGCGCCACCAAATTACTTTAACTCTTGAGCCACAGAGGGCGCCAGAGGAGCAGCGGATAGTAATTAGGGCAATTGACGAAACATTATTGTAAAGAATGTAAGTTGGGTTTCGGGACATTTTGAGAAAGTTTTTTTCTAAGTCATCAATTATCTTTCATTAAAAGCAAGATTTTTGTTGCTGATATTCTTTATATATTTAAGAGGGCGACATTATCAAAGTATTTATTATAAACATATTTATTGTGTTCTATTTGAGGTAAAGTTTGTTCACCCCAGTGCATTTACTTAATATTTTGCTGAATGATTATTGTTTTCCATTATATGGTGCTTAACTGAGAATAATAAAAAACCCATTGTGTTTACTGAAATTATGGAAGACAACTGTTTGCATTATTTTACTCTCTGTTTGATTCATGAATTCAAATACATATCTTTACAATTCGCATTTCAAAAGGGCTCGTGCTTAATTTTGTGCAAAGAACATTTTTATATGTCTGAGTCTTCTAATCTGTGAGTAAATACTAAAACTAACAGCACGAGATCTATCCGCTATAGTATCTTATTGATCCTTTGCATTGGCTGCCTGCCATCTTTGGTGTCATACAATGAATAGGAGACGTGTACGCCCTGCATGCGCACTACTCTCAACCAATGATAGCTCGGCATTGACCTCAGTGAGGTGACTGTTTGGGGCGTATGGTGACGTCATATACGAGGGGACTATCGCGACACCGTGAGGGCTTTCCTTAATGGTGTCACCAACACCCACCTTCCCTCTGTTTTTAAATGTGTTATTACCTTCCCTCAATCTAAACTACATCTTAAAGCTACACGATGCGATCTTATATCACTCTTGTCGTGCCAATGTTTTAGTCTTGTCAATTCTAAAGCTTCGATGACCGACAGGCTCCCCACGCTGTCCCCGGACACATCCGTTGCCTCCGGGTACAGAAACACGCAAGCTTCTCCTAAAGGCCGTAGAATCGCATCTAGACAGAAGGCCGTCAGCAACTACCACTCCAGTCGCTCTCGCTTCGTACACACCATAGGATAAGCTTATAGATTTCTTATAGGTGGGAGGAGTATCGCCCCTCATCTTAACCAAACATTCACTCTAGAGGCTTCAAGTGAGTAAATACTTGATGTAATACTACAAATGGTGTTGTGCGCACGTTCTCTCTTTACCCTGACATTTAAAACCGGCTGCTGCAATATTAATGACGGGTATGAGCAGGTGTTTTGGGTACGAGGTTATCATCAGTCATTGAAAAACATGGTGTGTCTGTAGCTAGTCTGTCACTGGTTGGGAGTCTAGCAAGATACATGTACTGTATCTGCGAAATAAATTACTGTTCGTTGAGCTCTTTTTTCTTCGTACATTATTATCTCATAATTAAAGTTAAAGATTTGCATCGGAGAAGATGAAGATTACCCCCTTTGTATACTGATCTGTGCCATTTTCAATCGAACAACCATCTTGTCCACTCGAACCAGAACCAATGTACCCAAAGGGGTTCATAAACAGGACCTTTTCTCAGACTAATGTTATTTCTTACATAATACTTAGTAAATATGTTGCATATGGCTAAAGATGTATACAATGTACATGAATACCCAGTATACATGCATGTCATTCATACCCAACCATAAATGTATGAACCAATTTACAGAATAATGTTATTTGTTACATATTTATATAGTAAATCTTTTGCATCTTATGGCCGAATACCCAACCGTGAAGATGTTGGTTTGAACTAGCCTAGGTTGGAGTGCAGTGGCACTGAATGACGTCCTACCAGGGCTAGGTTTGAACCAATGTACATGAACAGGGGCATGAAAGAAATTTTTTCAAAGAATCAATGTTATTTCTTCTACCTACTGCATCTAGTTATGACTTGGATGTTTCACTCCGTATCCCAATGCATGTCATTAATACCCAACCGTAAATACATTTTAATCAATCCAATAGCATAACTCGATAGCGAACTTCATCAGATTGACCTTATTTTTGTGTGTCCGTCATGCAATTTTTATTACTCATTATAATGGGTAAATCAATTACCCCATAAACACAATGAGGTTCTAGTGTGATGGCAACCGTCTATACAGGGTAATTTATCAACACAATTGCCTGATACAGACACGAAATAGATAAGTTTGGTTTTTCATTGAGGCGTACACATTGAGTCTATTTTATAGCTTATAAGTAAACTCATCATTAGAATTGGTCAGAACGAAAAGCCTTGCACATAGAGACGCAGCAGAGTTGCCCTGTTATATGCAAACAAAATGTTTGAATTTTTTTTCTTACACCAAAGCTCAACTTTGTGTTAGGTTGTTTAAGAATTATCTGATCATCAGTAAGTGTATGCACAGCAAAAACAGATCCGCAATGCTCGGTGGGTCTAAAACGACTGCATGACCGACAAAGGGTCACCTGCTTCAATACGAAAGAAGTTAAAACAATGTTTTTAATTGGATCCCTAATCGTTATAGCAAAAACCATCTCTCACCAGGTCTTGAAAATTGCAGCAATTATGTCCTGAATAGCCGGTCAGAATGAGAGGCTATAGCGGTCAGTTACTTTTAACTCAATTAGATATGACTTGCTGCAGTCTACCACCACTAAGAATTTATGCTGAAGAGAGCTTATGGATTAAGCTAAATGATACAATTCTCGCTGCCGTTTTAGTTCTGCTGAGAGTCTTTACAAATCCATTTCAATTTCTAAGAGCTGGTTGAATTTTATAATGTTGCTTACCAATGTGTTTAGCAAACATATGTGGGTACCAGTCTGAAATAGTAGGCCTACAGTGAAACTGTATTAATTTGAGAAAGTAACGTCACCTTTGCAAGCATAATTTTGTTGTGCTTAGCAGCTCTATGAAATTTTGCCCACTGTTGCCCCAAGATCGGACTTGCTCAACACACTATGGTGACGCCAGATAGTGCCCATTTCACCATTCAAATAGATCATTGCCCCTTTTAGATCCGCATACCGTGTGGTACCGTCTAGATGGTTCAAAAATACTACGAATTCACTTCCTTGTTTCTCCTCTGACAAGTAAGTAACCCAAACACTCTCCAAACATGCCCAAGATAATGATTTTATGTAAAACAAAATGTTGTCTTTGAGTAAATATCCTACAGGAGGAAGAACAGGAGCAAGGAAGAGGAAAACCCCACTTGAAATCAGTTCCCCTTGTACCGGATTTCCTTACCCTATCGAAAATTCCTTCAGGACAATTTATAATTATCTCCCAGTTGTGAAAGCTCCCGACGCAAATAATGACGTTACTATCGAAAAAGGTTTCTGAAATTGTTTTAACAGGTCGATCTAGGCTACCAGAGACGTGCGTAACCCTGGAGGAGGATAGGGTGACCTGTTTTTATTTGATTACAGACCTGTTTTTCTTTCATTTTTAAACCTTTTTTAAATTTACTTTCAGGTGTTTTCACCTTTAGATTACAGGTTTTTCAGTGTAGACTAAATTTTACTGGAAACGTTTCGGTCTTTTTGAAATGTACAACTATAATTTGGTTTAGTCTTTAGCCGTCAAATAGTCAATTAAGTTACCGTGTTTATTGTGGGTTGTGTTAAAAAAAATGATAAAATAGGCAAAACTTTAAACTAGACATGTTCTCAAGCTCCCTCACCGTATACCACTACATTGAAAAAAATACTTCACCTTAGGTCATTCATGATTTCACCAATGCCGTACTTTATCTTGATTCTATATAATATACTAACCACAAAAGGAAAGGACTCTCCCATCTCCATCAATATGCCAGTACTTCACCTCGAGTCTTATACAGTGGCCATTGGTCATTCGTGAGTTCACCAAGCTCGTACGTACTTTATCTTGATTCAAAGAGAGTAACCACAAAAGGAATATCACTGTCTCCAGCATTTCCAGTGCAGCACCGGTAGTATGGTATTGTGTCTAAGACTGCACCTAGGACGGTATTGAGTCTAAAGGCCCGGTCACACAGGCCCCGATAACGAGAACGAAAACGAGAACGATACAAATGCACGCCCTCGATTGGTTGAATGAGCGTGGGCGTATTCTGCGTGGAGCAATTCAACCAATCGCGAGCGTGCATTTATATCGTTATCGTTTTCGTTCTCGTTATCGGGGCCTGTGTGACCGGGCCTTTTGACAGGGAAGCAACCATTGGTCATTCTTGATTTAAAAAAAGCCGTACCTTCTCTTGAATCAAAGAGAGTAGCCATAATTTATGAGCGGCACTCTATCAATATCAGTGCTGCACGTAGTCCGATATTTGGTCTGAGACAGTAAAACAAACATTGAATTCTTGATTCAAAGAGAGTTATCATAAAAGGAACAGCACCGTACACAATCTAGTGGTGCGCATATAATGAGTCTACGGGCTATGCCATACGAGGCATCTACAGGCAACCAGTTCCAGCCAATCTCAAATGAATGTTCTCATAATTTTCTTGGGAATCGTAAGACATTCCTCCAAGTTGCCTTTAAGAGTTGCCTCGTGTGACAAGACCCTAATATATTAAATCAACCACTGCTAACTTTCGACTTCATCAATGCTGTACTTGATCTCCTGCATGTTAAACTAGCCCTCACCTCCATCCGTACCTGAACAATTTGAAAGTATTGACATTTTCAAGAGTTGATCGTATAACTTTCTCCCGAGACCTATTTTGCATTGTGCCTGTGCAAGTAACCGAAAATTATACACGCTGACAGTACTCGAGTAGCCCTCGTAACTTCGCCTATGCAGTCTTGGATAATTCCGCTACACTAGATTTACATGAGGATACGGTAGAGACGGACTGACGGGAAAGTGGAACCGTTTGGGAGCCTAATTTTCCCCGGCCATATTTTGCTAAATTAATCAACCCTGTCAACGCTTTGCTATTTGGTCCGAACCACCAGTGATGATAAATGCCTACACTGAGTTTATCAAATGGTCACGTTGTTTTTCTTTCTTCTTATAACAGAAACTGTGCCTGAGAAATTGTACGAACATTTGAGCGTATGTTGCAGCAGACAGACATTCCACTGGCTCACCCACCGTTAGTGAACGTTGATTAACTGCCTCACTGTATGAAGCTACGCCCACTGATTAATGTTACAAGTGGTCGACCAGTCGCAGTCAGTTGTAATTTTGAAGCCGTCATTTTCCGGAAAAACTGCATGCGGAGTTCCCTTCTTGATGATTTAAAGGTAGGTTTCTGTCACTTGTTTGTTTGTCTGTTTGTTGGATGTTTGTTTGTTTGTTTGTTTGGGGTGTTTTTTTGTTCGCCATACAAACAATGGTTTAACGTAATGTGGTTATGAGTTGTACAATATCACGAAATTATTGTGATTCAGCCTAGACATATACTATTGTCCTTGTGCGCAGTGGCTAGCTTGTGTAATAAAATGCAAGTCATGCGGCCTTACCACTGGACCACATTAGGTTGGTAATTTCTGTCTTCAAACATTCAAAACAAAACAAGAAAAACAAATATTATAGAAACCCAAAACTAAATGTTGGCAACTACTTTGAGCTCAACCATGCAAAATAGAAAAAGTGTTTTTTATCTTGCACTTCTGCACTGAGCAACACATTTGTATTTTCTTCCCAAACTGAAGTTAGTGATACAGTATAAACTGTTTCTAAAAGTCAAACAAGTGTTGACATATAAATCGAATATTGTAGATGCAGGTATTTTCTCTGCCAGATAAAACTATTTTACAATATCGGAAGTGTGACTTATGAATGTAAATTTTAAAGATAGTAACACGGAACAACACTATCCAGCCTACTGAACCTACGTCAATATCTGGACCTACATAAAGAAATTAAGGGAAAATTATCAGGTGTTACAGGCATTTCAATTCATGCCACTTGGTGATGTTTATCTGAGCTGTATTTTAAGTTCGTATTCTTCGATTCGTTAACGTAGTTGATTGTGTAAACCATTAATTATGGAATTAATTTTCACATTAGTGTATGATACTACGTCCCACCCAAGGTCTATGAACAAAGGCGTGGCTATGTGTTGACTTAGCATGCTATCGTATTGCATTGACAAACACAAACCATGTATGGCCATGTTTAGACTTCAACCTAGTCGATTGTTCAGCAAGATCCTTGCGATTCGTCAATAACCCGCAGAGTGTGAAATGAAAATACGGGTAGCTTCCGCTCAATGTAAACAATAGCCCCTGTTCCCACTTCAGTAGGAGGACTCTTTGCCAGTCTAACCAATCAATACAACTGCATTAAAATCATCTGCTTCGCTTCTTCGCAACAGCAGAAAAAGAAGCGCCCCTTACGGAAATAAAAAAAGCACTTAGAATTATTTACTTAATCATTAGCTTTACATCCCTACTGGAACAGATTTCTATAATCGTAGAATTTTTCCGCACCATTTACTGATGGAAGTATAACCCATTGTATTAACCCATCGATGGATAATGACATTGTGAATGTCTGAAGAGTGCAATATGCATTGCATAATTATTTGAGAGTTTTTTTTAAGTGATTTCGTCGAGGTCGTTGCGCGGGAAGGTGCCCCGCGGAACGCAGCGCGATGACCGCCCACCAAGTCACGGATTCTCGGACATGAATTCCCTGTCGTTAAAGGCACTGGACGCTATTGGTATTTTTAACTCAATACTATCATACAAACTTACTTGGTAACGAGCAAAAGAGAGGTGTTGATTAGTATACAACATTATGTGAAACGACTCACTCTGGAATAACGTAGTTTTTGAGAAAGAGGTATAGTTTCACACTAAAATAAAGCTTTTCACACTAAAATAAAGCTTTTCGCACTAACACAAACAAATAAGTCCCTTTATAGACGCGTTAAAGATCATGCAGCAGCGTTGACAAATAAATGTTTTGAAAAAACCTTCTTGTTTGCCGGTCATAGTTTGTAGAGTGAACCTATATACTCCAAGACTCACATGTAAAAATTAATTCCCATAGCAATTGTTTTCGGAAGAGAAAGTTATTATCGAGAATTTGACTTGTTATTTTTACGCTACGCTTTTAAAACAAACTTTCGATATTAAATTGAAACTGACTATTAAACACAATATTTGGACAAAATGTTATAATATTTAATAATATTTATTCGGGCAATCACATTTACAAGCACATGTACATACATTGAAAATATTTAAGAAAACAAAGTAAAACAACAGTGGGGTGCCCAGGAGAGCATCAAGTTAAAAAAATAACTATCGCCAAAAGGCGTATGTCTGCAACCTTTCCCACTCATTTGAATCTGTTTCTGACACCAATTTTGTTTTAAGTATTTATTTACGGTGCGCCTTTAAAAGGACCGGCAGAAACCAATCATGATTGTGTCGAAGGTGCAAGTTTTACACATTGCACGAGAGGGAACGTCGCGCCATCTCCTGTAAAAGCAACTATGAAATTAATACCAATACATTAATGTTCTCTATTTGTTGCTGGTTCTCAAAAATGTAGTATTTCTTTGTTGTGCACCTTTATAAGGACAGGGAAAGTGAGAGAATGTGCCGAGGGACACGAAATTCACACAGATGGGATGGATCGTAGTGCTTTGTCTCCGTTGTATAAATAGTAATAACGAATACAAATTCTCGCAACTGTTCTAGATGTTTCTCAAAAAGCAATGGGCATTACATTCAACTGAAACTTTCCTGTGAGTTACACCATCTTGAAATGTATCAAAGGTGGTCTATGTTTGAATGATGTTTCTTTTCTGATTGTTTGGTAACTTTGGTTACAAATATATACGTCTGCAAAAAACAAACGATGACACCTTCAACTGTATCAGTGGTTGATTTCTTTGCTTGAATGATGTTTCTTTTTTGGTTGAATGGTCAGTTATCCACCTCTTTGCTCCCTCTTTTCTCCAAGTTACCACGATCTGATGCCGTTTATCTTTTGAGAGTAAATTCTGATCTAGATTAATGGATGTTATTTCAGGACAGACGATGACATTTTGTTACCTTCAACTGTATCAATGGTTGGTTTCTTTGTTTGGATGGTCAGTTCTCCACCTCTTTGCTCCCTGTCTCCTCCAAGTTACCATGATCTGATGCCGTTTATTTTTTGAGAGTAAATTCTGATCCAGAGTAAAGGATGTTATTTCAGGACACTCGGTCGTCTATACGTTAACGAGATTACTCCAAATCGCCAGAGAGAGAGGCTCGACCGTCTGTCCCCGTCAATAAGTCCCCTCAAGTCAACTCCCTCGATACCCAAAGAGTTTTCGCACCATTGCTTCCCCTCTTGAAGTTTTCGTTAAAGGCACTGTATGCACAGTATTGGTAATAACTTAAAATAGCATAACAAACTTACTTGGTAAGAGAAGTTGATAGTGTAAAACATTGTGAGGAACAACTCCCTCTTAAGTAACGTAGCATTTTAGACAGACGTAATTTCTGACTCAAATAGTAAAAGACTTCATGCATGAAGCCTTTTTTTTATAGACATCGTACAGCACAGGGCAACAAGGGCGTTTTTTCTTTAATTTTTCTCTTGTTTAATCCGTGCACGTAATCGTTACTGGTTAACAAAACAGGATCAAGTTATTTGATAAAAGTTTTACTTTCACTTGTTATAAATCAGTTGTGGCTTACAAAAATAAAATAACAATGACAGATTTATAGAAACGAAAGTCAAGGTTCACACTCTAACCACTATATAAATATGCTGCAATGTAAAAAGATTTTTTTTTATAATCATAGATTCTTGTTTGCCATTTGCTTTCCAAATTCACCAGAAAAATTTGCACCGTGACAGAGCAATGCATGCGCTATGGCCCCAGTCTTTGCTGAAAACATGGATGCTGGGATGCACCAATTCCGTGTAATATCACGTTTTGTTATAGCCCAAACAACAACTATGTAAATAAATTTTGTTATGCACTTAATGAAATTGAAAGTGTAATTTTACCTCCGGTCTAAAGAGAGAGAGAGAGAGAGAGAAAGAGAGAGTTAAGAGAAACAAAAATACATTGAAACCTTTCAGTATATACCTCTTGGCGCCATTTTGTTTTTGTGTTCAAATCAAACTTTTTTTCCCAGCAGAGCCCCACATGCTTTGAAAAGTTATTTTCTGCCTGTAGGTTTTAAAAGCTTATTTCTTCAAAAATTAAAGAGACGAAAAGAAACTCGTCGAAAACAACTTTTGTTTTCTGAAGGGGATATGAAGACGCAATGAATTAATCTTTGTTTTTATGACATCGCACTTAAGAACTCGGGGGTAACAAATTAACTTAAACCGCTTCCCCGAATCTACTTAAACTCAAGAGAAATGGCATGAATGGATATTGCCAAATCAGAAATAATGAAAATCTGCGCGAAGGATAGATTAAATAAAGTGATTAATTGCTACCGATCTAAATGGCAAGATTTCTGGATGATGGTGGCCGTTTCTAATGGCTTTCAGTCTCCTTTTCTCTATGGCCAAAGTACGGATGTACAAGTGGTTTGGTTGTGTCAATATACTCCAACCAAGATGTTGACAAAACATGAGATCGCCAATATTAGGCTAGATAGTTCGGTTGGTAGAGCACCGGCATGTGAACATGAAGGTTGCTTTACTTTGAATAGTATTCCCGTTGAAACGCAAGATGGTAAATAAACTCGTTTTAAAGGCAGTAATTGGTAATTGTCAAAGACTAGCCTTCACAGTTGGTGTATCTCAACATATATGCATAAAATAACTAACCTGTGAACATTTGAGCTCAATCGGTCATCAAAGTTGCGAGATAATAATGAAAGATGAAAACACCCATGTCACACGAATTTGTGTGCGTTTAGATGGTTGATTTCGAGATCTCAAGTTCTAAATCTGAGGTCTCGAAATCATATTCGTGGAAAATTACTTCTTTCTCGGAAACTATGGCACTTCAGAGGGGGCTGTTTCTCACAATGTTTTATACGATCAACATCTCCCCATTACTCGTCACCAAGTAAGGGTTTATGCTAATAATTATTTTGAGTAATTACCAATAGTGTCCACTGCCTTTAATCTGTACACTGTTGATATTGTTTATACATTATTTTACCAAATGCTACACGTTAAATTGTACCTTGTGCAACAAAATGTTCACAAATTTCAATTTCATGATTGTTGTTTATTCTCATAAAAGAAGGTATCAAAGTTCACACACTAGAAACTACGTGTTAGGAATTGTTCCGGATTGCGTGACAATTACATTGCCTCACCCGTTTCTACCTTTTAAAATTTTGTATCTTAATTCGGATTCCTAAACGGGTCTGGTCCCGTGGCCATAAATTTAGGGGCGTTTTAGTGCATTTCCTTTTCACCATCGTCTTCAATACATGAACTTGAAATAATGGGTTGAAACAAAACAAAACAAAAACAAAACAATACAATAAATAATTCCCAGTCCTATCGTAAAAGCAGCTTGTTTGTGTTTAGTAAAGTTATTGCTTTGAAAGTTCAAAGTACGTTTGTCATCCCACAAAGTTTGGTTACAAAATACATGCATCCCCATAGAGGGCGCTACAATTACAAATAAGCAATTTGACACGTCATAGCAAATATCAGAATCACACCACAGCAGTACATCTTTATAGAGATGAATTCTGACATTTAAATGGCTTTCTCAGATACATCAGAAACAAACCTTTCTGCTTTTAACACACATACATAAATCCTATAATGGACTGGAGTAAAGAAATTGACAGAGATAGGCCTTTGACGTGTTAGGAGGAACCACTAATGGAGAATTCTCTTCTCACACTGTGATGTATCACCCATACTGCGCATACATTCTTGACACCAATAATCAGTCTTTCTTAAAGGTGTTCAACTGAATAACTAATGTAGACAGGTGACACTGTTTGTTAGTGAAAATTCATGATGTTTTGGCAACGCTTCAAGTAATGTTTCGAACATAGGAAAGCTATGTTGTAAAATTCCCAGTTAGGAAATTGTAAAAGGTGGGGTTCACTTGACCCGTTTGGGTCAACTCTGTGACCCGTTTGGTTCAATCAATGGTGTTTGAAGCTTTTCTTGGTATGAAGAATAAACATGGTTGTACCCTCACGTTTACTATACATTGATAATAGTTACTTTTGTGATATTTCCCATACTTGCTTTAGACCGTGCAGTTACATAAGTATTCAACTATTTTGTGAAACCTTTTATTTTAAGCTCAAGTTCTGGTGTTTCTGATCAGCAGAGTTTGGGTTTGAGTCCAAGTCGTGACATCTGTGGCCTTAAAGCAAGACCATGGTGCTGCGTCCTTTGGATGTGACGTAATGCTGTTGGGCCATGTAAGAACCAAATGCACTTTTCGAAAAGAGAAGGGGGTTCACCCGTCGGAGTTCCTGGTTTGATTGACTGTATATTGCACCACAGCCTCACTGCAAACAAAGTCCTTCATACCTTGCAGGAAAATACTGAATATTGAAGCTGCTTGAGTGGCGGATATAATGAGCGCTAATAAGAAGCCACTTTTGTTATCATCTAACAACAGAAACAAAATGGCGTAATTTAACGCGTCTTAACGCGAGAATACGTGTGAGTCTGTATGTCACGAGTTTACCAGACTCGAGTTGTTGGCGCTAAGTTCGTCTAGACTTGATTCCAATCCCCGACTGTAATAAACACACAATTTAGTCGACATGGGTAAAAAATCAGCATTGTGTTCGCACAAAATCACCCTTTTTATCACATTCAACGGTAAACTACCAAAAGTAAAAATAAAATCTGTTGATGTAGAAGTTCGTATTCTTCGATCAATGAACTTTGCAATAATTGGCAACACAATGCAGGAAGATAAATCAAGAGAAAATGCCAAACAATCATGATACTAAAGTATCCAACTCGATTCAGCATTCTTGCCCGTATGCTTCGTTTTTGAAAGGGCAAGGGCACCAAGGCATTTATCACACTTAAGCAGGTTTTTTTTACGAAAATTAAAACTCATTAATGCATTTGACTACTTTCGTCATGGGGCCTGTTTAAGATGATTCGAACTTTACAAGTAACTCGAATAAAAATACAACTCCTCTCGCGTCTTGTATCAACTTGCTGATTGGCAACATAATGATGAGATAAATCAGGACAAATGCCAAACGACCATGAGACTTATTTAAGCAACAAATCATAAGCATCATACTTGAGTAGTTTTTTAACCGAAAGTCAAAACGCATCAATGCATTAGAAATGCTTCTCTCATCATTTGGCTATTTGCAATGACTCAAACTAGGTACCACGAGTAACTCCTCTCGCATCTTTTGTATCAACTCACTGAAGACGTCTTTGAAATAAAATAGATCAAATGACATTGCGTCTCTGTCCTCCGTCCCGAAAGACGATGAAATATGATGATGTTTAACCGCCTCATTGTGAAGTCAATTTTGCCCGTTCAAGTCGTCACACGCACCTAGTCTGGGCATTAATTTGCCCCAAACAGCAGGGACAGATTCGGTAATTTTATGAAGTGCTTGGATTAAGAGACTCTCGATCGTATTGTTGCCATATTTGGTTAAGTTCCACGACCCTTGACTTCAATAAACAATACTGTAATTTGTTCACTTCGAAAGTAGTAGTCTTGGACCGTGTTTGAATGAATGGAGTGGCTTTGTAATGGCTTTGGCTGTTGACTTCGTAAGTCATGTTGACGTGTTACGGATACAACCTATCCATAGCCATGTTGAAGCTTGAGCTGAATGTCCTTCGGCTACGACTGTGGCTGTTGACTTCAAAAGCCATGTTGACGGATGATATAGAGATACGGTGATATACCTGAAGCCACAGTTGAAGCTGTTAGTGGAGTGGCTTGGATTGGCTTAAGAGCCATCTACCAACAGCCACAGTCAGTGACGTCAGTACGGAATATAACATACAGTGTTTGTCTACAGCTTGATGTGAGCCGCTGGCCAAAGTTAAACGGCTGTCATGAATGGCCATTTATTAAAACAAACTTGGGTTTTACCCGAAGCCATTATTGTAACAAAAAAAGTACATGATGCGGGATAGAACACCGGAACATGATGTAACAAATGGCAAACAAACAGTATCCTGGTAACATTATAATAAAAATGTTGTAAGCTGTTTTCAATGTGCAAGTGAGTTACCAAAGGAGCGAGCAAATGTTTTCCTCAAATTAGTTCGGCCATTATAGCTTTCAGATAGTCCCGTCTCTTTAAATTTTGATTGTATTATGAGTGAATGTACTTTCCCAAACTCCAGCTTTCTCCACATAACATTTAACCCCATGGGCAAAGCCAAATCAAAATTGCCATCCACTTCCCTCCCAGTGTTTATTTATCCCGCATCAATTGATTCCAATAAATCAGATGTTCCGCATTGCCTTGGAACAAAATTATGACTACACGTGTCAAAGATCAAGGACTACCCCCAACTTGAGAATGGACTCGTCCAGGTATCTCCTTTTTTATACATTAATGAATGTTTTAATGAGACTTGGCTTGGACAACATCTTGACTAAATGAAAGGATGGAATAGCAGCGAGAGAAGGGTGAAGTATTTAACCTTTAGATCTGCCTTTGGTTGGGGAAGTGTTGAGGATCCTTGAGTGTCACAACATGTCCGAAGGGCCGAACATGAGAATGTATATGCAATCTTCTGTGATCCAACCCGCTATAATTGGACTTGGTTAGTAGTCGACCTTTGTGTAACCATACAACATTCATAACTGCACTTGAATGATGAACCGTTGCAGTCATGCAATAAAGAATGAGATAATATAATTAAAATACACTATTGGGAATTGGGTTGTCGTGAACAAGTTTTCGGTTTAAATATTGTCACTTCCTCTCGGATGGGGGACATGAGTAATTTAAAGCGAGATGGTTGTAATGTGTAGGCACATGAACAAGTGGAATTTTACCATGAGACGGATGTACCTTATTTCCATCTAGAAATTGACAGGAACATTCTAATGAAAACAATGTTATGTTTTTAATATTAAAAAGAAATGGCAGCAAAATTAACACAATAATAATTTCGATAGAACTGATTGTGTAATAATTAAGGCAACATTTGTGTTTTTAGATGAAATATTTGCACTAACCCTAAACACTAACCCGAACCCTATTAAATCGTTTGCAGTACCCGCTGCTTAAACATAGGCTTCGAAGTGCATCTAGCCACCGGGCAATCTCGGAGGTCTTGGTATGACACTGCTCTAGAATTGCAAAGGTCATGGGTTCGAATCCCACATGAGTAACATGCCTGTGATTTATTTCACAGAATTCGGGTAGATACTGAGTGCAGTGTTAATACACATCGGTGTATACGGGTAAACCAAAGTGAACATATGTGTTCTTCAAATTTTGCAGAAAAGCAGATGTACCATCTTTAAGTATAGCTTCTAATGTTGCTAATCCGATTACAGTTACTATGTGGAGCCCAAACTTTGGGTGATCTTTGTTACATTTCTCAACCCCCAGAGCATCAATTGACCCAGAATTGAACAGATCCGTGTCGTCGTAATTTCGATTAGGTATGCAGGCACCATGCTAACCTAAGGCTAAAACAAAGAAGTCATTTCTTTCATTAAAATACTAACATGAAAGCATTTCTTTGAGACTCTTTATTCGCTCATAACAAGTTCCAATGCTATCCTAGAAGAAGGTGATATTAGTTATGGGTGCTTCTTTGGTTGTGAATAAATCTTGGGTCAAAATAAGATACAGTTTGTAAAACTGTTACTTTCTGCTGTGCTTATAATTTTGTGGATTCACGACCAGATCAAGGTTGTAAGTTGAAGGAAAACTGTCACTTTCTGGTGTTCTTAATTTCGTTCATTCAAGACTAGATCGAGGTTGTAAAAACAGGGAAACTGTCACTTTTTTGTGTGCTTAATTTAATGGATTTAGGTCAAGATCAAGTTATTGTAAATGGCAGCAACAATTTCGCATTCTTTTATTTCGAGGGGTGTCCTCCGTCAAGGATGTTACGGCTGAGTTGTCCCAAGATTGCCCTGTCCCTCATGCATTGCAAGCAGATGTTTCTCAGCTGCAACAAACCCAGTGTCTATTCTTATTGTAAATCAAAAGAAACTACTCTAGTGTCATGTTCATATTAGAGAGCTAGGATATTTTTATCCTAAAGCAGTGGTAGATGAATTATGTAATTGAACCTGTTTGGAATGTTGCAATAAAAGCTGACCACGAAGCTTATTTTAACCCTTTTAGAGGATTAAAAATGGTACAGAGATTATTTCTCCGAGTTAGAGGCTTTCTAGCGCAAAAACTACCAAGCTCGAAAGAGAAATCTTAGATTTAAATTTGTTTTGTAAATGAGTAGGTCTATAAACAGTGTACCTTACAACACATAGTGTAAGTCATCGCTTTTGCAGATTGATAACTGTTTTAACAATCCTCAGTAAAAGTATGATATCCGAAGAAATCTGTTGTAGAATTAATCAAGTCTTTGAGATGCCTACACATGGCTAATCCAGAGGTGTATGTGTTGTACGGAGTATACCTTGTGCGTGTGGGTACATACAGTCTTCAATGTAACGTCCCACAACTAGGTCTTAAATTCCAACGCGCCCTCTGGTGGTAGGGAAAAACAAAACAGTGGCAAAAAACTGTTCCACTTTAGTTCCCGCCAACATGTTCAGTAAGGACGAACGGTGAGCTTCTACGCGTGCCGTTGCCATCCGTGTGTTAATCACTAGCTACCCTTTGGTTCAATACGATTCCTAATGAAGGAATGTTCATACCGTAACACGTCCTTGCCGCTGGCAGGAACAGTTTTCAAGAGATATTTAGAGAGATTTCGGAAGCTATTCCCGAATAGGTTGCATCCGTTGAGAGGGAGAGCTGGCATAAATACGGTAAGATTCGATTAATATACTTAAACTCCGTGCCGTCAGTCACCGGTGATTGGGCCGTTGCGATTGGCTTTTCTTTTACTGAGTGTGAAACAGACCCCGGAAATAACATTATGGATTTTCCTTTTGAAAATGTTGACTTACTTCTCTTACACCCTTACATCTAGTAAGTTGAGAACTAAAAACGTAGACAGTTGTGATTCAATAAATTAGATACAATTGTTATTGAACCGAACTATTTATAAGACCGCGAGTTTTCCTGAAACACAGGCTACGATTGACGTAGTGTAAGAATTGGAACTTACCAATTGCCTGTTTAGAAAATTAGCTTCACATTGCTTTTACGATACTAAAATTAGTTTAGGACCTTTTTCACGGGTTTAACGGCTGTGTCGATAGGCGATTGGAGGGGCTCGCGCATTGTAGAGTTGTAGTTGTGGTGGTGATGAGGTGGAACGAGGGACGTGGTTGAGCATTGGCTAGAATCAGTCATGTGATTATCAGTTTGTCTAATCACCTCGAAGTACGGTTTGTAACTTTACTTTTCGTGTCCATGTTGAAATGTTACGTTGAGGAAGATTATGGCAGCTAAGGATTCATCTGAGCCGTTAAATACAAACTATTTGATAAACTCGCAAAACTGTTCCATACCTAATGATATAAAGTTTATTTTATGTTCAAATGATTTCCATTGATCAGAACTAAAGTTTCACTGTTCAGTATAGTGGTATTTTGTTGTACTTTCGTTGTTTTAACGCCATAAGACCGTTTTAAGCGAACATTAATACGGAAATGCCAATCACAACGCTGACAGCCATACACCACAATCACGTTTCCTTATACACGATCCATTCATTATAACACTGTCGCATTCATCAATTCAGAAGTTGTATTCGTTTTACGTTTTAAAAGACCCCGAAGACGTAGTTACTATGAGTAAACGCTCATAGGAACGGGAAACATCAATAAGCGCGAGAAGATTTCCCGCCATTGACCTTTTTCTCCCGCGCTTTTTCTCCCGCTCTTAATGTGAAAGCGATTAGGAGAGAGGAACCCAGCTTGCACTTCGCCTCGATGCAGGGAAGGATATTGTAAACAAGAACAACATTAAGAATTCACTGTGTGGTGCGAATTGCAACACAAGAAATCCATAATGCAGCCCTGATATGAATTCATATTCGGTTGTTACGGCGTCTCTATGGTAATGTTTAAAGGCACTGGACACGCTTGGTATTTGTCAAAGATCAGTATTCTCACTTGGTGAACACCATGCCCAACGTTTGCACAAAATAACAAACCTGTGGAAATGTTGGCTCAATAGGTCATCGAATTTATAAGAGAATAATGGAAGAAAAAACACCCTTGTTGCATCACTTCGTGTGCTTTCATCAGATGCATAATACTGTAGGCTTCAGCTGAAGTTTTTATTTATTACTTGAGTGAGAAGTTACCTCTTTCTCAAAAACTACGAGTTAGAAATCACCTCTTTCTCAAAAACTACATTACTTCAGAGGGAGCCGTTTATCACTATGTTGTATACTATCAACAGCTCTCCATTGCACGTTACCAAGTAAGTGTTTTTTGTTAATACTTTTTTCGAGTAATTACCAACAATAGTCCAGTGCCTTTAGGTGACGTAAGTTTGCAAAGATCATAGTAGTTTTACATCTTCCTACGATGGAAATATTCTTTGTTCATATTTATTTTATTACACACCCAAGAGTCTCAATTGGCGCCAAAAAAGGATAACAAAATATGAGATAATAAAGAAATTTTCAGTTTTATACGTGGGCTGAAAACCCACGCAATTAGGATGAGGACTGTGAAAACCCAATTCACAAAGGTAAACGGCAGGACTTGCAATCACAATATTGTAGGTTCAAATCCAGTCGAGCTACGGCTAAACTCATGATTGTCGTCGATAAGTTAAGATAAGATAAGAAAAGATAAGAACTTCCCACACTGGGGAAATTAAAACTGGCCATGATTCAAACAGTACAAACAAAAACGCTAAAGATGATTTAACAATAAACATACAGAGTTTAATACTGGTCATGATTGATTTTGTGCAATTCATAATCATTGACGTTTATGAGAGAGAGAGAGAGAGAGGTTGGGTTTTCACCTTTCACCTATGTTGACACCGGCTCAAATCCCATATCCGACCAGAGCCAATGAGCCACACAAAGAATTAATAAAGAAAATGCACTCGTCACAATGTCGGCACTCAATTTAACTTTACTTGGCTCCGCCTTCTCATTTTGCAAAATTCTCACCATAATCATCTCGACCTTTCCGATTAAAGTCTCTAAAGAATATGAAATCTAAAAACAGTCCCTAGAACTATCAGATGTAATTGCCGAGACTCCCTTGGTTTCTATCTAGCTACTTGTATGTGTTTATTTTGCTACGGGTTTGTGTATAGATTTCACATGATGCCCAACTGTGGCTAATTGAGCAATAGGGCGCTAAGAGCTTTTAGATGTTTGCATAAGAAGGAGTGAAGTGAGCAAATTTTATCAATCTTATCATATCCCGGTTGTTAAGTACTGAAATGTGTGTAGTAAAAATATTGACGTTTTTGGAGTGTTTGGGAGCATCTGTGAAAGCTGATATAATTTAAACTTTTCTAGAGTGGCACTATCTTATTGGAGAGCTTTTTTATCTTGAGATGAAACGGGGAACTATAAAAAGAACATTCGGTTCTAGACATCCCGATGAATAATTAGTTTCAGAAGTAAGTCATTCGATGACTTCATGTGAGCAATCTTTGCAATGTGTCGTTTTGATCGGAAAGAACGGATGGTTTAATTAGCCGAAGTTTCGATCAGTCTGCTCTGATAGTATTCAGGAGAATTAATCTATTCAAACAACAATTGGCAAGTTTGTAGACAAAAACCGCATAAAAAACACCCCCCCCATATAAACCACAAGATCAATTATAAAGACATGTCAGGGACCATGTTGGCTCAGTGGTTTCTTTTCCTGCCTTATCACCTCTTCGGACCCTGATTCGAATCCCACCTCAGTCCGGAGCCTTGTATATATGGATTGGGTTTTCAGTTCCTCCTATTTCACAATAAATGTCTCGATGCGCTTTACTGAGGTTGGCTCAGTGGTTACTGTCCCTTCCTTTCACCTCTATGGACCCTGATTCGAATCCCACCTCAGTCCGGAGCCTTGTATATATGAATTAGGTTTTTAGTTCCTCCCATTTTACAATAAACGTCTCAATATGCTTTACTGAGGTTGGTTCAGTGGTTCCTGTCCCTGCCTTTCACCTCTATGGACCCTGGTTCGAATCCCACCTCAGACATGGAGCCTTGCGGATTGGGTTTTCAGCCTTTCCTGGTTGTGTTGGTTTCCCCATGGGGTCTTCCTCCCACGTCTAATACTGAACAGTTCGTCTCGTTTCCTACCCATTACATCATGTTATTCGCGCTTATCGTGCTGTTGGGTGTATAGTATATTAATAAATAGATATCTTTTCACTAATCCATATTTCAAAGGTTCAATCAGTAGAATTGTTACAGAAAATGGAAAAGAAAAAGCATTACCTCTAAAGCCGCGGTTTGGCTAACAAGTAATTATTTCTATTGGTCAGACACAAGATGGCCTCCACTTCTTTAGTTGGTTCCATCTGCAGATTTATAAAGTCACCACCATGAGTCTATCTGATATACACTGGTACCCGTGTGGTTTAATCCAATAATCAGCATTGACCATAATACCATCATACTATCCTAAGGGAGTTTGATTTCATTGATCGAAGTAAATCTAGACTGCACAACCCACTATGAACAAAAAAAAACTACACTGAGGCTCTTTGCTATAGCCACGATTTCATGGCCTAAGGAATAAAAAACCACCAACTATTTAATAACGGCTGTGGAAATCTACCGTCAGTCTGTAGCTCAAACCCTTCGATTGGGCAAAGTCTGCATTTGTCATCAGTAGACTTATCGAAATCTGTAAAAGTCTCAAATTTCGTCTCAGACTTGCAGAAATTTGTACCTGTATTCCCAAGAAATTAGATTTTTCTTTAATCACATATCTGAGCGCGGGTAGGATTATTGCGTTTAAGGAGAAGTCACACATGGTTGTTTGAATACTCCTTCAGAAAATCACAAAGAAAATGATAATTATGATTTTTGTGTGTGAATTCTTTTTTAGACATACTTAGTGATGCCGACTCAATGATCCCGGGTGTAGAGTAGAGTCCAACACCTTGTCTCATTTCACATCGGATTCCATAACTTGGTGTATGGATTATAATATTCTTAAATTAGAATAAATCTCAAAGAAGTTATATTATTTGTTATTTTGGGGGTGATAAAAATTGTAGCCATACGAAATATAATGCTGACTATAAATGGTGACAACTAAACTATCTTGGGGCATCAGTATGAGGGATCTAACACCTTATAAATGTATGCACATCACATCTGAGTTCAGTTTTCATAATTTAGTGCATTGATCTTAAATTAAAATAAATTAAATATTTCTACAGACAGTATTACAAAATCCTACAGACATTCATCAAATTAAAGAGAAATTGTCTCCATTCCTGAGAGTTCATGTGGAGGATATTTGCCATAATAAGCAACTGTGTCTGGTAACTGATTGTCTCTTTAAAGGCAGTGGACACTATTGGTAATCGTCAAAGACTAGCCTTCACAGTTGGTGTGTCTCAACATATGCATAAAATAACTATCCTGTGGAAATTTGAGCTCAATCGGTCATCAAAGTTGCGAGATAATAATGAAAGAAGAAAACACCCTTGTCACACGAAGTTGTGTGCGTTTAGATGGTTGATTTCGAGACCTCAAGTTCTAAATCTGAGGTCTCGAAATCTAATTCGTGGAAAATTACTTCTTTCTCGAAAACTACTTCACTTCAGAGGGAGCTGTTCCTCACAATGTTTTATTCCATCAACCTCTCCCCATTACTCGTCATCATGAAAGGTTTTATGCTAATAACTATTTTGAGTAATTACCAAAAGTGTCCACTGCCTTTAAATCAAATAAAAGTGGGTAAATATGCATGCAGAGCTAAATAATGCTGAGCGAAATAAATGCAGATCATTTCCCCGCCGAAAAGACTCTGAGGTGATTAATCAGAAGTTCGAATCGACATTGTGTGGAAATGTTTTATTTAGATGTTATTATTGTTATGTTTGTGTACACTATGACAGAACAGCATTATCACAATCTCCTTTGTATTTCCATAGAAGGATGTCAATCAAAAACATAATACACGGATTAGCACTGCCGCTATTTATGATTGTCATTTTATCTTGTGGTTTCAACAGAGACAAATTGGTTTCTGTTTAAAAGACAGATGTGTTTAACAGGCTGTTTCTTCGACAATTATGATAATAATTTCTATCATTATAATATCAACATAAAGCAAGATATGATCAATATTGGGAACAGCTGTCGACACTAACAAACAACAGCAGCTATACCGACATAAACAGCAACAAAAAACAACAATATCAACACAAAACGCCGTAATCAACATGCGAATTTTGTCTTCAAAGTGCTCGGGAAAGTGCTCGGGAAAGTACTGAGTCACGTGATATTCTTTGTCCCCCATGCACATTCCCATCTCAGTGCCAACATGTATTAACAACAGTCCCCACACTTGGCATAATAATTTATGCTAATTTATTACTCCTTTAAAACATTAATTTTAGTTAAGCAATAATTAAAACTCATACACGCGCAAAGCAACAGTTCCTATTAATCAGTTACGCCCTTTAATAGTTCAAATTAATGTATGCAATTATTTACACTGTCTGAAATAGTTGGCTTATTAATTAGATTCGTCTAGACTGGTTTGATAAAGACAATCTGAAAGCCCGTTGGCAATATTTACGAACAAATGATGGATTATTTATGCAACATTTAATTGTCAAGGACAGAAAGTACATGCAGGAATCTCGATTTATTCATTAAGTCCACAGCCGGTTTATTGTTTTCTATAATTCAGGCTTAAATTTCTCAAAAGGAATACATTTTACGATGTTTGATAACGCCAGTTCGCGTGCGTACATTATAATGCCCTTTAAAGACAATGGACACTATTGGTAATTTAAGTGTATCATAAAAACTTCGTTGGAACTGAGCAATAGAGAGCTGTTGATAGTATAAGAAACATGTTTGGAAATGGCTTCCTCTGAAGTAACGTAGTTTTTGAGAAAGAAGTTATTTCTCAATCAAATGTTAAACAAACTCAGGCCTGAAGCCTTCTATTAGTCATAATATGAAAGCGCACAAATTGTGCATCAGGGTATTTTTTCTTTCTTTATTCTCTTGCAATTTCAATGACCAATTGACTCCAAATGTTCTTAAATTTTGTTATTTTATGCATAAGTAGGGACACCGAGTAGTGTCCAGTGCCTTTAAAAAGATTGAGGCTATCGGAAAAGTATTCATGAACTACACGCCCAAAAGAACAGTGTTTTGCCAAACCCAGTTTTGCCAAGTACAAAAACAACTATTGATCGTAACAACACCTACTCAAAAGGTGGTTGCTACGATAACCTCGTTCTACAACTTTTGTTCAGGGACAAAATTGAAAGCCTTACTGACCTTCTGATCTTTAGTGGAAAAGTATCTTTGTAAAAAGTAGGTCTCAACTGGGGCAATTTGCGCTATGATGCGTTAATGTTGCGAGTGATCCGTGCGTGTGGTGGTACTTAAATTTTCACAGAGTTCTTTGCCTTGATCAGTGTTCTGGAAAATATTAGCCACTTAATTCTGAGGTGTTTAAGTGGTAAGTAAAATGTTAATTTTATTGGACAAAGTATATACTTATATATTCCTGGAATTGACAGGTCTAATACAGGCTGCAGTGTTTGGTAGACAGGAGTTATGTATTTGTATCGTGTACATCATGTAAACCGAGTCTAGTATATAGTACTCGTATACTAACGTAAACTTGGAAGTCGATTTAGTCTGTTAGTGATTCTGTGTATTTCTGACAAATTCAAATGTATAGTCGTTTGATCGGTTTAAATTAATACAAACCTGCTAGGAAATAACCCAATGCGTTACGGATAGCAATCAGAGTTGTTTGGGTCAAACAACATAAACTTGTCCTGGGGTCGATTTCACAAAGAGTTAGGACTAGTCCTAGGAGATACTTAAAACTTAAGGATAGTCCTAACTTAGGACTAGTCCTAACTTAGGACTAGTCCTAGGAGATACTTAAAACTTAAGGATAGTCCTAACCTAGGATGAGTAACTCGTCTTAACTCGAGATAAGACTAGTCCTAACTCTTTGTGAAATCCACCCCTGGCACCGTGGACCTCCTATAATCCCTCTTTTGTATGTACTCATTTGTAACAGCTCCTGTTGGTTTTGTACATGTTTCCCAACGGTGGACCTTTCCCGAACCGTGGACTCTTTTGTACTTTATTGTTATAGGTCCCCTGTGATGGAAACTTAATTCGCTGTCAGTCTTCCTCTCTGACGTGTTCAAGTACTCTCTCTAAACACAATCCTCTCAGATTTGAAGCATTTCAAGCCAAACGTGATTGACCTGTCGTGGCAAGAAATTAAACAAACACGACACAAGATGTTCGTATAAGAAGTTAAAGCAATACAATCAAAATAATGTTAGCATAAAAACTTACTTGGTAATACGAGCAATGGAGAGCTATTGATAGTATAAAACATTGTGAGAAACATCTCCCTCTGAAGTAGCGTATGTTTTGAGAAAGAAGTATTTTTTCACTTCAATAGACCTTATGCATTGACGTCATCCAACCGCCATCTTTGAGGTCAAACGGTAACGAAACAATCGAAACACACATAGATTGGCCAATGAACAACCTCCTTTTGACCTCAATGCGGGGGCGCCGTACTGAAATGACGTCATGTGCATAAGGTCTATATTTGAATTGAATTCGAGACCTCAGCTGAGGTCTCGAATTCAAGGCATCTGAAAGCACACAACTTGCGCAACAAGGGAGTTTTTTCTTCCAATCCTCTCGCAACTTCGACGACCAATTGAGTTCAAATTTGCACAGGTTTGTTAATACTTTATGCCTAATGTTCAGATACACCAAGTGAGAAGATTAGTCTTTGACAATATTAATATCAAGGTGTCCAGTGCCTTTAACCAAAACCCAGTCAGAGTTATTCCGTCCTCAATGGTCGAACCTGGGAAACAGCATTACTACATAAATACTCCCGGGTCAGACTTGATTCAGGGTCCCATGTAGACTTGAATCATGTCCCGTTCTCCTGTGAGAGGTCCCCAAGCATATCGCGCCAACTATACAAGCCGTATATTACAGCAATGCGCGCTCGCCGTCAAAATGTGGTCCCGAGAATGGAACAGGTTGGGGCGATAGTTTTCTGGCGATGGCACGGGATTAGGGCTTGAGTCAAGTCTAGGTCTCACGAGGCCTGACCCATTTCTGGGTCAGTATGACATGTATTTTAAGTCAAGGTGATACCAAGATTAGTCGAACTTACACCGAATTCGAGTAAAATCCAATTTAAAGGCGGTTTCCAGATTTGACCCCAAAATGGCCACTGCGTCAACCGTGGAGTACCCCATTTTGGGATTTCGTTATCATCTCTCGGATGCATTTTACCCAAACCTCTGTTAAACACAGAGAACAAGACAAAAACATTTAAGTACCATTTTGATATGAAGGTCTATACAAGCAAACTCGAAACTTGAGTATACACATATGTGATAAGATGAAAACAAAATATATTATTTTTCCCCGATGCAAAACTAACTTCAAACAAACTTTACCTGAATTTTGAAACTTCACTTAAGTCTTCAGTCTTGTATAGTTTATTGCGTGTTGGGAAAACAACGTCAGAGTGTATGTTGATGAGTGATGTCATGCGTCAAAACTTCCTTAACTTATTCAGTTCCACTCTACTATTTCCAATATTCAACACTTATAATTTTAAAGTGCATTGTCCGACTTCTTAATGTGCAAGATTGGAAGATTTCTTCCGATACTAACCGATCTGTTTGCAGACCCGGTTAAGGTCTATTTCAGACCAACTCCTTATTCATCCCAAGTATTTGCTTTATTCTCAGCCGTTGTCTTGCTAAAGTGTCCCGTGAATCTGTCTGCGGTGTCCGAGCCCGGTGCTCTCCGGAACGGGGGAAATATAGAGCGGGAACAGCCCACGTCGACCCTGCTGGAAGTCAAGTACTACGGGCCATGTTTTCATGCTTGCCACCGGTGGCATTTTGTGCAAATTGAACAGCAATACATGTCGTACTTGAACGCCACTAATGTGCACACAAGTGCCACTCCATTTGGCGCCAGAAAATGGCGAATGGGACGGTGACCAAACTCAGCCTTTATCGCCTGTCCGTGTGTGGTTACGTAGTGATAAGATTGATTGTAGGCAATATGAAGTAAACTATGCATCATAAACCGTTACAAATTTACCATAAATTACACTTTCATACAGTTGCACAATTAGCGTGAGTAAATTAATCATGACTTATCTTCTGCACTCATAGTTCCTCAGAAGATATGATTTACCGTCTGCAATAAAAGCTAAAGAATCCCAATCGTTTATTATGAATTCGTTTTATAGGGGAAGGCGTTAAGGTTACTTCAACCATAGAGAAAGGACTGTTGCTTCAACTTAATTCAATTTGGTCTGAAATGATTAGACAACACCGTGGTGTATCCGTTATGTTTCCCATAAAAGTAAGTGTAATCAAACCGAGGCTTGAATGAACATAGTATGGCCCCCGTGTTTAAACTCAATATCTTCGCCTTCTATGCACACAGGGTCCCACATGAAGACATTGCGGCGCGGCGATAAATCTATACAGACATATTCTCTGCATTATTGATTACTTTGTCGCAACACTACCTTCAATGTGTCGATCTGCACTATTGCAAACTTTATAATGTTACTCTCGATATGTCGTACTGTATGCTACCTCCATACAGGGTATTGATAACGTCGTAAATCTTTAAAGGGATAGACTCTTGTTGACTGAGTAATGTTGGAAGCTTTGCATGATGTGAATAATAAGAATGAACTATATATAAATAACAAACTTTCGAGTACAATTATGTATAAAATCTCCCTTAATGAGTGTGTTGGCTCTGTAAAGAGCAGGGTCCTATTTCATAGAGCAGCTTTAAGCAGAATATATTCCTTAACGTTTTCAGCAGAAATTAGCAGGATACCGGCCATAAAATGTACATGTTACATAGTAGTTTGGCTGGTAACCGTTTTCTGGTCAGCACAATTTTGCTGTGTGTAGCTACTTTTAATGCTTTTAAGCATTAAAAGCAGCTCTATGAAATTAATTGGGTCCTAATGTGCTCTTGACGTTTCGAACATACTCTGCTCATCTTCAGGAAAAAGTCTGGTTGTTGCGCGTATTTAAATGTTAAAACATTTCCCATAAAGGTCAACTAACTAACGCCTCCCTCAACCCCAACTGCTCCAACCCATCACAATTAACATGACGCACATTTTAATGACGAATGCCCTACAGACAAATCTTACCCCAAATGGTAGATATTCGACAATTTAATTTGACTGAAGATAAGAACATCGCCTGAAGGTGTACGAGATAAACACGACTGGCGTCTTTCATTCTGTGACTTGAGAAAACTGAAAAAAATAACGAGGTAGACCTCAAAGTTTAGATGCATCGTGATGTATATTTTAATGGAACGGCCATATTGAATTTCTTTACTTGTATGTTAATATGTATCATAACGAGGTTGGAATCATGAATAGACTGGTGCTCGCCGTTACGTCATATTATCAATCGTCTCCGATACATACCTCAGTAACATTCCAAATTTAGTCGAGCTACCAGACGTAAGACAATGAAAATGACGAGGGAGGCCCCAAGTTTAGATGCATCGTGATTTAATGGAACTGCCACATTGAATTTATCTGCTTGTATATTAATGTGTATAACAAGTTAAAAATCATCAATAGACTGGTGCTCTCGCCGTTGCGTCATATTATTAATCCTCTCATATACTTCATACTCAGTGTTTTGCAAATGTTTAAAGTCAAGCTCCCGGACTTATGCATGTTTTTTTAACAAGGGCTGTTAGTTTGTTTCTGGTCTTATTAAAAAAAAAGATATATGCATGTTTTATCATCCCTATTTTGCATTCAATCTATTTCTTCATTCATTCTATTTCATCAGATAAATGATTTACAACGAGTATTCAAGTTGACCGCCACCTTCATTTTAATTACGTTTCTACTTTCCTAACCTAGTTTCTTATTCAATGCCTTGGGGGATATACTCACTGGCATTATAGTCTCTCCCTCAAATGCATCTTCATTTAGGCCACACGTCCCAATGTATTATTTCAGACGGTCACTAGTTGGTCATTTTTAGTCAAACCTCCCTTCTGGTAATTTGTTTTACCTTTTGTCTAACCTTTAGTGGCCGTCCCCAACGCACCCAAGTGGACCTTTGAGTGACTCTTGCACCGTGTAAGGAATTGGTAAGTACACCTCATATGTCAGTAGCTTATTCTTATTTTAGCGGTCAAGCTTTAAAGCTTAAGGTGGTAGGTCTGCACTGCCTGAGTGAGACTGGTTTTCATGCCTGACATCCGTAAGAGCTGCTCAACTCTCTGGAGTGTTCTCTTGTAAAAATAAATTCTCTGAGTGAGAATTGTCGGAAACAGGGCTCGTGTCTTTACTGTTAGCGCTCGCACCAACTGTAAATTGTCGTAAAAGCCTCGGCCCACAGCCAATTTATAAATGTTTGCGATGTTGAAGTTATTTTGAGAGGAAATAAACAGGGCACCTGTACTTAGTTTCATAAAGCAACTGAGTGCTTTTAAGAGACTTCGCTTCATGAATGTCTTTTATATAAAATTAATCGCCAACAATAGTTCTTAAACAAAAGTGTTGTCATGGTGAACCCTCTTCAAAAACTGTCTTTTTAAATTCTATCAAATGTTAAACCAAAAGTGAAAGTCACAGGGCACAGTTAAAGATGATTTGGGATTCGTTCAACCCAAAATGATTTTTTGTATAGTTTTGTTTAATTATAATAATTTGTTCAGCTCTCCTGAAACTCAAGATTCATTTTCAAGTTGTCATGATAAAAAGCATGACATTTTGTCTTCCCCGTGTATAAGGAGGATACATTACAAGTAAAGGCGTAACAACAACAGACAACAATTTAATACACATTTTCAGAAATATAAAAGGTGTTTTGAAACATGGAGTCTTGAAGACATTTGCCATAAACCTTCTATACATTTCAAACCCTTAAACAACACGTAGATCTAATTGTAATGTCAGACAACACGCCAATAATAATAATATAAGGTAAAAAGGTTGTCGTGTCACACTGCGTATAGCTGAACCACTCCAAACACCGCTCATGTATTCCTCGCACGACTCTACTTGTTTGCAGCTTTTCCCGAATAGGTTGATTCTGCATTAAAGGGCAAGTTTAAAAATTATATTTATTACAGAACTTTTTTTTTTGCATGATAAAATAGAATTAATGGTTGTTCGAAACCGACTCTGCTGTGGTCGAGACGTCAGGCCATTATTAAATATTCTTTTTCATAAGCTGTCAAGTTTTACAAAACTTTACAAAACAAACCCCTATACAATTCACGTTTTCGGGGAAAACGGCAGATGACGTACAATTTACGTCATCCTTATAAAAATAGCAATACAAAATGTACTTTGTCAGTTTTATTATTTGCAATAAATAGCAACAAAAACATCTTTCCAATTTTGCCTAATAGCAGCGTTTATTAGATGTAATTATTTCCCCCTTGGATCAAGTCAAACGGAAATGTTTCCGGCAATTTTGGTACTGATGTCAACTTTATTAGCGGGTTATTGATTATACGCTGTGAAAGTAGATTGCTAATAGCATAATAGGAGATACCTAAGGCTATTGGCTAGAAACGACATTCGAACAGGTAGTTCTTAGGCTTAGATAATAAGCCAGACTACGGCTAGTAGCCATAGGCGGCTACGATTAAAGCAATGGACGGCTACGGTTATAACCCTGGCTATGGTTATAAGCCAGGCTAAGAATACGGCTTTAAGACAGATCACAGCCAATATACATAATAAGCAACGGGTGGCTATGGTTATATACCAGGCTAAGGATACGGCTACAAGCCATACTACGGCTATATAAGCCATTCAACATCTTTAAGCCATACGGTTACGGCTATTAAGCCAGGTAGAGATACGGCTTAAAGCCTGACTACGGAATGTTTTGTAGCATAACAGTGTGTCAGTGCTAGCTATAACACAATTATAGATACCCAATTAATAATTTTAATACCAGAAAATTAAACAGTGTGATCGGATGTTTCGGATGTTGACATATTTTGCACTGAATGGGTATCGAATTCAATGGCAATTAACGCGAGATACTTGTACATTTCCCCTACATACTCACATGAGGACTCTCTCTTAAGGAAAAATAAGTACATCACACAATTTAATTTGACATTCTCCCCGCCTATAAGGTTCCATGTTACACTGTGAGACACATCTTCATCAAACTGACGTCATGTTACTTTATCTTAATGCAAACATGATGAAAATTCTCCACCTCGTGTATTTGAATTACTTGTTGCATCATCGTCATGCGCACACAGCTATCTGTTCCAGGCACTTTGTGTGCACTAAAAACAAAAAAGCCAAAATTTACCGTGGAAGTTTGTGGAAGTTTGTGAAAAGACAATTTAACACTTTTGTATCATTGCTGAGAGTAACCATAAATTATACCGATTGAAGCAATTTCTCTCTATAAGCAACGTAGTGTACCAAAACACCGATGTGTGTAAGCACGGCATACTCAGTACTTTCCCAGTTATGTGAAAAGAAATCAAAATGCAAATTACTAGGATGAGATTCGAACCCACAACCCCTTATTTACCATTCTAGATCAGAACTCATTCTAGAGCAGATGTAACTTATGCTAAGTTTAAAAGCACATGCTTGAAAATGATGATTTACTCTATTTGAGTCAGAGTTAATTATTGTGTTGTTCTCAGCATGTCATGGTTTGTCTTGCGTTTTGTACAACAGCGAATGTCTACGTTCACATAGGAACTCCATGTTATTGAACTAGAAAACAGACCTATGTGATTGTCCAATGTCCAATGTCCAATATCGAACTAGAACAAAGTAAAGTTCGCTGTACATACACAATGTGAATGTACAATGTAAGGTTGTGTGATAGTCTTAGTGTTTTGGGTCCAAATACGAACTGTATCAAAGACATATAGAAACATCTACTCTGAAAATACCGAAGGCGCATTTTACCCCTTTAACATTTTCTGAGATGGAAGAGGTATTTGTGTGCGTAACACATTCTCAAAGCATCCACAACAATCAAGGTAACAGTATGTCAAGTTTATTTCCTTAAGAGCGAACACCTAGAACTCGCCTGCCGTACCGTCGCGCCGTTTCCCGGTAGACATTTCTCTGTTTGCCGACACATTCCGAACCGTCCTTTTGGTGGCAATGTTAAGTGCTCGATCAACGCGGGTCCTGGCGAACCAACCTTTCAATCAAACCCACTAATGGGAACTGACTTCACGCAGATTCCTTTATTGATTTTTAAAGTTTGGGAAAAGACACCTTCTTTGAGTGATCTATTTATGCATGCAAGAAGTAGTCCTGGATATTTCAGTGCCCAATTTCATAGAGCTGCTTAAAGGCACAAGACACTATTGGTAATTACTCAAAATATTTTGTTTTGCATAAAAACTTACTTATTATTACGAGCAATGGGGAGCTGTTGAAAGCATAAAACATTGTGAGAAACGGCCCCCTCTAATTTAGCGTAGTTTTTCATGAAGAGGTAATTTCTCTCTCAAATAATAAAAGACTTCAGCTTAAGCCTTTTACTATGCAACTGAAAACACAACAAGTAATGTAACAATTTTTTTTTTTTTTTCTTACATAAGTCTTCTGCAAATTCGGCTGTGCCCAAATTGTCACAGGTTTGTTATTCTATGCAAATGTTGGGATACACCAAATGAGAATACCAGAATAAGGTTACCAGCCAAATTACCATGTCACAAGTACAATTTGAGACTGGTATCCTGCACATTTCTGCTTAGCAATTTTCTCTGCCTCCTTAAACGAAAAACAGCTAAGCACAACCAAATTTTGATGTACAGAATAGGGTTACCAGCCAAACTACCATATTGTCACAAGTACAATTTGAGACTGGTAACCTGCAAATTTCTGCTTTATAAGCACCATTATCTGCATTGAAGCAGCTATATTGACCCTTGTATTCAACGCCAGTGGTTCATTAACAGTTTCAGAATCTACGCAATTAATTAGTTCCACTACTCACTGAGATGTTATCACCATCTCAAGCGGACCAAAACAATCGAATTACTGGTGACGAGTCTAACCATGACCTAACGAGATAAATAACAGGTTTAATAATAACCACGGTTGACTGCACCTGTTTCTTTCCAATAAACTTCAATCATTTAATTAAATTCTTAACAGCTCGGCTTTGTTTTTACTTGTATTGGGAGGAGAGCGATGTATCACGGATCAATTGTTTCATGCACTGGAATGCATAAATGCTTCACTATCAGTCGACTTTTAATCACTCACATTTAGGAAAATTACTCACAAGGTTATAAACAATTCTGTAGTTTATTTTTACAATTGAATGCGGAGATTAGCTGCTCACCTTGTATGTGTTTGCTTAAGGGACACACGGTTAGCATTTGGAGTTATTTATGAGGGGACTTACCATAGAGTTATATATATATAACTCTATAGTACTCACATTTAAACCGGTTGGTGCAGATGCTCTTCTCTACTATATGCGCCTGTAGCGCACTGAATAATAACTAATAATCAATAAGGAACCGAGTGTTATTCAAGTATGTATGAATCACTCCCAGATCAGGGGTTTGCATTGCGATATCAAAGTTATAAGTTTAAGGTATAGTAGAAACCTTAATTCAAGATAAATATCTTTCAATAGACAAAATTCGCTTTTGCCAAAGTCAAGTAAAATCCATAGTAATGATTATGATTAAATAACTCTCAACTACAGTGTACACCACAGTTATGCATAATCTAAAACCATATGTTAACATCTTTATTAAAAAGTGTTGATTTTGTCCCCTTAGTGGTTGTCATAACTGTAATTTTTGACTCGTTGATTTTCTGTCATGGATCCATCATGCATGGTCACTCCTGGTCACTTGAGCCTGCCCATGACCAATTCTGAAATTGTGACCAGTTCAAATGGAAAACTGGGGTAAGGAAGGTGACAGGTGTTAGCAGGTAGACCTTTGGCAATATTTTTAAAGGAAAAGCATTGTCATATACAACTCCGTGGGGCGCGACTCTAAGCGAATATTGTTTTTTTGTAAGGTTTAGAAATTAAAGTTGTGTGAATTTTTAATTTTTTTTTAAGGTTTTGGTTTATTTGACACTTTAATCGTCATTTGAATCTCAGATGTAGACTTTTAGTACACTAAAATAAATACACATAGGCTCCTCTGTTTGAAGGTACCGGGCGATCAGACCATTCCACTATATTAGCGAGCGAGTCATTAGAATGGTCGCTGGTAACCGTTAATACTTGTTCTCATTCAAATATATATGGCACTCGATAACGCTGACTGTGCACACAGGATACCAGCTGATACTTAAAGAGCGCCATCAATAGGTTGAGTTGGAAATGTCGAGAAAATCTATCTGTTTTTGAGTATAACGTTACATCTGAAATAGAAAGTTAAGAAATAATACTTGGATGATGCTTTGTTGTTGGTGTATAAGACATGTAAGAACCTTTACAACCCCAGCAAGTGCGTTTTTACTTTGGTTTCCTTCCTTTTTGTAAAGAAAGCCACTGCTCCTATATTTTGTATTGGAAGCTTATATATGAAACATGTTAAAACTATACCACCCATGTGCGTTTTTACTTCCTTTGGTTTCTTGGAAGGAAAACCAGTCTGGACTTTTAATTTGTATTGTAAGCTCTGCGGACCCAAAGTGTTTTGTAGTCAGTGTTTCTAGCCACAGTGGCTACAAACTCATTACAGTTTACTGTTACAAATTCCTCACATGTTTTCTTGTACATGAAATGTTATGTATTCATACGTAACATTGCTAGGTGTGTAAGACATGTTTCAGTCCTAGTAACCCAAGATTAAATATCGCCTTACTGTGGGCAGAATTCATTTCTCAATATTAATGGATTCCCTTTGTGTAGAATGAACGTGAGGTGAATTAGAATGGCCTTCTGTATAATTAATTTCCACAGCGATATGTAGACACATTGTGTGCGTTTTCATGAGGTGTCTTAAGACCAGCAGGAGATCTTTAGAGAGATGAATTTTCAATGATTTGACAACAACCTGCAGTGCCTGCCTATAGAAAACGTTTCAAGCTGTTATGTCCATTGAGGAAACCGTGCAGTGTTAAAAATATTTGCAATATTTGTTTAGTTCTTTGGACAATATACCGCTTTATTACACGATCAGAGCCCTCCCAGGGTAGGGCTGTGCTTTTTTAACAGGTCATCCAAACATAACGTGCCCTCTTGATGAATTTGAATGTTGATCAAATAATATTGCTGATTCAACCGATTGATTATTTGCTCAATTTATTTGTAAGGATTGTCTCTAAGAAACAAAGTTACTCTCTCTTCTATAACAATATGAAACATTAATAAAAAATAAACCGTATTTGTGTGGCCAATATCATTGCTAAGTCCCTATAATATACATTGTATGACAATATATATCTTTTTGGTTCTATAAACTTAAAATCCCTGCGGAATATGGGAGATAGAATCAAGAAAATGTAAGTAAAATCGTTTCCAGCCCAATCTGAGTACGAACCGAGTAAATGAACAAGTCAATAAACTCAGTCCCTCTACTCTTGTTACTCCCTCCGGTATTCTAACTGACCACTGCACTGCCTTATGTCGACGAACCCTGGTTATCCCAGATGGATATTGAAGTAGACTTGCTCTTAGTCAAGTTTAATTAATACTTGGTTGCAGTACTCATGATATCGTGTTTCAAATCGAATGCTTTAGCACTCGGTAGTCATTGACGAGTTTAATTTCACCCTTGGGGCGTGACCTTCAATGTGGTAATTAGTGAACTGGAGTAACCCTTTAACACTGAAAGGACTAGACGAGTTTAGCCTCTTGAAAAACCAACCCTGGGGCAGGGGGAAATATTTACCCGACCCAATCCCTCGATGGGTAAGAACAAAATCATATCAAACCAAGTTAGTGAACTAGAGTAACCCTCCAACCATAAGGGACATTTTAGAACTGAAAGGACTAGACGAGTTTAGCCTCTTGAGAACGAGTGATGTCTATCCTTTGGGCAGGGGGAAATATTTTCCCGACAACATCCCTCGGGGGAACAACCTATCAAAGCTGAAAGGGTAAGACTATCATAACCGAATTAGTGTATATGAACATCTTTATGAACTGAAAAGACTAGACGAGTTCACCTAGCCCCAAGGACTTAGGGAGTCTAAAATCTATAGTTTTTAGCAAAATACTTTCCTTAGGGAAAGGTAAAATATTTTCCCCAACCCCATCCATTGTGGGGAAACAACATATCAAAGCTGAATGGGTAAGAATAAAATCATATCCAGCCAAATTAGTGAACTGGGAATATCTTTAGAATCGGAAGGACTAGACGAGTCCACCAAGCTCAAAGGACAGAACAAGGCTAGCCTGTAGCAAAACACTTTCCGTGGGACAGGGGGAAATATTTGCCCCGACCCCGTCCCTTAGGGGGACAGCCCATCATCAGCTCATGGAAGTTGGTACGAAGAAAACCATACAGACGAAATGATGGTGTACTATCTAAAATTGAATTATTTTAGAAAATTTACCGCGTCTTGAGCGCCGAGAGTCTTCCTGGACAGTTTTATTGATTTTGTTTAAGTCGGGGAACTCTCTTGATAACACGATGTTCTTAGCTTCTTCATTTCGAAGAAAATACCTTTTAAGTTTGATCTTTGTATATCGAATTTTATATAAACGGTTGTCTTGCTAGACATGTGATGCAAATCTTGGATGTCTATCGTACATTATTTTATCATGTTTATGTGACATAAACTATACCCAACAAATCTAACGAGTATTGTGTTTAGGTGGGTGTATGGTTTAGAGTCATAATATAAAAATATTTGTTTAGGAATTAAAATCTCCCCAAAAATAACATTATTAAAATTGGAAGGTATGGACCTTGTGTCGTAGACATACAGCTTAGAAACAGCCCTATTCTGGAGTTCTAATTAAAAATACAATCAGTGATACTAAAACCTTCAGGTGTTCTAATATGCCAGGTTTTCTGTGAGATAAACGCTGATTAAAAGCGATTATTTATTGATAGTTTCAGGAACGTAATTTATTCGACTCGGAAGAGGGCGCTTTGACTCTCAGCCACGATTTCCAGGTTGACTTTTTTTTGTGTTAAAGAAAAAGAATCAGAAAGATTCAAATCAATCTTTTAGAGGTTTTCTCTGTGGAGACGTTAACGAAAGTATTGTTCGTAAAAACAATTGTAAGGGAAAGTTGAAGAGTCCTATGATTGAGATTTTCGGCTCGTTTGATTGTCGTATTGTCTAGTTTTACATTCTTTTAAAAGTGGATGAACTGTCTGACTAATGAGTAAAGGGTACATTGAGATGTTATATTCCACCTTCTATAAGAAGCATCTATAAGAAGAGTCGTTGAATAACAGCCAATGCAACATTAAAGGGAAGGTACATGTTTGGTAATTACTCAAAACAAATATAAACTTAAAAACTTACTTGGTAACGTGCAATGGAGAGCTGTTGATAGTATATAACATTGTGAGAAACGGCTATCTCTGAAGTAACGTAGTTTTTGAGAAAGAGGTTATTTCTCACTAATATATTTTAAGACTTCTAGCTAGAAGTCTTTTATTCCTATCTGAAAGCACACAAATTTGTCCAATAAGGGTACTTTTTCATTCATCATTTCTCGCAACTTCGATGACAAGTTGAGCCCAAATTTTTACATGCTTGTTATTTTATGCTTATGGGATACACCAAGTGAGAACACTAGTCTTTGACAATTACCAAACGTGTACAGTGCCTTTAACTGAAGAAATGGAGAGTAGTAAATATTTCTATCATCAAAGACGAAAATCATCTAAGAAACCAATTGGGTGATGTCTTGTGATGTAAAGGAGTAACCCAAAACGTGGTGACAATGAGATTGGTTAGACTTATGGAATGGATAGTAAGACTTCAGTCGATTCGGCTTGGCGCTCTCAGATGTATCATTTTTTATAATGAGAGAAACAGGTTTGATTGTGAATGCAATGACATCCTATGTTTACAACCTCAATCCTGATACTTCACGGAGGCAATGAAGGCGAATGCTTCCATGTCCCCTGAAGGCCTTAGTGCCCTTGAAACACCCATAGTAGAAATTAAAAAATAATTTCCTCTTAAGCTGCCCTTTACAATGGAGAAAATGTCTTGGTGCCATTGCCCTTTCAAAAACGAAGCATACAGGCCTGCAACTTGTAATGTATCAGGTGAGAATTCGGGGAAAGGTTGGTCTTGTGTTATACCATATAGAAAGAACCACCCTTTTCTATATGGTTATACTTGAGTTTCTCAATGGATAAGTTTCTTTTGTCAGACAACGCGTGGCTCTTTGATTTAGTGTTCTTGGTTCTCAACCTAATAAGTGGTTGTTCTGGGCGATGTTCTTGGTTCTAGGCTCGAGGGTTTTTAGTTCTGGGCCTAACGACGTTCTTGGTGTTGGGTTCGTTGTTCGTGGTTCTTTCCTTTTGTGGTTCTCAACTTGGTGTTCTTATGGTTATAGACCCAACGACGTTCTTGGTGTTGGGCTCGTTGTTCTTGGTTCTAGGCTCGAGGGTTTTTAGTTCTGGGCCCAACGACGATCTTGGTGTTGGGCTCGTTGTTCTTGGTTCTTTCCTTTTGTGGTTCTCAACTTGGTGGTCTTATGGTTATAGACTCGGTGTGCTTGAATCTGGGCTTGCTCGTGTCTGGATCTGTTAATTGATCATGGTTCTAAACTCCATGTTCGTTGGCTTGAATCTGGGCTTGCTCGTGTCTGGATCTGTTAATTGATCATGGTTCTCAACTTGGTGTTCTTATGGTTATAGACTCGTTGGCTTGAATCTGGGCTTGCTCGTTTCTAGATCTGTTAATTGATCATGGTTCTCAACTTCATGTCAGTGGTTCTAGGCTCGATGTTCTTGACTATGAACTCGATTTTCTTGGTTTATGCGTAGATCTTTCTGCGTGGTGCCTGCAGCTCCTTATCTTGATCGTTGTAACATCTTGTGTTCCTAGGTAACACACGGGGACAGTCTAGTTGAGAATAGTTTATTGAATTCTTGTCTACTTGCACTGTTCTGAAATTCAAACTACATGAATAAGAAACGCGGGTTTCACACAGTTATCGATTACATTGAAATATTCTGTGCAGTTTGGTGCGAATTCCCTCAGTCTTGATTGAACCTTTTTTGGCAGGGTACATTGTACTCCTTAATTTGACTCACACGCCACTCTACAGGGACAAACGCACTGACCTTTCAAATTATATCATCGGTTAATAATCGGAAACGAAATAAAAACAAGACAATTTTGTGAGTCGTATTTGGTTTCCCAAGAGATTTTAACTCTACATGAATAACAAACCTGGAATCTTATCTTTGAAAGGGCAAGGCCATTTCCATTTTGCACTTATATTGTAGAATCTTAAAATTTATGGGAAACCTTCTTAAAGGGGCATCGAGGCCAAGACCAGAGTCATAGATTCGTTTCTGTCAATGTGATGATGGCTTTAATGGGCAATTTTATCAACAAAGATAAACAATAAAAGTCACATGCGAAAGTTCCAGCTGAACTTAATTTCTATACTTCTTGAGAAAAGAGCAAAAAGTTCCACAGTATATATATATATAAAAAAAAACAACATTCAAATCAACCCTCCTTCGGTGAGGTGACAGCGGGTACCAACCGCATCTCTTGTCACAGCATTATCGAACGGAAACCACTTTAATTGAGAAATAAAAAAGCAAAATAAAAACGACCCTTATAATTATGAGTGAACTTGTTCAAACCATTATACTTCGAAGGGAATCTTACAACAGCTGCTGTTAGCGATTAACCAATGTAAACGTTATATCAGCCTGGGCCAGAACACGTTTGTTTTTGAAAACTGTTCAATGTGATTCGATGACTTAACGGATGTTGACATCAAGTTCTCCTAACTTTGATCTATTATAAAACCACGGTGTTTTTACAACCATCAACTGACACTTTTTCAGAAGGTAATGGTGAAAGACTTCTCTTGAAATATTAATCCATGAAATGCTTTAATTTTTGAGAAAACATTAAAACAATATAAATTCTCGATATCGAGAATTGCGGATTAATTTTAAACACATGACACGGCGAAACGTGCGGAAACAAGGGCGGGTTTTCCAGTTATTTTCTCCGACTCCGATGACTAATTGAGCCTAAGTTTTAACAGTTTTTTTTACTTTATATATAAGTTGTGATACACGAAGTGTGGGCCTTGTACAATACTGTTTACCGAAAGTGTCCAATGTTTACCGAAAGTGTCCAATGGCTTTAACAACTATACTGTTCTCATCATAGCAGTGGGTATCCATCTATCAATGTTCGAAGGGAATCCTGTCTCAACCATGAGATTCGATGACGTTTTCCAGTACGGATGCTGACATCAAGTTCGGCACAATTTCGGCTATTCTTAAACCTTGGTGTTTTTACAACCAGTAGGCCTAACTGACTACTTTTCCCAACATAGAAACAGGTACCATATCATTGCTCCAGCTTTAATGAAAACTCTATCCACTCCAAACGCAATGTCCACTATAGCGACCTTGCGCAAACATCCGCTTGTTGCTGCACGGTTTTAATAGCCATGGCAACCATTTCATAACCATGCACGCCTTATTGTCATCCAAGAGTCCCATTGTGAGTTTGGAGACGTCATATTCGACAATTTGGGGTTTCAAAAATGTCCGCTGGGACGCTTTTTTGACAGCCGGAAAAGGGAACTTAATAATATTTCCAAGCTAACTGATATTTCACCCCTCAGCTTAAAGGAACACGTTGCCTTGGATCGGACGAGTTGGTCAAAACAAAAGCGTTTGTAACCGTTTTTTTTATAAAATGCATATGGTTGGAAAGATGTTTTAAAAGTAGAATACAATGATCCACACAAGTTTGCCTCGAAATTGCGTGGTTTTCCTTCTACTGTGCGAACTAACATGGTCGGCCATTTATGGGAGTCAAAATTTTGACCCCCATAAATGGCCGACGTGTTAGTCGACGAGGTAAAAGGAAAACCACGCAATTTCGAGGCATGTTTGTGTGGATCATTGTATTCTACTTTTACAACATCTTTCTACCCATATGCATTTTATAAAAAACGGTTACAAACGCTTTTCAAAGACCAACTCGACCGATCCAAGGCAACGTGTTCCTTTAAATTGGTTATTATTTGAGGTTGCGTGTTTTCTACTCTTTTGACTGACACGAGATGATTTTATTTTCTTTGAAGTAAACTTTTAGTTTTTTTAACCTTTCGATCGTTGTAATCCTATAATGTATGAATATATTGCTATTTTTCTCATGTTTTTTAATCCTGCATTTTAATGTTTTCCTTAACTGTACAGCGCTTTGAAACAGTGTTAAAGCGCTTTATAAATGCATTTAAGTTAAGTTTGTTGACAATAAAACTAAACTGCTTATGTGAAAAGTTAATTTCAAAAGGTGGTTGTGTTTTTGAGGTGTTGCCGAAAATCCGAAGTGAATAAATGTCCACGTATAATTCCTAACCCGAAACGCTCTTCACATTCAATATTTGGGGCGTAGCAACTTATATTTTGTTTTATATAACCACATTAACTCGAAGTGAAATGTTTATTAATTTTTTTTATACGTATCCAAAGCCGCTGTATAGGCTTCTAACCCAAAGTTGTTATTGGAAATTATTTTAAGAGTAATTACCAAACGTATATTTATCCATTTAAAACAGTATAATCGGCGTTGTGACATTTGCCCAAGATACCATTTGGTCATGTTAGTGTTTTTACCATATGATTGCGTGCAAGTTAACCTTCAGAAAACCCATCATTAATTAGAACTTGTCTTTTCAAAAATATCTGTATATCATGAGTGCATATCCATTATCTGAAGTTAAATTTCTCAATTTTTGCAAATGAACTTACTCTAAACAAATCAAAGCGGACGGGATATTTCTGAAGATTTTCTTGAAGCAAGGAAATAATATTCGTCATTTTATTTCATTAGTGCACTTTAAATATTGCCTTTGGGACAACAACAACAAAAGAAGTAACAAATAAAATAATGAAAATCAAATACAAATTGTATAACAAGACACAAGATAGGATATTAATACTCTGCATAAAAAATCTCTGGTTCTGTGAAAGTAATTTCTGTATCAATTCAAACATTTCAAAGTCGCCTCTGTTCCGTTGTGAATGTTTCATGTAGCTCCGAACGCAATAAATTCACCTTGGGCCGCATAATTTGATCATCATTATTGCGTCAATATACCTGAACTACACACCCGTGAAATAGGAAACCATTCTTATTCATAGAATCAATGCAAGGAATATATTTCAAGACGCAATCTTCAATTGCTTGATGCGTGACCAGTAGAAATTGGCCCGCTAGAAGTGGACAACAGATGACCAAGTTCTACCGTTGGTGGTGCTATCCATAAATACCTTATTCTTAGGTGTGTATTCCCATAGTAATCAATGCTACATGATTTTTTTTCAAAACTACTCAGCCTCTTGACAACAAACAATTCCTTTCCGTGACAACCAAACTTCAAATTGTTTGTCAATTTGTTTTATGTTACCCGTTTGGCTTTTGAGCTAGCTCACCTAAAGTTGGTAGAATTCATTTGGAATTTTTATTTATTTATTTATAATTAATTAGATTTGTTGTGAACTTTTGGGCATGTGCTTTTGCCTGTATAAAAAAAAGGTTTAAGTGGGGATCGTATCACTTTACCCGTACCCATGCATTGCCACTAATTAATACAAGTAGTATTTTGCTTACTTGTAAGTTGGTACGAATGATCCTACCATGACGAAGCATATCTGTAATAAGCCATCCATTTCATATATATCGTATGGTCCCCATATCTATTCCCGAACCATGATAAAACACCAACACGACATTTAGCCATTACTACTAGACATAATAACCATGTTTCACAAAGCTCTGGAACTGTCTATAGTCACGATCTTATCATAAAAAGACTCTTCATAAGAAGCCCATCACAACACTTGTTTTCACAGCTACCTCCTCTATTATCATCATCTCCAACGGTTCTCTACTAACTTTCATCCCATTCGGACTGCGATTACAGCCAAGCTATAAATAGCTATGCCTGTAAAAGCTAGATTCAAGTATTATGTTGATAGCTATTGAAATGAAATGAACAATTGGCAAACCATACATCCCCCAGTATCATCTTTCTGCCTCCGCAGTAAAGAGATGTTTTCACTTTCTCAAAACAGCAAATGACGTATTTTTCTTGCTTCGTTTTTTAAGTAGCTGTGGATATGAACTCGCGGCGGTATGGAACAAAAATTAACATCGTGTGTTTTTAACAGCAGCTCAAATTCAATACAGATTTTGTCCTCTTATTTTTTACTTTTTTTTACTTCAGGGGTAAATGCTTGTAACATTTTTTATTTTAGTATTATTATCTACGTGTGTTTAAAACTATATATTTTTTTTTTTTTTTTTTTTTTTACATTTAACTAGCGTTTAAACTTTTCATTCTGTACTTCATATAGTACGCGTATTTAAAATCACAGCATGTACATAGCGCCATATGGGTTTGTTCACTTCTCAATCTGCATATTGATTTTTATGGAATTCTATTGTTTAGACATTTTTGAGATAATGAAACGAAAACAGAATGTTGTAAAACATGTTGTCTTTTTAACAGAAGCACAAAGAGGCACAATCGTACTACGAGCAATCAAAGCAGCTGTGGGGACGTAAAAGCTACCCTTATTATTTAGTTAGCAACCATTATATTATAGGAAAAATAATTAGTTTTTAAAATCATGTTAATCCCACTCAGTGAGTCCACTCTACCGTAACCCTGATGGTACGGGTACAATATGGATGGAGAGTTACTGGAAATAATATGAATTCCTAAAAAAAAAAATCAGTATCCATTCCTTATTGAGCTGTTTCGAAGCAAGTTATTATAACATTTTTTGATTTGTGAAACATTCTTATTTTTTGTAATTAAAAATTGTAATGATTGGTATTTTACTATAGCAGTAGGTCAAGGCCTTGCGTTGAAACACATGTTGCGACTGGTCAATTTGAAAATCGTAATTTTGTCAAAATCACAAGCAAACAAAAGATTGCGAAAATTCTCTCCATATAGACCTTTCTTTTGTTGATAAACAAACCGCCTTGGTTGGCATGGTCGGCCGAATGTTAGTAAAACACTCAATCTTAAAAACAGATGTTTTAACCAAACTCAGCATTTTCTGCAAACTTTCAATTAAATAAAATACCTCTCATAATTATTTGTTTTGTTTTTAACAAAATCAACAAATTTGGTTACATTGTTACAAAAATAACGATCTTTTCTTAATTTGCACTTACGGCTTTCCATAGTTTTCCAATCTGGGTTGGCAAAAACTCGGGCTGTGACGTTGCAAAAGAAAGGTCTATAACAAGCATTGTACCTTTGTTAGAATTTGCTACAATCGCAAAAAAAAAAAAAAAACAGCGTTTAATATTGCGTATTAATGACCATCCGGTCCCTAGAGGTCATAATATCTCAGCCTATAGGGTCATGACCTCTGACCCATACAGTTTGGGCGTTTACAACACAGTGTGTGTATCCCGGAAAGGGCAAAATGTAAATTCATCCGGCAGTCTTTGCGGTTTAGGTTAATTTATCAATATAGTATTGGGGTTGGGGTTGTTTTATGGTGGGAGGATAAGTAGAAGTCAAGGAGACACTAAAGATACAGACCAAAATGAACTGTAATATATCTTAAACGGTTTGGGACAGACTCATTTTATTCCAAGCATCTTTGTCTGCCCGACTTCTTCGATAAGAATCATCTTCACTAATGGTTTAGAGAGTGATGAATATCAGCAAAACCTTTGAGAATATTTTCTTCTTCTTGTCTTCGGTTTTGAATTAATGTTCCTTGGAAGTTTAGAGTGAGACATGATGACTAAAAGATCATGATGTAATCTAGCGAGTGGGATAATTCAATAAAAGCCTCCACAATGTGACTGACTTGGGATACACCGGCACTGTCGATTATAAATAGACTTATAATCGGGTGATCTGACCCAGAATGAAACTGAACTTGTTAAAGGGAATAGAAAGTCCCACATTGGAACCGCTGCCACAATTATGGAAATTGATACTTTGTTTAAGTCGACGTTCTGGTTGATATTGGTAACTGTTTAAAACAAAACAGATTTAATTTAATAAAAGAAACTCTGATTCGGAAATGTCTGGAGATTTGACTTGTTAAAGGGATATCCCACATTTGAACTTGTGCCAAAATTAAGGAAATTTTTATACTTTATTTTATTCGACGTATCGGTTGATAATAATAAGAGTATAAACTATAATCGTAAACTCGCTGGTACAACCATGCTCTTTTGAGGGCGTGCTGGCTCTGTCACGACATTCGATATTGGAAATTACTTAAAACCAAACAGATGTAAATAAGTCTCTTTATTTAGCCGTCTTACTGTATATAAAACAGAACCAGATAAATTGATCACTAGATGATAAAGATTTGTAAATGGAATGTGAAACAAGGTGGGACCCTAAAGGATAGAGGTGATCTGATAGGATCAGCTTTTTGTCTTTTAACAATTCCACCTGCCTATAACAGGTGCATTCATTCCTACAGGCACTTCACTATTTTCAGATGTTTTTATCGAGGATTTGTACCACAGTGTGTTTTTATCCTCAGCTTAGAAAAATGCTATCAAACGTGCATCTCGTGTCAACCAAAAACACTTGGCCTTTTAGCAAATTGAGCAACTTTGGTTGAAAGCGTGTAGTTGGTGTTACTGCCAAGAGTTGACTTTCGTTTTCTTGTTCTATTTTGAGAATGATTAAAGGCACTGTGCACTTAATGGCCAGTGTTCTCACTTAGTGTATCCCGACATTATGCATAAAACAACAAATCTGGGAAAATTGTGATTCGAAACTGTTGGTCATCGAAGTTGCAATATCCTTTTTGCACAAAATTTATCATATTCTCAAAAAACTATAATGTGACTTCAGAGGAAGCCGTTTCTCACAATGTGTTAAACTATCAACAGTTCACTCCTTTGCTTGCTACCAAGTAAGTTTTAATGAATGCCACAAATTATTTTGAGTAATTACCATTAGTGTCCAGTGTCTTTAAGCCTGTTCAAAGAAAAGATTATCATAATTTAGTGACCCTTTTTAATCTCTATTTTTGTGTGTGTAGAGATTATTGGAATGATTTAGGTTCCGAAATGGGGTTAATGGACAGTTAATCGAATAACCATTCATTGGTGTAAGGTGCATTTATAAATTAATTATGTCCAGTTCCTGCTAGAATTTACCTGTTTTCAATTTTCACCGGTTGGCTAGCTTTCCAACGTACGTGACAACCTGGATTCAGAAACTGCATTTTCAAGACCTTACTATAATATAGGACAGAAAAGCTTGTATAGTAATGAATTGCACGAGCCAGAACTCACGTCATAGAATGCGATGACCCTACACAGAACAGAACCAATTTTTACTGAAAAAAGCGACTGCAAGGTAGGCCCTATACTGTTACAAACAAAAATGTAGATGTTTTCTACAAATAATTTATTTTTAATAATTATAATACGACATACTACAGGTGAATCAAAGAAATAAAAAGAGAACCGAGCAGAACGAACATTTCAGAAAATCAAATACCCCTTTCGATTTTTCAGTAAAAGACCAATGTAGATGTTGCTTGACCAGAACATTTATACTAACCAAAATATTAATATAAATGATTTTGAGTTAATAATAAAGCAGAGCCTTTTCATAAAATGTTATCCCAACGCACACTAAACTTATTATAAAAAGATACAAATAAAGAAATAATAAACAAATTAATTGTCATCAAACAAAACCTCATTAGTATGACGTCAAACGTGTCGTTGAAAATTTTTCAGAAAACAATAAACAAAAACAACAAATTTACTTTACTGTCAAAGACAAATGTAACCAAACACAACAATCTCGTTTAAAAACTTCCAAACATCGTCCTTGCAGTTTTAAAATGTATTGGTAGCATTACGAATGTATCGTTGCAGAGATGAGCCTTTGACAAGAAAGAGAAATATAATCGTAGAAATTGCTGCTCCTGATCACCATTCCTTCATTATAGATTGTGAAACGGTTCAATTAATGTTAGCTGATATTGAGCTTTTCAAGGAGAAGTCCTTAACTTTCTAGGTCGATGTTGAGTTGAATATAAGTTTATTATGAAATTATTTCTACTCGCGTTGCATTCATTTCACTGGGTGAGGTTTCTACCTCCTTAAAGCGGCAGTAAAGGCAAAATTATTGCTCAAAGTTTGACCATGTGATCTACATCGTGCAGTCGTGCAAAACAAAAAGAAGAACGAAACAAAAATTAATAGTTTTGTTTATTTCTAGATCTTTCTACAGGAGACAAGTATCAGCTTTATAGCTGTTGTGGTCATTATGTATCTAAAAATAAAAAATAAATAATGAAATTACTTTAAAATACCCTCACTGTCAGAGTGGTATAGTTCTAGAGCTTAATAAATGTGTAAGACATCCGCAATCGATTCAAACAAACACTTGTATTACTTTCAATTTATTTAAAAGACGCTGAACACTATTGGTAATGTTGTCAAAGACTACTCATAATAGTTTTTGTATCTCAACATATGCATTAAGTAACAAACCTGTAAAATGTTGAGCTCAATCGGTCGTCAAAGTTGCAAGATATTAAGAAAGAAAAAAACACCCTTGTCGCATCATGGTTACACGAAGTTGTGTGCTTTCAGGTGCTTGTTTTCGAGACCTCAAATTCTAAATCTGAGGTATCGAAATCAAATTCGTGGAAAATTACTTCTTTCTCGAAAAATACGTCACTTCAGAGGGAGCTGTTTCTCACACTGTTTTATACTATCAACCTCTTCCCATTATTCTTAATCAAGGAAGGTTTTATGATAATAATTATTTTGAGTAGTTACCAATAGTGTCCACTACCTTTAAATCTTGATAGATTGTCGCCAAATAGCTAGTTTTCCAATTTCCTTTGACTGAAGTAATCTTGATTCATCCAATATGAGAAGATTGGACCAATCCAAATCAAATCATCATCTCCCCCATCAAAAAGTAATCGATTTAAACTAAGAGTGGAAACTAACAAAACAAAGTCTTATTAAACCTGCAAACTGTTGATGAATGTAATTGCAGATTACCTATAACTGATGGAAATCCTAACAGGTATTTAGACGGACTCTTACCCTACAGCCTCAGACAGGCAAGTCAATGAACTTGGTAAAACATCAAGTGCAACAACCTGAAGAAACAATTTTCCTTTTTAAAATATGTTCAGCCTCTTGCAATTGAACGTCGATGTGTCGAGTTGTAACTTACAAAGAAGTCTTATAAAAAAAAAGTATGTTCTAGAGCTGAGAAGTCTCTCCGATTCCTTAAACCTACTCCGCGGTACAATATAAAGCAAAGAACAAACTCTACCTGGCTAGTAGACACACAGCATGGTGTAACGGCAAACTGAATATATTTGATACCTGACCATGCAATGCCTTAAATCCCATACAAAATAACTTCTCCTAGAGAAATAACTAACTTCTCTTGAAGACGATCAAATCATCGGAACGAACCGTTTGTTTGTTAACCACCGGTTCTTTTCAGAACCAACACTACTCAAAAGAGTTAGTCACATAGTGTTACCTCTCTTGGTTATACTTTGATCGTATGTAACATTTGAAATCCTAATTTACAAACATCGTGACTGGCAAATACTTTCAATAATTAATTATTCATGCAACATTTTCAAATCCTAACTTACAAACATCGTGACTGGCAAATACTTTCAATAATTAATTATTCATGCAACATTTTCAAATCCTAACTTACAAACATCGTGACTGGCAAATACTTCCAATAATTAATTATTCATGCAACATTTTCAAATCCTAACTTACAAACATCGTGACTGGCAAATACTTCCAATAATTAATTATTCATGCAACATTTTCAAATTCTAACTTACAAACATTGTGAATGGCAAATACTTCCAATTTATTCTTTATCCCAAATGCATAAATTACTTTGCTATGGTTTCTTTGCTCTGAAACACACTTACAAAACATCTTTTGCTTCTTACTTCAATCACCCAAGTGTTTGCTATTCTTCTACCAAAACTAGCCTTGACAAATTCCTCTACTTACTGAATTGCGTACGACGGAAACCCACTCCCACTTTACAAGATATAAATGGAAGTTGCGGGATTTGCTCGACGACAAATTGCATGCAGTGACACACACAACTCAAAGTGCGTCATTCTTCGTAAAGCTAAGATGGTTCCTACGCCATCAAATAAACTAGAAAACGATATAAGATTGAGTAGGTTGGATTCAGGGAGCTTTTTGAGAAGGATGGGTATTATTCAGATGATCGGGAGGTAATGCTTGAAAGTGGAAAGGGGCACGAGACTATGGGGGAGGTAGGATGTGATGTATGAAATGACTGGACGTAAATGTAATCTGATTCGATGGTCGCTATGTGGGTTACGGTTTGGTAGTAACCAGTGTGACCCTAAATAATGGACAGTCGATTTTGAAATATAGGACATTCTACTGTTTTGAATTGCTGGGGATTGGAAAGGGGCACGAGAATATGGGGGGGGGGGGGCTGTGATGCCTGAAAATGACTGGACGTAAATGTACTCTGATTCGATGTTTGCTCTGTGGGTTACCAGAACCAATGTGACCTTAAATATTGGACAGTCTACATTGGAATATATGACAGTCTATACGGAATTGAGACCTATTTTTTCTCTCACATGGTTATGTAACCCATGCCCTCTCTGCTATGTGGGTTACCGTAAGATAGGAACCGTTGTGACTCTAAATATAGGACAGACTGTCTGTATATTGGACAGTCTATAAGTATTGACGTCCTCTATTTGTAAATTACCGTAAGATAGGAACCAAGTGGCCCTAAAAGTAGATCAATCTATTATAAAGTCACGCAGCATAACCAGTAATTAAATTTTACTGTAAAGTTGTTTACTTGGAAGTTTGGCATTCTTTCTGCCTTTAGTCTAATCTGACATTGAATTGCTCAAGGATAAAATGAGACGCAAGAACGTCAATGACGAGAAATTCCAGACTTTTATGTGAGTTTTGTATGTCAACCTTTGTTTAAAAAAACCGGTTATTGTTCTCAACATGAAGAAAGCCTCTACTTATCTAGTGCCGAGGACTCTGCTTCTAAAAGCTCATTGAAATATAAACCCCTAGGGGTTATCGAAAGGTAGAAATGCCATAATTTCAACATACCTTTATAAATTTTAAATCCCAGAATCAGAGTTTTGTCAGCGATGACTCCCACCCCTGGAACTGGCTTTGAATGTAATCCAGCTTATAAACTCTGAAAGATATTGTACAAACCTTTAAAGTGCTAGGTCCAATTGTGACCTAGCATTTATTTAATCCATAAAATATAATCATGTAATCCTACCTACATCTTTCAAAACCTATGAACAATCTGTTTTTTCCCCATAAAATTTGTTCCGTTCAGAAAAATGAAACTACTACGGGTGTCTAGTTATTCAGAACAGTATCACCAGAGTTGTCGTAATTACTTCTTGGTGCATAATACCTCGTCGAATACCTAACCCTAAATATTTTGTAATCAACACTAAAAGTCTAGAGCCGAATTCCCCTTTGATACTCGGGTTCAGTGATCCTCGACTCCTTGGCCTGGATATGAATTCAACATAACTTACTCGAAACGCGAGCCAGAAAATGTTATTGCTGCTCGCCAAGGCTCAATAAATTCTCATAACTACAGATTTTCCACAGTTTCAAATATGCCATGAATCTGCGTCCGATATTACAGTTTGAAATGAAAGCTCCGTAAAAAATATGTTTCATTCATTCGTCAAGTGTAACTAAAGATGGGAGTGTGACTGGTATTCACGTCTATATTAAAAAGAATTAACTTTATTTCCAAATGGTTGTTGTTCGTTCAAATTCCATTGAGGGTATCATACATAATGGTGCTATTTTGGTTTGACATTAATTATAAACTAATTTGCTGATAATTTCCGATAACTTATTTGATTGAAATTTATTCAGGGTTGTTTTCAAAATAAATTTACAAGCAGTCACTCAAAAGTCTGGTAATTTACTCAAAATTATTATATTAGCCTAAAACTTTCTTGGTAACGAGCAACGGAGAGCCGTTGATTGATTAAAACATTGTGAGAAATGACTCCCTCTGAAGTAACGTAGTTTTTAAATATACGTTTTCCACCATTCTGTCCAGCAGAGAGTCTGTTGAAAGCATCGTAGTGTGGCTATAAAATTTCCATTAGGTTAACAATATTATTCATCATACAAAATTCATGCGTTTCATGGCACCACGTTTTTCATAATCAATAATCCAAGCTGTAAAACAAGGACATAAACAATTTATTGTTATTTTTCTTTAATAAAAGAGTTATTCATCAGCTGAGCCTTGCTCGCAAGTTGAAGCTCTGACGAAGTGTTTTTGTAAATTTCGAAGGGTACAACAGCACTAATAGCCAGCGCGACTATCAAATTATAGTTTAATATTACAAACGCAGTCTAAAAGTCCTTTAGAAATAACCGAAACGTGACTTTTGAGCATTCTATACTTTATGCCAAACCAGAATAATCAAAAGAACCGCATTCAACCATGAAACAAAATCTCTCGTTATTTGTTTTTATGAATAATATAAATTGATTTTTCCAATGACGGGACACGTTGGAGTTCTCGGGGGACACAGAGGTCCAATGACTTACATCCCAATTAAAATATCCTTGAATAATAATATTCTAGTCAGTGTTTGTGTTTTTCTAATGAAATGACTTGAAGTGTTTAGATGCATGCAGGCCACAAATGATAGCTTTGTTATTGAGCACAGCGACATGCGAATAGATTACGGATATATAGTAGCAAGAGAGCGGCATCGTCATAATTACATCAATGGCGAGGCACCTGCTTCGCCGGGTAGACCCTAGTCAATTAGCCGGCAAATGTTGCCTGGGAGTCGGGCGACCGAAATGAGAATTTTCTCGGTGATATAAACTCGCTTCATCTCTCTTCATCATCCCGTAGGGTTGGGTTCATTTTCAAATGGCACCAGGTTAAAGGAACAGTGTTCGTGAAAGTCTCATTTTAATAAAATTTGTCAATCTCTGATATATCGGGCCCAACCAATATCATTGGCTGTGCTTACTACCGCCGAATTATGCCTTTATATGATGACAATTCTCCGCTGACAGCGCACGCAACGAATTTCTTTGCTATAGTCCTGAAAGCGAAGAGTGCCTTTGTAACATTGAGTGCGCATGCGCATGTCAAACTTCCCTGCTAATCCGTAAAATACGTTTGATGTAAGCGCATTATTCCCTGCTTCCGTAAGCGCCGACTCCTTGATTACACAATTGCCATGCTTCTTCAGTTGACTTTTAACATGTTTCGTAACCCTCTGAATCTTCACATTTGGTTTTAAACCAAATAATCTTAGGTATGTGCCAAGTAAAATTGAACAACGTCTTATACAATGAGACAAAGTTTTTTTGTCATTGGTAAGAATTAAGGGTCTGTATCTAATGCTTTGGTCGTTTTAGAAGTGATTACATTCTCCACAAAATAGGCCTACATGCATCATACTGAAACTCAAGAAATCAACCAAAGTGTGATTTTTACACGTTTGGTAATTACTCAAAACAAATATTAACTTAAAAGCTGACTTTGACGAGCATTGGAGATATAAAGCGACTCCCTCTGAAGTAACGTAGTTTTTGAGAAAGAGGTAATTGCTCACTAAAATATTAAAAGACTTCTAGATAAAAGTTTTTTATTCCTATCTGAAAGCACACAAATTCTTCCAACAAGGGTGTTTATTCTTTCATCATTTTCTCACAACTTCGATGACCGATTGAGCACAAGTTTTAACAGGCTCGTTATTTTATGCTTATGATAGGATACACCAAGTGAGAAGATTGGTCTTTGACAATTACCAAACGTGTACAGCGCCTTTAAGATACCATTTTTATTCGAAAATTATGAAATTATGACGATGATGATTGGACAATGTATATAAATTATTTCTTCACCAACCACTCATTATGCAAAACAGTCACCCTGTTTCGTTGTTGAGTTCGGAAATCTTGCAAGGTTTTTTCGTAAACCCTCTTTGCAGCCGGCCTCGGGGTACGATTGCTGTACTTTTCCCCTAAGTGAATAAAGCCGTTAAAGTTTACTTGTGTGTGAAACAACAGTGTTCTAAAGTCAACGTAACGAAATCCTCGTGGACAATATTTATCATGTATTACATTAAAGGCCATAGGGTGTTTTTCGGTGTACACAGTCTAAACGATGAAGACACAAAAAACAGATAGCTGAACTCAGGTGCAAGCTTTAATGAGTCGCCCCAGGGTCCTAGTTTATAAACATCTTGGTACTACAACGTGGCAGCTCGTACGCTCTGTTTGAATAACACCGTAGCATTTACACTGAGTTGGAATTGCGACTTCAGGATACCCTTGTAATGTAATCAATAACCTTGTAACAATCCAAGCCTATCAAATGCAAACCCAATGCTGTAAAGGAAATCTTTACCGCTTCAATCCCACACCCTAACATTTTCTGGCAGATTCCCTTCGATCATCATGGGCTGAAGGTGCTTGTCCAATTAAGATGCCTGTCTAATTCTCGTTAGTTCGCCTATCAAATGTAAGCCCCAAAGGACATTTTGTACCTATCAATCCTACACCCTAAGGGTTAATTCTTTTTAATGTAAGATACCCATCGAATATCATGGGCTCAAAGTGCTTTTCCAATCGGAGACCTTTGGGACGCTTGGTGGCAGCAGACTTACCAGGTAAAATACATTGTTCTCGGTAATGTGCGCGTGCCCAGAACTACGTAAACAATGGACATTTGCCTGGTAAGTCTGCTGCCACCATAGCGTCCCAAAGTCTCCCATTAAGGTGCTTGTAAAATACTCATTAGTTCGCCTATGAAAATGTAAACCACTGATGAAAGGTAATTTGTACCATGCTTCAACTCCACACCCCATGGGTTAAGTTTTTATGTCAAAGTTCCATCAACTATGCGCTCAAGGTGATTTTCCAGTTAAGGTGCTTGTCCAGTTCTAATTAGTCTGGCTATCAAATGCAACCCACTGCTATAAAGGGTAAATGTACCTGTTCCAATACCACACCCTAACATTTTCTGGCAGATTATACCATCGACCATCATAGACCTCTTCGCAAATACCCTTTGCGCAAGCGCTAACTGTTGAATGAGGAGCATGCTGGTCTAGCTAGTACTCAAATTTGATCACTAGCTAGACCAGCATGCACCTCATTCCACGTCTATTGTGCGTGTACGGAGTATTTGCGATACGGTATATGGGCTAAAGGTGCTTGTACAATTAAGGTACTTGTCTAATTCTATCACTCGTTTCGGTAAAAATTGTAAGCCCACTGATGTATAGGTTACCTGTTTCAATCCCAAACCCTAACGTATTTGGTCAGATTCTCAACGACCACCCTAGGCTTGAGATGCTTGTCACACTCTCATTACTCCGGTTGCCATTTTGTGGGAGTGACTTGTCTTTAAACGTTAATGACTATCCGTAGGCAACAACCAACCCACAGATGTTATCACCACGCTTGTCATCGATTGAAAAAAGGGAAAGAAGAAAATAACAATTGTAGAAGAACATGCTCGCAAAGTGATTACGAGTCACACCTGTACCCTGAGATACTTCCAATATCAGCAACAAACCCCAGCTTATCCTCCATATCAGCTTCCCCACGCCTTCAAATCCAATAGTATAGCTTGAAGAGAAATCCTATTAAGTCATGTTTGATTCCGTCTTCCCCTCTCAAGGAATTAAAACCGATCTACCGCTGCATCTTGGTAGCAAATCTTGATAACAGAATGCGCTGCTCAAAAGTAATTCACTTAACTTGGAAAGTTGGAGAGTATGGTTGTGTTTTTATCCTTGTGTAAACATCGTCCGAATATTGCTACCACATATGCATTTCTCGTCATACTTAAAGGTATAGAGAGAGTCAAACATCGTAACTAAATCACTTTTTGTTACAAATATACAGAAGAATCGACGAGAGATTTTTACGCGACCATAAACGAAACCTAAGTGTTTCACGAGACAATACGTTAATTTAAAACTAGTGCATTTTACAAAGAAAAAAAAACACACGAAAAACAGCAACCCATCCCAAAGATTTGTTTTGAAAAACCCATAAACAATACCTGTGTTTCACATTACAATGCGTTAAAACGATAGCTTTTAAGACCGGCGTAATTTGAAGAAGAAAAAATACACATAAAACAGCAGCCCATCCCCGGAGGTTTATTTTGAAAAACTTAAAATCAAGTTATCTGACACCTTCCTCAACACCCACTTTAACATTTAAAGGTCATGTAGCAACAAAGACACACAAGAAGAAAGAAATCTGTTCAAGGAAGGTTTCTTAAGACTAGAACGACCCCACTGATCTTCGTTCGGAATTCATAAAAACCTCGAATGCAGAATCACGAATCGCGGTAGATGGCGTAAAAAAGACATGGAATAAGATAATTGTAAAAGCTCCAGGTCGAAAGGGTATATGCTATATAGGAAAAAATACATATATAACTTGTTTCTTTGTGTGTCATGGCTACATGTTTCAGTTGCTCTGAAAGTGATGTGCACAAACGTATTATCAACACAGAACCCACAATGATTTACCACTCCGTTGATTCTGCCACCAGAAGGTTGCGTTGGGGGACAACACTGCATAAACACTTCAAATATAACTCGACTATTATAAATCCCCCTTTGGAAACTTGTTTTGGAAATCGTATTTGTTTATGGATCCCACTTCTGACACCAAATCCTATGACACACGCAATTACATCGAACAAATAGGACGCATAGCTTGGATTTAGACTGTAGAGCTAGCTCATAATGTAGGACGTATGCAAGGTCACACACTGGACAAAAATAGGACGTTTTTCAGTTTGTATACACGTAGAAACAAACTGTTGTATTTATAAAGAGAACCCTGAAAAATTAATGTTGTAATACTTGAGACGGAATTATAGATCGTCACATAGAAAGTTTGGAAATAATAAATTATGACATAATGGAAATAATAAATTATGACATAATTAGGAGGGTTTTACGTTTGTACACACATAGAAACAAACTGTTTTATTAACATTAATAACTATTAAATAAAAAAAGGTTGTATTAACAGAGTAATTTTCGGCATATAGAGATATTTCAAGGACAGTTTAGTTTAAATAGACAGAGAGCAAGGGTGGGCTCTAAAAACTAGTAAACCGCTATAGTTTGTAGTCCAACAAGACTGTTTTGTCAAGATAATATCACATTGGCTTTCTGACAACATTAACTATGATTTTATGACAGACAGTAAAATTACATTATTCCTGTTCCCTTTTAAACCATGAAAAGATTGACATAGTTTTGTTATAATGAACATCATTGCTGCACAAGATTTGTGGATATATACAACTTGATTACCAAATTATCTCAGCAGTATTTAATTTCTATAAATAATCTTGTAGGTCAAATTCGTGAGATTTGATTTGCTAATTCGGTTCAGTATTCCCGTTTCTCGGATTCCTTCACTTTGGTCGAGACTCTACCCTGACACAGAAACATAATTACCCGTTGACTGTAAGTTTATGTTGATTTAAGTTAGTCAAATCATACATAATTCAGACTAATAAAGCGGGACATTTGTAAACGGCACAAAATTGGAAAAAAAAATTAATCAGGAACACCGCAGGCCTACTTGACTGAGTCTGGTGCCTAGAGGATTGGATAGCATTTACCCAGTGACCTAAACTTCGTGATTACATATCAATGCGTGAGGCATTCTTGGTAGAGGATTTATTGGTGTGGAGTGATGGAACTTAGTGAGTGAATCGAAGAATAACACAATTATTAACACACCGTAGATGATCACCCATACATGTTAAGCAATATATTTTGTAATGTTGAAACCATACAATAAATTGGGTTATGGAAACCTGTGTTTAATGGCAATTGTTTAGTCGTATTCCTGCTTAGCAATTATAGGTTACCCGTTAAAACTTATACGCTCGTGATAGTTTCTCTAAGTTTTGCAAAGCAAATGTTAAGCAAATTATTATATTAACCAAACATTAAAATGGCTTGTGAAAATTTCTTATGAAACCTTGTTTTAACTGCCAAGTTTTTAGTCACAATCCTGCTTAGCATAGGTTACAAGCTTAAACTTTGTCTGTGTATACTGAAACAAAACAGTTTACTTCCCACCACCGCCTCCAAGAGGCTCATTAGAAGGGTATACCCATCATTGGAAATTATTGGTTGTACAAAACATGCTTTACTTACAGTCAAAACAAATAGATTTCTCACGGTCAAAGTCACTGAATAGAAAACCTGGTGCATTCCGGTTTTTCCATTAACAATTCTCAAACTGAAATTTAGCATGATTGTAATTTCAAATATGTTCTACGATATGTGAGAAAAAATTCTTGGACTCGAACAAATACCTGATACTGCTGAAAAGCTATTTATGCCTGACTGATTTTGTCTTGGAAAATTTATTTCCCATGATAAGTTTGTTACCAACATACGGTTATCGCGTTATCTAACCTATTTCCACACCCCTTAGGAAATAATGCTTGCTTCTTAAAATTGGCATAGTCCACATAAGCCGTGATGGAAAACGACATTTATTGATCTGAAATAAACCAGAGTCATTACATTTGCCGACAGTTGTCCGGGAAGAATTTGACAGAGGACAAGCTCAATGCCACTGAGATGTCTTGTGGAGACATTAAGTAGGCCACATTATAATTATAAGAAGCTTCAGTGTTTTCAAGATACCTTTTATTTACGATGACCAACCTGTGTCTCTAACTTCTTTGTAACAATTCATTTTCAGAACTACAGTCGTTAAAGGCAGTGGACACTTTTAGTAATTACTCAAAATAATTATTAGCATAAAACCTTTCTTGGTAACGAGTAATGAGGATAGGTTGATGGTATAAAACATTGTGAGAAACGGCTCCGTCTGAAGTAATGTATAGTTTTATAGAAAGAAGTAATTTTTCACGATTTTGAAATTGCTGGAATTTCATATAGAAAAAGTTTTCATGTACATTCTTCGAGTTTTTTTTTAAACTGTGTCAGTTGGAGAAATGCTGCATTTTAGATTGAATGTAAACGAATTAATATTTATACTGACGCAAAGAATGTTTTTCTTGGAACAGCATTGGACCTCTCTATTTTTGGAATACGGAGCGTGCTTGTGAAGACGGACTGTTATTCCGTTTCTGCTCTCTAAAGACGGAAACAGTTCCGTCTCAGTCTAGTCCAAGACATTATTAAAATTCATTTCACGACAGCACTCGATATTGCAACGAAAATAGTACCTTTTCAACGTAATACAATATTATCCACATATTTTTGGTTTCACCCTCACTCCGTTGTGTGTTAAGCACTGTATACTCAGTACTTTCCTGAGTTCTGTAAACAAGTTTATTGTCCACATGATTATGGCTGTAATACGAAGGATGTAAAACTATGGTTTAAACAATGTCTCTGCGTCGAAATACTATGTTCAAAGGTTTAAAAATGAATATACATTGCACGGTTGACTCGATATACCTCTAGAAATCGTCACAATGTTCTTATTTTATTCAGTTCTGACTTGATCTGTTGGGTATGTGTTATTCAACTAATTTGTTTCATCAGAGTAAACCAGCATGGACGTGCTTTTAAACCTAAACAATAGTAAATACATGTTTACATAACCATGTTTGGGTATGGGATCAGGTCTGATACCCTGATACTTTTTGCGTCCATGTCCCCTGGTCCTTGCCTTGGTGCCCAGTAGAAATGCTCTCCAGTAGAATTTTACGATTTTCTCATAGGGTGCTCTGATCCGAGAAGACAATGTTTTTGTGCCCTTAAAATGCTCCAGTAGTACAATTTCTTCATAAGGCTTTTTGTACGAATGAGAAAATGCCTCTGTACCCTTAAACAGGCATTCCAATTTGTGTATCTTTGTCTGTGTACACACAAACAAAACAGTTGACTCTAGTGTCCATCCACTCAAACATGCTAATTGGAAGGTAACACCCATTTGGCATTTATAGGTCGACAAAATATATCTTATCAAAATGTCTTATCATAACGTGTGACCATGACTCGCCGTAGTGTGTAAATGGCAACAGCTTGCAGTAAATACAACCATGCGTAGAGATACCTACCCTTGACCGTATTCACTGGGGTGTTAAGACACATCCACGTGCAAGACATACTCTTCAAGATATTGTTGTCAATATTAGTTTGATGCTAACTCATCGTTGAGGAGGTGTATCTAACTATTGATTTATTTGCCTTCCTTGGATAGAAATTCGAAACTTGGATTGTTGTGAAGTCCAACGTATTTACTTTGTACAGTTCCAGCTTTAAAGCCATAGACAGCCTGTCATCAACTGAATCCGCGATAGGTCAGAGCATGCAAAACTAAAGCTCATATTTGAGTAGAAATACTGTACGACAGCCAGTTTTAGAACAAATGTAAATGCAGGAAGAAACTATGAATAAATAGTTAACATGCGGGTACAACCATGTGTTCATCTCTTAGTGAGAGTGTTGGCTTTGGATTGGTCTTGACAATTCGACCAATATAATCTGCTCGTCTCAAAGAGAAATCAATAAATGGATTTTGTATCTCATTTGCAAGTAGGAAGTGATATATAACTGAATTTTGACGTCATCACGCTGCAAGCTTCAATTCAATTCAAAGTAACATGTAGGCCTATTTCTATAATAACATCGCCAATGATGACCCCTTGGTCTGTCTCTCATTCTTTGGTTATCTCATTTCTATGGTGATTAGGCACCATACCAAATTAAATATTTTGTTTGTTACATTAACCTTCATACTTGTAGGTTACAGTGACTTAACACAATGTAGATGCATATTTCGAGAAAGCTTGGTTTGTCGAGGAACAGCCTTAAATCAGGAATGTGAGCTTGAATGTAAAACTATGATAAAACTAAAATATTGGTAAGACAAAGAGAGCATCGTTCTTAGCGATCCCCAGATCTCCATTTCACTCCACGATAATATCTGCATCGAATGACGTCATATTTAAATGTAATTTTTGTCTGGATGACTGAATTTCAAATGTTCAATTCGTTTATGACGAACATTTTCAGTATGGATATGAGCGCATCATTCCCAGCAATCCCAAGCCCTCCATTTCATTCCATGATAAGATCTGCATCGAATGACGTCATATTCAAATGACGTCATAACTAAAAAGTATTTTTTTGTCCAGATGACTGAATTTCGAATGTTCAATTACTTTATGACGTATATTTCTAGCATGGACATGAGCACACACTCTCAGTTATCCCCACCTCTCCATTCACAAGAACATCGTCAATTTCCAAATATAGGATCTCCTTTCTCGTTATAATAAACTTAAGACATTTACAGGGCAGGTACGGCTGCAATGCTCCTGCCGATAATCAAGAAGACGACAACGTTACCTTTTGAAGACACAAAGGAGTATTCTCTCATACAGCACTGTACTTGTTTCTTAACTCTCTGACATTTTATCAGTCCTATAAAGAACCTTTGTCAATTTATCCTCAGTTCGCCTGCTATTTTTATACGCTTTTGTACACTGCACGTATCAACCTTTTCGGCTATAAATTTTAAAGAGCATCTCAATTTCATCTCTCTGGAGAGCATTTTAGTTGTACCCATTTTGCACTATGAATATGTTTGCATTGCGTATATATGCAGCCACCTTACGTATGATCTTTCCCGCCAAAATGGTTTTACGCAGGAAATTTGTACCGAGCATTTAATAAGGAAAAGTAACCGTAATATATGGCGAACTGACATGCCGTGCATTTTGCTCAATAGAATAGTCTTATGCATGAATGTGTAATCAATGAAACTGAGTAGCTCACCAAGCAAACACCGAAATAAAACGTCCGCAAAATGTCTCCTCAAATTAATCAAATGTGGACTCAGAGCGCCGCCAAGACCTGAAATAAAAGGCATCACAGTCAACAGACGACAAAACGTCTCCCTAATGAATTGTAAAAAGAGTCGAGAAAGACACATTACTCCTAGGGAGGTGGTTGTAGTTCATTTCCTTTAGGGCAAACCCTAACACCTCGTGTATGTTTCACAACACTTATCTTCCACGTCTTCATTGGCATTCCCCCTCCGAAGAGACTATCTAATTGATGGCGTACCTCTGTCCCTGGCTGACATCTTAAAAACACATAGAATTGTTTCTGTGCTGATATTCATCATGAAACGCGTTAGAACCTACATTAAGGGTTGTTAAAGCGTGTTAGCATGAATATGTCTCAATTGAACCGCGGCATTGACATGAATGTTGTTGAGCGCCCACGCAAAAGAATACAGCGACAAACAAGAATGTTAACGTTAGCTTATATTTCTACTATTATTAGCCGTGAGTATAATACCCAAACACCCCCAACAAACAATCAAGTAAACAATTAAACAAACAAACAAAACAAACAAACAAACAAACAAACACGCAAACAAACAAACGTCCATACAAACAGACAGATAGATAGATAGACAGACAGACAGACAGACAGACAGACGAACAGATAGACAAACCCACTCACACAGAAATGCTTGTGAATCCCGCTAAACGAGGAATTCTCTTTGTCCTCCCTCTAAGTGGACTTGATCTTTTTAGTGACGTCCTCATGGTTTTGTACACAAAAGCAAAGCGAGGACGTACTCGTTTTGTCAAACAGACACTTAAACAAGCAAAGAAACACACCCCGACAAACAAACAAACAAACACCCCACAAAAATAAATATTTCACACAATTCAATTGTACAAGCAAGCAAGCAAGCCAACTGGCCAGTTTGCAATACGTCACAAGCAATCACACAACCAATCCAGATGACAAGCACAAACCATGCAAGCCACTCTGCACCAAACAAGCAAGTAATCTAGCAAGTCAACGTCAAATGGTGTCATAAGAAAAATGAATATTTCTTCAATTTCACATCGGTGATACCACTGCAAAATTGCAACTCTCAAAAACATAAATCAAGCAACAAAGATTAATCAGTGTAGCAGGTGTACGCCTTGATATCTTACCTAGCAAAAAGGAAGCAGACCGTAGCAATTTAGCAAGCAAGAAATGTGGTAGTAAACAATAAAACAAAAAGTAACAGTTAAGACAGATGTCTAATAAGTCACTATTGGATGATGTTACAAAACTCTTGGAATTATTTTAACCGTGACCGGAAAATAATCACCGCATAAGTCAAAAGAGTATTCACGGTGTCCCGTTTAGTATTTTACTCAATTTACAAACAACGAGGGGTAAACTTACACGTGTTAGATGAGCATAACAATAGTAAAACATGAATATTTAATAATGGAATGATTTGTCGTGTGTGACAAAATACAAGTTATTTAATTCGATTTTATTCATTAGATGGAGATTCTTAACAGAAATATGAAGGTGTTGAACCACACATTGATGTTACCCTGCGAACAAATGAACAAACACGTCAAGTGTTATTTCCCTGGCGATGTCACAATGCACATATGAGCTGTAGGGTGTCCCATTTTGCTTTTAATTTATTTAGGATCTTAAGAAACCTATGTTGTTGAAAATAGCAAAATAATTTTTAAAAAGGTACACTGAAACGTTGCCGATGCAGGTTAACATGATACCCGCCAAGATGCAACTTGATGTAGCTTGTTAGACTTTGAAGGATGAAGCATTCGCATCATCAGGCATTTTCACTTCTTATCAGTTATATAAGATGTTAAATGGTTGATATTGGTGTCAAGACGTACTGTGTGTTAGCTTTTACGGAAATAACGTTACTAAGTAAACGTTTTCTATGGGTATTGTTTTTGCCAGGATTTGGTTTTACTGTTGTGTGATTTTAAAACCTCAATAAGTTATTACATAACCATGTTTCCATCGTTGGCATGGTGGGGGTCTGGTGATACAAATATTTCGATGACAGTCTTATACTTACGTATAACCCTGACAGCCCCTGTTCAACATACTCCTCATAATTGTAAATACCTAAAGAAAAAAAGAAAAAGAAAAAAAAAATCAAATAGACACGGGCGGGCAATGTTTTATATATGTTGGTCACTCAGTATGGGTTCAACCAGGCCATGAGGTAGAAATGCATGGCAACATGTATGAAAGTGAGACCGATCGATCCCTCCTCTGGCTATCAATGACTCAATCTAAAATATTCTTTCCAGCATAAAAAACAAAAGATTAACCTATGAAGATTTGCTCCATCGTCAACGCAAACATTTGCCCAACTGCGTGTTTTGCCTCAAAATGTCACTCTAATTTGCGATTCATGTTTGCCAGGATGAAGGGAAGACCCAAGGAGACTGAATGACGCGTGCTGAGGAAAGAATCCTACCGTTTAACCGGATTCTTACTTAATTTAGCGGCAGGATTGGTCCAGTTCGAAGTATTTGTGCTAGAATTGATCGCTTGTGAATCTTGTTATATTTTATCACAAGTGTTGGTAAATTTAATCAATGAACAGTTGTTGGGTTAAACTATAGTTTAGAGTGAGTGCAGACGTTATCTTATGTGATTTGACAATTTCCAATAGTTTTAAAAGACGTTAAATTTGCATCGGGGACAAAGAATATTTATTTTGGTTTAGTGGTCTAGTTGGTATGACACTGCTCATGAAAGGCAAAAGTCGCTGGCTCGAATCCCGCCCGAGTAATATTTGCCTGTGATTTTTTTCACAGAACTCGACGCATTTTAACATCTATTAAATAATGTTGACACTCATAACACAGAGCATGTATATTGCGCACAAATCCTAAAAGAAAAAATTCATGGCGCATACAAAGAAAACACGACCACACAAACAAAAGCAACAAACATGTAAATGGTAGCAAACAATGCAGTCATGTATGAAATACCAATTGAACAACAAAATAAGTTTCTACACATAAATGTGTGTGTTCTCTCTACCTTAAGGATTTGATTTTGAAGTGTTTTATTAATGGTCATGTTTCTGTTTCTGAGAAACGTGTATATCTATAAATGTTTCTATAAATCTATAAATAATTTCATAATCCATCATTTGGTATCATTCATTCTGAATCAAAGTGAGTTACGAAACGTCGACAAAAATAAAACACTCGGGTGACAACAGTCGTCAGATTAGCAGGCGTGACCGTCAAGGGTTTTCTGTGGTATCTAGGTCACGCTGTGCATCCCTACGATCTAACACGTGCACAATCATACAGCCGGCACATTTCAAATAATAATCATATTGAAAATATGATTTGTTTTCATTGGGCTGGGTTACATGATGCGTCAAAATACGTCAAAAGGCCAGCAGCTGTAGGATAACCATTGCCTTCTGCAACAATCCAAGGAGAAAAGGAAGCAATTAATCACAAAAGCAGGATGCATTCGTGGTGGTTGCTGCGAAAATCATGTAGAGAACTGATTGTAATTTACATTGACTTTAATTGCAACTGCAGTTTAGGGTTTGAACTAGTGTTGTACAGTCAAGAACTTTTTAGTTGAGTATCAAGTACTGCCGAGTACAGGGTGGCCGAGAGTACCCAAGCACGAGCACTTGGGTCATTGGGATACGAGTGCAATATTGTCCTAGGTCCAAATATATTGATATCTGAGAACCAAGTTTTCTGATATATGAGGACCAATGTTTTGATATCAGAGCATCATGTTTTTTGAAATCCGAGTACAGAGTGTTCTGATATCTGAGTACAAAGTATTCTTATACCTGAGTACCGAATATTCTGAAATCTGAGTACCAAATGTTCTGATATCTGAGTACCAAATATTCTGATATCCGAGTACCAAGTTTTATGATTTCCGAGAACTGTACCATCAAAACGGTACCCGACTAGTATTCGACTACGAACGAAAATATGTATTAAACATCCTGTACTCAAGCAACAAACTGCAACGTCTTAACGTCCGGGTAAACCTGTAGACTTTTTGCTGTGAGCATTCATGCAAAATATAATCGCTCAAATCTGTTCTGCAATTAAAATGTGTGTTGTTCTTGTTCATTGCTAAGTTAACATTACGGATAATAGAATGAAGAGAGTTACATACAACCAAAGCATACGAGAAGACGCATCGATTGTACAAACACTTCATTACATTTTAATTAATTAAACCTTTCTATGCAAAATATTGTTATGTCCTCTCTACTCGGAAAGCCATTGTTAAATGACACAAAAACTATTATGATATCTAGCGATACGGCGTGTAGCCAAGACCATAACAACTTAGCTCAATAACTATAGATTACTGTAGAGGTTATAACAATGATTAACTAGGGAGAAGCGAAGGGTTAAAATCAATATAGAAGCGTAGGTAACTAATTGAAATTTAGATTGGCAGTTCGGTGTTGACTAATTGGACATCTTTTATCCGCGGAAAAAAAAGAAACACAATAGATTTTTTTTTGGGGGGGGGGGATTGACACAACATAGGTTTAAGCGTGAACGTTCATCTGTGCTGGTAGCTTAATCTTGCTGAGGGAGACCAAAGTTGCGGTCGAAAAATACCGGTACGGAAATAAATAGTTATGTTGTGATAACACTATTGCATCAAAATTAGTGTTTTTATGCAAAAAGGGAGAAAATAGTTTTCGCAGTTACCAGCAAAACCAGGTTTACACATCAAATTACTCTTGGCATACAAACTAACCAGGGGGGCAACTATTGTTTCTGTCGTTTGTATTTGTAAATGTGTACAATGCTTTGATATATTTTCTTATAAGAAACCCACATTATTAAGCTTATTGAACTATTAAGGGAGACCTCAAGTTTAGGACTAATTAGATTAGTTGCTAGAGCGCTTGTATACGTTCATCCAGAGGTCGTAGGTTGAACCGCTCCGTATTCTTTTCGTAATTCGCTTTTTTTCAACCAAAAATATGTTTCGTTGTGAATTAAACTATCAAATCAGTTTCATAAAGCTATTAAACAGATTTTTTCGCCCAGCAAGAAATGAGTTGGGTACCAGTTGCGTCAGTTATAACTGTATGGTATTCTGGTTGGTAAGCTACTTTTGCTCAGCAAGATTTGTTTGTGCTTAACACGTTTTGGTGCTTACGAGCTTTATGAAATTGGGCCGTGATCCCAGAAACGTTATCCTGGATTGACAACAGCGTCACTGTGGAATTAGTTCGTCTGCAAAGTAACAGCAGTTGTTCAAAAACAAGCTTCTCACAAGTTGGCTACATTTTTTGGCCTGTTCAGGAATGCGTAATATTTAATTAGAGTTGTCATCGCTTGTCACTGATCGGGCGCTTGTTCTTAATTGGATCACTTTCTCACCAAGAGTCTACGAGTGAATGTTGAACCCAAAATAAACATTAATTGGACGTGTGGTGATAAGTTATGGTATGCTGTTGGGATTGTTTAATCAAAGCAGTGGCAAATCAATCCTCGGGTTTAATCTAGAGACACACAGCCGGCTCCATCCATCATAGACACACTCCATTGGTTATGTTGCTCTAGCTGATGATATTATAGCCAATCACAACACTTCTTTCAATCATAACAACACACACGAGGTGTTATCACTTATACGCCTTTTGATTGGTCTGCAGTCTCGCCGTCTTGGTTACAGATTCCCCTCCTTATTCATACAGAGAAAAAAAAAAAATTAATTACAAGACCTGTGATTGGTCTGAAATAACACCACCCGATACGCTCGACCAATGACAATGGCTCTTTCCCATTAGTCATTCTACCCTAGGAAAAACGACAATTTCAAAACATATTGAGGAGTACAAAGGCATGATCTGCAGCTATGTTAGCGCTCCATCATTGGTAAAATACAATTGTGAAAACAAAATTGTGTTTGAAATAAAGAACTTGCTCTATTGTGTGTGGGAAACATAGCCGAGGCGCTTAGTGGCGTGAGCTTTCCCTTTAGTCAGTGCACGTTCGCCTCTTGTGATATTCCCTCTTGTGTCTGACTGACCATGTTATTTCTTGTCCTGCCTTGACAAAAAATGTACCATAACAATCGATGTATTTTTTTATTCGTACAGGCTCGAGTGACGGCATGCATCTCTACACATTGAAATCACACCGTAGTGCGCTGCATTAATTGTCCAACCTCCACACCAGCAGTCTTGTACAAACCCACAGTGATGTGACCAGCGAAATCAACGCTCCGCAGCATGGACTCGTTTATCCTGACGAGAAATAACGCCTTGGGCAGAGTCTAATCGGCTTGCAGGGGAAGGCAAGATATAGAGTGCGTTGTAACGAAACTCCACCGTTGGGTTTTCTCGCTGCTAGCTAATTCCAACCTCCTCTACGCATGTCTACGCCTGTAGGTCACGTCCCTCGCAAACACACCTGTGACAGACCCCAGCGTTCAATACACATCGTTTCCTCGGTGTCATAGTCGGTTCGCCTGCTTTCAGACTTGCTTTCAGACTCCAGCGTGGTGCGAGATTTTTCATTGGATTCCTTCAGTCTACTCTTTGGCTTTACACCTGTTCTGCTGGAGAAAGAAAAACAATGAGCGTGACTTCAAAAAGCTGCATGGAGTTGTCTTGCCAAGGTGTTATCCATGCTGGATTGGCGATAATCGATTCTTTGTAAGTATTCGGATTTCAAGTCGGTTGGTGCTTTGATGGGAAGCTGCTCAACATTGATGTAACTGCAAGAACAAACAGTGAATAGAACTTCAGCTCTTCATTGCATCTCAGCTACTTTGATATTGATGTCTTAACCCAACTCATAAGTGGAGATTTTGAAAGTTATTCCGAGGAAGTGTCTCCATTATTTTGTTCAGTGGTTCTTACATTGGCTTACCAACTGGACAGGCACAACTGGCATTCTTAAAAATCTTTGAAAACTTTTGGAGTTTTCATGCTTGAACGAGTGCTGTGTACTTCTCACATTGTTGCCTGCTGACAGCCCCAAGTCGGAAAAAAACATTGACATAGTGTGTACACATTTATCATTGTACTACACGTCTGGGAGTGTTCAATCCCCAACTACTACGTACAAGGACCAATTGCAAGACAGCGGTTTCAAGCCACAAAATTTACCCAAACTGACCAAAAATGTGGTGTTCCTGCTTTCCGTGAAGGAAGTAAACATCTATCCGGATCTCCCATCTCGTCAAATTGTTCTGTTGGACTTAGGGGGTTGTGTGATCACGTTACAAGGAGACGAGACTTTTGTATGCTTGCTTGGAGTTTGAAGGACACTCCACCATGCTTCCCATCAAGCGTTTGCTACTGCTCCTATGGGCGTTAACCGCCCTACTGCTTACTAGAGAAACGGTGAGTACAGACATTTGAAACTCAATTCTTTTAAGCAATATTTGTCATGCGTACACACGAGCATCTGTTTTATGACTTTATGAATGTTTTTATTTTAAACATTGTTGTGGAGGCGTGGAGGTTATGTGTAGCCCGAGTCATAATAAAGGCTAGACATTGGTGCGGTTGCATTCAGTCAAGGCACTTTTAATAGTAGAATAGCTGTTTTCTCCTCAAAGGAAAAATACAAAATCTTATATAAAAAACTGATATTTACAGAGATTATAAGATAGGCCTACGCTCAGATAATTTAACTCGCGCATGAATTTAACTTGAGGTACAATAAGAACAAATCAAAACCTCATGAAACAAAATTATAGAGATGTACGGATATTATAGGATACGCAAACCTAATTTAACTCGTTCTACTTTGACGTCGATAAGAAATGCCGTCTTTATTAAAGGGTTGAAAGACGAAGCACCGCTTGAAATTGATACAGTCAAAAACGTTTTCCATAATATCAAAAAGAGCTAATACCAATATATTCTTAGATCCGCACTAAAGCTTCCCTTAACTAGAACAGAATAATTTAAGTTCCAGGTCAAATTCGACTCTCATATTTCATTAGGAAGGAGAAACACGGACCTTTTGAACTGGCACGGGTATTTTTCCAGTCGTTATTGTACATCTTCAAGTACTATGATTCTACGTATAAACGATTGTGGTTTTTGTTACAAAGTACCGGATTAGGGTTTTCTCCCGATAAATTTCCCCTTTTAGGGAAAAAAGGGAAGTCAATCATCTTCAACGGAAGATCACGTTTCATTTAAGTGTTTTCATGTCTAAGATATACCGGAATACTTAGATACAAAGTACCATTTAAAGTTATTCCGACGAATATTTCCTTTTCGTCATTTCTTAAACTCCACTTATTGATATGAATTCTGATTTGTGATATGAAGAGGAGTTACAGTTGATACTGATTGCAAGTTGGTGGGTCGTTTATCGCTTGAGCAAGCGCATATTGAACAAATTGTACAAAACGCATGGTTTTAATTTGTTTATTGAAAGAGTTCTCATAATGCATTTTTTCTTCTGTGATTTTGTGTCTTGACTGTTTCTACGGTATGGTATATACTGTTGTAAACACTGTGTACACATATCTTAGGCCCTGTGGATATGTCCAGTTGATGATATTACTTTTTATTGAAGGGGTTACTTCTGAAGCATTTTTTGTCTTTATACTGAAGATTTTCTTTCTTGATTTAGAAAGAAAAAAGTCTTACGTTTAATGCTCTTGGGAGAGAACCTCCGAAACACAGATTTCTTCGTATTAAGATTTCGCTTCTTGCATTAAAAAAAAAAGCAAAAAAACAAAACAAGACCCTCCCCACCTTAAGATAAATAATATTGTGGGTAAAATAATGCAATACACATGTTTTTTTATTACCTGCAAACTGTACTGAAACAGCATAGCCCCTGTGTATATTTCAGTTGATGATATTACGTTTTACTGAAAGGGTTACTACTCCCAAAGCATTTCTTGTCTTTAAACTAAATATTTTCTTTCTTGATTTAGAAAGAAAAATGTCTTACGTTTACGCTCTTGGGAGGGAACCTCGTAAACGCAAATGTCACCTTAAACAGGTGTGTTCTCGTCAGAGCTTACAGAGGTCGATTTTAGCGTGTTTATGTCTAAGATTGAAATCGCGACCCTGGCGTGCTTGTGAGATGAAGAAAAAGCGACATCGAGTGGGTGTCTGATTCCCATGACACTCAGTTACTGCGTTATTTATTGATTCATGTTTTGACATAACATTATTGTTTACGACGAGGTAAAGGATACAGTAGCGTACACTTTTGAAGACTAGAATAACACAAGGAATTCGATCACTGCAGTATCTGTTCTTCTATAAAGTTGCAACTATTGACAACTGATCACACAGTGCGCGAATCCCGCGAGCCAGAATGTTTAATAATGTATCGCAGGAAATGCCCCTATTTTCACTAACGATTATGTTTCGTACGAAATTGAACATTTTATCTGAATAGAATCTCCGTTTGAAAAGGCTGAAAGGGTTATTCCATCTAAATCAAGTAGATTCTAAAAAGTAACCGAAATAGACCTACTAACTAATCCTATGATCTTTCTAGTCGGCATAAAGTATCTGGGTACGTCCCGTGTGGTTTCAAATAGACCTAAAAGGGGATATCAAATTGCGTCATATATCTGATAGCAGAGTTCTAAACCAAACTTAAGCTGATGCATGCAGTTTAAGTGTATTATTTACGAGAAAAGGCAGTTACTGCAAACAACATGTCCATTTCAGTCAAGTTCACCCCATCTTCATTCTAAATGTTTAATGACAAGAGGTTTTAGAACACAAATCGGAGGAACTTATAAATGTTGTCTTGTGTTTGTTTGTGAAGAAAGAGACACGATAGCAGTTTTGCGCCTCGTTTTGCTATAAATTGGTATGCTTTTGTTTGTACTTTCTTATGCCTCTGACGAAGGTCCGGTTTTGGATTGAAAGCTAAGATTTGAGTTAGATTTAAAGTACGATGTAAGACAAATATATGTTAAGATATAAGCACATCAGAAGAATAAACATTTGTGTTTGTGACGAGTTGCAAAAGAAAGTGACACCGAATGTTATCTGTACACTTCATCGTCCTTTCGCTTCACCGACGATTTATTGGACTCCATTAAGACAAATCACCTTTGAAAGCTGACAATTTATCATCAGAGATCTGCCGTTGTGTTGATAAATATAAACCTTTAATTGGGTAACCCCATTCCAGTACTTAATATTTTATCCCTCTTGGTAAAAACGGCAATTTATCAAAGGGGTTTTGAAGATGCGGCAACGTCACGTAGAATTAGATCCAGCTTCACTTGTCTTAGGCAGCAGCTCTGGGGAAAGTGTTCATTTCTTGAACATCGTATGCGAAACCACGTTCATTTAGTCCCAATTTGATGACTCTGTTTCGGATGCTGCTCCCGCCTAATTATTCATCGACTCTTCTCCGATGTGAACTAGAGAGTTCATTGTCCATAGTTGAATCTTCTTTTATTTCCTGTGTGGGTAAACTCCATCCGTTAGTGGCAGCTAGTGTCGCTCTAGGATTATGTTATGGTGTTTACATGTGAAGTAACGATTGACAAGGGGGAAAATAAGAAATGTGCGTGATCGTCGGAGAAAACAATCATCCGTGTACAGGTTTTAAAAAAATATTCAGAGCATCAAAATAAATTTCATCAAATAAAATAAGATTTTCAGTGGCTTCAAAACAAATTACATGAAATTAAATAAGATTTTTTGGTGTGACTGATCCATAGAATACCAATCTTGTATTTAGATCAACTTGTTTGATTGAAGTGATTTGTTAAGACGTCAACGTAGAATGAAACTTTGTTTCGACGGGAAGAGAGGTCGGTGGTAAACAACCGTGCACGGCTGTATGGTAATCCACTAAGGAATTAGGTTCAGATTAGCTTGACGCCTAATGCGATTTCGTAAATTTTGAGGAATTTCCAATAGCCTAAAATGTTCAGTTTGAGTGATCGAGATTGATACCATGTTTTTTTCTGACTAAAATTTTTTTTTTCTGGGCAAGAAAAGTCTGAAGTGATCCGAAATGAGGTCCGGTACTTTCATCGTATGATTGAAACCTTTTTTTAAAACCCAACCCTCATTTTACCGCCTTGTCAAATTTAATATTGTCAAAATTCTGACGTGTCTTGTCTAAATTTCTAGCCTTATTTATTTGATTTTTAAAAGAGAACTGTCTGGTTCTCACAGTAGCTCAGGAATGTGAGTTAACCGTCATTTTTGAGAAGGGCGGATCCATCAAAGCGCACGAACACACCCTTAAGGTGTCGAATATTTCCGTATTTGCCTCAAATAATTGGGACTCGTCTTCATTTTCCCGAAAACGTGCAATTCCTCCGGATTTCAGGTTCAAACTTTGTAGGGCAAAACGAGCTTTAAAGAAGAAACTCCGTAAAAACATACCTTTTCTTTTTTCTGACAACTTAAGTATGTTAATGTTGTTCTCAGATTGACTGATTGCGCCACAATTAATCTTGTAAACCATGATGCTATGTAAGACTGGTCTTATCTCGAGTTAGGTCGAGTTACTCGTCCTAACATGAGCTAGCCGAAGTTTTTAATAACTCCTAACGAGTCTTAGGATAGCTAAGTTATAACTTTCCATTCGTGAACTCGACCCCTCTCATAATTCAAACATAGTCCCACATACCTCGCAGGAAAATACTGAATTTTGAAGCGCCTTGTGTGTCAATGAGTGACTGATATATGATCGCTATAAAACAAGCCATTTATTACTATTATTTATAATGTTCCTCAACCAATAAAGTTGTCATTTTGTATCTTTGTTTTATAAATAGCATCACTTTTGTGTATTTGGACTAAATAGTTCACAAGAAGCGATTCGTGTGAAGATGACCATCTGGTCTATAGCTGAACATTCCACTCAGAATCTAGCGTCAAGTTCAATTAAATCAAATTGAATCATATCATGATATTAATGTGGATAATGTTTATATTACCATTGATTGCCTGTACAGCTGAAGCTTCCCACGTAAAGTGCTGTGCTTAATGTTTTGATTAATATAACATTTGCATGAAATATCCAGACGTCGATTTCACAAAAATCTTCTAACTTGGGATAAATCTTAGGACTGGGACGAGTTGAGTTCCGTACCAAAAGACGTTGGAACGCATTCAACCCATTCTAAGTTAGAACGAGTAACTCGTCCTAACTCTTTAAAGGATAAGTCCTAGCGTGTCGTGAAATAGGCTGCAGGGCACTATTATGGATCTGAAGTTATTATTTGTATTTTTTTGTAAGTTACGTCATCTTTAAAGAGGGCAAACTCCAATCAGCGCCGAGTGCTGCCTCCATGCAGGAGGCTCTCGGTTCAACAAATGTATTCAGTAAAAGACATTTATTTACGATATAACACCATCAAAGTTTAAAAAAAAGGAAAGACACCATAGTCTACTGCTTAAAAAGCTAATCTTTACACATATATAAAGTTTAAAAAAACACAAAGTAGCAATGAAAATGAAGCAGGATATGTAAAGTTCCTCTTTAATAGACCAATTAAGAACAGCATCTTTGATGTCTTCTTGACATCCACCTTTGGGTGTAAAAGAAGTGATATGCCCTTCATTCAAAATGACTCTAGCGCCACACCTACGAATTGGCTGTTGGACGGGGACATAGGCCCTTTTCGAATCCATGGCTTCGGCTTCAGGCTTCGGCTTCAGGCTCCTTAGCACGTACGCAAAGCACGCGCATTATTGTCAAAACAACCGCGGGGCTTGGCTAGCCTGAGTCGAATCTGGAGCCGAAGCCTTGGTTTCGAAAAGGGACACAGTGCCTCGATCTCAGGCGGAACATCATTGCCGTTCACTCTAATAAATTTTGGCACCAGTGATGCCGGCCTTCAGCTCTCTCTCGGTACCGCGGTGCACACGGGGGAAGTACTGCTTTGTTGTTGATGTGAACCCGACACTGAGGGCATCACTTCAAGGGGGCGATGGGTGTGGGTGGGATGTCAGATTTTAAAGAGAGACAATCTTAGAATTCGGTGATTGCAGATTGGTTAACCTTTTGTTTTTTGGGGGTGATTGTTTGTGTGTTGTTTTTTCCTGTTGTTTGGTTGTTAGTTTGTTTGTTTGATTTTTTTGGGTGTTTGATTGTTTGTGTGTTGTTTTGTTTGTGTGTTTGTTTGTTTATTATGTACTTCCCGTCATGGGAACTCGGAAAACTCCCACAAGGGGATATAAACAGCCAATCTCACTCGTACAAACATTGGTCTAACGTCTATGATTATGAAGTGTACAAATCAAGAAATTGTGATTCAGTAAATATAGATGACAGCCCTCATTCTAGTCAGGGTGCACTCAGCGGTTAGCTTGGTAGGATTCGAACCAATAACCTTGTGATTGCAAGTCCTGCAGTCTAACCACTGGACCAAGGTTAGCTTGGTAGGATTCGAACCAATAACCTTGTGATTGCAAGTCCTGCAGTCTAACCACTGGACCAAGGTTAGCTTGGTAGGATTCGAACCAATAACCTTGTGATTGCAAGTCCTGCAGTCTAACCACTGGACCAAGGTTAGCTTGGTAGGATTCGAACCAATAACCTTGTGATTTCAAGTCCTGCAGTCTAACCACTGGACCAAGGTTAGCTTGGTAGGATTCGAACCAATAACCTTGTGATTTCAAGTCCTGCAGTCTAACCACTGGACCAAGGTTAGCTTGGTAGGATTCGAACCAATAACCTTGTGATTTCAAGTCCTGCAGTCTAACCACTGGACCAAGGTTAGCTTGGTAGGATTCGAACCAATAACCTTGTGATTTCAAGTCCTGCAGTCTAACCACTGGACCAAGGTTAGCTTGGTAGGATTCGAACCAATAACCTTGTGATTTCAAGTCCTGCAGTCTAACCACTGGACCAAGGTTAGCTTGGTAGGATTCGAACCAATAACCTTGTGATTTCAAGTCCTGGAGTCTAACCAATGTTATAATATACCACAGTGAATTTTTGTGCTTCGAACCCACAACATTGTGATTGAAAGTCCTGCAGTCTAACCACTGGACCACGGTGACTGTTTTGATTGATTGATTGGTTGATTATGTTGGAGACCGTCAAAAACAAACTCTGTTGTAGTATCGCGAAAACACTTTCTAATAAGAAAGTTGGTCATTTTGCCAAGCTTTCCCTCTTACTGAAGACATTTCGAGTAATCTAATCGAAACGTTGAGCTCTAACTATAACCTTCACTAGATTATTCTTTCCCTAACAGCATGACACATTAAAATATTCACCAGAATAGTCCAACAGTGTTTTGTTATTGAAACCTACGTGATTGCATTGATTATTCCCTTCCTATAACACAATAGTTGTCAGGTGCATCGATTTCTCACGCTTGAAAGAATACACATTTTTCTGCAACTGTGAAAACAGAAACATTCTTTTGATGTGAAATGGTTGTCGGTTGTCAAATGCACGTGTTGTATTTGAAATTTGAAATCTGTAATAACCGTTGCCTTTAACTTGCATCCACAAACGGTAATTGCTGTTATGAATGTACCATAAAGAAAGATATCCATATGTTTGAAGGTTAAATTACCGCATGGTGTCTTCACTCGTATTCATTTTTCTACTCAACTTGTAACAATCTCTAATTAATTTCTCTTGTTATATTATTACACACAAATAAGACTCGAGGTCAGAATGAATGCAGCATAAGATTTCAGAAAATTAGATCTGAATCCCCATATCATATTTATTGGTCTCATAATTCGACCTTCATACGCTGACCTTCAGAATCACCTTATGGGTATTTTGATTCCAATTTAGCGGGTTTTATAGACTTGTAGTCTCCACTCAAGGCTCAATGATTTGGAAAATTGCGCAAATCAATCAGACAAAAGAGAATTGTAATTAGAAAGGGCACACCTTTAAGCTCTTCTTAATTTGGAAGGCTCTTCGATGTTGCTATCGTTAAAACTTCTCGTTGCTTCATTTCAAAGCCTCCTAATACCGGTATTATGATTCTAATACAGTTTTAGAGACTTGAAGTCTTCTCTCACGGCTCAATGAATTTGAAAATTGCGCAAATAAATCAGACAAAAGAGAATTCAGTTGTAATTAAACAGGGAACACCTTTAAGCTGTTCATAACCTTGAATTTGTTTACATCGATATTGTCGATTATCTTCTCAATGCTTCATTTCAAATTCATCTTAAGGATATTTTGCCTTAAATTTAATAAGTTTTATAGACTGGAAGTCTTCTCTCAAGACTAAATGAATCGGAAAATTTTCCAAATCAATCAGACAAAAGAGACTTGTTATAAAAAGGGCACACCTTTTAACCCTTCTTAATTGTGAAGTCTTTATATCGCTGCGTGGTGATCATCTTTAAAACTTTGTGCTACTTTCGCAATCACTTTAAAGGCCGGATAGATTGTCTTTTAAATTTAGCAAGTTTTACCGACTCGCAGTGTCCGCTCAAGAGTTGCTTAAAGGCAGTGGACACCATTGTTGGTAATTACTCAAAATAATTTTTGGCATAAAATCTTAATTGGTAACGAGTATAATGGGGAGAGGGTGATGGTATAAAACATTGTGAGAAACGGCTCCCTTGGAAGTAACGTAGTTTTCGAGAAAGAAGTAATTTTCAACGAGTTTGATTTCGAGACCTCAGATCTGAAAGCACACAGCCTCGTATGGCAAGGGTGTTTTTTCTTTCATAGTTGTGTCGCAACTCCGACGACCAATCGAGCTCAAATTTTCACAGGTTTGTTATTTTGTGCACAATCATGTTGAGATACAACAAGTGAGAAGACTGGTCTTTGACAATTACCAATAGTGTCCAGTGTCTTTAAGAATGGGTAGACATTCTCATATGCAATCCCGTATCTTACTGAAAATACAACCACATTAAAATGTACTTATTTAATTACTAAGATGTTCTTGTTGACTGAAGTATGTGGTGCATGTCTTGATGCAAAACATACTACCGTTATTTTTACAGGAACATTCCGTTTTAATGTAATTTATCTTGGCAAGATGACAATGTTCTTCTAAATTCTGTATTCAATGCACTTTTCAAAGAAATCAACAATAAAACTGCTACGGTACTTCTATACTAATAACAATAAGCCCTCAATCCATCATGGTTTTTTCTTGGTACTGTATGGAATGTACAGCCATATTCTCAAAATCTAATCATCGGGATTTAAATGATGGAGCATTTCCACCAGTCAATACCATTCTGTAAGGATGTATTTCCTGATACGAGATGACATTAAATATAATATTTTCTTGCAAAAGAAAAACAGGTAATAATGGTTTAGCATCTGTCCACAGTGCATTTCCCTCTCACGGAAGATTGGTATGAATGTGTTCTTTTAAAAATGTGTTTAAAGTCACAGGACACTTTAACTTTAGGTAGTTACTCAAAATATATTTTAGCGGAAAAATATACTTGGTGACGAGCAAAGTATACTAGAGATGTTGATAGTATAAAACATTGAGTGAGAAACAACTCCCTATAATGAAGAACGTAGTTTTTGAGAAAGAGGTAATTTCTCATTTATAAAAGGCTTCATGTCTGGAGCCTTTTTAGGCATTCTGAAAGCACACGCCATTGTGCAACAGGGGTGTTTTTTCTCTCATTATTTTCTTACAACTTCGTTGACCTATTGAGCCAAAATTGTCACAGACTTGTTATTTTGTGCATGTTGAGATACACCAAGTGAGAATACTAACTTTCATTCTGTTGTTAATTTAGTAAAATTTAACTATGAATTAGAACGAAAGATTGCGACTAGCTCAAACACTATGCATAAGTTTAACACAAAGTGGAGGTTTACGGTTTAATAATAATAATAATAATAGACGGTTCTTATATAACGCATATCACCGTGAGGTCCCTATGCGCTTAGAAAGAGAATGAAATAACTTGAAAAGGCGAAAAAGAAAAAATTAACTGTGATAACATTGGTTGAACAAATGTATCTTAACCCGGGTTTTAAATAGATCAGTAGTTTCAGCCAGCTTGACATTGTTGGGTAAACTGTTCCAAAGATGTACAGCAGCGTTCTGAAAAGAGCGAGAACCATAGGATGTTGATGTGATAGCCGGGGCTGAGAGAAGATGTTTGTTCTGTGAACGTAGGTTTCTAGCCGGTTGATACTGTTGAATTAAATCCTGGAGATAAGCAGGGGCTGTACCATGAAGACAATGATAAGTTAACACCAATATCTTAAATGCAATACGAGACCTAATTGGAAGCCAGTGTAAATTCTGCAGTATAGGGGTGATATGATCATGAGTGCGAGAACGAGTGACAAGCCTAGCAGCAGTATTTTGAATCCGTTGTAATTTACTAATTTGAAGATCAGGTAAACCATACAATAAACTATTACAAGAATCAATACGGCACATAACTAATGAATGGATCAGTTTTTCAGCAGATTTCTGATCTAGATAATGTCTAATGCTACCAATTTTGTGAAGGGCAAATGAAGCAGTCCGGCAAACATTATTAATATGATCATTCATAGAAAGATGAGCATCGAAGGTCACTCCTAGGTTGCGAGCCCTAGGAACTGAGGAAATGGAGATATTATCTAAGGCAATATTGCTAATTGGAGAGCAGGATCTATGGCGACTGGTGACATGAATGAATTCAGTTTTGTTATCGTTGAGTTTCAGACCATTGTTTAATTAATTATTCATTGTTTCTTTATAAGGTTTTTTATGTTTTGTCCTCTAATTTTGGTTTGTATGTTCGTGTGTTGTTGTGAGTGTATATTATGTATGAAACAAAAGAGGTGCTTGCACTTCAAAAAAAAAAAGAATACTGGTCTTTGACAGATTACCAAACAGATCCAGTGCCTTTAACTTGGACATAGTCTAAAGTTATTGCACTCATTACAACCTTTTACCGGACATACCCTGGGTGGAAGATTGAATGTGCACTCTTAAAAGTACGAAGCAATCTTTGTATTCATTTAACTAGGACTGAAGTAATTGTACTCGTTATAACCATACTTAATAACGGCCATCACATGGGGGTGATTGTCTTTTTCTTTTTCTTTTCCAAAAACATTTTTTTCTTTTCTTCTTTAATTAATCTAACGAGAACATTTCCGAACCTTACCATTTGGGGAAAATCAGCCATCTGCACTCGATTCCCTCAACATCATTCTCACACACAGCAGACCTATTTCTGATTTCATCAATCGGCTCATAAAAAGAGCTTAATCGATTTCCCGCCCTTTATTTCCCGCCAAAAATGTTGTGATCGTCTGCTCAAGCTGTCGTCATGTGCCCTATTTAAAACCACCCGGGGCGCCATTGACCAAATATCGTTTCACGGCTGCTTTGTGTGAATAAAATATATATAGACACTCTGATATGTTCTCATTACTGTTTGATATAGTAGCTATATGCTAAATGGTACCCCGTCTATACCAGACTAATACTATGGCTGATATATCATGTACGGGCAGCGTAATTTTGCATTCAGCTTGTATTGTTGATACCAAGGGCGGACGTGTTGATTGAAGGCAATATAGATAATTATATGTTTGGTTTGCGGTAACACCATGCGCATCTATTTGCCAGGTAGATAATGTCTTTTAACTTGTCTTGTTTTTATATATTGTACTATACTCCGGAGTAGTTTTTCGGAATGCGGGAGCCTTCTCCAGTTCTACAGTGGTTGTTAACTACTAATCTGTACTTATGTGTTTTTCATAAACATCATGTGGGTTGAGCAAACGTTCTAAACATGCATCTCAACACAAAGATGCTAGCGTCTTCATGCGGAATGACGTAACACTCATCGACCGTGTATACCAAAACTATTCCATTCATCTTAGGCGCGAAGAGTTACTCTTTTCAGTGTAGGAGGTGACGTCAGAGGAGCTGCCATATTTATAACTCCTTAATGTCCTTTAACGCAACAAGCTTTTACAATATTGTACAAAATATCGAATATCACTGTCAAATCTAACTTTTCTGTCTTTTTCTTATTATAAAACAGTGCTCCGTCGCGTACATTGAAGTCGTCCAAAACAAAATGGCTGCCCTTGATAATCTCACACCAACCGTTACTAATTTATTGATGCGATTTATCCGTGAGATTAACAAGAGTATCGTCAGCAAAGCAGAGTTTGCAGAAGCACATTTTGTCGGTTAGATAAATTAGCTTACTCATCCTTACCTGGAGCTAGAAATTCACGGCGAGATACGCTTAAGCCGTTGCTCAAGCATGGCACATGTTGATGGTATCCTTTAATAAGATTAACAAGGTAAACTGTGTTGAGGAATTGCGTGTTATGACGTTTCCCTAATAGGAAACCAGAGCCTTCTCCAGACTTTATTAGATTAACCTTAGGGGTTTTCTATCGCTGTCCACCGTTTGGGAAATGTATTTGTAATACAATTAACTACCTAGCTCTTTGCAGTATTGTTCTAATTGATTTTTGTGTCGTGTAGCGGTGTCGTAGTTTTGATTTTGAATAGAGATGAGTACCATGGGTTTCAGTTTTGCTTTTTTCTGAGAGAGAGAGAGAGTGGCTAATCGAAGCACCTGTCAAGTTATTCCAAGACGAGTGATGGTTTTGTACATGCTTTGTTTTTAGGTATCTGTGAACAATTCAGGGGGGTTCAGGTGGAGTTAAACTCCGTTTATTTTCACTAATCATTTATCTGATGCGCAGATAACTGTATTATCGTTTGGTTTATTTGGTTGACGGAAAAAGAAGATGGCAGTACCCGAGCCCAAAACCTCTCCTGAAAATCCTACCCACCGTGAAGAAGATATTCAAGGCACGAAAACAACTCCAAACCACGCGGTGGTTCTGTGTTTAAACAACCCGCTCTGTAGCCGTAAGATTATAGTGGCTTAATCCGGCCCACAGCATCGTGAACATCGTGTCACGATCAGTCAATAGACTTTGAAACAGATACCAAAAAAAAGTATATAGTTCCATATAACGACGACTCCTAATACAGGAGATTTTGGTATATATTTGCTGAATAGATAAACAAGTTTCAGGGATGGAGGAAATCAGAACCGGTTGGTACTTGTTGAAGTAGAGAGATACTATACTTTTAGAAACCAAGTTGAAATACTTTAATCAAAGTAAATAGCTTGAGGTGAGATGTTTAAGGTTACTCCACATTTCAAATCACGTTTATGGTGTGTAAGTTAGACTGGTAATGTTGTCGTTTTCAGTTAGATTTTTGGTTTGAAGCTGAGATTGAATGGAGTTCTTTGAGGAATGAATAAATCACCATCTAGTGAATATTAAAGAGGAGTGATGATCTGGAAATCTCAAGGTAGAAGATAGTAACGAGAATTCTTTGGGGTTTTCCTCCGACATCTTAAACTTTAACTTTCTTCATTGTCTTCTCTCCATTGGGTTCGTGGCTTGTAAAGTGAAGTGATTGAGTTAAATATTCTGAGACTGCTATACAACCATACTTATTTAATTGAAATGAAATGAGAAAGATAAGAATGATAAAATCGTTAAGTTTCCTTCTAAAGTAAAAGGAGCAACATCATTATTGATCATATAGACCATGTGACCTTTGCTTACAATAAGTGTGACCTTGTACATTCTTTAAGTATTCTGGCAGGCACTGTACTACACTGGTCCTATAGGAAAGTTGACATTTTGTGTCATAATTTCCACATAAAACCAAGAGTTATGAAAGTAAAAGCTGGACAAGTTTTGAGATGTGCCCCCTTTCATCATATCAAAAGTTGATAAGAATTAGACAGTGCAATTTCCATAAAATATAAGATTTTATATTTTCTTCCATTGAGCTGTGTACAAATCCTGCCTGCAGGAAGTCCAGGAGGCTCTGTGGCTCTTTTGTAAACATGTGATGTCACAGGTCACATTGTCTATACTACCCAGTCTACTTTGATTTTACATATTTTCCCCTGTTCTTGTAGGCATTCACTTCTTCTGTGTGATTTGACGATGTTGTGTTTAGATGTATAATATTTTTAGCTCAGTGTCATACCGAGATCGAAGTACTTTACATCAGAATGTTGGTGAGGAGTGGTGATCTGGGAATCTTAAGGTTAGAAAATAGTAACGAGAACACTGGGTTTTTTTCCCACATCTAAATCTGAAACTTCGTTCTGTGTCTTCTCTGCATTGGGTTAGTGGCCAGTTCAGTGATTAAATTCACTTTGCTGATAATATGTATGAAGCACAGTTTGTTGGTTTGTACAACTCATAATCATAGACATTAACCAATGTTTGCAGTATGAGACGAGTTCCCTTTATGGGAAGATCTTCTGTAAACAGAGTGTAATATGGTCCACTATCTGATCACGTAATATTCAGTCTACCCTTGACATGCAATTTACAATTTTTCCCCCAGTTCTTTTAGGCAATTGATTCTTGTGCTATTCGGGTGTTTTGTTTTGGGATGGATGTGAAATGTATGTAGCTCAGTGTTACAGAGCTACGTATACCGAGCTCGAAATGCTTGACACCAGGATGTTGATATTCGGGTCACGGATTCCTTTTCAGCATTATTCACAGCAAACCATCCATCAGTGACCACTCTTAAGGTTTCCTGCCCAAGTCGATACCCAAACCCTAGCAACTCGGTTTCACTCTTAAAACATCCCCCATTACCCGATTCCCGCCTCTATTCAACAAACGCTGAAATGCCGTGTATCGCTCTAATGGCGCGCAAAGTGACACCCGCTACCATAAGCAAATACAACCATCATTGGTTCACTGCACGGGCCGTATGGACCCAACTTCACCCAGGATATCACATCACTCTACAACACTCGTACAACCTTTTAGCGCAATGCCGTTGTTAATTGGCCCATGTTTAAAGTCTATATACAGTTCTTTAAAATGTAAACGCACGTTACGGTTAAAGACACTGGATACTTTTGTGCTCAAAATAATTGTTAGCATAAAAATAACTTGGTAACGAGCAATGGAAAATAGTTTAAAACATTGTGAGAAACGTCTCCCTCTGAAGTAACGTAGTGAGCACTTAAATTATTATTTAACAAGGATGTTTTTTCCTTCATTAATCTTTTGCAACTTCGATAACAAATGTTCACTCATTTGTTAATTAATGCCTGCACAATGCTGGGTCACACCAAGTTAAAACACAACTATCAAAGGTGACCAGTGCCTTAAATGAGTAGAACCCACAAATTTCTACTATAGAATCTAAAACTATGAACTAAAACTAAGTAGTAGAGTTGATGAAGCATCTGTTAGCGAATATGAATCAACCCAGGCGGGCTCATGAGGATACCCTACTGCCGTCAGCTGTGTCAATCTGCCCCATGGTTTCTACGAGCTAAGTGCACTGCGGCCCCGTACACACCTTGTTGAAAATGACAACACTGCAAAGGTGACGACTGAATCATGGAGGGTTTCCTTGCATCTTTCTTTTCTCAGTTCTCTTCTACATCTTTATTTTCCTCCTCTCCCTCTCTCTCTTTTTCTCTCTCTCTCTAAATAAGATGCATATTGATCGCCACATTAAGGGAACAGGTTGTAGGGAGCGGAGAAGTTCCGGACGGGTTGTATACACTCAACATATGGAGCACCTTTAGGCTGTCTGAATGGTACCCTTTAGGAACGAAGATGAAGAGGTTAAAAATGGCTAGACTGTGACTGAACTATTTATCTCAATTTGTCTCACTTTCACTAGTTACTCCTTCTCTCAAGTAAACCTGTGCGGTTGAACACCTTCCTCTACCGGAATGCGCTGTGGCTGCTCCTCACCCAAAACAATCCAACATTAACAAATAATTTTCTTTACAAGAACATAAGTAAACGTATAAATTATTAATACAAAATTACAAATAAACATAATGTATTGAGATAAAAACAAATAGAAAACCTTCCAATTTACCCGAAGTTTTATTTGATGTTTGATATGTAGGAGATATAAACAAGCTTTATAATTTATGACGGCTGTTTGAGTTATTGAATCTCTGTAATGAGATTGAGTAATACACTACTGGTTAAATAATACAAAAACGACATGAGTCAGCCGTCGGGATCAGCATTGTTGCTCTTTTTAAAGGTGATTCTCGTATTACACAATGGGTGATTCTTGGTGACATTTCGATTGACATTTCGGTCTTTTCAAATGATTCTCCTGACTAGCGCTATTTCCCAACGTCTGAATTTATTTTCCGATGTTAGGTTTCTTCTTCCATGGCTGGACCTTGCAATAAATTTGAAGTAATTTAAAACTGTGAAATGTACTTGAACTGCGACTTGATTTAAAGTAAGACAGATGTAGTAGATAGACTTATTCAAAAACTTTCCTCCGCAGCACAAAAGGCCGAATAACAACAATTTAACAAGTCTCCCGAACCTCCGATTATCTGCTCCGCGGCAGTAGAATAAAGCAAGACAGTTCTCTAAGCACAAACTCTACCTGGCAAGTAGATACACACATGGTGTTACCGCAAACCAAATATACATTGATACCTCACCATGCAATGCCTCAAATCCTATATAATTTAACATTTACAAAAAATACAAACTGAAAATAAATATTTGCACAGCTTAAAACGTCGGTTCAATTTGTATATTCAATATATACAACAACAACATTAACGACAACCAATATTACTAGATGTGATATTTTAAGTTGTAAACACAAATTTTTATAATGACAATTGCACAGTTTAAAGCGAAATGCAGAATATTAGGTTTTAACATAATTATTATGTGTCAATTTAATGACGATTCAAAATTCTTCAAGAGTTTTAACAGCTGGTAATTGCAGTGTTTTTATTGACTCGTTGCTAGCAGGATGATATCCTTCAAGAAATTGTTGCTCCTTCACCAGTCCCCAAGGTGATGCATGTTTACCCCTTCACTGAATATCGGTTATCATAACATACAGTTAGTCCCTCCAACTATTGATTCCATAATTACGTTCACAAACACAATGATGAAGTTAATAAAGCAAACCTTGGTCAAGCCTTGGAGGTCAAGGCGATGTTGATGACCGGTACTAATGGTTGCCATGGTGACTGGTGTCCTCACAGGGGACGCATCTTCCAAAGAGATGCTAAAGACCCCTGGCTATCTGCTACTGTATTTTTTAGAGCTTTTTATGAAGTCCCTGGGGTCGACCGTTAGCTTCGTTGGTTGGGGATCGAGGAAAACAAGGAAAGAGCAAGGTTTATTTGGAATGCTGTTTTGAAGTATTCTTCGCCGTATGGTTATATGCGTGCTTATTATTCTATGCGGATTCGGCATAAGCAATCTAATAAATATTATATAAAGCAACTTAAAAGAACCATGCTGTTATTTGACGATGGGGTCTCAAGTTGTTTTGAATCAACCTTTTTCACATGGGAGTGATGTTTTGACCACTGATGCTTAAACGGGATGATTATTGCATAGCAAGGGGTTGAGGTTGAAACATAATAAACAAATTTGTATAGAAAAAGGGCATTTACTATTCTCCACCTGGATTTCTGAAAATGTTGAAGACTGCCAAATGTCCCCCTGTTTTTATTGTGACACAAGACTCATACTTTTTAAATATAGTAATGTTATGTTTCTCAAGTGTTCCAATGATTGTACCCCGCATATTCCATAGCACATGAGTCATGAGTCAATGTCTTACGATTCCCAAGGAAATTATGAGAACATTCAAATGTGAATGGATTCTCTTCGTTGAGATTGCCTGTAACTGGTTCCCTGTAAACTGCCTCGAGTGGCATGGCCTTTAGACTCATTACAGGTGCACCACTGACAGTGGTGAAGACAGTGAGCGCTATTCTTGTTTTGGTTACTCTCTTTGAATCAAGATAAAGTACGGCATTGGTGAAATCATGAATGACCAATGGCCACTGTGTAAGACTCAATGTGAAGCACTGGCATTGATGGAAAGAGTGCTGTTCCTTTACGGTTACTCTTTTTGATTCAAATTAATATATTTGATTTGCAGAAACAACATAACTGTGTCTACTTTGTAACATGTAGATTATGTTTTTTTAGAGAAATATCTTGCTATAAATTTTAAAACCGCGGAGTAGATTTTCGTGGGTTTTTTTTCCGGGAGACTTCTGAGTTCTGAAAAGAACTGTCCTGTCTTTGTACCTTAAATGCCTGCGATAATACCTAAGCGCATCCATCAAACCAACTTTCGCAATTTCATTCAACCAATTTTCCATTCAATTTTTCTCTCTTGTGCGCAAATTATTCAGCGTTCCCTTTTCACCAATGTATGGCCACTTGCAGCAGGAAGTACAGCCCGAGTCAGGCGTTCTGTAATAGCGCTTCCAGCACGCTGTGTTTACATTGCACATTGGAGAATTTTCCCGCCTCTTGGGGGCCTTTACACAGATAGTCTGTGTTTCATTTCGAAATGTGCATTACGTGGTTGGAGTGTTTTTGGACCATCTAGGTGCAATTGTTAATGTGTAGCGATTTGTTAAAGTGCGTTTGTAATAAAACAAAATTATGGTTCGGGTTTGAAGAAACCCACTCATTTAAAAATTACCAAGTCAGTTCCTCATTTCTGTTTCACAACGGTTATAATCTACAATGTTAAGTTGCAACCAATGATTTTGTAACGCTGCTGACACGACTGTGTTAAAACTAATTTAGAACGCATTCGTTCATTGTAAAATAATGCAGACTTAAAGGAACACGTTGCCTTCGGGTTGCGCTTTGTTGGGCGTTTTTGGGCTATGACAAGCGTTTGATGTAAAATGATTACGGTTGGAAAGATGTTAAAAAAGTAGAATATAATGATCTACACAAATGTGCCTTACAAATGCTTCGCAGGCGTACTATCGTCTTTACCATTCACTAATTATAACACATTAAATGTGTTTTATTGCAAGAACAACTCTTAATAAGTATAAGGAACACCCTCAAACGTGAGATTTCGTGAAATCTGAAGGCAACGTGTTCCTTTAACACAAATATAACGTAATTTCTAGATAATTAGAATCCAACAATGAGATGCCATGTTTCGTTTCCCTCATTCAATTACGATGTTCCTGGAATCTGATTCCAGAACACAACATTCTTGAATTTTTCTCTTCCATTATTATTCTTGTTCTTGTTCTTTATTTGGCCATTAAACAATTACAAGCAGACATTGTGTAAAATAAATATATCATTACAGAAGTAAACACAAAGGAAAACACACCGTAAGGGCACAGGAAATTACAAAACAACCGTCACGTTGATAAAAAAAAAATCCGTATCCTACAATACAAACATTCTATCCCATAAACAATACATCCCCAAGACAGCCAGTAAACACTTCATACTGTAGCTGCGAAGGAACAAATTGGAGAAGAATTCCTAAGTGCCCTGCTCTCATATTCACAAAAGACTATACATATTTGGAGGGATATAAGTATATCGCAGTATGGTTGAAGTACGGAAGCTCATAATGACCCCCATAAGAAGTACTGTCAATGTCTCTCAGCAGTTAAGGTTAACGATTGACAAAGGGTGTTCAAAGGAATGTCAATTCTTCGACCTTTTCACTGCTTTGATTTGACCTGAACTTTTCATGTCTTACTCCCTCGACACCTAGAGAAGAAAAATAGATTATGGAAAGATTGAATCAAGCTATGTCTAATTGCGTTGTATAAACAAAACGACTACATTTTTATTTCCTTCTGAAAAAAACCGCGCTATTTGTTCCTTTTAAAAATCTAGTCATTATATTGAAACTTATTTCAGTTGAAGACTTTTACTCAGTTTTACCTTGCTTTTTTTTATGCCATTTTTAAAAAAGGTTTCTGTCATGGTTTGGGGCCGTCAGTTGTTTGTTGTACTGAAATTGGATCTGAAATTGCAACTTTACTCTGTGTTTATATTTGTATGCCCTTAAACTCTAAGCCCTTTCCTGACCATGATTTATTGCTTCTACAAAATTGAATGTATGACATGAAACAATCATACAAATCAAGGAACACATTATTTCTATATTTCCTAGTATGCCATTTGTTTTCACTTTATTGTTTGTTTGTTTGTTTATTTGTCGTAAACTCTAACCCCCTAATAACTATGTTGTAGTCGTTCTGCAGAATGAAATATATGGCATGGACAGAATCCGAAATCAAATACATCAAAACACAAATCAGTTTTATATTTGCTGGTGTCCGCTTTTAAGATTTTAGGTCTGTACTCCAAACAACCATGCCAAGCATTCCTTAGGGATCTCAGACAAACCCTTGGAGAATGATGAAGTGATAGAAAGAATGATTTAATGACATCAAGAGAGGGAAAAAAAGGGGGAGTCCTAAATATAGTATTGCATTTTATCAATACAATCTCTGCGTGACATTTTGCCTGATTTCACCAAGATGAAAAACTCCACTCAAGGGAAACATTGGGGGGAATTTATCATGTCAGAAAAGCGACTGCCATACTTCAGCTAGAGCAGTCAAAATACATCCAGTCTAACCGAGAGTGAATTCCTGTTGAAATTAATGTTCTAGGAAACACTTTCTCCTAATAATAAAATCAACTTAAAGAGAAGTGCCGACAGCTTTTCTCTTTTAAGTCAAATCAGTTGGTGAAATATGATGCATGAGTTTACCTTTTACTGTTTCAAAGAGCTATATAAATGAACTGTTAACAATTATTCATAAATACCTTAGACAGTTTCGCTATTCCTATTGGTGGAGAGCACGTCACGTTGTGAGCGGATACTCTGCGCTAGTCTTCGGCTCTGGCTTTTATCACACGGCAATTCGACCCTGCCGGTTTTAAACGGTCGTGAAAGAACTAGTCGCTACCCTTTAACTCCCTTAGTAAACTACCGCACTGAAACTTACTAATCTTCTGAAACTTACTGCACTCGGATGAAGTACATCTCACAAAGGCTCTCTATGAGAAACTCCTATCAAAATATCACCTCAAATAAAACAAGCTATATATAAACTTTTCATTTAATTGAAAAAATAATAACAACATGAGTAAGGATCTTCACTGTACTTGTTTACAAAAAGACAAAAGTAGTGTTTTTTCTAAGCAATTAAACGCACTATTTTAGGATGAAAATAGCAAGCTAAATGAACTTTCCATTGATGTATCTAAAAAGTAAAATAACAATTTAAGATAGGATCTACATTGTACTTGTTTACAAACGGACAAAGTAAGTTTTTGTTCTGAGCAATTCTATACACTATTATCTTGACATTATCGTTCGCGACAGACGTCTGTCAACGTCTACTACAGTTGCAAAAACAAAAACAAAAACATGAGAAAGGAATGTACTCTACTCGTTTAGAAATTTACACAACACGAAAACATTTTCTGAGCAATTATAACACTACTAAGGGCTTAAAAAACCTCTACAACCCATGATTATGTACGTTTATAAAACATGTACACGTACTTCAAATCGTAACAACATGAAGAAACAAACGTGCAGAGAACACGCGTTTGAAAACTCGTGCAGGTAATTTGACTTCGCTGGGCGTGGTGACGATTAGTTACACCCCAAGGGAAGTTCGGGCTGCCGAAAGAGATGAACATGTCACCCCAGTGATTCTTGTTAACATAGCGGTGGAGTGGCGTGTCTTAACCGTAGTCCACCAAGCGAGTAAATTAATGCCAAACCAACCGTGATTTCACTCACTCGTTGTCTAAAGAAAGACGGACGGAGTGGTGCAAGTTAACCGTGATCTGAAATCTGATTTAGTTTTGATTGTTGACGCTGCTTCTGACTTTCTATTCCGCATAAGTGAGTCCGAATCATCTTGTACCAACACGCTCAAAAAACACATTGCCTTGGATCGGACGAGTTGGTCTATAAAAAAGCGTTTGAAACCGTTTGTCATGAAATGCATACAGTTGGAAAGATGTTATAAAAGTAGAATATAATGATCCACACAAGTGGCTTTCTGGAAAAGAAAGCCAAAGAAGCAGACAGTCATTTATACACTGTTTTATACAAAGACACCAAATGAACAATTCATAAATATTTAGTAACTTTTTGCACATCGTAACTAAAAGACATATAAACAACATTGAGGTAACTGCTACATCGGTGGTCTTTTAAACTGTTGTCTTAAAATTTACGCGAAAATACTGTGAACACATGACTGTGACTGTTATGCAAAAGGAATTAAAGTATGTGTTGATAAATTGTTCATCTGTTATACAGCTTTAACTCATCTGTTATAAAGCTTATGTGACCCTTGGAATAAGTACGGGCATGAAACGGCAAGTCTGATCATATAGTAGCTCTTTAGTTTTATTGAGATCTGTAAACGGTGAATCTGTTGGGTGAAGACACGCAAAGACGTCAGTTAAGGTCTTCGGCCCAAAACAGAATGCTCATACAAAATATACAATAATAATTACATAAACTAAACTTTAAAAGAATAAACAATGAAACGATAAAACAATACTCACGGTTCGCGCCAAAATTAAGGACGCGACCGCCATCTTGGATTTAAGGCAAATTAACGGTGAAATGCAATATAAACAGGTTATTTCCAATCCCAGAAGCAATGATAAAATATACTAAAGGATCTCCAAAATGTTACATTCAGTAACACTGCTAAGATTATTAGGAAAGGCTCTAGAGGTAATAAATATATCTAAACACCGCAAATCAATAAATAGCTAGCGTGATGTTGCAAAAGCAACCAGATATCCACTAAAGTCAACAACATTCTATAAACAAATTGAGACTTGAGGATAGTGCTTATTACATACTATTTAATCTAAGTAGTAATTAGGAAAACATTTAAATGCAAAATATAACAAGATCTTTACCTGTTGGGTGAAGACACGCAAAGACGTCAGTTAAGGTCTTCGGCCCAAAACAGAATGCTCTTGAACCGGAAAGCAGCCCGCAGAGGGCGCTAGCCATGCAAGTAAAGCAAATGATTACGTAACATAAAAATAAACGTGGGGGGGGGGGGTCGCATCGCACCCGTGACATTATTCCCCCTGGAGAAAAATGTCGTCCTCGGCATGCAACTAACATAACCTATGTTACATATTTACACAATGGAAATTTTACAACTTATGAAAACAAAATGGTGGCAAATGTCTTCCATACCATCCAACCTTTAAACAAAACTCTGGTGTTCCAAGCATTTAGTTAGAACAACAAAAAGGTAAGTATTCTATAACTAAGGAGCAGAACACCAGTAATTTAAATACATCTCTAAATGGTTCCTTCAAAAAAGACTCTGTCATTTTGGTAGACAAAACTTAATGCAGAAGTTAATTACATTACAACTTCAATATCTTGACACATTGAAAGTAACAATTATAACGAAATGAACATAACTCAGAGAGATTTTTTGTTTCTTTCTCTCTATAACAGTATTATTTAAATAATACTTTGTTATCTTCATTGAGTTACAATCAATAATAATACAGTGTATATACAATTGGGGGGGGGGTTATTAGATGGAACTGTGTTCTTGCAGAAGGAGACGCAGACAAGCTTTTCTTCTTGTCTTAGCCATAGTAGGCTCTTTCCACTTGTCGAACAGTCGTCGTCCATTGCATATCTTTTCTTGGCGTGATGTATCTCGTGCTTGCAGTTGTTTGGTTTGACCTATGAAGTCATAGGTAAACCTTGTGGGCAGCTGTCTGTTTCTGATAGGTCTAGGGCTCGGTGGCGAAAGATATACCGTACTTTCAGTGTCGTTCGACTCATCTGTAACATCAATAGTTTGGGTTTCCAGTAACTCAGGGGTAAGTTGCGGTGGTGCGACAGGAGGGGAAACTTCAACGACATTGCTTGGCTCAAGATCTATGATTGGTGTGAGGACAGGAGGTGATAGTGACGGAGATAGTGAAGGAGACATTGACGAAGATTCAGTTTCTACTGGGATGAAGTCTATGTCTATCTCTTCGTCGCTAGTTTCACTATGATCCATGATAGTTGGAACTTTCTCACTCTCCTGATGTTCGTCTGACTCTAACTGGGTTTCCTGATGTGGTTCATCGGCTGTTGTGTTGTTCTCTTCTAGTGGGAGAAACATGCATGGAGTCAGCATGTTTCTGTGCACAGTTCTTTCTCTACCGTCACCGAGGGAGCGGAGGCTGTACACAGGTAGATCTTTGTGCTTTGAAATCACAATATAGGGCTGTGATTCCCATCTATCGGCTAATTTGCATGTGCCAATGAGGTTCTTGTTTTGGATGAGGACTCTGTCACCTAGACGTAGAGGAGCGATGGAGGAACCTCTGTCATACAGGCGTTTCTGCTTCGACTGCGCTTGTTTGACGTAGTCGCTGGCCCTTGTGTATGATTTCTGTAGTCTTTCTCTCAGCTGCTCTACATAGTCCGCATAGTTTGAAGTAGACTCTCTCTGAGTGGAATTGAGTCCAAACATCAAGTCGACTGGTAGATTTGGGTGTCTACCAAACATCAGGTAGAACGGAGCATAACCGGTGGAGTCGTGACGTGTGGAGTTGTATGCGTGTGTCATTATTTCGACGTATTGCTTCCAGTCTTTCTTCTGATTTTCTTCTAATGTCCCAAGCATGTTAAGGAGCGTATGGTTAAAACGCTCTGTGACGCCATTTCCTTGAGGGTGATACGGGGTAGTTCGGCTCTTTTTGATGCCACAGATCTTGCATAATTCTCGGATGAGTTGGCTTTCAAAGTTGCGACCCTGATCAGCGTGTAGTCGTACAGGAAATCCGTAGTGCTGTATTATCTTTTCCCAGAGTATCTTAGCAACTGTGCCTGCCTTCTGATCGCGAGATGGAAACGCCTGGGCATACTTGGTGAAATGATCTGTGATTACCAAAATGTTTTCATAGCCACCTTTGCTTCTTTCCAGCTTGAGGTAATCGATGCAGAGTAATTCCATAGGCTCAGTTGTGGTGATGCTGACCAAAGGTACACGCGTTTTTGTAGACGGAGTTTTTCTTAGGCAGCATCGCTTGCATTGTTCACACCAAGTTTTGATGTCACTTGCCATCTTGGACCAAAAGAAGCGGGTTCTTGCGATGTCGAGCGTTCTTTCGTAGCCCAAGTGACCGAAATCATTGTGGAGTGATGTCATTACTGTGTGTCGAAATTGTTCAGGGAGAACAAGCTGTTCGGCTGTTGATCCGTCATGGGTCTTTCTGAGACGATAGAGTACGCCGTTTTTCCTGTGAAGCTTTTCCCATTGTCTTAGGTACATGAGGCATCCAAGCTTTTCACAACTCCTCTCTGCTCTGGTTGGTTTTCTTCCTTTCTCTAGATAGTGTATGACTCTGGATATGTCCGTGTCACTTCTCTGAGCGGATATGATGTCTTTCTCTTGTAGTCTCGGCAACTCATTTGATGGGAGTGACGTGTGACTCTGTGTCATGACATCGCATCTTGCAATTGGAGGTTCGATGAAGGGAGTTGTTTCGGGTGGGTGACTGTTGCAGATAGCTTGCACGATGTGGGGAGGAATTGTGATTGCATCCTTTTGGAATGACAAGAGACTTCTTGAAGTATCAGCTTGCGATTTGCGAGAGAGTGCATCAGCCGCTCCGTTGTTCTTTCCGGGCTTGTATTTAACAGTGAAATTGAACTGAGATAGTGCCGCAATCCATCTTTGGCCTGTCGCATCTAGTTTGGCAGATGTAGTGACATAAAGGAGAGGATTGTTGTCTGTCAGCACGGTACATTGGTTGCCCAGAAGATAGTCTCGTAGCTTGTCAGTAATCGCCCACTTCATGGCTAGGAATTCTAACTTATGTGCTGCGTAGCGAGATTCGGCGGGGTTGAGTCCTCTGCTTGCGTAAGCGATGACTCTCTCTGTTCCATTTTGGACTTGGCTGAGGACAGCTCCGAGCCCTACTCCTGATGCATCGGTCTGGAGTATAAACGGGAGTGAATAGTCGGCGTAGGCGAGGATCGGTGGAGATGTCAAGTACTGCTTTAACATGTCCATCGCGTTCTGACACTCTTCTGTCCAGATGAAAGGTGGGGTTACAGATGGAGAGGTGTTTTTGGTATTCTTCTTCTTTCGTCTTGGGTCACCAGCAGTGAGCTTGTAGAGAGGTGAGACAACGTGTGAGTATCCTTTAATAAATCTTCTATAGTAGCCAGTGAAGCCGAGGAAGCGTTGTAGTTCCTTGCGATTAGTGGGGGTTGGCCAGTGCTCTACTTGTTGCGTCTTCTCTGGATCAGTACTAATGCCTTTGTTCGAAACGATGTGTCCGAGGTATCTAACTTCTTCTTGGAGGAGGTTACACTTGGACGGCTTCAGTTTCAGACCGTGTTGCCTCAAACAGGAGAACACTTTAGAGAGGCGGTCGAGATGGTCTTCGAAGTTGGCAGAGAATATGATGATGTCATCGAGGTAGAGAAGACACGTGACGTAGTTTTGCTCTCCGAGACAAGTCATCATCAGACGTTGGAATGTAGCTGGGGCATTTGCTAAGCCGAAGGGCATCCGATTACATTCAAATAGTCCCATGGGGGTAGTGAACGCTGTCTTAGGTATGTCTTCGTCTTCCATTTGAACCTGCCAGTAGCCTGATGTGAGATCTAGAGTGGTGAAGAGTTGAGCATTTCCAAGAGCGTCCAGTGCTTCATCGATGCGAGGGAGAGGATATGCATCACGTACAGTTTTGCTGTTCAGGCGACGATAGTCAATACATATCCGCAGTGAACCATCCTTCTTATGGGCTATCACTATCGGTGAGGCGAATGGACTGTTACTTCTGCGGATGACACCTGCTTCTTCCATGGCCTTGAGATGATCTTTGACAGCTTGGTATTGTGAAGGAGGAATTCGGCGGTGAGGAAGTCGAAAGGGTTGATTGTCTATGAGTGGGATGGAGTGCTTCATCGTCGACGTACATCCAAAGTCCAGGGGACTGGATGAGAATACGTCAGAGTAATTCTGAAGGAGACTCTCTAGCTGCTGCTTTTGTGACTCGCTGTCTAACTTCGCTTTGGATAGGTCAACAAGTGGTGTATGTTTAACATCTCCTGGACTTTCATGGACTTGGCTCAGCTGATAAGAAGGAGAAACATCTTCGTCTTCCTGTCTAGCTTGTAACGTTTCGTAGTCTTCATTGAGTGGTAGATCATCAATGCGCTGGATGTATGCTAGCTGTGCGAGTTTGCAGTTGCGTTTGATGGTTATGGGCTTGGCGGAGATGTTGCAAAGTCTCACGGGTACTTGGCAGTTAGATTCAACATCTGTGACCAGGTTGCTAACTTTTAAAGATGAAGAGCTTCGAGGAAAGTTTTCAACTACTGCAGTGTACGGACCTTTGCCAGGGGGTGCCTGACAAATGATGTCTACTTCTTGGCCTGCTGGTATCACTCGGGGGTATCGGCCGATGTACCTAGCGTAGCCGATGGTACCGTCGCTGTGGCTACCAGGTTCTGAAGCAGAAATACTGTTGAAGGCTGCATACCATGCAGAGCTCTTCGGAGGCAGGAACTTATTACTCTTTGTCACTTGATGGTCTCTCTTCACTGCTCTGATGACATTAGTACCAATGAGGACTGGAACGTTTCTACGGTAACTGTCTGCTTGTACAACAAATGTAGGAACATCCTTGTAGACGACGTCCATTATAGTGATGGTTAAAGGGATGACACCTCGGTGAGGAACGCTGTGCCCACTAGCACTTTCGATGGAGACTTCTGAAGGAGAAATTTCCATGTTCTGGAGCTCAGGGTTTTGCCTCAAGATGTCTTCCGTTATCGACGTGATCTGGGAGCCAGAGTCTATTAGGGCAGTGTAGTTCACACCATTAACGTTGACGACGTCTTCGTTTGTTGGACCAATCAATTGCTGGTGATGGAGAGGTATGTTACCACCGTGGCATATTGAAGACAGACGTGGTGCAGTGTTTGAAGGAGAACTTACTACTGGGCTCGCTGATTCCCGGCCTCTGACGGCTTGCCCATTGGCCGTGGGCCGTTGGAGTTTAAAGGGGCACTTCTGCATCCTTTGGCAATATGACCTTCATTGCCGCATCTGTGGCAGTAGAACACTCGTTGACCAGAGGCATGTTGGTCTGTTCTTGGTTGCTGAGGTCCACGTGGAGTTTGATGAGAGATATGATCTACCCTCAGAGCTAGTTGATGGACAGTGGCGAGAAGTTCTTGTAACACATCATGATCGGTAGTTGGTTTGGGGCTCTTGACATCTGGCACTTTCGGTGAGGATTGCTGATATGGAGGACGAATCTGCTGCAATTGTTGAGCTTGAAGCTTGGTTCCTGTCTTTGCAGCTGCTGCAATCCTAGACTCTCGTTCCAGTTGACGAAGTTCAATTTGAAGTTCCCGAAACGTCATATCTCTGGGCTTCATCGGTGCGAGTCTCTGTGTAACTTTCTCGTCTTTGACGCCTCTCATAAATTGTTGCGTCAGCATACTGTTTCTATTAGGAAAAGGGCGACTTAGGGTTGACTTTTCCTCTATGGTTCTCAGCGTTGCCTCTAGTTCGACGGCGTAGATGCTCGGTAGTTCGGTGGGATGTTTCACACGCTCATAGAAGCTGGCTAATGGATCACCAGTCAGGAATACATCTCCGAACTGTGCTTTGAGTTCTGCAAAGGCGTGGCTTGGGGTCTGATGTGTTGGATGGAGATTGAGTACAAGTTTTCTTGCAGCGCCACCAAGATATCTCACGATGGTAGAAAACTGGATTTCTTCAGGCATCGAAGTAGTTTCGATGAGATAATTCACGTCTCGGACCCAATCTTCAATGGCGATTGTTGCACCTTGGTCACGCCCTGTAAACATAGGTACACTTTTCACTTGATGTGATGGAAGTAAACGGTGATGAGATGAAAGCGTAGTGGAGTTGCGGTCAGGTAGGTGGTGATTCTGAGGTGTGAGAACTGGATAGTCGGTTGAAGAAGAACCTTGCCTCGGCGCTTGGCTAGACCTCAAAGGATAGTCATTTGAAGAAGACCCTTGCCTTGGCAATGTGGTAGACATCATTGGAGTTGACCGTTGTGCATGAGTACCTGGAACTGATTGATGCAGTGAGCCTCGGGATAGTCTTCGCTCGATGTTTCCCAGTTGCGAAAGCATGCGATCGGTTGTTTGCTGGATGTCGCCTAGTTCTTCTTGGAAGGGAGAGGTATGTTGAGGTCTGTTCGGAAGAGTTCGACGAGATGATCTGTGACCAAATGCTGCTGTGGACGATGGGAATTCTTCCTCGTCAGACATGCTTCCAAGAACACAGTCCAAAGATAAAATACAGAGTGACAAAGTATGCAAAAGAACACAATTCAAAAGTATCAAAAATGGTCATCAATGCAATACCTTCACAAAATGTAAAATGCTTGTCAGAAAAAATGATAATATCAATCCAACTGAAGCAATCATGAAATGCAATCAATGTAACCAATGCAAAAACAAATCAGCAATAGCAAAATATAATCTTTGAATGCAAATTGGAACACATCAATATTCAGAAGAAGAAAAAATTCTGTACGCAATTGAAGTACCAGAAACAATGGAATTTTCGTGCGACAATTCTGAAGGAAATGACTTCAATTATCTCTACCCAATTGAGGTAATAAAGAGAAACTTTCACACAGCTGGACAATCAAAATGTCTCAAATACAATACAAAAGAATTTACAGGTGTTCTTTTACACCCCAGGAATTTAGCATCGCCAAAGGCAAACAACAATGTATGGATTAAAGTTCTTTTCAGCTGAATGAGAACTTTAAGTACCTACTCCCATTAAGTGGACACCTGTCTAAATGCCAGACAAGATTAATGACTCCTAACAATACCAACAATACCAAATCCGAATCCAAAATACAATTGAGACTTGATTCAATCAAATTCCAATAATGTCAATGTTCATAATGGGAATTGTTCATCAGCTGCTTGTCTGGTGGTAACAACCGAACGCACTCTTAATCGGCACAGTGGAAGAGTACAAAGGAGGTCTTTAGTCCGTGTGACAATGCTATTGTGTTTATTGTCCTGATGATGGTGCTTTCCCGATCGTATGAGTTTAAACAACTATGAGTTTGTCCAAAATGGAGGCGATCGAATTCTTTGCGAGAGTTCGTGAAATCTGCAAATTTTTATTATTGGCAAAATGTTCAAGAACACCGCGATAAACTTGTTCTTGATGTTGGCGAAAATGTTCAACAGTTCCGATCGTGAAGAAAAAACATCCGGCACTCAGGGGCGTTGAAGAGGCTGGATAAGGTTGCTCAATCACGGGTGATCCAAGTCCGATGGTAAGGATACGGCGGTCCAAAATTCTTCACGTCTGGAGTGTTGAGGGTCTCTCCGATCCGCGGGGCAGGGTTCAGGGGGGAAGGCCGCTCTGCCCGCTGGAACCCGGCTGTCCTGGCTGGGGATGCCTTCAACGTCTTGATGGGGTAATCTGTACCGGTCACAAGATTGACGGGTATAATGTACTCTGACGATCAAGTGATGCTTGATGCCGTCGTCGATATGCCCGTACCCGGATTCTCCACCAAATGTGACCCTTGGAATAAGTACGGGCATGAAACGGCAAGTCTGATCATATAGTAGCTCTTTAGTTTTATTGAGATCTGTAAACGGTGAATCTGTTGGGTGAAGACACGCAAAGACGTCAGTTAAGGTCTTCGGCCCAAAACAGAATGCTCATACAAAATATACAATAATAATTACATAAACTAAACTTTAAAAGAATAAACAATGAAACGATAAAACAATACTCACGGTTCGCGCCAAAATTAAGGACGCGACCGCCATCTTGGATTTAAGGCAAATTAACGGTGAAATGCAATATAAACAGGTTATTTCCAATCCCAGAAGCAATGATAAAATATACTAAAGGATCTCCAAAATGTTACATTCAGTAACACTGCTAAGATTATTAGGAAAGGCTCTAGAGGTAATAAATATATCTAAACACCGCAAATCAATAAATAGCTAGCGTGATGTTGCAAAAGCAACCAGATATCCACTAAAGTCAACAACATTCTATAAACAAATTGAGACTTGAGGATAGTGCTTATTACATACTATTTAATCTAAGTAGTAATTAGGAAAACATTTAAATGCAAAATATAACAAGATCTTTACCTGTTGGGTGAAGACACGCAAAGACGTCAGTTAAGGTCTTCGGCCCAAAACAGAATGCTCTTGAACCGGAAAGCAGCCCGCAGAGGGCGCTAGCCATGCAAGTAAAGCAAATGATTACGTAACATAAAAATAAACGTGGGGGGGGGGGGGTCGCATCGCACCCGTGACACTTATATTTTGTTCAAAGATGTTTTAGACTGTACGCAAATATTTACCACAGAAAAACAAGTTGTTTGTTGCAAAATTCCCACTATTCCCGTGTTAAAGACTTCAGCTTATAATAGACACACTAATCATTGGTGAATTTGTGTGGATGGAAATCGAATAGACAGCGCCATGCAGTTTGTGGATATTTTCAGCAATGTGTTTGCAGTTTGTAACAAGTTATTTTTTTTTAGAAAAGTTAGTAAACACAATGATTATCAAGTCTTGACCAACCAAACTAATTAGGCCTATATACATTGTTTCCTTAATCAACGTGTTAAAAAGCACCTTAGAGTTTTCCCGCCGATTTTCCAATTTCACGCACTTTTGAGTTTGAGCGGGAACTGACCTTCATCCTACAGACAATAATACATTTTGCCCCAGGAGCCAGACGCATTCTCCAAAACACCAAAAAGTAGACACTCACTTTGAATCTCTCACACTTTCCAATCGATATGATACGGACGGTTAAAAAAGTCGACTATTGAATTTTGACCGAGGCTTTCAATTGGCTGTGGTACCCGGTGCTACCTTTTGATGCCGCGATACCTTTGGTAACTCCTTCATCAATTGCCGTTAAACTACAAGTGTTATCTCATGGCCGTGCCCAACTTGACGGGTGTTTTAGGTCACACGTGCGAACTCGAATCTGTAAATTCAATTGAAGACGGGCCCGGTGGGCTGTTAATGTAATCCCTACATGGTTTGGTTGCTCTTAATTGTTCATGGTTAGATAATTTTGGCGAGCTAATTGTTTCAATTTATCTTCCTGCCTGGAAATTTTAGAAGAGGCTGATTCGTTTATGATCGCATTGCATTGTGGGTCTTGGAGGTGGTTCCTTTTTGATCGTGATGCATTATTGGTGTTTTTCAAAACTTTATATACTCGTCAGCCCTCCGTTTCTGTTTAGGTGGCATGCAATGTGGTTGGATTAATGTGGTCGTACGTTATGTTATCTTGGTTTGTGTTTAAACACATACACAATGGAGCGGGACTTGAACCAACGACCCTGTTATTAACAAACCAACGTTCTACCAACTGTGCCATCCAACATTATACTAGTCAATAAGTTTGTTCGGCGTGCAGTTCACAGAGTACACGAGTTCATTAATTCACAGAGGACGGATTGTGCTTGACATGTTTGTTTCCCTGTGGACGAGTTTTTCACATTCCGTCACATGGCGGATTTCTTATATCTCATGTTGTGCAGTACATTTTGTTTGTTATTTGCGATCTGAATGTTTTGACACGTGTATACTTGTCTCCTGAGACGGAGGTTGTTTGTAACATTCAATTGGTACTCAAAGGTATGCATTATCACTGCAAGACAGAGTCTGTTTGTGCGATTTTGTTTTTAATTCACCGCAGCTTGAACATGTTCTTTCGTCTCTGACATCATAAGTACAATCATACGGCAATCAATATATCTAGAGCAGGAAGTCTCATCAGCAAAACAGCCACATTTGTCTCTTTCTAGTGTTGTGTTACTTTTGAACTTGTGTATCATGGTACTTGACGCAGCCCTTGAGAAAAAGCCATAAGTCAACACTATCCTATTGCTACAGAATCAGCTTTGCGTTTTCTCGTCTCGACAAAATTAGGTTGGATTTAGAACGAGAATGACAAGGTTTCTCGCTGTTCGAGTCTCGCAAGTTCTCTTCCCTTCTTATTACTGACTGCCATAACATCTTGCCACAGCGTCTTAAAAGTGTTTGTCGGGCTTTCCTTTACAATCGCATTAGGAAGCAGCGTACACCGAGAGAGGTGTTAAAGGATTTGACAGTACACCGATGTGTGTAAGCACTGTAAACTCAGTACTTTATCGAGTTCTGTGGGGGATAAAAGCAAACTAAGGCATATTACCTGGCTGGGATTCGAACCCACGACCTTTGTCAATCTCTAGATGACCGGGATTCGAACCATAGACCACCGAGATTGACCGGCAGCTAGTAGAGGCAGCCCCTGATGTATAACTTTAATTAAATTCACAACTGTCACGTACACCAAGGCGTGTTGTCTTGGCCAAGTGGTTTTAAAGGCAGTGGACACTATTGGTAATTACTCAAAATAATTATTGGCATAAAAACTAGGTTGATAGTACAAAACATTGTGAGAAACTGCTTCCTCTGAAGTGGAGTACTTTTCGAGAAAGAAGTAATTTTCCACGAATTTGATTTCGAGACCTCAGATTTAGAGTTTGAGGTCTCGAAATCAAATTCGAAAGCACACAACTTCGTGTTACAATGTATTTTTTCTTTCATTATTATCTCGCAATTTCGATGACCCATTGAACTCAAATTTTCACAGGTTAAGAAACAGCAATTGAGAAGACTGGTCTTTGACAATTACTAATAGTGTCCATGCTTTCAAGTACACCCGACTCATACTTCATTGGTTTACGTCATCCGGGTGTGGGTTCGACTCCCGCTCATGACACATGAGTCCTCGAAAGACAGTTATAATTGCTTCCCAGTAGTGTATATCGGTACTGGAATGTTTTTACCGCGTAATGGAAAGTTTGCCCTATGCAATCATGTTTTTATAATGGAACCATCTTGCTTTTAGAATGGAGCCAATGTACACAATCTTTTCATCACTCTTAGGCCACTCCCCTCCGCCTCCACATTCATGGATTCATTTCATCTTTCAACATCTTCAGTGTCTCAACTCCCTCTTTCTCCCCTTTCTTATCTTGTTACTTTCTTCATCATGTCTCCTCGGTAATCAGTGACAGTCCCTTGCCAATGTTCCGTGGATGTAATTATATCTTCCCAATTTTCTAAAAACTTACCTTTTAACTTAATTTGTGAGCCGGCCCTTTCTTACCCTCCCGTCCATTACCGACACAGACATCCTCTCTAAAATTAGATTCTGGGTTTTTGATCACGTGGTCTGGTTGATCATGTGAGGTGTTCCAACGGCCTAATGCAACATAAAAAGTACCTGATTTCTTTTGTGGAAGTTTAGATGGACTTAAGTAATTTTATTGTTGTCAGCACGTACAGAAATATCTTCAAAAAGCACTCCTTAAAAATTTTAGATTTTGATTAATTTCACAACACTCGGTGTGATTTTGTCACTGGCTATTTGGAAATCGTACAGATCCATATTCATGTTGAGTTTACCCGTAGATACACCGATGTGTATTTACTCAGTTTCTTTCCCGAGTTGTGTTAGCAAAACATGGGCATTCTGTGGGATTCGAACCCACGACTATTGTACTTCAAGAGGTGTCTTTATACCGTAAAGATCACTCAGGACTCAGGTCTCATTAATATTACTGCAACTTAGCTAATTCGCAGATTTTTGTAAAAATTTTGATTTTTTTTTCAATTCAAGCAAGACTCGCCACTCCATCAGACAATTTGAAGACTTATCTGTGGCAAGGAAACCTTTTTAATGAAAGAACAATATTGATATTTGAACAAACTCATGAAACGCAGATTTGTAAAAACTGAAAAATCGCCGTGTTTTTTTTGTCTTTTCAAAACACAACTCGGAAATAATACTCTGATTGAGGAAAGAATACTCTTTTCATAAAAGTGCACTGAGTTTTGAAGTCAAACTCGTGAAACGCAGTTGTGTTACAACTGAGCAATCGCAGTTTTTTAAAATTTTATTTCAAAGAAGGGATCTTCTTCCATGAAGTCCAACTGAGCTTTGAAATCAAATGCAATGCAAATGTTAGGGTCACTGAACGCTAGACGGTGTAAATACAGAAAACGGAAATCTCATTTGCGTTTAATCCTAATACGATAGATTCGCTGTCTTTCGTTTCGATAGTCGGCCTTTTTGAAAGGGAACATTAACTTCCCTTTTCTCATATATTTCTTTCGAATCACAATTTCAAACAAATCTGTTTTGACTGCGACTTGTAATCCGCTGATTTAATTGTAAATCCCAGCTTTAAGCAACCTCTAATTTAATAATTTATATCTGATAAAACTGTTTTGTTGAGTTACCAAATATTATTCAATCTTTTAACCTGGAAATTCATTATCTTTGGTGACCTTTTCATATAGCGCTTTAATTTATTTTGAAGTGAGTGTACTCAATATGTGTTGTTGATGTGACTATTAGTCAAGGCTGCTATAACAAATCGGCTTTGTTTTTTCGAAATTAAAATTGAATGTTTTTCTGACATCACTTTTGATAAATTATATACGTTATATTTTGTTGATCCAGTAACATTTGTTATCGACCAATCCATCTGACGTCATCTCACGTGAACAATCTTAGAAGACCTTGGGAGTTAAGATTGCACATGTGCCCAGTACGCAGTTTGTGACGCGCTCGGTGGGACGCGCACTATATATTTTCCATTGAAATTTGACTCACAAAATTTCAGATCATATGCACAGAGGGTAACTGCATATGACGTCATTACAAAGGCTGTTTAGCAATTCCCATTACTTCCCTTTCCCCTGTAGTTGGTTAATTCAGACGGCAGGCCATCGGGTTAAGTTGAAACATGTATCCAACCGCCGCATAACCTTTTTACACACAATCCAACCCGCTTCGAAAATAGAACTGTTACTGTCTGGCACCATATTCATTTTTCCAAAGAAACATTTATCAGCCCTGTGGGTATACTTAGTTACCATAGCAACCGTCTAACCTAGATAATGCTTTTGTACCCTGATTTTTGGCGTGTAAACCGGGTACGGTTTATTAAGTGAAACAATAGCTCAAAGGTGTTGGCCTACACTATGATTTATGCAGTACAAATAAAGAGGTTTTAGAAGGGCAATGGGTCGGTGTCCCAGGAGGAATCGACGAAACTCCGTGGGGTTTAATTGCTTTGCTTTCAGGGAGCTGAGGCGGTAACCAGATCAGATTTTTCGACCTGTTTGGTTTCAAACCATCAGGTGACATATGAAAGATATCTCATCATTTTTCTAATCAATATTTGTTTGTATGGGGTTGACGTGATTAGCTGTCAACATAGTTACGGTCAACAGCTTGGTGCATGTTTATCAGATAAATTAGAGATTTATTATAACCAAGCTTCTGAAATTATTGCAAATAAAATAAAATTCATACTGCTCATAAGGAGGCCAATGGTGAACTACTTCCATAGTTATATTTCAAAATGAGAAACGTGACAGGTCAAAGTGGGCTCTTGCTGCCGATTGATGTAAACCTGACATGTGTTACAGGGTCAAAACAGTGTGATGAATGAGTTATAGTTGTGAACCTTTAAGCAGTAAGTAAGATTTAAAGCTTGATGGTATCTTATGACGGGAAGGGTATTATTTACAGTCAGCAAGGTACGAGTTTCTTGTTAAAGTACTAATCAAAAGGGATTGCTGCATTGGTTTGATAACTAACTGTCCATTATATCTCGAGTCTCAGCACTGGCTTGTACGTTTTGTGTTTTACTCTTGCGATTCGGACATCGACTTTCACACTTGCAATCCATTTATTTAATTTCGCGTAGAAAAGGCAAAATTTGATCATGACTTTTTTTATACAGTTGTATGTATGGGACTTGCAAAAATATTAGTGGTTTTTCTTTGGTGTAGCTTTGATTAATGGAGTTATATTCGTCTGGTTTTCTTTCGTACAAGACTTGTATGCTCGGGACTTAAAGGAACACGTTGCCTGGGATGGGTCGAGTTGGTCTTTAAAAAGCGTTCTGTAACCGTTTGTTATAAAATGCATATGGGTAGAAAGATGTTGTTAAAGTAGAATACAATGATCTACTCAAATATGCCTCGAAATTGCGTGGTTTTCTTTTTACCTCGTCGACTAACATGGTCGGCCATTTATGGGAGTCAAATGTTTGACTCCCATAAATGGCCGACCGTGTTAGTTCGCGACGTAAAAAGAAAATCGTGCAATTTTGAGTGATACCTGTGTGGATCATTATATTCTACTTTTGAAACATCTTGCTAACTATATGCATTTCATAACAAACGGGTTCAAACGCTTTTTAGAGACCAACTCGTTGGATCCAAGGCAATGTGTTCCTTTAAAAAAAAACATTTGTTGCCGGTTCTTTGATGTAACTTTGAATGGTGATATTCAATTTCGTCATCAGACTTTGTTTCGTACAAAACTTGTATGTATTGGACTTTCAAAATATTTGTGGTTCTTTGGCGTAACTTTGTTTATAATATTCTGAGGTTAACAGCAAAGCCTCTTACATCCATCCAAACTGCATGTTTAAAATGTTGGTATCCAAGTTGTTATCCTGTTTTGAACTTTTCGAACCACTTGCTTCATTAGTCTCTAATTCCCACTCCTTACTCATTAACAAATTAATTTGTTAACATATAAACATTCCTAAATCAAAAGTGACACTAAGTGGTGCGGTCCTATTTTAAAGTACTTCACGAATTGCTACTTTTAAGTCCGTTCTTCTCTTGTCCACTACTAATTCTATCTTCGTCTTAACTTGTATTTTGTGGCTTTAATGAAGACCTCGTGGCTTGATTGTTGTAGGAGGTTTTTGAACACGAATTGTCTTCTTGAGAGCGTGTTGTTTCACAGAGAGTGTTAGTTAAAATTAAGACCTGAAAATGGATTGATTTTAACTGCGTGAAACCAGTCACTTCCGCTTTCATATCAGATTTCCGTTTGTTTAATTTGTATTGAAAGCTTACCCTTTTCTGCCTCCGAGGCGTCAGGGTATCAAACCTTGGCTCGTAGCATTGACTCCTCTTTTATATACCGTAGCATTTTACTTCGGTTGGAAATTGAGAACCTAATATGTCCCCTTTTCAGTTTGTGATAGAATTCCTTGTCCGTGAAAGATGCCTAGGGGCGGTGGCTGTCAATAGCAATTTCGGATTTTGAGATGATGCGGTTGTTTGAAGCTGTATTCAGGAGACGTAGAACCTCACTGTTGAATGAACTTGCATGTAAAGAAAACCTCATAACCAAATGATTTACAGTGATTATTCATGAACGCTATACCTCCCATGTGAGGTATAGTATGAGCTTTATTTAGTTAAAGTTAGAACCATTTTTGTCCACGATTTTAAAAACCGTCCGCGTGAGGTTTGGCTTTTCAGATGATGCGGTTGTTTGGAACTGTATTGAGGAGACGTTAAAAATTCACGCGTGAGGTCTCATTGAATGAACTACGTGTAAAAACTACAAACCTCATGGTTTATAGTGATGATTAATGGTCGCTATACCTCTTATGTGAGATAGATGACCTTTTTAGTAGATATTACGTCATTAAGTTAACCATGACGTTGTGAGGTAGATGAGCTTTATACGTCATTAGAGTTAACCATGATTTTAAAAACCATCCGCCTGAGGTTCGTGTGGTTTAAGTAGGATTTGACACTTTGGTTGAGATAAATTTAGGTGAGGTTTTCCTGAAACACAATTTTCACTTGGTGAAAACCTCATCTAATCCCTGTTTACAACAGAGCCCCCCCCCCCTGTTGTGGTTTGTAACCAAGTGCGTGTTTTCTCGTGAGAGCCGCTACAAACTTTAGGCTTTGATATTAAATCTGTTGCCTTCATCAAAGATCTTTGATTGATCACACAAGAAAAGATTCAGGGTCCATGTTGAGATAATTAATAGTTGAGGATGCGCGGAATACAAATATTTACAAGATACTTCGGGAAGTACCATTAGAATACCCTCATAGGGGAATTTGAACCTCTTGGGGAAGCAATAAAAGCACCGGCTGGATCTTTAGAAAGTACGGAGAAAATAATGTCTTGTATAAATTGATATCCTTGAAATGAGATACATCGAACCTACGAGTAGAACTTAACTATAGGGCAGACATTGTCTGTTTCTATAATGGAAACATACGAAACCATGCGAGGTATCTGTATGGAGGTAATAGGTTTGTTTCGAATTACACAAATCAAGAAACTGTGATTCAATTAACTAGACGACAATATTTATTCTAGTCATTGTGAAATCAGCGGTTAGCTGGGGGATTCGAACCCACAACCTTGTGATTGCAAGTCCTGCAGTCTAACCACTTGACCACGGTGACGACTTTTCTGAACACTTGAATTGCAAATGGGGAAAATTATCAATGAAAGAGTTTTATGACTTTCTTATATGTTCCTGTAAAGTATCATGATAGAGTTGAGATTTGTCATTTTTATGACTATTTTAAACTATCGTTTCGATCAGCTGCCATGGAAAGACGATATTTGAAAAACTCAAACAGGTCAAACTCACAATACTGTGGGAGTTGTTTTAACACTCTCCTGAGCTTATTAAAACACTTCGGAAGCAAAATATTACAATCTTTGAAATTCCTTTAAAGTTGAAGTACTCTACACTCGGCAGTTTGCCAGCGAATATGCCCGCTGCTTCTTGTGTGAATAATATTTACACATTTGCAACACTCTGTAAAGGAGGGTTACTTTTAACATTTTACTCCAAACTATTTCTATTGGATTATGATTGATTGAGAGAGAATCATGTATGGATTTACTTTTGTACCCCTGACGTTGTTTTTATAAATATTACCAACATTGTCGACGAGTAAAATCCTTTAAGGAGGTTTTTGTTATGTTGAATCGAAGAGTGATTTTCAAAATGACCATTTAAAACCGTAGAGAATGCTGCCCTATAGTACATGGAATTTTTTCATTTAACTGTACAATAACTTGTTTAAAAAGAAAACCTACTCCGCGGCAGTAGAATTTCTAGCAAGACAAACTCTCAAAAGAACATAAATTTACTCAGCAAATAGATATACACACAGTGTTACCGCAAACCAAATATACAAAAACCTACCACCAAGCTAAAATAACCGTTTAGTTACTAAACATCCTTATTGAAACTAGTGGCATTCGTGCAATGGGTTACCTGGGCAACTATTAAACCCCAGCACCTTTGCACTTTTGGTGTGATCTTGAAAGGAAAAACACTAGGGTTGAACTGTTTTACAACACCTACTGACATCTGCAAATATATATCCATCAGCACCCTGTAAGAACGCAAGCCGCACATGTCAAAGTCACCTGTTTGAAGGGGTCTGGTTTCACGCCGTCCACCACTATGCAGCGCACGGTATTTACCTATAATACCAACACCGACTAAACTCTTGCTATTAAAACACAAATTGTAGCAGTTAAAGGCAATATTTAATATTGGTATTAATACTCATACAAATTGTTTGCATGAAAACTTAATTAGTAACGAGCAATGGAGAGCTGTTGATAATATTAAACTTTGTGAGAAAAGGCTTTCTCTAACGTAGTATTTGAGAAAGAGGGACTAATATCTCACTCAAATAATAAAATACTTCAGCTGAAGCCTTTTGTTATAATGTATCTGCATGCGACAAAGGTGTTTTTTATCCTCGTTATATTATTGCATCTTCGATGGCCTATACTGAGCTACTAAGTTTTATTAGCAGGTTTGTATATTTTATGCATATGCTGGGATACACCAAATGAGAATACTGGGGTGAATTTCACAAAGGTAGTCCTAACTTAGGACTAGTCCTAGGCAATGCTAAGAGATAGGACCGGTCCTAAGTTAGGACCAGTAACTCATCCTAACTTAGGACTGGTCCTATCTCTTAGCATTGCCTAGGACTAGTCCTAATGTAGGACTACCTTTGTGAAATCCACCCCTGGTCTTTGACAATTACCAAAAGTGTCTTTAGTTCCTTTAAGTAAGTTTAATCTCCCTTGATCAATATTCTAGTGTATAAACTCTTTGCGGGTTTGCAAAGCTCAAACTACCAGCCTGCATTATTAGACAAGCGGTTCGATAACTATCATTATTTTGACTGTTCGCTATTAAAAGTGAGTTCACACAAGTACCTAGGTTCGACGTCCGAGTTGAACACTTATTAAAAAAGCAGGTTGTTGTTGAAGCAGTGGTTGGATTCTCAGACACCTCGCTCGATCGGGAATTCACTACTTGACAACATTATTGTAGTGGGATTTTCTCATGATATTGCCTTCGCGGCAAGATTACTAGTTTGATGGGTTATTTTGTGCTCGCACGCTTAGACCTGAAGTAGATGTGCTTTATTACATAGTTTGAACCAGTCGTGTAGTGCGCATGGTCGGTAACCGAAGCTTAAAGGAGTCAGTGCCTTTTAAACGGAAGACATTATCATTACCAAAAGTGCATCAAACGTTATCTTTTTATCGAGGTGACAAATAATCGTGTTGACCTAGTTTGAATAGAATATTTCGTCTGAATGCTTAGAACTAGTATAAGTCCCTTATGTCAGTTTCAAACTACGCAATGATCAAAGGGTCAATGTATAAAGGGTCCTTAATAAGATATGCGTATTTGAAAACAATCAATCAACAAAAATTTACTTAGAAAACGATGTTTCATTTTGACGAATAAATTCTTTAAAGACCATTCTTGATCTACAAGGAGCTTCAAAATATATGCAAAATCTGTTTCCTTAAAAATTGCACTTAGGACCAAACAGTTTTCCGCAAAAGAAATCATTGTATGCACTTTGTATCATAGAAATTTAAAGCGCTTAACTAGATGTCCTTAAAATTCATGTTGTTTTCTTGATTTGACATCCTCCACTTAAACAAAACATCCTTAAACTGACTACTTCGAAATTGAGATGTTGAGTATTTTGATACTCGCATGCAAATTGTATTTATTGTACCTCCTCTAACAAACTGACCTTTTTACACGACTCCACTCATGAAACCATCATCTTTATAGATGTTATACTCTGATGACGTCAGTTGGCATCCATCCAAGTAAACTTTGCCGATCTTGCAAGACTAACAGCCAGATCGCGTGGTAAACTTTATGCTCTAGTGGTTTTTGAAGATTCATACAGCATCCTCGAGGCGGATTCCAAGCACGATATGCAATTATAGTGCAGTGATTGCCATGCTTTAAGGAACCAGTCTATATGCCATTTGTAAACCACTGCATGGTGCTAAGTAGGTCTCATAATTCAAAACTTAGTCCCACATGTTAGGAAATACTGTATGTTACAGCGCCAGGAGCGTCACTGAGTGACGGACGTGCGCGTTGTTCTATCACTGTATACAGTCTGCCGAGATGTATGTGGTGCACTATAAACATTAAATGATTAGACTAGTTTATTAACACCCATCGCGGACTTTTGGAACTTGCATCCCTCACTTTCTTTACACAGGCTATCATAAAAGGTCAATCGGGTAACACTGTGGTTGCCTATTGATATCACACATTCTCAAAAAAATTCATAATTTATTGTGGAGCATTCTTTTATCTTTCCTTTGTCCCTGTTAAAGATCTCCCATAGACGTTTTACAGCATTTCCTTGTGAAGCACCCCGGTCTTTAGAGTTTCCTTGGGATACCTTTTGTTTTCCCCTTATCTTTTCCTTGACATGGTCATTGCTCTATATGGTCTTCGTAGGGTACCGAAATGAGAAAATATCACGATATTGTGTGGCGACTGTAGCTCTATGGAGTAACTCATAACAGCTCGAGAAATCTTCACACTCTATAAACCACAAGCAATTAAAATCCGCAAGGCACAATTAAAACCACTAGGTGCAAAAGGCGAATACACATTGACATTTCACATTTACAGATATTTATACGCGGCGTGTCTACTTCACATCTTCGATGACAGATGTGGCGACTCGATGCGCGCTCAAAACTTCAATACAGCCGCCGGGCGTCCGGGACCAGACGTAAATTATCACTCTGGAATATACGTTCCTTAGTCTTTCAAAGGCGCTGTATACTATTGGTAATTACTAAAAATAACTGTTATCATAAAAAACTTACTTGGTAACGAGCAATGGAGCGCTGTTGATAGTACACAACATTGTGAGAAACGGCTCCCTCTGAATAACGTAGTTTTTGAGAAAGAGGTGATTTTTCACTCAAAATATATAAGACTTTCAAGCTGAAGCCTTTCATTATGCATCTGAGACACACAAAGTACTGCAACAAGGTTGTTGTTTCTTCCATCATTCTCTTGCAACTTCGATGACCAATATTGAGTCAAACTTTTACAGGTTTGTTATGTTATGCATATGTTGAGAACCACCAAGTGAGAATACTGTTCTTTGGTATTACCAATAGTGTCCAGTGTCTTTAAACACTGGCTTTATGGTTACATTGTGTAAGGTGGAAGAATAATACAAGACTCACGTCCACACTCTTGATGAATCTGAGCGAATAAGTTTGGCTAGTTGGCATTTATGGTTGTAGATGACATTAAGGATGGCTAGGCGTAACGCACGGGCGGGTCTGTTTGGAATGGTTTTTCACGCTGTTTATTAAGTGGTTTCTTTTATTGGAGACGGGGAAATGTCATTTGTCTAAGTATGTTCCCTGATACATACGTTTAACTGTTCCTCGGTGCATGTAAAATAAACCGCGGAGGAAATATCTCACTGCTTAGAATGTCTTGTCTTGCTTCATGAAAGATTAGTTGCTGAAAACGATACTGCACTAAAAAACATTTGTATCCTTTGTTCAATACAATAAAACGACCAACACTTTTTTGTAGAACCCCATTAAAAATACTGCGCCCTTACTAAAACCAACCAGTGCAACTATCATTTTGTATTTTAACTCGGCTAGTCGTATTTCAAGTCGTTGGTTCAAGTTCCGATGTAATCAATATTTCTGAGTCCAAATCATGTGGGTCCTGCCTCTATCATCTACGATGCAAGAATTACATAGTACTCTTATCACTTTAAGGTAATTTAATTAAAGCATTTAGATAACAAACTAAGTGTTTGTATGGGCCGATTTAATACATGTAAATCAAGACATGAACAATACATAAGGACAAACTTCAACACACAGATCCAGAGATAATGATTTAAGTGTATACAAACCTAAATAAATATTTATTGTAACCCATCCTTTAAATATCACTCTCACATGCTACCACTGAGCCTTTGTATATATATTGACATTCTGATCGTTGTATCTGTATATATAATTAGACTAGCATAAGTCTGAAATGTCTTGGTATTTGCTAAAGGCTTATGTTATGATAGCACTAGATAAACATGGATTTAATTGACTTATTCTGTTTGAATAGACAAACTAGTATGTTATACTTTATAAACATGGCAGTTGAACATCTCGTGTTTATATCGTACTATAAAAGTCTTACACCCCCCATGTAATTACATTGGTGGTTAGTATAGTGGCTGTTCAATCACATCTGAACATACTTCAAGAATTTTATGCCAGAAGTTTGAGGTCGTCGTAAGTTCGAGTTCGACACTATAGATCCTATAGATCCCAAAGAAGTACAAGAATGAAGGGCTACCAGTGTTTAGTGTGTCCACAACACGTGGCTGTAAATCAATGCCAACTGCTCGAATCTAAACATGAAATCCTACGCCTAATTATTTGTCAAGAACTACCAGTTTTAAAATAAATCTGACGAGGCTGTGGAAGGTGAGGGTTGACATTAAGCAGGATACAAACAACTTGGTTTCTATAATAAAATTTGGTGTTATCCTTACACCTTTTCTCCACCCTTTCTCCATCTTGGTTTGGATGTAGCTAAGACCTCAATTAATTCTTTGGTTTTACCCTAAAACCGATGTATGTATAAGCACTGTATACTCAGTTCATTCACGAGTTCTGTGAACAAAAATTACAGTTTGGTGGGATTCGAACCCACAACTTTTGCCACTTTAAAGATGTTATGTCAGATTTTCGGCCGATTTGACCCAAGGTATTTTGATGGGGGTCGAGAAAGTTACAAACTTTCATTTGAGCCATTGCTCGAAAAAGTCCGCCAATTATTAGTAGCAGTGAAATAAAGTGCTCAAAATTAGTTTTTGTCGGGATCCCGACAATATATTACGTGACCGATTCTTATGCGTTTTATAAGAAACGTTTTAAATTTTTGTCATGGTTCCTGACCATTAAAAGTAAAAGTTGTTTTTTTCGTTAGGAGCGGGTAATACTCTTTGAAATACCATTCACTCAAAAAAAAAAAAAATCGTTTTAATGTTTGGGGCCAAAAATCTGACATAGCATCTTTAAATCAGATGCCTTACCAACTAGACCACCAAGATTGCCCGGTAGAAGATTGCCCGATAGCAGAGGCCGTTCAAATCATACATTTTAGCATGTGATGGTTTCTATAAACCACTTGCATTGGCCGCCATCTTTGATGAAACGTGCACACGCGTGAAAGGCTATCATTGGCTGAGAGTCGTGCGCAGCGCGTACACACGTGCACTTGCCCATTGTTTTACATCAAAGATGGTGGACAATGACGTAATGTGCAATCCATCTATTGAAGGAAGAGCAAGTAGGAGGCATTTGTTGTAATCAACTTGCAGTCTGAAGTCGATTTTATTATAATTAACTAAAATCACCTTGACCGTGACGATACGTGGCCGATGTACAACCTGTCTTTTAATTAAGGGCCGTTGATGCACAAACCACTTCATTGTTATAGGCTATTGTATCTCAACCATGAAATTGAAACTGTTGGAAATTGAAGTCACCAACTCTCAATACATGAACAGTAAATTGGATATCAAATTTAACAAGAGCAATTTACCTATTTGGAACCATGGGCCCATTAGAAAATAATTGTAAAGCAAATTGAAACAATTATCTCGTCTGAAATACTGTCTGAGTTACTGACATGTCTTATTTCGTTCGAATTGTCTGCAAAGAGTCCATATGAAAGCATACAAATACTATGGAAACACCAAGAGCAGAGTGGACATGTGCGCATTGCAAGTCTTTATTATTGTTAAACCCATCCGATTCATCTCTAACAAATTCCACTGAAAAAATTTACCTTTACAAGTTTTTTGTTTGTTATGTTTCTTTGTTGTTTCCGTTTGTTGTGTTGGGTGTTTGTTGCGTTGGCTGTTAATTTGTTTGTTTGTTTGTTTGTTTGTTTGTTTGTTTATATGTTTGTTTGTTTGTTTGTTTGTTTGTTTGTTTGTTTGTTTGTTTGCTTGCTTGCTTGCTTCCTTGCTTGCTTGCTTGCTTGCTTGCTTGCTTGCTTGCTTGCTTGCTTGCTTGCTTGCTTGCTTGCTTGCTTGCTTGCTTGCTTGCTTGCTTGCTTGCTTGCTTGCTTGCTTGCTTGCTTGCTTGCTTGCTTGCTTGCTTGCTTGCTTGCTTGCTTGCTTGCTTGCTTGCTTGCTTGCTTGCTTGTTTGTTTGTTTGTTTGTTTGTTTGTTTGTTTGTTTGTTTGTTTGTTTGTTTGTTTGTTTGTTTGTTTGTTTGTTTGTTTGTTTGTTTGTTTGTTTGTTTGTTTGTTTGTTTGTTTGTTTGTTTGTTTGTTTGTTTGTTTGTTTGTTTGTTTGTTTGTTTGTTGTGTTTTGAGAAAACCAACCCATTATATAAAACAATTGACTCTTCTAAAAACCAGAGATACATTTTAATTGATCAGAAGCAGAGTTTCTTTGAGAAGTAACTCATGATTCTTGATTTTTTTCCCCAACCACTGGGCAACACCTACAATGACGCAGACATGTTTTTAAATAACCACACTGGGGGCTTACAAGCCATTACCACATTTCCACACCTTCTAGCATTTGTTTTAACACTATTTTAAAGATATTGGAGAATAGTTGTAGATGCCTTTTGGTGTAGTTCATTATCATCGGTACATTTATCATCTTGAGTGTTATATGACCCCTAGGCTGCCGTAGTTCGGTCATTACACCATTGCACTTACACCTTCTTTACTTCACACGGTGCCTCCCTAAGCTGCGGGCAAAAACCACATCAAGTGGAAAGGCAACACAGTAAAGCAATTTTAATTGCACTTTTATCAAAACTAATTCATCTTGGACAGTGTTTGAGGTGAAAACATTTGAATTTGTTGGTTCTGATTCTGGACTCGGCTGTAAAAAATAAAAGGTATCGTGCGTGGAGTCATCTGTTATGGTCCCCTAACGTCTAAAACAAATTTAGAAGACACTATTATTGTGGTTGTTGGGTTAGGGTTAACTCCTATCGCGTTAAATGTTGTCTATTTTTGAACCGCGTTTATGTAATACTAAAGCATTGGAATAGCTTATGGTATGCTATCTTTCAACAGTATCCGCAAAGCAGAAGAGAAAAGCAAAACAATGTTCTCATCTGCTGAAATGGGAGACTTTCGAACGCTAGGTGGCAGCAGACTAACTAGGTAAATTTCTATGTACGTAGTTCTGAGCATGCGCACATTGCTACGAACAATGGATTTACCTGGTAGGTCTGCTACCACCTAGCGTTCAAAAGGTATCCAATCGACCACTTGCGATCTAAAGCCCGGTTCATACTTCCTGCGAATTGCTAAAGCGATACGAATTTAAACGTCATCAAATTTGCAACGAATATATCCCATCATTCGACTTGTGCTGAATTCACAAAACATTCGCTGCTATGTTTCATCCACCGCTTTCCATTACATTTTTCCTTTAACATTGATGCATGTCTGACCACCTACTTCAACTCAATCATTCACTTATAAAACAACTCCGGAATGGTTTACCCCATAGACCTTGGGTTTATTCTATTCTTAATACCCACTGGATATATCACTTAACGTTTCCATAACCAACAGCCAAGTGCCTATAATGGCCACTTACATTCCATACTTACTTACTTACCACACCATTGCAAACATAATAAATATGTATTTTGCAATATCAAGGGCTGTTGCTGGCAAGTGTATCCAAGTGACGGTCAATGACGGTTTAATGCTCGAGTTGGTTTGAGTGGTATTAAACTAACCGTATTTGCATGAGTAACGCCTAAGGGTTGGACGCATTAAACGCATTGATGAATACAATTATTGCGGTCATCAAGTTTAACGATAATTCTGTCGCAATAATCACCGTATGGTTGGTGTTACTTTCCTTCCCAGAGATTAGTATTTTGGATATTAAAGAATTTTTGCAGCTTTCTAATTTGAAAAAAAAAAATCGCTATGAAATGCAGAGAAAAAACTAAAACCGAATAAATAAACTGTTGCTTTTAAGTGTTTTTTGATAATTTTGTAATTTATAGAACAAACAAGTTAGTATGCACTCATTCGTAATATGAAAACAAGTATTCGTTTTTAGCCTAAGTCAACGTTTTTGATGACGATAACGGGTTAAAGTTTCGAAGGTTATTATTTATTGGAGTTAACAAAATGGATAATTCTACATGTTCTTGTTTGGGTCAAGGAAAGGTCATTTACTGACCTAGTTCTGTGAGTGCCTTCACCCAACCCCACACAATCCCGTCCCTCCACCGAGAACTCAAAGCGCTTCAAACCACAGACCTCAAATCATACCCTAATGTGTCCCTAAAAGGTCACCATAGTTTGCTTGTCAGATTTAGGCGGTCGGGCAGATGTAACTGATGACCACTGCATTTGCACTTTTTCTTGGGACTGGTTATAATTAGGTCGACAGGAAATAACAACAGGATTCCCGCCAAAATCACTGTTTTCTTTCGATTAGCAGTGAGTCCAACTACGAAACTCATATCTATACTATTAAAAGCGTAACCTGCGCCATCTTGGATTGAAAATTAGAAGGTCCAGTGGTATGGCATCCTTGTGGAATCCAACACGGTTGTTTGTGTGGAATTCAATACGTTTGTGTGGTTTCAGACGTCGGGTTGCAAGTCTGCAAAACCCGGATCCAAACTCGCACTTACAAGCCATGTGATTGGAGGAAGTTTGGGCGGCGACCGTGCGTCAACCACTGGTCGATGTTGTTACCAGACTTCCTAGAAATCTTTCTGACAGGCGACTCATTGGACAGTGTTTCGCAGATGGTGCTCCGGATTGGTTCATTCATTGCCCCTTGAACGCCCACCCGCCGTTCGATCCGCCCTTTTTGGTCAGGTTACTTTCGTGTTGTACTAAGCATGGTTCTCCGGATTGGTCCATTCATTGCCGCGCAGGGTCGAAAGGGTCGAAGAGGCTGGGTGCCAGGACAAATCCGAAACCAATCTCACGAATTTGACCGAATTTGCATTGAATGGATTAAGTACCGTAGATTGATGTTTCGCAGGTGACCATGTGTCAACCACTGGTCGACGTTGTTATCAGACTTCCTAGAAATCCTTCTGCGGGTGACTCATTTGTTGAAAAGATTAAATGGAGAATATTTATAAAAAAACATTCACTTCCAAACGGCATGAGAATTATCATGATGAACAAGGATGGGATCAAACGGAAGCTTAATAATTTGGAAACATTGGGTAGGGCCGGCTATAGGTTGGAAGGTGTCTAAGGGAACTTTACAATTAATAACATTTTGGGGGTGGGGGGGGGGCCTTACACAAAGAGCCATTCTGGTCAGTGTATTGTGAGTGGTGTGTTGTCTGGTTTGAGACAGGCCACCTGTTGCTTGGTGAAGAAGGTCGCCGTGGGACCACTTTAGGTTGACAGTGGGTTGCGACCTTGGACCTTTTGCCAGTAAACTCAAATGGGTACATGAATACCGTTTTAGAATACGGTCTGTTCATGGAGGTATAATGTTGCAGTTTCAGAGTTTAACCATGGCGGTAGAATTGTGAAACCATTCCTTACTCTATGGTGAAACTTATACACACACGTCAAAGGCTGTTTTGAAGCTGTAAAAAAAAAGAACTTTGCTTTGCATTTGGTCAAAGTTGTTAAGCAAAACGACGAGTGTATCGTTTTTATTTAGTTTGTACGATATAGGGTTCCAGAGATATGGGATGTATGGAGGTTTGTTCCTAGAGCAGCGTGAACATGAACGCGGTCAGAAATTGTGTCGTTTGTCGTTCAAATTTCGCGAGATGCAATAAGCCCAAGTGACAATAAAACAAAACCAGACCTGCCAAGTCTCACGCATTAGGCGTGAGACTCACGCATTTGGGCTCTGTCTCACGCTCACACGCACATCAACCATTATTGGGGCGAGATCGGGAAAAAAATTAACGACATTTTTTGTACAAAATTTGTACAAACAGAGCGCAAATTTGCAGATTGCGCACGCTTTTGCTCATCCAGTAGGTTCAGCTCAAATTCGGCAGAGCGCAAAACGCTTATTGCGCACAAGTTTGTTCCGATTCTTTTAGCAAATTCGTTGAAATGCGCTCCACTAGCGAAGACACAACAGGCAGAAGAAGTGAGCGATTGATTTTGGACATCATTTTTAGTCTATTTTTTTTCAAGTTTGGAAGGATATAATCTGACACAATCGAACCTCCACATTAACCATCAACATCTCCTGTGTACCTCAAGTGAGTTTTAATTATTCTGAGGAGGCTTTTGATGCCTTTTGAAACACTTTTTGTCCACCATTAAATTTCACATTGTTTTATTTGTTTATAAAAAAAAAATAATAAAAAAAAAAAAATAAAAAAAAAAAAAAGTTGGGCGGCGATTTAAAAAGGCCTTCTTAAACTGGCAATTTTTTTTCCGGGGGGATGGGGGTTGAGCTTTGAAAAATCTCACACATAGCTAGCCTCTGGACTTGGCATCTCTGCCTGCAAAACACTTTTTTGACGTTCACGTTAAGTGCTCCCGTTATACATGCAGCCTATTGACCAGAAAGTTTACAAGACCAATTCAGATGAGAATAAACTAAAAAGAGGCCTACGCTCTTACCACTCCCGCCCCCCCCCCCCGAAAAAAAAAACAGTAGTTAAATTAGATTTGTGGCACACAGCATGTTCCAAAAACTCGCTTTACTTATACTGCTGTAGCAACGCTATGTATCGTGGGACGTAAACATGTCATTTTTGACGATGTTTTTTAAAAAGGATATGCAAGCATTATGAATGTATATTGAGTGTGTGGAGAAAGTTTTGGTAGTGTAGTACAAAAGAAACTTTAGTTTATGCTGGCTAACGGTCAGTTTCACCTATCAAAAAACTGATTTGAAAAACGTGTAACGTTAGGGAGGCCCAACATATTAGACCCCTATAAGGATCACGGGGGAGCCTTATAGTTTCTAGATGCATAAGGTACGTTGTCTAACCCAAAACGAGGTGGGTACAGCCACTGCAAGTAGTGGTGGACGTGCGAAATAGCTTCATTTTGGGTTAGAATTATGACGCCATGCATAAATATTGAGAGAGGCGTATAACACCCTCACCCACATTTCGAAATATTTGTGTAAAGGATTTTTATAGCCTAGCGGGGTGCCGCGCGAAGCGCGGCATCCCGCTAGTCACTATAAAACCTAATCACATGATAGTGAAGTCTAGGTACCACACGCAACTAAAGCGATGGACGGACACGTTTAGTCATTTTCAGAAACCAGTATTATCACTTGGTGTATCTCAACATGCGTACAATAACAAACCTGTGAAATTGTGGGATAAGTCTCATCCATGCAATCAATCATCAACCATATTCATGAGGTTGAACTTCAGCACAGTTTCGATCATGTGTTCGGTTTTCACAAACCGGTCGAGCAACGTTCTATTAAAGGCACTGGACACCTAAGGTATTGTCAAAGACTGGTTTTCTCACTTGGCGTATCCCCATCATCATATGCATAAAATAACAAGCCTGTGAGAATTTGGGCCCAATTTGGTCATCGATTTTGCAAAAGAATTATGAAAGAAAAAACACCCTTGTACAACTTTGTAAGCTTTCAGACTCACAATAAGGGCTTCAAGTATTTTACTTTTTGAGTGAGAATCTACTTTTTTTCTTCAAAACTACATTTCTTCACAGGGAGCTGTTTCTCACAATGTTTTATACAATCAACAGCTCTCCATCACTCGTTATTAAGTAAATTGTTATGCTAACAATTATTTTTAGAAATTACCAATAGTGTCCATGCCTTTAAACCAAGCTACATTTACCCTGGAAATTATATCTAAACGCTAGCTCTCCGCGGCGATTGAAAGATACTGTATCTACAGGGAGGAAAATGACGATGCGGGGAATCCTATATCGATCGGTTGAGGTTCCTTGTCTCCTTCTCTTCTTCATCATCAGAGGCATTTGCCTCTCTAAGGAGAGAAAAATGCAAGGATAAAAATCGGCACGAAGTCTTTTCCCTGGGCACAAAGGAGTAGCGTGGTTTCACAGATAGAGGAGGGGGGTTGCTTTTAATGTTTGTGCGGGGCGTTAGTCCCCATATAGTCTTGGAAAGGCCAAACATCTCAATTTCACTGCGCTTGGCATTTTTGGACTATCACTGAATTCAAGCAACTAGTTACCCCTATATTTAATACTCTCTCTATAATAGATGTCAATGAACGGGTTTTAACTTGCTGTAGATGGAAAGATAGCCACGAAGTGGAGCCATAGAACACGATACTTTATAACACAATTACATTTCTTATTCAAATACATCGACCCACAGTTTTTTTTCGCATTACAAAATTACTTACTGTCGATAATGTGATAATAACCAAGGCTCAATTCTATAGTGCGAAAAACATTAACTGCTCTGCCTCATCTTTTTACTGTAACCTTTTAAAAAACACTAATTTTAATGTAAAAATCACAAGTCAAAGATGTGTAAATTTTATTAAGTTTGACTTCTATTTTTAGCAGTATGTTTTTATTGCATACTGCACGGGTTTTGTTGGTTTGGGAACGAATGCTGTTAAGAACGGATATTTTTTTAGAATGTGGAATTATTAGCATCAGATTGAAATGAATCGGAGTCTTATTATGCTAGCTTCATTGACAGCCCATGTACTTTAATCGAGTGGAATTAATTATGATAAGATTATGTTCTTATTAAGGTATCTTTTTCTCATTTATCTTTAATCCCAGTGGCAGCTTTACCACTTTCTCACACCTTTAACTGGAATATCTTCTCACTAGGCAATAACTTTAAGCTGGCTGTTCCCTCGTTCTATCTGCTGAACTTTAAATTTCCTTGTTTCTAGTTTTTTTTCTCGATGAAAACATATCCTGTATAACACCTTTAAGTGCGCAGCAACCCCGTAGTACCAATAACGGTGAATGACTTCCCTTGAAATGTTATTCCATGAAATGCTTTACTTTTTGAGAAAACATTAAAACAATTATCAGTTCTCGATATCAAGAATGACGAATTTGTTTTAAACACATGTCATGACGCGGCGAAACGTGCGGAAACAAGGGTGGGTTTTCCCGTTACATTCTCCCGACTCCGATGACCGATTGAGCCTTAATTTTCACAGGTTTGTAATTTTATATATAAGTTTTGATACACGAAGTGATGGCCTTGGGCCAATACTGTTTACCGATGTTGTGCGATTGCTTTAAGGCAACATAGTTTACTAACGCATAATGAATCTCAGTAATGTTTAATAATACATTGTTGATACAGATGTATGCCAATCCTCGTTGCTTTTTTCTCTACCAGTAGAAGCCTACAGGGTTTATGATACTCAATGTTAATACAGGATTCCTATACAGAGATACATATCAGAATGGATCTAGCTTCATTAAAATCTCATTTATCAGTTTAATCCAAATACCTTCACATCTATCAGACTAGACAATCTATAGTATTGAATAATACACTGACCCATTTTAAGCTGAACTTCCTCAAGTAGAGATGCCACTGGGAATCTCACTTTATTTGCTGTATAGCGTTTATTGCTTCTCATGAATTTTGCTGTGTTTTTTACCATGGCCACTGTACCTCAATTGTCCATCAGCACGGCTATAGAGTCCAATGATGCATTGTTTGAACTGACTCTTGTTATGTTAACCTTATGTTTGAGATAACACAGCAAGATTTGTTGCAGTCATGTTATAGTAATTTGTTTTAAAGTGTAAGATGAATTAGTTTTCTCACATCAAAGTCGCTAATAATTATGATTCGAAGCTAACTGATTACCGTAAAATCATAAGTAAAAAAGGAAAAGACAAAAGCCTGACGTTTCGACCCATACCACAGTCTTTCTCGAAGGCTTCATCATAAGTCTTTAAAAAAATAAAGTTGGGCAAAGATTTACAGGTACGACGGGGTCCTAGTTTGCAGGTGAAAACAGCTCTGGTCGTCCCTTGAAGACAGAAAGAAATGATCAACCTTCTTTTTTAAGAATAGAGTTATGTTGTTATCATTCACACCACCATGTTTCTTAGTACCTCCTATTTTATATTTAGTACATCTTAGTAACTTATCCTATCTTAAAGTGCCTCTTACCTCTCCGCGCTTATAGTTACTCTTAGTGTTTCGTAGTACCTTCGATAGTACCTATTAGTACCGCTCAGTAACTCTTCTTGTTGTCTCTTTGCTGATTTTTTTTATCTACTAACGGTCCAACGAAACTCTTCAATCTCAAAAACCTAGTTAACATTGGTATGTTATGTACATTACAAGCGCTAATGCGTTTTTGAAATCTCGGTCAAACGAATCTGTCTTCTGTTATTGAAAACGTTACCTTGTTCACTGTCTGCGAGTTACTTAGTTGATGAAACATGACCTGGATTCCCTTATTTGGTTCACAAGTTGATCTGATAATTTTATCAAAAGATGAAGAAATACAGAATGAATTCCCAAATGATGTGAAGGCCCTGAAACTAGATCACCATATTGATTACATTGGTACTACACATACAGAAATCTCCTTCAGTGAAAAATCTTCTGCCGAAAGAATTTTATGTTTAATGGCACCGCATCCATAGTAATATTTTAGACTGGCCTTTCTCTTGAAATTAGTTTACCGTGTGCTTAGAGTGTTCTATTAGAAAGTTTGCCGTTATAGCGAATCGTCTACAGGGATAACTCATATGCGACAACTCGCCCTGACACCTGCGACCACGTTCCCGATACGTACCAATGGATCTCTACAAATTATCGTCTGCTCAATCGTACGTCCTCATTTTGGCGGGAAACGTCAAAGCAGTTATTCACGCTGTACGAGTTTTTCCCGCGCGCTTAAAGGGTTTGGGTACTTTTTGTAGGACAAAAAACACAATGTCAAAAGATTTACAATTAACTTACACGGTTTGAAGATAATGGTGTTAGAAAGCTTCCCTTCAAATATTGCTTGCTGAGGTGCTAAAATGTTTTAAAGAGTTGAGTAAAACAGTGCGCCGCAAAAATACTTAACGTCTCCGTGAGACCACTATTTTAGCATGACAACGTGTTTACCAGTATTGGTATTTAAATGCTAGTGCGTAACAAGTACTGGTTTTTTACATACCAGTGATGGTAAATACGCTTTACACACTACAATTATTTTGTGACATTGTCGTACGTCTTTTTTTCAAAAGTAATATCGGCAAGTAATATTTTAGGGGAAACTTTCTATCATCACTATCTTCAAAGCTAAATGCAAATCTGTGGACAGTGTGTTTTGTGTTACAAAAAGTACCCAATGAAGCCCTTTAAAGGCAGTGGACACTATTGGTAATTACTCAAAATAATTGTCATCTCAAAACCTTTCTTGAGAAACGGCTCCCTCTGAATTGATGTAGTTTTTGAGAAAGAAGTAATTTTCCACGAATTTGATTTCGAGACCTCAGATTTAGAATTTGAGGTATCGAAATCAAGCATCAGAAAGCACACAACTTCGTGTCACAAGGGTGTTTTTTTTCTTTCATTATTATCTCCCAACTTCTACAACCGATTGAGCTCAAATCTTCTTAGGTTTGATATTGTATGCATATGTTGAGAAGACTGGTCTTTGACAATTACCAATAAAGTCCACTGTCTTTAAGTCCCGCGATTTATCATGAAGTAACCGGTCAGGAACTTAAATTTGTTTTGTCTTTCGCTCGGCTTGTATTCTCAGTAGATGAGTTTATAGATCTTGCAATTTCAACCAGCCATCAGAAACATATTTGTATGTCTGTGAGAAGGTTATGGAGCACATTTAACTGAGTATAATTCAATCATGAATTTTACGGCAGAAGGACTTGTCTAATAATGTTTGAGCGTAGCAATGTCATCTGCACTTTTCAACCCTCGCTAGAAACACTAAATTTATTCAATGGACAAGGTACAGGGGACATTTTCAACTCCTCTGGGAACGACATTGTGATTTAAAGGTGAAGAGGTTTCACCGTCAACATTCACTTATTTTCTAACTGAGTAAATAATGTATATGCAGTGAAATATTAAGTAAAATGGTAGTCGATTCACCACATCATCAGTGTTTGCTGGATAACCATAGTGTGAAGTCAAAGAAAGTGGGTCAGTTGTTTCGACAGTAAGTGTGGACGTAAATAATAATTTATATCAAATTAATCAAAAATGTTAAAGGATTTGGGTACTTTTTGTAACACAAAATACAATGTCCACAGATTTACATTAAACTTACACCGCTTGAAGATAATGATATGATAAAGCTCTGAAAATATTACTTGCTGAGGTGCTGTAACTTAAATTCATAATATTAAAGGTAATCCAGCTTAATATATCAAATCTATTGCTGCGGGCCGATCAAAAGCCGAAATTATTCTCCTATTTGTAGAGAAGCAAATATGTATCTAGTAGCAATGGTGCCTGCAACCTGTGCTTAAACAATATATTATTGCCGTGAAATTCGAGTATTAAAAAGAACAGACCAAACGTGAAAATTTTCACTCCTAGGTGTAGGGAAGCAAGTAATAAAAGGGTTAATATCCTGAATGACACAAGCGACTCTTTACCTCCTTCATAACCCTGTAACGTGTGAAATATAGTTAGCCTTCAGTCTATCTGGTGCCTACATTTCTCAATGGTTTGAGGGAAGTAAATTGTCATGTTCAATGAAACAAACACTTAATCTTACAATCTCGATCGCTAAACAGACTCAGAGGTTGGTCAAAATGCTTTATCAGGAGAAGCATAAATGTTAGGTGTTTTATTTTACACGTAAATAGGTTTCCAAGTCAAAGACATCAATTTCAGCACATCTTGACTTATAAAAGGTTTAAGACATGTTTACTGCATCCGTTCCCGGTTATCAAATAACCGTTATGTAAAAAGCTAATCTCCATAAAGTCATATCTATGCCAAACCTTTTAAAGGATTAAAGAAATGGAGAATTCATCTAGGCCAAGTTGTAGATGTAGAATTCCGCTTGTTAGATTTAGACGTTTTAGGCTTGCAATCGGTCGATTGAAATAGATATGACTTTAACTTAATATTTTGAAATGCCTCCAGTCTTAAAAAAGAAAAAAATGGATTATTGATAAGTTTTTCTCCGTAACATGCCTCTAAATTGCGACATAACTGACAGTCGTTAAAAACATTATTTAAAGCAAAAAAAAAAATGTTGAATTACAACAACGTTCTTAGAATATATCTACAATTGGAAACCATAAGTAATACTTCTCATTCATTTGTCATTCATTTGCCACAACTAAATCATTTTTTTTTTTAAAGAATATGTGGAAAATTCATTGATAAGCTGCAACTCATATCCTTAGTTTTTTTTCTAAGCTTTGTTGTGTTTTCTTTAACATGTATCAACATATATCTTGTTTCCTTCCATCCTACAATCTAGATTATTTTAAGAGGAATATCAACTCATTTATTCAGCTTCTCCGAGTTATTTCTTTCATTTAATAATATTTATTCTTATAGCCCCTTTGAAAGAGTGGCTTGTAGCCTTTCTTGGGGCGAACTTGCATAGAAAGATGATTACAAACAAAGGTGAGCATTTCAAAATGCAATCTATGAAATCTTCCGGAGCAGAAAATCATATAACTATTCCCAATGTCAAAACACTATTATGGGCGTTTGAACCCGAAATGATAGACAACACCTTTTCCTATAGACGCCCAAACTCCATCAATTTCCATCTTTTTAATATCCTTGGAGGCCGTTTTAATGAGTATCGATGGTGGCGATTCGATTTTTATAAAATCGATTTTTCCTACCCTGGCATTGGTACCCCAGCACGTAATGTTACCCGCTCGCTCATTTAAAGGCACTGGACACTTTTGGTAACTGCTCAAAATAATTGCTACCATAAAAACTGGTTATGAGCAATGGAGAGCTGTTGATAAAATAAAAACGTTTTGACAAACGGTTCTCTCTGAGGTAATGTAGTTTTTGAGAAAGAGGTACTTTCTCACTTAAATAATTTAAGACTTCATACCTGAAGCCTTCTTTACAGAGTTTTTTCTGTCGTTCTCTTGGATGACCGATAAGTCAAAATAATTACAGATTTGTTATTGTAATCATATTATGTTATAGGATACACCAAGTAAGATTGGTGGTTTTTTCACATTGACAAAAGGTGTCTTTGTGCCTTTAATGGAACGTTGCTCAATCGGGGTTCTGCAAAAAAAAAAAAAAAAAAAAAAACCCGAACACATGATCGAAACTGTGCCGAAGTTTCACCCCTCATGAATAAGGTTTGTGATTGATTCCTATGGAAGAGACTTTCCTCAACGATCTAGAAACACTTATCACTACACCGTCACAGCAATTAATAAAGTGCATTTCATTGCTAGAAGTTTAACAATTAACCCAAAATGTAGAGAGTATTGATCAGAAACAAAGCACGGTGCGACATTCATCTTCTCTCTGAGTTCCCCTTCCGTCTCAGATCGACCTGTTTAAGGCAGTAGACACTACGTAATTACTCAAAATAATTGTTAGCATAAAACCTCACTTGGTAACAAGCAATGTAAAGCTGTTTATAGTGTATATAAAAAAAGGGGGGGGGGACGGCTCCCTCAAGTAACGTAGTTTTCGAGAGAAAAAGGTAATTTTACACGAATTTGATTTCGGGACCCCAGATTAAGAATTTGAGGTCTCGAAATCAAGCAACTGAAAGCACAAAAAACTCGTGTGACAATTGTTTTTTTTCTTTCACTATTATCTCGCAACTTCAGCGACCAATTGAGCTCAAATTTTCACAGGTTTGAGATTTTCTGCATAATAAGCTGAGATACACCAAGTGAGAAGACTGGTTTTTGACAATTACCAAAACTGTCGAGAGTCTTTAATTCTATGTCTGGTAACCGATGAGTCCCATAACTCACTGTGACGCATAAAGGATTATAAAAACGTTGTATAGACAGATATCAAGTGCAACTCATGAATAACATCAGTCACTGAATTAGTAATGCTAAAGACTTGTTTGACATCAATTACTCTAATTCAACAAATATTGCCGCTGCTTATAAATACATGAAAATTAATCTTGATATTACATGGTAGATTTATAAACATGCAGTTGTTTGATCGGCTGTAAAAAGAAAGTTTAAGATATAGAAACATGGTCACAGATAGTCGACTTGTTATTACATTTCTGCCAACATCTTTCATCAGGTTACCTTCTCATGTATCATTTCCCTCAAGAGTTCTTGGTGACTAAACTCATCTCGAAGTCACAATTTGGTAGCGTGGATTTGGAACAATTTGAAATTTTGGTTTCTAGTAAAAACAAAATATCTCATTCTTATAAACCAAAGTGAGCATACAAACAAACTGTATAAGTGACAAGCGTTTTTCTTTCACAGTGGCCCCCTGTAATACGCATTTTTCGGACGCTAGATCCCTTGTATGACGTCACACAATCAATGAGGAACTATCATTGGCAGAGAGTGGTACGCAGCGCCTAGGCCTACATGCGTGCGTGTTTCCATGATTACTTGACATTAAAAATGGCGGCCAATGCAAAAGGTCTTTGGGCAGCGACTTTGGCTATACTGATATGGGTATGACCATTGGCTTTCCAGGCATAGCCACTGACGAAGCCATCAATTCACGAACGGCCTTTTAAGTTCCCACGTTTTATAACCAACCTACATGATTGGAAAGTGTGTCGTGTGTACCGTTAGCATGATAAACCAGGGCAGTTAGTGATTGTATACAAGAGCACAAGGTCGAAGCCTATACGACATTAGCGACAAGATGGCGCCGGTGTGCCGCATGTACTGTCTAATTAAGGCCCGTTACCTTGAATTGTCAAAAGCTTGCTCCTGTGTATGCTGCATTTTCTGTTGGTTATTGTGTATATAAATGGAGGACAGTGTGCTTGTTAACAACAACGAAGTACATGTGTTTGTCACAATATGTTGACATGGGGTAAGGATGTAGTGGTTCTTGCGTCACATTATACTTAGTGAAGTCCGCCATTGCAATGCATTATGTTCTTCACTTTTTGTTGAAAGATGTTGCATCATCATTTAAGTTATCATAAGCCCTTTTCGAAACCACGGCTTCGGCTTTTGATTCGGCTTCAGGCTCCCTCTCGTCTGAAGCCCCGAGTACATATGCAAAGCACGCGCAATGTCAAAACAACCGCGTGGTCAACCTACTAGCCTAAGCCGAAACTGGAGCCGAAGTCGTGGTTTCGAAAATGGCCTATAGACTCGAATTCAAAATAATTTGGTGGTTATAAAAAAGATTAATTTTATCACTCTTTGCAAAAATTGTAATGGGAAGCTTCATAGATCAAAACTCAACCACTTAAACCCTCTCTCCAGTTTTGAATCCAGCAGTTTCATGAAAACGAGCAGAGCGTTCTGTTTGAAATGTATCGCCTCTTAATGAATCCAATTTATTCCCTTAAAGATAAACAAACATAGTATTTGATTTGGTTCACTTGTTTCCGTGACTAAATGCTGTTGACTTATGGGTCACCTCTAGCATGGTAGAAGAAAAAAACTAATACCACAAAATTGCTTCTGCGCGTACGCAATGATTCCCCGCAGTGGTATGGAGTGCCAAAGGAGACATAACATATTCTTGTTGGGGGAATTTCACCGTAGCCAATCAATAGGCTCCCCTCAGGGGATTTGGTTATAGTCAACCAGTGGAAGTCCCATATGGCCTCCCAGTGTAAAAAGGCCAGTTTAACTGAATAATTTGTTGATCAGGCTCAGGGATGCGGTGAGAGAGGGAAAGTAAAACTCGTCGGTCCCGTGGTGCAAAGATTAGTCAGATTGCAACGAGGATCGCCGAATCCTAGGTGTGAAATTTTAAACAGGTATTGCCCTCCGTTGTGGCAGCATTTATGCTGATCTGAGCGGGAAACGGGCGCCGAATTGCAGTTCTCAATTCAATTAGGTGAATTCAGTTCATTTATCAGCAATCTATTAGCCCCAATACAGCCTGGCTTGGCGTTTCCAAGTGGGAAACAATAATTTATGGATGAGGGAAAAGGAGGCTGGTGTGGAAGATCGTAATTCAGGCGTTTCTGGCGTGATACTCAAAAAATGATTTGTGGCATATGGTCTGTTTGATGACAAATCACCGGGAAGTGAACAGCACAAAAAGTAGCTAAGCGTAACATAACTATGCTTATCAGAAAGGTTGTACCAACCAACATACCGTGTCACAATGTACAGTTTGTGACTGCATGGTCTCCTGTTCATTATGCTAAGCTTAAAATTCTTAAGCAATGTTAATCACTGCTTAAGCGTTCTATGATTTTGGATCCAGGGCCCAATTTCATAGACCTGCTTAAGCACAAAAAGTAGCTAAGTGCAGCATACCAGAACAGGGTTACCAACCAAACTACCAATATGCATGTACAATTTGTTACTGGTATCCTGATCATTGTGCTAAGCATAAAATAAAAGACTAGCAGAGTATACTGTTCGAAACGTCGAGACCACACCAAGTCTTTTCGGAGCCAACCTCCCACAAAAGAGATTACACAATGGTTATACCCGCAAGTTTACTGTTATTAGTTTGTTCCTAAGCGTAACATTTTTGATTAGTATTTTCTGCCTAAGCAGCTTCATGAAATTGAACCCAGATCTGTTGAGATTAAACGGGTGGACTGTGAAAGGACTTGTATGTTTTGGTCCATTATCTTGTCAGAGTGGCGGAAATTAGTAACATTCGCCATGAACGATGGTGCGACGTTCCCTGAAAGGTTAATGGGTTTCTTGTCTGATCGATTAATGAGGTAGGCTGTGTATTTGGGGAAAGTTACACCATTACACTGTCTGCCCTTCGGCTTGTAGTCCAGCCGGTTTATACGAGTCATTGTAAGTTAAGTGATTCATCATAAAAGCAATACTCATAAACTTGGCATAATTCGTATTGCAATATTTATTAAAGGCAGGGGAAACTTTGGGTAAGTAATAAAGACACGTATCCTCACTTTGTGTCATCCAAAAATCTGCATGTAATAACAAAACCTGTGGAAATTTGGGCGTACTTTGTCATCGAAGTTGCACTAGAGAATAACGGAAAAAAGAACACTGTGTGCTTCCGAGTAACATGCCTGTGATATTTGTTCACGTGACTCGGGAAAGTACTGAGTATACAATGCTAACACGCATCGGTGTATGGGTAAAAAACAAAATTAATATTCTTTATCCCCGGTGCAAATTTAACATCTCTTATAACTGTGTGCTTTCTTATAGATGCCTAAAAAGATGCTTCATGCCTGAAGCTTTTCTTAGATATTGTGGTTTTTCAGTGCTCCTCAACAAATAAGTTTTATTGTCATTGTCTTGTGGATGACAAATCGCCATATAGGGAGACCCTCTCAGTGCCTGTAAAAAATGATAGAGACAGTTTTGACTGGCAACATTCTGTATCAGTGACTTAGGTTTCATGCATTAATATAAGTCGCTTATATCGATGTTTTTATTTTTGAACAGGTCTGCGAAATGAACGGTGAAGATGCGCTCTATCAGTACAATGTGTACGCCGCTTCATTAGAAGAGTGTCTGGCCGCAGAAATGCAGAACAGTCTACCGGATGACGGTAAGTAAACCTTCTCTCTCATTGACCTCTAGCATGCTGCCTCCATCTTGGTCATGTTACTGGTATCGGATAACAACAATGCATGCTAATAATCATCTTGCAGTTAGGAACCAGACTATTTTGTTCTTCCAGCCTCGGTTTGGTAATGTTGATATCAATGAGAGAAATTCAAGATGGCTGCACCTTGATGGATGTCTATTACACTGTTAAAAGTCGCCGTCGAAAGTACCACCAACGCTATGAACCGAATTTGTTACAGGCTTTAATGGTACAAAACGTTATATGCAACTTCCTTATACCCTACCCGGTCATTCGGAAAACTGAACACGGCGGTTCATCAACCCGAAAGCTATTAGTGGTCCTGTTGCAATAATTATGTTGTATGAGGGACCACGTGGTCCCATCTAACTCATTCACAATGAAAGCGTCAACATGTTTTTTTCATATCACTGAATGATACTCCAGTCCATTTTCCAATCTTCTCTCGAAAGATATTAAGTATGAGTTGCCACATTGTATAATTTAATGTGAAGAAAAATGATGTACCAAAATGTCAAGTAAAACCATTTTGCAGACATTGTTTGATGTCATTCCCCCATCTCGTTTGGGTACGCTGCATGCTTGAATATGTGTTATAAACAAATCGTCCCTATATCTCTAGTAATAAAACCCACTGTCGTCGAGTAACGTTTCCTTTTCGTTGTGAACAGGGTGATGTTTTTCAGGACTTGAAACAATTCCAATCGCCACGTCAATTGTTTGCCAAGTCGAAGACGTTTGCGCCCATATAATCAGTTTTATTTTCGTGTATTTTCTTGTAAATGTATGTTTAAGGCAAATTTGTACTATGGGGGTTATTTTGGGTCACTTGTTTGTGTTACCATGCTGTGGTTAAAATAAGCTTTGCTTTGAGTCTAGACATTTGAAATTGAAACCGGTATGACATGACACATTACGTCTGAGTATTGACGGTTTAATCATGGCTTGTTCCACTTATCAACTCCTGCTATATACACACTATCATTCTCCCGAAATGAATGAGAATTCAATGCTGTGTCACATGAAGTTGTTTGACGATCACCCAGCTTATTACTTTTCTCATCCTCACATTTTGTAGTTAACGTGTACTTCGTCTCCGCCTCACTTGTTGTAGTAAACGTGTACTTCGTGATACTGTTAAGCCCCAATTCTGGATGGAGTAGACAGAAATAACAGATAATTTTGCTACATACTATTTTTTTGTTTAGTTATCGATTAGAGTGTTACCATAGTAACTTAAGAAGTTATTGTCAAGCTTTAAATAGTCATCGAGCCTTTCCAACACCAAGACTCTGGAATTCTCTTCCTCAAGACCTCAGACAAAATGCACATCATTAGCCCCTTCCAGCAAAAACTGAAACACACTTGTTCACGCTTGCTTTCCCAGTTTTGGCAATTAATAATAATAACAATAATAATAAGACATTTGTAAAGCGCCTAATGCAAAAGCCTCTAAGCGCATTAAAGAAACAATAAAATAAACAATTAGAGAAAGATACAAGATACAAATAGGCAAATTACAAAAAGTAGCTTTAAACAAATGAGTTTTAACAAGGACTTAAAACATTGTAAAGTGTTGCGAATATGCACAGGGAGACTATTCCAAAGAAACGGTGCGGCGTAAGAAAAAGATCTGTGGCCATAAAAAATGGAAGAAGCTCTAGTAGCAGAAAGCAATGACTGTTGAGATGATCGTAAAGTCCGAGTAGGGGAATAATTATGAACAAGTTCAGATAAATAAGCAGGAGATTGACATGTTTGAGCCTTGAAAGTTAACAGAAGAATTTTGTAAACTGTTCGAAACTTAACTGGGTGCCAATGCAATTGCATTAGTACAGGTGTAACACTAGACCGGTGCATAATTTGAATGGTTTAAAGGAAAATGCGCGTTACATGTGCTGTATTAATATTAGTATTAAATTAAGCTGGTTATTAGACGATAAACTTGCTACAATCAACCATGTAAGATTGCCTGTAGTGTATGCAATACTAGTAAAACGTTCTGGTTTTATAACGAATGGAGGTAAAACAATTAAAATGGCCGCTTGCGGCAATCGCTCCAAACTATAACACAAATTTTCCTTGAATCCACCAGTGGCCAATAAAACTGAGTTTATTCTCACACCTAATCTACCGCATTTCAGATTGTAAATATTTGACGCAAACACTGGAGTCCCATTAGGTCATAAATCAATTACCCAATATCGATGAGCCGAGTGTCAAAGAAAAACCCCAAGCTCCTAACGTCAATTCTGTAAACATTGAGTGCTCGTCTTAAAACAGGTTGTTATAGAAACTCCATAGGGCTCATATTTTTTTAGCATTATTCCCTTTACCCTTCTGTTTTTATAAATTAATGATTTATTTTTATTCTGTAATACCTTACAACTCATTTCACATTCTATTCTGGTTATATGACCAAGGAAATCGAACTCAGTTAATATAGCCAATAACCCCATGGTACAGAAGACAAACAAAATTCAGTTTTAGATGTAGGAGGAACACCCCATAGAACTATTCCAGGGAAAACGCACTTAATCAAGTAGGGACTGAAAACCTATTTCACGTAGTCAACATATAAACGCCATCCTAACATTGTTGATTGCATTTCCATGGAAGCATTTCAGGCGTCATGTATAGGCTCCATGCCTTTAGGTAGGGTTTTGGAAAGAGTAGGAGAGAAATTTTGAGGGAGCTAGAAATATAACTGGTTCAAACATTCTTTTTATGAAGAATCATTTTAAAACTCTCAAATAATTATTTGCAATTTCTTGTTTTGTTTGCCACAATTGTAACAAGATAAAATACCTGTTAAAACAACTTTCATTGTTCCCAGCTCAACAGCATCACCATTTAGGTTGGTTGGGATTATCTGTTGTAGTTGAAAACTAGAAGTTGGTTATTTATTTATCCTTTCAAAATAACAAATGATGAAATAATTATTTCAACGTTGTGCACTGTGCTTGTGGTGGATTGCCAAAACCACGTTCCTTGTGTTTTACCTAGCAATCCTTTCAACCAACCCCGGAGGGGGATTTCTCTAAAAACTATAGTCAGTCATCCTTCCTCTGTAAACTCGCTTTGGAAACGCAATCAATTTCGCTGTACGATAAACTCCGTTGCATGTTATATACTACACGGAGATAATTCTATCTTTAGGTAATTTGCCCTTCAGATCATTTCAGGGTAACGTCGAGCTAATTGGGTTACAGGTAAATATTGTTTCTTGGTATGACGTAAAGGGTGGTAGGGCGCAGGTGGTGAACAATACCTGTGACCTCCTTCGAATAAACATGGATATCACAAGGGAATACAAACAAACCATGCATGTTATTACATTGACTCTATGTAAATCCTAAGGGTGGCAATCAGTCACAATGGCGTCATTTTTGGTATCTCCGTTTTGCGTAATATCAACCAAAGACACTGAAACGTGTCTTTGTGGATAGATCGAGAATTAACTTTGCTTAGCGGATGTATTCTAACATAATTACAATAACCATGATCAAAAGGTAGCCTTTGATGTTTGTTTAATTGGTAGAAGTACATATGGCAAATCAGTAGAAAATCGAGCTTACTTATTAAAATAGCAAACGTCAACTCTTCGCTGTTAATGAAATGACGCAAGGAATGAAATTCAATGGAGACGACCAAGGCTTTGCTTACCTTAAGCGCATTTAAGCGACACTTTCGAAAACAGGGAATTGCGCGCTTACGTCAAGCGTTTTAATGGTAAGCATGGAATTTTTTTCTAGCCCGTGGGTGTACTTCACTACAGGCCTTTGACTGTACCACAGAAATTCGACGCCTGCCATGCATTCGAACAATGGTGATCACAAGCGCAGAACTCGGCGGTAAGCAGAATGTCCAATTTCTTTAAACTGCTTAAGCACAAATGAGAGCTAAGCCCAATAAAATCATGCTTACCAGAATAAGGTTTCCAGCTTAAGGATCATTCCATATGCACCAATTGTGGCTGGTATTCTGCTTACTTTTGGTAAGCAGATAATTTCTCAGCAATAGCTGCTTAAGCAGCTAAGCAGCTCTTCGAAATTGGGTCGAGGTCGTAAGCCTACTTAACAAAGCACTCAATTTACAACAACGGTCATTCTTACAGGTGAACAAACATAATACCCAAAAGACTTACGGTGTTAAAATACAATATTACATAAATTATGAAATATATAATTAACAAACTTGTTTAGGTTTAGGTATTGCATATGGTTGATTGATAATTGCTCAACATGCATAATATAATCATCATTATATAAACAAGCTCATCGTTCATTCGTTTGATTCCACACTAAGGTATACAGTTTCCAGCACTCCTATTATAATTCCCACCAATATACTATGTTCCTATATTCCCTATTGATTGTTGCTTATAGATCGCAGGGCCGTAATTGCTTCATTGCTATAGGTCACACCTATAGCTGGCCACTACCCTTAACCCGGGGCCAGATAAACCCACAAGGGAAGAGACCTACCTCTGCACATTGTCTTAATTTCATTATCTAGAATTAAAAGGTCGTACAAGAGAAACGAGCCCGGGGCTCCGGATTGATCCGCCCGGGTGTAACATAAATCAGTGCCCCATCCGGCCGGAACAATACACTGAGCATATCGGATCCGATACTTGATCCGCTGTGTTTCTGCGATCCTAAACCTTGGTGGGTGTGGGTGGATTGCCCTAACCATGGGGGTAGAACTCACCCCGCCCCCGTGCCATAACGTAGAAAGTTGGGATGCCTCACAGTTTATGGTCACAAAGTGATGCTAATTTGCTCATGTCGTGTCACCATCTTGTCATAGTCATAACATGCACAATGACAGTTCTCATTTCCCCCGTCTCATTCGAAACCTGACTATTCCCCCATCAGCCTCAGCTTTAGGGTCGAGATAAATGGAAATTAATCAAAGTTGCTATGAAGAGTAATGGCTAAGTTAATATATTGTCTGACTGGACCAGTAGAGAAACTAACAGAATTGTTGTATTGTGAAACTGCCTTGACTTCTCCAGTATGAGCAATTCTAGAAGACACACATGAATGTGTACATTTACCAGTAACCTTTTCCTAGGAGTATTTACAAGGACAGCCGAAGACATGTTTGCGTTTTTTGAAACCAGCTATGGTATCGACTTCACTGCCACTTGCATTCGATTCTTAACCGTTTTTTCTTAGTATTTATTCTCGGATCAAACACAAAGTTTCCGCCTGCCTGAAAATTGAGCTCATCCCCCGCAGAAGTTTGTTCCGGAGGTGGCTAGTTCCTTGACTTCCCTATTGCTTGAGTCTGTTTGGTTGGTTTCAAATAATCGCGACCTCTATTGACCGTGTCTCGTTGAATTACGCAATAATCCAAGCTTTTTGACTTTCTGTTGTGTCACTAGAGAAGATGCGGGCAAAGGAGTCTTAAGATCTTCAATCAATGGGAGGTTGGGTTTTTGAGAGCCTTGGAGGCATTGCCATGGTTAGGGATGTCCTCAATATCAAGTGTATGACTGAAAGGGAGCCAGAGGCAGCAGGAGAGGAATTAATCAGCAAAAAGGTTTAACTGGTGCGTTTTCAATGGTCTTTACATTTTGGACAAAATACAGATTTAGGAAAAATAAATAAATTAATAAATAAGACGTTAAGTTGGGCTTATGTTTTTTGCAGAGTTTTCTCCAGATAATAAGTTTTATATAAGTATGAAGCCAGCTGAGAGCATGTTCTTGAAAACAAAGATAGACTAACGATGATTCTATTTGGCCCACCGGCAGTCACAATGCTTCATGACAAACCATGTACTATCATAACATTAGTTGTAAGATAATGCTCGCGATTAACCATTTTCTGGAATTTTCTGTCTATCTGATGAGGTTTGATTTTGCCACAGCGCTGCGAAAAAGTGCTGTAAGAACTTAGGCCTGTCATTGTTTGTTAGGCAAATTGTTTTGAACTAACACTCGGCCTATGGTTCGCAGTTCGCACTTGGGCGTTAAGAGTCCCGTTTATAAGTTAAGGCTTTGATGACAATTTTCAAAATTATCAAATTAGGATCTAAAAACTTTGCGAATCTATCGTACACGGCATTCGACACAATCCCTCACCTTCAGAATGTTTTCAAGACCGCATATTATTCTTCCTTAAGCATACCTCTTTAGTCCCTCACGCCTCCAGAAGATTGAAAAAGCAAATCAAGAATCTAGCCTCTTTCGTCATGTAGTTGTCTCCGATACTCTATTTTCCTCCCCTTCTGCCCAGCATCCATAGTTTTGGGTTTCATCTTCAGACAAAACACCCGATAGAGGAAAAAGTGAATGCAGTAAAGCTCATTGCTTGCATGTTGACTGAGACTTAGGGTGGTCATTATTAGGGGGAAACTCTCCTTCATGCTACGAAGGTTATGTTATATTTGAGGATCAATATAAAGACGTCTCTAGCGAGGAAGTGGACTGAACGTGTCCTTTTGCACGAAGTTTTGAATTCGGTGTAATCCAAACTGCAATCTCAACATCAATTTTTTCAGCGCAACTGAAAAAGACTGCTGCGTTATGAGTTGAACGGAGAACGGTTATGTTGGGAAAGTAAAAAAATGTGACTTTGTGGCTGCGTGCATGTGAATTTATGGAAGTTATTACACCTCATCACACAGTTGATCATTCGGAGGTGAAGAATTTAGTTTATTATATAACACCTGAATGTTTTAAGTATCAAGTTATAACAATTTCAAAAGACAGTAGTCTGTGTTTACCGACTAATAAACTGTTTGGTAACATAAATAACTCGCGGTACACATCTGTATATAACTGCTGCTAGATTATCATGTTCTTTTGAAAAAAATTCTTGTTTAATATTCCACTACCGCAGCCAATTACTGTTTTACCTAAACTTAACACCAAGAGCTTCGTAAGGGACATTCGCTCTATTTTCTTTTGCCATACCCAACAAGATGTGCCCTGTTGGTTTCAACATACTTTGTACGCAGTGAGTTTTGGTAAAGATGGCCATACTTTTTTCACAAAAGGCACGGGGAGTTAGCGTCTCGAGCTGGTCCGTCCAAGGGGACCGGTGCTTGAGACCATATGGGCCGTCAAGAGAATCTCTCTTCGTCTGCTAAAATAAACACTCTGGACTGTTTGTCCACCAGCCCATAAAACCCACATTTCCCAGGAGTGTGATACGCCAGACACGACTTGACTAGTGCAAACTCTACCCACTCATTGACTAGTGCAAACAATAAACGCATCTTCAGTTCGTTGTTTGTAAACTCACTGCTAATAAGGTCAGCAACTTAGCGATGTCAGCAAACCCTATTACAAAAGACCCGCCTTGGAAATTAAAACAAGCATGAAATGAGGCCTGCAAAAATCTGTTAAAAGAGCAGCAACGGAGCGATGTCAGCAAACTCTTTTACAAAGTTCCCGCCTCGGAAATTAAACTAAGCTTGGGAGAAGACCAGCAAATTACCAGTAAACCAGGCAGCTATTTGCTGATTAGTTAAGCGTGAAATAGAAATCTTCCTAAGAAATCCCTCTGCTTTGCAGGATTCCGGTTCAAATTGATATACCTGGTGCGTGACTTAGCCGGAGTTAAAGACCGGAGTAAGGAGATGTGTGCAAGCAGTCGTAATTATCGACAGTGCCATCCGGCCACTGCTGGATTAAACCAGGGCGTTCTCGTCTGTTTTGACCGTCAACATTCCTGCGGCAATGTGGCTAGCTGAGGCAACGAAGACGAAGCAATATACATTTCACTATCGCCAATCCTATGATCAATTTGCTATAGATTGAAATCTGTCACTGGTTTATTGTTACTCTCTTCGTTCTATGCAACAAAGGTTTGCATTGGCACTCTTACGAAAACTTGAATCTAGCGCGAGGAAATGATTTGAACTCAAAGATAGCACTTGGTAATTATCACAGAAGGGTGATGAAAAAGGTTTCATTCGGAACCTGACAATGTTGATGTCATCAGTTTTGATTGTCTTCAAAGGTTCCGAAAATATCGACTTGAATGTGTGGCTTTAAAGCCATTGTATATAATGATAATAATAAAAACTTTACAAAAGTAGACACAGTTGTTTATAGACATGACTATGCTAGATATTTGCAAAAAATACCATGTCCTTAGGATAGCTCTTGGTATACTTATCAAAAAGGGTGATGTAAACGGCACCGTTTCATTCGGATTCTTACAGTTTTGATTTCATCAGTTTTGATTGTCTTCAAAGGTTCCGAAAATATCGATTTGAATGTGCGGCTTTAAAGGCACTGTTGATAACGATAAAAAGTGAGCAAAAGTATAGAAAATTTGATAGTGGACATGACTTCTATACGCGAGAAGTTGGCTGAATAATACTATGGCTGTAAGAATTAAGTGACTTCGGCTTCTGTGGCTATGGCTATGGCAGCTGGCTACAGTTTTTACCTCATTTCTTACAGCATCATGAGATCCATACGATGGTTAACTTTTTTTGAGAACGGCGTACATTAAAAACTATCCACCCTAGGTGCCCAAGGCGGTTGCAGGGACAGGTCGAAGGCGGGAGAAAATGAACAGGAGACGGGGTTGTTATCTTGTGCAGTCAGCGTGTAATCTAGAAATGGGGTAGGAGACAGGGATGGAAGGGTGAGCGTACTGTAGACAGATATACTAAAAAGAGGAACCTGAAGCAACCTGGTTGTATTCCTGAAGAATCAGTCAGAGTTAAACGACTCTTGTTTTAAATGCATCGGACACTATTTGTAATTAATTAAAATAGTTGTTAGCATGAAAACTTACCTATCAAGTGAGAGCTATTGATAGTATAAAACATTGTGAGTAACGGTTCCCTCTGAAGTAACATATTTTTTGGAAAAAAGGGTAATTTTTCACTGAAATATTTGATTCAGAGAAGGATTTCAGGCCTGAAGCCTTTGTCAAGCATCTTAAAGCACACAAAGGTGCAACAAGCTGTGTTTTCTTTCTTAATTCTTATTCTTGGAACTTTGATGACCAGTTCAGGCCAAATGTTTAGCCCATGGTGGAATATACATCATTATTTAGCATGGACACTTTAACTGAAGCCTTTTTATTACGCATTGGCATGAAAGCACACAAAGTAATGCAACAAGGTTGTTTTTCTTTCATCATTTCCTTGCAAATTCGATTACCGATGGAGCCCAAATTTTCACAGGTTTTATATTTTAAGCATTTGCTAGAACACACCATGTGAGAATACTGGTCTTTACAGTTACCAAACGTGGTGTTTTTGAAGAGCAGGTGGTATTTATAATTAAACATAGAGTTCCACTGTTGTTTTTAAGTTAAACTGGTACGGTGTCTCACCACGACATTCCATTTGGGTTAGATTTTGTATTCAGTTCCTTCACTGTACCCACTTGTTGTGTCTGCCTTTAAGAAGCTGCACTTTTCAATTGATTAAGTTCTTCGGTCTGAGTGCGTAACTTTCGTTTTGCCGACGGGCATCTTGTGTTGGCACTTTCTGCTATAGCGCCCCTCGTGGCAAAACACCTTCTCTACTTTATAGTCACCGATTTGATTTAAAATGTAAATCGCTCACTAGACACTTTACCCTTGTTTAGATTGATATATAACTTCAGTTACTCCTCATACATACTTGTTTTTACAAAGTGAATAGGCAATGAAACATCACCCCTTCTAACGGCCAGTTTATATTCTCATTATTTTTGGCGTGTTACAGCATTATGCATAACAATAACACGTTTTGTGAGAATGTTAAGCTCAACTGGTTACGAAGCATGAGAAAGGCTTCAGGCCTGAAATCTTTCTCAGATTAAAATATTTTAGTGAGAAACTACCTGTTTCTCTCAAAAAAATACATTGATACAGAAGGAGCCGTTTCTCACTGTTTTATCAACAGCTCTCCGTTGCACAAGTCATTTTGTGTTTGATAATATTGAGTAATTACCAAACGTGTCCAGACGTCGATTTCACAAAAACTCTTCCTAACTGGTGATTAATCTCAGGAATTAGGATGAGTTCATGTTCCTGTTCCGCTACCATAGACATTAGGACGCACTAAACCCAAACTAAGTTAGGGCGAGTTTAATACTCGTTCTTAGTCGAAATAGGGTTTATCCTAGCATTTCGCGAAATCGGCTGCAGTGTCTTCAAACAATGGATGAAGGCTTGCGGGGACATGGCGAAATAGCCGGTGTCCAGTCCTTGGTCTTTCACCTCGGCCATGTTTGTGTAGTTGGCAGAAGGCACCCCTACCCAAACAACAGCTTCATTGTACCGTGGGGAGAGTAATAATTTTATTTATTTACAGCTAAAATAAGAACAAACGTTACAACAGCAAGTGTCTATTCTATGGATGTTTTTACAGGTTAAACAAACCTTTAGTTTTGCTCGAAACACTTTGAAAATGTGACGTCCTATCTTAATGTCTTGGTTCCAATACAAATTTCAAATGTCACACTAAAATGAATTGTACGACGGGTAAATTTGCATAAATGCAATTGCGTCATCAAGGTGTCATGACGTCATACATGATGTTTATTTCGTCTTGGTATCTATTAAGCCATTTCCTTTCCGTTGTCTTTAAAGGCAAGCCAAATGCGTCACTCTACGTTGTACCTTCACCGATTAACAAAGTATGAAAGCCAACACCTAGTAGTATCAAGTAACCACTTGGTTTGCGTACTGTTGTAGTAGACATCCAATGTGGGTTTTGCTTGTTGCTTTTCATGTCCATTCATAGCGCTCCATACATTGTGTCAACCGTCAACTTTCAAAATCTGAAATTTGAAACGCGTGGTCTGCCCACGTGTTTGCTTATGTGGATGTTGAAGCTAAATTTATCCTGGTTGATAGAGCCGACTACAATTTTCGCGACTGAATCTAAGTAAAATCTGCCAAACTTTTGTTTTTAGTGTTTAATGGGGTTAATTTGAGGATTGTGAGTTAAATGTAAATCAACATTTTACCTGAGTACAATCACCAAACTTGCAGCTAAGTTGCAGCTGCTAACACTGTGCGTTTGTTATTAGTGTTTTTCTATAACTCTAAATCTTCAGGGAGTGTGAATTAATGGTAACTCCAGTTTTGACCTATAAGCAAAGTCTACAGAATTTGCAACAACACGAAATATTGCAGTCGCCCTGGGTTGGTTTGTTTTTTAGTCTGTGTATACATACTGAGGTGAACAGATGTTGCGAACTAAATAGATAGTATCGGGAATATTTTCTTCTCCAAACATGATGTTGAGCTCCCAGTGCGACTATACAGTGGCAGTGAATTACTCAATCTAAAATTGGCAGTTGCTCAATCTCTTCGTTGATAGCCACCGTTGGGAAATGCATTTCAATTGAATTGTTAGAATGAACTTCTTCAAGCATGTTGTAGGAAATCCGTCAAATCTCAGCGTGATATGCCAAGTCACTCCATCATTCGTTTCCCTCAATTGCAACAGTTTTATTTGATAAGATTGATATCATAATACACAATTTAGGACAGCAATTTTTCATCCACGGGCGTCTCAAAGTGAATATTGTTTTATGAAAGGCAAACAATTAGGCCATGGGACGTATTATCTGACCACCAGTTGTGGCGCAATCTGTTGCCAACACATGCAAGAAACACTTTTGTGTTCACCCCTTTTCTAACAAATCAAACCTTCGGAAGCATGATGCATTAAGGTATTACAAGTGCCATGACCAGGTGTGGATTTGAATTTGGAGTTAAGACTAGTCTTATACCTGGGGTTAAGACGAATTACTCGTCCTAACTTCGGAAGAGCCTTAAGTTTTTAGTAACTCCTACGACTAGTCCTAAGTTTAGTAGGGCTATCTTTTTTAAATCGACGCCAGGACCTGAACCTATACCACACCATGCAGACGAGAGCTCGAGCCTGCTCTCTAAACACTCAGTGTTCTGAACTGACTCAAGTTCCATATCATAGGCTTGACTCAGAAATGGCTCAGCCCAACATGGGATTCTAACTCACAATCTGTGTTTGTTTGACCCATTTGAGGGTCAGTTTGACACAGATTCCGGGCCATATTCTGGTTTAGGAAAGGTCATGGCCACATTCTTATGTAGAATGGGTCAGGCCCCGATGGCCCTTTTCAAATAAGGCGGACGTGATAGGAGTGTTTGGTTTGGGTGTTTACAGACAGATTTACCAAGACCTTATAGTGTCGTAGTATTGTGTCCACTAGATCTGAAAATGGCTTATGGAACCCAGATTCAGGGTGGAATTTGCCCTGGAATTTGCTAGAGTCTAGTGCACATCGACAGCTCAGCTACCAGGAAGAATAGTTGTCCGATTTTGTATCCACGCAAAAGAACAGCTTAATCATGGTACTTGTTGTGCCATAGACCATCTGGTTTTTCCAGTAGAGTTGGAATTCCACGATGCATACAATGTACTCATTGAGTTCACGCATCGATCACCTTCATCTTGAATGTAGGTTAAGGTCACACGTTGTCCTATTGAATCTTCCAATCTTGCTTTAACAGATAGAAGAAAACTGTAGATTCAGCTGTCTTAAGTGTATCTAGCTACCCTGAATACCAAAACGTCAATGAACATCCAGTTCAATATGAATCTTCCAATCTGGCTTTAACAGATAGAAGAAAAATGTAGATTCAGCTGTCTTAAGTGTATCTAGCTACCCTGAATACCAAAACGTCAATGAACATCCAGTTCAATATGGAGCATGTTGTAACTTGTTTAAATTTTAAGGCGCCCTCTGTCGGTGTGTTATTGATTTTTTTGTCACGCCCACTATAATGACGTGCACTTTGGGACAACATTTCGTGCAAAGGGAACTCCTTGCACGTGCATGTACATTAATTACGTCTACATTACATCAGTGACACAGACTGTCAGTTTGAACATACTAACAACACGTCGATTCTTTACCAAGGATGAGGGAAATCTGTGTTTTCGTTGCTTTTTTTTTTTAGCTCGAAGTGTTTGAGATTTCACTCTTAATTTTGAGAACTCCTTCGGGTAAATTGGACAACCAGGTCGCGGAACGTGCTCAAATAGAGTCACCGTATACATGGTTTTGCTAGATTTAAGGGGGTAAATTTTCTACGAGATCACTCAAATCAGTTTCTTCACAGAGTGTACGATAATTTTATTACGAATTGATCAGTCACGATTCCCTCAAACGCCAAGTCTGCCAAACATCTTCAAAAAGTTTTGGGCAAAAATTTACTCCACCAAAATCGTCAATGTTCCATTGTTGACGTTTACAGTTACATGAGAGAGTTTAGCTCAGTACTTTTAACTTTCACATCTAAAACGGGGAAGTGTGGCTAATTTCTAGGTTATAATCTGGAATAAAAATTCCATCCCTTGGACTTGTAGAAATTAAATTTATGATTGCAATGGACGGGACAAAATGCCCGATCTTTTCTGGGTCGAAACACTTAGCCAGCGTTCCTTAATTTGATATAAGGCATATACTAATTTTTTTATGGTTATCAGACACAAATAATGGGAACAAATTTGATTGGGTTTCTGGTAGGTAGACTTCTAGTAAATATGCTACACGTTGGTCTTACTCAGATTTACAAAAAAAGTCATCAAGAAGATCAACAGTGCAACAATAACATTTTCGTTATAACGTTTTGACAAGTTCGTGATGAAAATCTTTCTACAGCTAATTCAGTTCAGTTGGCAATTTTTCTTTTGGTGTGAAGAGACGCCACGAAATGAGAAAAGAAGCCAAAAAAAAAAAAAGATGAAGCAAATCCTGTTAATCAAGACATCGGATGTTTTCGCAGTTATATTTTAAGAGCAAAGTCTCGTAACAACAAACAGCTATTTTGGAACGTAGGGGCGTACAAAATTGTACTCACTATGTGAATTGTCTGACTTAAGAGATCAATCCAATTTAAACTGATGTTTGTTTTTAATCTGAGCGTCTTGTAACGTAGACTATGTTGTTTGGTTAACCAAAGCGAATTCTGCCCAAAAAACCATGGTGAGCATGGCCTGTGCCAATATGGAGGTTACTCACACACTGTGAACCCAGGCACAAATCAATTTTCCCACGCAGGGTATAGTCTTGCGTCGAGGCGAATCTGTGAATTATGCTAATTTCTCCGCTCTGTTTGATGTCATTTGATGAAACAAACCAAAAATGAAATCTAGTTGACTTTAGATTGGGTATTTGCTATAGCCGTCGGAACGGTTTCTACAATGCTTAAGGCTTGGCTGGACTGTTAGTCGACGACTGTTTCAAAACGAAATTTTTCTGTTCATACAAGTAAAGGACATTCTGACTGATTGGGCTGAGGGTAAAATCAATGTTGTAAACCAATCAACAAAACAATTCTGCAGATGTGGAATTCTTGAATCCAGATTTGAGCTGCAACTTGTTCAAGTGGAATGTCAGGTTGTTTTGACAACGGTTTGAATTGTTTTACGCAATCAGGTGAGTTTTTATTTAAGTATTCATGACGTCATATGTCATCTATCGATGGGCAAAAAGTGAAATTCGTTTCTGGCGCCGATCCGTTGTCTTTTGTTATTTTTAGTCCGACGAGAGTCGACTTGATGTTGATGTTACTATTTCCTCACCACCGACAAATCTATCGGGTTAAAGCCATTGGACCCTTTCGGTACAGAACAAAAAAAAAAGTTCACAGATTTACAAATAATTTACAGGGTTTACAGAAGGTAATGGTGAAAGACTTCTCTTGAAATATTAGTCCATGAAATGCTTTACTTTTTGAGAAAACGGTAAAACAATATAAATTCTCGTTAGCGAGAATTACGGATTTGTTATATACACATGTCATGACACGGCGAAACGCGCGAAAACAGGAGTTGGTTTTCCCGTTATTTTCTCCCTACTCCGATGTCCGATTGAGCCTAAATTTCCACAGGATTGTTATTTTATATATAAGTTGTGATACACGAAGTGTGGCACTTGGACAGTACTGTTTACCGAAAGTGTATAATGGCTTTAAGTAAAAATAATATGTCTTAAACACACATTCTCAGAAAATGCATCAATGTGGATACATCTTTTGCTATTTCCTTTGGCCCTGAACTTAACAGTTTCCCATAGACTTTGTACACAAGTATGTTCTTGTGGAGCATTCCCCTATGAAGTCAAATTATTTTCCCCTGTTTGTTTCGTCATTGGTCTCCATAGGGAACGAAATAATGGGGACAGTGTAGTTTACAACACGCCTCTTTAAACTTGAGTCATCTTAAACGGTTTGCAAAAACCATTACATTTCCAGTGTTGAGGACAACACCAAGCTGGTTGGCATGGACGGCCGAGTGTCATTAAAACACTAAATATTGTCTTAACATGTGTTAAATAAAAAATCATTTTTTCAATAAATGAAATACCTCCAATGATTGTTTGCAATGCTTCCCACAACCTCAACACCACGTTTAAATGTTTGTGTCATCATGTGTTAAAAACAGCAACTATCTGTTTTTGTCCTGCATTTATGGCCTTCCATAGTTTTGCAACCTCGGTTGGCAAAGTACTGTGGCGTTGTAACAAAAAGGTCTGTGGTCTACCTAGACCTGGGTGAAGAATATCATTCAGGGCAGTTCAGACTCGAGTTGGGATCGCTGGGTGATTGTCAACTAACTGATAACTGTTTCTATTCTATTTCTAAGTACAGTCAAACCTCATTCTTCTTGATACTGAATTACTTTCTGGCGTACGTAAACCTACCCCCTTCGCTGGTACCCCAAGGTAATAAAAAATATGTCTTTATCACTTAGTCGTTTCAAATGTCTGGTACCTAATGTCCCTTAGGGGATTCTAATATCACATTTTACCTTGCTGTAACATAAAACTGCTATTTTGTGTGATCAGGAGAGTCGCTGGGTATCCTGACTGGTGATCGCACGGTCGTTTGCAACAGGCCAACGATCTGGTAACTAGGTTTTCTACATAATAAGTCTGCTCTAATTTGCCGTTTGTAATCAGACTGACTTAGTTCTGGGTTCCGCTTGATGCTCTTAATCATGATTATCCACGAGGGAGTATCGACTGGTTGTCTTTAGAGAGAGGGTTAATGATACGTGGATACCAGGCTGATTGGGTTTGTAAGGATTCTTGAGTTCTCATGGACTTTCAAATGGTCCTTATAATGGATTAAGAAAATACTGTGTGTAGTTTTAGGGAAATGAAATAAGAACGTTCCCTCCGGGGATGATGTCAAATTCAGCGGAGATGTGGCCTCATGGCTCGGGAGGAAAGGAGCGAATGCCCGGTATCTCGAATTGACCGACCGTGAGTACCTGGGTCATCGTATGAGTTGAGGCTTGTAGTTCACTATAGGCCTGTATTTTTGTCGTCATTGTTTTTTGTTCTCTTCCTAAAACAAAGTCACTGTGACCCCAAGTAACTGGCATGAGGAATGTGCACCAATTTCCTCACACCCAGGTCATAGAACAACTAGTCCTCACCACCACCATCTTGGTCGTGTTCCCCGTGTTCAATAACAGTAATGATATGCAAATACCCATTGTACAAAAAGAAACCAGACTATTTTTCTCCCAGTCTCGGTTCTGTACATTGATTCGAATGGGAGAAAAATTGTGAGGGCCGCACCATGATAATTGTGATGTCTATCGGCAGTTTAATTCACAATGCATTAATCTTGGTTTCGTTTAATATAAACGTGTTCAGTCGTATTGCGATTCTCAGAGTGAAAATATTATGTTCGGTAATTATTGTATACAATCGAAGTTTGGTATAAAAAGTACTCAACACAGATGGACTCGGATCGTACACGCACACGCAAGCATTGCCCGAATATGTTGTATTGAACTCAATCGTCCGTCTTTTTCTTCTAATGAAATAATCTTAGATAAGCTGAGAAAGTCAAACTCAAATATTTTACTGGAGTAATTGCATAAAAACACATTCTTTTGGGAATCCCAAGCAATTATACCAGGAGCACGTACTAAGAGCCCCGAGGAGACCGACGGTCTCCACCCCAGTAAAACCCTTTCTTTCCCCTCAATCTTGCCACCCCCCCCCCCTAAATTAAACTACAATTTGAAGCGAGCGACGATTTGGTAAGCGATACCCTTCTCGTGACTCTAGACATTTCCCATTAATACAAATGAGTGTGGGTTCGATTAATTCAATGTGTCTGTTGACGAGGTTATTAGTAAAAGTCATCTGAGGTTGAAATTGATACGTAATAAATAATAATACTAATAATAATAATAATAATAATAATAATAATAATAATAATAATAATAATAATAATAATAATACTAATAATAATAATAATAATAATAATAATAATAATAATAATAATAATACTACTACTACTACTACTACTACTACTACTACTACTACTACTACTACTACTACTACTACTACTACTACTACTACTACTACTACTACTACTACTACTACTACTACTACTACTACTACTACTACTACTACTACTACTACTACTACTACTACTACTACTACTACTACTACTACTACTAATAATAATAATAATAATAATAATAATAATAATAATAATAATAATAATAATAATAATAATAATAATAATAATAATAATAATAATAATAATAATAATAATAATAATAATAATAATAATAATAATAATAATAATAATAATAATAATAATAATAATAATAATAATAATAATAATAATAATAATAATAATAATAATAATAATAATAATAATAATAATAATAATAATAATAATAATAATAATAATAATAATAATAATAATAATAATAATAATAATAATAATAATAATAATAATAATAATAATAATAATAATAATAATAATAATAATAATAATAATAATAATAATAATAATAATAATAATAATAATAATAATAATAATAATAATAATAATAATAATAATAATAATAATAATAATAATAATAATAATAATAATAATAATAATAATAATAATAATAATAATAATAATAATAATAATAATAATAATAATAATAATAATAATAATAATAATAATAATAATAATAATAATAATAATAATAATAATAATAATAATAATAATAATAATAATAATAATAATAATAATAATAATAATAATAATAATAATAATAATAATAATAATAATAATAATAATAATAATAATAATAATAATAATAATAATAATAATAATAATAATAATAATAATAATAATAATAATAATAATAATAATAATAATAATAATAATAATAATAATAATAATAATAATAATAATAATAATAATAATAATAATAATAATAATAATAATAATAATAATAATAATAATAATAATAATAATAATAATAATAATAATAATAATAATAATAATAATAATAATAATAATAATAATAATAATAATAATAATAATAATAATAATAATAATAATAATAATAATAATAATAATAATAATAATAATAATAATAATAATAATAATAATAATAATAATAATAATAATAATAATAATAATAATAATAATAATAATAATAATAATAATAATAATAATAATAATAATAATAATAATAATAATAATAATAATAATAATAATAATAATAATAATAATAATAATAATAATAATAATAATAATAATAATAATAATAATAATAATAATAATAATAATAATAATAATAATAATAATAATAATAATAATAATAATAATAATAATAATAATAATAATAATAATAATAATAATAATAATAATAATAATAATAATAATAATAATAATAATAATAATAATAATAATAATAATAATAATAATAATAATAATAATAATAATAATAATAATAATAATAATAATAATAATAATAATAATAATAATAATAATAATAATAATAATAATAATAATAATAATAATAATAATAATAATAATAATAATAATAATAATAATAATAATAATAATAATAATAATAATAATAATAATAATAATAATAATAATAATAATAATAATAATAATAATAATAATAATAATAATAATAATAATAATAATAATAATAATAATAATAATAATAATAATAATAATAATAATAATAATAATAATAATAATAATAATAATAATAATAATAATAATAATAATAATAATAATAATAATAATAATAATAATAATAATAATAATAATAATAATAATAATAATAATAATAATAATAATAATAATAATAATAATAATAATAATAATAATAATAATAATAATAATAATAATAATAATAATAATAATAATAATAATAATAATAATAATAATAATAATAATAATAATAATAATAATAATAATAATAATAATAATAATAATAATAATAATAATAATAATAATAATAATAATAATAATAATAATAATAATAATAATAATAATAATAATAATAATAATAATAATAATAATAATAATAATAATAATAATAATAATAATAATAATAATAATAATAATAATAATAATAATAATAATAATAATAATAATAATATAACAATGAACCACTTTTGCATAGCGCACATCACAATCACAGTGAAGTCTCTATATGCGCTTTGAGATGAAAACAAAAGAGAAGTAATGATTAGGGTTTGTCACGTCACCAATGATTTTATAGGAAAAGCGGTAAAATATAACCTATAATATAACGTTGAAACTAATCTAACTCTTGTTTAGTACACAGTTCTTGTAATATCAAATATTTAACCAAACGGAAAAATTAGTGTAAGTCTTTAATGATATACTGGTTGTCTTGTCATTTAAGACAGCGTGCAAAGTTGTAGACGGGTTCAACCTTTTGTTTTAAGGTAGTTGCCTTACCCTCAAATAAACACTTGTACACTTGGCGTTTGGCTGATTAGTTCTTGAATAAACCACAGCCACAATGGAAACCGACTGGTTAGTTTTAAATAAGTTTGGGTTATCTTGTACTTGTTTTGTATAACAGTGTGCATAAATGTACACAGCTTTAGCTTTTTCTAAGGTAGAACTTGTTTACAACCTGTCAAACAGCCACTAGTGTAGAATTGGCGTTTGGCTGATTAAGATTTTCCAAAGCATCGATCAGAAGGCATTGAGAATGTTAAATATAAGTGATTGTAGTAACTCAGTACATCCACCTTGGGATCCGACTTGATTAGAATGTACCACAGAGTCAAAACAAATCAACCTTCTACCCCGTAGTAACATTATTGTACGTAATAAACTACGGCGGGGGTTGAGCAAAGTTGATTAATCCAATTGCCAGATTGTATTTAGGGAGTGAGAGTTTACGTGTCAACCTCTATCTCAAATAAACATCAACCTCTATCACGTAATTCATGCCATGGAAGATGTCGTTATCAATCCCACACATGTCTTTTTTCGTTAATACCCATTGCGCAAGCGCTAACTGTTGAATTAGGTGCAAGCTGGTTTACCTAGCGATCAAGGCCTAATTTCATGGCTCTGATTGCCGTAAGCACAGAATCCTGACTTACGGCAAGCGTATTTCAAGGGGGTTAGCGGCAAATTTTGGTTTCTGCGCGTGCGTACTACACGTAACTATGCATTCTACGCTTATACAAGGCGAGCGCAGAAATCGGCGCTAGCACGTAAGCGGGGAATCGTGATCGTAAGCGCAGAATTCGGCGGTAAGCAGAGCCATCAAATTGGGCCCAGACTTGATCGCTAGCTAGTATAGACCAGCATGCACCTCATTCCACGCGTATTGCGTGGGTATACCGAGTATTTGCGATAAGGTCTATTGAGATTGCTGTTGTGTGCGGTTAGTCTGTCTCTCATATCTGTGGGGAGAGCTTCGAATCCTTCCACGCACACGTGGGTTTGAAGTCCCTATCCATTTCCTCCCACACACACCTTGTCTTGCATTGTCCAGAGACTCCCAGTCAACATTGCTTTAGGCAGCAGTCACAAGATTCCTCTTGTGTCGCTTTACTTTTTTTAATTTCATCTCTACATCTTCTGCTCTGTTTCCCTTCATCCATCTACAGTTTTCTCAAGACACTTCCAATTTAGTCCACTCTCTTAAAGCAGCAGTGCAGTCATTCATTTTGAACTCAACATTGCCCCTTTGAGCCATGTTCAGGGTCAAACTGTTCAAAGCTTCTAGCTTACAAATGGAGCTTAAATATTTATGAACAGGCGCTGGTCAACGTAACATAGCAATTTTCCGGGTAACCTGGTTTTGTATTGTGCAAACCTTTTTGTACTAGTTGAAGTATTTGTAAAGCATTGATGTATGAGGAATATCTCACTTCGTTTACTCTTTACATTAGCAAAGGGCTCATTATCCAGCCACACTAAATCTTTATAACAAATATTGCACTGAGAAATTTGTGTGAGTGTTATTGATGAAGTCTAACGTAACCAAACAGGAGGGAAAGGTCAGGAATAATGTTACTGATTAGCAGAAATGGGCAAGTCACAAACTGTACATGTGACATGGTATTTTGGCTGGTAATTTTATTCTGGTAAGCACAATTTTGTTGTGCTTAGCTTTTTTATGCTTAAAGGAGCTCGAATTCGGGCGCAGGTCGGACACAAGAGAGCAAAGAACACAACGAGATACTGTGTCGAAGTATCTCAAAGCCAAATTCGAATGAAACCTAAAGACTTTTATGTCTTAACCTTAAGTTGAAATCTATCACCATCATCAAACGAAGAATTTTTAAAAGGCATGAATGAAGAGCAAAGGAGACGGGGTGAGTGGGTGGCTTGCGCCTCCCGACGAGAAACGTCCTTTTTCATTATTTCCCGGGGCTAGAGATGCAGCTTCGAGAAGCGAGGGATGCACAAAACAGTAATTGATGCTTCATTTTTACATGACCCGTGACATTTGGTATCTACGACAAAATGTTGGAGAGAAAAACTCTTCAATCTGCACTGGGATTAATGTGTGATCATCCGAGGATTAAGGTCTGGGAAGCGGTCATCTTTTATCTGGGACGCTTAAAGAGAGCCAAGGGCTACTGTTTTAGTGACGTCATATCCGCTTTGAACGATGGCGTCTATCTAGTTCGATTGTGGTTGGTTGTATTCCATAATGATGGACCCGTTTAGAGCAGAAAAATTATTTATGAAATCATAAACCACAAGAGAAACTGACTGGGGAAATGTTATATTAACGACAATATTTTACTGGAGCGGGATTTGAACTAAACGACCTTCGGAAATGTGCCGGCGCTCTACCACCTAACCTATCTAACCCTCCTTTGGCATTCTCCCTAACAAAGTGTGCGTTCGTTTAGCTTCCCTGTGTCGACCCTGGTGTGTGGCGTTTTTTTTTCCCAAGACGAACGTGGGTAATTGTCTGCACACGTTTGTCCTGGGAAAAAACACGCCACACACCGGGGTCGACTCAGGGAAGCTAAACGAACGCACACATAGTACTTAATCAGACATGTTGTATTTGTTGTACAGGTTGTACAATGTGCCAATGCCGCGGCCTATATTAGGTCAAAGGTCAAAATGACCCGGAAGAAGATATTAAGTTCAAATGGTCCTTCGTTGTAGGACGATGAGGGCGTCTTTAGCCACAAGGAAAGAGTGAGTTGTTGTTTGCACTTCAGAATTGCCGTCCTCAAAATTTGTCCCGATGTTTTTTTGAAGGATCCATGTTTGGAACCGATTAACTAGAAAACAAAACTTCCCTCATTGAAAAGCACTACGACATTGGCAGTTCTAATGTGCACACAAATTAGTTTCCGGGGGGGGGGGGGGGGCGGTACTCTTTCCTTCATTTCGTGTAAACATAAATCCAGAGTAATTTATACGAAACACGAGTTCCATTTTCATGTTAAAGCTTTATAGTTCATCATTAAATCTAAACATGGTCTGCATTAAAATCATCATGACAATCTAATCGAAATTTCAGAAACTATTTTTCTTCTTTTAATTCCTTTATCGATTTGAAAGAGCACTGTTTGGTACCGAATTATCCTCCTTAAATTCTCAGAGTCTGTGAAAAGGCGGAATGTTTTTCTTTAATTTGGTGAGTCTATATACTGTTCCTTACATATAGGGAGTTAAATTTGGGTTTCTAGAGCAGATTCAATTTATCAGTTTGCGAATCTGGTGACTTTTGCCCTTGTTTTGCTCACTCTGTTTTGGTGTTCTCAAGTTTTAAATCATATTACCTTGAAACTTTCATTTGTTGATTTAAACGGTAAATTCCCGTAGCGCACTGCTCGCTTCTCTAGTTACTACGTTTCATTTCCGCCCGTTGAACCATCCCGATCTACCGGGGCATTTTGATCTACTCTGCACGGCGCAGCTCAAGTAAAGCACGCTAAACGAGACATATTACCCACGGTCCCCTAAGGGAAACCACGGTGGTGATGAACTACGGTCTGAAAACCCCGGACTCTGTCTGGAAACCAACCTCTCCCCTCCCGGTCAATGCCGTGGGGGTCAACGACGCGATCATCCCCGTCAAAATGTGATTAAATGCCCCACTGCCAACCGTAAATTAACCTAAATGGCGTTAAAGCGAGAGAAACTTAGGGCTATAAGCGGCGATTTCCACATCTGTACCCTATGCGTGTCCACATTGCATGCATGACACAAAACTGTGAAATAGAAAACTATTAGAGGGAAATTATTTAATTAGTAGATTATTTGTAAGGTGAAACTGTGAATATCATCTTCCCGTAGCGTTGAAATCAGATTGAAGTGAACATATGCAAGTGGATTGATTGTAAGCAAATACGTCCGAAATTAAATTGAACCCACCTGACAGTATTTGTCAGAGAAATTCTTCAAGACCTGAGCCTGATTTTAAAAAGCTTCTTACGCAAAAAAAAATATAGCTTCACACAAAATAGTTTTGCTTACCGGATTAAGGTTACCAGCCAAAATTAACATGTCACATGTATAGCATTGTGGTTGGTTACCTGCAACTTCAGCTTAGTTTTGATTTTAAAGCAATGGTAGCAAACTATTGTGGATCAGTGTCAGCGAATCTCCGAAGTTCAAGTGAGAAAAAAGGTCTGCCTTACCCTGAATAAAACATATTTGCTTTTTAAACTGTTCCTTGTTTAGCTCACATTTTCAAGATAACAAGTCTTCTATTTTGCATTGATTAAGACCTGCAATGACTATAGATATTCACATCCGAACGGGCAGCATTCCTTTACAATCTCTCTCATTAAATAACAACTACTTACTGAGATTTTGAGACATAAGAAATAGAAACTGATCCCTATGGCTGTTTCAAAAAAATTATGATCGACGAGCAAAGCTATCTAGAATGGACTCCCGTCTTTTCCAATAAAAAAGGACATTAGGTAAAGTGGTCCCCATTCCTATAGATCAACCCTCTATTTTGAGTAGTGTATTAATTGCCAGGGGAATAATATCCAGACTGATAAAATCCAAACAGAACATTCCACTTCAAAACGATTCCCAATCTATCTCATTTGATTGAGATATACATAAAATACAGAAGACATTGAAACAGTCCTGGATATAAAGAAAATAAAGTGATTTTCAAAGTACCTTTAATTTAATTACTTCGTTCGCATGGTTTTATTAATTTCATTTAACAATCGTAAAGATACTGAGAGCGTCTGGATCGACACGAAAATGTTAGAAATGAGAATTAAGCAGATATCTTGATTTCCTCCTTCCCAGGTTCCCCTAGATGTAACCGTACATGGGATACCATCCTATGCTGGGATGAGGCTAGAGTTAACACTACGGCCAAACTACCGTGTCCATCAGTTCACCTCGCTAATCCGGAAGGTAAATATTTCCTTTCATTTTTGAAAAAAAAAAGGTATAAAAACCTAGCAAAATTTCTTTGAAAAAGGTTTATGCACCTACAATTAACCTGGATGTATTTGCGGAAAGAGTGAGGTTTCTGTCAAAAAAATTATACAATTATTTACCTATTTTAAATTGTTAGTTTTATGTGATCAGGGGTCGATTTCACAAAGAGTTAGGACTCGTCTTATCTCGAGTTAGGACGAGTAACTCGTCCTAGCTTAGGATTAATCTTAAGGTCTGCATGCTACAGTGCAGGGTTGGACTCTTCCTAAGTCCTAAGATTAATCTTAAGTTAGCAAGAGTTTTGTGAAATCGACGGCAGGAAGATTAAAACTTAAAGGCACTGGACACTATTGGTAATTACTCAAAATAATTATCAACATAAAAACTTACTTGGTAACGAGCAATGGAGAGCTGTTGATAGTATAACACATTGTGAGAAATGGCTCCCTCTGAAGTAAAAATTAAACGTGGTTTTTGAGAAAGAAGTAATTTCTTACCAAAATATGTGAATTGAATTCTAGACCTCAGCTGCTGAGGTCTCGAATTCCAAAAAAATCTGAAATCACACAAACTTGTGCAACAAGGGTGTTTTTTCTTCCATTCTTCTCTCGCTACTTTGACGACCAGTTAAGCTCAAATTTTCACATGTTTGTTATTGTCTGCATATTATGTTGAGATACACCAAGTGAAAATACTGGTCTTTGACAATAACCAAAGATGTCCAGTGCTTTTAAGCCACAATTTCAAAACTAAAATATTTCAAGTTGAAAGAAACACAGTTTAAAAAGTTCGTCCATGATTCAATGCAATTGAGCATTATCCCCTAATGCGCTCGCCAAGGGTCGTGACGTCACACCGATACTCCCCAGCTAGCTGGTTATTTGATCCACCCAGCGGTGTAAACAGATCTGCTTTTTCATTACCTTTCAATTTCTACGCCAGTTCTTTACTCCCTTTTCCCACTGAAATCCCAAGCAAAGCCACGGAATTTGATTAGAAACTAATCATTTATATGACAACATGACACAGATCTACGCTCAATCATATGCATCCTAACCTCTCCAACCCGATCCTGCAAAGGATAGATTATCACCCGGACTGAATTAATAAAAGATTAACAACACAGAAGGTAGAAAATCAAATTCTAGACTAATTTTTAGAAGGAAGAAAAAAGAAATCACCATCTGCGATGACAAACAACAGAACTCCCACACAAACCAATCTTTTTAGGGAGTGATAAATTAGATTAATGTTGTTAATAACTTCTCACTTGAAAAATTTGCACTTGGTTGTTTCAGCTCCCGTCTTCGCCTACAAGACGTGCTGGCCGAACGGCACGTTCAGCGAGTGGACGAATTACACCCTGTGTACCGTACATACTGAAGGAGAACCGGTACGCTCAACTCATTTTGTTCATACCCTTACGGCAGCCTCGATAAACCAATTTGGTACCAAGTTTGTCTGTTATGGTATTTTCCTATCCATACCTTTAATAACACCTTGTGGTATCCCACAACTCCTTCTGATATTAACTGTGTACGTCCATATGGTGTCTCGACATGCCCAATTTTATCCCGTTGTTGTTCAGAAGTGTCAGGATAGACTCAACATTATAACTCCCATGCTTACAGAGACCCATCCGAGCCCGGAAGTTAGATGTTCTCTATAGTTACACTTATTAACACATTATAGTACCTTTATTGGCGACAATTAATGAGGAGCTGTTGATAGTATAAAACATTGTGAGAAACGGCTCCCTCTGAAGTAACGTAGTTTTTGAGAAAGAAGTAATATTCCACGAATTTGATTTCGAGACCTCAGATTTTGAATTTGTGGTCTCGAAATCAAGCAACTGAAAGCACACAACACTTCGTGCCAAGGGTGTTCTTTCATTATTATCTCGCAACTTCGACGGCCGATTGAGCTCCAATTTTCACAGGTTCGTTATGTTATGCATATTATGAGATACACCAAGTTAGAAGACTGGTCTTAGTCAATTACCAATAGTGCTCAATGTGTTTAAACTAAATCTTCTTTCCCTTTACCATGCAATAGACTCCTGTTCTGCAGTATCTACGAATTGTGTATAGTATCGGGTACTCCCTGTCCTTACTCGCTCTTGTCATCGCAATGGCGATTTTCAGTTATTTTAAGTAAGTATGAGATTAATTTACTTTGTCATTGCCATTTTCTCCAATTGTTTGTTCGTCTGTCTATATGTCTGTTTGCTTGTTTGTTTTGTCTTTGTATTGTCCTTAGCAAGTACCTTTGTTTATGTATTTTGTTATCATAAAAGGCAAGCCGGTACAAGCTACCTGTGTCTTATTTTGGGCCTTGCCTCCACGCGCTTTCGCGCTAGTTTGTTCTTATTCTGTCGTTTATGCATTACAATAGTTCTGTAATGTGTGGAAATGTGTTAATGGAAATGAATGTGAATTGAATTGAATCACCTCTTTATAGCTTTGCAAGAAATAGAGAGTCATATTGAGTAGTGAAATGGCCCCGGGTGTCAAAATATCTTAATGGGGCGAGCAGCTAGCGGTGGTTCGTATCCAAACATCCCTAGGGTGAACGTGTGATTTCTGTCGGTGGTAGCTTCTTAAAAGGAATCGTGAATTTCAAATTTGTTGAGATGTTTTTAAAATCGAAGGGTTGGGCGGTGTTTGGTTTGGGCGGCATTTTTTTTCTGTGCCTTAAGGAACGAAACAAAGAATTACAAGATATTGTTCATCTATGTCTGTTTTGGTGTTCATGTTGAAGAATAAATTTGATGTAAAGATAATGTTTTGCCCAAAACATTATTATTTAAGTTGAACATATCGATTCTGAGAATTGCAAAACAAAACCTTTTAAAGAAAGATCTTTCGCATAATATGTCATATGAAACGGTTTCATTTCCCTTGGATTAATGAGTACATCTCAATCTGTGTCATTTTTTTGTTTCCTTAAGAAAACTACGATGTCCGCGAAACACCATACACATGCATCTCTTCATGTCGTTCATCTTGAGGGCGGTATTTATGTTCGTTCGTGACATCATTTATGCGGTTAGCGTCAACGCGTTACTGACGGAATCCGAAGAACACGATGACTATAGCTCAGCTAATGGAACAAATGTTGTCAAGGTAAAACTGCAGTCTGGCGTCCTGTCTTCATTAAAGTAAATTCATTTTAACAAATAAAGGGGATCAGTTTAGTGCTCAGCTTCCTTGCTTCGGTTAGACCATTATTATTATTATTACGTAATTTTCATAACGAAACGTGGATGCGTAATAAGTGAACTTAATCACTGTTGCTCGCAAGCCTTGTATAGGAAACCTGTTAACACTAGTGCTTGCTATGTAAACCAGAAACACTGAGGTTAGACCCTAATCGTCCAGGATGGAGTGTTCGTGACAGGTTATTTTACGTGCACTATCTTAGTAAACGTGACCCACGGCTTTATGTCCCATCCGAAGGACAGAGCTATGGTAAATTATCTTGATCAAAGACACAGTGTCAAGACTTGAACCCACACTCTAATGAAAAGAACACTAGGGCGGTAATCGGTCGGCCACGACAAGACACGTCGTGTGTCGCATGTGTTGTCAATGAGGAACCAAGATGGCTGCTTCGAGTAGTTTAGAGTAGTCGTAATCCCCGAAGCAAACTGTAGAAAGCAATATGGCAACTTTAGAGTATTTGTCTTTGCTACCATGTCATTCTAATTTTAGCCTCGACTTTTTTTATAACACAGGATTTGGGTTGCGACATGGCCATGACCATCGTCATAACTATCTGTCAATATGCTTTGGTATCCAACTATTACTGGTTGCTCGTAGAGGGCGTGTATCTACACGCGCTCATCACTCTTGCCGTGTTCTCGGAATCGTCTTCGCTTAAACTGTACATCATTCTGGGATGGGGTAAGTAATAGTAATAACTAGTTCTAGCTCATTTTACAATAACCGTCTCAATGCACTTTTGTATCCTGATCATTGGGCTTACATGTATAACATTCCTGTAATCCTTATCAGCTCCCTGAGCTCTAGAGCTGTAGAGACCTTTTCATACACAGTATCAACCTCTATTTATACTAATGGGTGAAGAAAATCAACTATAGAAAAGTATCTTGCTCAAGGACACAAGTGTCATGACCGGGATTCGAACCTACAATCCGATGGTTTAAACGCCAGAACTTGAATTCGTTGTTCTTAACCACGCGTCCATGACACCCTACGCAAGACAACCTCGATCCCATTATGCATTCATAGCCTTGGTATTTGCACTGCTGACAATATTGTTCGCAATGTGTTTGAGTGTCATTTTATGGATCATGCAGTTGGATTAACAAATAACCGATAATTGAATGGCAAGACGTGTACACAGGAAAGTCGGTCCACATTCGACCTACTTTTCCTCCTGACATAGTTTTAGGAGCGAGTCAATAAATCACAATTATTCACTCCAATTCAACCACACGCTGTCATCCTAGATTTTAATTAGCTCTATTTGTTCGAAACTAATGTCCAACTTGTCGGCACATCAAATAAAGTGCGCGCCATCTTTGACTAGCGGCATTACAAAACGAAAAACAAAGCAACGATTGAGGATGGTATGACGTCACTGGAGGGCCACTTGCACCGAGCGGCAAATAGTATTAACTTCAAAGACCTGTCTTTGGGGAGTTTTAATTCAATAAGAGTGAAGTCAAATTGGTAATTCAAGGTGGTTATTTCTGGAGGTCGACTTGACTCAGCCTTCCCAAGTGTTTATACCGGTGCGGACAAGAGGTCCACAGTTCGCTACCAGACTCTATTGACTTCGGAATGCTCAGAGGTGCGGGCTTGTTGGTATGGTTATGGAGACGAGATATTTCTCCTTGGAATCGATGAATTCTACGAGAGAGCCGGCTTGAAAAGGATGCTGGTTTATGCGCCACTCAATTTCAGAATTGTAGTGCAGTTAATACACACTTTTAGTGCCAATTTGTAGCAAAGACATCTGGGATAAACATAACATTGAAAATTCTTTCCTCTTTCTGATTTATAAATTTAATAAAATAGTTAATTAGAAACAAATCCTTATAGTCTTGATTTTGATTATGAAGAGACCACGCACTTCACAACCTTAACATTAGTGTGTTTATTTTACAGGCGTTCCTCTGTTGTTCGTCGTACCGTGGGTGATAGTGCAAGAATACACACATGAAGAAGGGTAGGTTCTTTTTCATTCCACAGTCAGTCGTTCTCTTTCCTTATTATTCAACTCCAATTGACCAAACTCTTTTTTTTTCAACCATATTGAAGTTACCTTTCTGGTAACATTCTAAAGACTTAGCTCTTGATCTGTATTTATACTGCTGTCGCCAACGATGTTTAAAGTTGTTCTGTTTTCACTTGTATTTAAGGCATAATGGTCTGCTTAAAGGGCATGGGTCGTCGTGATCAAACTCTCATCCAGTTACTACGTACAAGCGCCCTCCCTTCGTATGAGTTTGTACGCGCGCGTGCTGTAGGTGTGAGTTCATACTTCCATGTACATCCACAGGCCTGGGCCAAGTTTCAGCGGTCTCTAAGCATTACCTCCATGACACAACAATCTGCTAATCACAGACTAGTAATGTTACAGGTTATCAGCTAAAATTAGCAAAGATATTTATCAAACAGTACTTTCTGCTTATAAACAGCTTAATGAAATTTCGCAAAGCTTGGATCATAGCTTCACAGCCCCTAAATACTATCAACAACATTTGTACGTGAGGTTTGTTGATATTTACAGGTGCTGGTTCGCGCAGATGACAGAAGAGCATGTGTACTGGATTATCAAGGCTCCGGTAATGGTCTCTGTTGTGGTGAGTTAACCTAGGTTACCAATGAAAAACTTTAGGGACTATAGGCAATAGGTGGCAGCAGACTTACAGGTAAATTCATTTCTCTTCCCAAGCTTGGAAAAAGTATTAGGCTGTGACCGGAACGGCGTCTTCGGCTACAGCTACGGCTAGATCGCGCGCGTCTGCCTATTCTTCAACACTGGTAGACGCGCTAATCTAGCCAGAGCTGAAGCCGAAATCGCCGTTTCAGATACGGCCTATGCATACTCAGAACGTGTTAAACCGTTAGTCTGCTGCCACCTAGAATTCAAAAGTATCATATTGAACGATTTTTTCAAGATTAATGTCATGTTGACCTCTCAAATGCCAATCTGAGGTTTTGAACCCAGATAGAATCTGTCTGACTATTTTGTATTATTATTGATATTAAACCCCGCAGATCAACTTCATCTTGTTTCTCAACATCCTGCGTGTCCTAGCAACCAAACTAAACGCCACCAACGCCGCAGAAGCGAGAAGGTATAGGTAAGAAGGCATGGCCGATGGCTGCTGAATCTCCGCTTACTCCCTTTACCATCCGCACATTAATTAGAAAAAGGACAGAAATGTCTTGATGTATAATAACCGTATTGAGTTTCATTTGGACTTGAGAATATTTTTGTCACCGAAGCAAAAAATTCAGAGGAAAAAAAGGACTAAGGATTTTAACAAAATATTTCGCTCAGTTATGTGTTTAGTATTTACAATATACTTAAACTCACTTTTTAGTTTTTATTTATTTTTTACTTTTCATCTATACAAAAGTACAAAAAAAAGATTTTGTTAATGTTCATATCTTTTCTTTTTTCACATGAAGAAGATCCCAGTTACTTGGCAAACATAAATATTATTTTCTATTGGGGATTATGCTTATAATTACTCACTTTGTTTTGGGGATCTATAAATTGTGTTCAATTACTACAAATAATCAAATTTAAGTTTGTTTAAAGTTGGCCTAAGGTTCGAAACTTAAATTTTGCCACTACCATGTTTCGCCACTAACTCTTAAATTATTGTTAAATTATAGAAATAACAACTGCACACTAGGATAGTTATAATATGCAAATTAATATAAGAAAAAGTCACAGGTGACGTCATGAGTTGCTTCAATATTGGACACGCCCCTATCGATGAGTTTGGTAAGAAACTACGTCCTAATTATTCAGCCAGCAATGTTGAATGCAGAACGGTCCCTTCCTTAAAACCCGCGAAACCAAAACACAACCTGAGAGATTGTTTGCACGTGCACCATTCATAACCAGTATCTTAAAGAAATGTGGGGAGATTGTCACAATACGAAAGAGGCTAGTTGTATTCATTGGTCAAGTGGTTAGACTGCAGGACTTGCAATCACAAGGTTATCGGTTCGAATCCCCTAGCTTAACTGCTGATTTCACAACGGGTGGAATAAATTTTGTCGTCTAGTTACGGAATCACAATGTCTTGGGTTGTGCAATTCATAATCACAGACGTTTAACTAATATTGTATGAGAGAGTTTGGCTGTTGTTGCCAGCATGGGAGTTTGCTGAGTTCCCTCGATGTTTAGATCATCTAAATAAACAAGCAAGCAAACATTATCTTACAACAATCTCACAAGCTATTCACTGGTGCCTAAAAACGTATGAAGAAAATCAAAATATAACAACAAAAAATCAAGAATTTTGAAATATCTGAGAGTTTATACAAGCCTCGCTTAATATCAACCTTGTACATGAGCATGGTACCCCGGTACAGCATGGTAGTAGTGTTCAGTATTAATGCACAAAGAATGGCCCAACTCATAATTATTGCACCCCCGGTGACGTCATAATAGTTCATGCTATCTACTAACCCTCGGTGACGTATTCTGACCTTTGACCTATGGCTTCACACTCGTACAAACTGGATAAAGTGATTGTGGTATCTTTAAGACATTATAATTTGCTCTCCGGGCATTTACTCCCTCTATTTGCTTGACTTGAGTAGTTGCGCTTGCTTTATTTATTTATTTTAAAGATATCGTTCAGTCTTGTATACATTATTCTAGTTAAAAACGTATTTTTGTGTGCGGGGGTGAAATAAAACTTTATTCTAAGCAAAACAAAAGTGTGGGCCTTGTTTAAGAATTTCAACATTCAATTTTCCAGCTGCAGGTCTGGTTCCCTTTTCAGTATATTCCAACAATGATGACCTCTCTCGTTATGAAGCTGGTCTGGTTCCCTTTTCAGTTTGTGTTTAGGTATGAAGCCAATGGTCAAAGAAAGCAGAATCTGTGGCCGATGGTGAGACTAGCAATCATCAATAACCAGACTGTTCCCCCATCGCCAACCTGCACGTAAAGCAATGAGCTCTCTTGCACTATAAAATGACGGCCATGTCCTTTCTTTTTTTTTAAATCTAGATGTGCCATATTCACGTGTGCATCCTGAATGATCATTATAACCCCATGTGTGAACTTTTAGAACCATGATTCTAACTTTGCATAATTTATTTTTCTTTACAGGCCTCCCAAGGGTTTAATAGTTATTTCAATAATATTTTAAAACCTGGATGTGAATTGTGCCGAGGAATCATTATGTTATTATCCGACGTAGTTGTTAGGCATCAAATAGTATAAGGCTTCAATTCTATATTGTCCGTCAAAACAAGGAATTGGTTGGCTTGCTTGATACATGCCCAAAATGATTGGCTGGTTACATGACATGTTGGTGGTCCATGTCCAATAGGATTGGCTGGTTACATGCATGTTGGTGGTCCAGGTCCAATAGGATTGGCTGGTTACACGGCGTGTTGGTGGTCTATGCCCAATGATTGGCTGGTTACATGTCATGTTGTTGGTCCATGTCCAAAATGATTGGCTGGTTACATGGCATGTTGGTGGTCTATGCCCAATAGGATTGGCTGGTTACATGGTATGTTGGTGGTCCAGGTCCAATAGGATTGGCTGGTTACATGGCATGTTGGTGGTCTATGCCCAATAGGATTGGCTGGTTACATGGTATGTTGGTGGTCTATGCCCAATAGGATTGGCTGGTTACATGTCATGTTGGTGGTCCAGGTCCAATAGGATTGGCTGGTTACATGTCATGTTGGTGGTCCAGGTCCAATAGGATTGGCTGGTTACATGGCATGTTGGTGGTCTATGCCCAATAGGATTGGCTGGTTACATGTCATGTTGGTGGTCCAGGTCCAATAGGATTGGCTGGTTACATGGCATGTTGGTGGTCTATGCCCAATAGGATTGGCTGGTTACATGGCATGTTAGTGGTCCAGGTCCAATAGGATTGGCTGGTTACATGGCATGTTGGTGGTCTATGCCCAATAGGATTGGCTGGTTACATGTCATGTTGTTGGTCCATGTCCAATAGGATTGGCTGGTTACATGGCATGTTAGTGGTCCATGTCCAACAGGGTTGGCTGATTAGTTGGCATGTTGTCCAATAGGATTGGCTAGTCCGTGGCCTCATGGAGACTCTACTAAAGGGTTATTCAAATGTTGGTCATTTTGTCGTCCAAGGCTTCTTGTTTCTTTGACGGCCTTTGGCTGGTTGTTATACAGCGTATAGAGTCAGTCTGGTGACGTTTCTGACTGCTGACAAATTTCCTGCCTGCGTCAAAATTATAGTTAGTGTCAACAACGGTCAACAACGGTCAACAACCGCCATTACTGACTATACGTGTCCAAGTTAACAGTTTTCTTTCACTTGTATCAGTGTGGGACACAAAGTTGACCAGCACAAGAGAGAAAGTAATGTACAAAGTAACAGCCGTCTCATATAGTGGACTCTTTTGATCGTTAACCAAACATGGGGTACCACAGTCACATGGCCCGTTCCTTTGTTTCTTCCCATGCCCATGGTTGTTCTTCTGGGTAGGTATATATTCAAACCGGGACTTATAAGAGGACATGAGGGTTCCCGGTTGGGTAAAAAAATCCCCAGTTTGAGCCGTTGCCAAAAAGTTATGGATGGATGTACGTGATTGCAGGTGTTATGTTTGTGGTCGCTTAATTCAAACTTTTAATACTGTTTCGTCCGCACGAAGTCAGGCTTGTATTAATTTTCTTTTGCAACTTTACAGCAAACTGGCGAAGTCGACTCTCGTCTTAATCCCACTGTTTGGCGTGTATTACATCGTCACCATCGGCATGTACGCCACTGAGAACAAAGTTGTCGTCAAGATGCGCATGTACATTGAGCTGGGTCTCTCATCTTTCCAGGTGAGAATGGTTCGGCCCGAAGGGGTGCTTTTCCTGACAAAATATAAAGACGATATATTCGAAGGTGTTTTCAAAAAACACGCCTTGCTGCGGTTTAGGCTCCTACAGCAATCTTTAAAAGAGAGCTAGCTATCAGGGCTTGCCGTAAAAAGCCGAAACCGAACTTTAAACCCAATAAGCCATGTTTCGAAAAGGCCTTCAAAATTCACGTATGAATCGATATGCGTGGTTGTTGCGGCTACGGTAGATATTGCTAAGCTGTCCACATAATGTTTATTTGCCGTTCAAGCCAACAGCTGTAGCCAGAGCCACCACTGTAGCCCAATACCAAGAGTAGCTTTTAGCCTTGTTTGGGGCATATTTTGCTTATACAAATATAGCCAATGCTGTACATGGTCGGTGTTATTCCTATCCGATAAGAAACTCATAGGTGATGTACAGGGTATTCGACATCCAAAGTGTGATCAGGTTTACTAATATTTATTGTCCGTTATTGACACCTCCAGGGGTTCCTGGTTGCAGTTCTCTACTGCTTCATGAACGGTGAAGTTCGCTCTGAAATCCGTCGCAAATGGCGCGTCCGGCAGCTGAACCGCACCTTAAGTACACATCGGTCATTACGTAATGGTCACTCTCGGTCCTCGTTCTCCACTCCCTCCAGACAAGATTCCTTGAAGGAACCACTGAAGGATTCAACCAAAGGGGATAAAAACTCAATAAGGGCTAAGTTACGAGCTCTTAAACGCCAAGCATTCGGCGGTTCGTACGGTTTGAATGGGCATCATATGGGGAATGGTAACATGGCGCGACCCAGTCAAACGGCCGTCAGTGAGATCGATAACGAAAGTGACTCAGATCGACCCCGTGTAACCACAGAAGCGCTTGTAGTCAGGCACCCGGATCCGAACGAACCGAACGAAAATACCAAAATGAACGTTCACCACACGGATAACACGCCAACTGTTATCATAGACGAAGTCAAGGATTCAGATGGGTACGAAGCGGATATATACAATACGCATGACAGTATGGATAATGAGATCGAGGTTGAGATTGATCATGAGGCGTCAGGGAGTTGTTCTTCCGATGGGTGTCACGATGGTGGATGTGATGACAGGAGAGTGTATCCCAATATAGAGACAGAGGTGTGATCCGGTCTCATTCATTCTACAGTAGACGTAGACTGGTTCCATTAAGACAGTTACTGGCTTTATTTGTAAACACATGTAACTGTGAATCTCAAGAACCATGAAAGCCACGTGAAATGATGTACGTGAGCTCAACGCAACGGCAGATCTCTGGCGTAAATCATGAGCCTGGAAGTGTGACGTCAGATGTTCAGGCTACAGTAGAAGTACTTTGTCGACTTTGGACGCCATTTTTGTTATCAACATGTCAACTTTGAATTGTTACATCACCAAAGCCCATTTCGCGTGCCTTTTCCTCTGTAAAGGGATATTCTAAAACCCGCCTATGGTGCGTCAAGTAAGCCGTATGGACGAAGATTGCGCTATCAAAGGAGGCAGTAATCGCCAATAAGCGACAGAGGGGGCTCGTTACAAAGGTGAGCACCAGTGCTCATTGGGATGATACTCATGTTATCGGATCGCTGGACATCAAACAAAATAATACATCAGCATACATACAATCAATACTAAATATATCGATGGAAGGTGTATGTACGACACCGATTCGAACAAGTACTTAACCGAACGTCAGGCCCAGACGAAAGGGCTCGCTAATTCTTCACTGGGATGTTGCGTCAAACCCGTGTAACTTTTACTGATATGAAAATGATATGAAAATGAAGATAAGACTGTAACTATATCAAGTGTCTCAGTGTTCTGAATTTAAACATCAGTTTGTAACAGTTTGTAATGCATGCAGGTGTCCTCCTAGACTTGGCTCCAAGTCTGTGATCGTGGAATTATCTACCCGCGAAAACACCAAAACGCCTGAAAGTGCCCATTGGTTGCGAGATTGCGAGTTAGGGCCTTTGATAGATAATCGCGTGGCTGATACTGACAAAAACAAACCTGATAAAAATAACCGTGATCACAGACTTCAAATCAAGTCTAGTGTCTTGCCTAGGGAAATCTGTCCCCGGAGATTTCTACCCCCCCCCCCAAAAAAAAAAAAAAAAAATAAATCGGCTGAAGAGGATAGATGTTTCAAAAGAGGGCGCTATTGGAAGAAGTTTGTACACAGTTCGCCGTATGGGGACGGGACACAGAATCTCCTGCCAGACCGGCTACTAAAAACTGCTTTACAGCCCGATAAGATTCCTGGATATCTGGCACCGCTCTGATCTCCAAGAACACTCTGGCCATGACGTCATGCGTCTGTGCATCTCGGTGATCGGAGCAGACAACACCATAAACTTTTAGCTCTTTAAAACGAGCACTCTGGCATGGACGTATTATGGGCGCGCATGATCGGAGCAGATAAATTAACATCAGACCCTTTTAAATAGCTTTGCATGGTGTCTGTCATTACCAGTAAGGATTTTCTTTCTTGATTTGAATGTTCATAACAATAATGTTAACAGTCATTCTCTGACTGTGGTAATGACTACATGGTCAACCAATGTATCACGTGTTTCCATTGTATGACGTCACAAGGACTGATCATTGAAACCAAGACCTTTTTGTAATTTGTTTTGTGTGCAAATCAAAATAATGTTACTACATGTAAGGTCTATCAGCCGATTTGTAACATAATTAATGACGTATGAAATGTTCCAATACGCGTAAAATAAGGAAATATTGTGAGAGGATTTTGGGAACGCTTGGTGGCTGCAGACTTGTGAGGTAAAATCTATTGTTTTCGGTAATGTGCGCATGCTCAGAAGAACCACGAAAACAATGAAATTTCACCTATGGTAAGTCTGCTGCCACCTAGCGTTCCAAAGTCTTCTATAGCATCATACATCACAAAGTTATTTCAAAAGAAAATATGATCCAAAACTGATTCCAAAATTTACTTGGCTGCTTTTTCTGATGAGAAATTAATAACTTATTAATAATCGAATTGAAACTTTGACAATACTTGGATGTTAAATCCCATATCTGTTGTTATTGCTTAATTTAATAAAATGTGTCGTGTTCGATTTGTGTGTGTGGTTGTGCGACTATAATTTATATAAATGATTGTGTGATTATTATTTTTGATGCGTTTGTTTGATTGTAAAATTCTGAAATATCCATGAAGTATTTCTTGTTTGATTTAGTTGTAGTAGTATAAACAAATGTAACCTTTCATATGGTGAAAATTGTGTTGTTCCATTTTAAAATTTAGAGTAAAGCAAAAAGGCCTCGTTTTGAATGTTTCCGATCGTACCTGAAAATTTCTTAAATTAATAAGATGACATTATCAAAAAGAAATGTTCTGTTTTTATCAAAAAGAAATGTTCTGTCTTTGCAGGTTGCCGCTATGTACATTTTAGGATGATAAAAAAATACCAACTGCCCAGCTGATTATTATATACTTTAATATTTATTTTATAGAAGCAACCTTCCTGGTCATTTTGAGGTTCATTACTTTCTACATTAAGTTTGTGAACAAGTGGCAATCACCTTTGTTTGTTTCTTAAAGATAGTGAAATATTATTCCTCCTCCAACAACTGTCATCCCTCTGTCACGGTCTCAGATGTCCGGTGTACTCAAAGTTCCGGATGACGTCACCTGTCCCTGGAACTTAATCATTAATTATGATTGCTTCTATACAGAGCAACACATTATTTGGGTTTATTTTAAAGGCACTGGACACAACAAAAATACTCAAAATAGTTGTTGGCATAAAAGTACTTGTTAACGATAAATGGAGAGCCGTTGATAGCTGAGAGCTGTTGGATAGTAAAACAAATCGTGAGAAACGGCTCCTTCTGAAGTAACGTATTTTGAGAAGGAAGTAATTTCTCACTGAAATATTTAAACTTGAATTCGCAGCTGAGGGTCTCAAAATCAAGCATCTGCGTGCGACAATGGTGTTTTTCTTCCATTATTCTCGCGCTACTTTGACGAAACTTTAGTTCAAAGTGAAAGACTGGTATTATGACCAAAGGTGTCAAGTGTCTTAAATTAAAAACAGTAACGTGAATGAGGTTCTTTATGTCTCGAACAAACTTTTCCTATATAGGTCGAATACTAATTATTGTAAATAAAATAATGTATAATGGTAAATAATTGCCTTTGTATTAACCCACACTTTGAATTGATCTGAATAAGACTGCTTCAAAATGTTGAAGCAATTTTCGTTTATAAATAATTTTATGTAAATAGTTGTTATGAGAAAAAGGGGGTGACGTTTTTGTTAGTCTTGTCATGTATTTTAAATAATATTGTGAATAATATTATTATTGTTTTCGGTTTACATGGTATTGTAAAAAACCCAGCATGTACCCCAAAATATTATACATTATGTATTTACATATTTTAAATTATTAAAATACAATTTAACTATTCCAATAAAAAGTCTCCTTCATTATAAAGTATATCAAAAAGTGTTGCTTTGAATGTTCAACCTAACAAAAACTTTAAATTACTTGAAAAATGAAGTTACAATAACACTGAACTTGTTTTTATCATAATGTTACATTTTTCAATGGTGAGTTTTATAAACCATTATCAATTAGTAATTAACAAGGAAGTAACAACAAAATCCTACGGTATATTGCGGGTCATGCAGCTACTCGGCGTTACAACTATTTTGGAGTACCGCCCTCTGTTGATTTGTGACTCGTTTGATTCTCTTCAATCAAGTCGCTGTGCGTGGTAAATTCAAGTGGTTGCAGCACTTGCCATCACAAGGATGGGTTCGAATCCCCCTGCTAACCGCTGACTTAACAATGACTAGAATGTCTATTTCCGTTAAGTTACTGAATGGAAATTGCTTGATTGTGCAACTCATTAGACGTTAAACCAATGTTTGTATAGAGATATATTGGCCAAGGTGTTTATCCCCTTGTGGGCTTCCGAGTTCCCCTAATGGGAGGATCATCTCAAAAACAAGTGAAATTGTGAAAAATAGCTAACAAGAAGAAAAAAGCAACAAGGATTGAGCTGTTCGGACTGCAAATGCTTTCATTAAATCAGTTTCACAAGTTGACAAAATAAAAGCGAGACGAAAACCATAACTTTGTACACGGTGGCAAGAAGCAAGAACAAAATGTCGCCACGGGATACATTGTTCGGAAGAATGGACTGTAGCTACCTCTGAATTCAAACGAACTCTAACTAGTCACATTCCAATCATCGATTAATTTAGGTCGACACACCTGAGTGAGTCACTGACACACGGTCACATCAGCAACATTCCCAACCCACCAGAAAATACTTGCACAATAAATAACTTTTCACAGGGTATAAACAACAATGGAGTCTCCCTGAGTCCCTTTATGGTCCCGGCCCAAGTCCGCCCAAGGCCACATGTTTGTCAAGTCACTCGTACTCACTGTGTACTGTGCAAACAAATATTACGTGCACAACTTTCTTTACAATCGATATCACGCAGTCTTCGTTTTCGTACAGCCAAGAAGTTGAACACAACGGGACCTTCAAAACGCTCCCAATTATTCTCGTTTTTGTCCCTGAAAATTACTTGATATGAGTTGAAATCTGCTGAAATATGGATTGGAAGAGGCTGTGGACATTATCTACGCTCCGAACGTGGACTATTTTTGTTGTTTTGACTGGTCTTTTGTGGGGGAAGTCGGCGGTGTGTAGAGCAACCACTGTGAAAGGTTTGTGAATTTCGTTGTTTTGTGTTCTTGAAAATTGCACGCTGGGATTGCAGAACATTGTAAAGTGGACATCTTGAAAATAGAATGGGAGGGGGGGGGGGTACCTGGACAATACAGCCTGGCAAAGTGTTTTATTTTTATTTTGTACAATTGTTTTTGAATTCAGCATTATTTTTGTTCAACAATTCTTTTGTAAAACTTTGTTACTTTTCAAACTTATTTGGACAACTCAACCTGCCAGCTTGCACTTGTGTTTTGGGGCACTGGCTTTACAAACTCATAATTTGCTTTCTTGAAAATACATCTTTTGTAGGATAACTTTCCGTATGGCGCCACCACTTTTTCACTCATTTTTACAAAAAGGGATATATCAATCAGGTAAATAAGTTCCTATATTATTTTATATCGAATGAAAAAGTGGTGGCGCCATACGGAAACTTTTCCCTTTTGTATAATTATATTCCACTTTCAGTGTTGAAATAATTTTGTATGTACCGGTACATTTAAAAATAAATTAAGGGTAGTGGCGAATAACGTAACCCCCCTGCTGACGGGGTTCCGGTTGGAGGGTTACGTTTAATCGCAACTATGATAATGTAACCCTTCTCCTCGTCGTCGGGGGGGGGGGGGGGGGGGGGGGGTGGTTTATTATCGCTGCTCAACTAATTTTAGGGGAGGGTGGTTGGGGGACATGGGGAGGCATTCCTTTTCGCAATTTTGACATCGGTCATTATATTATTTATAATGTCAAAATTTTGAAAAAAAGAAATAGGCATACTAATTGATATCAGTGTCCAAAAAAAACAACTTTAAATACACCGCCCCAGTTACTGTGTCTCTAGGGAAGGCGTGATATTTCCTAGGGCGAGGGGGGGGGGGGGCACTTCTTGCCAGAAAAACTGCACTTTCCGTTAAAATTACTCTGATATTTTTGATATAAAAATATATGATTTCAAATGGGCCAGTTGCTCCTATGCCCCCCCCCCCCCCCCCTTAGAAAAGTAAAAGTTTAGTACTTGTGTATTATTATGTCTATTCCCCCGAGGGACTTTGAGTGACCAGAAGAGCGACCTATTTACAAATAGGCCCCTCTTCTGGTTACTCACAGGCCCGAGGGGAATAGATGTACACTAGTTAGCGAATTATGCCAGTCAATATGTGTTTTAACACAGCTCGGTCTTAAATATGAAATAAGAACAGCAATCTGGAAAGGAAAGGAAGTTTTGTGGTTGCTGTTCACGGTTGAAGTAAAGAGAGGGCGTTGTAACCGGGCACTATTTTCAAAGACTAGTGCCCGCTCGGGAACTAGTTCCCACAAATGCGCGCCCGCGATCACTGAACTATATTAGCTCATCCCACGTGACCGTGTTTCAACCAACCAGCATACAGAAAAAGCAAGAGGTGTGTTATAATGAAGTATGTTTTGACACTGAAACAGCCCTTGTTTTAACCGTCACACTTGGCTTGGCTCAATGGTGGGGTCATCGTTTGGTAATGAACAACAGATGCTTGATTTCGAGACCTCAAATTTCTAAATCTGAGGTCTCTAAATCAAACTTGTGGAAAATTACTTCTTTCTCGAAAACTACCTTTCTTCAGAGGGAGCCGCTTCCCACAGTGTATTATACTAATAGTTTCACTTTGAGAAGCGGTTCCCCATTTTTCGTTACCAAGTTTTATGCTAATAATTATTTTGAGTAATTACCAATATAGTGTCCACTGACCCGAGGTACCGGTCATTGCTTTGGTGCCTTTGAATTAAATTAAATTTTGAAGAAAACAAACAAGCACAAATTTTGTGTTGGTGTAATGTGGTATCATTTTTATAATAACAGCAATTAATTATAAATGGTACAAAAATAAAGAAGATCCGTGTAGCAGCAGAAGATTTACAGCGATTCCAACTTGTTTACTTATAGTCGCCAGACTTATAAGGATTAAAGCTCTCATTCAGGTTGATCCTTTAAGGCACTGGACGCTATTGGTAATTGTCCAAAACCAGTCTTCTTACTTGGTGTATCTCAACATCAAATGCATAAAATAACAAAACAGATGCTTGATTTCGAGACCTCAAAATCTGATTGTGAAGTCTCAAAATCAAATTCAAATATTTTAGTGAGAAATTACTTCTTTCTCAAAAACTATGTTACTTCAGAGGGAGCTGTTTCTCACAATGTTTTATCCGATCAATTGCTCTCCATTACTTGTTGTTACGAAGTAAGTTTTTGTGCTAACAATTATTTTGAGTAAGTACCATACAATAGTGTCCAGTGGCTTTAAGATGACCTCGTCAAGTTCTGTTCAGTTCTTCAAATTGGACAAAGTACTCACTGAATTAGTCTGTAGCTGGTCCTTGCTCTATGCCAGGATCCAGGGTAGTTGTGTCCTTTTATTGATCATCATTGTTGACTGGTAGCCTTTCATTAGGTAGACCTCACTTTCTGTGTAAACTGATTATCCACGTAATTCTCGCTGCTTCTTTAATGGGGTTCTTGACAAAGCACAGACAGTCCCCCCTTTTCAAAAGGTTTGTCCTCTATCAATTGTCACAAAGTGTCGAATTTTACAGTCTGGAGCTTTATGTTGATGGAATTTATTTGTGTTTGTCTTTTGATCATCTTTAACCTTTCATTCACTCATTTTCTGTCTAAACTTGATATCCAAGAAATTCCCGCCCAGCGCTGCTCCTATATTTGGGTTCTTGACAAAGCACAGCACGGCACCCTTTTCATTGTAGCTAGTTCTTATATATGGCACACTTCACAATAAGCCTGGTCATTGGGCCAATAACATCCCTTTAATTTTGCCCAGCTCCCTTTGAAAGACACAGCTGCTATCACTTCAGTGGCTTTTCATACACTTATAGGCATATCAACCTCAACCCTTGCAGGTACCTGTTAATTTATACCTGAGGTGAAGAGAAGCAATTAAAGTAAAGCATCTTGCTCAAGGACACAAGTGTCATGACTGACCCCGAACCCACACTCCGATGACTAAGCCACCAGAACTTGAATTTTGGTTTTGAATTTTTTTGCAGAATTTGGATCCTTTCTTACTGCTGCAGATGAACAACTCTTATCTAGTTTAGACCAGTTTGAACTGGTTTATAGCAGTTTTCAAGAGGACAGTGACTTTACAAGACACAGGAAAGACAACTTTAACAAGGTAAATTAATACACTGTACGAAAGCACTCATTTAGAAATTGTAGTGCAGTGCACATGTTTTACGGTTCGTTTCCAACATCGATAACTTTTAAATCGTTATAATTGGTACATGTAAACTACATTAAAACTTTTCTTGGTAATTTGATTTTTAAGGTTTATGTTTTCACTTTCATTGCAGATAAATGGTGCTAAGCAGTTAAGATTAGAAGGAAAAAGTACACAGCTTGATCTGGATTTATTACTTAACCGGTAAGCACCAAGATTAATAACCACCAATCCCTTTTAATCAAAATGTTATCTTTGCAGATTGACACTTGATAATTGCTGTAACATGGGATAATATGATTCTGAATGGTAATTCCAGTGGAAACTCTTAAAGGGGAAATTAGGGGGGGGGGGGGCACCTACATGTAGGCCAAGGCCAGGGGCATCAGATACATGTACCGAGTCTGCCATGTAATTCCAGGCCTGCCAGTATGAAATGTTTGTTTGAAGCTATGAGATTAGAATAAATCCTAAAATCAAAGATGAGCATTTCTTTTAATTCAACTTAGTGGTTTTTGTTTACACTGCACTAGGATACATTTTTTAAATAGTTAATGATCAACTCATAGCACAAGGGCGCCAATGCATTTTCTCCTGGTAAAGGGCACCCTTTTGGGAAAGTATAAACTTCTACTGGGGTCGATTTCACAAAGAGTTAGGACTAGTCCTAGGAGATATACAAATTGCATGGATAGTCCTAAGTTAGGACGAGTAACTGGTCCTAACTCGAGATAAGACTAGTCCTAACTCTTTGTGAAATACACCCCAGGAGCATTTTATTTTCAAGGGCACCGAGGCAATGACCAGGGGGGCATAGCAGGCCTGATACTTCTTGCCTCCATGCCCCCTGGTCATTGCCTTGGCGCCCTTAAAATCCTCTTATAGAAATTAACAATCTCCTCGTGGGTGCCCTTTACCAAGGAGGAAATGCCTTGGTGCCCTTGTCCATTTAAAAACGAAGCATACAGGCCTGCATGGAGACAATCGCTTTGGTTGCCTCTGTGAAGTATTATGCCTGACAATATTATTGCAGTGCCATCTCAGAACAGCATTTCCAACTAAGATACTTGCAGAGACTTATTCACTGACATTCCACAGTGTTTAACTAGGCAAACTGTGTGTTGACATACAATACAAACTGGGTGTTTGCAATGCAGTCAGATGTGTGCTAAAGGAATAAAACCCAAGGCACCACGTGTAGGCCTATACTTGTTCACATGGGTGAACAAAAACTATGGTCGAGAGACATACATAGGAGATTTACGCTTAGCTGCCAGCAGGATTAAGTCTGTCCTGAGCCATTCACTCAATACCATCCAACAGACAGGATTTGCATGCAGTATACATATATATCCCTTAAAGAAACTGGACACTGTTGGTAATTACTCAAAATAACTTTTGGCTTCAAAATTGAACTTGGTGACGAGCAATGGAGAGCTGTTGATATTTTAAAACATTGTGAGAAACGCTCAGTCTGGACATGGAGAAATTCACTTTCTCTGAAGTGACAGAGTTTTTCATGTTTTTGAGAAAGAGGCAATTTCTCACACAAATAATAAAAGCCTTCAGGCCTGAAGCCTTTTATTATGCATCTGAAAGCACACAACATTGTGCAACAAGGGTGTTTTTTTCTTTCATTATTCTCTTCTCTTGCAACTTCGATGACCAATTGAGTCAAAACTTTCACAGATTGTTTATTTTATGCATTAGTTGGTCTTTGTACAAGAGGAAAATGATGTGTTTTTGTGTGCAAATATTCCCATATTTGGCATGGTATGTAAATAATGTTATACATGTACATGTGCATATAGCATGCTTATTAACGCAACTCATATAGTCATGTTAGCTAATCATTGTTCATTCATTTGCATGTGATTTGCATGATGTCATTGTTATTATGCATGCAGAGATCTCACAAGGGCGGGTGTGAGGTTAAGACACTTTACAAAAGATGGAACATTCGAGGAGTTACAGGTAAAAACAAAACAAAGCAAAGCATTGTAATTTTGTATCATTTTCTTTTTTTTAACTTTGCAGCCTTGGACAAATGACAAGTCCCATCAAATATTGTTTCAAATATAATTTTTTCTCTGACTTTTTCCTAAGCCAAGTTTCATGGCTCTGCTAACCGCCGAATTCTGTGGTCTCGCTCATTCTTCGCATACAGCGCAAGTGCAAAATTTCTACACTGGCTGTGTAAACGAAGAATGCTTAGTAGCTTAGAGTACGTGCCTATTAGCAAATATTCCCTGCTAACCCTTGAAATATGCTTAGCACGGAATTCTCTGCTTCCCGTGAGCCCCCAATTCTTTGCTTATAGTAGAGCCATGAAATTGGGACCTGTAGTCCTGTCTTGACTTTTTTAGTTATGATTTTTTGTAAATTGATGCACAGAGGAAATAAACGATTTTGAGAACATAGTGACACATTCATACATGTCACTATAAGGTTCTGGTAAATTTGTTTGTACATGGTACATGTTTACACCCAAACCAACAGAGTTGCATTCATTATAGTGTACGTACCCCATACCTCAAAAAGGCAAACTGCTTCGGTGGCCTTCACACACACAACAATTGCAATTGGTCTGTTTGTATTGTGTTTTTGGTATTTTCTTTGGGGGTTTGCCATTTGGGGAGACTTGGCTGCCAAAAGGAATGTCCTACATTAAATGACGTTCCATAGACTTCCCAAAAATGTCAAGCTGTTGTATTTAAAACCCGTAGTTCGTAAACAAGACATACTTGGACGCACTTCATTGAACATCAGTGGTGTTGAACATGGATATTCAGGAAGTTATTTTTTACAAAATGGATGTATATAATAAGCGAGGGCTAGATGTACACCCAGACAGATTTCCAATGCTACAAAAAAAATGTACTCAAAAATCATCAACTGCTACATGTACCCAATATTCCCATTAAGTGTGCACAAAATCGGTTAAGTCAAAATATTTTGTTAAAAGTGCTAGATGAAGTTGTTCCCTGATACATACTTTGTATTATTTTTGTTTATATTGATTGATTTATTTTCTTTGTTTAACAGACATCACAATGTCACTATCAGGGTGTGGTCAGGGGCGTGGCCCGATCAACAGTCAGTCTTAATACCTGCAATGGAATCAGGTTTGGAAAGCTTTTACATCCTTATTTAGTTGAAATTGCTAGACTAAAAGAAATTGACATACATTATTGACTTTGTATGTACAAAATGTCTTTGTTAATTTGTTTCCCCAAGCAAAATAATACAAAATACCCTGAATTGGAACTTTGTAAGCAGTGTTCGTTGTAGCCACAGTGCTTGGTGGGCCTGCCCAGGACTCATAATTTTTGCCCAGGACTCTGAGCAAAATATCCTTTGTGCCGCTTAGCGCAGATTTCCTGTAGAATAATTCAAAATAATGTTCACTGTGCATTGATCTCAGACACAGCTGAATAAGGCACATCAAATATCACAGAGAAAGAACTTAGTCAAAAGGCCATTCAACTTATATGTAATGCATGGCCCCACAACTTGAATAGTTTGGAAACCTGGCATCATGCCGAAAGCTTGCACACTGCAATAATGGTCCCTTAACTTAACATGAATAATTTGGTTGATCCATTTGCCCTTGTTGGACTTTAAAAAAATTGATCTACTGCCAACCCTGTTTGTTAATTGATACCCACCATGCAATGCCTCAAATCCCACACGTGACAAAATGTTTTATTTGTTATTGAGGTCGTTTCTTTTAGAATTGTTCCCCTCCCCTCATGGAAATTGTTTTTATTTGTTAATTTTTCCCCCGAGAATAATAATATAAAACACCCTGAATTGGAACTTTGTCAGTTAATAATTATTTGATTTTTTCTTTTTTACAGTGGAACCATCGTAACGAAAGAAGATCACTTTATCATCAAACCTTTGTCAAATCATTATAACCAGGTAGACAAAAGACTTCTTAAACTTTAAGAAAAGCCAAAACCAAATTAAGTTTTTTTATTTACTTAAACTACTTTAGACAACATGCCTTGTCCAAACACTTGATAAAACCAGTTCTATTCAGAAATCAGAACCACACCTTCTCAAAGGAGAGATTTTACGACATGGTGTCACAACAACACTTCTTTCTTGTTTATTTTGTATAAATTTACTTTTTTGTATTTATTTTATTTGACAAAATAGTATTACATGTAGCTGTTAAAAACTTCTCTCCGACCAAAATGACTTATAAAAAATATAAAGCATATTCTTTTAGTGGCTTGACGTTTCGACCCTAGCAGAGTCTTTCTCGAAGGCTTTCTTTGTTATCTTCTTTATACTTATCTGAGCATACCCCCTGTAAACCATTTGCATAAAAATGGAAAAATATTGCGATTCTAATAAATGTATAGAAATAACAGGAATGGTTTCAGACAAACCTTTTCGCTTATTTAAAGCCATTATACACTTTCGGTAAACAGTATTGTCCAAGTCCCACACTTCGTGTATCACAACTTATAAATGTAGGCTCAATCGGTCATCGCAGTCGGAAGAAAATAACGGGAAAACCCACTATTGTTTCCGCACGTTTCGCCGTGTCATGACATGTGTTTAAAATAAATCCGTAATTCTCGCTATCGAGAATTGATATTGTTTTAATGTTTCTCAAAAAGTAAAGCATTTCATGGAATAATATTTCAAGAGAAGTCTTTCACCATTACCTTCTGTACACCCTGTAAGTTATTTGTAAATCTGTGAATTAAAAAAATAAATTCTGTACCGAAAGTGTATAATGGCGTTAAACTAAACAAACATAAGATATGAAAGTGGATAATTTTTATTTAAATTTTTCTCTTTTTTTTAGACTCAACAGCTTCATGTCCTTTATCAAGTTCAACCAGAAGGACCCTATGATGGTAAATTCCTTGCTTATTCTTTTTCATTTTTGTCAACATTTGTAAGCCAAGTACTAAATCAAATATCCCCCACTTTTACAGCGCAAAATTTCATCCCTGAAATTTATTTTTTACCTTTCAGATTTGGAAGATTTGAACGATCTTTTAAATATTTCCCATGTTGATGTGCAAGAACCATCAGCATCTTCGTCGAACACACATCATAGAAGGGTAAGAGAATATTATTATTCTGACTGAACTGAATCTGACTGCCTGAATCCTCTTAGTTATAATAATAATAATAATATTTATTTCAATAAACAAATATAATTATTGTTGTAACTAAAAGGATCTATAAAGTAGATGTTCTACAACTACGATCTACTCCGCAGTAGAGAAGTAGATAAGTCTGCCGAATTCCGATCAATCTACTCCAAGGTAGCAGAATTTACAGCAAGACAAGTTTTCAAAAGACTAGCCTACCTTTATGTAGAATAAAGAAAGACAGTTCTCTAAGAACTAACTCCACCTGGCCAGTAGATACACACATGGTGTTACCGCAAACCAAATTTATATTGATACCTCACATTGTATGCCTCAAATCCTTTTCAAACAACAATCAAACAAATCATTGAGTTGGATGTTGAAAAGTTTGGGTTTTGGTTTCTGACATTTTCTCTTCTTAGGTTCGCAGAGATGTTGCATCAGAAGTGAAATACATTGAGTTGGCTATCTTCTGCTCAACAAGTATGGTAAATAATTATAAATTCCTTCAAATTTTTAAGTTATTAAACTCCTTACAAAATCATTTTAAGAATTGTTTATAATTGTCTTTGGATGTTCTAAAGGTCATAGACTTTACTTTCACATATCACTACAACTCGGGTATTGTTAAAGGAACACGGTCGGTCGAGTTGGTCTTGAAAAGCGTTTGTAACCGTTTGTTAGAAAGATATTGTAAAAGTAGAATACATTGATCAACTCATATGCCTCGAAATTGTGTGGTTTCCTTTTTACTTAGTGAACTAATACGGAAGCCATTTATTGGAGTCAAAAATTTGACTCCCACAAATGGCCACCGTGTTTAGTCGATGAAAACCATGCAAATTGGAGTGATACTTATGTGGATCATTATATTCTACTTTTAAAATATCCTCCTGTTATGCATTTTATACTAAACGGTTACAAACGCTTTTCAAAGACCAACTCGACCGATCCAAGGCAACATGACCCTTTATGCTATTTCTTATTGAGAAAGTTCATTACGTGGATTTCCCATTCACCCAAATCTCTGTTTTCTACTATCCAGTTTCACTGTGACTCTTATTAACTGTTATTAGTATAGTACAATGTAGTTGTCCTTCCACATTATCTCATGCATACAGGTTTTCATTTAAAGAACTGGTTTAAATACTCTTCTTTTCTTTATCTGATAGATAAATAGATATAGCAATGCTAACTTTGCCTTTGTACGGATGTTGGACATCGTCAATGAAGCAGATCTTGTAAGTACACATGAAATGTATAAATACGCATAAATATTTACAATTACTCTTGAATATGTATAAGTATACATAAGTATGTCTTATAAGTACACATGAATATTTATTGTGTCAATTTGAAAGACTCTCAGAGACAATTTCATTTTACTTTACCCCATACATATTCATGACCAAGAGTCAGATTCTCACTGGTCCATTCAACATCACGTTCCAGTTGCTATCTTTTCTAAATACTACCAAGCACGCTCGCTAGTATTCACCCACATGAGAAATACGAATGACAAGTTAAGAGCATCGAATTCTAACTCTAGTGTTTCTTATTAGCAGAGTGTGGGTTCGAATCCCCAGCCATGACACTTGTGTCCTTACAAGCAAGACACTTAACCATTGCTTTGTCCTTCTAATGGAACATAAAGCCAATGGTCCCAGGTGTTGTATAACGCATGTAAAAGAACCCAGCAGGCACTTATCGGAAAAAAGGTTCGACCCCGGTGTTCCTGGCTGTGGCTGCTGTATGCGCCGTAGCGCCGTATAAACCCTTTTAAAGTGCTAAATAATATGGTTTCAGAATTCATCACTGCAATAACTTATCTTTCTGAAAGTTTGTATATACTTAGTACTTTGTTTGGTAGACACGTGCGCTATATAAGACTTCCATATTATGTAGACTGTCGCCTGGGCATCAATTGATGGGCAAGTAAAGTTTTGTCCAATCCAGAACTGGTCTTGGTGCCAGATTTGTTGTAGGAATCACTCTTTTTACAGCTTTTGACTAAACAACTATTTCCTTTCTCATATTACATATAAATAAATTGTTCTACCTTTGCATAATTGATCATGTTTTACTTTTCACCCGAATTCCCTATTTTTTTCGTGTCACAAAGTGAGACCAAAAACTGCATGTTCACAATTTGCAAAAACTTAAAGAAAATTTTTAATTTTCTTTGCAGTATTTTCGTCCATTCAACGTTCGTCTTGTAATAACATACATTGAGCTATGGGATGACAATGAAGATCGTATTACAATCTCAGACAATCTCCATCTTACCTTGGAGAATTTCCGTCAGTATATCAAAGACTCTAATCGCACCATTAGATTTGATGCCGCTCATCTGGCCTTGTAAGTTTATCTTTTTTAGAATAGGAGTTCTATATTGGTAAATATAGCACAGCAGAGTCTGGGTTCGAGTCCCAGTCGTCATATTTGTGTCCTTGAGCAAGACACTTAGTCATTGCTTCACCCTCTCAGATTGTGACTTTTAGCCGTTGGTCCCGTGTGTTGAGTCTAAATGTACAAAAGAACCCAGTGCACGTAGCAACATGGTTTGATTTGCTGCATATTGCGCCACAGCACCTTGTAACCTATAAGTGTTATATACATGTACATGCTGCTTCATAAAAGGTGTAGATCTCATAATTCAAGTGTAGTCCCACATACCGTGCAGGAAATATTGTATGTTACAGCGCCTTGATTGCACTGAGTCACTGAGTGACAGATATGCAGGTTATATATAAGAAGCCACTATTGTTATTATTATTATTATATTGTTTAACCATCCCACATGGTTTACAATGCAATAACTTATCTTTCTGAAAGTTTGTATATACTCAGTACTTTGTTTGGTAGACACGTGCGCTATATAAGACTTCCATGTTATGTAGACTGTCGCCTGGGCATCAATTGATGGGCAAGTAAAGTTTTGTCCAATCCAGAACTGGTCTTGGTGCCAGATTTGTTGTAGGAATCACTCTTTTTACAGCTTTTGACTAAACAACTATTTCCTTTCTCATATTACATATAAATAAATTGTTCTACCTTTGCATAATTGATCATGGGGTTTGTTATATTTTTAGGGGCACCAATGTTGAGCGATCTAGATCTTACTATAGTACAAGTAGACAGAACTCTATCTGCACAGAGAAAGCTGTGTCTCTCACAGAGGTAAGTTTGTTTTAAATCTAGGAAAATATTTAATAGTTAATTTTCAACTTCGTTTTTGTCTCTTTTCTTTTCCTCTAAAAAAGCTACAATATGTTAACTTTCACAATTTAGTGTGCCCTCAGAAAATATGTAAGATTGTGGTTTTATTAGTCTGAAAATTCTATCATGTCCATACCACATACATGTACTTCAGGCTTACTATTTGTGTTTTGGCCAGGCGTTCTAGTTCACTGGACGCAAGCTCAGGTGTTGTCGGCAGCCGAGTGTGGGTTCAAATCCTGGTCATGACACTTGTGCCCTTAAGCAAGGCCTTCACAATAATTGGGGAGGTAGTGCATTCTGCTCTACCAGCCAGGCTCCCTTGGGATGATACCCATGCCTACATTATTAGGGACTGTGAAGGGGTAACCCTCTTTCATCCTCAGGAGTAGGTGGCAACATGCCCTGGTAATTGCGACGTCAAAAGTTGGGAAGGCAGTGTATTCTGCTCTACCAGCCAGGCTCCTAGTGGACGATACCCATGCCTTCATTCTAACAGACCGTGAAAGGGGCAGCCCTGGTCCAGCCCAGGAGAAAGCGGCAACATGCCCCTGGTGGCAGTTGATTTATGTTGACAGCCCAAATCACTTGAATTTGCCAGCTGGCCTTGTGACGTTGGGTGAAACTTAGATGAAATAAAACTTGGGTTTAATAGTTTTCAAGTGAGTTCAATCATGGTTGAGGTTTTTAGAAAGACTCCGCTATTTCATGAACTACATTTGTAGCATGCAGAAAGACTCTGCTATTATAGGTTGGCTATGTAGTGAGGCCATTGGAAAACTTTATGCTTATAAGCATAAAGTGGTCATTTCGGTTGGTTAACAATTTGCAACAACTACATTTTTTCCCTCTCTTGTTCATCTTTTCATGTTTTTTTTCCCCCCTATTTTCCTTTCAGGAATTTAACTCTGATGTGACATCAGCTAGTCTAGCCCATGGCTTGGCTCATAATCTACACATCTACAATGATGACTTCTACACCACAGGCAGAGGTAAAACAATTACGTTCATTCAAATCTTACTTTAAAAGAGTAATTGTGATAATCAAACCTAAAGGCACTGGACACTATTCATGCTTTTGGTAGTAAATCAATAGTAGCTAGTGCGTTTAAATTAAATTCAAACTTGAAGTTATTTTTGTAAAAAGATCTTCATGAGAAGTTGTCTTTCTTGGTGATTATTCAGAAGTAATGAAGTCCACTTAAGGTTTTGTTATAAGTCCATAAACAAAATTATTAGCAATTTCTTGAGGTTTTTCACACAAAAAATGTTCCTCATAAAATGTAAAAATTCTTACTTAAAAAAATTGATGTATTTTTAAGTGCAATGAGGCTAGATGGATTGAACACCAGCAGTGCCAAACATAAACAGCCTTTTAAAAATGGAGAAAAAGCAATAGTTCTATACCGTAGTAGTTTACTTTGTTATAAAGTGTTTGTATGTACATGTATTAGGGAATTCTTCAATGTTAAATCATGCATGGAAATGACTGTAAAGTGAAATATTTGCCATTGTGTTTGGTGTTTTTACTTCTGTAGTCTGTGAATGTGACGGGAGTCCAGGTAGCTGTGTGATGTACCAAAGACCAGTGTAAGTATACCGATTTTATAATCGATACAGTGTATGATTGTGAAAATATTGGGTTTACCTTTAACTGCCAAACTAAACTAGACTAATTAGAACTTAAAGGCAATGGACACTATTGGTAACTACTTAAAATAATTATTAGCATAAAACCTTGCTTGGTGACGTAATGGGGAGGGGTTGATAGTATAACACACTGTGAGAAACGGCTCCCTCTGAAGTGACGTAGTTTCCTAGAAAGAAGTAATTTTCTACGAATTTGATTTTGACACCTCAGATTTAGAACTTGAGGTCTCGAAATCAACCATCTAAACGCACACAACTTCGTGTGACAAGGGTGTTTTCTTCTTTCATTATTATCTCGCAAGTTCGATGACCGATTGAGCTCAAATTTTCACAGGTTTGTTATTTTATGCATATGTTGAGATACACCAACTGTGAAGGCTAGTCTTTGACAACTACCAATAGTGTCCACTGCCTTTACATGTAACTACGAGAAACCCTTCAGATTAACTTGACTCTCATTAGTTCTAGTGATATGAGATGGAAATCATGGCCAATACACTGCATTAAAGATAATGTACTCTTTCCAACTTCTCTTTCCAACCACCAAATTTTTAAAAATCAACTTGCCATTTCCTTTCAAAGGGGTTCAACAAAATGTAAATTTGAATGTTTATCAGTAAAAATAAGTTTCCATGGCCATAAACTTTAAGTAATTTATTGGTTCTAGTCTATTTTTATGATCTAAATTTTGTTTCACCTCTAAAGAAACGCAGGGCAGAACCCTAAACGCTTTCCTCCAAAGCACTAAGCTTCTTATTCTTATTCTTATTCTTTATTTGGCCAATAAACAAATACAAATACAAGCAGACAATATGTCAAATAGATAATTATAAGTACATGTTCAAAAGTAAATACAAAGCAAGAAAAACAATAAGGGCACAGGAAATTATAAAACAACCCTAATGTGATGGCCAGGATCAACAAAAGTATAATTAAACACTGTAGCTCGAAAGCCTGTTAATCCAGTCACATAGGGAAGCAAACACACTATATAAAATACTCTCTTTGGAAAATAATAATAAATAGAAATAAATATAAATATAAATAATCTGTTTACACAAAGTACAAATTAAAATAACAAAACCAAAACCAGAAATTAGACCAGCAAATAGCGAATAAATAAATAAACAAATAAATAGTTAATTAAAACAAATAAATAAAAAGTATTAACAAATGAATGAATAAATAATTAGAAAAGTACATGTAAAAAAGAGATTAAGCAACAAATAATTCAATGAAGGGATGGATTTAACAAAAAATAGGTCAATCAACAAAAAAGTTAATCTTAAAGCAATCACCTTTTCCACTTAAACTCTTACATCAATAAACAGATGATTAAATATGAATAAAGCAATCAAAACAACAAAACAACAAAACATCAACGAAAATTCAATATATGGCTAAACAAATAGGTGAATCAGTAAATGAATAAGTAACAAAAAATAAAATAACACGCAACGGAAATGAGCTGTTTTCCAACATAAATATATCCAAAAAAATAATTAATGGATTAATAAACATAAATAAATAAAAAATAAATAGATAAGTATATCAAACAATCAAACAATCAATTAATAAATAAAGTAGTAAATAAATGAATAAACAAATAAAAAACAAAATTTATATAAACAAGATGAAAGGAAAATAAACGGATCTAAAAACAAAACAAAAACAAAACTAGTAGGTTTGTTGGGATTGAAGGTCATGGTAGTAAATAGATAATTTGTTACAAAAAACATTCAAAGTATCCAGGATAAGTGAGTCTTTTAAGTATGACGGCAAGTTGCTCCATAACCGAGGAAATGAATGAATTGGCGTGTACTTAAGAGCTTGAGTTCTGGCATAGTGATGGTGAAATGTGGTCAAGTCTAAATGGCGGGTGTTGATTATAGTGTTACACTTTATGGCATCACAGTCAATAAGTCCAAACAAAGACTTAATGGTGAAAACAATGATGTGCTGCTGTCTCCTGTAAGGAAGGCTCATCCAGTTGAGTGATTTTAACCGTTCCTCATAAGACATGTCACCTCGCCGTTGCTTCATGCACATTCTGCTTGCCCTACGTTGTACCCCTTCTAACTTCGCTGATAAAGTGGCAGTGTATGGGTACCAGGCTGGTAATCCATACTGTAAGATAGGCAGAACTAGCGATATGTAAAGGCACCGAAGAGCATGTGAAGATGACCCACCAGCAATCTGCCAAATGAAACCAAGAGTTTTGTTTGCTTTTGATACAATAGTATTGACATGATCGTTCCAGTTCAACTTGTTGTTAACAGTTATCCCGAGGTATTTATATGAAGATACGACACCAAGAGCACTACCTTGGAGTGTGTAAAGAGGAAGATGCTCGTCATTAGGAGTTTTGCAGCGAGACATATGCATCACTTTTGATTTCTCTTTGTTGATCCTCATACCATTTTCTGTGCTCCATTGATTGAGCATAGAAAGGTCAGACTGAAGAGATTGTTCATCAGCTGGAGTTTTGATTGGCCGGTAAATGAGGGTGTCATCAGCAAAAAGAAGAGCGGTTGCAGATAGGTTTTTCGAGATGTCACTTATGAAAAGGTTGAAGAGAAGCGGACCGAGGACACTTCCCTGAGGAACTCCAGATGCTACTGGTGCCCAAGAAGAGACGCTTCCACGGTAGGTAACTCGTTGTTGTCGATTAGTGAGAAAGGACTTCAGCCAGTTCCACATGGGGCCACGAATGTTAAAGTTACGAGCCAGCTTGTTAAGAAGAATGTGGTGAGGCATGAGGTCGAAAGCCTTGCTGAAGTCTAGGAAGATGATGTCAAGTCGAGGTGGATGAGGCTTGTCGAGAATACTTGCCCAGTCATGAGTTGCATTGATGAGTTGGGTAACACATGATTTCTTAGCTGTGAAACCATGCTGCTTCTCATTAACCAGACATAAAGAGTTCACATGGTTATTAATATTTTCTGCTATTGCTCTTTCCAATACCTTGCAAACTACTGATGTTAATGCAACGGGTCGATAGTTACTAACGCAGTTGCGACTGCCGGCCTTGAATACTGGGGTGATTTGTGAGAGTTTCCAAACCTTAGGAACGGAGCCTTTCATAAGAGATAAATTCATCACTCGCAGTAATGGTGGTACAAGTGGGGTCTTTGCAGCTCGAAGAATTGATGATGAGATTGTGTCTGGACCAGGTGCCTTGTGAGATGACAATGAAGATAGGGCCTTAGTCAACCATTCAAAGGTAACTGTAAATTCAGGCAGCTCGGGTATTGGCAGGGAACATGACGGAGGGGTCTCTGTGCATGTTACAGCTGGAGAATGGACAAAGGTGAAAAAGTCATTGAAGGCTTGGGCGATTTCATCCGGCTTATGGATGAGTTTACCGGCAGACTGAAAAGCAGTGGGGCAGTTGGACTTTCTTTGATCCCGAACAAAGCACCAGAAGCTTCTCTTGTTGTCGGATGCAGCAAATAAGCGATTGACATAATTCCAATATGAAGATTTTGTCAAGTTCTTCACTTTGTTCCTTACTTGTTTGTAGTTCAGCCAGGCAGATGGAGAGTTTACTCTTTTTGCTTTGGTAAACAGGGTGTGTTTTAATGAGATGAGTTTTTTCAGTTCTGCTGTTATCCAAGGGGAATAATAATTTCCATACATGTAGTGATGTATCGTTACTTCACACTTAGCTTGGCAATTAAGATTGATACAAAGGATCAGTTGCTCAAATAGGGTTTGTCCACTGATTAAAGAAATAATATCACAACAAAAACAAATATATAGGAAAAAAAAAAAGAAAAAAAAATGAATTTCTGTTTATTTTTGTAGAGACTGGAAGCCCAAACCACCGTCAGGATTTTCTGATTGCAGTTTAGAAGCGTTTGAGTATCATCTGCAGAGAGGATATTATTCTTGTCTCTTCAATGTTCCGACACCAGAGGAGGTAAGATTGGCTACACCCCCGTATTTTCATGACATTGTTTTACTTATTTCTAAAAAACTACAGCACCTCAGCAACTAATATTTAAAGGGATGCTTTGTATTATCATTATCTTCAAACTGTGTAAGTTTAATGTAGATCTTTGGACATTGTGTTTTGTGTTAGAAAAAGTACCCAAATCCTTTAAAATGAAAACACTGTTTGTTTTCTTGCAGCTGATAAGCTTTGGTTCCTGTGGGAATGGAATACTGGAATTTCCAGAGACTTGTGACTGTGGATCACCTACGGTAAGGAAACTCTTCCTGGCTTCAGTCATATCCGACAATTAGAATGAAACCACCTCAAATGCTCCTTACCTCAGCCCCAAATTAATAATCAAAACAGATAACCTTCTCAGTTTCCCTTGTGGTTTATTTATTTTTAACTGAGATACAAAGTTTTTTACACATTTCAGGGCTCAGATTTGAATTTCTAAATTGTTTTTTTTTTTAATTATTAAATTTATCCTTTATTTAATTATTAATATTATTTTTTATTTATTTTTTGTTGTGTGGGGGGGGGAGGTGTAATCTACAAGACTGTAGTATTTGTTAATCAAAATCTTTGCTGGACCAGAGTTTATGTCAGGGGGAAAAATACACACACAGTTCATTAAACAGAAGGTTTGTCTCATTTTATGCGTGAGAATTCTTCACCACTAAACAGAATTGTAAGATTTTTATCACATTGAAAGTTAACATTTGAACAAAAAAAAACCAGAAAAAAACCCTGTAGCTATAATCGCTGGCCTCATTCCTCTGGTACAGTGTAAATTTTGAGCCCCGCTTGTAGTGCAGAATGAAATGCTTTTACAGGCATGCAACTTTCAGCTGATCAAGTGATTTCCCCATTTACTTTTCAAAACAGTGCCATAGAAAACTAAAAAACACTGTACCAAAGTTAAGTGTGATCGACCATCTTCTCTTTTTTTTGCAACTAGAAAGTTGCATGTCTGATTTAAAGACAGAGGACACTATTGGACATTGTCAAAGACTAGTCTTCACAGTTGGTGTATCTCAACATATGCATAAAATAACAAACCTGTGAAAATTTGAGCTCAATCGGTCGTCGAAGTTGCGAGATAATAATGAAAGAAAAAACACCCTTGTCACACGAAGTTGTGTGCATTTAGATGGTTGATTTCGGGACCTCAAGTTCTTAATCTGAGGTCTCAATCAAATCCGTGGAAAATTACTTCTTTCTCGAAAACAATGTTACTTTAGAGGGAGCCGTTTCTCACAATATTTTATACTATCAACCTCTCCCTATTACTCGTAATCAAGAAAGGTTTATGATAATAATTATTTTGAGTAATTACCACCAATAGTGTCCACTGCCTTTAAGTAGATGCAAAGTTTTTTGTGCGGATACAATGACATCCTTTTCTATTTTTTCTCTACAGGAGTGTGCTGGTAACCCGTGTTGTGATTCAAAGACCTGTCAATTGACTGTAGGCAGTGATTGTTACCAGGGAGAATGTTGCAGTAGCTGTCAGGTAAAATACCTCTCTTTAAAACACTCTGTGCGTTAAAGTGCGATTATTGTGGAGTCATGAGCTCGGGTAGCAACCTTGTTCCCATGGGTGTTCGAGATCGCCGCGCCATTTTCTTCAAGCATGTCTCGCTCTATCATAACCCCTGGAATTGGTTCATTAAAGCGTGGTAAATCTAGCACAGTTTAATGAGCGCCTGTAATCATTCCTTTCTACGCGCGCACGCAAGTCTATTGTCTTATTGTCTGGATTTTTCCTCAGCACCACTTTGTATCATTCTTTTTTTGGCTGGGATGTTTTTCTCAATCTTTGGTTTGAATAAATCTGTACAATGACCCCATTCGGTACTTTCCTGAGTTTTGGAACAAAAATTAAGGCATATTACTCGGGTGGGATTCGAAGCTCCGACCTTCGCCAATCTAGAGCAGATGTCTTACCAACTAGACCACCGAGATTGTGCGGCAGCTAGAGGCAGTTTGATTCCTAGAACTCCGGGGGGAAAGTACTGAAGAGTGAACAGTGTTATTAACAGACATCCGTGTACAGTGAAACCAAATAATATTCTTTATCTCTGATGCAAATTTAACATCTATTAGACCTCATGTCCCAGGCGTGACACCTGTGTCCTAAAGCAAGACACTTAACTATTTGCTTCGTCCTTCGGATGGGACATAAAGCCGTTGGTGCTGTGTGTTGTGTAGCGCAAGTTAAAGCACCCAGTGCACTTATTCGAGAAAAAGAGAAGGGGTTCGCCCCAGTATTTTTGGTTTGATTTGCAGCATATTGCGCCACGACACCTTTTAAATCATTACATGGTGCAAAGTGCAGACATAGCCCCACAGGAAATACTGTACGTTACAGCACCAGGGCGGTCACTGATTGATGAATACGCTCGCTGTATAAGAAGCCATTATTATTATTATTTTATGAAATATTTTGCTTGTTTTGCCACAGTATTTGCCAGCAGACACCATGTGCAGAGAGAGTTCCACAGAGTGTGATATAATGGAGATGTGCACAGGGTCATCGGGAAATGTAAGTCGCATCCAAATCTCACAAAGCTAGAAAGATGACAAAAATATTATTATAAAAATTGTTCTTCTATGCTAGTTCTTCTGGTAACTTTAAGGAGGTTGCTGGTGACAAGATTTACCGGGCATGGTAAACTTTCTACATAAGTCTGATTTGTCTGTAGTGTTGAAAAGTCTGAAAAGTCTATTTATGCCTACATCATGTGTACATTTAGTTTGTTTGTTTTTGTTTGTTTGTTTGTTTTATTTTCATTTGTACAACAACAAAATTACAGGAATAATGGTTACAAGTAAATAAATAAAGATATAAAAACTCAGTTAGTACAAATGGGGTCTGCAACCAGAGGAGGTAACCCTCCTGTATTGGAGCACCCAAACTGCTGTAAAATAGATGCTTTACTGGTTCAAGAAATTACAAAGAAAATTAAAGTATCCCTAAAAAAAAAAACATTTAGAGAATAACGCATTTATTAAATAATAATTAAAATATGAACTTAAGAAATTATACACACAGTTGGTTTGTTTTAGTGTTGCCCATGTGTGTGTATTTTTATCTATTTGTGTTTAATTTTGAAATTTGTATTAAAAATCTATTTCAAATATTATACTGTATCCATCCTTTAATTGGTGCTTGCGTGGAATTGAAGTTGTGTGGAATGAAATAAAGGAATAGAATGAAATTAAGAGATTCCTATTCTCACTGAGAGATACATGCAACAAGATTATTAGAAATGTTTATTTTGTGTATGATGCATTTTGTTGTGTCTTTGAAATCTAATGTCAGAATATCTCTTGTCCTTCTTTTACTTCTTCTGAATAGTGTCCAGAAAACATTTACTTGCAAGATGGCACTCCTTGCCTGGAAAACACTGTAAGTATATTCAGTCTGGTATTGTTTTTCATATTTTTTTATTTTGTTTTTTGGATTCGATTTTTTAAGTAAGTTTTTGGGGTAAAAACATGTGTTTTTGAGGAAAGCAATTTGTATGTACTTTAAGCTTTTACATTTTTATATAGAGAAGTTGTGTGGCCTGTAGTGTTGTTTTGTACTGTATATAATATTATGGTAAACTTAAAGGCACTGGACACTATTGATAATTACCCAAAATAATTGTTTGCATAAAACCTTACTAGGTAACGAGCAACAAAACAAAACAAAACATTGTGAGAAACGGCTCCCTCTGACTTAGAGTAGTTTTGAGAAAGAAGTAATTTTCCACTCAAATATTTGAATTTGATTTTTAGACGTCACTATTAGATTTTGAGGTCCCAAAATCAAGCATCTGAAAGCACACAAATTTGTGTGACAAGGGTGTTTTTTATATCGCAACTTCGACGACCAATTGAGTTCAAATTTTCACTGGTTTTTGTGCATATGTTGAGATACACCAAGTGAGAAGACTGGTCTTTGAAAATTACAAAAGGTGTCCAGTGTCTTTAATTTATTGTAGTTTTTGTAAAAGCCAAAATTAATTTCCCTCAGGAATAATAAATGAATGAAAATAAATGAAAATGTTGTCCACACAGAGAAATATCTACAACTGGAATACACAATATGAGAAACTTGTCTGACAGGAATGTTTTCAGACTGGAATTTAGGGGCTTAAAAACGGATATACTCTTTCCTTCTCACATTGCTTCAAAGTGAAATAGTTCTCAAAATACTTTATTCTATCAGTAAGTAGCTGAACTTTTAACCAAGTAACTTTTCAGTGCCATTATTTGTAAGAGTTTCAAATGTTTACCTAATGTTGTTATTGTTTGTATTTTTAATTGAAGGGGTACTGCTTCAATGGACGATGCCCAACTCGCGATGAACAGTGTCAAGATATTTGGGGGCAAGGTACATTTCTAAACAATTGACTGAATGTGCATGAGATTTTTTTAACTTTAACCGAAAATCTTTGTTCAGCTTTTCAAATTTGTGGTCTTTGAGTTCAGTGTTGTTTAACAATTTTTTAGGGTGAGGTGAACAGGGTGTTTACTTGTAGGTGGATTTTGCTCTCTTGTCTTTAATCAGAATTTGACCTCTGTCGCCCTTGTCATCCCTGTACTGAAAACCTCATTCATTCATTTCATTCATTCATTCAAAAACAAAAAATGGCAGCACAAAGCTGAAATGTGTGGCATTACATAAAATGTTTAAAACTACATAACATTTAAAAACATTTTTTTTCCATTTTTTATTCTCATGCTGGGTTTGAATGTTGGTAAGGATACAAGTGGTTCGGTATCTGTCATAAATGACGATCAAAATTTAAAGATAAATTAAATTTTTAAACACCACTAGAATTCTTCTTTCCTAACCACACCTGTTATTCCCATGTAATTTTTTGTTTAAAAAAAAGTGGACATTAATCTTTTATTTGGATCACAAACAAGCCGGTAGAGCTGCTGACAAATTAGTTGCTCATTGGTTAAGTTAAATGACCCAAGTAATGACCATGGCACACTTACTAAAAAAGATGTATAATTTCTGAGTTTTGGGTTCAGAATTTTGTTAATGGAGCTTTTTCCGAAATTACTTTTGTGTCCAGGTTCGTCATCAGCAGAAGGGTGCTTAACTTTAAACACCTTTGCACGATTCCCTTTTGGTCACTGTGGATACACCATCGGAGAAACCCTTACTTACTCTACTTGCGACTCTTCGTAAGTAACTTTTTGTTTTGCAAATTTTTCACACTCAAATACTTTACAGTTACTTGCAGAAATTTCCTTAAAAATTACAGTTACTTATTGACATTGTCTTTAGAAATTACAGTTACTTATTTTTATTTGTAGAGATTTCCTTAGAAATTACATTTACTTATTGATATTTGCAGAGATATTCATTGGAATAACAGTTACTTGTTGACATTTTGCAGAATATTTCTTTGAAATTACAGTTACTTATTTTCATTTGCAGAGATTTTTTCAGAAACTAGCTGCTTACATTAAGTGATATTTCCTGAGATTTCTTTAAAAACTGCAATTGATCGTTGCCAAAACATTAGAAGTCACAGTTACTTATTGACATTTGTAGAGTTTCCTTAGAAATTACAGTTACCTATTGAAACTTGCAGAAATTTCCCTAGAAACGTCAGTTACTTATTGACATTTGCAGAGATATCTTAAGAATCTACAGTTACTTATTGACATTTATCATATTGCATTACTGTAAACACTAAGATGCTCTATTCAATTGTAAATTAAGGTGGGCAAAAAAAGATTTTTTTAAATTTTTTTTTATATTGTCTCATTTTTCTGTGGCGTTTAGGTCCGGGCCACAATCTCAAGCTCAATGTGGTATGCTGCACTGTAACAATGCCTCATTATCTTTCTTTCCTGATGGATTTACACCGAGAGGTAACAACTTTGAAGAATACTGTCTGTAAGTCAACCAAAATAAAAATACAAATTTTAATAATAATAATAATTATAAAAGTAATAATAATACTCTAGTAAATCGTTGCAGTACCTGCTGCTAAAACGTAGGATTCGAATTGCCTCCAGGCAATCTTGGTAGTGTAGTTGGTAGGACACTGCTCTAGAATTGTAAAGGTTGTGGGTTCGAACTTAAACATAAGATAATAGTTGACTCTAGCTACCGGGCAATCTTGGTAGTGTAGTTGGTAGGACACTGCTCTAGAATTGCAAAGGTTGTGGGTTCGAACTTAAACATAGGATAATAATTGACTCTAGCTAGCGGGCAATCTTGGTAGTGTAGTTGGTATGATACTGCTCTAGAATTGCAAAGGTTGTGGGTTCGAACTTAAACATAGGATAATAATTGACTCTAGCTACCGGGCAATCTTGGTAGTGTAGTTGGTATGACACTGCTCTAGAATTGCAAAGGTTGTGGGTTCGAACTTAAACATAGGATAATAATTGACTCTAGCTAGCGGGCAATCTTGGTAGTGTAGTTGGTATGACACTGCTCTAGAATTGCAAAGGTTGTGGGTTCGAACTTAAACATAAGATAAGAATTGACTCTAGCTACCGGGCAATCTTGGTAGTGTAGTTGGTATGACACTGCTCTAGAATTGTAAAGGTTGTGGGTTTGAACTTAAACATAAGATAAGAATTGACTCTAGCTACCGGGCAATCTTGGTAGTGTAGTTGGTATGACACTGCTCTAGAATTGTAAAGGTTGTGGGTTCGAACTTAAACATAAGATAAGAATTGACTCTAGCTACTGGGCAATCTTGGTAGTGTAGTTGGTATGACACTGCTCTAGAATTGCAAAGGTTGTGGGTTCGAACTTAAACATTAGATAGGAATTGACTCTAGCTACCGGGCAATCTTGGTAGTTTAGTTGGTATGACACTGCTCTAGAATTGCAAAGGTTGTGGGTTCGAACGTAAAAATAAGATAAGAATTGACTCTAGCTACCGGGCAATCTTGGTAGTGAAGTTGGTATGACACTGCTCTAGAATTCCAAAGCTTGTGGGTTCGAACTTAAACATAAGACAAGAACTGACTCTAGCTACCGGGCAATTTTGGTAGTGTAGTTGGTATGACACTGCTCTAGAATTGTAAAGGTTGTGGGTTTGAACTTAAACATAAGATAAGAATTGACTCTAGCTACCGGGCAATTTTGGTAGTTTAGTTGGTATGACACTGCTCTAGAATTGCTAAGGTTGTGGGTTCGAAATTTGAGGTAGAGAAGAGGAAACTTTGCCTCGATTTTAAATTAAGTGAGGTATTTTCTTAAACTTCATTTTTGTACAGGTTTCAATTATTTTAAGTTCTTGCTATTTGTGACTAATATTTATTTGTGACAAATATTTATCTCAGAACAGTTGGTCATTATTATTTCCTCAAACCACAAAGCTTTCCCCGTGAGAGGTGTTAGAATTTAGATTTTTTTATATTTTTGTTTCAGCTCCATCTGGGTGGCTGATTTAAACTTAGCTGACATCATCAATCCGTCCGATGTTGCAGACGGCACAATGTGTAGTGAGGGAAAGGCAAGTTATAGGGTTAAAACCCTGACTCTTTCTGTGTATATGGGATTGAGTGCAAATAAATATTTGGTTTTTGGTAACACCATGTGTAAATCTACTTGCCAGGTAGATTTTGTTCTTGCTATATATTCTACTACAGCAGAGTAGATTTTTCGGATATCGGGACACTTCTCAGTTCTGAAAAGAAAAAGAACTGTCCTGCTTTTGCACTACCACCTAGTCGAAAGGTAGAAAATCGACTGAGACTACTCCTTTTTTTAGCTTAAAGTGTATTGTTACTAACTGCACTACTGTGGATGGGGTTCTTAACTCAGCATTTTTGCTAAAAGAGTGAAAATCACAGAGCAATGTTTTCAGAAGAGTCGGGTAGATCCGTTGTACAGGTGTACCTGTTTAAATAATTTATCTCAACAAGTTAAAGGAACACGTTGCCTTGGATCGGACGAGTTGGTCTATAAAAAAGCGTTTGAAACCGTTTGTTATGAAATGTCTATGGTTGGAAAGATGTTTTCAAAGTAGAATATAATGATCCACACAAGTATCACTCAAAATTGCACGATTTTCATTTTACGTCGCAAATCAACACGGTCGGCCATTTATGGGAGTCAACTTTTTGACTCCCATAAATGGCCGACCGTGTTAGTCGACGAGGTTAAACGTAGTCGACGAGGTTAAACGTAAACCATGCAATTTTGAGGCATATTTGTGTAGATCATTGTATTCTACTTTTACAACAGTTTTCTAACCATATCAGTTTTATAACAAACGGTTACAAACGCTTTTCAAAGACCAACTCGACCGATCCAAGGCGACGTGTTCCTTTAAAAATTATTTTCCTGACTTTGTTTTACTCATTTATCAAAAACTACCGCACCTCAGCAAGGCATATTTTAAGGGAAGTTTTCTAACACCATTATCTTTAAAGGCAGTGGACACTATTGGTAATTACTCAGAATAATTTTTATCATAAAACCTTTCTTTATTTAAGTAATGGGGAGAGGTTGGTAGTATAAAACATTGAGAGAAACAGCTCCCTCTGAAGAGACGTAGTTTTCGAGAGAGAAGTAATTTTCCACGAATTTTATTTAGAATTTGAGGTCTCGAAATCAAGCTTCTGAAATCACACAACTTCGTGTGACCATGGTGCAACAAGGGTGTTATTTCTTTCATTAATATCTCGCAACTTCGACGACCGATTGAGCTCAGATTATCACATGTTTGTTATTTCATGCATATTATGTTTAGATACAACTAGTGAGAAGACTGGTCTTTGACAATTACCAATGTGTCCAGGGGTCGATTTCACAAAGAGTTAGGACCAGTTCTAACTTAGGACTAGTCCTAGGAGATATACAAATTGCATGGATAGTCCTAAGTTAGGACGAGTAACTGGTCCTAACTCGAGATAAGACTAGTCCTAACTCTTTGTGAAATCCACCCCAGTGGCTTTAACGCTCGATGGCTTGATACTCTTTCTGCACAGGTCTGTCGCGATTTTGATTGTGTGACAATAGAGTCACTGGGCATTCCTTCCTGTCCCTCTGTTGAAAGTGGAACTGTTTGCTCTGGAAATGGGGTAAGTAAAATAATAACAATAATAATGTCAAAGTCTTTTATAGTGCACGTATCTACCCAACAAGGTACTCAAGGCGCTTAGTATGTACAAACTTTCAGAAAGATGGGTTATTGCAGTGATGGATTCTGAGACCCAATTATGTAGCACTTATAAGGGTTTACAAGGTTCTACGGCGCATGAAGCAGCCACAACCAGGAACAACGGGGCGAACCCCTTCTCTTTTTGATAAGTGCACTGGGTTCTTTTACATGCGGTACACAACACATGGGACCAACGGCTTTATGTCCTCGAAGGACGGAGCAATGGTAAAGTGTCTTGCTTAAGGACACAAGTTTCACGGCTGGAGACTCGAACCCACACGAACCCAAAAGATGGTGCATGCCTATTTAAAATTAATTTGACTCATATACTTCTTCCGATCTGTGTTAAAATACACCTGAATGAAATTTACTAAAATGGACCCACTCCAAGCATCCCTCCCCCGTTCCCAGCAACAAGCCCAAATGGGACACTTCCAACGTTACCTCCACCCACTCCAAGCATCCCTCCCCCATTCCCAACAACAATTAGACAAAACGGGACATCTCCAACATTACCCCCACCCACTCCAAGCATCCCTCCCCCGTTCACAACAACAAGCCCAAATGGGACATCAAGAAATTTACTAAAATGTACTTCGTCCGATCTGTTTTTTTTTTAAAGGTGTGCACAAACAAGGCCCAGTGCATTTGTTTGGATGGATGGAGTGGAGCAGCATGCAATGAAACTGATGGCACACCACCAACTTTGCCTCCACCCACTCCAAGCATTCCTCCCCCCACTCCAAGCATCCCTCCCCCGTTCACAACAACAAGCCCAAATGGCACATCTCCAACGTTGCCTCCACCCACTCCAAGCATTCCTCCCCCCACTCCAAGCATCCCTCCCCCGTTCACAACAACAAGCCCAAATGGGACATCTCCAACGTTGCCTCCACCCACTCCAAGCATCCCTCCCCCGTTCACAACAACAAGCCCAAATGGGACATCTCCAACATTGCCTCCACCCACTCCAAGCATCCCTCCCCCGTTCACAACAACAAGCCCAAATGGGACATCTCCAACATTGCCTCCACCCACTCCAAGCATCCCTCCCCCGTTCACAACAACAATGAGCCCAAATGGAACATCTCCAACATTACCCCCACCCACTCCAAGCATCCCTCCCCCGTTCACATCAACAAGCCCAAATGGGACATCTCCAACATTACCTCCACCCTCTCCAAGCATCCCTCCCCTGTTCCCAACAACAATGAGCCCAAACGGGACATCTCCAACATTACCCCCACCCACTCCAAGCATCCCTCCCCCGTTCACCACAACAAGCCCAAACGGGACATCTCCAACGTTACCTCCACCCACTCCAAGCATCCCTCTCCCGTTCCCATCAACAATGAGCCCAAATGGGACATCTCCAACATTACCCCCACCCACTCCAAGCATCCCTCCCCCAATCACAACAACAAGCCCAAATGGGACATCTCCAACGTTACCTCCACCCCCTTCTAGCATACCTCCTCTTTTCCCAACACCTTCGCAGAACACAACATCTCCAACAATGCCCCCACCCCCACCAAGCATACCTCCTCCTTTCCCCACACCTTCGCAGAATGCAACATCTCCAACACTGCCCCCACCCCCTCCCAGCATACCTCCCCCCTTCCCAACACCCTCACATAATGCAACGTCTCCAACCATGCCCCCACCCACTCCAAGCATACCTCCCCCGTTCCCAACACCTACACAAAATGCGACATCACCAATTGCAACCTTACCTCCACCCCCTCCAAGCATAACACCCCCCTTCCCAACACCCTCACATAATGCAACATCTCCAACATTGCCCCCACCCCCACCAAGCATACCTCCCCCGTTCCCAACACCTACACAAAATGCGACATCACCAAATGCAACCTTACCTCCACCCCCTCCAAGCATAACACCCCCCTTCCCAACACCCTCACATAATGCAACATCTCCAACATTGCCCCCTCCCCCTCCAAGCATACCTCCTCCATACCCAACACCTACACAAAATGGCACCATCCCAAATGCAACCTTACCTCCTCCCCCTCCAAGCATAACACCCCCCTTCCCAACACCCTCACATAATGCAACATCTCCAACATTGCCCCCTCCCCCTCCAAGCATACCTCCCCCATTCCCAACACCAACACAAAATGGCACTGTCCCAAATGCAACCTTACCTCCTCCCCCTCCAAGCATAACACCCCCCTTCCCAACACCCTCACATAATGCAACATCTCCAACATTGCCCCCTCCTCCTCCAAGCATACCTCCCCCATACCCAACACCTACACAAAATGGCACCGTCCCAAATGCAACCTTACCTCCTCCCCCTCCAAGCATAACACCCCCCTTCCCAACACCCTCACATAATGCAACATCTCCAACATTGCCCCCTCCCCCTCCAAGCATACCTCCCCCATTCCCAACACCTACACAAAATGGCACATCCCCAAATGCAACCTTACCCCCACCTACTCCAAGCATTCCTCCCCCATTCACAACACCTCAAAATGCCACATCCCCATCTACACCACCCTCAACCCAGCCACCACGCTCTACCCAGCCACCCACTACCCAGCCACCCACAACCCAACCTCCCTCAACTCAGCCACCCTCAACCCAGCCACCCGCAACCCAGCCACCCTCAACCCAGCCACCCTCAACCCAGCCACCCTCAACCCAGCCACCCGCAACCCAGCCACCCTCAACCCAGCCACCCACAACCCAACCTCCCTCAACTCAGCCACCCTCAACCCAGCCACCCTCAACCCAGCCACCCTCAACCCAGCCACCCGCAACCCAGCCACCCGCAACCCAGCCACCCGCAACCCAGCCACCCGCAACCCAGCCTCCCGCAACCCAGCCACCCTCAACCCAGCCACCCTCAACCCAGCCACCCTCAACCCAGCCACCCGCAACCCAGCCACCCGCAACTCAACCTCCCTTGACCCAACCTCCCTCGACCCAGCCACCTGCCACCCAGCCACCTGCAACCCAGCCACCCTCAACCCAGCCACCCGCAACCCAGCCACCCTCAACCAAGCCCCCCGCAACCCAGCCACCCTCAACCCAGCCACCCTCAACCCAGCCACCCGCTACCCAGCCTCCAACAACCCAGCCACCCGCAACCCAGCCACCCTCAACCCAGCCACCCGCAACCCAGCCCCCCATAACCCAGCCACCCTCAACTCAGCCACCTGCAACCCAATCTCCCACAAGCCAGTCCCCCTCGACCCAACAGTCAGTAAGTCCAGGCTACATAATAGCTAGACTGAAAGTCATGATTTTAGACAGCCAAAACAACCCCCTTTATGGTACATCAGTTAGAGTCAGTGTAACAGGTGGTAGCTCAAAGGACCTGATAGTTCCTGAGGTGACCAATGTTGTGGATATCATGAGGATCATTCCAGCCGATGGAAGCCTCGGGGTCATAGTCAGCAAGACGGGTTACTCCAGTAATGCTGTCCGCTGGAGTAGTGGAATCACAGAAGGTACGTTCAAACTTATGAAATAAATACTTCAAGGTGGTACTGGAAAAGTCTGTGTTAGTCGTAGAGCCTTTTTGAAACCACGGCTTCAGCTTTGGATTCAGCTTCAGGCTCAGTTCACTAGTCAGAAGCCCTAAGTGCAAAGGCAAGCACGCACAATATTGCCAAAACAACTGTGGGGCCAGGATAGCCTGAGCCCAAGCTGGAGCAGTGGATTGGAAAAGGGCCTTGGCAATTAATGTGTGGTTCCTTTTGTGGGGACTTTGTCTATCCATTTGAGCAGAATGCCAGTTGAAACTTTTCTTAAAAGTTATAATCATGAGATCTCCATCTCTCACAGCTGCAAATGTGACACAACGTTTTAAAGACTTTACAAGATTCCTTAAGCCAACTTTTACCAAAGTTTTTGTGTCCCTAACATGAAGTTTTCCAGTGTGATCTTTTTACCATCTTTATTGTCCATGTTTGTCTAGATCTAGTGGTGAGGTTACAACAGCTACAGGTAGCAACTGTAGAGATACAGGGTAATAACATGCTGATCGAGAGTGGTTTCAATGGTAAGTCAGAGTAATAATAATAACAATTATAACATTGAAGTCTTATATAGCGCACGTATCTACCAACAAGGCACTCAATGCGCTTAGTATATACATAATATATACAGAAAGAGAGTTCATTGAAAATAATGAATTCTGAGACCAATTATGTAGCACCTTATAAGGGTTAAGACCGGGGCTAGAATAGACTAGGTTCTTTTACATGCGTTACACAACACATGGGACCATGGTCGGTGGTTGTTGGTTGATGCGTCTGTAAAATATTTTTTTCTTGATTTCGCTTAAAGCCATTGGACAATTTGGGTAAATAGTATTGTCCAAGGCCCACACTTCTTGTATTACACTTATATATAAAATACCAAACTTGTGAAAATTTAGGCTCAATCGGTCATCGGAGTCGGGAGAAAATAACGGGAAAACCCACACTTGTTTCCCCACGTTTCCTCGTGTCATGACATGTGTTCAAAATAAATTTGTAATTCCCGCTATCGAGAATTGATATTGTTTTAATGTTTTCTCAAAAAGTAAAGCATTTTATGGTCTAATAATTCAAGAGAAGTCTTTCACCATTACCTTCTGTAAACCCTGTAAGTTATTTGTAAATCTGTGAATCTGTGTACCGAAAGTGTATAATGGCTTTAAGTTCAATTTTTTGCTTTCAAACAGAATTTGGTCAGCAAGCAATAATTCAATTCGACACCTCGTTGGTTGATGGAGCAGCTATTGACGCCTTCTACGCATTAACCTCCGACACCAAGGTCATCCCAGAGACAGAAGCCAACTCTAACGGTGCCACGGTTGAGCTGGTGGCATTGGGGGCGCTAGAGTTGACAATTAACGATAAGGAATCGGGAGATGTGATCTCATTGGACGGAGGGATTGAGATGCTTGTACCTCTAGATCCAGGATTGAATGTTAAAGACGGGAACGATGTTTCTATTTGGACATACAACGAGACCACAGGTAAATCTTATCCCTTGACGTGTCATGGCCTATCATTTAAAGGCACTGGACACTATTGGTAATTACTCAAAATAATTGTTAGCATAAAAAACGAACTTGGTAACAAACAATGGAGAGCTGTTGATAGTATAAAACATTGTGAGAAATGGTTCCAATCTAAAGTAAGGTTGTTTTTCGAGAGAGAAGTAATTTTCCATAAAATTTGATTTTGAGACCTCAGAATTAGATTTTGAGGTGCTTCAACGACCAATTTTCACAGGTTTGTTAGTTTATGCATATGTTGAGATACACCAAGTGAGAAGACCGGTCTTTGACAATTACCAAAGGTGTCCAGTGTCTTTAAGGACACTGGATTTAAACTCTAGTGTTTCTGATCAGCAGAGTTTGGGTTTGATCCCATGTACATTTCTTGCCTCATTCATTCTCCCTCTGTGAGTCGTACTGGTCTGTGTCCATCTCAAACTCCTAAAGTCGTTGGGGGGCCTTATATGTCCTGCTGTTATTAATATTAATATTATTATTACTATTATTAACTTGATTAACTGGAATCTTGCTTTTAATCTTGCTACAACTTGTCATGTGTTCTCATCTTTAGCATTCTGGGAGGAGGCAGGAGTAGGGAAGATTTTAGTCACTGGAGATCTTCTTGCTTACTGGCAGTTCACAGCCCCTCATCTCTCATGGTGGATGGCTGCTGATAGAGCGGACAAATCAACACCAAAACGTAAGTGACTTGTTCCTTTATTAGGAGCGGGGCCTTTCATCATCACTGGCAGTCTTGTGATGTACAATTTGGGGTTGAACAAGGATTTGAACCAAAGATCTCTAGATTGGTTAGCCAGCACTCTACCAACTGAGCTGTTTAGCCCTATGCTTTCTCTCCTTTTTTTCTTTATAGGGTGGTGGGGGCTTTCCTGATAATTTGGGGTTGAACAAAGAAACAATTTTACTTAAAAGGGATTTGAACCAAAGACCTCTAGATTGGTGTGCCAGCACTCTCAACTGAGCTGTTTAGCCCTATGTTGGCAGTTTTCTTTACTTTTTTTCATTATTTTTCTTTGGGAGGGGGGGATTTCGTCATCATTGTCAGTCTTGTGATTTATTTGGATGATTTGGGGTTGAACAAATAAAAATTTACTTGAGCAGGATTCAAACCAAAGACCTCCAGATTGGTGTGCAGGCACTCTACCAAATGAACTGTCTAGCCCTACGATAGCACCAAGTTTTCTGCCTTTTTTTCTTTATGGGGGGGGGGGGGGCTTTCATCATCCTCATTAGTCATGTGATTTATCAGGATAATTTTGGGTTGAAAACAAAAATTGACTTGAGCAGGATTTGGACCAAAGACCTCCAGATTAAAACACATTGGTGTGTAAGGGTATATTGGTAAAATAAATAGTTCTTCATCCCAGATGCAAATTTAACACCTATTATTATATTTATTATTAAAAATACAAGTTCTTCTCTGTAAAGCTTTATATATAAATTGAATTAATGTTTCATTATACCCCACAGCGCCAGGACAAACTTTGAAACCAATCTTACCTGATACTGGAAGTCAAATGGGAACAGAGGTTGTTATATACGCTTCAGTCGGAACTCTGCTTGCTTATCTAGCTATCATAATCGTAGGCGTAGCTTGCTGTGCATGCAGGTAAGCACAAACAATGTTTTTTAAAAATGATCTTTCCTTAAAGGCAGTGGACGCTATTGGTAGTTAATCAAAATAATTATTAGCATAAAACCTTACTTGGTAACGTGTTATGGAGAGCTGTTGGTAGTGTAAAACAATGTGAGAAACGGCTCCCTCTGTAACGTAATTTTCGAGAAAGAAGGAATTTCCACTACTTTGATTTCGAGACCTCAGATTCAGGAAATGAGGTCACGAAATCAACCATCTGAAAGCACACAGTTCGTGTCGCATGGCCAATCAAGCTAAAATTTTCACAGGTTTGTTATTTCATGCGTATGTTGAGATACACCAAGTGAGAAGACAATTACCAATAGTGTTCAGTGTCTTTAATATTTTGCAGCCTAACTTCGACCACCAATTGAGTGCAAATTTTCACAGGTTTGTTTTTTATGCATATGTTGAGATAAACCAAGTTAGACAATTACCAATAGTGTCCAGGGTCTTTAAGGGTTTAAACACCTTCTGTTTCTCAAATTGTTGGCTTAAACATGAATCCCTAATCACTATGAATGTACTATCATTTACCTGTAGAATTTTCAGCTGCATTTGTCGTCAATTTAATGCACTTTATAAACTTTTGCACTACCCCTTGTGACTTTTATCAATTTTAGGATCAAATTTGAACAAACCCCTTGTTGGTTTTTTTGCCCAAATTTGATTAAACTAGCCGTTGTGATTTTTTTCTATTTTTTGGCCCAAGTTTAAATTGTGTAATGTTGATGATAATATATATTTTTTTGTTTTCCTGGACAGGAAAATGAGGAAGCAAGATAAGGAAATGTCGGCCACTCTTCCAGTAGCGTCAACTGAGATGCAAATTGAGATGCATCCTCAGGTGTTCAACAACAAAGGTTTAGTCTCTGATGATGTAGCTATAGAAGTCAATGATAACGTTGAAACCATGGCAACCATGGAGCAACCCGACAACCAAACCAGTGCTGATATTCAGTTCCAATCATCATAGAACGAAGAAAGGGGTCAGCTTAGTGGAAGTGTCGTGGAGGAGCCGTTAAGTGCGACGAATTCAAACTCTGGTGTTTCTGATCCGCAGAGTGTGGGTTCGAATCCCCAGTCGTGACACTTGTGTCCTTGAGCAAGACACTTCACCATTGCTTCGCCCTACGAATGAGATGTTAAGTTTTTGGTCCCACATGTAAGAGAATGGGTTCGCCCCGGTGTTCCTGGTCCGATCGTCAGCAAATTGACCACAGCACCTTGTCAAACATTACATGGTGCTATCAGAACTCGGTCTCATAATTCAAACAAAGTCCCATATCATGCAGGAAGTACTGTATGTTACAGCGCCAGGAGCGTCACTGATTGATGGACATGTGCGCTATTCATAAGAAGCCACAATTATTATTATTGTTATTATTATTATTATTATTATTGTTATTATTATTATTATTATTATTATTATCATTACGAGCATGCCTTGAATTTTTGAATAGGGCACTCCCATGAAAAATATTCCAGTTTATAACACCCCTTACAAATATTCTGCCTGTTCATTGGTTTAGAGGGCGTCAGATGACATGTCTTAGTTTTGCTAGACTACGGCTGTGTGATAGTGCATCGGTTTGCCTTGTGCTAGTCCGAAGACTATCACACGGCGTGCAGAACCCAGACGTCCGTTGCCTGTACGAGGATGGTAAATTATAGTCTGTAACCATTGCCGATTGCACGACACTATACATGCAGCACAGTAAAAGTTTTTGCAATCTGTATTTGCGTCGTCCGTGGATTGTAGCATTCAGGTCTGTAACTTAATAGTACAGTATTTAGAAATGTTTGGGGTTTTATAAAACAAATATTGACTGCTTTTACTCGTGCAACGGTTAAAACTATGACTCCCTCGGTGATCCCCGTAGCTTTCAGTTTTCCCTCGGCTTCGCCTCTGGAAAATAGAATGCTCCGGCGATCACCTCGGGAGTCATAGTTTAAACCATAGCACTCGTAGCAGTCAATATTTGTGTACTATGGGGTACTTTTGTAGGCGCACCAAGGCAAACATGAAGCATCATGGTTAAGGGCATACTAAGGACACAGGTGTCACATCTGGGACTCGAACCCACACTCTGCTGATCAGAAACACCAGTCTTAAAATGTTGAATCTGGTGCTTTTAATTGCTCGTCCATGACACACCACAAAAGACGTTACTTTTACAAGTGAATAAGGCATGTGAATTATTCATAGTTTGTTATCTCTTTGTAAACATTATATTAAACATGTCAACTTGCTTGGAGCTATAACTGATTTTCTTTAATTGTGTAGCTATAAATTTTTGGATATGTTCTCACTATTTGTTATTCCTTATAATTATCAAGGAAACAGTTTATTTGTTTGTTTGTTTGTCTGTATGAAGTTTACTTTTTAGCTTCCTTTTATCCTTTTAAAACCATTTTACTGTAAATTTTTGTATGACAATCTGAAACAATTCACTAGGGAGGGTATACCTTTTAGTAACCATCCAAAGACGGATGGCTTATCTGAAATTTATATTAAAGACACTGGACACTATTGGTAATAGTCAAAGACCAGTCTTCTCACTTGGTGTGTCTCAACATATGCCCCAAAACAAACCTGTGAAAATTTGAGCTCAATTGGTCTTCAAAGTTGCGAGATAATAATAGAAGAAAAAACATCCTTGTAACACGAAGTTGTGTGCTTTCCGATGCTTGATTTCGAGACCTCAAATTCTTAATTTGAGGTCTTGAAATCAATTTCGTGGAAAAATACTTCTTTCTAGAAAACTACGTCATTTCAGAGGGAGCCGATTCTCACACCATGTTATACTATCAACCTCTCCCCATTACTTTGACTAATTACCAATATGCAATTAGTGTTCACTGCCTTTAATGAACCATAGTTTTGAGCAGACCAACTGTTAAACTTTTTTTACGCTTTTGTATTCTTTCATCACTATGTAAAAGTAGGTAGGACATTCATTTTTGGAAGAGTCTGCAAAAATTGCACCGTGTTTGTTATTAGAATAAGTTTAATTTGTTTCTTTACTTTCATTAATTTCATAATTGGACATCAGCTGTGCTATTTTTTTTTTGAATACATTTATATATATATATATATTCAAACAAGACAACTATACAGAATCATTACTAAAATTTAATTTTATTTTTTAAAGACTTGTTAAACTATTTTTAGTACTTTTTAGATCAATGTGACCGTTTCCTTTTCTTTAATTTTAAATTAGGAACAAATAGAAAACAAAGACATGTCAAAGCGTGGTTCATACTTCATGCGAATGCGAATGCCAAGCAAATTTGACGTCACAACCCTCCTTTCGCAGCGATATTCGTAAGGGAGTTGAGGGGAGTTGAACTGCTGCGAATTCGTGGCGAATTTGTGACGTCAACTTTTGTATTGCATTGGCATACACATGAAGTATGAACCAGGCTTAAGTGGAGTTAAATATATACTAACATCTTCAGGGGCTAAACCCAGATGAATTTTATCAATTGAACTTTTCTCAGGAACCCTTGATTTAAAAAAGGAAATCAGAACCTCTCTTTTGGAATTGATTTGCAATCAACATGATGACTTGAAATTATCTCCCCCCAAAAAATGTTACCTATTTCTCCCTTTTTTAAAACTTGAATGTTTAAAAAACGTTTATTTTAGATTAAACAAATTAATGTCATTTATTATACTAGTGTGAATGGATAAATACAATTTTCCACTAATTAATCATCATACATCTCTTGTGCTTTGATTGATTATCTTTAGCCAAAATTTGATTTAAATCACCCTGTATGATTATTTGTGTTTTTGTTTTGCAAGAAGCGCCAAGAATCCAGCAGTTGAATTAATTTGGATCAAACAAACTTGGGGCAAAAATAACAAAAATACACGTGGTAATTGTAGTAGTTTTTATTAATTTTGGCCTAAAAGAGCCTCAAGTTATTAAAATTGATGGAGTTGCCCCTGGTGATTTTTTCAATTTTAGGCCCAAATTATATGAAACTGCTTGAGTTCAACAATAAAATAATGTCACTTTTGAAAAATAATATACAAGTTAAGTTCTTCCAAATAATAAGTTGAGAAATGAACAAAAAATAGACCACAAACCTTTTAGTTCTTTCATCGTTGCGCTAAATTCTTTCAATTTAATCAAACATTAGGCTACTTGGATTATTAACCATCATTTATTACAATGTATACGTTTAATATGATTCCCGCCTTCGATTCTCGCAATTCGGTTCATTCCACGAGATCTTGCGGGAGCCAGTTGCGTACCCCTGTGATATTGAACTGTCACCTGTGATTGGAACCAGCCAAAGCATCCGACAGGTACCCGATTGCCGCTTTACACCAGATAAACGTATGGTAGAGGTCTGGGTACCCGACAGCTTGAAGCCGTGACGCCATATTCAAAATGGCCACCAGCCATGCTTTATTTTGTCAACACCGTGGATATACTTACGATGATTTGATGTGATTTAGTGTCTATATGGGTAAGCTTTATTCAAGTTCATAATGAAGAATATGAGTGGGCCTCGTAGAAGACGTGTGAATACCTAAATAGTCACAAAACGTGTAGTTATGTCGCATTTCTTTTCCACCTTCATGTGCTTTACATAAACATCGGCAACCCGGAAACTGTGACGTTTGCCACACGTCATACTGGTAGGTCATTGCATCGTCAATGGCAACTTGCCGGCCGTCAATCAGATGAAACAATTGACTTTTCTGTGAAGCCTAAAGTTTAAAGATTATAATTCTACTTCAATTCGTGGATAGTTGTATCTTAGAGATCGAAACAATGTGTGGGCCAGGCCTACACGTTTCTGAATTTTAAGATTTGTGTGTACAATTTGAACTGTTGTAAACTGCTTATCAAGCAAAATGACCGATGCTGTAGTCCAAAATCCACCTACATGATGTGCTTTACATAAACAACGGCAACCCGGAAATAACTGTAACGTTGGGCCTACTTATACCCATCGCATCGTCAATGGCAATTTGCCGTCAATCGACTTTTCTGTGTAGCCAAGTTTTCAGATTATTTTTCTACTTCAATTCGTTGATAGTTGTATCATAGCAGTGTGAGGGCCAGCGGCCTACATGTTTCTAGACTTTAAGATTTGTTTTACATTCATTAAAAATGAATAACTTGTAAACTGCTTACCGACCAAAATGACTGGTCCCCCTATGGTATCATCCAAACATGGTATCAAGTTTTGACATTTGCAGGTTGCCTTTCTCGTAGGTTAATGTTCTAAAACTGGTTTGACAAAACATACAATCCTTCACACTGAACTGCTCAAATTGTCTGTGTGTCTTTTTAAGACAAACGGTCTTACTTTCAGTAGTTTGAATTATTATTTTTTGACTTCATCTGGATCCAGCCGAAAAGTTTTCAAAATCGCCTGAATATTTCATGCACGGAGGGCGAGGGGTAGGTGGAAAAACTATTTGAGTAGTTTTCGATATAAACGATGCCTCAAAAATCAAAATTAAAATTTTAGACCCATCACATTGTTCCAGCAAAGATTATTCCCGCCGTCATTTTGATCGCCACACAACCCAAAACCCGCCACCCTCCCCCAGCGACAATCCACTCCCATCAATAATTCCCAACACCGTTTACCCCGTGAACTAATTTTCTATACATACAGCGTTTGCTTTAGCTCAAACATTTTCTAAGTTCGAACCAAAGAGTCCCCTGTGTGTGTGTTGCCTAATATTTCATTGTAAACTATTGTCATACTTATAGTGAGTGCCTTGAACCATCTTCAACTCGCAGTATTGTTCAAATTCACAACCAAAGAGTCTCATGTCTACCCATACCTGCTCCTGCGTATCCCTTCAACTCGCAGCTTATTTACCAAGTATAAAGCAAGTAAATCCCTATGCCATAGTACCATGTGACCAAGTTTCCAAGTTACACTAATTGTCTATACTAATTCTTATGCCTAGAGCATGTGCCTTCAACTCAAATATTGTTGTAGTCCGAACCAAAGAGTTCCCCGTATGTAATGTAATGGGCCCTGCCAACAGCGTGTACATTTCACTCTTAAATTACTAAAGCACTAATTTTACTTTGCCATAGTACCATGTGAATTCTGTTTCCCCATCAAACTACGTTTTCTATACTTATGCCTACAGCGTTTGCCTTCATCTCAAACATTGTCAAAGTCCGAACCCAAAAGTTCCTCATTATTATGCCTATGTTTTGTATACAGTAATGGGCCTTGCCAACAGCGTGTATATTCCGCTCTTAAATTACTAAGTATAAAGCACTGGTTTTACTATGCCATAGTACCATGTGAACCATGTTTCCCATTAAACTACTTTGTCTATACTTATGCCTACAGCGTTTGAATTCATTTCAAATATTTTCTAAGTCCAAACCAAAGAGTTCCCCATATGCCTATGTTTCATAAACATTTAGTAATGGGCCCTGCAAACAGCGTGTGCATTTCACTCTTAAATTACTAAGTATACAGTACTGATTTTACTATGCCATAGCATCGTGTGTAAAGTTGTCCACTCGCAAAATATATACTAAGTATAAAGCACTGAAATCCCATGCCATAGCATTATACGTTAGTATGAACCGAAGGTTTATCAGGTCTAAAATGCGAATTATCCTGGGGGGGGACCCAAGTGGGTGTCGTGGGTAGGTGTCGGCCTCCCAAGCAAAGGGTCCCTGGTTCGAACCCCGGTGGTGGCAGCGCAGCTGCCGTCCGAGAAGTCTCGACCCACCAGACAGTGGCACACACCGCGCAGTGACACTCACCGCTAGCACTCGCTGAGGAAAGAAACTTAAAACTTAAAACGAACCTATGCTCTTTTTTATATAAGTTTAAAATAAATTATATAAAAAACATTTTTAAAACGTCTCCAACTTTTCTGAAGCTGGATTCGATCCCGGGACCTTCCGGTCCAGAGACCAGAGCCCTTCCACTGGGCCACTGCTCCTTCTTACTAATATGCGTTCGAGTTTTATTTTAAACCTTCGTATGACGAACTTTTAATTAAAACGTAGTAAAAGAACACCCGGGAATCGAACTCCGTACCATTGGGTGTAGAGTCGGGAGCCCTTCCATTGGGCCACTGCTCCTTCTTACTAATATGCGTTCGAGTTTTATTTTAAACCTTCGTATGACAAACTTTTAATTAAAACGAAGTAAAAGAACACCCGGGAATCGAACTCCGCACCATTGGGTGTAGAGTCCGGAGCCCTTCCATTGAACCACGTCTCCTCTTACTTTTATGGCGTTCGAGTTTAATGTTATACCTTCGTATGACAAACTTTTAATTAAAACGAAGTAAAAGAACACCCGGGAATCGATCTCCGCACCATTGGGTGTAGAGTCCGGAGCCCTTCCACTTGGCCACCACTACTCTTAATAAAAATAATGCGTTCGTGTTTTATGTTATACCCTAGAATGAACAACTTTAAATCAAAACGAATGATAGCGTATGCTTTCCACTCGCAAATTAAGTGTCAGGCAAGGATTGCCTTGAATACTGCGTAAACCAATGTTCTTAAGCATGGAAAAAAGAACACACACCGGGGCTCGAACCCAGTACCTTTGGCTTTAGAGTCTGGGACCCTCCCACTGGGCCACTACTTTTCTTACTAACATTGCGTTCGAGTTTTAATATAAACCTAAGAATGAACAACTTAAAATTAAAAAGTATTATTGTTAAAAAATGCTTTCCACTCGTAATTTATAAGTGTAAAGCAAGGATTGTCCTATGCCGTAAGGCTACTGCGTAAACCAATGTTCTTAAACATTGAAAAAAGAACACTCACTGGGGCTCGAACCCAGTACCTTTGGCTTCAGAATCCAGGGCCCTTCCACTGGGCCACTAATACTCTTGCTGAATTAGCGTTCGAGTTTTATTATAAACCTAAGAAACAACAACTTAAAATCAAAAAGTGTTGTTGCTTAAAAAACGTTTCCACTCGTAGTCTATTTATTAAGTGTAAAGCAAGGATTCTCCTATGCCATAGGGTACTGCGTAAACCAATTTTCTTAAGCATGGGAAAAAGAACACACACACCGGGGCTCGAACCTGGTACCTTTGGTGTCAGGAACCAGAGCCCTACCTCTCGACCACTGCTCCTCTGCCTAATTTGCATTTTTTTGCAGCATAGTATCTCAAAATACACTGTTAAGGACAAACCGATACGATGTCATGATTGGGACTGGATACAACAGTGTTGAAGCATCAAACATTCGACGGTGTTCGACGGATAACTAAAATGCACGGGACTAAAACGAGCGGCCTATTTAACTGAGAAAATATCAGGGATTGAAATCATCTCTACAAGTGATAGGGCAAATCGGACGGGGTGGAGGGGGGGGGGGGGGGTGGCATAGTCACACAGAGGGCGTTATATGGCCAGCAAAACCTTCAATCATTTTATGTTATAAATTGTTAATAATCTCAGTAATTTAACTGTAGATAAGACGCGGCACAGATTGTTCTTTACCTTTTATTTATTTTTTTAATAATCGAGTTTCCACATTTCACATAAAACTCTGCTTTTTATTACAGACAATTGATTTTTTTTTTATTCAAGCAGCAAACAGTGTTTACAAGTACAAAATTTGATTTAAATCATCAAAATAACTTTTTAAATTTTATTATTATTAGTTATTATTTATTGGGCAATTCACATAAAAATACAAAAGTTCCAATGATTCACGAAAAGGATATAACCCTTAAAAACATATATTATAAATTTGTATTTGGAGTGGAATAACGGTGAAACAGGTGTTCCAGCAAGATATACAAAAAAGTCCATTGTAAATAATGCAAATATTGACAATATTATATAAAGCTACCATAGGATAGTACTAGTAGTCACTGTGCCAGACTTTTAAGACCCACTCTTAGTAATGTAAACATTGCCGAATATTGATGCAAGAAAAGCTATATGTAAATGTGAATAATTAAATACAATAAGAGAAATCCCTGAGAAATCAACGGGGAAAAAGCAACCTATACTGAATAACAGAATTGTAGGGAGACATAACACGCCATCGCCCATTGTGTTGCGAACAGTAACACATGTACAAAAGCATACCGGCTGAACGTAGTGTACATGTATATGTTATACCAGAAACATACTAATCACAGACAGAGAATTTACCAGTGTTCTTAGGGGTTTAAAGACTGATTATTGAATCAGAATAAACGTGTAGTACGTTAGTCTTGCCTGAACAGTTCCCTGAAGATTAAAACCACGACAAAATGCTGAAATATCGTCCACGGAGACAGCCAGGAGGGAGGGTCAACTGCATGCTTGGACCGCTTTTAATGTAGTGTGTACGCGGCATAAAGCTGATGATACGAAGCGATGGGTTATAAGACCACTATAGGGTACCAGACCTTGCAAGATGATTCTTACATGTACTTCTTGCTACACGGGTGCCTCAACAAATATTAAAATGAATTTTTGAGAACCATATCATTGTTCCAGCAATCGGTGGTTTTTTTTTCCTCGCCTTCCATTTGACCAATGTATGAATTTTCATAAGATTTGGAAATCAGCCGATTTAAAAAAAAAACTAAAGGGGTATAACTTGACGTTTTTTCACCCTCAAAAACTTTTTCTCTCCGATTTGCCTCAAAATTTAACCAAAGGAAGTCCTTTATGTGTAGAAGATAGTCTCCAAGTTACAGATTGCTGGAACAATGGTATGGGCCTCAAATATTCATTTTAATCTTGATTTTGAACCGTCGTTATAAAGGAATTTAGGCAATATCTCAAAAAGTTGCCATCGTAGACGACTAAAACCAAGATTTTTGTGATCCTCGCCCTCTATTTGACCTATATATGAATTTTCATAAGATTTGGAGATACAAAAAATCGGCCGATTTTTGAAAAAACGACAAGGGGTGTGTATAACTTGAAGTTTTTTCACTCTCAAAAACTTTTTCTCTCCGATTTGCCTCAAAATTTAACCAAAGGAAGTCCTTTATGTGTAGAAGACAGTCTCCAAGTTACAGATTGCTGGAACAATGGTATGGGCCTCAAATATTCATTTTAATCTTGATTTTGAACCGTCATTATAAAAGGATTTAGGCAATATCTTAAAAAGTAGCCATCGTAGACGACTAAAACCAAGATTTTTGTAATCCTCGCCCTCTATTTGACCTATATATGAATTTTCATAAGATTTGGAGATACAAAAAATCGGCCGATTTTTGAAAAAACGACAAGGGGTAAAGCTTGACGTTTTTTCAGCCTCGGAAACATTTTCTCTCCGAATTGCCTCAAAATTTAACCAAAGGAAGTTCGTCATGTGTAAAAGACAGTCTCCAAGTTACAGGTTGCTGGAACAATAGGATGGGTCTCAAATATTCATTTTAACCTTGATTTTAAACCGTCGTACTATCCGAAATTAGGCATTATCTCAAAAAGTAGCCTTCGTAGACGACTAAAACCAATATTTTCCTGCTCCTCGCCCTCTAATACACCTAGGTATGAAATTTCAGACGATTTGGAAGACAAAAATTTCGGCCGATTTTTGAAAAAACGACAAGGGGGTAAGATTGACGTTTTTTTCACCCTCGAATTTTTTTTCCCCCGCTTTGCCTCACAATTTAACCAAAGGAAGTCCTTTATGTGTAGAAGATAGTCTCCAAGTTACAGATTGCTGGAACAATGGTATGGGCCTCAAATATTCATTTTAATCTTGATTTTAAACCGTCATTATAAAAGGATTTAGGCAATATCTTAAAAAGTAGCCATCGTAGACGACTAAAACCAAGATTTTCCTGCTCCTCGCCCTCTATTTGACCTATATATGAATTTTCATAAGATTTGGAGATACAAAAAATCGGCCGATTTTTGAAAAAACGACAAGGGGTATAACTTGACGTTTTTTCACTCCCAAAAACTTTTTCTCTCTGATTTGCCTCAAAATTTTACCAAAGGAAGTCCTTTATGTGTAGAAGACAGTCTCCAAGTTACAGATTGCTGGAACAATGGTATGGGCCTCAAATATTCATTTTAATCTTGATTTTGAACCGTCATTATAAAAGGATTTAGGCAATATCTTAAAAAGTAGCCATCGTAGACGACTAAAACCAAGATTTTTGTGATCCTCGCCCTCTATTTGACCTATTTATGAATTTTCATAAGATTTGGAGATACAAAAAATCGGCAGATTTTTGAAAAAACGACAAGGGGTATTTGACGTTTCTTCAGCCTCGGAAACATTTTCTCTCCGAATTGCCTCAAAATTTAACCAAAGGAAGTTCGTCATGTGTAAAAGACAGTCTCCAAGTTACAGGTTGCTGGAACAATAGGATGGGTCTCAAATATTCATTTTAACCTTGATTTTAAACCGTCGTACTATCCGAAATGAGGCATTATCTCAAAAGGTAGCTTTCGTAGACGACTAAAACCAAGATTTTCCTGCTCCTTGCCCTCTAATACACCTAGGTATGAAATTTCAGACGATTTGGAAGACAAAAATTTCGGCCGATTTTTGAAAAAACGACAAGGGGGTAAGATTGACGTTTTTTTCACCCTCGAAATTTTTTCCCCCGCTTTGCCTCACAATTTAACCAAAGGAAGTTCGTCATGTGTAAAAGACAGTCTCCAAGTTTAAGATTGCTGGAACAATGGTATGGGTCTCAAATTCATTTTAACCTCTCTTTTTGGAGGCACTGCTATATCAAGAAGTAAGCGACATTGCGACAAGAACACGAATAGTCGGGTACCCTATAGTTGGTCTTATAACCCATGCTTCGTACCCAGTAATTTACCGGGTACACATGTATTCAAAATGATCTCCAACCATGCAGTTGACTCTGGCTGTCTCCGTGGACGATATTTAGAGCCTTTTTGATGTAGTTTTAATCTTCAGGGAACTGTTCAGGCAAGACTAATGTGTACTCGTTTATTCTGATTCAATATAAAGTCGTTCAAACCCATGGTAAAAGCAATGTTTGTGATTTGTTTGTTTCTATTAGCTATACATGTAGGTCTACACTACGTTAGCTGGTATGCTTGTGTATGTACATGTACATGTACGTGTAGGTCTACTGTGCACAGCACAATGGGTATGGTGTGTTATTGCTCAATATAATTCTCGGTTATAGTTAGTAGGCCTGTAGGTTGCTGTTTTCCCGTTGATTATTCGGAGATTAAAACAAAACGGCCAGAAATTGGTGGTGAGGTCGTAAAATTGTTCCAATCTAATTATTCACTGCATGCAATTGTACAGCCTATCTATGGCAATGCTTTGATGTTGTACCCTGGATTTAAAACTTTGCATTGTGGAAATACGATATGGACAGGTTTGCGGTAACACCATGCAATGACTATCATCTCTAAATATGGGGTGGTTCTGAAAGTAACCGTTGGTTTCAATTGACGTTTCGGTCAGTATTCTCTGATCGCCTTTGGAGAAAAACAAAATTCTTTTACGATGCACAAACACTTGACGTTTAAATTTTAATTTTAATGATTTTAATTATTTAAATAAATAAAAAATAACAAAAAATTGCTGCTTAAAATAAATTTGAATGTGTATGTCAATTATTGTCTGAATTCTATTATATTGATTTAAAGAACAGTCATAATGTGAAATGTAGAAACTCAAACATTAAACAAATATTGAATTAAAACATAAAGAATACTCCGTCCCGTGTCTTATTTAGAGTTCAATTTCCTTAGATTATCAAATATTTATTACATATAATAATAAATGGCTTTGTTGGTCACATTGTTACGCCCCCTGTTTGAATATGCCCCCCCCCCCCATTCGCCCGATTTGCCCGGCTTCTAGAGACTTTTTCAATCGCTGATATTTTCTCAGTTAGATAGACCCGTTTTAGTCCCGTGCATTTTATTTATCTCAAACACCGTCGAATTTGTGCATGCATCAACTCTGTTGTACCCAGTCCCAATCTTTCCATTACCTGGGGTACTATGGCATCGGGAAATCCTTGTAAAACACACGAGTGGAAGGCACTCGCTATATACGTTTTGATTTAAAGTTGTCCACTCTAAGGCTTATAATTAAACTCGAACCCATTGTTCATAAGAAGAGCGGTGGCCCAGTGGTAGAGCTCCGGATTCTGAGCGCAAAGGTACTGAGTTCGAGCCACGGCGTGTCTTTTTCTACGCGTAAGAACATTGGTTTAAGCGGAACCCTATGGCATAGGGAAATCCTTGCTTTATACCTAATAAATAACATGCGAGTGGAAGGCACCCGCTATTACGTTTTGATTTAAAGTTGAATTCATTCTAAGGTTTATATTTAAACTCGAACCGTTTGTTATGAAGAAGGACAGTGGCACAGTGGTAGGGCTCTGGACTCTGAAGCCAAAGGTGCTGGGTTCGAACCCCGGTGTGTGTTTTTTGTCTGGGTTGAAGAACATTAGTTTACGCGGTACCCTACGGCATAGGGAAATCCTTGCTTAACCCCTAATCAATAATTAATGCGAGTGGAAGGCATAAGTTACAATATGTTTTGATATAAAGTTGTTCACTCTAGCGTATAAAATTAAACTCGAACGCAAATGAAGTAAGAGTAGTAGTGGCCCAATGGAAGGGCTCCGGGCTCTACACCCAATGGTACAGGGTTCGAACCCCGGTCTGTGTTCTTTTTCTACGCTTGAGAACATTGGTTTGCGCGGTTCCCTATGGTATAGGGAAATCCTTGCTTTACACTTGGTAAATAATTTGCGAGTGGGAGGCAAATAATACGTTTTGATTTAAAAATTTTCATTCTAGGGTATAACATTAAACTCGAACGCAAATGAAGTAAGAGTAGTAGTGGCCTAATGGAAGGGCTCCGGGCTCTACACCCGATGGTACGGGGTTCCATTCCCGATCTGTTTTTTTTTTAGTATGCTTGAGAACATTGGTTTGCGCGGTACCCTATGGCATAGGGAAATCCTTGCTTTACACTTAAATAATTTGCGAGTGGAAGGCATAAGCTATAATACGTTTTGATTTAAAATTGTTCATTCTAGGGTATAACATTAAACTCGAACGCAAATGAAGAAAGAGTAGTAGTGGCCCAATGGAAGGGCTCCGGGCTCTACACCCAATGGTACGGAGTTCGATTCCCGTGTGTTCTTTTACTACGTTTTGATTTAAAGTTGTTCATTCTAAGGTATAACATTAAACTCGAACGCAAATGAAGTAAGAGTAGTAGTGGCCCAATGGAAGGGCTTCCGACTCTACACCCAATGGTACGGGGTTCGATTCCCGTGTGTTCTTTTACTACGTTTTGATTTAAAGTTGTTCATTCTAAGGTATAACATTAAACTCGAACGCAAATGAAGTAAGAGTAGTAGTGGCCCAATGGAAGGGCTTCCGACTCTACATCCAATGGTACGGAGTTCGATTCCCGGGTGTTCTTTTACTACGTTTTAATTAAAAGCTCGTCATACGAAGGTTTAAAATAAAACTCGAACGCATATTAGTAAGAAGGAGCAGTAGCCCAGTGGAAGGGCTCTGGTCTCTGGACCGGAAGGTCCCGGGATCGAATCCAGCTTCAGAAAAGTTGGAGACGTTTTAAAAATGTTTTTTTATATAATTTATTTAAAACTTATATAAAAAAGAGCATAGGTTCGTTTTAAGTTTTAAGTTTAAAGTTTCTTTCCTCAGCGAGTGCTAGCGGTGAGTGCCACTGTCTGGTGGGTCGAGACTTCTCGGACGGCAACCGCGCTGCCACCACCGGGGTTCGAACCGGGGACCCTTTGCTTGGGAGGCCGACACCTACCCACGACACCCACTTGGGTCCCCCCCCAGGATAATTCGCATTTTAGACCTGATAAACCTTCGTTTCATACTAACGTATAATGCTATGGCATGGGATTTCAGTGCTTTATACTTAGTATATATTTTGCGAGTGGACAACTTTACACACGATGCTATGGCATAGTAAAATCAGTACTGTATACTTAGTAATTTAAGAGTGAAATGCACACGCTGTTTGCAGGGCCCATTACTAAATGTTTATGAAACATAGGCATATGGGGAACTCTTTGGTTTGGATTTAGAAAATATTTGAAATGAATTCAAACGCTGTAGGCATAAGTATAGACAAAGTAGTTTAATGGGAAACATGGTTCACATGGTACTATGGCATAGTAAAACCAGTGCTTTATACTTAGTAATTTAAGAGCGGAATATACACGCTGTTGGCAAGGCCCATTACTGTATATAAAACATAGGCATATGAGGAACTTTTCGGTTCGGACTTTGACAATGTTTTAGATGAAGGCAAACGCTGTAGGCATAAGTATAGACAACGTAGTTTAATGGGGAAACAGAATTGTTCGGACTTCAACAATATTTGAGTTGAAGGCACACGCTGTAGACAATTAGTTTAACTGGGTAACAGGGTTCACATGGTACTATGGCATAGGGAATGGAAATGCTTGCTTAATACTTGGTAAATAAGCTGCGAGTTGAAGGCATACGCAGGAGCAGGTATGGGTAGACAGGGGACTCTTTGGTTGTGACTTAAAAAATACTGCGAGTTGAAGATGGTTCAATAGTTTACCAGGAAACATAGGCAACACACTCACAGGGACTCTTTGGTTCGAACTTATTAAATATATGAGCTAAAGCAAACAATGTAGGTATAGAAAATAAGTTCACGGGGTAAACGGTGTTGGGAATTATTGATGGGAGTGGATTGTCGCTGGGGAGGGTGGCGGGTTTTGGGTTGTGTGGCGACTCTTAAGTAGGCTAGCTGGAATCAAAATGACGGCGGGAATAGTGGTTGATTTCCAACAGTTTTCTTGGAGGGTATTCGCAATGTATCGTATTATTTGTTAAACTGTGTACAATATTTGAGGCATTGTTATATAATTAAAAAAAAACAGGCAATATCTATATGAAAAAAAAGGTGCCAAGGTAGACGACTCAAACCAAGATTGTTCTGCTTCTCTTACCCAATTACTCCTTTGTGTGACATTTCAGGCGATTTGGAAAATAATTCTTTTTCGGCCGATTTTGGAGGGGAAAAAACGACCAGGGGTAGGTATACAACTTAACGTTTTTTTTGTTTACCCTCGAAAATTGGTTCTCTTCGATTTGCCTCAAAATTTACACAATTGAAGTCCTTCATGTCTAAAAGACAGTCTCCAAGTTACAGGTTGCTCGAACAAAGTGATGGGTTTCAAATTTTAATTTCGATTTTTGAGGCATCGTTTATATCGAAAACTACTCAAATCATTTTTTCCCCTGCTCCTTGCCCTCCATGCATGAAATTTCATGCGGTTTGGAAAAGAAAACTTTTCGGTTGAATTTAGAAGAAGAAAAAAATAATAGTTCAAACTATTAAAAGTTAGACTGTTCGTCTTGAAAAGACACACAGACAATTTGAGCAGTTCAGGGTGAAGTATTGTATGTTTTGCCAAACCAGTTTTAGAACACTAACCTACGAGAAAGGCAACCTGCAAATGTCGAAACTTGATACCATGTTTGGATGATACCATAAGGGGACCAGTCATTTTGATTGGTAAGCAGGTTACCACAATTCATTGTTATTAATGCATGTAAAAAAAAACACTATTTTTTTTAGAAACATGTAGGCCGATGGCCCTCACATTGCTTAAGATACAACTATCAACGAATTGAAGTAGAAATATAATCTGAAAACTATAGTAGGCTACACAGAAAAGTCCATTGTTTCATCTGATTGACGGCCGGCATGTTGCCATTGACGATGCAATGACCTACCAGTAAGGCAAACGTACAGCTTCCGGGTTGCCGTTGTTTATGTGAAACACATGAAGGTGGAAAAGAAATGCGACATAACTACACGTTTTGTGATTCAAACGTCTTCCACGAGGCCAATTCATATTCTACATTATGAACTTGAATAAACTACACGATAAAGCTTACCCATATAGACATTAAATCACATCAAATCATCGTAAGTATATCCACGGTGTTGACAAAATAAAGCATGGCTGGTGGCCATTTTGAATATGGCGTCACGGCTTCAAGCTGTCGGGTACCCAGACCTCTACCATACGTTCATCTGGTGTTAAGCGGTAATCGAGTACCTGTCGGATGCTTTGGCTGGTTCCAATCGCCGGTGCCCGTCCAAGATCACAGGGGAACGCAACTGGCTCCCGCAAGATCTCGCGGAATGAACCGAAATGCGAGAATCGAAGGCCGGGGGCTTGAATCATTAACAAGTGATAAATAATCGTTTTAAATGGTTGTTAATAAAACCAAGTAGCGCAACGTTTGTTTAATTTGAAATAATTTAGCCCAACGATGAAAGAACTAAAGGTATTTTTTGCTCAGTTCTCAACTTAATATCTTCAAGAATAAATACCTTATATATTTTTTAAAGTATCTTTATTTTCTTGTTGAAAATTTTAATTCTCTCCCATATTTTCGTGACGAAAGAATCAAACTTTAAAAGACTTCGGTACACTTCACCCCCCCCCCCGCCGAAATACCCCCAATGTGGTCATTTATATGTTGCCCTTTATTTATATATTGTGATAGCACATTACAAGGCTTACAAATGCGAGGTTTACCATTTGAAATTGTTTTCAAATACTGCAAGGCTTTTGAACACAGACGTAAATCTTGCGTTTTTTGTACTCAAAATCTAAAGAGATAAGACTTGCTGTTTTGCTTCAAAAAATATACACCCCTCCCCACACAAACGAAACTTGCTCGGAAGACAAAAACAAGACAATACAAACATGATTTAAAGACGGCATAACTGGACTTCATTTTATTACACATTGTGTTTGAACTCATGCCACAAGCAGTGCATACTCGTCAGCTCTATGAAATTTGACCATGAGTTTTCCAGTCTAATGTTGAGCAGTCTCCGTATTTTTTCAGTATCTAAAGTTTTTAGGGAACATTTGAAGGGGGGGGGGGGGGGCACCAAGGCGACGACATGGGACAACACAGTGGAGGCCATGACCACCGTGACATCATGTTTTTCCAGCCCTGATAATAATCTTTCCAACAATTTCAATATTGTTAAATTTTGAACATCTTTGTTTTTCCACCACCTTTGATAAAATGTTCTGAAGAAATTAATACCTTTTCTGTATTTTGATCATTTGGTTCTCTTTTTTGATACAAAGACAAATTGATATGGTTTGTAATTAACATCTACAAACAACAAACCCACTAATTTTTTTAAATGATACACAATTTCAGAATGAAATTACTAAAAGTGTCTGATTTCCAAAAAGACGTCAAAATATTGTTATAAAGATAACTTCATTGTTTTCCCCAATTACAGTGCAGTGCAACAGAGACTGGAGCCTTACCAAGGCTAGGGCCACATAGCCTGGGTTGGTTGCACTCCTCAACTGCAGTGCAGTGCAACAGAGACTTGCGTCTTACCAAAGCTAGGGCCACATAGCCTGGGTTGGTTGCACTCCTCAATTACAGTACAGTGCAACAGAGACTGGAGCCTTACCAAGGCTAGGGCTATATAGCCCGGGTTGATTGCACTCCTCAATTACAGTGCAGTGCAACAGAGACTTGCGTCTTACCAAGGCTAGGGCCACATAGCCTGGGTTGGTTGCACTCCTCAATTACAGTACAGTGCAACAGAGACTTGCGTCTAGCCTAACCAAGGCTAGCACCATATAGCCTTGGTTGGTTGCACTCCTCTGTTGCAGTGCAGTGAAACAAACACTAGCTATTTAACCAAGGCTAAAGCCTACCTCTAGTTAACCTTTACAGCAATTATAAACCTTTGAATTACTCCCACCAAACTGTCCATTAAACTTAAATTTTCTCTACTAAATACCTTTATTGTTATAATATACAAGCCTGTATGCTTCGGTTTTGAAAGGGCAAGGGCACCAAGGCATATTCTCCTTGGTAAAGGGCTCCAAATGAAGAACATGTAAATTTTTACTGGGGCATTTCAAGGGCACCAAGGCAACGACCAAGAGGCAATCGCCTTAGTTGCCGCCATGAAGTATCAGGCCTGAGTACATACACCTTTTTATTTTCAATCAAACTCAAATATTAGAAGACACTATTTTCAATGTTGTACCAAAAACAAACAAATTCACTTTGCCACCAAATATTTAAAATGTTTACTGGATTATTAATTAAATTTAAGTATTCATGCATTTATAAGCAAAAGGGTAAATAAATCATAAAACAACTTTTATAACAAACAAGGAAAAATAACTGAAACAATGCTAACGCAGCAAAAGTACATATCCTCTGCCATGGTAATAAACATCGCTTGTAATAGCCTTTTAAAAAGACCTTGTAAGTTGTATGTATTGAACAATTTTGGGGAACACTTTGATTCCCAACTTCAGTTTTTTAACATGTCAAGGAAACAAGTTGTACATTTTACTGGGGTCTAATGTTCAAATACACGCAAGGCTTAAACAGTCTTCATTGAGTTCACAAAACTTCATGTAAACATTCTTTTGTCCTTCTGAAAATTAAAAGAAATAGAAAGGATTGACAAGTACATGTAAATGAATTCCAGAAAAGTAGTCCATCTGAAAGCTCACCAACTCTTAAGTTCATACCAGTACCAATCCTCCAGAGAAATATTTCATCTGAAAGCTCACCGATTCTAAAGTTCATATCAGTACCAATCCTTCAGAGAAATATTTCCATCTGTAAGCTCACTGATTCCGAAGTTCATACCAGTACCAATTCTCTAGTGAAATGTTTCCATGTGAAAGCTCACTGATTTAAAGTCAGGCCTGTTTAGTACTGAAACAAAAGGCTCGTTTTATTTTTGAAGTTAAACTGTAATCAAGAATCTTCCATTGACATGTTTTCCTAGTTGTATTTTTTGAGGGAGGCAAAGAATGGTTACAATGATTTAATCAGCGGAACTACTCCTTCTCTTCCTAGATTTCCGACACAGCTTTTACAGGTACATTCTTCTATCACCTGATAGGTATGAAAGTAGGTCGTTTGATCATCACACTGCATTTCAACAGTATTTTCACTCGATCGAGTTGGACGACAACATTCACAGGAACTTCCCATCTTGAGCCCAAATGTGGTTTGGGCGTAAACATAAGATGGACAAGACCCAGAGCAGCTCGTCTCACGAATCATGTTGGCGGAAATGCAGTTTTTAATCACAAGGTAGTTTAGGTTGCTGTTGTTTTTGCAACTCGGTATCGGAACTGTTGAGAAAGCAGAATGATCATAGGATTGTTATTGACTTTACTGATTGAATAATTTAGAGATTGGGCTTCTAAGAACACTTCAATATTTTAGGGGATCGATGGGCTTAACTTAATAAAAAGTTTGGATTTGAGGCACGTGAACATTCACGACCAATTGCTATTGAGCTCTTTTACTCTAGAACCAGAAAGTCTCATGTTACAAATACAGGAGATTTTACTCTCTGCATCACTAGAACTACAACACTACATGTTTCAACACCTTTAGTTAAAGCGCATGTGGCACCTCCAGATGTCCTTAAGACACCAAAATGTTGAGCACGAAAAATATCAGCACGAGTGGCGAAGTTGCAAAACACCTACCTACTCGTTCTTTTGCTACCAACTTTGGTAGGAGAAAGTTAATGCATAATGCCTAAGCGTGAGGAGGGTTGGCCAATAAGAAGACACATTTACCATAGATTACCATATGAGACAACCTAGATAAGACGTGCGTGTGCATACGTGGCGTTACCTACGCACAAATATTCCTGGTTTTTCGTGGATAAGGACGCATTGAGTCGCGTGCTCAGGGCAACGAAAAGAAAATGCATACATAAATATTTCATGATCATGAATAACTGACTAGATATAACAGAGTTGTTAAAGGCGCTTCGCCCCTTGCACTGGTCTCTTTTCGCGCATGACATTTGGGGGTTCTGTCTGTGTGCGCCTTGAATGAAGGCTATGTGGACTGCTGCTCTGTCCTGTGGACCTTCCTTTACTTCTTCTAGTTTGAATTTGGAAGTTTTGATAAAGTCCTGAAATTAAGGAAAATTAAATTCTGGAGAACTCAAAACACTTGTTTATAAGTGATGTATGTTTGGAGGGTACTTACCACAGACTGGGCAGCAGCTTTCTGTTGGAGCACTCTCCATTGTTGAACCCTAGTTGAGATAAAAGAGACAAAAATAGATGGTTGAATAGCACTATCTGATATGTGAGTGGCTGGAAGAACAACCAGTGATTGTATAGATGGCTTGTTTTCTCAACGTCTTGATTTGGAATATGGCATACCACAGGGATCGATAGTGAGTCCCAAATAGTTCAACATCTACACCATTCCTTTTGGTAACATCCTGCGAAAGCATAGCTTACAGTTTCACATCTACGCAGATGATACACAGGTATTAACCCACATGTTAATGACTTATAACCACAAGGAATTGAGTTGCTTATGATGTCACATGAGTAGGGCACCTTTGCCTAGAGGTCGAAGGGGGTTGTCCATTGGCCAATCATATGCGCAGCGCGTACATATTTGTGCATTTCTGTTATTTCCTCATCAGTGTACAGTACCTCCAGGCATGCAACTGCAACTTCACCGAAAAAAGAGGAAATCACAAAATGTTACTGCTTTGTATAGGATTTTTCAATTTTGAATGGTATAACTGAGATTAAAAAAAGAGGAAATCAGCTGATCCGAAGAAAAGTGGCATGCCTGTACCCAAAGATGGTGGCTTGATGAGGTCAATGCTTAAGGTTCATTCTAGACCTGGAACATCCTGGGTTTACAAAATACAGGTTTTGACACAATGCGGACTATTTTCTTTCTCTTTGAAAAATAAAAATTTAAATATTATTTTAACACAAATTTAAGTATTTGAATAAACAGAATCGCGTATGTAAAATTCATTATGATTGGGACCAACCTGGTCGGGAATATACAAACAAATTCAAGGCTTGCATACTTTAAGGGTTGTTGGACTTACATGAGACTGAAAACAGGGCAACATCAGGGATGTGAAAGGTCGTTGAAAACAAACAACTGAACTATGAGCGCAAAGCGCAAAAGCTTGCAACTCGAAAGCATGCAAGCTCAAAAACTTACACGCATGAAGCCCAAAATTAAACCCAACACTGCTATCTGGGACGACTATATGTGTTCGTTTTGGGTTTTTTTTCTTGGGGGAGGGGGGGGGGGTCCAGAAATCTTTATTTTCGGAGGTTAAAATAAAAAATAAAAAACAGAGTTCCGTTTAAAATCTGAGAAATTACATTCCTGCAATATGGACTTACCTCTGGACACTCGAGGTGATCACAATCCGGTTGTTTCACGATAATTCCACCCTCCTCGCAAATTCCATAATGGCATGGCTCTTCAATGATTACAGTCTCTCCTTTCTAAATGATTAAACAAAATCATTTGTTTATTTTCAGATTGTTTTGAGACTAAAATTACTAAAAGAGAGAAAACTTTGATGAGGAGATCAAGAATCAGGAATGTACAGGAAATTTCATTTGAGAGGTTTCTTGCATGACTCTCTGCACCAAAACATAACTCAACATGCAGTGCAAAAAAACGTATCTCGATTTGCAACAAAATGATGGCACAATAATGCTCAGATGGCGCTTTCCTGTTTTGTGTGTCCAAATAGGCTCTTTCAAAGGCAGTGGACACTATTGGTAATTACTCACAACAATTATCAGCATAAAACCTCACTTGGTAACGAGTAATGGGGAGAGGTTGATAGAATAAAACATTGTGAGAAACGGCTCCTTCTGAAGTGACGTAGTTTTCGAGAAAGAATTAATTTTCCACGAAACCACTCGCAATTTGATTTTGAGACCTCAAGTTTAGAATTTGAGGTCGCGAAATCAAGCATCTGAAAGCACACAACTTCGTGTGACAAAGGGTATTTTTTCTTTCAGTTATCTTGAACTCTGACGACCAATCGAGCTCAAATTTTCACAGGTTTGTTATTTTATGCATATGTTGGATATACCAAGTGAGAAGAACGGTCTTTTACAATTATTACCAGTGTCTTTAATCGAGAAGACTTCATAAAACTTGCGTTCAACGTAAACACTATTTTAGGACATTTGCACTCACATAAAGACATTAATCAGAGTAAAATCATTGGTCTCTGTAATGGCAGTTTCATTTCTACAGAGAAACTCAAGAAGACCAAGTGTGATCAACCAGAACCCTGACATATCACTTGCTTGCATTTTAATACCGCATGCCTACTTTCATCTTAACAAGTGGATATACCTAGCCCCCCGAATCCAACACAACAGAAACCCAGAGATGTCAAACTCACTTCATGATGTTTGAAGCTCTGAAAGGAGTGGATAGTAAAAGGTCTTGATGTTTCGATAAGTATACTGTGCTTGTCTTCAGGAGACAAGCATAGTATACTCTTCAATAAAATGAGTTCACACCGGCTCTTTTGAAGAGCCAACACTCCTCCCAACATTGTGTCATTATCAGTCATATTGTCTTTATCGGTCGTATTGTCATTATAGGAGTACAGCACCCCAGTTACTGGGTCTAATGTTCAAGCAGGTTTAACCGTTAGAGTCTTCACTTCCTATTAAAAAGCATTTAAAGGTAAAGTCATAGATTGGCTTTTACCGCTTCAATGGCGATTTATAGACAAAACAATTTGAAAAGATACATTAAAAGTCGACAAGTGAAAGCTTCAGCTGAATACATTTTCACAAGAATGTCAAATCTATCCATGTCTAGGAAAGTTCCAGTGGATAAACCAGAAAAACAAGGGAGTGTCTTTACCTTATAATATGAGCCAAGATATCCACATGGTTCTAAACAGGACAGAAAGAAAAACAATTTTAAAAAGAAATCCAGAATTAAATCATTCACCTATTTCCCTAATCCTTAAAACTTACAGACTGAAGTTCAGTGACTCACCAGTTATATTTTTCATCATTGTATTATTCTAGTAATAAACCAAAGATGCCTCAAAGCGAACTTTGTTATGTAGCCCAAGAAACCTGTAAACAAGGGTGCTTGCTAATTTGGCTAGAAACACCACGGTTTACCCCAAATCTTCCACACAAGTGTTCTGGATTTTTTTACGTGTACCACCAAATCCCAAAGACAAAGCAATTGTGGTGAAGTATCTTGCTAAAGGACGCAAATGCCAGGACTGAAACGAACCCATACTCTGCTGATCAAAAACAGTGTCTAGTGCTCTTACCACTAGGCCACACCATGCTAGGTGGAACAGTAAGGCAGCCTTGGGCTCGTTGGGGGATTTAAAGGAACACGTTTCCTTGGATCGGTGGAGACCAACTCGTGCGATCCAAGGTAACATGTTCCTTTAAGGCAGTGAATGCGCGGTTATGGTTGGAGATTCTGTCTCCACATAACGTATAGTGAGTAGAAATTTCAACTGAAAACGTCTTCTTTTGAATCAACTTCCTTCAGCATGTAAATTTACCGCATACATGTAGGTGACAAACAGACCGTAAGAGCGTATTCCCAATGTTTGCGGCTCAAACTTGATTGTTACATAAACCATGAAATTTAATCAAAAAACCTTACCCTCTTTGTCACAGCCAAAGGGTTTCACTTCGAAGCTGGAAGATGCATTGGGATTCACCAGGTACACTTTTATAGCGGTTGCAAAAGTGTTTGGTGGTAGGCGGATCTTAGTGCTTGAGTCGCCATCAAAGACATAACCTCCATCTGAGTTGATAAGGCGTTCAAACCCATCTCGAATGTCGTAATGAATCTCAAAAGCAACTGTCACTCTCTCTGAAGGATTTGAACTCTTAATGAGGACTGAAGTGATTTCAATCGTTGTGTTGATGGTAATGATAAGGTGGGATCCGGTGTGGGGATTGCTGACTTGTGTTGAGGGGTTGGAAGGTGTCCAACCAGCACCTGGTATTGGATTCTGTGTCCCCAAGTTGTTACCATCTGTGTATTTTCTTGTTATTTCAATACTTGGACTATCATCAAGATCTTCATCACAGGGTGCTGGTGAAGTAGATCAAAGCAATAAATCAGATCAACAAATACACAAATCATGATGACAAAGGAATTATACCTTTAACATTTTCCAACAAACTTCTTCACTAAAAATTGTCGATCACAGTATATAGAACAATTTTATACAGTGTGTATCAAATTTAAAACTTAACATACATGGAGTTGTTGACACAGTAGTGGTTGTTGTCTCGGTCGTGGTTGTCGTTGACTTGGTAGTGGTTGTTGACTCGGTTGGGGTGGTCGTCGACTCAGTGGTGGTTGTTGACATGGTTGGGGTGGTCGTTGACTCTGTTGGGACAAATAAACTAAAAATGACATCACTGTCTCTGAATGAATTGAGGACTGAACTCTTAATGAGGACTGAAGTTGATAGTATTAAACATTGTGAGAAACAGCTGCCTCTGAAGTGATGTAGTTTTTGAGAAAGAAATAATTTGATTTTGAGACCTCAGATTTAGAATTTGAGGTCTCGAAATCAAGCATCTGAAAGCACACAATTTCGTGTGACCATGGTGCGACAAGGGTGTTTATTCTTCAACAACCAATTGAGCTCAAATTTTCAGGTTTGTTATTTTATGCATATGTTGAGATACACCAACTGTGAAGACTAGTCTTTGACAATTACCAATAGTGTCCAGTTTCTTTAAAGCACCGTGTATTAATGGTGTGTAAGACGCTGTGGCGCAATATGCTGCCAATCAAACCAGGAACACCGTGGCGAACCTTTTTTTCTTTTCAATAAGTGCACTGGGCTCTTTTACCATGTTTACGTGCGATACACAACACATATGACCAGTGGCTTTACGCCCCATCTGAAGGACGAAGCAATGGTTAAGTGTCTTGCTTAAGGATACAAGTGTCAGGACTGGGACTCAACCCCTGGGACTGAACGGAAACACCACAGTTTGAATTCAGTGCTACACTTCTGTAAATTAGTTGTTTTTCCCCACATGATGTCAACTGATAATGTACCTATAGCCTTACCGATGGTTGTTGTATACCAATTGTTCTGTATACATTCACACTTCGGTATGCAATGGCTGCCATTAAACTGAGTTTCTCCATAGCATTCACAGCAAAATTCTTCTCCTTCGGGACCCGTAAAATTGTTTGGTTGACACTCACTGCTAAGTTCTGGACACACATGATTGCGACATTTTACACTACAGTTAGTTTGCACTGATCCGTATGGACAGGCAGCTGTAATGGAAGAGAAACAGTTTTGTATATCAGTCAAAAAGCATTGTGTCCATAAAAAATAAATAAATAAACACGTTGATAAAAAAAATAAAAAATCAAGGGGAAAAAATAAAATAAATACACAGATAAATAAATAAATAAATAAAATGAAAATGGCATTTAGGCACCATGAACTTTGGAAATTGCACAAACGCTCAAATGTACACACAACACAAACGTTACAGCAATGATAAAAACATGTTTTTTGTACAGAGTCTATGGCCTAAAGCAATGCGTCAAGATCACTTATGCATATAAAACGAAAGATCACACCAAAGAACACAACATGCCTATAAGTTTGTATAAACAATGCCTATATCGCATAATCTGTAGTATGCATCAAGGAGCAATTGTAGCAGATGATGGACTCAATGGGTGTAGACCCACTGCACAACGCGCAGGACACTTGACACGCGTCTCCTGTCTGCCATTTTGGGGTTCAAAATATGCACACAAGGATGGTACACGTGTTTACACACACATTGGTGCGTAAACACATACCGTATGTATACCATCCATTTGAACACAATTTGACACCCAAAGTTGCGAACATGAGACACTCGTGTATGCGCACTGCGCATTGTGCAATAGGGGAAAAGCACATTCTTTTGAAAACTGTACTTGTGCAAGTATTAACCAAGTTACTGATTTGACTGTGATACCTAACACATTATCAGATAATGTACCTGGTGCAAAATCCATCGCTGTAAAAAAACTACAAATAAATGGTCAAGGTGGCTTATATTTGGGGACAGCATTGCTGATAATTTAAATACTTAAGGACGGTAAGATTGTGGTCCGTATAAAAAGAATATACATCAACATGGATTCGAGGAATACACAATACGGATGCATATTACGTTTATGCAATATGCAAACAGTCCATGGACACATTGATTTGAGCCTGAGACCACAAATTGTAGTTTGAATGGTCAAAATAGTCTATGGAATTTGCACACTATCATGGGGGAGTGTTTGGTCGCGCCGAAGTGTGTCCTTATGTTCCTGCAAACACTTGGCCCAAGCTGTATGCCAAGCAAACTGAATTGGCAAACATTTCTGCCTATGAGTTAGCAGTAACAAATGTCATTCACCCTATTTCAAATGACCTTTTTAAGCGCCCTTTTTGAAAAATCCAGTTGACAAATTAACATCTGACAAAATGAAGTTAGCTGTGAACTTTTGTATTCAAGCCTAGACTGATTTGTATAGCACACTACAGGGTGAGTCAAGCAAAACTTGACCAGGATGGGTGATTTGGGGGTGATTTTTTTTCAAACAAATGACACTCAAATCAGAACTGCAAAGTCGTGCTTAAATACCAGAATAAGGTCAGCCAAACAGTAATGTCAAAAGAATTACTTGTGACTGGTATCCTGTTACATTTTGCCAAGCAGAAAATTTAAAAGCAATAACTGTTGTTAAAGTAGCCCTTTGAAGTTGGGCAGAAAGCTTGAGTCAAATTCACTTGACATTGACGAGGAATGCCAGTCTAGAAATAAAGGAAAGTCTTATTTAGAACTCTACGAATAAGAAAAAATATAGGAAATGGTTACTCACATGGTGATGGTAAGTTAGGAATACCTTCAGACGTAGTACCTGGGGTAGTAGTAGACTCAGTGGTGGTACTTGGGGTAGTAGTAGACTCAGTGGTGGTATTTGGGGTAGTAGTAGACTCAGTTGTAGCTATGATTGTTGTTGGTTTTTTGGTAGTAGTAGACCCAGTGGTGGTACTTGGGGTAGTAGTAGACTGAGTGGTGGTACTTGGGGTAGTAGTAGACTCAGTGGTGGTACTTGGGGTAGTAGTAGACACAGTGGTGGTACTTGGACTAGTAGTAAACTCAGTGGTGGTACTTGGGGTAGTAGTAGACTCAGTGGTGGTACTTGGGGTAGTAGTAGACTCAGTGGTGGTACTTGGGGTAGTAGTAGACTCAGTGGTGGTACTTGGGGTAGTAGTAGACTCAGTGGTGGTACTTGGGGTAGTAGTAGACTCAGTGGTGGTACTTGGGGTAGTAGTAGACTCAGTGGTGGTATTTGGGGTAGTAGTAGACTCAGTTGTAGCTATGATTGTTGTTGGTTTTTTGGTAGTAGTAGACCCAGTGGTGGTACTTGGGGTAGTAGTAGACTGAGTGGTGGTACTTGGGGTAGTAGTAGACTCAGTGGTGGTATTTGGGGTAGTAGTAGACACAGTGGTGGTACTTGGACTAGTAGTAAACTCAGTGGTGGTACTTGGGGTAGTAGTAGACTCAGTGGTGGTACTTGGGGTAGTAGTAGACTCAGTGGTGGTACTTGGGGTAGTAGTAGACACAGTGGTGGTACTTGGACTAGTAGTAAACTCAGTTGTAGCTATGATTGTTGTTGGTTTTTTGGTAGTAGTAGACTCAGTGGTGGTACTTGGGGTAGTAGTAGACTCAGTGGTGGTACTTGTGGTAGTAGTAGATTCAGTGGTGGTACTTGGGTTAGTAGTAGACTCAGTGGTGGTACTTGGGGTAGTAGTAGATTTGGTAGTAGTAGACTCAGTGGTGGTACTTGGGGTAGTAGTAGACTCAGTGGTGGTACTTGGGGTAGTAGTAGACTCAGTGGTGGTACTTGGGGTAGTAGTAGACTCAGTGGTGGTACTTGGGGTAGTAGTAGACTCAGTGGTGGTATTTGGGGTAGTAGTAGACTCAGTTGTAGCTATGATTGTTGTTGGTTTTTTGGTAGTAGTAGACCCAGTGGTGGTACTTGGGGTAGTAGTAGACTGAGTGGTGGTACTTGGGGTAGTAGTAGACTCAGTGGTGGTACTTGGGGTAGTAGTAGACACAGTGGTGGTACTTGGACTAGTAGTAAACTCAGTGGTGGTACTTGGGGTAGTAGTAGACTCAGTGGTGGTACTTGGGGTAGTAGTAGACTGAGTGGTGGTACTTGGGGTAGTAGTAGACACAGTGGTGGTACTTGGACTAGTAGTAAACTCAGTTGTAGCTATGATTGTTGTTGGTTTTTTGGTAGTAGTAGACTCAGTGGTGGTACTTGGGGTAGTAGTAGACTCAGTGGTGGTACTTGGGGTAGTAGTAGATTCAGTGGTGGTACTTGGGTTAGTAGTAGACTCAGTGGTGGTACTTGGACTAGTAGTAAACTCAGTTGTAGCTATGATTGTTGTTGGTTTTTTGGTAGTAGTAGACTCAGTGGTGGTACTTGGGGTAGTAGTAGACTCAGTGGTGGTACTTGGGGTAGTAGTAGATTCAGTGGTGGTACTTGGGTTAGTAGTAGACTCAGTGGTGGTACTTGGGGTAGTAGTAGACTCAGTGGTGGTACTTGGGGTAGTAGTAGATTCAGTGGTGGTACTTGGGGTAGTAGTAGACTCAGTGGTGGTACTTGGGGTAGTAGTAGACTCAGTGGTGGTACTTGGGGTAGTAGTAGACTCAGTGGTGGTACTTGGGGTAGTAGTAGATTCAGTGGTGGTACTTGGGTTAGTAGTAGACTCAGTGGTGGTACTTGGGGTAGTAGTAGACTCAGTTGTAGCTTTGATTGTTGTTGGTGTTTTGGTAGTAGTAGACTCAGTGGTGGTACTTGGGTTAGAAGTAGACTCAGTGGTGGTACTTGGGGTAGTAGTAGACTCAGTTGTAGCTTTGATTGCTGTTGGTGTTTTGGTAGTAGTAGACTCAGTGGTGGTACTTGGGGTAGTAGTAGATTCAGTGGTGGTACTTGGGGTAGTAGTAGACTCAGTGGTGGTACTTGGGGTAGTAGTAGACTCAGTGGTGGTACTTGGGGTAGTAGTAGACTCAGTGGTGGTACTTGGGGTAGTAGTAGATTCAGTGGTGGTACTTGGGTTAGTAGTAGACTCAGTGGTGGTACTTGGGGTAGTAGTAGACTCAGTTGTAGCTTTGATTGTTGTTGGTGTTTTGGTAGTAGTAGACTCAGTGGTGGTACTTGGGTTAGAAGTAGACTCAGTGGTGGTACTTGGGGTAGTAGTAGACTCAGTTGTAGCTTTGATTGTTGTTGGTGTTTTGGTAGTAGTAGACTCAGTGGTGGTATTTGGGGTAGTAGTAGACTCAGTGGTGGTACTTGAGGTAGTAGTAGACTCAGTTGTAGCTATGATTGTTGTTGGTTTTTTGGTAGTAGTAGACTCAGTGGTGGTACTTGGGGTAGTAGTAGACTCAGTGGTGGTATTTGGGGTAGTAGTAGACTCAGTTGTAGCTATGATTGTTGTTGGTTTTTTGGTAGTAGTAGACTCAGTGGTGGTACTTTGGGTAGTAGTAGACTCAGTGGTGGTACTTGGGGTAGTAGTAGACTCAGTGGTGGTACTTGGGGTAGTAGTAGACTCAGTGGTGGTATTTGGGGTAGTAGTAGACTCAGTTGTAGCTATGATTGTTGTTGGTTTTTTGGTAGTAGTAGACCCAGTGGTGGTACTTGGGGTAGTAGTAGACTGAGTGTTGGTACTTTGGGTAGTAGTAGACTCAGTGGTGGTATTTGGGGTAGTAGTAGACTCAGTGGTGGTACTTGAGGTAGTAGTAGACTCAGTTGTAGCTATGATTGTTGTTGGTTTTTTGGTAGTAGTAGACTCAGTGGTGGTAATTGGGGTAGTAGTAGACTCAGTGGTGGTATTTGGGGTAGTAGTAGACTCAGTTGTAGCTATGATTGTTGTTGGTTTTTTGGTAGTAGTAGACTCAGTGGTGGTACTTTGGGTAGTAGTAGACTCAGTGGTGGTACTTGGGGTAGTAGTAGACTCAGTGGTGGTACTTGGGGTAGTAGTAGACTCAGTGGTGGTATTTGGGGTAGTAGTAGACTCAGTTGTAGCTATGATTGTTGTTGGTTTTTTGGTAGTAGTAGACCCAGTGGTGGTACTTGGGGTAGTAGTAGACTGAGTGGTGGTACTTTGGGTAGTAGTAGACTCAGTGGTGGTACTTGGGGTAGTAGTAGACTCAGTGGTGGTACTTGGGGTAGTAGTAGACTCAGTGGTGGTATTTGGGGTAGTAGTAGACTCAGTTGTAGCTATGATTGTTGTTGGTTTTTTGGTAGTAGTAGACTGAGTGGTGGTACTTGGGGTAGTAGTAGACTGAGTGGTGGTACTTGGGGTAGTAGTAGACTCAGTGGTGGTACTTGGGGTAGTAGTAGACCCAGTGGTGGTACTTGGGGTAGTAGTAGACTGAGTGGTGGTACTTGGGGTAGTAGTAGACACAGTTGTAGCTATGATTGTTGTTGGTTTTTTGGTAGTAGTAGACTCAGTGGTGGTACTTGGGGTAGTAGTAGACTCAGTTGTAGCTATGATTGTTGTTGGTTTTTTGGTAGTAGTAGACTCAGTGGTGGTACTTGGGGTAGTAGTAGACTCGGTGGTGGTACTTGGGGTAGTAGTAGACTCAGTTGTAGCTATGATTGTTGTTGGTTTTTTGGTAGTAGTAGACCCAGTGGTGGTACTTGGGGTAGTAGTTGACTGAGTGGTGGTATTTGGGGTAGTAGTAGACTCAGTGGTGGTACTTGAGGTAGTAGTAGACTCAGTTGTAGCTATGATTGTTGTTGGTTTTTTGGTAGTAGTAGACTCAGTGGTGGTACTTGGGGTAGTAGTAGACTCAGTGGTGGTACTTGGGGTAGTAGTAGACTCAGTTGTAGCTATGATTGTTGTTGGTTTTTTGGTAGTAGTAGACCCAGTGGTGGTACTTGGGGTAGTAGTAGACTCAGTGGTGGTACTTGGGGTAGTAGTAGACTCAGTAGTAGTACTTGGGGCAGTAGTAGTAGTAGCAGTAGTTGTTGCGTAGCAGCCAGGTACAGGAGAACACTCAATTGTGCGATTTTCACATACACTGGTGAAGAAAGGGCATTCAAATGTAAATCATGTATTGTAATAATCTAAACACAGCCCACGAACAGATTTGATTTCTTCATCAATTCTTCTACTTTGGTGATTACACTATGATAAAAAATGGTAGCCAAAGGTTTTGTTTGTTATAGTTGTATGTTCTTTCATTTTAAATTTATGGTATAGCTGTGTTCTACAGTACTGGGAAACAATTCCTGGCAGGCTACACAAACAAAAACATTCAGATTCAAATTCTCACATGATTTTCTCTATTGATGTTTGAGTGTTTGAGTGTTCGAGTGTTTGAGTGTTCGAGTGTTTGAGTGTTCGAGTGTTTGAGTGTTCGGGTGTTTGAGTGTTCGAGTGTTCGAGTGTTTGAGTGTTTGAGTGTGGGCATGAAATGTAGTAGGTTGCCTCCAAGTTTGTTTTACTAAAATGTTACAAAAAGATAATCAACTAGAAAAGGTGAAAAAGCTATGTTCTATCCAGAACAAATGATCATATTAAAGGCAGTGGACACTATTGGTAATTGTCAAAGACTAGCCGTCACAGTTGGTGTATCTCAACATATGCATAAAAAAACTAACCTGTGAAAATTTGAGCTCTATCGGTGATCAAAGTTGCGAGATAATAATGAAAAAAGAGAACACCCTAGTCACACGAAGTTGTGTGCGTTTAGATGGTTGATTTCGAGACCTCAAGTTCTAAATCTGAGGTCTCGAAATCAAATTCGTTGAAAATGACTTGTTTCTCGAAAACTATGGCACTTCAGAGGGAGCCGTTTCTCACAATGTTTTATACCATCAACCTCTCCCCATTACTCGTCACCAAGAAAGGTTATATGCTAATAATTATTTTGAGTACCAACCAATAGTGTCCACTGCCTTTAAAGTAAAACAAAACAACAGGAGGAAGGCCGACACCAAACAGTTGTTAAAGGATTTAAAATATTATGGGGTCGAACAAAAATATACTTGAGCAGGATTTGAATGACGACCTTCTAATTAACGTTCTGGCGCTCAACCAACTGAACCATCTAGCTCTATGATGGCAGTTTTCCTTTTTTTGTCAATACATTTGTTTGGGGCTGCCAGTCAGATGCCGTAAAACCACTAACTACCGTAGAACCAGGGATCTTACCCAAGTTTATGATACAACCAGGATTTAAAATAACATTCAGCGCCACAAAATGATTCAAGTGGCAACTGTGTAAAAATAGTGTGTGTGTTACGTAAGTCCAACTAGGCGCTTAGAATTCCTTACCATTCTTCACAGCCATCAATGATGACAGTTCCAGAGTCCACAACTTCATCTCCATATTGGCATGGGCAGATGGATGTATCAATACATCTACCATTATGTAAGACTTTACCAGGTGGGCAGTGACATCCTTCAACACAATCTAACTGTTGACAATCCACGTCGTCAGTAGTATTAAAACAAGTGTCTGGACAAACCTTCCCACAAGGGAGGTAAGTAGATCCTTCCACATTACACTTCAAACCTTAAAAAATACAAACACAATACAAGCATTACGCATGAAATTACAGTTTCTTAAAACAAAAAGAATATAAACTAGACATGGTTGCATTTGTGCACAAATGCAGAGCTGTTTTGTTAATAACATTTCCAAATTTCTCACTTGAATTTGAAATTCTCTTGGCATCAAAGCAGTTATGACCAATCCAGCCTAGTTAAAAAAGTAATTTGGATTATACCATGTTCAGATAGCAATTTATGTCTTAAAGGTGCACAAATTTTCAAAAAATTCATAACAAATCATGTGATTAAGCCATCATGACGTCATTTCACATTTGATAAGAACTTGTCAATATCCAACAACCTACCAAGTTATAACATGTTCGCTTAATTATACTAGTTCAAAAAGTGCCTTTAAGGCCGCATCACGTGACCCCCGATGACGTCATTGATCTGAAACTTTACACATATGATGGCTGCCTGACAGTAAACGTGTGCGTAAAATTTGAAGTGATTACAAAAAACTTCACCACACACATCTTCAAAAAGGCCATTTTATAGAGTTTTCAACCTATCACTAGAGGGCGCTGTTGCATTTTGTGACGTCATCAATATTGTTTTTTAACTGCCCACCCTTGCCAGGCACTAACATTGTTGAAAGCAACTTCATAACTTTTGCCACTTTTGAATTAGAGGGCACTTCCGGTTTCGACCAGAAGTACAGGTCATGTGAGGTCACGCACACGAAACAAAATGAAGACCTAATTTATCCCTACCCAATCCCCCAAACAGAAACCTACGTGCTCTTGTGGCTGATTTGTTATAGATTTTCAAATATTTAAAACAAAACACCTTTAAGATGACGTCACGTGACTTGTGATGAAGTCATAATGACATCCTTTTTTTGTGATGATCATTGCACCAATACCTTTCATCACTGAAGATTTCATTGCAATTGCTCTTTGGGAACATTGCAAAACAGCACTTATAAAATGTACTTTCTGAAACAGACAAATAAAAAATAAAATAAAAACTTTAACAAAAACGATAGCTGTTCACTGCGCTGCGCTACGAAACAGCTAATAAATAGGTAAATGCCAGTCAAAAGTGAACTGTGTTTTTCAATTCTGGATGGTCTGACTGAGAAACTATGTGAACAGCAAACACATGCTCCAACAAGGCCCAGAGTAAGAATGCGTTAACACAGACCAGCTCTCATGTAAGTTTCAACATTGTAAAAAAATATATATTTTAGCCCCGAACCAACAAACTTCACTACCTATCCAAATCATGTAGGAACTCACCAATTTCACTAGTTTTTTATATTATTTTGACTTCAACCATAACAAAACTGAGGGTCGAGAATTTTGAACACTCACAACATAAGCCTTCATTTCTCCATTTAATTGGGACACCTCCTTGCGTGCACAGCTCTGCGTAGTTGCTGATTGCAGTACATAAACACTCACAGTCACCGCCACGATCACATCCACAACTGTCGAACAAACACCTCTCGTAATAAATGTCTGGGTCCACCTTAGAAACAAAAAGAATCATCAAAAAATAACATAATTTTTATTTTTATTTATGCTCATTCTATTACGCTACGCCATTGACACAACACTAGAAGAAGAAGATGATACATAGACAAATAATAATTATTATACTTTAAGGGTTTGGGTACTTTTTGTAACACTAAACAAAATGTCCACAGATTTACATTACACTAACACGGTTTGAAGATCTTTAAATGTTATTTACAGAGGTGCTGTAGTTTTTGAGAAATGAGTAAAACACTGGACATTGTGTTTTGTGTTAGAAAAAAGAACCAACACCCTTTAAAGGGAAGGTACACGTTTGGTAATTACTTGAAACAAATGTTAACTTAAAGACTGACTTGATAACGAGCATTGGAAAGCTGTTGATAGTATAAAACATTGTGGGAAACGACTCCCTCTGAAGTAACATAGTTTTTGCGAAAGAGGTAATTTCTCACTAAAAAGACATCTAGCTAGAAGTCTTTTATCTGAAAGCACACAAATTTGTCCAACAAGGCTGTTTTTTCTTTCATCATTTCCTCACAACTTGGATGACCAGTTGAGCCCAAATTTTCACAGGCTTGTTATTTTATGCTACACTTACCGAACGTGTTCACAGCCTTTAAACAAATACAGGTGTATATCTATTTACAGTTGCATTATCTGTTATGCAGCTTTCCCTCTAATTCTGTCCTTCCATGCTTCCCGCATTAGATTCCCTGAATGCAGTTACCACCTTAATGTTCCAGTAATCTAACCTTGCATTTACCATCCTTTCGTCCACACTAGTTAACTCTTATTGGATCATAGCCAAACCATTTGTTTGCAAATAACAAACTTTGATTTGGCTAAAATGTTCTGGCTGTTTCTGGATGCCTTCCCATAACTCGTTGCTCCTCTTTTAAAGGCACTGGACACTATTGGTAATTGTCAAAGACCAGTATTCTCACTTGGTGTATCTCAACAAATGCATAAAATACCAAACCTGAGGAAAATTTAAACTCAATTGGTAGAATAATGGAAGAAATAACACCCTTGTTGCACAAGTTGTGTGCTTTCAGATGCTTGATTTTGAGACCGCAGCTGAGCTCTCAAACTCAATTCAAATATTTTAAAGTGAGAAAAAACTTATATCTCAAAAACTACGTTACTTCAGAGGGAGCGTTTCTCACAATATTTTAAACTAGCTTTCCATTGCTCATTACCAAGTAAGGTTTTATGCTAACAATTGTTTTGTACAGTGCCTTTAATGATATTAATGGATTTGTTTTTGTGTGTGCCTCAAAAGCTGAGGCCGTCTCCCTTGCTACTGGTTTTATAATGAAAGAAACAAACCTTCTTGCACGTATTGTTTGCTTTCTGAAGGCTTAAGGCCTGAAGCCTTTTACTAATTGAGTAAAAAATTACCTCTTTCTCAAAAACCACGTTACTTTAGTTTTTGCATGTTAAACATATTTACCAGTTATGGCATATTACCATAACTGGTAAATACGCTTTACATTCTGAAATAACTTTCATCTCATTGAGACCACTTATTTACATGACTTGTTTTACTCATTTCTCAAAAACTGAATCTGTGAAAATTGTGTTTTGTGTCCTACAAAAAGTACCCATACCTTTTAACACAAAGATGAGTTGAAACTATAGAGTTATATATAAGAACTAGAGGGCGCACTGGCCTATATACGCGCCCGGGTATGCACGCAGGCGGCCATTTTCTAAGTTGACAAAACAGCTAACTCACAGCGTGTGTTTGTGCGGCCATTTTGTAAGTTGAACAAACAGCATCGCGTGAGCGTTCAATAAAAACAAACTCAAACGTGTATTTCATATTCTACTTGCGTACAGAATGGCGTGCTTGTCATCTTGCGGACCCGTCGCGTTTGTGCAAGAAGCATCACCAGTGCGCCCTCTAGTTCTTATATATAACTCTATGGTTGAAACATACCACATGGTGGCAGGGCTCAAAGACACCATTTACATCAAGGATGATGTTGCACTTGAACCTTGCCCAGGCCTCTCGTCCGGGATGATTCACACAGGGATCTTCACAATCAGTACAGGGCACCTCACACCTATCCGATGTCTTCCAACTGTGTCCAAATAAACGAGGAGTCGCTGCGACATCTCCAGATCTCGTTTGAAAATCATCTTCAGCATCATCATTGAAGTTACCACACAAGCCACAAACTTTGCCTTGGTAGTCCGGGTCGAGTGTCACCTGAATGCTCGTCATCTTGTCCCACTTTAGTTTGATCCCTCCTAGAAATACACCAAGATAGTTTATCCTGCCGCCGATTTCAAACCTATTAAACATCTGCGCAAGTCAACTTGCGCAAGATTTCTGGTGTTTGTGGCGCACAACTTAAGCAATAAATGTTGTGCAAGTGCACTTATGCAGTTGGGTAAAGATTCCTGAAATCGGCGGTAGGATCTTCCCAAGTTAATAGAGAATAATGGAAGAAAAAACACCCTTGTCGCACAAGTTGTGTGCTTTCCGATGCTTGAATTCGAGACCTCAGCTTAGGTCTCGAATTCAATTCAAATATTTTAGTGAGAAATTACTTCTTTCTGCTAACAACTATTTTGAGTAACTACCAAAATTGCCCAGTGTAACCATCATTAGACAAGTAAAAAAAAATAACTTTGAAGTGATAAAAAAACTTGACACTCACCTTGCTTGGTAGCAATAAGAATGAAGAGATGAGTTGATCTGACTTTGTATTGAAGTTCTGCTCCATCCTGTGGGGGCGGAGTAATCACAGGTTCTGAACCCCGCGCCAAGACGATTGTTACATCCTGGAAGGTGAATGTCACCGTCTTTGTACAGGTGAATCCAGCCGATCCACAGATAATATTCTCAACAACCACCTTGAAAGTAGACGCAGCACTCGTTTGATTTGAGTCACTGGAATAGCACTCGTCAGTTGTCAACACATAACTGCAGGCTCCTTTAATAACACAGAAAAAGAAGAAAACAATTATAATAATAATAATAGTTAGTTTTTTTTTTAGCGCTTTTCATGCCCGAAGGGCGTCCCAAAGTGCTTCCCATTATTACCCCTGGTTAATGGGCCTTAACTCATTCTTGAAACTATCTCAGCTCCCAGTGGAGTAATCTTCCTTCTGCAAAAATGCACTAGTCAGCTAAATTAAGTTTGTTTGACTATTCAGACATTATTCTTTGTTGTGCATTGCAGAATTGAATAACTTCAGGGGACCAGATTGGCCCAGTGCTTCCTTTCCCTACATTTCCCCTCTGTGGACCCTAGTTTGATCCAAGGGTTCAGTGCTTTATTTCCCTGCATTTCACCTCTGTGGACCCTAGTTTGATCCAAGGGTTCTGTGCTTTCTTTCCCTGCATTTCACCTCTGTGGACCCTAGTTTGATCCAAGGGTTCAGTGCTTTCTTTCCATGCACTTCCCCTCTGTGGACCCTAGTTTGATCCAAGAATTCAGTGCTTTCTTTCCCTGCCTTTCACCTCTGTGGACCCTAGTTTGATCCAAGGGTTCAGTGCTTTCTTTCCATGCACTTCCCCTCTGTGGACCCTAGTTTGATCCAAGAATTCAGTGCTTTCTTTCCCTGCCTTTCACCTCTGTGGACCCTAGTTTGATCCAAGGGTTCAGTGCTTTCTTTCCATGCACTTCCCCTCTGTGGACCCTAGTTTGATCCAAGAATTCAGTGCTTTCTTTCCCTGGCTTTCACCTCTGTGGACCCTAGTTTGATCCAAGGGTTCAGTGCTTTCTTTCCATGCACTTCCCCTCTTTGAACCCTAGTTTGATCCAAAAGTTCAGTGCTTTCTTCCCCTGCCTTTCACCTCTGTGGACCCTAGTTTGATCCAAGGGTTCAGTGCTTTCTTTCCATGCACTTCACCTCTGTGGACCCTAGTTTGATCCAAGGGTTCAGTGCTTTCTTTCCCTGCCTTTCCCCTCTGTGGACCCTAGTTTGATCCAAGAGTTCAGTGCTTTCTTTCCCTGCCTTTCACCTCTGTGGACCCTAGTTTGATCCAAGAGTTCAGTGCTTTCTTTCCCTGCATTTCACCTCTGTGGACCCTAGTTTGATCCAAGGGTTCAGTGCTTTATTTCCCTGCCTTTCACCTCTGTGGACCCTAGTTTGATCCAAGAATTCAGTGCTTTCTTTCCCTGCCTTTCACCTCTGTGGACCCTAGTTTGATCCAAGAGTTCAGTGCTTTCTTTCCATGCACTTCCCCTCTGTGGACCCTAGTTTGATCCAAGAATTCAGTGCTTTCTTTCCCTGGCTTTCACCTCTGTGGACCCTAGTTTGATCCAAGGGTTCAGTGCTTTCTTTCCCTGCATTTCACCTCTGTGGACCCTAGTTTGATCCAAGGGTTCAGTGCTTTATTTCCCTGCCTTTCACCTCTGTGGACCCTAGTTTGATCCAAGGGTTCAGTGCTTTCTTTCCCTGCCTTTCACCTCTGTGGACCCTAGTTTGATCCAAGGGTTCAGTGCTTTCTTTCCATGCACTTCCCCTCTGTGGACCCTAGTTTGATCCAAGAATTCAGTGCTTTCTTTCCCTGGCTTTCACCTCTGTGGACCCTAGTTTGATCCAAGGGTTCAGTGCTTTCTTTCCCTGCATTTCACCTCTGTGGACCCTAGTTTGATCCAAGGGTTCAGTGCTTTATTTCCCTGCCTTTCACCTCTGTGGACCCTAGTTTGATCCAAGGGTTCAGTGCTTTATTTCCCTGCATTTCACCTCTGTGGACCCTAGTTTGATCCAAGGGTTCTGTGCTTTCTTTCCCTGCATTTCACCTCTGTGGACCCTAGTTTGATCCAAGGGTTCAGTGCTTTCTTTCCATGCACTTCCCCTCTGTGGACCCTAGTTTGATCCAAGAATTCAGTGCTTTCTTTCCCTGCCTTTCACCTCTGTGGACCCTAGTTTGATCCAAGGGTTCAGTGCTTTCTTTCCATGCACTTCCCCTCTTTGGACCCTAGTTTGATCCAAAAGTTCAGTGCTTTCTTCCCCTGCCTTTCACCTCTGTGGACCCTAGTTTGATCCGAGGGTTCAGTGCTTTCTTTCCATGCACTTCACCTCTGTGGACCCTAGTTTGATCCAAGGGTTCAGTGCTTTCTTTCCCTGCCTTTCCCCTCTGTGGACCCTAGTTTGATCCAAGAGTTCAGTGCTTTCTTTCCCTGCCTTTCACCTCTGTGGACCCTAGTTTGATCCAAGAGTTCAGTGCTTTCTTTCCCTGCATTTCACCTCTGTGGACCCTAGTTTGATCCAAGGGTTCAGTGCTTTCTTTCACTGCCTTTCACCTCTGTGGACCCTAGTTTGATCCAAGGGTTCAGTGCTTTCTTTCCCTGCATTTCACCTCTGTGGACCCTAGTTTGATCCAAGGGTTCAGTGCTTTCTTTCCCTGCCTTTCACCTCTGTGGACCCTAGTTTGATCCAAGAGTTCAGTGCTTTCTTTCCCTGCCTTTCACCTCTGTGGACCCTAGTTTGATCCAAGAGTTCAGTGCTTTCTTTCCCTGCCTTTCACCTCTGTGGACCCTAGTTTGATCCAAGGGTTCAGTGCTTTCTTTCCCTGCCTTTCACCTCTGTGGACCCTAGTTTGATCCAAGGGTTCAGTGCTTTCTTTCCATGCACTTCCCCTCTGTGGACCCTAGTTTGATCCAAGAATTCAGTGCTTTCTTTCCCTGCCTTTCACCTCTGTGGACCCTAGTTTGATCCAAGAGTTCAGTGCTTTCTTTCCCTGCCTTTCACCTCTGTGGACCCTAGTTTGATCCAAGGGTTCAGTGCTTTCTTTCCCTGCCTTTCACCTCTGTGGACCCTAGTTTGATCCAAGGGTTCAGTGCTTTCTTTCCATGCACTTCCCCTCTGTGGACCCTAGTTTGATCCAAGAATTCAGTGCTTTCTTTCCCTGCCTTTCACCTCTGTGGACCCTAGTTTGATCCAAGGGTTCAGTGCTTTCTTTCCATGCACTTCCCCTCTGTGGACCCTAGTTTGATCCAAGAATTCAGTGCTTTCTTTCCCTGCCTTTCACCTCTGTGGACCCTAGTTTGATCCAAGAGTTCAGTGCTTTCTTTCCCTGCCTTTCACCTCTGTGGACCCTAGTTTGATCCAAGGGTTCAGTGCTTTCTTTCCCTGCCTTTCACCTCTGTGGACCCTAGTTTGATCCAAGGGTTCAGTGCTTTCTTTCCCTGCCTTTCACCTCTGTGGACCCTAGTTTGATCCAAGAGTTCAGTGCTTTCTTTCCCTGCATTTCACCTCTGTGGACCCTAGTTTGATCCAAGAGTTCAGTGCTTTCTTTCCCTGCCTTTCACCTCTGTGGACCCTAGTTTGATCCAAGGGTTCAGTGCTTTCTTTCCCTGCCTTTCACCTCTGTGGACCCTAGTTTGATCCAATAATTCAGTGCTTTCTTTCCCTTCCTTTCACCTCTGTGGACCCTAGTTTGATCCAAGAGTTCATTGCTTTCTTTCCCTGCCTTTCACCTCTGTGGACCCTAGTTTGATATAAGAGTTCAGTGCTTTCTTTCCCTGCCTTTCACCTCTGTGGACCCTAGTTTGATCCAAGAGTTCAGTGTTTCTTTCCCTGCCTTTCACCTCTGTGGACCCTAGTTTGATATAAGAGTTAAGTGCTTTCTTTCCCTGCCTTTCACCTCTGTGGACCCTAGTTTGATCCAAGAGTTCAGTGCCTTCTTTTCCTGCCTTTCACCTCTGTGGACCCTAGTTTGATATAAGAGTTCAGTGCTTTCTTTCCCTGCCTTTCACCTCTGTGGACCCTAGGGCCGATTTAACAAAGAGTTAGTCCTAGGAGATAGTAACAACTGAAGACTTGTCCTAAATTAGATATAACGATGTCACTCTCCGTACATTGAGATAAGACTAGTCCTTACTCTTTTCTGAAATCCAACTCTGGTTCAATCCAACCCTGGGTCAATCCAACCTCCAAATTTTCTAATCTTTTATGAGTTTAGTTTAAGCACTGTACAGATTATTATGTATGCTACATGTAAATATACATGTAAACACAAGGACCAGAGTATGAGGGAACAATAACTCTAGACTCTCAGTGGAGAATGGAAGATTAAAGGTCGTTAGTTTTAACTCTTGAGGCCTTGGTCACTGGTAGAGTATTTAGCCAAGATAGTGTGGAAAGCCTTGATGGTTTGAACATGCTTAGTTTTATTTAGTAGAGGCAAGTCCAAGTTTTAGAAAGTGACTGATTCTTGCTGGTTTATTAAAATAGCCAAATTGTTGTTGTGTATACATGTACACCAGACGGAAGACTTTATTAACGATGGTCTAGTAGGGTCACAGAAGGTGTTTATTGATCCTTTTGAGCTAATGTGTTACTTGGTTTTGATTATTGGGCTAAAATACTACGATTACTTTACGTATGGAGTAAGTTCAGAAGTGTACAGGTCTAGCCAGTGATTTAATCATTATCAAGTTTGAGCCTAGTGATATGTGTTTATTGACACAGAGTGGAGTTTTGCTTAATGCAAAGAACACTAGGATGGATATTTCAGGCAGAGATTTAGGTTATTATTGACGTAATTTTAACATGTTCTATTTTAATGTTCAAGTAATTGTTGTGAAGTTTCAAAAGTTATATTGGATGTGATGCTCAGTGAGTGCACTAGACAATTAAAACCGTGAAGCCTACTCTCTGTGTTTTCCGTTTTCATCCTTTTCAATACAGAATTATTCAAATTAATGTGCACATCGGAGTAAACCTTCTGGCTTACGACGGGTGTAACATTTGGCACCTCCGACGGGACGGGTGTGTTAAACATTATGTCACTGTAATGTTCGACGACAACGCCTGTCTAGTAACATGGACCCACGACCCAAGCGGCAGTAATTCAGAGTGAGAGCCAACAAGATGGAGTCCTGCCAGCAGCTAATGAGACAGGTCAGTGCATTTGAGAGAGATCAGTTGCTACAGATTTTCAAGTTCCTGGACCTCCCTGGGTTTGACACAGTTGCAGGACAGGAGAACAACGGCCCCCTCCTGATAAGAAAAATTAACCGCCATCTCAACCGAGATGAAATAGATGAAATGGACGACCAGGGTGCAGAAAGCTTTCAGCGATTAGCAGAATTTTTGAAGACTCTCGTCCCTGAAGCCCAGATGTCCCCGCCTACCCCTTCCAAACAAGAAGACAAACAGGAGCCAAAACAAGAATTCCATCAACTCACGCCCAGCAGTTTAATGTCCATAGCCCGACGAGAATTTAAGATCTCCGGCCAAATAGGGGAGCCGGGCCAGAAGGATAAGTTGTCATTCTCCAGCCTGGCACACCAAATTGAGAACGGCCGTCTCAAGGGACACTCAGAACGTGAAATTGTGGAAGGCGTAATCCGGGCAATTTCACCAGGCGCTCCCCTGCGTAGTTACCTGGAAGGTAGGGTGGCGCTCACACTTCCTTGTCTCCGTCAAGTCCTACGATCGCATTACAGGGAGAAGGATGCAACGGAACTGTATCAGCAGTTGTCCCGTGTAACACAGACCCTCCGAGAATCCCCACAAAGTTTCCTAGTTCGAGCACTGGACCTGAAACAGAAAGTCGTGTTCGCAAGCCAGGAGGCTGGTTCTGGGCTGAAATATGACCCGATGCTTGTACAGAGCATGTTTCTCCATGGACTCCAGACTGGTTTGAGAAGCGATGCCGTCAAGTCAGAATTGCGCCCTTACTTTCAGGATCCAAGTACGACAGATGGGCAGTTGTTTGAAAAGATTAACGTTGCGGCTCGCCAGGATGAGGAACGACAAGAGAAACTTGGCATAACCACCCATAAGCCCATCTCCGTCAAAGCAGTGCAGCAGCAAGGATCCAACAAAGATGAGTCCCTGACTGCCCCCAAGGAGCAGCCAAGACCCGGCAACTTTCTGAACCACCTTGCTGAGCTGAAGGCAGGAATTGCGGAGATTTCCACCCTGAAGAGCCAGATAGCTGGTCTGCAGCAGTCCTTCGCCCAGTCTAACGAGCCCCGGCAATGGACTCCGAGAACCAACCGTGATAATCCCCGCCAGCGAGGCTGTACAAACTGCCAACGGAACGGCACTAGTGATAGCTGCGACCATTGCTTTAAGTGTGGCTCTGGGGAGCACTTTGCCCGTGGATGCAGACAGTGGCAACGCAATCATCCGGGAAACGGCCAGGGGTTACTGCCACGGGACGGTCAGTAGCCTATAAAAGCAACATCCAGAAGTCCCACATTTGTTCGATAGCCCCCTCAAGACAAGCGAATGTCAGCCGACTCGTAGGAAAGAGATGTATGGTGAGCTGCATGATAGACGGTACAAAGACCCAGGCACTTTGGGACACAGGAGCTCAAGTCACCATCATACCTGCTGATTGGCAGGCAGTCCACTTACCCCGAGCCAAGCTGAGGCCATTGTGTGAGCTATTAGGAGGAACTGACCTAAATCTTACGGCCGCAAACGGATCCCCTATCCCTTATGATGGCTGGTTAAATGTCTCCTTCAGTCTGATGACAGGGCTAAACCACGAGATTAAAGTTCCAGTTTTGGTGACACGGGCAACTTCTGGAGTTCCCATCATTGGGTACAATGTCATAGAAGAAATTGTTCAAAAAGACACCCCCTATTCAAATCCTGTTCAAGCCGTGAGAGCAGCATTCCCATCAATGACGAGAAGAGTAGTAACAGCCCTTGCGAGTCTTATTCAAGAGGAGCAACCAGAGTACATCTGCTGTGTCAAGGTTGGCAGAAAAGGAGTTACCATACCCGGTAAAAGTGTTGTTGGGGTAACCTGCAGAACGACATCAGGTCTGCTGACTCAAGACACTACCGCCCTCTTTGAGCCAGATGTAGATGCCCAGTGGCCCGAAGATCTTCATTCTCATTCATCAGTCGTTCGGCTAAAAAAGGGGCCCTCCAGCAAAGTCTCCATCTTAGTCCAAAACACATTCAATCATGATATCATATTGCAGAAGCAAACGATGTTGGGAACACTACAATCCTCCCTTTCAATTGAAACCATTCCCGAGAGACCCATCCCAGCGTCACAACAAACGCGTACATTTGTAAATGGAGTCTCCACTGCACCCCCTACCAAGACAAAATGGACCCCCGAGTTCGACCTTAGTCACTTAACAGAGTCCCAACGCCGAGATGTTAACGAGATGTTGAGAGAAGAGGCAGAAGCATTTTCCAAAGATGATAGTGACATGGGCTGCATTAAAGACTTGAAAATGCATATACGTCTGAAGGATGACCAGCCAGTTCAGAAGTCATACATGTCGGTGCCCCCGCCACTCTACAGTGAAGTGAAAAACTACTTGAAGGATTTGATTGGCCGTGGCTGGATTGAGAAGTCAGAGTCTCCCTACTCATCACCTGTGGTATGTGTGCGGAAGAAGGATGGCTCTCTCCGTCTCTGCATAGATTATCGCGAGCTGAACCAGAAGACAATACCAGATAGACAACCAATCCCACGAATTCAAGATGTTCTAGATAGTCTCGGTGGAAATGAGTGGTTTTCAACATAGACCAGGGTAAAGCTTATCACCAGGGTTTCATCGCAGAAGAGAGTAAGCCTAAGACGGCCTTCGTCACCCCTTGGGGTTTGTATGAATGGAATCGTATACCCTTTGGTTTGACTAATGCGCCTGCAGTGTTTCAGCGTTGCATGGAGTCCTGTCTGGATTGTCTGGTTGGAGAAGTCGCAGTAGTCTACCTTGACGATATCCTAGTCTACGGAAAGACATTTGAGTCACATGTTGAAAACATATGTCAAATCCTCAGACGCCTTCAGGAGCGCGGTGTTAAACTCAAGCCAAGCAAGTGCAGCTTATTCCAGAAAGAAGTACGGTACTTAGGTAGAGTCATCAGTAGTGAAGGCTACAAGATGGATCCTGCAGACATCAAAGCAGTTGAGGCACTCCGAGAGAAAAATCCGAGTACCGTGGGAGAGGTTAGGAAAGTCCTTGGTCTACTCGGCTACTATCGTCAGTATATCCAGAATTTTTCTACCATTGCTAAACCATTGTATGAACTGCTTAAGAAACCTAGTCCGTGCAATGATGGCCGACCTAACGTGACCAGCCCAGTGAAAACCCCGTCAAAGTCACGAGGAAAAGCTGCTGTAGGTAAAAGTGCAGGACAAGTGTCGTCAAGGCAACGCATCTCATGGGAAGATTCTCATCAGAAAGTGCTGGAACATTTGCTGAGTTTTCTCACTTGCCCTCCGGTGATGGCTTTTCCGGATCATCAACAGCCTTTCATTCTGCATACGGATGCTTCCAATGAAGGACTAGGCGCTGTATTGTACCAGCAGCAGGATGGAAAGATGAGAGTGATCGGCTATGGTTCTCGGACGCTAAGCCCCGCTGAAAAGAACTACAACTTGCACTCTGGAAAGCTAGAATTTCTTGCTCTGAAGTGGGCCATCACCGAAAAGTTCAAGGATTATTTGTACTATGCTCCCTCTTTCACGGTGTACACAGATAATAATCCGTTGACCTACATCTTGACGTCCGCCAAACTCAATGCAACGGGACATCGCTGGGTTGCCGAATTAGCTGATTTTAATTTCACAATTAAGTATCGCCCTGGAAAGTCAAATGCAGATGCCGACGCCCTTTCCCGTATGCCCATTGACATTGATAGCTATAGAACTCAGTGCACCAGCGAGATCAGCCCAGTTCATCTAAGTGCCACCATAGAGGCCATCAAGGTTGATAGTTCGGACCACTGCCCATGGATTGGTGCCCTGACGGTGTCTTCATCAAGCCCAGATGACAATGTTACAAGTTCCCACCACATCACCAAAGAACAACTGAAAGCCGCACAGCGAGATGATGTCTCAGTGAGTCGTGTTATTCAGTTCCTTGAAGACGGTAACCGCCCGAGCAGACACACAAGGATGACCGAACAGCCTGACACTCTTGCTCTTCTTCGGGAGTGGGATAAATTGGAGTTGGATACTGAGGGTATTCTCCATCGTCAGTCTAGTGATAAGAAACAACTTGTTCTCCCTCAAAAGTATCACTGCCTTGTCTACAAGGAACTACATGAAGACATGGGCCACTTAGGTGCAGAGCGAGTAGTACATCTTGCACGAGAGAGGTTCTTTTGGCCTCACATGCAAAGGGACATTGAGCACTATGTTACCAGCGTGTGTAGATGCTTACAGCAGAGGAAACCAAACCGAACAACCAGAGAGCCCCTTCACAGTATAGTGACCACCGCCCCATTTGAGATAGTCGCCATAGATTTTCTTCATCTTGAGAAAAGTGTTGGAGGATACGAATACATCTTGGTTGTCATGGATCACTTTACCAGGTATGCCCATGCATATCCAACGACAAACAAATCCGGAAAGACAGTTGCAGACAAGATTTTCAACGACTTTGTTTTGCGGTTTGGATTTCCCCATAAACTCCATCATGACCAAGGGAGGGAGTTTGAGAACCAACTATTCCGACGACTACACCAGCTATCTAGCATCACTCCTTCACGAACCACCCCATACCACCCACAGGGAAACGGTCAAGTGGAAAGATTCAACCGGACGCTTCTTGGGATGCTGCGAACTCTACCGGAGAAAGAGAAGTCTCGTTGGAAGGAATCCCTGGGCAAAGTGGTGCATGCATACAATTGCACTCGCTCAGATGCCACTGGATTCTCTCCTTTCTATCTTCTGTACGGACGGCCGCCTCGTCTTCCAATTGATCTGGTGTTTGGCTTGACAGGGAAGCAGGAGCCCCCAAAGAACCATCAAGAGTATAGTCGCCGATGGAGAAAACAAATGGAAGAGGCGTACGAGATAGCGAGGAGAAACGCAAACAAATCATCAGCTCGAGGAAAACAACAGTACGACAAGAAAGCCCATAGCACAGTCTTTCAGCCAGGTGACAGAGTGTTAATACGCAACCTAAATGAAACTGGAGGGCCAGGCAAGCTCCAAGCTTACTGGGAGAAAGAAGTCCACACTGTTGTGAAACGGCTGGGTGACGACTCCCCTGTGTATCAGCTATGCCCAGAGAGTGGGAAAGGAAGACATCGGACTCTTCACAGAAACCTGTTGTTGCCCTGTAGCGACCTCATAAGTGAAACACCGATGGAACAAAGGATGTCCCCACCACCATCAATACCCAATACCCCATACAAGGAGGAGAACAGTACAGAATGTTGAAAAAGGAAGCAGTGACAGTTCGGATGACGAGTATCTTCTTCACATACCGACTCCACGTCAACCCTCCTTGAGACCACGCCCCCAGACCGTAACTACTCCATCATTGGACCACGAAGCTGCAGTTTTCATCCCAGCTAATGACCAGGAGGAGGAGAATACCGCGGAGAATGTCTCAAGTCCCGTGGTAGCTGAGCCCATCCCTGAACTAGTTACTGCCCAAGACGACCCGGATGACCCAGTTATCAACCCTGAGGCAGCCACCGCTCCAGTGGTAGCTCAGGATGTTGTTGACCAAGTCCCAGATGTTCACCATCAAGCCCCTCCCCCAATCCCGGCCAGTCAGCCTAACCAACAGGAGGCGCCGGTACAACCAGTCGCTGAAGCCCCGCCCCCTGCCACTGCCCCCAATGAAGCCGTTGCACCGAGTCTTCATGAAGATGCCCCACCTTACCCCCAGAGAGACAGACAACCCCCACAGCGTTTGGCTTATGACCAGTTGGGCCAACCACAGCACAACCCAGAAGGAGTTAACGCGATGTCCGCTGGAAGTTCACATCCCTACCAACACCCATCCGCACCGTGGCCATTCTCCATCGCACCACAGGGACCGACGCAGATGATGTGGCCTCCGTCTCCTTCTCCATGGATCAACCCTATGATGATGCCTTGGCACCCGATGCATGCTCAACCATGGCAATCATAGTATCCGACAGCGTCATACCCTCAGCAAACAATGAGGATAAACTGAACCAAATGACTGAACATTAGTCCCAGTTAAACTTTTTTGGGTTTTTCCCCAATGATACAAAAACGGTGATTGTTCATAAAGAGTGATAGCTAAAAGAGTTTCACAAATTTTGGCACAATGCTATTAATGTTTTGTTGGAATTTTATGAATTCAGAAATGTTGAGGACAACATTTAATTTTCAAGGGGCGAGTGTAGAGGCCTCATGCCTAAATGCCCCCCCCTAAATTTTCATTATGCCCCTCCCCTAAATGTTCAACTATTATGCCCCCTCTAATTATTCAACAGCTGCTTGACAGCACCCCTTTGTTTCAACAGCCATACTCTTAACCAATCAGAAGCCTGGAAATAACCCCAGTGAGTAAGTATTATGGGATCACCATGTGCACCACACACAGCATGCAGCCATGCCATGCCATCCCATGTCATATTGGATGTGATGCTCAGTGAGTGCACTAGACAATTAAAACCGTGAAGCCTACTTACTGTGTTTTCCGTTTTCATCCTTTTCAATACAGGTATGTAGATTAATGTGTCGGAGTGGCAGGAGATTATGTCCCCTATAATGGCAAACTATGTGCAACCTATTTTTGATAGCACCCTCTTTTCAACTGTCCACTGCCAGCCTATGTTAATGGAACACGCTGCCTTGGATCGGTCGAGTTGGTCTTTGAAAAGCGTTTTGTGACCGTTTGTTATAAAATGCATATGGTTAGAAAGATGATGTAAAAGTAGAATACAATGATCTACACAAATATGCCTCGAAATTGCGTGGTTTTCTTTTTACCTCGTCCAATAACACGGTCGGCCATTTAATGGCCGACTGTGATAGTTTGCGACGTAAAACGAAAACCGTGCAATTTTGAGAGATACTTGTGTGGATCATTATATTCTACTTTTAAAACATCTTTCTAACCATATACATTTCATAACAAACGGTTTCAAACGCTTTTTATAGACCAACTCGTCAGATCCAATGCAACATGTTCCTCTAATTTCCCATTTATGGGGGACCGAATCTCATGCGGACAGATTTCTTTACAAACTAAAGCTATCCATAGCCATATGTTGGCAATCTCCTCTTTTTGTCAATAGTATTGTTCGGCGTGCTAGTCAGAAGCAACACAATAATTAGATATCTAGTTTGTTTTTGGTGGTTTGTTTTGACACCCCTACACATTATATGCACCAGTTTCAATATTACAATGTATGGAGAATCAAGAGCGAAAACTCTATAGCTCCTGTGATTCATGGGTTCAAAACACAAAGATTTCATCAAGTCATTATATTTCTACACAAGGTTTTTCCAAATGCTGCTCTCAAAACTTACCCATGAACTCATACATCCGACTATCATAGGTCAGATAATGGGAATTCCCATACCCTGAGCAAGTACCTGCAAAAGAGAATAAATAATAATGATAATAATAATAATAAATCTTATAAAGCGCTGGTATCTAGAAGAAATTATAACACACCTCTTGCTTTTCCTGTATTCTGTTTGGCTGAAACACGGTCACGTGGGATGAACTAATATAGGCTAGTGATCGCGCGCGCGTGTTTTGCGGGAATAGCACCAGAGCAGGCACTAGTCTTTGCAAATAGTGCCTGCGGTAACAGCGCCCTCTCTTGACTTGAACCGTGAACAAACTACAAAATTCCTTTTTATGTTCTTATTTGACATTTTAAGACCGAGCTGTGTTATAAAACACATATTGACTGGCATAATTTGGTAACTAGTTTACGTCTATTCCCCCTCGGGCCTGTGAGTGACCAGAAGAGGGGCCTATTTCCCTCGGCCTTCGGCCTCGGGAGATAGGTCGCTCTTCTGGTCACTTTAAGTCCCTCGTGAGAATAGCATATACTAGTTACCTTGTTGCCAGTCAATATGTGTATACTATTCACTGCGCTATAAGTATGACCAAGGGAAATATAAATGGTAGGCCTGACTGAAGAGGTAAGTTTTGAGATTGGATTTGAGTAAAGAAATGTCAGGTCCTGATCTAAAGGTGAGAGGCAAAGACAAGTTTACTATTGTACACCAAACCATACTGTGGCAGTTCAGAACATCAGCATCAATTCAGGTGACACGGATAGCTAGTGCATTGAGGGCTCAACCGTTCACCAATTATAATAATAACAAAACTCAGTTTTTAGGCAGCGCTTATAAACCCAAAGGGCGTCTCAAAGCGCTTTCAAGATCACTGATGGGCCATGAAATTCATTTTTTAAACTATCTCAGCTCCCTCGGGAGTATTATTACTATTTTTCATGGTTAATTAAAACACTGCAAGACGGGGGCTCAAAGCCGAATTGTACATGTACAGTTTACAAATATAGTCATTCAGAATACTACTATATCACAAAAAAGAATGAAATATCAAATATATAGACACACAGGCAACACGTACATTTGTGACCGAAAAACATTAAAAAGAGCACAAACAAATTTTTATTAAATTAAAAATCAAAAGAGTACAGCCTGTGCTGCCAAATTTGTAGTGCACTAAGCTAAATCAATCATTTCTAGCGTCACAGGTACCAATTTGCCCCTGGGTGGAGAGGAGCATCTATAGCTACATTGTGTAAGTGTCTTGCTCAGGGACCAAGTATCACGACCAGAACTTGAACCCACACTCTGCTGAATAGAAAACACCAGAGCTTGAGTTCGGTGCTCTTATCCGCTCGGCCACGTCACTAATGTGACTACAATTGAGTAGTGCTTAAAAACTGCTCATTTAAACTTACCAGGGCATTTTTCTGTTGAACATATCACTTTGGAGTTTGCCGTGCACTGGCTGAAGAATCAAAGGTATATTGAAAATATATCAAACACTTTAAGACAAAAATGCAGTCTTGTGGAATTGTTCTTTTAACTTTCACTAAAACAATTCCACTTACATTGTACAATAGACTTGATTCAAGTCCCATTCTTGTGTGAGATGTCCCTAAAGCATATCACCCCAACTTACTATAAAACAACAGGTACGTAGCATACAGTGCAGTGCGCGCTCGTCGTCAAAATGTGGTCCCCTGAATGGGACTTGACAAGGTCGCTTCTTACTCTGCACATTGTTATTGGAAAATCTCCCCAAATGGGGAGATGTGCAAAACCAATGGGAGTGTGAAAGCACTGCCCCGCCGGTAAAATATTCTTTATACTCTGTGAAATCACAGTGCAAGACATTGCAAGGCACGCGTCTATACGTGGCGCGCGCTTGTGGGGCGGGCAAACTCATCAGCAGGCAAGTGAGTGTCGGTATCATAAGTCGTTGAATTGCACTTCCCAATATTCCAATTTTGCAAACAAAACCGACCTCAATGTACGTTACAGTGTGTTAACTTAAATTCAAATGAACATTTAGTGCTTTCTTTTTTGTAATTACTGGTTTTTCAAAAATGTATTTCAATCATCTACCAAGTACTGACCCACAAATGAGAAATGAACTCGTCTTTGTTCTTGGGTGCGTTTGATTGGTCAAAATGTATCACGTTGAAATGTTACATATTCATAAGTGAATACATTTACATACCAGGCGACTGCGACATCGTCAAGTCCCTGTCCCACATGCGGAACAGGTTGGGGAATGCAGAGCATCACAAAAGAGTAGTTTCCTGGGAATGGCACGGGATTGGGACTTGTGTGCAAGTCTAATTGTACAACGGCGATCAGACTTTTTCTGTATCTGCACCCACTCTCTAGAACTCTCTTCCTATACATATCCGAGCTTTAACGTCTCCATACACTTTCAAAATACTGCTAAAAACTCACCTATTCAATATTTCTTATGATTGACCTTCTTGGTTGTAAATTTGAACCATTCATTTTGCCAACACGTTTATGTAATTCATCAGTTTTATTCCAAGTACTCTTATTCCTCTCTAAGCTACCTAAATTGTATTTTTTTTTTTTTTACTCGCCCTCTTTTTGTTTTGTTTTTATGCGCCTCCAACTAAGTTTAGTCTTAGATAAGTTTAGTCTTAGATAGATGGCACTTTATAAGTTTTAACTATTATTATTTCATCTTTTTACAGCATGCAAAAGAAAGATAATATTTTCATTTGTGCCGGTAACTCCTCGAGTCGGGCTACGTCCGGTAGCCTTACATGTGTAGATCTCAAGGGTCTTTCTTAGGATCCTCGCTGTTCCCAACAGCCCCGCCTTCTACAACAGATCTATTCTCACATTTGTCCCTATTTCGTCCAGCTGTTTCCCCAGTGCTTTCGAAATGGTGCCGTAATATTATTATTATTACTCAAACTCGAGCCCTCTTAGCTGAATATGAGCCTCATCATGAATGCCGCATTAAAGTCTTCTACATTTTGGTGAAACTGCAAAAAACTTACCACCAGTTGCACTTTTTCTTGAAGTTAGCACCAATGTCATAGCTCTGACCATTGTAGTAACATGGACATTTGGATGGATCAATGCATGCCGGGCCATCTGCTGTCTCCTTTGGATTAATCACCATACCATCTGGACATCGGCATACTTTTTTTCCATTTTGGTTCATCCAACCAAGGTTATAGTTTTTACAAGTTCGCTCACATGAGGGACAAGGCAGCCACTCTTTGTTTGATGGGCATGTGTTTGACGTAGACGTTTTACCGTCACCTGAGAATTGATCAGAAATAGATAAGGCATTGGTTGTTAGTGTTAAAGGGAAGGTACACGTTTGGTAATTACTAGAAAACACATATAAACTTAAAAACTGACTTGGTAACGAGCATTGGAGAGCTGTTGATTAGTGCTGGGCGAATAGTGAAATTTTGTTATTCGGATACCGCCGGCCAACTATCCGAAATTAACCGGATATTCGAATAGTTTTTTTCGCCGCTAGAGGGCGCTATTAAAAAAAGATTTTACAAAAATTGTTTTTATTTTTTTTTGGCCGCTAGAGGGCGCTGTTCGTTTGTGAATGAGATCTTATGGGCGGATTTATATTAGTTTTAGACAGTGTCACTCGGTTCATTCATAAAAATGACCGGATCTAATTTAAAGATGGCGATTCGCTTTTTTTTTTTATCGTGATTGACTCTACGTGAAGGAAAACTTTTGTAATCTTTGAACAAATTACGTCAGAAATGTCATTGTTTTAACTCTTCACGGAGGTGAGCATAGTTAAATACTTAATTTATGCTGTTTTATGCTGTCTTAATAGAAGTTTCATAAGGATTCAGACAAAACATTCCTATCAGTTGTCGCCCGACGTCCGCGGATATTCGGATATTAAAGAATATCCGGTTACTTGGTTGTAATTACAGAACTATCCGGTTTATAAATAGCTAATCCGGTCAGAAAAAAAAGGCATTCGCGGTTACGGATAGGAAAACCTATTCGCCATTAACCGGATATTCGAATAATTTGCCCAGGCCTACTGTTGATAGTAAAACACATTGTAAGAAACTACTCCCTCTGAAGTAGCATAGATTTTGAGAAAAAGGTAGTTTCTCACTAAAATAATAAAAGACTTCTAGCCAGACATGCCAAGAGTCTTTTATTATTCCTATCTGAAATCACACAAATTCGTCCAACAAGGGTGTTTTTTCTCTAACAGTTTTCTAGCAACTTCGATGACCAATTTAGCTCATATTTTCACAGGCTTGTTATTTTATGCTTATGTTGGGATACACCAAGTGAGAAGACTGGTCTTTGACAATTACCAAGCGTGTACCTTCCCTTTAAAGAACAGCTGCATGAGCACCATTGGGCTGCTGAGATATTATGAGGAGCATCATTAAGTCACACCGGTATAAATAAAAAAAAATTAAAAAAATCAAGTCAACAGAAGAATAGATAAATAGTTTTTACATCAAACATTGTGAGAAATGGCTCCCTCTGAAGTAATGTAGTTTTTGGGACTTTTGGAGTTTACTTCTCAGGCCCCCAGCCTTTTAAGGCATCTGTAAGCACAAACATTTGTGCGAAATGGGTGTTTTTCTCTTATAATTCTTCTACAAACTTCGATGACCAATTGAGTACAAATTTCCACAGATTTGTTATTTCATGCATATGTGGGGATATACATGTACACCACGTGAGAATATTGGTCTTTGATTGGTGTCCAGTGCCTTTAAAGACACTGGACACTATTGGTAATTGTCAAAGACCAGTCTTCTCACTTGGTGTATCTCAACATATGCATAAAATAACAAACCTGTGAAAATTTGAGTTTGATTGGTTGTCTGAGTTGCGATATAACTATGAAAGAAAAAAAACACCCTTGTCACACGAAGTTGTGTGCTTTCAAATGCTTGATCAGAGACCTCAAGTTCTAAACTTGATGTCACAAAATCAAATTCTTGGAAAATTACTTCTTTCTTGAAAACTACCTCACTTCAGAGGGAGCCATTTCTCACAATGTTTCATACTATCAACCACTCCCATTACTTGTTACCAAGTTATGTTTTATGCTGATAACTTTTTTGAGTAATTACCAATAGTGTCCAGTGCCGTTAAAGCTTATGATTTACATCAACTTACTATTATCAGCGAGACAAACTTCAGTAGTGCATGTCACCACTCCTCCTGAACATGTGCTGCAGATAAATATAGTTTAAGATACAGTTACTGGGTAAAACATCTTGATGTACTGGGTAAAACATCTTGATGAGTTTTACTTCATCATACTATTTTCTTGATTATTTACTGTTGTAAGGGAGATTTTCTACTAATAGTATTCAATACTTACCAATTATTACATTCGCCCATCCATGTTTCCCCACTTTCATAAGTCAATCCTTGGACGACACAAGGACAATTAGAAACAGGTATACACAAACCTGACCGATCACTTTCAATCTAATTAAAAGACCAAACAAAATGGTGTCATGGCCGAGTGGTCAACTGCGACAGTTCTGATGGGGAAATCATAGGAGTGTGGGTTCGATTCCCAGTCATCACACTTTTGAACTTGAGTAAGACACTTAAAGAAACTGCACACTATTGGTAATTGTCAAAGACCAGTCTTCTAGCTTGGTGTATCTCACATATGCATAAAATAACAAACCTGTGAAAATTTGCGCTCCATTGGTCATCGAAGTTGCGAGATAATAATGAAAGAAAAAACACCCTTGTCACACAAAGTTGTGTGCGTTTAGATGGTTGATTTCGAAACCTCAAAATCTGATTTTGAAGTCTCAATATCAAAAGCGTGAAAAAATACTTCTTTCTCGGAAACTACGTCACTTCAGAGGGAGCCGTTTCTCACAATGTTTCATACTATCAACCTCTCCCATTTACTCGGAACAAAGTAAGGTTTTATGACAATAATTATTTTGAGTAATTACCAATAGTGTCCACTGCCTTTAAAAGTAGTCCTTATACAGTGCATTTTACAATAACGTACATGTATCAATGCACTTTAAACAATGTACATTAATTTTCTGGGGCCAATTTCATAGAGCTGCTTAAGCAAAAAATTTGCTTAAGCACGAAAATAGCTCGCTTATTTTACACATGTTACTGGCCAAAATGTCATGCCATATACATTGCTTATGACTAGTATTTAGCTGTTGTTTACTTAGCATAATAATTGAGTGGAGTCTTGGCCGGTAATCTGATTTTACTAAGCAATGAATTTTTTGCTTAAGCAAAAATTTGTGCTTAAGTAGCTCTATGAAATTGGGCCCTGGTCTTTGAGCCAGTAACATTGACCCTGTAATCTTTCTCAGCTCCCTGGGGAGTATATAGAGCCCCGAGCCACCGGGGTGTTCCGAGAGCTTTTGTCAAACACAATATTAACCTCTACCATCACAGGTACCCATATATTCCCCTGTATGAAGAGAAGAAATTATAGTAAAGCATCTTGCTCTCATATCATGACCGTGATTCAAACCCACACTCTGATGACTTAACCAGCAGAACTTGAATTTGAATCTCCAAAAAGCTCGGCCAAGACACCCACATGTACCACAATTGCTTCTCTTCCCCCAGGTGTACAATGGGAACCTAAGAAGGCTCAGACAGTATTGTTTTGGACTAAGCACTGCATGTAATTTAAGCAGCTTGGGGTTATATGCTCCAGACGGAGTTGAGAAAGTTTGAGGAATGGTCTAAAACTAAGCCTGATGACAGTTCCCAGTTTTCATGTTTGTCTTCACATAAACCTCAATATTGTAATTACCTCTCCATTTGGACATTGGCAACCTTGAACACACGTCTCCAGACAGCCAACATCGTTGTTAATGTCACTGCAGGTCACCTTACAGACTGAACCGCATTCTTTGTACTCCCTTCCGTCTGGACAGCTTACAGCTAGAACATTAAAGATTCATTCATAAACACCAGAGTTACTTTAGGCAGTCCTATTTGTTGAATGTTAGTCACATGACCATCTAAAAGAGATGACTAGAGCTGAGGACAATCATTCAGAGGTCTTAAACACTAGAGCGTGTTGTCACACTACATGTTGCTTACAGTTAGATCATTAAAGATTCATTCATAAATACCAGTTACTTTAGGCAGTCCTATTGGTTGAATGTTAGTCACATGACCATCTAATGGTACACATGTAGCTGGTCATGAAGAGATAACTGGAGCTGAGAACGAACATTCAGAGGTCTTAGCCACTAGCATGTTGTCAAACTACATGTAGCTTACAGCTAGATCATTAAAGATTCATTCATAAATACCACAGTTACATGTACTTTAGGCAGTCTTAATGGTTGAATGGTGGTCGAATGACCATCTAAAACAGATAACTGGAGCTGAGAACGAACATTCAGAAGTATTAGCCACTAGCGTGTTGTCAAACTACATGTAGCTTACAGCTAGATCATTAAAGATTCATTCATAAATACCACAGTTACATGTACTTTAGGCAGTCCTAATGGTTGAATGGTGGTCGAATGACCATCTAAAACAGATAACTGGAGCTGAGAACGAACATTCAGAAGTATTAGACACTAGTGTGTTGTCAAACTACATGTAGATTACAGTTAGATTATTAAAGATTCATTCATCAATACCAGTTTAGGCAGTCCTATTGGTTGAATGGTGGTCGAATGACCATCTTATAGTAGGTGATCATGAAGAGATAACTGGAGCTGAGAACGAGAAATTAGAGGTCTTATTTAGACACTAGAGCATGTTGTCAGGCGATTGCCCCCATGCCCCCTGGTTATGCCTTGGTGCCTTGATCAAATGCTCCAGTAGAAGTTTACAATTTTCTCATAGGGTGCCATTTACCAAGGAGACAATGCCTTGATGCCCCCGCCCTTGCATTACATGTAAACGAAGCTTACATCCCTGAAATCCTTACTAATCTCTTAGAATCATGACTGGGATACTCACGGCACAAGTTGTCATTTCTCCAGTTGATAGGGACGCCTTGGTTGGCACACTCCAATGCATAAGCTGCAAGTATCGCACACTCATTTAAGTCTACGAAATTGCTACACTTGTACTCCATATCATGTTTACAGCTCTCATAGTATGGTGTGACGTCGACCTTTGCTCCACAAACGTCAAACGGAGCCCTTTTCAGTTGTCTGCAAGTCTCAATCACTTCGCTTCGGCATCGGTAGAGAAAAGGCAATTTGGAAGCTTCAACGCAGGAGGCGTTTGTGTTCCATGCAGGGGTAAAATCTGCAAGGGAAGCCACTTCTGAAGAACTGGCAGGGAGCTGGAAATCATCTTTCTGATTCTTGTTGTAGTTTCCACAAAGACCGTGAATCTATAAAAAGAGTGTTTTCTAGTTTAATTGTAGTATTGAAATGAGGTTGGGGAATTAATTAATAATAATTATAATTATCTGGGATGCCAGTGACTCTTTCCTTCAGAGCCTGAAAAAAATTTGCTGCAAAGGAAAAGGGGTCATCCCCCCCCCCTGCTCATCAGACCAAAAAATCACATAACAATTTTTTTTAAGCATTAAGAAAAAGTAGCTGCATGTGAACAAAACTTACACCGTTTGAAGGTAATGATAGTAGAAAGCGTACCTTAAAATATTAGGCGCTGAAGTGCTGTAGTTTTTGAGAAATGAGTTAAACAATGTCATGAAAAACGTTTTATACATGCTAAAATAATTTTTGTCTCATGATCACTGAGACGAAAATTTTTTCCATGATATTGTTTTACTTATTTCTCAAAAACTACAGCACCTCAGCAAGTATTATTTTCAGGGAAGCTTTCTACTATCAGTATCTTCAAACTGTGTAAGTTTATGTAAATCTGTGGACATGGTGTTTTTTGTCTTACAAAAAATACCTAAGCCCTTTAACAAGAAGGCTGTTACAGAATTGGTGGCCCCAGCTACGACTACAATTGTTGCTAACTACACATCCTATACTTTAATGTATGATAACCCAGAAATCTAGCCGTAGCTGTAGTCGCTAATTCAAACATGGCCGAAAGGTTACCTTGCCGAGCATTTCTTCTTGGACTGTCAGGTAGATACCATTAGCTGTGCTCCACATGATCTCAATACCATGGTTGGGTAAAACTATACGGGCGACCATGGAAGATAAACGGCTCGCTGTGACCGTGCCATCGACACTGGAATATGGAAGCTTCAATCCTTGTGCAGCTTTGCCGTCTATTGTGACCATTAATTCATCAATACTTACGATTCTGTACCGAAAAAGTGAAGAAACCTTGTCAAAATATTCAGGAAAACCAGTAGAAAACATGTAAGTACTTTCTGGCACAAGGTCTTTTATCAAATGCTCATTCACCTTGTTTGAAATATGGGTGTCTGAGAAAACATGAGAGAAGTTCTTAGCCCCGGGAGTCTTTACTTTGGGAAATACAGTGCGAAGACCCAGTCTCCACTATGTGGTAATGACTGGGTTGGTGGCTGGCGCTGTTAACGAACCGAGCCGCGCAAGTTATTAACAGCACCAGCGACTAACCAAGGTCATCACCACGCAGTGAAGACTGGGTCCGAACACTGTTATTCTCATTAATAACCATGTGAACCTTGTTTACAATAAGTGTGACCTTGTACATTCTCTGAGTATTATACACTGGTCTTATGGGAAAATGACATTTTGTGTCATAACTTCCATATTAAACCAAGAGTTATGAATGCGAAAGCTGGACAAGTTTTTAGATGTGCCCTCTTTCATCATATCAAAAGTTGATAAGAATTAGAATGTTAGACAGTGCAATATTCATAAAATATAAGATTTGATGTTTTCTTCCATTGAGCTGTGTACAAATCATGCCTGCAGGAAGTCCAGGCTCTGTGGCTCTTTTGTAAACATGTGATACGTCACATGTCACATCGTCTATACCTCTTGGGGCAAGCAGACTTGAAACTGCAGTTTGCCAACCAGAGTGAAGCATGCACTCACTCTGGTTGCTGGTTAAGGAGAAACACATATTGAAGTTTTCATAAAGTCAAAGGAACTCACCTATACTCAGTGCCATCTGAAGTCATTACAGTAACGTAAGGAACACAATCCGTTAGTGAAGTACAACCTATCTTATCAATGCCGATGGTAAATGGTGGACCTTCCTCTCCAATCCGTTGACCAAGTATGTATGAACAATGCCAGTTGAAATTAAAATGGGTACCGTCAAACGTACGGAAGGTACTCCCAGACACAATGGAGCAAGTTGCTGGGCACGGTAAGGGGGTACATTCAGCAAGCTTTCCCTCAATACATACACTGAAGAAGATAACAAACCAAATAAATTGCTCATCTTCATTGTGAAATAAACATCCTTTTCCTCGGGCAACCAACACCTGTTATCTTAATGTAACTTCTTTCCAAAACAGTGGAATAACTGGATATTAAAAAAAATAGCAAACTCCTGCAGTGTGAAGCTCTATCCTTGTTAAATAATAACCAAGGGCCCTTGCTACAATATCTAGTGTGAAACATTTACTGTGCAATAGTTAAGGACCCTCATCATCCCCCCACCCCCTAACATTTTCTCTTTTTTTAAACAAGGAAGGAATGTAAGTAGACTTTTGTCTTGAAGACACTGGACACTATTGGTTTGTCAACTAATAATTCAGAAAAGCTGTGTCCAACTGAAATATTCGCAGCGAAAAAAACAAACCAGCCATGTGACGTCAAAAATCGCAAGTATGAACCGGGCTTTACTGAGAACCTTGGTTATGGTTCTCATGTTAAGGGGCCTTAAGTCACATAACTGAGTTACAAAATCATTGCGTTGAGATGGCAGAATGAAATGTTTATACGCACCAAACCTTGCATTTCTCCTTCATAAGTGAGCCAGATGGGAATAGCACTTCAGCTTGTGAACACGGACATCTTTCCTTCGGAACACACTCAGCTTTATTAAAGTAAGTTCCTTGACAAAAAGATAAGAGACAAACAATGAAATTCTTCTTTTATATAAAAAAGTTTTTTTTTATACTGAATGCCAACAAAATTCATTACAAAAGGAGGAGGTATAGGACAATGCCCGAGGTGGGTTAAAAACAAATGGTCTATGACGTTATTTACTTTATTCCTTAGCTCTACTGTTTTGCACGACTGGCACGATGTGGACAGTTTGCCCGTTTGCCAGGTTTGCACAATGAGTATTGTACCCACCCCGCCATTCGTTAAAAATAATGGAGCGATTTAACAATAGCATGACGTAACAGGTGTGGGTTAACCCGAAATAATGCCCCTACAAAGAGCATCATTTTCAACTTGATTCTGTCAGAAACCGGAAGCCAATGGAGTTAGGATGCACTGAACCCATCCTACATGTCCTAAGTTAGGATGAGTTATTCCTAGCGTTTTGTTCAATCGGCAGCTGGAACTGGATAAATTGCCTCATGTGACATTGCCGTTATACTTCACAGAGGCAATTGTCACAGTGCCCCTAGTCATTGCCTCGGTGCCCATTGAAATGTTACCAAGTTGAAATTCCTCCATACACTTGCCCTTCACTAAACAGCACTAACTGTATTGACATTTAACAAGAGTGAGAAGTTGAAATGAGTTAAGAATACCTGCTGGACATTCACAGCCAGGGACGCATGACTGTATGGTGCCTTGACCGTAGTAGTAGTTTTCACAGGTCAAAGCGTCGGCCGATCCACATTCATTGTACACCATGCCTCGGTCGCAAGTAATAGCTGTGAACAAGAACAAAACAAAGTAACGTCTGACTTCAAAAAAGGAAAAACCTTTTTGAGTAAAGATTAACAATCTTCTAAAATGTTTTAATGGGAGGCAACGAAGGTGGTTGCCTCCCTCCCCGTGGTCTTTGCCTTTGTGCCCTTAAAACGCTCCAGTAGAAATGTACAATTTCAATATAGGTTGCCCTTAACCAAGGAGAAAATGCCTTGGTGCCCTTGCCTTTTCAAAAACGAAGCATACAGGCCTGTTTTAATGATCTTTTGATGCAAGCCATCAACAGAAGAACTGTAGCTCGTCTGTGAAAACCTTGAAAGGGCCTATTATTTTCATCGATAGTTATTACAGTTTAAGTAGTGTACGACTATCAAAAAATAATTAAATGATAAACAAGCAAATTATAATCAAGTTTCAATAGCAGACTCATTCAAAGGTTTTGGCTCAAGTGGTTGTTTAATTCATTCACCCAATAAATACATCACCAATTGAATGCATGTTCAAGGGAAAGTAAACATTTGGTAAACTCTCTTTACAATAAAAACGTACTTGGCGATGTACTTGAAATTTTAACTTGAATGACGAGAAATCTGAACAAATTTTAGCATTCCTTAATAAAGAAAGAACAACATTTGAGGGCAGTGTCTCTGTTTTTGTTTCTCGTTGAAATATTAATTGATATGAACTTACGGCAAAAATCGGATGACCTCCATTCAACCAGTATACCATGGCGTGCACATGATTTGGAGTACCTTGCATAAATCTCACATAAATCACAAGACGTGCCTTTCAAGATACACATGGACAAGGTGAACCAGCAGGAATTATAAAACGGCTCGATCAGAACCTTGGTGCGACACTCCTGGAACCGAAAATCCGATGCAAAATCTGCACAAATTGCAAGGACTTCCTTCTGTTGGACGTTGGTGAGATAAGTAAATGGGTCTCGGAACTTGAGCTCAAGTGGTACGCACTGATGACCAGCAGAACTTAACTGATCCTCAGAGTCGCGTACGAAAGCGCTGTCAAAGTCATCGCTAGGATTGTTGTCATAGTCACCACACAATCCACCAATCCTGCTTTCTCCTTCATCAGAGGCTTTGTACAGACTTGATACTGTAATGACTACAAGGTTCTGACCATCAAAGATTACACGGGTATCTGTAGAATAATAAGAATAACAACTAGTTGGTAACACACTGCTCTAGAATTACAAAGGTCGTGGGTTCGAATCCAAACCGATGCCTTTGATTTGACAGAGCTTGGGAAAGTACCAAGTTTACACATCGGTATATATGGGCAAAACCAAAATGATTAATAATAATAACTAACAACAATGGGGACTTTCCCCGAATATCTTGATGAAATAGGGACAAATGTGAGGGTTAGGGTGTTGTAACAGCACTTCTGGGAACAGAAAGGTTCCTGATAATTTGTTTTGAGATCTAAGGTTACGGGACGTAGCTCGACTGAAGGAGTTACCGGCAAAAAGTTAATAGGCATCTTTATTTTTCTTTCTCTTTTCTTTTATCTTCTCACAGAGCCACTTCTTCTCGCAACTCACAAAAAGATTTTATATGGCGTCACCGCAAACCTTGGGAAAGTACCAAGTATACAATGCTAACACACATCGGTATAAAAATATGGGCAAAACAAAATAATTAATAATAATAATTACTAATAATAATTAATAACAATGGGGATCTTCCCTGAATAGATCTTGATGAAATATAGGGACAAATATGAGAGTAGATCTGTTATGGCATTTCTGGGAACAGCAAAGACCCCGATAAAGAGTTTTGATTTCTAAGGCTACGGGACGTAGCCTGACTTGAGGAATTACTGGCAAAAAGGTAATAGGCATCTTTATTTTGCTTTCCCTTTTCTCTTCTCACAGAGCCATCGCAACTCACAAAAAGATTTGACATGGCGTCACCGCAAACCTTACTAATTCAGTATTTTCCACCATGTAGCCTTAAAGCAACTGGACACTAATGGCACCACCTCAAAATAATTGTTAGCATAAAAACTTACTTAAAGGAACACGTTGCCTTGGATCGGTCGAGTTGGTCTTTGAAAAGCGTTTGTAACCGTTTGTTATTAAATGCATATTATTAGAAAGTGTTTTAAAAGTAGAATACAATGATCCACACACATTTGCCTCGAAATTGCGTGGTTTTCCTTTTACTTTGAGAACTAACACGGTCGGCCATTTATAGGAGTCAAAAATTTGACTCGACCGATCCAAGGCAACGTGTTCCTTTAATAACGAGCAATGGAGAGCTGTTGATAGTTTAAAACATTGTGAGAAACGGCTCCCACTGAACTGAAGTAACGTAATTTTCAAGGAAGAAGTTATTTTTCCAATTTGTTTTCGAGACCTCAAAATAAGATTTTGATGTCTCGAAATCAAGCATCTGAAAGCACACAACTTTGTGTGACAAGGGTGTTTTTTTATTACTATCTTGCAACTTCGACGACTAATAGAGTTTAATTTTTTACAGGTTTGTTATTTTATGCATATTGAGATACACCAAGTGAGAAGACTGGTCTTTGACAATTACCAAATGTGTCCAGAGTCTTTAATTCTTATCGTTGAATGAAAATATGAAAATTGTTTCTCTTACTATCTGTTTCTTCATAGATGATGTCCATCCCTTCTTTGTAGATGCGTTGACCATTTGAAGTAAGGTAAGGCAAATCAACTGATTTATTGTTATAGTGAACTACCCCATCGGGACCAAAGGTAACCTGGGAGTCCATCATCGCCTCCCTGTTTACAAAATAAAAAGCATTCAAAGATTTTAAATTACTTTTCAAATAAATGACGATGTAATAAATACGATAGGAGATGCTAAGTCTGCTTTGCAAGTAAGAAATAAGTAACCTTGTAAAAAATTGTGAATATTGGATTAAATAATTAGAAATAAACATGATTAACGGCACTATGGATACTATTATTGGTAATTTTATTATTGGTAATTACTATTTTTAGGCATCTGAAAGTACACATTCTGCAACAAGGGTGTTTTTTCTTGTGCATCAAGGGTGTTTTAAAGGAACGTTACAGAATTGGTAAGAAACAAAAATCGTGAAGATCACAGATTTACACAAAACTTACACGGTCACATGATGATGATAGTTGAAAACATCCCTTGAAATATTTCTGTCTGAAATACCATAATTTGCAATGAGAAATAAACAATCTAACTTTGCATTTGGAGTTTATTGCTAAGTGAGCGTTTTATTCATTTATATTTTGGCATCGATGCAATGCAAAATTTGTAATCGGTTTTTCACTATTCTCTCAGGACCCAGATGGCTGATCGATCTCAAACTTCTACAGGTTGGTCAGTTTATGTACATGGTGGATTACATAATGCGCTTACACTGCTCGCAATTGTTTTGTTAGCAAAAACCAATTCTGTAATGTTCCTTTAAGAATGAGCAGTTGAGTTCGATTTGTCACAGATTGTTTTATTATATGCATAATGTTGGGATACACCAAGTGAGAAGACTAGTCTTTGACATTATTTAAACAGTTGTACAGTGCCTTTAAAGGTAGGGTCATACATGTAGACTTTTCTTTGAATGGAATGCTAATAAGATGTAGGACAAATATATTCAAGTTGATTATCATTTGCCCGTATAGATGGCAAATTTTACACTGAGTGAAGCACGGGACATTATTGCAAAGTAGATATTTGTTACCAGCCAAAAGTAATGTATGAGTAACACTACTTGGTCAAATGGTTAGACTGCAGGACTTGCAATCACAAGGTAGTGGGTTCGAATCCCCCAGCTTTTCGCTGATTTAACAATGACTAGAGTAAATATTGTCGTCTAGTTACTGAATCACAATTTCTTGATTTTATGCAATTCATAATCATAGACGTTAAACCAATGTTTGCATGAGAGAGATTGGTTGTTGCCGGCTTGATGTTTATATCCCCTTGTGGGAGTTTGCTGAGTTCCCTCGATGGGAAGATCATCTAAACAAACAAACAAACAAACAAACAGACAACAAACCTGCAGTTGGTTGACTTACCATATTATGACTGTGCTTTTACAGGATGTGTTTCCGCAATGTGATCTTGGCAGAATGTCCACAGTCAATTCCAGTTCCTCTTGTTGATACAACACCAGATTGTGCCTACAATTGTACGGGTAGTTGTAATTCAGTCCATCGAAGGTGCGCACGGAGCCACCCGAAAAGGAACAAATTCCTAGAGTACAGAGTTTTGAAGAAAAGCATTAGAAATCACAGTCTTGCTTTTCTTTCGCAGTTTTTTAAAGTGTGAGAATTTGATAATCTTAGGAAATTGTCTGGATTCTGGACATAAAAACAAGGAGACTGTTTGTTGGGCAAACTCACCGTCATAGTCTCCATCTATTGTTGTGTCAACTGTTGGGTCAAACGGTAGCTCTGTGTACAAGCTTCCTAAAAAGATAAAATGTAAGCGAACCCCAACATTTATTTTTAAAATAAACGGTAATAAAAGTATTTTATTTTTTTGCACAATATGTTTTTTTTATATGTATTTTTTTTAGCAAAACCAAACAGGTGAAATGAATTTGTTTTCAAGAGGCTTTTATTTTTTTATATTTATTTTTGTGAATTTTGATTATTCCATCACAATAATTACAACAGGTCATTAATGAGACTTTGTCAGTGTGACCCTCTTGAAAAATTCAGATTCAGTTCTAGGTACTAAGTGTCTTGTAAGAAGATAAGAAGGGTCGATTAAAGGCTCTCGACACTATTGGTAATTACTCAAAATAATTGTAAGTATACAAACTAAGAAAGAGGCAATTTTTCACTCAAATATGAAAAGACTTTTAGGCATCTGAAAGCGCACAGATTTGTGCAAACAGGGTGTTTTTCTTTCATTATTTTCTTGCAACTTCTATGACCACACCAATTAATGGAGTCAAAATTTTCACAGATTTTATATGTGTGCAATGCTGGGATACAAAATGAGAATACTGGTCTTTGACAAATTAATTACCAAAGGTGTCCAGTGCCTTTCAGATGGTATCCAGGGTAGAAAATGGTCAAGGTACGAAGTGACCTGACACCGTCCTACCTTTTATATCAGCATTCTGATCCACCAGTCGTTTTGAGCAGAGCCTAGACTCCAAGTTACATTCAGGGTTTTCCTCATCGCAGATGCCCTCACAGATAGCTGGACAAATGAAATAATCAAACAAATTTTCAAAAATCTTGACGGCACGCAACATCCAAGTCCTGCAGTAAGGGTTGCATTATTTAGAAAAACGTCTTCTAGTGTCTAGTACTAGATGCAATAAACATAATCCTCAGTCCTCTTAACAGACTTACGAGTGGTAACTTTTAAAGAGCATACACGTATACATCAGGCTCAGAATTACCACAAGGCCATGGTGTCGGCCATTAATGCTTCCCCTTCCATAGGCTTCAAGATTTTCCAAAATGAAAGTGCCCTATCCTATGCAAATATGAAAATGGCCTTGCCTTATCAAATATCATATTCCAGACCTACATGTACTACACATGACCAGACTAAGCTGGTTACAGGGTTTTGTTTCAAAAACATTGACAACACGACTTCCATTTTCAATGACTGTCGAAAAACTGCTGGCTATTTGAGGGCAGGGCACATTTTCCATGGAACTTCTCTGGCTCCCCCTCATCACAAACATTCGTCAGGTCTCGGTTTCTGCGCCCCCCCCCCCATCCCCACACCAGTCAAGGAACTTACCCTCTCCACAATCCTCAGATTCGACACGTTGGAAGCTTTCTTCAGTTTCATCGCAACAAACCCATCTGAGTGATTAAGAACATACGTAAGGGTAGACCCAGTAACTGGCGCGCTAGAGCTCCCTTTTTTCAAAATTTTACATTATCGGTAATTATGACAATTGCCATTATCGGTCGGTAATGACAAATTTCGAAAAAAAGGGATTACAGCGCCCCAGTTACTGGATCTAACGTAAGGGGCAGTTACCAAGCTAGAACTCTGAATGAGGTTCGTTCTGATATCAATATTACTGTACAACAGCAACAGATGGCAGCGGATTGTGAACAGATTGCTTTTAATTAATACTTTGTAGACATTGGTATCGAAATAGCTGGCAACCTCCCTCCATCAGACACATTGTTTGGCTCCTTTCTTGGTGACAGATGCTCACATTCATATTATTTAAATCCAGGCAGGCTGGTATTAGGCTCCAGGGTGGGATGGTGTAAGCTCTTTTGTTATCAAGCAAGCAAGGAGTGCCCTTGCTAAACGTTTAGTCTTGGTCTTCAACAAGTCTTCATCTTCTGGCATTTTTCCAGATTTTTTAAAAACAGGTAAAGTAGTAACTATATCCACAAAGGTAAAAGTAAGAATGAAACGTGTAATGTGTAATGGACCCTTTCTGTTGGTAAACGCCATAGAATTGTGCACTAAGCAGCCATTAGCCGTGTACAAAACAGCACAATGTTCCCTCATTTTGCCAACCAGAGTGTTAGTGCGCACGCACTATGTGTAACTTACATATTTCATGGCAAGGGTCTATTACAGACCCATCAGCATTTTATCGATCTTCTGCGAAATTTTTGAAAAGCTAATCTTCAGTCGAATGATGTGTTTTATAAACAAGCATCAGTTTTTTGTCTCAATCACAACTATGGCTTTCGAGCTAAATGTTCCACAGAGATGGCTATTCTAGACGTTCTCAGTGAAATCGATAGGCATTTTTCTGTGAATCTTTTTTCCTTGACCTGTCCAAGAATTTTGACACAGTCAACCATGATAAACTTCTTTCCAAATTAGAGCACTACGGTGTGCGTGGATTGGCCTTGGGACTGGTTCAGGAGTTATTTATCTAAAAGAAGGCAGTTTGTCTCCTATAACTCGACATCATTCCACTGGAAAAAACTTTTACCTGCGGAGTTCCACAGGGAAGTGTGCTAGGGCCATTGATTGATTTGTACACCACTTAATTTATCTCTTTTATTTTACAATGTAATACACCTAAGTTTTTTAGAATTTTTTAAGTAATTATTTATGAAAACACCTTCTTCTTTATATTAAAATATCATCAGTGAATTGTATATGGGACGTAAACCGAGATGCATCACATAAACCCTTACCTTAGCACGTAATTTCTTGTCTGTTGGTTAATCGTCAGGTAGCTGCTCTTTTCGAAGATGTTGGAAATAGATGGCCATTCATTCCCAACGAAGTACACTCGTTCTACCTTCCTGCATACCTTGTCGGTTGGCAACTCAGTATCAAGTGCAGAACATCTTTAAAACAATGAGATAGACAACTTCATTTAAGCTGCATTTATTTATTTTTATATTTTTTTTTTTACATTCACAGCTTACCATTGTCAATACAGTCTTGAAATTGTTATGGACAAAGAAACAATTTCCTTTCTTGAGAAACTCAGTTTAATGGCAGCCATTGCGTACCGAAGTGCGACTGTATACAGAACAATTGCTATACAACAACCATCGGTAAGGCTATAGGTACATTATCAGTTGACATCATGTGGGGAAAAACAACTAATTTACAGAAGTGTAGTGGCTGAACGGTTAAGAGCACGGTGCTTTAAAGAAACTGGACACTATTGGTAATTGTCAAAGACTAGTCTTCACAGTTGGTGTATCCCAAAATATGCACAAAAAAACCAAACCTGTGAAAATTTTAGTTCAATATTGGTCGTCGAAGTTGCGAGATAATAATGAAAGTAAAAGAAAAACCTTGTCACACCTCACACAAATTTATGTGCGTTTAGATGATTGATTTCGAGACCTCAAATTCTTCATCTTAGGTCTCCATATCGAGTTGGTTCTGTGGTTGGCAGGCTCAGGGCTATAGTTAAGGTTGCCCATTGTGTGAAAAAATATATCCCTTCCACGTCTCTCTTTTCGGCTGGGTTTGTGCATCCGATTCCCACTATAGTGTTCCCAACAGAAACATTAGGATAAAACAAACATTTTTAACATTTGAAACTATTTCAGGAAAAGGTGCTATAATATTTTATTACCAAAAGTGAAAAGTGTAGCTAAAAATGAACCAGCACTGCCCAATTCAAATTTTTTAAAACAGTTGTTTTAAAAAAACATGTTTTTTTTGGTTGGATTTCACCACCCAAGATTGTTAACAAATAAATGTAGTTCGTAGTTAATTTAGAAGAAAACTGTTTATTACGCCTAGTTACGTAAACTATTATGTATAAATAATCACCTTATTCTTCTAGTGTGAACAACATAATTTTTTAGGGAAACTAAACTTACCGTAGAATCCCAAATGACACAATCATAAAAACCATGCACTGGAGCAGGCCATGACCCATGATGATGCTATGTTCGTCAGAACTTCAGCTAACTCTTCAAACACTGTTTACAGATAACTGAAGTGAAGTCTGCGCCCACAGTCTTTGAACAAATCAAGCCAAAGTAATGTTTTTTATGTAAGCCGAAAGGGCGAGGTTTACTGAGCGGAGGTTGTAAATCAAGCTTGTGATTGGTTGAATGATAATGGTAAACAAAAATCATTCTTATTTGGATGTACTCAAACTGCTGGATACCAGCAGTTTTTGGAAGCTTGAAGTTTCAATGCCTGCAAAAAACAATTATGCAAATTTAAAGTTTGAGCCTGCAGTTGCGTGAGCTGAACCTGGGCAAAGTGCCATCTGCATTCACAAACAGAACAAAGTGGAGTATTAATTTACAATTTGTACAAATTAGTTTTTACATTTGCACATTGCGAAGACTGGAACATAAATAATATCTCCTCATAAAAAAATCTAAAACAAACAAACAGGCGGGCTATACAATACAATACAATAAAATATAGTGGGTTTTTATATAGCGCCATTTCATTTAGACCACAGCAATATAGATAATGCAGATAATACAACAAATGAACAATAAAGCAATAAACAGACACTAAGGAAAAATATGTTTTTTAAGTGCTTTCTTGAAAAAAGGCAGTGAAATTGAGGTGCGTATTGTGATGGGAAGATGGTTCCACAGTCCTAGAGCGGCTAAGAAAAATGATTTATATGCAGCGGATTGAAGAGATTTGCTGCTTAGTTTATTTTCAGCAAGACGGGTTTTGTCTGATGCTGAGCGAAGCCCAGCTCTGGGCTACCAATTATTGTTCATCCTAAGTATGCATTCAAAGACAAAATTGCATTATTGAATAATAATTTGTTCAAATGAAGTTTTTACAAACAAACGCACTGCCCCTAGGTCTTGCTACATCCGTTGTAGTGGTGAGCAAAGCTTTGCTAGCTTTGCAAAGTCAATTATCATTAACTAGTTTGTGCGTCTGTATTCTTGAAGAAAAACCCGGTTTTTTTTCCTGCTAGAAACATGTTTTTTTCCTGTTTTAAACTTAAAAACAGGAAAAACACAGTTCCACACTGGTACCAACACACCCACATTTGCACACAACGGAGCTAGGGTGCTCATTGGGCAAAAGTTTAACAGGACACCAGTTGTGCTTGAAGTGAGAGGAGTGCAAGCTATTTCTGGAGTGGTTTTTCCTCCAAAATCATGCATTTCAAGTTAAACTTAATTAATGGAAGCAACCTTTTCCTATGAAGTATGAAGCCTACCATGGATAAAGACACAGAGAGCTTTCTGACAGTGATCAAAATTAGATGAACATGACAAATATATTTGATGGTAAGCTGTTATCTATTGTGTGTATGATGAATGGAGGTCTATGATGTCTATCATGTTGGTGTGATCAAACTTACTGTTTTACAGTTATTTTCCTAATGGAGTCTAACTTTTAATGGATGGCTTATCCCATGAAAAAGTTGGTTAAATTGATATTCATAAATACCTCAGACAGTTTCGCTACTCCTATTGGTGGAGAGCGCGCCCCGTGGGTGTGTATAAACCTTTGTTTATTATGACCGGTAAAAAGTGTTAACTCATGGGCGTGACACGTGACCTTGCACCTGTTCTTATAAGACAGTTTCTTCATTCCTATTGGTCGAGAGCAACGGCTGAAACAGTTGTGCCACATCACGCGATACGCGCACAGCATTCCCTTATAAGGAGTTGTTTACCCGAGGGCAGCGGAGGGCTTTACCATTTCATAGGTGGAGTGGTGTTGTGTTGAAAGAAATCATTTTAACAATTATAATTTTTGGATTTATTTTATTTTACTTTTTGACCAAAAAGTGATGATGTTTTTGACCTTCGGATGGAACATAAAGTCGTTGGTCCCGTGTGTTGTGTTACGCACGTCAAATAAACCAGTGCAAGCGTTTCCCTCACCGAAATTCTTGAAGAAAAACCCGTTTTTATCCTGCTAGAAACATGTTTTTTTCATGTTTGAACCTAAAAACAGGAAAAATACATGTTTTTTTCTGTTTATAATTTACCTCGACTTCGTCTCGGTAAAATTATCAAGAACCAGGCCTCATTGGGATTAATCCACTAGTTGAATACCTCTTCACCACATATTGATTCCCTTATTAGTGCATTTTTGTTATATGTGCTGATAGTGCTTTATTAATTTCAACATGATTTACAGTTTTGTGAAGGATTATTATAGTCGAACCCTGATAAGATTGAAGAGCAGGAAAAGGTCCTGCTTTAATAACAAGCAAAATGTTAGGTCCAAAGTCTTTATTTTCCTTTGTTTTCCATTACTGTTAATTGTACAAGGTATACTTGTAACAAGGTACATTCAATAAGTCCCACCCAAGTACCGTAAAGGTGTTCGACTGTATATTTTGGATTACAAGTAAGTTTCCATTTGGTTCTGTATATTATACACTTTAATCTGTATGCTGGTCCTGCAAAAAGACCGTTTTGATATTATTAGTTTATTTCTAACACAATATTATGTGTATTATTTTGACTGTATTTGCATCGCAATCTTGTACTTAATTTGTTCTCAGTATATGCTACAATACTTGCCTTTAAAAAATTGAAAAGAATAAGATGTTGATCTTAAAGTTTTAAAAGCTATCAGGAAAAAAAGTATACCAAGTTTAGGGCTGGGCCTAATTGGAATATTCTCTTATTTGCTGTTTACTTTGTCAGTCTCATAGATTTGATCTTTTCTAAGTCTTTGTAATGATTCGATTTAGTGATATACTTGTGGAAATCATTATTAACATATTGAACTATTGAACCGTCATTCCTCGCATATATTTTTGTGAAAAATCTCGGACCAACTCTAGTTATGAAAAAAAGTTGTTTTTCAAACAGTTTCTTTTATTAAACACTTTCATTTAAAAAAAAATATTTTTAAAAGGACTTTTTTTTTAAACATGATTTAAACAGGAAAAAAACATGTTTTGCACTTTCAAAAAACAGTTTAGAAACACATTTTTAAACTTTTATTTTTTCCCTGTTTTCTGGGGTGGCGAAATCCAACCAAAAAAATCCATATTTTTTTTAAAACAGAACTGTAAGGAAAAATAGGATAAAATTATGTTTTATCCTTGTTTGAATTCGGTGGTACATCCGTTCCGTTGTAAGGGTGAGCAAAGCTGTGCAAAGTCAATTATCATTAACTAGTTTGTGGGTCTGTATTCTATCTGTTTAGTATTCTATCCATGCTGCGTGGAAAAAGCGATATAATTTGAAGATATTTTGTAAAAAAAACCTTGAATTATTCATATATTGAACATCTGGCAGACACAAAACAATTAAAACACAATAGGATGAAAAGTTAAATGAAAAGTGAAACATCTGTGTAGCCAGGGATCACACCCAAATTACGATACAACCTGGGAAGCGGCAGCCAGGGGATCACCTTCAGGGGATGCGACTTTTTGTTTCAGATATCAATATAAACCACAAGGGAAACTGACTGGGTAAACTATGAAATGATTTTGGGGGTTGAACAAAGAATTGACTAGAGTGGAATTCGAACCAACTACCTCCGGTATCGTAATTTGGGTGTGATCCCTGGCTACACCACAGTTAACGCAGTTAACGGTTGTATGGCTTCTGACTGGCAGCCCCGAACAAAGATATTGACCAAAATAGGGACACCGCAAATATAGGGCTAGATAGCTCAGTTGGTAGAATGCCGGCACGTTAATCCAGATGTCGTTGGTTCGAATCCCACTCTAGCCAATTCTTTGTTCAACCCCAAAAATCATTTCATAATTTACCCAGTCAGTTTCCCTTGTGGTTTATATTGATATCTGAAACAAAAAGTCCCATCCCCTTAAGGTGATCCCCTGGCTGCCGCTTCCCAGGTTGTATCGTAATTTGGGCAAGATCCCTGGCTACACGGCAGTTAACGGTTGTATGGCTTCTGACTGGCACCCCCGAACAAAGATATTGACAAAATAGGGACACCACCAATATAGGGCTAGATAGCTAAGTTGGTAGAGCGCCGGCACGTTAATCCGGAGGTCGTTGGTTCGAATCCCACTCCGGTTGTATCGTAATTTGGGCAAGATCCCTGGCTACACCGCAGTTAATGGTTGTATGGCTTCTGACTGGCAGCCCCGAACAAAGATATTGACAAAATAGGGACGCCGCCAATATAGGGCTAGATAGCTCAGTTGGTAGAGCACCGGCACGTTAATCCGGAGGTCGTTGGTTCGAATCCCACTCAAGTCAATTCTTTGTTCAACCCCAAAAATAATTTTTTAATTAATTGGACGAAAAAAATAAATTGTAATTAACAAAATCATTTAATAAAAAATGTTTGGGAAAAAAAGAACATTTCCATCAAACAAGATAAATCAAAACTAAATAAATTAGAACAAAACAAACAAAACAACGGTTTGAAAATACGAATTCTGTCGGAGGAACCTTTTTTGTTGTTGCTATATTTATTGACTTTCTATCATTTAAAGGGAAGGTACACGTTTGGTAATTACTCAAAACAAATCTTAACTGACTTGGTAACAAGCATTGTAGAGCTGTTGATGGTATAAATTATTGTGAGAAACAACTCCCTCTGAAGTAGCATAGATTTTGAGAAAGAGGTAATTTGCTTTTTCTCTCATCATTTTCTCGCAACTTTGATAACCAATTTATATTGGGTCAAATTTTCACAGGTTTGTTATTTTATGCTTATGTTGGGATACACCAAGTGAGAACACTGGTCTTCGACAATTACCAAACGTGTACCTTCCCTTAAATTATTCACAAGTTTACAAAGAGTTACTACGTACTATAAACATATAACTACAGGTATATATAACTGCGTGAATATCAATAATTAAACAAAGACACCAACATTCATTTAAAGTTGTTACTACATATTTTATTGACAATTATTATTTATTTATAAAAATAAATTATACAACTTGGAGGGTTTTCAAATTATGTTACAAGTATCAAGTGATTAACATTAGGCAAGTATAATACCCCTTTTACACATACGTAGACACCGCTTCTACTATGGAGGAAAATAGGCCAAGAGCGTGGCCAATCGGGGGCAAAACATGTGAGGATCTCCATGGTTTGGTAGGGTTGGGATCTCCTAGGCTGGGAAGCTACATTCTCTCTCATATTTGAACATGCTCAAAATAAGCGTAGTTGCTTGTAGCAAAAAATAAGCAGAGCAAAGTTTGATTAAGAACGCAGTTGGAATGCCATTATTGTACAAGCAGCGTGGTAGCATTGTGGTGCGATCTCTGTGGTCGTAAATAAAAATATAGCATCGTCGGCAACCATTTCGAAGTAGAAACATTCGCTTGGTCGGCATTGGTCTTGGTGTTATCGTAGCGGCAGCGAGTCAGCAACGCTTTTGACAGAGAAGCAGTACAGTCGTGATGTAGTCTTTAATTTGAAAAAATGCTGGATTTTGACGAAGATAGCGCCCCGAATTGATAACTTTTTGAGAATTGGGTGATCGGCTTGGTCTTTGAAAGGTCGCAGAGCTGGGTTACGGAGTAAAAGATTTCTTTACCATGTCCTTAAAATAAACCTGTTGAAATCTTGCAAATTCGTTTTATCCTTACAATTCATAAATAAGGAGGTTCCTCTGTATTCTAATTAGAATTATAAAACTAGACCCTAAGTACAATTTGCATGATGACCAAGGAAAAAGTTGTGAATTATTTCTACACATTAATACTCGATTCGTGAAAACAAACTTTTATAGTGTATGAATTTGATGTTAATTTTGCTTTCATCAAAATTAACACCTAGTAAATCGATGCGGTATCCACTGCTAACACAAAGGTTTTGAAGTGCCTCTTAGGACCGAGCTAGCTCGGTGGTCTAGTAGTAAGACATCTGGGCCCTGTTTCATGGCTCTGCTTACCGCCGAATTTTGTGCTTCAATCACGTCCCCGCTTATGTGCAAGCGCCGAATTTCTGCGTTAGCCTTGTAAGCGTAGAATGCCTAGTAACGCGGAAGCCAAAATTCGCAGCTAACCCGTGAAATACGCTTGCCGTAAGCACAGAATTCCATGCTTCCGTAAGCGCCAATTCTGTGCTTACGGTAAGCAGAGCCATGAAATTGGGCCCTGCTCTTGTAATGAAAAGGTTGTTCCTTTTTTTCACAGAATTCTGGAAAGTTGTGCCACATCACGCGATACGCGCACAGCATTCCCTTATAAGGAGTTGTTTACCCGAGGGCAGCGGAGGGCTTTACCATTTCATAGGTGGAGTGGTGTTGTGTTGAAAGTAATCATTTTAACAATTATAATTTTTGGATTTATTTTATTTTACTTTTTGACCAAAAAGTGATGATGTTTTTGACCTTCGGATGGAACATAAAGTTGTTGGTCCCGTGTGTTGTGTTACGCACGTCAAATAAACCAGTGCAAGCGTTTCCCTCACCGAAATTCTTGAAGAAAAACCTGTTTTTATCCTGCTAGAAACATGTTTTTTTCATGTTTGAACCTAAAAACAGGAAAAACACATGTTTTTTTCTGTTTATAATTTACCTCGACTTCGTCTCGGTAAAATTATCAAGAACCAGGCCTCATTGGGATTAATCCACTAGTTGAATACCTCTTCACCACATATTGATTCCCTTATTAGTGCATTTTTGTTATATGTGCTGATAGTGCTTTATTAATTTCAACATGATTTACAGTTTTGTGAAGGATTATTATAGTCGAACCCTGATAAGATTGAAGAGCAGGAAAAGGTCCTGCTTTAATAACAAGCAAAATGTTAGGTCCAAAGTCTTTATTTTCCTTTGTTTTCCATTACTGTTAATTGTACAAGGTATACTTGTAACAAGGTACATTCAATAAGTCCCACCCAAGTACCGTAAAGGTGTTCGACTGTATATTTTGGATTACAAGTAAGTTTCCATTTGGTTCTGTATATTATACACTTTAATCTGTATGCTGGTCCTGCAAAAAGACCGTTTTGATATTATTAGTTTATTTCTAACACACTATTATGTGTATTATTTTGACTGTATTTGCATCGCAATCTTGTACTTAATTTGTTCTCAGTATATGCTACAATACTTGCCTTTAAAAAATTGAAAAGAATAAGATGTTGATCTTAAAGTTTTAAAAGCTATCAGGAAAAAAAGTATACCAAGTTTAGGGCTGGGCCTAATTGGAATATTCTCTTATTTGCTGTTTACTTTGTCAGTCTCATAGATTTGATCTTTTCTAAGTCTTTGTAATGATTCGATTTAGTGATATACTTGTGGAAATCATTATTAACATATTGAACTATTGAACCGTCATTCCTCGCATATATTTTTGTGAAAAATCTCGGACCAACTCTAGCTATGAAAAAAAGTTGTTTTTCAAACAGTTTCTTTTATTAAACACTTTCATTTAAAAAAAAATATTTTTAAAAGGACTTTTTTTTTTAAACATGATTTAAACAGGAAAAAAACATGTTTTGCACTTTCAAAAAACAGTTTAGAAACACATTTTTAAACTTTTATTTTTTCCCCGTTTTCTGGGGTGGCGAAATCCAACCAAAAAAATCCATATTTTTTTTAAAACAGAACTGTAAGGAAAAATAGGATAAAATTATGTTTTATCCTTGTTTGAATTCGGTGGTACATCCGTTCCGTTGTAAGGGTGAGCAAAGCTGTGCAAAGTCAATTATCATTAACTAGTTTGTGGGTCTGTATTCTATCTGTTTAGTATTCTATCCATGCTGCGTGGAAAAAGCGATATAATTTGAAGATATTTTGTAAAAAAAACCTTGAATTATTCATATATTGAACATCTGGCAGACACAAAACAATTAAAACACAATAGGATGAAAAGTCAAATGAAAAGTGAAACATCTGTGTAGCCAGGGATCACACCCAAATTACGATACAACCTGGGAAGCGGCAGCCGGGGATCACCTTCAGGGGATGCGACTTTTTGTTTCAGATATCAATATAAACCACAAGGGAAACTGACTGGGTAAACTATGAAATGATTTTGGGGGTTGAACAAAGAATTGACTAGAGTGGAATTCGAACCAACTACCTCCGGTATCGTAATTTGGGTGTGATCCCTGGATACACCACAGTTAACGCAGTTAACGGTTGTATGGCTTCTGACTGGCAGCCCCGAACAAAGATATTGACCAAAATAGGGACACCGCAAATATAGGGCTAGATAGCTCAGTTGGTAGAACGCCGGCACGTTAATCCAGATGTCGTTGGTTCGAATCCCACTCTAGCCAATTCTTTGTTCAACCCCAAAAATCATTTCATAATTTACCCAGTCAGTTTCCCTTGTGGTTTATATTGATATCTGAAACAAAAAGTCCCATCCCCTTAAGGTGATCCCCTGGCTGCCGCTTCCCAGGTTGTATCGTAATTTGGGCAAGATCCCTGGCTACACGGCAGTTAACGGTTGTATGGCTTCTGACTGGCACCCCCGAACAAAGATATTGACAAAATAGGGACACCACCAATATAGGGCTAGATAGCTAAGTTGGTAGAGCGCCGGCACGTTAATCCGGAGGTCGTTGGTTCGAATCCCACTCCGGTTGTATCGTAATTTGGGCAAGATCCCTGGCTACACCGCAGTTAATGGTTGTATGGCTTCTGACTGGCAGCCCCGAACAAAGATATTGACAAAATAGGGACGCCGCCAATATAGGGCTAGATAGCTCAGTTGGTAGAGCACCGGCACGTTAATCCGGAGGTCGTTGGTTCGAATCCCACTCTAGTCAATTCTTTGTTCAACCCCAAAAATCATTTTTTAATTAATTGGACGAAAAAAATAAATTGTAATTAATAAAATCATTTAATAAAAAATGTTTGGGAAAAAAAGAACATTTCCATCAAACAAGATAAATCAAAACTAAATAAATTAGAACAAAACAAACAAAACAACGGTTTGAAAATACGAATTCTGTCGGAGGAACCTTTTTTGTTGTTGCTATATTTATTGACTTTCTATCATTTAAAGGGAAGGTACACGTTTGGTAATTACTCAAAACAAATCTTAACTGACTTGGTAACAAGCATTGTAGAGCTGTTGATGGTATAAATTATTGTGAGAAACAACTCCCTCTGAAGTAGCATAGATTTTGAGAAAGAGGTAATTTGCTTTTTCTCTCATCATTTTCTCGCAACTTTGATAACCAATTTATATTGGGTCAAATTTTCACAGGTTTGTTATTTTATGCTTATGTTGGGATACACCAAGTGAGAACACTGGTCTTCGACAATTACCAAACGTGTACCTTCCCTTAAATTATTCACAAGTTTACAAAGAGTAACTACGTACTATAAACATATAACTACAGGTATATATAACTGCGTGAATATCAATAATTAAACAAAGACACCAACATTCATTTAAAGTTGTTACTACATATTTTATTGACAATTATTATTTATTTATAAAAATAAATTATACAACTTGGAGGGTTTTCAAATTATGTTACAATTATCTCAAAGTATCAAGTGATTAACATTAGGCAAGTATAATACCCCTTTCACACATACGTAGACACCGCTTCTACTATGGAGGAAAACTGGCCAAGAGCGTGGCCAATCGCAGGCAAAACATGTGAGGATCTCCATGGTTTGGTAGGGTTGGGATCTCCTAGGCTGGGAAGCTACATTCTCTCTCATATTAGAACATGCTCAAAATAAGCGTAGTTGCTTGTAGCAAAAAATAAGCAGAGCAAAGTTTGATTAAGAACGTAGTTGGAATGCCATTATTGTACAAGCAGCGTGGTAGCATTGTGGTGCGATCTCTGTGGTCATAAATAAAAATATAGCGTCGTCGGCAACCATTTCGAAGTAGAAACATTCGCTTGGTCGGCATTGGTCTTGGTGTTATCGTAGCGGCAGCGAATCAGCAACGCTTTTGACATAGAAGCAGTACAGTCGTGATGTATTCTTTAATTTGAAAAAATGCTGGATTTTGACGAAGATAGCGCCCCGAATTGATAACTTTTTGAGAATTGGGTGATCGGCTTGGTCTTTGAAAGGTCGCAGAGCTGGGTTACGGAGTAAAAGATTTCTTTACCACGTCCTTAAAATAAACCGGTTGAAATCTTGCAAATTCGTTTTATCCTTACAATTCATAAATAAGGAGGTTCCTCTGTATTCTAATTAGAATTATAAAACTAGACCCTAAGTACAATTTGCATGATGACCAAGGAAAAAGTTGTGAATTATTTCTACACATTAATACTCGATTCGTGAAAACAAACTTTTATAGTGTATGAATTTGATGTTAATTTTGCTTTCATCAAAATTAACACCTAGTAAATCGATGCGGTATCCACTGCTAACACAAAGGTTTTGAAGTGCCTCTTAGGACCGAGCTAGCTCGGTGGTCTAGTAGTAAGACATCTGGGCCCTGTTTCATGGCTCTGCTTACCGCCGAATTTTTGCTTCAATCACGTCCCCACTTATGTGCAAGCGCCAAATTTCTGCGTTAGCCTTGTAAGCGTAGAATGCCTAGTAACGCGGAAGCCAAAAGCACAGAATTCCATGCTTCCGTAAGCGCCAATTCTGTGCTTACGGTAAGCAGAGCCATGAAATTGGGCCCTGCTCTTGTAATGAAAAGGTTGTTCCTTTTTTTCACAGAATTCTGGAAAGTACTGAGTATACAGTACTTAACACACGTCAGTGTAAGGGTACAAACAAATTTTACGTTCCGAATCTTCAACTGTGAGAACTTGTTTGCCATCACAAGGAGGCAATTTGATTTTATATAATTTACAATTGTATATCCATGACACAATACAATTTGGAGGTCTGTTTTTATTCACAAACAGCCAAAATAAAACAAAAAAAACACCAAAGATTTTAACTTAAAGGGAAGGTACCTGTTTGGTAATTACTCAAAACAAATATTAACTTAAAAACTGACTTGGTAACGAGCATTGGAGAGGTGTTGGTACATGTAGTATAAAACATTGTGGAAAACAACTTCCTCTGAAGTAGCATATAGGTTTTGAGAAAGAGGTTATTTCTCACCGAAATAATAAAAGACTTCTAGCCAGAAGTCTTTTATTCCCATCTGAAAGCACACAAATTCGTCCAAAAAGGGTGCTTTTTCTCTCATCATTTTCTCGCCACTTCAATGACCAATTTAGCTCAAATGTCCACAGGCTTGTTATTTTATGCTTATGTTGGGATATACCAAGTGAGAGGACTGGTCTTTGGCAATTACCAAACGTGTACCTTCCCTTTAAAGCTAGGATCATAGACTGGTATGTATTCCAACAACTAACCACCATCAGAACTTACTTGGTAAGGAGCAATGCAGCTGTTGATAAAACAAACTATTTTGAGAAAGGATTCTCTTTCAAGTTTGGATAAATTTTCCATCCCCAAAACAAAACGTTTGAATCTGTAAAACAATGCATGCATAAATGTGTCTCTCAGAGATCTGAGGGTCGGTGGTTGTTTGTGAGTGCTGCGGCCAGAGATGAGGTTGGTGCACGCCGTCACCTCGCTAAACATAGAGGGATTTGACCTTCTTTCGGAGATACAGGATTTTTTTTTGCTACTTTCTCAGTAAAAAGACACCGAGTTCAGCTGAAACTTTCACATGTGACATTTTATTGTATCCTTCTTGTATTGTTGCGGTACCCACTGCCAAAACATAGATTTCGAACTGCTTCTAGCTACTGGGCAACCTCGGTAGTCTAGTTGGTAAGACACTGCTCTAGAATTGCAAGGGTCGTGGTTCGAATCCCACCCGAGTAACATGCCTTTGATATGTTTTCACAGGACTCAGGAAAGTACTGAGTATACAGTGCTTACACACATCAGTGTGTACGGGTAAAAACCAAAATTAATATCCGTATTAATCTTGTATCTTGCTTGATGTTTTTGCCTTCATTAAAGCAGGACATTGACAAAAACCAATCTATGATCCTACCTTTAAGATTCCATGAACGTTTTCAGATGATTAGAGTTTATTGGCTCGTTGGAGAGTCATCTTCTTCAGAAATCCAGCTGGTTGCCAGTAGCTACTTTGAGCTGCCCAAGAAACAAAGAGAATCAAGAAATACTCATGGAGGATATTGATAAGAAAAACCATGTTAGATTCAGCATTTTGTCTCAATATTACTTCCAACAACATTCACAGAGCAATAAAAAGAAGTCTTTCATCGAATGTTGTGGAAAGTGAGAGGGGAACAAACTGCTGAGTAGTGGATACCATAGGGAGTTATTGGATACCATAGGGAGTGAGTTGATGCTGAGAAAACAGGTTTGAGCTGATCTGGGTTGAACATGGACGCGCGTATGCCTTTTTTTTTTAAGTGTGCATGGCAAAATATTTTGCCATACAGTAGACATCACATTGACCAATGAGAAACGGTCTGTGTGCGATGCCATCTTGACATTTTGCCATACATGCGTGTTACAAGATGCCTATTCTGCCATACACGCGTGTCAGTTGGTGATTATTTTGCCATACACACGTGTCACGTGGTGATCTTTTTGCAATACACGCGTATCGCGCGATATCGATATGTGGCCGCTTCCACAGACAACACAGAGGGCGGCCGAGCTCAGCGTTCTCCAGGTTCAATTTCTCTGTTTAAACCCAAAAGAATGTTACTTACGGAAGGTCTTTTGGTAGTGCAGGAGGCGCTCATAGATACGTTGAAGTCCGACTTGCTTGGCATAGAACATGGGGCCTCCAGTATGCCTTGGCCATCCATAACCGCACAACCTGGAAAATAAGTAAACAATAATAAAAGTAAATATGTAAAAAAAAAAGAATTCATGGCCTGGCATTTTGACTCTAGACGAGTCCTTCACAAAGGCTGAAAAAAGGAAAAAAAGTGGAAACCCCAAACCATCAATTATTTTGTGCATTTAAACCAGAGGTCCTTTTGGTTGCTAATTAGTTTGCATTAGCTAATTCTGTTTTCTAATTATAAGAAAACAAAAAGAAAACAAAACAAAAGAGGAGCAAGTTAAAATGGCTGTGGTAACGGAAGTATCTTGAGGGGTCATTTAAACCTGCTTCTGTTAGACTTGAAGGTAGCCTGTTCCACATACTCAGTAAAGCAACTGCAATGAGGCTCCCAAAGAGTACAAATAATATATTACTTTGTTTTTTTTTGCGTTTCTGACGAAATTTTCTCTGTTGAAACAAAATTTGCGTGTATAGGCCCAACGGGCTAGCTAGTGCAAGGGGGAGAGCCCCGTCTCGGAATGTACTTACCATACAATATCTATATCTTCCATCTTGTTTGCGATTCCTTCTTGTAAAATTTTGAACCCCTCATTGATAAGAGGATAAAGGCACCTCTCAATTATTTCCTAAAACGAGAAAAAGAGTTCGACACGTTAGTGATCGTTTTTTATACAACAATTTTGTTCTCTGAAGTAACATAGGTTTGAGAAAGAGGTAATTTCACAATCAAATAATCAAAGACTTCCGGCCTGGAGACTTTTACTAGGCATGGAGACACACAGATTCATGCAACAAGGATGTTTTTTTTCTTTGTTATTCTCTTTCAACTTTGATAAACCAAAAATTAGTCAAAATTTTCACAGATTTGTTTTTTTTATGTTAACATGTTGGAATAAACCAAGTGAGAATAATGGGCCCAAATTTCATAGAGCTGCTTACGCATTATTGCTTATAACTCTCTGCTAAGCAGAAATGAGCAGGAAATGTGACATGGTAGTTTAGCTGGCAACCTTCTTTTTGTGCCTAAGCAACTCTATGAAACTTGGCGCAGGTCTTTGACAACAACCAATGGTATCCAGTGCCTTTTAAGGCAAAAACAAGTTACACTATTGGTAATTACTCAAAAATTACTCAATTATTAGCATCAATACTTACTTGGTAACGATCAATGGAGAGTTGTTGATAGTATTAAACATTGTGATAAACGGCTCCCCCTGAAGTATCGTAGTTTTCGAGAAAGAAGTAGTTTTCCACTAAAATGTTTGAATTTGATTCTGAGACCTCAGATTTAGATTTTATGGTCCCGAGATCAAGTATCTGAAAGTACACAACTTCATGTAATACGTGAAACAGTGTGTAAGGGAGTTTTTTCTTTCATTATTATCTCGCAACTTCAACGACCAATTGAGCTCAAATTTTCACAGGTTTGTTGTTTGGTGCATGTTGGGATACACCAAGTGAGAAGACGGGTCTTTGACAATTACCAAAGGTGTCCAGTGTCTTTAATAATGAAACACTTATTTTGAATCTTACATCTGGGTAGATCTTCCTCCTCTTGATGCCATGTTTATTTGAGAAGTCCACAATGAGTTGCTCCACTTCAGGGTCCCTCTCTGGGATCCTACCTCCGGGCTTGCCGTAGTTGTACCAACCTTTACCTGGTACACAAAAGTAAAACGTAAGATGATCAGTCTCCTGACGATGACTAGATCAAGCTAGTCGAAACGTTAAGACCAATTCAGAACTTACCCCGCGGCAGTATAGATCTTATGCTCCTATAAGCAAAAGTAGTAGTACAAGTCTATTTTCTATACCTTTTGCCCTAGTAAAAATTTAAAAGCAGGACAGTTCTTTTCAGAACTGAGAAGTCTCCCGAACCTCCGATTATCTACTCCGTGACAGTAGAATAAAGCAAGACAGTTCTCTAAGAACAAACTCTGCCGGGCAAGTAGATACACACATGGTAAGACAGTGGGTGGATATTTGGACTTGCCTGATTTTTGACCCAGGCAGCCCTTCTCTACAATGGTATCGGGCAATGGACAATATCTCTCTCCGTTTCTATAGCGAGCTGATGCGGTATTCCCAGTACTAATCAGTCCTTGCTCCTGGCGACCTTTATATCCAATATCCAATCCTGAGATTCAAATAAAAATACAAAAATTGATAATAATATTGAATTGGTAAGAAAAAAGCTTGTCTAACATGTCTAAGAACACAGATTTACATAAAACTTACAGAGTTTATAAATGATGATGATAGTAGAAAACACCCCTTCAAATATTTCTGCCCGATACGTCCTATTTGATGAGAAATAAGTAAAACTTATTTCACGTTTGGAGTTTATCGCTCAGTGAGCATTTTATTCATTTGTTTTTTTTATCTATGTCATGCAAAATGTGCACTGTTTTTTTTTTGGAAACCAGATGGCCGATAGATTTCAAACTTCTACAGGTTTGTCGGTTTACAATGTATATGGTTCATTATATAAAGGAGCTTACACTGCCAGCAACTGTTTTGTTAGCCAAAACCAGTTCTGTAATGTTCCATAAAAGGAAGAGGCTAAACGGACGCATCCTTTTAAACAAGTACTTTTAAAACCTCAACTCAGAACACTTGTTATCTCTCTAGCCTTTTACTCTACTACAGATATTCACCAGATAGATCCGTTGCCTGAAAAATCCCCATTGGAAACCCAAAGTCTCGCAGGGCCTGGTCTATCTCATGGGGAAGACACCCTTCCTCCAATAGGAACAACGCCTGTTTAAAGAAAAACAATTAGCAATACTCAGTAGACCATGTGCAAGTTGTATTTTTAAACAACACTTGAAGTGACTTAACCAATCATTAGTCATTAGACGTGTTCTTGCTCACAAGTGCACCGTTGGCAGAGCCTAATGGATCCATGTATTGGTCAGGAGGCCACGTTTAAATGTGTGATACAAATAAGTCAAGGAGTGTTTAAACACAGTCCAAGGAAAATGAGGCCAAAGAGGGTTTTATCAGATGTACGTGCAGGATAAAGGAAATGTTTGTTGAAATGCTAGAAATTACCCATCAATCTCATTCATTGAACAAAATACTCACTTCAGTCACGTATCTTGCCATCATTCGATTACCAACAAACCCATGACAGTTACCGACCAGAACTCCAATCTGAGAAACAAATTACAAAGCTTAATTAAAGGCAGTTGCACTATTGGTAATTAATCAAAATAATTATTATCATAAAACCTTACTTGGTAACAAGTAAGGGGGAGAGGTTGATAGTATAAAGCATTGTGAGAAATGGCTCCCTCTGAAGTGGCGTAATTTTCAAGAAAGAAGTAATTTTCCACGAATTTGATTTTGAGACCTCAGATTTAGAGCTAGGGCTTAGGGCTAATTTGCAGAAAGCAAATCCATCTTTCCCGAAAAAAACAATTGTTTAAAAATCCTGATATCACGTACAATACTCTGCAGGGTATCTCTGGAAAGAAACCAGAATAAAACAACCCTTTCCTCTGGCAACACCATTTATTTACATGTAATTCCTATTTGGGAAAATATTCCAAATGGAGCTAGACAATTGTAGTTAAATCTAGTATAGATCTCATATAATACCTGTACATATACATGTATCCATTTGTGTTTGCTTTTTTATTATTTATAACTAAGCCCTGCGTACCTTTTTTAATTTCTTGCTGAGATCCATCACAGTTGCCATAGCAACAGCTGACGTCTTTTCACCATAGATGTTCTCCACTAGTTTCATGACATGAGCCGGAGCGAAGAAGTGCATCCCAATGACATTTTCTGGTCGCTTGGTTACAGCAGCCATCTTGGTAAGGGGATAACAATGGAAAAATAAACAGAATAGTTTGCAATATTTAAATCAAGCTCAAAAATGGCTTATTGACTCCCTGAATGGACCCTAGTCAATATCTACATGTATACTATATATAAATGCACTCATCTTTGGATGCGAAACCCGTCTTTGGCCGGCTTGACAAGCTCAGCCTTAATTTTGGGAACTCATTGTTAAACTCTAGCATTCACAGTCGGCTTCCTTCTAAGAGGAGTAATAACTTAAGAATTTCCGACCAGTTGTCTTCTATTAAATGTCACACTAAATGATACAAAACCAGCCAAATTCCACCCCTAGTTATTATTATTATCACTCATGACATACCTCATCTATATTCAACCCAGACGTGTTGCTAGCCAAGATGGCGTCCGACTTACAGACGGAATCCAGCCTGGCAAAAATCTCTTTCTTGACTTTCATGTTCTCGAATACGGCTTCAATGACAATGTCTACTCCTCTAAGATCCTCGTAGTTCAGGGTCGGCTTGAGGAGGGTCTGCAACCTCTGGGCTTGGGACGCTGTAGTCCGCCCTTTCTGGATGTTGTAGCCAACATACCCCTTAATTGTCTCCACTCCTCGCATAAGAAACTACATAGAGGGTGTCAAGTTGTAACAAAATATTATTAATAAATATTAGTTGTATATAGCTTCAGGATTTGAACCAACAACCTCCAAATGGCTCGCCTGAACAATGATATTGACTAACAGGGAGACCGTCAACAAAGTTTTGGATAGCTCAGTTGGTTCACCGTAGCTTCCAGGCTTGAGGAAACCTGTAATAAACCAATCCATTAAGCTCCACCCCATTGCGTATTGACCAATCACAACTTATTGCGCCACCAAAAGTCTTGACAAAACAAAAATCAGATACGCATGCGCGCATGCTTGGTGTGCGCGGCAGAGTTGTGCAGAATGGCATTTGATAGGCTCACATGTTCTTGCTCAAACGTGCACTGCGGGCGGAGTCTAATGGATCGGTCTGTTATTGATGAATCAGAAACACAGGTGTCAACCCCTAATCTTTCTCAATAAGTGTACAGTCAATAACAATTTAGCATGTGTACAAATCATCCCTGTGATTAAATGAAACATATCCCACCTTTTCGTTTTGCTCGACTAAGTATGTAGGTATGCCGATTGATATCAACGCCATGGTAATACCAGCTCCCATCGTGCCAGCACCAATCACTGCAGCTGATCTGATCGGCACAGGCTTGGCCGTCTTGTATCCAACACCTTTACTGGGCACCTCCCACTGAAAAAGAACAAAGTAAATACCAAACGATAAGTTTCAGAATTTGTTTTCGTTTGTTATGCAAGTCGCCAGACACACAAGGCCTGAAGGCCACTTCAAGGTGTGGGCTACAATGTGTTTTGTTAGGGGCCGTTGCCACCTACTCCTGGGGCTAAAACAAGGTTACCCCTTTACAGTCCATCAGAAACATGGCTGGTAGAGCAGAAAGCACTACCTTCCCAAAAATTATATCAATGATCAATGATAATTTGTTTCTACCCTTGCACTGATCTGTATTCATTCATTCATTCTTGCTCTGTTTGTGTATGTTTTTTCATTTTTTCTCTGCATTTTTTGTATTCCTTGTGATGCGCAGTAGAGTATATTTATGTAGTTAACTGCGCAATATAAATGTCTGTTTTATTATTATTTTATTATTCATTCAGTTGATGCAGAGCATCGAATGATGGCCCTCCAATCTCGGGTGTCCCATTGCTGTACGCAGCTCCTACCGTTGCATGCCAGAGTTCCGGCACGAGGTGTAATCAGTAATTTCCCGATATCTGTGAGACCAAACTTACAGGCAAAACACTCGGGTGGGATTCGAACCCACAACCTTACCTTAGCAACAGACCGTTCTGCAAAGAATGCGTGCTGTTGCGCCCTCGCTTGACCAGATGTCATCAAAGTCATCATCAACTCAGCCTCCCTTAGAGTAAATTGAGAAAAAAAAATTAAAAAATGATCCATGCCTTGGACGGCACCTTTTGTTGTTGGCTAAATTCCTTTAGGACTTCTGAGAAATAGTGAAATGACTCAAGTAAAAATTAACGTGAGATTAGCTCAACCTACTGAGCCATCTAGCCCTAGGTTTCCGATCTCCCTGCATTGTCTATATCTTTGTTCAGGTGCCAGTCAACAGCCAAACAACTGTTAACTGCTGTATATAGCCAGGGATCACAAAATATAGGGAGATGTCCAACCTAGGGCTACAAAGCTCAGTTGGTGTAGATTGCCGGCCTGTTATTCCAGAGGTCGATGGTTCAAATCCCACTCTAGTCAATTTGTCTTAAATCATTTAAATCTTGCCCAATCAGTTTCTCTCGTGGTTTATTATTTGGTATCAAGAAAAAATTTGGCGGGAAAACTTTTCATCCAACGTAGTTACCCCAGAGAGACAAAGATACATTATTACATTATCATTATTAATGGTTTATTTTAATCTGAACAAAAAACAACCAAAAGGTTGACAACATTCAAATTTACAAAGTTTTAACAGAGTTAAGAAAAATGGAATTAACAATAAACAGGCAAAATCTATACATAAATACACAAAAATTTAAAGAAAAAAAACATTAACTAGCAGAAACACCCCATACAAATTGCAAAGACATACATTCTCCTTACCTCTTGAGTCCATCTTGATAGGTGGGGCATATGAAAGCAGCTTCTACGGATTGAAGGCAAACTAGAGGAGCTATGGCACCTCTTGAGGTTCGGATTACACTCCTCCGCATTTCTGTTGAGAAGAGAGTAAGGAGCATTTACAGACAGGATTTAAAAACACTGGCAGTATTGGTAGTTGTCACTTAGTGTATTTCGACATGCATAAAATAACAAACATGTGAAAATTTGTGCTAAATTGGTCGTTGAAGTTGCGAGATAATAACAAAAGAAAAAACCTTGTCACACGAAGTTGTGTGCTTTCAGATGCTTGATTTCAAAACCTCAAAATCTAAATCTGAGGTCTCAAAATCGAATTCATGAGAAATTACATCTTTCTAGAACACTACATAACTTCAGAGCCGTACCTCAAAATATTTTAAAGTATCAACAGCTCTCCAATGATTGCTAACTACTAACAAGTAAGTTTTTATGCTAACAATTATTTTGAGTAATTACCAATAGTATCCACTGCCTTTAATGCACAGAAATACGTAAGTAACTGGAGTAAGAGACACCATAAGGACAATAAAACAAGCTACCTGGATATGGAGAAGGCCTTCTCCAGTTCCCAAATTATGTGAACAAAAACATTACAAGTATATTACCCAGGTGGGATTCGAACCCATAACCTTGGCAATTATAGGATTCTTCATAAAATTATGTGAAGATACACATGTCTATATCCTTATATGGACTGTGACAAGGGTTACCCTGTTTCAGGCCAAAGAGTAGGTGGAAATGTGCCCCGGTGGCAGTCGGGTTGTTAGGAATTGAGAAGACCAGCCTGGACACACTACCCAAAGAAGTGACAATCGACGGACTACAAGAATAATGGATTGGTCACCAAGAACAGGGAAAAGGAACAGAGGTAGACAGAAAAGAAGATGGAGAGATGACATCAAAGTGTATGCAGGAACAAAACGTTAACCTTTAAACCATACAAATATCAACCAATTTGCCCATCAGAAATATCACTTCAATTAACCAAAAGCATTCAAAAAAAATTACCGTCAAAGATTTTGTGGACATCCTGGGGTGCGTTTACTTTCCATTCACTGATGCGTCTAGGACCTACAGGCTGATTAGCGATGGACTTGGCGAAGGAAATACCATGTTTGATGATGTCACCATCCACGACCTGAACAAAGAAAAGCAAAAAAAACATTTTACCCCTGGGTGGACAGTAGCAACGGTTAAGTGTCTTGCTCAAGGACACAAGTGCACAACCAAGATTCGAACCCACATCCCTACACCACCTGAACTTGAGTCTGATGCTTGTATCTGCTCGGCCACGACACCCAACACATCGGTGTGTATGGATAAAACCAAGTTAATCTTTATCCCGATGCAATCTATTACACCTACCTTGTCTACAATTCCTTTGCTTAGGGCCTGTTTGGCTGATATAGGTCTCCCCGATGTGATCATTGTTAGAGCATCAGTTACTCCAGTAACTCTGGGTAGTCGCTGTGTACCTGTACCTCCAGGCAGTATGCCTAGACTCACCTCTGGAAACCCTACCCTGTAAAACACAGGGAAACAATATTGTCAAGAAAAGGTTTAGGAGAAGATAAAGCTGTTATTGATTGTGGGAAATACAATAACGATTCATGACTCCCTTTCTAGAGGACAATTTGCAGAGCTCGAACTTTATATTTGACTGCAGGCCAAAGGCGAGTAGTACTTTTGCAAAAGTTACTTTAGACTAGAAAAGTCTGTCGATATTGTGGTTTTTTTTATTGAAGACTCCCTTTCTAGTGGATGATTCAGGCCGGATACTTCAGAGGCAACAAAGGCGATTGCCTCCATCCCCCCTGGTCATTGCCTTCTTGCCCTAGAAATGCTCCAGTGGCCTACAGGCCTGTACATAATACCAACCAAACGAAGAGTACAGTGCCATGGCATGAATTTTACACTAGGAGACTGCATGCCCCAGGCCAGTAGTTTTGGTGTCGGGCCAGTAACTTTTGACCGGTCAAGTCTAATGGTATTGAGTTTATAATTGAATATTAATGTTGAGTAAAGAGAAGGTACACGTTTGGTAATTACTCAATACAAGTATTAACTTCAAAATTGACTTGGTAATGAGCATTGGAGAGCTGTTGATGGTATAAAACATTGTGGGAAAGGGCTCCCTCTGAAGTATTGTATTTTTTGAAAAAGAGTTAATTTCTCACTAAAATAATAAAAGACTTCTAGCTAGAAGCCTTTTATGCCTGTCCGAAAGCACTCAAATTCGTCCAAGCAAGGGTATTTTTTCATTCATCATTTTCTCACAACTTCGATGACCAATTGAGCCCAAATTTTCACAGGCTTGTTATTTTATGCTTATGATGGGATACACAAAGTGAGAACACTGGTCTTTGACAATTACCAAACGTGTACAGTGCCTTTTAAGGTCAACATTTGACATAATTTTAATTAGACAGAGAGGCAATATTATTCAATTGAAAAGCACAATACATAATTTACTGGCCCAAATGTAAAACCACCAGCCTCTGGCCTGTGGTCCAATGATTATGAGTCCTGCAGCTGATTTCATGAAACACTATCTTGAGTTACATGTAGGGCGAGTAACTCGTTCTAACTATGGATGGGTTCAATGCGTCCTAACATCTGTGGATACGGAACCTAACTCGTCCTAAGATTAATCCTAAGATAGGAAGAGTTTGGTGAAATCGACGGCTGCCTTATCAACACTCGTAGCGGAAGCCAGCATTTTCACTACAGCCCCAGCTACCGGGCAATCTTGGTAGTCTAGTTGGCAAGACACTGCTCTTAAATTGCAAGGGTCATGGGTTCGAATCCCACCCGAGTTATATACCTGTCAAATCTTTTCACAGAACTCTGGAAATTACTGAGGATACAGTGCTAACACACATTGGTGTGTGTGTAAAAACCAAAATTAAATTACAGCATTACCTTCATTCCATTTTTTTTTAGTGCCTTATCATCATTTGTAGCCGTAGCCAGCATTTTCAATAGTGCTAGCTACCGGGCAATCTCGGTAATCTAGTTGGTAAGACACTGCTTAAGAGTTTCAAGGATCAAGGGTTCGAATCCCAACCGAGTAATATGCATGTGATATTTGTTCACAGGACTCGGGAAAGTACTGAGTATACAGTGCTAACATACATCTGTGTATGGGTGAAAACAATATTAAAATACGGCGATACTTACATTCCATCTTTTCTGATGATGCGATAATGGCAGCCGAGAGCTAACTCTAGTCCTCCACCCAGTGCTGTACCATGAATCGCTGCTACTACAGGCTTCTCAGATGCCTCAATAGCATGGATGACCTCAATGATATTAGGACCTGATGATAAACAAAGAATCATTTATGTCTGGTATTGATGTGCTTTGTTAAGGGAACAAAAATATATTGACCAAGGCTTAAACTCTTTTGGGTAAAAAGTTATCCAAACCATATTTCTTTGAAGAGAGGAATCCTCACTAATAATATTATCAACAGCAAGATTTATGGTCATTAGTTTCTGGAGAAAGAGGTCTATGACCCTAAAGTATTTTGGGCATACTGCAAGAAGAGACAGAGGGAAATCTTAAAGCCATTATACACTTTCGGAACAGAAAAAAAGAATAAAAGTTCACAGATTTACAAATAACTTACAGGGTTTATAGAAGGTCATGGTGAAAGACTTCTCTTGAAATATTATTCCATGAAACACTTTACTTTTTGAGAAAACATTAAAACAAACTCAATTCTCGATAACGACAGTTACGGATTTATCCTAAATACGGTCATAACACGGCGAAACGTGCGGAAACAAGGGTTGGTTTTCCCGTTATTTTCTCCCGACTCTGATGACCGATTGAGCCTAAATTTTCACAGGTTTGTTATTTCATATAAGTTGTGATACACGAAGTGTGGTTTATATTGATAACATAATTTTGTGCAAGAATGAGCTAATAACGACCGAGCTGGACAGGGAGGCTTGGAGGGAGTTCATTTCTCGGACCACCAAGGGACAGTTGATGCCATAATGGACTTAAAGGGCATGTTGCCTGTGATCGGGTGAGTACATGTATATCTATAAAAGGTGTTTGAAAACCGTTTGTTATAAAATGCATGGTTGGAAAGATGTTTTAAAAATAAAATATAATGATCCACCTAAAACTGCCTTGAAACTGCACGGTTTTCTTTATAAATACGTTGTGAACTAACACGGCACGTAAAATTGAAGTAAAATTGACTCCCCAAAATGGCCGACTGTGTTAGTTAATAAAGTAAAAGGATAACACGCAATTTTAGAGGCATTTTTGTGTGGATCATTAAATTTTACTTTTAAAACATCTTTCCAACAATGGATACAAACAGTCTTCAAACACTTTTCATGGACCTACCATCCCTTTAAGAGAGAGAGACCCTAAACATTATTGATCATAAAGTTCTATAGCATACTCTTATTAGCCTTAGCTGGCGAGTTAAACTCTGAGATATCGGCACCAGCTGGGAAGGTGCGGCCATCTCCACACAATACTACACTCTTGACAGTGGGGTTAACACTGGCTTTCTGTAATACATAACACACACAAGAAGAAACAATATGAACAATGTGAATTTAAGTTGAAAGTTTAGGACACGGTAACAATTCCAGTAACATTGACTTTGATTCTGACAAAAATACCTTCATTTTTTATTATACTCCCTAAAGACAAATGAGATTTATATTCTCTTAGTGCTTGTTCAAGTAAAAACAGTTAAAGGAACACGTTGCCTTGGATCGGACGAGTTGGTCTATGAAAAGCGTTTGAAACCGTTTGTTATGAAATGCATATGGTTAGAAAGATGTTTTAAAAGTAGAATACAATGATCCACACAAGTAGCACTGAACATTGTACGGTTTTCATTTTACGTCGCGGACTAACACGGTCGGCCATTTATGGGGGTCAAGTTTTTGACCCCCATAAATGGCCGACCGTGTTTGTCGACGAGGTAACACGAAAACCACGCAGTTTCCAGGCATATTTGTGTAGACCATTGTATTCTACTTTTACAACATCTTTCTAACCATACCGATTTTATAACAAACGGTTATAGAACGCTTTTCAAAGACCAACTCGACCGATCCAAGGCAACGTGTTCCTTTAAATGCATGTTAAACTTTTGGCAGGAATGTTTTTTATGATTCTCAGTTTGATGGTCACACAAAATTAATTCTGATCCAGTATACATTTTGTGGTTCCCCCAGTCTGCAGTCGGTCCGAAGCACTTATTTGTTCTACCGAGGTCATGTTATGCAGTCACTATCAACATCACAAGGTTATTGTTTACCTTTCAAGATATTTAAGATTATCAACCTCTTAAATCTTTGATTATCAAATAAATACCAAACATATCATGCTATGGTTTCTGTCCTAGGCCATGTACAATTTAAACGGCAATTATAATGTAAAAATGTGCAAAATCATGCCTGCGGCAATGACACTGCTCTATATTTCAACACCCTATGTGCCCAACCCCCTTATGTGATTTACACAATAGGGTTAGTGTGAGGGTTAAGGTTAGGATAAGGAAAATATCCTGGGGTGTTGGAACATAGGAGTGTGACCTACAGGAAGTCAAGCACTACATGTTATACATGCTTCTTTTAGAAGTAAAACATGATATATTGGTCCTTCTCACCATACATCCTGTCTCACCATTTTGGTGTCAAAATGGGCACAAAGGAATAGACTCCCAAACTAGGAGAAATGGCAGGCCTGCATTGCGCGTACTAGATGTGTTCTGCATCAAGTACAGCCAAGCGAATTTGTTTACAGCGAATGTTTCGCAGGAGTTAAACACAGGTCAACTGTTGCGAATTATTTTTTTGCGATTTCAGCATTCACTTTCACAGAAAGTATGAACATAACAGGGCTTGAGGGGTTAAATAGCAATGACCGTCTTGAAAACAAGATCTCACAAACCCTATATAATTTTCCTGCAACTTGTTAATTTAAGCACTCTGATGTTGTGTTTTAAAGATAAAAGCACACAAACTGGCTTACTTTTAGACAGTCCACTATTCCTGATCTGACCGCATATCTGTAACAATAATATTAATAATACGTTTTTAATAATAATGGAAACTTTTTAAGTTGTGATATCAGCCACAAGCGGCACTCATGGTAAACAACAAACAAACAACGACAGTTACATGACGTACAATGTAGCATCAGTGTAATTAAAATAAAGCAAAACAAAATGTTTCTGTAATGCAGACAAGTTTTGTGCTCTTTTTTTAGCTTCTCCCCCCTCCCAATCGATGATTTACCAGGTTGTTTTAAGGCGTGAAAAGTTGTGAAGTTCATAATCCCCAATGCCATGGGCATTATACAGCACAATTCAGTTCAATTAAATTCAATTTGATTTAATTCTTGAAGTTATATTCAATTCAATAAAACATTTATTTTGGTACTGTTATGGCCCACATAGTAGTAGATAACTGATGTTTCATAATATTAACAGTAACAGTTATTATCAGTAGCCAACATTTAACATCATTTCAAAACATAAAATTCAAAAGTTAGGACTGGAGCCTTTAAAAAAAAAATTAATCCGGAATTACTGAACACGTTTGGTAATTGTCAAATACCATGTGTTCTCGCTTGGTGTATTTTCAACATGCATAAAATAACAAGCCTGTGAAAATTTGAGCTCAATTGGTCGTCGAAATTGCGAGAAATGAAAGAAAAAACGCCCTTGTCACCTGAAGTTTAGTGCGTTTTAGATGCTTGATTTCGTTACCTAAAATTCTATATATCTGAGGTGTCAAAATTAAGCTCGTGGAGAATAACTTCTTCCTCGAAAGCTACGCACTTCAGAGGGAGCTGTTTCTCACAATGTTTTATACCATCAACCTCTCCCCATGACTTGTCACCAAGTATGGTTTTGTGCTAATATTTATTTTGAGGAATTACCAATAAGCCTTTTTGAGGTATGGCGGACACAATGCTACAACACTGTTGTCATGGTTGTGGTAAATCTGTGCATATTGACTATAGAAATAGAACGTATGTTATTTAGTGAAGTGTGCATTTTAGGCGATATGCGGCGTTTACACGTAAACCTAATGACCACCAACATGGTGAGCGTGACATCAGTCGCGGCGTGTGACGCGATACCTCAAAAAGGCTTATAATGCCCACTCCTTTAACAGATGCTGGGGCATCCAACACAACCTTAATTGTATTAAGAAAAAAAGCACTTAGTAAACTCTGTTTCAAGGAAAACCATAACATTAACGCACTCCTGAAGTTGTGGGTGAAGTAGCATTATTATATTTGTTAGCAAGAGGTTACTTTAAAAACAGCAACCAGTAGTGTGGACATGACTCGCGTCGTCACTGTGGCATCTGATTTACACATGCACATTATGGGCCCACATTATGTACCTAGTGCGAGTACTTTTAACTTTGTCCACAATACAACTGGTTGTTTCAATGCCCTGTTGTAATTGTACTTACCCGAGAGCGTTGACAGGGGGGTATTTCACTTTCAAAACAGCCACATCGTTAACTAGTGTCAGCTCTGCCATTTTGAGGGAAAAACAGACCGTGGTTGTCTGCAGCTAGCTCTTTGCACTTTGCTCTCTGACGACAACGTGCATTTGCTTTCCAGTCGACCGCCCCACATGTGTACTGTGCACTCCGACCTCCCCCTTGCCAAAAGAAAGGTAAACATTTACAACCTATGGGACGCCTAATGCATGAAGCTCGGATCGGGAGAGGGCGCCCTGGGGTCACAACGGTAACTGGGACCTGCTTTTGCAACAACCAAACGAATTAATTTCGTGGCTAATGTTTATTTTGCATCACTATTTCTTTTAACTCTGCAGTGTTAATTTTTTTATTTAATTTAATTTTAGATTGTGATTGAAAATGCTGCCTAGTTTTATATGAGTTTGTTTTTTTATTGAAATTTGTAAAACAAATAAAACACATACAAACAGATGGTTTCTGCAAAGGGTTTTTCCTCCATGGTTTGATCGAGCAATCTATAGGTCATCGTGCAGTCATCCCAGAATTTATAGCGCTACAAAATTTAGGGCTGAATATTCGTCGTTGAATTATTATGTTTTGCATAATAGTTGTTCTTGTTGTTGTTGCTGTTCGCATGGTTTATATAAACCCAAGCCCAGGTGAAAAATCCAGTTGAAACCAGTTGAACAGTCAACTGGTTTCAACTGGGTTCAACTGGAATTAACTGGTGTCCAACTAGTACCAGTTGGATTCAACTGGTTTGAAAAAAATCCAGTTGAAACCAGTTGAAGGAAGTAGTTACCAACTGGTAGTTTTTGTTGTGTCAACAGGGACCAGTTGAAACCAGTTGAAGGAAGTAGTTACCAACTGGTAATTCTTGTTGTGTCAACAAGGACCAGTTGAAACCAGTTGAAGGAAGTAGTTGCCAACTGGTAATTCTTGTTGTGTCAACAGGGACTAGTTGAAACCAGTTGAGGAACCAGTTAGCAACTGACCATTCATGTGGTGTCAACAGGAACCAGTTGAAAGAACCAGTTACCAACTGGAAATAATTACCAAAGGAACCAGTTGAAATTATATAGTTGGAGGAACCAGTTACCAACTGGTTATTCTCATGAACAGGGACCAGTTAAAACCAGTTGAAGGAACCAGTTACCAACTGGTCACACTAAGCAACTGGATTTTCTCACCCACAGAGACCATTGTTGAAACTAGTTGAAGGGACCAGTTACCAACTGGTTATTCTCATGAACAGGGACCAGTTGAAACCAGTTGAAGGAAAAAGTTACCAACTGGTCTTAATAATTCTCATGAACATCGACCAGTTGAAACCAGTTACCAAAACTGTCATTCTTAAACAGGGACCAGTTGGAACCAGATTGTTGTTTGTGTTTTGTTTCCCACAGTTGCCCATCATTGATGGTTTATACAAAAAATGGAAATCCACTCATTAAATTCACATCCCCAAATTAAAGTAAATATTATACTGAACAAAAACATAAATGCAATTTGTTAGAATTAAATGGGCGGGATCTAATTAATTATGCACAAATATAGAACTCTATGTTTATTCAAAACCATTGTAGGTATAACAAAAGTTACACTTAAATGTGTGTAAGTTTATATACATGTAGTTATAATTTGGTATAGAAATCAACTAAAACAAATTTTGGTGTATCATATTGGTCAGCGCACTTCAAAATTACACACCATAGGTAGAAAGCAAAGCCCAAAAAGTGTATACTTGGATCGAAACTTTCAGAGGTAATGTGCTTGATCTCAGCATGACTAAAATCATGGCAGCATTAGTGATGTTGACAGAGGTTTTAGACTGACTGACTGTCCGCCGGGCTACATATTTGTCAGACCGTCTGTCTGTCAGTCATATTCTAAGCAAACCTGCTAACTGGTGACAACAGTTGATGCATTCGAAATCAGTTGGACCAGTTGGTACCAGTTGAAAACCAGTTCAGAGAAGCCACAAACCAGTTTGTACCAGCTAAACCATTTTGAAACCAGTTAAACCAGTTCAAAACCAGTTCAATTCAGTAAAACCAGTTCAAAACCAGTTCGAAACCAGTTAAACCAGTTCAAAACCAGTCAAACCAGTTCGAAACCAGTCAAACCAGTTCAAAACCAGTTAACCAGTTAAAAACCAGTTAAACCAGTTACCAAATCCCAGTTCAACTGGACCAGTTGGGACCAGTTAAAACCAGTTGAACTGGTTTCAACTGGAATTTTCACCTGGGAGTGGAAGTGCTCGTATTCTAAATGATTCATTTTGAATCGCACCCTCAAAAGGTCATTGAAACTAGGACTCAGCCAGACCAACTTCAAATAGACGTTAATAGTAATACACTAATAGCTGTGTAGTATGCCTGCCAGAATACCTAAAGATGTACAAGGTCACACTTACTGTAAACAAATTTCTCATGGTCTATATGGTGTACTGTATCGTGACATCGTACAGTACGTATTGAACATTTGTGTAAAATGTCAAAAGATCTGTATGTCAGTTATATCATATAGAGGTACTACCTCCATGGAGGTACTACCTCCATGGTTATATAACACACAGTAATCTTACATGCACACAACATGGAGGATTAGAGTAGCCAGCCTTCATTGGTGTCTCATCACTGTACGGGTAACCGTTGATTGTGTGCAACGAGCCATCAAAATCAAGCCAGGTAGCTGGCAAAAATGCTGAGTAATGGTTTAAAGGTCACTGAACCAGAAATTAATCTTTCACGGAACATACGATGACTCTGTAAAGCTATTTCCCACTGCCACACAGAGTCAGAGACAGAACAAAATGGCCTACGCAACAGCTCTTTTAGCTTTGCTAGACATACGAACTGCACTAGTAGGCTTACTAGCTTTTCTGGTGCTCTCATGGGCTCTTCGAAGACCGAGGAACCTCCCGCCCGGCCCGTGGGAATGGCCCCTTCTAGGGAGCCTTCCTACACTGGCCCTCGCTTCGGGAGAACCGTACGAGGTGTTCCTGAAGATGTCAAAGAAGTACGGACCGATATTCACACTGAGTATACTGGGGCAGAGGATTGTTGTTGTGCATGGTTACGATGCGATTAAAGATGCATTTCAGAATCCTAGCTTGAACGATAGGCCTGAATCACACATGATAACTAACATGCTGGATGGCTCAGTAGGTAAGCTAAAATAATAATATATTCACTTTAATTTATTTAAATGAAGCAATGCAATTTAGTTTGTCTGTTTAAACATGGAGGGAAATTATCTTCCCGTCAAGGGAGATAGACAAAACCCCACAAGGGATAAACCATGGAGGTAGGGATAAACCATGGATACACCAAGCTGGCGACGGCCAAGCTTTCTCATGGGTAATATTATCCTAATATTCAAACATTGGTTTAACGTCTATGATTGACAATCGCACAAAACCATCAAGAGGTAATTGTGATTTAATAACTGTAGACGACACTATATTATAGTCATTGTGATATCAGGTTAGTGTGGACAGGATTTGAATCTAGACATTGTGTATGATTGCAAGTCCATGGTCTTCTTCCACTTGACCACTATGTGTTGAAGGCTATAAAAGTAATGTTTTTAATTATATATGCCTAACTAATTTATATAAAAGAAACTCCATTATGTTCGGTGCGGATTCGCCATCGGGAATAAAATAAAGAGACAGTGGTTTTGATAACACAAAATATGCCTCGTCGAAGATATTAATTTGCCCAATGGGCAAATCTACATAAAACACACGGATTGGAAAGCCTAAAACCTTATGCTGCAACAAACAACAATGTAAAAGCACTGTCCATAATTTATGATCTGCACCAGTAAGTTTAATTGCAGCAGCATTGAGCAACCGTTTCACACGGGTTGCTGGTCATCAATATTTATTTTTTGTATTGAAAGTACGAGTGCCATTGTACACAAAATGTTGACTAGTGAAAAATCCAACTAGAGATAGTGAACAGATCAAACAGAAACAAATAATATCAAACTGTTTGTAGAAGTATTTTTGTTTGAAATAAAGAAGCAACACTGGTAAAACATGGAAGGGGCAGGGGAAGACAGAAGCTCAGCTAAACAGATCTTGTTGCTAGGGCAACGGGGTGCTTCCAGTTGATCTTTCCATCCTAATGTGAGATAGACAGGGAGAAAGCCTCGACATGATTCTGACCTCGATCGACTTGAGAGCTCGAGAGAGCTCGAGAGAGAGAGAGAGAGAGAGAGAGAGAGAGAGAGAGAGAGAGAGAGAGGGAGACGGGTATTGTTCCTTTTTTAATTTATTTGAACATTGTATTTTTTTTTTTTTTTTATCGATAGGCATAGCATCTGCGTCCGGCAAAGTCTGGAAGGAGCAGAGAAAACTTTCTCTCAATGTTTTCAAAAACTTCGGGGTCGGTAAATCAAGCTTTGAGGATCAGATCGCAAGGGAGGCAGAACAACTAGTTTACGAGATGGTCAATTTCAAGCAGAAGTCTTTCAACCCGACCAAGTTATTCTCCACTTCTGTTTCGACTATTATTGCCTCTGTTATATTTGGCAAGAGGTACGACTACGATGATCCGGAGTTCCAGAAGATCCTTGCGGGTATTGGCCGGAACATGGAGCTAATTGGAGCCGGAGCAGCGATGCAATTCCTCCCCGTCACCAAGTACCTTGGGTTCCTCCCGTCCATGCGAGAAATGCAATCCAACATCACAACGACCGTGAACTTCACTAAGAACATCATCAAGAACCACGTGAAGGAATTCAACCCAGATGACATGAGGGACTTCATGGACATGTACATCAACGAAATGAAAGAGAAAGAAGATCAGAGAGTCGAGACGGTCTTGAGCTTGAATAACTTGGTGAGCGTTATTAACGACCTCTTCGTAGCTGGATCGGAGACGACGGCAACGACCCTGAGGTGGGGGTTGCTCTACATGATGCTGCACCCGGAGGTACAGACCCGTGTACAGCAAGAAATAGACACCGTAGTAGGACGTAACCGAATGCCGAAGCTCTCAAACAAACCCGACATGCCGTACACCGAAGCAGTCATCCTTGAGCTCCAACGACTCGGTAATATAGTACCTCTCGGAGTACCCCACAGAGCCTCTCGTGATACCTCTTACAGAGGGTATACCCTCCCTAAAGATTGCTTCATTATCTCTAACCAGTGGGCACTGCATACTGATCCGGAGCTTTTCCCGGAGCCGGAGAAGTTCAACCCGGAGCGATTCCTGAATGAGGCTGGAGAGGTTTTTAGTCCTGATGAGTTTATACCATTCGGCATAGGTAAAAAATCATGATTTTCAAACAGGTTGAGATTCTGAACTGACATACACAAGTCATCAAATTTTGAATAATGTGAATGTTTGGTTGATACTGCACTGTATAAGAATAAGAGTCAGACCAGAGTGCCGAGTGGTACGTATAGAAAATATGAGATACACATGACATTTCAGAAGTTGGACCAATGTTGGCTCAAAGTAACCATTATCACATTGGCTTTGAGCCGCTGTCCCATGGAATTCTGTCCGCCGGAGAGTCTGTGCCCCATATTATGGGAAATTAACATGGGCTGGAGGAGGATGATTCAAAAGAGGGCGCTATCACAAGAAGTTTGTACACAGTTTGCGGTATTGGGGGAGCATTTCGTAGGAAACCGATTCCTTTTACAACACCCGTTACAAGTTAATTAAACCTGGTGTAAAATCCTATCATTGTGCATAATAGGCAAACTTTGGTTTATGATGTAGGTATTTCTCACATTGGGCAAAATGTTGGCTCTAGGTCGGAAGTATCGGCACTCGATGTTGAGGCAACGGGAAACCAATATCGGCATTGTGTTGGTAGGAAACGTACGGCCATGTATTGGCCCTAGGTCGGCATTATCGAATTGATTTACCATGGAGCGCTATGGTTTTACGTTGGTACTCAATGTTGAGCCAACGTAGGTAACATTACTGGGAAAGCAATATCCGGGCTTGGTATAAGAGAGAGATTTAAAAAAACTACCGTGTACATTTCATGAACTACATACAAAATCTCACCACCAATCTTTGTTTCAATTCCACAGGGCGGCGTGTGTGTCCAGGAGAGCAACTCGCCAAAATGGAGCTCTTCATTTTCTTCACCTACCTCCTCCATCAGTTCACCTTCAAGAAGCCCGTCGATTCGCCTCCACTGACGGTCAAGGGACACCTTGGGATCACGCTGGCCCCTCAGCCGTACCAGGTGTGCGCAGTCCCCCGTTGAAGTCTCTTCAACTGTTAGTACAAAACGTAACACAAGTTTTGTCAATGCGGGATCTTGAATTACAAAATGCCAGTGAGACTCATATTTCAATCCAGTCACAGTTATTTTCACGCCGGATTACTGGGTTACATTTTTGAAAGATGGACAGGATTAAACCAATGTTAAAGGCACTGGGCACGTTTGCTTATTGTCAAAGACCATTTTTTTCTTCAGATTTTCACGAAATGGCAAAATGTGTTAAGGAAATTAGTATTACATGCCAATTGTTTTTTTGTTTTTTTCTTCAAAAAACCGAATTTTGAAAGACGTTTTCTCAAAAGCTATACCCTTTTGCCACTTCGTGAAAACAGTGATGACATGTGGAAGACTCTAGAAGTTTGTTATAGTTAGTTGCACAAATAAATAGAATAATTTAATGCATTATTTGAGTCCTGTTTTTGTTTATGTTGGTAGAATGTTTTGTAATGTCATTATGGGCCTGAACAGCGAATTTGAGTGAGTATGAAGTAATTACGCAATGTTTTAAAGGCAGTGGACACTATTGGTAAATTACTCAAAATAGTTATTAGCATAAACCCTACTTAGAGTAATGGAGAGCTGTTGATAGTACATGTATACAACAATGTGAGGAACAAAAACACGGCTCCCTCTGAAAGAACGTAAGTTTTGAGAAAGAAGTTATTTCTCACTAAAATATTTGAGTTTGATTTCGAGGCCTCATGATAAGACTTTGAGGTCTCGAAATCAAGCATCTGAAAGCACCCAACTTGTGCAGCAAGGGCGTTTTTTCCCATTATTCTCTCGCAACTTTGACGACCAATTGAGCTAAAACTGTCAAATGTTGAGAAACACGAAGTTGTGTGCGTTTAGATGGATGATTTCGAGACCTCAAGTTCTAAATCGGAGGTCTCGAAATCAAATTCGTGGTAAATAACTTTTTTCTCGAAAACTATCGCACTTCAGAGGGAGCCGTTTCTGAAATCTTTTATACCACCAATCTCTCCCCATATACTCGTCACCAAGTAAGGTTTTATGCTAATAATTTTTTGAGTCATTACCAAAAGTGTCCACTGCCTTTAAGAAGAAGAACATCATGTCCCAATCATTCGATCCATCAGCTCAGGGTAAAAAAGCCACTTATATTATGAGCTTTTCTACGCAGGTAGAACTTCGGAATCCTAAGTTCCCTCCCTGGGGATTTCAGCTCGAGCCCCGGGGGAAGAATCCACACCTGTCCCGCTCGCTGCGTAACAATAGACGCAATAAACAGATACATCTGTTTTTAAAGGCATGGACACCTTTGGTAATAATAATTGTCGAAGTCAGTATTCTTATTTGTTGTGTTCCCCAATATATGCAAATAAAATAAGAAACCTGTGCGCAGTTGGGGATCAATAAGTCATCGACAAATTAGTCCTCGAAAAATAATGGGAAAAAACAATTTTTTTTGCACAAAATTACTTTGTGTACGTTCAGATGCCTGAGAAAGGCTTCAGCTGATTCGTCTTTCAACTATTAATTTTGAGTAAAACAAAAAAATACCTCTTTCTCAAAAACTACGTTACTTCAAGAGGGAGTCGTTTTTTTTTTTTACAATGTGATATACTATAGACAGTTACCCACATTGCTCATTACCAGACAGGCCTACGTTTTAATGCATAACAGTTAGTTTGAGTAATTACCAATAGTGTCCAGTGCCTTTAACATATGTAGAAAGATCTACCGGATTTCTATTTAATCTTGTCCTGTTCGGTACACCTCGCCGTCGTCATGACCCTAGGGCCTTGCTGGCTACGGTTACCGGCCGTGTGTGTGTGCCTGAACACCGAGACAAATGCGGAATGAAGTTTGTAAGATTTTAGACCGAAGCTGCGTTCGTCCATGTGCGAACCAGCGACTAATGGAGATTTAAGAAACGGCTCCCTACCAGAAAGTGGTAATTTCTCACTCGAATAATATGCATGTACATAAAAGAACGCAACAATTTTTTTTTTTTCTCAGTGTCATTATTCTCTTGCAAATTCGATCATCAATTGGGCCCCATTCTTCACAGGTTTGTTATTTCCTGCGTATGTTGAGACACACCAGGTGAGAATAACGTTCCAATGGTGTCCACATTGTCTTCAAACTTCAATTATACAGCCTACTCGCGTTAAAACCTATCCATTTGGCTTTAAATTTTAATTTATTTAATATCAATCTCAACTGAAATCTTAATTGAATTTATCCTTTTCTATACAAAGACAAACAATTTACTGGAAAAACGATTCTCTATGGATGGTGTTTAATATCTCAAGAATTAGTCAAAAAGCGTCACTTAAAAACGACTCAACGAAAAGAAACAATGACGCACGTGATGTTATTTACCCTTTTGTGTTATGGCGCCCTCTGTTGCTAATTCTTAAAAACAATATTCCGTTCTGGAGTGGACTATGACTATAATCGTTAAAGCTTTTCACAGGTTTCGTTTAGTTTTATAAAAATGTGGTGACAAAAAATCTAGGGTGAGGGGATGCAATTTGTTGGTATGTACATTAAAATTGCTACTGTTGCAATGGGAAGAAGGGGGGGGGGGTATTTCTTCTTAATCGATTGCAAAAAGAGAATCCTTAAAAAAATAAAGGGGGAATTTTTTTTATGTACATAATCGTTATGAACCGCTCCTAAAATGGGTATGGTACTTATCCCACACCCCTCGGGATTTCTACTCGCAACAACAGCTTGAACATTATACATATACGCACCAATATGACTCAATTTTCGCAGCCCTAGTTTTATATAGGTATGTTTTTCTGTTGAAATTTGTAAAACTGAGTTTTAGAGGCTCAGGAGAGGGTGTCCTAGGGGAACAAAGTGAACACAAAATAACTGGGACCTGTTTTTTGCAAAGAATTTATTTCGTGGCTGATGTTTACTTTGCATCACAATTTATTTTTTATTGAACTTAATTTTAGATTGTGATGCAAAATGTCTCCTAATTTTATATAAGTATGTTTTTCGACTGAAATTGGTTAAACTAATAAAACACACACATAAAAACAAGATGGTTTCTGCAAACGTTTTTTTTGCCTCCATGGTTTGAGCGAGCAATAACTAAGTTGATGTTTGCTCAACCACATGATGCATTAATTCAGTTAGCACGCCAGATGTTGTTCGTGTCCAATCACTGTAAATTTGTAGATTCATTTAGACACCTAGCGCAGCTGATAAACGGCGCGGTGCAGAATAAACGAAAAAGAAACTCTGATGTGAAAACAGAGAGTTGAGCACCGAGCAGGTGCCAATGGCAAGGTGTTTTGAAGATGTCTTTTTCGACTGGATACAATAAGAATTAAAGGCATGGACATTTATTGGATTGTTAGTATAAAAGTTTACTATGTAGAGCTAATAACAGCTGTTGATAGTATAAAAACATTGTGAGAAACGGCTCCCTCTGAAGTAACGTAGTTTTTGAGCAATTTCTCAGCCAAATAATAGAATACTTTACCTGAAGCCTTGTATTATCCATCTGATGAAAGCACACATTTAATGTTGTTCAACAAGATTTTGTTTACACTAATTATTCTCTTGCAACTTCGATGAACAATTGAGCCTAAATGTTCACAGGCTTGTTATTTTATGCATATGTTTTGATACAAATAAGTGAGAGAACTGGTCCCTTGAAAATTTCCAAACGTGTCCAGTGCCTTTAAAGGTGTTGATACTGTGCTTTTTTTAGTTTAAACTCATTAGCGTCATAACACTGCAGTGCTACATCAGCTGTTGCCTAATTGGTTCAAGTTTACGCAGTTTTCAGTTTTTTAAATCAAATTTTGGAAAGGGCGACCCTTCTTAATTCAATTCAATCCACACTGAAACTTTTCGACAAATAATTGGATCACTCAGTTATTTTTCTGTTTTGTGTAAGGGAATTTATAAAGCTGTGAACAGTTTCATCAGTTTACTTTTTGGTTTGTTTGTATTTCTATGATTCAGGTTTATAGTCATACCAAACAGAATTTATATAGCTATCAAAAATATAGGGCCACTATATTCGTTGTTGAATTAATACGTGTTGCATATTTGTTTCTGTTGTTTTTGTTATAGTTGCTGTTTGCATGATTTAAAATTCCAAATCGAAGAGCTCTTTTTTTCAAAATGATTCATTTTGAAAGACGAGTGTGGGCACACTTAAAAAGGTCATTGAAACTAGAATTAGTACGTAGGCCTCAGCAAGACGATTTGCAATAACATACTTTTACCGTCATCCATAGGCCATTTGCATAATAAAATTACATCTTTCGAAATGCAGTGTCGACAAGTATGTAATCTCTATGTCTAATTCCTATCACCTTGTACATGGATGGTGATCAAAACTTTGTCCAGCTTTTACTTTCATAAGTCTTGGATTTATGCGACACAAAATGTCAACTTTGCCATCCTGTGTAGTATATTGCCTGCCATATAACGAATGCACAAGGTCATACTTGTAAACAAAGTACACATGGTCTATCGTGACATCGTACGTATGGAACATTTGTGTAAAATGTCCGACAGGTAGATCACACAATAATATTTCATGCATACAGCATGGAGGATACACAATAAGTAGCCAGCCTTCATTGGTGTCTCACCATTGTGCGGGTAACCGTTGATTGTGTACGACACGCCAGGTACCTGGCAAATGCCGAGTAATGGTTTGAAGGTCACTGGACTAGGAATTAATCTTTCATGGAACAATCGATAGATAGTTCGTTGACTCTACGAGCTCTTTCACGCCTACTGCCACATAAGGCAAAACAAAATGGCCTACGCAGCAGCTCTGTTAGCTTTGCTAGACATACGAACTGCACTAGTAGGCTTACTAGCTTTTCTGGTGCTCTCATGGGCTCTTCGAAGACCGAGGAACCTCCCGCCCGGCCCGTGGGAATGGCCCCTTCTCGGGAGCCTTCCTGCACTAGCCCTCGCTTCGGGGGAACCGCATGAGGTGTTCCTGAAGATGTCAAAGAAGTACGGACCAATATTCACGCTGAGTATACTGGGGCAGAGGATTGTTGTTGTGCATGGTTACGATGCGATTAAAGATGCATTTCAGAATCCTAACTTGAGTGATAGGCCTGAATTACACACGGTAACTAACATGCTGGATGGCTCGGAAGGTAAGCTTAAATAAAATATATAAATTTGTATAAATGACGCAATGCAATTTAGTTTGTCTGTTTAAGTTATCTTCCCGTCAAGGAGATAAACTCCCACAAGAAAACCAAGCTGGCAACGGCCAATCTCTCCCAAAGGTAATATAGAAACATACTGGTTTAACGTCTATAATTTACAATCGCATAAAATCATCTAAAAGTAATTGTGTTTCAATAACGTCAATCTAGACGCCACTACTTACTAGTCATTGTGATATCAGTTAATGTGGACAGGATTTGAACCTAAACATAGGTGTGATTGCAAGTCATTATGGTCTAAACCACTTGGCCACTGTGTTGAAGGCTAAAATGGTAATATTTTTTAATTCCATAGGCCTAACTAATTTATATAGCAACAACTCCATTATGTTTGTTGTGATTCGTAAACGGGAATAAAATGGAGTGGATTTGATAACACGTATGCGACCACAGTGCATAGTATGCATCGTTGATATATTTGTGCCCAATTGGCAAATCTACTTAAAACACAAAAGCACAGTGCCTAATTTCTGATCCACATCAGTAAGTTTGATTGCTGCGGCTACGTGCAACTATCAATACGGGTCGCTGGTCAAAAATACTACGAGTGTTATTGTATACAAAATGTTGTTGAAAATAACATATCCAAATAGAGATGGTGAACAAATCTCAGGAGCAAACAAAACCAAATAATATTGAACTGTTTGCAGAGACAGAATCTCAGCTATACAGATGTAGTTGATAGCGCAACGGGTGCTTCCAGCTGATCTTCACAAACTAATGAGAGATTGACAGGGATGGGCGATTTCCAACTTGATTCAGACCTCGTTCGACAAGAGAGAGAGAGTGATAAGACGGGTATTGTTCAATTTGAATTTGTGATTGATTGCCTTGGTTTTGTGGTTCTTTCGATAGGCGTAGCAGCTGCATCCGGCAAAGTCTGGAAGGAGCAGAGAAAACTTTCTCTCAATGTTTTCAAAAACTTCGGGGTCGGTAAATCAAGCTTTGAGGATCAGATCGCAAGGGAGGCAGAACAACTAGTTCACGAGATGGTCAACTTCAAGCAGAAGTCTTTCAACCCGACCAAGTTATTCTCCACTTCTGTTTCGACTATTATTGCCTCTGTTGTATTTGGCAAGAGGTACGACTACGATGATCCGGAGTTCCAGAAGGTCCTTGCGGGTATTGGCCGGAACATGGAGCTGATTGGAGCCGGAGCAGCGATGCAATTCCTCCCCATCACCAAGTACCTTGGGTTCCTCCCGTCTATGCGAGAAATGCAATCCAACATCACAACAACGGTGAACTTCACTAAGAACATCATCAAGAACCACGTGAAGGAATTCAACCCAGATGACATGAGGGACTTCATGGACATGTACATCAACGAAATGAAAGAGAAAGAAGATCAGAAAGTCGAGACGGTCTTGAGTTTGAATAACTTAGTGAGCGTTATTAACGACCTCTTCGTAGCTGGATCGGAGACGACGGCAACAACCCTGAGGTGGGGGCTGCTCTACATGATGCTGCACCCGGAGGTACAGACCCGTGTACAGCAAGAAATAGACACCGTAGTAGGACGTAACCGAATGCCGAAGCTCTCAAACAAACCCGAACTGCCGTACACCGAAGCAGTCATCCTTGAGCTCCAACGACTCGGTAATATAGTACCTCTCGGAGTACCCCACAGAGCCTCTCGTGACACCTCTTACAGAGGGTATACCCTCCCTAAGGATTGCTTCATTATCTCTAACCAGTGGGCACTGCATACTGACCCGGAGTTTTTCCCGGAGCCGGAGAAGTTCAACCCGGAGCGGTTCCTGAATGAGGCTGGAGAGGTGGTTAAACCTGATGAGTTTATACCATTCGGCATAGGTAAAAATCGTGGTTTTCAAAGAGGTTGAGTTACTTAACTTGCATAAACAAGTAATACACATGTGCCGATATGAGATACACATGAAGTTTCAGAAGCTGCACCAATGTTGGCTCTAAGAAGGCTTTATCAGTCCAATGGCTTTATGCCGGTGTCCCATCAGGGAGTTCTGTCCGCCGGTGATCGGTTGCCCAATGGGAAATGAACATGGGCTTTTAACAAACGTTGGTTTTTGATTTCGGTATAATTCTCACAATGGACAGATGTTGGCTCTAGGTCGGAAGTATTTAACATTGGTTTTACATCGGCACTCGATGTTCAGCCAACGTTGGTTATTAGTTGGAAAACAATATCGGCATTGTGTTGGTAGGAAACGTAGGGCCATGTATGGGCCCTAGGTCGGCATTATCGAATTGATTTACTATGGAGCTCTATGGTTTTACGACGGCACTCAATGTTATGCCAACGCAGGTTATTACTTGGAAAGCAATATCCTGGTTTGGTATAATGAAGAGATAAAAACATACCGGGTACATTTCATGAACTACATATAAAATCTCACCACCAATCTTTGTTTCAATTCCACAGGGCGGCGTGTGTGTCCGGGAGAGCAACTCGCCAAAATGGAGCTCTTCATTTTCTTCACCTACCTCCTCCATCAGTTCACCTTCAAGAAGCCCGTCGATTCGCCTCCACTGACGGTCAAGGGACACCTTGGGATCACGCTGGCCCCTCAGCCGTACCAGGTGTGCGCAGTCCCCCGTTGAAGTCTCTTCAACTGTTAGTACAAAACGTAACACAAGTTTTGTCAATGCGGGATCTTGAATTACAAATGCCAGTGAGACTCATTTCAATCCAGTCACAGTTATTTTCACGCCGGATTACTGGGTTACATTTTTTGAAATCTGAAAAGGATGTAAATCAATGTTAAAGGCACTAGACACTTTTGGTAATTGTAAAAGACCAGTATTCTCACTTGGTGTACCCCAACATAACTATATGCAAACAATAACAAACATGTGATTTTTTTGGCTCAGCTGGTCATCGAAGTTCCAGGGAATAATGAGGAAGGCTTCAAGGCTGAAGTCTTTCTCAGATGCAAATATTTGAGTGATGAATTACTTTATCTGAAAACTACGTTACTTCAGCAGAGGGAGTAGTTTCTATTTTATATTATCAACAGCTCGTAAACAACTTCGTGAAAACAATGACGACATAAATGGCTACGATTTGGCTATGTTTGTTTTAGACAAGTTTAATACACAAGTAAAATAGAATAATGCATTGCAATCTTAGGGTCCCGTGTTTGGAGACACACATATCTGTAGACTCAAATGTTTGTAGAAGTTTTCGAAATGTATGAAGTTGAAAAGCAAATTGAAATGAATAAGAAGTTTATTGAGTGTGTTTTTCGGGGGAAAAAATGTTCTACTGATAAGTATAGTAATGTTTTCAAGTTGTTGTTGCTCTCTTCACTGAATCCACTATGTGGACAGTCGATGTATAAACGCAAATGCATGTCGAACTGAAATAGAAAAAGAAAATTTGTGCACTGGCCTTTGAAGAACAATAGGATGTTTGCTCACGACTATCAAGAAATCTCACACAAGCCCGGTGCCCCGGGGAATTCTGTCCGCCGTAGATTCGGTCCCATTCATGGACAATGCGGGACTTTCGGGACGCTTGGTGGCAGCGGACTTATCAGGTAAAATCCATTGTTCTCGGTAATGTGCGCATGCTTGGAACTACATAAACAATGGAAATTTACCTGGTAAGTCTGCTGCCACCAAGCGTCCCAAAGTCTCCCATTAACATGGGCTGTAGGAGGAGGATTCAAAAGAGGGCGCTATCAGAAGTAGTTTGTACACATACTTCGGCATAAGGGGGGGGGGGCACACAGAATCTCCTGCCACACCGGCTTCTAGAAGATGTCTAATTCAATCGGTCTTGTAAAGATGGGGTAATGGTTTTGAATCGTTTGGTTATGTACTGTTTTTAAATTGTTCATGAAGTATGGAATAAATGTGGGTATGAATTGAATTGATTTGAATGCTAGTGTATATTAACGTGTGACGTCAACTCCCCCAAGTGGTACATGAAAGGTAAAGCAGACCTTTAAACAATGTCCAAACATCCCCATATAATAAACTTAAGGCTATACAGGAAGTAGAAAAAGTATGGGCACAATTTAGAAGAAGAAAAAAGACAGAGAGTAGACATCAATCACCACTTGCAACTTCATCATGTCCCAATCATTCGATCCATCAGCTCAGGGTAAAAAAGCCACTTATATTATGAGCTTTCACGCAGGTAGAGCTTCGGAATCCTAGGTTCCCTCCCTGGGGATTTAGCTCGAGCCCCGGGGGAAAAATCCACACCTGTCCCGCTCGCTGCGTAACAATAGACGCAAACAGATACATCTGTTTAGGCATGGACACCTTTGGTAATAATAATTGTCGAAGTCAGTATTCTTACTTGGTGTATCCCAACGTTTGCGATAAATAACAACCCTGTGAAAATTTGGGCTCAAATTGTCATCGAAGTTGCAAGAAAAAAATCCTTTGTTGCACATTTCTGTGTGCTTTCAGATGCGTAATTAAAAGGATCCATTTGAATTGTCTTTTATTATTTGAGTGAGAAATTACCTCTTTATCAGAAACTACGTTCCTTGAAGAGGGGCCGTTTCTCACAATGTTTTATACTATCAACAGCTCTCCAGTGCTCATTACCAGACAGTGGCGTAACCAGAGGGGGGGGGGGGGGCGGCGCCCCCCCCGCTCAGAACCCTTGGCCCCCCCCCTCTTGCCCCCCCCCATATGAAATCAGAGATAAGTATATTCTTATACATAGGGCTTGTATATAAATCGTTTAAGGCTGCATAAAATGCTGTCGTAAAAAGGAAAACTTTTATTCATATCAGTAGGCCCTATGTGGACTATAACATGAAAAATGCGTGGAAACGCGCGCGCGATCGTATTGGCGGTAAATGTTTGTTGTGGTTTTGCGGTTACAGAGTGTGCAGGATGTGACAAAGTTCTGTAAATACGTGGTGGTCTGAATGCAGACCAATACTAATAGCTCCCATGGAGGAAGAAATTTCTACCTCCATGGTCAGATGCACTACAGAGAAATTTACAACAGCAAACAATGGCCAGCGAAAAAGGTTGCTTAGATCATTTCTTCTCCTTTGAAGCAAGCGGTGCAATTGAGAGGTAGGCCTATTTTAAATATCCGTTTCATAACTAAAATGTGATTATTAAACACCCACAATTTCGATCCTGTATGTTTTTTTTTTTATGGCTTACACTTGTTACAATAAGGCCGAGTAAAAAAAAGAAACATGTTTAGTGTCTGGGTTTCTCAAAAAAAAGGAAGGAGGAGGGGCTTTTTATTTTTTATTTCAAGATGGCCGCCATGAATGTCAAATATCAACTGTTTTTTTCTGCTGCTGAAATACACAAAACATTAATGTAACAGTTTGGTCAAGGCATTCAGACAAGACATTCAGATTTTTTTTTTTTGCTGAGATCATTTAAAATAACCCTTTTTCAAAACAAAAACAAAAAAAATTTGCATAAAAAAAAATTAAGAAAAAAAAGAGGTGTCCTGTAAAAAGGAAGCGGGCGGGGACGCTAAACATTTCTATTTTTCTATTTTTACTTGGCCTAATATTATTATGTTTTGGGTATTTACACACCCACAAAGCCTATTTGAGAATGCCGTGTACAACTCTAAGTTGGTACTTGGTGACCACAGTTGGTAATTTAATCCTTTTATACAGTCAAAAAGGTTTATCTTATACAAAATGAAAAGTTCTCTAAGATGTTGTTGTTTTCGCAATCTTTTGTTACCTGCTGACTATATAGACTGTTTTAGAACTGCATTGGTGTGTATCAACTATATATCAGTTAACACATTTAATAATAATCTTGCACTTCTTTGGCCCCCCCCCCCCCCAAATTTAATCTTTGCCCCCCACTTGCCCCACCAAATGAAAATGTCTAGTTACGCCACTGTTACCAGACAAGTTTTGATGCTAACCATTAATTTGAGTAATTACCAATAGTGTCCAGTGCCTTTAACATATGTAGAAAGATCTACCGGATTTCTATTTAATCTTGTCCTGTTCGGTACACCTCGCCGTCGTCATGACCCTAGGGACTTGCTAGCTACGGTTACCGGCCGTGTGTGTGCCTGAACACCGACACAAATGCGGAATGAAGTTGGCATGATTTGGACCAAAGCTGCGTTCTTCCATGCATGAACCAGCGACTGATGGAGAATCGAGTTTAAGAAACGGCTCCCTTTGAAGTAACCTAATAGTTTTTGAGAAAGAGGTAATTTCTCACTCTGCATATGAAAGCACGCAAAGTAATGCAACAGTGGTGTTTTTTTGCTGTCATTATTCTCTTGCAAATTCGATCACCAATTGGCCCAAATCTTCACAGGTTTATTATTTCCTGCATTTGTTGAGATACACCAAAGGTGTCAACAGTGCATTCAATTATACAGCTTATACACTCGCATTAGAACCTAATCACTTGGCTTTAAATTTAATTTATTTAATATCAATCTCAACTGAAATCTTAATTGCTTTGATCCTTACCTATACAAAGACAAACAATTTACTGGGAAATCGATTCTCTCGAGGTGTTTAATATCTCAAGAATTAGTCACTAAAAAATCGTCACTTAAAAATCGATTTAACGAAAAGAAACAATGACGCACTTAAACGTAATTTTAGCCCTTTTGTGTATACAGCGCCCTCTGTTGTTAATTCTTAAAAACAATACTCCGTTCTGGAGAGGACTGGGACTATAGTCGGCAAAGCTTTTCACAGGTTTCGTTTAACAGTATAGATTTATTAAATCTGGTGACAAAAGTGTGCTATAAATAGTGAAGAACACTATAGCGGATCGTCTACATATCATGTCTATATAAAACACGATTGACTACCACCATTCATACAAAGCAAAGAACAAAGAAAATAACCTAATAATTGTATGACCCTAAAAAGATCGAATATACACTGCGTCGTGTAAAATGGCACCAATTTTAGAATTTCCCGGCAGAAAATCAAATCAATACATCAGCCTTTTCCTCAAAAGAATTATTGAGGTCAAGGTGTTATTTTGCTTATGTAAAAAGGTGTGTTTAACATTATTTCTCAATAGTTTTCCAAATTATGCCTGCACAATCAAGTAGGCCTATGTCTTCTTAAAGGGGAACATGTTCAGATGGTCACAGCCCGTTAAATAAATACACCCATAAGTGATATAACACTTTACTATAAACTCCCATATCAGAATCGACCCAGTTTCGAATCTTATTAGAGGCCCTATACACTATACACTATTATTGGCTGTTTACACTACTATATCGACACAATTTCCTTACCCTTTGAATGTGCAATATTCTAAATTAATGTTCTACAAAATAACGCATGTATTTTTACAGTCTCCTAAAAAAACCTGTCTTCTCTGCACATGTAATACGGTACTCGATTTCATGGCTTGTGCCTACTTAACACTCTTTAAGATTAAGTTTTATCACATAGCTTTTCAACCGACCATCTGTATTTACTCGCCGTGAGCGCTGGACATTATTTCGACTGTACTCTTCGTATCCTCCTTCTCTGCAAATACAGTGAGGGGAGGGGGGGGGGGGGGGAGTGGGGGAGAACCAAAAAGAGAGATATACAGGGAAAACGAAGCGATTTTAGGAATATATGAACAGGACACGCCGTTCAGGCGTGTGTGTCTTTACCAAATATTGATAATGCAAACGTCCGTTTTGTCCCGACCAAGTAAATTTGCTTATCGCTTGGGCTGATGTTGAAATTATTCATTGAATTTAAATTAGAGGATTTGTGTAAAGGTAGAACAAGTGCAACATCGTTGTGTTCATTGTGGCGTACATAGAGCTTGCATACATCAAAGCTAAATTTAAAGGGTTGACATTTTTGTTTTGTATCGTATTAAACTTCTTAAATACAAAAGCAAATGAGCAACAATAAAACATACACATGGAATTTACGTTGTGTACATGTGAGGCATCAATGTATATTTGAGAATTCTCCCGAAAACCAACTACTTCTTCCGAATTAAAAAAAATCTACTTCACGTAACATACTCTACCTAGCATACTCTACCTAGCAGGTAGATATGTGTTACCGCAAACCAAGTATACAATTCTGCAAAAGGTTATGAGTAAATGTAGACATTATTTTTATTCTTTCAATATACAATGCTTCTAACGGTAAATTTCTAGAAACACTGACAAAAGTCGTTGTTTGTTGCGCTTTAATAGGCCTTTTCCATATTAAATCCTCGTTTAGAATTGTGGTCACGTCGCTATGGCAAGCTTTTTTTGTTTGTGTGTTTTTGGTATCAGTTTTTTTCTGTGACGTATAGTGGATTGCAGCTGAACTGGTGTCCTATCTGCATGGACCCCGAGTTGAAAGAACATTGAACTGATAATTAGAACGTAGGTCGTACAAAGCAACAATGTCCGCATGTTCTATGAGCTCCTTTTGATTGTGTGAAAACACCCAGATAATGTGCAAAGTCACTGGAGAACGAAAACGAGAGCGATAAAAATGCATGCCTTCGATTGGTTGAACAAGCGTGGGCATATTCTGCGTGGAGAATTCGTTCTCGTTATCGGGGCCTGTGTGAACGGCCTTACTTCCAACCAAAAATATCGTTACCGACGCAACTAACTGACACCATGTACAACATTGCTTCTTAGTTTGTTTCGAAAGTTTGTTTCATCTACAATATTTTTCATGGCTATACAAGAAGTTTCTTTAAGAAGTTTCAAAGTTTAAGAAGTTTTACTGTTTTAATCACATAATTATTCTTTGCAACCTTTGCACTTGAGTGAAAATTTTCATTTTTCGCGAATATCTACGAATACCTGTACGAGGTAGCACAACACTTCAGTTTGGACTTTCTTTGCCTGGGGACTGCAAAAAAAAAAAGGTCTAAAAATAATCAAAGTCCTCATTTTGAAGAGTTTAAATGGACCACTAAACCGGGATCCACGGCCTTATCAGACTGGTAAGCAGACCACTTCATCTGGAATTAGACCGTGTACTCAAAACGTCTCACCCATATAGCCCCTCAGAGTGCGATTCGATTAAAGATGTCCATAAATGGCGATTAATGGCGGTCAATAGAAACAGTTCTGTCATCGTATCGACCCACATTCATGCACCGCTAAGTCTCCCTCCCTCTCCCCACCGCATCACTTGACCAAACCAGAGCAAGGGATATTGCCTCGATCGCTGGGAGCGGAAAGCTGCAAGTAGCTGTGTCACAATCAATGGAAATGAGCATGTCCAAGTAAATCCCAATGAGTTCTCATTTCTTGGCGGAGTTCACACGAAATCAAAAGACTCTCTAAGGAAGAGAAATTGACTCATCGCCTATCGTGTGTCTCCAAAACAACCAAACTGCTCAGAAAAACAACGACCGCAATAATTATTACGTATACTTCGGCTGAAGGTTGTTTTTCAGATTAAATACAAACTCAATTGGTTTTACAACGAAACAAAGTGAATAAGTAATCGTCGTCCTACTTGCAATTAAAACGAATTTCATGATGGCAGTAAAAATTATTTGATATTGAACATTGGAGATTCACGTAGGATTGTACATGTACAGTACTGTAAACCAATTGGAATGTCCAATATCCAATATCTAAAAATCGACATTCACTGTACCATATTATGTGAATGCCCAATATCCAATATGTAATTTTCGGTATTCACTGTACAAACCTAAGAGAATGGCCAATATCCAATATCAAACTAACTTCACTGTCATCCGTTCATGTATTCAATGTACAAGCATGCTTGATACAGTCGCTAAACACAGCGTACAGTTTGGCTTTTAGCTTTTAGCAGATGATGCGTTGTTTAGAGCTGTCTCGATGACAGATACAATACGTGTGACTGTCGTTAATGTAATTAAATCATAAAATATCTCACTCACTCAGAAAGGACGATGGCAGAGTTTGGTGACAGACAACTTATTGTACATTTTCACACAGTAATTGAAAAGAATCGCGAGGTATGCCTAGGCTATACGTCAGACCCATTCTTTGGAAAGTTTCCTTTTTCACTGAGCAGGTTGCCTTGGGGATTTATATTTATAGAGTTATTATTGGATTTTGTAAGCTCAATTCTCAAACCAAATTAAGCACTCATGAATGGTACAAGATGTGTGTCAAAAAATAAACTAGTTTCTTGTTTTCTCAAACTTTGGTCAGATAATTTGAACAAAATATACACATATCCAGGCCTGTATGCTTCGTTTTGTAAAAGGGTAAGGGCACAAAGGCATTTTCTTTTTTGAAAGGGCACCCATGAGATACTGTAAATTTCTACTGGTCGCGTTTCATGGGCACCAAGGCAGTGACCCCGTGGGCATGAAGGCAATCGCCTTTAGTTGCCTCCGTGAAGCATCAAACCTGCATATCAAACAAAATAATACTAATGATTGATGAAAATTGAAGTTTGCAACAGATGCAAATGCATTAAACCTACAATGTATACAATACACGTACCCATAAAGAATGCACACTTTTTTGTATGCACATTTCAAGTGAGTGTCAAAACTCCTTTAGTCTTATCGCCCCGTCTAAAAACCGTATAAAGACCGGACTTGACGCCGAGCAGAATGAGTAATGATCCAGATTTCTTTCAATGTGTCACTTGCTAATGAAAGTCAGCAGAGTTTCTAGGAGGCTTTGGTCTCCCATCTCCATTTATCTCCATTAATCTCTGTTAATATCCATGTATAAACTGCTCTTCCCCCGTGATTAGACCTTTAATCACTCTGTGATTGATAATCTCTATTTCTCATCCACTCTGTCGACTCTTTTCGTGACTTATTCACCATGTAATTCATCATGGTTGTTCTTATTGAAGCGCCTCGCCCTTTACCGTGTAATGACTGAGAGTTAATAAACGGAATATCCCAACCACATCCGATGTTTTTACATTCATCATGTTGATGTACTATAACAACGTACATCCAATCTAATCATCATGATCATCATTATCATGACCACAATCATCATGATCACAATCACAATATCGAAAAAGTCATAGCGAACGTATCTACCAACAAGGTACTCAAGGCACTTAGTTTGTTATACATTTTTTTAACAGAAAGATAGGTTATAAAAGTAATGAATTCTGAGACCCAATTTTTGTAGCGTGCAAGGGCGCATTCAGCAGCCACAGCCAGTAACACCGGGGCGAACCCCTTCTCTTTTCGATAAGTGCACTGGGTTCTTTTACATGCGTTTCACAACACACGGGACCAACGGCTATGTCCCATCTGAAGGACGAAGCTATTTGATATTGGACATTAACATATGTTAAGACAGTGAATGTCTACCTTATACATCTATACTGGATATTGAACATTCACATAGGTACAAGGCTCTTCCGGAATCCATGGATAAACCAACTCCTACGGCTGAAAATATCTATGCACTTTGAGCGCGAAAACAGGTAAATACACCTATAATGATCCACAACAACAACAAAGAGCCTTGAGAATGCTGAAGGACACGTCAATTAACGAGTTTAAATGCACGTGGATGAATCTTAAATCTACCCTATTAACAATGGGATGCCCAAAGGCGCACAACGTCTGGAAGGTGTTGCACCAGTTTATCAAGTCAGAGCCATCTTATTATGCATAATTTGGAATAAAGTGCCATTTTGTATATCCCTTGCGATCTAATCGAAAAAACAAAGCGCAGTCCCCTAATCAGGTTTCATCTCATTTTGTTTGCGATGCTTGGGTGAAGATCTTACTCACAGTGCACAGGGGCCTCAAGACGCTATTGACTTAATGGTCTACTGGGATGTTGGCTAGATATATTGTTGCCTCTATGCTCCACAAACCACTGTGGTGTTTTGCATTTCACAGTACCTTTGATTTATTCTAGAATTATCACAAAAAGTTATGAGTTGTTTCTTGCTTTGAGTAGGTTAGATAAATAGTTTAGTACACATTTGTACAAGAGGGCACTAAGATTTTTTTTAACTTAATGCTCGCTCCACTGGGATTTTGTCTAGATAAACTGTTGCCTCTCCGCTGTGGTATTTTGTATTTTCACAGTACACCCTTTGAATAATATGCAAGACTATTACAAAAAATTCTGCTGATAACTTTGTTTCTGGCTTTTGATAAGGTTAGATAAATAGTTTAATGCACATTTTGTACACAGGGGCCTCAGGATGTTATTACTTGATGTTCTACTGGGATCTAGGCTAGATAAACTATTTGCACTATTATGCTCCAACCACAAACAGCTGCGGTGATTTGCGTTTTCACACTTCCTTTTGAATAATGCCAGATTTATCGCAAAAAGTTTCGAGTGGTGGCTTTGTTTCTGGGTGAACCAGCGCTTTATGGTCTTGCATTGAAACATTATTCCCTTGAAATAATATTGCGTATCGGAGTCCATTCCATCGAAATAAAAATTCCCTTGTCTAAATGAAACATTTCGATGGCACAGATAATATTTTGAGTGAACCAAATAATATTTTGAGTGCACGAAAAATAAATCACTTCGTTAACGTGAACATAATTTGTAATTGTTTGACTCCTTGCTTTTCTCGTTCGAAGAAGTGCAGAGTGAACAGCAAGAGTCATCGCCCCGAATAATTATAATAGTAATAGTGGCTTCTTTTAACGCACATACCCGTAACTCAGTGATGCTCAAGGCGCTGTAACATACAGTTTTTCCTACAAGATGTGCGACTACGTTTGAATTATGAGACATACTACTTTTTTACAAGGTGATTTGGCACATTTTGCTGCCGATTAGACCATAAACACCGGGGCTAACCCTTTCTCTTTACGAAAAGTGCACTGGGTTTCTTTTACGTGCGTAAAACAGCACACGGGACCAATGGCTTTACGTCCCATCCGATGGACGAAGCATCGTGGTTAAGTGTGTCTTGCTTAATGACACACGTGTCACGGCTGGAAGTTTATCTGAATAATCCTTTCTTCACCTTGCCCTTCGGTACTATTTGCTCCAACAGTTCTACTTTAGATCGCCCAGACGAATTATTCATGTATTCCTTAATAAATGGAGATTATAATGGCTAGTATGTGTAGGAGAACGTGTACATACAACTATATACCGTAAGGAAAAAAGGCAGTGTTGAGTGAGTTATGAACGGTGTCATATTACATCTTGCCTTTAATATCCGTTGTATATGTGTATCCCATTTATGGGTAAAATATTCACATTTTTTCTTTGTAGTAGTAGGGCCTGTGCACATTTACTCTTAGTTTTTGTAGTTTGTAAATTTATCTTGGATTAATTGGTAAATTCGCAAGTTCTATGGTTATAAAGGAATGTATGGTATAAGCGAATTATTGAGTACAAGCAAGTTCATGGGTAGAAAGGCATTCAATGGTATAAGCGAAGGTACAATCAAGTTCAACTAATGGGTATTGAAAGGAATTCTATGCTAAGGGAATGATATGGTACAGGCAAGTTCAATGAGTATAAAGGAGTTCTATGGTATAAGCGAGTTATATGGTTAAGCTAGTTCTATGGGTGTAGAGAAACTATGTTGTCAGCGAATTATACGGTACAATGGAAAAGAAAAGAAAAGTATAAAGGAGTTTAACATTACCGAGGGAAAAGTATAATCAATATTGACCGGCCAGTGATTGCTCTAACAAATGGGCACTCTAGAGGTCTAACTTGCATGTTCCCAAAAAGAAGTACTTTGTTTTCGCTTTCTTTCACGGAACGTAATGTAAAGGTAAAGTGTCTTACCAATGGCGATGTTTTAGTGGACCTCCTACTTCATATCCGCTTCTATCTCTGAGCTCGGGTATTCTGGACGAACCATCGCAGAGGATATACCTCACAGCTTCATTGGAAGTAACATCACAGGAACTGCAAATCGGGAAAGACAAGATCCAAGAAAAGACGTAAATCATTTATCTATTTTTTTAACAGCATCTCACTTCACTCGTTGTCTGTTATATTACCAAAAGTTAAACTTATAATGCGCCCCTTACCTTTAAAAAAAAACACAGAATGGAAGAAAAAGATGAATAAAGAAAGATTGGTCACGCCTGTGCCCAAACTTTGTTAAAATGTAGAACCACTTTTATTTTAAAAATCATTTGCAGTATCCGCTGCAAACACATACGATTCGAACTGTCTCTAGCTACCGGACAGTCTCGTTGGTATGACACTGCTCTAGAATTGCAAAGGTCATGGGTTCGAATCCCACCGAGTAACATGCCTGTGAAATTGTTCACAGAACTCGGGAAAGTACTGAGTATGCAGTGCTAACAAACATCAGTGTAAATGGATACAAACAAAGCTTAGTCCGTTGTGATAAATACCTGGTTACGTTATAAGAAGTTAGTTGACAAAAATGTTTGTCTAGAAATTATTAAATTTGTTAAATAAATATTTATGTGCTCTTGCCTGAAAGCAAGAAACGTGCAAACCTCATTGAAGTTCCTTCAATGTTCATCCAAGAGATTGACTTTAACTTCCTAGAAAAACAGATCGGGACTTGAGGATAAATTTGTATACGTGTCTCAAGCTTCAAAAAGAGAATCAAGTTTTCAATCATCACTACACGGCCAGTTGCCTTGTGGTCTGCTTCAAACCTAAATCAACGGGACTTGAGGTAAGGATTTGGGATTTTCTTATCAGATTAAAGGGGTTGTTATCTCCAATGTGTACACCGAGTGCATCTGCTCAGTTGATTCTTGAGAAAGATTATTGTTGAATGATGACGTATGTTTGTTTGTTTCTGGTCTCTGATAACTCTAAGCGAAGTGGTTTCTTTCCAATATGCCTTCCACATCTAGGACCTGGTTCGAATCACGCTGGGGGCAGAGTGAATTGTTCTTTTACGTGGGTTTCCCCTGATATATTTCTCTATGGTTTTCCTCCCACATCTTCAAGTGAAATTTCCTTCCTTGTCTGACCTATATTTTGTTCTTGGCTAGTAGTAAGACAGTGATTAAATTTCTGAGAGTCCTTTGCTTCAAAAACAGAATTTGAAATGAAATCTAATGAAATAAAAATAAAAGAAAGACTGATTGCAATGATTTCAAACAATGATCACCCACAACATCAGACATGGTGAGAGTGTCTGATGAGAGTGAGAGCCCAAGACAAAACAGAAAAGGAACATAAAAGGACTCGTTAGGGAAATTCTAAAGACCGGGTGCTCCACAAGACATTCTGTGTACAAAGTCTATGGAGAAATCTTAAGTACAGGGACAACAGAAAGAAAAAAAGATGAGGTGTACACGTTCAAACCGTGGACCTAAAACAAAAGGGGCCATAAAGTCAACAGCTCGGGGAAGGTCTACAGTTTGGAAACGTGTACAAAACCATTTTGGAGCTGTTGCCAAAAAAGTTCCGAGTTAAAACAAAGGAGGAGCAATAGGAGGTCCACGGGCTTGCGTATGTATGTGTGGATGTCACAAAGGGGTCACGATACTATCACTGTCTGTACGAAATTCAAAGTGAAGGGCAGACCCACGTGCGTTTGCAATTACAATTGTTATGCACCCACTTTAAAGCGCAGAAGTCAATAATATTTAGCCTAAGTACGCGACTGTTTTAGATCAATGAAAATGTAAGCACGTCAATGGATTCAGAGACACGTAAAAGTTGTCTTTATAAAGTCACAAGCTCAGCGCAGTTTGAATTCATCAGACGTACGTCAGCGTATAGCAAATACAAGAGTCTATCTACTTCAGTATGCATGTGATCGAAAACTGTGTTTTCTTAACGTTGTACTTGAAAGCGATGCTTTTATTCCGGGAGACTTTAAACGATCGCCATTTCTTGCATAAGTCGAGAACCCTTATACTATAGACCGTTTTCTGCATTCTACTGTTGGTACGCAAATACAGACCTCTAAAACGACTGCCGTGAAACAAAGCATACATCAAGTAACATTTGAAGAAATCTTCAAGTGGTTCCAGTTTCCTTCTTATTTTATTTTATTCTCAAAAGTCTGCTCTTTAAAGCCGATGTGGTCTCAACGTTTAGACAGTATGTTTAATAATCGTCTTCAGGAGAAGTTTTCGTATATTTTTATAGTTCAATCCATCCAATGCAAACACAGACCTCTATATAACAAAAAAGTGTGTTCTCTAAAGAGCTAGTGTTTTCTCGACGTTTCTGGGAAGAGCCGGTGTGGTCACGACGTTTCGAGCAGTAGACTTTACTCGTCTTCAGGTCTAGAGTATGCAAATACAGCGACTGCCATGAAAGAAAGCATACATCAAGTGACATTTAGAAAAATCCACTCGTCTTCGTGTCCCAAGTATGCAACAGACCTCTTTAACGATCGACTGCCATGAAAAAAAAAGGAAAAAAAAAGTATAAAAGTGCCATTTAAACGAATTCCTCAAGTGGTTTAATATTTTCTTTATATTTCTTTGATTCTCAAAAGTGTTCTATATATATGCACTACATGTACGTCATCATCAGGTTCACTGCAGTCGGCCGTCCAACATCCATTAGCTACACTAACGCAGAATGTGGCTTTTCTAGGCAGATCAATTGTTTAAAAAACACACCAAAATCCACACACATAAAAAAAAAACTTCTCATAAATAATGTGTGAACCATTAGGAACAAGACTTCATGCAGCGAAGCATAGACACCATACGGCACTAGTTAAAGGGGAGAGTGTGTCTTGTCGCAATCATGTTTAAAAATTTTCCAAGGGAGGGGGAGGGGAATTCGTGTGCCAAAGAAATGTTTTGGGCTCTTGTTGTATGAAACCGAGTCAAATGTTTTTTTTTTTCGATATCTTGTTTCGGGACCTTTTTTTCGATTTCGCTAGCGAATTTCCATGACACTTTGACTCACGTACACATTTAGAAACGTTTTGTGTTGCCAAGTTCACACAATAATTCCATTCCAGAATGAACTTCGAGTGTCAGCTCTGTCGCACTGACGTTAAATTATACGCACATTATTCGCTTGAATGCGAGACGGTGAAAGATTTGAAGGCATGAAATTCAGCAGCAATTTACTCACGGGACCAAGGTCTTATCGAATAACTGCAAATGTGTGTTTGCCGTTACAAATAGAGCGCGAAAAATGTATCGTTAATGATCGTTACGAAACGTGTGTCATTGTTGCCTGCGCTCAAGTGTGAACATTAAAATGTCATTAAATCGTTGGTTGGCAAACCTGACTTTGTATTCAATATTGTATTTCTCTCTTCACAAGTTTATCACAAATACACACACAAAAAGGAATATCACAAATATAAGAGAAGGCGAGACTGAGGAGGGAAATGTAAACAATTTTAGAACATTAAGGTTCAGTACAGAACAGGTACAGACGCGCAATACATGTACTAATAGAATAATAACCGTATTTATAACGCGCATTTTTCCAAAGGCTACAAAGTGCTAAGTATTTACTGCAAGGTGAGTGGAACGAAACTTGAGTTATGAGACCTAATCCTAAGCACAACGGTTTACAAAGTGGCGCAATATGCTGCAAATCCAGCTATAAGAACACTGGGGCGAACCCCTTCTCTATACGATAAGTGGTTCTTAAACGCGCGTTACACAACACACGGGATCAACGGTTTAACGTCCCATCCGAAGGACGAAGCAACGGTTAAGTGTCTTGCTTAAGGACACAAGTGTCACGACTGGGACTCGAACCCACACTCTGCTAATCAGAAACTCCAGAGTTTGAATTTGGTGCTCTTAACCACTCCTCATCATACTGATTAGGAAATGAGTTAGGCACCACGTGACCCAGACTTTGAGTGAACAATACACGCGTAACTTTGGAGATGCTTCTTAGTTTTCAAAATACTTCACAGGGTGCCATTTCCAGAAGAAAATGCGATGGAGCCATTTCCCTTTCAAAAACGAAGCATACAGGCCTGTGTACCAAGTACCATTTTCTCATTCATAAAGTGGGGTTTACATTAAGGCAGTGAGCAATATTGATAATTACTCAAAATACTTATTAGCATGAAACATGCCTTGGTAACGAGTAATGGGAAGTTGTTGATAGTATAAAACACTGTCAGAAAAGGCTCCCTCTGAAGTAAAGTAGTTTATCGAGAAAGAAGTAATTTTCAACGAACTTGATTTCGAGACCTCAGATTTAGAATTATTTGAGGTCTCCAAATCAAGCATCTTCTTTCGTTATTATCTCACAACTTCGACGACCGAGTGAGCTCAAATGTTCACAGGTTTGTTATTTTATGCATATGTTGAGATACACCAACTGTGAAGACTAGTCTATGACAATTACCAATAGTGTCCGGTGTCTTTAAGCCAAAGCAAAACAAGACAAAACTACGGAGCCCCAGTAAATGGCAAAGCACGAACAATCCAGAAATCTCTCATCCAAAATCAAGTGGGAGAAGTGTAGAAGAAAGATCGAGTACCTGCAGCGGCTTAACAAAACAATCGTAGTCTTCAGTCTCATTCAGAGAAATCAAAACAATTCTCCTGGTGATGGGTTAGCTAAGACTGACCCCTGTAGTCATGCTTCTACTTGGATGCACTGCTTTACCCCACATCCCCCTGCCTGATATTGCAGATTCCACCGGCAATCAGTCATTCCACACTCGCGGTAATTGCAATCTGTATAACAACACTGACATGTTAAAAGGAGAGGTTTCCCCTTCCAAGGATCCCCGATTAAAGGCACTGGACACTCAAATAATAATATCTAAGCCTGATATAGCGCATGTATCTACTAACAAGGTACCCAAGTCATACATTTATACAGAAAGATAGGTTATAGAAGTTCTAAATTCTGAGACCCAATTATGTAGCACCTTTCAAGGGTTTACAAGGTGCCAGGGCGCATTCTATCAGCAGCCATAGCCAGGACCACTAGGGCGAACCCCTTCTCTATTTGATAAGTGCACCGGGTTCTTTTACATGCGTTAAACAACACATGGGACCAATGGTTTTACGTCCCATCCGAAGGACGAAGCAATGGTTAAGTACCTTGCTTAAGGACATAAGTGTCACGGCTGGGGATTCGAACCCACACTCTGCTGATTAGAAACACCAGAGTTTGAATTCGGTGTTATTAACCGCTCGGCCACATTCCTAACTTAGGATTAATCTTAGAGTTTGGGACGAGTTAAGTTTCGTTTTACATAGACGTGAGGACGCATTGAACCCACGTTAGGACGAGTTACTCGTCCTAACTCGAGTGAGGATTAAGCCTAGAGTTTCGCGAAATCCGCTGCAGGACACTAATGGCAATTACTCCAAATACATGTTACAATAGCATAAAAACTAACTTGCGAACGAGCAATGGAGATCCGTTGATAGTATAAACTATTGTGAGAAACGGCTTCCTCCGAAGTAACATATTTTTGAGAAAGAGATAACCTTTCAATCATATATTAAAAGACGTCGGGCATGGTGAAGCCTTTTAAATATGCGTCTGAAAGCACACAAATTAATTGTGCAACAAGTTTTTTTCATTATTCTCTTGCAACTTCGAAGACCAATTGAGTCCAAGTATTCACAGATTTGTATAACTTTATGCACTTGTTGGGGTACACGAAGTGAGAAAATACTGGTCTTTGACAAAACCAGAGGTGTCCGGTGCCTTTAAGGTGAGTTCAACGACTCTTCGCTATAACCAGTATGTGCTTCCTCTTCCACCCGCCTGATGCATTGCCTTCCCTTACCCCCCGTTTTCATACGAAACGAAGGACCCGCGATGTGTTGTCAAAATCACTCTAATTAACTTTGCAATTTGCCGGACTCAGACTTAAGCCGTATCCACCTTAATACGGCTAGTCTTGCCTCAAGACGTTACTGAAATATCACGTAAGACACTGTGTGTATTGGTGGGTGCTTGGTAACAGAGCTTTAATTTCCGGTTTATAATATCCCTTGTATGGAGGTCATCAAAGTTCAGTATTGTACAGGAAATTTGAAGCTCGATGGTCGGCATGTATCGCAGTAATTAAACCAAGGGAATAGTATAAAGTTTTACGTTTGTGTGGTTAAGTTTCGCCCAGTTTGATCCCGCATCGCCAACTAATCGCAAATTAATACTCGATAAGCGCACATTAGCCGTGGAATGTGATGCATGCTGGTCTGCAAAACCGGGGTGTTAAAGTTGACACCATGGGTGGTGTTAAATATAAATAGAGAAGGAAATGGTATATAGAAGAGAATCAACGACGATACGGTGTATAAAATAACACCCGTGTATTAATTAAACATATACTAGTGTTAATTTTAAACCATGTGGTGTAAAGTTGTTGTTCTTCGTGTATTTCTGCGACAGTACCCAATGGTGATGTAAACCACGGTCTATGGACATGACAATGATAGGTTTGACGTACTCTCCAGTTGCAAAATGTTAGAAAGTTTGCTTGCTCCACGGCCATCGACCTGGTGCCATAGAAAAATAAAAGGCAATCCTAGATCAATACCCATACGTTTTCTTGAATGTTTTGACTGTTTACTGTCATTTTACTGTCAGCACATCATCAGTCAATGTCTTCATTTTGATGATGGTCGAGTTTGGCGCCACTCCCCCAAGAGAAAAACGACCCGTGTCCATGCACACTATCGTCAACTGAACCACTTTAAAGGAACTGTACACCATTCAACAGTTTTCAGATTAGAAATTTCCAACCATTTTGTACACATTTCAGAACATTTCAAAGTACTACATTGAAATGTTCTGAAATGATGCGCGGTCACGCTTCCGGAAATCTAGTTTCCTCCATGAGTAGATGGGTCTTTGCACACGTTTTTTTCACGTGTTTGGATAGTATTCAGAATTCGTCAAGGACAACAATTTTAAGAAGCTTTAAGAACTCTGCTACTACAACTATAACTACGGGAATTATGCAATAAAACCGTTGCAAAACAAAGTGGCATATTGCGTTTTCACGAACTGACACACAAGTTGTATTTATACCACCTTAAGGCAACAAAAATGTGCAGAAAACAAACGCAACGTTCCGAACTGAAACAAACCTAGTCTGAGAAACTTTACTAGCAGACGTCCGATTTTACAAAAGTGCACACACAAAGTATTGCGTCACGTGGAATATGTCACTTTGTGAAAACGGAAATTGTCTGTTTAGCTTTTATCTCGGTTCCACGAGTTTGCCTATTACCAAGGAGGGAAATGTAAAAACATGAAATAGGTCAAAGCCCCAAAAGATAACATGCAAGCAAATTATTCAAGAACATGGGAAGAAGCAGCCGTAAGGGGCACGCTTCTTAGACGAAGACACACTATTTGATTTCAATCCTAAGCTAGTTAAAACACATTAGGCAACAACGAATGCAAACACTTGATATAGCTCACCTGCTCCAGTTTGCTTCAATCTCTTCTTTGTAGGTTGCTTGAGTTGACCCTAGACGGAAAGTTCATCCAGAGAAACAGTAAGGCGAACTAAACCTGTCCCCTATACAGAAAACAAGACCAAGTAACAATTTAAAGGAACAACCCATACATTTCAAGAAGTTCATCCAGAGAAACAGTAAGGCAAATGTCTCATAGAAAGGAAACCACGCAGGTCAAATTTAAAGGGAAAAACACACACACACACACACTAAACAGACTGCCAACTCCTCCTTTAAGGAAAATAAGGAGAGGGGATGACGTCACAGAATCAAAAGAACGAGAGATGCACTTTTGGGACTATCGGATCGATTAGGAATACAACTCGCCCTTCCCTCCCGCCTCTCCCCATTGCACCACGTCCCTCGTTTAAATATGTTGACATTGCAATAATCTATGACATATCCGGACACACGTGGGGGAAAAAACTCTCGCATTTATTCATTTTATCATCGACATCCTCCTTCAGCAACTTCATTTTTTATTTTCTTTCGCGGGAGAGCTTCCTCTCTCTCCTCCCATATTTTGAATTGTTCCGGATTTTCTTTTCACCGTGTTCCAGACAAGATTGTTTACATCTATACGCCGCAACCTCTTTCCAAACGATGTGTGCATTCGATCACCCTCTTGTGGGTCGTTTGGCAGTAAATAGTTCTTTTTAAGGCAGTGAACACTATTGGTAATTACTCGAAATAATCATTTGCATAAAACCTCACTTGGTAACGAGTAATGGGGAGAGGTTGATAGTATAAAACATTGTGAGAAACGGCTCCCTTTGAAGTGACGTAGTTTTTGAGAAAGAAGTAATTTTCCGCGAATAGACCTCAGATTACCAAATAGGTCACGAAATCAAGCATCTGAAATAAAAGCACACAACTACGTGGGACCAGGTCGTTTTTGCTTGGATTTCTCACAACCTCGACGACCAATTGAGCTCAAATTTTCAGGTTTGTTATTTTACGCATATGTTGAGATACACCAATTGAGAAGACAAGTCTTTGACAATTACCAATAGTGTCCAGTGTCTTAAATTATCAGAGCAAAAATTATATTTAGAGGAACAAACACTCCCCTTCCGGGGCCATACTTGTTTTCTGATAGTCTAGTGTAGCATCAAATGTACGAAACTGATCCCCAACCTCTGCTGATGTATGTATACCTGCTATTTTGCTTCGCCGGCCCTGTTGCTTGTTTTCATTCTAAATTGCGTGAAATTGATTCATCAATATGAGCACAAGCTCCCATTTCCTTTTTGACATCGGAGTGACCTAGAATCGACGGCCGCGATTAATTTACCTCTTTGTATTTGCCTTCTTCACTTCCGATTTATCGACGTCGTTGGAACTTTTCCGTGTCCGTGTTTTACCTAGAAACAAAGCCTGGCGTATGATAAACAAAGGAGTCGTCTCGAAACGGAGAACTGTTTGGGGTATGTGAGGATGCTGGCCTCATTATTGATCATGGAAGAAACTGAATCCGGTGTGGCAGGAAGTTCTGTGTCCCCCCCCCCCCCACCACCCCTTATGGGAAACTGTGGTGAAACTAACTTCTTATGATAGCGCCCTTTTTTTTAATCCTACTCCTCCAACCCACATAAATTTCCATTATGCGGGACAGAGTAACCGGCGGACAGAATTCCTTGGGACACCAACATTTGAACCAATGATATGGAGTTGTTGGTTGTCGGTAACCAGCGAAACCGTCCGCCTTTACAGAGCTGGCATTCTGTTTTTATCAGACTTTATTTCAGCACATTATAGAGATAATGTGGATGGTTAATACTATCGGCACTACAGCATAATAAACAAAACAACAATCGTGTCATTAACAACGCAGCAATTATAATGGTCCGGTGTCTAGCTTATAGACCAATTGAAATGTCACGACTGGGACTCGAACCCACACTCCGCTGATCGGAGCCTGAGTTGGGTGTTCTTATCCGCTCATTCACATACAACACCAATATGTTTGTTGTTCTACCCTCAAATTATTTGTAATTTTTCCTTTACCCCCCCCCCCAACGCACAAACCTACCCGTACTGCAAAGTGATATCGATTTGTGGATTACTTTATATTCTTTAATACAGCTCCTAATTAAATATGGATTAGTCCCAGCTTCCTTATTTACCGATGTATGTTGATTTTTCCAATCGCCATTTCCTTTCATCATTCGCACTATTTTACGTTCACCGAAATCAATTTCATACATTCGTAGTAAAAAATAAACCATCTTTGATCCATAGGATAATGAAATTAAAATTAATGACATTAAATCAATGAGCCGACGTACTTTGCTTTGTGAAACCAACGAGGACTTTATCTCCTTCAAAACAGCACTTAATTAAATTCGGATTAGTCTTTAAAATAGCCTTGTATGCCGATGCATATAAGTGATCTTTTGAGTCGCGCCGTTTTCTTTCAACGTTTAAAATAGCACTAATGTACACAAACATTTTCCTACGTTTATTTTAACACATTAAGTCACCACTTGCCACTACCATTTAATATTATCAAAATTGTAGCTTACAAAGGCAGTCTATAAAAGCAAACTTCTGATATTGAATACTTTGAGACATACCAAAGCCGCTGCACGATCCTAAAACAACTAAATTTCCAACAGTTATGATAAATTTTCATCGTGGATGAAGAATATTATTTTTCCTTTTAAGCCTTACATTTATGTGAGTTATCACCACTATATATTCAGTGCACTATTATATAGTACTCTGACACTGCTATAGAATTGCAAAGGCCTTGGGTTCGAATCCCATCCGAGTAATAAATGCCTGTTACTAAAATTATCTTTAGAAAGATTTGACTTTCCACAAAATTTTCACAAGATAGAACTTTTCAAACACCATTTGCCTTTGAAACACGATTACCTTTCGCAACACAACCTAAGGGTCAGGTAGATACCGCTTTTCATATACTTGCTAGCCTTTTCTTTGTATTTGTTGACTGTAACTGCGTTTCACTGCGTAAAACAACTAAATTTCTAATAGATTTTAAATTTCATCGGGAGCGAACATCATTTTGTTTGAACTCTTTTTCCGTTTCAGATACCATTTGCCTTTTACAGCACAAACTATAGGGTAAATACCACAGTTCAAATGGGAAGTACCCGACGCTTTTCATTTATACTTGCTAACCGTTCTTTAGTATCTTGTAGACTTCCAGTAATTGCATTTGACTAAGTAATCTCAGAAGGATCTACACCCGCCGGCGTAGGACTAACTAAATAACAAGCAACGTTTGTTTTGTGCTCGCTCGTTTCGAATTGGCTCAGAAAAACACTGGCAGATGACTTCTACGACTTTTGGCTGGCGAACCCGCGGCAATTTGGGTTCTCTTTCAAAGGTTGGCACTTCCTGAACGTTCAGCAGATAGAAGCTCTATCCACTCTGCCTAAGCGACTGGCTGTAACTGATTCCGACAAGCCTATGGTAATGCCAGTTAGGTTATACTGCAAAACAAGTAAGATGTACTTCTTTGCCAATGGACTTAGTTCTTTTTCTTTAGTTTGTCTTTACAGATCGCTCCAAAGTCTGATCTCACTCAAGCCCGGTTCATACTTCATGCGAATGCTTCGTGGCGAAGCCAATTTGTTTGCGGCACAATTTGAAAGGGAGTGCGTACCGATTATTGCGTCACCCAAAATCGCTTTGCATTCGCATTTGCAGGAAGTATGAACCGTGCTTTAGTATTCTGCTTGTGCTGCGAACAAGTCGACTACAATGGACCCTTCCCATGGAATATGCTAATTACATTCACGCATGCGTACAGACCCTTTTGGTTGGCAAACTCCATAGAGTTGTGCACTAAGCAGACGCGCAGTCGCGTCTGCGTCACGCACCCATTAGCCGTGTACAAAACAGCGCGATGTTCCCTCATGTTGCCAACCAAAACGTTAGTGCGCACGCGCTACGTGCATGCAATTAACATATTTCATGGGAAGGGTCTATTGAAAATTGCTTTCACCAGACAAAGAAACATTCAACATTAACATTGTAATGTTGTTCAGGGACGCCGGGGAGTGGATTCTATAACAAAATGGAACCTGTCATGATACAAGCCCAGTAAACGCAGGCTCACTACAAAATGCAACGAATAATTTTCAGACTGACAACCGCACGCCAGGCATCCCGAAGGATCCAAGTGGCCAACAGGGATCGTATTTTGAGCTCGTCAACCATCCTCCCAAACAGATTACTTTAATGAAAAGGAGCACACGAAATGAAGACTATTTTCTATGCCAGAACTTTCAGGAAGTATTTTTATTCTCATGCATTTGAGGGGGGAGGGGTTTATTATTAAGGGCAGGAGGACATGATATCTCATACGATACACGAATCTACAGGAGTTGGCTTACAATTCAGCATATGCACAACTCCCATGAAGCTTGTACATAAATCACACCACTTATGATATCTCCACTTTCAACTACTCGGGTTGGATTACCCGTTTGGAAAGGACTGCCTCGGATTTATTTGTTAGTCAAGAAGTGGCGCTCGCTACAGGGGTTGACATTAGACTTGTGAACAAGTCTTTAATGGTTGCGATGATAGTCGAGTCGTTGTGGTGGCGTACCAAGTTTTCCTCGATCGAATACTGCTCTCACGAGAACACTGCTCTCGCGCGAAGCTGCTGGTTGCTGACTTCCATAGCCGTTAGACCAGTTGTCCCGTATAACCCAGCAGTCTCGCGATAATACCGCGGGATTTGCAGGGAGGTTCGGAATCGCGCGGAGAAAGTCAGACTTTGCTATCACTGCGACGGACATTTAACGATTTGTCACAAGTCTAGGTTGACATGTAAATCCGATGTTTCACTTTCACTTATTAAGTCCCGGGCCCACCCCGTTGGGAGTTATACGGAGAAACTTTATAGGAGGTGTATAACATTGCGAGGCCTCGGGTTTGACGATATCGCGATAAGGGAGGCTTTGGAGCGAAGATCCAATGTCTGAGCTGAGGTATTTGTTTTGTCCTGTTGCTTCATTTCTCCAATTGAAGTACTCGTATATCATATCTTTCAAGAAGTCAAATCGGTTTTATGTCATAAGTACTATCCCTTTTTCATGTTGGCCTGTCTACGTACTTTTTTTTTACTGACGTATCAGAATTACTCTTGAAGAGAAGATGCACCAATTCAGATATTGACTTGAAAAATGATTGACGACTGAAATCAGATGAGGATATCAACAGGTGGTATGGGATGGAGTCTACCTTTGTGGATGAAACGAAATCTTGGCACAAATTCACACCAGTAAAAACGTAATGAGAAATATATCTGACATGTGATCCCCAGTGGACCTTTTCTTAATAAACACAACTTTGTATGCTTTCCCCCAGTTGCATAATAAAAGCCTTCATCTGAAGTTATAAGAAAAACTACGTTACTTCAAAGGGAAGAGTTTCTTACAATGTTTTATACTATCAACAGCTCTCCATTTCTCGTTACCATTCATGACGATGACTAGAGCAAGCTAGTCGAAACGTTGACCAATTTAAGAACTCACTGTCTCCGCGGTCGTGCAGCAAAAAAACGATCCAATAACCTTAAAGGCAGTGGACACTATTGGTAATTACTCAAAATAATTATTAGCATAAAACCTTACTTGGTAACGAGTAATGGGGAGAGGTTGGTAGTATACAACATTGTGAGAAACAGCTCCCTCTGAAGTGGAGTAGTTTTCGAGAAAGAAGTAATTTTCCACGAATTTGATTTCGAGACCTCAAGTTTAGAACTTGAGGTCTCGAAATCAAGCATCTCAAAGCACACAACTTCGTGTAACAAGGGTGTTTTTTCTTTCATAGTTATCTCGCAACTCCGACGACCAATCGAGCTCAAATTTTCACAGGTTTGTTATTTTATACATATGTTGAGATACAGCAAGTGAGAAGACTGGTCTTTGACATTTACCAATAGTGTCCACTAGCTTTAAGTAGTACCCAGCCGATTGGACAGTTCTTTCCAGAACAGAGAAGTCTCCTGAACAATCCGAAAAACCGCGGTAGTAACATATATAGCAATTAGACAGTTCTCTAAAGAAACTCTACCAAGTATATACACACTACCGCGAACCAAACATATATTGACACCCCACCATGCAATGCCTCAAATCCAGAAAGGTAAGTTTTTGTTCTATCAATTATTTCGAGTAACTACCAATAATCCATCGCCTTTAATGTGCGAAAATGACAAGGAATATTCTCAGACGAACTGGCCGATGATCGGAGGATTTTCCGGATAGGCCTTTTATGACAAAGATGAAAATATGTTTCAGGAACTCTTGGATTTGATATTCAGATATTGTAAAGAAGTAACCACACCCCTTCTCGGAAGGCAATCTCGAAGCCTATTCACTTTCATAACAGCTGCTCAGCTGTTCAGCACGGGCTCAAATATTTTCATCCTCACAAAAAAATGATCCGAAGATTAAACCTGGATTATTATTACACAGTTTGAATAACCAGCAGAAAAGAAAATAGTAGAGGTACGGCAACGTGGCTGATTATACAAGGCTAGGTAATTACTAATATTCCACGGCATGTTAGGGCTATTTGTTCCCCCTGTTGCAGCCTGCCAGACGCTTCTCTTCCCCCGGCCATCAAGCCTCAGGATCCAAACTTGTAACTTTCCCAAATCTGATACAATCGACCCCGCAGGGAGAACCAAACAGTTCCTGTGCTGATTCAGGTCCCCACCGGGGAACGATCTTATTTTCACAGGGCAGGTGAACAAAACAATACGTTCGGGAGGGCTAAGCCAATATTTGAAATTCTCTTCCGTCGATCCGTTTCAAAGTTTACACAACACGGAGTCCTGGCAGAGTTTGAAGTCTGGGGGCACTGCACCACGCCGCGGCGGGCATTGACCTTTGACCCGTGATGACGTCAATCGGGGGTGAACATGCAGTTCCTTAAGTTACAAGCCACGCATGTGCAATGGAAGAGTAACAGTCACTTTTTGAATATGATACTCTCTTAATTCTCCCAGCTACCATCAATAGCGTTTGCAGCTTATTACACGTGCCTGTCTACGAATGTTTTTTTAATCCAGAGGGCAATAAGGTCCCGGAAGCCAGCATTACATTATGCTTGTTTAGACTAACACTACACTCACACAGTCTCTAAAGTTGCAAAAGTTTTACATAATTACACTGGACGGATGCATGCTAGTCTTGCAATAACATTGTATTTTGTTACGGTTAATCACGCCGGCATTACGGAGCAAGGGAATTCTCGAAGTGTTAAGTCTGAAACTCAACACTATGGACAGCTTGATTCTGCAAACGTTAAAGAGAAATCTCTGTATAGACTAGACCAGACCACGAAACCTGTCTCATGTCTACAAAACAGCCACAGTGCTGGACTATTGCCGAGACAATTCGTACACACCTCAATGGAAGAAAATGTATTGCACTGTCTGAATATCAGCAGCATCACAATAAGAAGTAAAATTTAAACACCATAATATGATTTGAGATCTCCATTTCACATATTGTAATTGTTGAAAAGTGGTGAACATTTCAAATCAGTTAAAACCTCAACGCAGTTAACGCAGTTATCTCCGATTTTTATTTTTTTTTTAGGGGGGGGGGGCGGGGGGGTGCAGTCACTTGCATCGGCTATTTTGGGCATTTGCATCCGCAGGGGAAAAGATGGCGTGCCGCAGCTTGTCATTTACCTTCGCTTAGAATACAGTACGAACTAACGATTTCAAAATTAGGTTAACTTCAACGCGGTTTTCTCCAAACACCAAGAGCCTGCCAAACAACTGCAGTGGACTTTGGGGCACTTCGTGGACTTGCTGATGATTTATGCAACAATAGGCGGTTTGCCGCAGCTCGTCATAATTTTTACTTTCGATTAGAAACTTTCTGACGCTGAACTGGTATTAAGTAACACGTACGAGACAAGTTACTTTTCATACCTCACTGTTATTTATAACCCCTTTTATCAGCACAAAGTAACGAGTGCTGCCGGTTACAATAAATATACGAACTATTTTACTCATTAAAAGCTAATGGTGAACATACATTACCCAATTATGATTGCACTTGTAAAAAATTTTCATCAGTGTTTTATCAACTGATCTTTATTTGACATGCGAGATGTAAGGTTGAATAATACCAAACTACCAAAAACCATTGTCACAATGGAAGAGTTATGTTTCCCAATAACACACATCGGTGTATGGGTAAAAACCAAAATTAATATTTTCCCAATGAACATAAGTTCTTGAGTGTTATTTAAAGATTTAGCACAGAGAGAAGTGTTACCTAAGACTACAGTATAGGCCGCCAGAAAATAATTGAAGATAATTCAAAAGTGAGACATTGAAACTAATGCTGTTGGTATATCTCAGACTGGCTTCACCAGACGTACATCACCACCCACAAAAAACCATTGCATAATTCCTTCGTATGGTAACTTTTGGATTCATAACTTTCCCTAACTCTAACAATTATTAGAGTTGGGGAAAGTGCAGACTATTCAAGTTACTGCACAGACAGCTAGGCTGTATACGACAAGCTTTGCTAATGATGTGTCTACTTTGCCGCGCCCTAGAAGTGTCAACTGCAATTTCCTTGTTTTTCAACCTCTTTTTGGTATCTCCGTTTTTGGTATCTCCGTTGTATTTGAATCCTGATCAAAGTCGCATTCGATTAGTTCTTAATGTAAAGCAACGAGGACGAGTGTATCATTTGTGTATAATGGAAGTACAAATTACTCAGTGTATCTGCTTAAATGCACGGTTTTTGCGGCAATTGTAGCTCGAGACCTTCGGATGGGACGTAAAAATGTAGGTCCCGTGTTTTTTTTTACAACAACTATCAACGCACGTAAAATACCCCAGTACAAAATTTAATTAAATTTCAGTTTGCTTGCAGGTATCACAGGAGTTTGACTCTAGTGTTTACATTGTATTAGTGTTGTATTGTACTGCCAGGAATATACTGTATGCATCTTTTAAGTTATTTTATTTCACAAAAAGTCGTCTACTACTTAGGGTTAGTATATACTCTAATCCATTTTCCATTCTTTACATTTTGGACAAAAACATTAGGAGAACTCTCCATGGATTCGTCTTTGAATACTGACCCCCCCCTCGCCACTACCTTTTATTCCCAACGTTATTGATTGTGTGGCAGATGACTCATCAAGCTATTATAGTATAAAAAATGCTCAAGCCAAAAAGGCACTTAAATGTGGTTTTCATTTCCTGTACAGGAATGTATTTTACACTCCATCCAGCTAATGAAATGTTGTTGGTTTTTTCTTCATCTTTCTTAAAAAAGTGATTGCTTTGAATGTCTATTATATTCGCACTAGGGATATTGATTGAATCTGATCAACTTCTAAACCATGCAATTAAGTATTCGATTTCTTTTCTTGTACATGAATGTATCTGAGAACCAATCAAGAATCAAGATGAAGTTTCTGAATAAAAATTGATTGCTTTTAGTTTGTATTATATTCGCGTCATTGATTGATTCGGTTGTAATAATAAACCATGCAATTAAGGGTGCGTTTTCTGTGTTATATTCGCGTCATTGATTGATTCGGTTGTATTAATAAACCATGCAATTAAGGGTGGGTTTTCTTTTCCTTTACAGAAATGTACTCGATACCCAATCAAGCTAATGAAATGTTTGGTGTTTTTTTTTCTCAATCTTTCCTCTCTCGTTCTTGATTGAATTTATTGTATTCCTCAACCACGCAATTAAGGTATAGAAATCTCAACTAAGTGTTCATTTACCTCTGCTGTTTATTGATTAGCCATATGCACATTATGTCAATTGTCTTCTCCCCTTGGGAATGGAAAACGTGAAGAAACTTGATTTGATTTGGTCTCGGTCTGATGGCTGAGACGTCTACGTCAGCAAGACGGACTTCAATCTCAAGGCCTGCACGAGCTATGTCATGACGGGTCGCCTACGCTAGCTGCGTGCTTATATACCCGTTAAAGGTAATGTCTTCGAATTTGAATTGCAGCCGTGTATATCATTTTCAAGAGAAATAGCCTGTCAAGTGTGAGCACATACAGGGTATCTAACAGTCCAAAAATATTGCGATGAACGTAACCAATCGAATTCTCAAACTGTTGGCTCTTAATAGACCTTTATCATTGCACGGCCATCTTGTTTTTCTACCATTCAAATATATGTAACCAAACTGAGGTAAGTAGACTGGCTCCTTTTCGAAAAAAAAAAATAATCGCATTCATTACTGTTATTGGACGCAGGGAACATGACCAAGATGGTGGCAGTTTGATAATGGTCCTTTGGTGGTTTACGTAATGGTAAATCTTTATGTGTGTTTGCATTTCCATGCAGTCATTGAACATGCAGTTTGTACACAGGGGAGTCTAACAGAAACGTTACGTTACTTTTAGTAAGTTGTATTTTTTATTTACCATTTTGTTTTCTTTCTTACTGTAAGTCATGACGCATCAGCTACGCTCGCTGCAAGTTCAGCAGCAAGGTCATTAACCTGTTTAAGGTTTAAACAAAATTAATCTGAGCTGCAGCAGGATATATTATTTTTAAGAGAAACTTTTTAGAAAAGTATGAGACACACAATTGCAAAATACTGAAAAACAAACTAACTTTACATTCAAAGAATCAATAAACCCACAAACTTTGCGGTTATTTTACGAGTATTCATAAACAAAGTAACGGGAGACCAGTAACGGTATTGCGGTATTGAACGTGTAAACGTTATTAAAGCATTCCTTTACTTGCCATTTTTGTTTTACCCTTTACTAAACATTTTACAATTTTAACTATAATATGTTGACTGTTCTGAAAAAGTGGGGTCTAACGAAATCTCACTTTAGGATGACGTCATCCGAATATAAATGTCTACATCCTAATGCAAATACTGAGCTCGTTGATTCATCACATGCTTCTGCATAACCAGGGTATGGGTGCATGCAGTGTTCACACTGCACCATTAAACCGAGGAGCCTTGAGGCTCTAATGGGGCTGCACAGCTATGCTTCATCATCACCTGCTATCGAATCTCAACTGGAAACACATAATATTAAGCAATTATATTTTTTACCTTGCGGACAGGTCTATTTCGAATGGTAAATAGAGCGGTGGCAGAGTTATTTGTATATATTTTGTTGGGGTTTGCTATTCGTGAATTGTTTTACTCATTTCTCAAACTACAGCACCTCAGCAAGTAACATTTTAATGGAAGCTTTCTACCATCATTATCTTCAAACTGTGCGAGTTTAATGTGAATCTGTGGACATGGTGCTATATGTCATCCCCCCAAAAATACCTCAGACTCTTCAAGATTGCGCGCTCTTTGCCGCAAAACCACAGCAAGCCGCAAAACGTCCACAATACCATAATTATACGAAATTGCAAGCCCTTGAAAGGACCCCCATTATAGCGACGCACCGTTTTTACCGATAATTAGTCCCTGGTTCAATCCGTTTTTAATCGGAGTGATCATACGGATTTCTCGGATGAAAATCTGTCTTCATAACTGCTTTCATCGCGGGGAATATCTCCCAAGATGAGTTTTTAATTAGGCCACCAACGAGTCCACGCTTTCCGATCCAATATTTTGGCTGAAGTTAATCGAAGGACCGCGCAGGAGATGCTACACGGGGGGTACAGCCCCACGGAGAATAATCGCTCTCTAATGTGAATGAACTCAAAAGTCCGAGTTTGCACTAGAAAATTATGTAAAAAAAATATATATAAAAATCGGTTAGACATCGAGTAAGAACCTTGGTCTATGATTGGGGTAGCTATCGAATACTGGTTGGATACCTCATCAGAAAAGTTTTCTGTTTGTGCCTATGGAACAAAACTTATGATGTTAATGTGCGAGAAAAACGTGTTTCAATACTGACTGATTGAATGACCTTGCACGACAACACTTAATGCACGTTTTGCACAAGTTGTTCTTGAGAAGTGTACACTTGCAAAAGCAGAACAACAACAACGACAAAGACAAAGACAAAGACCAAGACCAAGACAACAACAACAAAAACAACAACAAAAACAACATCAACAACACAAGAGTACAAAACATCAGGAGCAGCAGCAGCTACAGCAACTGCTACTACTTTACTTCTACAAGAACAACATCACTACCACCGACAACATCAACAGATTTATTTCAATTGTGGGACTTTCTAGAGTTTGTTATAATCTAAACATGGAGGAACTCTTCCTTCCTCCATGGTCTAAAGTTCGGTTCCCACCTAAAAAAACGAAAAAACCCACCACTTACACACAAACAAACAAACAAACAAACATATAAAAAAAAACTTAAAAAAAACATACAAACAAACAAACTAAGACCAGCGAAGGAGCCCATATTCCCGTAACCAGAGTAACGGCTGTTCGAACGCTGGTTACATTAGCGAATGATTTGACATTGATTTGTCATGCTATATAACCTTCATTGCAATTAGAGGCGACATCACTTACCATGACCTTGATTAAATGGCATGTCTACAATAGGAACATTATAGAATTGGTAAGAAAACAAACATTTGTGAATATCACAGATTTACATAAAACTTGCACGGTCTAATTATGATGATATTAAACATCCCTTGAAATATTTATGCCCGAAATGTCATTTGATGACACAATAATTAATTTAATTTCGCGTTTTGAATTTATCGCTTAGCGAGCGTTTTCTTCCTTTTTTGCATCGATGTAATACAAAATGTGTCATCGTTTTTTTTTTTTTATTTCTCGTGACCCACGTGGCTGATCGATCTAAAGTTTCTACAGGTTTGTAAGTTTATGTTGGTGGTAGATTACATAAAGTGCTTACACTGCCAGCAACGGTTAACTGTGTTCTGTTAGCAAAAAAAAAACCAATTCTATAATATACCTTTAAGTATACCGGGGTCTGCATCATTCACGTGTACGCCTATAATATTGCACTGGACAATCTGTTTATTTCAATTGGATAAAATTAGGTTGGCCTTCACTAATGTAATTATTTGTCAATATTTTTCACAGGATGTGACATTTTGAAAGACACAGGGAAGACCTCCAAACTTTAAAGGAATAAATACTATAAAAAGCGTACTTTCAGTATTTTAAGCAAACATTTTAAAGGTCGATTAAAAACGCTAAATTTAAGCACAGTTAACATTATGTTCTGATAAAACAGTACAACAGCTCAACAGCAGGACTTAATATATTATTCGGCTCGGGTATATTTATCGCATCTAAACTGCAATCGGTATTAAACAAAGTGTTTAAAACCGGCCAAGCACACATTTATTCCCTACAAAAATCACAATAAGTAGCAATTTTCTAAACTTAAAAATATTTTTCAAAACTAAAAGGTGGTTGTTTTGTTTTCAACATATACATCTATCTTTAGTAAGTATAACGCTTGTTCAGGATTCTTATTAAAAATACAAGCTATTTAAAAATTGAATATTCCAAAGATGTTTAATGAGTTGATGTATTTTGACACATGGCTTCATTTCACGCGCCAAGTGCTACCACGAGGTTACAGCTATACGCAGATGTCAACAGCCGGTTAGAGAAAAATGATTCCCATCGTAAATTGCTGTCGGTCAGACCGTTTGATACAGCTATGAATTAATTATATTGCGGTTTGTCTGTCTGTTAAAAAGGTCAAGGTTGGGTGTTGCCCTCAAGTGTAAAAAATAACAACAAATAGAAGACAGCAAACACGGAAACACGCTAAACAAAGACGGCACTAATGATTTCAACACTCTTCAGTTCGTAAGTGTGGTATGGTGGCACGCTAACTTCACACATGCCGGCTCTTAAGGTTGCAACACAGCCCATTGGGGATGCGCTGTGATTTGTTCATGAGGATTGATATTGAGACAAAATGTCAACATATTTAGAGTTACTTTTCACATTTGTGTTTGGCAAAGTCTAATATCCCCAGTAAAGACACTTTTCTGTAATGAGTACTAGTGGCTGTGAACGATCGCTTCATGGTTGGATCGCACAAAGTGATAATATTTTATTTTAAACAAAAGTGCACGCGTGTACGCGCTGCGCTAAATTATCGGCCAATGATTGCCTTCCACGCGTGCACGTTTTTTACCAAAGATGGCGGCCATTGACGCCATGTGCAATCCAATTATTAGTTACCAGGAAAATGTTGTGCTTAGCTTTTTGAAAGACCTTGATATTTGGATTATGTGCAACCGAGTATGAGTCATCGGATTGCATTTTCAAAGTGAACATATCGGATTCCATAGCTAACTGGTTAAACTACAAGAGGAAATGGATACACAGTCAAAAGAATAGTCTATGTTGTTTTTTTAAGTATAAGTTTTCCCTAGAAGGTTTAATGGAGTTATATTTAAGTGCCGATCCATTCGCAGGATTTCGTCTTGATGCTGTGTAACTGTATTCTCACGGAATCAAAGTGGCGACTAGTATTATCCCGTTAGATCCTGGTGTCGGTGACGGGTAAAACGAGTTAATGCGCGGGTAATCTCATCAAAGTTCGCATGTACAGCTTTTTAAAAGGGGGAAATTTATAACAAGATTTTTACGGGATTTCCGCCATTGCAATTCAACACTGTATCGTGTTTTTGAAGCATTTGATGAATTTTATGAACAGTTTTAATTCACTGATTAACAATTATCAATCGCTGTCTCAATGATTATAAGTGCGTGGAGTTTGTCGAATACAAGATCTCCGTTTATATAGGAATAAAAGCAATCGAACGTTTCCAAAAATCAAAGGTATACTTTCACTTTAAAGGCACTGGACACTATTGGTATTTACTCAAAATAATTTTTAGCATTAAAACTTATACTTGGTAACGAGCGATGGAGAACCATTGATAGTATAAAACATTGTCAGAAACGGCTCCCTCTGAAGTAACGTAATTTTGAGATGGACAATTTCTCACTAAAATATTTGAATTACAGGCATCTAAAAACCCACAACTTGTCCGACAAAGGTGATTTGTTCTTCCATGATTTATCAACTTCGACGACCAATCGAGTTTAAAATATTCACAATGTTCACAGGTTTGTTATTTTGTGCATATGTTAGTTTACCAAGTGAGTTGTTTCCCTTTAAAGGCAGTGGACACTATTGGTAATTGTCAAAGCCTAGCCTTCACAGTTGCTGTATCTCAACATATGCATAAAATAACAAACCTGTGAGAATTTGAGCTCAATCGGTCGTCGAATTTGCGAGATAAAAATGAAAGAAAAAAAAAAACACCTTTGTCACACGAAGTTGTGTGCTTTCTGATGCTTGATTTCGAGACCTCAAGTTCTAAACTTGAGGTCTCGAAATCAAATTCGTGGAAAATTACTTCTTTCTCGAAAACTACGTCACTTCAGAGGGAGCTGTTTTCTCACAATGTGTTATACCATCAACCTCTCCCCATTAATCGTAATCAAGACAGGTTTTATGATTATAATTATTTTGAGTAATTACCAATAGTGTCCACTGCCTTTAATACGATTGAAATCTTATGACCCAAGTCTGTAAAGAGGATAAACTAATGACGTTATTGCCCACACAGCTGATGCCGGCTCTATATGTCAGGGTGTAAATTGACCGTGACCAAGCGGTTGTGTTGTTTTGGCGGGAAGCTGTTACCAACCTGATGATGGCAATAATACGGGAGCAGATGCCGATATTGCCTTATTAATTATTCACGCCAGCATGAAAGGCTTTTTGCCGACCATTAATTCACCGTGAATTCAAGCTAAATATATTTGTTTGGGAAAGTTTAGTTAATGGCCCGACGTTTCGACCCCATCAGAGTCTTTCTCGAAGGGCTTTCTCGACATTTTTTGAGGTACAGATGTGAAAAGAAAACTTGTCATTCTGGTTAAAACTTAGTATACAAACACGCGAAATTGAATGTGGTATATAAGGCGTATTAGCCTATATTGTGATAAAACCCATTATGAGTTAGATAGGACCCAATTTTATAGAGCTGCTAAGCAGAATATTATTGCTTACAGTTGAAACTGTTAACTGTAAATATAACTATAAATAGCGGTTATCTGCTATTGGACGCAATATTTTGTTCCCCACACCTGGATTGCACTCACCAATCAGGGAATCTGACTCTCATATTATACGAACAATCAAGAAGTGTTTCAAACATAATCTGTACCCAACCTTACGCGCTGCGTTCTTGACGTAGTGGCGCTTAACAAATGCCTTATATGTATGTATGTAATAAAAGAAGAAGACTTGGGAACTTGACAAAATTATACAAGTGATGTACATATTGAGACATTGTTGCCCCCTCTTTCTCTCTCCACCTCTAAATGTGTCTCCACTCAGAAAAAAATACATTTCCTGGACAATGTTTCCTGTTCAACAGCTTTATGACATTATAAGACCCAGTTTCAAGAGACCCAAGGACATTGATCAGAAACCGGGTTGTTTTATTTGACCCAAATCCTAGTCGTAGGAGTCCGACTTGGCGATTCAAAGTAACTGCTAAATTATTTCAGTCACGTTCGTTTTTTGATGATGGGGAGTACCGCAGGCAAAGCAATACAGCTTTATGATCAACGCAACTTCTCTCGCTGTGAATATTGTATTTACTATTTTGTGATTCGGCAAACGCATACATTGATGTGTTATAGTTATTAAAATTGTTGCTATTTTTTCAAGAACAATAATCCACGCATTGGATGCATTCGTGCGTTCTGGCAGAATAAAATGATAGGATGAAATCTTGATTGGTTCTATTTCATTGAAATAGAAATAAAAAGCAAGATTTTACCAAGGGATTGAATTCTGTGTATAGTGCACGAAAGAATATTGCATTCAAATTTTCTTTTACATGTTTTACACATCAAATTTATAACTTGATATTTTGTGATAGCTAGAGCATTTGTTATACATCAGCATTTGTTATAGCTATTTGTCTTGGAGTACTTCACAGACATAATAATGCGGCTATTGGTTATGGTACAAAATTGTCCTGATATCTGATAATGATATTGTGTAGCTATACTTTGAGTTTGTTATAGCACATCTATTTTTATGGGACGTTTCTCATTGGTGCGCTATTTCTTATAGCAGAGCATTTGGTATACAGTGCAGTTATACGTGTAATGGAAGCGAATCTATATTTTTCACATCTTTCCAACAGATTTTTAATAACCAAACATACACACAAGTATTGTTTATTTTTAGGAATCAGTATTTTGAACGTCCTAGAGTATGTTGAATACGAGATTAAAAAAAAAAACCGTGATAATGGTCTATTATTGATGTCAATTATGAAATAAGCAGTCCTTCACACGAGAGCATCAGATTAACGAGAACTCACGAGACTTCCACATCAAAACACTTGAACTCGGGGTAATTATCACTTACCCCTGATACCACCCTTCTAGTCTCCGTACGTGTCGTGAGTAAGAAAGATACCCTTCCGTAAATCAAATCAAACAATGGAGAGCCACTTTAAGGAAAATCCCCTTCAGACTCGACACGGAGACGACAGGCTGAAGTAGCCACTCATATGTGATGCGCCTGTTTCTATACATGACATAATGTAGATGGGCTGAGTAGAGTTGGGTGTTGTGCATTTTGAGAGAGCTTGCTCCATTATGGCGTAATTACCCTCTCTTATCCATCAAGTCGAGAATTCTTCCCCGAGATGGAGGGAGGACGCAACCCCTAGACTTCCGCTCCCCATGAACAAAATAAAACACTCAAACCCTGTTTTGTTCAATTACGTTAGCCACTCAACAGAAGTTTCCTCGTTACACCAACCTCACATGCCTACCAACATCACTTGCCTACCAAAAACAACCCACAACAACAAACAAACAATGCGCGCTAGCTTTTTAAAGACAAAGGCATGTATTGTTCTCCCCCGAGAATGTCCATTATACAAAAACATCGTGTTGTGTAACGTCAACAACAACAACAACAATACTGAAAACGTCACAGTGGTATGGTGGTTTAACTGCGCCACTTGCAACCACAGTGTTCTGTTTTGTGGGTTCGAATGCTGCCAACTTATCTGCTGGCTTCAAAATTACTATCATTGTGCAACTCATAATCGTATTTTGTGTTCCAGCAATGTTTGCATGTGAGAGATTGGCTACTGCCAGATTGGTGTTTAAATCTCATTGTGTGAGCTTTGCCGAGTTCGGTTGATCTGTCTGTCTGAAAATCTGTCTGTCGCCCAAATAAACAAACAAACAAACAAACAAACAAACAAACAAACAAACAAACAAACAAACAAACAAACAAACAAACAAACAAACAAACAAACAAACAAACAAAACAAAACAAAACAAACAAAACAAACAAAACAAACAAAACAAACAAAACAAACAAAACAAACAAAACAAAAACAAACAAACAAACAAAAACAAACAAACAAAAACAAACAAACCAAACCAACAAACCAACAAACCAACAAACCAACAAACCAACAAACCAACAAACCAACAAACCAACAAACCAACAAACCAACAAACCAACAAACCAACAAACCAACAAACAAGCAAACAAGCAAACAAGCAAACAAGCAAACAAGCAAACAAGCAAACAAGCAAACAAGCAAACAAGCAAACAAGCAAACAAGCAAACAAGCAAACAAGCAAACAAGCAAACAAGCAAACAAGCAAACAAGCAAACAAGCAAACAAGCCAACAAGCCAACAAGCCAACAAGCCAACAAGCCAACAAACCAACAAACCAACAAACAACAAACAACAAACCAACAAACCAACAAACCAACAAACCAACAAACCAACAAACCAACAAACCAACAAACCAACAAACCAACAAACCAACAAACCAACAAACCAACAAACAGCTAAGCAGAGCATCTCGTCGGCCAATTGAATATGCCATCGTAAAATCAATACATAATTGATATTACTTATAAATATATACCAACACAAAACACATTTTTTTCAGAAAGTAGCAATTCAAAAACATATAGGTTCTTTAAAATACACAACGACACATTTACAGTTGTGAACCTTTGCCGTTATCTTACATGGGCACATGTTAAGTCAATTTACTTGTTTACCCTTTTAAACTGAAAAATCCCAATAAATAGAAAAATACCATCAACCAACCAAGATTGTACTTTGTCCTGATGCAAACTGCTGGCGTTATTAAATTAAGATTCCATAATCAAATTTGAATTATCATAGCTTCTGTAGAATCCAGGTTATCAATCCTTTCAGTCGTATATCAACAAAACATTGGATTTCATTGAGATAATTTATAGGTCACGACTGAAAGGCGTCTATTTGGAATTAGTTCATTGTACTACAAAGGACATTTGAAAATTGAATTTGACCAACAAAATTTCAAAAACCCATCCGAACAGTGAACACAAATTGCAAGTTTCAACTTATGTTGCTTTTCCTCCCACGTGCTCTAATAAATGCTTTGACGGTTTAAAATTTAAATTTTTGAGTTATTTTTTGAAAGCCTTGACAAATTTGTGTGCGTGTTTCGTCTTGACTTTTTGAAAGCAAAATCGTGCATGAATTCATCTTAGATTTGCCAGCTTGGGATTCATGTACAGTACACGTTACACATGACGCCGTCACATGCAAGGTTATCACGTGTTGTCTGAACTTGTCAGTTAAATAACCACACTGTGCTGGTCAATTAAGAACATGATTTCAGGCATGCCATGCTGTCAATTTAAACGGACATGAAAGGGATGTACGATAACTGTGACCGTGTCCTCCACAAAACATCAAAAGTTCATGTAATATGTGACGTTGATCCATGTACAATTTTAACCATACATTTCCATTATGCCAAACACACACGTGCGCGATGCACCTTTCGCCTTAGCAGCCATCTTTGATGAGATATTATTGGCTGAGAGTCGTGCGCAGCGCGTGCACTTTTACATCAATTGTTTTTCATCCAAGATGGCGGCAATGACGCCATGTGCAATCCGTCTGTAACTTAAACTCTTATCGTAGTGAAGACTATACATCGTTATAAAATTACAAGCACCTGTTACACAGATAGGCTACAAAAAATTTCTTCGACACCAGTGCTACATATCATCTCTTAAAAATGTAAATACTATCTAAAAGAATGCGAAGCAAGAAACTCAAAACCTATTCAGCTGCCGTGCACTATCATATTGAAACAAACGTTGAAAAATGTTTTCACGTTACATAGGGTTTCTCTAATATTAATTTTAACGGCAGAGGACAGTTCATGCAACACATACGGTTTACAGAATGCGCTAGCTACAATGGTACATTTATGTTTTTCCACCCGGTCAACGAGCATGCCTTGAAATTCACAATCTTGAATCCATTTCAAGAGGGTATTTTGCGACTCAATCTTTCTCATCACATCCTCCGAGCATTGAATATTGTTCATGCTTTCTCAGTCAAATATATTGTGGACATTATTGCTAAACAAAACATCATTACAACGACACTAACGACTGATGTGCAAGTCTTGCGAGTATTAGAACATTGGGGCCCGTTTAAGTGTCCGAGTTTGTTTCCATCACGCGTTAAAAAACAACTACGTGGGACCATTGCGTGGACCAAACAGATAAACGTAAACAAAAATCACACACAAATGTGAGTATTTAATCTTGTGGATCAAATTAAATGAGAAAGTATTACAACTGCCTGCCAGCTATGCAATCAACGAATGTTGCTGTACAATCCATTTGGGAAATCAATTTTATTTTTGTCATACATCTATCACAGAGTATTTCCAGGTGCTACATTGTGAAGTATTGAACATCCATCGCAATCGGCAACTACACTTATACTACAAGGATTTTTCCTCGCAAAAACATAAAACAAGTACGGGCCCAACTTTAAGGGAATATTAGTTTAGGAAACAAACAAAAAACAAAAACATTAAAGTCACCTGGGAGTGGTATTTTTTCAAAATAAAGCTTTTGTCACTAGTATATTTATTTGATGAGTGGAATGTGAATAAACAGTTAACTAAGGTTTAAAAAAATCAGTTTTTATGTTATTTACAAATTTAAGGGTAGACCCCGACCCGAGAGGGCGCTGTTCGTGACGTCAATCGAGGCAGACTTCGCCTGTAATGCGTAGAGTAAACACAATTGCAAAGTACATGTATGGACCAAGTCGTGAGTTTGTACGTTTCAAAAACATTTTTTTTGTTTTTTTTCCGGTAATGCTGACCAGGTGTATTGCTGCTGAATGCAGAAAAACACTTTTTGAAATGTACCAACTCACGACTTGGACGTAAATGTACTTTGCACGTGTGTTTACTATACGCATTGCAGGCAAAGTCTGCCTCGATTGACGTCACGAACAGCGCCCTCTCGGGTCGGGGTCTACCCTTAAATTTGTAAATAACATAAAAACTGATTTTTTAAAACCTTAGTTAACTGTTTATTCACATTCCACTCATCTGCCTCGATTGACGTCACAAAGGGGGTAGGCGGAGTCAGCCCCCAAACAACTTTATATATTTTTTAAACATATAAATCGTGACAAACAATTACTAAAAAAATTGTTTTATTGTTCGTAAGCATATACTCTTATGTTTAAAAAAAAATATATATTTCCAGGTGACATTAACAAATATACAAATAATGACGACAGATTCTACAGACGAAAACAATCAGTTTCCTTTATAGGTTTTATTTTAACTCATAATAAAACATTTGATCATATATCAGAAGTCTTTTATGCTGATTTTACTTTCTTTTCCTCTCTTTGCCCAAACACTACACTTGTACACGCACTGTATAATTGATCTAAAACACATATCTCGCGGGTATATTGGGACTTAAACGCTCGATATTCTGAGTTTGGTATATACTTTCAGCATAGTACTGTATACATGACTGTATTAGTTCAAGCTATGGTACTGTTTCCCATTTTCTATAAAATTAGGCTACTTTATTATTTCGAGCCTTTTCTCCGATAGTAGATAGTATTTTCTCCGGCGCAGATAAAAAAAAAAAAAGAAAAAAAAAAAAAGTGTTTTCTTAAAAGTTAATCAAATAGCACAAGACAAATCAGTTGAAAATAAATGAGTATAATAAATATATCCATAAAAAGGGTCTGTATAATACAAAACTAATGCATGTTCAAAGGGAAGGGTTCCGTTCTATAAGAAATCAGTTCAATTTTAAAACGAAACATGCCTCTTCATACATCAAATTATCAATGTTCCATTCCATTAATAACAAAGCTACCGATTTGGTCTTGTATAGTGTACCCTTTGACAAAGGTTTCATGAATAACGCATGGAAAGAAGAGTCGCAAATATGTATAGTGTAACTTGTGCAAGTGTAACATGAGAAATGGGTTCTGTAACATTCACCGTGTGGACGCTCTTCCCAAATAGGAATTTAACTGTGGCTGCAGAAGTGAACATCAGTTATTTGCCTTGGATTCTTTTTCACAGAAATCAGAAAAGTATACAGTGTTGCACGCAGCGATGTAAGGGTAAACCAAATAACATTGAAAATCACATATACATGGAGAAAATTCTATAACGCGAGCCTGTATGGTGAGGCCACCACGTAATGCCGGTTACTGAACATTGTGTATATTATTGCATTGGGATCATAATTATCACCTTTATATTATAAATGGTATATTGCTCCTTCATTTCAATACATAATTAACACACGCTTGCATGCTTTGCTTACTTTTCTTGAAAGCTACCCAAGCTTAAAGTCTTATTGAAATGAACTTCATTAAATCCATACAATTTGTTTGATTTTGGAAGCAGTGAACGAAAATTATTAAGCCTTTTAGAGGTATGGTGGACGTGATAGGAGTGTACTGTTTAATTTGGTTCTGAACACACAAATTTACCCAAACCTAATAGTGTTGTAGCATTGTGTCCGCCATATCTCAAGAAGACTTATGGCGGTTTTGTTTCTCATACTCTAACGCGTGCACACGTGAATATTCTATGATTCTTGAAAATAATATTTTATCCTTCTAACTATACATAATTACTGTCTTTCTCCAGAAGACGATCGGAGCATACTGATCGAAACGTCGAGTTGAAATCAATGGTTCTTTTCAGAACCACCCCCAACTCATTAGAGATAGTCATTACATGGTGTTACCGCAAACATTTCCATATTATAATTTTTTTCCTTTATAAGTTTGATTGTGAGGTTTGAGCAGTAACCACAGCATGTTACTAATGTGGGCTCTTTGTGATATTTAAATAGCCTATAAAGGCTAAATGGACCCAATTATGTTAATATATTAGATAGGGTTTTTCAGGGTTGAATGTGAAATTATAAAAAGAATGCTTGCACAAAGACCCTGAATGCTGTGACATTCTTTTACGTGGGTTGTGTTTATTGAACACCACAGGACGGGAAACTGTAAGATATTTATTCAAAAAAAAATAATAATAATCCGTGAAGTTTAACTGTAACGTGAGTCATATGGGTTGGTTAACACATCAGAGCTGTATCACACACAATGTAACTAATATTTCCGGTACACCATCGGTAACGCCTACACGATAGATTCTCGCTAAATCATCATAAAATGACAAATTAATATCATTGTGGACAAAAGTATGCCTAAAACTCAACGTGACTTGTGGGCCTAGAACCGTAAATAAAAAATCGCTGATTTCTTGACTAAACCAAATTATAATAATCAAAGACAAAACAAAATTAATAGGCGCTTGATAGATAAAACAACGAAGGTTGTAGTAGCACTGGAAAATTAACTAATTATCAATAATTTAAAAAATGCATGGCTTGCACATCATCAAGTACTTCATCCTTTATAAAGCTATCGTTGTTGTTGTTACGAAAGCTCATGTAGTTATTTGTTTTACTAATTAATAGATGGTAAATTTGCATCGGGGATAAAGAATATTAATTTGATAATACCCTTAAAATGTAATAAGTAAGTCTTTTTGTGCAACCACTACCTTCCTCGTTGTGACTATAAAGTCAAACTATAGTTCTTCAACCGGTTTTCTTCCACATTTCTTGTATTTCACATTCGGTGCAATGGAATAGGCAGACGTGTGTATTAAAAAAAAACATGAATTATTACAATGGTATGTGTCCAGGGTTAGTGTTCACATAAAATATTCGTTGCATTCGAGAGGGGAATATACAGGTGGCCAATGCATTTATTCATGTACACGGATACATTTTGTCACTCTGGTAAATAGTTTATGTATTTACCCTCGGGTCCCTCCCGATCAATTTTGTAATAAAGCCGACAGGGAGATCACCATAAGGCTGCTGTCCGTCCACCCTCAAATAAAATCAAATATCAAATTATACAATCGCAGAAGCGCTCCAACCGAAAAACAATCAAATAAACAGCTTTTTATTATTTATCAAAATATAAAGATATGTATATATATCCAAAGAGGGTGGTGTTTCAAGCCTTTGCACGATGTGGAAAATAAGATAAGTATTTACTAATAAGTCAACTTGCGGGTACAGCAATGTATAAAATGACTTTTAGAGGAGTGTTGGCTCTTAAAAGAACCTGTTTGGTAGCCACAGTGTTGTTTCACTACAAAACAATCAGTAATCATCAGCTGGAAATTTTTCCATGATTTATTTATTTGTTTATTATTTGTATGCCAAACTTTGTTAACGATTCTTGAGGAATTTGTTTTCTCGGAAGGAGCGCAAATTATTCATCAGCAGATCTTGCCTTACGGTATACGATCTTACTTAAAGAACTTAAAACAAGCAAAAGCCAAGATGTGTTGAAGAAAGTTCATTATGTTTAATTCTTGTCAATCCAAAAATTAAAACCCAAATAAATAACTTATAGTGTCAAAGTTGGGCAGGTAAATATCACAACTTTTCTATTGTTCCGTTTCGATTCGAAAGCAAAGTTATTATTTAATGCAGGGTGTACTTTTGGTACTTTTTACTCTACAAGTTAATAACTATAAAGTAACACCTCACTTGGTAAAACGCAATGGAGAGCTGTTTATATCCCCCAAAACATCGTAAGAAGCGAACCCCTTTCATATTATGTAGAGAACTTTTGCCCACAACATTTTAGAGAACCTTCATAAATAGAGCCCATCCCATGCACCTGAAAGCACATATTTTTATGCAAAAAGAGTTGTTTCTTTTCCGTTTGTTTTTGTATAACTTTTGTTATTTTACTGACTGTGTTTTTTGTGTTTTTTATGACCAATTAAGCTCAAACTTTCACATTGGTTTTGTGTATATGAATATTTTGGGATACACCAAGTGAGGATACTGTTCTTTGCATTTTCCAAAAGTAAACCCTTTTCTGACGTATCTAAAATGGACGGCACCCATTAGTGTGGGTATCGTTCGCAAAATGACTACTCACACAACACTAATATTTACAAGTCCACAAATTCTTTAAGCTGCACAAAAATAGTTAGGGTTATTTATATAGTTTTATCTCGAAAGCCCTGGTTACTGCGATTGATCTTTAGACGAATTCTTGCAAATGATTTTCCCAACCACTCTACAACTCGTTAAGAGTAGGATCCCGAGCACAACGGCCAGCACGACCGCTTTAATCACTGCGAAAGAAGATAACGGGAAGGCATCGTTGCTTCGCACATGTCCATCCTCGTCCCCAGTAGTCATTGGAAAGCTCATCGTCGAAGCAGTTTCATTTGTGAGAGTGAAATTCTCCGGATAGTCCGGGGTCGTGGTTGATGAAAGTATGTAGTCCAGAAGTCCGGATGATGGTGAGGACCGGACTGTAGGCTCAGGGTCCACCGGGAGATCGCGGCGGTGGAGCCGCGTCAATCTCCGTAAAAACCCGTCCATCGTTGATCTTCGTAACCTTGCTTTTAGTTTCTTGCTGCTACTTCAAAATCCCTCCATGCAACTCCACTGTGACAATTGAAAAGCACTGGGATTATTGCAGACTTCTTTGCTTAATCTAGACTCACTGTGGCGACAACTGTCTGGTTGTTCTGCAGAATATTATGATGGAGTCGAATATGTCAAGTGTTCTGAAATTACACTGAGCGAGGAAAGCCACTGACGTTTGCTGTGTAAACTGAAGCCGGATTTATTTTAGGCAGTCTTGCTCTTAGAATATATCAACTCATTACTGACAACGTTGCTTTAACAAAATACACTTGCGAGAAGCCAAACTGCATGGTCAAAACAAAATGTATTCATGGGAGAGCACACGCTACAATGTTTTCCTCTTTTTACAATCAGTAGAAATGTTTTCTCACGAAGTTGTTCCTCCTTGAAAAGTGTGTACAAACTGCACTGCAGTGCCAAACTAATGTATACATGAGAAAACACACGCTACAATAACACAATGCTGTCCTTTTTGACAGAACACAATTAGTCAAAATGTTTTCTCACGAAGTTGTTCCTCTGGCGGGCGAGAAATCTCTTGTGGCGTTACTTTGTATTCATCATGTTATTTCTGCTGCCGAATTGAAAGCGCCGTTTGCCTAAGCAATTCTCACCTGAGACGTGAATGTCACTAACAAGATTGGCGTATCTACTTCAAAGAAATTCGGGATCCGTTTGTGTGTAAGTAAATGCACCCGGTCAAGGTAAGTGAAAAGAACAGCGAGAAGCGTCCACTCGAACAAGTTCGCCTTGAGAAAATTCCAATCAGTCAAGACTCGTAGTCGTAGATGAGTTAAATCCGTCAACAAAACAAAAGCTCGGCCTCATCTGTTCCCTTAGTGAACAACGTCCATTGATTAGAATTAGTCTAGCTGGGGGAACCACGCGTGGTATCCCTGGTTGAGCTAGTGATGTTTAGTTGGGTGTTTCGTGTCTATCTCTTTCTCCTACTTGGATGAAAAAAACATGCATCAGGATTGTCGGCTACGGGTTGTCTAGAAAATGAGCATGAAAATTGGCTTGTTTACGGCTCGCTTATCCCGGGGACGAAGAGCAGAATAATTGGCAGGCCTGTCGTGGCATCAGTGTTGGCAGTCCTCCACTCAGCACATTGATGTGGATGTGTAGCATCAGTAGTCGTTGCTCAGTGTGTAGTATAGTTGTAGGTGTAGCATGTAGCAGCGTCTACGTCGGAGATTACAATACTTGTGGCCTAGCCTCAATGCAGTTCAGCACTGCGCAGCAATCGTACACACAACACTCAGGCAGGGCTCCGCAATTGAGCGAGATTATAGGTTGCCGTACAACGAAAGCAAAGCGCGGACAGCAGCTGTGTGCTACACCCGCAGGCCACTCAATTCAAAAGCCATATAGACCTTCTCATACCTTTTGAACTAAAAGACATTTTTCAGATGTATTCTTGATTTTGCGTTTAATCACTGTGCCGCAGACACACACTAATATGCAGTTCGGGTGGACAAAATACCATCCGCTCTATATGCACAGCCTGTGTATTGCAAACACATCAGACGATATCAAGCATATACAACATAAAGGTCAGTCAGTTTTCTGAAAGTAAGTTAAGTCGACATCTCAGTGTGATGTGCAGTGCAACTGCAGGTGACGATGTCAGGAGAAATATCTCAGAGGTTGATCGCAGGCATTCAGACCTAGTTCGTACACACTGGACGCTCACCTGCTCGGGTACATGCGGTGTAGGTATCGGCAGCTGAAAGAAACACGGCTGACCGACTGCTGTGCTTAGATCAGACAACTGACCGTCTATATGTACTACTAGGTTTTCTAAAAAGTGACGTTGCGTTCAGCGATTCCAGACGACGGATGACGAAAACGGCATGGTCGGGTGCTGCGATCGATACTATAAAGAAACAGCCCCGTGATCAAAACTGCGTTGAAATATTGCCGCGCATACTTTTGCAGTGACCGGTACGGGGTGCAGCCAATCACAGCGGGCGTTATAAACTGCACGCGGTTGCATTAAAGTTGCGAAGTGTACTGGTCGGACTTCAGACTGTCCAGTGTCCTTATCCAGAACCAATGAATAATTGGATACAATGATTTGATTGGATAAACGTGAACAGGCGTAAGCTTACCAATCACAACACAGGTATGGAAAGCTTACTTTCTTCGCTCGTCTGCATGCACTGCCACATAATTATGTTCGACATCTACATGTACTTGCATGCAATGAATGTTGGTGCAGAAGTTGCCTGCGTAGCTCTAAAAGTAAAATGAATGTAGGTTAAAGGCGACTATGGACGGGGATCGACCTAGGCTAGAGTCCACTCTCTCTGGCGTTACTCACGAGCCTCGAAGTGTGATGTGACGTCAGATGTTCAGGCAACTCGGACTTGAGTGTTAATGTATCGGGAGAAATGCTGACGAGTTCAATTCGATATAGGCCTCTACCGCAAGGAGCGAAGCCCATACATTGGCAAACGTCCGCAAGTGTTGCTTTAATGTAGTCACACATGCAGAGAGCATTTTGCACATCCTGTCCTCAGGACATGCCTGGCTGGCCATGACGTCATACTAGCGGTCATGGTGTGATGCGGTGACGGAAACATGTTATATCAATTGAGATGTGTGCATGATAGGCCCCCTATCTCTAGTTTTGGTGTCGGCAGTATAAAGTGAGAGAAATTCAAATAGGAAGAAACTACAAAAATGAATAGTAAACTTGCAGGTACAACCATAATTAAATCTCTAGTGTGGGAGTGCTGGCTCTAAAAACAGCCGGTGTGGTCTCTTTCGAACTCATGTCAAACAATTGAAACAAAGGCAGGATCTCTGGAAAGAGTGTCACCAAAAAAGATCACTCGTTCGTTGAAATAAAAATTTATCATTGTTCATAAGAATTTGTCAACAAACAAGTTAACTTCAAGCATTCCCTCCTTCGAACCCATGTGGAGACATCTTTTGTTTTTCCAGTGGCCCTGTACTGAAGATATCCGCATAGACTTTGTACACACAATTCCTTGTGGGGCACCCGGTCTTTAGAATTTCCCAATGAGGTCCTTTTATTTTCCCTTTTTGTTTTGTCCTTGGTCTCCACAAGGTACCGAACATGAGAGCAACAAAATTGATTTTATTTTTCACGATGTATTTAGAAATCAAAGAGTAAATATTCTGTGTTTCATTTACAGTGTGCTGTGTAGCAGCGAGTCCAGCCAGGCTCTGTGGCTCTTTTGTAAACATAATTTATAATGTCGCAGGTTACGTAGTCTGTGACAGCAAAATACATGTAATGCAATACGTTTACTTGCGGGAATGCACACATGAAGTGCTATTATCGCTTTTAAACTACTCAAGAACTTCGATGTCACGGGGGAAAGGGATGAATCTTAACAGCAGGAGTGCAGTTACTTTCTTGACACTTTTACGGGTGGGCTGTTTCCTTGAGACTAAAAAGCGTATCGGCTTACATTTAAAGGTACATCATCATTAATTCTGGCAAAAAACTGTAAAGTCTACAGTTATGCTGCCTATATTAGATGCTGTAAAATCGTAAATGCTTGAAAAGTTCAAGTTATGTCCTTTCAGAGAAATCATTCTTACTACACTTGTACACTTCTCTTGTATATCAATATTATAATGTTATTGAAGATCAAACCAAAAAGATGGCTGATACCAACAGTAATTCGAACAGAGTTATTTAAAAAGATACAAGTGTAAAATTCTTCTTAACAAACAAACATTATGCAAACCCCGTTCTCTAAATAAAACAGGTAAGTCAACCTCGTTCAACGACTCACATCGCCAACAGGACCGACGGTTTAATTCGACTCTAAGACAAACTCAAAATTGCTGAGAAAAAACGTGACTGAACCAAACCATTCGATTATTCGTGATGTCTTCTACTCTTCAAGCTCCTGGGTTATTATATTCTGTATTGGCACCCTCGAGCACCATTCATAACTAAGACTTGGATGTGTGATGATGCCCAGTCATTCATGTAGACTGTAATTAGACTTCCCTCAAGCTGTTAACGACAATGTCCAAGAAGAGGAACACAATATTAGGCTAACAGCCTCCACTGTTTAATCACGGTGGTTTGGTTTTCAGTCGTCCGTGCCAGATCTTACCGAGCCAATATTTGCAGAGCTGCATAAAACTGATTGGGAAATGTTAAACTTTAGCTAGCCATTGAATCAAAGCATTCGTTGGTTTTATGTATACGGTAAAAGTCACGTACAATCCCAGAGAATGATGACAATTACGACAAAATGCCAACGGTACGTTTAGATAATTCCTTTTTACTCAACTTTGACGTATAACCTTATACATAACCGCACCTCGAATTGGTTTGGGGGAGATTTGTTATAAAACTCTCTTCTACTCGATAATAATGGCAAGCTAGAAATCATACATTTTCACAAACCTCGCTGCGTATCCAACCAGAAGTTCCAAGCAGAAGTAAAATTCTTCACAATGGAAATTACCGTTAGTTTCTTGGAAGTATCTGCATTTGCCAGCATCCAAATTACACTTCCTTTAGCGTTCTTGTGCAATTTAAATATTGTTAATGAGTACTTTCTTATTGTATCGTCTTACTTCTTTCGTATAGTTTTATTTGAATACCGATATCTCAGTTGTATTTGTTAATGACCTGATTAAATCTCGCTCGCTTCCTGTCCAAACCGGAAGTTCAAAGTTATATATTTTTTTGGTAAGGAAAGCGGTATTCATTGGTTTTTACGCCATTTAGCATATTTAATATATCTGTATATTCACCCACTATACAAATCAATCTTTGACCTAGTGTTTATTTTTACAAAACTGCATGTCTAGTTATGAATGGTTCCGTTTCCCTGGGGATCAATCTTTTATTGTTCCAGATAAACTGCTCAGGGGATACTGTTGGTTCGAGCGAATACTGCAAAGGGCTCTTCAGTGGGTCACCATAAGAGACTCTAAGGCAACGTGACATGTTTACAGGGACTATCGAACAGAATTCTGTGTTGCAAACAACGTAGCGGTCAAATACTCACATTTCATTATAAGGGGATCTTTCTGCAATAAGTATTGGCAAAAATGCCGCAATTATAAGTGATTTTCTGTTCATAAGCTCAAGGAATAGAGTAAGAGTCGTAAAATACACTTTGGCAAGGTGACATGTATACATGAACTACAGATTACGGTGTTGCAAACAAATACTCACGATTGATTAAAAGGGGAAATTATTCATCAGTATTGACAAAGACGCCCCAATTATATCAGCGTTGTTGTTCATCTACTTTTCTGTTAAAATTTGCACAGGTTTGTTATTTTATGCATAATGCTGGAACAAACCGAGTGAGGATACTGGTCCTGATCACATACCAAATGTGTTCAGTGCCTTTAAGAAAAATTATTATTAATACTATTGCCGTGATCACTACGTGCATGTAGTCGCGGTAGGCATTCGCCTAAGATGTAAGACGTTTCAGTACAAGATGGTTCGGCAACGATCGACCGTTGATTTTCATTTTTTTTGTTCTTCAGAACAGCAATGTCTTTAGGCAATAAGCAGATGGTTGTGACTATTAGGAAGCATATATTTGTGTCGCCAGTGGATAAAATTGTTACAGGGGCTTGATAGTAAACTTGTGTACGTAGAGTGTCAAAAATGTCATATTATGATATTTTGGTATATCATAATACTGTTACAAAGATTTGAGTCTTATCGCACGTCCGCCAGTAACGTGCTCAAGGCGCTTTGACTAAAAAAAAACCCGCTATTTTTGATAGAAGGTTTTGAAGTTTGTATGAATAGAACCGAATTATGTAGCACTTAATAAGGGTCTGTAATGTTAAGAGGTTAACTTGTTATTGTTTTTTAATAGAAAAATGTAATTCATCTTGAGGAATAGGTTACATATACACCGGGAAAAAAAGGTCAGTCAAATTAAATTTATGTTTTCAGAAACAAAGTGTTATGTACTCTAAACATGCGGTTTGTTATTTGTTTTCCCCAGGTATTATTGTACATGATGACTATTCCAAGCTGATCGCGGCTTATATAAATTATAGGAAGGAATTAATGCACATTCGAAGTGCAGTATTCGGTGTACTTCATGTCCCAAATGTTTACATCAAACATGGAGATTGCATGGCAGATCATACTGACAAACATAAACACAACGACAAGTATCTATACAGCTTCGTTAAATAAAGTACAGTAACTTTAGCCCTATATGGGGGGGGGGGGGGTTCTCGAAACGTATACAGAACTATAACCAGGGATATGTGTGTTAACGAACTAAACTAGCGTATACGTAAAAGAAAAACGGTTCACAGTCGACCACGGTGCGGGTTCCAAGGGGGCCTGGACCATTTTAAGATCAGGGCCGAAAAGTGATGGTTCAGCTCAGACTTCGAGCCAACTCGACCCTCTTCTGGGTCATTCTGATCCGTTAAGGGGTCAGTTCAAGGGTAACAAGTTCCGGCTCAATATTCTGAAGTTTTAAAAGTGTCTGAAGGTCAGATTTGTAAGTTAAAAATAAATGGTTGATTTATTATTCACTTTCTTCAAAAGCTGTCGGGTGGGGTCTGCCTTGTCCTTGGAAATATGCTGAAGATGATTCATAAACCTACAAACATTATTCCATACTAAGCTAGCCTTCAGCTTCCACAATAAAATACTACTCCTCAAACATGCGACGTCTTCGTGTGTATAAAGAATACGCACTCTGTCAAGGTTCATCGTTCATTTTCTCCAAAAGAACATAATCCTAAGAAATCTGAAGACCAAAGCTTCCAATCAATGTAAAGGTCACCATTTATATTTTCAATTAAAACTAATCTTGCATTGAATGAACGTTCCTACTTAAAGGAACACGTTGCCTTGGATCGGACGAGTTGGTCAAAACAAAAGCGTTTGTAACCGTTTTTTATAAAATGCATATGGTTGGAAAGATGTTTTAAAAGTATAATACAATGATCCACACAAGTTTGCCTCGAAATTGCGTGGTTTTCCTTCTACTGTGCGAACTAACATGGTCGGCCATTTATGGGGGTCAAAAGTTTGACCCCCATAAATGGCCGACGTGTTAGTCGACGATGTAAAAGGAAAACCACGCAATTTCGAGGCATGTTTGTGTGGATCATTGTATTCTACTTTTACAACATCTTTCTACCCATATGTATTTTATAAAAAACGGTTACAAACGCTTTTCAAAGACCAACTCGACCGATCCAAGGCAACGTGTTCCTTTAAATGACAATTTAAAATGTAATGCCATCGAATCTGTCCACGTCGGCCGTACCTTTAACACATGATCTTTGCTTGATAAAAATGATTTTGGCCGCCAGGGAGAACAATTCATTGGCAAGTGATGGGGCTACCCTTGGTATAAGAAACCCAAAAATTGATAGGCAAATAAATAAAGATTGAATGTTGATTTTGACCTGGAAAACTTGGGTGTCAAACTTGCACATTTAAATTTAAAATTAAAATAAAAAACTAAACCAAGGTGTGTTGAAATATTACCACATTTTCTGCTATTAAATGTATACAATGGTGTTTATTCTCTCCTGGGTATCTTATAGTATATTGCAACACCCATGGTTTCAAAATCAACCCCCAGTTTTTGCAGTAACCAACGTTATAAAACATACGAATGTAGACCTATGAAAATTTACTCTGAGTCACAAGGGCTTAAAAATAAATACAAATACAAACAAGTGTCACCATGTGTCACATGGTTCAGATCAATCCACATGTTCGCACCAAATTCCCACTATCTCGAGACGGTCATAGCAAGTCACCTAAACAACAGTCTTCAGTTATTATTACACCACCTTTAAAGCCAACCACAATTTTTAGGTTTAATCCTCACTCCAATAGGAGAAGGGCTGACGTGTGTTGCACCTGGAACCCCCAGGTTAAGAAGTCTTTATGCATGGATGTGGCACACTTAAAGTAACAGCACTCTTATGTAGCGTATTAAAATTAATGCAAGCTATAGAGAAAAAAAGAACCTTTCCCTCTATGGTTTGTAAAGTGTCTAATTCATCAGTCAGTTTAAAGAAGTTTTATTTTCCTTTTTCCCTAGGACCCGAATCTGAAAATTAAACATAGGCTGCACTTCTATGTTTCTTGTTGTTTGGATGCGAGCTGAGAAAAATAACATTTTCCTCTACAACTTGTCATTTGTCTATTTCATAAAAAAAAAAACTTTAATCACAATGTGTGTAATAATTGCCAGATAGAGTTTGTTCTTAGAGAACTGTCTTTCTTAATTCTGCTACCGCGGAGCAGAATTGTTCGGGGGTTCGGGAGACTTCTCAGTTCTGAAAAGAACTGTCCTGCTTTTTTAACTATTACCCGGGCGGATGGTCCATAAATAGGCTGGGACTACTACTTTAGGTTATAGGATCGTGATAACTGCACTACCGCGGAGTCAGTTCTTAAATTAGTCTCAACGTTTCGACTAGCTTGCTACTCGTCATCGTCAGGAGCTTTAACAATGTTTCAAATTCCCCCCTTTCACAAGCACTCGAATTAGTATGAATGTGGAACACACACATCTACAGGCTTAGCTGCACTTGTGGCAGCCGTCATAAGCGTTTAAAATTCCCATTGTAATCTGCAGATCGGGAATGCATTTCATCATTTATAATTAATGTTGTTATAGACATTAGCAGTTCGTTAAATAGGTGGTGTTAATAGACTGTCAAAATAACATTACATCTATGCAAGTCCCAATTGATTTTAAAGTCCTGATCCCGAAGCCTTTACAAATGATTGCATCTTATATTTCATCTGGGACAACTTGATATGTCAACACGTGGTATTTAAGCGGTATCAAAGCAATATCAACCGCAATAACAGTTAAAGGAACAGAGTGACACTAAACAAATATATATATCTTCCAAACTGTATTCACCACAAAAGAGGAAATTACAAACTTTCAATGATTTGGTATAGTATTTTTAAATGTTGAATTAATATGAGAAGAAATCAGCTGAATATAAGAAATCTTTAAGGTGTTAGCATCCATGGAGAATCTGTTTATCAGAAAGACTGGTTAAGTGACCACAAACGAGCACAACAGAAAATTATCATCACGAAAGCATCTTCCTTGTCTTTAAACAACGTTGTGCAACAGGGCATTATTATTGACTTTCTCAACATCTCCAGTAAAAACATTTCCCCATCACTGGCTCCAGCAAACATGTTTGATCTTTACTTGACATTATATTTCCTCCCAAGAGCAACATAAAATCCAGCTGTGTCTGAAATGGCCTCTCGAGGCTAAAGTTTCCAAACCCACATACGACAGCCAGCCCTCAGAGCACTCTGAAATGATGAGTATCCCTTAACCCGAGACAATGATCGAGGGTATTGAAGCTATCTAAAGAGATCTCGAATTGGAACATCCCATTATCCTGTGGCGAAGTAGCGATCAATCCATCCTAGTATGTTTTCTCTCGCTCTAGAATACACCTGGCATAGGTTCCCGAGGTCCATTCCATAATACCGATATAAAGCGGACTTTACGAGTGGAGTACACCCAGCAGTGAAAATTAACAGCTTTTAGAAAAGTAGTCTTTCCTTGAGATGGAAGTCCTAGTTGATTTGCCCTTCCGGTCAAGAAATACAAATAGTGCAGGACTATTAATGGTTATCTTATACACATCTGAAGTTGAAAAAAAAAAGACTTAAATTATGAGTTTTAGTATAGCAAGCGTTCATTAAAGGCTGTTCATCTTAAGAAGGTATTCTTTCCTTGAGCTGGACGTCCTTGCTAATTTGCCACTCCGGTCAAGGAAAATGGCTGTGGCGAAGAAAAGAAATGACAGTAAAACTATTCATTGTTTATCTTATAAAAACAACATAAGTTGTATGGAATTTTACTCTGACAAGAATAGTAGAGAACTAATCATTGATTACCGCAGCACCTAATCACGGTACAGCGTAAGTTTAATCGCTTTAATAATTGATTACCGCACCTAATCACGGTATAGCATATAGTTGTACAAGACCATAATGCAGCCGATGATTGCCGTATACCCCATCGAAGCATGAAGTTGAGTTTATTTCCATAACTTTTCATTTACACACATTAAACCAAAGCCAGACAGCTCAAGCAGACATTATTGTTCTTAACATTCACAAAACAGCGTGTGACTCATCAACTTAACGTTGTTTTTTCCAATAGAGAGAATTTACATCAACGCGCTTAAACTTTTACAGATTATCTTTTTATCTTGCGCAAAAAAGAAAAGAAAAAAGTCATCACTAGTCCTGTACATGCTTCTGAGTTTAAGATCGAAATTATTCTTAGACTTGTCATATTATTTTGGTTGACGTTTTATCTTGAGGGATCCGTTTATCCTTTAAATCACAAATCCTTCATGGTATTTGTTTCCATCACGACGAAATTAAGTCCACGTTATTTTGCTAAAAGAATGAGTTTATTACTTCGACGAAATTCTCGATGGATTTTGTTTTGTAAGTCGCATCTGTGTATGCTTCTGGTTTTATGACAAAATACTCGGAGTCTTGTCATATTAAGTTGGTTTACGTTTCATCCAAAGGGAAGCATCGACCCATTAAAGTTGAAAATTCTTCATGTTTTGTGTTTTTATCACGGTGAAATGTATCAGCCCATGTCATGGATTAGAAATAAAGATATGTCAGATAAGCTGAAATTAATCTTTCAAGTTTACGGACGATACCGCTGTTTGAATAATCACTCTGATGTTTTGTAAGGCGATATTTATAAATATGGGGAGGATTACAAATCTTGATATTGCTTCAAAAAAAAGGGGTGATCCAATCAACCGTTCATGCACGGAATAAGCCATTTTGTGTTATTTATAACGTTCCCCTGCAGACTCTTGTTTACAAAAACATGCCAAAATGTCCCCTTCTTATTTCCTTTCGAAGAAACTGCATGTTTTCTGGGTCTAAAATAAATGTAACAGCTTTATGTTTGTATCTTTTCACAAAGTATCATTGTGCATAATATAGTTTTAAAGGCATTGGACACCTTTGGTAATTGTCAAAGACCAGTCTTTTCACTTAGTGTACCTCAAAATGATAATGCATAAAATATAAAAACTGTGAAATTAACTCAATAGGTCGTCTAAGTTGTGAGATAATAAAGGAAGAAAAAAAACACCCTTTTCGAACAAGTTGTGCTTTCAGATGCTTGATTTCGAGACCGCATTAAGTCTCGAAATCAATTCAAATGTTTTAGTGGAAATTACTTCTTTTTTGAAAACTACTTTGCTTCAGAGGGAGCCGTTTCTCACAATGTTTTATACTATCAACAACTCTCCATTGATCTTCAACAAGTAGGTTGTTAGGCTAAACATTACCTTGAGTAAATACCAAAAGTCTCCAGTGTCTTTAAGAAGCATTCTTTTAAGCGGTATCAAGGACAGTTTTCTTGTTTTCCGGGGTAACAGTGAAACGACGACCCAATTACTAAAAGGTTAGCAAGGGAAGCCAACTTGAATTAAGGGTTTAGTCTTTTCCCAAGAATTCGAATTAGCTCACAATCTGCCGTTAGGAACATCTAAGACTTATACATCATGTTGTGACTTTAATGGAATGGATTCAAACCTATTTCTGGGTCAAATCGTATTCTGATGGATCTAATTTGAAGACAAGCCGACAAGGATTATTACATTCAGTTTATTTCGAAGGTGGAGTATAAAATAAAAAATCCGGCGGCGCAAGATTTTCTTGTAATTCAAATCTGAAGAAGGTAAAAGCTTTGATGGATGTCAGGAGACGGGTTCAACGATGCTTTCATAATAGTTGCTCAGAACCAAAATGAAAATTCCCGTGAGGATAAGGGTCCCCTATAATTAAAAGCAATCCGCCCAAACCCTTCTAAAAGGTGTCCCCGTGAAATCCGCGAGCCAAACCCGGCCTCATTAGACCGTCTAGCGCCTCGTGGGATCGGCGGAGCCAAGACCTGGTTACATGGCAGGTGTCATCTTCAACACCGACCACGCACGGACAGGTCCAGGTTCGAGGCTAGGCAAAGGGAAATCGAACAGCATCGAGAAAAAATGTTATTGACAAGCAAGCCAGGGATGAACATTTCCACCGCGGAAACCGCTTCAAAAAGTTAGCATTAGATCACCGGTTGTATTTCGCTGACACCCGGAGCGTGAAACCGGAACGCGGCTGCTCAAACAGCAATGAGTCCCGGTTTGATTAAGAAGGACCCGGTTGGCCTTTTGAAAAATTCATGATGTTGGATGAGCGGGGATTACAAAACCCACACGCGATGGAAAGTTAATTGCGGAGGATCTTTTTTGGAGAAATTGAAATTCTCATCCTCGTCTTGAAAAAAGTATCTTCTCTCAAAGAAGATCCCTCGCGACCGTCTTAGTTTGGTTAGTGTAACTTTTCTTTTGATCATGCCACTTGTTGGGGCTTTGATGAGCCTTTTCGCTCGACAAAACTGTAAGCCTGTTTGCTGGACAAACGTAAAGCTAAAGACAAATGAGTGCAAAATGGGCACACGCACAGGTATATCGCGAATTATTAACTGGTAGTTAAATTCAAATGACCCTTAAAATTTTGACTTTCATTTATCATTAGCAGTTTCTACCTTCACAGAGATTAACTGTTGCTTTCTCTAAGCTATAACACCTTGAGGCCCGTTTCTTACTTCCTTTAAATGCGAATGCGAAGCAAATTTTAACGTCACTAATTCGCAACGAATAATTCGTATCAGTTGAATTGTGCTCAACCGCTCATTCGCTGCGCAAAATTGCACTGTTACGTCCAAATTCGTTTAGAATTCGCAGAATTCGCACAAAATACGAACCGGTCTCTCCATGAACATTTTGCACTGTGGACAAAACCAAACCTGCGTTGTTTCTCTAACAATATCTCGAAACATTCAAATTATTTCGCGACTAAAAGGACTACGTTCACATAGAAGAAGACATGTTTGTTTTCTTTAAGCACCTAGGTATAAAGGCAAGGACCAACAACCTTAAACCGATAATAACTTTAACAATTTGTACGATCACATAGGTAAATTGTCTGCTTTCTTCAAGCATCTTAGTATAGGGCAAGGACGAACAACAAAACCGTAGCTTGAACACATTTACACTGTGCGACAGTGCAAAACCTGCGTGTTATCTCTAACAATATCTCAATGAACTTGAACGAAGCTCCGAGATATGGCTGAAATTTTATCCGACTTCCCTAGCCGTGGGCTACCGGGGAAGCGATACTTGCAATTGATTCAGGGACGAAATCTGCATCTGACCGGGGTGCTTGATTTGACGAACATTGACGCACGGTGTTTTGCTGCGAACGCCTTTAAAAATTGCATTAAAGGGAATCACATTTCAATTGTGCCGTGTGGATATTTCTTGCTGCATGAACACTATTCTTTACACGAAGCATAATCTCCCGCAGCCATGGGAAATTATTGACAATGAGTGCAAATGTGACAGTTTTGCAATATTGTTAGATACATTTATAAATTCACCTATAGGTTAGATCTCATCTTCTGCTGTTTGCACGAAAACAGTAGTGGTATCTTTTTTACTTAAAGGCAGTGGACACTATTGGTATAATTGTCAAAGACAAGCCTTCACAGCTGGTGTATCTCAACATATGCATAAAATAACAAACCTGTGAAAATTTGAGCTCAATCGGTCTTTGAAGTTGCGAGATAACATTGAAAGAAGAAAAAACCTTGTCATTCGAACTTGTGTGCGTTTAGATGGTTGATTTCGAGACCTCAAGTTCTAAATCTGAGGTATCGAAATCAAATTTGTAGAAAATTACTTCTTTCTCAAAAACTACGGCACTTTAGAGGGAGCCGTTTCTAACAATCATTTATACCACCAACCTCTCCCCATTACTCTTCACCAAGAAAGGTTTTATGCAAATAATTATTTTGAGTAATTACCAATAGCGAGCGCACTTTGGTGCTTTTGGAGTCTTGCTTTCAGAACACACATTGTTCCGTTTATACCTGCGCGCTCCTATGAGTGTCCACTGCATTTAATACAAGTTCTTCATATGGTTTCATTTGTTACAATATTGGTGGTTTTGACTTTTTTCCAATTTTTTTTTCATCTGCCCCACCCATGCGCTTTTGTTTTAATGCTACATACAAAGTGTGGCCCTAAGAACAAAAAAAAGTCCACAAAATGTAAGAGTTAAACACCATAATATTGACTACAACGCACAGTGTTATTTTCCTTTAATGTACGGAATGTCCACATAGTGCCTGCAACATCGAGCTGTGTGGGTGTAAAGGGTATATGCCGTTGTTTACAAGCACAATTTTCTCGACTTGCTCAAGTTTTTCTCAGATGATTTGATCAATAATGTGGAAGATAGTGATACAATTCTAAACTTGTTAGGATAAGTTCATAATTTCACATATTGTTTGCGAGAACAAAAGAAGTGGTATTTTCTCTGGGTTGTTTTTATGTTGGGTTTGTTTTTTTCAAACTGGCCACCCCCGCGCTTTGGGGGTTAAGGTTGTTTAAGCTTGGATGCAAACACGCAATCGCTTTGATCGATTTGGTTCGATAACTGCCAAAACAACACAAAGTCTTCAAGATGGGCACTCGTCTCCATGCTTCCATCGATGGGAATTCAAATCGTCTGGTGTACTTTCAAGTTATTGACTCAGGACAAAAACAATAATGCGCGAAGGGCAGACTTTTAGGCGCGTATACCTGTACTGCCTGATTCATAATGGAACGAGTACACCTACGGCAAAGTCAAATCTACATCTAAGCTTTCACAAACCAACCTCGAGTGTACACAACTGTTATTTCATCGTAAGACTCTTACTCTTGGGGGCGCCCTTTTTATAACCAAAAAATATCCCCCCCCCCCCACACACACACACAACCCATAATACAAACAAAAACTATGTTGTGGTTATTTTTAACCTGTTTGTTGTTGCATTCGATTGTATTGTTTCCTTTTTACGACTTGTTGTTTTGGAACCATTTTTAAATAGGATTTGAAACTTCACATTGTAAAAATGTAACTAAGAGAGGTTTGTGGTAACACCATGTGAACATCTCTTTTGACCAAGTGTTGGTTCTCATAATAACCGGTGGTTAGCGACTCAACATTTCGATCAGTATGCTCTGGAGAAGACCATTTTGTTTTTCATCTAAACTATTTACATCACACAAGAACACACTGCTGTGACTACTTACTCTGGACTTTTTTCCTCACATTATGATGTTAAAGATACCCAACGGCCACTACGGGAATATGTACACGGCAACATAACGAGACTATAATATCCCACGATTGATTCTGGCCGCTAGCAGGCGACATGATATTCTCTCTTTTTATATATCTTTGGTCCTCCAGTATGCTTTGCCTGGCGCCCTAGGGCTTCGCGGCTGCATTGATTATCGCTCGGTGTTTGGATATCAGCAAGAAAGGAGTTAGGCCAGTGCGGCGGCAACATTTCTGCCTCAATAATGAACATATCTTAATGAACAATACATACACTTAAGGTACAATGTGTTAATGAATGGCTAATACGTTGAAAGTTCCACGGTGGAGTAAACATTTGAAACGGCCCTTTTATATGCAAGAAGTAAAGATGTATTGTGTTCCAAAAAAGTGTCACTGAATGGTATTTGGTCATACTTGTAACGTAGAAATAAAGGTTGCACGGATTAAGTGTCATTTTACGTCAATGAGATTTTAAACTGCTGGCTTTACACTCATCAACTCATGCTTCTCATTTGAAATTGAATGGCCCACATTATCTTGCAGCTGCGAAATTTTGGTAATGCCAAACTGCCAAAAAAGAATTACTCCTTTGACTGATGAATGGTTGCGCGATAGCCCATTTATTTTCAAACGAAATTGAATGCGACATGAAGGTGTTAAAATCATTGAGTTTTTGTTCAAATTGACAGGGTTATTATATAAGTTAGCATCAGGTTTCGTGTTGATACACGGTAGACTTTGAAGGAAAATTACAGAACTTAGTTTTTGCCAGTAAACATATTTTGGGGGAGTTTAAGCACTTTATGTTATCCAACATCCATAATCTGACAAACCTGTAGAAGTTCGAGATAATGAAAAACCGATTATACATCTTGCATGACATCGGTTTGAAACCTTTTCTCTTTTAATAAAACGCTCACTGAGCGATAAACTCCAAGCGGGAAATGAGTCTTGTTATTTCCCATCAAATATGACATTTCAGAAAGAAATATTTCAGGGGAAATTTTCTACCGTCATTATCATTAAACCGTCTATAAGTTTTATGTAAATCTGTGGTCTTAGACGAGTTTTTTTTTTCTTCTATTTTCTTTACCAATTCTGTAATGTTCCTTTAAACAACATCTCAACTAAAAAAAAATGCCTTTCTGTGATGGCTGCGGCATTTTTATTGCAGGTTTACGACTCCTGATCGTTTAGCCCCTAGGCCCACGCACAACGCTATAAGAGCGGTTGTGCTCGACGTTACCCAAACACTACATTCCTATTCACTTGCTTCTCATAGCCTATTCCATGCAGCGAGATAACAACTTCAAGCAATGCTTTTGTACAGGACTCACCACTTAACCCGTAGGTGGTTGTGTTTTCCCCGAAGTTAACATTTTTAACATGCTATTTCGAATAACAATCCCTTCTGACATCGGAAGCGAGAAGACAACTTTACGACTTTCAGTAAAGACAAAATCCTCACAAAACTGAGAATTCTCTCAAAACTTCTTTATAATAATCAAAATAACAACTACTCGATGTTAACTGCCTTGAAACCTTTGCAAATGTTTAAAGGGGTATCAGTAGTAAAGTTTAATTTAAAAATTCATATATATGTTTGTTTTTAACAAATTCTGGTTCACATAATTTATAATAAATAATATTGCTAGAATAGAAATTTGTTGTTGCCGTTGATGCATCTGAACTTATGCTACTTTCGGTGACTGATTAGTTTCTTGGTACCGCTCGGAAAATAATTTGAAAAGTACACACACACAAACATCTGACGTCGACAAAAGGAATGCCGAATCTTCTCTCAGAATAAATACTTTTGCATAAAAACATTATTTAAATGAGAGTTAAAAACAATCGCTATGACAGCAACTGTTCGGACATTTATTTCGCATAAATTATCATGATCCCCGTTCTCACAAAAAGTGGACTTAGTTAGCTCATTTAAAAATATAAAAATAAAAATAATAACTACAGGCTGGCGTCTTCGTTGTTCTCCGCACTGAACTACACGTGTAATTGCTATGTAGTTTCCAATCTCATAAATTTATTTCCAATCTCATAAATTTGATTACGATAATTGCACAATATATTAATTTATTTCTAAGCAAAGCAAAGGTCACCTGGTAAATAAAAATGGATAATAACGTATTGTCTATATCCATAATTTTAAGTTAAAGCAGTTAAGCCGTTATGTAGTGTTCCACTTTCCCATAAAGACAACACTTGCATGATCTGATTTCATGTATCGAGGCCTAACATTAACAGAAGTGTTCCCTTTACAACCAAAATGTCCCTCTTTTCACCCACGGTTCTTTAGAGTAGTTGGCTGGAATCTAATCTTTTAAATTGGCACGGCATAGTCGGCACTGCATCTGTAGGCAAGCATTACTCGGCTCCGCAACCATAAGTGGTATAGGGCGGAAGTCAAGCACGATCAAAGAATCAAGTATAGAGAACTGGGACAAGTAGGTTATTTATATGGGTAGAACTATAAAAGGTAATGTGTAAAGTTGAAGAGAAAGTAATGCTCTTAAATTTTGTGCGAAATACCAAGAAAAACAAAGAAGAGACTTTCATCATTGCACATCCATCTTGTTTTTTCCCCAATTCATCTCAATGTAATTAAATCGCGGGCGGGAAAAATAGTCTGGTTCTTTTATGATAATGGATACAGGGAACTTGACCACCACGGTGAGAACATGATAAAGGTATATATCCATGTTTTCCAGATGACGATCAAACAAGCACTAAGATTTATAAGCGGTGTTTATTTCTGTTAATTGTTTCAAGCGTAGTTAGGATCTAGGAGCACAATTCAAAATGAAAAAATAAAAGAAGCTATTGGGAGTATTAATGCAAACTGCCTGACAACCATAAGGACCTATGGTCTACAAATATCGAAGATCGATTATGACCTGACGTGTCGACACTCCATCTGAACTTTTCTTTGTCATTAACAATTACAACTACAACTACAAGTTATTACATGTTCGCAATAAAGACGGAAGACGGGCAGAGTATGTTCAAATCGTCGAGACCAAACCGGCTCTTTTCAGAGCCAGCACTCACTCAGAAGATAATACATGGTTACTCGCAAGTTTACAACTATTAGTTTATTATCATCGTTCACACCTTGCAACGACTTCTACGGCTTGCACACCGGGTGGATATGTGAGCATAACAGGTCTTTATTGTTACTATTAAAGCTTCAAACATCACTTACCTAGTTGTAAACAACTATTGTTGTTTCAGGTAAGCCCTCACTATTGTATTTTGATAATCATTTATGTTGATCTTATTTTGACATTGAATGGTGCGGCTGATGGTTCTTTGACTACTGAGATTGTGCTCGCATAATTGCTAGAACTACCGTACATCAAGCACTCGCTAAACGCATTATTCCATCAAGATTGTTTTTAAAATCAAATTACTTTTCCTTGGGCACGTTTTTGTTATCTTGAACCTGCAAACGAACTTTCCTTCACGATTTGCTTGAAGTAAGCATTAAACTATCTTGTCTTGAAAAGTAAAACAAATTGAAGTATATTGCTAGAATCAACCAATGAATCTTATTTTACCGTGGGGCTCTTTTTCTGTTATCAGATGATGTTCCATGCTGCTTTGATCCTTCCAATACATGAATGGACAATTATGGATCTTTGGGTGTATATCTACGAAATCAATCGACATAGACTCACCGATTCTCATTTCCCGTTGGCACCTTTTTCGATATCATCTTACTTTTTAAACCATGCCGAATAATATCTGAATCTGAATTATATAGTCGGCAAACCATCCCAGTGGAAACATCACATAAACTTCGGTAACTTAGTTTGGTTTACACGTCACCATAAAGTAAATGCGACTCAACAGCTTACATTATAAAGATAGTGCTCCAGCCACCAAGGGGACTTTACTATCATATTATTATAGGCCTACTATAAAATGAGTATGGTAGATGGCCTTAGCTTTCGATCCAACCAGACCTTCTTAAATTCTGTCGCATAAACAAGTACAAACAAATACAAATCCATTTAATATAGCAAAAAGAGTCGCAAAGGATTCAGGGAAGGTATCCAGAAAAAAAAACGTGAAAATTTAGCCATCAATGTTACCAATTCATAAACAATTAGAATTATATCCATGCCTTTAAATAACTGAACATAAAGCCGAGGAGAATTGTAAGTCTCACCGTTTCAGTTTTTACAACAGAGATATCGGAAATTGTTTTAAAGGAATCTTTCACGTTGAGAATCAACTGCCGGTGTCGGAAGTGATCACGTGTGCTTTCATATTAACAGTCTCCCTTTATCAAGATTATCCTGAAGTCTAATATTGACCAAGTTTTTGAATATGTTAGTTTTCCCAATTGGCATCCCGTACTGCTTTAATACAGTGCATGCCTCCGTCTCACAGTACACAGGCCAAGTTATTCTTCTCAAGTTGCACTGATACAATGATTTGCGTCTCTTCGCCCCCTGGGCACAATTTTCCACTCAAGTTAAGAGAGGGTTCCCATCCGAGAAGTTGGCTGTCTTTTAATATTAAGTTTACTTTATTTACATGCCTGCTATTGGTTTTCTCGTTACGCAGCCAAAATTCCAATCCATGTCTTTTTCCCCAAAGTACTTTCGACGGCGTGTGTGGCATAAATGAATTGAGAACGAGTCGCCTTGTATACGTGATAAACGAACCGAAACAAAAAAGAGCGAGTGCCGAACTGAACGGGTTTATGGATTAAAGCGTCTGGGTGGAGAGTGTGGAGCTTTGTGATTGCAACCTGGGAACGATATCGTCAGAGCTGGGGATGGTTCTTAAAAGAACCAAGGTGGTGGACCTTTTGGTAATATTTGAGAGAAATTGGGTAATGCTTGGTGCCCGTTTAACAAATAATGATCGACAAGCTTGGAATGCTCACCAACGTAAATCTAATCTTTAAAACAGGTTTAAACAAGTATTTGATTTATGCAAAGATTAGAAACCATATTTTTGTTTCTGCCCTTCATTCAAACCAAAATTAAATAAACTTTTTTTTCAAATACTGTTTTTTAGACAGCTTATGTATAAAGACCAAGAAATCTCGTCAACCTAGTTCTTGGTTCCATCCTTGGTTATTCATCAAGTTTTCAAAATTCGCCAATAAAAATTGTGTGATGCAGACTTATCCGAGTGTGTGCTAATTCACATAAGCCAAGCCTCGTTTGCACCCGGCCAAATATTAAATGAGTTATGAAACCACCCGAGCGTACCATTACCCATCCCTTAATGGCCATAATGGGTCACCAACGCACAAACCGAAATGATGCACAAGTTTTTTCCAGTACTTAATGAAGACTAGAGATTATTATTTTATGTGGTGGTGGGGTGTGTGTAAGCTTGATCGAGTGTAAGTCTAGGCGCCGCCACGTGCCGAGCCGAAACGCCGTGGGGCAATCGTTGGGGGGTTACCAACCGAAGTCCAAATCGGTCTTCACCAAGAGGCGAGAGTCGTCATGGTTTGAGAGAAGGAAAAATGATGATGAAATGTTATTAGACGGTGATGTCTTGGAGGCATGTTGGAACATGCAGAGAGATTGAATCATGATTGCCGCCTCACCAACCCCTAGGCAGGCAGATTGGCGGGGCCGTGGGTAAACTCATTATACACAGACCCCCTTCCCCAACACCATCACGAATTCGCCATAGACATTAAGGCACAGCTGTCGATTTCACCAAACTCTTCATAACTTTGGATTAATCTTAGGATTTACAAAGAGTTAAGGTCCGTATCCATAGACGTTATAGGACGCATTGAACACATCCTAAGTTAGGACGAGTTACTCGTCCTAACTCAAGTCGAGATAAAGTTTCGTGAAATCGACTGCAGGATTTGTTACCTGCGAACCAACGAAGGTAATCTAAAACAAAATGTATGTCAACAACACTTCAATGAGAATTTGTGGGTATTTTGTTTTGCCAAAAGCATTTCAAAAAAATCTTTTCAGTACAAAGATAATTAATCTCAGAAAAAGATAGTATAACGGCCAATTCACTTGTGGCTAACATGCAGCTTGTACCTGCAAGAGTACATACACTGGATATATCTTGGGAAACATAGCCTAAACCATAACGTCTTTCCGTTCCGAATCAATCTTGGGAACCAAAGCCTAAACCATTTCGTCTTTCCGTTCCGAATCAATCTTGGGAACCAAAGCATAAACCATTACGTCTTTCTGTTCCGAATCAGTCTTGGGAACCAAAGCCTAAACCATTTCGTCTGTCCGTTCCGTTCCGTTCCGAATTAATCTTGGGAACAAAAGCCTAAACCATTACGTCTTTCCGTTCCGAATCAGTCTTGGGAACCAAAGCCTAAACCATTTCGTTTTTCCGTTCCGTTCCGTTCCGAATCAATCTTGGGAACCAAAGCCTAAACCATTTCGTCTTTCCGTTCCGAATTAGGCTTGGAAACCAAAGCCTAAACCATTTTATGTCTTTCCGTTTCGAATCAATCTTGGGAACCAAAGCATAAACCAATACGTTTTCCCGTTCCGAATCAATCCCGGGAACCTAAAACGATTAGGCCTACGTCGTTTCGTTCAAACCTCGTCTAAATTACCGGAATGGTTGCATGATACGTGCTGCCCTCAGCTAACATTATTTGAAGAAGGGATAAGGGCCTCAACAAACTACATCACTTAAAAACTTTATGGCTAACCTTGTCTAACAATGTTATGTTTCAATCAATTCAAACATGCTGATCAAACAGAACATGGAAGCAGAGGTATAGCGACTTACTGAATGTATAACCGGTATGAATATTACCTCTTTAAAATGGGACTGCATTCGTCCATGTGTCATTACTTCACTTTTTGTATAAACATTCATCTCCAATCATGCTCAATTCAAATTCATTTCAAATCAGCTTACAAAAAAAGTACTTTACTTTCAAAACCAATATAACCGCATCACTTTAGTACTGAGCTACCTCAGTGGTCTTATTTGACAACACATCCTTCTCCACTACCTCAGTGGTCTTATTTGACAATACATCCTTCTCCAATCCAAATGTAAGTGTTTATACGACAATATAACCTTTAAATCAAATTCTGGGGACGAGGTTAATCAGTAATATTTTGTCTTGCAGCTAGCAATCAGTTATCACAGACTGTTGATCGGTAGTTGGTTTGCCCCGGTCCATACAACAATCTATTTCGATTTGAGCTTCACTGGGACTTGGCACGAATTCAGACTTTATTACTTAAAGGTGTTATATACCGAATTGGTGAGGACAAAAACATCGTTGTTTAGATTTATTGTTTCGGGTACCTCTGCATCGAAGTCATAAGTTGCATGATTTTGCTTGGTTAAGCCCGATGATACTGTAAAAACAGTGGTTTCAAACAAGTTTCATTCGTTTGAAGTGTCAAAAGGGTCCTCAACTCTACATAAGACAACAAGAACTTAAAATGTCATCCGAACATTTTTCAAATAGCAAAACCGTAACTTCCAACACATTATTTGCTACTAATGTGTTCTAACACCATTTACAACATTTACTGGCTTCCAATTTGCCGGCCAAGCCTTTCGGTGAATTTAACTATACAACTTTGATCAAACCTTGATATTACACAAAGTGAATGCACCTTTAAGTAACTTTAAAGTTTCCCCCAACTGTTCTTTGATTGTTTGTTCTTCTTAGTGTCCACCTAGACAGGTTTTCATCACGCACAGTGCATTTGTGACAGGCTTGACGTTCATCAGTGGTTTATATTAACGCCAGTCCGAATTGTCAATATCCACACTCCTTGCCATGTCAGTTTGTGTTAAGTGTTATAAATATGTTGCGAATGAAAACACCATAAACCTGTTCCTCCACGTCTCAAACGAAGGCAACTTTAGTGCCGTGGCGATTGCAAAATTTCACGCGAGAAGAGGCTCTCTGATATCCCTTCAGTGATATGACAGTTGGTTGATGACTTTGATAATTTAAAGGCACTGGACACGATGGTTGTCAAAGACCAGTCTTCTCACTTGGTGTATCCCAACATATGCATAAAATAAAAAAATCTGTGAAAATTTTGACTCAATTGGTCATTGCATTTGCAAGATTTTAATGAGAGAAAAAACACCCTTCTTGCATTACTTATAGTGTGCTTACAGCAGATGTACAACAAAGGGCTCCAGCTGAAATATTTTATTGTTCGAGTGAGAAATTGTAACTCTTTCTCAAAAACTACTTTTCTTCAGAGGAAGCCGTTTCTAGCAATGTCTTATACTCTCAATAGCTTTCCAATGCTCGTTACCAAGAAAGTTTTTTTTTTAAGTAAATACCAAGACTGTCCAGTGCCTTTAACCAGAGAAAAAAATATGAATTTTGATAAGGCTTACCTTTTTTTTCAGAAGCTGTCTTTCCGTTTGTAAAGCTTTCATGTTCCAGAATCTTTCTTCCGAATGGGGTATTTTTTGCCTGTGGGTAAAATGAAAAGAATAAGCTGTGTAAATGATTTCTTAAAAACTTGCATAATGAACATAAGATGTCTCTGAGGGTACATTTTGCATGAGCCTCTTTTACGATTTGCATGAACCTCTCAATCAGAGAAAACAAAATAGTGTCTTCACACACTATCATAAAATAGCAATAAGGTGAAACTGGGATTCGGTTAGGCCGGTAGTCGAATAAAGCCGGCACTTTATTGCCAGAAAATAAATAATTTTCATTGGACTTTATTCAAGCCGTAAAGACTCTCTAAATTAATAGACAGGTCCGATGTTTTTTGCTTCTTGCATCAAAGTATACCCACAACCGAGCGATGGAAGGTACCAGTGGTCTCTCCACATCTCTCACTTTTTATTTGTACAACGAAGGATGGCTGCGAGCGAGCGGCATCACACGGGCATAATATCAATTACTTTCTGTGCACTCGAGGACATTTGGAGCAAATTGAGGCGCAGAACCTTGTCTATATTGTACTAAAATAGCGCGACTTATTATGTTTGTTCAAGAGCAACCAGCAAACAGTGCAGCATATTCGGTTGTCATTCTGTCCCCGTCACTGTCTGTCTTCCTTGTACGTCTTAAAGGCACTGAACACTATTACTCAAAATAATTGTTAGGATAAGAAACCTTCTTGATATTAACGAGCAACGAAGATTTGGTGAAAGTATAAAACATTGTGAGAAACGGCTCCCTCTGAAGTAACGGGGTAGTTTTTGAGGGGAGGTATTTTCTCACTTAAATGTTAAAACAAACTTCAGTGAAGCCATTTATTATAGGCATCTGAAAGTACACCGATTTGCGCAACACGGTTGTTTCTTCCACTATTTTCTTGCAACTTTATGACCAATTGAGTCACACTTTTTACAGGTTTTTATGCTAGTCATGAACAGTAACCAAAGGTATGGCTGCCTTTAACCTGTGTCTACGGTTATTATATTTGCGTGTGTACTCTGTGTCATCGGCGCATTGTGACGAGGGAATGGTAAATTAATTTAAAAATGTCGGCGAAGGAGTAAATCAAAATGATTACAAAGGGCATAGGAAATTTTTTGAAAAGCGAACATTTAAAAGCCAACACTGAGTCAAGGATTTGAGATAGCTGTGTTGTTCACCCCCATACTAGGTATACAGATTCATACATTTCTTTTTAGATTCACGTACACGCCCTACTAACAAACATTTTTCACATGACGAACACTGGCCATACGTTTGTCTGGTTCGAGTCCCGGTCGTGACACGGGTGTCCTTTAAGTCAAAACACTTATCCACTATTATTACTGCGTCCTTCGGATTGGACGTAAAGACGTTGGTCCCGTATGTTGTTGTTATTCACGTAAAAGGAACCCAGGTCACTCTCGTAAAAAGAAGGAGTTTGCCCGGTCTTCCTGGTCTGATCGACAGCATATTGCGCCACAGCACCTTATAAACCATTGAGCATGTCTCATACTTCAAAACGTACCACCACATAAGCTACCTTGAGGAAAAAACACTGAGCACTTTAATACGCCCCAAGGGGTGTGATTAGGCGTTATACAAGAACCCAGCATCATTAGTACGCCTCAATTCGAATTTTCAACTCTGATTGTTTGTATGTACGTACGCCTACCAATCGACTTTAACAATCTAGAAAGCTCCAGTTCCAGGCGTCTTTGTACGACCTTATAAACAAGTCTGCAGTATAGCCCTAATAATGTGTTTTTAACGGTGGACCGGCGCTGGCAAAAACCTTGCCACTGGAGTAATTTAAATCATGTAAGCCTATTGATAAGGTATTCGCCAACCGGAAGGTGGAAACGCGCCCGTTCCCAATTTACACAAACGAATAAGGACATAATTGCAGTAATTGTCCAATGGAGTGCATCTCTTACATGAAATATACATGGTAAGAGCGTAAGTGTGCGTGTGGGCTGCACAGCTGATACCAATATAGGACCTAGATCAATGTTTGAAGGCTCAATTCGGAGTAAATAGGTTTTCAAAGTATCGTCAACATCAACTGATAATACAGGGGTGTTCCATGGGTAGAGACGCACTACTTTAGTGGCTTGAATTTATTAGTACGAGTAAATATATTACAAAAAGAAGATATCAAAGTATAACCAGAATATAGAGCAAAATTCCATCACATAACCACCATCATTTTAACTGGCTGCACAGCCCCTCCCCCCCCCCCCCACCTCACACAAAAACCACAGCCTAGGAATAGCACTCATGCAGTAACGGTGGGCCTAGGATGCACTCTGTGCGCACTCAATCGGAAAATCATTCACCGTCGACGAGAACGATCCACGACCCACGAGGGACGGTAGCTGAACCCCGTTCCCAGCGTCGTGCCCCGGGGGCTCTCGCGACCCGATTCTCGGCTGGTATTACATTATTTTGTTCCTGGACGGCGATGTATTGAATGATACCATGGTTCTGATCATCGTTAATTTGTTGCTCTCTTGATTAATCGCAATGTTTTCACGGTCCAGCGAGCGAGCAGCCCGGAGAAGAAAATATTTTTGACTTTGATTTTATTTCTGGCGCTTCTCATTATAGGCATATTATGTTTTATGTTAATGAATATTTTTTGCAGAATGAATTAACTCTTACTAATGAAAATTATGTAATATCGTTTTGCCACTGCATGAATTCATGGAAAATTTACATACAATGACAACTCTGTGTACATTGAACATTGAGTATTTATTTTTTTATGATTTTTTTTCAAATACAAACTTTTATTTATTGATTATAGACAGACAACTTCCGTTGATTTGTGTTTTGTTTTATTGTTTGTTTGTTGTTGTCGTTAAGGCGATGTTAGATCGTTTTATGTCAGAGATCGTAGTTTTATAGATGCCAAATCGAGCAACTCAAAACTGCCGATTACATCTTATTTTTAGTCTTCCATCAGGTAGCGTTTAAATAATCACAATCTCCACATCTAAAACAACATCCTTTGCCTTTTAACCTCGTGTATCAACAATAATATACATGCGGGTGGGAAAATCTCCCCAGGATTTATTAATATCGAATAATGACATGACCCAGAACAGCAAGATTGCTACTAGCGGTCACTCCGCGCGTCCGAGAAAAAAATCACGTCCACGATCTTCGCTTGACCAAAATCTGGACCAAATGCCCGCAATCGCAAGCCCGGAATCAATGAACATCACCACTGAACAGTGCGAGGTCTTCAAGGCACTGGACACGTTTGGTAATTGTCAAAGACCAGGGCCCAATTTCATAGAGCTGCTAAGCACACAAATTTGCTTAGCATGAAATTTCTTCCTTGATGAAAACAGGATTACCAACCACATTTCCATGTGATTTTCAGGATAAACAAAGAACAACTGAATACAAGTAACAAGCAATATGCAACAAATGAAAATTTGGTTGGTGATCCTGTTTTTAACAAGGAAGAAATTTCATGCTAAGCAAATTTTTGTGCTCAGCAGCTCTATGAAATTGGGCCCAGTACTCTGACTTGCACTCATATCCATATTGGAGTCGAATTACTCTGTACGCAGAGTAAACAACATTTTACTCTCATTAAGGGTCAATTGGACTACAATCAGAGTCATTTTGGCTCCGGCCCAGAGTCGTATTGGCGGGCTTGCAAAGTTAGTGAACTTTTGTCAGAAATTTCGCGCGCGCGCAGTAGCCGTAGTGGTCTGGTCACTAACTCTATACCTAATCTAGCAATGAGAGCTGGCAGCGGTATCCAGACGTACGTTCGTTGCTATGTTGGTTGACATCTTGGATTTCCGATGATAAGAAGAAAGTCATTGCCAATGTCATTGCTGTAACTCAAACTACTTGATTGTCGGTGGAGTCAAATTGCACTTTTTGTAAGTTATGAAAAAACATGTAATTGTTATGTGGTGTTGAGTAGGCCTAGCGTTTAGACATGTTAGAGTAGAAGTGGTGGGAGACAAACAAAATATCCTGGGTACGATCGGTAGGATTCGATCTGGAGCTAGCGTTCCGGATGGACACACACAAGGCATTCATGCAGTCTTGCATTGTCATTGCCACAGCTAACGTTCATGACGTTATGCTTATTATTTAATAAGTTAATTACGGGGATGTTTTTATTTAACATTTAGGCTGACAAGGCTGAGCATTTCATTCAAATAATGGCCCAGCCCCGTACAGTACCAGTTTTTAAAGGCAGCCATTGTACATACACACTACCCGTCAATTCAAGTGTATGTTGAAACATTATGACCTTGTACACACAACAGAACGTAACTTTAAATTCAGTTGTGGGGTCACAAATTGTCCAAAGATGTATAAAAGTGTGCGATCACATTGTAAAAAAAAAAATTGTAGCAAAGGGGGGGGGGGGTGTCAAAATGGTAGTCTGATTTTATATAGGGGAGAGATTTTTTTGACTAGATTTTAAGAAACTTGTATGTAAATCTGTGCTCAGTTTTACGGTGCTGCTTACTATAAGCCAAAAATAGGTGCTTATGTATAAATGTAAGTATATTTCATGGGTCAGTATGGAATGTTCACTTGTGTATGGTGTGTACTTCACGATACCCGGCTTACTGCAGAACTTTGGCTCTAACCCTCTACTAAGTGAAGAATGATTAAGTCATTGCCCTTTGCCCAATTTTCTTAGAGCTTTTAAGCATTACATATTGCTTGAAATTTATTCAAAGTAAGTAAAACAATTGCGGGGAACCAGTTACATGGCATTTTGACTGGTAACCTCCATCTGCTGAGTAACATTTTTCTGTGCTTTGCGAACTTGTGCGCTTAGCCGCTTTATGAAATTGGGCCCTGGTAAGCAAGCAATCTTGTATGAAAACTGGTTTCCATATTGTTTACTTGAAAAATAGCTACCTGGACAACACAGAGTACAACATCATCGCTCGTTCAATTTTGCAAGATTACCCACACTTGACGGAGGGATTGAAATATACAGATACAGTGGTAAGTATTGCAAAAGCTTGCTGTGAAGTCTCTTGGGTTACCCATGTCTATGTAATTAAAAAGATTACATTTGGTGGGTTCTAGATAAATAGAAAAATAGCATGACCTTCAGCATTTTTTTTATTTGTGACATAAATGTATGTCAAGATCTATAACAAAATAGTGTATGGAATAAATCGTGATGGAAATTGGTCTCATGCATTTAGAATGTGTTTGGCAGAACAAAGCCAGCGTATTAAGGAAAAGCCATAAATTATGTTTACTGTCCAATGCTGCTGGTTTTCCCTTCACAAAAACATCTAACAGGCTTTTCAATCATAGCAGATTTAAGCTTAAGATCTCCATCTTGTTTTTCACTGTGCTTTAATAGAGAGGATTGATTACCCAAAAAGCTGTCATGACATGGTTGGTACTTATCTTTTCTGTTACAACTCCAAAATAACATGTTTGTTTTTCATTTTGTATCATTTAGTACATGTGGCATCAACGTATAAAGGACAAATTTAAAAATTCCAGGAAGCGTGGAGACAGAGATCAACCACAAGTTGTTAAACGTCTTGCTGCCTCATCAGCTACACCAAGTGGCAAGAGTGCTGTGAAAAATGTATGGGGACTAGTTCATTTTCTACCTGAAAGGAGTGCAGCTGACAGTGACGATACAATACAACAATTCATCAAGCAACTCCAGGTACAGTACATATTATGCAGGGCATTTTGTTAATAGTATTGTTCGCAACGGTGTAACTGTATTTTGCATTGGGTATTTTTTTCCCCAATATTATTGTTGGATTGTTTGAACCAGTGGGAACTATATATATTTATATTTTTTTCAACAACTTCACTCCTCCTTATACCTCTTACTTTGCACCAAACTGCTGACACAATGAACCCATTTACTTGCCTGTTTTCTTCTTCCTACCACCAACTCGGATACTTAAAAATCTTGTTCCCGCTTCCTACATTGTACCTTGACTTTCTAGTTTCTACTCTTTCTTTTGTTCATCTCTAGGCAGTTCTTCCACTTCAGTGTATATGCACCTGCAGTCCATAGTTGTTATGTAAAGTTCCAGTAATACTTTACTACTTACAATTACATTTTGTCTTTTTATTTGGTGACACACTCTGGACCAATATAATGAGTAGAATTTATGGATGATGTGGTATTTTGTAACAATGAAAATATTATTAAGTAATGGTTGTCTTTACTTTATTCTTATTTAGAGACAGAGCCAACTGAAAAAAGACAAACGTGACCAGGAACTAATAACATCAAGAATGGACAGTACCTTCGCTGACAGACGTCAAGAAATAGTTGTTAAGAATAAGTCGGTGGCATCTATCAAGGTCACCTATCCGATTTTATTCAATGAGCAAGAGGTAAGTTTTGATTGATGTATCAAAGGTGTGTGTGTGTGTGTCTTGCATTTGATTTGCAGATTTAGGGTATATGTGCTGCTTGAAATAATACAAGTCCAACCTCGTTCTCATTTTCAAAACAGATCACCAGAGAATTTATGAGACTATCAGAGAGAAGCTTGGGAGATTTTACCAATGGTGTGAAGAAGTATTCAGACAGACTGATCTGCTTGAAGTCGGCAAGGGGGAAACTTTCAGAGTTAGCCACTGAATGTATGGAAATGGCCCGGACTTCAGAGCCACCAATAAAATAATTCCAATGAAATCATTCGAATACAAAAACTGGTGCTGTATTTAAATTTTAAGATAAGAGCAATGGCACATTATGCTTATTTAACTTATTTTTATCCAAGCAACCAATGAAATAATTCAAATGAAATAATCCAAATACAAAAACTTGTGTTTTTATTTTATTTTAACAATATGTAAGAGCCATGTCACATTTTAACAAAGAGCAATGTCACATTCTAAAAGTAATTTTTGTTTCGTGCAATTTAATTTTCCCCTTAGCATTACTTTTTAATTTGTACAATGTTAGTTCTAACATCGCATTTGAAGTTAATGCAAACAGTTATAATAAAACCATTGAGAGCTATGTATAAGTTAGCCGAAAGAAAATGTTGTTCATATGTCACATACTTATGATTTGCCCCATCCAAAACTATATAAGAATATTATGTGTCACTAGTATTGCAAAATGTTCGCATCATGATTCTGTGGTCCATGTCCCCACCCCCCCCCCCCCCCCCCCCGTTACCCCGTTACCACCCCCCCGGTTCTTTTGCAAATGCAATTGACTCCACTAGACAAGTCACCATGACTCGTGAACAGAGTCATTGACCCCTAAAAGGAATCGCTGAAGAGAGTTACCATGACTCTTCAAGAGTCGTTATGACCCCTTCCAAAGGAATGGCACTTGACTCTAATGAGTGTCAGTCGAACCTTATAATAGAGTCATTTTAGACATAGTTGCTGGACTCCATTTAGAGAGTAGGCTTGACTCTGTTTTGGATATGAGTGTGGTGAATCCCGACATAATGCATAAAAATAACAAATCTGTGAACATTTGGGGCTCAATATTGAGGCTTCAGATGCATAAATAAAAGACTTCAACTGAAGTATTTTATTACTTGTTTGAGTGAACTTCTTTCTCGAAAACTATACGTTACTTCAGAGGGAGCCTTTCTCAATGTGTTTACTTTGTAATGCTAACAATTGTGTTTATGCTGACCAATAGTGTCCAGTGCCTTTTGTCCAGTGCCTTTAATACACTGGCTGTACCAGATCGCCAGTGGGGCAATCACTATTCTCAGCACCATGAAGATGTCGCCCCAGGAGAAGTTCAGCCAAAGCCCAGATCGATCACAGTGGTTCCGTCTTCCCCCGGGTTTTTTCCTCTAAACTTTAAAGTTACAATCCACACCAAATTTCCAGATTTATTTTTTAAGGATTCCCTTTATTGGATCGATTTAAGGAAATCAAAAACATCATTTAAAAGCAATGACACAGCAGTGCCGATTTTGATGGACAGAAATATACATTGCCTCCTTTTTTTTTTAACTTTCAATCATACCATGATGACAGCATCATCTTGCACGGTGGATTTTGCTCTGATCATCGCGCCGGCTAGATGACGCATTGAGAATTGATTGGACATACCCTTTTTTGTGTAATTATAGGCACTTGTTTTTGCGGGTGGCAAACACTCTACAGCAAGTCATCCCCCCCCCCCCCCCCTTTTCAAGTTCACTCAAAATTACCTTCACCCGAACACCGAAAAGTGAGAGTTGCATTTACCTAGTTAATTTTGTTATGAATTTATTAAAGACAAGTTTCACAATGGACACTTGGTTTTTCAAATGACTAAAAGTTTTAAAGTTCGTGTCAAAACAAAAGTGTTTAAAGACGAAAGGGTATTTTAAGTGCAGAGAAAGACTGATTCAGAAGACTATGCTACACATACACGGTTTTTGGCACTGCCTTGTATTATTTGTCAATCGCTGTGACACTTTTCTATTGCGCGAAAAATGGCCGAATGGTCTCATTGCCGACTGTAGAGGGCGCCATACGATCATGATCAGTGTGCAACTAAATGCCAAAAAGGAATAGAACACATCTCAGCAGAAGTTCCCGCCAGCCTTAGATACAATATTCTTTGATCTCCGTCTTGCACATGAATATGAGGCTGTCTATGTTTCTCGTTGCAGTTCTTAATGACAAAGTTTCTTTTGTCGAATCACTGGGAGCAACTTCTATTTATATTACAGACACCTGTCTCTTTCTTGCAAAATATTGCCAAGAAGCAAACCAAATTAGTTTTACTTGATTGGCTGACCTGAAACAAGTTTGCTATAACATATCGCTCCCACGTCCTGCAGTGGCCATCTGGAACGAGTCAGTGTATTTTGGATCGAATGAAATTTACCCATCATCTTTGTTTCGCTCTATCTCACATAGATCATGTGCACCCTCTGCGGCAGTTTTTATTCTTCTTCAATATTGGTAAGGCAACTACACAATCAGGCCTTGAGGGCGCTATTACAAACAATCTATTCTCACCACTCCCGCAAACGCCTAGAGGGCGCTATCACGCTAGTGTTACCTGATTTCCTCTTTTTAAAGCCATTCCATCCCTTTTTGTTTGTTTACTATAATTTATAGTCCCCATGAATGATTGGGCTTACAAATTTACAAACATTTGCCCAAACGTGAGAATTGGAGGATTCAAAAGAGGCCCTTTGTTCAAGGTCCGTCATAAAGTGGAGGTTGGGGCTGTAAATGGGGGGGGGGGGGGGGGGGGGGGGTGGAGGGGGTGTAACTAGGAGGGGGGTAGCTGGGGGACACACATTTTCCAAGGGGGGGGGAGAGACCAGATTTACAGCCTCAAGACCATACAGTGCTTTGTAAAAACAAATGCCTCCCCTCTCAACCCAATCCCCAGTAGTAAAAAATTAAGGACCTGATTGACCCTCTGGTTCAGTAACAGAACTGTTGATCTTTGTTACCGGTGAGCCCTGTTAACGACACTTGACACGTTTGGTTATTACTCAAATTATTTACCAAACTTATTTTTAAAAGAGGTAATTTCTCCCACTCAAATATTAAGACTACTGGCCAGAACCCTTATATTCCTATCTGAAAGCACACTATTTTGTACGAGGGTGTTTCTCTTTCAACATGTTCTTGCAACTTCAATGACCGAATCAGTCCAAACTTTCACAGGTTTGTTATTTGAAGCATTTGTTGGGATACACCAAGTGAGAATACTTGTCTTTGACAATTACCGAACATGTCCAGTGCCTTTAAGGAAGTATGTTGATCAGTTTAGAATATTTCAAGTTTCAGGCATGCAACTGTAACTTCACAAAAGAGGAAACTACAAAATTAAAATATTTTTGTATAGTATTACAAGTACTTTTCAATTTTGAATGGTAAAACTGACGCTTAAATAGAGGGAAAGCTGCATGCCTGAAGTTTATGTTGAAATTAATCAGACACAATGACAAAGCCTGTATCTTCATGAACTTGTTGAGCACACAATCTATACAGGAATGGTCTTAAATCCCGTCAACGTATTTTAAGCCGGTTATAATAATTAAGCACGAAAGTGGCTTAGCAAAGACACATTGTTGCTAAGCAGAAACAAGTTACCAGCCAAAACTCTTCGTTATGTACACTGTTCGACTTGGTTCCCTGCCGATTATGCTTAGCAGCGAAACCTGCTAGACACAATTTCATATTGGGCCCTGCTATAAAGAATGTGTGCTTAACAACATCATGATCGGGGCTTAGTTAAATACAAATAGAACAAATTTTTATTAACGATGAAAATAACAAATTTATTTAACAATAATTGAAACGTCTTGTACGGCGTCGTTCAAACCGTTACAAAAACAGACAATGAACTTCAACAATACATCCCTCGTTAGGAAAAACAATCCACTTTATCGCTTAGAATTAAGCCTACCTTGATTCATCAAACTTGCTTGACATTTTGGTGCATTTTGCAAGCCGCCAATTTAGTTCGTGGTTAGATAACCAATGACAGTGGTGACAAATCTGTTGATATAGAGAAATGATACACTATTTCGATTAAATAACATGAAATCCTTTGGTCATGGGCAAATTGGTTTTCAAAAGAGACAAGAAAGTTTAATACTAAATATCAGTAGGCCTCCATATAAGTCAACAGTAACCTATCAAATGCAATGTGTCAATATGCAATTTAGTTAATGTAATGGTTCCTACACAAGAGTGGGCTACATATTAAGAGCATGGAATGCACAAAATGATATGATCTCTGGACACCATTTTAGTAAGCAACTCTTTTGATGCAACATTAGACCAGTAAATAACTGTGTATGTACATGTAGCTGCATTATATGCATATAGGCCAATACAAGCATGTACTCAACAAATAACTAAACTGGTGAAGGTGCAATTTTGCCACAATTCCATATTTCATAACTAAATTGTAATTAACTTTTTGCACACAGATACAAAATACAAATATTGAAAATGCCTTTAACTTTTTTGCCATTCCAGGAATTGGGAAAAGATTTGCGAAAGGCAGTGTTAATCGATACTTGTAACAATAGACCTTTATCATGCTGCCTTCATCTTGGTCACGTTCCGGTATTGAACAACAATAATGAATGCTAATTATCATTATGCAAATAGGTACCAGACTATTTTGTTCTTCCAGCCTCAGAATGGTTACATTGATATCAATTTGGAAAATTCCAGATGGCTGCACCATGGTAAAGGTCTATAGTGGCCACTTATCCAAAAAAGGGCAAATAGCTGCAGTGCGGCCTGTTTCTTTTACACATTAGTTGTACATGCTGTTTATGTTATTACATGTCATTACAGAGGGATTTTTAATATGGAACAATTACAAGTAAATTTTCATTAGAATGTTCGCACAGGCTTTTTTAAAGCCATAGGACCCTTTCGGTTCAGGAAAAAAAAAAAGTTCACAGATTTACAAATAACTTTCAGGGTTTACAGAAGGCAATGGTGAAAGACTTCTCTTGAAATATTATTCCATGAAATGCTTTATTTTTTGAGAAAACAGCAAAACAATATAAATTCTCGTTAACGAGAATTACGGATTTATTTTAAACACATGTCATGACACGGCGAAACGCCCGGAAACAAGGGTGGGTTTTTCCGTTGTTCTACCGACTCCGATGACCGATTGAGCCTAAATTTTCACAGGTTTGTTATTTGATATAGAAGTTGTGGTACACAAAGTGTGGGCCTTGGACAGCACTGTTTACCGAAAGGGTCCAATGGCTTTAAAGTAACCAATATTGCCTGTTACAATCCACTTTTGTATAAAGTAATCGCCATTGTTTTAACAGTAAATAGTAAATAGTTCGCACCAATGGATCTTAACAGCAGTGCGGTTTTAATCATCATCGATCATGTGATTTTGATTTGCCGATGAAAAAAAATGCAGATAAAACATTAATTTGGGTTTTCTAATAAAAGCGTTATGTACAATGCAATAGTCGGTATTTATTTTGATTCTACTTTTTTGTGGCTGATACACCTAATAGAATCTGAAGCTGATTTATTTACTCACTTTAGTTTACTCAGTTAACGTTTTTCACCACATATAAATTGTGAAAAAAAAAGATAATTTGTAACCGAGCCCAACAAATTATGAGCCTGTAATTGGCCTTTGTATCTAACAACTATAAACTTATCAAAATATCTCTACTAAAAAATGAATTTAACCAAAATGCTTACAACTTTTTATTCCAAAAGGAGCTACAACATGTGGTAGCAGGGCCTGACTATTTTTTTCAAACATGTACATGTATACAGTTTTCACAAGGATAATGACTTTCATTGAGAATTTGATTAACATTGAGTGATACAAATAAAACTTCTTCTTTTTTAATTTGAAAAGAACTTCCAAAAGTGTCATATGCATGTGCAGTTTATGCGAAAGATCTTAAACAACAATTAAGGTCGCTTGTGATATTTGTTTGCAATTTACACGCTTATATGAATTAAGTCTCAAACTGTTAAGTTCGCATGCATATCATGTATTACATTTGCATGTGCCATAGACTTATGGTTGATTTACATGTATTTGTACCATTCGTACAAATTCGTTGTTGGACTGCCTTTCAGAAAATTCTGAGTTTGATGTGTGAAGGTTTTGTAATGTAAGTTTATAACAAGATAGGTCGACAATATTTACATGTGATAATACAAAAGAACATGTCACCTCAAGCAAACTAAACCAAGTGAAGTTCATAAAACTGAAAGTTAAACATAAACGCAACATTTAATGTAGCGACATAATGCAGAATACATGTGTTCACAAAAAAATCTTCAGTAAAACGAAAAGTTACAAATGAAGGGTGATTCGTCACTGAAAGGTTTTCTCCACTTTATTTTCCACAAGTCACATGAAAGTAAGCTAATCTTTTGTCTGAATTGATAAACAATTTTATATCTTAAAATGATTCTGTTGCCTGTGTATTGAGTGAGCCGGATTTTTGTCCTTTAGGAACACGTTGCCTTGGATCGATCGAGTTGGTCTTTGAAAAGCGTTTGTAACTGTTTTTAATAAAATGCATATGGGTAGAAAGAGATTGTAAAAGTAGAAAACATTGATCCACACAAAAACGCCTCGAAATTGCTCGGTTTTCCTTTTACCTCAGCGTATAACACAATCAGCCATTTATGGGAGCGAGTCAAATTTTTTACTCCCATAAATGGCCGACCATGCTAGTTCGCCAAGTGAAAGGAAAACCAAGCAATTTCGAGCTATTCTACATGTACTTCTAAAACATCTTTCCCACCATATGCATTTTGTAACAACCGGTTATAAACGGCTTTTATCTCGTCCTATCCAAGGCAACGTGTTCCTTTATTAAGCAGACATTTTTAACAGGAATTTCGTCAAATACACAGTAAAGTGGATCATGGTCAACTCCTTTCTATGGTACTTATTAAAAACAAATTACAACAAATCTGAGTAAATACAAAGCTACCAAATACAACTAATTAATTAATATTGAAAAATATACAAATACATGTACTGAAAAAGTTAATGGCTTAATCATTCTTCCAAGAACGTTGTCACTCATTTGCTGTTTTTGTTTGTTGGTGTGTTTTTTGGGAAGTATTAAAAACAATTGAAGCATTTTTTTTTTACAAAATGCGCTTAGGACCAAATGAGTTCAGATGGCAACACAAACTATTCAAAATGGCACAGTTGTGAATAGGGCCTATAACAAACCATTACAAGTTAACTGGTGTTTTCCCAAGTGCAGAAACCGAAAGATCAACAAAAACTTAATAAGAACATGTATTTGGGTTAGTAAAAAAAACTTTAAGACTAAACTAGTTTTTGTATGGAATGCAGATATAGCCAAGTACATGTAGTGTCAAAGAGTGAACAGCAACGGTGATCACAGTGATAAAATCCACAAATATCCTTCTCGAAGCAGTAAAGGGACACGTTGCCTTGAATTGGTCGCGTTGGTCCATGAATAGCGTTTGAAACCGTTTTTTCAAAGTCATGTTTCAAAGGTAGAATATATCAATCCACAAAAATTTGCCTCAAAATTGCGTGGTTTTCCTTTTACTTTGAGAACTAACATTGTCAGCCAATTTTTGGAGTAAAAAACTCCACAAACAAGTAATGGCGTGCCATATACAAAAAATCATGCAATTTCAAGCCATTTTTGAGTGGATCGTTATATTCTACTTTCAAAACATCTTTCTGACCATACATGTATGCATAGACCAACTCGCCCGATGCAAGGCAACGTGTCCCTATAATGATAGCATTTTGCTCAACAGCTTAACGACCCAACGCCGTGTGGATGTTGTGTGACACAATTGGATAGGTCAGTATAGAGGTTGGCAGCGGCAGGGACGGCAACGTGTCCCTATAACAGCTTAACGACCCAACCCAGTGTGGATGTTATGTGACACAATTGGATAGGTCAGTATAGAGGTTGGCAGCGGCAGGGATGGCTGGGTGGTCATAACAGAGGATATGGACACCGGCTGAAACTCCTGCTGCAGAGACACAGACACTGGTATGGTCTGCATATCAGGGGCAATCAAAGTAGTCTGAGACCTGTCGCCAAGTCCACCCTCCTGCTGACCAATAAGATTGATTGCTGTGACACCTGAAGCACCTTGTGAACCGGCATTCTTCTGGATAACAGCAACACTTCCCTGTGAGAGAAGGGGTACACCTGTCGCAGTAGAGCGAACCAGGTGTGTCTCAGCTTGCAGAATAGCATTGGTTGTATTTTCAACCTTTGATGCCCGCAAGCGTGCATTCTGCTCGAGCAAGACCTCATTCGCTGCGGTCAGATCAGAGATTTGCTTGCGCATTGCCTCAACCTTGCGCAGCAAGACCTGATTCTCATCCTCCAAATCTCTGGTGTCACGACTTGCGCTTCGCATCCTCTCACGGATTGCGCTCCTCGCTCCGTAGTGATCATCAGCAGAACGCCCGGTCTCAAAATCAAGATAGCCAAAACGACTTTCAAACGGAGGCCTGCGACGAATGCGGTCAAACTCAAAATCGCCATAAGGGTCGTAGAAAGCACGCATGCGTCGACGATCCTCATAGTCAACATCCCCACGGCTCATGTGGCGGAACTTACACTTGCTTCCTCTGTTACACTCGCCTTTTTGGTAATCTCTGCAAACAGGAACATCATCATTTCCGCTCCGCAGCTCCTCACCACCTACCCCGTAACCGCGAGACACCTTGTCTTCAAGATGGGGTGGAAGCTTCCCCGTTTCTTTGTAATAGTCTTCCTCAGCACGGGAGCAGTGCAGGAAACGACAATTACCTCGGACACATTCCCTATTCTGGAAATCATGGCAAAAAGCATACCTCTGATGGCTATTGCCTCCGCCTCTTGATTCACTTCCCTCGGCATCCTCTGGATGCTTAAACTTGCAACTTTTCCCACGGTTACAAACATTACGCAAGAAATCACGACACACATCATCACCATAATCTTTTTCTTCAGAAGACATCTTGAATGGTTTTAAAAATACCCACACACAAAAAAAGCCTGCAGGAAACCTGTTAAGTAAATGTTAATAGTTCAAGAAATACCAGCAATAGCGTCAACCTAATGCACAGCAATGTTTTTTTGTCAATTGTTTATAGGCAGCTTAAGCAGTGCTATCTTAATGTACTGTTACATAACCTTGTGGGTTGGGAGTCCGCAAGGGTAGTGCTTCGGCAAGGATGTGCTGAACCCGCAGCAGTGGCAGCTGCACCTTTAAAAGCTGCTTGCAACTTCCTGCTGCTGCTTGCACAGCTGGCATCAACTGTCTAGTGGCTAGGGTAAAAGCTGGCGCCTACACTGCAGTGTGCCGACTGCTGATTACTGCCCGGCTGCTGATGTTGCTGGCCCACGACCGGCGCTCAGTGCATGCGTATGTCTACCGGCAGCCTCTATGCAAAAGTTGTTACTGCAAAGTTGTTGCTGCGGAGTGGTTGCTGCGGAGTGGCCTGTCCAAAAATCTGTTTCAATTGAAAAAAAATGAAGGAAATCCTGTTAGAGCTTTTTGCCTAGCACATGATACAGCTTAATATTGTTAACAAGTCTAGCATGTTTGACTCCTTAGCATAGAATCTGTACAGCACATAAATGCTTGTGATGAACATGTACATGTATATGTAAATCGTTCAAGTTTACAGTCATGGATGTTAAGGTACAAACATAGCCTATGCAACAGTCTTCACTTTATACAACAACAAATAACAAAAGGAATCTTAACAGTGACACTTAAGTTTCATACAGCTGGAAAAATCATCATCTGTTTCCATGTCAAATACTAAATGTCAAAGTTGGGTTAACTACATGCGATCTACTTTTTCACTAGCATCAACATTTTCCCCTTTTGACTCCATTAACAAAACTAGTTCCAGCTTGACTGCTGGGGATAGGAAGAAGAGTTAAGTGAAGATCTGAATTGGTCTGCGAGGGGTTGTTGAACTGGTGGTGGCTGGCTGTGTGTGATTGTCGTTTGCCGGGACTGGGCTTCCTGCAGTAGTCTTCTTAAACGCTGGTTCTCTTCAACAACTACTTTGTTGTCACCAAACAGGTCAGTCATTTGAGTGGTCAATTGGGATTTCATGCCACTCAATGCGTTAACTTCTTCCTCAAGTTTATCTCTTGATTTCATGAGGTCTGTGATCAGTTCTTGGTCTCTTTGGTGAAACTCCTTGTGATCGTCAAGCTGCCTCTGTAAGAGCTTATTGTCTTTCCACAAGTCGTTTAACTCATTGCGGAGATCTTTAGCCACCTTTCTCAACTTCTTTATGCGCCTCTCATGGTCTGCAGCAACTGGAGATTCTTCTCTGCGACTTTGACCACTTGTTGAATGGAGTGGACTCCTGCTCCGTTCACGCTGATTGCGAGACCTCTCATTTCTATCCTGAGGTCTTGCATCGGTTCTCAAGTTGTCATCACTTCTCTTCGTGTCACCATCAAAGTTCTCCTCATCACTGCTGTACTGAACCAAACCACTGTCATCTTTACGAGGTCTTTTGTGCTGCACCCAACGGTGGTCTCTATACCTCTCGGGGATTATTTTATCCCGAACGTAAGCTCTATGCTCTGTTTTAGTGAAATGAAACAATTGACATTGACTATCATCGCATATACCCCCCTCTTTGACTCCGCGGTAGTTACAACAGATTCTCGCCAGCAGAGACAACCCTTTAACTCTTTCTGGGTGGTCAAACCTACATTTGTCTTTGTATATGCACTTGTTTCCAAGGAATGGAAGACAAACCCACAATATCTTCTTGTCCATCAGGTCTCTGCGGTGCTCAAACTTGCATCTGCTTCCACTGAAACACTCGCTCGTCAAGAAGAAACGACAAATGCCTTGATCAATGTAATCATCATCAGTCAGGTAGGCTGCCATTTTCAATCAGTTTTAATTGTTTCAATTAGTACGGCTTTTTGTTTTGCTTCTGCTGTCTTTTTAAATCACGTCGTCAATTCTATAGGAAGTTTTTTTTTTGCGGCATATTTTGCTTTCAAGTGTTTATAGTGCGAACAGAGTTAAACTACATGAACTTGTTCACATAACAGGAAACACTAGATACAGTTTAGGAAAACTGAAGTGCATTAATGAAGTGTTGCTAGAAGAAAAATTGAGCAACCTTATGCTTAGGAGAACTGGATTCCTTGGGACTTCTGCTGTTCCAGAAACAGCTACCAGGAACAACTTGATCAGCTTAGCGTCAGTCAACACAAGCCAGTCCAGAAACTTTTCTGCTGAGCCACAACTTTTAATTTTCAACCAGAACCTGAATTAAAAACAAATAAAAAAATTTTTATTATCAAAACATCACACAAACGCAGTTTGCAATCGTTTAACTTTCATCTTAGATGAAAGAACTGTAAATGTAAACGCCGGTCACATTCGACATTTTTCTGCGACAGAAATGCAACACAACTGGCCAAAATCATTAACATTTTACAACTTGATATAAGAAATACAGGGCAAACACAATTTGCAAGTTGCCAAAAATACATTTTAAGCAATTCTTTGTGAATTAGACTTAAAATTACAAAGTAATATGAAAGTTATTTCATTATTGAGGAGAATGATCATTCAAAATGCAAGAAATGGGGATAATAAAAACATGTTAATTACATTCTTACCAAGAGACGTTTCATGAGATGTTTCTACACTTTTCACTTGTTTACTTTTTAACTTTTTTTTTGCTTGTTTCTTTCTTTTTCTTTTTCTGCTTCTTTTACGTCAAGACTTCCTGGAAAGACACTTTAGGGGTCTTCAAATCTTGACGTTTAACTTTTTACATCACTTCTTTTCCATTTTGACTTGCTTCTTTCTTTTCATTCTCGATTTCTATCTTTTAGCTTGCTTTCTTCTTTTGCTTCTCGGTGCTTATTTATGAACTTAAAAACTCTTCTAAATTTAAACACTAAAAATGGTCATCCCCTTATGAAAAAAAATGATAAAAATTGTTAGGGGTTACACTGCATATGTAGCGGTCTTCCAGTACACTAAGACAGCACCGGGGAATAATGATCATCCCTTTTCACACTTATTTGGCTTTTCCCTTGATCTACCCCCAAAAATAGCCACCCGCTGCTCATGAGTAGGGGTCAACCTAAAACCCCCAAGGCATTCTTGACACATGCAATGGGGAACATGTGAAAGAGCACAACAGTAACCCCCAGGACCTCCCCAAGGTTGTATTCCAAGGGAGTAAGAGATACAATCGTGTGAAAAGGGCGTACTACAATGCATGTATATTTTGTATATAGCTGCATTTTTTTACGAGTCCTGCATTTATTCACATCAAAACAGATTTCATCGTGTACAGGGGTGTTTAAATGTCAAATGGTGAAAGCAAACATGGAAAACAAACAAAATTTCCTTCAAAACCTTGGCAACAAATTTACTTGTTATAACTTCGAACTGAAATAATTTTTTTTAAAGGGCAATAGAAGGAAACCATTGACCGCTTTGTACTAGTCTTTATTTTGGGAACCCCTTCAACAACACGAACACTAACACCCAGAGAATACAGGTACAGATACATACATGTATAGTTACATGCGTGTACTGTACAGTGCTCATGCAGTGTTGTTACTAAATGCTTCAGGTAGACAAAAAATGCAAAAACACAATTTTATTTTTTCTATTAAGAACAAATCTTTAATACAATAAGCAACCACTTGCAGTCAAATGAACAACACTAACCACTCAGTTTATGGAACAACCTTATAAATTGATAAAAGGTTAAATAATCTCAGCTGAACTTACAACTTTAAATCAAATTGCTGCAATGTACAACCCACAGGTCATGTACAGGTGATGTAAATCTGAATAAAAATCGAAATGCTTTAAGGAAAATTGAAGTTTGATGCATCCTAAAATGAAGTCCGACAAAACATGCGCAGAATTCATGTTTAAACTTTCACAAACTGACTTTCAATGCATAATTGGATGATCCGCTGTAATTTATTTGATAATTAGTACCGAACTGTTTGTACTCAACTCATGTACATTAGTATATTCATTATGCAAGTGCATGCTCACAGCTGTAAAAAATTCACTGAAAAAAAACCACACAGAGTATTATACTGACTTTAGTATAAAGGCAGTGGACGCTATTGGTAATTACTCACAATAATTATTATACTGACTTTAGTATAAAGGCAGTGGACGCTATTGGTAATTACTCACAATAATTATTCGCATAAAACCCTACTTGTGACAGGTAATGGGGAGCTGTTGAAAAACAGCTCCCTCTGAAGTAATGTTGTTTTCGTGAAAGAAGTTATTTTCCACGAATTTGATTTCAAGACCTCAGATTTAGAATTTGAGGTCCCGAAATCAAGCATCTGAAAGCACACAACTCCGTGAGACAAGGGTGTTTTTTTATTTCATTCATATCTCGCAACTATTGAGCTCAAACTTTCACAGGTTTGTTATGTTATGCATGTTGAGATACACCAAGGGAGACGATTGGTCTTTGACAATTACCAATAGTGTCCACTGCTTTTAAGAAGCGTGTTCAAAATTTAATATTTATGTTCATTGTGCTCTAATTCTAGCATTAAAGCAGCGCTCGCAATCAGCAACTACAACTCAAAATAGTCAGTCAGTCACAACTACATGTACATGAAACTTGTTTGGGATGAATTACTATTAAGTTTAGTGTTAATCTGTAGCCCAAAGGATAATTTCTTGAAAATATTCCTTCCCGAACTCCACAAGATCTACGGAAACACAACTATGTACATTAACTTGTTTTAACACTTAAAGTCAACACATTTTTACAAAATTCTACACTGACAGACTAGCTTGACATACACAATGGAGGCTTACATTATAGTTTCAGCTGTTACAGACAAAAAAACAAAAAAACAAAAACATATGTAAGTTGTCAATTATGAACACAAAAATCAGTCATAAAAAAAGTCTTGCGTGGGATGTTTGTTCAGATGTTTTGTGGTCATGAATTTTTTTAAGGGGGGCGTCATTTTTCCCCCGTTTCGTTTTATTCCTGTGATTGTTTTGTTCCGTGTGACTAGGGTGTTTTTTCTTTCATTATTATCTAGCAACTTTGATGACCGATCGAGCTAAAATTTTCACAGGCTAGTTATTTTATGCATATGTTGAGATACACCAACTGTGAAGGCTAGTCTTTGACAATTACCAATTGTGTCCACTTCCTTTAAGTCTTTCTCAACTGAAGAAAAAGAAAAATGATTCACCTGGCCTTTTGGCTCACAATTGTTTGTGTACGGCTACAAATGTTTCTATGGGACATACCATACACCATTACCAAAGCATGATTTAGATTACAATGGCATCAAGCTGTAGCCAAAGTTATAGCTATAAATTTGGACTAGGCTTACCATACTACACAGGATTGTCTAACAAGCCTCCGGTGTGCATAATAGTACCAACTTTGAAGTGATCAATGCCTTTGTAGGATAATTCTTGTCCGCTTCATACAGCAGTTCAGAGTGAAGTATGCCATGGATTAAAAAAAATCAAATATAAGTATGAAAAGTAATCTCATTTATCTCATATCTTGCAGAGTCTGTGGTGTTCAATATATAGGTGAAACAAGAACTACACTCAAGAGGCGTTTCTACGGCCACAGATCTACAGTCAAGACCCAAAAGCTAGATACACCTGTAGGTCATCACTTCAATCTTCCTAATCACTCCATTTCTGAAGGGAAAAATTAACTGTTATAAAAAGCTTTAAAAAAAATGTTTTGTACTTGTTACATGTACTGTACTTGTTATTGAGGTTACTGTTACTTTAGACTTAAATGGTTTAGAATTTGTACCAAGTTTGTTTGTCTTTCTAATAGATTCACCTAACGGAACGAGTCTGAACAAACAACAAGCAACATCGACTTAGACATTAAAACAAACACATAACCCAGTTAAAGGGAATATGAGTATCAGAAAGCGCACTCCTTTGCACATGCCATTTAAAAACTTAATAAGCCAGTCCCAAGTTCTGAAAAAAGTGTACATAAACTCGGAAGTTCTTGAGGTTCTCTTAGTAGTCGTATCGATCGGAGGCACGACCCTCATATGGTGTTGGATGTTCTGGATTATAAGCAGCCAGGCGGTCGGCGTCGTAACCAGGAGCCCTAGGTCTTGGTGGGGGGCCCTCAGCCAGTGCAGCAGCAGCAGCAGCCGCTCGTGAAGGTACAGCACCTGGGGGTCGGTCTCTAAGGTAGCTGTCGAGTGATGGGATGTCTGCAGCTGCTTCAGGGCGACGTGGAGGAGCTCTCAGAGCATCAGGGTTTTGAGCTCGCAGACGTCTGTTCTCGTCAAGAAGGACTTTGTTGTCATCGGTAAGATCCAGAACCTGGCGATGAATACGGCTGAGTTTATGCCGCAGGACGACGTTTTCATCTTCAAGATCGTGGACCATGCTCACCAGACTGCGCATCCTCTCCCGCTCCTCTCGAGGTGGGGGGTGGAACTCATCACGGCTATCCCAGGACGGCATCGGCCGCTTCCGCGGGGGCCCTCCTCCAAGACGGTCTGCGTCCGTGTGGAGAAACTTACACTTTGGGCGGAAGCATTTCCCATTCAGGAAATCTTTGCAGACTTTGTTGCCGCTGGAGTTCCTGACCATGTCTTCAAGGCCAGGAGGGAGCTTTCCCGTTTCCTTGTAATATTCTTCTTCTTCGGAGGAGCAGTGGAGGTAGGAGCAATCTTGACTTCTGCATCTACCGTTCTGGAAATTGTGACAGAACTTGACTGCTTTGGAGGTCCCCTTTTGTCCAGCAGGATGCTCGTAGATGCATCGGGAGCCTCGATCGCACTCATTTCTCAAGAAGTCACGACAGACCCCGCTTTTCATATCACCGGCAGCACCACCCTCACCCTCTTTAGGGCTCACATGGCTAAACTTGCATGAGCTGCCGCGATTGCATTCTCCCCTCAGGAACTCCCGACAAACTCCTCCTCCATTTCTTTCCATGACAGACACTTGGGACAGAAACCTGAAAAGAGGATACAAACAAAATTATATAAACACAATGTCAGTGAATCATTTCCCTTGTTTAGCATATATTATGAAACTGATACACAATATTTATCAGTTGCGATTTAAAAATCATCATTTGCTACTCAATATTGAAGGGACACTTTGCCTTTGATCGGTCGAGTTGGTCCCTGAAAAGCGTTTGAAACCGTTTGTGATGAAATGCTTGATTAGAAAGATGTTTTAAAAGTAGATTAAAATGGTCCACACAAACATTCTTTTAAATTGCCTGGTTTTTCGTTTACTTTGTGAACTAACATTGTCTCCACAAAATGGCTTGCCTTGTTAGTTCAAGATGTACAGGGAAACCATGGAACTTCGTGGAATATTTGAGGGGATTGTTTTATTCTACCTTGTAAACATCTTTCTAACCATGTGCATTTCATAACAAAAACATATCAACACTTTTCATGGCCCAACGCCAATCCCAAGGCACTGGTCCCTTTAAGATTCAGTGTGTAAAAGAAACATTCAGTCCATAATGTGAAGACATTAGACACCTTACTAATGCAGTATCTTTGAAGTACATGTACATTGTGTGGGCCTGCTGTGTATTCTTTAATAAGAATTTGCTGCAATAAATCGTTGTGTAAATTGCTGTGTGTCCATCAGGGCCAAATTTTATGGCTCTGCTTACTGTAAGCAATGAATCAACAAACAGGGAATTCAAGCAGGAATCTTTTGCTTAAGAGCGTGCATACTCCTAAGTTACTAGGCATTCTTCGCTAACACAACTAGTGCAGAAACTTGGTGCATGTTCGTAATCACAGATTTTGGCGATAAACAGAGCCATGAAATTTAGCCCTGATCATGATTTGGCATTGCGTACATGTTCATGTAAAGTTGTACACCAAGGCTCAATAAATATAAAATGGTTAAAGAATGCAATGTCATCATAGACAGAGCACTCAAGCATGTGACTGTACATAGCATTATAAACTGTCACCCAGTTAGTGAGATTGTGCACACTCCCTGAAAATTAAATCTATGGTGAGCGAGGGCGCTTATCATAATTTCAAGTACAGCCACAGGCGTTTATTTCTCATAAAACTTAAGCTGAGTTCGTACATCTCCCGACTGCAAATGTGATACGAACTATTTTCGCTGCGAATGTATCGCCGGAGTTGAGCACAAGTCAACTGATGGATTCGCAGGAAATATGAACCAGGCTTTACCGACAAGGTATATGATGGCACACACTGAATATGTGCAATTACATTTAACAATTTACCACATACATGTAGATGTTCAAAATAAGAAACTCACTTTGCTTTTAGGTTTTTGCCACCTCTCTTCTCTTCAGGACCTGGCTTGCGTCTTCTTAACCCAACAAAATTTGAAGACCTGTTTATCAAAAGATAAAAATTTGTATCACTAAAATGACATTCTGCTTGCATTGTTTATTTGCATCATTACAAAAAATTAAATGCATCTCTAAATAATAATAATAATAATAATAATAATAACAAAAACCAGGCATGACATTTGACCCCCCGAGAAGGAAAAGTAAACGTCTTTGGGGGTAAAAGGGCCAACTTATAATAAAGGGCTGTAACGACATTTCAGTACATTTTACAGACAGAAATTAAAGGGAGAATATCAAGCCTGATCAACCCTACATGTACATGCAAAATAAACAAAAAATATCCAAGTAGGACACTAACTGCAGCACCTTTAACAGCACCTGCAACATTTTTTGTTTTATCACTACTCTGCTTCAAAGTGACTAATAAACCCCCTGGAAATATAGAATTTAATGAAAAAATCCCTCAACTTGATAATTGAATCTTGGGTTCCAAAATCAACTTAACATTTGTTCATCAAACTCATACTTTATTCACAAAGTGTGAACAGTTGTTGTGGCTCTTACCTCTAATCTATCAGATGTTGCCAACTACCAATCAACTTAGAGCAGTCTCCAGAACTCATGACTTTGCCACAGAAACCAGCGAGCAGTAAGCGCATTTGCGACGTTGCAGGACGAAGCGCAAGCAAACTCGCAAAACTACTCCGCTTGAATGGTGCGTTATAATGCTAAAGCCAGCGACCAGTAAGAACATTTTGCAACGTTGCAGGGCGAAGCGCAAGCAAGTTCACAAAATTACCCTGCTTGAATGGTGCATCGTAATCCTGCAACTGTACAACAAGCTAAAAGACAGGCGGCTTAACAGGTGTTTGCTGTTCATTGCACATGTCAGAAATGTTACTCGCTTGTACTGAATAAAAATGTTATATCGCAAATTCACACAGGCATGACTTTCTATCACGTTTTACCCTAGGTATTTCTTTTTACCGCAGTTTATTTATTTTGTTACTAGTCATTTTTGTTTTTATATGCGTTTTTGTTTAAATCAACGCCTATGGTAACAGCTCGCTCTGCTTCAAAGCATGTCATGCTAAGCTTACCCACTCATTAGGGAAAAGACATATTCCATACCATTTGAATCTTGTTGCCAAGCAAAAATTTAAGGGCACTTCCCTGAAACGGAAAACCATTGGTCCTAGATTTAATTGTGGCAGGAGTAATTTCACTCGTGATGGGGAAAATGGTCAACCAAGCATCAGGGTTTCAATGGTTGCGCCGCACTACACTACTTGCCACCGCAACCAGCTTTAAACATGGTGTGTCAACTGCACTCGCGCTTTCCCGGCCCACTGCTGCGACACACTGCTGCAAATTATCTGCCGCAAGCAATTAGTTTCTCGCTGTAATCATGGTTTCATGAAAACTGGGACAGCACATAATGTTTACTTACTTGTATACACTCTAGTACAACAGGAAAAATTTTGGTTTAACTACAAGCCAGCCAACTTCTTTACAACAATTTATCACTTAATTTCAGGCCTAATACTTCACGAAAGCAACCAAGGCGAATGCCCCCATGCCCATTGGTGGACAATAGCCTTTGTGCCCTTGAAATTTAAAATTTTCTTGGTGCCCTTACCAAGGAGAAAATGCCTTGGTACCCTTTCCCTCTAAAAACAAAGGAAAAGGCCTGTCACTGAGTTTTAAAACTCATCAAAAAGGCTTTAAAAAAATTCCATTGCCTGTTGTGTCAAATTATCAATTGGCATTTATAACATTTAAGGAAGCTTCAATACAGCTGCAACAATAAACCGCTTTCAAACACATTCTACTGTAAAGATCCATTGCATTGATGCACACGGCACATCCTGAGTCGCTATATCACCTGAGTCGCTATATAATATATTATATTGTGTCATTGACTCATCATCAGAAGAGAGACTTGGTGCAACATTTATTTGTAAATCATAGGGGATGTTTTTAAAAATAAATCACTGAAACAAAGAATGTTTTAATGACTTCACTGTATTATCAATTATTATAAACAAATATGTGTGTTTTTTACTTGCTTAACACTTTTTGTGTTATTTAACAATTTCAAGTTTTATTTAGGGTCTACCGTACCACCGTTCACATATTCAAAAATAACTTGCAGGGTTTACAGAAGGTAATGGTATAAGACTTCTCTTGAAATATTATTCCATGAAATGCTTTACTTTTTGAGAAAACATTTAAACAATTATCAATTCTCGACAACAAGAATTACAGATTCATAGTAAACACTAGCCCCACTTGTGTGGCCAAGGATAGCTGAATCCTTAGCCACACGTCCACCCCATTTCCTCATGCAGCTAAGGAATAAAACAATTCTCACGCGCTATCTACGAGCCACCGGCATTATAAACCGGCTGAATGTGTTCACCTAACTCTTAGCTTGCTTTGTGTGTATTAAAAAGTGAAACAAATAAAATTTTAAAAAGAAATTTGTAACGATAACTTTGCTACCTTTCGCCGACTCTAATTTCATCGAATCGTGCACAGCTCCGCCATCTTGGAATATGCGAATCAGCATGACGTCATCGGCCTACCGAGCTGTGGGCCCAGGAGGGCGCGAATACAAATCAACGGCGTTTTATGTGAATTAAGGTTGGGTATTTTTCGTGAACTACGTAGCACGTGCGCGCAAAAGGTACACAAGCTTAATTCACATAAAAAAGCCGTTGATTTGTATTCGCGCCCTCACATTCCCACAGCTCGGCAGGCTGATGACATCATGCTGATTCGCATATTCCAAGATGGCTGCGCCGTGCACGATTCGACGAAATTAGAGTCGGCGAAAGGTAGCAAAGTTATCATTACAAATTTCTTTTTAAAATTTTTGTTTGTTTCACTTTTCAATACACACAACACAAAGCAAGCTAAGAGTTAGGTGAACACATTCAGCCAGTTTATAATGCCGGGTGGCTCGTAGATAGCGCGCGCGAATTGTTTTATTCCTTAGGAAATGGGGTGGACGTGTGGCTAAGGATTCAGCTATCCTTGGCCACACACACAAGTGGGGCTAAGTAAACACCTGCCTGACACGGCGAAACGTGCAGAAACAAAGGTGGGTTTTTCCCATTACTTTCTCCCGACTCCGATGACCGATTGAGCCTTAATTTTCACAGGTTTGTTATTTTATATATAGTCAATTCTTTGTTCAACCCCAAAAATCATATATAAGTTTTGGGAGAGTTTTGATACACGAACGAAGTTTGGGTCTTTTTTGAACGATACTGTTCACCGAAAGTGGCCAATTCCAATGGCTTTTAATTATAATGTGCTTCTGCCTGTTTATTATTAATTCCATTCGTTTGGCTGTTTAAAAAGTCGGATGCTTTAATTCTGATAATCGTACGACCATGGTAAACTCATGTAAAGTGGTGCTGGAAATAGACCGAGCCAAGATTTCCACATGAACTGGCTTGCGGGCGAGTTGACTTTTACACCGCCTTTGTACTGCATGCTGCATAACAATACACACGAGCAATGCGGCCGACTCCCGTGCGACTCGGGGTTTTTTTTCCAAGAAAGAAAGATAATTCTGAATAACAATTTCAAACAAATGTTTACGTTTTCTCACACCAGTTTATGCTATAATGTTATAAGGATACACTAATAGGTAAAATGCAAACCTTTCTCCTCTATTTAAGCACTTTTGCAGTCTTTTTCTTGCTCAGGAATCCGCAACGTAAACCCACGCCGTTGAGAAAAATGGCGTCGGATAGCTGCTAATAATGCTGCTAACGGTGCCCTGACTTCTTGTCGTGTCAGGGCGTTTAATACGGCAGTGGGCCCAGACTATATCCCATTCTAATGCACAACCGGGGGACGCACTCCCGTAAGAAAACGTGTCACGAATCAAAACCTGTATTGGGCAGATGGGCAGCCTTCGATTGCTGCTAACAAAAAAAGTTTATATTATTTTTTTATTACGCCTCTTGAAAAACCGTCATCTTGTGAACTATCTTTCCGGTTACTTGAAACATAACAACCGTGCCCTTCTCGCCATTGTCCATTAATTATAGACTTGATCGCACCCCTTCGGGTGTGTTAAAAAAAAAACTCACCCTCGTCCCGGGTTTTCATTTTGATTCAATGTTTTATTATAACGTATACAAATTATGTGCATGTGTCATTTTGGAGAAATGTGTATTATATTATAGTTTTCAATGAATATTTTTTGTCTTCTTATAAATGAAGAAGTCATATGTCTTACTTGAGTTGTTTTCGTCTGTCGCGCGGTTACATGCATGACAAAGACCGCTCACGAGCGAAGACTCCAAGGAAACTAGTCATACACTAGACGGGCAGAAATATGGATGTTTTCTAGCCATCTGTACACACATAGGAATAGTCCTTTGATAATATATAGGGCTAATCGGCATCTTACTTACGAAACAAAATGCAGCAGAAATTGGTTCGAGCCAGTTAAGTGCTCGGGACACAAAATCCTCTAACGATATAATAATATGTCAAATGACGAGTTCTTATCATGAGAACATTAATTCTAGGATAAACATGTCAGCCGGATCTGTCAATCGGACATTTATTATTACTTAAGAACTGTAAATACCATTCGAAAAACCTTATCACATAGAACTGCTGCTACTATAACAACATCTAAACAACATGATCACATTATTGCACGAACTTCACTGGCTTCCCATTCGACAACGAATTCAATTCAAAATTCTACTTATTGCATTAAAATCTCAGATCGGCTGAACTCGGTCTTATATTGCAAATCGTCTTGTACCTTACGTCCCCTCTCGCACTCTTCTTTCTTCGCTAAGTCCCCTTTAACTATTTTTAGAACTTACTTCCTCATCGTTTATGGCGATCGTGCCTTTACCGCTTGGTGCTCCTAAACTTTGGAACGCCTTACCTAATAACATCAGATGCTGTAGTTCTCTTCCATTGTTTAAAAACTTGCTGAAAACTCATTTATTTAAATCCTCATACACTTAGCTCGTTACATGACTTGACAGTAGATTATTCATTGTGACTTTTTTTTTTATTATATTCTATTATTATTTCTTTTTTGTTGCACCCTCTTTCCACAGGCTATTTCCCACATGGGGGACAGAATCTGTGGGGGACAGGATCTCGCCGGTAGACAGATTTGAACACCGGTAAGTCTCATCTCCCTGAGCCTCAAGTTGGGTAAATCGCACCGTATGATGGCGCGCTGCTGTATGGGCACCCACCCACAGCCACAGACACAACGTTCCACAGCGCTCCAAAAACACATGTTCAATCTCTACCCTCCTCCCGGCCCAGGCACCCGTGGTATGGGTTCCTTCCTCTAGCAAATATGAGTTAATTAGTGTCTTGCTGCAAGATAAGGCACAATTAAGAGTCGCGACCGGGACCCGAACAAACTTTGAATCAAGTCATAATCTCTGTCCTTACTCTATGATTATACATACCATCCGCCAAGGAGTGATAGGACAGTCGCCAAGAGTGTACCTAGGGAGCACAATGCGCAAAGAAAGGCGTTTTATAGATTTGATATTGGGTGGGTTATAACTACCCGTGGTAGACCCCGATATGCCCCTGTCGTCCGCTTTGACGTCATTCCAGGGGTTCACCTGGGCTGGGTCAGCCCGAAGTTAGTGTCCTGCTTGTGGAACGGGTCACCGTTTGGGGCTGGCCCGAGGTGCATGACATCACCACGCGAGGGCCATCCGAATGAGCACCTCGGGGTCGACCATACGGGTCGACAAAGGGAAGCTAATCGAACCCACCCCTTGTCAGGGGCTCACCCGAATGAGCACTGCAGGGTCGCACGGAAGCTAATCGAACCCAGCCAAAGTGTTTCGGGGTGGGGGAAAGATTACTTTAGTCCGGGGGTACGTCCATGACAAACTTTGTTCAATTTTAATACTACCCTGCGCGTCCGGGCTTCCGCGAATGCAGAGAAAGCAATTTCCATGGTGTATGGTCGTGTACAAATACTATAAGCAAACCATTACCTCTTTAAATAGAATTCAACAATTGGAATGCGGATTTATAGTGTTAACAAATAAGTTATTGATAGAAACCTAACTACAGCAGCCTACAGCAGCCTAAATGAAGTCTCAAAGTGCTTTTGGAAAGTGAAAGTGAAAGGGGGAAAAACAGAACAGTTGCATACAAAATTTACAGACAATACATAAAAGAACTGCAAAAATGCATACGATGAAAAATACACGTTATTTGACAGAAACATTATCACGACCCATACAAAATTTGGCGAAAAGGCCATTCATGTTTGTAAGTTTGTATAAAAATAAGACTTCAACCAATCAGCTCATCAGCATATTATACGGTCCGTCAGGTGGTGACAAAATGGAATAAAACCCCAGAAAAACGAAGTGACGAGATTAGTTTGCGGGGAGTACTTCTAGTCATGTACCCAACACTTGGAGTTCTAAGGTTGTTTTCTCTCATCAGAAAGGTACGTGACATGGTGACTAATTATTTTGTTAACAAAACTCAGACACTGTTCGAAACGTCGAATTGAAACAAATGGATTCTTTTCAGAACCACCACAACTCATTAATTTGTACTAAAAACAATTGTTAGCATCGAAACTTTCTTTGAAACGAGAAATGGAAGGCTGTTGATAGTATAAAACATTGTGAGAAACAGTTCTCGTGTAAGTGTTTCAGAAAGGGTAGAAAGTCTTTAAAAAAAAAAAAAAAAAGGATTCAGGCCTGAAGTCTATTAATATTTTGTAAAAAGGCATCCAAAAGCATACATTTTGTGCAACAAGTGTGTTTTATTTTTTTATCGCAACTTTGAATTAAAATAAAAACATCATTATCTCGTATAGGACTAGTCCAAAGTTAGGACTGTAGTCCCAACTCTCTGGTGAAATTAACCAAAGTGCATTGTTGAAAGTTTGCTCAGCTTCAAATTGAGTGTTTCGATTTAAATTCCGTTTCAGCTTGACTTGGAAAATTTGTTGATCGGCTACTGCATCTGCAATTGTGTCCACCCGGACACATTTGCATATGCAGTTGAGTCCGCCCCCTGCGAAACCGTCCTTTTAGTAAAAAACGCCCTTGGTCGATAGAACACGTTTGCCTCTTTATGGGAAATGTTCGGTCGTTGGGTATTCACTGCATGCAAGGCCACAACGTATACAATTAAATAACTAGACATTAGGTGTTTGTGTACAAACGCAAAGCTGTTCCGTGTTCTTTTGCTTTGATTATGTGTTAAAATTACCAAGGAGTCTATAACTGAAAAGAAGTTTGAAAAATACTGTACAGTGTCTTGAGTTACGGTGCCACTTCATGGGGTCACGGTAACCTAAGGCTAATCTCTAACGCCCAAGGAGTCTGTAACTGAAAAAAGTTAGAAAATCGGTTGTGTAGTTCTTGAGATATGGTGCCACTTCTGGTTGACCCGGAAGTAGAGGTCAACTTGGGGTCATGGATTTTCAAAGTTGATTTTTAATGCCTTAAGAGGATAAAACTGAACAAAAACTGAAAATCGGTTGTATAGTACTTGGCGTATGGTCCCACTTCCGGTTCACCCGGACGTAGAGGCCAACATGGGGGTCACGGGTTTTCACAGTCAATATTAATGTCAAGGAGTCTGTAAGTGAAAACAAATTGAAAATCGGTTGAGTAGTTCTTGAGATATGGTCCCACTTCCGGTTGACCCGGAAGTAGAGGTCAAATTGAGCTCACGGTTTTTCCCAAATTTTTCTCCTATCCCCAAGGAGTCTTATAACTACAAACAGTCGACATTATTAAAGAAGAATGTCGTCTTCCTGTGATAACTTATCTCGGAATGTCGACATCCTAAAAGTAGGATGTTGTCTTTCTGTAATAATTTATCTCGGGATGTCGACATCCTAAAAGTAGAATGTCGTCTTGCTGTGATAATTTATCTAGGTATGTCGACATCCTAAACGTCAGTTGTCATCTTCCTGTGATAATTTATCTCGGGAAGTCGACATTCTAAAAGAAGAATGTCGTCTTCCTGTGATAATTTATCTCGGAATGTCGATATCCCAAAGGTAGGATGTCGTCTTGCTGTGATAATTTATCTCGGGAAGTCGACATCCTAAAATTAGGATGTCGTCTTCCTGTGATAATTTATCTCGGAAAGTCGACATCCCGAAAGTAGGATTTTTGTTGTTGAAATGATTTTACTTGTATACGTTTTGTTAACTAGTATTACATTTCCAACAATATTTCTAATATTCATGGTCATAAACTACGTTAAACTAAAACAATGGACGAAACAAAATGTCCCACGTAAAACTCCATAAGGTTTGGAACATAATGGTCCCGCAAGTTTAAATACGCGCGAGACTTGCTTAGTCTACACAGAAGGTAATAAATAATGTATTACAAGCAAATGCAATCGTACAAAAATAGAAAACAAAAACTAAAAATCAATGCAAATCACATGTAGGGGATGGAAGAGCCCATAAAAAGCAAACCTTAACGAGTACGGACCCCCCCTTTTTTTCTAACGAAGAAAGCAATGTAAGCAATTCTATTTAGTGGGTGTAATCTTATGTAGCGGCAAAACAATTCAAAATTACAGGAAGAACAAACACAAAAACAGTTAGCGTAAAATAAAACTTAACCATATATTTAAATGAAACAGCTAACAAAATACCCAACATCATAATAAAACATAAAAGGGAACACTAGTTGTGTGATAAAAATAAATACTAGAGAAAATGGGCCCCACAACTCTTGCTGGCCAAATGATACGAGGAAGCTTTTGCATAGCAACCTCCAGATGAGCAAACCCTTGTACCATGTGCCCTATACATCCACTCATAATATTTTGTGTATGGGTGTTCACCGTCTCTTACGTTAAGCAAAAGGTTGCCCCTAACCCTGTGACATTAACTATCTTGTTAGTCTGAGGAATTCAAATTTGAGTGGTAACTGTGATCAAGCACGTCAAATCTAACATGCAAATGGCTGATTGACCTCCGGATTAACGTGCCGGTGTCCGCGGGAAATCTGTCCGCCGCAGATTCTGTTCCTCATATTTAAATGGAAAATTAAAATGGGTTGTAGGAGAAAGATTCAAAAGAGGGCGCTATCGGAAGTTTGTACGCAGTTCACGTGGGGGTTATCCTGAACATCTGACGTCACACTTCGAGGCTCGTGAACGCCACGTGGTCTCTAGCCTAGGACAATCCCTGTCCATAATTACCTTTCACCTACATTCATTCCACACGCAGTCAAATCTTACATTACCAACATTACATGCAAGTACTCTTTAAACTATCATGTGAACACTGCATGTAGACGGCCAAAATTAAGTTGTATTTTGATTGGTCCAAGATGATTTTTGTCAGCTGCACCCACATCACCTCGGACCAATCAAAACACAGACATCCAAAGCTACGTCACGTTTATCCTGCCACATTAATCCACCATTGTCCAGTTACGGTGGCGTTACACTTTTGTAAAATTGAAGTTGTTATTATTATTATTATGTATAATTAAATACTGTTCATTGCAGCATATACTGACTGAATTACAAAACAGAGTACATTAAAAGTAAAAGGAATACAACAAGTTCATTAAAAGCAAACCGTTTAAAAATAAAACAGAGAGGTTGTGACTTGAGACCGGAACATGCGGGGAACATCTTAAGGAAGCATAATGTTATTGTTTATTTTGCTTTGTAAAATGCGTCGAGTGAGTAAAAAAATATCGTAAAATTGATATTGAATGATATAAATTTGACTTTTACTTAGAAATGCAAAGTTTATGGATGAGTGACAAATAATATTTACGTTAAATTTGCCTCAGAGGATTTGAAATGTACCTATTAAGTGTTCTGTAAACTTACTACCCATTTATCGAGCGATATTTCATTAAAATTGTTATATATTCTTGGCTTGTAATTAATAATGTAAAATAATGTGTGGTGTAACTATACTTCACTATGGATGGTTAAGCAGTGATAACCAGTGCCCTTTGGTAAACGTTGTCTGTTAAAGGAACCTTACAGAATTGGTAAGAGGAAAACTCAGTACCTACAACGTTCACAGATTTACACTAAATTCAGTCATATTTCTCTCGAAATTGTCATTTTGTTCGGTAAAAGATATCAATTTGACTCTTCACAGTTAACACTACCCTATATTTGCACTAGTTCTTAGGTTATAGTAGAATTATTGTTTGCAAAGAGTGTTCCGTCGTCCAAAGTTCCACCTATTGACATGTGTTTTGTATGGTCTTTTGATTGATTTTTCGTCAAGCCGGAACTGGACCAACTTCCAAGAAACTTCTTCGTGATCAAACGTAACTGTTTATTGGTCAATCGTAAAGCCAATCTCTCTCATAAAAACATATTGGTTTAACGTCTATAGATATGACTGGCACAAGTCAATATAGACTTCAATACTTATTCTAGTTATTTTGAAATCGGTGTTAAGATTGAAAGTATTCGAACCCATAACTATGTGATTGAAAGTTGTGCAGTCTAAACACTGGACCATAATGACCACGGTAACATTAAAAGTACCATAAAAACATTATTTGGTATAATGACAAAGAGTAAATATGTATAATCCTTACAGCAGGGGAGAAAGATAGGCAGTAGCAAGTACAATAAAGCGAAACAATGACAAACCTTAGCCAATAAACCTTTCCTATCCTATGGGCCCAGACAGTGATGCTTAAGCACAACAAGATGCTAACCACATCCAAATTATGCTTACCAGAAAAAGGTTACCAACCAAACTACCATGCCACATGTACTATTTTTGACTTCTATCCAGGGCCCAATTTCATGGCTCTGCTTACCGCCGAATTCTGCGCTTACGATCGCGATTCTCCGCTTACGTGCAAGCGCCGAATTTCTGCGCTAGCCTTGTATTAGAATGCCTAGTAAAGTACGCACGCACAGAAGCCCAAATTCGCCGCTAACCGTGAAATACGCTTGCCGGAAGCACAGAATTCCCAGTGCTTCCGTAAGCGCCGATTCTGTGGTTACGGTAAGCAGAGCCATGAAATTGGGCCCTGCTCATTCTGCTTAACAGAAAATTGTTAAGCAATATTTTAAGCGGCTCTATGAATTGGGCCCTGTCCATGATAGGCCAGGAACAACATGGCGGGCGATACAAGTTTGTTACTTCTTCGTGGTAAAGAGTATTTTTATATTGGTTAAACAAAATGGTTTACAGTAAATTAGGTGTAATTACTAGATTTCAGAGTTGATTGGGTATCTTATGTTCAAACGTTAGTTTCAGCTATTTCCGATTTAAAACGGACAAATCAAATCCCTGTTTTTCCGAATTCCGCTTGTAAAGTTGTTTTTTAGCTAAAAATAAAAATTCCGGGAAGGAAAATAAAGCAACTATCTAAACGTCGAATGTAACTAGTCTGAATTTGATTTCCTTGAAGTTGTGTTTACATTACTATATTTAAGGAAGCCGTCGATAAAGGTTTAGCTTCACCGAAGTTCATGCGCTCTGTATATATCCTATAGAGGGTTTGTGTATCTTTTATTTGAAGAAAAAACTTGTCATAAATTTCTTTGAAAATAAGTTCGGAGTGACGCGATTGACTAGGTACATTGTTCGTCATACCTATAGCCGTAGGCCATGTCAGACAAACTGGCAACCAAGACCCACCGTCAATGAAACTGGGCCCCTTTCTTGCGAAAATCTCCAAAAAGAGAATACAAAAATTCACATTTATTTGAATGGTCGCATATTTTTTTTGGAGATCGTTAGACAAAGTTTGGGAAATGACTCATGATTTGCCAATATGCACTGCATTTGGTTGCTTCATGTTGCTTGTAAAAGTTGCCTCATGTGACAAGGAATTCAACAGCAAACAGAGAATCAAGTGACATGGAAAAGCCGCTCCCGTTAATACATACCGGCTAAAAGTGCATGGTAACTCTAAACAATAAATCAATTCAAAGTTTTATAACTTTTTCTGTGACGTCACTCAATTGATGAAAAGGTAGATTATTTTTACGAATAAACAGTCAATTAATTGTATATACGGGATCTACAGTTGAGTGTACAAAGTGATAGTTCAACTTGAAAATGAATCTTTCCCAAAATAACAAAATCTTTGTCCAAAAGCATTTACCAGTTTATCAATTTAATTTAGTAAAAGACGTAGTCCTAAGTTAGGACGAATAACTCGTCCTAAACTCGAGATAAGACTAATCTAACCCTGTTTTGGAAATCCCACCCGGAGACCTGCACGTAGATTGGGTTTTCAGTCCGGACTTCGATCGCTTTGGTTTTCCCCTTTGGGCATAAATATGGGTTGTTTCTATAAAAATGATAGATGTATTCTCGTTTTATATTCGTCCTGTCATTGGCGCTAACTGTGTCAATTAATGCGATACATCGAACCAAAACTGGATCTACAAACATCAATTAGCATATCAATGCATCTGGCAAAGTTCCCACTCAACTTAAACCTCGAACAGAACTAAAAAACATGAACCCTTTTCTATTATCCCGAATCCATGGAACCAGACGTGTTTTTTTTTTCTTGAAACCACAGCAAAGACAACAAGGTGTGTTCGTGTAAATCAGCACAACCATCCAATAAACGGGCCCCAAATCGACAACTGCGCCTTCAGGAGTATTTAATCAAGAGTTGCAATAGTTTCGTCATCACTAACTTTGGAAGCCTCCTGATCAACGAAACCGCACTAAAGAACAGTCTTCAACTAACCATGGGGATAGGCTTGATAAAAGGTGGGTCTTTTGGCAAACAAATTAGTAGTTCTAGCAAAAACATTAATCTGACTTTTTATTTTTCCAGTTCCCTCCCTTGATTTATTTATTGAAACGATGATTGTTTGTACCATTCATTATGTTCTAGCTTTTAGTGACTTTTAAAGCCAGTGGACACTATTGGTAATTGTCAAAGACCACTCTTCTCAACATAATATGCATAAAATAACAAACCTGTGAAAATTTGAGCTCGATTGGTCGTCGGAGTTGCGAGATAACTATGAAAGAAAAAAAAAACATCCTTGTCACACGAAGTTGTGTGCTTTCAGATGCTTGATTTCGGGACCTCAAATTCTAAACTTGAGGTCTCGAAATCAAATTCGTGGAAAGTTACTACTTTCTCGAAAACTACTCCACTTCAGAGGGAGCCATTTCTCACAATGTTTTGTACTATCAACCTCTCCCCATTACTCGTTATCAAGTAAGGTGTTATGCTAATAATTATTTTGAGTAATTACCAATAGTGTCCACTGCCTTTAACATGAGGGCATAAGTAAGGCTCCAAATTCGCTTGACACACATGTTTCTCCTGAAGACAGGCAGAGTATACTGTTCGAAACATCGATACCACACCGGCACTTTTCAAAGCCAACACTCATACAAAAGAGATTTACACTTTGTTGTACCCGCAAGTTTACAATTTTATAGTTTCTTCATATGTTTCTGAGTAAAGAACTACTTTCAAAGCATTCTCTGTTTGAAGTGTTTGTCTTCAAAGTTGCTGAAATTGAACCAATCACTTCAGCTCACCTATGTTTGTTAATACAGAATTTGTCTCAAAGCATTCTGAACATACTTGTCGCCAAACTCGCTGAGACCGAACCAGTCTCTTCACCACACCTACATGTTTCTTACCACAGATTTAATCTTAAAGCATTCTGAGTTTGACCAAATTTTGTCTTCAAACTTGCTAACACTAAACCCATGTTTCTTACTACAAAATCGCTGAGATTCAACCAGTAGTTTAACCACATACCATGTTACTTACGACACAGAATTAATTTGAAAGCCGTCTGATAAGTTTGAAAAATTGTTTTCAAACTTGCTGAGATTTAACCAATAGCTTCAGCACACCTATTTTATTAATACACTAAAATAATCTCAAAGCATTGAGATATATTAATTTTTTTAAATTGCCTTGCAACTTTCTGACATAAAAACAGTCGCTTGAGCACACCTATATTGCTGTTAAAGCTTTGAGCGTCACTGATAACGGATGCGCGTTGTATAACTATTGTATAAGCAACTATTATCTTAAAATAAAAAATATTTTGATCGTGTTTCTAAACTGTTTTGCAGTTGCCCTACTGGCATCTTTGATAGTCGCTTGCTTCAAGCAATCATCACTGGCTGGTACGGACAACACCATCGTCCCAGGAGCTTTCGGTCCCGATGTAGTAGATGTCACCATCGGCAAGATAGCAAAAGTTGAACAGGCCAGCCAACTCGAACCGCACGACAGGATTCTGATTCGCATAGCATGGGTAGAAACGCAGTTCGGCACTGCACAGCGCACTTACCCTAACTACTACGGTGGGATATGGCGTGTCGATCGTGATATGTTTGATGTTACTCTGGGCATGTTCAACATGAACAGATACAGTGATATATTTGTGGCGATTTCAACTCACCTGGACATAAACTGGGTCCAGTCTACTTGGGAAGACTGCCGCCAACCTTTGTACTCCGGTCTTGCTGCTCGTCTATTTCTTCACAACGCCAACCCGATCATCCCACCGGTAAGTTTCATTGCTCTCGTGGCTATCAAAGGGTGTACGTTTGGTATCTCTCCCTGAATAAATGACAATAAAAACTTATTTCTTATAACATAAGTCTCATGAAATGTGTACCCCGTGCATGGTGGTAGAGTTTAAAGGGATGCTGCAGTGAATTCAAATAAAACATTTAATTTTGCTGTCATTTATTTCTGATATATGTAATTGAACATCAATAAAATGTTTTGTTTTTTCCCCGACATATCTCACTTGCGTAATTAGCGAATTAGTCATGCCCCCCTTTTTGTGGATTATTACCGCCGCCCCTACCATCGACGTCACGTCGGGAATTCAAACATATCGTCGGCAAAAAGAGGTTGTCCCTAACTACACGCGCCTATAGGTACCAGGCCACACAGTGAACACGTCTCTATATCCACAGCCAGGGGGCCAGACGGCTCGGGTTACCGACATGACGTCACGTTTATGCAAATGAAGGCTCCCTTTTAGGGACGGGGTGGGTTCCCCTAATCTCTTAAAAAACATTTTTAAAATACTTGCGCTTTTAATAAAAAATATAAAAAAATATTTCAGGTTTAAAAAGTCAGGTTTAATCGTTTAAATTATAAAAAAAAAACTGCAGCCACTCTTTAAAGCAAGACAGTCCTCTAAAGAACAAATTGTACCAGCCTTTAACAAGTAGACATATACATGGTGTTACTGCAAACCAATTGATCCTCACCATGCGTTGCCTCAAATAATAGAGACGTTTCGCAAGTCTACGTATACATAATAGTATACAGATACCGAAACGTCGAGACTTTGTGTACACGTGACGCGTATCCACGACTATCGTATGTTAATACAGGAGCTCATACACGTCGTAGAAAAACGGATTCTGTTTTGCAGACTTTTAGTTGTCTTTTTGTCCCAGATCTAAAACATTTCTCATGAAATTGCTTTCACTGGTATCATGCTTGATAGAATTTGTTTAGTCATTTGCAAGCAAAACGGTGAACAAAAATGCAGTGTCTAAAACACGGGGTCTCTATAGGTCATGCTTGTCGGGAAAACACTCATGATGAATGCAAGCGCACTTTGCATCGAAAACAAGTATCGTGGATTCCTGGGTTTGGTAATTGATCCAAAAAAATTATGAACATTAAAGAAATTGAAAAAAAAAGCACCGAAAGATATTAATGTTTTACAATACTGATAGAAGAGACACCCTTTAAAGTATATTGTTGTCGTTTTCCCGAAAATTTCAATATGAGAAAGTCTTCAGGAGTGCGTTTTGGCGACCCCAACCAAGAACTGTTTCTGACGTCATAATCAATACGGTAACCGAGCTCACAACTCGGTTATCGTTCAGTCTGCACAGCAGAACCACCGACCAACAACCGAAACAGTTTTTGGTTGGGGTCGCCAAAACACACCCCATGCATGAAGCATTTGCAACTGAAAGCAAAGAATTCTAATGCAACAAAATTTTGTTTTTCCCCCGCTATATTTGTTACACAGTCGAGGAACAATAATTGTGCCCAGATATTTACAGTTTTTGTTTATTCATATGTTGGGATACAATGAGAGACGATGTCTATCGAATGACAAACAAACTTTACATGCCTTTTAAGTATAGGATAATGCCCGAGTGCTCGCCATTCGTGGGTACGAATGGCCCGCGGTGTGGGTAACCTTAACGAATCACTCATTTCTTGACACTGTGCCGTGCGCGATTGGCAAAGCTTTGTGTACCAACTCCTTTTGTAGTTGCGGGGACGGTAGTTGGTTGGGTTTTTTGTTGGGGTGTGTGTGTGGTTGGTTTTATACAGTGTTTTTTTTGCCCGTCTCGCTTCGATCTTTATATTTTATATAATGTTTTGAAATATGCATTGTTTTATGATTTCATTAATGTCTTATAAATATTAATTTGGAACAACAAGCAATTTTTTTTTTAGAACCAACACAACTCGAAAGAAATTTATTGTGCATTGTTAAGATGATCAGAGCATACTGATCAAAACTGTGATTTGTCAACCATCAGGCCCAATTCCGTAGAGCTACTAAGCACACACATTTGCTTTGCATGAAATTTCTTCCTTACCAACCAAGTTTTCGTTTGTTGTTTATTGCTTGTTACTTGTATTCAGCTGTTTGCTTATCCTGAAAATCACGTGGGAATTCGGTAGGTTTTCCTGTTTTTATCAAGGAAGAAACATCATGCTAAGCAAATTGTTGTGCTTAGCAGCTCTATGAAATTGTGCCAATAGTTCTTTTCACAGATCCAACACTACTGAAAAAGAGATTTACAAGTGATTTCTTTTGCTGTTTTTTCTAACTCCGTTGCTACAGGGCTGGTCTGTTGAGCAACAAGCAATTTATTGGCGAGACTACTACCCACACGATCCTCCTACTGGTAATGTGACGTATTTTTCCGAAAGAGTTGCAGAATTACCAGGTAGGTTGTTTACAACTGTAACAAGAGGGCGTTTTTGTTTTTGTTTTTCAAGGGGGGTGATGTTTTAAGAGGGCGATATTTTTTGTATTTATTTTCTTGTTTATTCAGCAGAGCTGGCACTCTTTAGAATAATAAAACAAAACTTACAACAACCAAATCACAACTCTTATGGAAAGGACTCTCTGCAATGCCTGTAAATCTCTCCCAACTGGCATTAGTGGAGATATCAAGTCCAAGGGGGCGAAGACTGATTTCATTTCAAAACATCTTTCCAGAGATAAAAATCAAACTTGCCTATCTGAGATTGTTGTGAGCTTCGCTGGTAAGTAAAGTTAAATGTACATTAAGCTGGTTTTACATAACCTATTATACACGTCAACTTATTATACACGTTATCACGCGATTTATTTTATTTAATGCTTTTCTTGAAACTAATCGGGCATTTAAACAGTCACAGTGTTACTATTTTAATTGTTGATTTTCTTTTATTTCACCAGGATGTACAAACAAGGGCATCGATTTGGTCTTTGTAGTTGACGGTTCTGGAAGTGTTGGATCAAGTAATTTCGAGACGTCCAAGCAATTTGTCAATGACGTTGTCGATTCATTTGAGATTGGTAGCGATCGCACACGCGTTGGAGTCATTCAGTATTCCTCCTCTGTTAACACCGAGTTTCACTTGAACCAATACACGGATAAAAGTTCACTTCAACAGGCGATTAGTAGTATAAATTACATGGGTGGCGGTACTAATACGGAGGGGGCTTTGAATGTCATGGTAGATGAAGGTTTCAGTGTTACAAACGGAGCCAGGGAGCTTGGTATCCCTCGGGTGGCAGTTGTTCTAACAGATGGTCAATCACAAGGAGCTGACCGTGTCCGTGTGCCAGCAGACAGAGCCCGCGAAGAGGACATCGCAATATTTGCCATCGGTGTGACGGCAAACATTAATGAGGCTGAGCTGAACGCTATTGCAAACAAACCGAACGATACCTACGTGTTTGAGGTTAGCAATTTTGATGCTATCGCAACAATCGGTGCTACACTCCAAGATACCGCATGTGATCGTAAGTATTTACCATGAATGTCTGGTATATTAAAGGCATATGACCCTATCGGTAATTACTCAAAATAATTATTAGCATAAAACCTTTCTTGATGACGAGTAATGGGGAGAGGTTGATACAGGTATAAAACATTGTGAGAAACGGCTCCCTCTGAAATGCCATAGTTTTCGAGAAAGAAGTAATTGTCCACGAATTTGATTTCAAGACCTCAAGTTTAGAACTTGAGGTCTCGAAATCAACCATCTAAACGCACACAACTTCGTGTGACAAGGGTGTTTTTTTCTTTCATTATTATCTCGCAAGTTCGATGACCAATTGAGCTCAAATTTTCACAGGTTTGTTATTTTATGCATATGTTGAGATACACTAGCTGTGCAGACTAGTCTTTGACAACTACCAATAGTGTCCACTGCCTTTAAAGGAACATTACATATTTTTTTTGCTAACAAGTAATCCACCATATTTACATAAAAAAACTGAAGAAGTTTGCGATCGATCAGCCATCTGATGGGTCACGAGAACCTAGTGAAAAACGATCACGGTGCTGGGGCGCATACAGCAGCCACAGCCAGGAACACCGGGGCGAACCCCTTCTCTTTTCGATAAAAAGATGTGACCAACGGTTTTACGTCCCATCCAAAGGACGAAGCAATGAGTAAATGTCTTGCTTAATTAAGGACAAAAGTGTCACGGTTGGGATTCGAGCCCCCACGTACTCGGCACACCGAAACGAACTCAACAAGCCTCCCTACGGGATTTTTGTGCACAGAGATAATCAAAAGTACAACGGGTCAATTTGACCCCAAATCATTGCTCAATCTAAACATGCTTAGCACCATTGGATGGACAATTTCAAGGGCTTTCCTCTCGCACCAAATTTAGTGCTATGGGGATTTTCAAAGCGACGCTAGAGGCCAGGGAGTAGACCCGACACACCCCATCAGTTTTGGAAGTTTAATGCATGAAACAAACGGCATGTGGTGATTATTGGAGAAAACAAACATATGTGTTGAAAAAAAAAGCCCGGACTTATAAAAACTTTCAGCTATGCTTTTGAATTACTCTGGAACTAAAAACGATAGAGAGACGCAGTTTGTACATGCGTCATTCTGGCATGTCCTTTAATTCAAATTTCAAAGTTTTAGAGCGGCTTCCAGACTTCTTGGTACCGAAAATTAAAAGTAGGCGGCTGAGCTCCGAAACAAACTCAACAAATCTCCCTACGGGATTTTTGTGCACAGAGAAAATCAAAAGTACAACGGGTCAATTTGACCCCAAATCATTTCTCAATCTAAAGAAGTTTAGCACCATTGGATGGACAATTTCAAGGGCTTTCCTCTCGTACCAAATTTAATGCTATGGGGATTTTCAAAGCGACGCTAGAGGCCAGGGAGTAGACCCGACACACCCCATAAGTTTTGGAAGTTTAATGCATGAAACACACGGCATGTGGTGATTATTGGAGAAAACAAATATATGTGTTGAAAAAAAAGCCCGGACTTATAAAAACTTTCAGCTATGCTTTTGAATTATTCTGGAACTAAAAACGATAGAGAGACGCAGTTTGAACCTGCGTCATCCTGGCATGTCCCTTATTTCAAATTTCAAAGTTTTAGAGCGGCTTACAGACTTCTTGATACCGAAAATTAAAAGTAGGCGGTTTGCTCCGAAACGAACTCAACAAGCCTCCCTACGGGATTTTTGTGCACAGAGAAAATCAAAAGTACAATGGGTCAATTTGACCCCAAATCATTAATCAATCTAAACATGCTTAGCACCATTGGATGGACAATTTCAAGGGCTTTCCTCTCGTACCAAATTTAATGCTATGGGGATTTTCAAAGCGACGCTAGAGGCCAGGGAGTAGACCCGACACACCCCATCAGTTTTGGAAGTTTAATGCATGAAACAAACGGCATGTGGTGATTATTGGAGAAAACAAACATATGTGTTGAAAAAAAAAGCCCGGACTTATAAAAACTTTCAGCTATGCTTTTGAATTACTCTGGAACTAAAAACGATAGAGAGACGCAGTTTGTACATGCGTCATCCTGGCTTGTCCCTTAATTCAAATTTCAAAGTTTTAGAGCGGCTTCCAGACTTCTTGGTACCGAAAATTAAAAGTAGGCGGCTGAGCTCCGAAACAAACTCAACAAATCTCCCTACGGGATTTTTGTGCACAGAGAAAATCAAAAGTACAACGGGTCAATTTGACCCCAAATCATTTCTCAATCTAAAGAAGTTTAGCACCATTGGATGGACAATTTCAAGGGCTTTCCTCTCGTACCAAATTTAATGCTATGGGGATTTTCAAAGCGACGCTAGAGGCCAGGGAGTAGACCCGACACACCCCATCAGTTTTGGAAGTTTAATGCATGAAACACACGGCATGTGGTGATTATTGGAGAAAACAAATATATGTGTTGAAAAAAAAGCCCGGACTTATAAAAACTTTCAGCTATGCTTTTGAATTATTCTGGAACTAAAAACGATAGAGAGACAAAGTTTGAACCTGCGTCATCCTGGCATGTCCCTTATTTCAAATTTCAAAGTTTTAGAGCGGCTTACAGACTTCTTGATACCGAAAATTAAAAGTAGGCGGCTGTGCTCCGAAACGAACTCAACAAGCCTCCCTACGGGATTTTTGTGCACAGAGAAAATCAAAAGTACAACGGGTCAATTTGACCCCAAATCATTGCTCAATCTAAACATGCTTAGCACCATTGGATGGACAATTTCAAGGGCTTTCCTCTCGTACCAAATTTAGTGCTATGGGGATTTTCAAAGCGACGCTAGAGGCCAGGGAGTAGACCCGACACACCCCATCAGTTTTGGAAGTTTAATGCATGAAACACACGGCATGTGGTGATTATTGGAGAAAACAAATATATGTGTTGGAAAAAAAAGCCCGGACTTATAAAAACTTTCAGCTATGCTTTTGAATTACTCTGGAACTAAAAACGATAGAGAGACGCAGTTTGTACATGCGTCATCCTGGCATGTCACTTAATTCAAATTTCAAAGTTTTAGAGCGGTTTACAGACTTCTTGATACCGAAAATTAAAAGTAGGCGGCTGTGCTCCGAAACGAACTCAACAAGCCTCCCTACGGGATTTTTGTGCACAGAGAAAATCAAAAGTACAACGGGTCAATTTGACCCCAAATCATTGCTCAATCTACACATGCTTAGCACCATTGGATGGACAATTTCAAGGGCTTTCCTCTCGTACCAAATTTAGTGCTATGGGGATTTTCAAAGCGACGCTAGAGGCCAGGGAGTAGACCCGACACACCCCATCAGTTTTGGAAGTTTAATGCATGAAACAAACGGCATGTGGTGATTATTGGAGAAAACAAACATATGTGTTGAAAAAAAAAGCCCGGACTTATAAAAACTTTCAGCTATGCTTTTGAATTACTCTGGAACTAAAAACGATAGAGAGACGCAGTTTGTACATGCGTCATCCTGGCATGTCCCTTAATTCAAATTTCAAAGTTTTAGAGCGGCTTACAGACTTCTTGATACCGAAAATTAAAAGTAGGCGGCTGTGCTCCGAAACGAACTCAACAAGCCTCCCTACGGGATTTTTGTGCACAGAGAAAATCAAAAGTACAACGGGTCAATTTGACCCCAAATCATTGCTCAATCTAAACATGCTTAGCACCATTGGATGGACAATTTCAAGGGCTTTCCTCTCGTACCAAATTTAGTGCTATGGGGATTTTCAAAGCGACGCTAGAGGCCAGGGAGTAGACCCGACACACCCCATAAGTTTTGGAAGTTTAATGCATGAAACACACGGCATGTGGTGATTATTGGAGAAAACAAATATATGTGTTGAAAAAAAAAGCCCGGACTTATAAAAACTTTCAGCTATGCTTTTGAATTATTCTGGAACTAAAAACGATAGAGAGACGCAGTTTTAACCTGCGTCATCCTGGCATGTCCCTTATTTCAAATTTCAAAGTTTTAGAGCGGCTTACAGACTTCTTGATACCGAAAATTAAAAGTAGGCGGTTTGCTCCGAAACGAACTCAACAAGCCTCCCTACGGGATTTTTGTGCACAGAGATAATCAAAAGTACAACGGGTCAATTTGACCCCAAATCATTGCTCAATCTAAACATGCTTAGCACCATTGGATGGACAATTTCAAGGGCTTTCCTCTCGTACCAAATTTAGTGCTATGGGGATTTTCAAAGCGACGCTAGAGGCCAGGGAGTAGACCCGACACACCCCATCAGTTTTGGAAGTTTAATGCATGAAACAAACGGCATGTGGTGATTATTGGAGAAAACAAACATATGTGTTGAAAAAAAAAGCCCGGACTTATAAAAACTTTCAGCTATGCTTTTGAATTACTCTGGAACTAAAAACGATAGAGAGACGCAGTTTGTACATGCGTCATCCTGGCATGTCCTTTAATTCAAATTTCAAAGTTTTAGAGCGGCTTCCAGACTTCTTGGTACCGAAAATTAAAAGTAGGCGGCTGAGCTCCGAAACAAACTCAACAAATCTCCCTACGGGATTTTTGTGCACAGAGAAAATCAAAAGTACAACGGGTCAATTTGACCCCAAATCATTTCTCAATCTAAAGAAGTTTAGCACCATTGGATGGACAATTTCAAGGGCTTTCCTCTCGTACCAAATTTAATGCTATGGGGATTTTCAAAGCGACGCTAGAGGCCAGGGAGTAGACCCGACACACCCCATAAGTTTTGGAAGTTTAATGCATGAAACACACGGCATGTGGTGATTATTGGAGAAAACAAATATATGTGTTGAAAAAAAAGCCCGGACTTATAAAAACTTTCAGCTATGCTTTTGAATTATTCTGGAACTAAAAACGATAGAGAGACGCAGTTTGAACCTGCGTCATCCTGGCATGTCCCTTATTTCAAATTTCAAAGTTTTAGAGCGGCTTACAGACTTCTTGATACCGAAAATTAAAAGTAGGCGGTTTGCTCCGAAACGAACTCAACAAGCCTCCCTACGGGATTTTTGTGCACAGAGAAAATCAAAAGTACAATGGGTCAATTTGACCCCAAATCATTGCTCAATCTAAACATGCTTAGCACCATTGGATGGACAATTTCAAGGGCTTTCCTCTCGTACCAAATTTAGTGCTATGGGGATTTTCAAAGCGACGCTAGAGGCCAGGGAGTAGACCCGACACACCCCATCAGTTTTGGAAGTTTAATGCATGAAACACACGGCATGTGGTGATTATTGGAGAAAACAAATATATGTGTTGGAAAAAAAAGCCCGGACTTATAAAAACTTTCAGCTATGCTTTTGAATTACTCTGGAACTAAAAACGATAGAGAGACGCAGTTTGTACATGCGTCATCCTGGCATGTCACTTAATTCAAATTTCAAAGTTTTAGAGCGGCTTACAGACTTCTTGATACCGAAAATTAAAAGTAGGCGGCTGTGCTCCGAAACAAACTCAACAAGCCTCCCTACGGGATTTTTGTGCACAGAGAAAATCAAAAGTACAACGGGTCAATTTGACCCCAAATCATTGCTCAATCTAAACATGCTTAGCACCATTGGATGGACAATTTCAAGGGCTTTCCTCTCGTACCAAATTTAATGCTATGGGGATTTTCAAAGCGACGCTAGAGGCCAGGGAGTAGACCCGACACACCCCATAAGTTTTGGAAGTTTAATGCATGAAACACACGGCATGTGGTGATTATTGGAGAAAACAAATATATGTGTTGGAAAAAAAAGCCCGGACTTATAAAAACTTTCAGCTATGCTTTTGAATTACTCTGGAACTAAAAACGATAGAGAGACGCAGTTTGTACATGCGTCATCCTGGCATGTCACTTAATTCAAATTTCAAAGTTTTAGAGCGGTTTACAGACTTCTTGATACCGAAAATTAAAAGTAGGCGGCTGTGCTCCGAAACGAACTCAACAAGCCTCCCTACGGGATTTTTGTGCACAGAGAAAATCAAAAGTACAACGGGTCAATTTGACCCCAAATCATTGCTCAATCTACACATGCTTAGCACCATTGGATGGACAATTTCAAGGGCTTTCCTCTCGTACCAAATTTAGTGCTATGGGGATTTTCAAAGCGACGCTAGAGGCCAGGGAGTAGACCCGACACACCCCATCAGTTTTGGAAGTTTAATGCATGAAACAAACGGCATGTGGTGATTATTGGAGAAAACAAACATATGTGTTGAAAAAAAAAGCCCGGACTTATAAAAACTTTCAGCTATGCTTTTGAATTACTCTGGAACTAAAAACGATAGAGAGACGCAGTTTGTACATGCGTCATCCTGGCATGTCCCTTAATTCAAATTTCAAAGTTTTAGAGCGGCTTACAGACTTCTTGATACCGAAAATTAAAAGTAGGCGGCTGTGCTCCGAAACGAACTCAACAAGCCTCCCTACGGGATTTTTGTGCACAGAGAAAATCAAAAGTACAACGGGTCAATTTGACCCCAAATCATTGCTCAATCTAAACATGCTTAGCACCATTGGATGGACAATTTCAAGGGCTTTCCTCTCGTACCAAATTTAGTGCTATGGGGATTTTCAAAGCGACGCTAGAGGCCAGGGAGTAGACCCGACACACCCCATAAGTTTTGGAAGTTTAATGCATGAAACACACGGCATGTGGTGATTATTGGAGAAAACAAATATATGTGTTGCAAAAAAAAGCCCGGACTTATAAAAACTTTCAGCTATGCTTTTGAATTATTCTGGAACTAAAAACGATAGAGAGACGCAGTTTTAACCTGCGTCATCCTGGCATGTCCCTTATTTCAAATTTCAAAGTTTTAGAGCGGCTTACAGACTTCTTGATACCGAAAATTAAAAGTAGGCGGTTTGCTCCGAAACGAACTCAACAAGCCTCCCTACGGGATTTTTGTGCACAGAGATAATCAAAAGTACAACGGGTCAATTTGACCCCAAATCATTGCTCAATCTAAACATGCTTAGCACCATTGGATGGACAATTTCAAGGGCTTTCCTCTCGTACCAAATTTAGTGCTATGGGGATTTTCAAAGCGACGCTAGAGGCCAGGGAGTAGACCCGACACACCCCATCAGTTTTGGAAGTTTAATGCATGAAACAAACGGCATGTGGTGATTATTGGAGAAAACAAACATATGTGTTGAAAAAAAAAGCCCGGACTTATAAAAACTTTCAGCTATGCTTTTGAATTACTCTGGAACTAAAAACGATAGAGAGACGCAGTTTGTACATGCGTCATCCTGGCATGTCCTTTAATTCAAATTTCAAAGTTTTAGAGCGGCTTCCAGACTTCTTGGTACCGAAAATTAAAAGTAGGCGGCTGAGCTCCGAAACAAACTCAACAAATCTCCCTACGGGATTTTTGTGCACAGAGAAAATCAAAAGTACAACGGGTCAATTTGACCCCAAATCATTTCTCAATCTAAAGAAGTTTAGCACCATTGGATGGACAATTTCAAGGGCTTTCCTCTCGTACCAAATTTAATGCTATGGGGATTTTCAAAGCGACGCTAGAGGCCAGGGAGTAGACCCGACACACCCCATAAGTTTTGGAAGTTTAATGCATGAAACACACGGCATGTGGTGATTATTGGAGAAAACAAATATATGTGTTGAAAAAAAAGCCCGGACTTATAAAAACTTTCAGCTATGCTTTTGAATTATTCTGGAACTAAAAACGATAGAGAGACGCAGTTTGAACCTGCGTCATCCTGGCATGTCCCTTATTTCAAATTTCAAAGTTTTAGAGCGGCTTACAGACTTCTTGATACCGAAAATTAAAAGTAGGCGGTTTGCTCCGAAACGAACTCAACAAGCCTCCCTACGGGATTTTTGTGCACAGAGAAAATCAAAAGTACAATGGGTCAATTTGACCCCAAATCATTGCTCAATCTAAACATGCTTAGCACCATTGGATGGACAATTTCAAGGGCTTTCCTCTCGTACCAAATTTAGTGCTATGGGGATTTTCAAAGCGACGCTAGAGGCCAGGGAGTAGACCCGACACACCCCATCAGTTTTGGAAGTTTAATGCATGAAACACACGGCATGTGGTGATTATTGGAGAAAACAAATATATGTGTTGGAAAAAAAAGCCCGGACTTATAAAAACTTTCAGCTATGCTTTTGAATTACTCTGGAACTAAAAACGATAGAGAGACGCAGTTTGTACATGCGTCATCCTGGCATGTCACTTAATTCAAATTTCAAAGTTTTAGAGCGGCTTACAGACTTCTTGATACCGAAAATTAAAAGTAGGCGGCTGTGCTCCGAAACAAACTCAACAAGCCTCCCTACGGGATTTTTGTGCACAGAGAAAATCAAAAGTACAACGGGTCAATTTGACCCCAAATCATTGCTCAATCTAAACATGCTTAGCACCATTGGATGGACAATTTCAAGGGCTTTCCTCTCGTACCAAATTTAATGCTATGGGGATTTTCAAAGCGACGCTAGAGGCCAGGGAGTAGACCCGACACACCCCATAAGTTTTGGAAGTTTAATGCATGAAACACACGGCATGTGGTGATTATTGGAGAAAACAAATATATGTGTTGGAAAAAAAAGCCCGGACTTATAAAAACTTTCAGCTATGCTTTTGAATTACTCTGGAACTAAAAACGATAGAGAGACGCAGTTTGTACATGCGTCATCCTGGCATGTCACTTAATTCAAATTTCAAAGTTTTAGAGCGGTTTACAGACTTCTTGATACCGAAAATTAAAAGTAGGCGGCTGTGCTCCGAAACGAACTCAACAAGCCTCCCTACGGGATTTTTGTGCACAGAGAAAATCAAAAGTACAACGGGTCAATTTGACCCCAAATCATTGCTCAATCTAAACATGCTTAGCACCATTGGATGGACAATTTCAAGGGCTTTCCTCTCGTACCAAATTTAGTGCTATGGGGATTTTCAAAGCGACGCTAGAGGCCAGGGAGTAGACCCGACACACCCCATCAGTTTTGGAAGTTTAATGCATGAAACAAACGGCATGTGGTGATTATTGGAGAAAACAAACATATGTGTTGGAAAAAAAAGCCCGGACTTATAAAAACTTTCAGCTATGCTTTTGAATTACTCTGGAACTAAAAACGATAGAGAGACGCAGTTTGTACATGCGTCATCCTGGCATGTCCCTTAAGTCAAATTTCAAAGTTTTAGAGCGGCTTACAGACTTCTTGATACCGAAAATTAAAAGTAGGCGGCTGTGCTCCGAAACGAACTCAACAAGCCTCCCTACGGGATTTTTGTGCACAGAGAAAATCAAAAGTACAACGGGTCAATTTGACCCCAAATCATTGCTCAATCTAAATATGCTTAGCACCATTGGATGGACAATTTCAAGGGCTTTCCTCTCGTACCAAATTTAGTGCTATGGGGATTTTCAAAGCGACGCTAGAGGCCAGGGAGTAGACCCGACACACCCCATACATTTTGGAAATTTAATGCATGAAACACACGGCATGTGGTGATTATTGGAGAAAACAAACATATGTGTTGAAAAAAAAAGCCCGGACTTATAAAAACTTTCAGCTATGCTTTTGAATTACTCTGGAACTAAAAACGATAGAGAGACGCAGTTTGTACATGCGTCATCCTGGCATGTCCCTTAATTCAAATTTCAAAGTTTTAGAGCGGCTTCCAGACTTCTTGGTACCGAAAATTAAAAGTAGGCGGCGGAGCTCCGAAACAAACTCAACAAATCTCCCTACGGGATTTTTGTGCACAGAGAAAATCAAAAGTACAACGGGTCAATTTGACCCCAAATCATTTCTCAATCTAAAGAAGTTTAGCACCATTGGATGGACAATTTCAAGGGCTTTCCTCTCGTACCAAATTTAATGCTATGGGGATTTTCAAAGCGACGCTAGTGGCCAGGGAGTAGACCCGACACACCCCATAAGTTTTGGAAGTTTAATGCATGAAACACACGGCATGTGGTGATTATTGGAGAAAACAAATATATGTGTTGAAAAAAAAGCCCGGACTTATAAAAACTTTCAGCTATGCTTTTGAATTATTCTGGAACTAAAAACGATAGAGAGACGCAGTTTGAACCTGCGTCATCCTGGCATGTCTCTTATTTCAAATTTCAAAGTTTTAGAGCGGCTTACAGACTTCTTGATACCGAAAATTAAAAGTAGGCGGCTGTGCTCCGAAACGAACTCAACAAGCCTCCCTACGGGATTTTTGTGCACAGAGAAAATCAAAAGTACAATGGGTCAATTTGACCCCAAATCATTGCTCAATCTAAACATGCTTAGCACCATTGGATGGACAATTTCAAGGGCTTTCCTCTCGTACCAAATTTAGTGCTATGGGGATTTTCAAAGCGACGCTAGAGGCCAGGGAGTAGACCCGACACACCCCATCAGTTTTGGAAGTTTAATGCATGAAACACACGGCATGTGGTGATTATTGGAGAAAACAAATATATGTGTTGGAAAAAAAAGCCCGGACTTATAAAAACTTTCAGCTATGCTTTTGAATTACTCTGGAACTAAAAACGATAGAGAGACGCAGTTTGTACATGCGTCATCCTGGCATGTCACTTAATTCAAATTTCAAAGTTTTAGAGCGGTTTACAGACTTCTTGATACCGAAAATTAAAAGTAGGCGGCTGTGCTCCGAAACGAACTCAACAAGCCTCCCTACGGGATTTTTGTGCACAGAGAAAATCAAAAGTACAACGGGTCAATTTGACCCCAAATCATTGCTCAATCTAAACATGCTTAGCACCATTGGATGGACAATTTCAAGGGCTTTCCTCTCGTACCAAATTTAGTGCTATGGGGATTTTCAAAGCGACGCTAGAGGCCAGGGAGTAGACCCGACACACCCCATAAGTTTTGGAAGTTTAATGCATGAAACACACGGCATGTGGTGATTATTGGAGAAAACAAATATATGTGTTGAAAAAAAAGCCCGGACTTATAAAAACTTTCAGCTATGCTTTTGAATTATTCTGGAACTAAAAACGATAGAGAGACGCAGTTTGAACCTGCGTCATCCTGGCATGTCCCTTATTTCAAATTTCAAAGTTTTAGAGCGGCTTACAGACTTCTTGATACCGAAAATTAAAAGTAGGCGGTTTGCTCCGAAACGAACTCAACAAGCCTCCCTACGGGATTTTTGTGCACAGAGAAAATCAAAAGTACAATGGGTCAATTTGACCCCAAATCATTGATCAATCTAAACATGCTTAGCACCATTGGATGGACAATTTCAAGGGCTTTCCTCTCGTACCAAATTTAATGCTATGGGGATTTTCAAAGCGACGCTAGAGGCCAGGGAGTAGACCCGACACACCCCATCAGTTTTGGAAGTTTAATGCATGAAACAAACGGCATGTGGTGATTATTGGAGAAAACAAATATATGTGTTGAAAAAAAAGCCCGGACTTATAAAAACTTTCAGCTATGCTTTTGAATTACTCTGGAACTAAAAACGATAGAGAGACGCAGTTTGTACATGCGTCATCCTGGCATGTCACTTAATTCAAATTTCAAAGTTTTAGAGCGGTTTACAGACTTCTTGATACCGAAAATTAAAAGTAGGCGGCTGTGCTCCGAAACGAACTCAACAAGCCTCCCTACGGGATTTTTGTGCACAGAGAAAATCAAAAGTACAATGGGTCAATTTGACCCCAAATCATTGCTCAATCTAAACATGTTTAGCACCATTGGATGGACAATTTCAAGGGCTTTCCTCTCGTACCAAATTTAGTGCTATGGTGATTTTCAAAGCGACGCTAGAGGCCAGGGAGTAGACCCGACACACCCCATCAGTTTTGGAAGTTTAATGCATGAAACAAACGGCATGTGGTGATTATTGGAGAAAACAAACATATGTGTTGAAAAAAAAAGCCCGGACTTATAAAAACTTTCAGCTATGCTTTTGAATTACTCTGGAACTAAAAACGATAGAGAGACGCAGTTTGTACATGCGTCATCCTGGCATGTCCCTTAATTCAAATTTCAAAGTTTTAGAGCGGCTTCCAGACTTCTTGATACCGAAAATTAAAAGTAGGCGGCGGAGCTCCGAAACAAACTCAACAAATCTCCCTACGGGATTTTTGTGCACAGAGAAAATCAAAAGTACAACGGGTCAATTTGACCCCAAATCATTTCTCAATCTAAAGAAGTTTAGCACCATTGGATGGACAATTTCAAGGGCTTTCCTCTCGTACCAAATTTAATGCTATGGGGATTTTCAAAGCGACGCTAGAGGCCAGGGAGTAGACCCGACACACCCCATAAGTTTTGGAAGTTTAATGCATGAAACACACGGCATGTGGTGATTATTGGAGAAAACAAATATATGTGTTGAAAAAAAAGCCCGGACTTATAAAAACTTTCAGCTATGCTTTTGAATTATTCTGGAACTAAAAACGATAGAGAGACGCAGTTTGAACCTGCGTCATCCTGGCATGTCCCTTATTTCAAATTTCAAAGTTTTAGAGCGGCTTACAGACTTCTTGATACCGAAAATTAAAAGTAGGCGGCTGTGCTCCGAAACGAACTCAACAAGCCTCCCTACGGGATTTTTGTGCACAGAGAAAATCAAAAGTACAACGGGTCAATTTGACCCCAAATCATTGCTCAATCTAAACATGCTTAGCACCATTGGATGGACAATTTCACGGGCTTTCCTCTCGTACCAAATTTAGTGCTATGGGGATTTTCAAAGCGACGCTAGAGGCCAGGGAGTAGACCCGACACACCCCATCAGTTTTGGAAGTTTAATGCATGAAACACACGGCATGTGGTGATTATTGGAGAAAACAAATATATGTGTTGGAAAAAAAAGCCCGGACTTATAAAAACTTTCAGCTATGCTTTTGAATTACTCTGGAACTAAAAACGATAGAGAGACGCAGTTTGTACATGCGTCATCCTGGCATGTCACTTAATTCAAATTTCAAAGTTTTAGAGCGGTTTACAGACTTCTTGATACCGAAAATTAAAAGTAGGCGGCTGTGCTCCGAAACGAACTCAACAAGCCTCCCTACGGGATTTTTGTGCACAGAGAAAATCAAAAGTACAACGGATCAATTTGACCCCAAATCATTGCTCAATCTAAACATGCTTAGCACCATTGGATGGACAATTTCAAGGGCTTTCCTCTCGTACCAAATTTAGTGCTATGGGGATTTTCAAAGCGACGCTAGAGGCCAGGGAGTAGACCCGACACACCCCATACATTTTGGAAATTTAATGCATGAAACACACGGCATGTGGTGATTATTGGAGAAAACAAACATATGTGTTGAAAAAAAAGCCCGGACTTATAAAAACTTTCAGCTATGCTTTTGAATTACTCTGGAACTAAAAACGATAGAGAGACGCAGTTTGTACATGCGTCATCCTGGCATGTCCCTTAATTCAAATTTCAAAGTTTTAGAGCGGCTTCCAGACTTCTTGGTACCGAAAATTAAAAGTAGGCGGCGGAGCTCCGAAACAAACTCAACAAATCTCCCTACGGGATTTTTGTGCACAGAGAAAATCAAAAGTACAACGGGTCAATTTGACCCCAAATCATTTCTCAATCTAAACAAGTTTAGCACCATTGGATGGACAATTTCAAGGGCTTTCCTCTCGTACCAAATTTAATGCTATGGGGATTTTCAAAGCGACGCTAGAGGCCAGGGAGTAGACCCGACACACCCCATAAGCTTTGGAAGTTTAATGCATGAAAAACACGGCATGTGGTGATTATTGGAGAAAACAAATATATGTGTTGAAAAAAAAGCCCGGACTTATAAAAACTTTCAGCTATGCTTTTGAATTATTCTGGAACTAAAAACGATAGAGAGACGCAGTTTGAACCTGCGTCATCCTGGCATGTCCCTTATTTCAAATTTCAAAGTTTTAGAGCGGCTTACAGACTTCTTGATACCGAAAATTAAAAGTAGGCGGTTTGCTCCGAAACGAACTCAACAAGCCTCCCTACGGGATTTTTGTGCACAGAGAAAATCAAAAGTACAATGGGTCAATTTGACCCCAAATCATTGCTCAATCTAAACATGCTTAGCACCATTGGATGGACAATTTCAAGGGCTTTCCTCTCGTACCACATTTAGTGCTATGGGGATTTTCAAAGCGACGCTAGAGGCCAGGGAGTAGACCCGACAAACCCCATCAGTTTTGGAAGTTTAATGCATGAAACACACGGCATGTGGTGATTATTGGAGAAAACAAATATATGTGTTGGAAAAAAAAGCCCGGACTTATAAAAACTTTCAGCTATGCTTTTGAATTACTCTGGAACTAAAAACGATAGAGAGACGCAGTTTGTACATGCGTCATCCTGGCATGTCACTTAATTCAAATTTCAAAGTTTTAGAGCGGCTTACAGACTTCTTGATACCGAAAATTAAAAGTAGGCGGCTGTGCTCCGAAACGAACTCAACAAGCCTCCCTACGGGATTTTTGTGCACAGAGAAAATCAAAAGTACAACGGGTCAATTTGACCCAAAATCATTGCTCAATCTAAACATGCTTAGCACCATTGGATGGACAATTTCAAGGGCTTTCCTCTCGTAACAACTTTAATGCTATGGAGATTTTCAAAGCGACGCTAGAGGCCAGGGAGTAGACCCGACGCACCCCATAAGTTTTGGAAGTTTAATGCATGAAACACACGGCATGTGGTGATTATTGGAGAAAACAAATATATGTGTTGAAAAAAAAGCCCGGACTTATAAAAACTTTCAGCTATGCTTTTGAATTATTCTGGAACTAAAAACGATAGAGAGACGCAGTTTGAACCTGCGTCATCCTGGCATGTCCCTTATTTCAAATTTCAAAGTTTTAGAGCGGCTTAAAGACTTCTTGATACCGAAAATTAAAAGTAGGCGGTTTGCTCCGAAACGAACTCAACAAGCCTCCCTACGGGAGTTTTGTGCACAGAGAAAATCAAAAGTACAATGGGTCAATTTGACCCCAAATCATTGATCAATCTAAACATGCTTAGCACCATTGGATGGACAATTTCAAGGGCTTTCCTCTCGTACCAAATTTAGTGCTATGGGGATTTTCAAAGCGACGCTAGAGGCCAGGGAGTAGACCCGACACACCCCATCAGTTTTGGAAGTTTAATGCATGAAACACACGGCAAGTGGTGATTATTGGAGAAAACAAATATATGTGTTGGAAAAAAAAGCCCGGACTTATAAAAACTTTCAGCTATGCTTTTGAATTACTCTGGAACTAAAAACGATAGAGAGACGCAGTTTGTACATGCGTCATCCTGGCATGTCACTTAATTCAAATTTCAAAGTTTTAGAGCGGCTTCCAGACTTCTTGGTACCGAAAATTAAAAGTAGGCGGCTGAGCTCCGAAACAAACTCAACAAATCTCCCTACGGGATTTTTGTGCACAGAGAAAATCAAAAGTACAACGGGTCAATTTGACCCCAAATCATTTCTCAATCTAAACAAGTTTAGCACCATTGGATGGACAATTTCAAGGGCTTTCCTCTCGTACCAAATTTAATGCTATGGGGATTTTCAAAGCGACGCTAGAGGCCAGGGAGTAGACCCGACACACCCCATAAGTTTTGGAAGTTTAATGCATGAAAAACACGGCATGTGGTGATTATTGGAGAAAACAAATATGTGTTGAAAAAAAAGCCCGGACTTATAAAAACTTTCAGCTATGCTTTTGAATTATTCTGGAACTAAAAACGATAGAGAGACGCAGTTTGAACCTGCGTCATCCTGGCATGTCCCTTATTTCAAATTTCAAAGTTTTAGAGCGGCTTACAGACTTCTTGATACCGAAAATTAAAAGTAGGCGGTTTGCTCCGAAACGAACTCAACAAGCCTCCCTACGGGATTTTTGTGCACAGAGAAAATCAAAAGTACAATGGGTCAATTTGACCCCAAATCATTGCTCAATCTAAACATGCTTAGCACCATTGGATGGACAATTTCAAGGGCTTTCCTCTCGTACCAAATTTAGTGCTATGGGGATTTTCAAAGCGACGCTAGAGGTCAGGGAGTAGACCCGACACACTCCATCAGTTTTGGAAGTTTAATGCATGAAACACACGGCATGTGGTGATTATTGGAGAAAACAAATATATGTGTTGGAAAAAAAAGCCCGGACTTATAAAAACTTTCAGCTATGCTTTTGAATTACTCTGGAACTAAAAACGATAGAGAGACGCAGTTTGTACATGCGTCATCCTGGCATGTCACTAAATTCAAATTTCAAAGTTTTAGAGCGGCTTACAGACTTCTTGATACCGAAAATTAAAAGTAGGCGGCTGTGCTCCGAAACGAACTCAACAAGCCTCCCTACGGGATTTTTGTGCACAGAGAAAATCAAAAGTACAACGGGTCAATTTGACCCCAAATCATTGCTCAATCTAAACATGCTTAGCACCATTGGATGGACAATTTCAAGGGCTTTCCTCTCGTACCAAATTTAGTGCTATGGGGATTTTCAAAGCGACGCTAGAGGCCAGGGAGTAGACCCGACACACCCCATAAGTTTTGGAAGTTTAATGCATGAAACACACGGCATGTGGTGATTATTGGAGAAAACAAATATATGTGTTGAAAAAAAAGCCCGGACTTATAAAAACTTTCAGCTATGCTTTTGAATTATTCTGGAACTAAAAACGATAGAGAGACGCAGTTTGAACCTGCGTCATCCTGGCATGTCCCTTATTTCAAATTTCAAAGTTTTAGAGCGGCTTACAGACTTCTTGATACCGAAAATTAAAAGTAGGCGGTTTGCTCCGAAACGAACTCAACAAGCCTCCCTACGGGATTTTTGTGCACAGAGAAAATCAAAAGTACAACGGGTCAATTTGACCCCAAATCATTGATCAATCTAAACATGCTTAGCACCATTGGATGGACAATTTCAAGGGCTTTCCTCTCGTACCAAATTTAGTGCTATGGGGATTTTCAAAGCGACGCTAGAGGCCAGGGAGTAGACCCGACACACCCCATCAGTTTTGGAAGTTTAATGCATGAAACACACGGCATGTGGTGATTATTGGAGAAAACAAATATATGTGTTGGAAAAAAAAGCCCGGACTTATAAAAACTTTCAGCTATGCTTTTGAATTACTCTGGAACTAAAAACGATAGAGAGACGCAGTTTGTACATGCGTCATCCTGGCATGTCACTTAATTCAAATTTCAAAGTTTTAGAGCGGCTTCCAGACTTCTTGGTACCGAAAATTAAAAGTAGGCGGCTGAGCTCCGAAACAAACTCAACAAATCTCCCTACGGGATTTTTGTGCACAGAGAAAATCAAAAGTACAACGGGTCAATTTGACCCCAAATCATTTCTCAATCTAAAGAAGTTTAGCACCATTGGATGGACAATTTCAAGGGCTTTCCTCTCGTACCAAATTTAATGCTATGGGGATTTTCAAAGCGACGCTAGAGGCCAGGGAGTAGACCCGACACACCCCATAAGTTTTGGAAGTTTAATGCATGAAAACACGGCATGTGGTGATTATTGGAGAAAACAAATATGTGTTGAAAAAAAAGCCCGGACTTATAAAAACTTTCAGCTATGCTTTTGAATTATTCTGGAACTAAAAACGATAGAGAGACGCAGTTTGAACCTGCGTCATCCTGGCATGTCCCTTATTTCAAATTTCAAAGTTTTCGAGCGGCTTACAGACTTCTTGATACCGAAAATTAAAAGTAGGCGGTTTGCTCCGAAACGAACTCAACAAGCCTCCCTACGGGATTTTTGTGCACAGAGAAAATCAAAAGTACAATGGGTCAATTTGACCCCGAATCATTGCTCAATCTAAACATGCTTAGCACCATTGGATGGACAATTTCAAGGGCTTTCCTCTCGTACCAAATTTAATGCTATGGGGATTTTCAAAGCGACGCTAGAGGCCAGGGAGTAGACCCGACACACCCCATCAGTTTTGGAAGTTTAATGCATGAAACACACGGCATGTGGTGATTATTGGAGAAAACAAATATATGTGTTGGAAAAAAAAGCCCGGACTTATAAAAACTTTCAGCTATGCTTTTGAATTACTCTGGAACTAAAAACGATAGAGAGACGCAGTTTGTACATGCGTCATCCTGGCATGTCACTAAATTCAAATTTCAAAGTTTTAGAGCGGCTTACAGACTTCTTGATACCGAAAATTAAAAGTAGGCGGCTGTGCTCCGAAACGAACTCAACAAGCCTCCCTACGGGATTTTTGTGCACAGAGAAAATCAAAAGTACAACGGGTCAATTTGACCCCAAATCATTGATCAATCTAAACATGCTTAGCACCATTGGATGGACAATTTCAAGGGCTTTCCTCTCGTACCAAATTTAGTGCTATGGGGATTTTCAAAGCGACGCTAGAGGCCAGGGAGTAGACCCGACACACCCCATAAGTTTTGGAAGTTTAATGCATGAAAAACACGGCATGTGGTGATTATTGGAGAAAACAAATATGTGTTGAAAAAAAAGCCCGGACTTATAAAAACTTTCAGCTATGCTTTTGAATTATTCTGGAACTAAAAACGATAGAGAGACGCAGTTTGAACCTGCGTCATCCTGGCATGTCCCTTATTTCAAATTTCAAAGTTTTAGAGCGGCTTACAGACTTCTTGATACCGAAAATTAAAAGTAGGCGGTTTGCTCCGAAACGAACTCAACAAGCCTCCCTACGGGATTTTTGTGCACAGAGAAAATCAAAAGTACAATGGGTCAATTTGACCCCAAATCATTGCTCAATCTAAACATGCTTAGCACCATTGGATGGACAATTTCAAGGGCTTTCCTCTCGTACCAAATTTAGTGCTATGGGGATTTTCAAAGCGACGCTAGAGGTCAGGGAGTAGACCCGACACACTCCATCAGTTTTGGAAGTTTAATGCATGAAACACACGGCATGTGGTGATTATTGGAGAAAACAAATATATGTGTTGGAAAAAAAAGCCCGGACTTATAAAAACTTTCAGCTATGCTTTTGAATTACTCTGGAACTAAAAACGATAGAGAGACGCAGTTTGTACATGCGTCATCCTGGCATGTCACTAAATTCAAATTTCAAAGTTTTAGAGCGGCTTACAGACTTCTTGATACCGAAAATTAAAAGTAGGCGGCTGTGCTCCGAAACGAACTCAACAAGCCTCCCTACGGGATTTTTGTGCACAGAGAAAATCAAAAGTACAACGGGTCAATTTGACCCCAAATCATTGCTCAATCTAAACATGCTTAGCACCATTGGATGGACAATTTCAAGGGCTTTCCTCTCGTACCAAATTTAGTGCTATGGGGATTTTCAAAGCGACGCTAGAGGCCAGGGAGTAGACCCGACACACCCCATAAGTTTTGGAAGTTTAATGCATGAAACACACGGCATGTGGTGATTATTGGAGAAAACAAATATATGTGTTGAAAAAAAAGCCCGGACTTATAAAAACTTTCAGCTATGCTTTTGAATTATTCTGGAACTAAAAACGATAGAGAGACGCAGTTTGAACCTGCGTCATCCTGGCATGTCCCTTATTTCAAATTTCAAAGTTTTAGAGCGGCTTACAGACTTCTTGATACCGAAAATTAAAAGTAGGCGGTTTGCTCCGAAACGAACTCAACAAGCCTCCCTACGGGATTTTTGTGCACAGAGAAAATCAAAAGTACAACGGGTCAATTTGACCCCAAATCATTGATCAATCTAAACATGCTTAGCACCATTGGATGGACAATTTCAAGGGCTTTCCTCTCGTACCAAATTTAGTGCTATGGGGATTTTCAAAGCGACGCTAGAGGCCAGGGAGTAGACCCGACACACCCCATCAGTTTTGGAAGTTTAATGCATGAAACACACGGCATGTGGTGATTATTGGAGAAAACAAATATATGTGTTGGAAAAAAAAGCCCGGACTTATAAAAACTTTCAGCTATGCTTTTGAATTACTCTGGAACTAAAAACGATAGAGAGACGCAGTTTGTACATGCGTCATCCTGGCATGTCACTTAATTCAAATTTCAAAGTTTTAGAGCGGCTTCCAGACTTCTTGGTACCGAAAATTAAAAGTAGGCGGCTGAGCTCCGAAACAAACTCAACAAATCTCCCTACGGGATTTTTGTGCACAGAGAAAATCAAAAGTACAACGGGTCAATTTGACCCCAAATCATTTCTCAATCTAAAGAAGTTTAGCACCATTGGATGGACAATTTCAAGGGCTTTCCTCTCGTACCAAATTTAATGCTATGGGGATTTTCAAAGCGACGCTAGAGGCCAGGGAGTAGACCCGACACACCCCATAAGTTTTGGAAGTTTAATGCATGAAAACACGGCATGTGGTGATTATTGGAGAAAACAAATATGTGTTGAAAAAAAAGCCCGGACTTATAAAAACTTTCAGCTATGCTTTTGAATTATTCTGGAACTAAAAACGATAGAGAGACGCAGTTTGAACCTGCGTCATCCTGGCATGTCCCTTATTTCAAATTTCAAAGTTTTCGAGCGGCTTACAGACTTCTTGATACCGAAAATTAAAAGTAGGCGGTTTGCTCCGAAACGAACTCAACAAGCCTCCCTACGGGATTTTTGTGCACAGAGAAAATCAAAAGTACAATGGGTCAATTTGACCCCGAATCATTGCTCAATCTAAACATGCTTAGCACCATTGGATGGACAATTTCAAGGGCTTTCCTCTCGTACCAAATTTAATGCTATGGGGATTTTCAAAGCGACGCTAGAGGCCAGGGAGTAGACCCGACACACCCCATCAGTTTTGGAAGTTTAATGCATGAAACACACGGCATGTGGTGATTATTGGAGAAAACAAATATATGTGTTGGAAAAAAAAGCCCGGACTTATAAAAACTTTCAGCTATGCTTTTGAATTACTCTGGAACTAAAAACGATAGAGAGACGCAGTTTGTACATGCGTCATCCTGGCATGTCACTTAATTCAAATTTCAAAGTTTTAGAGCGGCTTACAGACTTCTTGATACCGAAAATTAAAAGTAGGCGGCTGTGCTCCGAAACAAACTCAACAAGCCTCCCTACGGGATTTTTGTGCACAGAGAAAATCAAAAGTACAACGGGTCAATTTGACCCAAAATCATTGCTCAATCTAAACATGCTTAGCACCATTGGATGGACAATTTCAAGGGCTTTCCTCTCGTACCAAATTTAATGCTATGGGGATTTTCAAAGCGACGCTAGAGGCCAGGGAGTAGACCCGACACACCCCATCAGTTTTGGAAGTTTAATGCATGAAACACACGGCATGTGGTGATTATTGGAGAAAACAAATATATGTGTTGAAAAAAAAGCCCGGACTTATAAAAACTTTCAGCTATGCTTTTGAATTATTCTGGAACTAAAAACGATAGAGAGACGCAGTTTGAACCTGCGTCATCCTGGCATGTCCCTTAATTCAAATTTCAAAGTTTTAGAGCGGCTTACAGACTTCTTGATACCGAAAATTAAAAGTAGGCGGCTGTGCTCCGAAACGAACTCAACAAGCCTCCCTACGGGATTTTTGTGCACAGAGAAAATCAAAAGTACAACGGGTCAATTTGACCCCAAATCATCGATCAATCTACACATGCTTAGCACCATTGGATGGACAATTTCAAGGGCTTTCCTCTCGTACCATATTTAGTGCTATGGGGATTTTCAAAACGACGCTAGAGGCCAGGGAGTAGACCCGACACACCCCATCAGTTTTGGAAGTTTAATGCATGAAACAAACGGCATGTGGTGATTATTGGAGAAAACAAATATATGTGTTGGAAAAAAAAGCCCGGACTTATAAAAACTTTCAGCTATGCTTTTGAATTACTCTGGAACTAAAAACGATAGAGAGACGCAGTTTGTACATGCGTCATCCTGGCATGTCACTTCATTCAAATTTCAAAGTTTTAGAGCGGCTTACAGACTTCTTGATACCGAAAATTAAAAGTAGGCGGCTGTGCTCCGAAACGAACTCAACAAGCCTCCCTACGGGATTTTTGTGCACAGAGAAAATCAAAAGTACAACGGGTCAATTTGACCCCAAATCATCGCTCAATCTACACATGCTTAGCACCATTGGATGGACAATTTCAAGGGCTTTCCTCTCGTACCATATTTAGTGCTATGGGGATTTTCAAAACGACGCTAGAGGCCAGGGAGTAGACCCGACACACCCCATCAGTTTTGGAAGTTTAATGCATGAAACAAACGGCATGTGGTGATTATTGGAGAAAACAAATATATGTGTTGGAAAAAAAAGCCCGGACTTATAAAAACTTTCAGCTATGCTTTTGAATTACTCTGGAACTAAAAACGATAGAGAGACGCAGTTTGTACATGCGTCATCCTGGCATGTCACTTCATTCAAATTTCAAAGTTTTAGAGCGGCTTACAGACTTCTTGATACCGAAAATTAAAAGTAGGCGGCAGTGCTCCGAAACGAACTCAACAAGCCTCCCTACGGGATTTTTGTGCACAGAGAAAATCAAAAGTACAACGGGTCAATTTGACCCCAAATCATTGCTCAATCTAAACATGCTTAGCACCATTGGATGGACAATTTCAAGGGCTTTCCTCTCGTACCAAATTTAGTGCTATGGGGATTTTCAAAGCGACGCTAGAGGCCAGGGAGTAGACCCGACACACCCCATACATTTTGGAAATTGAATGCATGAAACACACGGCATGTGGTGATTATTGGAGAAAACAAACATATGTGTTGAAAAAAAAAGCCCGGACTTATAAAAACTTTCAGCTATGCTTTTGAATTACTCTGGAACTAAAAACGATAGAGAGACGCAGTTTGTACATGCGTCATCCTGGCATGTCCCTTAATTCAAATTTCAAAGTTTTAGAGCGGCTTCCAGACTTCTTGGTACCGAAAATTAAAAGTAGGCGGCTGAGCTCCGAAACAAACTCAACAAATCTCCCTACGGGATTTTTGTGCACAGAGAAAATCAAAAGTACAACGGGTCAATTTGACCCCAAATCATTTCTCAATCTAAACATGCTTAGCACCATTGGATGGACAATTTCAAGGGCTTTCCTCTCGTACCAAATTTAATGCTATGGGGATTTTCAAAGCGACGCTAGAGGCCAGGGAGTAGACCCGACACACCCCATAAGTTTTGGAAGTTTAATGCATGAAAAACACGGCATGTGGTGATTATTGGAGAAAACAAATATATGTGTTGAAAAAAAAGCCCGGACTTATAAAAACTTTCAGCTATGCTTTTGAATTATTCTGGAACTAAAAACGATAGAGAGACGCAGTTTGAACCTGCGTCATCCTGGCATGTCCCTTATTTCAAATTTCAAAGTTTTAGAGCGGCTTACAGACTTCTTGATACCGAAAATTAAAAGTAGGCGGTTTGCTCCGAAACGAACTCAACAAGCCTCCCTACGGGATTTTTGTGCACAGAGAAAATCAAAAGTACAATGGGTCAATTTGACCCCAAATCATTGCTCAATCTAAACATGCTTAGCACCATTGGATGGACAATTTCAAGGGCTTTCCTCTCGTACCAAATTTAGTGCTATGGGGATTTTCGAAGCGACGCTAGAGGCCAGGGAGTAGACCCGACACACCCCATCAGTTTTGGAAGTTTAATGCGTGAAACACACGGCATGTGGTGATTATTGGAGAAAACAAATATATGTGTTGAAAAAAAAGCCCGGACTTATAAAAACTTTCAGCTATGCTTTTGAATTATTCTGGAACTAAAAACGATAGAGAGACGCAGTTTGAACCTGCGTCATCCTGGCATGTCCCTTATTTCAAATTTCAAAGTTTTAGAGCGGCTTCCAGACTTCTTGGTACCGAAAATTAAAAGTAGGCGGCTGAGCTCCGAAACAAACTCAACAAATCTCCCTACGGGATTTTTGTGCACAGAGAAAATCAAAAGTACAACGGGTCAATTTGACCCCAAATCATTTCTCAATCTAAACATGCTTAGCACCATTGGATGGACAATTTCAAGGGCTTTCCTCTCGTACCAAATTTAATGCTATGGGGATTTTCAAAGCGACGCTAGAGGCCAGGGAGTAGACCCGACACACCCCATAAGTTTTGGAAGTTTAATGCATGAAAAACACGGCATGTGGTGATTATTGGAGAAAACAAATATATGTGTTGAAAAAAAAGCCCGGACTTATAAAAACTTTCAGCTATGCTTTTGAATTATTCTGGAACTAAAAACGATAGAGAGACGCAGTTTGAACCTGCGTCATCCTGGCATGTCCCTTATTTCAAATTTCAAAGTTTTAGAGCGGCTTACAGACTTCTTGATACCGAAAATTAAAAGTAGGCGGTTTGCTCCGAAACGAACTCAACAAGCCTCCCTACGGGATTTTTGTGCACAGAGAAAATCAAAAGTACAATGGGTCAATTTGACCCCAAATCATTGCTCAATCTAAACATGCTTAGCACCATTGGATGGACAATTTCAAGGGCTTTCCTCTCGTACCAAATTTAGTGCTATGGGGATTTTCGAAGCGACGCTAGAGGCCAGGGAGTAGACCCGACACACCCCATCAGTTTTGGAAGTTTAATGCGTGAAACACACGGCATGTGGTGATTATTGGAGAAAACAAATATATGTGTTGGAAAAAAAAGCCCGGACTTATAAAAACTTTCAGCTATGCTTTTGAACTACTCTGGAACTAAAAACGATAAAGAGACGCAGTTTGTACATGCGTCATCCTGGCATGTCACTTAATTCAAATTTCAAAGTTTTAGAGCGGCTTCCAGACTTCTTGGTACCGAAAATTAAAAGTAGGCGGCTGAGCTCCGAAACAAACTCAACAAATCTCCCTACGGGATTTTTGTGCACAGAGAAAATCAAAAGTACAACGGGTCAATTTGACCCCAAATCATTTCTCAATCTAAAGAAGTTTAGCACCATTGGATGGACAATTTCAAGGGCTTTCCTCTCGTACCAAATTTAATGCTATGGGGATTTTCAAAGCGACGCTAGAGGCCAGGGAGTAGACCCAACACACCCCATAAGTTTTGGAAGTTTAATGCATGAAAAACACGGCATGTGGTGATTATTGGAGAAAACAAATATGTGTTGAAAAAAAAGCCCGGACTTATAAAAACTTTCAGCAATGCTTTTGAATTATTCTGGAACTAAAAACGATAGAGAGACGCAGTTTGAACCTGCGTCATCCTGGCATGTCCCTTATTTCAAATTTCAAAGTTTTAGAGCGGCTTACAGACTTCTTGATACCGAAAATTAAAAGTAGGCGGTTTGCTCCGAAACGAACTCAACAAGCCTTCCTACGGGATTTTTGTGCACAGAGAAAATCAAACGTACAATGGGTCAATTTGACCCCAAATCATTGCTCAATCTAAACATGCTTAGCACCATTGGATGGACAATTTCAAGGGCTTTCCTCTCGTACCAAATTTAGTGCTATGGGGATTTTCAAAGCGACGCTAGAGGCCAGGGAGTAGACCCGACACACCCCATCAGTTTTGGAAGTTTAATGCATGAAACACACGGCATGTGGTGATTATTGGAGAAAACAAATATATGTGTTGGAAAAAAAAGCCCGGACTTATAAAAACTTTCAGCTATGCTTTTGAATTACTCTGGAACTAAAAACGATAGAGAGACGCAGTTTGTACATGCGTCATCCTGGCATGTCACTTAATTCAAATTTCAAAGTTTTAGAGCGGCTTACAGACTTCTTGATACCGAAAATTAAAAGTAGGCGGCTGTGCTCCGAAACGAACTCAACAAGCCTCCCTACGGGATTTTTGTGCACAGAGAAAATCAAAAGTACAACGGGTCAATTTGACCCCAAATCATTGCTCAATCTAAACATGCTTAGCACCATTGGATGGACAATTTCAAGGGCTTTCCTCTCGTACCAAATTTAATGCTATGGGGATTTTCAAAGCGACGCTAGAGGCCAGGGAGTAGACCCGACACACCCCATCAGTTTTGGAAGTTTAATGCATGAAACACACGGCATGTGGTGATTATTGGAGAAAACAAATATATGTGTTGAAAAAAAAGCCCGGACTTATAAAAACTTTCAGCTATGCTTTTGAATTATTCTGGAACTAAAAACGATAGAGAGACGCAGTTTGAACCTGCGTCATCCTGGCATGTCCCTTAATTCAAATTTCAAAGTTTTAGAGCGGCTTACAGACTTCTTGATACCGAAAATTAAAAGTAGGCGGCTGTGCTCCGAAACGAACTCAACAAGCCTCCCTACGGGATTTTTGTGCACAGAGAAAATCAAAAGTACAACGGGTCAATTTGACCCCAAATCATCGCTCAATCTACACATGCTTAGCACCATTGGATGGACAATTTCAAGGGCTTTCCTCTCGTACCATATTTAGTGCTATGGGGATTTTCAAAACGACGCTAGAGGCCAGGGAGTAGACCCGACACACCCCATCAGTTTTGGAAGTTTAATGCATGAAACAAACGGCATGTGGTGATTATTGGAGAAAACAAATATATGTGTTGGAAAAAAAAGCCCGGACTTATAAAAACTTTCAGCTATGCTTTTGAATTACTCTGGAACTAAAAACGATAGAGAGACGCAGTTTGTACATGCGTCATCCTGGCATGTCACTTCATTCAAATTTCAAAGTTTTAGAGCGGCTTACAGACTTCTTGATACCGAAAATTAAAAGTAGGCGGCAGTGCTCCGAAACGAACTCAACAAGCCTCCCTACGGGATTTTTGTGCACAGAGAAAATCAAAAGTACAACGGGTCAATTTGACCCCAAATCATTGCTCAATCTAAACATGCTTAGCACCATTGGATGGACAATTTCAAGGGCTTTCCTCTCGTACCAAATTTAGTGCTATGGGGATTTTCAAAGCGACGCTAGAGGCCAGGGAGTAGACCCGACACACCCCATACATTTTGGAAATTTAATGCATGAAACACACGGCATGTGGTGATTATTGGAGAAAACAAACATATGTGTTGAAAAAAAAAGCCCGGACTTATAAAAACTTTCAGCTATGCTTTTGAATTACTCTGGAACTAAAAACGATAGAGAGACGCAGTTTGTACATGCGTCATCCTGGCATGTCCCTTAATTCAAATTTCAAAGTTTTAGAGCGGCTTCCAGACTTCTTGGTACCGAAAATTAAAAGTAGGCGGCTGAGCTCCGAAACAAACTCAACAAATCTCCCTACGGGATTTTTGTGCACAGAGAAAATCAAAAGTACAACGGGTCAATTTGACCCCAAATCATTTCTCAATCTAAACATGCTTAGCACCATTGGATGGACAATTTCAAGGGCTTTCCTCTCGTACCAAATTTAATGCTATGGGGATTTTCAAAGCGACGCTAGAGGCCAGGGAGTAGACCCGACACACCCCATAAGTTTTGGAAGTTTAATGCATGAAAAACACGGCATGTGGTGATTATTGGAGAAAACAAATATATGTGTTGAAAAAAAAGCCCGGACTTATAAAAACTTTCAGCTATGCTTTTGAATTATTCTGGAACTAAAAACGATAGAGAGACGCAGTTTGAACCTGCGTCATCCTGGCATGTCCCTTATTTCAAATTTCAAAGTTTTAGAGCGGCTTACAGACTTCTTGATACCGAAAATTAAAAGTAGGCGGTTTGCTCCGAAACGAACTCAACAAGCCTCCCTACGGGATTTTTGTGCACAGAGAAAATCAAAAGTACAATGGGTCAATTTGACCCCAAATCATTGCTCAATCTAAACATGCTTAGCACCATTGGATGGACAACTTCAAGGGCTTTCCTCTCGTACCAAATTTAGTGCTATGGGGATTTTCGAAGCGACGCTAGAGGCCAGGGAGTAGACCCGACACACCCCATCAGTTTTGGAAGTTTAATGCGTGAAACACACGGCATGTGGTGATTATTGGAGAAAACAAATATATGTGTTGGAAAAAAAAGCCAGGACTTATAAAAACTTTCAGCTATGCTTTTGAACTACTCTGGAACTAAAAACGATAAAGAGACGCAGTTTGTACATGCGTCATCCTGGCATGTCACTTAATTCAAATTTCAAAGTTTTAGAGCGGCTTCCAGACTTCTTGGTACCGAAAATTAAAAGTAGGCGGCTGAGCTCCGAAACAAACTCAACAAATCTCCCTACGGGATTTTTGTGCACAGAGAAAATCAAAAGTACAACGGGTCAATTTGACCCCAAATCATTTCTCAATCTAAAGAAGTTTAGCACCATTGGATGGACAATTTCAAGGGCTTTCCTCTCGTACCAAATTTAATGCTATGGGGATTTTCAAAGCGACGCTAGAGGCCAGGGAGTAGACTCAACACACCCCATAAGTTTTGGAAGTTTAATGCATGAAAAACACGGCATGTGGTGATTATTGGAGAAAACAAATATGTGTTGAAAAAAAAGCCCGGACTTATAAAAACTTTCAGCAATGCTTTTGAATTATTCTGGAACTAAAAACGATAGAGAGACGCAGTTTGAACCTGCGTCATCCTGGCATGTCCCTTATTTCAAATTTCAAAGTTTTAGAGCGGCTTACAGACTTCTTGATACCGAAAATTAAAAGTAGGCGGTTTGCTCCGAAACGAACTCAACAAGCCTTCCTACGGGATTTTTGTGCACAGAGAAAATCAAAAGTACAATGGGTCAATTTGACCCCAAATCATTGCTCAATCTAAACATGCTTAGCACCATTGGATGGACAATTTCAAGGGCTTTCCTCTCGTACCAAATTTAGTGCTATGGGGATTTTCAAAGCGACGCTAGAGGCCAGGGAGTAGACCCGACACACCCCATCAGTTTTGGAAGTTTAATGCATGAAACACACGGCATGTGGTGATTATTGGAGAAAACAAATATATGTGTTGGAAAAAAAAGCCCGGACTTATAAAAACTTTCAGCTATGCTTTTGAATTACTCTGGAACTAAAAACGATAGAGAGACGCAGTTTGTACATGCGTCATCCTGGCATGTCACTTAATTCAAATTTCAAAGTTTTAGAGCGGCTTACAGACTTCTTGATACCGAAAATTAAAAGTAGGCGGCTGTGCTCCGAAACGAACTCAACAAGCCTCCCTACGGGATTTTTGTGCACAGAGAAAATCAAAAGTACAACGGGTCAATTTGACCCCAAATCATTGCTCAATCTAAACATGCTTAGCACCATTGGATGGACAATTTCAAGGGCTTTCCTCTCGTACCAAATTTAATGCTATGGGGATTTTCAAAGCGACGCTAGAGGCCAGGGAGTAGACCCGACACACCCCATCAGTTTTGGAAGTTTAATGCATGAAACACACGGCATGTGGTGATTATTGGAGAAAACAAATATATGTGTTGAAAAAAAAGCCCGGACTTATAAAAACTTTCAGCTATGCTTTTGAATTATTCTGGAACTAAAAACGATAGAGAGACGCAGTTTGAACCTGCGTCATCCTGGCATGTCCCTTAATTCAAATTTCAAAGTTTTAGAGCGGCTTACAGACTTCTTGATACCGAAAATTAAAAGTAGGCGGCTGTGCTCCGAAACGAACTCAACAAGCCTCCCTACGGGATTTTTGTGCACAGAGAAAATCAAAAGTACAACGGGTCAATTTGACCCCAAATCATTGCTCAATCTACACATGCTTAGCACCATTGGATGGAAAATTTCAAGGGCTTTCCTCTCGTACCAAATTTAGTGCTATGGGGATTTTCAAAGCGACGCTAGAGGCCAGGGAGTAGACCCGACACACCCCATACATTTTGGAAGTTTAATGCATGAAACACACGGCATGTGGTGATTATTGGAGAAAACAAATATATGTGTTGGAAAAAAAAGCCCGGACTTATAAAAACTTTCAGCTATGCTTTTGAATTACTCTGGAACTAAAAACGATAGAGAGACGCAGTTTGTACATGCGTCATCCTGGCATGTCACTTAATTCAAATTTCAAAGTTTTAGAGCGGCTTACAGACTTCTTGATACCGAAAATTAAAAGTAGGCGGCTGTGCTCCGAAACGAACTCAACAAGCCTCCCTACGGGATTTTTGTGCACAGAGAAAATCAAAAGTACAACGGGTCAATTTGACCCCAAATCATTGCTCAATCTAAACATGCTTAGCACCATTGGATGGACAATTTCAAGGGCTTTCCTCTCGTACCAAATTTAATGCTATGGGGATTTTCAAAGCGACGCTAGAGGCCAGGGAGTAGACCCGACACACCCCATCAGTTTTGGAAGTTTAATGCATGAAACACACGGCATGTGGTGATTATTGGAGAAAACAAATATATGTGTTGAAAAAAAAGCCCGGACTTATAAAAACTTTCAGCTATGCTTTTGAATTATTCTGGAACTAAAAACGATAGAGAGACGCAGTTTGAACCTGCGTCATCCTGGCATGTCCCTTAATTCAAATTTCAAAGTTTTAGAGCGGCTTACAGACTTCTTGATACCGAAAATTAAAAGTAGGCGGCTGTGCTCCGAAACGAACTCAACAAGCCTCCCTACGGGATTTTTGTGCACAGAGAAAATCAAAAGTACAACGGGTCAATTTGACCCCAAATCATCGCTCAATCTACACATGCTTAGCACCATTGGATGGACAATTTCAAGGGCTTTCCTCTCGTACCATATTTAGTGCTATGGGGATTTTCAAAACGACGCTAGAGGCCAGGGAGTAGACCCGACACACCCCATCAGTTTTGGAAGTTTAATGCATGAAACAAACGGCATGTGGTGATTATTGGAGAAAACAAATATATGTGTTGGAAAAAAAAGCCCGGACTTATAAAAACTTTCAGCTATGCTTTTGAATTACTCTGGAACTAAAAACGATAGAGAGACGCAGTTTGTACATGCGTCATCCTGGCATGTCACTTCATTCAAATTTCAAAGTTTTAGAGCGGCTTACAGACTTCTTGATACCGAAAATTAAAAGTAGGCGGCAGTGCTCCGAAACGAACTCAACAAGCCTCCCTACGGGATTTTTGTGCACAGAGAAAATCAAAAGTACAACGGGTCAATTTGACCCCAAATCATTGCTCAATCTAAACATGCTTAGCACCATTGGATGGACAATTTCAAGGGCTTTCCTCTCGTACCAAATTTAGTGCTATGGGGATTTTCAAAGCGACGCTAGAGGCCAGGGAGTAGACCCGACACACCCCATACATTTTGGAAATTTAATGCATGAAACACACGGCATGTGGTGATTATTGGAGAAAACAAACATATGTGTTGAAAAAAAAAGCCCGGACTTATAAAAACTTTCAGCTATGCTTTTGAATTACTCTGGAACTAAAAACGATAGAGAGACGCAGTTTGTACATGCGTCATCCTGGCATGTCCCTTAATTCAAATTTCAAAGTTTTAGAGCGGCTTCCAGACTTCTTGGTACCGAAAATTAAAAGTAGGCGGCTGAGCTCCGAAACAAACTCAACAAATCTCCCTACGGGATTTTTGTGCACAGAGAAAATCAAAAGTACAACGGGTCAATTTGACCCCAAATCATTTCTCAATCTAAACATGCTTAGCACCATTGGATGGACAATTTCAAGGGCTTTCCTCTCGTACCAAATTTAATGCTATGGGGATTTTCAAAGCGACGCTAGAGGCCAGGGAGTAGACCCGACACACCCCATAAGTTTTGGAAGTTTAATGCATGAAAAACACGGCATGTGGTGATTATTGGAGAAAACAAATATATGTGTTGAAAAAAAAGCCCGGACTTATAAAAACTTTCAGCTATGCTTTTGAATTATTCTGGAACTAAAAACGATAGAGAGACGCAGTTTGAACCTGCGTCATCCTGGCATGTCCCTTATTTCAAATTTCAAAGTTTTAGAGCGGCTTACAGACTTCTTGATACCGAAAATTAAAAGTAGGCGGTTTGCTCCGAAACGAACTCAACAAGCCTCCCTACGGGATTTTTGTGCACAGAGAAAATCAAAAGTACAATGGGTCAATTTGACCCCAAATCATTGCTCAATCTAAACATGCTTAGCACCATTGGATGGACAACTTCAAGGGCTTTCCTCTCGTACCAAATTTAGTGCTATGGGGATTTTCGAAGCGACGCTAGAGGCCAGGGAGTAGACCCGACACACCCCATCAGTTTTGGAAGTTTAATGCGTGAAACACACGGCATGTGGTGATTATTGGAGAAAACAAATATATGTGTTGGAAAAAAAAGCCAGGACTTATAAAAACTTTCAGCTATGCTTTTGAACTACTCTGGAACTAAAAACGATAAAGAGACGCAGTTTGTACATGCGTCATCCTGGCATGTCACTTAATTCAAATTTCAAAGTTTTAGAGCGGCTTCCAGACTTCTTGGTACCGAAAATTAAAAGTAGGCGGCTGAGCTCCGAAACAAACTCAACAAATCTCCCTACGGGATTTTTGTGCACAGAGAAAATCAAAAGTACAACGGGTCAATTTGACCCCAAATCATTTCTCAATCTAAAGAAGTTTAGCACCATTGGATGGACAATTTCAAGGGCTTTCCTCTCGTACCAAATTTAATGCTATGGGGATTTTCAAAGCGACGCTAGAGGCCAGGGAGTAGACTCAACACACCCCATAAGTTTTGGAAGTTTAATGCATGAAAAACACGGCATGTGGTGATTATTGGAGAAAACAAATATGTGTTGAAAAAAAAGCCCGGACTTATAAAAACTTTCAGCAATGCTTTTGAATTATTCTGGAACTAAAAACGATAGAGAGACGCAGTTTGAACCTGCGTCATCCTGGCATGTCCCTTATTTCAAATTTCAAAGTTTTAGAGCGGCTTACAGACTTCTTGATACCGAAAATTAAAAGTAGGCGGTTTGCTCCGAAACGAACTCAACAAGCCTTCCTACGGGATTTTTGTGCACAGAGAAAATCAAAAGTACAATGGGTCAATTTGACCCCAAATCATTGCTCAATCTAAACATGCTTAGCACCATTGGATGGACAATTTCAAGGGCTTTCCTCTCGTACCAAATTTAGTGCTATGGGGATTTTCAAAGCGACGCTAGAGGCCAGGGAGTAGACCCGACACACCCCATCAGTTTTGGAAGTTTAATGCATGAAACACACGGCATGTGGTGATTATTGGAGAAAACAAATATATGTGTTGGAAAAAAAAGCCCGGACTTATAAAAACTTTCAGCTATGCTTTTGAATTACTCTGGAACTAAAAACGATAGAGAGACGCAGTTTGTACATGCGTCATCCTGGCATGTCACTTAATTCAAATTTCAAAGTTTTAGAGCGGCTTACAGACTTCTTGATACCGAAAATTAAAAGTAGGCGGCTGTGCTCCGAAACGAACTCAACAAGCCTCCCTACGGGATTTTTGTGCACAGAGAAAATCAAAAGTACAACGGGTCAATTTGACCCCAAATCATTGCTCAATCTAAACATGCTTAGCACCATTGGATGGACAATTTCAAGGGCTTTCCTCTCGTACCAAATTTAATGCTATGGGGATTTTCAAAGCGACGCTAGAGGCCAGGGAGTAGACCCGACACACCCCATCAGTTTTGGAAGTTTAATGCATGAAACACACGGCATGTGGTGATTATTGGAGAAAACAAATATATGTGTTGAAAAAAAAGCCCGGACTTATAAAAACTTTCAGCTATGCTTTTGAATTACTCTGGAACTAAAAACGATAGAGAGACGCAGTTTGAACCTGCGTCATCCTGGCATGTCCCTTAATTCAAATTTCAAAGTTTTAGAGCGGCTTACAGACTTCTTGATACCGAAAATTAAAAGTAGGCGGCAGTGCTCCGAAACGAACTCAACAAGCCTCCCTACGGGATTTTTGTGCACAGAGAAAATCAAAAGTACAACGGGTCAATTTGACCCCAAATCATTGCTCAATCTAAACATGCTTAGCACCATTGGATGGACAATTTCAAGGGCTTTCCTCTCGTACCAAATTTAGTGCTATGGGGATTTTCAAAAGCGACGCTAGAGGCCAGGGAGTAGACCCGACACACCCCATCAGTTTTGGAAGTTTAAACATGAAACAAACGGCATGTGGTGATTATTGGAGAAAACAAATATATGTGTTGGAAAAAAAAGCCCGGACTTATAAAAACTTTCAGCTATGCTTTTGAATTACTCTGGAACTCAAAACGATAGAGAGACGCAGTTTGTACATGCGTCATCCTGGCATGTCCCTTAATTCAAATTTCAAAGTTTTGGAGCGGCTTACAGACTTCTTGATACCGAAAATTAAAAGTAGGCGGCAGTGCTCCGAAACGAACTCAACAAGCCTCCCTACGGGATTTTTGTGCACAGAGAAAATCAAAAGTACAACGGGTCAATTTGACCCCAAATCATTGCTCAATCTAAACATGCTTAGCACCATTGGATGGACAATTTCAAGGGCTTTCCTCTCGTACCAAATTTAGTGCTATGGGGATTTTCAAAGCGACGCTAGAGGCCAGGGAGTAGACCCGACACACCCCATACATTTTGGAAATTTAATGCATGAAACACACGGCATGTGGTGATTATTGGAGAAAACAAACATATGTGTTGAAAAAAAAAGCCCGGACTTATAAAAACTTTCAGCTATGCTTTTGAATTACTCTGGAACTAAAAACGATAGAGAGACGCAGTTTGTACATGCGTCATCCTGGCATGTCCCTTAATTCAAATTTCAAAGTTTTAGAACGGCTTCCAGACTTCTTGGTACCGAAAATTAAAAGTAGGCGGCTGAGCTCCGAAACAAACTCAACAAATCTCCCTACGGGATTTTTGTGCACAGAGAAAATCAAAAGTACAACGGGTCAATTTGACCCCAAATCATTTCTCAATCTAAAGAAGTTTAGCACCATTGGATGGACAATTTCAAGGGCTTTCCTCTCGTACCAAATTTAATGCTATGGGGATTTTCAAAGCGACGCTAGAGGCCAGGGAGTAGACCCGACACACCCCATAAGTTTTGGAAGTTTAATGCATGAAAAACACGGCATGTGGTGATTATTGGAGAAAACAAATATATGTGTTGAAAAAAAGCCCGGACTTATAAAAACTTTCAGCTATGCTTTTGAATTATACTGGAACTAAAAACGATAGAGAGACGCAGTTTTAACCTGCGTCATCCTGGCATGTCCCTTATTTCAAATTTCAAAGTTTTAGAGCGGCTTACAGACTTCTTGATACCGAAAATTAAAAGTAGGCGGTTTGCTCCGAAACGAACTCAACAAGCCTCCCTACGGGATTTTTGTGCACAGAGAAAATCAAAAGTACAATGGGTCAATTTGACCCCAAATCATTGCTCAATCTAAACATGCTTAGCACCATTGGATGGACAATTTCAAGGGCTTTCCTCTCGTACCACATTTAGTGCTATGGGGATTTTCAAAGCGACGCTAGAGGCCAGGGAGTAGACCAGACACACCCCATCAGTTTTGGAAGTTTAATGCATGAAACACACGGCATGTGGTGATTATTGGAGAAAACAAATATATGTGTTGGAAAAAAAAGCCCGGACTTATAAAAACTTTCAGCTATGCTTTTGAATTACTCTGGAACTAAAAACGATAGAGAGACGCAGTTTGTACATGCGTCATCCTGGCATGTCACTTAATTCAAATTTCAAAGTTTTAGAGCGGCTTCCAGACTTCTTGATACCGAAAATTAAAAGTAGGCGGCTGTGCTCCGAAACGAACTCAACAAGCCTCCCTACGAGATTTTTGTGCACAGAGAAAATCAAAAGTACAACGGGTCAATTTGACCCCAAATCATTGCTCAATCTAAACATGCTTAGCACCATTGGATGGACAATTTCGAGGGCTTTCCTCTCGTACCAAATTTAATGCTATGGGGATTTTCAAAGCGACGCTAGAGGCCAGGGAGTAGACCCGACACACCCCATCAGTTTTGGAAGTTTAATGCATGAAACACACGGCATGTGGTGATTATTGGAGAAAACAAATATATGTGTTGAAAAAAAAGCCCGGACTTATAAAAACTTTCAGCTATGCTTTTGAATTATTCTGGAACTAAAAACGATAGAGAGACGCAGTTTGAACCTGCGTCATCCTGGCATGTCCCTTAATTCAAATTTCAAAGTTTTAGAGCGGCTTACAGACTTCTTGATACCGAAAATTAAAAGTAGGCGGCTGTGCTCCGAAACGAACTCAACAAGCCTCCCTACGGGATTTTTGTGCACAGAGAAAATCAAAAGTACAACGGGTCAATTTGACCCCAAATCATCGCTCAATCTACACATGCTTAGCACCATTGGATGGACAATTTCAAGGGCTTTCCTCTCGTACCAAATTTAGTGCTATGGGGATTTTCAAAGCGACGCTAGAGGCCAGGGAGTAGACCCGACACACCCCATCAGTTTTGGAAGTTTAATGCATGAAACAAACGGCATGTGGTGATTATTGGAGAAAACAAATATATGTGTTGGAAAAAAAAGCCCGGACTTATAAAAACTTTCAGCTATGCTTTTGAATTACTCTGGAACTAAAAACGATAGAGAGACGCAGTTTGTACATGCGTCATCCTGGCATGTCACTTAATTCAAATTTCAAAGTTTTAGAGCGGCTTACAGACTTCTTGATACCGAAAATTAAAAGTAGGCGGCTGTGCTCCGAAACGAACTCAACAAGCCTCCCTACGGGATTTTTGTGCACAGAGAAAATCAAAAGTACAACGGGTCAATTTGACCCCAAATCATTGCTCAATCTAAACATGCTTAGCACCATTGGATGGACAATTTCAAGGGCTTTCCTCTCGTACCAAATTTAGTGCTATGGGGATTTTCAAAGCGACGCTAGAGGCCAGGGAGTAGACCCGACACACCCCATCAGTTTTGGAAGTTTAATGCATGAAACAAACGGCATGTGGTGATTATTGGAGAAAACAAATATATGTGTTGGAAAAAAAAGCCCGGACTTATAAAAACTTTCAGCTATGCTTTTGAATTACTCTGGAACTAAAAACGATAGAGAGACGCAGTTTGTACATGCGTCATCCTGGCATGTCCCTTAAGTCAAATTTCAAAGTTTTAGAGCGGCTTACAGACTTCTTGATACCGAAAATTAAAAGTAGGCGGCTGTGCTCCGAAACGAACTCAACAAGCCTCCCTACGGGATTTTTGTGCACAGAGAAAATCAAAAGTACAACGGGTCAATTTGACCCCAAATCATTGCTCAATCTAAACATGCTTAGCACCATTGGATGGACAATTTCAAGGGCTTTCCTCTCGTACCAAATTTAGTGCTATGGGGATTTTCAAAGCGACGCTAGAGGCCAGGGAGTAGACCCGACACACCCCATCAGTTTTGGAAGTTTAATGCATGAAACACACGGCATGTGGTGATTATTGGAGAAAACAAATATATGTGTTGAAAAAAAGCCCGGACTTATAAAAACTTTCAGCTATGCTTTTGAATTATTCTGGAACTAAAAACTATAGAGAGACGCAGTTTGAACCTGCGTCATCCTGGCATGTCCCTTAATTCAAATTTCAAAGTTTTAGAGCGGCTTACAGACTTCTTGATACCGAAAATTAAAAGTAGGCGGCTGTGCTCCGAAACGAACTCAACAAGCCTCCCTACGGGATTTTTGTGCACAGAGAAAATCAAAAGTACAATGGGTCAATTTGACCCCAAATCATTGCTCAATCTAAACATGCTTAGCACCATTGGATGGACAATTTCAAGGGCTTTCCTCTCGTACCAAATTTAGTGCTATGGGGATTTTCAAAGCGACGCTAGAGGCCAGGGAGTAGACCCGACACACCCCATCAGTTTTGGAAGTTTAATGCATGAAACACACGGCATGTGGTGATTATTGGAGAAAACAAATATATGTGTTGGAAAAAAAAGCCCGGACTTATAAAAACTTTCAGCTATGCTTTTGAATTACTCTGGAACTAAAAACGATAGAGAGACGCAGTTTGTACATGCGTCATCCTGGCATGTCACTTAATTCAAATTTCAAAGTTTTAGAGCGGCTTACAGACTTCTTGATACCGAAAATTAAAAGTAGGCGGCTGTGCTCCGAAACGAACTCAACAAGCCTCCCTACGGGATTTTTGTGCACAGAGAAAATCAAAAGTACAACGGGTCAATTTGACCCCAAATCATTGCTCAATCTAAACATGCTTAGCACCATTGGATGGACAATTTCAAGGGCTTTCCTCTCGTACCAAATTTAATGCTATGGGGATTTTCAAAGCGACGCTAGAGGCCAGGGAGTAGACCCGACACACCCCATCAGTTTTGGAAGTTTAATGCATGAAACACACGGCATGTGGTGATTATTGGAGAAAACAAATATATGTGTTGAAAAAAAAGCCCGGACTTATAAAAACTTTCAGCTATGCTTTTGAATTATTCTGGAACTAAAAACGATAGAGAGACGCAGTTTGAACCTGCGTCATCCTGGCATGTCCCTTAATTCAAATTTCAAAGTTTTAGAGCGGCTTACAGACTTCTTGATACCGAAAATTAAAAGTAGGCGGCTGTGCTCCGAAACGAACTCAACAAGCCTCCCTACGGGATTTTTGTGCACAGAGAAAATCAAAAGTACAACGGGTCAATTTGACCCCAAATCATCGCTCAATCTACACATGCTTAGCACCATTGGATGGACAATTTCAAGGGCTTTCCTCTCGTACCAAATTTAGTGCTATGGGGATTTTCAAAGCGACGCTAGAGGCCAGGGAGTAGACCCGACACACCCCATCAGTTTTGGAAGTTTAATGCATGAAACAAACGGCATGTGGTGATTATTGGAGAAAACAAATATATGTGTTGGAAAAAAAGCCCGGACTTATAAAAACTTTCAGCTATGCTTTTGAATTACTCTGGAACTAAAAACGATAGAGAGACGCAGTTTGTACATGCGTCATCCTGGCATGTCACTTCATTCAAATTTCAAAGTTTTAGAGCGGCTTACAGACTTCTTGATACCGAAAATTAAAAGTAGGCGGCAGTGCTCCGAAACGAACTCAACAAGCCTCCCTACGGGATTTTTGTGCACAGAGAAAATCAAAAGTACAACGGGTCAATTTGACCCCAAATCATTGCTCAATCTAAACATGCTTAGCACCATTGGATGGACAATTTCAAGGGCTTTCCTCTCGTACCAAATTTAGTGCTATGGGGATTTTCAAAGCGACGCTAGAGGCCAGGGAGTAGACCCGACACACCCCATACATTTTGGAAGTTTAATGCATGAAACACACGGCATGTGGTGATTATTGGAGAAAACAAATATATGTGTTGGAAAAAAAAGCCCGGACTTATAAAAACTTTCAGCTATGCTTTTGAATTACTCTGGAACTAAAAACGATAGAGAGACGCAGTTTGTACATGCGTCATCCTGGCATGTCACTTAATTCAAATTTCAAAGTTTTAGAGCGGCTTACAGACTTCTTGATACCGAAAATTAAAAGTAGGCGGCTGTGCTCCGAAACGAACTCAACAAGCCTCCCTACGGGATTTTTGTGCACAGAGAAAATCAAAAGTACAACGGGTCAATTTGACCCCAAATCATTGCTCAATCTAAACATGCTTAGCACCATTGGATGGACAATTTCAAGGGCTTTCCTCTCGTACCAAATTTAATGCTATGGGGATTTTCAAAGCGACGCTAGAGGCCAGGGAGTAGACCCGACACACCCCATCAGTTTTGGAAGTTTAATGCATGAAACACACGGCATGTGGTGATTATTGGAGAAAACAAATATATGTGTTGAAAAAAAAGCCCGGACTTATAAAAACTTTCAGCTATGCTTTTGAATTATTCTGGAACTAAAAACGATAGAGAGACGCAGTTTGAACCTGCGTCATCCTGGCATGTCCCTTAATTCAAATTTCAAAGTTTTAGAGCGGCTTACAGACTTCTTGATACCGAAAATTAAAAGTAGGCGGCAGTGCTCCGAAACGAACTCAACAAGCCTCCCTACGGGATTTTTGTGCACAGAGAAAATCAAAAGTACAACGGGTCAATTTGACCCCAAATCATTGCTCAATCTAAACATGCTTAGCACCATTGGATGGACAATTTCAAGGGCTTTCCTCTCGTACCAAATTTAGTGCTATGGGGATTTTCAAAGCGACGCTAGAGGCCAGGGAGTAGACCCGACACACCCCATACATTTTGGAAATTTAATGCATGAAACACACGGCATGTGGTGATTATTGGAGAAAACAAACATATGTGTTGAAAAAAAAAGCCCGGACTTATAAAAACTTTCAGCTATGCTTTTGAATTACTCTGGAACTAAAAACGATAGAGAGACGCAGTTTGTACATGCGTCATCCTGGCATGTCCCTTAATTCAAATTTCAAAGTTTTAGAGCGGCTTCCAGACTTCTTGGTACCGAAAATTAAAAGTAGGCGGCTGAGCTCCGAAACAAACTCAACAAATCTCCCTACGGGATTTTTGTGCACAGAGAAAATCAAAAGTACAACGGGTCAATTTGACCCCAAATCATTGCTCAATCTAAACATGCTTAGCACCATTGGATGGACAATTTCAAGGGCTTTCCTCTCGTACCAAATTTAGTGCTATGGGGATTTTCAAAGCGACGCTAGAGGCCAGGGAGTAGACCCGACACACCCCATACATTTTGGAAATTTAATGCATGAAACACACGGCATGTGGTGATTATTGGAGAAAACAAACATATGTGTTGAAAAAAAAAGCCCGGACTTATAAAAACTTTCAGCTATGCTTTTGAATTACTCTGGAACTAAAAACGATAGAGAGACGCAGTTTGTACATGCGTCATCCTGGCATGTCCCTTAATTCAAATTTCAAAGTTTTAGAACGGCTTCCAGACTTCTTGGTACCGAAAATTAAAAGTAGGCGGCTGAGCTCCGAAACAAACTCAACAAATCTCCCTACGGGATTTTTGTGCACAGAGAAAATCAAAAGTACAACGGGTCAATTTGACCCCAAATCATTTCTCAATCTAAACATGCTTAGCACCATTGGATGGACAATTTCAAGGGCTTTCCTCTCGTACCAAATTTAATGCTATGGGGATTTTCAAAGCGACGCTAGAGGCCAGGGAGTAGACCCGACACACCCCATAAGTTTTGGAAGTTTAATGCATGAAAAACACGGCATGTGGTGATTATTGGAGAAAACAAATATATGTGTTGAAAAAAAGCCCGGACTTATAAAAACTTTCAGCTATGCTTTTGAATTATACTGGAACTAAAAACGATAGAGAGACGCAGTTTTAACCTGCGTCATCCTGGCATGTCCCTTATTTCAAATTTCAAAGTTTTAGAGCGGCTTACAGACTTCTTGATACCGAAAATTAAAAGTAGGCGGTTTGCTCCGAAACGAACTCAACAAGCCTCCCTACGGGATTTTTGTGCACAGAGAAAATCAAAAGTACAATGGGTCAATTTGACCCCAAATCATTGCTCAATCTAAACATGCTTAGCACCATTGGATGGACAATTTCAAGGGCTTTCCTCTCGTACCACATTTAGTGCTATGGGGATTTTCAAAGCGACGCTAGAGGCCAGGGAGTAGACCAGACACACCCCATCAGTTTTGGAAGTTTAATGCATGAAACACACGGCATGTGGTGATTATTGGAGAAAACAAATATATGTGTTGGAAAAAAAAGCCCGGACTTATAAAAACTTTCAGCTATGCTTTTGAATTACTCTGGAACTAAAAACGATAGAGAGACGCAGTTTGTACATGCGTCATCCTGGCATGTCACTTAATTCAAATTTCAAAGTTTTAGAGCGGCTTCCAGACTTCTTGATACCGAAAATTAAAAGTAGGCGGCTGTGCTCCGAAACGAACTCAACAAGCCTCCCTACGGGATTTTTGTGCACAGAGAAAATCAAAAGTACAACGGGTCAATTTGACCCCAAATCATTGCTCAATCTAAACATGCTTAGCACCATTGGATGGACAATTTCGAGGGCTTTCCTCTCGTACCAAATTTAATGCTATGGGGATTTTCAAAGCGACGCTAGAGGCCAGGGAGTAGACCCGACACACCCCATCAGTTTTGGAAGTTTAATGCATGAAACACACGGCATGTGGTGATTATTGGAGAAAACAAATATATGTGTTGAAAAAAAAGCCCGGACTTATAAAAACTTTCAGCTATGCTTTTGAATTATTCTGGAACTAAAAACGATAGAGAGACGCAGTTTGAACCTGCGTCATCCTGGCATGTCCCTTAATTCAAATTTCAAAGTTTTAGAGCGGCTTACAGACTTCTTGATACCGAAAATTAAAAGTAGGCGGCTGTGCTCCGAAACGAACTCAACAAGCCTCCCTACGGGATTTTTGTGCACAGAGAAAATCAAAAGTACAACGGGTCAATTTGACCCCAAATCATCGCTCAATCTACACATGCTTAGCACCATTGGATGGACAATTTCAAGGGCTTTCCTCTCGTACCAAATTTAGTGCTATGGGGATTTTCAAAGCGACGCTAGAGGCCAGGGAGTAGACCCGACACACCCCATCAGTTTTGGAAGTTTAATGCATGAAACAAACGGCATGTGGTGATTATTGGAGAAAACAAATATATGTGTTGGAAAAAAAAGCCCGGACTTATAAAAACTTTCAGCTATGCTTTTGAATTACTCTGGAACTAAAAACGATAGAGAGACGCAGTTTGTACATGCGTCATCCTGGCATGTCACTTAATTCAAATTTCAAAGTTTTAGAGCGGCTTACAGACTTCTTGATACCGAAAATTAAAAGTAGGCGGCAGTGCTCCGAAACGAACTCAACAAGCCTCCCTACGGGATTTTTGTGCACAGAGAAAATCAAAAGTACAACGGGTCAATTTGACCCCAAATCATTGCTCAATCTAAACATGCTTAGCACCATTGGATGGACAATTTCAAGGGCTTTCCTCTCGTACCAAATTTAGTGCTATGGGGATTTTCAAAGCGACGCTAGAGGCCAGGGAGTAGACCCGACACACCCCATCAGTTTTGGAAGTTTAATGCATGAAACACACGGCATGTGGTGATTATTGGAGAAAACAAATATATGTGTTGAAAAAAAGCCCGGACTTATAAAAACTTTCAGCTATGCTTTTGAATTATTCTGGAACTAAAAACTATAGAGAGACGCAGTTTGAACCTGCGTCATCCTGGCATGTCCCTTAATTCAAATTTCAAAGTTTTAGAGCGGCTTACAGACTTCTTGATACCGAAAATTAAAAGTAGGCGGCTGTGCTCCGAAACGAACTCAACAAGCCTCCCTACGGGATTTTTGTGCACAGAGAAAATCAAAAGTACAATGGGTCAATTTGACCCCAAATCATTGCTCAATCTAAACATGCTTAGCACCATTGGATGGACAATTTCAAGGGCTTTCCTCTCGTACCAAATTTAGTGCTATGGGGATTTTCAAAGCGACGCTAGAGGCCAGGGAGTAGACCCGACACACCCCATCAGTTTTGGAAGTTTAATGCATGAAACACACGGCATGTGGTGATTATTGGAGAAAACAAATATATGTGTTGGAAAAAAAAGCCCGGACTTATAAAAACTTTCAGCTATGCTTTTGAATTACTCTGGAACTAAAAACGATAGAGAGACGCAGTTTGTACATGCGTCATCCTGGCATGTCACTTAATTCAAATTTCAAAGTTTTAGAGCGGCTTACAGACTTCTTGATACCGAAAATTAAAAGTAGGCGGCTGTGCTCCGAAACGAACTCAACAAGCCTCCCTACGGGATTTTTGTGCACAGAGAAAATCAAAAGTACAACGGGTCAATTTGACCCCAAATCATTGCTCAATCTAAACATGCTTAGCACCATTGGATGGACAATTTCAAGGGCTTTCCTCTCGTACCAAATTTAATGCTATGGGGATTTTCAAAGCGACGCTAGAGGCCAGGGAGTAGACCCGACACACCCCATCAGTTTTGGAAGTTTAATGCATGAAACACACGGCATGTGGTGATTATTGGAGAAAACAAATATATGTGTTGAAAAAAAAGCCCGGACTTATAAAAACTTTCAGCTATGCTTTTGAATTATTCTGGAACTAAAAACGATAGAGAGACGCAGTTTGAACCTGCGTCATCCTGGCATGTCCCTTAATTCAAATTTCAAAGTTTTAGAGCGGCTTACAGACTTCTTGATACCGAAAATTAAAAGTAGGCGGCTGTGCTCCGAAACGAACTCAACAAGCCTCCCTACGGGATTTTTGTGCACAGAGAAAATCAAAAGTACAACGGGTCAATTTGACCCCAAATCATCGCTCAATCTACACATGCTTAGCACCATTGGATGGACAATTTCAAGGGCTTTCCTCTCGTACCAAATTTAGTGCTATGGGGATTTTCAAAGCGACGCTAGAGGCCAGGGAGTAGACCCGACACACCCCATCAGTTTTGGAAGTTTAATGCATGAAACAAACGGCATGTGGTGATTATTGGAGAAAACAAATATATGTGTTGGAAAAAAAGCCCGGACTTATAAAAACTTTCAGCTATGCTTTTGAATTACTCTGGAACTAAAAACGATAGAGAGACGCAGTTTGTACATGCGTCATCCTGGCATGTCACTTCATTCAAATTTCAAAGTTTTAGAGCGGCTTACAGACTTCTTGATACCGAAAATTAAAAGTAGGCGGCAGTGCTCCGAAACGAACTCAACAAGCCTCCCTACGGGATTTTTGTGCACAGAGAAAATCAAAAGTACAACGGGTCAATTTGACCCCAAATCATTGCTCAATCTAAACATGCTTAGCACCATTGGATGGACAATTTCAAGGGCTTTCCTCTCGTACCAAATTTAGTGCTATGGGGATTGTCAAAGCGACGCTAGAGGCCAGGGAGTAGACCCGACACACCCCATACATTTTGGAAGTTTAATGCATGAAACACACGGCATGTGGTGATTATTGGAGAAAACAAATATATGTGTTGGAAAAAAAAGCCCGGACTTATAAAAACTTTCAGCTATGCTTTTGAATTACTCTGGAACTAAAAACGATAGAGAGACGCAGTTTGTACATGCGTCATCCTGGCATGTCACTTAATTCAAATTTCAAAGTTTTAGAGCGGCTTACAGACTTCTTGATACCGAAAATTAAAAGTAGGCGGCTGTGCTCCGAAACGAACTCAACAAGCCTCCCTACGGGATTTTTGTGCACAGAGAAAATCAAAAGTACAACGGGTCAATTTGACCCCAAATCATTGCTCAATCTAAACATGCTTAGCACCATTGGATGGACAATTTCAAGGGCTTTCCTCTCGTACCAAATTTAATGCTATGGGGATTTTCAAAGCGACGCTAGAGGCCAGGGAGTAGACCCGACACACCCCATCAGTTTTGGAAGTTTAATGCATGAAACACACGGCATGTGGTGATTATTGGAGAAAACAAATATATGTGTTGAAAAAAAAGCCCGGACTTATAAAAACTTTCAGCTATGCTTTTGAATTATTCTGGAACTAAAAACGATAGAGAGACGCAGTTTGAACCTGCGTCATCCTGGCATGTCCCTTAATTCAAATTTCAAAGTTTTAGAGCGGCTTACAGACTTCTTGATACCGAAAATTAAAAGTAGGCGGCAGTGCTCCGAAACGAACTCAACAAGCCTCCCTACGGGATTTTTGTGCACAGAGAAAATCAAAAGTACAACGGGTCAATTTGACCCCAAATCATTGCTCAATCTAAACATGCTTAGCACCATTGGATGGACAATTTCAAGGGCTTTCCTCTCGTACCAAATTTAGTGCTATGGGGATTTTCAAAGCGACGCTAGAGGCCAGGGAGTAGACCCGACACACCCCATACATTTTGGAAATTTAATGCATGAAACACACGGCATGTGGTGATTATTGGAGAAAACAAACATATGTGTTGAAAAAAAAAGCCCGGACTTATAAAAACTTTCAGCTATGCTTTTGAATTACTCTGGAACTAAAAACGATAGAGAGACGCAGTTTGTACATGCGTCATCCTGGCATGTCCCTTAATTCAAATTTCAAAGTTTTAGAGCGGCTTCCAGACTTCTTGGTACCGAAAATTAAAAGTAGGCGGCTGAGCTCCGAAACAAACTCAACAAATCTCCCTACGGGATTTTTGTGCACAGAGAAAATCAAAAGTACAACGGGTCAATTTGACCCCAAATCATTTCTCAATCTAAACATGCTTAGCACCATTGGATGGACAATTTCAAGGGCTTTTCTCTCGTACCAAATTTAATGCTATGGGGATTTTCAAAGCGACGCTAGAGGCCAGGGAGTAGACCCGACACACCCCATAAGTTTTGGAAGTTTAATGCATGAAAAACACGGCATGTGGTGATTATTGGAGAAAACAAATATATGTGTTGAAAAAAAGCCCGGACTTATAAAAACTTTCAGCTATGCTTTTGAATTATACTGGAACTAAAAACGATAGAGAGACGCAGTTTTAACCTGCGTCATCCTGGCATGTCACTTAATTCAAATTTCAAAGTTTTAGAGCGGCTTCCAGACTTCTTGATACCGAAAATTAAAAGTAGGCGGCTGTGCTCCGAAACGAACTCAACAAGCCTCCCTACGGGATTTTTGTGCACAGAGAAAATCAAAAGTACAACGGGTCAATTTGACCCCAAATCATTGCTCAATCTAAACATGCTTAGCACCATTGGATGGACAATTTCGAGGGCTTTCCTCTCGTACCAAATTTAATGCTATGGGGATTTTCAAAGCGACGCTAGAGGCCAGGGAGTAGACCCGACACACCCCATCAGTTTTGGAAGTTTAATGCATGAAACACACGGCATGTGGTGATTATTGGAGAAAACAAATATATGTGTTGAAAAAAAAGCCCGGACTTATAAAAACTTTCAGCTATGCTTTTGAATTATTCTGGAACTAAAAACGATAGAGAGACGCAGTTTGAACCTGCGTCATCCTGGCATGTCCCTTAATTCAAATTTCAAAGTTTTGGAGCGGCTTACAGACTTCTTGATACCGAAAATTAAAAGTAGGCGGCTGTGCTCCGAAACGAACTCAACAAGCCTCCCTACGGGATTTTTGTGCACAGAGAAAATCAAAAGTACAACGGGTCAATTTGACCCCAAATCATCGCTCAATCTACACATGCTTAGCACCATTGGATGGACAATTTCAAGGGCTTTCCTCTCGTACCAAATTTAGTGCTATGGGGATTTTCAAAGCGACGCTAGAGGCCAGGGAGTAGACCCGACACACCCCATCAGTTTTGGAAGTTTAATGCATGAAACAAACGGCATGTGGTGATTATTGGAGAAAACAAATATATGTGTTGGAAAAAAAAGCCCGGACTTATAAAAACTTTCAGCTATGCTTTTGAATTACTCTGGAACTAAAAACGATAGAGAGACGCAGTTTGTACATGCGTCATCCTGGCATGTCACTTAATTCAAATTTCAAAGTTTTAGAGCGGCTTACAGACTTCTTGATACCGAAAATTAAAAGTAGGCGGCAGTGCTCCGAAACGAACTCAACAAGCCTCCCTACGGGATTTTTGTGCACAGAGAAAATCAAAAGTACAACGGGTCAATTTGACCCCAAATCATTGCTCAATCTAAACATGCTTAGCACCATTGGATGGACAATTTCAAGGGCTTTCCTCTCGTACCAAATTTAGTGCTATGGGGATTTTCAAAGCGACGCTAGAGGCCAGGGAGTAGACCCGACACACCCCATCAGTTTTGGAAGTTTAATGCATGAAAAACACGGCATGTGGTGATTATTGGAGAAAACAAATATATGTGTTGAAAAAAAGCCCGGACTTATAAAAACTTTCAGCTATGCTTTTGAAGTATTCTGGAACTAAAAACTATAGAGAGACGCAGTTTGAACCTGCGTCATCCTGGCATGTCCCTTAATTCAAATTTCAAAGTTTTAGAGCGGCTTACAGACTTCTTGATACCGAAAATTAAAAGTAGGCGGCTGTGCTCCGAAACGAACTCAACAAGCCTCCCTACGGGATTTTTGTGCACAGAGAAAATCAAAAGTACAATGGGTCAATTTGACCCCAAATCATTGCTCAATCTAAACATGCTTAGCACCATTGGATGGACAATTTCAAGGGCTTTCCTCTCGTACCAAATTTAGTGCTATGGGGATTTTCAAAGCGACGCTAGAGGCCAGGGAGTAGACCCGACACACCCCATCAGTTTTGGAAGTTTAATGCATGAAACACACGGCATGTGGTGATTATTGGAGAAAACAAATATATGTGTTGGAAAAAAAAGCCCGGACTTATAAAAACTTTCAGCTATGCTTTTGAATTACTCTGGAACTAAAAACGATAGAGAGACGCAGTTTGTACATGCGTCATCCTGGCATGTCACTTAATTCAAATTTCAAAGTTTTAGAGCGGCTTACAGACTTCTTGATACCGAAAATTAAAAGTAGGCGGCTGTGCTCCGAAACGAACTCAACAAGCCTCCCTACGGGATTTTTGTGCACAGAGAAAATCAAAAGTACAACGGGTCAATTTGACCCCAAATCATTGCTCAATCTAAACATGCTTAGCACCATTGGATGGACAATTTCAAGGGCTTTCCTCTCGTACCAAATTTAATGCTATGGGGATTTTCAAAGCGACGCTAGAGGCCAGGGAGTAGACCCGACACACCCCATCAGTTTTGGAAGTTTAATGCATGAAACACACGGCATGTGGTGATTATTGGAGAAAACAAATATATGTGTTGAAAAAAAAGCCCGGACTTATAAAAACTTTCAGCTATGCTTTTGAATTATTCTGGAACTAAAAACGATAGAGAGACGCAGTTTGAACCTGCGTCATCCTGGCATGTCCCTTAATTCAAATTTCAAAGTTTTAGAGCGGCTTACAGACTTCTTGATACCGAAAATTAAAAGTAGGCGGCTGTGCTCCGAAACGAACTCAACAAGCCTCCCTACGGGATTTTTGTGCACAGAGAAAATCAAAAGTACAACGGGTCAATTTGACCCCAAATCATCGCTCAATCTACACATGCTTAGCACCATTGGATGGACAATTTCGAGGGCTTTCCTCTCGTACCAAATTTAGTGCTATGGGGATTTTCAAAGCGACGCTAGAGGCCAGGGAGTAGACCCGACACACCCCATCAGTTTTGGAAGTTTAATGCATGAAACAAACGGCATGTGGTGATTATTGGAGAAAACAAATATATGTGTTGGAAAAAAAGCCCGGACTTATAAAAACTTTCAGCTATGCTTTTGAATTACTCTGGAACTAAAAACGATAGAGAGACGCAGTTTGTACATGCGTCATCCTGGCATGTCACTTCATTCAAATTTCAAAGTTTTAGAGCGGCTTACAGACTTCTTGATACCGAAAATTAAAAGTAGGCGGCAGTGCTCCGAAACGAACTCAACAAGCCTCCCTACGGGATTTTTGTGCACAGAGAAAATCAAAAGTACAACGGGTCAATTTGACCCCAAATCATTGCTCAATCTAAACATGCTTAGCACCATTGGATGGACAATTTCAAGGGCTTTCCTCTCGTACCAAATTTAGTGCTATGGGGATTTTCAAAGCGACGCTAGAGGCCAGGGAGTAGACCCGACACACCCCATACATTTTGGAAGTTTAATGCATGAAACACACGGCATGTGGTGATTATTGGAGAAAACAAATATATGTGTTGGAAAAAAAAGCCCGGACTTATAAAAACTTTCAGCTATGCTTTTGAATTACTCTGGAACTAAAAACGATAGAGAGACGCAGTTTGTACATGCGTCATCCTGGCATGTCACTTAATTCAAATTTCAAAGTTTTAGAGCGGCTTCCAGACTTCTTGATACCGAAAATTAAAAGTAGGCGGCTGTGCTCCGAAACGAACTCAACAAGCCTCCCTACGGGATTTTTGTGCACAGAGAAAATCAAAAGTACAACGGGTCAATTTGACCCCAAATCATTGCTCAATCTAAACATGCTTAGCACCATTGGATGGACAATTTCAAGGGCTTTCCTCTCGTACCAAATTTAATGCTATGGGGATTTTCAAAGCGACGCTAGAGGCCAGGGAGTAGACCCGACACACCCCATCAGTTTTGGAAGTTTAATGCATGAAACACACGGCATGTGGTGATTATTGGAGAAAACAAATATATGTGTTGAAAAAAAAGCCCGGACTTATAAAAACTTTCAGCTATGCTTTTGAATTATTCTGGAACTAAAAACGATAGAGAGACGCAGTTTGAACCTGCGTCATCCTGGCATGTCCCTTAATTCAAATTTCAAAGTTTTAGAGCGGCTTACAGACTTCTTGATACCGAAAATTAAAAGTAGGCGGCAGTGCTCCGAAACGAACTCAACAAGCCTCCCTACGGGATTTTTGTGCACAGAGAAAATCAAAAGTACAACGGGTCAATTTGACCCCAAATCATTGCTCAATCTAAACATGCTTAGCACCATTGGATGGACAATTTCAAGGGCTTTCCTCTCGTACCAAATTTAGTGCTATGGGGATTTTCAAAGCGACGCTAGAGGCCAGGGAGTAGACCCGACACACCCCATACATTTTGGAAATTTAATGCATGAAACACACGGCATGTGGTGATTATTGGAGAAAACAAACATATGTGTTGAAAAAAAAAGCCCGGACTTATAAAAACTTTCAGCTATGCTTTTGAATTACTCTGGAACTAAAAACGATAGAGAGACGCAGTTTGTACATGCGTCATCCTGGCATGTCCCTTAATTCAAATTTCAAAGTTTTAGAGCGGCTTCCAGACTTCTTGGTACCGAAAATTAAAAGTAGGCGGCTGAGCTCCGAAACAAACTCAACAAATCTCCCTACGGGATTTTTGTGCACAGAGAAAATCAAAAGTACAACGGGTCAATTTGACCCCAAATCATTTCTCAATCTAAACATGCTTAGCACCATTGGATGGACAATTTCAAGGGCTTTTCTCTCGTACCAAATTTAATGCTATGGGGATTTTCAAAGCGACGCTAGAGGCCAGGGAGTAGACCCGACACACCCCATAAGTTTTGGAAGTTTAATGCATGAAAAACACGGCATGTGGTGATTATTGGAGAAAACAAATATATGTGTTGAAAAAAAGCCCGGACTTATAAAAACTTTCAGCTATGCTTTTGAATTATACTGGAACTAAAAACGATAGAGAGACGCAGTTTTAACCTGCGTCATCCTGGCATGTCCCTTATTTCAAATTTCAAAGTTTTAGAGCGGCTTACAGACTTCTTGATACCGAAAATTAAAAGTAGGCGGTTTGCTCCGAAACGAACTCAACAAGCCTCCCTACGGGATTTTTGTGCACAGAGAAAATCAAAAGTACAATGGGTCAATTTGACCCCAAATCATTGCTCAATCTAAACATGCTTAGCACCATTGGATGGACAATTTCAAGGGCTTTCCTCTCGTACCACATTTAGTGCTATGGGGATTTTCAAAGCGACGCTAGAGGCCAGGGAGTAGACCAGACACACCCCATCAGTTTTGGAAGTTTAATGCATGAAACACACGGCATGTGGTGATTATTGGAGAAAACAAATATATGTGTTGGAAAAAAAAGCCCGGACTTATAAAAACTTTCAGCTATGCTTTTGAATTACTCTGGAACTAAAAACGATAGAGAGACGCAGTTTGTACATGCGTCATCCTGGCATGTCACTTAATTCAAATTTCAAAGTTTTAGAGCGGCTTCCAGACTTCTTGATACCGAAAATTAAAAGTAGGCGGCTGTGCTCCGAAACGAACTCAACAAGCCTCCCTACGGGATTTTTGTGCACAGAGAAAATCAAAAGTACAACGGGTCAATTTGACCCCAAATCATTGCTCAATCTAAACATGCTTAGCACCATTGGATGGACAATTTCAAGGGCTTTCCTCTCGTACCAAATTTAATGCTATGGGGATTTTCAAAGCGACGCTAGAGGCCAGGGAGTAGACCCGACACACCCCATCAGTTTTGGAAGTTTAATGCATGAAACACACGGCATGTGGTGATTATTGGAGAAAACAAATATATGTGTTGAAAAAAAAGCCCGGACTTATAAAAACTTTCAGCTATGCTTTTGAATTATTCTGGAACTAAAAACGATAGAGAGACGCAGTTTGAACCTGCGTCATCCTGGCATGTCCCTTAATTCAAATTTCAAAGTTTTAGAGCGGCTTACAGACTTCTTGATACCGAAAATTAAAAGTAGGCGGCTGTGCTCCGAAACGAACTCAACAAGCCTCCCTACGGGATTTTTGTGCACAGAGAAAATCAAAAGTACAATGGGTCAATTTGACCCCAAATCATTGCTCAATCTAAACATGCTTAGCACCATTGGATGGACAATTTCAAGGGCTTTCCTCTCGTACCAAATTTAGTGCTATGGGGATTTTCAAAGCGACGCTAGAGGCCAGGGAGTAGACCCGACACACCCCATCAGTTTTGGAAGTTTAATGCATGAAACACACGGCATGTGGTGATTATTGGAGAAAACAAATATATGTGTTGGAAAAAAAAGCCCGGACTTATAAAAACTTTCAGCTATGCTTTTGAATTACTCTGGAACTAAAAACGATAGAGAGACGCAGTTTGTACATGCGTCATCCTGGCATGTCACTTAATTCAAATTTCAAAGTTTTAGAGCGGCTTACAGACTTCTTGATACCGAAAATTAAAAGTAGGCGGCTGTGCTCCGAAACGAACTCAACAAGCCTCCCTACGGGATTTTTGTGCACAGAGAAAATCAAAAGTACAACGGGTCAATTTGACCCCAAATCATTGCTCAATCTAAACATGCTTAGCACCATTGGATGGACAATTTCAAGGGCTTTCCTCTCGTACCAAATTTAATGCTATGGGGATTTTCAAAGCGACGCTAGAGGCCAGGGAGTAGACCCGACACACCCCATCAGTTTTGGAAGTTTAATGCATGAAACACACGGCATGTGGTGATTATTGGAGAAAACAAATATATGTGTTGAAAAAAAAGCCCGGACTTATAAAAACTTTCAGCTATGCTTTTGAATTATTCTGGAACTAAAAACGATAGAGAGACGCAGTTTGAACCTGCGTCATCCTGGCATGTCCCTTAATTCAAATTTCAAAGTTTTAGAGCGGCTTACAGACTTCTTGATACCGAAAATTAAAAGTAGGCGGCTGTGCTCCGAAACGAACTCAACAAGCCTCCCTACGGGATTTTTGTGCACAGAGAAAATCAAAAGTACAACGGGTCAATTTGACCCCAAATCATCGCTCAATCTACACATGCTTAGCACCATTGGATGGACAATTTCGAGGGCTTTCCTCTCGTACCAAATTTAGTGCTATGGGGATTTTCAAAGCGACGCTAGAGGCCAGGGAGTAGACCCGACACACCCCATCAGTTTTGGAAGTTTAATGCATGAAACAAACGGCATGTGGTGATTATTGGAGAAAACAAATATATGTGTTGGAAAAAAAGCCCGGACTTATAAAAACTTTCAGCTATGCTTTTGAATTACTCTGGAACTAAAAACGATAGAGAGACGCAGTTTGTACATGCGTCATCCTGGCATGTCACTTCATTCAAATTTCAAAGTTTTAGAGCGGCTTACAGACTTCTTGATACCGAAAATTAAAAGTAGGCGGCAGTGCTCCGAAACGAACTCAACAAGCCTCCCTACGGGATTTTTGTGCACAGAGAAAATCAAAAGTACAACGGGTCAATTTGACCCCAAATCATTGCTCAATCTAAACATGCTTAGCACCATTGGATGGACAATTTCAAGGGCTTTCCTCTCGTACCAAATTTAGTGCTATGGGGATTTTCAAAGCGACGCTAGAGGCCAGGGAGTAGACCCGACACACCCCATACATTTTGGAAGTTTAATGCATGAAACACACGGCATGTGGTGATTATTGGAGAAAACAAATATATGTGTTGGAAAAAAAAGCCCGGACTTATAAAAACTTTCAGCTATGCTTTTGAATTACTCTGGAACTAAAAACGATAGAGAGACGCAGTTTGTACATGCGTCATCCTGGCATGTCACTTAATTCAAATTTCAAAGTTTTAGAGCGGCTTCCAGACTTCTTGATACCGAAAATTAAAAGTAGGCGGCTGTGCTCCGAAACGAACTCAACAAGCCTCCCTACGGGATTTTTGTGCACAGAGAAAATCAAAAGTACAACGGGTCAATTTGACCCCAAATCATTGCTCAATCTAAACATGCTTAGCACCATTGGATGGACAATTTCAAGGGCTTTCCTCTCGTACCAAATTTAATGCTATGGGGATTTTCAAAGCGACGCTAGAGGCCAGGGAGTAGACCCGACACACCCCATCAGTTTTGGAAGTTTAATGCATGAAACACACGGCATGTGGTGATTATTGGAGAAAACAAACATATGTGTTGAAAAAAAAAGCCCGGACTTATAAAAACTTTCAGCTATGCTTTTGAATTACTCTGGAACTAAAAACGATAGAGAGACGCAGTTTGTACATGCGTCATCCTGGCATGTCCCTTAATTCAAATTTCAAAGTTTTAGAGCGGCTTCCAGACTTCTTGGTACCGAAAATTAAAAGTAGGCGGCTGAGCTCCGAAACAAACTCAACAAATCTCCCTACGGGATTTTTGTGCACAGAGAAAATCAAAAGTACAACGGGTCAATTTGACCCCAAATCATTTCTCAATCTAAACATGCTTAGCACCATTGGATGGACAATTTCAAGGGCTTTTCTCTCGTACCAAATTTAATGCTATGGGGATTTTCAAAGCGACGCTAGAGGCCAGGGAGTAGACCCGACACACCCCATAAGTTTTGGAAGTTTAATGCATGAAAAACACGGCATGTGGTGATTATTGGAGAAAACAAATATATGTGTTGAAAAAAAGCCCGGACTTATAAAAACTTTCAGCTATGCTTTTGAATTATACTGGAACTAAAAACGATAGAGAGACGCAGTTTTAACCTGCGTCATCCTGGCATGTCCCTTATTTCAAATTTCAAAGTTTTAGAGCGGCTTACAGACTTCTTGATACCGAAAATTAAAAGTAGGCGGTTTGCTCCGAAACGAACTCAACAAGCCTCCCTACGGGATTTTTGTGCACAGAGAAAATCAAAAGTACAATGGGTCAATTTGACCCCAAATCATTGCTCAATCTAAACATGCTTAGCACCATTGGATGGACAATTTCAAGGGCTTTCCTCTCGTACCACATTTAGTGCTATGGGGATTTTCAAAGCGACGCTAGAGGCCAGGGAGTAGACCAGACACACCCCATCAGTTTTGGAAGTTTAATGCATGAAACACACGGCATGTGGTGATTATTGGAGAAAACAAATATATGTGTTGGAAAAAAAAGCCCGGACTTATAAAAACTTTCAGCTATGCTTTTGAATTACTCTGGAACTAAAAACGATAGAGAGACGCAGTTTGTACATGCGTCATCCTGGCATGTCACTTAATTCAAATTTCAAAGTTTTAGAGCGGCTTCCAGACTTCTTGATACCGAAAATTAAAAGTAGGCGGCTGTGCTCCGAAACGAACTCAACAAGCCTCCCTACGGGATTTTTGTGCACAGAGAAAATCAAAAGTACAACGGGTCAATTTGACCCCAAATCATTGCTCAATCTAAACATGCTTAGCACCATTGGATGGACAATTTCAAGGGCTTTCCTCTCGTACCAAATTTAATGCTATGGGGATTTTCAAAGCGACGCTAGAGGCCAGGGAGTAGACCCGACACACCCCATCAGTTTTGGAAGTTTAATGCATGAAACACACGGCATGTGGTGATTATTGGAGAAAACAAATATATGTGTTGAAAAAAAAGCCCGGACTTATAAAAACTTTCAGCTATGCTTTTGAATTATTCTGGAACTAAAAACGATAGAGAGACGCAGTTTGAACCTGCGTCATCCTGGCATGTCCCTTAATTCAAATTTCAAAGTTTTAGAGCGGCTTACAGACTTCTTGATACCGAAAATTAAAAGTAGGCGGCTGTGCTCCGAAACGAACTCAACAAGCCTCCCTACGGGATTTTTGTGCACAGAGAAAATCAAAAGTACAACGGGTCAATTTGACCCCAAATCATCGCTCAATCTACACATGCTTAGCACCATTGGATGGACAATTTCAAGGGCTTTCCTCTCGTACCAAATTTAGTGCTATGGGGATTTTCAAAGCGACGCTAGAGGCCAGGGAGTAGACCCGACACACCCCATCAATTTTGGAAGTTTAATGCATGAAACAAACGGCATGTGGTGATTATTGGAGAAAACAAATATATGTGTTGGAAAAAAAGCCCGGACTTATAAAAACTTTCAGCTATGCTTTTGAATTACTCTGGAACTAAAAACGATAGAGAGACGCAGTTTGTACATGCGTCATCCTGGCATGTCACTTCATTCAAATTTCAAAGTTTTAGAGCGGCTTACAGACTTCTTGATACCGAAAATTAACAGTAGGCGGCAGTGCTCCGAAACGAACTCAACAAGCCTCCCTACGGGATTTTTGTGCACAGAGAAAATCAAAAGTACAACGGGTCAATTTGACCCCAAATCATTGCTCAATCTAAACATGCTTAGCACCATTGGATGGACAATTTCAAGGGCTTTCCTCTCGTACCAAATTTAGTGCTATGGGGATTTTCAAAGCGACGCTAGAGGCCAGGGAGTAGACCCGACACACCCCATACATTTTGGAAATTTAATGCATGAAACACACGGCATGTGGTGATTATTGGAGAAAACAAACATATGTGTTGAAAAAAAAAGCCCGGACTTATAAAAACTTTCAGCTATGCTTTTGAATTACTCTGAAACTAAAAACGATAGAGAGACGCAGTTTGTACATGCGTCATCCTGGCATGTCCCTTAATTCAAATTTCAAAGTTTTAGAGCGGCTTACAGACTTCTTGATACCGAAAATTAAAAGTAGGCGGCAGTGCTCCGAAACGAACTCAACAAGCCTCCCTACGGGATTTTTGTGCACAGAGAAAATCAAAAGTACAACGGGTCAATTTGACCCCAAATCATTTCTCAATCTAAACATGCTTAGCACCATTGGATGGACAATTTCAAGGGCTTTCCTCTCGTACCAAATTTAATGCTATGGGGATTTTCAAAGCGACGCTAGAGGCCAGGGAGTAGACCCGACACACCCCATAAGTTTTGGAAGTTTAATGCATGAAAAACACGGCATGTGGTGATTATTGGAGAAAACAAATATATGTGTTGGAAAAAAAAGCCCGGACTTATAAAAACTTTCAGCTATGCTTTTGAATTACTCTGGAACTAAAAACGATAGAGAGACGCAGTTTGTACATGCGTCATCCTGGCATGTCACTTAATTCAAATTTCAAAGTTTTAGAGCGGCTTCCAGACTTCTTGATACCGAAAATTAAAAGTAGGCGGCTGTGCTCCGAAACGAACTCAACAAGCCTCCCTACGGGATTTTTGTGCACAGAGAAAATCAAAAGTACAACGGGTCAATTTGACCCCAAATCATTGCTCAATCTAAACATGCTTAGCACCATTGGATGGACAATTTCAAGGGCTTTCCTCTCGTACCAAATTTAATGCTATGGGGATTTTCAAAGCGACGCTAGAGGCCAGGGAGTAGACCCGACACACCCCATCAGTTTTGGAAGTTTAATGCATGAAACACACGGCATGTGGTGATTATTGGAGAAAACAAATATATGTGTTGAAAAAAAAGCCCGGACTTATAAAAACTTTCAGCTATGCTTTTGAATTATTCTGGAACTAAAAACGATAGAGAGACGCAGTTTGAACCTGCGTCATCCTGGCATGTCCCTTAATTCAAATTTCAAAGTTTTAGAGCGGCTTACAGACTTCTTGATACCGAAAATTAAAAGTAGGCGGCTGTGCTCCGAAACGAACTCAACAAGCCTCCCTACGGGATTTTTGTGCACAGAGAAAATCAAAAGTACAACGGGTCAATTTGACCCCAAATCATCGCTCAATCTACACATGCTTAGCACCATTGGATGGACAATTTCAAGGGCTTTCCTCTCGTACCAAATTTAGTGCTATGGGGATTTTCAAAGCGACGCTAGAGGCCAGGGAGTAGACCCGACACACCCCATCAATTTTGGAAGTTTAATGCATGAAACAAACGGCATGTGGTGATTATTGGAGAAAACAAATATATGTGTTGGAAAAAAAGCCCGGACTTATAAAAACTTTCAGCTATGCTTTTGAATTACTCTGGAACTAAAAACGATAGAGAGACGCAGTTTGTACATGCGTCATCCTGGCATGTCACTTCATTCAAATTTCAAAGTTTTAGAGCGGCTTACAGACTTTTTGATACCGAAAATTAAAAGTAGGCGGCAGTGCTCCGAAACGAACTCAACAAGCCTCCCTACGGGATTTTTGTGCACAGAGAAAATCAAAAGTACAACGGGTCAATTTGACCCCAAATCATTGCTCAATCTAAACATGCTTAGCACCATTGGATGGACAATTTCAAGGGCTTTCCTCTCGTACCAAATTTAGTGCTATGGGGATTTTCAAAGCGACGCTAGAGGCCAGGGAGTAGACCCGACACACCCCATACATTTTGGAAATTTAATGCATGAAACACACGGCATGTGGTGATTATTGGAGAAAACAAACATATGTGTTGAAAAAAAAAGCCCGGACTTATAAAAACTTTCAGCTATGCTTTTGAATTATTCTGGAACTAAAAACGATAGAGAGACGCAGTTTGAACCTGCGTCATCCTGGCATGTCCCTTATTTCAAATTTCAAAGTTTTAGAGCGGCTTACAGACTTCTTGATACCGAAAATTAAAAGTAGGCGGTTTGCTCCGAAACGAACTCAACAAGCCTCCCTACGGGATTTTTGTGCACAGAGAAAATCAAAAGTACAATGGGTCAATTTGACCCCAAATCATTGCTCAATCTAAACATGCTTAGCACCATTGGATGGACAATTTCAAGGGCTTTCCTCTCGTACCAAATTTAGTGCTATGGGGATTTTCAAAGCGACGCTAGAGGCCAGGGAGTAGACCCGACACACCCCATCAGTTTTGGAAGTTTAATGCATGAAACACACGGCATGTGGTGATTATTGGAGAAAACAAATATATGTGTTGGAAAAAAAAAGCCCGGACTTATAAAAACTTTCAGCTATGCTTTTGAATTACTCTGGAACTAAAAACGATAGAGAGACGCAGTTTGTACATGCGTCATCCTGGCATGTCACTTAATTCAAATTTCAAAGTTTTAGAGCGGCTTCCAGACTTCTTGGTACCGAAAATTAAAAGTAGGCGGCTGAGCTCCGAAACAAACTCAACAAATCTCCCTACGGGATTTTTGTGCACAGAGAAAATCAAAAGTACAACGGGTCAATTTGACCCCAAATCATTTCTCAATCTAAACATGCTTAGCACCATTGGATGGACAATTTCAAGGGCTTTCCTCTCGTACCAAATTTAATGCTATGGGGATTTTCAAAGCGACGCTAGAGGCCAGGGAGTAGACCCGACACACCCCATAAGTTTTGGAAGTTTAATGCATGAAAAACACGGCATGTGGTGATTATTGGAGAAAACAAATATGTGTTGAAAAAAAAGCCCGGACTTATAAAAACTTTCAGCTATGCTTTTGAATTATTCTGGAACTAAAAACGATAGAGAGACGCAGTTTGAACCTGCGTCATCCTGGCATGTCCCTTATTTCAAATTTCAAAGTTTTAGAGCGGCTTACAGACTTCTTGATACCGAAAATTAAAAGTAGGCGGTTTGCTCCGAAACGAACTCAACAAGCCTCCCTACGGGATTTTTGTGCACAGAGAAAATCAAAAGTACAATGGGTCAATTTGACCCCAAATCATTGCTCAATCTAAACATGCTTAGCACCATTGGATGGACAATTTCAAGGGCTTTCCTCTCGTACCAAATTTAGTGCTATGGGGATTTTCAAAGCGACGCTAGAGGCCAGGGAGTAGACCCGACACACCCCATACATTTTGGAAATTTAATGCATGAAACACACGGCATGTGGTGATTATTGGAGAAAACAAACATATGTGTTGAAAAAAAAAGCCCGGACTTATAAAAACTTTCAGCTATGCTTTTGAATTACTCTGAAACTAAAAACGATAGAGAGACGCAGTTTGTACATGCGTCATCCTGGCATGTCCCTTAATTCAAATTTCAAAGTTTTAGAGCGGCTTCCAGACTTCTTGGTACCGAAAATTAAAAGTAGGCGGCTGAGCTCCGAAACAAACTCAACAAATCTCCCTACGGGATTTTTGTGCACAGAGAAAATCAAAAGTACAACGGGTCAATTTGACCCCAAATCATTTCTCAATCTAAACATGCTTAGCACCATTGGATGGACAATTTCAAGGGCTTTCCTCTCGTACCAAATTTAATGCTATGTGGATTTTCAAAGCGACGCTAGAGGCCAGGGAGTAGACCCGACACACCCCATCAGTTTTGGAAGTTTAATGCATGAAACACACGGCATGTGGTGATTATTGGAGAAAACAAATATATGTGTTGGAAAAAAAAGCCCGGACTTATAAAAACTTTCAGCTATGCTTTTGAATTACTCTGGAACTAAAAACGATAGAGAGACGCAGTTTGAACCTGCGTCATCCTGGCATGTCCCTTAATTCAAATTTCAAAGTTTTAGAGCGGCTTACAGACTTCTTGATACCGAAAATTAAAAGTAGGCGGCTGTGCTCCGAAACGAACTCAACAAGCCTCCCTACGGGATTTTTGTGCACAGAGAAAATCAAAAGTACAACGGGTCAATTTGACCCCAAATCATCGCTCAATCTACACATGCTTAGCACCATTGGATGGACAATTTCAAGGGCTTTCCTCTCGTACCAAATTTAGTGCTATGGGGATTTTCAAAGCGACGCTAGAGGCCAGGGAGTAGACCCGACACACCCCATCAGTTTTGGAAGTTTAATGCATGAAACAAACGGCATGTGGTGATTATTGGAGAAAACAAATATATGTGTTGGAAAAAAAAGCCCGGACTTATAAAAACTTTCAGCTATGCTTTTGAATTACTCTGGAACTAAAAACGATAGAGAGACGCAGTTTGTACATGCGTCATCCTGGCATGTCACTTCATTCAAATTTCAAAGTTTTAGAGCGGCTTACAGACTTCTTGATACCGAAAATTAAAAGTAGGCGGCAGTGCTCCGAAACGAACTCAACAAGCCTCCCTACGGGATTTTTGTGCACAGAGAAAATCAAAAGTACAACGGGTCAATTTGACCCCAAATCATTGCTCAATCTAAACATGCTTAGCACCATTGGATGGACAATTTCAAGGGCTTTCCTCTCGTACCAAATTTAATGCTATAGGGATTTTCAAAGCGACGCTAGAGGCCAGGGAGTAGACCCGACACACCCCATCAGTTTTGGAAGTTTAATGCATGAAACACACGGCATGTGGTGATTATTGGAGAAAACAAATATATGTGTTGAAAAAAAGCCCGGACTTATAAAAACTTTCAGCTATGCTTTTGAATTATTCTGGAACTAAAAACGATAGAGAGACGCAGTTTGAACCTGCGTCATCCTGGCATGTCCCTTAATTCAAATTTCAAAGTTTTAGAGCGGCTTACAGACTTCTTGATACCGAAAATTAAAAGTAGGCGGCTGTGCTCCGAAACGAACTCAACAAGCCTCCCTACGGGATTTTTGTGCACAGAGAAAATCAAAAGTACAACGGGTTAATTTGACCCCAAATCATCGCTCAATCTACACATGCTTAGCACCATTGGATGGACAATTTCAAGGGCTTTCCTCTCGTACCAAATTTAGTGCTATGGGGATTTTCAAAGCGACGCTAGAGGCCAGGGAGTAGACCCGACACACCCCATCAGTTTTGGAAGTTTAATGCATGAAACAAACGGCATGTGGTGATTATTGGAGAAAACAAATATATGTGTTGGAAAAAAAAGCCCGGACTTATAAAAACTTTCAGCTATGCTTTTGAATTACTCTGGAACTAAAAACGATAGAGAGACGCAGTTTGTACACGCGTCATCCTGGCATGTCCCTTAATTCAAATTTCAAAGTTTTAGAGCGGCTTCCAGACTTCTTGGTACCGAAAATTAAAAGTAGGCGGCTGAGCTCCGAAACAAACTCAACAAATCTCCCTACGGGATTTTTGTGCACAGAGAAAATCAAAAGTACAACGGGTCAATTTGACCCCAAATCATTGCTCAATCTAAACATGCTTAGCACCATTGGATGGACAATTTCAAGGGCTTTCCTCTCGTACCAAATTTAGTGCTATGGGGATTTTCAAAGCGACGCTAGAGGCCAGGGAGTAGACCCGACACACCCCATACATTTTGGAAATTTAATGCATGAAACACACGGCATGTGGTGATTATTGGAGAAAACAAACATATGTGTTGAAAAAAAAAGCCCGGACTTATAAAAACTTTCAGCTATGCTTTTAGATTACTCTGAAACTAAAAACGATAGAGAGACGCAGTTTGTACATGCGTCATCCTGGCATGTCCCTTAATTCAAATTTCAAAGTTTTAGAGCGGCTTCCAGACTTCTTGGTACCGAAAATTAAAAGTAGGCGGCTGAGCTCCGAAACAAACTCAACAAATCTCCCTACGGGATTTTTGTGCACAGAGAAAATCAAAAGTACAACGGGTCAATTTGACCCCAAATCATTTCTCAATCTAAACATGCTTAGCACCATTGGATGGACAATTTCAAGGGCTTTCCTCTCGTACCAAATTTAATGCTATGGGGATTTTCAAAGCGACGCTAGAGGCCAGGGAGTAGACCCGACACACCCCATAAGTTTTGGAAGTTTAATGCATGAAAAACACGGCATGTGGTGATTATTGGAGAAAACAAATATATGTGTTGAAAAAAAAGCCCGGACTTATAAAAACTTTCAGCTATGCTTTTGAATTATTCTGGAACTAAAAACGATAGAGAGACGCAGTTTGAACCTGCGTCATCCTGGCATGTCCCTTATTTCAAATTTCAAAGTTTTAGAGCGGCTTACAGACTTCTTGATACCGAAAATTAAAAGTAGGCGGCTGTGCTCCGAAACGAACTCAACAAGCCTCCCTACGGGATTTTTGTGCACAGAGAAAATCAAAAGTACAACGGGTCAATTTGACCCCAAATCATTGCTCAATCTAAACATGCTTAGCACCATTGGATGGACAATTTCAAGGGCTTTCCTCTCGTACCAAATTTAATGCTATAGGGATTTTCAAAGCGACGCTAGAGGCCAGGGAGTAGACCCGACACACCCCATCAGTTTTGGAAGTTTAATGCATGAAACACACGGCATGTGGTGATTATTGGAGAAAACAAATATATGTGTTGAAAAAAAAGCCCGGACTTATAAAAACTTTCAGCTATGCTTTTGAAGTATTCTGGAACTAAAAACTATAGAGAGACGCAGTTTGAACCTGCGTCATCCTGGCATGTCCCTTAATTCAAATTTCAAAGTTTTAGAGCGGCTTACAGACTTCTTGATACCGAAAATTAAAAGTAGGCGGCTGTGCTCCGAAACGAACTCAAAGAGCCTCCCTACGGGATTTTTGTGCACAGAGAAAATCAAAAGTACAATGGGTCAATTTGACCCCAAATCATTGCTCAATCTAAACATGCTTAGCACCATTGGATGGACAATTTCAAGGGCTTTCCTCTCGTACCAAATTTAATGCTATAGGGATTTTCAAAGCGACGCTAGAGGCCAGGGAGTAGACCCGACACACCCCATCAGTTTTGGAAGTTTAATGCATGAAACACACGGCATGTGGTGATTATTGGAGAAAACAAATATATGTGTTGAAAAAAAAGCCCGGACTTATAAAAACTTTCAGCTATGCTTTTGAAGTATTCTGGAACTAAAAACTATAGAGAGACGCAGTTTGAACCTGCGTCATCCTGGCATGTCCCTTAATTCAAATTTCAAAGTTTTAGAGCGGCTTACAGACTTCTTGATACCGAAAATTAAAAGTAGGCGGCTGTGCTCCGAAACGAACTCAACAAGCCTCCCTACGGGATTTTTGTGCACAGAGAAAATCAAAAGTACAATGGGTCAATTTGACCCCAAATCATTGCTCAATCTAAACATGCTTAGCACCATTGGATGGACAATTTCAAGGGCTTTCCTCTCGTACCAAATTTAATGCTATAGGGATTTTCAAAGCGACGCTAGAGGCCAGGGAGTAGACCCGACACACCCCATCAGTTTTGGAAGTTTAATGCATGAAACACACGGCATGTGGTGATTATTGGAGAAAACAAATATATGTGTTGAAAAAAAAGCCCGGACTTATAAAAACTTTCAGCTATGCTTTTGAAGTATTCTGGAACTAAAAACTATAGAGAGACGCAGTTTGAACCTGCGTCATCCTGGCATGTCCCTTAATTCAAATTTCAAAGTTTTAGAGCGGCTTACAGACTTCTTGATACCGAAAATTAAAAGTAGGCGGCTGTGCTCCGAAACGAACTCAACAAGCCTCCCTACGGGATTTTTGTGCACAGAGAAAATCAAAAGTACAATGGGTCAATTTGACCCCAAATCATTGCTCAATCTAAACATGCTTAGCACCATTGGATGGACAATTTCAAGGGCTTTCCTCTCGTACCAAATTTAGTGCTATGGGGATTTTCAAAGCGACGCTAGAGGCCAGGGAGTAGACCCGACACACCCCATCAGTTTTGGAAGTTTAATGCATGAAACACACGGCATGTGGTGATTATTGGAGAAAACAAATATATGTGTTGGAAAAAAAAGCCCGGACTTATAAAAACTTTCAGCTATGCTTTTGAATTACTCTGGAACTAAAAACGATAGAGAGACGCAGTTTGTACATGCGTCATTCTGGCATGTCACTTAATTCAAATTTCAAAGTTTTAGAGCGGCTTACAGACTTCTTGATACCGAAAATTAAAAGTAGGCGGCTGTGCTCCGAAACGAACTCAACAAGCCTCCCTACGGGATTTTTGTGCACAGAGAAAATCAAAAGTACAATGGGTCAATTTGACCCCAAATCATTGCTCAATCTAAACATGCTTAGCACCATTGGATGGAAAATTTCAAGGGCTTTCCTCTCGTACCAAATTTAGTGCTATGGGGATTTTCAAAGCGACGCTAGAGGCCAGGGAGTAGACCCGACACACCCCATCAGTTTTGGAAGTTTAATGCATGAAACACACGGCATGTGGTGATTATTGGAGAAAACAAATATATGTGTTGGAAAAAAAGCCCGGACTTATAAAAACTTTCAGCTATGCTTTTGAATTACTCTGGAACTAAAAACGATAGAGAGACGCAGTTTGTACATGCGTCATCCTGGCATGTCACTTAATTCAAATTTCAAAGTTTTAGAGCGGCTTACAGACTTCTTGATACCGAAAATTAAAAGTAGGCGGCTGTGCTCCGAAACGAACTCAACAAGCCTCCCTACGGGATTTTTGTGCACAGAGAAAATCAAAAGTACAACGGGTCAATTTGACCCCAAATCATCGCTCAATCTACACATGCTTAGCACCATTGGATGGACAATTTCAAGGGCTTTCCTCTCGTACCAAATTTAGTGCTATGGGGATTTTCAAAGCGACGCTAGAGGCCAGGGAGTAGACCCGACACACCCCATCAGTTTTGGAAGTTTAATGCATGAAACAAACGGCATGTGGTGATTATTGGAGAAAACAAATATATGTGTTGGAAAAAAAAGCCCGGACTTATAAAAACTTTCAGCTATGCTTTTGAATTACTCTGGAACTAAAAACGATAGAGAGACGCAGTTTGTACATGCGTCATCCTGGCATGTCACTTCATTCAAATTTCAAAGTTTTAGAGCGGCTTACAGACTTCTTGATACCGAAAATTAAAAGTAGGCGGCTGTGCTCCGAAACGAACTCAACAAGCCTCCCTACGGGATTTTTGTGCACAGAGAAAATCAAAAGTACAACGGGTCAATTTGACCCCAAATCATTGCTCAATCTAAACATGCTTAGCACCATTGGATGGACAATTTCAAGGGCTTTCCTCTCGTACCAAATTTAGTGCTATGGGGATTTTCAAAGCGACGCTAGAGGCCAGGGAGTAGACCCGACACACCCCATACATTTTGGAAATTTAATGCATGAAACACACGGCATGTGGTGATTATTGGAGAAAACAAACATATGTGTTGAAAAAAAAAGCCCGGACTTATAAAAACTTTCAGCTATGCTTTTGAATTACTCTGGAACTAAAAACGATAGAGAGACGCAGTTTGTACACGCGTCATCCTGGCATGTCCCTTAATTCAAATTTCAAAGTTTTAGAGCGGCTTCCAGACTTCTTGGTACCGAAAATTAAAAGTAGGCGGCTGAGCTCCGAAACAAACTCAACAAATCTCCCTACGGGATTTTTGTGCACAGAGAAAATCAAAAGTACAACGGGTCAATTTGACCCCAAATCATTGCTCAATCTAAACATGCTTAGCACCATTGGATGGACAATTTCAAGGGCTTTCCTCTCGTACCAAATTTAGTGCTATGGGGATTTTTAAAGCGACGCTAGAGGCCAGGGAGTAGACCCGACACACCCCATCAGTTTTGGAAGTTTAATGCATGAAACAAACGGCATGTGGTGATTATTGGAGAAAACAAATATATGTGTTGGAAAAAAAAGCCCGGACTTATAAAAACTTTCAGCTATGCTTTTGAATTACTCTGGAACTAAAAACGATAGAGAGACGCAGTTTGTACATGCGTCATCCTGGCATGTCACTTCATTCAAATTTCAAAGTTTTAGAGCGGCTTACAGACTTCTTGATACCGAAAATTAAAAGTAGGCGGCAGTGCTCCGAAACGAACTCAACAAGCCTCCCTACGGGATTTTTGTGCACAGAGAAAATCAAAAGTACAATGGGTCAATTTGACCCCAAATCATTGCTCAATCTAAACATGCTTAGCACCATTGGATGGACAATTTCAAGGGCTTTCCTCTCGTACCAAATTTAGTGCTATGGGGATTTTCAAAGCGACGCTAGAGGCCAGGGAGTAGACCCGACACACCCCATCAGTTTTGGAAGTTTAATGCATGAAACACACGGCATGTGGTGATTATTGGAGAAAACAAATATATGTGTTGGAAAAAAAAGCCCGGACTTATAAAAACTTTCAGCTATGCTTTTGAATTACTCTGGAACTAAAAACGATAGAGAGACGCAGTTTGTACATGCGTCATCCTGGCATGTCACTTAATTCAAATTTCAAAGTTTTAGAGCGGCTTACAGACTTCTTGATACCAAAAATTAAAAGTAGGCGGCTGTGCTCCGAAACGAACTCAACAAGCCTCCCTACGGGATTTTTGTGCACAGAGAAAATCAAAAGTACAATGGGTCAATTTGACCCCAAATCATTGCTCAATCTAAACATGCTTAGCACCATTGGATGGACAATTTCAAGGGCTTTCCTCTCGTACCAAATTTAGTGCTATGGGGATTTTCAAAGCGACGCTAGAGGCCAGGGAGTAGACCCGACACACCCCCATCAGTTTTGGAAGTTTAATGCATGAAACACACGGCATGTGGTGATTATTGGAGAAAACAAATATATGTGTTGGAAAAAAAGCCCGGACTTATAAAAACTTTCAGCTATGCTTTTGAATTACTCTGGAACTAAAAACGATAGAGAGACGCAGTTTGTACATGCGTCATCCTGGCATGTCACTTAATTCAAATTTCAAAGTTTTAGAGCGGCTTACAGACTTCTTGATACCGAAAATTAAAAGTAGGCGGCTGTGCTCCGAAACGAACTCAACAAGCCTCCCTACGGGATTTTTGTGCACAGAGAAAATCAAAAGTACAACGGGTCAATTTGACCCCAAATCATCGCTCAATCTACACATGCTTAGCACCATTGGATGGACAATTTCAAGGGCTTTCCTCTCGTACCAAATTTAGTGCTATGGGGATTTCCAAAGCGACGCTAGAGGCCAGGGAGTAGACCCGACACACCCCATCAGTTTTGGAAGTTTAATGCATGAAACAAACGGCATGTGGTGATTATTGGAGAAAACAAATATATGTGTTGGAAAAAAAAGCCCGGACTTATAAAAACTTTCAGCTATGCTTTTGAATTACTCTGGAACTAAAAACGATAGAGAGACGCAGTTTGTACATGCGTCATCCTGGCATGTCACTTCATTCAAATTTCAAAGTTTTAGAGCGGCTTACAGACTTCTTGATACCGAAAATTAAAAGTAGGCGGCTGTGCTCCGAAACGAACTCAACAAGCCTCCCTACGGGATTTTTGTGCACAGAGAAAATCAAAAGTACAACGGGTCAATTTGACCCCAAATCATTGCTCAATCTAAACATGCTTAGCACCATTGGATGGACAATTTCAAGGGCTTTCCTCTCGTACCAAATTTAGTGCTATGGGGATTTTCAAAGCGACGCTAGAGGCCAGGGAGTAGACCCGACACACCCCATACATTTTGGAAATTTAATGCATGAAACACACGGCATGTGGTGATTATTGGAGAAAACAAACATATGTGTTGAAAAAAAAAGCCCGGACTTATAAAAACTTTCAGCTATGCTTTTGAATTACTCTGGAACTAAAAACGATAGAGAGACGCAGTTTGTACACGCGTCATCCTGGCATGTCCCTTAATTCAAATTTCAAAGTTTTAGAGCGGCTTCCAGACTTCTTGGTACCGAAAATTAAAAGTAGGCGGCTGAGCTCCGAAACAAACTCAACAAATCTCCCTACGGGATTTTTGTGCACAGAGAAAATCAAAAGTACAACGGGTCAATTTGACCCCAAATCATTGCTCAATCTAAACATGCTTAGCACCATTGGATGGACAATTTCAAGGGCTTTCCTCTCGTACCAAATTTAGTGCTATGGGGATTTTTAAAGCGACGCTAGAGGCCAGGGAGTAGACCCGACACACCCCATCAGTTTTGGAAGTTTAATGCATGAAACAAACGGCATGTGGTGATTATTGGAGAAAACAAATATATGTGTTGGAAAAAAAAGCCCGGACTTATAAAAACTTTCTGCTATGCTTTTGAATTACTCTGGAACTAAAAACGATAGAGAGACGCAGTTTGTACATGCGTCATCCTGGCATGTCACTTCATTCAAATTTCAAAGTTTTAGAGCGGCTTACAGACTTCTTGATACCGAAAATTAAAAGTAGGCGGCAGTGCTCCGAAACGAACTCAACAAGCCTCCCTACGGGATTTTTGTGCACTGAGAAAATCAAAAGTACAATGGGTCAATTTGACCCCAAATCATTGCTCAATCTAAACATGCTTAGCACCATTGGATGGACAATTTCAAGGGCTTTCCTCTCGTACCAAATTTAGTGCTATGGGGATTTTCAAAGCGACGCTAGAGGCCAGGGAGTAGACCCGACACACTCCATCAGTTTTGGAAGTTTAATGCATGAAACACACGGCATGTGGTGATTATTGGAGAAAACAAATATATGTGTTGGAAAAAAAGCCCGGACTTATAAAAACTTTCAGCTATGCTTTTGAATTACTCTGGAACTAAAAACGATAGAGAGACGCAGTTTGTACATGCGTCATCCTGGCATGTCACTTAATTCAAATTTCAAAGTTTTAGAGCGGCTTCCAGACTTCTTGGTACCGAAAATTAAAAGTAGGCGGCTGAGCTCCGAAACAAACTCAACAAATCTCCCTACGGGATTTTTGTGCACAGAGAAAATCAAAAGTACAACGGGTCAATTTGACCCCAAATCATTTCTCAATCTAAACATGCTTAGCACCATTGGATGGACAATTTCAAGGGCTTTCCTCTCGTACCAAATTTAATGCTATGGGGATTTTCAAAGCGACGCTAGAGGCCAGGGAGTAGACCCGACACACCCCATAAGTTTTGGAAGTTTAATGCATGAAAAACACGGCATGTGGTGATTATTGGAGAAAACAAATATGTGTTGAAAAAAAAGCCCGGACTTATAAAAACTTTCAGCTATGCTTTTGAATTATTCTGGAACTAAAAACGATAGAGAGACGCAGTTTGAACCTGCGTCATCCTGGCATGTCCCTTATTTCAAATTTCAAAGTTTTAGAGCGGCTTACAGACTTCTTGATACCGAAAATTAAAAGTAGGCGATTTGCTCCGTAACGAACTCAACAAGCCTCCCTACGGGATTTTTGTGCACAGAGAAAATCAAAAGTACAATGGGTCAATTTGACCCCAAATCATTGCTCAATCTAAACATGCTTAGCACCATTGGATGGACAATTTCAAGGGCTTTCCTCTCGTACCAAATTTAGTGCTATGGGGATTTTCAAAGCGACGCTAGAGGCCAGGGAGTAGACCCGACACACCCCATCAGTTTTGGAAGTTTAATGCATGAAACACACGGCATGTGGTGATTATTGGAGAAAACAAATATATGTGTTGGAAAAAAAAGCCCGGACTTATAAAAACTTTCAGCTATGCTTTTGAATTACTCTGGAACTAAAAACGATAGAGAGACGCAGTTTGTACATGCGTCATCCTGGCATGTCACTTAATTCAAATTTCAAAGTTTTAGAGCGGCTTACAGACTTCTTGATACCGAAAATTAAAAGTAGGCGGCTGTGCTCCGAAACGAACTCAACAAGCCTCCCTACGGGATTTTTGTGCACAGAGAAAATCAAAAGTACAACGGGTCAATTTGACCCCAAATCATTGCTCAATCTAAACATGCTTAGCACCATTGGATGGACAATTTCAAGGGCTTTCCTCTCGTACCAAATTTAGTGCTATGGGGATTTTCAAAGCGACGCTAGAGGCCAGGGAGTAGACCCGACACACCCCATCAGTTTTGGAAGTTTAATGCATGAAACACACGGCATGTGGTGATTATTGGAGAAAACAAATATATGTGTTGGAAAAAAAAGCCCGGACTTATAAAAACTTTCAGCTATGCTTTTGAATTACTCTGGAACTAAAAACGATAGAGAGACGCAGTTTGTACATGCGTCATCCTGGCATGTCACTTCATTCAAATTTCAAAGTTTTAGAGCGGCTTACAGACTTCTTGATACCGAAAATTAAAAGTAGGCGGCAGTGCTCCGAAACGAACTCAACAAGCCTCCCTACGGGATTTTTGTGCACAGAGAAAATCAAAAGTACAACGGGTCAATTTGACCCCAAATCATTGCTCAATCTAAACATGCTTAGCACCATTGGATGGACAATTTCAAGGGCTTTCCTCTCGTACCAAATTTAGTGCTATTGGGATTTTCAAAGCGACGCTAGAGGCCAGGGAGTAGACCCGACACACCCCATACATTTTGGAAATTTAATGCATGAAACACACGGCATGTGGTGATTATTGGAGAAAACAAACATATGTGTTGAAAAAAAAAGCCCGGACTTATAAAAACTTTCAGCTATGCTTTTGAATTACTCTGAAACTAAAAACGATAGAGAGACGCAGTTTGTACATGCGTCATCCTGGCATGTCCCTTAATTCAAATTTCAAAGTTTTAGAGCGGCTTCCAGACTTCTTGGTACCGAAAATTAAAAGTAGGCGGCTGAGCTCCGAAACAAACTCAACAAATCTCCCTACGGGATTTTTGTGCACAGAGAAAATCAAAAGTACAACGGGTCAATTTGACCCCAAATCATTTCTCAATCTAAACATGCTTAGCACCATTGGATGGACAATTTCAAGGGCTTTCCTCTCGTACCAAATTTAATGCTATGGGGATTTTCAAAGCGACGCTAGAGGCCAGGGAGTAGACCCGACACACCCCATAAGTTTTGGAAGTTTAATGCATGAAAAACACGGCATGTGGTGATTATTGGAGAAAACAAATATATGTGTTGAAAAAAAAGCCCGGACTTATAAAAACTTTCAGCTATGCTTTTGAATTATTCTGGAACTAAAAACGATAGAGAGACGCAGTTTGAACCTGCGTCATCCTGGCATGTCCCTTATTTCAAATTTCAAAGTTTTAGAGCGGCTTACAGACTTCTTGATACCGAAAATTAAAAGTAGGCGGTTTGCTCCGAAACGAACTCAACAAGCCTCCCTACGGGATTTTTGTGCACAGAGAAAATCAAAAGTACAATGGGTCAATTTGACCCCAAATCATTGCTCAATCTAAACATGCTTAGCACCATTGGATGAACAATTTCAAGGGCTTTCCTCTCGTACCAAATTTAGTGCTATGGGGATTTTCAAAGCGACGCTAGAGGCCAGGGAGTAGACCCGACACACCCCATCAGTTTTGGAAGTTTAATGCATGAAACACACGGCATGTGGTGATTATTGGAGAAAACAAATATATGTGTTGGAAAAAAAAGCCCGGACTTATAAAAACTTTCAGCTATGCTTTTGAATTACTCTGGAACTAAAAACGATAGAGAGACGCAGTTTGTACATGCGTCATCCTGGCATGTCACTTAATTCAAATTTCAAAGTTTTAGAGCGGCTTACAGACTTCTTGGTACCGAAAATTAAAAGTAGGCGGCTGAGCTCCGAAACAAACTCAACAAATCTCCCTACGGGATTTTTGTGCACAGAGAAAATCAAAAGTACAACGGGTCAATTTGACCCCAAATCATTTCTCAATCTAAACATGCTTAGCACCATTGGATGGACAATTTCAAGGGCTTTCCTCTCGTACCAAATTTAGTGCTATGGGGATTTTCAAAGCGACGCTAGAGGCCAGGGAGTAGACCCGACACACCCCATCAGTTTTGGAAGTTTAATGCATGAAACACACGGCATGTGGTGATTATTGGAGAAAACAAATATATGTGTTGGAAAAAAAAGCCCGGACTTATAAAAACTTTCAGCTATGCTTTTGAATTACTCTGGAACTAAAAACGATAGAGAGACGCAGTTTGTACATGCGTCATCCTGGCATGTCACTTAATTCAAATTTCAAAGTTTTAGAGCGGCTTCCAGACTTCTTTGTACCGAAAATTAAAAGTAGGCGGCTGAGCTCCGAAACAAACTCAACAAATCTCCCTACGGGATTTTTGTGCACAGAGAAAATCAAAAGTACAACGGGTCAATTTGACCCCAAATCATTTCTCAATCTAAACATGCTTAGCACCATTGGATGGACAATTTCAAGGGCTTTCCTCTCGTACCAAATTTAATGCTATGGGGATTTTCAAAGCGACGCTAGAGGCCAGGGAGTAGACCCGACACACCCCATAAGTTTTGGAAGTTTAATGCATGAAAAACACGGCATGTGGTGATTATTGGAGAAAACAAATATATGTGTTGAAAAAAAAGCCCGGACTTATAAAAACTTTCAGCTATGCTTTTGAATTATTCTGGAACTAAAAACGATAGAGAGACGCAGTTTGAACCTGCGTCATCCTGGCATGTCCCTTATTTCAAATTTCAAAGTTTTAGAGCGGCTTACAGACTTCTTGATACCGAAAATTAAAAGTAGGCGGTTTGCTCCGAAACGAACTCAACAAGCCTCCCTACGGGATTTTTGTGCACAGAGAAAATCAAAAGTACAAAGGGTCAATTTGACCCCAAATCATTGCTCAATCTAAACATGCTTAGCACCATTGGATGGACAATTTCAAGGGCTTTCCTCTCGTACCAAATTTAGTGCTATGGGGATTTTCAAAGCGACGCTAGAGGCCAGGGAGTAGACCCGACACACCCCATCAGTTTTGGAAGTTTAATGCATGAAAAACACGGCATGTGGTGATTATTGGAGAAAACAAACATATGTGTTGAAAAAAAAAGCCCGGACTTATAAAAACTTTCAGCTATGCTTTTGAATTACTCTGGAACTAAAAACGATAGAGAGACGCAGTTTGTACATGCGTCATCCTGGCATGTCACTTAATTCAAATTTCAAAGTTTTACAGCGGCTTACAGACTTCTTGATACCGAAAATTAAAAGTAGGCGGCTGTGCTCCGAAACGAACTCAACAAGCCTCCCTACGGGATTTTTGTGCACAGAGAAAATCAAAAGTACAACGAGTCAATTTGACCCCAAATCATTGCTCAATCTAAACATGCTTAGCACCATTGGATGGACAATTTCAAGGGCTTTCCTCTCGTACCAAATTTAATGCTATGGGGATTTTCAAAGCGACGCTAGAGGCCAGGGAGTAGACCCGACACACCCCATCAGTTTTGGAAGTTTAATGCATGAAACACACGGCATGTGGTGATTATTGGAGAAAACAAATATATGTGTTGAAAAAAAAGCCCGGACTTATAAAAACTTTCAGCTATGCTTTTGAATTATTCTGGAACTAAAAACAGTAGAGAGACGCAGTTTGAACCTGCGTCATCCTGGCATGTCCCTTAATTCAAATTTCAAAGTTTTAGAGCGGCTTACAGACTTCTTGATACCGAAAATTAAAAGTAGGCGGCTGTGCTCCGAAACGAACTCAACAAGCCTCCCTACGGGATTTTTGTGCACAGAGAAAATCAAAAGTACAACGGGTCAATTTGACCCCAAATCATCGCTCAATCTACACATGCTTAGCACCATTGGATGGACAATTTCAAGGGCTTTCCTCTCGTACCAAATTTAGTGCTATGGGGATTTTCAAAGCGACGCTAGAGGCCAGGGAGTAGACCCGACACACCCCATCAGTTTTGGAAGTTTAATGCATGAAACAAACGGCATGTGGTGATTATTGGAAAAAACAAATATATGTGTTGGAAAAAAAGCCCGGACTTATAAAAACTTTCAGCTATGCTTTTGAATTACTCTGGAACTAAAAACGATAGAGAGACGCAGTTTGTACATGCGTCATCCTGGCATGTCACTTAATTCAAATTTCAAAGTTTTAGAGCGGCTTACAGACTTCTTGATACCGAAAATTAAAAGTAGGCGGTTTGCTCCGAAACGAACTCAACAAGCCTCCCTAGGGGATTTTTGTGCACAGAGAAAATCAAAAGTACAACGGGTCAATTTGACCCCAAATCATTGCTCAATCTAAACATGCTTAGCACCATTGGATGGACAATTTCAAGGGCTTTCCTCTCGTACCAAATTTAGTGCTATGGGGATTTTCAAAGCGACGCTAGAGGCCAGGGAGTAGACCCGACACACCCCATCAGTTTTGGAAGTTTAATGCATGAAACACACGGCATGTGGTGATTATTGGAGAAAACAAATATATGTGTTGGAAAAAAAAGCCCGGACTTATAAAAACTTTCAGCTATGCTTTTGAATTACTCTGGAACTAAAAACGATAGAGAGACGCAGTTTGTACATGCGTCATCCTGGCATGTCACTTCATTCAAATTTCAAAGTTTTAGAGCGGCTTACAGACTTCTTGATACCGAAAATTAAAAGTAGGCGGCAGTGCTCCGAAACGAACTCAACAAGCCTCCCTAGGGGATTTTTGTGCACAGAGAAAATCAAAAGTACAACGGGTCAATTTGACCCCAAATCATTGCTCAATCTAAACATGCTTAGCACCATTGGATGGACAATTTCAAGGGCTTTCCTCTCGTACCAAATTTAGTGCTCTGGGGATTTTCAAAGCGACGCTAGAGGCCAGGGAGTAGACCCGACACACCCCATCAGTTTTGGAAATTTAATGCATGAAACACACGGCATGTGGTGCTAATTGGAGAAAACAAACATATGTGTTGAAAAAAAAAGCCCGGACTTATAAAAACTTTCAGCTATGCTTTTGAATTATTCTGGAACTAAAAACGATAGAGAGACGCAGTTTGAACCTGCGTCATCCTGGCATGTCCCTTATTTCAAATTTCAAAGTTTTAGAGCGGCTTCCAGACTTCTTGGTACCGAAAATTAAAAGTAGGCGGCTGAGCTCCGAAACAAACTCAACAAATCTCCCTACGGGATTTTTGTGCACAGAGAAAATCAAAAGTACAACGGGTCAATTTGACCCCAAATCATTTCTCAATCTAAACATGCTTAGCACCATTGGATGGACAATTTCAAGGGCTTTCCTCTCGTACCAAATTTAATGCTATGGGGATTTTCAAAGCGACGCTAGAGGCCAGGGAGTAGACCCGACACACCCCATAAGTTTTGGAAGTTTAATGCATGAAAAACACGGCATGTGGTGATTATTGGAGAAAACAAATATGTGTTGAAAAAAAAGCCCGGACTTATAAAAACTTTCAGCTATGCTTTTGAATTATTCTGGAACTAAAAACGATAGAGAGACGCAGTTTGAACCTGCGTCATCCTGGCATGTCCCTTATTTCAAATTTCAAAGTTTTAGAGCGGCTTACAGACTTCTTGATACCGAAAATTAAAAGTAGGCGGTTTGCTCCGAAACGAACTCAACAAGCCTCCCTACGGGATTTTTGTGCACAGAGAAAATCAAAAGTACAATGGGTCAATTTGACCCCAAATCATTGCTCAATCTAAACATGCTTAGCACCATTGGATGGACAATTTCAAGGGCTTTCCTCTCGTACCAAATTTAGTGCTATGGGGATTTTCAAAGCGACGCTAGAGGCCAGGGAGTAGACCCGACACACCCCATCAGTTTTGGAAGTTTAATGCATGAAACACACGGCATGTGGTGATTATTGGAGAAAACAAATATATGTGTTGGAAAAAAAAGCCCGGACTTATAAAAACTTTCAGCTATGCTTTTGAATTACTCTGGAACTAAAAACGATAGAGAGACGCAGTTTGTACATGCGTCATCCTGGCATGTCACTTAATTCAAATTTCAAAGTTTTAGAGCGGCTTACAGACTTCTTGATACCGAAAGTTAAAAGTAGGCGGCTGTGCTCCGAAACGAACTCAACAAGCCTCCCTACGGGATTTTTGTGCACAGAGAAAATCAAAAGTACAACGGGTCAATTTGACCCCAAATCATTGCTCAATCTAAACATGCTTAGCACCATTGGATGGACAATTTCAAGGGCTTTCCTCTCGTACCAAATTTAATGCTATGGGGATTTTCAAAGCGACGCTAGAGGCCAGGGAGTAGACCCGACACACCCCATAAGTTTTGGAAGTTTAATGCATGAAAAACACGGCATGTGGTGATTATTGGAGAAAACAAATATATGTGTTGAAAAAAAAGCCCGGACTTTTAAAAACTTTCAGCTATGCTTTTGAATTATTCTGGAACTAAAAACGATAGAGAGACGCAGTTTGAACCTGCGTCATCCTGGCATGTCCCTTATTTCAAATTTCAAAGTTTTAGAGCGGCTTCCAGACTTCTTGGTACCGAAAATTAAAAGTAGGCGGCTGAGCTCCGAAACAAACTCAACAAATCTCCCTACGGGATTTTTGTGCACAGAGAAAATCAAAAGTACAACGGGTCAATTTGACCCCAAATCATTTCTCAATCTAAACATGCTTAGCACCATTGGATGGACAATTTCAAGGGCTTTCCTCTCGTACCAAATTTAATGCTATGGGGATTTTCAAAGCGACGCTAGAGGCCAGGGAGTAGACCCGACACACCCCATAAGTTTTGGAAGTTTAATGCATGAAAAACACGGCATGTGGTGATTATTGGAGAAAACAAATATGTGTTGAAAAAAAAGCCCGGACTTATAAAAACTTTCAGCTATGCTTTTGAATTATTCTGGAACTAAAAACGATAGAGAGACGCAGTTTGAACCTGCGTCATCCTGGCATGTCCCTTATTTCAAATTTCAAAGTTTTAGAGCGGCTTACAGACTTCTTGATACCGAAAATTAAAAGTAGGCGGTTTGCTCCGAAACGAACTCAACAAGCCTCCCTACGGGATTTTTGTGCACAGAGAAAATCAAAAGTACAATGGGTCAATTTGACCCCAAATCATTGCTCAATCTAAACATGCTTAGCACCATTGGATGGACAATTTCAAGGGCTTTCCTCTCGTACCAAATTTAGTGCTATGGGGATTTTCAAAGCGACGCTAGAGGCCAGGGAGTAGACCCGACACACCCCATCAGTTTTGGAAGTTTAATGCATGAAACACACGGCATGTGGTGATTATTGGAGAAAACAAATATATGTGTTGGAAAAAAAAGCCCGGACTTATAAAAACTTTCAGCTATGCTTTTGAATTACTCTGGAACTAAAAACGATAGAGAGACGCAGTTTGTACATGCGTCATCCTGGCATGTCACTTAATTCAAATTTCAAAGTTTTAGAGCGGCTTACAGACTTCTTGATACCGAAAGTTAAAAGTAGGCGGCTGTGCTCCGAAACGAACTCAACAAGCCTCCCTACGGGATTTTTGTGCACAGAGAAAATCAAAAGTACAACGGGTCAATTTGACCCCAAATCATTGCTCAATCTAAACATGCTTAGCACCATTGGATGGACAATTTCAAGGGCTTTCCTCTCGTACCAAATTTAATGCTATGGGGATTTTCAAAGCGACGCTAGAGGCCAGGGAGTAGACCCGACACACCCCATAAGTTTTGGAAGTTTAATGCATGAAAAACACGGCATGTGGTGATTATTGGAGAAAACAAATATATGTGTTGAAAAAAAAGCCCGGACTTTTAAAAACTTTCAGCTATGCTTTTGAATTATTCTGGAACTAAAAACGATAGAGAGACGCAGTTTGAACCTGCGTCATCCTGGCATGTCCCTTATTTCAAATTTCAAAGTTTTAGAGCGGCTTCCAGACTTCTTGGTACCGAAAATTAAAAGTAGGCGGCTGAGCTCCGAAACAAACTCAACAAATCTCCCTACGGGATTTTTGTGCACAGAGAAAATCAAAAGTACAACGGGTCAATTTGACCCCAAATCATTTCTCAATCTAAACATGCTTAGCACCATTGGATGGACAATTTCAAGGGCTTTCCTCTCGTACCAAATTTAATGCTATGGGGATTTTCAAAGCGACGCTAGAGGCCAGGGAGTAGACCCGACACACCCCATAAGTTTTGGAAGTTTAATGCATGAAAAACACGGCATGTGGTGATTATTGGAGAAAACAAATATGTGTTGAAAAAAAAGCCCGGACTTATAAAAACTTTCAGCTATGCTTTTGAATTATTCTGGAACTAAAAACGATAGAGAGACGCAGTTTGAACCTGCGTCATCCTGGCATGTCCCTTATTTCAAATTTCAAAGTTTTAGAGCGGCTTACAGACTTCTTGATACCGAAAATTAAAAGTAGGCGGTTTGCTCCGTAACGAACTCAACAAGCCTCCCTACGGGATTTTTGTGCACAGAGAAAATCAAAAGTACAATGGGTCAATTTGACCCCAAATCATTGCTCAATCTAAACATGCTTAGCACCATTGGATGGACAATTTCAAGGGCTTTCCTCTCGTACCAAATTTAATGCTATGGGGATTTTCAAAGCGACGCTAGAGGCCAGGGAGTAGACCCGACACACCCCATAAGTTTTGGAAGTTTAATGCATGAAAAACACGGCATGTGGTGATTATTGGAGAAAACAAATATATGTGTTGAAAAAAAAGCCCGGACTTATAAAAACTTTCAGCTATGCTTTTGAATTATTCTGGAACTAAAAACGATAGAGAGACGCAGTTTGAACCTGCGTCATCCTGGCATGTCCCTTATTTCAAATTTCAAAGTTTTAGAGCGGCTTACAGACTTCTTGATACCGAAAATTAAAAGTAGGCGGTTTGCTCCGAAACGAACTCAACAAGCCTCCCTACGGGATTTTTGTGCACAGAGAAAATCAAAAGTACAATGGGTCAATTTGACCCCAAATCATTGCTCAATCTAAACATGCTTAGCACCATTGGATGAACAATTTCAAGGGCTTTCCTCTCGTACCAAATTTAGTGCTATGGGGATTTTCAAAGCGACGCTAGAGGCCAGGGAGTAGACCCGACACACCCCATCAGTTTTGGAAGTTTAATGCATGAAACACACGGCATGTGGTGATTATTGGAGAAAACAAATATATGTGTTGGAAAAAAAAGCCCGGACTTATAAAAACTTTCAGCTATGCTTTTGAATTACTCTGGAACTAAAAACGATAGAGAGACGCAGTTTGTACATGCGTCATCCTGGCATGTCACTTAATTCAAATTTCAAAGTTTTAGAGCGGCTTACAGACTTCTTGGTACCGAAAATTAAAAGTAGGCGGCTGAGCTCCGAAACAAACTCAACAAATCTCCCTACGGGATTTTTGTGCACAGAGAAAATCAAAAGTACAACGGGTCAATTTGACCCCAAATCATTTCTCAATCTAAACATGCTTAGCACCATTGGATGGACAATTTCAAGGGCTTTCCTCTCGTACCAAATTTAGTGCTATGGGGATTTTCAAAGCGACGCTAGAGGCCAGGGAGTAGACCCGACACACCCCATCAGTTTTGGAAGTTTAATGCATGAAAAACACGGCATGTGGTGATTATTGGAGAAAACAAATATATGTGTTGAAAAAAAAGCCCGGACTTATAAAAACTTTCAGCTATGCTTTTGAATTATTCTGGAACTAAAAACGATAGAGAGACGCAGTTTGAACCTGCGTCATCCTGGCATGTCCCTTATTTCAAATTTCAAAGTTTTAGAGCGGCTTACAGACTTCTTGATACCGAAAATTAAAAGTAGGCGGTTTGCTCCGAAACGAACTCAACAAGCCTCCCTACGGGATTTTTGTGCACAGAGAAAATCAAAAGTACAAAGGGTCAATTTGACCCCAAATCATTGCTCAATCTAAACATGCTTAGCACCATTGGATGGACAATTTCAAGGGCTTTCCTCTCGTACCAAATTTAGTGCTATGGGGATTTTCAAAGCGACGCTAGAGGCCAGGGAGTAGACCCGACACACCCCATCAGTTTTGGAAGTTTAATGCATGAAAAACACGGCATGTGGTGATTATTGGAGAAAACAAACATATGTGTTGAAAAAAAAAGCCCGGACTTATAAAAACTTTCAGCTATGCTTTTGAATTACTCTGGAACTAAAAACGATAGAGAGACGCAGTTTGTACATGCGTCATCCTGGCATGTCACTTAATTCAAATTTCAAAGTTTTACAGCGGCTTACAGACTTCTTGATACCGAAAATTAAAAGTAGGCGGCTGTGCTCCGAAACGAACTCAACAAGCCTCCCTACGGGATTTTTGTGCACAGAGAAAATCAAAAGTACAACGAGTCAATTTGACCCCAAATCATTGCTCAATCTAAACATGCTTAGCACCATTGGATGGACAATTTCAAGGGCTTTCCTCTCGTACCAAATTTAATGCTATGGGGATTTTCAAAGCGACGCTAGAGGCCAGGGAGTAGACCCGACACACCCCATCAGTTTTGGAAGTTTAATGCATGAAACACACGGCATGTGGTGATTATTGGAGAAAACAAATATATGTGTTGAAAAAAAAGCCCGGACTTATAAAAACTTTCAGCTATGCTTTTGAATTATTCTGGAACTAAAAACGATAGAGAGACGCAGTTTGAACCTGCGTCATCCTGGCATGTCCCTTAATTCAAATTTCAAAGTTTTAGAGCGGCTTACAGACTTCTTGATACCGAAAATTAAAAGTAGGCGGCTGTGCTCCGAAACGAACTCAACAAGCCTCCCTACGGGATTTTTGTGCACAGAGAAAATCAAAAGTACAACGGGTCAATTTGACCCCAAATCATCGCTCAATCTACACATGCTTAGCACCATTGGATGGACAATTTCAAGGGCTTTCCTCTCGTACCAAATTTAGTGCTATGGGGATTTTCAAAGCGACGCTAGAGGCCAGGGAGTAGACCCGACACACCCCATCAGTTTTGGAAGTTTAATGCATGAAACAAACGGCATGTGGTGATTATTGGAAAAAACAAATATATGTGTTGGAAAAAAAGCCCGGACTTATAAAAACTTTCAGCTATGCTTTTGAATTACTCTGGAACTAAAAACGATAGAGAGACGCAGTTTGTACATGCGTCATCCTGGCATGTCACTTAATTCAAATTTCAAAGTTTTAGAGCGGCTTACAGACTTCTTGATACCGAAAATTAAAAGTAGGCGGTTTGCTCCGAAACGAACTCAACAAGCCTCCCTAGGGGATTTTTGTGCACAGAGAAAATCAAAAGTACAACGGGTCAATTTGACCCCAAATCATTGCTCAATCTAAACATGCTTAGCACCATTGGATGGACAATTTCAAGGGCTTTCCTCTCGTACCAAATTTAGTGCTATGGGGATTTTCAAAGCGACGCTAGAGGCCAGGGAGTAGACCCGACACACCCCATCAGTTTTGGAAGTTTAATGCATGAAACACACGGCATGTGGTGATTATTGGAGAAAACAAATATATGTGTTGGAAAAAAAAGCCCGGACTTATAAAAACTTTCAGCTATGCTTTTGAATTACTCTGGAACTAAAAACGATAGAGAGACGCAGTTTGTACATGCGTCATCCTGGCATGTCACTTCATTCAAATTTCAAAGTTTTAGAGCGGCTTACAGACTTCTTGATACCGAAAATTAAAAGTAGGCGGCAGTGCTCCGAAACGAACTCAACAAGCCTCCCTAGGGGATTTTTGTGCACAGAGAAAATCAAAAGTACAACGGGTCAATTTGACCCCAAATCATTGCTCAATCTAAACATGCTTAGCACCATTGGATGGACAATTTCAAGGGCTTTCCTCTCGTACCAAATTTAGTGCTCTGGGGATTTTCAAAGCGACGCTAGAGGCCAGGGAGTAGACCCGACACACCCCATCAGTTTTGGAAATTTAATGCATGAAACACGCGGCATGTGGTGCTAATTGGAGAAAACAAACATATGTGTTGAAAAAAAAAGCCCGGACTTATAAAAACTTTCAGCTATGCTTTTGAATTATTCTGGAACTAAAAACGATAGAGAGACGCAGTTTGAACCTGCGTCATCCTGGCATGTCCCTTATTTCAAATTTCAAAGTTTTAGAGCGGCTTCCAGACTTCTTGGTACCGAAAATTAAAAGTAGGCGGCTGAGCTCCGAAACAAACTCAACAAATCTCCCTACGGGATTTTTGTGCACAGAGAAAATCAAAAGTACAACGGGTCAATTTGACCCCAAATCATTTCTCAATCTAAACATGCTTAGCACCATTGGATGGACAATTTCAAGGGCTTTCCTCTCGTACCAAATTTAATGCTATGGGGATTTTCAAAGCGACGCTAGAGGCCAGGGAGTAGACCCGACACACCCCATAAGTTTTGGAAGTTTAATGCATGAAAAACACGGCATGTGGTGATTATTGGAGAAAACAAATATGTGTTGAAAAAAAAGCCCGGACTTATAAAAACTTTCAGCTATGCTTTTGAATTATTCTGGAACTAAAAACGATAGAGAGACGCAGTTTGAACCTGCGTCATCCTGGCATGTCCCTTATTTCAAATTTCAAAGTTTTAGAGCGGCTTACAGACTTCTTGATACCGAAAATTAAAAGTAGGCGGTTTGCTCCGAAACGAACTCAACAAGCCTCCCTACGGGATTTTTGTGCACAGAGAAAATCAAAAGTACAATGGGTCAATTTGACCCCAAATCATTGCTCAATCTAAACATGCTTAGCACCATTGGATGGACAATTTCAAGGGCTTTCCTCTCGTACCAAATTTAGTGCTATGGGGATTTTCAAAGCGACGCTAGAGGCCAGGGAGTAGACCCGACACACCCCATCAGTTTTGGAAGTTTAATGCATGAAACACACGGCATGTGGTGATTATTGGAGAAAACAAATATATGTGTTGGAAAAAAAAGCCCGGACTTATAAAAACTTTCAGCTATGCTTTTGAATTACTCTGGAACTAAAAACGATAGAGAGACGCAGTTTGTACATGCGTCATCCTGGCATGTCACTTAATTCAAATTTCAAAGTTTTAGAGCGGCTTACAGACTTCTTGATACCGAAAGTTAAAAGTAGGCGGCTGTGCTCCGAAACGAACTCAACAAGCCTCCCTACGGGATTTTTGTGCACAGAGAAAATCAAAAGTACAACGGGTCAATTTGACCCCAAATCATTGCTCAATCTAAACATGCTTAGCACCATTGGATGGACAATTTCAAGGGCTTTCCTCTCGTACCAAATTTAATGCTATGGGGATTTTCAAAGCGACGCTAGAGGCCAGGGAGTAGACCCGACACACCCCATAAGTTTTGGAAGTTTAATGCATGAAAAACACGGCATGTGGTGATTATTGGAGAAAACAAATATATGTGTTGAAAAAAAAGCCCGGACTTTTAAAAACTTTCAGCTATGCTTTTGAATTATTCTGGAACTAAAAACGATAGAGAGACGCAGTTTGAACCTGCGTCATCCTGGCATGTCCCTTATTTCAAATTTCAAAGTTTTAGAGCGGCTTCCAGACTTCTTGGTACCGAAAATTAAAAGTAGGCGGCTGAGCTCCGAAACAAACTCAACAAATCTCCCTACGGGATTTTTGTGCACAGAGAAAATCAAAAGTACAACGGGTCAATTTGACCCCAAATCATTTCTCAATCTAAACATGCTTAGCACCATTGGATGGACAATTTCAAGGGCTTTCCTCTCGTACCAAATTTAATGCTATGGGGATTTTCAAAGCGACGCTAGAGGCCAGGGAGTAGACCCGACACACCCCATAAGTTTTGGAAGTTTAATGCATGAAAAACACGGCATGTGGTGATTATTGGAGAAAACAAATATGTGTTGAAAAAAAAGCCCGGACTTATAAAAACTTTCAGCTATGCTTTTGAATTATTCTGGAACTAAAAACGATAGAGAGACGCAGTTTGAACCTGCGTCATCCTGGCATGTCCCTTATTTCAAATTTCAAAGTTTTAGAGCGGCTTACAGACTTCTTGATACCGAAAATTAAAAGTAGGCGGTTTGCTCCGAAACGAACTCAACAAGCCTCCCTACGGGATTTTTGTGCACAGAGAAAATCAAAAGTACAATGGGTCAATTTGACCCCAAATCATTGCTCAATCTAAACATGCTTAGCACCATTGGATGGACAATTTCAAGGGCTTTCCTCTCGTACCAAATTTAGTGCTATGGGGATTTTCAAAGCGACGCTAGAGGCCAGGGAGTAGACCCGACACACCCCATCAGTTTTGGAAGTTTAATGCATGAAACACACGGCATGTGGTGATTATTGGAGAAAACAAATATATGTGTTGGAAAAAAAAGCCCGGACTTATAAAAACTTTCAGCTATGCTTTTGAATTACTCTGGAACTAAAAACGATAGAGAGACGCAGTTTGTACATGCGTCATCCTGGCATGTCACTTAATTCAAATTTCAAAGTTTTAGAGCGGCTTACAGACTTCTTGATACCGAAAGTTAAAAGTAGGCGGCTGTGCTCCGAAACGAACTCAACAAGCCTCCCTACGGGATTTTTGTGCACAGAGAAAATCAAAAGTACAACGGGTCAATTTGACCCCAAATCATTGCTCAATCTAAACATGCTTAGCACCATTGGATGGACAATTTCAAGGGCTTTCCTCTCGTACCAAATTTAATGCTATGGGGATTTTCAAAGCGACGCTAGAGGCCAGGGAGTAGACCCGACACACCCCATAAGTTTTGGAAGTTTAATGCATGAAAAACACGGCATGTGGTGATTATTGGAGAAAACAAATATATGTGTTGAAAAAAAAGCCCGGACTTTTAAAAACTTTCAGCTATGCTTTTGAATTATTCTGGAACTAAAAACGATAAAGAGACGCAGTTTGAACCTGCGTCATCCTGGCATGTCCCTTATTTCAAATTTCAAAGTTTTAGAGCGGCTTCCAGACTTCTTGGTACCGAAAATTAAAAGTAGGCGGCTGAGCTCCGAAACAAACTCAACAAATCTCCCTACGGGATTTTTGTGCACAGAGAAAATCAAAAGTACAACGGGTCAATTTGACCCCAAATCATTTCTCAATCTAAACATGCTTAGCACCATTGGATGGACAATTTCAAGGGCTTTCCTCTCGTACCAAATTTAATGCTATGGGGATTTTCAAAGCGACGCTAGAGGCCAGGGAGTAGACCCGACACACCCCATAAGTTTTGGAAGTTTAATGCATGAAAAACACGGCATGTGGTGATTATTGGAGAAAACAAATATGTGTTGAAAAAAAAGCCCGGACTTATAAAAACTTTCAGCTATGCTTTTGAATTATTCTGGAACTAAAAACGATAGAGAGACGCAGTTTGAACCTGCGTCATCCTGGCATGTCCCTTATTTCAAATTTCAAAGTTTTAGAGCGGCTTACAGACTTCTTGATACCGAAAATTAAAAGTAGGCGGTTTGCTCCGTAACGAACTCAACAAGCCTCCCTACGGGATTTTTGTGCACAGAGAAAATCAAAAGTACAATGGGTCAATTTGACCCCAAATCATTGCTCAATCTAAACATGCTTAGCACCATTGGATGGACAATTTCAAGGGCTTTCCTCTCGTACCAAATTTAGTGCTATGGGGATTTTCAAAGCGACGCTAGAGGCCAGGGAGTAGACCCGACACACCCCATAAGTTTTGGAAGTTTAATGCATGAAAAACACGGCATGTGGTGATTATTGGAGAAAACAAATATGTGTTGAAAAAAAAGCCCGGACTTATAAAAACTTTCAGCTATGCTTTTGAATTATTCTGGAACTAAAAACGATAGAGAGACGCAGTTTGAACCTGCGTCATCCTGGCATGTCCCTTATTTCAAATTTCAAAGTTTTAGAGCGGCTTACAGACTTCTTGATACCGAAAATTAAAAGTAGGCGGTTTGCTCCGAAACGAACTCAACAAGCCTCCCTACGGGATTTTTGTGCACAGAGAAAATCAAAAGTACAATGGGTCAATTTGACCCCAAATCATTGCTCAATCTAAACATGCTTAGCACCATTGGATGGACAATTTCAAGGGCTTTCCTCTCGTACCAAATTTAGTGCTATGGGGATTTTCAAAGCGACGCTAGAGGCCAGGGAGTAGACCCGACACACCCCATCAGTTTTGGAAGTTTAATGCATGAAACACACGGCATGTGGTGATTATTGGAGAAAACAAATATATGTGTTGGAAAAAAAAGCCCGGACTTATAAAAACTTTCAGCTATGCTTTTGAATTACTCTGGAACTAAAAACGATAGAGAGACGCAGTTTGTACATGCGTCATCCTGGCATGTCACTTAATTCAAATTTCAAAGTTTTAGAGCGGCTTACAGACTTCTTGATACCGAAAGTTAAAAGTAGGCGGCTGTGCTCCGAAACGAACTCAACAAGCCTCCCTACGGGATTTTTGTGCACAGAGAAAATCAAAAGTACAACGGGTCAATTTGACCCCAAATCATTGCTCAATCTAAACATGCTTAGCACCATTGGATGGACAATTTCAAGGGCTTTCCTCTCGTACCAAATTTAATGCTATGGGGATTTTCAAAGCGACGCTAGAGGCCAGGGAGTAGACCCGACACACCCCATAAGTTTTGGAAGTTTAATGCATGAAAAACACGGCATGTGGTGATTATTGGAGAAAACAAATATATGTGTTGAAAAAAAAGCCCGGACTTTTAAAAACTTTCAGCTATGCTTTTGAATTATTCTGGAACTAAAAACGATAGAGAGACGCAGTTTGAACCTGCGTCATCCTGGCATGTCCCTTATTTCAAATTTCAAAGTTTTAGAGCGGCTTCCAGACTTCTTGGTACCGAAAATTAAAAGTAGGCGGCTGAGCTCCGAAACAAACTCAACAAATCTCCCTACGGGATTTTTGTGCACAGAGAAAATCAAAAGTACAACGGGTCAATTTGACCCCAAATCATTTCTCAATCTAAACATGCTTAGCACCATTGGATGGACAATTTCAAGGGCTTTCCTCTCGTACCAAATTTAATGCTATGGGGATTTTCAAAGCGACGCTAGAGGCCAGGGAGTAGACCCGACACACCCCATAAGTTTTGGAAGTTTAATGCATGAAAAACACGGCATGTGGTGATTATTGGAGAAAACAAATATGTGTTGAAAAAAAAGCCCGGACTTATAAAAACTTTCAGCTATGCTTTTGAATTATTCTGGAACTAAAAACGATAGAGAGACGCAGTTTGAACCTGCGTCATCCTGGCATGTCCCTTATTTCAAATTTCAAAGTTTTAGAGCGGCTTACAGACTTCTTGATACCGAAAATTAAAAGTAGGCGGTTTGCTCCGTAACGAACTCAACAAGCCTCCCTACGGGATTTTTGTGCACAGAGAAAATCAAAAGTACAATGGGTCAATTTGACCCCAAATCATTGCTCAATCTAAACATGCTTAGCACCATTGGATGGACAATTTCAAGGGCTTTCCTCTCGTACCAAATTTAGTGCTATGGGGATTTTCAAAGCGACGCTAGAGGCCAGGGAGTAGACCCGACACACCCCATCAGTTTTGGAAGTTTAATGCATGAAACAAACGGCATGTGGTGATTATTGGAGAAAACAAATATATGTGTTGGAAAAAAAGCCCGGACTTATAAAAACTTTCATCTATGCTTTTGAATTACTCTGGAACTAAAAACGATAGAGAGACGCAGTTTGTACATGCGTCATCCTGGCATGTCACTTAATTCAAATTTCAAAGTTTTAGAGCGGCTTACAGACTTCTTGATACCGAAAATTAAAAGTAGGCGGTTTGCTCCGAAACGAACTCAACAAGCCTCCCTACGGGATTTTTGTGCACAGAGAAAATCAAAAGTACAACGGGTCAATTTGACCCCAAATCATTGCTCAATCTAAACATGCTTAGCACCATTGGATGGACAATTTCAAGGGCTTTCCTCTCGTACCAAATTTAGTGCTATGGGGATTTTCAAAGCGACGCTAGAGGCCAGGGAGTAGACCCGACACACCCCATCAGTTTTGGAAGTTTAATGCATGAAACACACGGCATGTGGTGATTATTGGAGAAAACAAATATATGTGTTGGAAAAAAAAGCCCGGACTTATAAAAACTTTCAGCTATGCTTTTGAATTACTCTGGAACTAAAAACGATAGAGAGACGCAGTTTGTACATGCGTCATCCTGGCATGTCACTTCATTCAAATTTCAAAGTTTTAGAGCGGCTTACAGACTTCTTGATACCGAAAATTAAAAGTAGGCGGCAGTGCTCCGAAACGAACTCAACAAGCCTCCCTACGGGATTTTTGTGCACAGAGAAAATCAAAAGTACAACGGGTCAATTTGACCCCAAATCATTGCTCAATCTAAACATGCTTAGCACCATTGGATGGACAATTTCAAGGGCTTTCCTCTCGTACCAAATTTAGTGCTATGGGGATTTTCAAAGCGACGCTAGAGGCCAGGGAGTAGACCCGACACACCCCATACATTTTGGAAATTTAATGCATGAAACACACGGCATGTGGTGCTAATTGGAGAAAACAAATATATGTGTTGAAAAAAAAAGCCCGGACTTATAAAAACTTTCAGCTATGCTTTTGAATTATTCTGGAACTAAAAACGATAGAGAGACGCAGTTTGAACCTGCGTCATCCTGGCATGTCCCTTATTTCAAATTTCAAAGTTTTAGAGCGGCTTCCAGACTTCTTGGTACCGAAAATTAAAAGTAGGCGGCTGAGCTCCGAAACAAACTCAACAAATCTCCCTACGGGATTTTTGTGCACAGAGAAAATCAAAAGTACAACGGGTCAATTTGACCCCAAATCATTTCTCAATCTAAACATGCTTAGCACCATTGGATGGACAATTTCAAGGGCTTTCCTCTCGTACCAAATTTAATGCTATGGGGATTTTCAAAGCGACGCTAGAGGCCAGGGAGTAGACCCGACACACCCCATAAGTTTTGGAAGTTTAATGCATGAAAAACACGGCATGTGGTGATTATTGGAGAAAACAAATATGTGTTGAAAAAAAAGCCCGGACTTATAAAAACTTTCAGCTATGCTTTTGAATTATTCTGGAACTAAAAACGATAGAGAGACGCAGTTTGAACCTGCGTCATCCTGGCATGTCCCTTATTTCAAATTTCAAAGTTTTAGAGCGGCTTACAGACTTCTTGATACCGAAAATTAAAAGTAGGCGGTTTGCTCCGAAACGAACTCAACAAGCCTCCCTACGGGATTTTTGTGCACAGAGAAAATCAAAAGTACAATGGGTCAATTTGACCCCAAATCATTGCTCAATCTAAACATGCTTAGCACCATTGGATGGACAATTTCAAGGGCTTTCCTCTCGTACCAAATTTAGTGCTATGGGGATTTTCAAAGCGACGCTAGAGGCCAGGGAGTAGACCCGACACACCCCATCAGTTTTGGAAGTTTAATGCATGAAACACACGGCATGTGGTGATTATTGGAGAAAACAAATATATGTGTTGGAAAAAAAAGCCCGGACTTATAAAAACTTTCAGCTATGCTTTTGAATTACTCTGGAACTAAAAACGATAGAGAGACGCAGTTTGTACATGCGTCATCCTGGCATGTCACTTAATTCAAATTTCAAAGTTTTAGAGCGGCTTACAGACTTCTTGATACCGAAAGTTAAAAGTAGGCGGCTGTGCTCCGAAACGAACTCAACAAGCCTCCCTACGGGATTTTTGTGCACAGAGAAAATCAAAAGTACAACGGGTCAATTTGACCCCAAATCATTGCTCAATCTAAACATGCTTAGCACCATTGGATGGACAATTTCAAGGGCTTTCCTCTCGTACCAAATTTAATGCTATGGGGATTTTCAAAGCGACGCTAGAGGCCAGGGAGTAGACCCGACACACCCCATAAGTTTTGGAAGTTTAATGCATGAAAAACACGGCATGTGGTGATTATTGGAGAAAACAAATATATGTGTTGAAAAAAAAGCCCGGACTTTTAAAAACTTTCAGCTATGCTTTTGAATTATTCTGGAACTAAAAACGATAGAGAGACGCAGTTTGAACCTGCGTCATCCTGGCATGTCCCTTATTTCAAATTTCAAAGTTTTAGAGCGGCTTCCAGACTTCTTGGTACCGAAAATTAAAAGTAGGCGGCTGAGCTCCGAAACAAACTCAACAAATCTCCCTACGGGATTTTTGTGCACAGAGAAAATCAAAAGTACAACGGGTCAATTTGACCCCAAATCATTTCTCAATCTAAACATGCTTAGCACCATTGGATGGACAATTTCAAGGGCTTTCCTCTCGTACCAAATTTAATGCTATGGGGATTTTCAAAGCGACGCTAGAGGCCAGGGAGTAGACCCGACACACCCCATAAGTTTTGGAAGTTTAATGCATGAAAAACACGGCATGTGGTGATTATTGGAGAAAACAAATATGTGTTGAAAAAAAAGCCCGGACTTATAAAAACTTTCAGCTATGCTTTTGAATTATTCTGGAACTAAAAACGATAGAGAGACGCAGTTTGAACCTGCGTCATCCTGGCATGTCCCTTATTTCAAATTTCAAAGTTTTAGAGCGGCTTACAGACTTCTTGATACCGAAAATTAAAAGTAGGCGGTTTGCTCCGTAACGAACTCAACAAGCCTCCCTACGGGATTTTTGTGCACAGAGAAAATCAAAAGTACAATGGGTCAATTTGACCCCAAATCATTGCTCAATCTAAACATGCTTAGCACCATTGGATGGACAATTTCAAGGGCTTTCCTCTCGTACCAAATTTAGTGCTATGGGGATTTTCAAAGCGACGCTAGAGGCCAGGGAGTAGACCCGACACACCCCATCAGTTTTGGAAGTTTAATGCATGAAACAAACGGCATGTGGTGATTATTGGAGAAAACAAATATATGTGTTGGAAAAAAAGCCCGGACTTATAAAAACTTTCATCTATGCTTTTGAATTACTCTGGAACTAAAAACGATAGAGAGACGCAGTTTGTACATGCGTCATCCTGGCATGTCACTTAATTCAAATTTCAAAGTTTTAGAGCGGCTTACAGACTTCTTGATACCGAAAATTAAAAGTAGGCGGTTTGCTCCGAAACGAACTCAACAAGCCTCCCTACGGGATTTTTGTGCACAGAGAAAATCAAAAGTACAACGGGTCAATTTGACCCCAAATCATTGCTCAATCTAAACATGCTTAGCACCATTGGATGGACAATTTCAAGGGCTTTCCTCTCGTACCAAATTTAGTGCTATGGGGATTTTCAAAGCGACGCTAGAGGCCAGGGAGTAGACCCGACACACCCCATCAGTTTTGGAAGTTTAATGCATGAAACACACGGCATGTGGTGATTATTGGAGAAAACAAATATATGTGTTGGAAAAAAAAGCCCGGACTTATAAAAACTTTCAGCTATGCTTTTGAATTACTCTGGAACTAAAAACGATAGAGAGACGCAGTTTGTACATGCGTCATCCTGGCATGTCACTTCATTCAAATTTCAAAGTTTTAGAGCGGCTTACAGACTTCTTGATACCGAAAATTAAAAGTAGGCGGCAGTGCTCCGAAACGAACTCAACAAGCCTCCCTACGGGATTTTTGTGCACAGAGAAAATCAAAAGTACAACGGGTCAATTTGACCCCAAATCATTGCTCAATCTAAACATGCTTAGCACCATTGGATGGACAATTTCAAGGGCTTTCCTCTCGTACCAAATTTAGTGCTATGGGGATTTTCAAAGCGACGCTAGAGGCCAGGGAGTAGACCCGACACACCCCATACATTTTGGAAATTTAATGCATGAAACACACGGCATGTGGTGCTAATTGGAGAAAACAAACATATGTGTTGAAAAAAAAAGCCCGGACTTATAAAAACTTTCAGCTATGCTTTTGAATTATTCTGGAACTAAAAACGATAGAGAGACGCAGTTTGAACCTGCGTCATCCTGGCATGTCCCTTATTTCAAATTTCAAAGTTTTAGAGCGGCTTCCAGACTTCTTGGTACCGAAAATTAAAAGTAGGCGGCTGAGCTCCGAAACAAACTCAACAAATCTCCCTACGGGATTTTTGTGCACAGAGAAAATCAAAAGTACAACGGGTCAATTTGACCCCAAATCATTTCTCAATCTAAACATGCTTAGCACCATTGGATGGACAATTTCAAGGGCTTTCCTCTCGTACCAAATTTAATGCTATGGGGATTTTCAAAGCGACGCTAGAGGCCAGGGAGTAGACCCGACACACCCCATAAGTTTTGGAAGTTTAATGCATGAAAAACACGGCATGTGGTGATTATTGGAGAAAACAAATATGTGTTGAAAAAAAAGCCCGGACTTATAAAAACTTTCAGCTATGCTTTTGAATTATTCTGGAACTAAAAACGATAGAGAGACGCAGTTTGAACCTGCGTCATCCTGGCATGTCCCTTATTTCAAATTTCAAAGTTTTAGAGCGGCTTACAGACTTCTTGATACCGAAAATTAAAAGTAGGCGGTTTGCTCCGAAACGAACTCAACAAGCCTCCCTACGGGATTTTTGTGCACAGAGAAAATCAAAAGTACAATGGGTCAATTTGACCCCAAATCATTGCTCAATCTAAACATGCTTAGCACCATTGGATGGACAATTTCAAGGGCTTTCCTCTCGTACCAAATTTAGTGCTATGGGGATTTTCAAAGCGACGCTAGAGGCCAGGGAGTAGACCCGACACACCCCATCAGTTTTGGAAGTTTAATGCATGAAACACACGGCATGTGGTGATTATTGGAGAAAACAAATATATGTGTTGGAAAAAAAAGCCCGGACTTATAAAAACTTTCAGCTATGCTTTTGAATTACTCTGGAACTAAAAACGATAGAGAGACGCAGTTTGTACATGCGTCATCCTGGCATGTCACTTAATTCAAATTTCAAAGTTTTAGAGCGGCTTACAGACTTCTTGATACCGAAAGTTAAAAGTAGGCGGCTGTGCTCCGAAACGAACTCAACAAGCCTCCCTACGGGATTTTTGTGCACAGAGAAAATCAAAAGTACAACGGGTCAATTTGACCCCAAATCATTGCTCAATCTAAACATGCTTAGCACCATTGGATGGACAATTTCAAGGGCTTTCCTCTCGTATCAAATTTAATGCTATGGGGATTTTCAAAGCGACGCTAGAGGCCAGGGAGTAGACCCGACACACCCCATAAGTTTTGGAAGTTTAATGCATGAAAAACACGGCATGTGGTGATTATTGGAGAAAACAAATATATGTGTTGAAAAAAAAGCCCGGACTTTTAAAAACTTTCAGCTATGCTTTTGAATTATTCTGGAACTAAAAACGATAGAGAGACGCAGTTTGAACCTGCGTCATCCTGGCATGTCCCTTATTTCAAATTTCAAAGTTTTAGAGCGGCTTCCAGACTTCTTGGTACCGAAAATTAAAAGTAGGCGGCTGAGCTCCGAAACAAACTCAACAAATCTCCCTACGGGATTTTTGTGCACAGAGAAAATCAAAAGTACAACGGGTCAATTTGACCCCAAATCATTTCTCAATCTAAACATGTTTAGCACCATTGGATGGACAATTTCAAGGGCTTTCCTCTCGTACCAAATTTAATGCTATGGGGATTTTCAAAGCGACGCTAGAGGCCAGGGAGTAGACCCGACACACCCCATCAGTTTTGGAAGTTTAATGCATGAAAAACACGGCATGTGGTGATTATTGGAGAAAACAAATATGTGTTGAAAAAAAAGCCCGGACTTATAAAAACTTTCAGCTATGCTTTTGAATTATTCTGGAACTAAAAACGATAGAGAGACGCAGTTTGAACCTGCGTCATCCTGGCATGTCCCTTATTTCAAATTTCAAAGTTTTAGAGCGGCTTACAGACTTCTTGATACCGAAAATTAAAAGTAGGCGGTTTGCTCCGAAACGAACTCAACAAGCCTCCCTACGGGATTTTTGTGCACAGAGAAAATCAAAAGTACAATGGGTCAATTTGACCCCAAATCATTGCTCAATCTAAACATGCTTAGCACCATTGGATGGACAATTTCAAGGGCTTTCCTCTCGTACCAAATTTAGTGCTATGGGGATTTTCAAAGCGACGCTAGAGGCCAGGGAGTAGACCCGACACACCCCATCAGTTTTGGAAGTTTAATGCATGAAACACACGGCATGTGGTGATTATTGGAGAAAACAAATATACGTGTTGGAAAAAAAAGCCCGGACTTATAAAAACTTTCAGCTATGCTTTTGAATTACTCTGGAACTAAAAACGATAGAGAGACGCAGTTTGTACATGCGTCATCCTGGCATGTCACTTAATTCAAATTTCAAAGTTTTAGAGCGGCTTACAGACTTCTTGATACCGAAAGTTAAAAGTAGGCGGCTGTGCTCCGAAACGAACTCAACAAGCCTCCCTACGGGATTTTTGTGCACAGAGAAAATCAAAAGTACAACGGGTCAATTTGACCCCAAATCATTGCTCAATCTAAACATGCTTAGCACCATTGGATGGACAATTTCAAGGGCTTTCCTCTCGTACCAAATTTAATGCTATGGGGATTTTCAAAGCGACGCTAGAGGCCAGGGAGTAGACCCGACACACCCCATCAGTTTTGGAAGTTTAATGCATGAAACACACGGCATGTGGTGATTATTGGAGAAAACAAATATATGTGTTGAAAAAAAAGCCCGGACTTATAAAAACTTTCAGCTATGCTTTTGAATTATTCTGGAACTAAAAACGATAGAGAGACGCAGTTTGAACCTGCGTCATCCTGGCATGTCCCTTATTTCAAATTTCAAAGTTTTAGAGCGGCTTACAGACTTCTTGATACCGAAAATTAAAAGTAGGCGGTTTGCTCCGAAACGAACTCAACAAGCCTCCCTAGGGGATTTTTGTGCACAGAGAAAATCAAAAGTACAACGGGTCAATTTGACCCCAAATCATTGCTCAATCTAAACATGCTTAGCACCATTGGATGGACAATTTCAAGGGCTTTCCTCTCGTACCAAATTTAATGCTATGGGGATTTTCAAAGCGACGCTAGAGGCCAGGGAGTAGACCCGACACACCCCATAAGTTTTGGAAGTTTAATGCATGAAAAACACGGCATGTGGTGATTATTGGAGAAAACAAATATATGTGTTGAAAAAAAAGCCCGGACTTATAAAAACTTTCAGCTATGCTTTTGAATTATTCTGGAACTAAAAACGATAGAGAGACGCAGTTTGAACCTGCGTCATCCTGGCATGTCCCTTATTTCAAATTTCAAAGTTTTAGAGCGGCTTACAGACTTCTTGATACCGAAAATTAAAAGTAGGCGGTTTGCTCCGAAACGAACTCAACAAGCCTCCCTACGGGATTTTTGTGCACAGAGAAAATCAAAAGTACAATGGGTCAATTTGACCCCAAATCATTGCTCAATCTAAACATGCTTAGCACCATTGGATGGACAATTTCAAGGGCTTTCCTCTCGTACCAAATTTAGTGCTATGGGGATTTTCAAAGCGACGCTAGAGGCCAGGGAGTAGACCCGACACACCCCATCAGTTTTGGAAGTTTAATGCATGAAACACACGGCATGTGGTGATTATTGGAGAAAACAAATATATGTGTTGGAAAAAAAAGCCCGGACTTATAAAAACTTTCAGCTATGCTTTTGAATTATTCTGGAACTAAAAACGATAGAGAGACGCAGTTTGTACATGCGTCATCCTGGCATGTCACTTAATTCAAATTTCAAAGTTTTAGAGCGGCTTACAGACTTCTTGATACCGAAAATTAAAAGTAGGCGGCTGTGCTCCGAAACGAACTCAACAAGCCTCCCTACGGGATTTTTGTGCACAGAGAAAATCAAAAGTACAACGGGTCAATTTGACCCCAAATCATTGCTCAATCTAAACATGCTTAGCACCATTGGATGGACAATTTCAAGGGCTTTCCTCTCGTACCAAATTTAGTGCTATGGGGATTTTCAAAGCGACGCTAGAGGCCAGGGAGTAGACCCGACACACCCCATCAGTTTTGGAAGTTTAATGCATGAAACACACGGCATGTGGTGATTATTGGAGAAAACAAATATATGTGTTGAAAAAAAAGCCCGGACTTATAAAAACTTTCAGCTATGCTTTTGAACTATTCTGGAACTAAAAACGATAGAGAGACGCAGTTTGAACCTGCGTCATCCTGGCATGTCCCTTAATTCAAATTTCAAAGTTTTAGAGCGGCTTACAGACTTCTTGATACCGAAAATTAAAAGTAGGCGGCTGTGCTCCGAAACGAACTCAACAAGCCTCCCTACGGGATTTTTGTGCACAGAGAAAATCAAAAGTACAACGGGTCAATTTGACCCCAAATCATCGCTCAATCTACACATGCTTAGCACCATTGGATGGACAATTTCAAGGGCTTTCCTCTCGTACCAAATTTAGTGCTATGGGGATTTTCAAAGCGACGCTAGAGGCCAGGGAGTAGACCCGACACACCCCATCAGTTTTGGAAGTTTAATGCATGAAACAAACGGCATGTGGTGATTATTGGAGAAAACAAATATATGTGTTGAAAAAAAAGCCCGGACTTATAAAAACTTTCAGCTATGCTTTTGAATTATTCTGGAACTAAAAACGATAGAGAGACGCAGTTTGAACCTGCGTCATCCTGGCATGTCCCTTATTTCAAATTTCAAAGTTTTAGAGCGGCTTACAGACTTCTTGATACCGAAAATTAAAAGTAGGCGGTTTGCTCCGAAACGAACTCAACAAGCCTCCCTACGGGATTTTTGTGCACAGAGAAAATCAAAAGTACAATGGGTCAATTTGACCCCAAATCATTGCTCAATCTAAACATGCTTAGCACCATTGGATGGACAATTTCAAGGGCTTTCCTCTCGTACCAAATTTAGTGCTATGGGGATTTTCAAAGCGACGCTAGAGGCCAGGGAGTAGACCCGACACACCCCATCAGTTTTGGAAGTTTAATGCATGAAACACACGGCATGTGGTGATTATTGGAGAAATCAAATATATGTGTTGGAAAAAAAAGCCCGGACTTATAAAAACTTTCAGCTATGCTTTTGAATTACTCTGGAACTAAAAACGATAGAGAGACGCAGTTTGTACATGCGTCATCCTGGCATGTCACTTAATTCAAATTTCAAAGTTTTAGAGCGGCTTACAGACTTCTTGATACCGAAAATTAAAAGTAGGCGGCTGTGCTCCGAAACGAACTCAACAAGCCTCCCTACGGGATTTTTGTGCACAGAGAAAATCAAAAGTACAACGGGTCAATTTGACCCCAAATCATTGCTCAATCTAAACATGCTTAGCACCATTGGATGGACAATTTCAAGGGCTTTCCTCTCGTACCAAATTTAATGCTATGGGTATTTTCAAAGCGACGCTAGACGCCAGGGAGTAGACCCGACACACCCCATCAGTTTTGGAAGTTTAATGCATGAAACACACGGCATGTGGTGATTATTGGAGAAAACAAATATATGTGTTGAAAAAAAAGCCCGGACTTATAAAAACTTTCAGCTATGCTTTTGAATTATTCTGGAACTAAAAACGATAGAGAGACGCAGTTTGAACCTGCGTCATCCTGGCATGTCCCTTAATTCAAATTTCAAAGTTTTAGAGCGGCTTACAGACTTCTTGATACCGAAAATTAAAAGTAGGCGGCTGTGCTCCGAAACGAACTCAACAAGCCTCCCTACGGGATTTTTGTGCACAGAGAAAATCAAAAGTACAACGGGTCAATTTGACCCCAAATCATCGCTCAATCTACACATGCTTAGCACCATTGGATGGACAATTTCAAGGGCTTTCCTCTCGTACCAAATTTAGTGCTATGGGGATTTTCAAAGCGACGCTAGAGGCCAGGGAGTAGACCCGACACACCCCATCAGTTTTGGAAGTTTAATGCATGAAACAAACGGCATGTGGTGATTATTGGAGAAAACAAATATATGTGTTGGAAAAAAAAGCCCGGACTTATAAAAACTTTCAGCTATGCTTTTGAATTACTCTGGAACTAAAAACGATAGAGAGACGCAGTTTGTACATGCGTCATCCTGGCATGTCCCTTAATTCAAATTTCAAAGTTTTAGAGCGGCTTCCAGACTTCTTGGTACCGAAAATTAAAAGTAGGCGGCTGAGCTCCGAAACAAACTCAACAAATCTCCCTACGGGATTTTTGTGCACAGAGAAAATCAAAAGTACAACGGGTCAATTTGACCCCAAATCATTTCTCAATCTAAACATGCTTAGCACCATTGGATGGACAATTTCAAGGGCTTTCCTCTCGTACCAAATTTAATGCTATGGGGATTTTCAAAGCGACGCTAGACGCCAGGGAGTAGACCCGACACACCCCATCAGTTTTGGAAGTTTAATGCATGAAAAACACGGCATGTGGTGATTATTGGAGAAAACAAATATATGTGTTGAAAAAAAAGCCCGGACTTATAAAAACTTTCAGCTATGCTTTTGAATTATTCTGGAACTAAAAACGATAGAGAGACGCAGTTTGAACCTGCGTCATCCTGGCATGTCCCTTATTTCAAATTTCAAAGTTTTAGAGCGGCTTACAGACTTCTTGATACCGAAAATTAAAAGTAGGCGGTTTGCTCCGAAACGAACTCAACAAGCCTCCCTACGGGATTTTTGTGCACAGAGAAAATCAAAAGTACAATGGGTCAATTTGACCCCAAATCATTGCTCAATCTAAACATGCTTAGCACCATTGGATGGACAATTTCAAGGGCTTTCCTCTCGTACCAAATTTAGTGCTATGGGGATTTTCAAAGCGACGCTAGAGGCCAGGGAGTAGACCCGACACACCCCATCAGTTTTGGAAGTTTAATGCATGAAACACACGGCATGTGGTGATTATTGGAGAAATCAAATATATGTGTTGGAAAAAAAAGCCCGGACTTATAAAAACTTTCAGCTATGCTTTTGAATTACTCTGGAACTAAAAACGATAGAGAGACGCAGTTTGTACATGCGTCATCCTGGCATGTCACTTAATTCAAATTTCAAAGTTTTAGAGCGGCTTACAGACTTCTTGATACCGAAAATTAAAAGTAGGCGGCTGTGCTCCGAAACGAACTCAACAAGCCTCCCTACGGGATTTTTGTGCACAGAGAAAATCAAAAGTACAACGGGTCAATTTGACCCCAAATCATCGCTCAATCTACACATGCTTAGCACCATTGGATGGACAATTTCAAGGGCTTTCCTCTCGTACCAAATTTAGTGCTATGGGGATTTTCAAAGCGACGCTAGAGGCCAGGGAGTAGACCCGACACACCCCATCAGTTTTGGAAGTTTAATGCATGAAACAAACGGCATGTGGTGATTATTGGAGAAAACAAATATATGTGTTGGAAAAAAAAGCCCGGACTTATAAAAACTTTCAGCTATGCTTTTGAATTACTCTGGAACTAAAAACGATAGAGAGACGCAGTTTGTACATGCGTCATCCTGGCATGTCACTTCATTCAAATTTCAAAGTTTTAGAGCGGCTTACAGACTTCTTGATACCGAAAATTAAAAGTAGGCGGCAGTGCTCCGAAACGAACTCAACAAGCCTCCCTACGGGATTTTTGTGCACAGAGAAAATCAAAAGTACAACGGGTCAATTTGACCCCAAATCATTGCTCAATCTAAACATGCTTAGCACCATTGGATGGACAATTTCAAGGGCTTTCCTCTCGTACCAAATTTAGTGCTATGGGGATTTTCAAAGCGACGCTAGAGGCCAGGGAGTAGACCCGACACACCCCATACATTTTGGAAATTTAATGCATGAAACACATGGCATGTGGTGATTATTGGAGAAAACAAACATATGTGTTGAAAAAAAAAGCCCGGACTTATAAAAACTTTCAGCTATGCTTTTGAATTACTCTGGAACTAAAAACGATAGAGAGACGCAGTTTGTACATGCGTCATCCTGGCATGTCCCTTAATTCAAATTTCAAAGTTTTAGAGCGGCTTCCAGACTTCTTGGTACCGAAAATTAAAAGTAGGCGGCTGAGCTCCGAAACAAACTCAACAAATCTCCCTACGGGATTTTTGTGCACAGAGAAAATCAAAAGTACAACGGGTCAATTTGACCCCAAATCATTTCTCAATCTAAACATGCTTAGCACCATTGGATGGACAATTTCAAGGGCTTTCCTCTCGTACCAAATTTAATGCTATGGGGATTTTCAAAGCGACGCTAGACGCCAGGGAGTAGACCCGACACACCCCATAAGTTTTGGAAGTTTAATGCATGAAAAACACGGCATGTGGTGATTATTGGAGAAAACAAATATATGTGTTGAAAAAAAAGCCCGGACTTATAAAAACTTTCAGCTATGCTTTTGAATTACTCTGGAACTAAAAACGATAGAGAGACGCAGTTTGTACATGCGTCATCCTGGCATGTCACTTCATTCAAATTTCAAAGTTTTAGAGCGGCTTACAGACTTCTTGATACCGAAAATTAAAAGTAGGCGGCAGTGCTCCGAAACGAACTCAACAAGCCTCCCTACGGGATTTTTGTGCACAGAGAAAATCAAAAGTACAACGGGTCAATTTGACCCCAAATCATTGCTCAATCTAAACATGCTTAGCACCATTGGATGGACAATTTCAAGGGCTTTCCTCTCGTACCAAATTTAGTGCTATGGGGATTTTCAAAGCGACGCTAGAGGCCAGGGAGTAGACCCGACACACCCCATACATTTTGGAAATTTAATGCATGAAACACACGGCATGTGGTGATTATTGGAGAAAACAAACATATGTGTTGAAAAAAAAAGCCCGGACTTATAAAAACTTTCAGCTATGCTTTTGAATTACTCTGGAACTAAAAACGATAGAGAGACGCAGTTTGTACATGCGTCATCCTGGCATGTCCCTTAATTCAAATTTCAAAGTTTTAGAGCGGCTTCCAGACTTCTTGGTACCGAAAATTAAAAGTAGGCGGCTGAGCTCCGAAACAAACTCAACAAATCTCCCTACGGGATTTTTGTGCACAGAGAAAATCAAAAGTACAACGGGTCAATTTGACCCCAAATCATTTCTCAATCTAAACATGCTTAGCACCATTGGATGGACAATTTCAAGGGCTTTCCTCTCGTACCAAATTTAATGCTATGGGGATTTTCAAAGCGACGCTAGAGGCCAGGGAGTAGACCCGACACACTCCATAAGTTTTGGAAGTTTAATGCATGAAAAACACGGCATGTGGTGATTATTGGAGAAAACAAATATATGTGTTGAAAAAAAAGCCCGGACTTATAAAAACTTTCAGCTATGCTTTTGAATTATTCTGGAACTAAAAACGATAGAGAGACGCAGTTTGAACCTGCGTCATCCTGGCATGTCCCTTATTTCAAATTTCAAAGTTTTAGAGCGGCTTACAGACTTCTTGATACCGAAAATTAAAAGTAGGCGGTTTGCTCCGAAACGAACTCAACAAGCCTCCCTACGGGATTTTTGTGCACAGAGAAATTCAAAAGTACAACGGGTCAATTTGACCCCAAATCATTGCTCAATCTAAACATGCTTAGCACCATTGGATGGACAATTTCAAGGGCTTTCCTCTCGTACCAAATTTAATGCTATGGGGATTTTCAAAGCGACGCTAGACGCCAGGGAGTAGACCCGACACACCCCATCAGTTTTGGAAGTTTAATGCATGAAACACACGGCATGTGGTGATTATTGGAGAAAACAAATATATGTGTTGAAAAAAAAGCCCGGACTTATAAAAACTTTCAGCTATGCTTTTGAATTATTCTGGAACTAAAAACGATAGAGAGACGCAGTTTTAACCTGCGTCATCCTGGCATGTCCCTTAATTCAAATTTCAAAGTTTTAGAGCGGCTTACAGACTTCTTGATACCGAAAATTAAAAGTAGGCGGCTGTGCTCCGAAACGAACTCAACAAGCCTCCCTACGGGATTTTTGTGCACAGAGAAAATCAAAAGTACAACGGGTCAATTTGACCCCAAATCATCGCTCAATCTACACATGCTTAGCACCATTGGATGGACAATTTCAAGGGCTTTCCTCTCGTACCAAATTTAGTGCTATGGGGATTTTCAAAGCGACGCTAGAGGCCAGGGAGTAGACCCGACACACCCCATCAGTTTTGGAAGTTTAATGCATGAAACAAACGGCATGTGGTGATTATTGGAGAAAACAAATATATGTGTTGGAAAAAAAAGCCCGGACTTATAAAAACTTTCAGCTATGCTTTTGAATTACTCTGGAACTAAAAACGATAGAGAGACGCAGTTTGTACATGCGTCATCCTGGCATGTCCCTTAATTCAAATTTCAAAGTTTTAGAGCGGCTTCCAGACTTCTTGGTACCGAAAATTAAAAGTAGGCGGCTGAGCTCCGAAACAAACTCAACAATCCTCCCTACGGGATTTTTGTGCACAGAGAAAATCAAAAGTACAACGGGTCAATTTGACCCAAAATCATTTCTCAATCTAAAGAAGTTTAGCACCATTGGATGGACAATTTCAAGGGCTTTCCTCTCGTACCAAATTTAGTGCCCTGGGGATTTTCAAAGCGACGCTAGTGGCCAGGGAGTAGACCCGACACACCCCATACATTTTGGAAATTTAATGCATGAAACACACGGCATGTGGTGATTATTGGAGAAAACAAACATGTGTTGAAAAAAAAAGCCCGGACTTATAAAAACTTTCAGCTATGCTTTTGAATTACTCTGGAACTAAAAACGATAGAGAGACGCAGTTTGTACATGCGTCATCCTGGCATGTCCCTTAATTCAAATTTCAAAGTTTTAGAGCGGCTTCCAGACTTCTTAGTACCGAAAATTAAAAGTAGGCGGCTGTGCTCCGAAACAAACTCAACAAATCTCCCTACGGGTTTTTTGTGCACAGAGAAAATCAAAAGTACAACGGGTCAATTTGACCCCAAATCATTTCTCAATCTAAACATGCTTAGCACCATTGGATGGACAATTTCAAGGGCTTTCCTCTCGTACCAAATTTAATGCTATGGGGATTTTCAAAGCGACGCTAGAGGCCAGGGAGTAGACCCGACACACCCCATAAGTTTTGGAAGTTTAATGCATGAAAAACACGGCATGTGGTGATTATTGGAGAAAACAAATATATGTGTTGAAAAAAAAGCCCGGACTTATAAAAACTTTCAGCTATGCTTTTGAATTATTCTGGAACTAAAAACGATAGAGAGACGCAGTTTGAACCTGCGTCATCCTGGCATGTCCCTTATTTCAAATTTCAAAGTTTTAGAGCGGCTTACAGACTTCTTGATACCGAAAATTAAAAGTAGGCGGTTTGCTCCGAAACGAACTCAACAAGCCTCCCTACGGGATTTTTGTGCACAGAGAAAATCAAAAGTACAATGGGTCAATTTGACCCCAAATCATTGCTCAATCTAAACATGCTTAGCACCATTGGATGGACAATTTCAAGGGCTTTCCTCTCGTACCAAATTTAGTGCTATGGGGATTTTCAAAGCGACGCTAGAGGCCAGGGAGTAGACCCGACACACCCCATCAGTTTTGGAAGTTTAATGCATGAAACACACGGCATGTGGTGATTATTGGAGAAAACAAATATATGTGTTGGAAAAAAAAGCCCGGACTTATAAAAACTTTCAGCTATGCTTTTGAATTACTCTGGAACTAAAAACGATAGAGAGACGCAGTTTGTACATGCGTCATCCTGGCATGTCCCTTAATTCAAATTTCAAAGTTTTAGAGCGGCTTACAGACTTCTTGATACCGAAAATTAAAAGTAGGCGGCTGTGCTCCGAAACGAACTCAACAAGCCTCCCTACGGGATTTTTGTGCACAGAGAAAATCAAAAGTACAACGGGTCAATTTGACCCCAAATCATTGCTCAATCTAAACATGCTTAGCACCATTGGATGGACAATTTCAAGGGCTTTCCTCTCGTACCAAATTTAATGCTATGGGGATTTTCAAAGCGACGCTAGACGCCAGGGAGTAGACCCGACACACCCCATCAGTTTTGGAAGTTTAATGCATGAAACACACGGCATGTGGTGATTATTGGAGAAAACAAATATATGTGTTGAAAAAAAAGCCCAGACTTATAAAAACTTTCAGCTATGCTTTTGAATTATTCTGGAACTAAAAACGATAGAGAGACGCAGTTTGAACCTGCGTCATCCTGGCATGTCCCTTAATTCAAATTTCAAAGTTTTAGAGCGGCTTACAGACTTCTTGATACCGAAAATTAAAAGTAGGCGGCTGTGCTCCGAAACGAACTCAACAAGCCTCCCTACGGGATTTTTGTGCACAGAGAAAATCAAAAGTACAACGGGTCAATTTGACCCCAAATCATCGCTCAATCTACACATGCTTAGCACCATTGGATGGACAATTTCAAGGGCTTTCCTCTCGTACCAAATTTAGTGCTATGGGGATTTTCAAAGCGACGCTAGAGGCCAGGGAGTAGACCCGACACACCCCATCAGTTTTGGAAGTTTAATGCATGAAACAAACGGCATGTGGTGATTATTGGAGAAAAAAAATATATGTGTTGGAAAAAAAAAGCCCGGACTTATAAAAACTTTCAGCTATGCTTTTGAATTACTCTGGAACTAAAAACGATAGAGAGACGCAGTTTGTACATGCGTCATCCTGGCATGTCACTTCATTCAAATTTCAAAGTTTTAGAGCGGCTTACAGACTTCTTGATACCGAAAATTAAAAGTAGGCGGCAGTGCTCCGAAACGAACTCAACAAGCCTCCCTACGGGATTTTTGTGCACAGAGAAAATCAAAAGTACAACGGGTCAATTTGACCCCAAATCATTGCTCAATCTAAACATGCTTAGCACCATTGGATGGACAATTTCAAGGGCTTTCCTCTCGTACCAAATTTATTGCTATGGGGATTTTCAAAGCGACGCTAGAGGCCAGGGAGTAGACCCGACACACCCCATCAGTTTTGGAAGTTTAATGCATGAAACAAACGGCATGTGGTGATTATTGGAGAAAACAAATATATGTGTTGAAAAAAAAAGCCCGGACTTATAAAAACTTTCAGCTATGCTTTTGAATTATTCTGGAACTAAAAACGATAGAGAGACGCAGTTTGAACCTGCGTCATCCTGGCATGTCCCTTAATTCAAATTTCAAAGTTTTAGAGCGGCTTCCAGACTTCTTGGTACCGAAAATTAAAAGTAGGCGGCTGAGCTCCGAAACAAACTCAACAATCCTCCCTACGGGATTTTTGTGCACAGAGAAAATCAAAAGTACAACGGGTCAATTTGACCCAAAATCATTTCTCAATCTAAAGAAGTTTAGCACCATTGGATGGACAGTTTCAAGGGCTTTCCTCTCGTACCAAATTTAGTGCCCTGGGGATTTTCAAAGCGACGCTAGTGGCCAGGGAGTAGACCCGACACACCCCATACATTTTGGAAATTTAATGCATGAAACACACGGCATGTGGTGATTATTGGAGAAAACAAACATATGTGTTGAAAAAAAAAGCCCGGACTTATAAAAACTTTCAGCTATGCTTTTGAATTACTCTGGAACTAAAAACGATAGAGAGACGCAGTTTGTACATGCGTCATCCTGGCATGTCCCTTAATTCAAATTTCAAAGTTTTAGAGCGGCTTCCAGACTTCTTAGTACCGAAAATTAAAAGTAGGCGGCTGTGCTCCGAAACAAACTCAACAAATCTCCCTACGGGTTTTTTGTGCACAGAGAAAATCAAAAGTACAACGGGTCAATTTGACCCCAAATCATCGCTCAATCTACACATGCTTAGCACCATTGGATGGACAATTTCAAGGGCTTTCCTCTCGTACCAAATTTAGTGCTATGTGGATTTTCAAAGCGACGCTAGAGGCCAGGGAGTAGACCCGACACACCCCATCAGTTTTGGAAGTTTAATGCATGAAACACACGGCATGTGGTGATTATTGGAGAAAACAAATATATGTGTTGGAAAAAAAAGCCCGGACTTATAAAAACTTTCAGCTATGCTTTTGAATTACTCTGGAACTAAAAACGATAGAGAGACGCAGTTTGTACATGCGTCATCCTGGCATGTCCCTTAATTCAAATTTCAAAGTTTTAGAGCGGCTTACAGACTTCTTGATACCGAAAATTAAAAGTAGGCGGCTGTGCTCCGAAACGAACTCAACAAGCCTCCCTACGGGATTTTTGTGCACAGAGAAAATCAAAAGTACAACGGGTCAATTTGACCCCAAATCATTGCTCAATCTAAACATGCTTAGCACCATTGGATGGACAATTTCAAGGGCTTTCCTCTCGTACCAAATTTAATGCTATGGGGATTTTCAAAGCGACGCTAGACGCCAGGGAGTAGACCCGACACACCCCATCAGTTTTGGAAGTTTAATGCATGAAACACACGGCATGTGGTGATTATTGGAGAAAACAAATATATGTGTTGGAAAAAAAAAGCCCGGACTTATAAAAACTTTCAGCTATGCTTTTGAATTACTCTGGAACTAAAAACGATAGAGAGACGCAGTTTGTACATGCGTCATCCTGGCATGTCACTTCATTCAAATTTCAAAGTTTTAGAGCGGCTTACAGACTTCTTGATACCGAAAATTAAAAGTAGGCGGCAGTGCTCCGAAACGAACTCAACAAGCCTCCCTACGGGATTTTTGTGCACAGAGAAAATCAAAAGTACAACGGGTCAATTTGACCCCAAATCATTGCTCAATCTAAACATGCTTAGCACCATTGGATGGACAATTTCAAGGGCTTTCCTCTCGTACCAAATTTAGTGCTATGGGGATTTTCAAAGCGACGCTAGAGGCCAGGGAGTAGACCCGACACACCCCATACATTTTGGAAATTTAATGCATGAAACACACGGCATGTGGTGATTATTGGAGAAAACAAACATATGTGTTGAAAAAAAAAGCCCGGACTTATAAAAACTTTCAGCTATGCTTTTGAATTACTCTGGAACTAAAAACGATAGAGAGACGCAGTTTGTACATGCGTCATCCTGGCATGTCCCTTAATTCAAATTTCAAAGTTTTAGAGCGGCTTCCAGACTTCTTGGTACCGAAAATTAAAAGTAGGCGGCTGAGCTCCGAAACAAACTCAACAAATCTCCCTACGGGATTTTTGTGCACAGAGAAAATCAAAAGTACAACGGGTCAATTTGACCCCAAATCATTTCTCAATCTAAACATGCTTAGCACCATTGGATGGACAATTTCAAGGGCTTTCCTCTCGTACCAAATTTAATGCTATGGGGATTTTCAAAGCGACGCTAGAGGCCAGGGAGTAGACCCGACACACCCCATAAGTTTTGGAAGTTTAATGCATGAAAAACACGGCATGTTTTGATTATTGGAGAAAACAAATATATGTGTTGAAAAAAAAAGCCCGGACTTATAAAAACTTTCAGCTATGCTTTTGAATTATTCTGGAACTAAAAACGATAGAGAGACGCAGTTTGAACCTGCGTCATCCTGGCATGTCCCTTAATTCAAATTTCAAAGTTTTAGAGCGGCTTACAGACTTCTTGATACCGAAAATTAAAAGTAGGCGGCTGTGCTCCGAAACGACCTCAACAAGCCTCCCTACGGGATTTTTGTGCACAGAGAAAATCAAAAGTACAACGGGTCAATTTGACCCCAAATCATCGCTCAATCTACACATGCTTAGCACCATTGGATGGACAATTTCAAGGGCTTTCCTCTCGTACCAAATTTAGTACTATGGGGATTTTCAAAGCGACGCTAGAGGCCAGGGAGTAGACCCGACACACCCCATCAGTTTTGGAAGTTTAATGCATGAAACACACGGCATGTGGTGATTATTGGAGAAAACAAATATATGTGTTGGAAAAAAAAGCCCGGACTTATAAAAACTTTCAGCTATGCTTTTGAATTACTCTGGAACTAAAAACGATAGAGAGACGCAGTTTGTACATGCGTCATCCTGGCATGTCCCTTAATACAAATTTCAAAGTTTTAGAGCGGCTTCCAGACTTCTTGGTACCGAAAATTAAAAGTAGGCGGCTGAGCTCCGAAACAAACTCAACAAATCTCCCTACGGGATTTTTGTGCACAGAGAAAATCAAAAGTACAACGGGTCAATTTGACCCCAAATCATTTCTCAATCTAAACATGCTTAGCACCATTGGATGGACAATTTCAAGGGCTTTCCTCTCGTACCAAATTTAATGCTATGGGGATTTTCAAAGCGACGCTAGAGGCCAGGGAGTAGACCCGACACACCCCATCAGTTTTGGAAGTTTAATGCATGAAACACACGGCATGTGGTGATTATTGGAGAAAACAAATATATGTGTTGGAAAAAAAAGCCCGGACTTATAAAAACTTTCAGCTATGCTTTTGAATTACTCTGGAACTAAAAACGATAGAGAGACGCAGTTTTTACATGCGTCATCCTGGCATGTCACTTAATTCAAATTTCAAAGTTTTAGAGCGGCTTACAGACTTCTTGATACCGAAAATTAAAAGTAGGCGGCTGTGCTCCGAAACGAACTCAACAAGCCTCCCTACGGGATTTTTGTGCACAGAGAAAATCAAAAGTACAACGGGTCAATTTGACCCCAAATCATTGCTCAATCTAAACATGCTTAGCACCATTGGATGGACAATTTCAAGGGCTTTCCTCTCGTACCAAATTTAATGCTATGGGGATTTTCAAAGCGACGCTAGATGCCAGGGAGTAGACCCGACACACCCCATCAGTTTTGGAAGTTTAATGCATGAAACACACGGCATGTGGTGATTATTGGAGAAAACAAATATATGTGTTGAAAAAAAAGCCCAGACTTATAAAACCTTTCAGCTATGCTTTTGAATTATTCTGGAACTAAAAACGATAGAGAGACGCAGTTTGAACCTGCGTCATCCTGGCATGTCCCTTAATTCAAATTTCAAAGTTTTAGAGCGGCTTACAGACTTCTTGATACCGAAAATTAAAAGTAGGCGGCTGTGCTCCGAAACAAACTCAACAAGCCTCCCTACGGAATTTTTGTGCACAGAGAAAATCAAAAGTACAACGGGTCAATTTGACCCCAAATCATTGCTCAATCTAAACATGCTTAGCACCATTGGATGGACAATTTCAAGGGCTTTCCTCTCGTACCAAATTTAGTGCTATGGGGATTTTCAAAGCGACGCTAGAGGCCAGGGAGTAGACCCGACACACCCCATCAGTTTTGGAAGTTTAATGCATGAAACAAACGGCATGTGGTGATTATTGGAGAAAACAAATATATGTGTTGGAAAAAAAAGCCCGGACTTATAAAAACTTTCAGCTATGCTTTTGAATTACTCTAGAACTAAAAACGATAGAGAGACGCAGTTTGTACATGCGTCATCCTGGCATGTCCCTTAATTCAAATTTCAAAGTTTTAGAGCGGCTTACAGACTTCTTGATACCGAAAATTAAAAGTAGGCGGCTGTGCTCCGAAACGAACTCAACAAGCCTCCCTACGGGATTTTTGTGCACAGAGAAAATCAAAAGTACAACGGGTCAATTTGACCCCAAATCGTTGCTCAATCTAAACATGCTTAGCACCATTGGATGGACAATTTCAAGGGCTTTCCTCTCGTACCAAATTTAATGCTATGGGGATTTTCAAAGCGACACTAGAGGCCAGGGAGTAGACCCAACACACCCCATAAGTTTTGGAAGTTTAATGCATGAAACACACGGCATGTGGTGATTATTGGAGAAAACAAATATATGTGTTGAAAAAAAAGCCCGGACTTATAAAAACTTTCAGCTATGCTTTTGAATTATTCTGGAACTAAAAACGATAGAGAGACGCAGTTTGAACCTGCGTCATCCTGGCATGTCCCTTAAGTCAAATTTCAAAGTTTTAGAGCGGCTTACAGACTTCTTGATACCGAAAATTAAAAGTAGGCGGCTATGCTCCGAAACGAACTCAACAAGCCTCCCTACGGGATTTTTGTGCACAGAGAAAATCAAAAGTACAACGGGTCAATTTGACCCCAAATCATTGCTCAATCTAAACATGCTTAGCACCATTGGATGGACAATTTCAAGGGCTTTCCTCTCGTACCACATTTATTGCTATGGGGATTTTCAAAGCGACGCTAGAGGCCAGGGAGTAGACCCGACACACCCCATCAGTTTTGGAAGTTTAATGCATGAAACAAACGGCATGTGGTGATTATTGGAGAAAACAAATATATGTGTTGGAAAAAAAAGCCCGGACTTATAAAAACTTTCAGCTATGCTTTTGAATTACTCTGGAACTAAACACGATAGAGAGACGCAGTTTGTACATGCGTCATCCTGGCATGTCACTTAATTCAAATTTCAAAGTTTTAGAGCGGCTTACAGACTTCTTGATACCGAAAATTAAAAGTAGGCGGCTGTGCTCCGAAACAAACTCAACAAGCCTCCCTACGGGATTTTTGTGCACAGAGAAAATCAAAAGTACAACGGGTCAATTTGACCCCAAATCATTGCTCAATCTAAACATGCTTAGCACCATTGGATGGACAATTTCAAGGGCTTTCCTCTCGTACCAAATTTAGTGCTATGGGGATTTTCAAAGCGACGCTAGAGGCCAGGGAGTAGACCCGACACACCCCATCAGTTTTGGAAGTTTAATGCATGAAACAAACGGCATGTGGTGATTATTGGAGAAAACAAATATATGTGTTGGAAAAAAAAGCCCGGACTTATAAAAACTTTCAGCTATGCTTTTGAATTACTCTGGAACTAAAAACGATAGAGAGACGCAGTTTGTACATGCGTCATCCTGGCATGTCACTTAATTCAAATTTCAAAGTTTTAGAGCGGCTTACAGACTTCTTGATACCGAAAATTAAAAGTAGGCGGCAGTGCTCCGAAACGAGCTCAACAAGCCTCCCTACGGGATTTTTGTGCACAGAGAAAATCAAAAGTACAACGGGTCAATTTGACCCCAAATCATTGCTCAATCTAAACATGCTTAGCACCATTGGATGGACAATTTCAAGGGCTTTCCTCTCGTACCAAATTTAATGCTATGGGGATTTTCAAAGCGACACTAGAGGCCAGGGAGTAGACCCAACACACCCCATAAGTTTTGGAAGTTTAATGCATGAAACACACGGCATGTGGTGATTATTGGAGAAAACAAATATATGTGTTGAAAAAAAAGCCCGGACTTATAAAAACTTTCAGCTATGCTTTTGAATTATTCTGGAACTAAAAACGATAGAGAGACGCAGTTTGAACCTGCGTCATCCTGGCATGTCACTTAATTCAAATTTCAAAGTTTTAGAGCGGCTTACAGACTTCTTGATACCGAAAATTAAAAGTAGGCGGCAGTGCTCCGAAACGAACTCAACAAGCCTCCCTACGGGATTTTTGTGCACAGAGAAAATCAAAAGTACAACGGGTCAATTTGACCCCAAATCGTTGCTCAATCTAAACATGCTTAGCACCATTGGATGGACAATTTCAAGGGCTTTCCTCTCGTACCAAATTTAATGCTATGGGGATTTTCAAAGCGACACTAGAGGCCAGGGAGTAGACCCAACACACCCCATAAGTTTTGGAAGTTTAATGCATGAAACACACGGCATGTGGTGATTATTGGAGAAAACAAATATATGTGTTGAAAAAAAAGCCCGGACTTATAAAAACTTTCAGCTATGCTTTTGAATTATTCTGGAACTAAAAACGATAGAGAGACGCAGTTTGAACCTGCGTCATCCTGGCATGTCCCTTAATTCAAATTTCAAAGTTTTAGAGCGGCTTACAGACTTCTTGATACCGAAAATTAAAAGTAGGCGGCTGTGCTCCGAAACGAACTCAACAAGCCTCCCTACGGGATTTTTGTGCACAGAGAAAATCAAAAGTACAACGGGTCAATTTGACCCCAAATCATTGCTCAATCTAAACATGCTTAGCACCATTGGATGGACAATTTCAAGGGCTTTCCTCTCGTACCACATTTATTGCTATGGGGATTTTCAAAGCGACGCTAGAGGCCAGGGAGTAGACCCGACACACCCCATCAGTTTTGGAAGTTTAATGCATGAAACAAACGGCATGTGGTGATTATTGGAGAAAACAAATATATGTGTTGGAAAAAAAAGCCCGGACTTATAAAAACTTTCAGCTATGCTTTTGAATTACTCTGGAACTAAAAACGATAGAGAGACGCAGTTTGTACATGCGTCATCCTGGCATGTCACTTAATTCAAATTTCAAAGTTTTAGAGCGGCTTACAGACTTCTTGATACCGAAAATTAAAAGTAGGCGGCAGTGCTCCGAAACGAACTCAACAAGCCTCCCTACGGGATTTTTGTGCACAGAGAAAATCAAAAGTACAACGGGTCAATTTGACCCCAAATCATTGCTCAATCTAAACATGCTTAGCACCATTGGATGGACAATTTCAAGGGCTTTCCTCTCGTACCAAATTTAATGCTATGGGGATTTTCAAAGCGACACTAGAGGCCAGGGAGTAGACCCAACACACCCCATAAGTTTTGGAAGTTTAATGCATGAAACACACGGCATGTGGTGATTATTGGAGAAAACAAATATATGTGTTGAAAAAAAAGCCCGGACTTATAAAAACTTTCAGCTATGCTTTTGAATTATTCTGGAACTAAAAACGATAGAGAGACGCAGTTTGAACCTGCGTCATCCTGGCATGTCACTTAATTCAAATTTCAAAGTTTTAGAGCGGCTTACAGACTTCTTGATACCGAAAATTAAAAGTAGGCGGCAGTGCTCCGAAACGAACTCAACAAGCCTCCCTACGGGATTTTTGTGCACAGAGAAAATCAAAAGTACAACGGGTCAATTTGACCCCAAATCGTTGCTCAATCTAAACATGCTTAGCACCATTGGATGGACAATTTCAAGGGCTTTCCTCTCGTACCAAATTTAATGCTATGGGGATTTTCAAAGCGACACTAGAGGCCAGGGAGTAGACCCAACACACCCCATAAGTTTTGGAAGTTTAATGCATGAAACACACGGCATGTGGTGATTATTGGAGAAAACAAATATATGTGTTGAAAAAAAAGCCCGGACTTATAAAAACTTTCAGCTATGCTTTTGAATTATTCTGGAACTAAAAACGATAGAGAGACGCAGTTTGAACCTGCGTCATCCTGGCATGTCCCTTAATTCAAATTTCAAAGTTTTAGAGCGGCTTACAGACTTCTTGATACCGAAAATTAAAAGTAGGCGGCTGTGCTCCGAAACGAACTCAACAAGCCTCCCTACGGGATTTTTGTGCACAGAGAAAATCAAAAGTACAACGGGTCAATTTGACCCCAAATCATTGCTCAATCTAAACAAGTTTAGCACCATTGGATGGACAATTTCAAGGGCTTTCCTCTCGTACCAAATTTAGTGCTATGGGGATTTTCAAAGCGACGCTAGAGGCCAGGGAGTAGACCCGACACACCCCATACATTTTGGAAATTTAATGCATGAAACTAACAGCATGTGGTGATTATTGGAGAAAACAAATATATGTGTTGAAAAAAAAGCCCGGACTTATAAAAACTTTCAGCTATGATTTTGAATTATTCTGGAACTAAAAACGATAGAGAGACGCAGTTTGAACCTGCGTCATCCTGGCATGTCCCTTAATTCAAATTTCAAAGTTTTAGAGCGGCTTACAGACTTCTTGATACCGAAAATTAAAAGTAGGCGGCTGTGCTCCGAAACGAACTCAACAAGCTTCCCTACGGGATTTTTGTGCACAGAGAAAATCAAAAGTACAACGGGTCAATTTGACCCCAAATCGTTGCTCAATCTAAACATGCTTAGCACCATTGGATGGACAATTTCAAGGGCTTTCCTCTCGTACCAAATTTAATGCTATGGGGATTTTCAAAGCGACACTAGAGGCCAGGGAGTAGACCCAACACACCCCATAAGTTTTGGAAGTTTAATGCATGAAACACACGGCATGTGGTGATTATTGGAGAAAACAAATATATGTGTTGAAAAAAAAGCCCGGACTTATAAAAACTTTCAGCTATGCTTTTGAATTATTCTGGAACTAAAAACGATAGAGAGACGCAGTTTGAACCTGCGTCATCCTGGCATGTCCCTTAATTCAAATTTCAAAGTTTTAGAGCGGCTTACAGACTTCTTGATACCGAAAATTAAAAGTAGGCGGCTGTGCTCCGAAACGAACTCAACAAGCCTCCCTACGGGATTTTTGTGCACAGAGAAAATCAAAAGTACAACGGGTCAATTTGACCCCAAATCATTGCTCAATCTAAACATGCTTAGCACCATTGGATGGACAATTTCAAGGGCTTTCCTCTCGTACCACATTTATTGCTATGGGGATTTTCAAAGCGACGCTAGAGGCCAGGGAGTAGACCCGACACACCCCATCAGTTTTGGAAGTTTAATGCATGAAACAAACGGCATGTGGTGATTATTGGAGAAAACAAATATATGTGTTGGAAAAAAAAGCCCGGACTTATAAAAACTTTCAGCTATGCTTTTGAATTACTCTGGAACTAAACACGATAGAGAGACGCAGTTTGTACATGCGTCATCCTGGCATGTCACTTAATTCAAATTTCAAAGTTTTAGAGCGGCTTACAGACTTCTTGATACCGAAAATTAAAAGTAGGCGGCTGTGCTCCGAAACAAACTCAACAAGCCTCCCTACGGGATTTTTGTGCACAGAGAAAATCAAAAGTACAACGGGTCAATTTGACCCCAAATCATTGCTCAATCTAAACATGCTTAGCACCATTGGATGGACAATTTCAAGGGCTTTCCTCTCGTACCAAATTTAGTGCTATGGGGATTTTCAAAGCGACGCTAGAGGCCAGGGAGTAGACCCGACACACCCCATCAGTTTTGGAAGTTTAATGCATGAAACAAACGGCATGTGGTGATTATTGGAGAAAACAAATATATGTGTTGGAAAAAAAAGCCCGGACTTATAAAAACTTTCAGCTATGCTTTTGAATTACTCTGGAACTAAAAACGATAGAGAGACGCAGTTTGTACATGCGTCATCCTGGCATGTCACTTAATTCAAATTTCAAAGTTTTAGAGCGGCTTACAGACTTCTTGATACCGAAAATTAAAAGTAGGCGGCAGTGCTCCGAAACGAACTCAACAAGCCTCCCTACGGGATTTTTGTGCACAGAGAAAATCAAAAGTACAACGGGTCAATTTGACCCCAAATCATTGCTCAATCTAAACATGCTTAGCACCATTGGATGGACAATTTCAAGGGCTTTCCTCTCGTACCAAATTTAATGCTATGGGGATTTTCAAAGCGACACTAGAGGCCAGGGAGTAGACCCAACACACCCCATAAGTTTTGGAAGTTTAATGCATGAAACACACGGCATGTGGTGATTATTGGAGAAAACAAATATATGTGTTGAAAAAAAAGCCCGGACTTATAAAAACTTTCAGCTATGCTTTTGAATTATTCTGGAACTAAAAACGATAGAGAGACGCAGTTTGAACCTGCGTCATCCTGGCATGTCACTTAATTCAAATTTCAAAGTTTTAGAGCGGCTTACAGACTTCTTGATACCGAAAATTAAAAGTAGGCGGCAGTGCTCCGAAACGAACTCAACAAGCCTCCCTACGGGATTTTTGTGCACAGAGAAAATCAAAAGTACAACGGGTCAATTTGACCCCAAATCGTTGCTCAATCTAAACATGCTTAGCACCATTGGATGGACAATTTCAAGGGCTTTCCTCTCGTACCAAATTTAATGCTATGGGGATTTTCAAAGCGACACTAGAGGCCAGGGAGTAGACCCAACACACCCCATAAGTTTTGGAAGTTTAATGCATGAAACACACGGCATGTGGTGATTATTGGAGAAAACAAATATATGTGTTGAAAAAAAAGCCCGGACTTATAAAAACTTTCAGCTATGCTTTTGAATTATTCTGGAACTAAAAACGATAGAGAGACGCAGTTTGAACCTGCGTCATCCTGGCATGTCCCTTAATTCAAATTTCAAAGTTTTAGAGCGGCTTACAGACTTCTTGATACCGAAAATTAAAAGTAGGCGGCTGTGCTCCGAAACGAACTCAACAAGCCTCCCTACGGGATTTTTGTGCACAGAGAAAATCAAAAGTACAACGGGTCAATTTGACCCCAAATCATTGCTCAATCTAAACAAGTTTAGCACCATTGGATGGACAATTTCAAGGGCTTTCCTCTCGTACCAAATTTAGTGCTATGGGGATTTTCAAAGCGACGCTAGAGGCCAGGGAGTAGACCCGACACACCCCATACATTTTGGAAATTTAATGCATGAAACTAACAGCATGTGGTGATTATTGGAGAAAACAAATATATGTGTTGAAAAAAAAGCCCGGACTTATAAAAACTTTCAGCTATGATTTTGAATTATTCTGGAACTAAAAACGATAGAGAGACGCAGTTTGAACCTGCGTCATCCTGGCATGTCCCTTAATTCAAATTTCAAAGTTTTAGAGCGGCTTACAGACTTCTTGATACCGAAAATTAAAAGTAGGCGGCTGTGCTCCGAAACGAACTCAACAAGCTTCCCTACGGGATTTTTGTGCACAGAGAAAATCAAAAGTACAACGGGTCAATTTGACCCCAAATCATTGCTCAATCTAAACAAGTTTAGCACCATTGGATGGACAATTTCAAGGGCTTTCCTCTCGTACCAAATTTAGTGCTATGGGGATTTTCAAAGCGACGCTAGAGGCCAGGGAGTAGACCCGACACACCCTATCAGTTTTGGAAGTTTAATGCATGAAACACACGGCATGTGGTGATTATTGGAGAAAACAAATATATGTGTTGGAAAAAAAAGCCCGGACTTATAAAAACTTTCAGCTATGCTTTTGAATTACTCTGGAAGTAAAAACGATAGAGAGACGCAGTTTGTATATGCGTCATCCGGGCATGTCACTTAATTCAAATTTTAAAGTTTTAGAGCGGCTTACAGACTTCTTGACACCGAAAATTAAAAGTAGGCGGCTGTGCTCCGAAACGAACTCAACAAGCCTCCCTACGGGATTTTTGAGCACAGAGATAATCAAAAGTACAACGGGTCAATTTGACCCCAAATCATTGCTCAATCTAAACAAGTTTAGCACCATTGGATGGACAATTTCAAGGGCTTTCCTCTCGTACCAAATTTAGTGCTATGGGGATTTTTAAAGCGACGCTAGTGGTCAGGGAGTAGACCCGACACACCCCATACATTTTGGAAATTTAATGCATGAAACACACGGCATGTGGTGATTATTGGAGAAAACAAATATATGTGTTGAAAAAAAAGCCCGGACTTATAAAAACTTTCAGCTATGCTTTTGAATTATTCTGGAACTAAAAACGATAGAGAGACGCAGTTTGAACCTGCGTCATCCTGGCATGTCCCTTAATTCAAATTTCAAAGTTTTAGAGCGGCTTACAGACTTCTTGATACCGAAAATTAAAAGTAGGCGGCTGTGCTCCGAAACGAACTCAACAAGCCTCCCTACGGGATTTTTGTGCACAGAGAAAATCAAAAGTACAACGGGTCAATTTGACCCCAAATCATTGTTCAATCTAAACAAGTTTAGCACCATTGGATGGACAATTTCAAGGGCTTTCCTCTCGTACCAAATTTATTGCTATGGGGATTTTCAAAGGGACGCTAGAGGCCAGGGAGTAGACCCGACACACCCCATCAGTTTTGGAAGTTTAATGCATGAAACACACGGCATGTGGTGATTATTGGAGAAAACAAATATATGTGTTGAAAAAAAAAGCCCGGACTTATAAAAACTTTCAGCTATGCTTTTGAATTATTCTGGAACTAAAAACGATAGAGAGACGCAGTTTGAACCTGCGTCATCCTGGCATGTCCCTTAATTCAAATTTCAAAGTTTTAGAGCGGCTTACAGACTTCTTGATACCGAAAATTAAAAGTAGGCGGCTGTGCTCCGAAACGAACTCAACAAGCCTCCCTACGGGATTTTTGTGCACAGAGATAATCAAAAGTACAACGGGTCAATTTGACCCCAAATCATTGCTCAATCTAAACAAGTTTAGCACCATTGGATGGACAATTTCAAGGGCTTTCCTCTCGTACCAAATTTAGTGCTATGGGGATTTTCAAAGCGACGCTAGAGGCCAGGGAGTAGACCCGACACACCCCATACATTTTGGAAATTTAATGCATGAAACACACGGCATGTGGTGATTATTGGAGAAAACAAACATATGTGTTGGAAAAAAAAGCCCGGACTTATAAAAACTTTCAGCTATGCTTTTGAATTACTCTGGAACTAAAAACGATAGAGAGACGCAGTTTGTACATGCGTCATCCTGGCATGTCACTTAATTCAAATTTCAAAGTTTTAGAGCGGCTTACAGACTTCTTGATACCGAAAATTAAAAGTAGGCGGCAGTGCTCCGAAACGAACTCAACAAGCCTCCCTACGGGATTTTTGTGCACAGAGAAAATCAAAAGTACAACGGGTCGATTTGACCCCAAATCATTGCTCAATCTAAACATGCTTAGCACCATTGGATGGACAATTTCAAGGGCTTTCCTCTCGTACCAAATTTAGTGCTATGGGGATTTTCAAAGCGACGCTAGAGGCCAGGGAGTAGACCCGACACACCCCATACATTTTGGAAATTTAATGCATGAAACACACGGCATGTGGTGATTATTGGAGAAAACAAACATATGTGTTGAAAAAAAAAGCCCGGACTTATAAAAACTTTCATCTATGCTTTTGAATTATTCTGGAACTAAAAACGATAGAGAGACGCAGTTTGAACCTGCGTCATCCTGGCATGTCCCTTATTTCAAATTTCAAAGTTTTAGAGCGGCTTACAGACTTCTTGATACCGAAAATTAAAAGTAGGCGGCTATTCTCCGAAACGAACTCAACAAGCCTCCCTACGGGATTTTTTTGCACAGAGAAAATCAAAAGTACAACGGGTCAATTTGACCCCAAATCATTGCTCAATCTAAACATGCTTAGCACCATTGGATGGACAATTTCAAGGGCTTTCCTCTCGTACCAAATTTAGTGCTATGGGGATTTTCAAAGCGACGCTAGAGGCCAGGGAGTAGACCCGACACACCCCATCAGTTTTGGAAGTTTAATGCATGAAACACACGGCATGTGGTGATTATTGGAGAAAACAAATATATGTGTTGGAAAAAAAAGCCCGGACTTATAAAAACTTTCAGCTATGCTTTTGAATTACTCTGGAACTAAAAACGATAGAGAGACGCAGTTTGTACATGCGTCATCCTGGCATGTCACTTAATTCAAATTTCAAAGTTTTAGAGCGGCTTACAGACTTCTTGATACCGAAAATTAAAAGTAGGCGGCTTTGCTCCGAAACGAACTCAACAAGCCTCCCTACGGGATTTTTGTGCACAGTGAAAATCAAAAGTACAACGGGTCAATTTGACCCCAAATCATTGCTCAATCTAAACATGCTTAGCACCATTGGATGGACAATTTCAAGGGCTTTCCTCTCGTACCAAATTTAATGCTATGGGGATTTTCAAAGCGACGCTATAGGCCAGGGAGTAGACCCGACACACCCCATAAGTTTTGGAAGTTTAATGCATGAAACACACGGCATGTGGTGATTATTGGAGAAAACAAATATATGTGTTGAAAAGAAAAGCCCGGACTTATAAAAACTTTCAGCTATGCTTTTGAATTATTCTGGAACTAAAAACGATAGAGAGACGCAGTTTGAACCTGCGTCATCCTGGCATGTCCCTTAATTCAAATTTCAAAGTTTTAGAGCGGCTTACAGACTTCTTGATACCGAAAATTAAAAGTAGGCGGCTGTGCTCCGAAACGAACTCAACAAGCCTCCCTACGGGATTTTTGTGCACAGAGAAAATCAAAAGTACAACGGGTCAATTTGACCCCAAATCATTGCTCAATCTAAACATGCTTAGCACCATTGGATGGACAATTTCAAGGGCTTTCCTCTCGAACCAAATTTAGTGCTATGGGGATTTTCAAAACGACGCTAGAGGCCAGGGAGTAGACCCGACACACCCCATCAGTTTTGGAAGTTTAATGCATGAAACAAACGGCATGTGGTGATTATTGGAGAAAACAAATATATGTGTTGGAAAAAAAAGCCCGGACTTATAAAAACTTTCAGCTATGCTTTTGAATTACTCTGGAACTAAAAACGATAGAGAGACGCAGTTTGTACATGCGTCATCCTGGTATGTCACTTAATTCAAATTTCAAAGTTTTAGAGCGGCTTACAGACTTCTTGATACCGAAAATTAAAAGTAGGCGGCTATGCTCCGAAACGAACTCAACAAGCCTCCCTACGGGATTTTTGTGCACAGAGAAAATCAAAAGTACAACGGGTCAATTTGACCCCAAATCATTGCTCAATCTAAACATGCTTAGCACCATTGGATGGACAATTTCAAGGGCTTTCCTCTCGTACCAAATTTAGTGCTATGGGGATTTTTAAAGCGACGCTAGAGGCCAGGGAGTAGACCCGACACACCCCATATATTTTGGAAGTTTAATGCATGAAACACACGGCATGTGGTGATTATTGGAGAAAACAAATATATGTGTTGAAAAAAAAGCCCGGACTTATAAAAACTTTCAGCTATGCTTTTGAATTACTCTGGAACTAAAAACGATAGAGAGACGCAGTTTGTACATGCGTCATCCTGGCATGTCCCTTAATTCAAATTTCAAAGTTTTAGAGCGGCTTCCAGACTTCTTGGTACCGAAAATTAAAAGTAGGCGGCTGAGCTCCGAAACAAACTCAACAATCCTCCCTACGGGATTTTTGTGCACAGAGAAAATCAAAAGTACAACGGGTCAATTTGACCCCAAATCATTGCTCAATCTAAACATGCTTAGCACCATTGGATGGACAATTTCAAGGGCTTTCCTCTCGAACCAAATTTAGTGCTATGGGGATTTTCAAAGCGACGCTAGAGGCCAGGGAGTAGACCCGACACACCCCATCAGTTTTGGAAGTTTAATGCATGAAACAAACGGCATGTGGTGATTATTGGAGAAAACAAATATATGTGTTGGAAAAAAAAGCCCGGACTTATAAAAACTTTCAGCTATGCTTTTGAATTACTCTGGAACTAAAAACGATAGAGAGACGCAGTTTGTACATGCGTCATCCTGGCATGTCACTTAATTCAAATTTCAAAGTTTTAGAGCGGCTTACAGACTTCTTGATACCGAAAATTAAAAGTAGGCGGCTGTGCTCCGAAACGAACTGAACAAGCCTCCCTACGGGATTTTTGTGCACAGAGAAAATCAAAAGTACAACGGGTCAATTTGACCCCAAATCATTGATCAATCTAAACAAGTTTAGCACCATTGGATGGACAATCTCAAGGCCTTTCCTCTCGTACAAAATTTAGTGCTATTGGGATTTTCAAAGCGACGCTAGAGGCCAGGGAGTAGACCCGACACACCCCATAAATTTGGGAAATTTATTGCATGAAACACACGGCATGTGGTGATTATTGGAGACAACAAATATATGTGTTGAAAAAAAAAGCCCGGACTTATAAAAGCTTTCAGCTATGCTTTTGAATTATTCTTGAACTAAAAACGATAGAGAGACGCAGTTTGAACCTGTGTCATCCTGGCATGTCCCTTAATTCAAGTTTCAAAGTTTTAGAGCGGCTTCCAGACTTCTTTATACCGAAAATTAAAAGTAGGCGGCTGTGCTCCGAAACGAACTCCACAAGTCTCCCTACGGGGTTTTTGTGCACAAACAAAATCAAAAGTACAACGGGTCAATTTGACCCCAAATACTTGCTCAATCTAAACATGCTTAGCACCATTGGATGGACAATTTCAAGGGCTTTCCTCTCGTACAAAATTTAGTGCTATGGGGATTTTCAAAGCGACGCTAGAGGCCAGGCAGTAGACCCGACACACCCCATAAATTTTGGAAATTTAATGCATGAAACAAACGGCATGTGGTGATTATTGGAGAAAACAAATATGTGTTAAAAAAAAGCCCGGACTTATACAAACTTTCAGCTATGCTTTTGAATTATTCTGGAACTAAAAACGATAGAGAGACGCAGTTTGAACCTGCGTCATCCTGGCATGTCCCTTTATTCAAATCTCAAAGTTTTAGAGCGGCTTCCAGACTTCTTGGTACCGAAAATTAAAAGTAGGCGGCTGTGCTCCGAAACGAACTCAACAAGCCTCCCTACGGGATTTTTGTGCACAGAGAAAATCAAAAGTACAACGGGTCAATTTGACCCCAAATCATTGCTCAATCTAAACAAGTTTAGCACCATTGGATGGACAATCTCAAGGGCTTTCCTCTCGTACAAAATTTAGTGCTATGGGGATTTTCAAAGCGACGCTAGAGGCCAGGGAGTAGACCCGACACACCCAATACATTTTGGAAATTTAATGCATGAAACACACGGCATATGGTGGTTATTGGAGAAAACAAATATATGTGTTGAAAAAAAAGCCCGGACTTATACAAACTTTCAGCTATGCTTTTGAATTATTCTGGAACTAAAAACGATAGAGAGACGCAGTTTAGTGCGAGAAAATCTAAAGTACAACGTGCGTGTCACGCCCATTTAAAGGCAGTGGACACTTTCTTTGGTAGTTACTCATCGCATAGCCATTTTCAAGGTATTTCTTCTTGAACTAATATTAATGATATGAAATTTTTCTAAGCGGGGCCAGCAGCCAGGAAGTAAACCTATATATACCACCCCAAAGTTGTATGCATGGGCTATACACTAAAAGCCGACGAATTGTTTTGTTTTAATGGTTTTAAAATAAATCTGAGCCGAACTCTTCAATAACTCTGAAATTAAACATGCTAGAGACACGGATTCATTGTATGTACCCGACTCTACCTGCCATATCCCTGCATCCGAATTTTAAATGTTTTAGGGCGGCTTGGACAATTTCTTGATAGCGGAAAAAAACAAGTAAGTGGGAATCAGAACTGTGCTTAACAGCCTCCCAAAAGGGATTTTTGTGCACAGAGCTGTCTAATAAAAGTTCACAGATTTGTTAAGGTCATTCGACTCCAGACTAATGCCCAATCTCTACTATACGTACACCCGATTTATTCCGGGACGAATTTTGTAATTTTCCTTTGCACATATTATGCTAAATTACTGGTTGAAATGGAGCGATAACGATGCTGTGCATTCTCTGTGATCATACACAAGGGCTTGGCCACAAAACATCGGTATTTCTCATTCTTAAAAGGAACTGTGCCACCTATATAGCCAAAGGAATGTGAAACGTTAAGTGTTTAACTCTAACTGGTACAATAGGTTGCATAATGGCTATAGAACTAATTCAGATGCTCTTCACACAAGCTACTTATTGAACTATAGGGAGGTTTATTGGGTTAGAGTCAAGCCAAAGAATTGGGAAAGTTTCCGTATGGCGCCACCACTTATTAATTTGATATGAAATGATATAGTATCTAATTTACCTCAATGATATCCCTTTTTGTAAAACTTTACCAATGTATGATTTTAATTAAAGGAACACGTTGCCTTGGATCAGTCGAGTTGGTCTTTGAAAAGCGTTCGTAAGCGTTTTTTATAAATTACATATGATTAGAAATATATTTTAAAAGTAGAACATAATGACCCGACACACCCCACAAATTAAGGCCATTTAATGAATGATACACACGGCATGTGGTGATTAATGGAGAAAAACAAAATATTCATTGAAAAAAAGCCCGGACTTATAAAAACTTCCAGCTATACTCTTGAATCATTCTAGATGTAAAAATGCTAGAGAGACGCAGTTTGTACCTGCGTCATCCTGGCATGTCCCTGCATTAACATTTAAAAGTTTTAGAGCGTCTTCCAGACTTCTTGATACCGAAAATTAAAAGTAGGCGGCTGTGCTCCGAAACGAACTCGTAGTTAATTCTACATTTAATTATATATCTATTTCTCATTCAGGTTGTGTCACGTGCAAAACCTGAATAAGCACAGGTGCCAGCTCTCGTGTCACGCCCATTTAAAGGCAGTGGACACTTTCTTTGATAATTACTCATCAGATATAGCCATTTTCAAGGTATTTCTTCTTGTACTAATTTAATGATATGAAATTTTTCTAAGCGGGGCCAGCAGCCAGGAAGTAGACCTATACCACCCCAAAGTTGTATGCATGGGCTAGACACAAAAAGCCGACGAATTGTTTTGTTGAATGGCTTTAAAATAAATCTGAGCCGAACTCTTCAATAACTCTGAAATTAAACATGCTAGAGACACGGAGTCATTGTACCCGACTCTACCTGACATATCCCTGCATCCGAATTGTAAAAGTTTTAGGGCGGCTTGGACAATAGTTCTTGATAGCGGAAAAAAAACAAGTAAGTGGGAATCAGAACTGTGCTCAACAGCCTCCCAAAAGGGTTTTTTTGTGCACAGAGCTGTTCAATAAAAGATCACAGATTTATTAAGGTCATTTCGACTCCAGACTAATGCCCAATCTCTACATGGTTGAAATGCAGTGATAACAATGCTGTACATTCTCTGTGATGGCCACAAAACATCGGTATTTCTCATTCTTAAAAGGTACTGTGCCATCTATATAGCCAAAGGAATGTGAAACGTTAAGTGTTTAACTCTAACTGGTACAATAGATTGCATAATGGCTATAGAACTAGTTCTGGCCAAAGGAATAAGCTCAGGACATACCGTATCTTCAAACCCAGTTTGAGTTTGAGTTATATTTACGTTGTGTTCATTATAATATCGCCGTTCTTTGGCCCAATTCAGATGCTCTTCACACAAGCTACTACTATAGGGAGGTTTATTGGGTTAGAGTCAAGCCAAAGAATTGGGAAAGTTTCCGTATGGCGCCACCACTTATTAATTTGATATGAAATGATATAGTATCTAATTTACCTCAATGATATCCCTTTTTGTAAAACTGAGTGAAAAAGTGGTGGCGCCTTATTGAAAGTTATCCAAAGAATTTGCCCGCATTGTCATCTTGATGTTGAAACACAAATCCATTTTCTGCTTTAAATTGCCCATTAAACAACGACCTTATGAATATTATGTTGGTTTATGTTATTAATAAATACAAAGACTTTTAAATTCTTGGTAGGGAAGATAGATGTAAGTTTTTTGTATGGACACTCCTGATGAAGCTATAATTCATTGCGTTGCAAAGTATGTCTTTTTATTTACCGTTTAAAAAAATCAAACTGTGTGAACAAGGCTTTACCAATGTATGATTTTAATTAAAGGAACACGTTGCCTTGGATCAGTCGAGTTGGTCTTTGAAAAGCGTTCGTAAGCTTTTTTTTTTTATAAAATACATATGATTAGAATCATATTTTAAAAGTAGAACATAAGGATCCACACAAGTATCACTCTAAGTAACCACACATTGCGTGGTTTTCCTTTTATAACTTGTCGACAAACACGGTCGGCCATTTTTGGGAGTCAAAATACTTTGCTTCCATAAATGGCCGACCGTGTTAGTTCGTCAAGTAATAGAAAAACCACGCAAATGTGTGTGGATCATTGTATTCTACTTTTAAAACATCTTTCTAAACCATTTGCATTTTATAACAAACTGTTACACACGCTAACGCTTTTCAAAGACCAACTCGACCGATCCTCCAAGGCAACATGTTCCTTTCACACTCCTTTCCTTATGACTTCTTCACTAATTGTTATTTATTATTACAATGTTACCCTCCCCGTTTCGGAATAAAATAAAATACATTTAAAAACAATTAACTTAGAGTATATAGACAGGCGGGGGTATGGCTTACAACAGCTTACCACTTGCTGAGTTAGACACGTCCTGCCGTGTTCAGACGCTATCACTCGGCGCTCAAAATGGCGGCAAACTTCACCGTTTCAGCTCTCCTTCAGACGCATTTCCTGATCGTATATCCATGCATGTTCTGCATCAGTCCATAGACAAGTTTTGGTGATCATTGCTACCTTCTTGTGACGGATGCTAAGACCTTTGATGAAGCTGAACAGTATACTGTCAGAGTTTGTCACACCTTGGCAGACCACTCCCAACTGCCGTATATGAGCCAAGAGAAAAATGGCGGTAAAAGGGTCTTGTGTGGAGATGCGTTATGGCCCCTTGTGGAATGACACGCCTTGCACCGGGGTGTTGAGATTTATGTGTTAATGACCTGAAACATTTCAAGCATACTCTGTTTAATCAAGATGAGCACAACTCGTCAAAAGTCATCGGGAAAGTAAATGAACAAATATAGACATGAATGAAATGTAATAATTGTACCTGTTTGTAACCTGTGGGTGGGGGACAAAATTAAGAACTCGTTGTAAGTGCTGAAGTTAAAGGCAATGAACACTGTTGGTAATTACTCAAAATAATTATTAGCATAAAACCTTTCTTGGTAATGAGTTATGGGAAGAGGTTGATAGTATAACACAATGTGAGAAACAGCTCCCTCAGAAGTAACGTAGTTTTCAAGAAAGAATTAATTTTCCACGAATTTGATTAAAGGCACTGGGGTGGAGTTCACAAAGGCAGTCCTAGTCTAGTACTTAGATAGATAACTAGTCCTAAGTTATGACTACTTTTGTGAAATCCGCCCCTATACACGTTTGGTAATTGTCAAAGACCCGTGTTCTCACTTGGTGTATCCTATCATAAGCATACAATAACAAGCCTGTGAAAATTTGGGCTCAATCGGTCATCGAAGTTGCGAAGTTACGAATTGTTCTCAAAAACTACGTTATTTCAGAGGAAGTCGTTTCCCACAATGTTTTACACTATCAACAGCTCTCCAATGCTCGATTACCAAGTCAGTTTTTAAGTTAATATTTGTTATGAGAAATTACCAAACGTGTACCTTCCCTTTAAGAGACCTCAAAATTAGATTTTGAATTTGAGGTCTCGAAATCAAGGATCAAAGCACACATCTCTGTGTGACAAGTGTGGTTTTTCTTTCACAGTTATCTCGCAACTCCGACGACCAATCGAGCTCAAATTTTCACAGGTATTTTTTTATGCATATGTTGAGATACACCAAGTGAGAACACTGGTCTTTGACAATTACCAATAGTGTCCAGTGTCTTTAAATAAGTTTTTAGAGTGAAAATCGATGCATGATGTAAAAGTGTCCATCAGTGCACAACTAAGCACAACTAACTTGTAAGCGCAAAAAATAGTAAGTTGCCGGACTTTTAGACCGTACAGCAGAGTCTTTCTCGAGGGTCGAGGGTTAATGACGAAGCAACAAACATGAACATGTCACTATTTGTTTTGTTGTCATTTAGCCTTCGAGAAAGATTCTGATGGATCGAAACGTCAGGCCACTCAATATGCTTTTCATTTATAATCAGGTCCTTTCGGTTGGTAGGCAGTTTGCAGCTTACTAGTTTCTCCAAATTTTATAAGCAATGAATGCGTTCGATTAGCTTTCCCGGGTCGACCCCGGTCTGCCCCAGGTACGTTCGAATAGCCTTGGCGTCATTCCAGGGGCTCACCCAATTCCCAATTTCATAGAGCTGCTAAGCATGAACATTTGCTTCGCATGAAATTTTTTCCTTGATTAAAACAGGATTACCAACCAAATTTCCATTTGTTGCATTTGCTTTTTTTTTTTACTGTTGCTTGACAATGAAATAAAAGTTTGGTTGGGAAATCCTATTTGTATCAGTGCAAATTTTTCATGCTAAGCGAATTTCTGTGCTTAGCAGCAAGTTGGGCCCGGGTCGGCTCCGAGTGCCCTTCTTCGAGATCACTTGGATCACTTGGGACTGGCCCGAGGTGCATGACGTCACCATGAGATCGATGGCGAGTGATCGTTCGGGAGCTCTTCTCAGGGGCTCTTCACCCGAATGCGCACCGCATTACGGCAGGTACGAGCTAATCGAACGCACCTATATTTGTTGCGATCCCGTCAGGGATCGAGCTAATCGAACGCACCTATATTTATTTGTTGGTAATCAAAAGCACCTATATTTGTTGCGTTACCAGCCAAAATATCATCTCACAAGTACGACCTGACTGGTACATCCCCATCCTGCTTTATTTTGCTCAAGCAGAAGCAAAACAGGGCCTGGGGTGGGCTGGTTGTCAAACAAGGGAAATTCTTTTTGCCCAAAGATTTATCGATAGTTATCTAGAAAATAAGGGGAACTTGTCTCCATTCTTTAATGGGGGTGTTCACGAAGGGTTGGTTTTTCCTTACAGCTAATTCTTCATCGTATTCCACACATGTTTCCAAAAGTCTTCAAAGCAACGACATGTTTTATCACAATGCTATATTTTATCACAATGCTATATCCATATTTGTATCATCATTTGGGATCGTCCCCCTCCTCTATCGCAAGAAAAGTATTTCCCTTTAAAAAATGTGCTTTGCCCTTCTCAATGGAGATATGCAAATTAGGCCGTGTCCGAAACGGCGACTTCGGCTACAGCTACGGCTAAATCACGCGCGTCTGCCTATTCTTCAACACTGGTAGACGCGCTGATCTAGACGTAGCTGTAGCCGAAGTCGTCGTTTCGGACACGGCCACGTTGGCTCGCTCCTTCGATATTAGACTGGTCCCCTGTCTTTATCATTAATGATCCTCGCAGTGTGACGTCAGGGCTACTTTGATGAGCACATTTTTCGGCGGGGCGTTGACCTTTTCTTGAAGACAAAATGGCTGACCGCGAAAGACTCCAATTTTTCTCTCCAGTTATTCTGTATTTTATAGCCAATTCGGTTGACAAAACTACTGCAAAATGAATAAGGTGAGTTGAATATTAGTTATAGAATCTTTTGGGAGTGTTTTTGAGGTTTATATGAGGTTTCAAAACGGCAAAAATGGTGCAAACACATCTTAAAGTGGCGGGTGGGCTTAAGTCATTGTGTGTGCAATGTGCGGTAGGCTTAACTGTGCAGTGTGGCGGCAATCTTCGAAGCGCACGTGTTGATAATGCCTGAAGTTCGTCCAGGAAAAATTTCCGTATGGCGCCACCACTTTTTCATTCGAAATGAAATAATACCAGGGGTCGAAACTGCCACTAGCCCGCTAGCCCGGGACTACCAGATTTACAGCCGGGCTACTCATTTTTCCAGCTTGATAGCCCGACGGGCTAGTGGAAAAATAATGCAAAAATCATCATCACAAACAATAAAGAACTATGTTATTGGTGTATTGTAAAGTTTGAGCCGTGACGCGAGACATAATGTGTCTTTCGGGCTACCAAAATCTAATCAGGGCAACTAAAAATTATTGGTCACTAGCCCTGCTGACTACCATGGAAATACACTTAATTTCGACCCCTGTAATACAGTAGCTAATTTTCCTCAATGAGATATCCCTTTTTGTAAAAATTAGTGAAAAGGTGGTGGCGCCATTATCCCCATACACAGAAAGTTATCCCTCGTCTCTTTCCGACAATTATTGTTAAGCGGTGTTCGCACTAGACTTAATTTGGGCAAACTATTTTAGCCAATGAGTAGCCCAGGTTAGACTCCTCCGTTGCAGGCAATGCGACGGAGTGTAGGGAGGGTATGAAGGTCCCGTACCATTGCAAAAAAAAATCAAAAATCTGTTAAAAACATTTCTACCTAACTCGGGAGTCTGAACTTTTACTCATATGTTCCTTGTAGTTGGAACTCCCAGCCCGAATTCTTTAAAATTGTTGAATTGTCTCCTTTGGTGTTAATATTTTGTAAAAAGAAAATTGAAATTGCATTTCCATTCCTGTGTAAACACTTTCTTGCACTGATCACTGGAGGCCTACTATTTGCAGCCAAATTGCTTTCAACTTGCGTCAACGAAACACTAGGCAGATTGATAATAGTCAGGGAGCAATTTACACAAACTGCAGAACTTTGCGACATGTGCTCCAACTCCATCACCTTGTGCTCTGTATGTTTTTTGCTTTGTTTTCCGTAATTTATATTTTGCCTTTGCTTGTAAATGTAGTATTATAGTATTACTTCATGTATTATCATAATTCCATTTGCTTGTAAAACATAGTTCTTTTTTCACTTCTAATTGTTTTGTTTATTTGTTTGGATTTGGAAATAAAGTGAATTGAATTGAATTGAATAAGAGTATACAGTGCTAATCTGTGCTTGTAGGTAAAACCATAAAATTACTATTTTGTTGCCGTTTTCAATTATTTGTTACTGCAAATTGTTTTTTATTTGCTTTTGTTGCAGAAAGGCTCAGCATCTCCAAAGACATCCATCAGCAAGTAGATCTACAAGACCAGCCTTTGATAGAGGAGCTGCACCCTCAAGTAAAAGGTGAATTTCTCACGACAATACTTTTATTACCTACTTCTGATCTTATTAGAGCTCTTTAGTAATTGTGCAGAATTTTGTTGCTGTGTTTGGTTAACCAAACTATTCAATAGTTCCCCTTCAATTGTTTATGAATGAAAGTGTAAATATAAATGCCTTTCCCCTTCAATTGTTTATGAATAAAAGTGTCAATATAAATGCTTTAATGCTAAATCATAGTTTGAAACTTGAAATGTTATATATCATTTGATTTTGTTTGTGTTCAGTCTGGCTGATTATCTCCAACTACATCTACCCAGTAATGAGCAGGTGTCCAAGACCAACCTAAGACGTCGGAGTCACTTGACGGTTGCTACACCAGGATGCTGCGTATGGCCCTATAAACATCTCCCGGCAGGACCATATGAAAACTTCAATCTGTATGCTGGTCGAAGACTACAGATGAGATCTGCAAACACCGGTTCAAGTTTGCTAGGCACTGTGTTTATCCCCTCTGAGCTTGTTGCTTGCCTAACCATCCTCTTGGAGACCACTCATCAAGGCAAGGCTTCTTGTGGGAGAAGATGTCTTACATTCATAGACACCCTGAAACAAGACACTGGCTTTGCCAGCGCTGATGAGCTACGCTCCTGCATGCTATGGATCAACACGTCTGGACAAAAAAAACAATGAGCAGGCTCGAGCTACTTTGCATGGCGCTCGCCTTGTTGAAGAAGACGTAGGAGCTGCACTCTCCAGAAAAGGTGAATTCCCAAACAGTGAACTTAATATTAAAACATGTTCCGACCAGGACCCAATTTCATGGCTCTGCTGATCACTGAATTCCGCACTTACGATCATGATTCCCCGCTGACGTGCATGCGCCAAATTTCTGCGCTAGCCTTGTAAGCATAGAATGCCTAGTAACGTGGAGTACGCACGTGCAGAAGCCAAAATCCGCCGCTAACCCATGAAATACGCTTGCCGTAAAGCGCTGATTCTGTGCTTACAGAGTTGCCTGGTTTGGTAAGCACTGATTCTGTGCTTACGGTAATGAGCCTGGGCCCTAGTGTTCAAACTAAAGCTTTCTATGCAGAATGCATATTCAGTTGTCCCGGTTTAAACATACATTCATAAATACCTCGGACAGTTTCACTATTCCTATTGGTGGAGAGCGCGTCACATGGGTGTGTATAAACCTTTGTGTATAAACCTTTGAAACATGGGCGTGACACGCGAGCTTGCACCTGTGCTTACAAGACAGTTTCTTCATTCCTATTGGTCGAGAGCAACGGCCAGGACAGTTGTGCCACATCACGCGATACGCGCGTCGCGCACAGCATTCCCTTATAAGGAGTTGTTTACCCGAGGGCGGCTGAGGGTCTTACCATTTCATAGCTGGAGGGGTGTTATGTTGAAAGAAATCATTGAACAATTATAATTTTTGCATTTATTTTACTTTTTGATCAAAAGTCTTGATGTTTTTTGACCGCAAAGGTATTTATGAATGGGAATCAAAGTGTGTTGAATCAGTTTTCAACTAGTGGTTTAAACCCACCGAGGCCTGGTTCTTGATAATATACCTCGACTTGGTGAACTCTCGGTAAAATTATCAAGAACCAGGCCTTGTTGGGTCTAAACCACTAGTTGAAAACCTCTCACCACATTGATTCCCTTATTTATATAAGTCTTTGGTTGAGGTTTGAAAAATTTTTGGGTTTGAAAAATGTTGGGAAGGTACTTGAGTGAGCTTTGAGTTAAACCAAAATATCAAGACAAATTCCTAACCGTTGGTAATTTAAATTGTGCATGTCATTTGCTGGAATACTATGTACATGTAGTTTAATTCTGAGAGCTCTTTGAAACAATCAGGGGTTTTTTGAAGGTTTTATATCTGAATTTTTACCTTAAACTACCCCTTTTCCATCAACAACAACTTTAATGACATCGTGGTTAGGGGGTCGGTTGATTTGAACATGTTTTGAACTCCATTTGCAACAAAATCTTCATGAATAAACGATCAGTCAACAATGCACATCGAGAAATAATTCAATGAACTTTTGCCCCGCAACGCCCTCTGTTGGCAAAAGTTGTCCATGTCATTGGTTGTCCAAGGCTGTACATTGTGCACAGTCTGCAGTCATTATGCACAACGTGCGGCAATTGTTTACTCCGTTCGTGAACATGTACTGCATTGAAGTCTAGTCAAGAACGTAATGAATATGGAATTATTAACAGCCATCAACGGCTAATCACAGCGTGCAGAGAGTTGGTCAGAATGGACTTTGGACGACTGTGTGCGTTGTGTATGTGCTGTGCATACTGCATGGACGTACCACCAGTGGGCGACCGTGTACTGTGAGGATACTCGGCACCATGTGGTTTGTGCATCGTGTTTTCAATTGATTGTACGTGTTTTCTGAAACGAACGACACCAATTCCGGTCCCGATCACGGCAAAATTAAATCGAGCAAGTATCTAGAATTGTCAAACTTACTAATTTAAAAGCTCAAGTAAAAGTTTTCTGTGGGATTTTGCCACTGAACCCTCATTTATATGTGAAAAGGAATAATTATTTGACTCGCCCGGCGGGCTAGTGAGAGAGGGTTTTCAGTCGCCCGCCGCTATTTTCACTCGCATTTGGCGATCGGGCGACCGCTAATTTCGAACCCTGACAATGCATTACGATTCTACTTTCAAAGTTTCATCTTCATTTATTGTTAATTGTTTGAGTACACAAAAGTTAAAGGTAAATGCAAATTATCTAAAAGCTCACTGATATAAAAATTAAGTTCAGATCAGCACTACTTCATAGGAGCTCTGTTTCATGCATTGGAACCCCCCGCCCCCCGCGAATTGATTTTGCTTATTTTGATTGCAAAAAAAAATATTCCTGTTGTGCATGAGTTCCTTCAACTAATTTGTTTCTGTTTTCATTAATTTGTTGCTGCAAATTGTTAGATTTTTATTTATTTGATGTTTTCAGAAAGGCTCATCAGCATCTCCAAAGACATCTACCCATCAGCAAGTAGATCTACAAGACCAGCCTTCAATTGAGGAGCTGCACTCTCAAGTCGAAGGTGAATTTCTTACAACAAAACTTGTAATGTTTACTTCTGGTCCTAAACAGAGCAGTCTAGTAGTGTGCATAATTGTTGTTGCCGTGTTGGGTTAACCAAAAACAAATATGAGTCATTTTCTTGCATCAATACAAACTATCAGTCATTTCCCTGTAGCCTTACAGCCATTTCGCAGTTGACAGACTGCGTTGTGTTTTTTAGTCGGCTTTTAAAGTGCTTTTATAGTAAGCTTTATTTGATCAAGACAAGTTCATAGATTTTTTATTTTAAAGTCGCATGCTATTTGCAGGATAACTTTTATTTGGGAAGAGAGATATAGAGCAATGATTAATACAGTTCATACAGCACCAATCCCCAAGAGAACTGTTTCAGGCAATTGACATTTCCAAGTTTTACTGTTGTATATTTGGAATGCAGCAATCCAAATGGTATGCATGAGTTCTTAGAAACCATTTGTTGTTGACTCAAGTCAGTGACTTGGACTCAAGTCACCAATTTTGTTGACTTGTGACTTGACTTGACTTGGACAAAAATGACTTGCGACTTGACTTGACTTGACTTGCACAAAAATGACTTGAGAGTTTAGAATTGACTTGAATATAAATTATCTTCAAATGTTTTCATGAAAAATCAAGTCGCTTCCGCACACGATGTTGTTTGTTATCATGCCCAGTCCCAGTGCATAAAACAGGCACGAGATTGATTCCACCGACTGTGGCCACACTTTGGTCCATGTCTGGTTTTCACATCCATATGCAGGTGTATGGACGGTCTACAATATAAGACTACTGTCACCTGACTTTCCACACACACACACACTCGCACACAGATTGTTGTGTGCTGACTTGTTGATGAGGTTTTTAGTTTTTCACAACTTTACTGATGGCAATTAAAAAACAAAAATGCCAAAATTGCATAAGCTTTTGGTCTCATCAGTGAAGATACATCGCTACATAAAACAAAAATTACTTGTGTCTCTGCATGGTCATTAATAGTCAAGTATATTTTAAAGTTATTTCCCCCCCCCCCCTTCTATTTTGTTAAACTCATGCATTTATTTTTCATTATTGAATAACACATCGAAAGTGGTTCCCATAGAGCGAAACAAAGGTAGTTGATGAAAAGATTTGATTTTACTTGAGTTTGTCATAACTTAATGAGAGTGGACTTATTTTGGGACATTATTTGGCGTGTGACTTGTCTTGACTTGCAAAACTTTGACTTGTGACTTGACTTAACTTGACTTGGGGAAAAATTACTTGCCACTTGAATTGACTTGAGGAAAAGGTCTTGGTTACAACACTATTTGAAACCATTTGTTGCTTACAATTTTGAGGTTTTTGTTGTTTTTATTTCACTTATTTTTTATTAAAAATTTCTTTTTTACAAATCCAGAGTTGGAAGCAAGTTTTCTGTACTTTAACTGTTTTGATGATGGGTAGTCTTAAACATCAACTGTTACAAACTGTGTATTTTGTTTGTTTGTGTTGCCGTCAGACTTAACATCTGCAAAGACTTCTCTCTGATCACAAGTAGATCTCCAACCAAGACCAGCCAATGATGAAGGAGCTACACTCTCCAGTTAAAGGCGAGTTCAAAACAAGATTACTTTTAATATTTACCCCAGTCTCGAATGGAGCTCTGTAATAATTATGCAGAGTGCATGTTGTTACTCTTGTTTAAAGGCATTTTACATGTCTGGGCCTAGTGCCTGCCTCGTTGGACTCAATTTTTGTAATTTACGAAAAATGGGTTCCAATCCTAAATCCTGGTTAGTCGCAACAATTGTGTCCTTAATTGCTTCTCTCCAACCAGGAGTACAAATGGGTATTCCCTGTGTTTGCCAATTTCGAATAACTTTCCTTTCTGGGCAACAGGCCTTTAGTGGTTTGCCAGTAATTATTCGATGCTGGTTCACTGTCGTTTCTTGAGCAACATTCCTCTGGTGCTATTTCACTAGTTGCCAATGTCGATTTACTGTCGTTTCTTAAGCAACTGGCTTTTAGGGGCATGTCACTGAATGCCAATGTTGGTTCACTTTCGTTTCTTGAGCGACAGGCCTCTGGTGGTATGCCATTGGTTTCCAATGTCGTTCACTTTCGTTTCTTGGGTGCAATTCCTCTGGTGCTAGTCACTGGGTGCCGATGTCGGTTCGTTTCTTGAGCGACAGGCCTTTGGTGCTATGCCACTGGTTTCCGATGTCAGTTTACTGTCGTTTCTTGAGCAACATTTCTCTGATGCTAGTCACTGGGTGCCGATGTCGGTTCATTGTTGTTTCTTGAGCGACAGGCCTTTGGTGCTATGCCATTGGTATCCGATGTTGGTTTACTTTCGTTCCTTGAACGACATTTCTCTGGTGCTAGTCACTGGTTGCCGATGTCGGTTCATTGTCGTTTCTTGAGCGACAGGCCTTTGGTGCTATGCCATTGGTTTCCGATGTCGGTTTACTTTCGTTCCTTGAGCGACAATTCTCTGGTGCTAGTCACTGGTTGCCGATGTCAGTTCATTGTCGTTTCTTGAGCGACAGGCCTTTAGTGCTTTGCCATTGGTTTCTGATGTCGGTTTACTTTCGTTTCTTGAGCGAAATTTCTCTGGTGCTAGTCACTGGTTGCTGATGTCGGTTCATTGTCGTTTCTTGAGCGACAGGCTTTTGGTGCTATGCCATTGGTTTCCGATGTCGCTTTACTTTCGTTCCTTGAACGACATTTCGGTGCTAGTCACTGGTTGCCGATGTCGGTTCATTGTCGTTTCTTGAGCGACAGGCCTTTGGTGCTATGCCATTGGTTTCCGATGTCAGTTTACTGTCGTTTCTTGAGCGACATTTCTCTGGTGCTATAGTCACTGGGTGCTGATGTCAGTTCATTGTCGTTTCTTGAGGGACAGGCCTTTGGTGCTATGCCATTGCTTTTCGATGTCGGTTTACTTTCGTTCCTTGAGCGACAATTCTCTGGTGCTAGTCACTGGTTGCCGATGTCAGTTCATTGTCGTTTCTTGAGCGACAGGCCTTTAGTGCTATGCCATTGGTTTCTGATGTCGGTTTACTTTCGTTTCTTGAGCGAAATTTCTCTGGTGCTAGTCACTGGTTGCTGATGTCGGTTTATTGTCGTTTCTTGAGCGACAGCCCTTTGGTGCTATGCCATTGGTTTCCGATGTCGGTTTACTTTCGTTCCTTGAGCGACAATTCTCTGGTGATAGTCACTGGTTGCCGATGGTCGGTTCATTGTCGTTTCTTGAACGACAGGCCTTTGGTGCTATGCCATTGGTTTCCGATGTCGGTTTACTTTCGTTCCTTGAGCGACATTTATCTGGTGCTAGTCACTGGTTGCCGATGTCGGTTCATTGTCGTTTCTTGAGAAACAGGCCTTTGGTGCTATGCCATTGGTTTCCGATGTCGGTTTACTTTCGTTCCTTGAGCGACATTTCTCTGGTGATAGTCACTGGTTGCCGATGTTGGTTCATTGTCGTTTCTTTAATGACAGGCCTTTGGTGCTATGCCATTGGTTTCCGATGTCGGTTTACTTTCGTTCCTTGAACGACATTTCTCTGGTGCAAGTCACTGGTTGCCAATGTCGTTCATTGTCGTTTCTTGAGCGACAGGCCTTTGGGCTATGCCATTGGTTTCCGATGTCGGTTTACTTTCGTTCCTTGAGCAACATTTCTCTGGTGCTAGTCACTGGTTGCGGATGTCGGTTCATGTCGTTACTTGAGCAACGGGCCTTTGTTGCTATGCCACTGGTTTCTGATGTCGATTGACTTTCGTTCCTTGAGCGACATTTCGCTTGGGCTAGTCACTGGTTGCCGATGGTCGGTTCATTGTCGTTTCTTTAACGACAGGCCTTTGGTGCTATGCCATTGGTTTCCGATGTCGGTTTATTTTCGTTCCTTGAGCGACATTTCTCTGGTGCTAGTCACTGGTTGCTGATGTCGGTTCATTGTCGTTTCTTGAGCAACAGGCCTTTGGTGCTATGCCATTGGTTTCCGATGTCGGTTTACTTTCGTTCCTTGAGCGCATTTCTCTGGTGCTAGTCACTAGTTGCCGACGCGGTTCATTGTCGTTTCTTGAACGACAGGCCCTTGGTGCTATGCCATTGGTTCTCGATGTCGGTTTACTTTCGTTCCTTGAGCGACATTTATCTGGTGCTAGTCACTGGTTGCCGATGTCGGTTCATTGTCGTTTCTGGAGCGACAGGCCTTTGGTGCTATGCCATTGGTTTCCCATGTTGATTTACTTTCGTTCCTTGAGCGACATTTCTCTGGTGCTTGTCACTGGTTGCCGATGTCAGTTCATTGTCGTTTCTTGAGCGACAGGCCTTTGGTGCTATGCCATTGGTTTCCGATGTTGGTTTACTTTCGTTCCTTGAGCGACATTTCTCTGGTGCTAGTCACTGGTTGCCGATGTCGGTTCATTGTCATTTCTTGAGCGACAAGCTTTTGGTGCTATGCCATTGGTTTCCGATGTCGGTTTACTTTCGTTCCTTGAGTGACATTTATATGGTGCTAGTCACTGGTTGCCGATGTCTGTTCATTGTCGTTTCTTGAACGACAGGCCTTTGGTGCTATGCCATTGGTTTCCGATGTTGGTTTACTTTCGTTCCTTGAGCGACATTTCTCTGGTGCTAGTCACTGGTTGCCGATGTCGGTTCATTGTCATTTCTTGAGCGACAGGCCTTTGGTGCTATGCCATTGGTTTCCGATGTTGGTTTACTTTCGTTCCTTGAGCGACATTTCTCTGGTGCTAGTCACTGGTTGCCGATGTCGGTTCATTGTCGTTTCTTGAGCGACAGCCCTTTGGTGCTATGCCATTGGTTTCCGATGTCAGTTTACTTTCGTTCCTTAAACGACATTTCTCTGGTGCTAGTCACTGGTTGCCGATGTCGGTTCATTGTCGTTTCTTGAGCAACAGGCCTTTGGTGCTATGCCATTGGTTTCCGATGTCGCTTTACTTTCGTTCCTTGAGCGACACTTCTCTTGTGCTAGTCACTGGTTGCCGATGTCGGTTTACTTTCGTTCCTTGAGCGACATTTCTCTGGTGCTAGTCACTGGTTGCCGATGTCGGTTCATTGTCGTTTCTTGAGCGACAGGCCTTTGGTGCTACGCCATTGGTTTCCGATGTCGGTTTACTTTCGTTCCTTGAGCGACATTTCTCTGGTGCTAGTCACTGGTTGCCGATGTCGGTTCATTGTCGTTTCTAGAGCGACAGGACTTTGGTGCTACGCCATTGGTATCCGATGTTGGTTTACTTTCGTTCCTTGAGCCACATTTATCTGGTGCTAGTCACTGGTTGCCGATGTCGGTTCATTGTTGTTTCTTGAGCGACAGGCCTTTGGTGCTATGCCATTGGTTTCCGATGTTGGTTTACTTTCGTTCCTTGATCGACATTTCTCTGGTGCTAGTCACTGGTTGCCGATGTCGGTTCATTGTCGTTTCTTGAGCAACAGGCCTTTGGTGCTATGCCATTGGTTTCCGATGTCGATTTACTTTCGTTCCTTGAGCGACACTTCTCTTGTGCTAGTCACTGGTTGCCGATGTCGGTTTACTTTCGTTCCTTGAGCGACATTTCTCTGGTGCTAGTCACTGGTTGCCGATGTCGGTTCATTGTCGTTTCTTGAGCGACAGGCCTTTGGTGCTACGCCATTGGTTTCCGATGTCGGTTTACTTTCGTTCCTTGAGCGACATTTCTCTGGTGCTAGTCACTGGTTGCCGATGTCGGTTCATTGTCGTTTCTTGAGCAACAGGCCTTTGGTGCTATGCCATTGGTTTCCGATGTCGATTTACTTTCGTTCCTTGAGCGACATTTCACTGGTGCTAGTCACTGGTTGTCGATGTCGGTTCATTGTCGTTTCTTGAGCGACAGGACTTTGGTGCTATGCCATTGGTTTCAGATGTCGATTTACTTTCGTTCCTTGAGCAACATTCCTCTGGTGCTAGTCACTGGTTGCCGATGTCGGTTCATTGTCGTTTCTTGAGCAACAGGCATTTGGTTCTATGCCACTGGTTGCCGTTGTCAGGTCACTGTCGTTTCTTGAGAGGCATGCCCCTTGTCCTATTCCATTGGTTGCTGATGTCGGTTCATAATTGGTGTTAACAAAATTATATTTTATCACACTTTTAATAAAGATTTATTCACCCAATTAGGGGGCCTGCCCAGTTTTATATACCCTGCATTTGTGCAAATTAAAATTGTTGGCTTATATTTAGTTTTTTGTCTTCAAACTTCTCCTTTCAGAGACGGAGATGTGAGGAATGGTTTCCTGAAAAAGAAGTGCAGAATTGAATCACCACTACTGATATCATCAAGGATACTGGGTATAAAGGAGAGCAACGCATATGAAAACATCGCTATCTTCAAGACATCGAAGCTGCAAGCAATTATGGATGTAACAATCAATATGTTGTCTTTAACAGTAAGGTAATATTAATGTGTTTTTTATGAACTGAATAAGCTACAATGTATTCAGAACACTGCTGCACGCCTGTTGTGGAACGGTCTCCAAGAAATGAGCACATCATCCCTATTCTTAGCTCTCTCTACTGGCTGCGGATCAAGGACCATATTGTGTTCAAGCAAATGTTGCTCACTTACAAGTCTCATTATGGTCTCACTCCTACTTGTGTCTCCAAACTTATAACTTTGTATAAAACACATCCTCGCTGTCTTCGCTTATCATCACAGTTTCTACTGCAAGCTCCCCACCGAGTCTCTACCTCGCAATATGGGGGTCAATGCTGCTCCCACCTTATGAAACAGTCTTCATCTTATTGTTAGCCAAGCTACTTCGATCACTTCCTTCAAGAGTCGTTCTAACTATTGTTTTAGCTGAACATTCCTGTGTTGTTTTTATGGCGAGATGCTGAGGATCTTGGCCAAGGGTGAAAGTGCTGGTAACCTCTCCCCTTTTCATAACTTTTGGAATTGATGATGCACTCATTGTGCTTTTTAATTCTTGTTTTAGCTGAACATTCCTGCATTGTTTTTATGGCCAGATGCTGAGGATCTTGGCTAAGGGTGTAAGTGCTGGTAACCTCTCCCCTTTTAAATATGTTTTCTTTTATTGGTATGTTACTTTTGTGTAGAGGTGTATATAGGCACTGGACACTGTTGGTAATTCCTCAAAACAATTTTTAGCGTAAAAACCTACTTGCTAACTAGCAATGGAGAGCCGTCGCTAGTTTGCAACATTGTGAGAAATGGCTCCCTCTGAAGTAACGTAGTTTTTGAAACAATAAAGACTTCAGCTGAAGCCTTTTATTTTGCATCTTAAAGCAGTCACACAAATTTGTGCAACAAGGGTGTTTTTCTTTCATTATTATCTTGCAACTTCAATGACCAATTGTTCCCAAATTTGTTATTTTATGCATACATGTATGTTGGGAGTGAAACTACTAGTCTTTGATAGTTACCAAATGTGTCCATGCAGTGCCTTTAATAAGTATCTTTCATTAATGTTATTATGATTTTAATTTAACATCTTGTAAATAAGTACACCATTGCAAGCAAGCACAAACGCGATTTTGTTTGCGCTTTGAAATTGCAAAATTGCATAATGCATTTTTAAGCAAGTTTTTTGGAAGTGCGGCGGTTAGATTAAAGGGACCTGGACACATGCACCTGGCATGTGGGGTCCTACTTCCGGCTCGGGCCACTGGGTGGTTGATCTTAAAGGTGCATTTGGGCTCCTCATCTGTCAGGATGGTGCCGGTGTTATCACAAATATGGTTGACCAACGGAAGTAGTCCCTAGTCCTTTCAACTAGGGACCGCGTTAGTACGAGTAGGGAGGCTGTCCTGGCGCCGAAGTTGGGACAGTGGACCGGACCCATCCCCTTAAGGGATGGTGCAATTGGCTCTTACGATCTCAGAAAGCGTGTGGGGCTGGTATCCTGGAACCTGCACGTTGGTAGCCCTGCTAATTGAACTAAGCTTACCAGGATGACAATCAGCAAAATCTGATGAAAAAAAAATGCTTGCAATGGTGTACTTATAAATAATGGTGTACTTAAATAGTTTTATAATTGTAAGCTTTTATGTGAAACAAGTTTAGTTCTGAAATATATCTGCATTATATGTTGTGCATCACAAACAAGGAATTGAAACAAAAAATGTGGGAGACTATATAGCGTTTTGAAGGCGTGTCACCCCAGTATGATGTCTTGCAGTGTATTCCATTATAGTCTGTCTCTTATCATGGGAGTATCAGCTCCTATAATGGTGACATTGTGAGATTGCACTTATCATGCGAAGGTGCGTGCCACTTCTGCATTTATGCGGGGGTGTGTGCCACTTCTGCCTTGTGCGGAGGTGCGTGCTGCTTCTTAACGGTCAAACTCTCTCAGGCTCAGGCAAAGATAGCCAATCAATAAGTTATGTTGAAAAAATCCCCCCAAAACAAATGTTAAATATAGAATAGAATATCCTTACCCTAATCTTAGCAACAAGAAATACATCAACTATAGGAGAATCCGTCGTTTTGAAGGCGTGTCACCCAAGTATGATGTCTTGCAGTGTATCCCATTATAGTCTGTCTCTTATCATGGGAGTATCAGCTCCTATAATGGTGACATTGTGAGAATGCACTTATCATGCAAAGGTGCGTGCCACTTCTGCATTTATGCGGAGGTGTGTGCCACTTCTGCCTTGTGCGGAGGTGCGTGCTGCTTCTTAACGGTCAAACTCTCTCAGGTTCAGGCAAAGATAGCCAATCAATAAGTTATGTTGAAAAAATCCCCCCCAAAACAAATGTTAAATATAGAATAGAATAACCCTTACCCTAATCTTAGCAACAAGAAATACATCAACTATAGGAGAATTCATCGTTTTGAAGGCGTGTCACCCAAGTATGATGTCTTGCAGTGTATCCCATTATAGTCTGTCTCTTATCATGGGAGTATCAGCTCCTATAATGGTGACATTGTGAGATTGCACTTATCATGCGAAGGTGCGTGCCACTTCTGCATTTATGTGGAGGTGTGTGCTGCTTCTGCCTTGTGCGGAGGTGCGTGCTGCTTCTTAACGGTAAAACTCTCTTAGGCTCAGGCAAAGACAGCCCATCAATTTACTATGTTGAATAAATCACCCCAGAATAGAATAGAATAACCCTTACCCTAATCTTATAGCAACAAAAAATACATCAACTATGGGGGAATCCATCGTTTTGAAGGTGTGTCACCCAAGTATGATGTCTTGCAGTGTATCCCATTATAGTCTGTCTCTTATCATGGGAGTATCAGCTCCTATAATGGTGACATTGTGAGATTGCACTTATCATGCGAAGGTGCGTGCCACTTCTGCATTTATGTGGAGGTGTGTGCCGCTTCTGCCTTGTGCGGAGGTGCGTGCTGCTTCTTCACGGTTAAACTCCCTTAGTCTCAGTCAAAGATAGCCCATCAATTTGAAGAAATCCCCCAAAAAGATAGGCCAAACTGAAATAAAATGTTTGTGGTGTACTTATGAAGCTATGCACTTCTATTTTTTTAATTGTGATGTTAAACTTTATCGTGGGTGTTTACAGTACTTTTGGCTGGTTGTTTTTAGACCCCAAATAAGTATTCACTGGTTGATTTGTTGGTATAGAAACGAGGTTGCTGCTGATAGGTTTGAGCGTGAGTGGTGCGCGCATAACGATGTCACGCGTTGAAATGTTGAGGAAATATCACATTTGTTTCGTCATATAGGTCTTGTTCTATGAAAGACTTGCACTGGAACGTGTTGTCGTGTTTTCTTCATAATTCACAGACAAAATTATATTACAAAATTTAAATAATTAAAATAAAAATCATGAAACTTACTATTAATGATTTGGGCTTTGTAAATAACAAAGTCTGTTTCAAAAAACAACTTATTTTGATTGGTGTTTTTTTTTACATTTAATTAGATCTTACCACTAACATCGAAAAAATGAATTAAATATTTTTTATAGTTTAATTATAACTACTATAACAATGTACCACAATGTAGCATTTTGAAATGTTAATCATACAAAAATAAATCAAAAATCAGTAGAGAAAATTATAATTTATAATTTACAGTTAATAAGAATGTAATTTGTATAATTTATTAATTTAACAATATGTAATTAAGGGGTTGCTTTTTCTACTAACATTCCACAATTAAATTAGAACTAACATTTATCAATATCATTTGAATAAAATTGACACTTATTTAATTAACATGTCCTCTGGTAACATGTTTTTGACAACAAAAGGGGGAAGGACACAATTGTGTCACTAAAATTAAAACAATAAATACAGTTTAATTTAATATATCACATGTATGAACTTTATATTATACAATCAGTGGGGGTCAGGCCCATGTGTAGATGAATATTATGGTTAAGTTTTTATGACACACTTTACCAAAAAAAAGTACTAACATATAGCTTAATGTGTACAATATTCTTTCAAATTTATGGGTAACATTAAGTCGAATTCAAAAATTAATGCTATAATATGAACTAGTAAACTAATTTATCTTTTTTATAAATCGAAAGTTACACTAAAAGACTTTCACAAAAGTGTATGATAAAATGGCGTGTAATGTCGGCAAAACAAAACATTGCATGTTTTATATTAACGTGCGCTGCGGATATCGGACATTAATATGCATTTAAAACGCGGTCGGTGCATCTATTAACTCCGGCAAAAAATATCCTATGATAACCTTAGGACAAAAAGGTGAAGGACACAATTATTTAATTAATACTTATGAACTTAGGTATGAACATTATATATGATCAGTGGGGGATGCCAGGCCTACATGAAGATTAATATTATGCTTTAGTTTTTATTTAACAGTTTTAGTTTTTATGTAACAGTTTAGTTTGGAAATTAACTATATAAAATTATCTGCATTAAAAAAAAACAATCTAACAGAGCTGAATGTCTACATTTTTCTTTCAAATTAATGGGCAACTTTAAATCAAATTCAAAAATTAATGCTATAATATGAAATAAGTACTAAACTAATTTATCTTTTTTATAAATCGAAAGTGAGACTAAAAGAGTTTCACCAAGGTGTAAGATAAAATGGCGTGTAACGTCGACAAAAAAAAATAGTGCTTGTTTTTTTATTAACGAGCGCTGCGGATATCGGACATTATTATGCATTTAAAACGTGGTCGGTGCATCTGTTAACTCAAAATATCCTAACACAGACTTAGGACAAAAGGGTGAAGGACATAATTATTTAACTAAAATTAAAACAATAAATACTTATGAAATTAGGTATGAACATTATTATTTACATTGTGTAATCAGTGGGGGATGCCAGGCCTACATGTAAACTAATATTATGTTTTAATTTTTATGAATTAGTTTAATTTGGAAATTAACTATATAAAATTAACTGCATTCATTTTGTGCATCACAAACAGGTAACTTTGTCGTTACTAAAAACAATGTACATTGTTCTTTCAAATTTATGCACCATAGTTAATTGTATTTAAAAGTTGATGCTTTAAAATGAAGTATGTCGTAACAGCTAATTTATTTCAATAAACAGAAAGTGAAACTGATAGAGTTACTTCATAGTGTAAGATAGGCTTTGACAAGTTCATAAAATCTCGGGTAGCGTCGGTAAAAAAAAATATTGCTTGTTTTTTAATGATTGCGTGCTGCAGATATCGGACGTTAATAAGCATTTTAAATGTGGTTGATGCATCTATTAAGTCGGGCAAACAAAGCAGCCTCGCTTCTGTAAGGGTATCATGTAAAAACATCTGTTTAAAGAAATAAGAAATGATGTATTTAAATGCTTGAGTTTTAAATCTATGTGTTTATAAAGTTTAAGTAAGCTTTGATATTATAAAAACAACTTTTATTGTATGATTACATGAAATATTACTTAAAGAAATGTTCTATTAATGAGGCATGTGTAGGAGGGTGCTGTTAGCAAGAATGAATAAAATGGCAGCGAGATAGCGGAGCACCCTCTATGCAGTAACCAAATTAAATCTAACAGTAGAACTATACATTATGCTATGAATATTGAAGTATGTATAAAACACTTTAATATGAAATAACTATTAAGAACTAATTCATTTAAATAAATAGAAACTGAAACTGAAAGAGTTACACTAAACGGTAAGATTGGCTTTGACGATTTAAAAAAATCTTGGGTAATGTTTTTTTTTACGAACGCGCGCTGATATCGGACGTTAATGTGCATTTTTATACGCGGCCGGTGCATCTATGAACTCGGGCAAAAAAAGCAGCCTCGCTACTGTAAGGGTATCTTGTAGTACATAATCTGTAATTAAATGCTTTAATATTAAATTGGTGTATTTAAAAGGTTTAATTGAACTTTAATTTTTATAAAACCACTTTTACTGTATGGCTTCATGAAATATTACTTTAAGAAATGTTTTATTAATGAGGCATTTGTAGTAGGGGGTGCTGTTAGCAAGAATGAATAAAATGGCAGCAAGATAGCGGAGCACCCTCTATGCAGTAACCAATTTAAATCTAAAACTATCATGTTGAAGTATGTATCAAATGCTTGCAGTGCGAGCTCTGTGTAGTTCTTGTTTGAATTAAAATAACTAGTATATTGTTTAACTCTGATGGAGTAAATTCGGGGGGGGGGGGGAATTTGATAAGAGAACACAGTTTTTGAACTGTTATTAGAGTAAGTTAAATTTTACTTTAAAATTATTTAGGAAGACTATGCCATGAATATTGAAGTATGTATTAAATGCTTGCAGTGCAAGCTCTGTGTAGTTCTTATTATGAATTAAATTAACATTAACTAGTATTATTTTAAACTCTGATGGAGTAAATTGGGGGGGGGGGGGCAACTTGATTAGAGAATGCAGTTTTTGAACTGTTAATAGGGGAAATTTACTCTTAAATTATTAAGGAACACAAGTAACTTATTCAAATTTATTTTGTACTTAAAATAAAGCACTAATAGACTTTAGATATAAAATGGGGGCATTGCGCACTTTGTAGTGGTTGGGCCAATGCGCAACCTTCTTTAGACCTGTAGTTGATTGCGCTTTACGCAAATGATGTCATGTGCATAAGGTCCATTACGGTACTCTGTTAATTATTTTGTATTATTTATGTTGTTAGTTTAAATTGTAAAATTACTTGTAAGGTTTGTAGTCTTTGCGTTTACTTGAGAATTAAATTTGTTGTAATTCTTTGTAATTTTATGATCTTTTTAAATGTTACTACTTTTAAGTATTAAAATATTTAAGTAGTCTAACAGGTGTATAGCTTTACTCGTTAAACACATCTGGTAATATTTGTATTGTTTATTTTTGTTCTGGAAATAAACCTTAGTTTAACATACACCAACTGACATGTCTTTATTCTATCTTTCTTCTTGTGACTCTTGCTAAGGTCAAAGGTCATAGGGTTCATCTTTTCTTTTTTTATTCGACCTTTCCATTCTAAGGTTTAAATATTAGTTCCGAGCAAATTTTTTCAAGAGCCGCCGTAGCGCAGCGGGCTAGCTCACAGCCCCAGGAATCCTGGAGCTGTGAGCAGGGTGGGTTCAAATCCCTCCGGGGACCCTTTTACCATTAAAAAAGACTTTTTTTATAATTCTGATAAAAATGTGCAGGGTTTGAACCTGGGACCTTCCACTCTGTAAGCACTCTCTCTCACTGCTGTGCTACTGAGCTGTTATAAAAATCTATCGGTTTTTGGAGTGATGAAGTTAAAAATGGCTGACTTAGAAAATATTTCAGAATTTATTTTCCCTGGCTCAACCCTTGGATTTCTAGCTGATCTGAGAGTTGACCAAGGGCCTTGGAGCTTGGCTGGAGGAGTAAAATTTCTAAGTGCTGAGGGGCCAAGGAGGTTGCTCAGTGGGCTAGGGTAAGGGTTGCCTCTGCTCTGAGACTCCCAGGCAAGGGGCTGGGAGTTTGCTGGTTAGCTAGTAGGCTCGGTTGGTTGGGATGAGGTCTTGGGTGATGGTAGGAATGATGATGGGCTTGACTGTTCGGGACGAGGACTTGGGGTGATAGTAGGAGTGATGATGGACTTTAATGTTTGGGATGAGGACTTGGGGTGATGGTGTAGGAGTGATGGGCTTGACTGTTTGGGATGAGGACTTGGGGTGATGGTGTAGGAGTAATTGGCTGGACTGTTTAGGATGAGGACTTGGGGTGATGGTAGGAGAGTGGGATGGGCTGGTTGGGATGGAGGCTTGGGTGGGTGATGGTAGGAGTAATGGGGTGGGCTGTTTGAGATGAGGACTTGGGTTGAGGGTGAGTGTTGTGTTGGGCTGAGACGGGCATGATAAAGCTTGCGAGGACTAGGGGTGTACGTTGGGATGAGATGGTTGGTATCCGAAGGAGGGGGGTGGTATCCATTAAAGTGGTGACTCTATTCTTAGATATAATTTGACGGTAGGGGTTTTTCGTAATAAAGGTGTTGTACGATACTTTTTAGTTAATGTATTTAATGGGGTGGAACTATTTCTGTTAAAGTGGTTATTCTAAGATGTAATTTGACAGCAGGGGTTTTTTGTAAGAAAGGTGTGGTATGATACTTTTTAGTTAATGTATTTAATGGGGTGGAACTATTTCTATTAAAGTGGTTATTCTTAGGTGAATTTAACAGTAGGGGTTTTCGTATTAAGGATGTGGTATGGTACCTTTTATTTAAAGTATGTAATGGGGTGGAACTTGTATGATTAAAGTGGTCATTCTTAGATGTAATTTAATGAAAAGGGTTTTTGTATTAAAGGTGTGGTATGGTACTTTTTAGTCAAAGTATTTTATGGGGTGTACTTTTTCTATTAAAGTGGTTATTTTTAGATGTAATTTAACCGTAGTGGTTTTTCGTATTAAAGGTGTGGTATGGTACCTTTTTAGTTGAGGTATTTAATGGGGGTGGAACTTTTTCTATTAAAGTGGTTAATCTTAGGTGTAGTTTAACAGTAGGGGTTTTTCATATTAAAGATCTGGTATGGTACCTTTTATTTAAAGTATTTATTGGGGTGGAGCTTTTTCTATTAAAGTGGTTATTCTTAGATGTAATTTAACGGAAGGGTTTTTTTTGCATTAAAGGTGTGGTGTAGTACTTTTATTCAAAGTATTTAATGGGGTGGAACTATTTCTATTAAAGTGGTTGTTCTTAGATGTAAATTGACGGTAAGGGGTTTTTCATATTAAAGGTGTGGTATGATACTTTATAGTTAATTATACTTTTAAGTTACTTTTAATACTTATAATCCACAACACATTTTATGTAAAACAATAGCACATTAAGTAAGGGAAATAGAGAGATTTCTTTTTTTCATTTACAGAATCATTTTATTTGACAACTCAAACTTCAAAGAGTATATTATAATGTAAACAAAGTAATCTTCACATTACCAGCATAAGACAATAGTTTTAATTTAGTTTTTTTTTCAAAAACTTTGAATCTTTTGCAGAGTGATGTTTTATGCACTCTCATGACCCTTCGTGTAGCTAAGCACAACAAAGTAATCTTCACATTACCAGCATAAGACAATAGTTTTAGTTTAGTTTTCTTTGCAAAAACTTTGAATCTTTTGCAGAGTGATGTTTTATGCACTCTCATGACCCTTCTTGTAGCTAAGCACAACAAAGTAATCTTCACAGAGCTGCTTTAGCTGAAAATATTGCTTAGCAGTTTCCAGCTCAGCAGAAATGAGCAGGATACCATACCAGTCACAAATTGTTCACATAGCGTGGTAGTTAGGCTGGTAACCATATTTTGGTAAGCATATTTATGTTTGTGCTTAGCTACTTTTGGGGCTTTAAGCACCTCTATGAAATTGTGCAAGTTTTAAAATCCAAATACCAGAAATCATAGAAAAATCGTTTGCAACAGATTGTATGCTAGTAACACTTTTTACTATGAGGAATGTTTTCTTGCCCAATTGATTATGGTGCAACAGTTCTGTCATCGTGTCAGGTATTCCTGTCAAGAAACTACAATGTCTGGTATTCGGTTTTCGGTTTTAAATGATTTTTTTTCACTTGGTCAATTAATTAATTTATCAAGAAAATATCAAAATACTTATTGGCTCAGAGATTAGGGTTTCATCAGCCAGTCACATATAAGGCAAAACTTCTTTTTTTATGTCTAGCTTTTCATTAATTTGAAATAATAATTTGCTTTTAAGATCTTTTTCCACTAAGCAAATAATACCTCTTAAAGGCACTGTACACCATGCGTAAGATTTGAGTGAGATTTTACCTCTTTCTCAAAAACTATGTTACTTCAGAGGGAGCCGTTCCTCAAAACATTGTATACTATCAACAGCACTCCCATGCCTGTAAGCAAGTAAGGTTTTATGCCAACAATTATGTTGAGTAATTACCACGAGTGTCCAGTGTCTTTAAGTCAACAACATTAAATACAAAGATTATGGCTACTTATAATTATTGAGTTATGAGCTACCTTTAAAATTTTGTGAAACTTTAAGTTGTGGAGTAAAATAAGTGTACCTTGCAAGAAATCTAATAAGGTTTTTTCCTCCTGGTAACAAAAGTCTATACCAGACCCACTATCTTTCTGAAATCTTAAAGCCACTCTTTCGAGAAGTATTCCACCCCGAGAAACAGTACATTTTTCTCCAACTTTGTGAGTTCAAAATACACACATTGTGTGCTTGCTTGCAAATGGTGCACTTACTTTTTACAAGAACATTTACTTGAATGTTAAAATACATCTGCCTCCGACATTAACTAATTAACATGTCTACTTACAAATGAAATCAACAAGCTTGTTGCTCATTTAGGATTCCTTCATATATATAATGCCTTGAAGACCTTGAGGTTTCAATAATATTACTTTTTCTCTCAAACTCTGAAGCTTTCAAGATTGCAATGAGAGTTATTTGCTACACACTAAACTTTAGGATTTATGCTGTGAAATGGAAACATTAAGGTGTCCTAAAATGTAACGGGACACACAAAAGGAAGTCAAAAACTTTGATTTCCGCTTAACTATGTAACTCATTGCAATCTTGCTTCTGCATCTCTCAGGAGTGTCTTTTAGACAGACATGGCGCATTATAAATTGCCACTTTTATTATATTTGTTATTATTATTTATTATTATTAAATGAACTAGCTATAACTAGGAGCGTTTAATTTGCCTTTGTCATCAAAATATGGTGATCCATTAATGATTACTCCATTTATACATAATTTAAATTTTCAGATCAATTTTGCCTCAAGTGTACCTAAAAAAAAATTAGGTCAGGCATGGTGTACAGCACATTCCAGATCTTTTACTTATCATCTTCATTCCTAGTTTATCGTTTAACTTGAGAAGAAATATCAATGGTTTGTACTAAAAACCTTTTTAATTATTCAAAATTGTAATTTTGTACAGTTAAAGGGGTTTTGTTAATCAAAAACATGTTTCCTATCTTTTAAATCTGTAATCAATCTGTAGGGACAGACCTCTCATTTCGGGTTAGGCTGGTGCCAGCATTTCATCCCCAAAAATGTTGTGGTATGTGACGAGATATTCTGTTGGTATGAGTGCTGCAAAAACAGACCACCCTTTGATGTTAGTGTAAAACAACCACAGGTATTTTACCTTCCTCTTGCATAACCCTCACACATATTAACAGGTGATATGTAGACAGTGGGCTGACTATACGCAGTTGCAGGTCTCGGAAATGTGTGACAGGTAGACACCATCTACGTATTAAGACAAACAAATGTTTATTATTAAGGTATATTTAGACTGTGACAATGTAATTTTAGTTTTTCATGTACTCAAAAAAGAAGAAGATAAAGATGATCGAGATCGAACAATGAGATGTAAGCATTTGAAGGAACAGCCATTATGTTGAGGTATGTGTAAATTTTGTTTTCAAGTTATTTACTTCCCAAATCCCCCCCCCCCCCCCCAAGAAAAGTTGTTAGCATTTCAGTTTGTGTAGATATATTTAACAGCCACGTGAGCGGAATGTTTTCAACAGAGGGCGGAGCCTAATGGATCGGTCTATTGCATGAACTGTCAAGACAAAGTAGTGAAAAAAGTAATGAAAACAAAAATGGAAAGGATTCATGATTGATCCATCAGCTTCGTAATGTGCAAAATAATTTCCGCAACCTTTTATAAAGGAAAAAAAAAAGAAGAAGATAAAGATGATCGAGATCGAACAATGAGATGTAAGCGTTTGAAGGAACAGCCATTATGTTGAGGTATGTGTAAATTTTGTTTTCAAGTTATTTACTTCCCAAACCCCCCCCCCCCCCCCAAGAAAAGTTGTTAGCATTTCAGTTTGTGTAGATATATTTAACAGCCACGTGAGCGGAATGTTTTCAACGGAGGGCGGAGCCTAATGGATCGGTCTATTGCATGAACTGTCAAGACAAAGTAGTGAAAAAAGTAATGAAAACAAAAATGGAAAGGATTCATGATTGATCCATCAGCTTCGTAATGTGCAAAATAATTTCCGCAACCTTTTATAAAGGAAGGGGAGAGCATTTTATTTACCTGATTCAATGTAAATTGTTAGGAAGCTCATCAACTGCAGGTCTCCGACATCTAATTGGTGGATGAGTAAATCTCTGTGGAGATGACTGCCCTCGCTGTCTGATGATTGCCCCAGCTATCAATGCAAACAAAAATACAATAACGCTTTATTAAGCTTTGAAGTAAGAGCAAGTAATAAAGTACAAGGGCAGTTTGAACATTTACCATTAAAGATCAACTTCAACATTTTTAATAGTAATAATAATAATAAAGGCTTTTTATTCAGCGCTCAGGTCAGTCACGTAGTGACGCTCATGGCGCTTCAACATTATCACCCCTGGTCACTTGGCCTTAAATAATTCCTTAAACCATCTCAGCTCCCTGGGAAGTATACAGCCTGTGCTGCCAAATACTAAGCTAATCAATCACAAAAACCAACTCACAGGTACCCATTTACCCCTGGGTGGAGAGAAACTTACTGTTAAGTGTCTTGCTCAAGGACATAATAAGTGCCACATGTACATACAATTGAGTAAAACTCAATCAAATTGGTTTCAACAAAATCATTTTGAGCTGTCTAAAATCTCAAATTAATGTTGGTTCATATCATTAAATTTAACTAATGACAATGAAAGCCCCGATTCTCTAGCTTGTATGTTTATAAAACCTTCTCAAAATTCGTACCTTTCAATAACCTCTCTTTCTGTATACATGTATAGACTAAGCGCCTAGTACTTTGTTGGTAGATAGGTGTACTATGGAAGACTTCTATGCTCAAAACAGTCACAAACAGCTGCAAAAAGTTGAGCAGCTTCCACGCAACTACAACGTCAAAATGATAAAGCAAATTTGGTTTCATATTTGGGTTTTGTTATAGCAAACTAGGCTAAGTAAAACACTCTCTGTGTTTAGTTGTTACCACCAAGGTTGTAGCTAGGGCAAATTGGATGCCGGCTAATTTTGTCGAGAGCATAGTCGAGAGGGTGGGTGTACATGTAGGGGCAGCGTAGCGCCTCACAACCCGATGGGATCAACAGGGGCAGCGTCTTTGGAAGCTGAAGATTTTTAGGTTTTGTTTAAGCTTTGATGGGTTCCCCAGGCTCTCTCTTGCCTATTTGTGCCTTGACATAGCCATTGTCAAAGGAAAAAACATGTCCAGGGAGCCATAGAAAATAAATACTTATTAAGTTTAAAGTAAAATGTTAGGGTAAAATAAATAAAATTAATATTCTGTTTACAATTTAAATCCCATCTCAAAATAGGGTAGGTAGACTACTAGGCAGAATTTTTGAGTGTTGAATTTATCAATTGAAAAGCTTGCAGTTGCATATATTCATCAGAAGGCAATGCAGAGTGGAGAGACAAGTTCAGAAACACAGGATGACGGGACACATGTCCGATCACTGCCGCAAGATCTAGACTATTCCATTTCAAAAAGGAGCACATTAGTAAAATAGAAAAGCCATGTTTCACTGAGTTGTATTCATTGACAATTTCTCAACGAAGTGCATTCAATAAACTCAAAAAATTGATTCTTGTCATTTCATTTTTTTTCCAACAAGTATTAATAGACAGGAAAATCATCTAAATAAAATTCTAAATAAAAATTTAATGCAACTTCGACGACTCCACCAACATTGTCCGCCCATCAGAATAACTTTGTTTTCAACCGCCCGCCGGGCGAATCAACCAAAATTCTTGATCGCCTGCAGGTTTTTTCACTAGCCTGCTGCATGTGTGCTACAAAAAAAAAATTGAAACTAAAACAAAATATTGAAAAAAACACGGAAGTGAAGTCCCTAAAATTGGACGACTTTATCTCTTAATTTATGCCCTAAATTATCAACAACCATTTGAATGAACTTGTTGTTTGAGAATTGTTTGTTTTGAACATGTTCTGATCTCCGTTTGCAACAAAATCTTCGTGAATCAACGATCGGTCAACAACACACATTGAGAAATAACTCAATGAACTTTGGCCCGCAACGCCCTCTGTTGGCAGAAGTTGTCCATGTTACTAGAACTCCTCCAAGGCTGTGCATTGTGCATACAGTCTGCAGGCGTGATGCACAACGTTCGCCAATTCTTTACTTGGTTCGTGAGCGTGTGTTGTGGAGAAGGCTAGCCAAGAAGATCATGAATATGGATTTATTAACAGCCATCAATGGCCAATCACAGCGTGCGGAATCTTGGTTAAGATGGACTTCGGACTGTGTGTGTTATGTGCTGTGCATGCTGCATGAACCAGTGGGTGACCGTGTGAGTATTACCATGTGGTTTTGTGCATCATGGATACTACACGCACGCCGGAGATTGTGCGTGCCTTTTTTAGTACTCCATGAACTCGCAGCATTCAAGCGGCAACAATCACGGAGAACATCGCGGTTTTGGAGAGAAAATTGTTTTGATTGTTTTTACAGAAATAAAATACACACCTATTAGGAGTTTTACAGGATTGTTTTCTTTAATTTTCACTCATTTCAATGGCATTTAAAACAGTTTTACATAAATTTATGCCGGTCGGAGTTTGATATTTTTTGTTGGATCCCGGTCGGAAAAAGCTGGGGCCGGTGATAGCCGACCGGCTCCGACCGTGGTAGCTACAACCTTGGTTACCACTCCTGCTGTTAACACTTGGATGCGAGGGAAACCCCCCCCCCATTTCAATTTTACAGTTTGGTGGTCAGTAGGAGGTACAATAGAAGAAAGGTGGCAAGTTTGCCAGTGAATGAAGGAAACTATGATAGATTTATGAACTAACAGCTGTTCTAATGTTCACGACTCGGGAGTTTCCCTTACCTTTTATCAGGGAGAGAGCAGTTCATTTATCAGACTCTTTGTAAATGGTTAGGAAGCTCATCAACTGCAGATCTCAGACATCATCTTGGTTGATGTGTAGATCCCTGTGGAGCTGACAACCCTTGCTGTATCATTCAAACAAATAAAACAATTTGTAAGGCCTTATTTAGCAAGTAACAATAATAGCAAATAAGCACAAGGGTAGTTTAAGAATTTATCAATAAAGATCACCTCAAACAAAATTTAAATGTTTGTTCTTTTGTTTTAAAACAAAATTGAGTGTGTAATGATTTACAATTATACACACTCTTTTTCCTTTCTATATATCTAAAAATGGGTTCACAATTATAAAAAAAATTAAATTGATTTGTGCCAAAATGTAGAGTTTTCATGAAAACAGCGCTGTGAGGTTTGAATACACGCATTGGAAGTTGCACATTAGCGGAGATTAACAATCTTGAAGTTCATGATTTGACTAATTTTACATCACAACACAGACTGCTTTTACACTGGTTTTCTGAGGAAGTGGTAATTCAGTGTTAATTTCACTTTTTGATTTTAGGGAACCTTGAAAATCCCCACCAATGGCAGAAAACACACTAGTTAAAAAAAAAGGGGGTGGGTAGGTTTTGTTTTAATCAATTTCAACCAAAACTACAGAGAATTTCAACAAAAACTACAGAGAGAAGAACGTTACACTTCTCTTGATGCATCTGAAATTATGTGGTTGTTGATATTGTTCAATTTAACTGTTGATGAAGACATCCTTGATTCTTTAACATGTATGTTTATAAAACCCTTTTTTCAGTGGCCTATGTTGGCCAAGATTTTTAATAGTCCAAATAAGCAACACGAACCCCCATGTTGAAACTGGTTCTTACAATTTGTTTGGGAAGACATCGTTGTACTTTAACACTGGGCAGCATAAAGAAAGAAGAAGGAAAAAAAAAAAGGGAGCATACATGGCGGGGCAAAAAATCGTTAAATATCAACCCAATTATTAAACTGTCGTTATTTTTATTTTTTAGTTTTTAGTTGGCTTCATCCTTTGATATATCGAGTAAACTCAATATTGAATTTTTGATATATTGGTTATTTAAAAAAACTGGCATCGACGGACGTTATTTGATAGAGAATGAGCAACGAACTCAGCTGCTGGTAATTTCCTCAAAACATTCTGGAAGTTTTTCTGTCTATTGTTTAACTCATTCTATTTAATTAATTTTACCTGATTCAATGTAAAGAACATGTCACATTTGTACACGTTTTTTTGGACCAATTTTCAAATCAATCACATCTGGACAAAGTCATCATTTAGTAAGCCCTGTTATGTGTCATAGTAATTCCACAGATGTAAGGAATAAAATGAGGTATGTTGGAGTAGTATAGGACTTTTTTAAATGGGGGAAATTTGCAATCAAACTACCTCGCATTTTGAGTCTTTGAAAACTTAGCGTTTCAGACATGTATCGAAGGTGGGCTGTAATGGTGACAGTGATGAGACCGATGTTAAAAGCGGAGCCATTACTACAGCTCAACAAGGTGGGCTAGTGTAAAGTAGGCTATACGGCGCGGGTAAAATCGCCATTTTAAAAATAAACTCATAATTTGTTGAAGTATTACAACCTATGCAAAGATCAGTTGAATTTTTTTAAATGAGAAATACCTGAAGATATGTTCGATTCATTCAGAAGAAGGAAGAGTGGTGGTTAATGAAGAAATAATTGACATTTACCTCAGCATCAAATTGCTCACTTCGCATCGATACTCGCCTCGTCGTTGGAAATAGTCTGGCGCGCGAAGAACAGACCCAATGATACCGATTTCCGAATAATAGAAGTAACCGAAACACAAGCCGATTACCAAAGTCGATATTTTCAAGAACACTAAATTTTGAAAACATAACGCTAATCGATAGGCAAAAGTAGCATAAAGATAACAAAACATGGAATCGATTGTAGGCAAAAATCGACCCTTTTTTGTTTTGGCAAGGAATATCAATGAGAAAGCCCATGTCTTCTGCTAGGCAGCAATGAGCAGGGTACCAGTCACAAGAAATTGTACATCTCGCGTAATAGTTTGACTGGTAACCTTATTCTGGTAAGCATTTGGTTGTGCTTTTAGGTACGAAAGTGCACATACCTCGGTATTGCGCCCTCTTGGGATCAACACGGCTGTTAAAAAAAAAAGTTTATTTGAATGTATTTTCTGATAAAAACAATTTCGAGGAGTCTTGGAACTCTCGAGTATTCATTATTCCGGCATTCAATAATATTGTTTTTACATAAATAAATAAAAGTAATAAATAAATAATCAACTATCGTCGGGCGTCATGTAACTTGAACTTTAATAGTAGATATTTGACCTAGTTTTTAGCTAACTTTTGTTTTACGAAGAAAAAAATCTTGCTAATCACAGAAACGGTTACTGTTTTGACTGGTGCCCCACTAAATTTTTGCTTAGCAAATAAATTTGTTTCATTTGTTTGTATTTTTTTCGATCGTATGTCAAACACGTGTAAAACAAAAACAACAACATTGGTTGATCATTTCCCTGACTTCTCAGATGCTAATACAACTTAACAAAAGGCTGTACAGAAAGTGTACAGACTACTTGGTAGGGACAGAGAAGCGTTGGGTCACCCACGTGGGGAAGGGTATCCTTCCATAATAATAATGCGGATCCATGGCAGGGAAAAGTCGGGTTCAACGGGGTGAAAAGAAACTGACGAAATTACCCGAAAACAAATTGGGAAATTGGCAGATAGCGACTAAAGATTGATCTGTTAAAAAAGTAATTATTATGTAAAGAGCAAAGAAAACTGTCTCGGAAAAAGAAAGGTTGTTTGGGATATTGAAACCATACAAATAGTAATCCAATTGATACATTTTTAATTTCTCACTACGTGTCTATCAAAACAGATGTTATACCTACTTCTCAGCGGATGGTGGTATTGATCAACTTCTAAATTCTCCATACCTTAAGACAACAAATCTCAGTTCTATTATTCTGTGTCTTCTATTTTCTTCTAGGGTCATTGTTCACTTAATTATCAGTCAATAATAATCTCACCATGTAAACACTGGTTTAATAATTTCACGAGTTTACCCCATGCAAGAAGACGTACCCGATCACCCCTTTTAAAATAAATAGTTTCAACTCTTGCAGGGCCCGCCCATTTAGTACCTAATATGGTCACAAAAGTTGGGCAAGAAAATTCTAGAAGGTCCGGCTTTGTTATGCAAATGTTAAAGCTGGTTGCTGATTGGCTGGGGGCTGGACGGAGGACGCCGGCTGGGGTCGTGGGTGAAAATCTGCATGATTTGCACATTTCAAAGAAAAAATGGAGGACTTTGAAAAGTTTCCGTGTCTTTTATCTCCAAGAAATTCAGCTTTTCACCGGATTTCCGAGTTCAAACTACTACAAAAGTGTAATGGTGAGTTGAGATTTTTTTTGTCTTGAAAATAAAAGTGCTGCAAAGAATTTTCATTCGCAGAATTTGAAGAAATGTTGGATTTTACAACACAACCCGCAGGCCGAAAAGTAAAATAAAAAACACATGTGTTGACTCAATTATTCGGTGCGCAGACGACATTGTTGAAATGTGCAGGTTAGAGTTACCGAATATGTCGTCCGAAACTTCTCCAAATTGAAACGTATTATGCACGACTAAAATTCTTTTCAAAGCATGCCCAAGTGCTACGGGCCCTTGGAAAAGAAGGACTGTGTTCCGCTTGTGTGAGTTTGCTATATAGTCTTTGTTTTTAAAACTTTTGGAGGCTGAGTTTTGAAAACTTCTTTTTTGCACAATCGTCCATGACAACCCGTCCAAAGCGAGTTTGTTCTAAAACTGAGCCTAAAATTCATAAAGCCGGTTAGCAGAAAATTCTTTGCTGAACAAATAGTTGGTGTAGCACCAGTCGCAACAATATTAACTTTATTGGAAAAGTAGCTGGTATTCCTGTTCCTGCTAAGCAAGATTTGTTTGTGCTTAGCAAGGTTTTGTACTCACCTAGCAATGACCAGACTTTATTAAATTGGGCCCTGGTTTTACTGAATAAGAACAATATTGTGCTGACAATTGTTAAAATAATTTGACATGTATACTGTCATAACGATTTAGGTCTTAATATCTTAAAAAACATATTTTAAAACACATTTCCAGAAGAAGTTGAAGTATTTCAATGGAGCTGTGGCCTGTGCTGCCCATGTGGGCCCATTTTCAAAGCCTGGCGCAGAAAAGTATTGCTAAACAAACAAGTTTTCAGCCACTCCATGACAAGTTAAAGGAACACGTTGCCTTGGATCGGACGAGTTGGTCAAAGCAAAAGCGTTTGTAACCGTTTTTTATAAAATGCATATGGTTGGAAAGATGTTTTAAAAGTAGAATACAATGATCCACACAAGTTTGCCTCGAAATTGCGTGGTTTTCCTTCTACTGTGCGAACTAACATGGTCGGCCATTTATGGGAGTCAAAATTTTGACCCCCATAAATGGCCGACGTGTTAGTCGACGAGGTAAGAGGAAAACCACGCAATTTCGAGGCATGTTTGTGTGGATCATTGTATTCTACTTTTACAACATCTTTCTACCCATATGCATTTTATAAAAAACGGTTACAAACGCTTTACAAAGACCAACTCGACCGATCCAAGGCAACGTGTTCCTTTAACATTGTTTTGACTGGTGCCCCACTCAATTTTTGCTTAGCAAAGAAATTTGTCAAGTAGTACTTTCTGCTTGACAACGATCCAAATTGATAAAGCCTGTCAGTGTAAGCTTAAAAATCTGCTATATGTACAGAAAAATCATGCCTGACAGAAACCGGTTACTTTAGCCAACATGCCCTAAATGGTTCTTTTTCTGCAATTTTCTGTGTTCAGACAGCTTTATTAAACTTTGCCCAGAAATTTGGGTTTTCCCTTAAAAAGTTAATTTATGTACATGATGCATAAAAACAAATCAAAATAAATATGTGAAGTTGATTGTCAATAATTGCCAATATTTTTGGAAAACAGTAATTATTACCGTATCTTTTTTCTTTTAACCACCAATTCGAGCCCATGATGTGTCAACAAGGTGAAGATGCCTGGAAAATGTCATGATTAAACTCTGTCATTCTGTGTCAATGAACAAAATTCAAATTGTTACACTTTTTAAATCTTGCAGTTGACACCCTATGTTGGCATCAACCTTTAGCTTCAGAGGGGCAAGGCCACTTGGCCTCAAACGCTCTAAAAAAAAAAGAAATATACTTTCCACTGATTTTAAGATGGTGGTCAACTTTCCAACCCATATTTATTTCATTGTCGCTGTTTACATGCTGTGCAACTGAAATTGAATAAAAGTTTAAAAATATTTGTTTCTGAATTATTTACAGTTTTTTTGCAGCACTCAAATTGCAAACGATTACCCAACACTCAGAAAAATATTTACACAATTTGTGTAAAAAAAACCATGTTTTAGAGGCAGGGGGTGAACCTGCTAACAGTTAGGTAAACTTTTACCAGTTCGTTGCAGGGTAAAACTTACACAACAAATACTTACAAACTTACTTCGTTTAGGAGTAAACATATTTACCTAAATTTTAAGTAAACGCTAGATATGTAAAATATTACACATTGATTGTGTAAACCTTACACTTTTATGACATGTAAAACTATTCCGCGTTACCCTTTGTATGGGTTAAAACTTTAATTTACCTTATAGCTGTGTAATTATTATTATTTTACTGTTTGTTTTGGTAAAAGGTTTACTTGGATTGTGTGTAGTCGTACACAATTACATATTTTTACCGTTGTACCCTTTTCCCGTCTGAACGTTTGAGTAAGGCCTTACTGCCTGTTCGTGCTCGTCGAGCAAAAGTTACAAGCATGGGGATTTTGCTCCTTGATGGACGTAATGAAAGGTGAGTTTCTCAAAGACAATTGCGATCTGCAGTCATATACACAGACTGATGTGTGTCGTATTATTATTTGTTAGTTTTTACAACCATTTCGGCCTACATTTTTGTCATAAACGTGAAGATGTCTGCAGCGCTATAAAGTGGGCATGTGTTGTAGCGTGTTGCAACATGTTGTTTTGCTATATCAGCACTACAGCGCTGTATACATCTTCAAGTTCATGGCAAACATGTAGGTAAGAATGGTTGTAAAAACTAACAAATAATAATACGACACACATCAGTAGATATGACTGTAGATCGTAACAACTTTTGAGAAACTCACCTTTTAATACGTCCACCTAGGAGCAAAAATCTCCATTCTTGTTACTTTTGCTCGACGAGCACGAACGACATGACTGCATGGACTGAGACGTTAGCAACTTGTCACGCAGACGCGCGTGCGCACACGAGGGGAAAAACAAAAAACATAACTTGCATGTAAACACCGGATTCTTTTCACAGTCCTAGTAAGACCTACCAATGCCATGTAAAGTTTCTCTTTACTTCGGTAAATCTTACATAACTTTGGTTAACTGCAATACTTACTCTCAAAACATGTATAGATTTTTTTACACTACAAATCAGTACATATTTTTAGCCGTGTTTTACTTAATTTAGGTAGTTTCTTACACAACTTTTTTTACATAACATCTTTTTACCATTTGTTTTCTGAGTGAAGTAATTAACTTACCCCATGTTACCCCCTCCCCTTACTCATCGACTTAATTAACCTCCCTTCTGCTCATCTGAAAACAAATAATTCTGCTCATCTAAAAACAAATAATTGCTCCAGAACAAAGAATTGTTGAAAAAATCATACAGAACAAAATATTAGGAAAATTAATTCCCTGCGTGCTAATCTGAAGAAAAAAAAGATCAATTAGTCTCTGGACCACCACTACCCCAACTCTGCGAGACAAACAAGCCCCACCCACCCCACGCCAACAACCCACCAACAACAGGCCTCAACCTTTAGCTCCAGAGGGGCAAGGCCACTTGGCCTCAAAAGCTCTAAAAAAGAAAGGGGCACCAAGGCCAACTGAAAGGGCACCAAGGCCATTTTCAAACCTTTATTTGTTGATGATTATGTTAATATACTTTCCACTGATTTCAAGATGGTGGTAAACTTTCCAAGCAATATTTATTTCATTGTCGCTGTTTACATGCTGTGCAACTGAAATTGAATTAAAGTCTAAAAATATTTGTTTCTGAATTATTTACAGTTTTTTTGCAGCACTTGAATTGCAAACAGTCGATTACCCCAGTAATTAACTTTCCCCATTTTACCCCCTCCCCTTATTCATGGACTTAATTAAACTCCCTTCTGCTCATCTGAAGACAAATCATTGATCCAGAACAAAGAATTGTTGAAAAATCATACAGAAACAAATATTAATAAAATTAATTCCCTGCGTGCTAATCTGAAGAAAAAGGATCAATTTAGTCTCTGGTTCACCACTACCCCAACTCTGCGAGACAAACGAGCCCCACCCACCCCACGCCAACAACCCACCAACAACCCGGAGGCTCAGCTCAATCCGATAATTTGGAAAAATATTTATTTCTTTTTTTCTCTTTTTTTTTGTAAATAAATATGATTATGAAAATTAAAAATGAACCCCAACCCCTTAGCACAAAATAATTGGCCAGCATTTAGCTAAACTTGTAAGTTGTATTGTGCATGCAGGCATTTATGCCACGCTAGACTGCGCTAAATAAATACTAAAAAAAATGTAAACAAACGCACCCAATTAAAAAATGCTTCTAAAGTTGGCACTTTGCTGCCACTCCAGCCCTTTCACCTTCCTGCTTATTTTTGCATCTTTTGAGGGATGGCATGCTGATTAATCAATAATGAACTTGATGGAGTATGATGATTTCCAAAATTAGGGCTCTGCCGTTACCTCCATCAATCCGATTTTGACGTTTTACAATTCCACGCTTGTTTTGTGTACACAAACATGTGTTTGGCAATAAAAAACAAAGTCGCAAGGCAGGCATATCACTGGTAGTGGTGGGTCACAAACATTAATCCAGTACAAGCCTTGGACACCAGCGAAATAGCCAGGGGAAAAACATAGACTGTATCCAGCCCCCGGCCGCGCGCCTCCCCCGCCCGATCCGCTACAAATACAGACCTCAATAGACAAAATCAGTGCGAAAATGCGTAATTTAGTGTAGGGACTTGTAGCGAGTTTATACATTGGAGTAGTCTGGTGCTGCGTTTTTAGTAGTAAACAGCTCAACTACGTTTGATATTGTTACCATGCCAAGTTCTCGACACATTTTTTATTGCACAGACGCAGCATTGTGAAAACTAGTGTGCGGGATCGTACTTTCCAAATTTTACCTCCATATAAATCAAAATTCGATGGGTCACAATGTAAACATTACATAACATTTTCAAATAACAGGGGTCGAAATTAAGTGTATTTCCATGGTAGTCAGCAGGGCTAGTGACCAATAATTTTTAGTGGCCCTGATTAGATTTTGGTAGCCCGAAAGACACATTATGTCTCGCGTCACGGCTCAAACTTTACAATACACCAATAACATAGTTCTTTATTGTTTGTGATGATGATTTTTGCATTATTTTTCCACTAGCCCGTCGGGCTATCAAACTGGAAAAATGAGTAGCCCGGCTGTAAATCTGGTAGTCCCGGGCTAGCGGGCTAGTGGCAATTTCGACCCCTGAATAAATAATGTTATGAAATCAATGGAAAAGGGCACGACGGCCAAGTGGCCGTAAGGTACGTGATTTTTAAAAGGGCTTCACGGCAATTCGCTGGGGCATCGCGTCAATGGCCGCTGGTGGCCGCTGTAGAGGTCGAGGCCTGTGTTGGTAAAATTCACTGCATGTTGTGATTTTTTCTTTTACGTTGCCACAAACACTGAGATTTCCCAATTTTTACATGGTATATTAAAGTGCGGGCATGGGGCCGAAAACAACTACTTGCTGCATTTTTAGTTTTCACAAAGGGACAAAATGTTTGACCGAGATAAATTTTCAATAAACAGACACTCATACGAATTTGTTTGTACTCCCCGCACAGTTTTCACAAAGTTTGACATGTTCAACAGTTAATTACTCAACTCTTAAGTGCACAAGGCAGTCGCTAGGGCCCACCAAAAACATGTTCAAATTGGCCTGTGATAATCGGTTAAAACTACAACCCACGTATATCAGACCTACCAAGTCTCACGCATTAGGCGTGAGACTCACGCATTTGGGCTCTGTCTAACGCTCACACGCACAGCAACCATTTTCTCACGCATTGGGGCCAGACCGGGGAAAAAAAAAAAATTAATCTCATGCATTGCCAAATCGGGCTTGTGTGTACAAAAAACGCAATCTACAATGTTTGCACAATCTTCAGATTGCACGCAGTTTATCAGAATCATCATTTTTTTACAAACTTTGTACAAACAGAGCACAAATTTGCAGATTGCGCACGCTTTTGCTCTTCCAGCATGTTCAACTAAAATTCAGCAGAGCGCAAAACGCTTATTGCGCACAAGTTTTTCCCGATTCGTTTTAGCTTTTTCGTTAAATGCGCTCCACTAGCGAAGACACAACAGGCAGAGGAAGTGAGCGGAGGATTTTGGACATCATTTTTAGTAAACAATTTTTTAGTTTGGAAGGAAATAATCTGACACAATCATACCTCCACATTAACCATCAACATATTCCGTGTACCTCATGTGAGTTTTAATTATTCTGAAGAGTTTTTTGATGCATTTTGGAAAACTTTTTTGTCAACAATTAAATTTCTGATTTATTTTTTATTAAAAAATTTTTAAAAAGTTGGTCAGCGATTTCAAAAGGCCTTCTAAAACTGGAAAAAACAAATTTTGGTCAATGATGATGTCATTGTATGGCAAAATTGTATGGCAAAATATTTTGGCATACATACGTTACGAAAATGGCGTGTGCGCTAGTGCTGGGCGAATAGTGAAATTTTGTTATTCGGATACCGCCGGCAAACTATCCGAAATTAACCGGATATTCGAATAGTTTTTTTCGCCGCTAGAGAGCGCTGTTCGTTTGTGAATGAGATCTTATGGGCGGATTGATATTAGTTTTAGACAGTGTCACTTGGTTCATTCATAAAAATGACCCGATCTAATTTAAAGATGGCGATTTGCTTTTTCTTTTGATCGTGATTGGCTCTACGTGAAGGAAAACTTTTGTAATCTTTGAACAAATTACGTCAGAAATGTCATTGTTTTAACTCTTCACGGAGTTGAGCATAGTTAAATACATAATTTATGCTGTTTTATGCTGTCTTAATAGAAGTTTCATAAGGATTCAGACAAAACATTCATATCAGTTGTCGCCCGACGTCCGCGGATATTCGGATATTAAAGAATATCCGGTTCTTGGTTGTAATTACAGAACTATCCAGTTTATAAATAGATATTCGCGCCCTATGCGGATATCCGGTTAGAAAAAAAAAGGCATTTGCGGTTACGGATAGGAAAACCTATTCGCCATTAACCGGATATTCGAATAATTCGCCCAGGCCTAGTGTGCGCGTGCATAAAAATTGTCTCACAACGAAACCGCATGCACAATGAGACACTCAGTGTTCTTCAGGTTCTATTTCTATGGTTTTGGTTTAAATTGTGTGATTTCGCACTGAAAAGCGACCAATATCTCAACATGCGTCTCCTTTTGGACCAGAAGAAGCACAGGAATACCTTTAAATTATCACAAAATGATTCTGATTGAAAAGACAAATTAAGTGGTGGGTGACTATGGTATGGTAAACAATGGTTACTATATGACCAATGACACTCACATGAATCGAAGTGGAGGCATTCTAGTCTGGACACAACCTGCTGCCATGGATTTGTTTACAAAACTGCAGTATAATCCATTGCCATGGTTATTATTATATTAAATCGTTGCCTATATTACTTTGTTCGCATTCTCACATGTTATCTCCTTGGCTAAAAATAATTTCACTGGTTCACATCAGTATCTTAAAGCAATCGCACAACATCGGAAAACAGTATTGTACAAAGGCCCACACTTCGTGTATCACAATTTATATATAAAATTAAGGCTCAATTGGATCAGAGTGGGGAGAAAATAATGGGAAAACCCACCCTTGTTTCCACACGTTTCGCCGGTCGGGACATGTTTTTAAAATAAATCTGCTATTCTCGATATATCGAGAATTAATTGATAATGAAATTGTTTTAATGTTTTCTCAAAAAGTAATGCATTTCATGGAACAATATTTCAAGGGAAGTCGTTCACCATTACCTTCTGTAAACCCTGTATAAATTGTTTGTAAATCTGTGAACTTTTAATAGAAAGTGTCCAATGGCTTTGACCAGGTAGGCCTACAGCACCAAGAACCATAAATGAGTCGCATTGTTTGTTTTAATTTACAGTTAACATTAATCTTTTCACCAAAGGGTTAAATAAACATACTGTGATAAAGTTTAAACATATTTGCATGGTTTAGGATCTCCACTTTCATTTTTGAACAAAATTTGTTAAAATAAAGCAAATTAACTTACTGGTTTGCTGTTTAATGAGCTCCCTTGCTATTAGTGCTGGGCGAATAGTGAAATTTTGTTATTCGGATACCGCTGGCCAACTATCCGAAATTAACCGGATATTCGAATAGTTTTTTTCGCCGCTAGAGGGCGCTATTTAAAAAAAAAAAGAAAAAAAAAATATTTTTTTGCCTCTAGAGGGCGCTGTTCTTTGTGAATGAGATCTTATGGGCGGATTGATATTAGATTTAAACAGTGTCACTCGGTTCATTCATAAAAATGACCGGATCTAATTTAAAGATGGTGATTTGCTTTTTCTTTTGATCGTGATTGACTCTACATGAAGGAAAACTTTTGTAATCTTTGAACAAATTACGTCAGAAATGTCATTGTTTTAACTCTTCACGGAGGTAAGCATAGTTAAATACTTAATATATGCTGTTTTATGCTGTCTTAATAGAAGTTTCATAAGGATTCAGACAAAACATTCATATCAGTTGTCGCCCGACGTCCGCGGATATTCGGATATTAAAGAATATCCGGTTACTCGGTTGTAATTACAGAATTATCCGGTTTGTGAATAGGTATTCGCGCCCTATGCGGATATCCGGTTAAGAAAAAAAAGGCATTCGCGGTTACGGATAGGAAAACCTATTCGCCATTAACCGGATATTCGAATAATTCGCCCAGGCCTACTTGCTATCACATAATGTTGGCCACAACCTCCCAAGTTCATCTTAGTCTACCATGGCTTATTTGTAGAACAAATCCCAAGGAGATTTCATGGAGCCATGTGCCCAACAGTTAAACATTGCAGAGTGTAGTATCCCATTCTTGTTTTATTATAGACCACGTCCCACTGCAGCAAAAGACTAGTATGGTGTGTGTCTAGCAAAGATTATAGAGCGCCGCAAGGCGCAAGATGCGGAACTGAAGCTTTATCTATTGTTGGAACGTGAAATACGCATGGGCGCCATTTCAGCAAGTGAATGTTTTGTTTCCCATTGATAGGAATGGTCATTGTCTGCACTGATCTGCACAGGTCTATTGTTGTATCAAAATAGTTACTTGCGGAAATGGCGTCCAGTAGGTTTTCACATTCCAGCCCGAGTTCCGCATCTTGTGCCTTGCGGCGCTGTATAATCTTTGGTGTCTAGGCACTTGCAACTCTCCATGCCCACTCACCCCTGCTTCGTTGCACAACTCACACAAAAGGCTTCTTCCAGACATACTTGGTTAATCTTATACCTTTCTGGGCTAATTCAAACTGCTACTTGCATTATTCAAATGTCTTGTTAACTGGGGTCAACTGGTTCAACTGGATAGTGACCAAAATGTCCATTTTCCATATTAACCAACTGGTTTGGACTAGGTTTAACTGTGTTCAACTAGGTTGAAATTATAAACCAGTTGGTCTCTGTCCATTTTCCATATTAAACCAACTGGTTTTAACTGTGTTTAACTAGTTTATCAACTGGTTTCAACTAGTTCCAGTTAAACCCAGTTTAACTAGGTTCAACTGGAATTTCGACCTGGGGTACTGTAGCGGCTTGAGCGCACAGCCAGGAATGGGACAATTCATTTAGATTTTAGGGGATCAAACTTCTAGACTTCGTAAGAAGTGGCAGGAAGCACAAGGTTTATTTAAAACAAAAACATTACAGTTAGTACGACTTATAAATCATTTCATTGAAAGTCGATATGTAGAGTAGATTACAGTTATTATACAGAAATATTGAACATAGTTTACATAAACAATGACAAAAATTGTTTAATGTTACACAACAAACTTAATTCGTCAAGATATTTCTGTACACCATTTAACAAAAAAAGGACATGGGACCCTTCTACTAATGTGTTGAATGATAATTTTATGTCAGGGTGTGAAATTAAAGTTGCCCGGGGCAACCAAAAAATCATCTGGGCAACCTGTGATTGTGTCGCCGTTGCCCGACGGGCAACCTTATGAAAAACAACAATTTAGGCCTAACCTGCTTTTATTGTGCCAGCTCCAAAGATCGTTTGAATTTTCCACACAAAAAAAATATTTATGATGTTCAACCATTTTTGTATATTCCACGACGTCAACCGGACCGCGAGCCATGTGAGAACTTTCCAGCATCATCATTCACGTATTAAATAATATGCGATGGCACAGCGCGGTTAAAATTGCAGTGCTGTGTATATAGCGGGACAGTAATGCACGTGCGTAGGGTACACGTACAGCATTTACAAATGGAATTCACGTTCTTGTTCTGTCCCAACTATAGAATCAGCCTAACTGCAGATATATGGGCCTTTACTTACCATCTTTGCTGTGTAGCAAAACACATAGTTGGGTCATTTCTATAGTTGGGACTGAACGTTTGCACCGCTGATCCTGGTCGCACACGCGCTTTCCAGCAACCGCTGGTGCCGCGCAGTTGTCATGCTGCACAGTGTGCCACGCGCGGGACCAGCTTGCAAATGATAAACAAGATGAATGGAGGCTGCGGGCACACGCACTTTCTAGAAATTGCGCTTTTCCGGGGATCACTGGTGCCACGCGTGTTATGCTGCACGCGCACATAACAAGCGTGTGGGAACAGCTAGCGAGCATGTGTGAGCGCAGATCCACTCGCTACTTTAATATGCGTGGTTGACACTGACAGTTCTAATATTTACGAAAGTTGCATGACACAAAGAATAACAATGAGCCTCCTAAAGTTTGGTTTCACGTTGGGTAAAAACCCAAAACATGTAAGAAGTGATACCGACGCTGGTTTTGTCAAGAGTTAGAGTAAGACTTACCTTTATCTCTTTTTTTTTCGGGCAACCTATTTTTCTTGTGGGCAACCTATTTTCAGTTGCTGGTTGCCTTTTGTAGTCCACCAATCACAAAACATGTTACATGGATGGAAAGCTTATTTTATCTAGTTTCATAAACCATGCCACTTCTGGTGATGCGAGATTGCTAGCGAGTTTGCCGTTGAATTTAGTGGGATAACCCCCGCAAAAAATGACAAAATGTGGTGTGACCCCCTAGGAAACTGATTATTTTAGTCAAAATGCATATTTTTCAACCAAAAAGTGCCCCTCTTTACTGGCTCTTATTTATATAAAAAGTGTACTGTTTCGAAAGAGGAATATATATACTATACGATGCCGAGCGACTTTGTAAGTTTAACAAAATCACTTTTCTTAAACTGATGAAAATGTCTCCCGAGTGTGTGAATTTGAGGGGAATTTCCTGTGTTGAACGGGTCGCCGTGAAAGGCGTTGAGCAGATGCACACTAGTTCTTCTTATGGAATATATTTACACACTATTTGAATATTATTTGTACACACTAGAGTAAAGTACAAATTGAAATACAATTTGTCAACTTTGATTTGACAGATGTAAAAGTGTACAAATCAGTGATTATTAAATATTATAATATCAAATTGTGGATAATTGTATTTTTACCCCAAAAACAAAAATTGCCCCATAATTGGTAACTTGGTGAGAAGCGTAACTGCAAACTTGTTGGCTTAAAAGATTATATTTATCATAAGCACATTACCCATTGAAGTTAAATGTTTCTCAAAATGCTTTGAACTATCCAAAGCTGCTGTCCTACATAGGCTTCTAACCAAAGATTTTTTACCAAACATATACCTTCCCTTTTAATCACCTCAGCTGTAGTCAAATTTAAAAGGCAGGTTATACTTTTTGTAATTGTCAAGGAAAGTATCCTCAATTACTGTATCCCACCACATGGGATCAAAATAGAATGCTCCAGGGATCACTTTGATCACCATTCCTCGATTGCTTGCTAAGCGCCAAACTTTGCACTAGCTGTGTAAGCAAAGATGCCTAGAACCTGGAGTACCTACGTGCACAAGCCAAAAGTCCCTGCTAAGCAGGCTGTTAAATTCACTTGATGAATTTCCTGCTTCCGTAAGATATATTCTTTGCTTACGGTAAGCAGAGCCATGAAACTGGGCCCTGTTTTATTAATTGTACAAAATTACTTTTGTGGTGCTACGATAAGTATGAGAAGTATTACTTTTTAACAATAAGGTGTGTTTGTTTCCTTTGCCTATACAGCTCCAGTCTCCAAAACATCTACATGTCGACAAGGCTGAGACCAATCATCGTACAGTCTGACCCTACTTTCTCTGTAAACAGGTATTGAAACCCTTACAGTCTCAATTCCTTCTTCAGTATCCAAAGTGAATGATTCAGAAGGATTTGGGTCAGTAGGCTCGTATGACAGTTGCTCATTAGGCCTACAAGGTCTCTTTCAAAAGCACATACTATTTTTTAACAATAATAAGGTGTGTTTGTTTCCTTTGCCTATACACTGTAAACATAAGTTAGTCATTTTGACTAATAAAAATTAGTCCTGCCCTACGTATGAAAGGACTAATAAAAGTTAGTCATACAAGCAGATGACTAACATTAATTAGTCAAATGTGACTGATTTTACTTAGTCATCTGACTGATATTACTTAGTCATCTGACTTGTATTACTTGGTCATCTGACTAAATCAAGAAACGTCTGAAATGACTTAAAGTTAGTCATCTGACTTTTGCAATTAGTCATTCAAAATAATGACTAATCACATTAGTCACACGACTAAGGCTTTGTTTCATCTAAAAACAAAAGGATTGAAGCAGATTAAATCATAAACACCTTGTCAAAATGATTTATTTCATCTAAATAGGGTTTAACATGATAAATTTCCGAACAGCACCTTCGTAACAAAGTGAGTATTAGAAAGAAAGTTTGAATACATTGCATCATCACACATTTTAACAACAATTGTCAGAGAAATATAAATATAAAACACGAAAAAAACAAAAAAACATTTTAAGTTGCATTATACTTCATCACCGTATTACTTGTACTTTGGTTTGACAGTGTAAAAACATTTTATTTCAAAACACAATGATTAAAGACAGTCAAAAAAACATTTCATCAAATAAACATTTCATCAATTAATTGTAATTATTCGGCACAAACAAACACAAGTTTTGACATGAAAAGTTCATGTCGCATCTGTTTTTACCCCCTTGTATAAATAAAAAAAGAAGAAAGCAGTGGACTTGCAAAAAGGCTAAAATACTTAACACCAAAATAGTAAATTTGCAGACCAGTTTTCCTGGGTTTGTGTTTCTTAGTGCCAAGAAAATGTAGCAATTATACAGTTTTGTTCAGGAAAATAGAACACAATGCTACGACATGTATAATGATAAAATGAAAAATGTAATAAATGGGCCTTTGTCTCATATTTAGGATTCAGGTACTTTTTCAAAATGTCCACAGAGTTACATTAAACATAGGATTTGAAGATAATGATAGCAGACAGCTTCCCTTCAAATATTACTAACTGAGGTTCTATAGTTTTTGAGAAATGAGTAAAACAAGTCACAAAATAATGTTCGTATCAGGATGACGAAAATTATTTTAGCATGTAAAAACCCCATTAACCAGTTATGATATTATACCATACCCATAGCATAACTGGTTAATAGTTTTTACATGCTAAAACTAAGAAGTAAATCATTTGTTTTACTCATTTCTCAAAAAATACAGCACCTCATCAGTAAGTAAAATTTCAAGGGAAGCTTTCTACTATCATCATCTTCAAACTGTGTAAGTTTAATGTATATCTGTGGACATTGTGTTTTGTGTTAGGAAAAAGTACATAGACCCTTTAATGATAAGGCAATAATAAACCTCACGATTAGCACTATTTTCAATTATTACAAATACATGTTGTACCATGGAGGAAAAACTTATGTTTCCTCCATGGTTGTACAGTACTTGTAAACAGAAAACCAGTAAGCCTTAGAGATTTATTGCCCGATTTTAGGTTGATTTGACTGTCCAAATGTTTTTTTAAATAAGATAAAATCATTGACTTATGGCATTTACAATTTGAATGTTGTTGCTCTTTCATCTAAACACTGGCAATGCATCTTTAATTTCTTTCAAAAGACACTGAACTTCATCCAATATTGTTGGTCACACTACTTGTCAAGATACTGGTTTAGTCTCTTTTCTTAAGTAAAGTGAGTACTGGACGCTCGATATTTGGAATGGCATATGGTGTTTAAAAGAATAACTTGCTGGAAGATTGGTTGTGTCATAAAAACATGCCATGTAGACAGCAAAATGTTTTGAAGAACAGTTTTCAGAAAAATGTCAGTGTCCTAAAAACAGGTCTTGTCACCGTCCATACAAAATCCTTTGAAGAATACTTTTCTGGCAGAAAGTTAGTGTCCTATAACAACAGGCCTTGAAATACAGCTTCCTCAGTAAGAAGAGTGGTGCAGTGGTCCCGTCGATGCGTACTCTTTGCATTCAGATCTCGTCTTCTTTAATGTGCGGTGCCCCATCTTCCTGTATGTCATTGAGAAACCAAACATAATTTGAATTTGAGCTTTGTCAAAATGTGTGATATGTGATATTAATTAAACAAAAAGTTTTTGTGAGCGCAACAGATCCACTCTCAATAGAAGAAAACGAATTTTACGAGACAGATGCCCATGACATGAGCTTAAAAAGTATGAAGGGGTATTAGAATAATTGCTTGCAAAAAAATACATTTCTAACAACTCAACAGCTCTCCGATGATGTACATCATTCATAGGGCCTACCAATCATGGAGTAAATACACAATAGCCTTCAGAGTGGCCAGAACATGACAATATTATTCAGCACACTTGTCTTGGTCCCAAGTCGAGTTGTCTGACGGCTGAAAAACTGTCCGTTGAAGGTCGAAGGGTAACGGTCGAGTTGTCTCAACCGTCGAGTTGTCCGAACAGTCCCCAACCAAGTGGATAACTATCCGTATGGGGCCATCTCTTTTTATCTCATCTTTACAAAATGGGATATCTCATTGAGGTTAATTATAAACTTTATTATTTCTTATCGAATGAAAAAGTGGTGGCGCCATACAGAAACTTTTCCGGTCAAGTTTTTCGCCCATTGGTCCGACGGTCGAGTTGTCCAAACACGGTTGAACCATGGAGAGATATGCCCAAACTCAATACTTCGCGACTTTTAAATAAAGCCTCAAATAATAAAACATTACAACAAAAACGGAACTAACCTTGCAGTTGATGGCATTTCTGAGGTCGTTGACTTTGTTTAGATGTTAGATGGCTTGGATGAATGCAAGATTGCAGTGGATTGTGTTGACTTTCTTGCAAACAATTACTCCATACAAAGCATAGAACAATCCGTTGAGGATGCACCGCTGGCCCGGATGAACACAAAAACAATACGTGGCACATTTTCAATGGTACACATTTAATGCACATGCATACAGTACGCCAACCGCAAAGTACCATTTGCGGTTACACAACCGTCGTATGACTAGACGCGTTAGTCATTAATGTTACCGTCCAGGCAATGTTTTTTTATATTTTCACCGATTTAATAAAAGAAGTAAACAAAAAGTAAATGATTGTCATTTTATGAATCTAATGGTTCACAACATGTATCACAAAAAATGTTACGGCAATTTTCGTGTGAAATTAAAGTTGCAAAACTAACTAAAAAATATGTTTTTGTAGATGAGATCGAAACTCTGAGTTAATCAAAATCAAAACACAGCAAAAACTAATTTTGAGAGCACGTGAACTTGAAATAATCATGTTTTGCTCAAAACCAATGACTTTTTTTGTTAGTCACAGACATCAGCCGTGACTAACCTAAATTGGTCATTATACTGACTAGGCATTAGTCCTACGTTGATTTAATTAGTCATTAGGGCTTGACTAATGTAAATTAGTCGTTTTGACTAATTTACGGGCACCAATGACTAACTTATGTTTATAGTGTAGCTCCAGTCTCCCAAACATCTACATGTCAACAAGGCTGATGAGACCCAATCATCGAACAGTCTGACCATAGAAACTACTTTCTCTGTAAACAGGTAAATTGAAACCCTTACAGTCTCAATTCCTTCTTCAGTATCCAAAGTGAAGGATTCAGAAGGACTTGGGTCAGTAGGCTCGAATGACAGTTGCTCATTAGGCCTACAAGGTCTCTTTCAAAAGCACATACTACTTTTTATTAATAAGGTGTGTTTTGTTTCCTTTGCCTATAGCTACAGTCTCCAAAACATCTACATGTCAACAAGGCTGAGACCCAATCATCAGACAGTCTGACCAGAGGAACTACCTTCTCTTTAAACAGGTAAATTGAAACCCTTACAGTCTCAATTCCTTCTTCAGTATCCAAAGTGAAGGTTTCAGTATTAGGACTTGGGCCAGTAGGCTCAAATGATAGTTGCTCATTTAGGCCTTCAAGGTCTCTTTCAAAAGCACACTCAGAAAAATATTTACACAATTTGTGTTAAAAAAAAACCATGTTTGAGAGGCAGGGGGTGAACTTGCTAACAGTTAGGTAAACTTTTACCAGTTCGTTGTAGGGTAAAACTTACACAAAAAAGACTTACAAACTTACTTCGTTTAGGAGTAAACATATTTACCTAAATTTTAAGTAAACACTAGATATGTAAAATATTACACATTGTTTGTGTAAACCTTACACTTATATTACATGTAAAACTATTCCGCGTTACCCTTTTAATGGGCACAAACTTTGATTTACCTTATAGCTTTGTAATTATTATTATTTTACCGTTTGTTTAGGTAAAATGTTTACTTGGATTGTTTGTAGTCATACAAAATTACATCTTTTTACCGTTGTTTGTACCCTTTTCCCGTCTGAACGTTTGAGTTTGTTCTAACATGACCCTAAGGCCTTACTGCCTGTTCGTGCTCGTCGAGCAAAAGTTACAAGCATGGGGATTTTGCTCCTTGATGGACGTATTTAAGGGTGAGTTTCTCAAAAGAATTGCGATCTTCAGTCATCTATAGACACTGATGTTTGCGTATTATTATTTGTTAGTTTTTACAACCATTTTGGCCTACACGTTTGCCATAAACGTGAACATGTCTGCAGCGCTATAAAGTGAGCATGTGTTGTAACGTGTTGCAACATGTTGTCTTGCTATATCAGCACTATAGCGCTGTGTACATCTTCAAGTTCATGGCAAACATGTAGGCCAAATTTTAATGGTTGTAAAGCTAATACGACACTCATCAGTAGATATAGCTGTAGATCGTAACAACTTTTGAGAAAATCACCTTTTAACATGTCCATCTAGGGGCACAAATCCCCATTCTTGTAACTTTTGCTCGCGGAGCACGAACGACATGACTGCATGAACTGAGACGTTAGCAACTTGTCACGCAGACACGCGCGGGCGCACACGCGGGGAAAACATAACTTGCATGTAAACACCGGAATTTTTTCACAGTTCCATGTAAGACCTACCAATGACATGTAAAGTTTCTCTTTACTTCGGTAAATCTTACATAACTTTGATTAACTGCAATACTTACTCTCAAAACATGTATATATTTTTTTACACAACAAATCAGTATATATTTTTGGCCGTATTTTACTTAAGTTAGGTAGTTTCTTACATAACGTTTTTTACAAAACATCTTTTTACCATTTGTTTTCTGAGTGCACATACAACTTTTTAACAATAAGGTGTGTTTGTTTCCTTTGCCTATAGCTCCAGTCTCCAAAATATCTACATGTCAACAAGGCTGAGACCCAATCATCGAACAGTCTGACCATAGAAACTACCTGCTCTGTAAACAGGTAAATTGAAACCCTTACAGTCTCAATTCCTTCTTCAGTATCCAAAGTGAAGGATTCAGAAGGACTTGGGCCAGTTGCTCATTAGGCCTACAAGATTTCTTTGCAAAGAACATAATAATTTTTAAAGGCAGTTGACACTTTTGGTAATTGTCAAAAACTAACCTTCATAGTTAGTGTATCTCAACATATGCATAAAAAAACTAACCTGTGAAAATTTGAGCTCAATTGGTCATCAAAGTTGCGAGATAATAATGAAAGAAGAAAAAACCTTGTCACACAAAATTGTGTGCGTTCGGATGGTTGATTTCAAGACCTCAAGTTCTAAATCTGAGGTCTCGAAATCAAATTCGTGGAAAGTTACTTAGTGCTCGAAAACTAAGGCACTTCAGAGAGAGCCTTCACTCACAATGTTTTATACCATCAACCTCTCCCCATAACTCGTCACCAAGAAACCTTTATGCTAAGAATCATTTTGAGTAATTACCAATAGTGTCCACTGCCTTTAACAATAACAATAAGGTGTGTTTGTTTCCTTTGCCTACTGCTCCAGTCTCCAAAACATCTACATGTCAACAAGGCTGAGACCCAATCATCGAACAGTCTGACCATAGGATCTACCTTCTCTGTAAACGAGTAAATTGAAACCCTTACAGTCTCAATTCCTTCTTCAGTATCCAAAGTGAAGGATTCAGAAGGACTTGGGCCAGTAGGCTCAAATGACAGTTGCTCATGAGGCCTACAAGGTCTCTTTCTAAAGCACATACTATGTTTTTTCAATAAGGTGTTCATGTTTCCTTTGCCTATAGCTCCAGTCTCCAAAACATCTACATGTCAACAAGGCTGAGACCCAATCATCGAACAGTCTGACCATAGAAACTACTTTCTATGTAAACAGGTAAATTGAAACCCTTACAGTCTCAATTCCTTCTTCAGTATACAAAGTGAATGATTCAGAAGGACTTTAGGCTCAAATGACAGTTGCTCATTTAGGCCTACAAGGTCTCTTTCAAAAGCACACTCAAAAAAATATTTACACAATTTGTGTAAAAAAAGAAACATGTTTTAGAGGCAGGGGGTGAACCTGCTAACAGTTAGGTAAACTTTTACCAGTTCGTTGCAGGGTAAACTTACACAACAAGACTTACAAACTAACTTTGTTTAGGAGTAAACATATTTACCTAAATTTTAAGTAAACACTAGATATGTAAAATATTACACATTGATTGTGTAAACCTTACACTCTTATTACATGTAAAACTATTCCGCGTTACCCTTTTTTAATGGGCAAAAACTTTGATTTACCTTATAGATGTGTATTATTATTATTTTACCGTTTGTTTAGGTAAAATGTTTACTTGGATTGTTTGTAGTCGTACAAAATTACATCTTTTTACCGTTGTACGTACCCTTTTCCCGTCTGAGCGTTTGAGTTTGTTCTAACACGACCCTAAGGCCTTACTGCCTGTTCGTGCTCGTCGAGCGAAAGTTACAAGCATGGGGATTTTGCTCCTTGATGGCGTATTGAAAGGTGAGCTTCTCAAAAAAATTGCGATCTCAGTCATATACAGACACTGATGTTTGCGTATTATTATTTGTTAGTTTTTACAACCATTTTGGCCTACACGTTTGCCATAAACGTGAACATGTCTGCAGCGCTATAAAGTGAGCATGTGTTGTAACGTGTTGCAACATGTTGTCTTGCTATATCAGCACTATAGCGCTGTATACATCTTCAAGTTCATGGCAAACATGTAGGCCAAATTCTAATGGTTGTAAAACTAACAAAAAATAATACGACACGCATCAGTAGATATGGCTGTAGATCATAACAACTTTTGAGAAACTCACCTTTTAATATGTCCACCTAGGGGCACAAATCCCCATTCTTGTAACTTTTGCTCGCCGAGCACGAAACGACAAGACTGCATGGACTGAGACGTTAGCAACTTGTCACGCAGACACGCGCACACGCGGGGAACACATAACTTGCAAAGAACATTTGGTAAGTGGACACTTTTGGTAATTGTCAAAGACTAACCTTCATAGTTAGTGTATCTCAACATATGCATAACAAAACTAACCTGTGAAAATTTGAGCTCGATTGGTCATCAAAGTTGCCAGATAATAATGAAAGAAGAAAAAACCTTGTCACTCAAAATTGTGTGCGATTAGATGGTTGATTTCAAGAACTCAAGTTTTAAATCTGAGGTCTCGAAATCAAATTTTTGGAAAATTACTTAGTGCTCGAAAACTAAGGCACTTCAGAGAGAGCCTTTTTCTCAGGATGTTTTATACTATCAACCTCTCCCCATAACTCGTCACCAAGAAACCTTTATGCTACATGTAATAATCATTTTGAGTAATTACTAATGGTGTCCACTGCCTTTAACAATAACAATAAGGTGTATTTGTTTCCTTTGCCTACTGCTCCAGGCTCCAAAACATCTACATGTCAACAAGGCTGAGACCCAATCATCGAACAGTTCGACCATAAAAACTACTTTCTCTGTAAACAGGTTAATTGAAACCCTTACCGTCTCAATTCCTTCTTCAGTATCCAAAGTGAATGATTCAGAAGGAGTTGGGCCAGTAGGTTCAAATGACAGTTGCTCATTAAGGCCTACAGGGTCTCTTTTAAAAGCACATACTACTTTTTAACGATAAGGTGTGTTTGTTTCCTTTGCTTATAGCTCCAGTCTCCAAAACATCTACATGTCAACAAGGCTGAGACCCAATCATCGAAAAGTCTGACCATAGAAACTACTTTTTCTGTAAACAGGTAAATTGAAACCCTTACCGTCTCTATTCCTTCTTCAATATCCAAAGTGAATGATTCAGAAGGACTTGGGCCAGTAGGCTCAAATGACAGTTGCTCATTTAGGCCTTCATCGGTTGAACAAAGACAAATTACAAGATTTGAACCAACAGCCTCCAGGTTAATGTATTTTGGTCTTACTACAAACCCTGCGCCATTGAGAATGTCAATCTTAAAGTGGAAACAAAAATTGAGAAAAAACAAAACTGAAAGACCCCGAAACTTATGAATACCAAATTGTATAAACAATGTGGCAAACTAACTGGGTACAACTTCAATCTCCTCTTTAGGAGATTCTCCTCGACTGTTTTCTTGTACAAAATGACTTTGTGGGACCGCTAGATCCCCCTTTTTTAACAAAAAGGTGTGTTTTGTTTGCCTGCCTGCAGCTCCAGTCTCATCATACAGCCTGGCATCAAGAACACCATTCTCTGTAAACAGGTAAATTGATACCCTTTATACAATCCCAATTCCTTCAGTATCCAAAATGAAGGGTCCCCCAATTCCTTCAGTATCCAAAATGAAGGATTCAGAAGGACTTGGGCCAGTAGGCTCAATAATCTTTGTCTCGCACTGCTAATGAGCAAATGGGATGATTCATGAGAGAGGTGAAATCACTGCATGTAGTTTGTTTGTTTGTTTGTTTGTTTGTTTGTTTTATTTCCATTTGTACAACAAAAAATACAACAATGATGATTTCAAGTATATAAATACTGTTATAAATTTAAATTAAGTACAAATGGGGGTTGCAGCCAGAGGAGGTAAGACCCTCCTGTAGTGGAGCACCCGAACTGCTATAAAAAATAAAAAATAAAATGCTGCACTGGTTTCACAAATGACAAGTGTAATATGAAAGTAAATTATAGTAACCCTAAAATAAAATAAAGCACATCTTTGAAGAACAATAGTGTAAAGCAAAATATAGGTATTAGGCCTAAAAGATATGAACTTGTACACATATTTAAACATAAATATATATTTTTCTTTCAATGTCCTGCTCTAATGACATGTGTGACAATTCAAATTAGTACATAGAAAATCTTTATACTTAATTAAGTAAAAGTCTTTCAGTTGTTTAATCAAGCGCTTTTTTGGAACATTAATAAAACATTCCCTAAGTTCATTAGGAAAAGAATTATAAATTTTTGGAAGGGTAAAGCGATAATTGGATAAAGCAACGTCAACTCTACAAATACAAAAGGCGTGAAGTAGACTGTCTCGTCTTGTGGAGAAAGCATGAAAATCTCGATTCAATGAAAAGAAAATTGGATTGCTTAGATTTTCTGGAAGTGAATTATTCCGATAATCAAAATAATGAGTAGCTATTTGCACATTATAAATATCTTCCAATTTGAGAATATTGTGTTTATAACAGAGAGGTGTAGTGTGTGCGTTATACTTGACATGACATGCGTTGCGAATACATTTCTTTTGTAAAGTAATAAGCCTTCTATAAAATGAGGGGTAAACTTTAATCAAGCCACCCCATGCCAAGATACCATAATTTAAATGAGAGTTAACCAATGTATTATAAATTGCCAAACTATCTCTCAGCCTCAAATTGTTTTTAGTCCCATTGATAATATAGTTAGCTTTGGAAATTTTATTACAGACCCTGTTAACTTGATCCTTCCAGAGCATATTTTTATCGGTTTCAAGTCCAAGAAACACAATGGAAGGGACTTTTCTAAGAACGACATTTTCTAAACTAAGAGAAACATCAGGTAAAAAGCGTTCTTTTTGTTTCAAAGAGTAACAAATATAAAACGTCTTATCCGGATGAACTTTTAATTTATTTGCTCTATACCAGTCTTGCAGAGTCAAAAGTTCAGAATTAACAGTGCCAGCTAAGATCTTTAAATCCTGCCCAGAGGCGATCAAAGTAGTATCATCGGCATAAAGGATAGGTTTAAGCAAGGTACAACACATAGGCATGTCATTAACATACAACAAAAATAACAATGGCCCCAGATTTGACCCTTGCAGTACGCCACAATTGATTTCTTGTAGTGTCATAGATCAGAGCCCAATATCTTAAAGTCTGTAAGCAGAAAAAGTCTTACTTGAGACTGGCTACCAGCCAGAGTCCTTTTAAATTTACATTGTAGCAACTGATGCCCCGCTCATTCATTGCTTAGCAAAGTTGCTAAGCAGTGTTTTGTTGTTGAACTGCTTCATGAAATTGAGATGCATGCAGGGTGTTTCTTGGTCAAACCACATTCACCCTCCTGGCCCACTCAATTCCATTTCACTACACACTCACACAAAGGCCACACCTAGTTCCAGACATTCTTAGCTATTCTAACCTTTTGGGCTAATGTATTCTAACAAAAATAATTGCATGTGCGTTAACAAAATAATATTCACACACTATTTGCATAGTTGTAGAGAAATCTGTACGAAACTTGTGGAAAGTGCACACATGGTTAATTTTTACTGTAAATCCTATTTCAATTAGGTCGATGCTGCAACTCTTTTTGCAATTTGTGTGTTATGAACCATAAATTGAATGAATGTAATGACTTGGACACGACAGGTTCAATATAAATAGTTGCCGCGGCACAGTTGTCATGTTGCAAACCAGTGATTGCATACTGGCAGAAAGTACAACAAATCGTTAGTAAAAAACTTTTTATTTTTTTATTTTACAGATTTGTAAAACTTTACCACAAAGGGCTAATTTGTGCCAACCCAGTTAATATACATTTTGTGATAGTTTAGCCACCCCCCAAAAATAACAACAAATGTCTGGAGTACATAACATATATTGGTTTTTTTTTCAGCCTAAAGGTGTTTGCTCAACTTAACAGTAAATCACATTGATGAATCACATTGATGAGGCACCGGGTTATACTTAATTACTCCTTTAATACATATTTTAATTCAAATTTGAAGATATTTAATAAGAGTTTTCCTTTCATTTTTTAATCACGACATATTAATATTGGTAAGGGTCCAGCAGTTCTTTTACAATCTTTTGAAAGGGTGAAAAGCAGAGATCGTTTTAAACTAATAAAGGTTCTGCGCTCTCCTCATTATTAATCAAGGTTGTATTGTTTCAAGAAAAAAATTGAAAAAAAGCACAAAATACCTTTGTTTTTTTTTTGTTTTTTTTTCTAGATTGAAAAAAAAACTTTTAGTGGTGATACAATGAAATAACTGTCAGATTTGTATTAGTTTTTTTTTTTTAACAAAACATGTTTTTGTTTCATTTTCCTGCCTGCAGCTCCAGTCTTCAAAAGTTCAACATGTCAACATGAATGTGTGAGACCCACTTATCATCATACATCTTGGAATAAAGAACTACCTTCTCTGTTAAACAGGTTAATTGAAACCCTACAATCCCAATACTTTCTCCAGTGTCCAAAGTGAAGGATTAAGGACTTGGGCCAGTAGGGTCTCATTCCAATCTTATAAAGTACAACCAATTTGTGGAGTGACATATAAGAAGAGGATATGGAAACGTTGATGCCATATGCTTGCAAAAATTCCTATGGTCTTTTCCCAAAAAGAAAATGATCCCCACTACCAAAATATATTGTGTCTAGCTTTTTCTTGCTGCATCTTACCACCACCACATTTGTTAACAAAAATAGTTCTTATCATGATCAGCTGCCACCATGGCAAGCATTTGCTTGACCTTGGGACAATTGATTACAGTAAAACAAATGATTTGGGGGTCTTTTACTACAAACTTTCCATGTGTTTTGCCAAAGAAAGTGGCAGTGTTATTCACCTGGGGTGGATTTCACGAAGAGTAAAGACTAGTCTTATCTCAAGGAAGGAAAAGTTGTAAAATGTACAATTGTGGCAAGTTTCATAAAAATAACTCTAGAACTTTGGAAAAAACAAAGGGGCCACTATGTGCCAAATATCTCTGTAAGTCTGAAAGTTACTTGAGGGAAAACATCAATTTGATCCAAATCAAGACATTCAACACTGAAAATAAACTAGATCCGCATAGGTTTCTTGGAGTAGTTTTTCTAAACTGTTGGTGTTCTGCAAGTATTTTTGATAAAAATTCTAAAGTGAAAGCAATTCAGTTGAAAGTAATTAACTATTTTACATCTACTGTTTGTTTTGTTACAGGAAGGCTTTCGACGTTCCACATGGCAAGATACACTTCACTGTTATTTGAGCAATCATAGTGTTACTTTTTTTCTCTTGTGCTTATGAAAATCAGTTTTGTTAAATTTTAAACACCTTTCTGCTTCCTTTCCTGTGATTTATATTTTCGCTTGCAATTTGCATGAGTTTGTTGATGTGTTTCTGTTTGTGTGCATGCTTAAATGTTTTGTTTGTGAATGCGAACTACTGCCGCTCAAAGTGTTTTTCCGCCGCCCCAAAATCGAATGCGATGGTTGGTATACCCATGGAGCTAGCTCCATGGGTATACCTAAGATGCAGAATCGCGGCCCATCGGGGCATTCTGCTTCAGCCTAAACCTAGCCTCTACTCCTGTTGTCAATGTGGAGCCTTCATTGGACAGCAACGATCTATCACTTCTGGAATTGGTGAGTTTCTGCTTTCAATTTTGATTAAGGAACCGCACTCTCTAGTAAAAGGTAAATTCCTTAAAAGCAAATTAGTCAAGACCTGATGTATATTTTACACAAAATCGAAATAACAAGCAAATTGCAAATTATCATTATGCATGGTTTTTTTTAAGCCAGATATGATACCTCTGCAGGGTATTTTTTTCTAATTTAACTTTTTGGCATCCATACAACTTTGTATCTGTATCTTATTTTTTCAGAGCCAGAGATTCAGCTGTTCCCCAAAATCAAGTGCAGAGGGAATCAGCTCCTCTGACATTGCTGAAGGCTACAAAGTACCAGGAGAGCAACTCTTTCGAAAACATAACCATCTAGTCATTAGAACACACTATAGCTGTTCATTGTCAAGTTATGAATTAACCACCCTGTAACTTTTCTGAAATTTTTTCAATTATTCTAAATGTGTTATTAGGCTGACATGTTTTAATGGTGTTTTTCAATTATTTTTTTTAAACTACCTAAAACATTTCTGTAAATAAGTACACCATTGCAAGCAAGCACATATTTTGCGTTTTTATGCGCTACTTGGCGATCCTAGGGCCCCAACCCTAACCCTAACCCCAACCCCAACCCTAACCCTATCCCTATCCCTAACCCTACTACTAACCCTTACTAATTGTTTGGAATCCGGAGGTACAAAGCATGGGAAATTCCAGACTTATTGCGAAAAGGGACTTGGACACATGCACATGGCATGTGGGGTCTTAGCCCGGCCGGTTGTTTCACATCTGGTGGTTGATCTTAAAGGTGCATCATCTGGTGTTATCACAAAATGGTTGACCAAACGGGTTAGTTCCTAGTCTTGGCCATGTGACTAGGGGCCGCTCTCGGGAGTAGGGGGTGCCCCCCTCAGACGGGGGCATGGACCTGGGCGCTCTTTAATTAGAGTACGAGGGACCTTATGATCTCCTGGGCGTGTTTTAGGGACGTCTTGGTGGTGCGGCGCTAACCCTAACCCTATCCCTATCCCTATCCCTAACCCTAACCCTAACCCTATCCCCAACCCTAACCCTATCCCTATCCCTATCCCTAACCCTACTACTAACCCTTACTAATTGTTTGGAATCCGGAGGTACAAAGCATGGGAAATTCCAGACTTATTGCCAAAAGGGACTTGGACACATGCACGTGGCATGTGGGGTCTTAACCCGGCCGGTTGTTTCACATCTGGTGGTTGATCTTAAAGGTGCACTCCGGTGTTATCACAAACTATGGTTGACCAAACGGGTTAGTTCCTAGTCTTGGCCATGTGACTAGGGGCCGCTCTCGGGAGTAGGGGGTGCCCCCCTCAGACGGGGGCATGGACCTGGGCGCTGATTTAATATAGTATGAGGGCCCTTATGATCTCCCGGGGGTGTCGGGGCTGGTATCCTGGGACCTGCACGTGGTGGCCCTGCTTTTAACTAGCCTTACCAGGATGATATAGGCAAAATTATGAACCAAATAACATAAACGCTTGCGATGGTGCATTTATACAATACCTTACCCATTACTCTCATGAGTGTAATATCCAAGTATTACTGGCACAATTTTTCAGGTCATCAATTTCCTAATTGTGGTTTTTTAGCTATACTGTTTGAATATAGGTTAAATTGTGTTGCTCATTAAATTTTGGTTGTATGCCTGTTGCAACTAGTCAACAGAAAAAAAAAACGTGTTTCAGGTCACTCTTTGGCTCTCACGATGAATAAATAAAAAAAGGAAAAGGGCGTTTGAGAGGACTTGAGAATAAAATAAAATAAGTGCATTGTCATGAATACATCTGAAGTCTTGTTTTGTGTAAACAAATTGCTCAATAAGTTTATAGAATTTATTCATGTTGAGTCTGTCTTTTTATTTAGTCTTGTTCTTTTGACTGATTTGGGACCATTTTATTGTTCGGTCAATTTTTAAAAAAGGGCCTTTTTGGGTCAGGATTTTTGGTTTAAAAATCTGTAAGGGGTTGTTAAACTTGTGGGACCATTTTATTTTACAGCCAATTTTAAAACATGGGCCCTTTTGGGTCAGGATTTTTGGTTTAAAGAACTGCAAGGGGTTAAACTTGATCTTTTGACTGATTTTTAATGAAAAACAAAAATCGGCCAATTTTTAAAAGTGGGGCCAGGATTTTTGGTTTAAAAAACTGCAAGGGTTTAAACTTGTTCTTTTGACTGATTTGGGACCATTTTATTTTTCAGCCAATTTTGAAAAATGGGCTTTTTTGGGTCACGATTTTTGGTTTAATCTGCAAGGGGTTAAACTTGTTCCTTTGACTGATTTGGGACCATTTTAAGTTTCGGCCAATTTAATGAGCCCTTTTTGAGTGGTGGGTGCAGGATCGGAGAGGGGATCCTCGGGGCAGTTTTTACAGCAAAACATGTAAAGTTTAGTCAAAAGAGGGCGCTATAACAGAAAACATACATTTTTCAATCATTTTGATTGCCTAACAGTTTTTGTTGTAGCGCCCTCATTTTTAAAAATTGGCCGGAAAATAAAATGGTCCCAAATCTTTCAAAGGAACAAGTTTAACCCCTTGCATTATTTTTAACAAAAAATCCTGGCTCAAAAAGGCCCATTTTTAAAAATTGGCCGAAAAATAAAATGGTCCCAAATCTTTCAAAGGAACAAGTTTCACCCCTTGCAGTATTTTTAACAAAACATCCTGGCTCAAAAAGGCCCATTTTTAAAAATTGGCCGAAAAATAAAATGATCAAAAATCTTTCAAAAGAACAAGTTTAACCCCTTGCAGTATTTTTAACAAAAAATCCTGGCTCAAAAAGGCCCATTTTTAAAAATTGGCCGGAAAATAAAATGGTCCCAAATCTTTCTAAAGAACAAGTTTAACCCCTTGCAGTATTTTTAACAAAAAATCCTGGCTCAAAAAGGCCCATTTTTAAAAATTGGCCGGAAAATAAAATGATCCAAAATCTTTCAAAAGAACAAGTTTAACCCCTTGCAGTATTTTTAACAAAGAATCCTGGCTCAAAAAAGCCCATTTTTAAAAATTGGCCGGAAAATAAAATGGTCCCAAATCTTTCAAATGAACAAGTTTAACCCCTTGCAGTATTTTTAACAAAAAATCCTGGCTCAAAAAGGCCCATTTTTAAAAATTGGCCGAAAAATAAAATGGTCCCAAATCTTTCAAAAGAACAAGTTTAACCCCTTGCAGTATTTTTAACAAAAAATCCTGGCTCAAAAAGGCCCATTTTTAAAAATTGGCCGAAAAATAAAATGATCCAAAATCTTTCAAAAGAACAAGTTTAACCCCTTGCAGTATTTTTAACCAAAAATCCTGGCTCAAAAAGGCCCATTTTTAAAAACTGGCCGGAAAATAAAATGGTCCCAAATCTTTCAAAAGAACAAGTTTAACCCCTTGCAGTATTTTTAACCAAAAATCCTGGCTCAAAAAGGCCCATTTTTAAAAATTGGCCGGAAAATAAAATGATCCAAAATCTTTCAAAAGAACAAGTTTAACCCCTTGCAGTATTTTTAACAAAAAATCCTGGCTCAAAAAGGCCCATTTTTAAAAATTGGCCGAAAAATAAAATGGTCCCAAATCTTTCAAAAGAACAAGTTTAACCCCTTGCAGTATTTTTAACAAAAAATCCTGGCTCAAAAAGGCCCATTTTTAAAAATTGGCCGAAAAATAAAATGGTCCCAAATCTTTCAAAAGAACAAGTTTAACCCCTTGCAGTATTTTTAACAAAAAATCCTGGCTCAAAAAGGCCCATTTTTAAAAATTGGCCGGAAAATAAAATGGTCCCAAATCTTTCAAAAGAACAAGTTTAACCCCTTGCAGTATTTTTAACAAAAAATCCTGGCTCAAAAAGGCCTATTTTTAAAAATTGGCCGGAAAGTAAAATGGTCCCAAATCTTTCAAATGAACAAGTTTAACCCCTTGCAGAATTTTTAACAAAAAATCCTTGCTCGAAAAGCCTTATTCTAAAAATTGGCCGAAAAATAAAATGGTCCCAAATCTTTCAAAAGAACAAGTTTAACCCCTTGTAGTATTTTTAACCAAAAATCCTTGCTCGAAAAGGCCCATTTCTAAAAATTGGTCGAAAAACAAAAAAGGCCCCAAATCTTTCAAAAGAACAAGTTTAACCCCTTGTAGTATTTTTAACCAAAAATCCTTGCTCGAAAAGGCCCATTTCTAAAAATTGGCCGAAAAATAAAATGGTCCCAAATCTTTCAAAAGAACAAGTTTAACCCCTTGCAGTATTTTTAACCAAAAATCCTTGCTCGAAAAGGCCCATTTCTAAAAACTGGCCGAAAAATAAAATGGCCCCAAATCTTTCCAAAGGATAAGTTTAACCCCTTGCAGTATTTTTAACAAAAAATCCTGGCTCAAAAAGGCCCATTTTTAAAAATTGGCCGGAAAGTAAAATGGTCCCAAATTCTTCAAAAGAACAAGTTTAACCCCTTGCAGTGTTTTTAACCAAAAATCCTGGCTCAAAAAGGCCCATTTTTAAAAATTGACCGAAAAATAAAATGGTCCCAAATCTTTCAAAAGAACAAGTTTAACCCCTTGCAGTATTTTTAACCAAAAATCCTTGCTCGAAAAGCCTTATTCTAAAAATTGGCCGAAAAATAAAATGGTCCCAAATCTTTCAAAAGAACAAGTTTAACCCCTTGTAGTATTTTTAACAAAAAATCCTGGCTCAAAAAAGCCCATTTTTAAAAATTGGCCGGAAAATAAAATGGTCCCAAATCTTTCAAATGAACAAGTTTAACCCCTTGCAGTATTTTTAACAAAAAATCCTGGCTCAAAAAGGCCCATTTTTAAAAATTGGCCGGAAAGTAAAATGGTCCCAAATTCTTCAAAAGAACAAGTTTAACCCCTTGCAGTGTTTTTAACCAAAAATCCTGGCTCAAAAAGGCCCATTTTTAAAAATTGACCGAAAAATAAAATGGTCCCAAATCTTTCAAAAGAACAAGTTTAACCCCTTGCAGTATTTTTAACCAAAAATCCTTGCTCGAAAAGCCTTATTCTAAAAATTGGCCGAAAAATAAAATGGTCCCAAATCTTTCAAAAGAACAAGTTTAACCCCTTGTAGTATTTTTAACCAAAAATCCTGGCTCGAAAAGGCCCATTTCTAAAAATTGGTCGAAAAATAAAATGCCCCCAAATCTTTCAAAAGAACAAGTTTAACCCCTTGTAGTATTTTTAACCAAAAATCCTTGCTCGAAAAGGCCCATTTCTAAAAATTTGCCGGAAAATAAAATGGCCCCAAATCTTTCCAAAGGATAAGTTTAACCCCTTGCAGTATTTTTAACCAAAAATCCTGGCTCAAAAAGGCCCATTTTTAAAAATTGGCCGGAAAGTAAAATGGTCCCAAATTCTTCAAAAGAACAAGTTTAACCCCTTGCAGTGTTTTTAACAAAAAATCCTGGCTCAAAAAGGCCCATTTTTAAAAATTGACCGAAAAATAAAATGGTCCCAAATCTTTCAAAAGAACAAGTTTAACCCCTTGCAGTATTTTTAACCAAAAATCCTTGCTCGAAAAGCCTTATTCTAAAAATTGGCCGAAAAATAAAATGGTCCCAAATCTTTCAAAAGAACAATTTTAACCCCTTGTAGTATTTTTAACCAAAAATCCTTGCTCGAAAAGGCCCATTTTAAAAAATTGGCCGGAAAATAAAATGGTCCCAAATCTTTCCAAAGGATAAGTTTAACCCCTTGCAGTATTTTTAACAAAAAATCCTGGCTCAAAAAGGCCCATTTTTAAAAATTGGCCGGAAAGTAAAATGGTCCCAATTCTTCAAAAGAACAAGTTTAACCCCTTGCAGTGTTTTTAACCAAAAATCCTGGCTCAAAAAGGCCCATTTTTAAAAATTAACCGAAAAATAAAATGGTCCCAAATCTTTCAAAAGAACAAGTTTAACCCCTTGCAGTATTTTTAACCAAAAATCCTTGCTCGAAAAGCCTTATTCTAAAAATTGGCCGAAAAATAAAATGGTCCCAAATCTTTCAAAAGAACAAGTTTAACCCCTTGTAGTATTTTTAACCAAAAATCCTGGCTCGAAAAGGCCCATTTCTAAAAATTGGTCGAAAAATAAAATGCCCCCAAATCTTTCAAAAGAACAAGTTTAACCCCTTGTAGTATTTTTAACCAAAAATCCTTGCTCGAAAAGGCCCATTTCTAAAAATTTGCCGGAAAATAAAATGGCCCCAAATCTTTCCAAAGGATAAGTTTAACCCCTTGCAGTATTTTTAACCAAAAATCCTGGCTCAAAAAGGCCCATTTTTAAAAATTGGCCGGAAAGTAAAATGGTCCCAAATTCTTCAAAAGAACAAGTTTAACCCCTTGCAGTGTTTTTAACCAAAAATCCTGGCTCAAAAAGGCCCATTTTTAAAAATTGTCCGAAAAATAAAATGGTCCCAAATCTTTCAAAAGAACAAGTTTAACCCCTTGCAGTATTTTTAACCAAAAATCCTTGCTCGAAAAGCCTTATTCTAAAAATTGGCCGAAAAATAAAATGGTCCCAAATCTTTCAAAAGAACAAGTTTAACCCCTTGTAGTATTTTTAACCAAAAATCCTTGCTCAAAAAGGCCCATTTTTAAAAATTGGCCGAAAAATAAAATGGTCCCAAATCAGTCAAAAGAACAAGTTAACCCCTTGCAGTTTTTTTAACAAAGAATCATGGCTCAAAAAGGCCTATTTTGAAAAATTGAGCGAAAAATAAAATGGCCCCAAATCAGTAAAAAGAACAAGTTTAACCCCTTGCAGTTTTTTTTTTACAAAAAATCCTCGCTCGAAAAGGCCCTTTTAAAAAAAATTGGCCGAAAAATTAAATGGCCCCAAATCAGTCAAAAGAATAGTCTTGGTTCCAAGACCATTGGTGTTGCGCGGTCACACACAACCAACGTTCCGATTATGCACGGCAAAAACTGTCCACGCTTGTAATGAACGAACGCTAGCGGGCGCTCTGTTTCTCTGATTTAGATGGTGAGCACAGGACATAGACCTTATCGCAAATACCAATGCGCAAGCGCAGACTGTTGAATGAGGTGCATTGTGGGATATATATGAATCAAATTTGTAATCAGCTAGACCACAATGCACCTAATTCCAAGCTTTACGCGCGCGCCCCAGTATTTGCGAAAAGGTCTATAGACCTTTTCGCAAATACTGGGGCGCGCGCGTAAAGCTTGGAATTAGGTGCATTGTGGTCTAGCTGGTAGCAAAATTTGATTCATATCTATCCCACAATGCACCTCATTCAACAGTCTGCGCTTGCGCATTGGTATTTGCGATAAGGTCTATGGTGAGATCCGTAAATCAGAGAAACAGCGCCCGCTAGCGTTCGTTCATTACAAGCGTGGACAGTTTTTGCCGTGCATAATCGGAACGTTGGTTGTGTGTGACCGCGCAACACCAATGGTCTTGGAACCAAGACTATCAAAAGAACAAGTTTAACCCCTTGCAGTTTTTTTAACAAAAAATCCTGGCTTGAAAAGGCCCATTTTTAAAAATTGGCCGAAAATAAAATGGCCCCAAATCAGTCAAAAGAACAAGTTTAACCCCTTGCAGTTTTTTTAACCAAAAATCCTGGCTCAAAAAGGCCCATTTTTTTAAATTGGCCGAAAAATGAAATGGGCCCAAATCAGTCAAAAGACCAAGTTTAACCCCTTGCAGTTTGTTTAACGAAAAATCCTGGCTCAAAAAGGTCAATTTTTAAAAATTGGCCGGCACAACAATGTACCTTTATTTATTTTTAGTCAGTACAGCTGAGAAAACACTAAGAGGAAATAAGCTGATGACCTGAAAAGTATTACATTGGATATTAAATTCATGAAAGTAAAGTGTAAGGTGTTGTATAAGTGCACCATTGCAAGCAGTTTAATTAATTAATTTCTTAATTTTGCTCATATCATCCTGGTAAGGCTAGTTAAAAGCAGGGCCACCACGTGCAGGTCCCAGGATACCAGCCCCGAAACTACAAGACGTCCCTAAAACAGGCCAAGGAGATCATCAGGTCCCTCGCACTCTTTTTACAGAGCGCCCAGGTCCATGCCCCAGTCTGAGGGGGGCACCCCCTACTCCCGAGACGCGGTCCCTAGTCCCATGGCCTAGACTAGGAACTAACCCGTTTGGTCAACCATACATGTAATTGTGATATCACCAGAGCATCCTACCCGCTGAGGAAGATGATGCACCTTTCAGATCAACCACCAGCTGTGAAACAACCGGCCGGGCTGAGACCCCACATACCACGTGCATGTGTCCAAGTCCCTTTTCGCAATTAAGTTTGGAATTTCCCATGCTTTGTACTTCCGGATTCCAAACAATTCGAGTGACGCACCACAAAGGTCCTAAGATCGCCAAGTAGCGCATAAAAACGCATAATTGTGCCTGCTTACAATAGTGCACTTATTCACAAAAATGTTAACTGTTTGTTTAAAAAAGAGAAAAAGACCAAAACATGTTACTAACACCATGAACACATCTAGAATAGTTTTTAAAATTTAAGAAAATTTAGTGGATTGTCCTACAATGAACATCTAGGGTCCTGATGACTAGATGCTGATGTTTTCATAAGATAACATACCGTGACTTTTAAAAGCTTGACAGGACTGTCAACTCACTAATGCTAGGAGGATTTTTCAAACACAATATGAAAATCTGCCCTCGGATTTAAACCCCACGATAAAAAAAAGCAGTTATACAAACTCTGGAATGTTACAATATTGGGGATGAGGTGGCCACAAACGCAAGTCTTTGCCGAATGTTAATGATACATACTACAGCTCATGTTTATTCTGACATAGATATATGTACCAGCATAATGTCTGACATTCTATAAAATTACCAGGAAGTTTAATTTGGAACTGGGTGGAAATTCTGTCACCATGGTCCTGTGGTTACTGCAGGACTTGCAATCAAAAGGTTGTGGGTTCAAATCCTACCAAACTCAAAAGCTGATTTCACAATGTCTAGTATAAGTATTGTCGTCTGGTGGAAATAAATGTTGCCTGGTTGTATTGATTGGTTACTGAATCACAATATCTTGATTTATGCAACTCATAAACATAGACAATAAATCAATGTTTGTTTGAGATTTTAACTTTGCCAGCTTGGTGTTTATATTCTCTTGTGGTAGTTTGCTGAGTTCCCTTGATGGGAAATTCATAAAGACAGACAGACAGACAGACAGACAGACAGACAGACAGACAGACAGACAGACAGACACAACATTTTATTGAAGGAACTTAACAGAATTGGTTAGAAACAAAATCATGAAGGTCACAGATAATCATCAAACTTACAGGGTCTAACGATGATGACAGTAGAAAACATCCCTTGAAATATTAATGACTGAAATCTCATATTTGATGAGAAATAAATAATCTAATTTCGCGTTTGTAGTTTATTGCTCAGTGAGCGTTTTATTCATATTTTTTTTCTTCCAACGACGTCATGCAAAATGTGTAATCAGTTGTTCACTATTTTCTCCTGACCCAGATGGTCGATCGATCTCAAACTTCGACAGGCTTGTCAGTTTGTTGTGGATTACAAAGAGTGCTTACACTGCCATCAACTGTTTTGGTAGCAAAACCAATTCTGTAATGTTCCTTTAAATGTTTTCGGGAATTTACCTTTCGTTGGAGAGTGGGTTCAGCAGTCTTGCATGTGGTTAGATCTCTTTATCTTCTTTGGATATGGTTAGCTTTGTATGTACTGCAACACAAACAAAGTGCAAACTTGACAACTTCTGTTTAAAAAAAAAACATTATTTGGTTGAACAAAAAAATCCAAGCGTATCATATTACTTGGGTGTGATTCGAACCCACCCAAGCAATTTGCCACTGATTTGTTTTCAAAGAACTCGGGAAAGCACCGAGTGTAGAGTGCTTTTCTCACACATCAGTGTTATGGGTTAAAAAAAAAATACCTTTTATCCCCTATGTTTATTTAATTAAATTCTGGTCGAGTAAACATTTTGAGCGAGAAGCACTGTAGTTTTGTGGAGTTTTCCCCCCAATTTCGAGCCCGGACACATGTGAAAGGGATCTTACATCGGTTGTTTTTTAAACCACATATCTATTCTCACCTTCTAGAGTTTTCTGTAATCAAGCTGATGGTCTCAGCTGCTTTAAAGGCAGTGGACACTATTGATAATAACTCAAAATAATTATTACCATAAAACCTTTCTTGATTTTGAGTAATGGGGAGAGGTTGGTGGTATAAAACATTGTGAGAAACAATGCCCTCTGAAGTGACGTAGTTTTCGAGAAAGAAGTTATTTTTCCACGACTTCAGTTTTCGAGACCTCGGATTTAGAATTTGTGGTCTTGAAATCAAGCATCTGAAAGCACACAACTTTTTGTGACCATGGTGCAACAAGGGTGTTTTTTCTTTCATTAATATCTCCCATTGCATTCCTTGCAACTTCGACGACCGATTTGGGCTCAAATTTTCACAGGATTGTTGTTTTACGCATACGTTGAAATAAATTAACTGTGAAGACTAGTCTTTGACAATTAACAGTAGTGTCCAGTGTTTTGAGATAACTTGCATATGGGATTTCGAAGGCATTGCAGGTACACCATATGCTTATACTTGCCATGGGTGCGTTTCAATCGCGCAATCGTTGCCAGCGTTTGCGCACATTTGCCAACAATTTCAAGTGGAATTAGTTGTGCGCCACGACCATTGGCGAACATTGGCAACTTTACGCGAACACATTTCTGAGGTGCTGGCGAGTGGTTTTTAAAATGGCGGACAAGCATACGTTATAATTTTTTAGTCACAATCGATAATGTACAGATTTTAAATAACAAAGTTTATTAGTTGATGCCATGATGTACAGAAGAGGATCAGCATAAACAAAGTAAAAAAATCAACTACTACGGTGTCTTAATAATTTCAGGGCGCTGCCATATTGACATCACGTGGACCGCTGACATGGCCGATCGGTAATTCTTTACCATGGCCGTCGCCAGCACCTACACCATTGAAAGAAATGGCGCAGTCGGCAGTCATGTATTCTTCGAGTTGAGGCCCTCCGGGACTGTGCGGCAACTTCCGGAGAGGAGTGCGGTTTTCCAAAGCTCTCTCATTATGAACATAATCAAGCCGGTGACCAATTTGAACAGGAATTTTACACTTACAGTTACAATGACCCGCTCTATTACCCCTGAACCGAAGAATTCCATTCGCTTTTAGAATAGAAAGCAATCCAGGCTGAATGGAGTGACAAGAAGTCTTACGGATATTAAAAGGCTGACCACGGGAATACATTATAGTAGAATTACTAGACATGATAGAATGAGAACTATCTGAATGTATAAAATGCAACTCGTCATTACTAGTGGATCCAATATGAGGGCCTGGGTTCACAGCAATATCCATAAATATTGTTATGTCATGTGGATGGTCATGACCAGGAATAACAAGAGTAGTTTGGCCATGTTTGGACCATTTGACTAATGGAACTTTAGAGAAATTAAACCCAGTACGGCACAGCTGTAATGTTACCCCATAACAGGGTGAAAATGACACAACAAAATTAGTCAGACACATGTATTGGTCTGGAGACACAAAAATACTCATTTCTGACAGTCACAGCATCAGAAAAGGTTTGAACCCGTGACTTATGTATGATAAAAATCAGATGTAAAAACACCAAGAGACGAGAACGGCACTATCAGGCAACAACCATGGTGAGCACACGTTAAATAGTGAACTCGACCGGAGATAAAAAACACATCAAAAACATCAAAATAACAAGCAATACAAATCGGAAAAAGCACCAAAATGTATCATACAAAAGCACATAAAGCTTACCAAACACGTCAACAATAAATATAAAGACGATGCCAAAAACTCAGCAAAGATTAAACGGATAAAAATAAGCAAAGGCACTGGAGAGACAAAATAAACAGTGGCGGCTACAGAACAGCGCCCTCAACTTAAAGTACGAAGGTTTGTTTGTCGGAAGGTTTGTTTGTCCGAAGGTTCGTTAGTCCGAAGGTTTGTTTGTCGGAAGGTTCAATTCAATAGTCCAAAGGTTCGATAGTCCTAAGGTTCAATAGTCCCCAAATTGACAATTAGGTTCAATCTTCAACCTTTTTATTGCAATTCGGACTGCCGAATCTTTAGACCAGTGAACTTTCGGATCAATGAACCTTTGGACTATCGCATCAAATGTTTGGACTAACAAACCCTATTTCATTTTCGGACTAATAACCCCCTGTTATGGGAAATTTGTGCAGTCGGGCTATCGAACCTTCGGACGATTGTACCTTTGGACTAACGAATGAACGGACCTTCAGACTATCGGGCAGACACCCCAATTTTCTATACCTTTTGCCTGGGTAGTAGTTATAAGCAGGACAGTTCTTTTCAGAACTGAGAAGTCTCCCGAACATCCGATAAATCTACTAAGCGGTAGTAGAATAAAGAAAAACGGTTCTCTAAGAACAAACTCTACCTGGCAAGTAAATACACACATGGTGTTACCGCAAACCAAATATATATTGATACATTATACCTCACCATGCAGTGCCTCAAATCATATAGGCCTGTAGGATAGATTACTAACAACCATTTTCATGTTCACTTTTTCTTACCTTTCACCGGTCTCATTGTGCACTGTTTGGAACGTCCTCATCTTCAGGTTCCAGGAAAGGAGCCTGGTTGTTTATCCATAATTCCTTGATGTGTAGAATGCCTTGAAGACTCTGATGTTTCCATCGTTGTCCTCTGAAGCCTTCAAGACCTTTTGCTACACACTTAGTTGAGGGACATCATGTTTCTCATGCTATAAAAGGTTAAAGGAAACATTACTCATTGGGGTGCTCGAAAAAAAAGAAGCAATTGTAATGAACTTGTTCTCTTCCTGGGGCCGATTTCGCAAAGAGCTAAGATAGAACTTAACTCTGCTTGAGATAAATCTTAATGATGGGGAAATGTCAATGAGAATCATGTATTGGAAAGCAAGTCTTAACAAATGCTTCGCAATTTAAATTCTTCATATGTGCAGTTCCTTGTGGAAGTAGTAAGGGGGCAAGAAGCAGGCAAGAAACAAAATGCGGGGATGGGGGGACAAGATCGTGAGGGTGTGGGGAAAAAAGGACACTGATGATAGTCTGCTCAATTAATCTTTACAGATTTAGCGATGTGCTTTATACATGTGCTTCTGGATAAAAAAAATTAATTGTAGCCAACACCTTCCAGTGGCCTTCAGGCCTTCTGTGTCAGGCAACTTGAATAACAAAAAGATAGAAACAAATCCTACATGAATGTTTGGATGTTGTTTTGCTAAAAGAAAATGGTCTCTATCTTTTGAAAAGTTAAAAAGCAGACCGTTTGTTTGAGGTTCAACATCAATGGCGGTTAACTTTGACGGATCCAATTTCACCACAAACCTTGGCAAGCCTGGTGTTTTATTGATTTCACGAGATAATCATTTCGGATGAGCGAGGAATGTCAAGTGTTTGTTAAACATTGTGATAAACGGCTCCCTCTGAAGTAACATCGTTTTTGAGAAAGATCAGTCTTTGTCAATAGTGTCCACTGCCTTTAAAGGAACACGTTGCCTTGGATCGGACGAGTTGGTCAAAACAAAAGCGTTTGTAACCGTTTTTTATAAAATGCATATGGTTGGAAAGATGTTATAAAAGTAGAATACAATGATCCACACAAGTTTGCCTCGAAATTGGGTGGTTTTCCTTCTACTGTGCGAACTAACATGGTCGGCCATTTATGGGAGTCAAAATTTTGACCCCCATAAATGGCCGACGTGTTAGTCAACGAGGTAAAAGGAAAACCACGCAATTTCGAGGCGTGTTTGTGTGGATCATTGTATTCTACTTTTACAACATCTTTCTACCCATATGCATTTTATAAAAAACGGTTACAAACGCTTTTCAAAGACCAACTCGACCGATCCAAGGCAACGTGTTCCTTTAAAGACATGTATAATGTGCCCCTGGTTGATTTGGCGAGATAATGGCTTTTTATACCTTTTTTGCAATTATATTACCAAATATAATTTTATTCAATTGTTTTTTGCTTTTAAAATTGAGATAGTGTAGTATTGCATATTAGTTACTAATATAGACCAGATTAGAGCTGCGAGTGCAAGTACATGGGGGTGTATTACAAATAATATTAGCCAAGGACAAAGTGTATCGTAAGTAACTGTTACGCAACTAACCACGATTTTGGGGCAATGCCTGGAACTGATGAGAGTTATTATATATTTTTTTCCTTACCAAAACACTTGCTAGTACCCTTGTAGTTATAGAAATAGTAAAGTTTGTTCCTGTGTGAGGAAACTTTTTGTTAAAAGACAAGCGTTTTTTTTCCATGTCCCTTTTTTGTAACGTAACTAACCAAAATTAAACTTATCATAACAACCGAATAAATGTGTCTAGAAATTTGTAATTTTTTTGTATAATGCATGTAGGTTTGGGTAACATGTAGCCATGGTACAAAAATGGAGACTTGGTAGGCTTTCATATTAATATTGGAGACCGCCGAGCTGTGCTAAGCAGCTAAAAGTTTAACGAAACTAACCATGGAATTGCCCATAAGCTTTGTTAATTCTACCATCATTATCTTCAAACCGTTTAAGTTTTATGTTATTATAGCTTGTAAGCCTTGTGTAAATCTGTGGACATGTTTTGTGTCATACAAAAACTACCAAAACCTTTAAAACTTGTTGTCGGCATTTGTTGTCAGGCGTATTGTCAGTTATCGTTGCTATGTGCAATGGTTTTGGGTTTATATTCAGGTGGGTTTTTTTCAGGGATGTGATTGGCTGCTGAAAAAAAGGAGTTGTTTTGAGGATGGGGGTTAAAAAAAAAGAAGCTATATCCGATTTAAAACGGACAAATCAAATCCCTGTTTTTCCGAATTCCGCTTGTAAAGTTGTTTTTTAGCTAAAAATAAAAATTCCGGGAGGAAAATAAAGCAACTATCTAAACGTCGAATGTAACTAGTCTGAATTTGATTTCCTTGAAGTTGTGTTTACATTACTATATTTAAGGAAGCCCTCGATAAAGGTTTAGCTTCACCGAAGTTCATGCGCTCTGTATATATCCTATATAGAGGGTTTGTGTATCTTTTATTTGAAGAAAAAACCTTGTCATAACTTTCTTTGAAAATAAGTTCGGAGTGACGCGATTGACTAGGTACATTGTTCGTCATACCTATAGCCGTAGGCCATGTCAGACAACTGGCAACCAAGACCCACCGTCAATGAAACTGGGCCCCTTTCTTGCGAAAATCTCCAAAAAGAGAGTACAAAAATTAACATTTATTTGAATGGTCGCATATATTTTTTTGAGATCGTTAGGCAAAGTTTGGGAAATGACTCATGATTTGCCAAAATGCACTGCATTTGGTTGCTTCATGTTGCTTGTAAAAGTTGTCTCATGTGACAAGGAATTCAACAGCAAACAGAGAATCAAGTGACATGGAAAAGCCGCTCCCGTTAATACATACCGGCTAAAAGTGCATGGTAACTCTAAACAATAATTCAATTCAAAGTTTTATAACTTTTTCTGTGACGTCACTCAATTGATGAAAAAGTAGATTATTTTTACGAATTAACAGTCAATTAATTGTATATACGGGACCTACAGTTGAGTGTACAAAGTGATAGTTCAACTTGAAAATGAATCTTTCCCAAAATAACACGATGTGAAAAAAATCAGCTGTAAACATTTATTTCAATGTCCAAAAGCATTTACCAGTTAATCAATTTAATTTAGTAAAAGACGTAGTCCTAAGTTAGGACGAATAACTCGTCCTATACTCGAGATAAGACTAATCCAACCCTGTTTTTGAAATCCCACCCGACGCCTTGCACGTACACTGTAAAAAATTTGTGTGAATTCACAGTAGCTTTTTTGTTGGAAAGAATCAAAAATGAACAGCAGAAGTTGCCGTTTTCCTATTTCTCTGTGAATATACAAAACATATGCAGTCTCTAAACAGTGTGCTCCTATTCTCTGTAAATTTAAAGTAAGTCTGCTGTTGTAGGAACATTTTGTGACGGTACAGTGAACCCTTGAGGATTTGACACATTCTGCTGTTTCTGAACAGCCGGGTTGTCCTCTAACAGAACTAACTGCACTCTGATATAGCAGCTAATTGCCTTCCATTCTTAGCCACTATAATAAACTGCGGATTTAGGCTTTAATATCAGTGCTGGAAAGGGAAAACTACGGCCCTCATCATCGGTGTGGCGCGGGCGGGCATGTGTGGTGTAGGCTACTCAGTAAAGTAAAAATTGGAATGAAGACTCGTAGGCCCTAGTAGCCTAGAGCTAATTTTCGTCCGAAGATTACAGGATATGCCCCTACTCATGTAAAAAAGCATTGCATTTACTATCATAGGAACATTGTGGTGTCGGACTAGAAAGCTCTGAACTTTCCTTGGTTCATTGATACAAAATTCATTTAACAGAGATCGTCCCCCCTAGCGTATCACACTACAGTGATTTTTCCCTGGTGGCCCTCAAATTTTTGCATTAAACAAAGAGAAGACGGGTACCATTACGAAGTTCTTGTCGTCTTCTGTGTGTGTGCGCGGCAAAAAGGGGAAAAAGTGATCAGCAGGAACTGGTTCAGACCGGCTGGATCTTCCGCCGTCGTTTGTGCGCGTGCGCTCTCTCCACCATCACGTCACATTGTGCGCTCACTTAACTTTTGGAAGAGTTTGTACTTGACCTTTGCTGATCAGTTTCCACGACAAAAAAATTACAGGTAAGATTAAGAACACTATTCTGTGTTATTAATATGAATATTATTACTATTATTGTAAGTCACATGGTTAACATAAGCCTAACGCTCGTTAGGCTTGAACATAAAATATGACAATTGGAAAATTTATCATGTTTAGCGACAGACGATCGTCAGATCGATGCAGATAGACGTGATAGATGACAGATTGTGTGTGTTTGTGTGTGTGCATGCATAACGTCAACACAACACACACAGACAGGCTGCATGTGGATTTGGGATGATTTGTTGTTTGCCATGGTCCATGGACATGAATTATAAAGTTGTTTTTCTGGTTCTGGAAATGTCTTGTCTTTTGCTTTACTAGCTTTCCAATTTCAGTTAATTAAAATTAGCCTACCCTCTGGCTCTAGTTTACTAGTAGTATTTTACAACATGTCTAGTCGATCATCTGAGTCTGACTGACAATACATAGATGTCTTACTCTTAGTAACATTACATTACAACTAAAAATCAGCAAATTAATTCAGTAAAATGAAAATGAATGTGATTATTTCAGTAACAATTTTTTATACTAAAAATTCCTACACTAGGCCTAGGCCTACCTATTAACCTTACTACTGTTTTTTTACTTGGTTGGCAAGCTGATTTATACTAAACTCACTGTGGTGAACATATGAGCAGATGAGGATGCATTAAAACACATTTTTTAGCCTGGCATGCCAGGGGCCGATTTCACAAAGCAATAAAATTCATCGCATGACAAATTTTCAGTATCACCATAGAGATTTGTATTGTGACATCACACTTTACTTAGCAACTACGATTGATTTGAAGTTACGATCAATTTGAGATCTTTGTGAAACTGGCCTCTGGTCTGGTAATGGTATAGTAAGTGACGATCCATTTTGTTTGTATCTTTTTGTCGATTGAGTGCTACTGCTAGTAGTAGTACTGTGTAGTACTGTTCTGTAGTAGTAGGTTTGTTCACAACCGCTAGAGGGCGCTGCGCGCGCTGGACCAATTTCCGTTAATGAAAACTGTGCCGCGATCTCAAGTAGTGCGCCAATTATTTAATAACTAATGGATCAGTTGAAAGTTTTCTTTAAATACTTTTCAAGTGGGAACATCTTCCAGTTCTGACTTAACCAGATATATTCGGCATTTGTTTATCGACAAAAGGTACAAGTACAACATCAATATTAAACCCTTACTTTTTAATATCATGAAATAACCAGTGAAAAATTCATCGCGTTTTGTATGCTCTTGTTATGAGAAATGCTGACAACAGCTTAAAGGGACACAAAGTATAGCAGTGTCATGGTAATTACCAATGTTGTAAATGGCCTCTGGTATTTATATATTTTGAATGTTATACATGTTTGTGATTTGTTTTCTTTTTCTTTCTGTATAAAGGAAACTGCAAGAAGCTCTGACTTTGACTGTGACACGGATAGTCCTGTACTGGCCTATGCAGGTAAAAAATACCTTCGAAAATAACTGACATTTTAGTTCCCCAATTTAATTTAACCATTAATAATAACTTGAACATTGAATGATAATTTTCTCACCTGAAGTACATTTGAGTTGAAAATCAATCATACTTAAATTTTTGTGCATATGCTTACAAGGATAAGTATAGTATTACTGATGGAACTATGGTGTTTCCCATACTTAATAAAATCAATCTTAAATCAGATGGTTTATTGTTTCCAATAAGACATTTTGTCTACAGCTTTGTGCTCATATTTGAAATTGTAAAGTGAACTTGCCAACATTTTTCTTAAAAACTTAAACTCCCACACCCTGGATCATCTGAAAAATACTGCAATATTTTGTGGTCAACAAAAAATGTCACCGATTCAACATTTTAAGCCCACAGATTTCCTATGCTCATTAGACTTACCCCGTGTGTCTTAAAAATATTAACTGTGGGTAGATGTAAATAAAGATTTGGTAAAAAAAAAATACCTCATTTTATAACCTAAACTGGTCCTTTTGTTATTTGCATTTGCAAATAAATTGATGTTTGTTTAAATGCTTGTTTCTGCTGCAGGTGACAACCCCTTCCTGAGCGCAAAATGTGCAGTCTGCATCGAAAGGAATCCACTACTCCATTGCAGTGATCTTCTCAAGGGTCTTCAGATGTGGTTCGTGGTGTTCTATGTTTTCAATCTACAATACCCACCTAATATTGCAGCTACTCCTGAGTTCATGCAAAGGTAATTATTTTGAAGCACTTGTATTATTCTTCATTTTGGCCAAGTGGAAACAACTGCAGTTCAACTGCACTTAAAGAGCGGCTTTAATGTGACGTACTCATTTTCCAATAGATATAGTCCTCATGTGAGTGGTGAAAAAATTACAAGTCTCTTACCTCATGTTAAAGTGGTGTAATTGCCATTCTATTCGATACCCTCCAGTGCAAAATTTGTCAACGTTCAAAACATCCTACATGACATCATTCAAGAGAAAAATGGGTTCATTTTTGTACCGGTTGTTTTGGTTCATTCGTGACTTCAATTTGAAACATGACGTCATTGGATTATCAACAACTAATGAGTCTTTTCCATCCAAGGAGGCATTTTTTGGAAAATAAGTATATCACAAAATTGAATTTGACATTAAAGACCCTCTTTAACTGTGTGATTAAGTCTACAGTGCACAATCCAATAAATTCAGTAAAACTGTTGGAATAAATCAACCACAATTATTTTGTTCATAAATGCCAACAAAGATACAACCGCTTTTGTTCCAGTTAGTTTACCTGCCAAACTTGTGTGACTTAAGACATGCAAGTGTAAACCGAAATGAATACTTATTTTACACGGTACTGCAGCAAACAGTGCAATAGTGTAATGGAGCATAAAAGTTGGATTTTTGCAAAAATTAGTTGTTGTTTTTTTTCTGAGTGTGCTTACCCCCCATGAACATTTTGTTTGCATTTTTTTTTTCTGTTCTGTGGATTCAGTGAACGTTTTTGAGTCTAATGGTACCATGTTAGAAGAGTTTGTGAGCAGCCAAATTAGTTTTACACGCAATTTCACACCGTACTGCAGCTGACTGTACGATGGGGGGGGATAGACGCTTTTGACTGGCATGGTGCAGCGCAGGGTTAAGAGCAATAGTCAAAAAAGAAAACAAACATTTTTTAACAAACATTTTCCCTCAAGAGTATTTACTACTGTTAACTTCCTTTAAGACTACAATCTGTTTAGAACAATGCCCATCAACGAGTATGACAAATAAGCATAATCATACAAATCAACTTTAAAGTGGATACTGGCATACAGAATTAGATTGATGTGTATAATGTACAGTTTTGTATCTTTTTTATGTGCAGACTGCTGTTCAAGATTAGACCGGAAAGAGGCAGCAAGAGGTCCTCCAACACCAAAGGAGGGCCCAATAACAAAGTTGTACAACTTTGTACCAAGCTGAAAGACTTTGAAGAAATGTGGGTGGTGTAGAAGTAAAACAGTTCAGATAGCACTAAAGTTGAATGGTTTTTTTTTAAACGGCACTACATGGTGTATGTAACAAAATTCCTGAGTGTTTTAGCTAGTTTTCTTGTTAAAGTGAACGCTTTAACTGTTTTTAACTGTTTCACTCTTGAATTAACAAGCAATAAAGTAGGATAGGTTTGTCTCAGTTCATAACCCCCCCCCCCCAAAAAAAAAATAAAAATAAATAATAAATAAAAAAAATAAAAATAAGCTTTGAAATTTCATAAAATTTACTTGGTGTGACAAACATGTAAAAAAAAAAACACTAACTGGGGGAATTTTTTTTTTTACAGATGTTCGCTGTTACCCTGTTGGGCTTAATATCTGTGTTTTTCTCCATGCACTGATGTGTTCAGCACTGCATACTCAGTACTGGGTATACAGTGCTTATAATCTACATCAGTGTATGGATAAAAACACACAATTATAATTCTTTATCACCGATGCAAAATTAACATGAACATTTTCTCTTGGAACCAGTTCAAGTATGTACTGTATTTAATGTTTTTATAAGTATTATTGCTGCAATGCTTATAATAGACAGATTGAAATTGTATAATCATTAAAGACTGAAAAAATCTTCCCTTTTAAGTAATTTTAAACAATGTGAAAAACACAATTTTATTCAAAAACATCACCTTCAGTACACATTTGCACTGGCAGAAATTTAGACAAAAGGCCTATACTTATGAAGTTGGAAATACTGAGCCAGTGTTTCCATTGTCCGATCATTTGAAACTGTATGTAAGTTGCCTCAAGCCGACCTTTGGGGGTTCAAATTTTTGGCAAACTTTGATTGATTTTCGATAAAGGGGCACTTCAGACCAAAACATTTCGCAGGATGCTTACAACCATGATCATCTTTGTAACAGTAGTCTTTAGGTTGAAAATGTTACACCATTTGTTATCAAGGTCATCACCAGTGTATGAACCTACCCCTAATTAATAGTTTCTCTTGAAACAATTTCCATTATGAATTGAACACAAACGTAGTACGAATCGTGTTTTTGTTATTGATGCAATATTTATGGACAATAGAGACTGGTTGAAGTCGGTAATGTGTAATAGTTAAAACATGCAGAGTTGTTCACTTATTTAAAGAGGAAGGGAAATGAGCAATTCATTTTTGTGATGTACTCCTTCTTTTCCAATAGATAGAGTCCTTATGTGATCAGTGGGGAAAAATATCTCTAACCTCACTTTAAAATGATGTAAATGGCCCTTGTATTCGATAACTTTCCGGGGCAATGGTTATCGAATACAATGGCAATTTACACCATTTTACAAGAGTAGAGACTTGTAACTTTCCCCCAATCACAGGGGACTCTACCAAAATTGAATTGGTCATTTCCCTTCCTTTAAGTCATTTTAAACAATAAATTATAATGTAAAAAAAAAGTATTTAAAAGTATTATTCCTTGTGTACATTATGACGACAGTTGCATTATTTTGAGTGAATTTCAATTAAAGTTGAAAAAACTGTTAATGTTTTGTGAAACTGAGATAAAACGTGTGTGATATGTCTTTTATTTTCTTGTTTGAATTATATTAATGAGAGGGTGGTCAAGGTAGCAAAACAAAGCATTGTGTATACACAGAAGATTGGTGATCCTATGTGACATAACAGAGATTCAACGTAAACGCGCAGAAAGCAGTGTATGTTCTGTCGCAGAGAGTTGTTCGTGTACAAAACAATATGTTGAACAAAATCCTTCAAATAAATCTACTGTTGTGCCACAGAGCTTCTACATTTTAGCCAACATCAATTACAGTGGATTGTGCTGTGAAGGTACAGTACACATCACAGGAGATTCTGATGTTGATGCACAGTGGAAAATCACAGTTGAATCTTCTGTAGACAAAAGTAGCCTCCGTAATGCCAATTGACAAAACAAACTACTGTAAATTAACAACATTTTTTTTAACAGTGTAGATTGGGTTTTCAGTCCGGACTTTGATCGCGTTGGTTTTCCCCTTTGGGCATAAATATGGGTTGTTTCTATAACAATGATAAATGTAATCTCGTTTTATATTCATTGGCGCTAACTGTGTCAATTAATGCGATACATCGAACCAAAACTTGAACTACAAACATAAATTAGCATATCAATGCATCTGGCAAAGTTCCCACTCAACTCAAACCTCGAACAGAACTAAAAAAACATGAACCCTTCTCTATTAATATCCCGATTCCTGGAACCGGACGTGTTTTTTCTTGAAACCACAGCAACGACAACAAGGTGAGTTCGTGTACATAAGCACAACCATCCAATAAACGGGCCCCAAATTGACAACTGCGCCATCAGGAGTATTTAATCAAGAGTTGCAATAGTTTTGTCATCACTAATTTTGGAAGCCTCCTGATCAACGAAACCGCACTAAAGAACAGTCTTCAACTAACCATGGGGATAGGCTTGATAAAAGGTGGGTCTTTTGGCAAACAAATTAAAAGTTCTAGCAAAAAAATTAATCTGCCTTTTTATTTTTCCAGTTCCCTCCTTTTGATTAATTTATTGAAACGATGATTGTCTGTATCATTCATTATGTTCTGTAGCTTTTAGTGACTTTTAAAGCCAGTGGACACTATTGGTAATTGTCAAAGACCACTCTTTTCACTTGCTGTATCTCAACATAATATGCATATAAAATAACAAACCTGTGAAAATTTGAGCTCGATTGGTCGTCGGAGTTGCGAGATAACTATGAAAGAAGAAAAAAACATCCTTGTCACACGAAGTTGTGTGCTTTCAGATGCTTGATTTCGGGACCTCAAATTCTAAACTTGAGGTCTCGAAATCAAATTCGTGGAAAATTACTTTTTTCTCGAAAACTACTCCACTTCAAAGGGAGCCATTTCTCACAATGTTTTATACTACCAACCTCTCCCCATTACTCGTTACCAAGTAAGGTTTTATGCTAATCATTATTTTGAGTAATTACCAATAGTGTCCACTGCCTTTAACATGAGGGCATAAGTAAGGCTCCAAATTCGCTTGACACACATGTTTCTCCTGAAGACAGGCAGAGTATACTGTTCGAAACATCGATACCACACCGGCACTTTTCAAAGCCAACACTCATACAAAAGAGATTTACACATTGTTGTACCCGCAAGTTTACTATTTTATAGTTTCTTCATATGTTTCTGAGTAAAGAACTACTTTCAAAGCATTCTCTGTTTGAAAAGTGTTTGCCTTCAAAGTTGCTGAAATTGAACCAATCACTTCAGCTCACCTATGTTTCTTAATACAGAATTTATCTCAAAGCATTCTGAACATACTTGTCGCCAAACTCGCTGAGATCGAACCAGTCTCTTCACCACACCTATATGTTTCTTACCACAGATTTAATCTTTAAACATTCTGAGAAGTTTGACCAAAATTTGTTTTCAAACTTGTTAACATAAAAACATATTAGTCAAAACAACGCTAATTAGTCGTATGAGACATGATTTTGACTAACTTGCATCAAAATCATGTCCCTTATGACTAATTAGCGTTGTTTTTACTAATATATTTTTACAGTGTGTCTTAAAGGAACACGTTGCCTTGGATCGGTCGAGTTGGTCTTTGAAAAGCGTTTGTAACCGTTTTTTATAAAATGCATATGGGTAGAAAGATGTTGTAAAAGTAGAATACAATGATCCACACAAACACGCCTCAAAATTGCGTGGTTTTCCTTTTACCTTGTCGACTAACACGTCGGCCATTTATGGGGGTCAAAATTTTGACTCCCATAAATGGCCGACCATGTTAGTTCGCACAGTAGAAGGAAAACCACGCAATTTCGAGGCAAACTTGTGTGGATCATTGTATTCTACTTTTAAAACATCTTTCCAACCATATGCATTTTATAAAAAACGGTTACAAACGCTTTTGTTTTGACCAACTCGTCCGATCCAAGGCAACGTGTTCCTTTAAGTGAGTTAGCCATGTTTTTTTATGGCACAATTAGCATTTTTGTTAATTACTCCTCTCGTGAATGGAGTAGAAAGCCTTCCTTTCATGACTTCCTTCATTATACGTTTGAAAAACATAATGGAGAATTTGAGTGGCCTAGGTTATCGGGTTTATCTTCTACGTTCATATCAAGTGACACTGGTCCAAGGTTCTGGGGACTTCCCCATAGACATGTACTGCTGGAAATGGCAAGCAACAAACTTGTCTGTCAACAGGTAGGACAGACTTGACTGTGTGCCAGCTGGCAAGCTTCACCAAAGCTTCCTAAGAGTTGTTTACTATGGTGGTCAGGGGTGGGTTGGGGTGGGGGCGGGGATGGGGGATTTTGTTTGACTTTTTGAATGGAGTGTCTGAAGAGAAAGGTCAATCGTGTGTAACCTCTTTTTGAGTCGGGCATAAATGTGTTCAGAAAGTAATGGGCCTTGAGTAAGAAGATCTTTTTACCTGTCATCCTCCTTCCAACCCCCCCCCCCCCCCACCTCAAAGGTGGAAAGGTGGTGGGGATGCTTAGAGTCCATTTATGCAACAGTGAATCCCCCGTGTTGGGTGTATAGTGTGTACACAGTGTATTAGTGTGCCATGTTTTTCCTGGCCTGCTTAACAGATAGTATTTTTTCTGCTTAGCGTGGAATGCAGGGTTAAACCAGTCGCTTCAGCTCACCCGTGTTTCTTACTACAAAATCGCTGAGATTTAACCAGTAGTTTAACCACATACCATGTTACTTACGACACAGAATTAATTTGAAAGCCGTCTGATAAGTTTGACAAATTGTTTTCAAACTTGCTGAGATTTAACCAATAGCTTCAGCACACCTATTTTATTAATACATAAAAATAATCTCAAAGCATTCTTATATCGTAGCGTCATACGATATCGACCCTCATATGTTTTCGAACCCCCCAACTTTGATTACCGTTTACCGCGAGATTGTGCAAGCTGCACCAGTGACAGAAGCTATGCAGTTTACTCACGGTCTGTATTTTCATCAGGCTTAATCATGCCGAGAATAAAGTTTCCTGACGTTGGTTGTGCTCAAATATTTATAAAATGATTGATTTTTGATACAGATCACTAGTGCATTATTATGCCAACATTCAAATGAGTCAAAGAAACATAATCCAACCTCAAAAGTTCAAAACAAAATTACTATCTGCTAGATTGAGTTTCATTCTGCTTTAGTCACTAGATGGATCACGTGAGGTGGTTACTATTTGGGATTCTATGGTGTGCCAGTATGATGACAAAATTAAAATATTTTAAGTGAAAATGGCAACAATTTTTATTTTTTATTAACTGCATACTGTAACTAAATTCCGATAAGCGTAAAAAAAAATATTACGTCTATATTAAAGAAAATATATCATAGTTTGGTTTCTTATCTCCTGAAACAAAACATAACTGGTCTAAAATGGGGGGAAACGGATTGTTATGAAGTGTGTGTGTTTTAAGGGGTGGAATGTTTTACCACCATGCCTTATCTCGATTCTAATATAGTAGCCATAATGCCGTGAGACAAAAATGTAATTAAATTTGTTAAGTATAGTAATTGAATAATCTTTTTGATTTATTTTGCACGCCATACTAGCTTCGGAATATTCAATAAAATACCAACCAATGAAAGGTGTGAAAACATATGACGTTGCTCCAATGTCATGCATGCATAAGCACTGTTAATGGTGGACTGTCTCTCGCAACGTAAAACCAAAACTTCACAAATTTCAACACACCAGGAAGTGTAAGTGTTATTGTTAAACAATTGGATAGATGATTTGAAAAAAAAACATTCAGTTTTTGATTGTGAAATTTTTTCCTGTTATCCTACTGAAAACACATGACACCAGGATATATATATTTTTAAATTGTCTTGCAACTTTCTGACATTAAAACAGTATCTTGAGCACACCTATATTGCTGTTAAAGCCTTGAGCGTCACTGATAACGGATGCGCGTTTATAACAAGCAACTATTATCTTAAAATAAAAAATATTTTAATCGTGTTTCTAAACTGTTTTGCATGCAGTTGCCCTATTGGGCTCTTTGATGGTCGCTTGCTTCATCAAGCAATCACTGGCTGGTACGGACAACACCATCGTCCCAGGAGCTTTCGGTCCTGATGTCGTAGATGCCACCATCGGCAAGATAGCAATAGTTGAACAGGCCAGCCAACTCGAACCGCACGACAGGATTCTGATTCGCATAGCATGGGTAGAAACGCAGTTCGGCACTGCACAGCGCACTGACCCTAACTACTACGGTGGGATATGGCGTGTCGATCGTGATATGTTTGATGTTACTTTGGGCATGTTAAACATGGACAGATACAGTGATATATTTTTGGCGATTTTAACTTACCTGGGGATAAAATGGGTCCAGTCTACTTGGGAAGACTGCCGTCAACCTTTGTACTCCGGTCTTGCTGCCCGTCTATTTCTTCACAACGCCAACCCGATCATTCCACCGGTAAGTGGCATTGATATCGTGGCTATCAAAGGGTGTACGTTTGGTATCTCTCCCTGAATAAATGACAATAAAAACTTATTTCTTATAACGTAAGTCTCATGAATTGTGTACCCCGTGCATGGTGGTAGAGTTTAAAGGGGTGCTATATTTGCTGTCATTTATTTCGGATATATGTATTGAACATCAATAAAATGTGTTTTGTTTTTTCCCCGACATATCTCACTTGCGTAATTAGCGAATAAGTCATGCCCCCCCCCCCCCCCCCTTTTGTGGATTGTTACCGCTCCCCTACCATCGACGTCACGTCGGGAATTCAAACATATCGTCGGCAAAAAGAGTCTGGTCCCTAACTACACGCGCCTAGGTACCAGGCCACACAGTGCACACGTCTCTATATGCACAGCCAGGGGGCCCAACGGCTCGGGTTACCGACATGACGTCACGTTTATGCAAATGAAGGCTCCCTTTTAGGGGCGGGGTGGGTTCCCCTCATCTCTTGAAAACCATTTTTAAAATACTTGAGCATTTAATAAAAAATTTAAAAAAATATTTCAGGTTTAAAAAGTCAAGGTTAATCGTAGTTGGTTGTTTTTTTTGTTGGGGTGTGTGTGTGGTTGGTTTTTTACAGTTTTTGTTTTGCCCGTCTCGCTTTGATCTTTATATTTTATATGATGTATTGAAATATGCATTGTTTTATGATTTCATTAATGTCTTATAAATATTAATTTGGAACAACAAGTAATTTTTATTAGAACCAACACAACTCGAAAGAAATTTATTGTGCATTGTTAAGATGATCAGAGCATACTGATCAAAACTGTGATTTGTCAACCATCAGGCCCAATTCCGTAATTACTAAGCACACACATTTGCTTTGCATGAAATTTCTTCCTTTACCAACCAAATTTCCGTTTGTTGTTTATTGCTTGTTACTTGTATTCAGCTGTTGTTTGCTTATCCTGAAAATCACGTGGAAATTTGGTAGGTTTTCCTGTTTTTATCAAGGAAGAAACTGGCGTCATCATGCTAAGCAAATTTTTGTGCTTAGCAGCTCTATGAAATTGTGCCAATAGTTCTTTTCACAGATCCAACACTACACAAAAAGAAATTTACAAGTGATTTCTTTTGCTGTTTTTTCTAACTCCGTTACTACAGGGCTGGTCTGTGGAGCAACAAGCAATTTATTGGCGAGACAACTACCCACACGATCCTCCTACTGGTGATGTGACGTATTTTTCCGAAAGAGTTGCAGAATTACCAGGTAGGTTGTTTACAACCAAGAGGGCGTTTTTGTTTTTGTGTTTCAAAGGGGGTGATGTTTTATGAGGGGGATATTTTTTGTAATTATTTTCTAGTTCATTCAGCAGAGCTGGCACTCTTTAAAATAAAAAATAAAAACTTACAACAACCAAATCACAACTCTTATGGAAAGGACTCTCTGCAATGCCTGTAAATCTCTCCCAACTGGCATTAGTGGAGATATCAAGTCCAAGGGGGCGAAGACTGATTTCATTTCAAAACATCTTTCCAAAGATCAAAATAAAACTTTCCTATCTGAGATTGTTGCGAGCTTCGCTGGTAAGTAAAGTTAAATGTACATTAAGCTAGTTTTACATAACCTATTATACACGTCAACTTATTATACACGTCATCACGCGATTTATTTTATTAGATACTTTTCTTGAAACTAATCGGGCAATAAAACAATCAGTGTTACCATTTTAATTGTTGATTTTCTTTTATTTCACCAGGATGTACAAACAAGGGCATCGATTTGGTCTTTGTAGTTGACAGTTCTGGAAGTGTTAAACCAAGTAATTTCGAGACGTCCAAGCAATTTGTCAATGACATTGTCGATTCATTTGAGATTGGTAGCGATCGCACACGCGTTGGAGTCATTCAGTATTCCTCCTCTGTTAACATCGAGTTTCACTTGAACCAATACACGGATAAAAGTTCACTTCAACAGGCGATTAGTAGTATAAATTACATGGGTGGCGGTACTAATACGGAGGGGGCTTTGAATGTCATGGTAGATGAAGGTTTCAGTGTTACAAACGGAGCCAGGGAGCTTGGTATCCCTCGGGTGGCAGTTGTTCTAACAGATGGTCAATCACAAGGAGCTGACCGTGTCCGTGTGCCAGCAGACAGAGCCCGCGAAAAGGACATCATAATATTTGCCATCGGTGTGACGGCAAACATTAATAAGGCTGAGCTGAACGCCATTGCAAACAAACCGAGCCATATCTACGTGTTTGAGGTTAGCAATTTTGATGCTATCGCAGCAATCGGTGCTATACTCCAAGATACCGCATGCGATCGTAAGTATTTTCCATGAATGTCTGGTCTATTAAAGGGACACACCGGCCGAATTGGGCTATTTGGGCTACAAAATAGACTAAGCTGTGACTTCAACAGTCTTCCAGGAATAAAGAAGAACAGTCTTTAAAAAAAATCATCAAATTAAGCCGTTTTTGAGCATTTTAAGACAAAAACACAGGTCGCGTGATTGTTCTAACCAAAAAGTGGTACAAACAATCACGTGACCTTCCGGGCTAGTTTTACTTGCAGCCGTCTAAAAGTAACTTACTTAACCAAATTTAAATCTTTTTTTTACAAAATTATTTACGAATAATTGACGAAAAAGATCATGTATTCAAATTATCGCTACAAAATGTAAATAATGGTGAAATTTGTAACATAAGATTCACATTCAAAGAGTCCGTGTAACTGAAGCTTGTTATATGGCCGCTTTGGTTTTTAAAATCATTTTTCGCTAAATACGTGACATTTTGATGATTTTTGTTTACAGCAACCATGTATAAAAACATTATTTATGATTCTCCACCCCTTAATTGCGTAAACGGTGAGCCGGTGTGTCCCTTTAAAGGAACATTACATATTTTTTTGGCTAACAAGTAATCCACCATATTTACATGAAAAAAACTGAAGAATTTTGCGATCGATCAGCCATCTGGGTCACGAAACATAGTGAAAAACTATCACGGTGCTGGGACGCATACAACAGCCACAGCCAGGAACACCGGGGCGAATCCCTTCTCTTTTCGATAAAAAGATGTGACTAACGGTTTTACGTCCCATCCAAAGGGCGAAGCAATGAGTAAATGTCTTGCTTAATTAAGGACAAAAGTGTCACGGTTGGGATGCGAGCCCCCACGTTCTTGGCACACCGTTTTCCACGCTCCCTCTACGACACACAGTTACTTCACTTGATGTTGAACCCACACCCCGATGACCTAACCACTAGAACTTTAATCGGACGCTCTAAACAGCTCGACCATGAAACCCTTTATTTTGTAAAAAATATAGTCTTCAATGCTTAAGATTTGTTTGGGTTTTCAGAATCTGCTGAGCTGCCTCCACTCGCCGAGCTCAACGGTACAATCGGAGAAAACCAAACACAGAACTTCGTCCAAGACATACCTCCAGAAGGTACCACCATTATTCTCCGAACAGCTAATGGTGCTGTAGTCATGTATGGATCCAAAACCATCGAGATACCCAACTCGGCCCTCAACGATTTCAACCTGACAGCCATCGAGGGACAGGGCCCCGTGGAGATCTTCATTGGAGAAGGCTTTTTTGGTAGTTTGCCCGGCCGTAGACGACGTCAGGTATGACTTTCAACTTAAAATGTTTTCAAAGACCAGTATACTCACTTGGTGTTTCCGAACCAAAAATTTAACAGATTTGTAAAAATTTGGACTCAATTGGTCATCGAATTTGCAAAAGAAAAATGTAAGAAAAAACACCCTCGTTGCATTAACACTTTGTGTGCTTTCGGATGCATAATAAAAGGCTCCAGCTGAACTGTTTTATCATTAATATTTGTTTGAGAAATTATCTTTTCTCAAAAACTACTTTTTGTTTTTCTTTTTCTTTTTCTTCAGATGCCTAATCAGAACGACACGAAAGCGAACAATGAAACAATCGGCAACCTGTATATCAGCATCGAGGGAAAGCAAGCAACCAATGTCTTCTCATTGGTTACAGCCGAGGGTGACGTCACCAAACCAGAAGCCACCGAACCGGGAACCACCCAACCGGAAACTACCGAACCAGAAGGCACCCAACCCGACACCACCAAACCTGACAATGGAGTTGGCATGGTCACTACGACAGTGCCATACATTGCTCTGATTATTCTGATTGGAGTAATTATTGCTCATTTGGCAAATGCACTTTAAATCCAAACCGATTCGACTTCCTTATATATAAAAAGATCTTTATCATGCTGCCGCCATCTTGATCATGTTCCCTGTATCCAACAACAGCTACGGTTGCTAATATTCATTGTACGAAAAGGAACCAGACTCATTCTCCTTCCAGCCTCAGTTTGCTAACATTGATTTGAATGGGATAAAATCAAGATGGCCGCACCATGATAAGGTCTAAGCATGGAGGAATTGCGCACCTTTAGCACATGAGATCATCCGAGTATATAGGGCGCCCTCATGCATAAAGAGCGGTTAGTTTATGGACACACTCCGCGCAACAGCTTTGTTGTACATTTATAGGCAATCAGTTGTATATAGGTTTTGTTGTTTGCTGTGTTTGTTCTCTTTCATCATTTTCGTCTGCGACAATGACGGCGCGATGACGTCACTGCATGAGGCCTACATTGTTTCTAGAGTGTGATAGATAGCTAGATAGATAGGTCGATAAAAGGTTTACTCACACAAGCCGTCACAGCATAAAGACTGAATTTCAACTATGATACAACATTTTAAAAAAATTGAAAGTACATCATTAAAAGTACAGCACTGTATAAAAATCACTGCGAAAAGGGACACAAAAAGCAAAATGCAACCACATACCTCACCAACACAGCCAGAATAGAACAAAACAAACGAACAAACACAGTCTCACACAAACGACAGCTAACTCTAGTACTCTGCAACGATCACAAAACCAATACGCAAGCAAAGGCACAAAAAACGTTAACAAAATGTGGAGAGCTTTATAGTTAAATTCAAGTTCCCCCAGTATTTCCAGGGGCCCCAGAACTAACGTTTGTCTCCTGTGACTACAATAAAAGAAACAAACAAATTTGGAAACTGTATTACTGTTTTCTTTTTGAGCAAAATGTGTAAGTTTTTGAACTTCTGCGAACATAGCATACTGCTTTTGTTGGGGGGGGGGGCTGAAATGACTAGGTTTTTAGAGGGGTGTGGTATTATTAACAAAGTAAATAATACTAGCAGGAATTGTTGTTCTTAGTTTTAAGACATGTTTATATTTTCAGTAGTTACAAATCATTTTAAAGAGGTGTGGGTGATAAACTATATTGTGTGGTACTAAGTAGACTAAGTTTTGGGTTTAAGTTCAACATACCAAGTTCCAAAGTGAGGAACTGGGGACAAAAGAAGTCCGTGATTATGTAGGAACTTGAAACATTGTGTCGACTAACAATCGTCCATACACTGACAGCTCTATGCATCGACTATGTGGGCATTCCTTGCTTCTGTATAAAGGGAAATGAGATTCTTCAACACTTTAAACAAACATTGTGTGGACGTGTGTAAGTCAACATAGTGTTTCAAGTCAACACACTGTGTGGGCTTCTTTTGTTCTCTCTCTGCATAATAGTTATTGTAAGGTGATGGTAACGAAGTTTGTAGTATTTAGATTATGTTGTTATTAACTAAAAGTGTTGCTATATAGCCCATTACACAACCATTTTTATATACCAAAATAATTCACAGACAGTTAGGGTCATAGAATAGTTGATGTCATCGTTACACTGATTTATAGGCAATTAATCAAAAAAGACATCATGTTAAATTGTTCTTTTATTCATAAATACCTCAGACAGTTTCGCTTTTCCTATTGGTGGAGAGCGCGTCACGTGGGTGTGTATAAATCTTTGTTTATGACCAGTAAAAAGTGTTGAAACATGGGCGTAACACGCGAGCTTGCACTTGTTCTTTTAAGACAGTTTCTTCATTCCTATTGGTCAAGAGCAACGGCTGAAACAGTTGTGCCACATCACGCGACGCGCAACACAGCATTCCCATATAAGGAGTTGTTTACCCGAGGGCGGCGGAGGGCTCTACCATTTCTTAGCTGGAGGCGTGTTGTGTTGAAAGAAATCATTGAACAATTATAATTTTTGCATTTATTTTACTTTTTGACCAAAAGGTGTTGATGTTTTTGACCGAAAGGGTATTAATGAATGGGAATCAAAGTGCGTTGAATCGGTTTTCAACTAGCGGGTTTAAACCTGCCGAGGCCAGGTTCTTTAGAATTTACCTCGACTTCGTCTCGGTAAAATTATCAAGAACCAGGCCTCGTTGGGATTAAACCACTAGTTGAAAACATCTTCACCACACATTGATTCCCTTAGTAATAGTAAATACATAGTTACAGTCATATTATTAGTTTAGTAGTAGTAAATAATCGCAAGCCCAATTTCACAGAGCTACTTTAGGCAGCCTATGGTGCTGTACAAAATCTGCTGAGCAAGAATTAGCAGGAAACCTGTCAATGAGTGTATACATTTTTATATGATTTTGACTGGTAAGCTATTTCAAGTAAGCACTCTACAGTTTGTGGTTTACCAATTATTCCACATTATATAACTGGCATACAGATCCTTGTCATTTGATTGGTGGAAATTACTTCACGTGACATTCACTATTACTCCCAACCGCACCGGCGATCAAAAAGACCTATTCGCCCATGGGGAATAGCATTTCCCATCCAACAGTTAGGATCATCCTTGTTTAGATGGATACCGGCGCATCATAAATGCCCATTATTATTATTAAAAACTAATATAATGATGAAATAAAATTTAAAAAATTAAGAAGAATTTATTAAAAAGTGATTACAAAAAAGGTTAGTAACTTCTCCAAAATTTCGCAATGTTTGAGAAAATGTCGCAAGGATTGTAGAACATATTTTTTAAAAGTTGTTGTTATTGACATAAAGCTCAATTCGCCCGAAAATGTTAACCAGGAATGTTGAAAAAGGGGCTTAAGAACAACGCTACGAAGCCGAAAACACCCCACGTAGCACTAGTAGGGACTTACGCACTTGATTGAAGTTACGAGTGCTTCGTGAATATGACGCAACTCGCAAAGAACGAACTAGTAACACGAAAGTGCTTACTATAAGGCTTATAGAAGAAAAGGCTTCATCAATAAGGCCCCAGGCTCCTAGTGGATTATACCAATGCCTATACGTACATCCTACGGACTGTGAATTGTAGGTGGCAACGGGCCCTTTGTGGCGATTGACTTCGCCTAATATTGGTTCCAAGTCTGCGATCGAGGCTTTCGGTCTACCTGCTGGCCCTTATTATAGGACTCTTTCTCTGTACAGGTACTGCAGTGTAGTACGAAAGTCTAAGGCCGTCAACGTTATCCTACGATCACGAGTTGGATGGGGCGCGTGATATAGGTAGTCTGTGGGTGGGGCGTTCTTTGTGGCTGACGCAGATATAATAACCGCAATCTCAGACTTGAAATCAAGTCACGTCTGGGTCGATATAGCCCAAATTGGGTTACTTTTTTGTTAGGTGTTCGGGCCAACAGCCCGAAATACCTCTTATTGTGGTTTTTTTTACAACAAAACTGTTCAATCGACTGTGGAAAGAATATAATCGGCAATGTCACCCCACGGTGAAAGTACACCCTACGCTGCACTCTTTCTGTGTGGCTCCCCTTTCTGTGTCAGGCTGCTCCAGACAAACTTGCCTTAAAGGCAATGGACACTATTGATAATTGTCAAAGACTAGCCTTCACAGTTGGTGTATCTCAACATACGCATAAAATAACAAACCTGTGAAAATTTGAGCTCAATCGGTCATCAAAGTTGCGAGATAATAATGAAATAAAAACAACCCTTGTTACACGAAGTTGTGCGTTTAGATGGTTGACTCCGAGACATCAAGTTCTAAATCTGAGGTCTCGAAATCAAATTCGTGGAAAATTACTTCTTTCTCGGAAACTATGGCACTTCAGAGGGAGCCGTTTCTCACAATGTTTTATACCATCAACCTCTCCCCATTACTGACTACTGGAGAATAGGCTGACACAAAAAACAAACTAATGCTCTGCTTTTGTTCCATTATATAATTATTACTCGTCAATAGAGGGCGGTATGTAAGATGAGTGGTCTTTGTAACTGTATGTGGGAAAATTACTTCTTTAAATGGCTTATAGTTAATGTGCATTGTTATAGGCATAACATGGGAGGGGCAATAATTGTTTGAATCGCTATGGTTGGAATGTCCCGTCATGCATTTGGGCTGCTTTTGTAATGGGTTTCGTAGAGTGCACTATAAAACCAAAGGAATTTTATATTGTGGTTGAGATTTGCGTTGCGGGTGCTGAGAAGGGAACTGTTTGGGTGTGAACCAGCGGACAGCTAGGCCAGCGTTGAGGCTGTGTCGTGTCGACCCGTCTAGCACGGGTAGGGGTCCGGCGGGTGTTTTAAGGCCCATCAGCAACGCAAATCCTCCCGGGAATCTCGGACCCAAGGATAAGCGGTGTCGAAGCCAAAGGCATTTTGAGTAACTTTAAACTAATTTAACTGGGATTTAATCAAGCCATGGGTTATTCACTAAATGTCCCTTGTTCTAAAATGCTTGCAGCCATTGACTATTTTTTGCCTAAAGAGTTGATTATTGTTTGCCTAAAGGATTCTATTGCTGTTGTTCAATTGATCTTTTGGGTATGGCCATTGTGAAATTTGTGAAGGCGTAGCTTTACCGGGTTTAAATAGAATTGTTTGTAGTAAAGGGCTTCCTAATGTAACATTTACAGGAGTTCCCGTGACACTAAACCACACTTGGTCTGAACGGTCCTCTGGGGCGTGGTCAACCTTCAGCGGGAAGACTTACGTGGGGCTACCGATGGTAACAAGGGGACGGGGGTCCACTCCTCTGAGCAAACTTATTCTCGAGACTTAATCAGCCGTTCTACAAACTCTATGTCGCCTTTCTGATGTTTTTTTATTTATTTAGGGGAACTTTCATTGTATTAAAGTCTGAATGTAAACTTATTTACTTATGCATGAAATTCATATTGTACGGATTGCCCTAAGCTGTGGAGAATGTAAAGGTGCAAAACTGGAAGATTGTTAAAGCTGAATTATTGTGGGGTACTTCTATTAAATTGTAGTTTCTTTATTATTTCTAATCTGGTGTCACTGTGTTCCATTCTTGTGTCTGTGTTTTATGTATGATATTAGTCCGAGTAGAGTGGCGCAAGGGTCCACTCTGCGACAGTCTTACTATATCACCATCTCCTTTTACTAGTTAGCCTTGCTCAAGGTAGCCTTCATCAAGGCTGTTGACGTACTGTTCCCCGGCCCGGTTCGCGGCACACGCATGCAGTGCATACACAAGTGTACATTACCATACATTGTACAGCGAGAACAGTATAGCGTAGTCGTGAGTACGGTCGTGTCTTTGTACTTTCAACCTCATACACGTGGCTCAAACCAGCCTTGATGGGTTTGTAAAGCTTTATCGGAATTCCGATAAAAGGGTATTCATGATGTGGGCGTGTCATTCTAAACATTGGCCAATCACAGGCGCGATTGAGAATGACGTATTACTGCTAGCAATCATGGCTGTACGCTAGCTGTATGTACATGTACTGTACTACGTGCTTTTTATAGCAGTGTCGGTAGCGTGGTGTATATTAGCTATGATTGTAAGGGGGTCTGAATGCGCTGCTGGACGGGTGAGCCGGACAATTAAGACTCGCCTGGTCGGTATTAAAAATGGTGTTGAACAACTTTGAACAACTTCCGTTGTCTTGCGTTTCATTATAACACGAGGACTAGCATCATAATTACAACGTAGCTGGTAGATTTGTCCCTGAATTGGAAGCTGCTGTACTATAAGTGTAACGTTGTAGTGTAGTACTAGTAGTATGGCAAGAGTTAGTTTATGAAATTGAACTTTACTTGTAGTTGTTGTTCAGCCACACGCCATCTTCTACCGTCTGGTATGTTTTCGACAACACATATTTTCGATCTCCAACTTTGATTTACTGCGAGAAACGTAATGAATAATATATGTCTACATTAGGACAAAATAAACAGCTGGGTTTCTTATCCCATCCGGGCTGTGTTTGTGCTTCAAGGGGATGGGGTGTGTTGTACTGTCATATGCCCAACACCTAAGAATTCTTACCAAGTAGCCATCTTGCCGGAAACCCATGACACCTGGATACCTTTTTAACCTTTGTCAAACACATTTCACATGGTCTAATTTTCTTCCTTCTATTTCTAAACCCATGATTGATGCATTAAACGCGGTTGTTATATTTTGTTGAAAGTTTCTGTAGTTGTGTTGCAAATTACACACCACTGATTTCCAGCGACTTACAGTTTTGTTTTACTAGTAGGGATTTCTCCCTCGCCCGCCGCCATTATTGCAACTTTACTATACACAGCCACGGCTTGTTTACAATTACGTCGACGAGCACATGTGTGCGAGTGCTTGCAGATCAACGTTGTGATTGACATCGCAGCGAGAGTTTATAGGTCAACCAACAACCAATGAGAACGGGTTGTTAGTAAACATTAGCATAATGAGCTCCGCCCTCAATTTTGGCAGATACAAAACCATCAAAGCGCTACTTGGGAAGTACCCATGTACCGTAAGTGTACCGTAAGTGTACCGTATACAGATAGTACATGTACATGCACAGTACGTATGTGTACATACGCTGTACACGTATTATATGCACTGTGTTATGTATGGGGGTGCGCTGGTGGAATTCAGTGATGGGGACTGGGATTTTGCAGATCGCGGCTGGCTGTAGCGCCTTGATCAAGGCTATGCTCAAGGCAGTCGCATTATTCGCTCCGAAAAGACGCAGCTGTAAACCCACCCGCCGTATACCCTGTGCATGGTGTGTGCGATCACACCGAATGACCAACCCGTATACACACTGTCACATCGCACGAATACTGTTCACACAAGTCATCGCACTCGTACACTGTCACATCGCACGAATACTGTTCACACAAGTCATCGCACTCGTACACCACTAACCGCATGCGGAGGCCGTCAGGCCGACAGCCTTGTCGGATCTGTATCTTCCCGTTTTAATGTGTTGTATTGAAAAAATTCCACTAGTGGACGAAATTGGGGGGGCTCGAGGATATGCTAGTATGCAGCTCATGAATATGTATATCGTTCGTCAGACCTATCAGACAACACAGGATGTGAGGCAAATGAATTATTCATTTTGACGTCCAATCACGCACTTCCCTTATCACGACCTTTGGACCCTATCATGCATCCGTGGTGGTGGTGTGTGAGGTAAACATGTCTCGTCTTTCGCGGGCATTATGGTAATGAGCTGACCGTGGGAACTCTTCGCTTATTATAGTAATGAGGTCAGTGGCTTCAACACAGATCTACAAGGCTGTCGGCCTGACGGCCTCCGCATGCGGATAGTGTACGGGGGCATCGTGTCGTGCGATGTTACGCACAGTGAATACGGGCGGGTTTTACGCACAGTGAATACGGGTGGGTTTTTATACAGCGGTCTTTTTTCGGAGTGAATAATTCGACTGCCTTGAGCAAGGCTATTTACTAGTCAATTGTTCAGTTGAAATGTTTATCTCAAAAAGTTCGATTAACAAGGTGAATAAATGCACACAAAAAAAGGACTAATATTTGACTCAGGATTGTTTGATTTGTTGGTTTCTTGAGTTCAATGCAGTATTTTCAGAGTCCATTGTCATGTGACAAACTACTTAAGGATAAAATCCTTGTATTTGTTAGGTGGTTTGATGTCTGATCTAGAACGAGGGGATTTCACTGAACTTTTAACGGCCACCAAACTCTGCGCTTACGTTCACCATACGGTAGGTCGAAACAGCTATACTCAACCGAGTGCACGAATAGTTGCTTGTGTATCGACCTATATTGATAGTTTTGAAACTCTTTGATTTATTTGCCGCTGTATTAGGTAGGTCGCAACACCGAGTGTTTCGAATACCGTGATGCGTAACGAATGAGTTGTGGAAATGTGGTTCGTGTGGTAGCAGACATATTGGTTGCTTTGAAACGCTTTGTTCTACTGGGCGCTTTAGTCTACGAGGAACGCAGAGTGAAAAAAGGTCTGCACAGCAATGTATTTTTACGGAGGAAATTCTGAGAAGTGGTTGAGAGTTTCCACAAGTATTGGTTGTCTATATTTGGAAAGCTGTTTGCATGGCGCAGTGGTGCCTCTTCTTACCGAAGTGCAGTGGCAACATCAGCAGAGCAGTAACGCCACTATCGGTGAAATACCAAAAGGTTCAGCTGCATCATTCGCCTTAGCCGCCATGTTCGTGTCCACGGGATTGTTGGAGGTATTATTCTCACCGATTGCCGGTTTAGTTGCTGACCGGTGGGGACTCGATGCAGTAGTTCTCTTCGGTTTGCTTTGTTCTACATTCAAATGTCTTCTCTACGGACTTGCACCTTTTACTCCATTTATTCTAATGACTAACCGTTGTTTGCAGGGTGTGATGAGCGCGTGCACCCAAACCATGGCCATGGCTAGGATTCGAGACGTCTATGACGAAGTATCACTGGAGTGCACGATAGTAATTGGAGTGGCAATGTGTAAGTTGTCTTTCAGTTTATTCGCGGGCTTATTCGTAGGCGAGATCTTCCGGTATCTCGGCAGCGAAGTTTTCCTCTTATTCCTGCCTGTTGATGTAATACTCATTGCGGGCGTGCTGTTGACATTTCGAACTGAAAATTTCCACAAGGATGAGACTAGGTCTGAGGTTGCAGGAAGACAAGTCGACACGAAGAATCAACGTTCTGTGCGATGGCGAGCCCTTTTCGATGTCCAAGTGTTGATTGTCGTATTCGGTATCTTGGTAGTTAGTCTAGGACAAACGTCACTCGAACCTTCCCTTGAAATTTGGGTTCAGTTTATGTTTGGAGAAGGTACAGTATCGACGGCGCACATACTTGGACTATGTGGATGCTCTGTTGTAGTGAGCACCGTATGCTGCACCTATGCCCTCGGCACCTTCAGCAAAAACTTGACGTGGATACTCTGCTTTGTGTCTCTTTGCATAGCAGGACTACCCTTGGTGCTTGTTAAATTCTCCCCATCTCTCATCGCAGCATCAACTTACTTGGCTGTGTTTTTCTTCGGTTTACAAGCATCTCGTCTGATATTAATCACCATGTGTTCTATGATCGCTGTGGTGCGATATCCTGAAGCATACGGCTTTGTGTTCTCCCTCGTGAACTTTGGTTGGGGTGCTGCATTCCTCATTGGACCACTCGTAGCCCCGTTTCTATTTGAATCTGCCTGTGCCATCTGTATGATTGGTGTAGCTTGTATTTTAACAGCTCTACTGACATTTTTTCTCCAGCATTTGGACTCCAAAGATGGACTTTACTTCATGGATTGCATCTCTTGCAAGGCCTTTAATGGTGATGGATATCAGTTGATTGCAACTAACGAAGACATTCTATTTACTTATGACCAAAAACAGGTTATGATTCAAAACATCGATAAATAATTACTAACATTATTTGTTTGGTATGACTTTGCAAAGGGCTTGGGTTCGAATCCCATCTGAGTATACATGTGATTTGTTTAAACAACTCGAGAAAGTACCGAGTATAAAAAACAAAATGAATATTCTTTATCCCCGAGGCAAATTTAACATCTATTATAACATTATTTTGATTGACACATAGAACAATATAAAAAATACATCTGCATCTGTCAGCTACTGTACAAACGCCTGGTGTGGCTATCCCGTACAGATGATCGTCAAAAATACTTGATTAATTGCTTGATTTTTAACCCATAACTTCATAAAGCATTAGGATGATTTGTAAAGCATTTAGAAATCAGTTTGTTGTTACTTTAAAATATTAACCTTGCGGTCATGGTTATCCGTCGCTCGTAATGGTTCAGAGTAGTTTTCATACTATAGTTGTCACTGGGCTTGCGTGACTAGCTGTGAAAGGGACCATTCAAAATCAAGGTAAAAAAAAGTACCCATACACCTCAAATTTATATAGTTAACAAAGAAGATCAAAGTTGGTCTGACCATCAAATGAATCAGATATTTAAGATGAATGGTCTCCAACCAAAATCAGTAGTTTCCATTGACTGGACATCGTTGTGAATAATTATATTGTTAAAGGCAAGTATTCACACTTAGTGTATCCCAACATATGCAAAAAATAACAAACCTGTGAAATTTTGGGCTCAATTGGTCATCGAATTTTTAAGAAAAAAATGCAAGAAAAAACAATTTTGTTGTATTACTTTGTGTGCTTTCAGATGTATAAAAGACTTCATCTGAAGTGAGAGGGAATTTCTCTGTCTCAAAAACTATACCATACTTCAGAAGAAGCCGTTTCTCACGATTTGATATACTATACAGCATTGCTCGTTACCAAGTAAGTTTTTATACCAATAACTATTTTGAGTCATTACCAATATTGCATAGAGCTGTTTAGCACACAAATTTGCTTAGCATGAAATTTCTTCCTTGATAAAAACAAGATTACCAACCAGATTTCCATTTGAGGACATTTGGTTGGTAATCCTGTTTTAATTGAGGCATAATTTCATGCTAAGCAAACTTGTGTGCTAAGCAGCTCTATGAAATTGGGCCCTGGTTAAAAAGCGTAAGGACCAATGGTCGCAGTACTCCAGAACTGATGTTCAGGGACATACTTCATTTTCAAATTAAGATATTGCTGAAGTAAAAATCATCTAATCACGTAACAATATTTTCTATAAGGTACGGACAAACTATGCTACCTGAATAAGAGCAGCCAAACCACCATGTCACAGTGACTGGTAGCTTGCTCAAGTTCTGCTTTAAAGGCAGTGGACACTATTGGTAATTACTCAAATAATTATTAGCATAACACCTTTCTTGGTGACAAGTAATAGGGAGAGGTTGATTGTATAAAACATTGTGAGAAACGGCACCCTCTGAAGTGTCATAGTTTCCGAGAAAGAAGTAATTTTCCATGAATTTGATTTCGAGACCTCAGATTTAGAACTTGGAGGTCTCGAAATCAACCATCTAAACGCACACACCTTCGTGTGACAAGGGTGTTTTTTCTTTCATTCATATCTCGCATGTTCGATGACCGATTGAGCTCAAATTTTCACAGGTTTGTTATTTTATGTATATGTTGAGATACACCAACTATGAAGGCTAGTCTTTGACAATTACCAATAGTGTCCACTGCCTTTAATAGCAGAAAATTGTAAAGCACTATTTAAAGGGACACTGTCGCCATGATCATTTTCTGCTTGTGGCTTTTATGGAAACATGAACTCTCACAGAGTTACTCAAGGTGCATGCGTTAACCGCCACATGACAGAACAAAAGCTTTTATGGGCGCCACCACTATAATCGGTGAAATTCAAGGGATAGTGGAACCATTCAATGGATTCCAAACAGATTGTGGTGTGTCGGTGGTTTCGGTTCAAGCAATTTTGGGTACTGTTCTGAATAGCCGATATATCATTATCGCAGTCATGCATGCCGTTGTGCGAGGTATTTTTCTGTTAAAGCCGTTATACACTGTCGGTAAACAGTATTGTCCGAGTCCCACACTTCGTGTATCACACATAATATATAAAATAACAAACCTGTGAAAATTTAGGCTCAACCGGTCATCGGAGTCGGGAGAAAACAACGGCATAACCCACTCTTGTTTCCGCACGTTTCGCCGTGTCATGACATGTGTTTAAAATAAATCCTTAATTCTCGCTATCGAGAATTGATATTGTTTTACTGTTTTCTCAAAAAGTAAAGTATTTCATGGACTAATATTTCAAGAGAAGTTTTTCACCATTACCTTCTGTAAACCCTGTAAATTATTTGTAAATCTGAGAACATTTTTTTTTTCTGTACCGAAAGTGTATAATGGCTTTATACAAATGACCCATACACGTAGGCCTTTGATAGATTTCAAACGCTCGAGTGTATTTGGAACTTTGTGTCACATCGAAAACAGAGAGTATACTCTTCTTTGAATAAAGTTATTTATTTCAGAACCAATTATCTGCTTAGCGGCCGATTTTGTGCTTACTCTGCGATTTCCATTTCGCTGCTAACCGTATCACGCGAAAAGGCTTGCTAACCTTCCAGTGCTTTCTTACCGCACGAAAATAAATAAAAAATGACGTCACAATGCAAATTCATGGTAAACGCCCAATATGGCCGCCCAATTAGTTTGCTAAATTGTGAAATACTCCGCACCTTAGCACCGTTGTGGCTGTTACACATACCTTTTGCAAATACCCATTGCGCTAACACTTACTGTTGAATAAGGTGCATGTCTAGCTTAGACCAGCATGCACATCGCTCCACCCCTAACGCGCGCATCAGTAGTTTTCATTGGCCTTGTCCTGGCTTAATTAAATATACAACTTTGTTGTAAGCAGCTGTTGCAAGTTGTTTGCAAAAACACGCTAAGACAGATTGTTTTAGCGGGGCAGACCGTTATATTTATCTGCGGGGCAGACCGTTATATTTAAGGCTAAAAATGTCAACACAACAGTACAACGCACACTCAATGAGTGTCACAGACACAGTCAAATGGAAATAATACGTACTAGCGGGATGCCGCGCTTCGCGCCGCACCCCACTAGATGAGGAGGATTCTAGTATACAAATGTTGTAAAAGGTAATGTGGGGGCAAGGGAGGTATTCTTACAGGTAATAATCATTTCGTAGGATTGGATTAGAAATTGTATTTATAATCGGTATGGAAATTTGTCATTAATGTTGTATTTTGATAAAAATTAATTGTTGAGCGTGCACAACTTAGTTGTGAAACGTCGCGACGCGTCGCCTCCCCTCCTCACCTTCTCTCTTGCGTTCTCCAACTCAAGGAATTGGTGTTCGTTTCTGGAATTGAGCTTGAATATTGGGGATGGGTATACTTGGCATTGATGGTACTTGGCATGATATGTAGGGTATTTCGTAATATTTTAGTGTTGATCGAGCGGGCCAACGCATTATCCGTAATGTGGATTAAGTATCGCCTCATTTACGCATAGTTTTAATTCAATCGGCTTTTGTCATTGTGTCAATTTTATCCACTGCACTGAGTATTTCCCAGCTAAGGTGACTGTAAGGGTAATAATGCTTTGTCGACTAAAAATATAGCACTTACACTGCTACAATGACACACTTATTTTATTGTGTTGAGCACATTTGGTATAATCCAGTTACACGGATTTGAGTGGTCTAAGTCAGGTCTCCCCCCTCAACAATAATCACCGCTGCTAATAGCACAGGAGAAATCCGACTAAAACGGCTTGTATGAAAGTGGTACCCACACACGTTCTGTGTGTGGGGGACGACATAAATATGGACTGTACCACTAATGGTGCAGAGTTAAATGGAACAAATAAAGTTCCACAACAATGGGTTGCTGTTTGATGCGTTTAAAAAATGCTGGAAAGTTGGGTAGGCCTACATGAGTGACTTAATTGTAATAAACACATATGTAACAGATGCATGTATTAAAGCCTAATGTTTTTTATTTAACACGAAATTAAACCCCCTGTACAAAATGGTATATACACAATGCCATTTACCCCTCTGCGAAACATCAATGAGTCACTCTGGAATGTTAATGGGAGTCCGAGGTTGCCACCCACTTCAAACCTAAAGAGGTGGCTCTGTGTGCAGCCTACAGCTTCCCCCCTGCCCCTAGACCAACAGGTGGCCCATATCAAAACCAGACAACCACAGAGGTGACTCTGCGCGCAGCCTACGGCTTCCCCCTTCGACCAACAGGTGGCCCATATCACAACCAGACAACCACACATGTAAGGAGATACTGCTCGTGACTCCAGCCAATCAGACAACTCGTAAGAGGGAGTTCGGTTCAGGGTTTTGTAGACTTGCAACCCGACGTCTGTAACGATACAGCCGTGTTGGATTCCACAAGGATGCCATGCCACTGGACCTTCTAATTTTCAATCCAAGATGGCGCGGGTTACGCTTTTAATAGTATAGATGATTGGTTCTCTCTGAAGGCAACCCTATTTATTTTAAGTAATTACCAATAGTGTGCAGTAAAAATTCAGAGACTATACTCTTTTTTAAAGAGTAGGACATTCCAGAGCACTACACAAGTGAAAATAAGCCCCATCCAATCCATTAATCTCATCACAATTACCAAAAAGAGCCAAAAAATAAACTATCAAAACACTTTTTCCGACAGCGCCCTCTTTTGAACCATCCTCCTGCAGCAAATAATTTTTTTCCAGTTGTTATTGGGGACAGAATCTCCTAGGACAAAGTTCTGTGTGACAACGGAATCCTAACAATCATTCGTCCCATACTTGGTTGGAACATTCAAGGAACTCATATTGAACTATCCTATTATTGTAAACTATTACACTCTGGGAATTGTTTTAATTTTTTTATTAGTGATATCTCAGAATATCTTTATTATTATCAAATATGTTTCATCTAAAGAAAAAGATCAGTGCATAATTCCAAGAAAAATATATATCCAATTTCATTATGTACTACTATAAAAATCATTCATAATTTCTAAGTACATTTTCAGACAAGTATCAAATACAGGCACAGGATACTTTACAGTTGAGTTTCCAGTTTGCTAACCATCAAACATTACTATACTAGTACTTAATACACTTGAGTACTACTTGAGCAGTACTCGAGAAGTACTAGAGTACACTTGAGAAGTACTTAAGTTCACTCGAGTAGTACTTGTGAAGTCTCAAGAAATTATCGAGTACACTTGAGAAGTACTCCACACCACTCGAGTAGCAGCCTGTCGAGTAGTACCAGAGTCGTACTTGAGAAGTCCCAAGAAGTACTCAAATACACTCGAGAAGTATTACAGTACACTCAAGTAGTACTCGAGTAGTACTCAAGCAGTACTTGAGAAGTACTCAAGTACAGTCAAAAAGTACTCCAGTACACTCGAGTAGTGCTCGAGTAGTACTCGAGAAGTACTCAAGAAGTACTCGAGTACAGTCGAGAAGTACTGAAGTACTCCAGTACTGGAGTAGTACTTGAGTACACTTGAGAAGTAATCCAGTACAGTACTCACTACTGTACCCGAGACTCTTGAGTACTACTTGACTGTAGTGTACACATAACTACTACAGTTTATACTCGAGTAGTACTCGAGTAGTGTGCTCGAGTACCTACTACGAGTACTACATCACTGGTTTTTTCATCCCGATGTGTTCGATTTCATTGGATGCGTTCTAGATTTTATTTCTACCTTCTTGGAAACTCCTGTAGAAAATTACAGCAATAAATATACAGTAACTGAAGTTGTACTATTCTTTAAAGCTAGTGCAGCAGCTCACTTAAAACGGCTGTGGTGTCCTCATGATCAAGGCCAGAGGCTGTATGGATTTCTTCATTTCTCCAAGTTAAAGGACATGTGCATACGCATTCTCCAGAGGTATGACAAGCAAGACAGAGGGAGTAAATGGGTGAGTGAGAGTTCATCATACAGCCAAAGGCCTGCTTTGATCATGATGACACAGCCCCTTTAAGGAAAATAATAACAAATACTACACATTTGTGTCCATGTAAACAAATCTGCGACAGTTTCAGCTCGTTTTATTGTACACATATCCGTGCATGCAAGCAGCGAATATTATTGTACTAAAAATAACTGTGTCCACCACAAAGTGGATTATCTGCCATCATGCCTCCCATACCTGGCTGGGCCCAATTTCATTACTCTGTGTTACAAGACAGTATTCACTTTACACAGCTTGCACAGAAATTTGACGCTTGTACAGGAAGCAGGGAATTGCAGTAAGCAGAGCCATGAAATTGGGCCCTGTTTAAGAAATAATTACTTTGAACAAACAGAATAACTAGCTCTACTTACAGCACATGTGCATCACTTGCCTTGAGAAAATATTGAGTTGCTGTCCAGTCTCCTTCCTCTTAATAAAATGAAATATTTTGTATATAAGTTATATATTTAGTAAATAGTAAATTAAAAATAAACAAGATACATAAATAAACATGTTTGATATCAACGCATACAAGCCAAAAAGTCACAGTTTAATTTCAAAGAGCTGCTAAAGCAGTAAAATTTGCCTACAAATATTTCCGCTAAGCATATTCTAAGCAGGATACCGGTCATAGATTGTAGAGAAGGAGTGCCATTTTGGCTAGAAATCACATTCTTGTAAGCATAATTTTGCTGTGCTTAACTACTTTTGAGCAATAAGAAGCCCTATGAATTGGGCCCAGTTATAGAGCTGCTTAAGCAGAAAATATTGCTGAACAATTTCATGCTTAAAAGGAAAAGCAGGATACCAGGGTGCATGTGACATGGTACTTTGGCTGGTAACCTTATTTTCTGGTAAGCATAACTTTGTTGCGCACTACTTTTGTGCTTACGCAGCTTTAAGAAATTGGGCACAGGGTTCAATCACACTAGAGCTAACTGCAAATCAATCTTAATTGCTAAGCAGAGTGTGATGTCACAATTCAAATCAGTGTGGTAAATAATATCACGTCAGCTCATCTTAAATGAACCTAAGCGCTTTGTGAAATGGACATCAGGGTCAAATTTCATAGAGCTGTTTTAAAAGCACATTTTTATAGTTAGCTAAAAAAAAGCACAACAAAATCATGCTTGTACCAGAGTAAGTTTACCAGCCACACTACCATGACACATGTACAATTTGAGACTGGCATCCTGCTCATTTCTGCTAAGCAGACAGCTGCTAAAGCAACATTTTCTGCTTAAGCATGAAATTGGGCCCAGGACTCAGATTAGATATCTGTCACAATTTTGGTAGCTCCAACTTGACTTGAGTCACACCTGTATAGCTCTATGGCCGCACCGGCAAATGACACAGATTTGTCATACACAGCACACACGAAAGTGCTGTCATGCCAGTATTAAAGGAACACGTTGCCTTGGATCGGACGAGTTGGTCTATGAAAAGCGTTTGAAACCATTTGTCATGAAATGCATATGGTTAGAAAGACGTTTTAAATGATCCACACAAGTATCACTCAAAATTGCACGGTTTTCATTTTACGTCGCGAACTAACACGGTCGGCCATTTATGGGAGTCAAATTTTTGACCCCCATAAATGGCCGACCGTGTTTGTCAACGAGGTAAAACGAAAACCACGCAATTTCAAGGCACATTTGTGTAGATCATTGTACTCTACTTTTACAACATCTTTCTAACCATACCGATTTTATAACAAACGGTTACATAGCGCTTTTCAAAGACCAACTAGACCGATCCAAGGCAACGTGTTCCTTTAAAAAGATTATAAGTCAACTTGAATTGGATGTCAATGGCCTGATACAAAACTGGCCAAAGAGAATGGTCTTAGAATTATAAACTTAAAGGAAAAATATAACTAAAACCCAACAAACACACAAGAGATCATGAAAAACAATTTCAAGAATGAAAAATAAAGAAATCAAATATTTTTAAATAGGTGAAAATTATGCATTTCTGGCAACAAAATGTGTAAAATTCAAAGACAAATTACAAACAGGGATGTGTATAAGGCACTGAAAACGTTTGGTAAAGACTAGTATTCTCACCTGCTGTATCCCAACATGTGCATAAAATAACAAATCTAAGCAAATTCTGGCTCAATTAGTCATCGGAGTTGCAAGAAAAAAGGAAAGAAAACAACCTTGTTGCACAAAGTTTGTTACAAGATACCCGAGAGAGGCTTCAGGCTTGAAGTTTTTCTACTATTCAAATATTGAAGTGAGAAATTACTTCGTCTCAAAAACTATGCTTCTTCAATTCAGAGGGAATAGTTTTTTACCAATGTTTAATACTCAATTACTATCAACAGCTCTCCATTGCTTGTTACCAAGTAAGTTTTTATGCTATGATTGTAGTTATTACCAAACGTGTCCAGTGGCAGGCCAGATACTTCACAGAGGCAACGAAGGCGATTGCCTCCGTGTCCCCTGGTCAATGCCTTGGTGCCCTTTACCAAGAAGAAAATGCCTTGGTGCCCTTGCCCTTTCAAAACCGAAGCATACAGCCCTGCAGTGGCATTAATTTAATGTTTAAAATCTCAGTAAATTTCAGATCACACAAAGGGGCACGACCGTTACTAGTGATTAATTTTCCAGAAAATTTGAACACAGGCTCATGTTGGTGCATTGTCATTGGTGCAACCATGCTAGTTAGCATGATCATTAAAATTTTGAAGATTTCCGTATTCTGTCAATCCATCACTTCAACTTCTTGTTCACTCACTTTAACCGAAAGGAATACATGTATCTCATTCTAAGAATAAGGAAATGTTTCCTGTCAAGATATACAAACAAAGTTTTGTTAACTTGTAACGATTCTGTTGAATGTTGTATAAGCTATGCAAAAATTCAATACTGTGAAACACTATCGCTGTCTGCTCAATGAATCCAACAACGGAATACAAAAATATAGAGTACACCATATTTACATTTTGAGCTTCTGTATAAATACTACAGTAAAAATCCTTGAATAACATACTCGAGACTGTTGGTTTTTTTGCTAAATAACTCGTTCATTATACATACCTAAAAATATTCCGTGTAATATCAGTCCAAATGAGCTCAAAACCATGGAGAATTCGCACACGGTCACACGGTCACAGTACACGACAGCATGAATAATTGATGTTTGGTTCCCTCTACGGCACAATGCGGAGTCTCGCTCTCATCTCCGTTTCTTTGAAAGGAACCATACTATTATTTTTCCCCTTGGCAGTTTTGGGCTATTTTCAGCACTTTTTTATCGTCTGCTTTTTCCCGCCTTTTTGTGAGCATTAGTGACAACGTACACTAGAACTTCCAAATGGACGGATACTGTTTATGTGTTTGTTTTTTAACAATGAGGAGGAAAATGACAGACGGTACCAAATGATTTTGGGAACAAAATGAAGCCACAGGTTTCACGGCGTTCTGGAACGCTTTCAAAAGCTGGTGGGGTAATCAACTGGAATGGCTCGGGCTGCTCGAAGCGTTCTTGTGGGGGAACACTTTACTTTATCTTCGGGAACACTTGGTTTGTGTTCAATTTGAAAGAGTCCATAGATATCCGTTGTCGGTTTCCTTTCAATGTACACGTAGCTGGCCAGGCGTCATTAAACTGGACATCACAACCGAAACAGCGCCCTCACTGGAGTTCAATGAATGCCTGCCATTGGCTGAGAGTTGTTTTGTGTGCCACACAACAGGCGAGGGCGCACTTTTACATTGTTTGACATCAAAGAGATCTATTATCCAATGACCTTATTTTAATTTGACCAATTAGAGTCCGTTTGGAGTGGTCGTCATGTGTTCATTTAATGCATAATTTTTAGGCAAAATACATTAAACGAATAATTATCATAAATATCATAGAGATATATTTTTCACTGTGTTACTAAAGAAAATTATCACTAAAAAAAAGAAACAAAACAAAACCCGCAAGACAGCCTTTTATAAATATAACCATATCCTTGAGAAATGTCTTGTTTAAAATAAAATCCAGATGGAAATCAACAAAGTTGATACAAAAACCAGTAGTAATACTAAGAAAATATCAAATAATGTATGCAAAATATGAAAGTGTTACGCAGAATTGTTGTATAGTAAAATAAAAAGAATTACAGTGCCTATGCTACAATAGAAAAAGTGTATTGCTTCCCTACGGTAACATGTCTTAAACCACGAAGGTAAACGTGTTGGAATTCATGGAAATACCAAACCGCAATTTGTAGTGGAAAAATTGCAATATTTTGAACATTGAAGGCGAAATTTTGAAGGCGAAAAAAGACATTTCTACATACCAAAAGACTACAACAGTGTTTTTCCCAATTCACCAGCTAGTGTAGCAGGCTGATATGTGCGAAACAGAACCTATACACGCAGCTTCTGGCCAATATACAAAATATCTATTTTATTTATCATTTCTGATAAAAAAACAGCATGGCAGGGGAGCATTGGTAATAGGAGAGCACCGATGGTACCATCATAGTAAGAACAGGGCCAAATTTCATGGCTCTGGTTACCGCCAAATTCTGCACTTACGATCACGATTCCCTGCTTACGAGCAAGCGCCAAACGTCTGCGCTAGCCTTGTAAGCATAGAATGTAAGCCTTGTAAGCATAGAATGCCTAACGCGGAGTATGCATGCACAGAAGCAAAAATTCACCGCTAACCCAAGAAATATGTTTGCCGTAAGCACAGAATTCCCTGCTTCTGTAAGCGCCGACTCTGTGCTTAAGGTAAGCAGAGCCATGAAATTTGGCCCTGATTCTTTAGCTTGTGTTATTGTGGGAAGGATTATTTCAAAGTACCTTCCAGAATAAACCCACATGATCTATAATACACTCATTCAGCAAATATGGTGTATCCAGGCCAGCAACAGATTTCACGAAACGCTAGGATTAATCCTATCTCGAGTTCGGACGAGTAGTCGTTCTATTACCGTGACACTAACGAATATACTGTTAAAAAGTCAACAAACTGCCTTTAAAATAACCTACAATAAAAACTAGTATTATAAGCCCGTACATACATAAACCTGAAAATAAAAGCAACTGAAACAGTGTCACATTTCTTCTTAACTTGAGCTATTTGCACCTTCGATATTGCCCATGATTCTCACAAGATTCTGCAGTCCATAAACACATCCTCTGTTGCATTCTTGATCGCTGTCGAAACTCTCGGAATCCTGCTCTGTGTTGCCGAAATCAATAATGCGCAAATCGACTGCCGCCGCTGATACGTCTCTAGTGCAGCCTTTAGGGGAAGGTTCTACAGTCTGGTCCCCTTCATAGATCAACAGCAGAGAGCTACTGAGGAAGGTGTGGGTCTTGACTGTTGAGATGACTTGTATGAGAGTGTTCAATTTCTCAACAAATGAGGGGATTAACTCAGTCCTCACCCGTTCGTTGTCGCAGAGGTAATCTGAAAGTGCCCTCTGCAATCCGTCTTTTGAAAGGCGACGACCGTCGTATTTGTTGCGGCACTTGTAGATGCCTCTGTTTGGTTGATAAACCTGATTCAGAACAAAATACAAAATATGTGAACCAGTGACCTATATAATTTAATCAAGTTCCTAGATCAGGTCAGAGTTGAAGTCATGAGTTATCTGGGCCCAATGTAATAGAGCTGCTAAAGCACAAATATTTTGTCTTGATAAAAACAAAATTACCAACCAAATTTCAAAGTGTTTTTTCAGGATTAAGCAAACAGATGAACACCAGTAACAAGCGATATGCAACTGATGGAAATTTGGTTGGTAATCCTTTTTCATGAAGATATTTCATGCTAAGCAAATTTTTGTGCTTAGCAGCTCTATGAAATTGGGCCCTGGTCCGAGTCTGAGACACAGCACGATTCATGAGTTCATGGGTGAAAATTATTACGAAAATTATTTTTACTAACTACAACATTAGCTAAAGGGGGGCTGGTCTACATCACTGTTCGTTAGGCAGGCACCAATATGAAACTTTAAACTTTTCTTCTTTTTCTTCATTTTGAGTGCAGCCTTCATGATTGAAGATTTACTCACTGCAAATACTCCAGGGCGAAACCCCTTCTCTTCATGATAAGATCACCGAATTCAAACTCTGATGTTTCTGATCAGCAGAGTGTGGGTTCGAATCCCCAGCCGTGACACTTGTGTCCTTAAGCAAGATACTTAACCATTGGTCCCATGTGTTGTGTAAAGCATGTAAAAGAACCAAGTGCACTTATTGAAAAGAGAAGGGGTTCGCCCTGGTCTTCCTGGCTGTGGCTGCTGTATGCGCCGTAGCACCCTGTAAACCTAAAGGTGCTTAAGAATTGAGTCTCAGAATTCATCAATGCAATAACCTATCTTTCTGAAAGTTTGTATATACTCAGCGCCTTAAGTACCTTGTACCCAAACTTTGTTGATCAGAAACACCACACCAGAGCTTAAGTTAGGTGGTCTTAATTGCTCAACACAACACGCCACTAGTATTAAAGGAACACATTGCCTTGGATCGGTCGAGTTGGTCTTTGAAAAGTGTTTGTAACCGTTTGTTATAAAATGCATATGGTTGGAAAGATGTTTTCAAAGCAGAACACAATGATCCACACACATTTGCCTCGAAATTACGTGGTTTTCCCTTTACTTTGCAAACTAGTACGGTCTGCCATTTATGGGAGTCAAAAATGTGACTCCCATAAATGGCCGACCGTGTTTGTCGACGAGATAAAAGGAAAACCACGCAGTTTCGAGTGATACTTGTGTGGATCATTATATTCTACTTTTAAAATATCTTTCTAATCATATGCATTTTACAACAAACGGTTACAAACGCTTTTCAAAGACCAACTCGACCGATCCAAGGCAACGTGTTCCTTTAACACATCACACAACACTTTACACTGTGAACATTTCATCAAATTAGATGGTCATGTCATGAAGAAAAAAACAAAGAATGGTGAGTGTCAATTCTGCTGTGGTCTCCCTATTTGGACAATATTACTTTCTTCAACGGCTCAGTTTGATTTGACAATCTGCAGTGATAGCATTGGATAATTTCTTACTTGCATTCCACATATTCTGAGACCTAGCGTGGCTGTGGTCGTTGCAGCATCGCGGTCAATGTGAAGCTTGCGCTTGGCTTCTGAGTGGTCCTTGTGGTACGTCCTCGTGCCAAGTTTAACGTCCAGTATGCATGGGGATTGGAACTGCCACGTCAGATTCTCAAGAAGAATAAACTCTGAAGTTGGGGGGTGAAGATTTAATAATTAAAGTACGGTCAATATGACTGCATAAAAAGAAAAATTCAAGGGCTGTCAGAAGTGATGTAGTTGGTGGCTGGTGGCAAAGGGCAGGTACATTACCAGCCGCTTGGCCAGCCACAAGACCGGTTTTCCTATTATATAATACTCCAGGGCCCAATTTCATAGAGCTGCTAAGCACAACAATTTGCTTAGCATGAAATTTCGACATTGATAAAAACAGGATTACCAACCAAATTTCCACGTGATTGTCAGGATAAGCAAACAACAGCTGAATACCAGTGACAAGCAATATGCAACAAATAGAAATTTGGTTGGTAAGCCTGTTTTTATCAAGGAAGAAATTTCATGCTAAGCAAGTTTGTGTGCTCTATGAAATTGGGCCCAGGTCTCCAAATAACCCAGGGGACCAACAGCAACTGCTGTGGTGCCCTGTTCAAGGTTCCGGTACAAACTTACTTACATTTTCCTCATAGCGGTGCCCCTGACCAGAGGAAAATTAATGTGCCCCTTCAAGAGCGAAGTCCAAAGCCCTGCCCCTTGCATTGAATCGTGCTCAGCACTTTTGCTTACAGAGCTAGAAATGAGTGGGGTACCAGGTGGCAACAGTATAAATTTAATGGAATGTTGGCTGGTAACCTGTTGCTGCTAAGCAGGACTTGTCTGTGCTTAGCATGATTTTGTGGTTACAGTCTTTATGAAATCAAGCCCTGGTCTTAAACTGCTCGAGCTACGTCTTAATCAGCTGTTACCAGGAAAACATGGTCATGTGACAACCTTTCAACCAATAGGACTGCCTAAAGTCTTTGAGGCATTTATGAATTCATGTAAAAACTTGGGGTGTCATGGCCGACCGAGTGGTTGAGGGCGTTGGACTTAAGTTCTGTAATTTACAGAATGTGGGTTCGAATCCTGGCATGCTCAGTCAGGCCACTTGTATCCTTGAGCAAGGCACTACTTGATCACAATTGCTTCTCTCGATCAGGAGTGCAAATGAGTACTGGTGAAAGCCGGGGAGTAACCTGTGACGGACTGGCATCTGGGGAAATAGAAATATCCTCTGTATTTTAATGCCAAGGAAACCATATTGGCTCGGCACAGACTTTACTTTTACAAAATAAAAGAATGCAATACCATGAAGTTTGCCAGTTCCATTGTCCCTGTGCATCCTGTCTAACTGTCGCTGATAGAGATGGTGTCCCCAAGGGTTTATTTGAGTCATCTTACTCCCGGAATGGTCCGCAAATACTACCTCTGAGTCGACTCCTTCCAATCTAAACCCATTAAAGCAAAATACATTAATTATTTATTAAATGCAAGCAGACCCCCTGGGCAAAAAGTGGAGTTTACTACTGGACTAGTCGCGGCTCAAACACTAAACGGGACAAATTTCTCATACATGAGATTTATGGCTGCAAATGTTTATAGCAGGCGATATATAGTAAAAATCATGCTAAAAGGATTGTTGGAAGTGATGTCTGATTGTGCTGCCTAAGTAAATTGTGTTGTCATGAATAATCTTGGGTGACATAATTGGTTCACCAAACAGGTAGTGGCAACTATTTTGTAGTACTCGTGATGTTTTGTAGTAGTCGTGGCGGCACAATTAACCTAGTAGTTTAAAAAATTTAGTCGCAACTGGACTAAGCAATCAATGGTCGCGACTACGACATAAGTCGCACTAGTCACCTAGGCTTTAACGCAGGTAAGATTTTCGACAAGTAAAGAACTATGTCACAATGCATGAAGTTTTGTTTTATACCTTTGGGGATGTTTCCACTTCGGCGATCGATGAACCTTTGGATTACATGTAGAAGACCCCCGACCCTCATTTTCAACACTCGGGTTTGGGAGAGAACCTGTAGGCTGGCGGTGCATTCTACAAGTACGTGGGTAAGCTCTTAAGCTCATTGACCCGTCGTCCTCCTCTTGTATAGAGACATGTACAACCCCTAAAATAAAATACATCAAAATAGTATGCCTAAAAAATCGCTCCACTGTAAAGGGCAGGGCAATTTTCCATTTTGTATCAAACTAGGGGTCGATTTCACAAAAAGTTACTTAGGACTAGTCCTAGGAAATATAAACGTATGGCTAGTCCTAAGTTAGGACAAGCAACTTGTCCTAACTAGAGATAAGACTAGTCCTAACTCTTTGTGAAATCGACCCCCGGTATTTTATTTATTGGTCCTTCCAAAGGCTCACATACATAGTACACATTGTCTAGGCTTTAATAGACATAACATGTCAGGCAATATAATCACAATTTTTATAATTTTTCCCCCTCAAATGTCAAATGTAAAGTACAAGGCATTTTACCGTTTTGTTAAGGGCACCTCTTTAAGGGATATGTACTGTACATTTCTAGGGGCATCAAGGCAAGTACCTCCATGCCTATACATGTAGATGTAGATTAGTATCAAACCAGGAATTTCATTTATAGTTTTTCCCAGTTGCAAAACTCACAGCAAGTTGAACCTCAATGCAGGCAGGCCCAGAATTACATTGCACACGCAGGCCACGGAGACCAAAGCCTATGTTGCCCCTGGAGGCGATTTCACAAAGAGTTAGGAAATAGGAATAGTCCTTGGAGATATAAAAAACATGGTTCTTCCTAATTTAGGACGGGTAACTCGAGATAAGACTAGTCTTAACTCTTTGTGAAGTCTACCCCAAGTCTGGCCTTGGTGCTCCTTCAAAAGTTTCCTTATTAAGATTTACCAATGGAAGTGCGATTGCAAAATTAAAACTTCTTGCCGTTTCAAAGATGAAATTCTAGTGCCTGCATTTATGACCTAGAATGGACCTTTCCAAAAGAGGGTGTCAGTTTCCATGGTGTATCGTTTCTATAACAGAATTACCTTTAAACCCTGGGGTGAATTTGGCCAACTCCGGTGAAAGCGTTTTGTAAAACTGAAGCTCAGCTGGTTGAACAGGCTTGCAGACAGTTGCGTCGTCATATTTCATCATGGCTGTATGACCCCCGACCTGATGGACAAAGGGCACCAGGGTCACACAATCATTGTTCGCCATCTGCACCTCCTATGTCAAGGTGCATCCTTGATGGAAATAGTTGATAGTCTCGGAGTTCTTGGGTCCTCTGTCTGCACAAACAAATACAGGTTCAGGTTAGATAAAATGTACACACATGCACTTGAAGGGTGCGTTTGATTAGCTTCCATGGGTCGACTCCGGTCTGCCCCCGGTATGTTCAAATAGCTTTGACGGCATTCCAGGGGCTCACCCGGGTCAGCCCAAGTGCCCTGCTTGTGGAACAGGTCACTTGGGGATGACATCACCACCTGAGGGCGACTTATCAGTCAATTTAGCAAATTAACATATTAAAATTGCCTTTTGGCACTGGTACAAAAAATATCTTACTAGGTCTGGGATCAGCATTCATACTAACTTTCTATTTCTTTTGTTATGTATGCCTCTTTAAGCCCGATTTATACTTCCGGCGAATGCGAATGCAATGTGAATGTGACGTGGATTTGACGTCACAACTATGTTTTTGCTGCGATATTTGCATAAGAGAGTTTCAGAGCATAAACTCAACTGCTGCTAATTATTTGTTGCGAATTTTGACGTCAACATTCGCATCGCAATTCACATTCGTAGGAAGTATGAACCTGGCTAAAGTGAACTTAATCGCTGTGTACTAACACACAAGCCTGATAAAGAAATCTGTTCTCTATTTTGGTCAAACTTACTCTAGCCAGTCTCCAGTGAGTACAGTTTTTTTACAGGTATAGTTTTTATGCACTACATACATCCATAAATTAATCATTATTATTCATGACCATTCATGCCATTGGATTGGATTAAAGGCAGTGGACACTATTGGTAAGTCAAAGACTAGCCTTCACAGTTGGTGTATCTCAACATATGCATAAAATAACAAACCTGTGAAAATTTGAGCTCAATTGGTCATCGAACTTGCGAGATAATAATGAAAGAAAAAACACCCTTGTCACACCGAAGTTGTGTGCGTTTAGATGGTTGATTTCGAGACCTCAAGTTCTAAATCTGAGGACGAGGTCTCGAAATCAAATTCGTGGAAAATTACTTCTCTCTCGAAAACTATATGGCACTTCAGAGGGTGCCGTTTCTCACAATGTTTTATACCATCAACCTCTCCCCTTTACTCATCACCAAGAGAGGTTTTATTCTAATAATTATTTTGAGAATTACCAATAGTGTCCACTGCCTTAAGTTTAAGACAACATACCCATGGCGTTTTCCACCAGCATTTATTTGTATCATTGTTGCTTCTTTTTATATGCAAACCAATTTCACATTGTCCTCAAAAGTTCCCAGATCAGATTGTTCAGGAGATTGCCAGCCATCTCAAGACGAAGACAAAGTGACCGATCTCTGACCCCTCCCCACCCAGCCCCGCCCCTCCCATCCCGCTGTATGGAAAATGTTATTGTTTTTACGACCAATAAAATACTAGCCTACTGACTGTGTGATGGCAATGACTAGGCAGATCATAAATAAGGTCTTTATTTGGGCCTAGACAATTCATATGTGAACCGTTGATTCACTGATTTTATATGCTTATTGTCTACAAAATATTTGTGCACTGCCACTGTTTTGTCCAAGATTTTTTTTAGAAAACTTCACAATCCCATTCATTGTTCTTTTTGTAAATAAAACGACGGTTTTTTATAAAAAATAATTGAATTTAGGCTACTTTTATATTATTTTTCCATTTCGTAACAGCTTTTGGTTGATTGTTAAATCCTTGTAAATACTTCGTACTTACTAGTAATTGTTGATATTGTCCGATGTTGGGATCCCGATGTTGGTCCCTGCTGTAGTTTGGAAAAAATAAAAGTAGCTAGCCACACGACGACAATAGTTTTTTTCAGCAACGTGTATCATATGTTTTTATATTGCAGTGCACTCCTTCGCCGTGCGTGAGCCCCGCCCATAGCTTAAAGCCTGCCCTCAACGTTAATCGATCTAGAGCACTGAGGCCCTTTTCGAAACCACGGCTTTGGCTTTTGGCGGCTCATGCTAGCTTGGCCTGGTGGTTGTTTTGCCAAATTGCTCGTGCTTTGTGTACATGATCAGGGCTTCAGAGGAGGTAATGGAGCCGAAGCCAATTGCGAAGTCGTAGATTCGAAAAGGGCCTAAGACTTGGGACCATACTTGCAACCCCTATTCAGGACAACTGGATTTAAATACCTATAATTATGGAAGGCACTAAATACTAAACTCCACAGCGGTTCGGATCGGGGAATACCCAAGCGAGAATGACCTTATGACGTCATTTTGCATATGCTTGCATCTTTTAAACATGAAAATATTAACAACCAGGTCCCAGTGGTTAGTCCACTCTTATGTAACAACTCCCCAAACCTGCTGCTACAAATGTACTTGAATAAAGAGGTCTGAAGCAGTGCTTGCATCTTTTAAACATGAAAATATAAACAACCAGGTCCCAGTGGTTAGTCCACTCTTATGTGACAACTCCCCAAACCTGCTGCTACAAATGTACTTAAATAAAGAGGTCTGAAGCAGTACTTGCATCTTTTAGACATGGAATCATTAACAACCAGGTCCTAGTGGTTAGTCCACTCTTATGTAACAACTCCCCAAACCTGCTGCGTGGGGGATCGTCGCGAACCGTGCCGGAATGTTCCGAGAGCACACAAAAAGTTCCGAACCGCTGTAGAGGTTTGTTTTTAGTGCCTTCCTATAATTATCCTAGACCAAGTAACTGGGGCGCTCAGTACTCCTTTTTTCGAATTATGACATTATCGGTCGTACCTATCCACTAAAAGTAAGGGTTACCGATGTCAAAATTCGAAAAAAAGGAGTACAGCGCCCCAGTTACTGGGTCTAGTGGTTCCCCCACCCCCTACCCCACCATATATGGGGTCCCCCCATACAACCATAAAGTGAACTGTTAAGAACCATAGGGTAGTGGCCTCTTTTAAATCATTCTCCTGCAGCCTATGTTAACTTTCCATCATAGGGACATATCGGAGGTCATTGGTTCGAATCCTGCTCTAGTCAATTTTTTTTAATCCAATATTCATAAATACCTCAGACAGTTTTGCTATTCCTATCAGTGGAGAGAGTGTCACGTGGGTGTGTATAAACCTTTGTTTATGAGGAGTAAAAAGTGTTAACACATGGGCATGACACGCGAGCTTGCACCTGTTCTTATAAGACAGTTTCTTCTTTCCTATTGGTCGAGAGCAACGGCTGAAACAGTTGTGCCACATCACGCGATACGCGAGATGCGCACAGCATTCCCTCATAAGGAGTTGTTTACCGGAGGGTGGCGGCGGGCTCTACCATTTCATAGCTGGAGGGGTGTTGTGTTGAAAGAAATCGTTGAACAATTATATTTTTGCATTTATTTTTACTTTTTGACCAAAAAGTGTTGTTTTTTTGACCGAAAAGGTATTTATGAATGGGAATCAAAGTGTGTTGAATCGGTTTTCAACTAGTGGTTTAAACCCGCCGAGGCCTGGTTCTTGATAATTTACCTCGACTACGTCTCGGTAAAATTACTTTTTTTTCTACTTTTTGGATATGTTGTTTAAGAGGGTTTCAGGAGACACTTGCAAAAAACATTTCTGTTGCAATTTTGTCTAGGTCAAGCCATATTTTGGCTTAGATTGACCATGGAGGTTATTCCTCCATGGATTGACTAGACTATAACTGCTTGGCCATCAAAGGCTGTGATTATGAGTAAAATTCGCTTGTGGGAAGGGACTTGGCTCGAAATATTGGTTTAAAGACACTGGACACTATTGGTAATTGTCAAAGAACAGTCTTCTCACTTGGTGTGTCTCAACATATGCATAAAATAACAAACCTGTGAAAATTTGAGCTCATTTGGTCTTTGAATAAAAAAAAAAACTATAGATTTATGACAATAACTCCTTTTTAAAATCTACAATCATTATTCCTCTTATTGTTTTATTTCATTCTCTCGGGAAATACCCAGCTCACAAACTGAAACCGAATATAAAGCAATGCATTGCTCGACATAAAAACATTTTCATCTCACAACAATCAAATTTTAAAAAAGCAGTTAACAACTTAGTTATGGCAAGAAAAGTTAGTTTAACGGCAAGAGGTTTTCAACATCGATTAACCATAGAAGCAATGAGCAAGTATTAATGTATCAATGAACATATAGCATGAAAGTATTTACTAAACGTACATGTAGGACTAACAAGCAACCAATATTTTCCAGTGATTTGGCCCATCTTTAGGGCTATGTCACATGAAGCAATTTACGGGCAACCAGTTCAAAGCAATCTCCAAGAAGAAAAGCTGTTAACATTTCAATGTTCAGATATTTTTGTTGTTGATTGTAAGACATTGTTCGAAAAACTACTCATGTGCTACCAAAGTGGTCCTGTAGCATGCACTGTAGTTGGTTGCCTCCAAGTTACCTGTAGTGCAAAAGTTGCCTCGCCTGACAAGATAAGGTCAATGTCACTGTGAGTTATTCAGTGAAGTGCACATTTTAGGCGACGGGCGTTTACACTAGCTGTAGTCATAGCTGTAGCTGCCAATGTGGACATTGCCTAAAGAAACAAGTTGCCTTGGATCCGACGAGTTGGTCTATAAAAAGTTGTTATAACCGTTTGCTATAAAATGCATATGTGGTTGGAAAGATATTTTAAAAGTAGAATACGAAATTGCGTGTTTTTTCTTTTACTTTGCGAACTAACACGGTCGGATATTTATGGGAGTCAAAAATTTGACTCCCATAATGGCCGACTGTGTAAGTTGACAGGGTAAAAAGAAAACCGCACAATTTTGAGACGTGTTTGTGTGGATCATTGTGATCTACTTCTACAACATCTCTCTACCCATATGCATTTTATTAAAAACTAGAAACTCTTTTCAAAGACCAACTCCTCCGATGCAAGGCAACGTGTTCCTTTAATAGAAGGACTGCAGCTTTGAACTTAGTATATTATCCTGACTCGTGTACACTTTTATAATCGATTATCTACAAGGCACACCTTCTCCCTGAAGTTGAGAGGATCACGTCATCTTGAGTGTACGTGCAGCATCACCAATGCAGTCATTCCGGCGAGGGCCGCCAAGCCTAGAATGTTCTTCCAACAAACCAAGGGAGAAGCTGGGGAAATAATTCCCATCTGCGAAATACAATATAATGAAATTGAATTGTATGGAAGTCTTATATAGCGCACGCATTTACCAACAAGGTATTCAAGGCGCTTAGTATACACATTATTACAGAAATGAAGTTATGAATACTGAGACCCAAATATGTAGCACCTTATGAAGGGTTTACAAGGTGCTATGGCGCATTCAGCAGCCATAGCCAAGAATACTGGAGCGAACCCCTTCTCTTTTCCATAAGTGCACTAGGTTATGTTACGTGCATTACAAAACACACGGGACAAACCGCTTTACGTCACATCCAACGGACAAAAGCATCGGTTTTGGACTTGGCATCGGACTTGGACTCGAACCCACACTCTGCTGATCAGAAACACCAGAGTTTGAATTTGGTGCTCTTAACCGTTCGGCTATGACACTTCCAGCTTTTAGAACAAGCTTTTAGTTTGAGATGTAATTTGGGGTTTATCAAGCAAATGCACTTCTGTAAAATGAGCATATATCATTCTTCCATTTTGGGAGTCAATTCCAATGTGTACATTTTGACCACCAAAATGGTGGACACTCGTACCCCTATCTTTAATATATTTTCTTAATATTTGTGTTGAGTAGTCACCAGCAAACTTACCCAACCCCCGTGGCTGTTGATCCATCCCAGCAAGTAAGTATCTATGTAGCTTATTGTCCACTGAGCAATCTGCTGCACTAACTGCGGCATTTCGTTCTGAATGCAGTGGATGACTAAGTTGCCGCTGAAGGTCAGTAACGAGACGATCCGACCCCACGAGGGCTGTATTCCATTGTGGCTCACGTTAAGGTTGAACGAGTTGTAAAAGATTTGATTGACGACTCTGTAGCAATGGTGAAAAAAAAACAGAAACCAAAGTAATTTATAAGTCATTGTGAGAGTAGCCTGAGCTTGAACATTAGTTTAACATACACTTCATCGAGGCTCGTGAAGTACGCCAGAGATCTGCCTGTTGAGCGTCAATAATAACCTTTTTACATCACAAACAATTTTTAAATAATAGTAGCTTGTTCCTATGGCACATTTCACAATAAGGTCTTGATGCGCTTTACATTAGTGCCCTGGTCATTGGGCAAATAAACAATTATTTCTTTAATCTTTCTCAGCTCCCTGGGGAGTATACTGCCCTGAGCTGCTGTAAGATGCTAGTGGCTTTTTCATACACAATATCAACCTCTACCCTCGTGATTCAAACCAATACTCAGATGCGACTTAACCACCACAACTTGAATTCGGTGTTCTCAACCACGTGGCCACGACATCCTTTTAAAAACACTGGACACTATTGGTATCTCAACAATGCATTTATTAACAACCCCTGTGAAAATTTGAACTCAATTGGTCGTCGAAGTTGCAAGATAATAATGGATGAAAAAACACCGTTGTCACACTATTAGTTGTGGCATTCAGATGCTTCATTTCGGGACCTCAAATTCTTATTCGGAGGGTCGGACTCATATTCAAATATTTTAGTGGAAAATTATGTTACTTCAGAGGGAGCAGTTTCTCAAAGTCAAAATGTTTTATCATCTTCCTATACTGTGCAGAAAGCTCCTCTGGAGTATACTCGCACATTGGTTGAGGTGCAAACTAGCAGGTGCTATCAACAGCTCTCCATTGCTTGTTAATACCAAGTATGTTTTTATGCTAACAATTACTGCAAGTAATTACCAATAGTGTCCAGTGCCTTTAAACCACGGAGATTACCAAATCGTCTGGTTCCTACAGGAAAAGAATCTGACAAACCTGTGGAATGTGCTGAATGCAGTGTCTGGTGTTACATGAAGGATGTCCATCATATCCAATCCATTGGTTCTCAGCTGATACTGATACTCAACTTCAGACGTCATTTTCCTCAAAGCATCTTGAATCACGGGGATACTGCTTTGGTCAGAGTGTAGACCCTCTACATGTATAAGCGGGCACTCCAACCCATTACTCTGTGATTTATAGTGAAGGAAATCAACTACAACACTGGCTGTGGTGACACCTGGCATGTTTCGTGGTCGCCTGTTATCAATCTTTAACTATTCCGGTCTTGGCCTGGGTGTAGTGAAGCTTCTTCAGCACAATATCTTGGTCAGTCTACTCTAGAAAAGAGTCTGGAAAACAAAATAGGAACACAAAATGTATGAATCAATTTCAACCCAATGTATGCTGAATGCAGTCATTGAGTTGAACTTTTGCTCTTGAATTGAAGGGGCACAGCAATTTCTCTCCTGGTAGTTGGAAAGGGGACGTATTTTTAGTTTGTATTGGATCCTTGCACAGGGTAGTTACTACTAGAAAAAGGCTCTCCCTCATGTGACTGTTAACTAAGACTAAGAGCATCACATCAACAGTACTACAGAGCACCACGATGCTGTGGGTTATTTTCGAGGCCTGGAAACTGGATGACTCGTACCTACTTCTAGAAGTTAGAACTGTATAGGTTCATTCCGATATCGCTTCCAACCAAATAGCGGAACGACCCTCATAGTTCTAAGACTAGGACGTAACTCGCTCTGAAGTCTCATTTGTAGAAACTATTAATTATAAAGGTTCCCGGAGCCGGCCTTATACTTAATAGTTTCTAGAAGTAACTCGTACCTATAGCCCAGGTTGGACTCCTCCGTTGCAGGCAACGTGACAGAGTCCAGGGTATAAAGGTGCCGTACCATTGCGAAAAATTTTCAAAAATCTGACGTCCTACCACTACCAGGGCTACTCGTACCTACTACGAGTACACTAGGCCTCGAAGCAGCAATTGTGGTGCTCTGTACATTTGCTGCACTGCCCTCTGCAACTTGCAAGAATCCAATGCAATTTATAACCCCTTTAATTTTTACCAGAGGAAATTTGGAAATGTTTCAGTATCCTGCCAGCTAGGCTAGCTTAGCTGTAATGTAAACATGGTAAAATGGCTCTCTTTTAAAACCAGTCTCAAAGTAAGGGTTCCAAAATAAGTTCAATTCAATGCAATAAATATGACAGATACAATTGTTGAAACATTTTTTATTTTTTTTTATGAATTTAAAAAGAAGTAATCCTAACTAACTAAACTAAGTTTAAAATGAAGCAGATAAATAAGGGGAAGATCATGATTTCCCGTATTCAACAAGCTGACTTACACAAATGGTCGTCCCTCTCGCATGCTCTCGCCTACCCCAAATCCAACAACACTGTTTGCACTGTACTATAATAGAAAATAATTATGGCTGATTCTGAGTGTGAGAGTTCCGCATACTCTGGCTGATTACGGGATGGACAGTCTGTGTACAATGTATGTTGTTGATGATAGCACGAGGAAGTAAACGAAAGAGGGCGCTAACACGCTTTAGTGGTGGTGTGGCAGGAGATTTTTCTCTGGGCGGGGCAAATTAATATTTCCCGAGACAGCGGAGCGGCAAACCAGATCCGGCTGTTTCTGCTGGGTCGGCATGTTAAGTTCAAATTTATTTTGTGTTCCCGATTGTCGAGAGGCTGACATCATTAGTAGACCAAGAGCATGGCGGAGAGAAAGGCTTCCTCCATGGACAAGCAGAACGAACAAAATGCTAAAAGCAGCAAGTTTCAGTGTAAAACATTCAGAGGCGAGAGGGCATTGAAAGAAACTTTCCTTAGAAAGCGATGACTCGTTTTAAAGGCAGTGGACACTATTGGTAATTACTCAAAATAATTATCGTCATAAAACCTTTCTTGATAACAAGTATTATGGGGAGAGGTTGATAGTATAAAACAATGTGAGAAACAGCTCCCTCTGAAATGACGTAGTTTTCGAGAAAGAAGTAATTTTCATCTATTAGAGCGAGATTAGGCCGTATAAGTTTTTTAAAAGATCCACTCCCATGCTGAGACGCAAGACAAAGGAGTTCCGGATACTTATTTTGTGCACAAGCCGAGGACATTGACTTGACTCCTTTTCTAAACTATAGACTCGGATGTAAAAATATTGTGCAACCTCGGCGGCTATTCGCCTATAATTATAGTCGGGCTCGAATCGGCATACCTGGAACTGGGGCTCAAAAGGTTTGGTTCAAATGCATTTGCAACCGTATAAGCATAGAGCAAGGACCAGTGGTCCTTGCTCTATGGTATAAGTAATCCAACAAAATAATTGTTATAGGTAGAATATTCTTTTACTAATCGTATCGTTCAGAAAAAAATGTGCGCCACCACGTTCTTCTTGGCCTTTTGAGTTTGATGCGGACATAATTCAAAAGCGACAGGGCTATAATACAGGAACCAGCATTTACGGGCCTCCGCGGGCTCAAAATAGGTTTGCGAAACACCGTGTGGTGGATATCGACTTTGCGGAGGCTATGGTAGCCTAAAGTTGTAATGGTTCTAAAAAATAACCACTTTCCGCAGAATTCCAACACAACACTAGTTACCGCAAACCTCATAAAAGTTGACTCCACCATGCAAAGTTTCAAATCCTACTACTAAATTGATTTGACCCGTCGAATCATAATATTGGGTGAATCATGGAGTGACTAATGCATACTCCAAGACTCACGAGATTAAAGCTTACCTCACAAACAGCCAGTCATCAGCGGAGACTCTTGGTCTGGACCCGTCTCAAACCTAACTTATAAAACAGCCAAATTAATTTCTAACAGTGGTAGATTTTCTTCACCAATGACTCGAGCACTCTTCACCAGCAGCTGAAAAACAGTGTCGGCTCTTTCACTGACCATGAAGCTAAGAAGGCCAACATTTATATTTTTGACAAGCGGGAGTTCTTAGGGAAATCCCCACCAGTTGTTAGTCACCAGCTCAAGTTGTGCATGTGACAAGAACTCGGTGTGCGTCAGCGGATGTTTAGAAACTCAATAGCTTTGTTTGCACGACCAACCTTTTGACTAATCCCAGCCTCCCAGACAAATATTTCCGTTTAATGGGCTGAAAAAACTGAGAGGGTTTTTTAAAATTAATTCCCAAAATCTCAATTTTTATTGCAATTGATTGCATCCGTGCAAGAGCTCAATAGCAAGGTAATGCTTCGGCTTACAGATTCAACCGATTTAGTAGATATGCGGTTCATTTTATTTTGTCTGGCACTCTTGAACATAATAATATGCCAAGATGTCTGGCACGCCAACAGATTGATGGTTGGCGGAAAAAAGGGAAAAACATAACAAAATAACAAAAAACAACAACATTCAAACACAATCAAATATCAGGTCTTGGTCAGTTAACCATTAAAGGTCTCCCGAACAAAATAAAGAAGAAAAAACCTTCTGGGGTCCCAGGTAAAGTCTACTGGAAACATAAAATAAAGAAAATAGGGTTCGTTGATTTAAAAGTGAAAAAGAATACGAAACAGTTGCCTTTTACAGTTTATCTGTTTATTCGTATTTCGTAAGTCGTACTTATCCTCGTTTAGCGAAATTGTTTGCCTCTTTACAAAATTTAAAATGATTAAATCAGCAAAATCTCTAGTCGAACCAGCTTTGCTAAAAATTGAATGATGATTGTGTGTCATTAAAAAGAATGAGTGTGCTAGGAACATGAATGCCTCAAAACGAAATTGAATGACCGAATTCTGAATTTGAAACGCAGTAAAAACCGGAGAGGCAAAATAGCTTTAATTCGAACGCATGGAAATTAAATTGGCTGCTCATTTTCCGAAATTTACCGATAAAACCTATATTATGTTTGTGGTAAACGGAAATACGAACGCATGAATAAAATAAGCCAACGAAACTATGCAAGTTTTCCTGATACCTGATCTGTGACCTGTGTGTATGCAAGCTGTGCTTCCAACTAACAAATATAGTCATCAATCTGACGATGCATTCAGTTTGTTGTATTGACATAATCCTTGGTGGGATTGTTTATTGTACAAACAAAAACAAAAACTACCCCTTGTGAACCCCCCGGGAATCTAATAGCAATTTACAGATGCTTCGCCAGATTTTAATACGATCTGAAGGCCAAAATAAGTTAAATTGCATCATCCCAGGATACAGAGAGTTGCTGGCTTTTCCTTTATAAAAAATTATTTCAACGATTAAAAATTTAAAAAATATAGTGAATGGCTGGATCAGCCTTTTCATTTTCATGTATTATGACGTCAATGTTTCAATAATTTGCATGTCACAGCAGTCTGGTGCTTGAATACTATGTACTTCTGTACACAAAGTGACACATTATAGCTGACACTTTGTTTCGTAGTGTGTGCACGAAACGAACAGTCATGAATATTCATTAAGTTACACATTCTCCTGATTGACCGCAGTTCAACCAATCAGAATTAAGGGGTCTGAATAAAAATCGTTCTATACCTAAAGTTCATGGCGTTAAAAATATGTAGCAAAAATATTCATTTTGTTGAGGAATACGGGAAAACAATCATCCAGGCTATGTGTGTTGTCATGACAATCGAGACGAAGGCACGCGTGTGCATAGGTTTTTCGGGACCCCTTACACTTAACCTTTCCACAACTCCGACGGGCAACTCACAAATACGACGGACAACTCACAACTCTGACGGACAACCCACAACTCCGACGGCCAACTCACAACTACGACGGCTTAACTCACAACTCCGACGGACAACCCACAAATCCGACGGCCAACTCACAACTACGACGGATCAACTCACAACTACGACGGACAACTCACAACTACGACGGCTCAACTCACAACTACGACGGACACTCACAACTACGACGGCTTAACTCACAACTACGACGGACAACACACAACTCCGACGGCCAACTCACAACTACGACGGTTCAACTCACAACTCCGACGGCCAACACACAACTCCGACGGCCAACACACAACTACGACGGACAACTCAAAACTCCGACGGCGAACCCACAACTCCGACGGACATTTCACAACTCCGACGGCCAACTCACAACTCCGACGGACAACCCACAACTCCGACGGCCAACTCACAACTACGACGGCTTAACTCACAACTCCGACGGACCCCACAACTCCGACGGCCAACTCACAACTACGACGGATCAACTCACAACTACGACGGACAACTCACAACTACGACGGCTCAACTCACAACTACGACGGACACTCACAACTACGACGGCTTAACTCACAACTACGACGGCTCAACCCACAACTCCGACGGACAACTCACAACTACGACGGCTTAACTCACAACTACGACGGCCAACTCACAACTACGACGGCCCAACTCACAACTCCGACGGCCAACTCACAACTACGACGGCCCAACTCACAACTCCGACGGCCCAACTCACAACTCCGACGGACAACCCACAACTCCGACGGCCCAACTCACAACTCCGACGGCCAACTCACAACTCCGACGGCCCAACTCACAACTCCGACGGACAACCCACAACTCCGACGGCCAACTCACAACTCCGACGGCCCAACTCACAACTCCGACGGCTCAACTCACAACAACGACGGAGGCTGTCCTCTATGGAACACCATAAGATGCACCAAAAAGTAAAGAAATGGTTAAGAATAGAGATAGATCCATTTTGGGTTAAAGATGGTATAAACAGTTTGCGACAGCTCGTTCTGTTTTCTGATTTAATACGTTTTACTTATTTTGAAGTCTATTAATGTAAAGTTGATTTAATGTATTTTTGTTCCAATGAATTCTTCCTGGGTTTTTTTTATGTTAATTTGATCGACAGCTTTATGTGAAGTTGTTGTATAGTGTGGCTTCCAAGAGGCACTCTTTAATCTTGACTTTCCAAAGCAGGACTTTCTATCAGCTCTTTAAAGGCAGTGGACACTGTTGGTAATTGTCAAAGACTTCACAGTTGGTATAAATTATCTCAACATATGCATAAAATAACAAACCTGTGAAAATTTGAGCTCAATCGGTCATCAAACTTGCGAGATAATAATGAAAGAAAAAACACCCTAGTCACACGAAGTTGTGTGAGTTTAGATGGTTGATTTCGAGACCTCAAGTTCTAAACTTGAGGTCTCGAAATCAAATTCGTGGAAAATTACTTCTTTCTCGAAAACTATGGCACTTCAGAGGGAGCCGTTTCTAAATGTTTTATACCGTCAACCTCTCCCCATTACTCGTCACCAAGAAAGGTTTTATGCTAATAATTATTTTGAGTAATTACCAATAGTGTCCACTGCCTTTAAGGCTGGAATGCACTTTTTTTGGTCAAACTTTTACCAATAATTTTGTAGGTTAATTTTTTTAAAGAAGTTGAAACTGAAAGTAGATTAAACCCTGTGCTTAAACAATATCAACATAATGATCATACTTCGTGACCCTGAAACACTCATGTGATGTGTGATCCAATTATGATCCCATGCAATCAAACGGATATCAAAGGCAAGTGTGTCTAGTCTTGGCTCAAGACGTCAGTTGTAAATCTCCATAGCACACCTTTTTAAGCTCACCAGTCAAGTTGGTTAAAAATCATGTTTAAAGGCAGTGGACACTATTGGTAATTACTCATTACATAATAACATTATGAGAAACAGCTCCCTCTGAAGTGACATAGGTTTTGAGAAAGGAGCAATTTTCCACGAATTTGATTTCGAGACCTCAGATTTAGAATGCGAGGTCTCGAAATCAACCATCTAAAAGCACACAACTTCGTGTGACAAGGGTGTTTTTTCTTTCATTATTAACTCAGAACTTTGACGACCAATGAGCACTATTATGTTGAGATTCACCAAGAAAACTGGTCTATGACAATTACCAATAGTGTCCAGTGTCTTTAATGGAAAGAAACATGATAGATTCGTTGAAAGAACGAGGTTTTTCGGAGATTTGGGTAAAAAATATAGGGAGGGCTAAACAAAGATATTAGTTTAAACAAACATAGATTGGAAAACTTGCATACTCTGATTTTAATATAAGATATAGTTGTTTATTTTATAAAGTCTCGAAGACACTCAAACTGGTACTTTACTTTTTATAACTTATAAAATAAGATAAAGTCATAAAATTATTGTTGAAATCAATTATTATGTATGAAAAATAATTAAAAAGGCTTGCGAGGGGGAAATGCCTTTTGAAAAATGAAACTATGTTTAGCCTCAAAAAGCATGACTTGAACTTGTAATTGAAATAATACATCATGGAACTCATTATAGATAAGAACTTTGAATTGGGATAAGTAATTTGGTTTTACTTGCCCCAATTTGTGTAAGCACTGTATATTCAGTACTTTCCCCCCCGAGTCCTGTGAAGAAATCACAGGCATATTATTCTGCTCTTGATTGGCAAAGATCGCGGGATCGAATCCCACCCAAGTAATTTGCCTGTGATTTTGTTTACAGAACTCAGGAAAGTAATGAGTATACAATGCTTTACACACATTGGTGTAAAGGGTACACCAAATAATAACATCCTAGAGCATTGAACACTACCAGATTCTCAGCTGACTTTATCAATCTAAATGTTCACTTGAAAGCTAATAATTTGACGCTAAATTTCATTTTCCCAATAGTTAATGCAAGTCTTAAAAGTATTTTGAACATTTTAGGAAACTGCAGTTTTAATGTAATACAGTGGTTTTTACAATAGTGACGGTGGAACAAAACTAACTGCATATTAATTTCGGTTTTACCCTGAAAAAAAAAACAGAGTTTGTGAAAGTACCGAGCACATGGTGCTGACACACACTTTGGTGTAAGGGTAAAAACAAAATTAATATTCTTCATCCCCGATGCCAATTTAACAAAAATTTTACCACTGCGTTAACCAATGCTAAAATACTGGATTCAAACTGACTCTAGCTACCAAGCAATCACGATGGTCTAGTTGGTTAGACTAGTTGGTTAGCATTTGAATTGCAAAAGTTGTGGTTTCAAATCCCACCCGAGTAATACTATGTATTCACTGAGTAACCAGTGCTAACACACATCGGTTTGAGGGTAAACCAAAATGGATACTCTTTATCCCCGATGCCAATTTAACATATATGTTCAAAACTAAAAAATTCACGGCCCTAACGCGATGTTGAGAAATGGCCAGGTGTGGGCAGTGGACGCTTGCATGAGCTCCTGGTTGACTGGTGACAGCGACTGTAAGGACTGTAGCACACTATCCTCATCTATACTCATTACAATGGTCATAAAATTATTCCCCATGGTCCACAACAGTAATGGACGTACAAGAGAAAAGGAACCAGACTATGTACTCTTCCAATCTCGATCTGGTGGATTAGACCATTCTATTGCAACGTCACAGCCCAAGTTTTTGCCAACAGAGGTCGGAAAACTTTGGAAAGCCATACAATGCAAATCCAAAACAAATAGCCATAGTTTGTAGAAATATTACACAACAAGGGAGAGTATCTATTTTGAAAAGCAACACAAACCGACCATCTTCTATCCCAGTTCTCAGCTGTACGCGATTTTATCTCTTCATTCCACTGCTGCGGCACCCACTTTGTTTTTTGTCCTGTTCTTTTTACCCGATGGTTTTCTCATTATTGGTTTATTCTGATCGGTCGTTTGTGATTGTCCAGGGTTCACATCCGCACGGTTTGAGTTTTTATCCTGTTTTCTTTTTCTGGATTGGTTCTTTTTCTTGTTCTTGTCTTCGGAGCCGTCTGCCCAAAGATGGTCGTAAGAGCCGGGAGCTTGGTACCTGTTATTTGAACATGACAAAAATGTTATACGGGATTGGTAAAGATAATACAGGGGTGAGAGTCATTACTAACAAAAAAGTCTAAAACTTGGATATACAAATTCAAAGGTATGTTGAAATAATGGCATGTCTACCGTTTGGTAACCCCTGGGGGTATAGATTCCAAGGAGCTTTTGGAAACACTTGTATCCAAAGCACCAGAGAAGCAGACCAATGAGCAGGATTTCTTTATTTGTGGAAAAAAATAGCGTCTGATTTTCTTCACCAGGCCAACATAATAAGTCTGAATTCAGCCAAAAGTCTGAACAATCTCAATTCTCATCCCTGATAATAGTAATGATAATAAGTCGTTTTTTATATCACGCTTTTTACACAGCTTTGTTACTTTGTGCATATGTTGATTTACACCAAGTGAGAAGACTGGTCTTTGACAAAGGTGTCCAGTGTCTTTAAATAAGGGAATCAATGTGTGGTGAAGAGGTTTTCAACTGGTGGTTTAATCCCAACGAGGCCTGGTTCTTGATAATTTTACCGAGACGCAGTCAAGGTAAATTATCAAGAACCAGGCCTCGGCGGGTTTAAACCACTAGTTGAAAACCGATTCAACACACTTTGATTCCCATTCATAAGTACCTGTTCGGTCAAAAAACATCAACACTTATGGTCAAAAAGTAAAATAAATGCAAAAATTATAATATTTCAATGATATCTTTCAATACAACACCCCTCCAGCTATGAAATGGTAAAGCCCAGTCAAGGCCCTCAAGTAAATAACTCCTTATAAGGGAATGCAGTGCGCGTTGCGCTTATCGCGTGATGTGGCACAACTGTCTCGGCGGTTGCTCTTGACCAGTAGGAAAGAAGAAACTGTCTTATAAGCACAGGTGCAAACTCGCGTGTCACGCCCATGTTTCAACACTTTTTACTGGTCATAAACAAAGGTTTATACACACCCACGTGACGCGCTCTCCACCAATAGGAAAAGCGAAACTGTCTGAGGCATTTATGAATGTAATAGAAATAACAACTCCGAATAACGTACCCACATTCTTGGCTCGGCAGTGACTCTTTGGACAGCAGTATGGAGATTGTTGGTATGTCTCTGCTGACTTTCAGCCTACAATCAAATATAGAAAACAATTTATTATGAAAATAATAATAATAATATTTAAAATTTGTATTGCGCCCCTTACATACAAAATGATCAAAGGCGCAAAACACATGTTAAAGCCATTGGACACTTTCGGTAAACAGTAATGTCCAAAGGCCCGCACTTCGTGTATCACATCTTAAATATAAAATAACAAACCTGTAAAAATCTAGGCTCAATCGGTCATCGGAGTTGGAGAAATAACGGGAAAACCCACCCTTGTTTCCGCACGTTTCGCCGTATAATGACATGTGTTCAAAATAAATCCGAAATTCTTGACGACGAGAATTGATAATTGTTTTAATGTTTCCTCAAAAAGTAAAGCATTTCATACAATAATATTTCAAGAGAAGTCTTTCACCATTACCTTCTATAAACCCTGTAAGTTATTTTTAAATCTGTGAACTTTTTTTTCTTTTTCTGTTCCGAAAGTGTATAATGGCTTTAAAAAGCACAGAGTGGAAGAATAAGACAAAGAAGAAAGACTGGTCACCAGGACAGTGCCCAAACAAAAGTATGGGGATACGGAATAGTAACAAGTTCTCTCAGTGGTGAAGTTGGTATGACAATGATCTAGAATTGCAAAGGTCATGGGTTTGAAGCCCACCCTAGTAATAAGCCTGTGATTTCTGTTCACAGGGTTGAGGAAAGTACCCGTGACCCGAGTATACAGTGCTAACATACATCGGTGTATAGGGCGCCTATGGGTAAAATCAAAAGTAATATTCTTTATCCCGTATGCAAAGTTCAATCCATTAAAGGGTGGCTGCAGTGTTTGTTTTATTCATTTAAACGATTAAACATGACTTTTTAAACCTGAAATATTTTTTTATATTTGTTATTAAATTAAATGCGCAAGTATTTTAAAAATGGTTTTCAAGAGATTAGGAGAACCCACCCCGCCCCTAAAAGGGAGCCTTCATTTGCATAAACATGACGTCATGTCGGTAACCTGAGCAGTCGGTTGGGCCCCCTGGCTGTGTGCATATAGAGACGTGTGCACTGTGTGGCCTGGTACCTAGGCGCGAGTAGTCAGGGACCAGACTCCTTTTGCCAACGATGTTTGAATTCCCTACGTGGCGTCGATGGTAGGGGGGCGGTAACAATCCACAAAATGGGGGGGGGGGCATGACTTATTCGCTAATTACGCAAGTCAGATATGTCGGGAATAAACAAAACACATTTTATTGATGTTCAATACATATATCAGAAATAAATGACAGCAAAATTAACTGTTTTATTTGAATTCACTGCAGCATCCCTTTAAATCATTGCAGTAACCGCTGCTAAAAACAGGATTCGTACTGCCTCTAGCTACTGGGCAATCTCGGTGGTCTAGGTGGTATGAAACTTGCTCTAGAATTGCAAAGGTCTGTGGTTCAAATCTCTACTGAGTAATACGACTGTGACTTTAATCACAGAGCTCTGGTGAGTACTTGAGTATACAGTGCTAATACATATCGGTGTATATGGGTAAAAACCAAAATTAATATTCTTTATCCAAAGTTTAAAATTCCATCTATTACATGTCAAATCTACTTCAAACGAGCATTTTATTAAAAAATGCATTTCAATTCAACCTTCCCACGCTATCTTTGAACTGCAAAATCTTTGTTTCAATTCTCTACACTCACTTCTTGTTTCACTTTTATAGTCCCCCCCCCCCCACAAAAAAAACCCTAACTCAAGCAACAAAACAAAACCAAAAACAAAACCAAAAACACAACAGGAATTATTACACAATTTTGGTTGGGTGGTTTCCCTTTACATGTATTTCTCTGTCAGTCATGAGTCTCCTACGATGTTCTACCAGGAAATAAATGTTTGCATAGTTGTAATTTGTGAAAGGACAATCAATTGAGACGTCTTATAATCACCATTAAAGTCGTTTGCATAATAGCTCTGAAAGAGCTTTAAAGGAACTGGACATTTGGTAAATACTCACAAAGATATTAGCTTACTTGGTAATGCTAATGCTAATGAGGAAATACCAATTTACTTGGCGCCTTTTCCGAAGGTTACAAAGCACTCAGAGAATGACATGAAAGGAAAACTATTGCGGGTTGAGAAAAACGGCTCCCTCTGAAGCAACATGGTTTTTTAGAAAAAGGTAAACTCTCACTAAAATATTTTAATCTGAGAGACCAGTGGCCGATTTTACAAAGAGCTAAGATTGATCCTAACTGCATATCAATCGTAGTTGCTAAGTAACGTGTGATGTCACAATACAGATCACTATGGTAATACTGACAATTTGTCTTGCGATGAATTTTATTGCTTTGTAAAATTGGCCCCAGACCTGTAGCTTTTCTCAGGCGTATGAAAGCACAACATTTCTTTTCCTGACTGTGCTGTTCAATTATACATGTGTACATATTATAGGCCCTTTTCGAAACCACGGCTTCTGCTTCAGCCTCGGCTCAGGCTAGCCTGGCCCCGCGATTGTTTTGACAATATTGCGCATGCTTTGTGCATGTGTTCAGGGCTTCAGACCAGAGAACGGAGCCTGAAGCTGAATACAAAGCCGAAATTGTGGTTTCAAAAAGGGCCAGTTTCACGCACACAGGCAATTTTAGGAAAGCTTCTTTTCTTACCTATCAAGGCCTTCTTCCTTTGGGTTCCAATACTCATCTATTCTGCAATAATAAAAACAAACAAATGAACAATGATTGAAAAAAACAAGAACTTAATAGTGGGATGGGAAACCAGTCAAAGATGGTAATGTATAGGCCTGAAGCAATGAGGGGGAATTGCCTCCATGCCCCCTGTCATTGTCGTGGTGCCCTTGAAATGTTCCAGTAGAAATGTACAATGTCGTCATAGGGTGCCCTGCCCTTTACCAACGAGAAAATGCCTTGGTGCATTTGTGCTTTAAAACATGAAGCATACAGGTCTGGGTAAATTAGTAATTTGGTTGTCCTTGAACGTTGTTGATTTTTAGCAGCTGGATGAGACGTGGCCACGCATAGGTTTTTTTAAGATAAACGATTAACTAAACGTTCAGTTGTGTATGTAGGGTGTCATGGCCCATGGCCAAGTGGTTTGGAGGATGGAATTCAAGTTCTGAGGGTCAAGTCGTCAAAGTGTGGGTTCAAATCTTGGTCATGACACTTGTGTCCCTGAGCAAGATGCTTTGCACAAGTTGCTTCTCTTCACCCCAGAGGTATAATGGGTGCCAACTAGTGTCAAAGTCTTGACTGTTTGAGGGGCGACTTGTGGGCCGTAAATTCCACTAGTCGTCCAGGCCTAGTGGAGTACATTAAACTGGTAAGGATTACCTGTTGTAGAATATTCTTGTGATCTGATGCAGAGTCTTCATCTTTCGTTTGACGATCTCAACGCATGTTATTGTCTTACTGATGGCTGGGCCTGAGCCTGTGAAGATGATGTATTTGGTGTTTTCGTTCTGAAAAGAAAATAAGAACACAGTTTTAGGCCTTGAACTTCACTTTAGAAGGGGCACTTCAAGGGGCACTTCAAGGGGCCCTTTGTTTGTTTGTTTGTTTGTTTGTTGGTTTGTCCAAAAAGGGGACATAAACACCACGCTGGCAACAACCAATCTCTCTCATACAAACATTGGTTTACATCAATGATTATGAATTGCACAAGATCAAAAAATTGTGATTCAGTGACTAGATGACAATATTTATTCTAGCCATTGTGAAATCAGCGGTTAGCTGGGGGATTCGAACCCACAACCTTGTGATTGCAAGTCCTGCAGTCTAACCACTGGACCACAGTGGAGTTTGGGGGATTTGAACCTACAACCTTGTGATTGCAAGTCCTGCAGTCTAACCACCGGATCACAGTGAAGTTTGGGGGATTCGAACTCACAACCTTGTGATTGCAAGGCCTGCAGTCTAACCACTTGACCACAGTGACTTCTATGAGGAAAGCTTGTATTGGAACCTTGCAGAGGGCAAAACAGCAAAAGCACAGAGCACCACGGCAATTGCTGTGGGTGCCGTGGGTTATTTTAAGACCTGCAGTTTTGTTTTTCTTTTGTCACTGCCTACATGTAGGGTTAAGGACTGTTTGTCCAAGGCTTTCTCCGACGAAAAGAGACTTTTGATAAAGGAACGGTCAAGGTTGGATAAAGGCAGTTTGAAAGTGCTCAGTTTTTATAACCGATTTATTTAGGGGCGGGCATATAGTCGATTTGACTCGGGCATAGTCAACTATGGCGCCATCTTGATAGAAAAAGCGGGCAAAGCTATTTCCATGACTCCATTTTTAACCAATCACATAGAGATAAGAAGATTCTATATCATGAGGTATTTAAGGGTGGATGATATCCATAGCTATGTACATCCTGGAGGGGATAACTCTGTTTCAGCCACAAGAGAAGGTGGCAACATGCCCCTGGTGTCAGTTGATCTCAGAGATGCCAAGTCCAGAGGCCACCTATGCGTGAGATTTTCAAAGCTCACCACACCCCCCACCCACCAATAAGCGTTTTGCGCTCTGTCGAATTTTAGCTGAACCTGCTGGCAGGGCAAAAGCGTGCGCAATCTGTAAATTTGCGCTCTTTTACAATTATTAGCAGATCAAGTCGATGATTCTGATAAACTGCGTGCAATCTGAAGATTGTGCAAACATTGTAGATTGCGTTTTTTGTACACACGAGCGCAATTTGGCAATGCATTGTCGTTAATTTTAATTTTTTTCCCGGTCTGGCCCCAATGCGTGAGAAAGTGGTTGATGTGCGTGTGAGCGTGGGACAGAGCCCAAATGCGTGAGTCTCACGCCTAATGCGTTTAGACTTGGTAGGTCTGTGATCTGGGGATGACAACCCAAATCAAGGTGATCAAGATGAAGCCCTCACCTCTCGGCTGATAGACACTTCATGGAGGCAACGAAGGCGACTGCCTCCATGCCCCCTGGCCATTGCCTTGGAGCTGCGCGTAAAATGCTCCAGTAGAAATTTACAACTTCCTCATAGTCATAGGATGCCCTTTACCACGGAGGAGAAAATTCCTTGGTGCCCTTTCAAAAACGAAGCATACAGGCCTGCGACACCTTGAACTGGTCGCCAGCCTTTTTAGTTAAAAGTAATAATAATATCAAAAGAAACTTATGCAAAAATGTTTCATATTTTAGTCAAAGTGTACCTTGATGACTTTGAAGGCGAAACCAAGAAGGTTGCGTACTTTACTGCCATGTTTGACTTTCATCGTCGTGATATTGCTCAGGTCCAGACCGAGATTGGAAAACGTTTTTTCTTTGTCATCTTCGCCGTGCACCTCAACAATTTCTCCCTTCTCATAGTGATCCACTGCAATAAATTTAAACAAGTTAAATTTTCAAAACGTAATATTAAAGACACTGGACATAATTTGTAATTGTCAAAGACAAGTCTTCTCACTTGCTGTATCTCAACATGCATTTTTATAACCTAACAAAACTGTGAAAATTTGAGCTCAATTGGTCATCAAAGTTGCGAGCTAATAAAATGAAAGAAAAAATACCCTTGTCACACCAAGTTGTGTGCTTTCAGAGGCTTTGATTTTGAGACCTCAAATTCTAAACTTGAGGTCTCGAAAAACAAATTAGTGGAAAATTACTTCTTTCATGTAAACTTCGTCACTTCAGAGGGAGCCGTTTCTCACAATGTTTTATACTATCATTATCCCCATTACTTGTTACCAAGTAAGGTTTTATGCTAACAATTATTTTGAGTAATAACCAATAGTGTCCACTGCCTTTAAAGACCATTATTACTGGATGAAAATTTAATTTATTACGTTAATACTCCAACAATTACAAATAACTTTATAACTTTCTGCACAGCAGCTAACTGTTGACAGTAATTAGACTCTGAAAATAGTTGAGTCAGCTTGACCGTTCCGTCAACTCGACTTAGGACCAAGACAAGTCGACAGATGGATCAGCACAGGGCTGGGAATAGTTGCAATATGAAACCCTCCTCTCGACGGCCGCCAAGTCGGAGGGTTATGAGACTCTCTCGAGCGCCGAGCGGCAATTGACAGTCTGGTCAAACATGTATAATTTCGACAGCTAGTCACAAGATTTGCCCCATTTTTACCACTTTCAAGAATCATGACACAAATTCTAAGGGCACGAACCTATGGGGCGCCGTTTGTCCATTAATTGTTTGACAATTTTAAGGCATGTTTTTACCATGGTTTACAGCAATTAGATGTAAACCATAAAAACTGTTGCCACATCCTGTTATGGTTTACATACCAGTAAAGTATTTGTTGTGTCTAAGTTTATGGTTTACAAACCATGAACATACAAAAAACATTTACAAATCGTGGTTCATAAACCAAGAAAATTTACGCATCTTAACAACATGGTTTATAAACCATAGAAAATGAAGCATCAAATTCATGGTTTAGAAATCATGGTTTACAAACCAAGAAAATTGAGACATCTAAAAACATGGTTTATAAACCATGAAAATTTAAGATAAAAATCGTGGTTTACAAATCATGGTTTATAAACCATAACAAATGAAACATAAAATCATGGTTTGTGACAATGGTTTATAAACCATGAAAATCGAGACTTCTTAAAAAACATGGTTTATAAACCATGAAAATTGAGACTTCTTAAAAAACATGGTTTATAAACCATGAAAATTTGCACATCTCAAAAACGTTGTTTGTAAACCATAAAAAAAAGTGCACTTACAAATCATGGTTTACAAACCATAAAAATGTGCACTCACAAATCATGGTTTACAAACCATAAAAAATGTGCACTACAGAAATCATGGTTTATAAACCATAAAAACGTGCACTCAAAAATCATGGTTTATAAACCATAAAAACGTGCACTCACAAATCATGGTTAACAAACCATAAAAAATGTGCACTCACAAATCATGGTTTATAAACCATAAAAACGTGCACTCACAAATCATGGTTTATAAACCATAAAAACGTGCACTCACAAATCATGGTTTACAAACCATAAAAAAACTCCACTCACAAACCATGGTTTATAAACCATAAAAACGTGCACTCACAAATCATGGTTTATAAACCATAAAAACGTGCACTCACAAATCATGGTTTACAAACCATAAAAAAACTCCACTCACAAACCATGGTTTATAAACCATGAAAACGTGCACTCACAAATCATGGTTTACAAACCATAAAAAACGTGCACTCACAAATCATGGTTTACAAACCATAAAAACGTGCACTCACAAATCATGGTTTACAAACCATAAAAAAACTCCACTCACAAACCATGGTTTATAAACCATGAAAACGTGCACTCACAAATCATGGTTTACAAACCATTAAAAAAATGTGCACTTACACAAATCATGGTTTACAAACCATAGAAAAGTTGCGTACACAAATCATGGTTTACAAACCATAAAATTCTATTACGATCGTCTCTAAAACCTCCTTCCCAACTCTGATCGGTTCCCACTTCACCCCCATTTCCCCCCATGCCACGTGCGAGCCAGCAATAGCAATTCACCGTGTGTGTCAATGCTGTGATCAATGCACCGTGTGTGTAATGCTGATCAGGTGGCCCTGAAGGGACATCGCATATCGTAAACGTGTGCGCATACGTATGCAATGTCGTGAAACAATTCGCAAATATGTGCGCACACGAATGCAATGTCGTGAAACAATTCGCGAATATGTGCGCACACGTATGCAATATCGTGAAACAATTCGCAAATATGTGCGCACACGTATGCAATGTCGTGAAACAATTCGCGAATATGTGCGCACATGTATGCAATATCGTTAAACAATTCGCAAATATGTGCGCACACGTATGCAATGTCGTGAAACAATTCGCGAATATGTGCGCACACGTCTGTGAATATTATTTGCGATGTCGTGAATTTTTTTGCATACCATGTTGCATACCTTTGAATAAAATATCTAATAATCTGGGGGGTTTCTTTCCAACAGTGAGATAAGCGGTAGTCATTGCAGCAGTAGTCTTTGTTGTGAGGCAAGCGAGGCGGGTGGTCTTCCTTGGCCTGGTGCCAAGTTCCTGGGTATACACATGCTTTACAGAGGGAGCCTGCTGTAGCACCACAGTACTCCCTAGTTCGGTAACAAATTATCCACAACTATGACATCATCCTAATGGTATGCAACATGGTATGCAATAAAATTCACGACATTGCAAAACAAATCGCATTCGTGTGCGCACATATTCACGATTTGGTTCACGAGATTGCATACGTGTGCGCACATATTTGCGATTTGTTTCACGACATTGCATTCGTGTGCGCACATATTTGCGAATTGTTTCACGACATTGCATACGTATGCGCACACGTTTACGATATGCGATGTCCCTTCAGGGCCACCATAATTATTGCATCAGCATTACACACACGGTGCATTGATCACAGCATTTACACACACGGGGAATTGCATATTGATGGCTCGCACGTGGCATGGGGGGAAATGGGGGTGAAATGGGAACCGATCAGAGTTGGGAAGGAGGTTTTAGAGACGATCGTAATAGAATTTTATGGTTTGTAAACCATGATTTGTGTACGCAACTTTTTTATGGTTTGTAAACCATGATTTGTGAGTGCACGTTTTTATGGTTTATAAACCATGATTTGTGAGTGCACGTTTTTATGGTTTATAAACCATGATTTCTGAGTGCACATTTTTTATGGTTTGTAAACCATGATTTGTGAGTGCACGTTTTTATGGTTTATAAACCATGATTTCTGAGTGCACATTTTTTATGGTTTGTAAACCATGATTTGTGAGTGCACGTTTTTTATGGTTTGTGAACCATGATTTGTGAGTGCACGTTTTTATGGTTTATAAACCATGATTTTTGAGTGCACATTTTTTATGGTTTGTAAACCATGATTTGTGAGTGCACGTTTTTATGGTTTATAAACCATGATTTTTGAGTGCACATTTTTTATGGTTTGTAAACCATGATTTGTGAGTGCACGTTTTTATGGTTTACAAACCATGATTTTTGAGTGCACGTTTTTATGGTTTATAAACCATGATTTCTGTAGTGCACATTTTTTATGGTTTGTAAACCATGATTTGTAAGTGCACTTTTTTTATGGTTTACAAACAACGTTTTTGAGATGTGTAAATTTTCATGGTTTATAAACCATGTTTTTTAAGAAGTCTCAATTTTCATGGTTTATAAACCATGTTTTTTAAGAAGTCTCGATTTTCATGGTTTATAAACCATTGTCACAAACCATGATTTTATGGTTCATTTGTTATGGTTTATAAACCATGATTTGTAAACCACGATTTTTATCTTAAATTTTCATGGTTTGTAAACCATGTTTTTAGATGTCTCAATTTTCATGGTTTGTAAACCATGATTTGTAAACCATGAATTTGATGCTTTATTTTTTATGGTTTATAAACCATGTTTTTAAGATGCGTAAATTTTCTTGGTTTATGAACCACGATTTGTAAATGTTTTTTGTATGTTCATGGTTTGTAAACCATAAACTTAGACACAACAAATACTTTACTGGTATGTAAACCATAACAGGATGTGGCAACAGTTTTTATGGTTTACATCTAATTGCTGTAAACCATGGTAAAAACATGCCTTAAAATTGTCAAACAATTAATGGACAAACGGCGCCCCATACGAACCTAATCCTCAGTGTCTAATGAACTGAAACACCATTGAGAAAATATTTTTTAAGAAAAAGGAAAAAAACTTCCCAGATCCCGGAGCGAGTTCCCAGGTTCATATTTTGTACGAGTGTTGCATTGCTTTGCAAATGGTTTATTTGTTGGTTACCATCAAGTTATCTGAACAATTAAGTTGTCTGACTGATCGAGCTGTCTCAACTTTCATTCAGTTCAAGTTGTCCGGACAGTCAAGTTGTCTGAAAATGCCCATGGAGGAGGTAGGTCTGACATCCTAATCGACAGTCAGACAGGACAGACAGAATACTGTCTATATATAATGTTATTACAAGACAAAGATTCATCGTGTTGGTCAACCCCCCCCCCCCCAAAAAAAAAAAAACCAATCACGTTTTGAAGGCTTCACTACAATTAGAGTTCTATACAATACAATTTAAAAATTAAGAAATTTGTTGTGGGGCAATGAAAAGCAAGCCCTCTTTCTGATTGATTTAATTTTTAGTTTTAATTAGTAAAGCCTAAGCTAAAAGGGGACTAAAGTTAGTTCACAAAAAAAAGACAATCAAATGTTATGGGTTCATATTAGATTGAGACTCAAAAGACAAAAGAAAGAGCAATGACTACTTGACTTGTTTTAAAAGAACTCTTTGCTTTGATCATGGGTCACGTTCAGTAAATGCATGGAGGTTGAACTCAAATAAATAGAAGCATGGGCCTGAGCTATAAATAAATAATCTAACTCGTCAACAGAGGGCGGTATATAAGATGAGTGGTCTCCATCTATCAACGAAAACTAACTCAGTTCATCCATGGTTCAAAAAGGCCCGAATCTGGCTAAGGAACACATTTACATCTATTTTTGAGCTGACACAGTTAGTATCTAGTAAAAGGGTACTTACTATTTTAATAATGTACTCGAATGCATACTTTCTTTACATTTTATGCAATTATTTGATGTCTCGCTTCCACTGCTCAGCATACATGCACACTGTTCCGTGAATTTTGGAGGAGCTAAACCACGGATGGCTGTGATTAAAATACGCATGCGCAAGTTGTGATTAGTCTCTTGCAGTCGTAATGTTGTGTTTATTTTTGAGCCAATACTATTTTCTGTATTAAACCATCTAAAGTTCAACCCCGTCATATTTTGTAACGTAACTGCTTTGGGTAAACTGTCTACTGACACCTTTTAATGGTTGGATTATGAATGGAGGTTTTCTTACCCTGTGTTCGCACTATTTCCCAAATAAACAGTGTGATTTGCATATTCATGAATATGCATTTAGGCAGAAGTTCAACCCAGTGTTTTGCATCTCAGTTTGTTAACACGGGAGGGCGCCAAAAAGCTCTAAAAGGTGCTCATAGATTCATAGCCGCAACCAATGCTTGTGCTAATTAATATTCAAAAGTTATTTTAAAAACTATTTTAAGTATCTGAACCTCTTGAAAACAAATCAAATATATTTTCGTACAACTAATAAAACATCTGATTTCTTTTCAGTTTTTGACAGGTCAGCTTTTCGGAATTTTTGCTAATTAGGCCATACCCCGGGGAAAAAACACAGACAAATAATGTGTTTTTTCCTAAACCGCTGCAAGTATGATCACTTTTTCACTTCCCAAGCCAAATAGGACCAACCTCAAAGTCTACATTTATCACATCTCCTCAAAAGCTGAAGCACAAAGCACCCAGATTGTGATAAATTGTTATAGGCCCCTAGCGACACAATTAATTACATGACCCCAAAACAATATTATTAAACAGAATTTGAGGGCATGGAATGATAACCCTGTTTTGCGCATGACTTTTGGCCTATAGTGGCACCCTGACAACTAATGGGGCTAATTCGTCTCTCGTCACCTCTTGGCTATTGTAAAAATATAATCCATCAAAGATAATTGAGCTAAAACAGAACACGAACAAGCATAAACAATAATATAAATTCCCCCTTTTTAAAAACATTTTTCTTTTCAGAAGAAAGCAACAATAATAAGCCCAAATACTGTGAACAGAAACCGAGACACAAAGTCATTTATTAATATTTGGTCCGTTCCGGCCACACCCTTCTAATTGTGTTCTTTTTAGATCTAAATAATTTGTTTTGGTGTTCGGGCGCGAGCAATTTCAAAATACACCAATACTTTTTAGCACTGACAATTAATTACGTAGGGGCTTTGAAAAGACAGGAGAATACGGGAACACAAAGTTATAATAATTACCAGGAATATCACTACCGAGTAAGCATTAATCGTAATAATTATTACGAACCGGTATATCTCATTAATTACGAAAAACTGCTATGATAGATAATAAGTCATGATAGTTGTATTAGGGGGGCTATAGTTCAAATGAAATGTAAATCATTATTGTGACTTTTACTTGAATATTTGTAAGATGTAGGCTTTGGTAGTAATTATTGTTGCGTTGAATTAGTTTCTTTCTTTCCTGATAATTAAAAACCGTTTGTACAGTGTTTAACCTCTAGCAAAGTGTTGTCATGTCAAGCAATAACTCAATTGCGACTTTAAGCAGGGCTTCGGTGTAATAGATGAAAGGAAATAGATAGGGCTTACCTGTTTTTAATAATATAAATCAACTCAACTTTTAAATCACCACACTGGATAATGTTTTAAAAGCATTTTCAACTCGATGCGCTTTTCAGTTAGAAGAGTCGTCTTAGGTAAATGTATACAAATTAAAAATGACACGGCATGAATTAAACTTTACTTTACTGGCTAACTTAAATCCATAAATAAATTGAGTTTATATCAATATTGGTTTGAAAGTTTGTGACTAGTGGAAACTTTTGAAAAGTTGTCAGTGAAGCAATTTCATTGAAACCACGCAACTACCGTGACATTGACATTCTTTCCGATCCATAATAATCTCGACAGTAAGGAATGTATCGTGTATGTTGAATATCTTCAATCTATCTTAAGTTTCTGTTGTATTTGTTGGTATAATTCACTCTCCCAGGCAAATTGTAAGAAACTCCAGCGCATCCCCAAAAAGGCCAGCAGGATTATTGGAGCCGACACTATAAAAAGAGCATGCAAGAAATCACGGAATATTACATTATGACTCAATTTAATAAGTTTTAACCATCAATTTTTTCAGAACCACTCAGGCAGGGTCCGACAACAGTTTTAAGAACTCGTTTTCTACCTAGCGCAATGTTAACCTTTGTAACAATAGTTGGTCGAGATATTAATTGTGGTGCATTTTTAAAATTTGTTGATTATTGTGTATTTTATGAGCTGTATTATCCCCCTTTCTATTACTTTAATTTTATAAATATATTCTTGTTGTCTATTGTTTTTATGCCTCTACTTGTATTAGATTCTCCTTATAGGCCCAACACAGGGAAAACAAATTTCATGCTGTTACCATGACAATAAATATTTTGAATCTTTGAATATCAAGTTGTCTTCAAATGCAGAAAAGCATTAAAGTTACAGGCCTTTTACGGTTCGAATGGTTTTAGGCTTTCCTCTCTTGTTTGTCATAACAGAAGTTTCATTTTCCAATGAAAAAGGAACCAAAATCTAATAATAAACACAAACATATACATGCGCATAAACGCAGCAACATGTTCTTCAATAGTTTGATCAAGATTTTTATCACAACCATGGATGAAGGAAAATACAATATTTCCTGCCTCCATGTTACATTTATGCGGAGTTCCTTTGCCCTTCCAAATATCAGTCAACTTAATGAGTGCTGTATAAAACAAACAAAAGTACACTGAACATGGAGATCCATTGGTAGACAATTTGCATCGAAAAATTTCATTAAAAACTTTGATGTAACAAACTGTCTCCCTTCCTCCACCGTTGACAAAAACTTAACTGTAGAATGTAAATGAAATGAAGATTCACACAAAAAGTTGAAAATAAATTAGAGGAAGCTATTATTGCATTTGGTGCGTCTATTCGCACAATCTTTATTTCTTGAATGATAGGCAAATACCATATTATTCCAAAGGTTATTTCAACAATTCAAAGTACATACATACATCATAAAAGTATGGAACTTTAATCTAAACATGAGAAGAAAATGTGTGCATTTGTACAATTCGTTTTTACAACAATACATAGCAGTACAACATAGTCCATGTCCAACTTGTATAATCTAGAAGAAATTGCACATTATTTTAATATATAAAGGTTCATGTAAATGATACCACAGAAACTGCTTTAAAAACAACCAAGCTTCTTTAACTGTTCCCTTTTTCCACAAATAGAAACGATAATACCAAACAAAATTGTCTTGAGCCATTAATGAAAGCTGAACTTTGATGCGTTGGAAGGATGAAATCATCTGCTCTGCAACTTGGCCTTCTATCTTGAACACCCATCTGTTTGTATCCAATGGAACAGGTCAATGAAAGAATACAAAAAGGAAAAACATACTTAGTTGAAATTAAAAAAATCATGTAGATGAGATGAGTGGCTGTGGCAAATATTTGTTTTGTTTCAGTTTATAGTTGTAATTCTCTTTTTAAGCTATTTTATGATACAAACCTTCTTTTTTATGAATGTATGTATTCAGGTTTTTAATTGAATTGTGTATGGTTGTGTAGTTTCCCATTGACTTGTGTATGGTTGTGTAGTTTCCCATTGACTTGTGTATGGTTGTGTAGTTTCCCATTGAATTGTGTATGGTTGTGTAGTTTCCCATTGACTTGTGTATGGTTGTGTAGTTTCCAATTGACTTGTGTATGGTTGTGTAGTTTCCCATTGACTTGTGTATGGTTGTGTAGTTTTCGATTGACTTGTGTATGGTTGTGTAGTTAACCCATTGACTTGTGTATGGTTGTGTAGTTTCCCATTGACTTGTGTATGGTTGTGTAGTTTCCCATTGACTTGTGTATGGTTGTGTAGTTTCCCATTGACTTGTGTATGGTTGTGTAGTTTCCCATTGACTTGTGTATGGTTGTGTAGTTTCCCATTGACTTGTGTATGGTTGTGTAGTTTCCCATTGACTTGTGTATGGTTGTGTAGTTTCCCATTGACTTGTGTATGGTTGTGTAGGTTCCCATTGACTTGTGTATGGTTGTGTAGTTTCCCATTGACTTGTGTATGGTTGTGTAGTTTCCCATTGACTTGTGTATGGTTGTGTAGTTTCCCATTGACTTGTGTATAGTTGTGTAGTTTCCCATTGACTTGTGTATGGTTGTGTAGTTTCCCATTGACTTGTGTATGGTTGTGTAGTTTCCCATTGACTTGTGTATGGTTGTGTAGTTTCCCATTGACTTGTGTATGGTTGTGTAGTTTCCTATTGACTTGTGTATGGTTGTGTAGTTTCCCATTGACTTGCGTATGGTTGTGTAGTTTCCCATTGACTTGTGTATGGTTGTGTAGTTTCCCATTGACTTGTGTATGGTTGTGTAGTTTCCCATTGACTTGTGTATGGTTGTGTAATTTCCCATTGACTTGTGTATGGTTGTGTAGTTTCCCATTGACTTGTGTATGGTTGTGTAGTTAACCCATTGACTTGTGTATGGTTGTGTAGTTTCCCATTGACTTGTGTATGGTTGTGTAGTTTCCCATTGACTTGTGTATGGTTGTGTAGTTTCCCATTGACTTGTGTATGGTTGTGTAGTTTCCCATTGACTTGTGTATGGTTGTGTAGTTTCCCATTGACTTGTGTATGGTTGTGTAGTTTCCCATTGACTTGTGTATGGTTGTGTAGTTTCCCATTGACTTGTGTATGGTTGTGTAGTTTCCCATTGACTTGTGTATGGTTGTGTAGTTTCCCATTGACTTGTGTATGGTTGTGTAGTTTCCCATTGACTTGTGTATGGTTGTGTAGTTTCCCATTGACTTGTGTATGGTTGTGTAATTTCCCATTGACTTGTGTATGGTTGTGTAGGTTCCCATTGACTTGTGTATGGTTGTGTAGTTTCCCATTGACTTGTGTATGGTTGTGTAGTTTCCCATTGACTTGTGTATGGTTGTGTAGTTTCCCATTGACTTGTGTATGGTTGTGTAGTTTCCCATTGACTTGTGTATGGTTGTGTAGTTTCCCATTGACTTGTGTATGGTTGTGTAGTTTCCCATTGACTTGTGTATGGTTGTGTAGTTTCCATTTACTTGTGTATGGTTGTGTAGTTTCCCATTGACTTGTGTATGGTTGTGTAGTTTCCCATTGACTTGTGTATGGTTGTGTAGTTTCCCATTGACTTGTGTATGGTTGTGTAGTTTCCCATTGAATTGTGTATGGTTGTGTAGTTTCCCATTGACTTGTGTATGGTTGTGTAGTTAACCCATTGACTTGTGTATGGTTGTGTAGTTTGCCATTGACTTGTGTATGGTTGTGTAGTTTCCCATTGACTTGTGTATGGTTGTGTAGTTTCCCATTGACTTGTGTATGGTTGTGTAGTTTCCCATTGACTTGTGTATGGTTGTGTAGTTTCCCATTGACCTGTGTATGGTTGTGTAGTTTCCCATTGACTTGTGTATGGTTGTGTAGTTTCCCATTGACTTGTGTATGGTTGTGTAGTTTCCCATTGACTTGTGTATGGTTGTGTAGTTTCCCATTGAATTGTGTATGGTTGTGTAGTTTCCCATTGACTTGTGTATGGTTGTGTAGTTAACCCATTGACTTGTGTATGGTTGTGTAGTTTGCCATTGACTTGTGTATGGTTGTGTAGTTTCCCATTGACTTGTGTATGGTTGTGTAGTTTCCCATTGACTTGTGTATGGTTGTGTAGTTTCCCATTGACTTGTGTATGGTTGTGTAGTTTCCCATTGACCTGTGTATGGTTGTGTAGTTTCCCATTGACTTGTGTATGGTTGTGTAGTTTCCCATTGACCTGTGTATGGTTGTGTAGTTTCCCATTGACTTGTGTATGGTTGTGTAGTTTCCCATTGACTTGTGTATGGTTGTGTAGTTTTTCATTGACTTGTGTATGGTTGTGTAGTTTCCCATTGACTTGTGTATGGTTGTGTAGTTTCCCATTGACTTGTGTATGGTTGTGTAGTTTCCCATTGACTTGTGTATGGTTGTGTAGGTTCCCATTGACTTGTGTATGGTTGTGTAGTTTCCCATTGACTTGTGTATGGTTGTGTAGTTTCCCATTGACTTGTGTATGGTTGTGTAGTTTCCCATTGACTTGTGTATGGTTGTGTAGTTTCCCATTGACTTGTGTATGGTTGTGTAGTTTCCCATTGACTTGTGTATGGTTGTGTAGTTTCCCATTGACTTGTGTATGGTTGTGTAGTTTCCCATTGACCTGTGTATGGTTGTGTAGTTTCCCATTGACTTGTGTATGGTTGTGTAGTTTCCCATTGACTTGTGTATGGTTGTGTAGTTTCCCATTGACTTGTGTATGGTTGTGTAGTTTCCCATTGAATTGTGTATGGTTGTGTAGTTTCCCATTGACTTGTGTATGGTTGTGTAGTTTCCAATTGACTTGTGTATGGTTGTGTAGTTTCCCATTGACTTGTGTATGGTTGTGTAGTTTTCCATTGACTTGTGTATGGTTGTGTAGTTAACCCATTGACTTGTGTATGGTTGTGTAGTTTCCCATTGACTTGTGTATGGTTGTGTAGTTTCCCATTGACTTGTGTATGGTTGTGTAGTTTCCCATTGACTTGTGTATGGTTGTGTAATTTCCCATTGACTTGTGTATGGTTGTGTAGTTTCCCATTGACTTGTGTATGGTTGTGTAGGTTCCCATTGACTTGTGTATGGTTGTGTAGTTTCCCATTGACTTGTGTATGGTTGTGTAGTTTCCCATTGACTTGTGTATGGTTGTGTAGTTTCCCCTTGACTTGTGTATGGTTGTGTAGTTTCCCATTGACTTGTGTATGGTTGTGTAGTTTCCCATTGACTTGTGTATGGTTGTGTAGTTTCCCATTGACTTGTGTATGGTTGTGTAGTTTCCCGTTGACTTGTGTATGGTTGTGTAGTTTCCCGTTGACTTGTGTATGGTTGTGTAGTTTCCCATTGACTTGTGTATGGTTGTGTAGTTTCCCATTGACTTGTGTATGGTTGTGTAGTTTCCCATTGACTTGTGTATGGTTGTGTAGGTTCCCATTGACTTGTGTATGGTTGTGTAGTTTCCCATTGACTTGTGTATGGTTGTGTAGTTTCCCATTGACTTGTGTATGGTTGTGTAGTTTCCCATTGACTTGTGTATGGTTGTGTAGTTTCCCATTGACTTGTGTATGGTTGTGTAGTTTCCCATTGACTTGTGTATGGTTGTGTAGTTTGCCATTGACTTGTGTATGGTTTTGTAGTTTCCCATTGACTTGTGTATGGTTGTGTAGTTTCCCATTGACTTGTGTATGGTTGTAAAGTGGCCTACTGACTTGTGTATGGTTGTGTAGTTTCCCATTGACTTGTGTATGGTTGTGTAGTTTGCCATTAACTTGTGTTTGGTTGTGTAGTTTCCCATTGAGTTGCGTACGGTTGTGTAGTTTATTTGAGTTGGAAACTTACCATAATTTTTTAATAATAACAGACCTCGATAATTTGCTGACTGAGTGAAACTAAACTGATGCCAATCCATTATCTTGGTGATGTTTTTAGCAATCGTCTCCCCCCCTGCTCTTTACGTCCGCAGCCGCCTTGAAGAGAAAACGCCACTGACTTGTGTATGGTTGTGTAGTTTCCCATTGTCTTGTGTATGATTGTGTAGTTTCCCATTGACTTGTGTATGGTTGTGTAGTTTCCCATTGACTTGTGTATGGTTGTGTAGTTTCCCATTGACTTGTGTATGGTTGTGTAGTTTCCGATTGACTTGTGTATGGTTGTGTAGTTTCCCAGTGACTTGTGTATGGTTGTGTAGTTTCCCATTGACTTGTGTATGGTTGTGTAGTTTCCCATTGACTTGTGTATGGTTGTGTAGTTTTCCATTGACTTGTGTATGGTTGTGTAGTTTCCCATTGACTTGTGTATGGTTGTGTAGTTTCCCATTGACTTGTGTATGGTTGTGTAGTTTCCCATTGACTTGTGTATGGTTGTGTAGTTTCCCATTGACTTGTGTATGGTTGTGTAGTTTCCCATTGACTTGTGTATGGTTGTGTAGTTTCCCATTGACTTGTGTATGGGTGTGTAGTTTCCCATTGACTTGTGTATGGTTGTGTAGTTTCCCATTGACTTGTGTATGGTTGTGTAGTTTCCCATTGACTTGTGTATGGTTGTGTAGTTTCCCATTGACTTGTGTATGGTTGTGTAGTTTCCCATTGACTTGTGTATGGTTGTGTAGTTTCCCATTGACTTGTGTATGGTTGTGTAGTTTCCCATTGACTTGTGTATGGTTGTGTAGTTTCCCATTGACTTGTGTATGGTTGTAAAGTGGCCTACTGACTTGTGTATGGTTGTGTAGTTTCCTATTGACTTGTGTATGGTTGTGTAGTTTGCCATTAACTTGTGTTTGGTTGTGTAGTTTCCCATTGAGTTGCGTACGGTTGTGTAGTTAATTTGAGTTGGAAACTTACCATAATTTTTTAATAATAACAGACCTCGATAATTTGCTGACTGAGTGAAACTAAACTGATGCCAATCCATTATCTTGGTGATGTTTTTAGCAATCGTCTCCCCCCCCCCCCTGCTCTTTACGTCCGCAGCCGCCTTGAAGAGAAAACGCCACGGGTCATCTGAATAAATTAGTATAGGTAACAAATATTCATGATTCTCATCTTGACTGATGAAGAGGAAACGACACGAACAAGAGACTAAGCAAGCACTGGTTCCAACAGCACATACATTGTTCATAAACCAAATGAGAAACAGGGAACCAGCGGCAGTTACCATAGAACGTGCATGGTTGTAGTTCGTGGTTTAGCTTCATACGTCTGTTCTGTTATATATCTCGAATTTAGCACAAACTCATTTAGAACAAGCTTGCCCCCAGTGTTGTTACAAAAATGGTATGCGTAGGTATCGAGAGATCGATCCAAATTTTGGACACAAGGCTGTACGTACGTATGACAAACGGCTGTTTTAATAGTTTACGACTGTTTAGCGCAGAGAAGAAAAACTTTCGGAAATAATTTGTAATGTTCTTCTGCACGGTTTGCGCTTAACACCACATTGATTTTATTTATCTCCTGCATTCTATATAATAAAAATTAAAAAAATAAACATAGCAAATTAAATTTGTAACAGGATGTCAAATTAATTTAATTTAATTTTACTGTTATTGAACATTCAATTTTGTTTTAAAGAAGGCGGCTTGTACAGAATCTCCATGGTTTTGCAAGCCACAAACAATTATGTTGGCTTAAGATGCAATTACATATCTGGAAAACACCCTTACTGCATCAGAGTATGGTTTTGATCTTGATGCCTGAAGAAAGGCTTTATGGCTGAGCCTTTCTCAGATTTAGTTTTTGGGTGATAACTTTTCCTATTTTTCATAATACAAACAGCCTCTACTGCTCTTGCACCAATTACATTTTTGGAGTAATTAAACAAACAATTTGGTGTTAATAATTGATTGAGATTGAGGTTACCTTAGGCTGCCTCTAGAAACTATAAGGCTCCTCACAGGGGAGCCTTATAGTTTCTAGAAGTAACCTTAGGCCATGTCGTCAATGTTTCTTTTAAAGGAACACGTTGCCTTGGATCGGTCGAGTTGGTCTTTGAAAAGCGTTTGTAACCGTTTGTTATAAAATGCAAATTATGGGTAGAAAGATGTTTAAAAAGTAGAATAAAATGATCCACACACATTTGCCTCAAAATTGCGTGGTTTTCCTTTTACTTTGAGAACTAACACGGTCGGCCATTTATGGGGGTCAAAAATTTGACTCCCATAAATGGCCGACCGTGTTTGTCGACGAGGTAAAAGGAAAACCATGTAATTTCTAGTGATACTTCTGTGGATCACTATATTCTACTTTTAAAATATCTTGCTAATCATATGCATTCTATAACAAACGGTTAAATACGCTTTTTAAAGACCAACTCGACCAATCCAAGGCAACGTGTTCCTTTAAAGTAGCCTACTGGGCTAGTAATGTACATTACTAACTTGCCCTCAGAGAGTTTGAGTACCCAAGAATCCAAAAATATTATAATAACAACCGCATTTCTTTAGCGCCTAACACCTTCAAAAGAAAGTCTCTAAGCGCTAAGAGGAAACAAAAGAATAATTATGTATATGATGATTTGAATAGATATGTTTTGAGAAGAGTCTTGAAACGTGAGATCGCAGTGGCTTGTTTGTTGTGTAGAGGGAGATTGTTCCATAAGTGAGGTGCAGCAAACTGAAAACTCCATAGACCATTTATGCTTTGGTGGCAACATTAGGGATAACAAGTGTGTCTTTGTTAGCAGAGCGGAGGTTTGTCATTAATAAGTCTTTCTGATGAGTTAACGGTAGCGATAAGAACCAAAACGCAAAAGAAGTTACATTCACACAAAATCCAAAATAACTTAACACATTTTAAAATTTATTATTCACATCTGAAGGGGAAGAAATATCATAGAGCAATATGAACAAGTATGGACTAGGCTAAATGTAGGTTGTTAGTAACCCTCGAGAAGTGGTGCTTCAATTTAAGAATGCCTTCCACCTCTTGAACCCAAAACTCAAACTTTCCATCCTTGTCTTCCTTCAATGGTTTCTTGGATAGTACAGTGATCAAGTTCGCTTTAATTGAGAGTCTTTGGCTTCACAACCAGAATAAAAGAAATGAAATTATCTTTTTTTTCCTATGACCTTTATGATCAGGCACTGTACTGAAGGGATCCATTCAATATTTCAATGTTTCCAGCAATGAAAGTCTAAGAATGTCTACTTCAATGTCAACAAGCAGGGACACAGATATCTGAAAACATGTCTGGCCAGCGGAGCACCAATCTCCAGCAACTTGTGAGATCTGTTGCCAGTTCTGTGAATCCATCTCTCTTGAAGAATCTTTATCTCACCACCTCGGCCCTGAGCGGACCCTCACCATCTCGACCCCATGATATCACCTGGTCAACCCTACAGTGGTTCACCATCATGCATTTGTCCCAATATGGTCTTGCAGTGTCCAGCAACTTATGAGATCTGTTGCCAACTCTGTGGATATGTCCCTCTTGAAGAATCTTTATTTCACCATCTCGATCCTCACCACTTCGACCCTCACCTGGTCAATCCTCCTCTTTCATCATACTGGCCTGTCAATGAATTGGCAGTGAAAGGCAATGTTGTCCGCCATGAAAATCTGAGAAAGTCTACTTCGATGCCAACTCTGTGGATCAGATTGTCTCGAAGAATCCTCATCTCACCACCTTGACCCTATGACATCACCTGGCTGACCCTACTCTTTGATCGTACTGCACTGCCAACGGAGTGGGAGATGTAGGCAATGTTTTCGGCCATGAAAATCTAAGAAAGTCTACCTCGATGTCAACCTACATGACAAAGAAAAACAAATCATTATGTATCAACCCACCAAGTTCATGGTAGTTCTCTATGGTACTTTAACATCATTAGGTCTTGAACTTGGAGGGAAAATCCACAAGACAGTAGGACTTTTAGATCAGAATCTTTGCTGGAATGGAATTTTACAAGACCAGAATCAAAATGAAACAAGACTAAGGATCAAAATTAGAATGCGGATTTATCATTTAAACTGTTCCATAATAGATGTCAAATTTGCATCTGGATTAAAGAATATTAATTTTGGTTTTTACCCGTACACCGATGTGTGTTAGCACTGTATACTCAGTACTTTCCCCCAGTGCTATGAAAAAATATCACAGGCATGTTACACTTGACCCTTGCGATTCTAGAGCAGTGTCTTACCAACTAGACTACCAAGGTTGCCTGGTAGCTAGAGGCAGTTTGAATCCTATGTTTTGGCAGCGAGTACCGCAGTGATAGTATAAATGTTAAATTTGCATTGGGGATAAAGAATATTAATTTGCTGTTCCATTTGAACAAAACACTAAGAAAAGATGCCATTTGAACAAAACACTAAGAACAGATATATCTCCTCTGTTTTATGGGTGATACTAAGCCCTAAGAAGGATTGAAAGATATTTGTAGGACTGATCAAACTCAACATTTGAATATCATTCTTAAGAGACAAAGACGTTTAATTGCGCTCAGTGGAAAGTCTGTAACGCAAAGGAATTGAACCAACTGAACATACCGATTTCTGCTTGTGAAACTTGTATGATGCAGGTAAATCATAACGCAGTTCTGAAGAAAAAGGGAGGAAAAGGTTTGATTAGTGTGTAAGCAAAATCCGAAATCTACCGGAGGTAAAGGGACAACTGTTCTCCCTCTGTCAACACAGTATCACCACACTTTCTACCAAGCTGTTTTATACAATGTGTTTAACAAATAATACGTGGTGAGAAATTTACAAAATAGGGACACTGCCAAAATAGGGCTAGATAGTCGAGTTAGTAGAGTGCCAGCACAATTAATCCGGAGGTTGTTGGTTCGCGAATTCCACCCTTTACAGTTCTTTGTTTAACCCCCAAAATCACATTGAAATATTGTATTATACATGTGCCTCCTATGTACCCCATTTTTGAAAGTGTTTTATCTCCATCTCCAAGTGTTTGGCGCATCAAAAATTCTGCCCCCTGGCATGCCTAAAAATTAGCAAGAGTCCCTATCTTTAAAATCATTTATGGTGTTGCTATTTTTTCAATTAAATTTTTGTATTATACTTTTCAATTCAAGTCAACATTTATTTCATACTACTCTTCTCAAGATATCAAGCGAAGACAGCCTAGACAGACAAACTACACACAAGGAGACAAGAGTGTCATGGCCGAGTGGTTAAGAGCATTGAATTCAAGTTCTGGTGCTTAGTTCTGGTGCTAAGTCACCATAGTGTGGGTTCGAATCCCGGTCGTGACACTTGTGTCCTTAAGCAAGATACTTTACTATGATTGCTTCTCTGATATTGTGAATGAAAAGTCTTCGGAGCGCCCACGGCAGCTCAGGGCTGTATACTCCCTATTACGCACTAATGTAAAGCGCATTGATATAATTATTGTAAAATGCGCTATAAAATTATTTGTTATTATTATCATTATTATTATTATTAAGACAAACAGGTAACAAGAAAACATTTACAAAAGACAGACTGGGTAGGTTGAGCTTGAATCAGCCACCTTCTGCTGACTTTGCCAACAACACAAGTCTGGTGACATTGGTGCTCTAGACGGCTCAGCCTCAAGAAGTGGGGATATCTGGACTCTGCAGACGTGACCTGCATATGTGGGACGGAGCCACAAACTATAGAGCACCTCCTGAGATGCCCCCTACTGGAGCAAGAAAGCAGAGAGCCTTGCAGAGAACAATGAAATTGCTAGGAGCTGTGTTTAGTTCTGGCTGAAGTACAACATTATGTGTGTGGACATGATAAGAAGAAGAAGCCTCAACAAACTTACCAGCAACTACTTCCATCTCAGTCCCCCATTCTTTGGCTTTCTTCTCAATATGCTGCAAAAAAAAGGATAAAGAACAAAATTGAATTGTAAAATTAGGTGTGATCCCTGGCTACTAAGAAGTTGTGCAGCTTCTGACTGGCTCTGAACAAAGCTAATGGAAAAAGAGGGAGCCAGCTAACATAGGGCTAGATAGATAGCTCAGTTGGTCGACCAGTGGCATGTTTATCCAGAGGTCATCGGTTCCAATCCCGTTCTAGTAAATTTTCTTCGTTCAACCCCAAATCAAAGAACAAGAATGCAACAGAAAAGCATCCAAATAAAATAAAATCTGAGCACTCGTGTTACATTTGGGTTTGTGGGTTAAAACAGTCAATCAAAAACTTAAGTTTTATTGAGTACATATAAAAACTTTTAAAAAATGGTTAAGGTAGGGTTAATGTACCTGTCTTGTTGATGTTTTATGCAGTGAGTACACAGCAGTGTTGGCCAGATCCAAGGCCTGTCTTAGAAAAACCATGTCTATACCTAAAGAGTAAAACAAACAAAAAGATTTTTATAATCTGTGATAAAATGCTTTTTTTTTTGTCGGATTATGATTTCAGACTTCTGTACTGGATAAAGAAACAATTTTACAAAAACCTGCAAGCTCAAATATATATATGTCTGTGCGTTTAACAACAACTATACAGAAAAGGTAGTCAGCGCCTACTATACACTGAGTACACCGCAAGATTAGTGTCATAGTATGTTTGTGTCTCCCGCCTGGAGATTCAGAGTCTAGCACAAGACAGGATAGATATAGAATGGGGAGAGCTTGTGTCCGCCTGCTGTGCAGCCCACTGATGATGATGATGATGATGATACAGGAATGCATGGCCTCTAGAGGGTTGCGGCAATACTTTGACCCCCACTATCAGAATGGCAAACCTTGACCCTGAGCTAATAAGCATCTGAAAAAGGCCCACAACTTTCTCCCTGTTTAAATTTTTTTTTTTACCTTTATTGTGTTTCGTCCCGAATGGTGGATTCATGATGACAGTGTCAAACTGGTTATGCCATCTGCCTATCAGGTCAGATGAGGTCAGGTCACACTGTATCAGGTCAACGTTTGACCTCAGGTCAAAGTCCTCAACATTCTGGGCACAGATATCCAGTGCATCCTCATCTACATCAAAGCCTATGCAGAACCTAGGACAGAATCACAAAAGAGTATTCAAAATGAGTGTAAAGTTTCTAGTTTCTGTTATTTTACATGAACAGGAGAAGGACTTTATAGCACAAATATGGTACGAGTCAAACCAAAATTACTCATATAAGTAAGGTGTTGGCAGCGATCTTGATCACTTGAATATACGTTTCATGGCTTGTATTATAGTTGTCACTATGCTCTAGAATGTGTGCTCTAGTCCTGGCCTGACTGCTCATTGCATACATGTAGTCCTTAAGCCGTAAAAAAGTACATATATTGCTTCTCTGCATCTGGGAGTAAAAGTGCCGTTGATGGTTGTGATTGATTTAGCTTTAGTCATTTGTGTGCACACAGGCTGCATCGTCCCATGGGAGACAAAATTGCTTTTTGAAACAAACTATCAGGTATGAAACTTTGTTCTTGTAGGGGCACTTTATTTTCTCGCTGGTAAGGGGCACTTTTAAGGGAAAATGTAATTTTGTATTTGTACTTTGCAGAGGGCACCACAGCAAAAGCATGGGGAACCACAGCAGTTGCAGGGGGTGCTGTGGGTTTTTTCGAGACCTGGATTGTATGTATGTTACATGGTCATTGGGAGGAAAAACAATGTTTTAATGTGGCCTGTATGTAATTTTGTATCGACTGGTACCCACCCTGCCTCCAACATAGCAGCTCCAATACTCAGTACACCGCATCCACAACCTAGGTCTGCAACCAACTTGCCTTGAAGGTCTCCATATCTTGCATCCATTGTGTGTAGCATGCATGCTGCAGGTTGTAAAAACTCATCATTAAAGGCAGTGGACACTATTGGTAATTGCTCAAAATAATTGTTAGCATAAAACCTTACTTGGTGACGAGTAATGGGGAGAGGTTGATAGTATAAGACATTGTGAGAAACGGCTCCCTCTGAAGTGCCATAGTTTTCGAGAAAGAAGTAATTTTCCACGAATTTGATTTCGAGACCTCAGATTTAGAATTTGAGGTCTCGAAATCAACCATCTAAACACACACAACTTCGTGTGACAAGGGTGTTTTTTTCTTTCATTATTATCTCGCATAATATCCAACTGGGCCTTCGGCCTCGTTGGATGTGGGACGCAAAAGCTCTATATTTTTCTGTTTTCCACTCGTGCTTGTGTGATAACTTATATCTGTACAGTTCATCTGTATATAATATATATGTAGGTGAACTTGCGATAAATACCTGCAATATGGGGCCTCGTTGGGTATTGTTCCAATAAAATCTTAGGCTCCTCAAATGCATCCACCTGTTGAAGGTGTGTCTCTAACTGCTTCAGTTTCATCTGGCACTTGTCATTCACTTTAGTTTCGGACTGACTGTAAATATTTATTGGTCATTCCATTCCTAGATAATTCAAAACAAAATTGTGTTATTATCAATAGTTTACTTTAATGCTTACTTTACTTTAGCTAGTTGCGTTAATCTTAACCCTCTATACTGTCGGGAGGCCATGCATGGAGGGTTAAGCTTATCAGTACGATCAAAAGTAGGCTTTACTTGAAATTTATACTACTTAAATTGGTCGCTTTCGCTGAGGTCAAATGTGTACAAATACAAATGCGTCCTCGAGCACAATTTACCTCAGAGAGTGTTTGACCTTTGATAACACATAAGAAATGACAGTATTCTGCCCAAAATGAGACTGCACTGGTGGAGGGGAAAAGGGAAATAAAAAAATACAAAGAAAAAAGTATGATTCATCATTAAGGTTTCCCACATCCGACACAGCAGCAATAACAAAAGCGGGTGTGGTGGGGGGGGGGGTGGTGGGGGCGTGCATGAGACACACAATAAACAATAACAAAATCTGAAACTGATCCACACACCGTGTGTGAATCAGTTCCAGTTTCAGATTGTTGACACAGCGAATGAAAAAAAATCAACAAATTAACTATCCGTCTATACTTATTACTTTACCAGTGTCGTATGTCAATGATAAATTAAAGCCATTGGACCCTTTCGGTACAGAAAAAAAAAAAAAAAGTTCACAGATTTACAAATAATTTACAGGGTTTACAGAAGGTAATGGTGAAAGACTTCTCTTGAAATATTAGTCCATGAAATGCTTTACTTTTGAGAAAACGGTAAAACAATATAAATTCTCGTTAACGAGAATTACGGATTTGTTATAACATGGAGGTAGGACTCTGCTACTCCTAGAACTATTTCGGTTTCGTCCGGCTATCGTCTCCCCGACGGGAGACGATAGCCGGACGAAACCGAAATAGTTCTAGGAGTAGGACTCTGCCTGCTGACTGAGGAGTGAGTGAGCGCAGTGACAGTGTTTGCTTACCTTCCTTGCGATTAATTCTAGTTTGGGATTCCCTCGTGAAGAGTTGGTAGTTTGTACCCATAGAAATGGCAAGTGCTGCCAATAAGTGAAGAAAATATGAACGAAATCAAAAGTGCAGAGCTGAAGTTTTGCTGAGCGAGTGGTCTTTGACATGTGGACTGTGTTTTTAATTAATGTACCAACACAAAAATGAGGGCGCTATGCTGGTTTAACGGTGGCATTTTGGTTGCAGAAGAAAAATTAACGGCGGTGTTAAATACCGCCCTCTTACATGTGGACAACTGCTGCTTTATGATTGGTCCGTTGCGCGTAAGCTGAAAACCAAGCTTTATGATTGGTCTGTTGCGCGTAGGCTGATAACCAATACAACCGGTGTGTATTTTGTTTGCAGGTGAAAAATTAACGGTGGTGTTCAATACCGCCCTCTTACGTGTGGACAAATGCTGCTTTATGATTGGTCTGTTGCGCGTAAGCTTACGCTTAACAGACCAATCATAAAGCTTGGTTATTAACTTACGCTTAACAGACCAATCATAAAGCTTGGTTGTATTAACTTACGCGCAACAGACCAATCATAAAGCAGCAGTTGTCCACACGTAAGAGGGCGGTATTTAACACCGCCGTTAATTGTTCACCTACAAACAAAATAGACCTTATCGCAAATACCAATGCGCAAGCGCAGACTGTTGAATGAGGTGCATTGTGGGATAGATATGAATCAAATTTTGCTACCAGCTAGACCACAATGCATCTAATTCCAAGCTTTACGCGCGCGCCCCAGTATTTGCGAAAAGGTCTATACCGCCGTTAAACCAGCAAAGCGCCCTCATTTTTTTTGGTTTGAGAAAGACCCTAGGCCTAACAAGGAAATCAGTGATTCTTCCTCCATGTGGTAACGTAAGCTTTCAAGCAAATTTACGCTGAAGCAAAGGAAACAAACAGCACTTTTTATTTGACATATCAACAACAAATTCCTGTCACTCAGTCCAGTTTATTTGCAGTTTGCACTTACCCGACAAATTTTGCAGAAATTTTTGACAAAATGTCCGAGTTTTGGCTAGTCAGTACCTCAACACCTACCTCCCATCAATTACATGCAAAGTATATGGTTACCATACTATAAAATACTGAACCGCATGCGTTCTATGTTTTTTTTTGTCAACGCAGAGCTTTGTCAACGCAACATCGTCCCCATTTCCGACCATTATTTACAATAGTACAGAGCGCTCACCCTCCTACTGCTCGACAATCCTTGGGAACAAGGTTGATGTCAACGCGCAAGTACCTTGTGTCGAATGTGTTTTAGACACCTTTTGTCTGCTGCAGCAAAATGGCGACTGCCCCAGTTCCAGAATCCACTCCTCCGGCTGCGGAGTTGGTGACCCAGCGACGTTCTTCAGCAACTCACATCAATCCAGGTGAAATCAGTCGACCCATGAACCTTCAGAGAATCGCTCAAAGAAAAACCCAAGTCAGAAATTATCCGAAGACGAAGAAACTGGAGAAATTGGGCATCTACTCGTCATGCAAGGTTCGGATTTTTTTTTAATAATAATTATTATACAGTTTTTGTTATTGTTTTCTACAGTGCATTGTTGCATGAATAATCGCCTATTTCCGACATAACATTGTTGGTGGTCTTGAACTCAAGTTCCTCTCGCCTTGGGGTAACTTTAATTTCCGATGGCGCTACCACTTTTTCACTTATTTTGAAAAAAAGAGATATCTCATTGAGGTAAATTCCATATATAAAATATAGGAGCTACCCCTACTATTTATTAATTAATTGTTATTTCATATCAAAAATCAGTGGCGAAAAGTTTCCGTATGGCGCCACCACTTTTTCATTCGATATGAAATAAAATAGTATCTAATTTTACCTCAATGAGATATCACTTTTTGTAAAAATGAGTGAAAAAGTGGTGGCGCCATACGGAAAGTTATCCATCAGTGGTGCCATTATATTTATAACGGAAACTTTTCCAAAATGGTTATTTAAACAAAAAAAATTAAATTTCTTCCACTGTATTTGTATGTAACAATATTAGTGACTACTGCTACATAAATACAGGTGTAAGGGTTTTTTAAAGTCAGAACAACATTGTTTCTTTTGTGAACTTTTTGCAGGCTGATGACTCTTGCAAGTGCAATGGGTGGAAGAATCCCAATCCACCCCCTACGCCTACACAGCCAAGCCGTCTAGACATTGCCACACCTCTTGCCAGTTTGTCCGATCCCTGCAGGAGCTGCAGCCACCAGCTTGGTAGGTGTCTACAGTGGGCTTTCCCAAAACCATAAAAATCCTCCACTGATGTTTGTTATACCTCGCTAACAAACTGTGAAGTTTGATTGGTCGAGAACCAATCATGACGTGCAACAAAAACGCATGTTACATGGCTCAGGGGTCGGGTAACATGAAAAGTGAAGTACACCGGTGTACATCACCTTGATCGTTCCAAACGTTGATTGATTTCCAGCGCTGTGTATGAAACATCCACTGGCTCAGGGGATACAGTGAAGAATTGTTCTTGTTTATAAAATACTCAATCGAAATAATGTTCGAAGATGAAAACAGAACTTCGAGAAGAGGAAAAACTATGTTTAGGTATAACAAAACAATTGTTGCATGCTGTGACTGGGGTCCATGGGTTTTGTACACTGTTGGTGGCAAATGGCACTCTCGGCTTGGCCATGGACCCCGACGTATGTAGCATGCAACAATTGTATATTGGCGTACACATCATGCATGACTCACTCCTTGTTTTGTACTATCAATAAAATGTTTGTGTTTCACCTTTGAACTTGGTCTCAGACCCCCACCCGCCTCCCCCAACATACTCTTTGTATGATTGTATAACTTTGTAAACGTGAAAACTTTGGATGGCTCCTAAAATTACAACAAAAATATATGAAATGAACAATGAACTTGATGTACAATAAACTTGTTAGATGGGAGGTTACGATTATCGTATCTATTTACTTGTACACATTTTGTTTACATCTATTCAGCCGCTCAATGAAATGAACAATTAACTTGATGTACAATGAACTTGTTAGATGGGGGTTACGATTAATGCAACAATTTACTTGTACACATTTTGTTTACATCTCTTCAGCCGCTCAATGAAATGAGTAATGAACTTGATGTACAATGAACTTGTTAGATGGGAGGTTACGATTAATGCAACAATTTACTTGTACACATTTTGTGTACATCTCTTCAGCCGCTCAAAGAAATGAACAATGAACTTGATGTACAATGAACTTGTTAGATGGGAGGTTATGATTAATGCAACAATTTACTTGTACACATTTTGTTTACATCTATTCAGCCGCTCAATGAAATGAACAATGAATTTGATGTACAATGAACTTGTTAGATGGGAGGTTACGATTATCGCATCTATTTACTTGTACACATTTTGTTTACATCTCTTCAGCCGCTCAATGAAATGAACAATGAACTTGATGTACAATGAACTTGTTAGATGGGGGGTTACGATTATCGCATCTATTTACTTGTACACGTTTTGTTTACATCTCTTCAGCCGCTCAATGAAATGAACAATGAACTTGATGTACAATGAACTTGTTAGATGGGGGGTTACACGATTATCGCATCTATTTACTTGTACACATTCTGTTTACATCTCTTCAGCCGCTCATGTTTCCCATCTGGAGAATGTACCGGAGGAGGAGATAAATCGCCTCCTTGGCATAGTTGTAGATGTGGAGAACCTCTTCCTCTGTGTGCATAAAGAAGAGGATGCGGATACCAAACAGGTCTACTTCTACCTCTTCAAGGTGAGTTGTTAACCCTTACATTGTAGGTCAGGGTTTTAAAACTCTCTGGGGACAGGTTTAAATAAGGGAATAAAAGGGTAGCGACGACAGCCGTTTAAAACTGGCAGGGTCCTTGCCGTGTGGGAAGGCAAGGGCCTTTATCACACTGCAACAACCCAAGGTCACTACTCTTTTATTCCCAGTCATAAATGCCTTTTTGGTTAAAAGATGTAATAAAGTAAGAAAGTTAGTAAAACTTATCCGCTTCCGCGGTGCTTGAGCTCTGTATGTACGACGTCCTTGTGTTGCATTGTTATGACTGAGATGCCCAGTTTCCGGATTCGTTCATGCGCGTTGTAGTCTCGGTGCAAGATGTTCTTGTTTTCCTTTCACACACAGCCCGGCCAACTCACCGGTCATTGCTTTGGTGCCCATTCAATGTACCAAAAGAAACTTTCAATTTCTTCATGCGATGCGATGTGATGTGAGGGTGAAATCTATCCTACACCAACTCGGGGCTTGATCGCAACCCTCTCCTTCCCTGTGTCACTGAGAAACACATCCCAGAGAAACCCTTTTAAGGACAAAATGCCTTGGTGCCCATGCTGAATCAAAACAAAGCATAAGGGCCCAATTTCAAAAAAACATGTAAGCACAAAAATTTGCTTAGCATGAAATTTATTCCTTGATAAAAACAGGATTACCAACCAAATCTCATTTTGTTGCATATTGCTTGTTACTGATATTCAGCTGATTGTTTGCTTATCCTGAAAATCACACAGAAATTTGGTTGGTAATCCTGTTTTTATCAAGGAAGAAATTTCATGCTAAGCAAATTTTTGTGCTTACATGTTTTATGAAATTGGGCCCAGGCCATGCCAGGAGATTCTCTTGAAATTCAGACCCTGCTTCTAGGTCATTTCTAGGTTTTATCATTCTAGAGTTTCACTTTCGTTTTTATTCAGTGTTTTACATTGTTTTATTTTGAAAAGCTCCTGAGAAAATGCATCCTACAGATGAGCAAGCCGTCAGTAGAGGGTCCACTTGGAAGTCCACCATTTGAGAAGCCAAGCATAAACAAGGCAAGTCTTTCACTATTTAAAAGGATGTGTGTGTGTCATATTGCTTTAACTATGTTCCATTTAAAACATTGGGTGTGTTTAATTAGCTTCCCTGAGTTGACCCCAGTCTACTCATCAAAGTGGGCCCCTGTCGTGAGCTAATCGAACGACAGCTTCCCCCAACATTCACATCAATGCATCTTGGGACAACAGACCTACATTCATTGTGTGTATTTCATTAAAAAATGTTTTTGCATTTTGTCCTTTTCGCTTTTTTGAGATATATCGCCGAACCTTTTCGCTTTTTTGAGATATATCGCCGAAAATCCAGAGCAATCATGTCCGGGCAGGAAGAATAATCCGTAATTTGAATACCAATCTGTGAAGCGTTACTGCCACAGATAAAGGTTTTGGGCCATAAAAACTGAGTTACCATATTATTTGAAGTGAAATGCCTCTCAAAATGCTTTTTACTATCAAAAGCTGCTGTAGGCTTTTAACCTAAAGCCGTTATTAACTGTGACCGGTTTAATTGAAAGATGTTAAGGTGGAAACAATTCTCTTAGTTCTCTGGCCTCCGGGCTTTATTCATATAATCTGTCGGAGAAAGAACATGAAGATGTCAGGGCCCAATTTCATGGCTCTGCTTACCGTAAGCATAGAATCGGCGCTTACGGAAGCAGGGAATTCTGTGCTTACAGCAAGCGTATTTCACGGGTTAGCGGCGAATTTGGGCTTCTGCGCGTGCGCACTTCACATTACTAGGCATTCTACGCTTATAAGGCTAGCGCAGAAATTCGGTGGTAAGCAGAGCCATGAAATTGGGCTCTGATGTGTTTCTCCCGACATCAAAGAATAGAATGTCCCGAATTGATACATTTGAAAATAAAGCCACTGCTGGGGGCTCTTGGTCCAGGGTTTGATGTGTGAATAAATGAACATATTAAGTCAACAAAGAAGCATAAAAAATACGTTTTACACACGTTTTTCTGCCCGTCATATAACCATTAATGTGAAAGTGATAACACCAAATGTATACCTCCCAAGTCCCTCAGTTTTAAAGAGAAAAAAAAGAACAAACTTCTTTTTGACTCGATTCTTACCAGGGGGTCACAAATTTTGTGGTGTACAAATTTGGGCATTTACCTCAGAAGGACTGGCAGACGATGTACGACCTGGCAAAGATGTTCCTTCATTGTCTCAACCATTGGAAGCTAGAAACACCAACCGTAAGGAAGCAGCGAGCCCAGACAGACGATGTAGCTGCTTACAAGGTCAACTACACAAGGTTGGTGCAGTTTGACCTTTCGACCACAACTTTATGAATCTGCAATTACTTCACTTATTTTATGTATTTCAAATGACAAACCAAAAGGGTAACTGACTGGGTAAAGTATAAAATTATTTGGGGTTGAACAAAGACAATCTTTGTTTCAGACTAGTGCGAAGTTTGAACCATCGACCTTTGGATGAACTTTCACACGCTCTACTGACTGAGCTTTCTAGTCCCATGTTGACCCCCATGTTGGTGCCCATTAACAAGAAGAAAATGCCTTGGTGCCCTTTAAAAAAATCATCAAGCCTGCACCAACGTGTCCTAAAAAATATAGGGCAAGTTAGCGTTCTACATAGCTTTAATGTGTGTATAACTATTTTGTTCACTTCTGGATCTGGATCTAGGTAAATATTCTCATTGATCTAATTAGGCCAAACGAGAAGAGAAGATGATGAAGAAGTTTAAGATTTAGGTGGGAGGAAAACCCCAGAGAATTATTCCTGTAAAAAGCGGACCTAGTTAAGTAGGGACTGAAAACCCAATTCACATAGTGCCCCCGTTGGGATTCGAACCGGGTCCCAGAGGTGGAAGGCGAGGCAAGACACCACTGCACCAACTTGGCTTGGTGTCTTCTGTTCATTTTTCAGGTGGTTGTGCTATTGCCACGTCCCAGCATTCTGCGATAGTCTCCCACGCTATGAGACAACGCACATCTTCGGTCGATCTCTCCTACGCTCAGTCTTCACCGTCATGAGGCGGCAGCTTCTGGACAAGTTCAGAGCGGAGAAGGACAAGATGCCACCTGAGAAACGAACCCTGGTGCTTACTCACTTCCCAAGGTTAGTACGCACTGTTCTTTGGCGTGTCATGGCCTAGCGGATAAGAGCACCAAACTCATGCTCTGGTCAGCAAAGTGTGGGTTCGATTCCTGGTCATTAACGTTGTATTATCGCGACTTCATCCCCGTTGTACTAAACAAGCCCTAAGGTCCAGTGATGTCAACTTGCTTGCCGTTGCACCTTCCAGGTTGAAAGCTTACGGGGATCAAAGTTTCTCGCCTGTGGAAGGGCTTGCCTCTCACCCTTAGATCACAACCTGACATTTCTTCATTCAAATGCAATCTCAAAACTTACCTCTTCAGTCAAGCCTACCATTTACTTTTCCCTAGGTCATACTTATAGCGCAGTGATTAGTTTTTTCTAGACACCAGCGCTTTATTAGATTTATTATTATTCTTATTATTATTACACTTCCCAAGGTTAGTACTTACTGTGAAGCCTAGATGACTAGTGTCTAAGTCACATCTATTGATTGCTAAGTCGAGTCGGGACTACTGTTTTTCAACTACTTGGTTAATCGTGCCACTACTGCTACAAAAGTAGTTACGACTAGCTGTTTGGTCAACCAATTTTGTGACGCTCACGACTATTCAAGACAACATAATTTATTACTAAAAAACACAATCAGACATCAGTGACAAAATCATGTAATCCTTTCAGCATGAATGTTACACCGTGACTATTTGAGGTGCGACTAGTTGAGTAGTAAACTTCATTAGTCACCCAGGCCAGATTTGACCACCGAACTCAAGCTCTGGTGTTTCTGATCAGAAGAGTGTGGGTTCAAGTCCCCATTGTGACACTTGTGTCCTTAATTAAGACACTTAACCAATATTGCTTCATCCTTCAGATGGGATGTAAAGCTGTACATCTGGTGTGTCCATGCAGCTGAATTCTTATAAATTTGTTCCAGGTTTCTTTCAATGCTGGAAGAGGAAGTCTATGGACCTAGTTCACCAATCTGGGACCCTGACTTCTCACCTATGCCTGGTAGTACTTGTGTGCCTCTTCCAGACCCACCTACACCGGACAATGGTATGGCCTTTGGCTGCCATAGACCTTAACGCAAATACTCGTTACGCACGCGTTAGGCGTGGAATGAGGTGCATGCTGGTCTAGCTAAGACCAGCATGCACCTCATTCAACAGTTGGCTCTTGCACATTTGGGTATTTGTGAAAGGTCTATTGTAAATATGGTTTTTCCTATTTTGGTTTTTGCTTTCTTTTTCGGCTGATTTCTGCATTTTATAAATACTGTTTATTATTTGTTTGAATGATCTTCCAATCAAGGGAACTCGGCAAACTCCCACAAGAGATATAAACACCAAGCTGGCACCAGCCAATCTCTCTCATAAACATTGGTTTAACGTCTATGATTATGAATTACACTAATTAAGAAAATTGTGATTCATTAACTAGACCACAATATTTATTCTGGTCATTGTGAAATCAGCAGTTAGCTGGGGGATTTTAACCCACAACCTTGTGATTGCAAGTCCTGCAGTCTATTATTGTTTTATTATTGTTTCACATGCAGCTTTTGTAAGGTTACTTCTGCAAACCACGTACAATCTTCAGCCTTTGGTATGAGAATATGAATTCTGTTCAATTTGCTTTATGTCCCTTATAATTAACTCCACAGTGAGCCCTTTGGCAACCTCAGTCCCAACGGCAGCGAGCACGGTACCAACCATGGGTCGCATCACCATCTCAGCCACCGCGGCTTCAGCGGCGACGTTGGCCGATAACAGTACCTCCTTTAACCTCAGCCCTGGGTTGGTCAACAGCAAGAAGGCAGTCAAAGTGGGCGACTCTGAGGAAGAGGAACCTGTAGTCGAAAAAGGTATTACTAGTATTAAAATACCTCCTAAAATTTGGATCCTAGTTTCAAACTTTGTTGTCGACAATAACATGTTGCAAGTGGGCTAGTAAACAAAAAACTGCAACCCAAAGTTTGACCCCCAAAATAGTAAAGTACACAGTCTCCGATGTTCTCCTCGTGCTACAAAAAAAAAAAGTTGGTTCACATTTGTCCCTATTTCTGGGATACGAATGCCGGCAGGTCTGTAGCATGTTGAACAGTGGCTCTCATAATGGGCAAAGCTCCATTAAAGAATTTTTAAGTTGTACACATTCTCTTCAGAGAGCAAGTGTGTTTACCTTAAGTTATTTGGGTCATTTAACTTAGCAGTTGGTTTGCCTATAGCTGTCAGCAGTTCTACTGGTAATTAAGTCCACTTTTTGAAAAGGAATTACATAGAGATTACAAGTGTGAGTTGCCAGACAAAAATGATGTTTCATTTGAGCCTGTTTCTTTAATGGAGTATCTGTAATGCTGGCCATTCTGCATCATAAACTGGTTTTGTGTCTACAGCAGAAATTTGTTTAAGGAGCACAGCTTTTTCCTTCTGTAGTTGCGTTCGATGAGCTTTCCTGGGTCGACCTCGGTCTGCCCCAAGTACGTTCGAATAGCTTTGACATCATTCCAGAGGCTCACCCTGGTCAGCCCCCAAAGCCCTGCTTGTGGAACAGGTCACTTGGGGCTGACCACAAGAGGGTGAATATCGTTCACCTGGATGAGAACGGCCGGGTTGACCCGGGAAGCTAATCAAACTCACCCTATAATTGAACTTTACACAGGACACCAATGCAATTACTGGGGGTGCCGCGGGTTATTTCGGGGCTTGCTACTGTTGAATCAAGTTGGTATTTGCCTACAGCAGGCTTTGGACTTCGCTCTTGAAGGGGCAGAACAGTTTCTCTCTTGAAGGGGCACCTCTATGAGGAATATGTAAAAGAACCTTGCAGAGGGCACCAAGGCAATTGCTACAGTATGCCTCCTTGAATCAAATTGAATTTTTTCTTATTTTAATAAAGTGGCTGAGAAGAGGAAGAGTGATGACTCGGAGACGATCGAAGATGCCAAGAGACAACGACTCTTAGAAGGTAAAACATGAAACTTGTAATCACAATCCTAATCTGAATCTGAATTATATAGTCGCCAAAGCGTCCTAATGGAAATATCACATCAACTTATTTTATAGAAGACAAAGAAGAAATTTCAGTTTTAGATGTGGGAGGAAAACCCATGAAGTTAAAACCCAAATTCACAAGCAAGACTCTGGTCTGGGTATCGAACTGGGGTCCATAGAGGTGAACTGCCTGGTCGTTTAAAGGTTTGGTTATACTTTGGAAATGACCCTAAACAAAATTGTTTAGTTTTTATTCGAAAGCCTACTTTTTATAAATATCTTAATGGTAGTATAAAGCATCCTGCACAGTTATTTTGTTTGAAGTGTACTCGTTGAAATTAAAATCAATAGAAATATGTCGAAAAATCCTCAAAGATTGAAAAAATGTAAATAGTAAATGTTATGATTTTCAGATAGGTTCTGCTTAGTACCTTAAAACCCAAGGTCTCAAGTTGAAAGATGTGCCCATTACTGCAATCAAGAAATATCTTCATGTAGATTCAGGTTTTTGGTTACTTTTCTTCTCAGACGATATTCCAATGAAAGTTGTGAGTGAGGTGTTATCGACGATCACGGATCCTGCTGCGATGGTTGGCCCCGAGGTAAGCCATTGCAGAAGTGCTCAATGTAAAGAATTTATGTACACTAAAGTAAAAATAATAATAAGAATATTTGTATGGGTATCCATTACACAAGATGTTCAATTGAGGTCCATTGTTCTACTCAATATCAACTCACAGAGTAGTCTGTTTTCTGCACATGCTGCCCGTGATGAGGCGGCCCGCAATGAAGAACGCCGCGGCGTTATCGAGTTCCACGTCATCGGGAATTCCATCACGCGAAATCCATCTCGCCAGACGCTGATTTGGCTGATCGGACTTCAGAACGTCTTCTCCCATCAACTACCAAGGATGCCTAAGGAATACATCACAAGGTAGGGTAGCTTTTGATATCCTGGTTGCATAAAATTTGAGACTTGAAACCAGGGTCCGATTTCAAAGCGCTGCTTAGCGGCTGATTTTGTGCTTACTGTTCAATTTCTATTTCATAGTGCTGCGAACAGTAAGCACACTAAAAGGCATGCTACCCTTCCAGTGCTTACTGCACGAAAATATATGACGTCAAAATGCAAGCCAACGTAAACGCGCAATATGGCCGCCAATTTTGTCTGCTAACCTGTGAAATACGCTTGCACCGTAGCAAACTTTTCTGCTACAGTAAGCACGAAAATTTGCTTACCGTGAAGCAGCGCTATGAAATTGGGCCCATGCTTGTAGCTAGACCAATTTGGTGGCGGGCAAGAAATCAAGTCCACCAAGGGTGAAGGATCAACAAAATGATTTATGTTTAATTATGGGGCCATTATTGCTGAAGTGCAAGCTCCAGGTAGGCATGATGCCACGCTTCCAAACTGTTCATGTTATGGGGGCCATGCAATATACTAAGTTGACGGGCCTTTCGACTGTGTTCTTTCTCTGCATATTTGATACTCCTTATCTTTAGCTGTGTCTCAGATCAATGCACAGTGGACATTATTTTGAAATCTTTGCTAGGCAGCACAATGTCTTTTGCTAGAGTGCTGGGTAAAAATTGCCAGTTCTGGGCAGGCCCACCCAGCACAGCCCACCGTGGCTACAACACTGCTTGTTAACCTTTCGTCCACTTCCATGAAGTCTCTATCTGCTGGGAAAGTTAGAGTGCGTTTTGGCGACCCCAACCAGAAACATTGGTCATCGGTTGAGCGTTTCCCGGTAACATAAAATTTGAGACTTGTAACCAGGGCCAGATTTCATAGCGCTGCTTTAGCGGCCGATTTTGTGTTACTGCTCATTTTCTATTCTTCTAACCGTAAGCACACAAGAGGGATGTAACCTTTTGACAAAGCATCTACTTATCTTATTCTTGACTGTCTTTAGGTTGGTGTTTGACACCAAGCACAAAACCCTCGCCCTCGTCAAGGACGGACGGGTCATCGGTGGGATCTGCTTCCGTATGTTCCCGACCCAGGGCTTCACCGAGATCGTCTTCTGTGCTGTGACCTCTAACGAGCAGGTCAAAGGTTACGGTACCCACTTGATGAACCATCTGAAGGACTACCACATCAAACATGGAGTCTTACACTTTTTGACCTTCGCTGATGAGTATGCTATCGGCTACTTCAAGAAACAGGTAGGTTTGATGACTGGGTCCAATTTTATAGAGTTGCTTACCTCAGAATTCTGGGTTTGAGATCATCATGCTTTGCTTACTCTGCAAGCGTTGAATTTATGCGTTCGTCATGTAAGAGTGCCTAGTAATAAGTAGTACACATGTGCAAGAAAGCAAAAGCAAACAAATTAATTTCCAAAAAAAAAAGCCATTTTGAAGAGAAAAAAAAGAAAGAAAAAACCTCATCCTTCCTTTTTCAACAAGACATAATTTTTTTATTATTTGGCCTTATGCAATCTTTAGCTGCAGAAATATTCTTTAAACTGTCTCTCCCAATTGATATTTCTCGCAGGGTTTTTCAAAGGAAATAAAGCTGTCTAAATCTGCGTATGTCGGCTACATCAAGGACTATGAGGGCGCTACACTGATGGGCTGTCAGCTCAATCCTCGCATCCCGCATACAGAGTTCTCCCAGATCATCCGACGGCAGAAAGAGGTGCGTTTTATTTGAAGTTGTCGTGGCATTTCAAGGCCTGGCCGTTTGAGCCTTCGTTCAGCATCTGACACTACTCGCCTCATGAAGTCTAACTCGGTCAAGCTCTGTTCCTCTTTGGTTTGTTTGTTTGTTTAATAATAATAATAATAAAAGACCGTTAATATATAGCGCTTTTCACACCAAGGGTATCTCAAAGCGCTTCCAACATTATTACCCCCGGTCACTGGGCCTTAAATCATTCCTTAACCATCTCAACTCCCTAGGGAGTATACAGCCTGTGCGACAATTATATGTGCTAATCCGTTAAACCAATCACAAGAACCATCTCTACCCTCACAGAAATCCCATTTACCCCTGGGTGGAGAGAAGCAATTAAATTTAAGTGTCCTGCTCGGGGATACAAGTGTCATGACCGGGATTCGAACCAACACTCTGCTGAACAGAAGCATCAGAGTTTGAGTTCGGTGCTCTTATCCACTCCGCAATGACACCCTGTTTAGATGATCTTCCCAAAAGAGGATTTGGTCAACCTCCCACAAGGAATGTTAACACCAAGCTGCCCATCTCTCCCATACAAACAATATAGGAAGGAACTATACATAAATAGCAAACTTGCGGGTACAATCTTGTATTAATCTCTTAAACAGGGGAGTGTTGGCTCTGAGAAGAGCCGGTGTAGTCTCAGGGTTTCGAACAGCACTCTGACATCTGCAGGAGAAACTCCCACATGAGAGATTTACAAATGGTTGTACCTGCAAGTTTACTATTTAATTTTAGTTTCTTCCTATTTATCCACACCATGAAAAGCTTCAAACAATAACACTCACTCTAGTCATTGATTTGTTTTTTTAACCGTTTGTGTGTAGATTGTCAAGAAGCTAATTGCGAGGAAACAGGAAGAGGTTCGGAAAGTCTTCCCCGGGCTGACCTGCTTCAAGGAAGGGGTGCGACAGATACCCCTGGAGAGTATTCCTGGACTGGGTGAGAGTCTTTTCATTGTACTATTATCATTCCTGATATATGTACAATGTCTGCTTGGAGACAGGCCTGATACTTCATGAAGGCAACAAAGGCAATTGCCTCTGTGTCCCCTGGTCATTGCCTTGGTGCCCTTGAAATGCTCCAGTAGAAATTTACAATTTCCTCATAGGGTGCCCTTTACCAAGGAGATAATGCCTTGGTGCCCTTGCCCTGTCAAAAACGAAGCATACAGGCCTGGATGAAGGCTTGCTGGCTGCTCAGCAGCCGAAAAATGATGATTATGATGATGATGATGATGATGACTAGTACACCCACAAGACCATATCAGTCAATTTCACCAAACTCTTCCTAACTTGTGATTAATCTTAGGACTAAGGACGAGTTAAGTTCCTTATTTGAAGACGTCAGGATGCATTGAACCCCTACTGAGTTAAGACGGGTTACTCGTCCCAACTTGAGATAGGATTAATCCTAGTGTTTCGTGAAATCGGTTGCAGGACTTGTAGCGCGGGATCTTTACTGGACCTGGGTTTTATTTACATGAATCAAATTGAGAACACAGTTTTTTTCATCTAAACACTTTTATTCGGGTGATACTCAATAATTAAAGGTATTGTGAGACTCAAGCTCAACATTTTATCATCATTCTCTTAAGAAAAAGATGTTGAGAAAAAAGAAACAAAAGACCACCGGACTTGTCCTTAGCCTATTTGCTCGACACTAAAATTACTGGGCTGGTGGTCCAGTGTAAAACTTGAGCCCAAAATGGCAGACTGGCTGCATGTGATGTCGGTGCAAGAGTGTAGAGTGTTGCGGCGGAGTGGTGAAGAGCATCAAATTTAAGTTCTGGTGCTAAGTCCCCAGAGTGTGGGTACAAATCCTGGTCGTTACACTTGTGTCCTTGAGCAAGATACTTTACTATAAATTGCTTCTCTTCAACCAGGGGTAATTGGGTTCATGGGACTTGAGGGTAGAAGTTGTATTGTGAATGGAGCAATAGAAACTGTTGCCCAGGTTGTATTGACCCCTAGCACGTGCCTCACATGCGGCGACTGATGCCACGCTCACCATGTCAAAAGGCTTCTGTGTAAACGCTGTATCACCTAAAAATGCGCACTTCACTGAGTAACACTCGTTGACATTGACCACCAAAATGGCGCATCCAAGATTATTCTGATGATGACGTCAGGTGAAATAGGTCAATACTCCCAAGGGAGCCAAGAAACATTAATAATGGATTTTATTGTCCCTATGACAGGGCACTAATGTAAAGCTTATTGATACGGTTATTGTGAAATGCGCATTATTATTATTAGTTATCTACTTGTTCTAGAGGAATATAGTTTTGTTCTTCTATTCTCAGTTGAGGCAGGATGGAGACCGCCAAAAGAGAAACCTCCGCCAACGAAGCTCTGTAATATGAGTGAGGAACAAGTCTACCAACTCTTCAAGACTGTCCTGACTGCAACCAAGGTAAAATGATAATGCAGATTCAATTCAATTCACAAGTATTTCTATAGACCCATTGCATATGACGTCACACTCTCAAAAAGGAGGCAGATCATTGGACAATAGTTGTTCTCTGTGCGTAAAAACGTGCGCGCGACCTCAGTGACCTGTAGCATTAAGCAAGGGGGAGCTATTGATTTCTTACACAGTAACGAGTGTGCTCTGAACAATGCGTGTAACTTTGGGTGTCAACTCTCTTTTGTGCATGTTTGTATACGATTTTGACACCCAAAATGACACCCAGGATAGGCATATGTGTGTACGCTAGGTGTATTACAAAGGGTCCATACTGTCAAAAAAAAACAGCATTGCAGAATTGATAACAGAACTAGGCCTGGGCGAATTATTCGAATATCCGGTTAATGGCGAATAGGTTTTCCTATCCGTAACCGCGAATGCCTTTTTTTTCTTAACCGGATATCCGCATAGGGCGCGAATAGCTATTTATAAACCGGATAGTTCTGTAATTACAACCAAGTAACCGGATATTCTTTAATATCCAAATATCCTTGGACGTTGGGCGACAACTGATATGAATGTTTTGTCTGAATCCTAATGAAACTTCTATTAAGACAGCATAAAACAGCATAAATTAAGTATTTAACTATGCTTACCTCCGTGAAGAGTTAAAACAATGACATTTCCGACGTATTTTGTTCAAAGATTACAAAAGTTTTCCTTCACGTAGAGTCAATCACGATCAAAAGAAAAAGCAAATCGCCATCTTTAAATTAGATCCGGTCATTTTTATGAATGAACCGAGTGACACTGTCTAAAACTAATATTAATCCGCCCATAAGATCTCATTCACAAACGAACAGCTCCCTCTAGCGGCGAAAAAACTATTCAAATATCCGGTTAATTTCGGATAGTTGGCCAGTGGTATCCGAATAACAAAATTTCACTATTCGCCCAGCACTAAACAGAACAGAGTAGTTTTAGGTTTTATACAGTCAAAGCAAAGGAACAGTTTGGAGGCAGATTTGATAAGCTAAAACATGTAGTAATGAGCCTGTGGACAGACAGAGAAAAGAAGACCTATCTATGAAATCGAAGGAGATCTGAACTTTTCAAACATGCTTGGGTATGGAGGATGAACATGGACAAAACTTTATAACAAATGTCCTTGGCGCCTAGTGCTCAAGGAATGTAGTTTTGGGTGCGTTCGATTAGCTTTCCTGGGTCGACCCCGGTCTGCTCACGGTACATTGGAATAGCTTTGACATCATTCCAGGGGCTCACCTGGGTCAGTCCCAAGTGCCCTGCTTGTGGAACGGGTCACTTGGGGCTGACGTCACCATGAGAGGGCGAGTGTGATCGAATGAGCACCGTGGGGTCGACCCAGAGAAGCTAATCAAACACACACAATGAATGGTTAGTCAGAATGCTCTGGTCCCCCGTATCCACACCACATGATTCCTTTGGTTTCTTTTCATATTAGAATCACACAAGTGCCTGGCCATTCCTGAAGCCTGTAGAAGCCTTGGAAGCACCTGACTATTACGACCACATCAAGTACCCCATGGGTGAGTTGTCTTCTCTATGGCCATGTTCAACACAAAATTATTAAAAATTTGGTTTAACAAAGGAAAGTTTACTAAAGTAGGACTTGAACCTGTGACCTCCAAATTAACATGCTGGTCCTCTACCAACTGAGCTGTCGAGCCCTATGTTTGGCGCCCCCTATTTTTCCGGGGTGTACTTTGCCTTTAAATATTGTTTGGAAAACTCTTACGACTTTTTGTCGCTATTGGCTTTCCCTGCCAGGGTTCTTGTCTTTTGTTTTGTCTGTAGTGTTTTGTGTTCCACCCCCACTGGAGGTGTTTCCTACACAATCCTTATATCTGCCCGCGGCCAGGCTAGGTTTGTCAGTAATTTGCTTGTGTTTTTGGATATTTTTTGCTGTTCTCTTTTTATAACCATTGTAATATTGCTTTTTCTTGTAAATCTTTGATGTGTAACTTTTTAATACATATTTGTGTTTTTTCATGTTTGCTGGCAAATAAAATAAAATGAAATGAAATCTGTGTGTTTTTTAAATGCAAAAAAAAATTAATGGCCTGACATTTCAACCCTAGCAGAGTCTTTTTTTAAGGCTGAATTTTTTTTTTTTTTTAACTGACGCGTTATAGATTTGAAGACGATGACTGAGCGACTGAAGAACAAGTACTACTGCTCCAAGAAGTTGTTCATTGCAGATATGCAACGGATCTTCAGTAACTGTCGAGCCTATAACGCAGCCGATACAGAGTATGTTAAAGGTGCCAATACGCTGGAGAGGTTCTTCTTCAATAAGATTAGAGAGTTTGGGATTATTGATAAGTAATATGAATTATGAATGTGATTTATCCTGATTGCTATTAAGTATGATAGCGCCCTGTTGGCGCGTACCTCGCATACTCTCAAAAAGCGCCATTCTAACGACAAAAGGAGGCAAATCATTGAACGATGGCTTTTCCATGGCAGCAAAATGTGGGTGACCTACATGTAAGCGTACCTGGTAGCGATATGCAAGGGGGTCTACTGATTTCTATAGAAGCCGTCACAAAACGCTGAATGCATCTCTTAACAATGCGCGTTTACCATTTCCATCATTTTGATCATCAAATAATTTGTGCACGATTTTCACTCCCAAAATTATGGTGTTCAAGGGGTCTATAGACCTCATGCACATGATGTCGTTTGAGTAAAGTCGCCTCGCCTAGAGGTCACATGGAGGTTTGTTCACAGGCCAATCATGTGTACTGCGTGTTCAAATGTGAATGCTTCCATTATTTCATTATCATTTTACCTCTAGGATTGCGGCATTATGACGTTAATGCATCACTCACTAAAGTCCTAATAAAAATAATAATAACCCGTTTTTTTATAGCGCTTTTCACACCCAGAGGGCGGCCCAAAGTGCTTCGCATTATTAACCCTGATCACTGGGCCTCATTTCACTTCTTAAACCATCTCAGCTCCCTGGTGGAGAGTATACAGCCTTGTGCAACATTAATATGCGCTACTCGGCTAAATCGATCACAAGAACCATCTCTGCCCTCACAGGTACCCATTTACCCCTGGGTGGAGAGAAGCAATTATAGTTAAGTATCTTGCTCAGGGACACAAGTGTCACGGCCAGGATTCAAACCCACACTCTGCTGAACAGAAGCACCAGAGCTTGAGTTCGACGCTCTTATCCACTCGGCCACGACACTCCTAGGGTTTCTTGTTAAAAGTTCCATCAAGAGTAAAATCACTAGTAACTACATTGCAAATGATTTTAAGCACATTGGCCATACATTTAATTGCTATTGAGAAAACAGACTTTAGTTCAGCTACTGTACATGTACATCAAGTGTATTATTATCCCAAAGTCCTATGGAAGGAAAAACCAAAAAAAACAAACCTACTCTGGTTTTATTCTTGCACTGATGTGCGTAACAGTACATTATTAAAAACACATGTTTAAGAATCTGTACATATTAAAACCAAAAACTAACTTATGCTCAACTTATGATTAAATCACCGTTTTCTTTGCTACTATTTTGTACAAATGTTTGTTTTTATCTGAGGTATGTACGCTTTATGTATAATATCATGTCATTCAAAACTCAAATAAACTTAATTGCCTTTTGTTTTTATAATAGAAATTGTGCTTGGATCATTTTGTTGTAATCTTGAGGACTGCAGGGACCAATTTCATGGCTGTTTACTGTAAGCAAAGAATCTGCGCTTACAAAAGCAGGGATTTCAGAACCTAGTCACGCGTATTCCACAGGTTCTTAGCAGAAAATATCTACTTGTGCATTCATTCTAGTACCTTTATTAATATCATAACTCTACCACCCTCAGACATGATTTTATTGTTTTTCTTTAAAAGTGTCTGAAAAATTTATATTAAAGAGATTTTCATTTCATGACCATTGAAATTTGTTGGGCAGAGGTCAGGTCATTCAGTCGTTTGCAGCCTGTATGAGCGTTTCGATACAAGCCATTAATTGCCAGTTATAGACTATAAAGGGTCAAGTGGAAGGTACAGAAAATTGTGGCAAGGCCAAATCCCAACTATCTTTAAAGGCAGTGGACACTATTGGTAACTACTCCAAATAATTATTAACGCAGAAGTGTTTTTCCACGAATTTGATTTCAAGACCTCAAAATTAAATTTTGAGGTCTCGAAATCAAGCATCTGAAAGCACACAAATTCGCTTGACAAGGTTTGTTTTTCTTTCTCATAGTTATCTCACAACTTCAACGACCAATTGAGCTCAAATTTTCACAGGTTTGATATTTTATGCATATGTTGAGATACATGTACATGTACACCAAGTGAGAAGACTGGGCTTTGACAATTACCAATAGTGTCCAATGTCTTTAAACGACATGGGGTTTCTCAACACACCCCTCTTTACTACGAGGTTAAAATCCCTAATTAACAGCAACCTCCTTATCACTCGAACTTTAACCAACAAAATGTACAAGTACAATCCATCACCTCTCCCTTCTATCGTCTGTCTCTATATTCCTTCACACGTTGCCTTCCTCTATCCCCATCTCCCCGATCATCTCGACTGCTTCTCTCTGCTTTGATCCTTGGTTCGTCTCTGGTATCATGACGTCTACGTTGTGATGAGCTCTGGCTACTGTATTCCTCATCACGTCTACCCCCATGAGAATCCTCCCTACGATGATTACGATCTTGATGGACCCTTCTTCTATCATCATCACTCGAGTCTCCTCTGTGCTTCTTGGTATTTCTGCCCCTGCTTGGTTTCTCAGTCCCAGAATCGCTGTCGGAATCTGATGAGCTGCTACCGTGTCGTCTACTTGATTTCTTTTGACTACGCTCTCTAACGGATTTCTCTCTTGAAGTATCACCTTTAGAGCTGTTCTGCGGCTCCTTCTTGACTCGCATTTGACCATGGCGCATCCCTGCATCTTCATCGTCCCTTCTCTGCTGATGGCTTCCTCTCCTGTAGCCATTATCATCATCCCGGTCGGGACCTCTCAGTTCTTGTTTTACGGCCTGCCTGTGATCGCTGTGCTTCTTCTGACTGGAATGGCTCCTTCGCTCATCCTCCTTCTTAACGGATCTCTTCTGGTTATCTCGTCTTCTCTTCTCGCTGCCTTGTCTGCTTTCATAACGCTCAGGGGTGCTGCTACGTCGTCTTGGTCTCGACTGCTTCCGACGTCTTCCATCTGAGCTCTCATCACTTGACGAGTCTTCACTGCTGGAATCAGCTCTCTTGTGCTTCTTGGATTTCTGTTTTTTCTTTCTGGGCTCTTCGTCTGACGAACTGTCGCTTCGTCGTCGCAGTTTCTTGCTTTTCTTCTTCTTGTGTACAGATCCAGAGTGTTTATTCTCTAAGCGGTTCAGTTTTCTTTAGAAAAGTAAGAGGAAATAATAAGGGATTAGATTAGTCAATGGGTGACAACATCGGTGACAAGATTTCACAGTGATCTAAGTAAGGAGCTGTAAGTTTACTATTTACTATTAAGAAGTCTTGTAATGTAGGGAATGCCAGATTCAGAATAAGCCCTGTTGTCACTAGAAACATGTCCACGTACCAATGCAACGACTGACTGTCGACAGATTATTATTAATAATGGATCGTTTATTATTATTATTTGTGGACAGAATGGTGCAATGGTCTCAAAAGGAACATTTTTTTATTCAAGTTTTGGAACAGCCTTGGATCAATGTTTGTCGACTGGCATAGCGTTAGCTACATGGGTGTCTGGGTATCTTTTGGACACCCTGTTTTATCTTTCATTTACATATAAATGTAATGTAAGTGAACAATTTGGTCACTCAGTTTTCAAGTTCCCAGTAAATTTGGACACCCTTTTACCAAATCTAGGCTGAAAGCTTGTGGATTTGGGATGTGGGGACTTACTTGAGGAGTTTCTTCTTCTGTTTCTTGGTGAGGGAGTTCAAGAAGGCCTCCTCTGGGGGTGGGCCGTCATCAGAATCCTCCTCTGCAACAAGATGCTGGTGAAAATATAAAGCAAGGGTTATAGAGTAAGCAAGTTAAAAAAAAGCACTGTTGGTTTTTAGAAGAACAAAGTTTGTTACCAGTCACAGGGCCCGATACTTTACGGAGGCAATCACCTCCATGCCCCTGGTCATTGCCTCGGTGCCCTTGGTAATTTTCTTCATGCCCCTGGTCATTGCATTGGAGCCCCTGGTCATTGCCTCCTTGCCCCTGGTCATTGTTTCCATGCCCCCTCGTCTCTACAAATGTTTCACTACAAATGAACATTTTACCTTATTGTATGTTTCGTCTTGTATGCTGCGACCAAGGACGTTCTGTTTGAAAGCGTAGCCATCACGCCGCATCTCTGCGACAAGTTGGTCCTGATGGACAGTCTCGGCTTTCGTTTCTTCATCCCTGGATGCTTCATACCTTGGACACTGAATGAACATAGAGTGAGAAACAGTTATGTTGTGTGGTTGTAGATTAATTGTTCGAACCCCAATGACCCCTTCACCACTTCACGTTGGATGACTTTTAAAAATAAATTCCTGGCAGCCGGACGTCTGATGTTGATATCCGCCCTGACGTCTCTATGTGTAGCATGCATAGGCATCCACCTGCTATGATATGATTTGTTTTACCAGTACAAAGAGGGAAAACATTTTCTGGAAAAAATGCCTTGTAAACCCCCTTTCTGGGGGTTATTGTGTAATATACAATAGCGCAGCATACCTCTTTGTCTGTGTTGATGTGCCCCATCTCGTGACACTTAACACAACGGACCTTCCTGACAGTGGCCCCGTTGTCTTGGCTTAATCCAGGGAGTATGGAAGCAGGCTCAGCTTCCATGGGTGTATCTCTCTTCCATTCCAGCTTTCCTTGGTCGCTAGGCTCTGTCTGGTAGGCCTTGGGTGCCTCGTAGATGAAGGTTAGGCCATTCTTAACTCTCTCATCTCCCATCAACTGCCTTTAGAATGAATTATAACAACCAACGAGAACATTAAAGACACTGGACACTGTTGGTAATTACTCAAAATAAATTGTTAGCATAAAAACTTAATGGTTATTCACCGTCACACCGAATTCGTTCTCACTACATTCTGAAAAATGTATTCTTGGTGCAAGATGATAGTAATAGTATGATGCCCGGCAAGGAGGGAGCAAGCGAGCGGGGGATCGCGATCAAGAGAACAATTGATAAACATTTTGCACCAAGACTACATTTTTCAGAACGTAGTGAGAACGAGCTCGCAGCTCGGTGTGATGTGGGTATTACGAGCAATAGAGAGCTCTGTTGCTATTATGTAATAAAACATTGTGTTTTTGACACAGAAGTTATTTCTCACTCAAATAATAACAGACTTTAGACCTGACCAATCCTTTTATTAGGCATCTGAAAGCACACAAAGTTGTTTACCTACGTACCTGTTGTTGTAGTGATCTTGGTCACGTTCATATTCAGCTCGAAGCTCATCCTGTTTCTGCGTCTCTTCAGCGACCCGCTGCTCAGCTAGCCAAACCTGTACATTTATAAATAATTAAACAATATATCCGTCACTCGCTCGGTGATACTCAAAAGTCAATCAGGATAATTTTCTGTACGTCGCCACCAATTTATCCGCGGTAATTAGTTGTTGGCGAGTTCGTAAAATTTTTCCTTCCGTATGGCGCCACCACTTTTTCACTCATTTTTACAGAAAGGGATATCTCATTGGGATCACCTCTCATTGAGGTAAATTAGATACTATATTATTTCATATCGAATGAAAAAGTGGTGGCGCCATACGGAAACTTTTCCGTGACGGTAATGTATTTAACTCGTAGTACTGTAGTTGTAATTAAATAAAAGAAAGATTTTATCATGTTTATTGCAACGCTGATACGTGATTCTGATAGTGATTGATCATGCTGTCGTTGTTCCTACACAAGCAAAATAAGGTGAAACAGTACTCAAGAAATTCATACCATTAATATGATCACTTACCCTTTTTATATTAGCAAACGAAGAGGGATGGAAGAACTTTTTACACATGAAATTGGCGAAAGATTTCCCCATTTTTGTGATGTGTTATGAGCAAAATTTAGAAGAGATTCCTTTTTTACATCGACTTATACAGCGCCCTCTTTCGCTAATAATCAGCCTTTTTTATTGCGCCCTCTACTGTTCTAAGCTGGATAGTCGACCGTGTCTAGTCTTTCGCTCGGGCCGAGCGAAGTCTAGTCTTCGCTCGTACGTCCCACAACGGCCTCCCAACGACGAAAACGGAGCACCAGCACTCAAAATGCTGTCGACAGATTTGAGAGCCAAAGGGATACAGTTTAAGAATTTTGCATTGAATTCGAAAACGGAATAATTGGAAGCTGCCCCTGATTTGTACATGTGACTTCGTTTTGAATTATTATGCAAAATGAGGGTGCCGCTCTGTCTATTTGCAGAAACCGGGTTGTTAAGAAATTGATACCATGGGCGCTGTCACATAGATATTCAAGAGATAATAGAAGAACACGCTGTATAAATAACACTAACAATAAAAATGTAATTGTTTAGTGATACTATAACTAATAATACTTTTAATTAGAGAACTATTCTACATACACCCGCCAAAAATGTTTTTTTTGGGGGGGTGCCATTATACTCAAAATAACTTCAGAAAACGGATTAATAGAATAATGAAAGTACGTAGGCCTATACCCAATATTGGATACGCAGGGGTGTTTACTAATGTGTGTCATTGAACGGTTTTTTTCCTTTTTCTATCTGGTACGCCCAGACAACATCTGGTCCAGCGACACTGACTGCACTTATGCAAAGCAGTGGCAATTATTAGGCGCTTGTTGTTTGACGGATGACTTCGGTAACAAAATCCCTGTTACCTTTAAAGACACTGGACACTTTTGGTGTTTGTCAAAGATCAGTCTTCTCACTTCGTGTATCTCAACATGCATAAAAATGATAACAAACCTGTGATAATTTGAACTCAATTGGTCGTCAAAGTTGCGAGATAATAATTATGAAAGAAAAAACACACTTGTCACACGAAGTTGTGTGCTTTATGCTTGATTTCGGGACCTCAAAATCTAATTCTGAGGTCTCGAAATCAAATTCAAATATTTTAGTGGAAAAATGCTTCTTTCTCGAAAACTACGTTACTTCAGAGGGAGCCGTTTCTCACAATGTGTTATATGTCCAGTGCCTTTAATATGTCGCAGGAAATCTAGCTCGCATGTAATTGTGATTTATCTTTTATTCAAATTCAATTTCCTAACGCGCGAATATTAAATTAATTGTTATTTCCATTTTTGACAGACAGGTGGTGTGACGTCCTTGATTATCAATTCTCATTTTTAAAAGATTTTAAACATCTGCGTTCAGTAAACGCTCGGGTGATTCTGCATAAATTGAAAGAAAGAAGCATAATATCTAGACTTATTCACGCAATAATTCAAATTATCGTCCCATCTGTTGTCTTGATGTTTCCTGAAAACTGACTTAAACAACCATTTTTTTTTAAAATCTATCAAGGAAGAAAACATAGACATGCAGAAACTCAGTGGAGCTGAAGGTAGGAATTGATATTCCTCTTAAAAGATGGCAGATCATAGGATGAAGAGAAACATGTACCAGGCAAGGAGTTCCAAAAAGATACAAAAGCTACTGGCAGGAGAAGCTCTTTGTTCTACATCCCTCGGCATGTGATGAAATAAAATTAAAAATGGTAATAATTTGACGCTAAGATTAAAATCTTATGAGATTATGGGGTGTTTTTTCCAGACATGACTTAAACAGTTTTAAATTTTTCGTTTTACAATTAAAATAAAAGACGAGTGCATAGAATAGCAAAACATTAATTATTAAAGATACAAGGTTCTCTCCCATAGGTTAGTTACGAACCGAACCAATGAAAGAAACGATTTGATTGGGTGATCGAAACAATGCATACAATCGATCTATCCTAATTAATTATTGCATAAAAACTATTTCGCAACCAAAACTGCTGTCGAGGGTTTTTAATCATAAACTTCACCTAAATATTTATATTCCCATCAAGGGCAAATCTAAAAATCTTGCTCTCTCAGCAAAACTGTTCAACCAATAAAATTGAAATCTATGACGAAATTAATTCACCCAACCAATTAAAATAAAGTTTCGCTGATTAATTAATCAGTATGATTTAGTACATAAAGTCAAACACTTTCTGCCGTGATCGAAAGACGAGAAGTACCCCGTGAAAGCTTTGGGGTGTTGGCTGATTTTACCTCATTTCGTTGACACCGTACCTGACCAGAAATCGAGGGGGACATTTCATCATTATGGCACGGGAATTGTGCCGATACCTCCTACTATTGGCTGGCGTCGTACTGTGTATAGAAAGGTAAAGATAAATCTCTTAAAGTCTTTAGATTTATCCTCAAAACGGTTATTTATTGATTGAAAAAAGCGGAAAAAACAATCTGAAAGGTTTTATTACTATAACAAAATTAATAAAAGATATATAAAGTATTCTTTTAGATGGACTTCACTCAAAGCTTGCACTATGGAACCGTTTTTGTCTGTAGAATATTACCCTCTGAATTTCATATTCGAGACAAAATAATGTATATCTATTCATTCTCTCTCAAAAACGTTGTTTATCTAAATGCATTTTAAATGTCAAGATGATACGGTGGCTCTGATGGAAGGACGGGAAGTCTTTATTAGTGTTATAAAGTACTAAAAGTCTTTGAAGTTCTTCAATAAAGGGCCAATATTCTTGTAAGTTTTTTTCCTCCAAGTAAATTGTGTTGTACAAAACGGAGATAGTGGAATTAATCAGCAAAAAAACCTGCTTCCCTTATTTTTACGGTGCCGTATAGTGTTTTATGAGAAGGTGAAAGTTCTCCAATTGTATGCAAATTAAAAAATTAATTTAAATTGTTGAATAGTTTGCAATTTCCATCGAGTATGCCTTTACCCTTTCGGTCGAGTTGGTAATATTTTCAAGCTGAATATTGTTATTATACCTTTATAGATCCAGCGCAACTTTGGGTCTTTTGAAAGTCGAGGAACCTTGCATGCGAATTGAGAGACTTCTGTACAACCCAAGTACCTGGCAAAACGTCAGCAGTATTTTCGAATGGAGGAAAGAGAGTAGCTACGTATTGAGGTAAAAGCACAGGGCCTAATTTCATAGAGCTGCTAAGCACAACAAATTGCTTAGCATGAAATTTTTGCCTTGATAAAAAACAGGATTACCAACAAAATTTCAATTGGATTTTCAGGATAAGCAAACAACAGCCGAATACCAGTAACAAGCAAACAAGCAACACATTTTGCTAAGCAAATTTTCGTGCTTAGCAGCTCTATGAAATAGGGCCCAGGTTGTGAAAAGTCTACCATTATCATTAGACATTGCCATTTTGTAATAAATGCTGTTATTGCTATTTTTCTCATTGCAGTTAGGTTTCACTTTCCATTGTCGTTTTCCTGTTACTTGATGTATCGTGTTGTTAACGATAATGCGTGGATTTTAGCTTCAATATTAATAGTTATTGTATTTCATCCGTAGATGGGTTTGCTGTGACGGCGTTGAATTGCCAAACATCTGTGGAAAACGTGAGTTATTTTTTTTTATATATAATAATATAATATTTCAAAGTCTTTATTTGCAGTTAGAGCAAATTAATTTTGTCAGTTCCCCTCAAAAAAAATTATTTAACTAAAACTCATTCTCTTTATACGTAATTTATTGTTACGAAATTATTATTTTTTGTTCATTGATATAAATTGTATTAATAAGCAGAGGATTGTCATTCTTCCTCAAGTCTAGAATTACTTCAAAATGTTATTATGTTTTTTGCTTTATAAAGCCATTTGCAATCCGCCTTGTTCCGAGTTTACGGAGCTGTGCCGGAGAGAGGACCGTATGTGTGTCAGTTCAAACCCATCAGAACTTGGAGCATTAGGTAGGTGCTTATTGGTAAATACCTCTTGCATGAATGACGTCATAAGTTTGAGAACAGCACTCTCGAGATCAAAGGAAGACCTGTCATTGGCTGAGAGTTGTGCGAAGTGCATACTATAGCGTTTCCATTGGGCAAGTTCGAGTAGCGACCATTATTTTGTCAACCACTACACCGTAATAAAAACACCGTAAAATTGACGGTGCTTTACCTGGCAGGTGCCAGGTAAAGTGCAGTAAGTTTCCACTGTGGACGTTTTGCTGACTACCCCTTCAAGGCACAATTTGCAAGTCTTCCACTGTGAAATTTACGGCACTTTACGGCATCAGACATTTTACGGATTTCGTTTTGTTTACAGTGTAAAGCTCTATGCGTGCCATACATCACTTTCAAATCTATTTTAAACGAGCCCTTTACACTTGGCATGGATTTATCATCATTTTTGTCTTTATCCCTCTTCACTGTATAGTGTTATAGGCATTTCGAAATGGGTATTATTATGCAATTAAGTTACGACTGAACTTGTTTTTTTTTTTTTTTTTTTTTTTTTTTTTAGGTTTGCCACTGCTTGAAGGAAGTCTTTCACCAATACCAATCGTACCTTCGATGACACCATTCTTCGATGGACACCTTGACGGTAAGTTAAAGTCACCTGGAAGTGGTATTTTGTCAAAATAAAGCTTTAGTCACTAAAATATTATGTGTTTTGATGAGCGGAACATGAATAAACAATTAACTGAGGTTTCTTTCTGTTTAGAACCAATATGCACTGTTTGCTGTAGCGGATCCATCCGGACTTTCGACGGCTTGAACTACAACTACCCAACGAAATGTCGCCACGTGTTGGCCTACTTTCATGCAAAGACGACGTTCACCATAGACTGGACTCCAGCCTATAAGTGCAACAATCTGACAAAGGCATGCAAGAGTGCGGTAGAAATCAGGTAAGGGGCACCCTCTTCTGCATGCTCTATTCTGTAGTAATTGACATAGCATTTTGAAAAAAAATGAAGTCTCCTCAACCAGTAGCGAAACTTTGTTTTCGAGACCTCAGAATTAGATTTCGAGTTCACGATATCAAGCATCTGAAAGTACACAACTTCGTGTGACAAGGGTGCTTTTTCTTTCATTATTATCTTGCAACTTCGACGACAAATCAATTGAGTTAAAATTTTCACAGGTTTGTTATTTTATGCATAAATATGTTGAGATACAACAAGTGAGAAGACTTGTCTTTGACAATTACCAATATAGTGTCCAGTGTCTTTAAACGTTGTATATTTAAACAAAGCACTATTAGATTTAATCATGTACTTTTCTGGTTGTCCCCTCCCCATCTTTTCAGTAATGGCGACTTAAGAATTGACCTTTTCCCAGAGGGAGTGGTTCACTATAATGGAAGGGCAGTTGAGCTGCCTCACGAGACTATTGACGGTGCCTTGATTTACCGGAGGGGTGTTGAAGTAGTCTATAAATCTGATGGTAAATCTTTTTTTTTGTACAAAAGTGTCTTGACTATGCCTAGACGGTACGGGGTTGTGGTGGAGGTATTTTTTTCGGTACAATTCTATATGGGGCTGAGATTAAGTTCGTCACACCACGGTCAACAGATTATATTGTATTCGCTTGAATATAATAAAGGAAAAGAAGCCAACCGAATCACCTTCAGTTCCCCTAAATTTTCATCTTTAATGTATGATCCTTGTAGCCCCCTTACCGTGTGCTTTGGCCTTGTTTTAACGAATAAAGACAGACAATACAAGACTTGTAGATAATTACAAAGGTTGTGGGTTCGAATCCTGTGTCATTCATGAATGTCGGTGTCCCACGGAGAAATCCCCCCCCCTCCGGAGATTCCCCCCCCCCCCATAGTGGGGGATTCATGGGTGTACTGTTTGGGCATAACGGATGCACGTTTTCAATAATTATCATTGTATCCAATGGAATTACTGGATCTAGCGGCAGGATAAAGACAGGGGCCCAATCTAGGGAAGGACTTGCGCTATGTCTAATAAACTGGGAACGATATAAAAGTTACAACAACAGAGGGCGCCCTAACGTCAACATGTGGTTGGTCGCGCGACGTACGAAAGCGATCAAAAAAGGGCAGTAAAATTCGATAAATAACAGTAGGAACAACCCTTAGAACTCTTTGGATGAGGGGGATGCTGGATGCAGGCTGAAAAAGGACGATCAGTAATAATTTTGGCAAATTCTCAAGGCTAAAAGTGTCGGCAAAATACACGGTGTCGGCGGAACAACGGACCGGACGGTAGGTCGATCGAGTGTGATCGAGTGTGGTCCCAAGCCAACTCGGTCCCAAGTCAACTCGGTACCAAGTCAACTCGGGGAACCCAACTCGGTCCCAAGACAACTCGGTCCCAAGGCAGGGAAGCTTGCACGGGCGGGAGGGAGGGCGGGGAGGGACCGCAACCCAAGTTATAATTGAACAATATTATATTTGTTATTTATTTTCGACCAAACAACACTATTTTTCCTTAATAGTTTTCGTTTTTTAATTAGTAGATTTTGGTTTTTATTTAATTCTTAAATGTAAGTTACTTGAAAAGAAATCAAAGAGGATTCAATTGTTAATGTTTGTCAATTAATGAATTGTTGAGAGCCATACAGACTGGTTGAAAGCAAAGAGACATTTTGAGGATCTTTTTTTTAGTTGAAATTTATTGGCCAACACAATCGGTAATTTTCAAAAGTGAATGTTGAATATAGAAATAAATGGGTTGCTATTGAAGGCATCGAATATTATACTCCGAACATTGGTGCACACTTATCCCATTTTATGTACAAAGTCAAAGGACAGTAGTTTTTTTTCTTTCCAATTCAATTATTTCCCGTCAACCATACGGACCGAGTTGACTTGGGACCGAGTTGACATGGGACCGAGTTGACTTGGGACCGAGTTGCCTGGGACCGAGTTGACTTGGGACCGAGTTGACTCATAAGCCTGTAGGCCCATGGGTAGTGAATGAAAACCAAAGATAGTAGAGCGCCGTGCTCTACTCTTTGGTGAAACTGAAAGTACTTAGTTGCACTTGATCGTGTATTCGTCATCGCAATTAAAGATACAGTGAAAAGTATTGTTCTGCTTTGCTAGTGCAAAGTTTGCATGGTTGTTCTTCGTATTAAAAAAAAGTAAAACATTGACAAAATGTCACTGTCCACTTTTTGGTATTTTTTTTGTGATCCTAAAAATAAATTTAACTGGAAAAAGAGCTTTCAATTCGCTACAAATTCAGGGAAAAGTTTCTGTATGGCTCCACCGCTTTTTCATTTGACATGTTTAATATGAAATAATATAGCATCTATATTGAATCTTTTAACAATAGTGATTTTTTTTGTCATAATGCCTTAATGGCATTCTAGTAATGGCCTTAATGGCATTCTAGTTCAGTAGTAAATGCATACAGTGGTAGCATTTTCCAGCATTTTTTCTTTGTTTTTCTGCTGACTCTCGACTCTTGAGTCGTTGCTGTCCAAAGTTTCTTAATGAAGTTTGCTGGATGGGTCTTTTAACAAAATGGGGCTATAAACAGTGTCAATCAATCCCTTTCTAGTGCAACCTTCATAATTCATGATGGTGGCACTGCCAGACACACCAGGCGAACCCTTCTCTTTGGGATAAGTGTACTGGGGTCTTTTACATGGGATCTATGTCCCATCCTAAAGGACGAAGCAATAGGTAAAAGTGTGTTGCTTAAAAGGACAGAAGTGTCACGACCAGGTCTCGAACCCACACTCTGCTGATCAGATTTTACAGCATCGGGTTCGGTGCTCTTCTACTCGGCTAAGACACTTCCACAATGGATAAACTTATTAAATATTTGCCCAATTGACTTTGAGTTTTCTTTATTTATCTAGATGTACTTGTTACCTTTGATGGCGACACCAATGTTGGTATTTTGCCGGCTGATATCTACAAAGCTGACGATGAGGGAAATAGTCTCCGAGGTTTGTGTGGTAACTACGACGGGAATCCCAGGAACGACCATGGGGCAGAAAGTGTGGAAGTCTTCGCCCCTAGATACAAGTTCCCAGACGCTCACTGCCCACTGCCCCAGGCGAGCCACCTGAAGCCGTTTGACACCAACCTGCCAAATCATGTCACGGAAGAATGCTGGAGGTTTGCCACAAACGGCCTCTTCCGAGCGTGCAGGATGGTCATCCCTGTCGAACCATTTTTCGATAGGTGCATGTTTGCGATGGCAATGTGCGAGAAAGATGGGTCGTTTTGTGACTTATGTGAGATCTATGCGTCTTATTCCAGAGAATGCGCACGTCACCTCATAGCTGTTGAATGGAGGACAGAGAATTTCTGTAGTAAGTTGAAATGAAAGCATATTTAGGCCATGTCCGAAATAAGCGACTTTAGCTACGGCTTTGGCTAGATTTCAACGTCATCATGCGTTGAAGTATAGAACGTCCTTAACAACACCCTTAGCAACAGCCGTAGCTATAGCTGTAGCCCGCCAATTCGTATACAGCCTTAGTTTGTAAGGGGTGCTCCAAGGTCAAATTTGAGTTTGTGATGGACCCATTTTCAATAAAACACAGTCCATTATGAAAATGGGAAAGCAATTACAAAGTCTCTAACCTCGCATTAAAATTTTGAAAATGCCACTGTGTTTGCTAGGCTACCCTTCAAGTGAAATTTTTGTCCAAAATCGAAGACGTTCGCTGATAAGATAAGATAAGATAAGAACTATATTATCCCACACTGGAGAATTTCAACTGGCCTTGATGAAGTCACATTTCAAATAATATGGTGTGTATCTTTGTCAGGAGATTTATCGCATTCCTGGATTCTGATGATAATTATTTATTCAATCAAAACTGCAATGAATTTGAGCTTATGACCGGCACAGAAATTCCTTTTTGGATCGATGTCATGTTTCAACTTTTGCTCTAAAAATAAATGTTATTTTGCGTCATTTTAACAGGGGTTACATACTTGTAACTTCCCCCTATATCAGGACTCTGTTGGAAAGTGATTTCATCACAAAATAAACTGAATTTTACATCAGAGCCTTCTTCAAATCATGCCCACCAATTTAAAGCCAGCCGTCGATTTCACAAAACTCTTCCTAACTTAGGATTAATCTTATGTCTTAAGACGAGTCCCAACCCTGCACTGTAGCATGCAGATCTTAAGATTAATCCTATAAAACGAGTCCTAACTCTTTGTGAAATCGACGGCAGGTCACTTTGTTAGTGTTACTCAGTATTAATTTTTTGATTATCTAAACAAAATTCAAGTAATTTGTACCCTAAAAAAACCAAAAATGAATACAAGCCAATCATTAAGTTTTAACTTTTTTAATAACTTGTTCATCTTGTATTGCATCATTGATGTGCGCTGCATGCTGCAGTGATAGTTACCGACACCCCTGTCAGTTTCCCTGTATCCAATAACAGTAAGAAACAATGGTATTGACTGTACAAAATTTCACCAGACTACCCTTCCAGAGGTGCTTTGTAGAGGTGCTGCAGCCGATTTCACGAAACGCTAGGATTAATCCTATCTCGAGTTAGGATGAGTGACCCGTCCTAACTAAGGACCGGTTTAATATATCCTACTGCTATGAATACGGAACTCAACTCGCCCTTAGTCCTAAGATAAATCCTAAGTTAGGAAGAGTTTGGTTTGCCACTCACTGGCTTGGTATTGTATCTTTACTTGATCTATTTGTATATTTTTATGCCGGTGTAAAGCAAAATAAAACTAAACTAAAACATCTATTTTGATTTTCATTTTTGTCCTTTTCTCAAGACATTGAGTGTGACAACGGTAAGCGATACAAAGAGTGCGGAACTGCTTGCCCAATGACTTGCAAGAACGTCTTCTTTCCTGAGAAATGTACATTGCCATGGGTCTCCGGCTGTCAGTGCCCTGCAGGTATGACCAGGGCCCAATTTTATGGATCTGCTTACCAATGAATTCTAAGCTTATACAGTAACCACTTTCTGCTTACTTTGCAAGTGCCACATTTCTGTACTAGCCGTGTAATCAAAGAATGTGGAGCAACACTCAATTCCAAACAAAAACTCCCTGCTAACCTGTGAATTATTCTTGACCTAAGCGCAGGATGCCCTGCCAATTCTTTGCTTACAGTAAGCAGAACCATGAAATTGTGCCACTTAGTTGCTCCCTAAACAGTTTGCTCATTGACCCCTTGTATGACCTGATAAGCTCACTGGCAGAACCAGCTAGGGACCAATAGTGGATCCAGGGGACCAGTGGTACGGTCAGGGGACGAGTGGTAGGGTCAGGGGACGAGTGGTAGGGTCAGGGGACCAGTGGTAGGGCAGGGGACCAGTGGTGGGTTCAGGGAATCAGTGGTAGAACCAGCAAGGGACCAATCTTGGACCCTTGGGATCAGTAATGGGTCCAGTAGACCATCAGCGGTCATGTTAGGGGACCAGTGGTAGGGTCAGGGGACTGATAATAGAGCCAGGGGACCAATGGTAGAACCAGCTAGGGACCAATGGTAGAGCCAGGGGACCATCGGTAGAACCAGCTAGGGACCAGTGGTAGGGTCAGGGGACCAGTGGTACATGTAGAAGAACCAGGGGACGTGGTACAACCAGGCGGGAGGTTGTTTTAAAATGTTTGTCACTGTGAATGCTATCATGCTGCTCTCAATATTCCTGGCTGCTGACTATGCCCCTCATTCGTCAGTGGCTTAGTCTCGCACAGAGCAGCAGCAGTCTCCTATGAGAGTGTATTTGCATGGGATCCGTTACGCTATCACCAAAATAAACATTTAACGACTTGTCTACAAGTCTATTTCAACACTTGGATTTGAAGCTTATCATGTCTCTGGAAACGTCTTAGATCATGAACATTTGGTGTTGATTTAAATTCAGGCACTCTGGAGGAAGGAGATGTTTGCGTTGAAAAGGAAAGCTGCTCTTGTGACCAGTATGGTGAAGTCTACCCATCTGGTTCCCTGATAGAGGAAGACTGCGAAGTTTGGTAAGTGGGTACCTGCAAGTTCCAGGGCCAAATTTCAAAGAGCTGCTTAAGCATTAACAACTAGCTAAGCTAAGCACAACAAAGCACGTCACTGTACCAGACAACATCTAATACGCAAATGGCTGATGAAATCTGAATACCTCAGACTATAGAAACAGGTGCTATGTCTCGTGATTCGGGGCAAGCTTTTGCATAGTTACATAAGAGCCGACAAACACCTGTGCACAATTCTGAATGAATATGTATGGCACTAGGGGTTGCTCATCTGGAGGTTGTTGTTTTATAACAGATTGCCTCAAACTATTTGTATTTGACACGGAGGGATCGATTTCGTCCATTTTGCATAGCAAAATATTTAGACTGTGTGCACAACTGACTGCTAATATTGTCATGGCTACATGGCAGTTGCAGGTTAGATGGCTTCCGACTGGCACCCCTGAACAAAAGTATCGAAAAAGAAAGGCAGACTGCCAACATAGGACCAGATAGCTCAGTTGGTAGAGGGCTGGCCATTAATACGGAGGTTGTTGGTTCAACATGTTCAATGGCTTAAACCATGAAATGAAATTTAAGCGGTAACTTGTGACTAAGCTGGGCCCAATTTCATGGCTCTGCTTACCGTAAGCACAGAATCGGCGCTTACGGAAGCAGAGAATTCTGTGCTTACGGCAAGCGTATTTCACGGGTTAGCAGCGAATTTTGGCTTCTGCGCGTGCGTACTCCACCGTACTAGGCATTCTACGCTTAAAAGGCTAGCGTAGAAATTCGTCGCTTGCACCTAAGCGGGGAATCGTGATCGTAAGCGCAGAATTAGGCGGTAAGCAGAGCCATGAAATTGGGCCCTGGTCATTGTACCACACATTATTGGACCCTGCTTGAAAAGAGAGAGTTTGTTGAAACTTTGCATGGTGAGCGTACAATTAGATTAAGTTATGCATTAGCACATGTGTAAATCTCTTTTGGTTCCGAGAAGAACCAGTGGTTGACAACTCAACACTTCAATCAGTTTGCTCTGATCGTCTTCAGGAGGACGGTTAGTTGTCAACCACCAGTTCCTCTCAGAACCATCACTACTCAAAAGAGATTCTCACATGGTGCTACATTAAAACCTAACCTAGAAGTAAGTTGTATTAAAGGTTTGTCATGCTGCCTCCATCTTGGTCATGTTCCTCGTATCAAAAAATCATCCAGTAATTATTTTGCAAATAGGAACCAGACTATTTTGTTCTTCCAGCCTCGGTGTGGTAACATTGATAGAAATTGGGGAAATTCACGATGGCTGCACCATGATAAAGGTCTATTGAAGGTTTATATAACAATCTCAATTCTTCTTTCTTTTTCTTGTTGAAACAGTGTCTGTATGGAAGGCATGCTTGACCAATGCACTCCCAAGATACCCTGCCATGCAGCCTGTACCATACTAGGCGGCCGCTATTTCAACACGTTTGACGGGCTGAACTTTGAGTTTGAAGGCAACTGCGAGTATGTGCTTGCCCAGAACGCCACCTCTGAAGTTCCAAAGTTTGTTGTCTTTTTGGATCAAAGCAATTGCGAAGGAAACAGGATAGGTTGTATGCCTTTCATCAGTCTCCTTGTGCCAGATGGAACCATATATGAGTAAGGATGGATATTGTTTTAACCCCCCCCCCCCAGGTCCTCTCTTTGTCTCCTTCTTCATTGTTCATCCCTGGCGTGCCGAGTGGATAAGGGCGTGGTGCTCAAGCTCTGGGCCCAATTTCATAGAGATGCTAAGCACAAAAATTTGCTTAGCATGAAATTTCTCCCTTGATAAAAACAGGATTACCAACCGAATTTCCTCGTGATTTTCAGGATAATCAAACAACAGCTGAATACCAGTAACGAGCAATACGCGACAAATGGAAATTTGGTTAGTAATCCTGTTTTTATCAAGGAAGAAATTTCATGCTAAGCAAATTTGTGTGCTTACTAGCTCTATGAAATTGGGCCCTGGTGTTTCTGATCAGCAAAGTCTTGGTTCGATTCTAAGTCATGACACTTGTGTACTATAAGCAAGACACTTGACCAATTCAAATTTTAGTGGTAACTTGCGATCAAACCCGTCATTGTACCAGACAATTGTAAAATCTTACACGCAAATGGCTTATTGTTGTGAATGACGTGGGTTAGTTCAAGGCCTGTAATACACTATTGTTACTGTTGTTGTTTTTGTTGTTTGTTTGTTTGTTGTGAAACAGAGTCAAGGTTGCTGATGAGCTGATAGTCTACGGAGTCAACCAACCGAAACAGAATATGAGACTTCCTTATAAAAAGATTGATGGAGACAGCTCTATTGTAGTGAAACGTCTCTCTTCGATGGTTTGCCAGATGATGTTACCTACACTTGGCATACAGATTCTGTGGGGAAACGACAATCGCATTTACATTATAGCTGAAGATAAGCTACTTGGCAAGGTCAGATTATGTTTTATCTTAAAAGATGAATTTACTAGAGTAGGATTTGAATCTGCTTGCGCTGGTTTAACAGACCGGCGCTCAACCAATTGAGCTATGTTGCCCAAATGTTGATTTCATGCTGCCTACCGGGGATCGTGTATCCGTCGTCAGAGACTTCACCCCAGCTTTGAGTTGCCCGTCAGGAGTCGATAAAGCGCTTTGTAAGAACTGCGTATTATTATTTTTATTTTTATTAGTATTATGATTCACTCTTGTGGTTCAAACTACAGATCAACGGTCTGTGTGGAAACTACAACAAAATACACTCAGATGATTTCACCCTGCCTACCGGGGATCGAGTATCCGTCGTCCGCGACTTCACTCCAGCATGGAGTTCAGACTACACGTGTAAAGAGAAACCTTCGGATTCGCTGCTCAACTTCTGTGAATTGTACTCATTAGTTGACGCAGAGACTAACGCAATCTGTGGTTTACTAAAAGGTAAGATATAAGATTGAATTCAACCATCAGGGCCCAAGTTCATCATTAAAGACACTGGACACTACTGGTAATTGTCAACGTCTAGCCTTCACAGTTGGTGTATCTCAACATATGCATGCAATGACAAGCCTGTGAAAATTTGAGCTCAATCGGTCGTCGAAGTTGCAAGATATTAGTTAAAGAAAAAAAAAAACCTTGTCACACTGGTTTAACAGGAAGTTGTGTGCTTTCAGATGCTTGATTTGGAGACCTCAAATTCTAAACCTCAAATTTGTGGAAAATTACTTCGTTATTTCAGAGGGAAGTTCATTGTTTATACTATCAACAGCTCCCCATTACTCATTACCATGAAAAGGTTTTATGCTAACAATTGTTTTGAGTAGTTACCAATAGTGTCCACCGCCTTTGTTTGTTTTGTTTGTTTGTTTTTTATTTCCAAATATCACAATAAATAATCACGAAACATACAAGAAATAAGAACAACGAGTGATAAGAGGAGGGCACCAGGAAAAAGCCTGGGCTTATACAGAGCCTGGACCCTTTCAGCCTGTCAAAAAAAAAATCACCAACTCACTGGCATGTTGTGGGCAGTGTCTTAAAGGTTCTAGTGTCTTTAAGGTCGTTAATTTTTGTATCTGTTGTTCTTTTTTTGTAAAGCTCATCCATTCAGTAAGTGCAACTCGAGAGTGGACATGACTAAGTACCACAAACAGTGCAAAATGGATCGCTGTATTCACTCCGAGGGGGCAGAGTGTTTGGCCATGTCTGCCTACGCCCAGGAGTGCTCTAGAAAGGGGATTGTGATTGAGTGGAGGACTCCAGAACTCTGTCGTAAGTTTTATGCCTCTTTCTTCTATAGTCGTTCTCTTGGGTGGACTTCACAAAAAGTCAGGACTAGTCTTATCTCGAGCTAGGACGAGTTACTTAGGATTATCCTTAAAGGGTATATGGGTACTTTTTGCACAATTTCCACAGATTTACATTAAACTTAAACAAAATATTACTTGCTGAGGGGCTGTAGTTTTTGAGAAATGAGTAAAACAATGTCACAACAATTATTTTAGTCATACCGTGCTGGTTAATACGTTTTCTAGATGCAAAATAATTTTCAAATCACTAACAGTTCTGGGCTTGTTTTACTCATTTCTACTACTATCGCATCAGTAGACTTGTACTCAACTTCTGTAACACATTGGCTGCGAAAACAGCTTAGGTCCAAATTCGCTTCGCATTATCATTCGCAGGAAGTATGAACAGGGCTTAACTCTTCTTTCTCCAGAAGACGATCAGAGCATACTGATCGCAACGTCGAGTTGAAACCAACGGTTCTTTTCAGAACCACCTCAACTCATAAGAGATAGTCATTACATAACATATTAAGGGTGCGTTCGATAACACTAGCTTCCCTGGGTCTACCTTGCGGTGCTCACTTGGGTAAGCCCCTGACAACAGCTATAACGAGCGATCCCTCACCGCTCTTGTAGTGACGTCATCTACCTGGGGCCAGCCCCCAAGTGACCCTCCACAAGCAGGGCACTGGGGGCTGACCTGGGTGAGCCCCTGGAATGACGTCAAAGCTATTCGAACGCACCAGGGCCAGACCGGGGTCGACCCAGGGAAGCTAAACGAACACACCCTAACTCTTGTTATTTTCTTTATGCAGATGTGCCCTGTTTCTTGGGTCAGGTTTACAAGGAGTGTGGGTCATCATGCAAGGTATCCTGTCTTGATCTCAGCAATACTGATTGCAAAGAACATTGCATTCAGGGATGTCAGTGTCCTGACGGTGAGGTAAGTTCAACATATAGAGCTTTGTATGCTATAGAGTTATATATAAGAACTAGAGGGCGCACTGATATATAACTAATACTGATTGCAAAGAGCACTGCAGTCAGGGATGTCAGTGCCCTGGCGGTGAGGTATTAGGTTCAACATATAGAGCTTTGTATGCCATAGAGTTATATATAAGAACTAGAGGGCGCACTGATATATAACTAATACTGATTGCAAAGAGCACTGCATTCAGGGATGTCAGTGCCCTGGCGGTGAGGTAAGTTCAACATATAGAGCTTTGTATGCCATAGAGTTATATATAAGAACTAGATGGCCAACAAGCCTATATACGTACGCGTCCCGGCATGTGCGTCCCATATCCAACTCAGCCTTCAGCCTCGTTGGACATGGGACGCAGAAGTGCTATATTTTTCCGTATTCCACTAACGCATGGTGTTAACTTGTAATATTTTCGTTTCGGTGCACTAACCCTTTAATATGTTTTAAAAAAAATGATATTTAGGTCCTTGACGATGAAACAGAGAAATGTGTCAAAGTGGCAGATTGTTCCTGTCAGTTTGAAGGTCACGATTTCTCGCACGGACAAAAGTGGAACAGTGACTGCAACGATTGGTAAGTGAGGGCTCGAAATTTACACTGGATCATTTATTTTATTTCCCCAATTGGGAGGCCGAAAGGAAAATAAAATGCTCTGAGGATCACCTCGGGGGTTGTGGTTTTAACCAAAAGCAGATTGTAGACTAACCTCTGTCATTAGCCTACAATACAAAAAGAAAAAAACTAGTTGAAGATTGCGAGTTGGGGCGTAGGATAGTTAATCTGTGGTTTCTTTTGTGGCTGATGCAGAGAAATAACTGCGATCTCAGACTTGAAATCAAGTCTAAGCAGGTTGAAGTTCATTACATTGTAGGACAAAAGTTTCATAAGGTCAATGATAGTAGACATTACAAAAAAATTGTTTTCTTATTTCCTTTCAGTGTTTGTGTAAACGGTGTTGCCAACTGCACGGATAAAATCTGTACCAGTAAGTTAACCTTTTGTATGTTTTTTTTTTTTTGGGGGGGGGGGGATGGAGCTTGGGAGGGAGTATGTTCGTTCGGCTCCACTGGTCTTTTCCAAGACTGCTCAGACAGTCCAATGAGCTCAAACTGCGTAATGCGTTTGTATAAGCATGAAATTGAATCCAATTACTTAATAATTTTATTTCAGGTGCAAATCAGGATTGCCCAATGAACCAAGAGTACATTGACTGTGTACACTGCGAGCGTAAATGTGAGAATATTCATTTGGCATGTCGAAGGATTTCGTGTACCCCCGGATGTGGGTGTCCAGACGGCATGGTACGCATTGGAAACGATCAGTGTATGCCGCAGTCGCAGTGTCCATGTTACTTTAACGGACAATCGTACGGTTCCGGTGATGTATTCTTCAATGGATGCAGAACATGGTAACTATGTCTTTTTTATTTCATTTTACGAGGTAACATCCAACTCACGGGGATGGATAGCCGCTTCAAGTTGAGGGCTACACTTAACTGATTTGGGCTATCGACCCAGATCAACTGTCAACAGGGGCACGTTACCACACGCTCCTGGGGCTGAAACAGGGTTACCCCCTTCACAGTCTGTTAGGATGTAGGCATGGGTATCATTCACTAGGAGCCACCTACTCCTGGGGCTGAAACAGGGTTACCCCCTTCACAGTCTGTAAGGATGTAGGCATGGGTATCATCCACTAGGAGCCACCTACTCCTGGGGCTGAAACAGGGTTACCCCCTTCACAGTCTGTTAGGATGTAGGCATTGGTATCATTCACTAGGAGCCACCTACTCCCGGGGCTGAAACAGGGTTACTCACTTCACAGTTTGTAAGGATGTAGGCATGGGTATCATCCACTAGGAGCCTGGCTGGTAGAGCAGAGTGCACTACATTCCCAACTTTTTCAAAGCAATTATGGTTAAGTGTCTTGCTCAAGGGTGTCTCCCGACCAGGATTCGAACCCACACTCCACTGCTGACAATGCCAGAGCTTGGATCGGGTGATCTAGACTGCTTGGCCATGACACGTTATAAAGGATAAGATTTAAGAGGGGCTCCAAAGTCAAACTAAGTTTTTGGACGCTCTCAATTTCCACTAGCTATAGTCCTAATGAAGGTCTTCAACCTCATGTAAAAAGCAGGGTATACTTTTGATAATTGTCAAAGACCAGTATCCTCACTTGGTGTTAATCCAACATAAGCATAAAACAAAAGTTTCGCTCAATTAGTCATTGAAATTGCATTTTGAACGGGTTTGTTGTATTTTCCTTTCAGTACATGTGGTGAATCAGGTGTTTATACTTGTGACAACAAATCTTGTGGAGGTAAGTGAATTTGTTTTTAATTTTAAGGTAGGATCATGGATAGTTTAAAAATTTTGGAGAAAGGATTCACTTTGAGGTAATATGGTTTTGATAAGTTGTATTCAGTTTACTTGCAAGTGACTTTTAAAGTTTGGCCATAAATCAGAAATACTTAAAAAAAAACACTCTACTGCCCTACATTTACACTATACTTTCACTCGCCAAAAAACAATGAACAATTAAACACTGAGGTCTATTTGATACAGGGCGGAACATTGATGGCCAATTTCATTTTGAAAAGGTTACTTCTATTGAAACCATTTGCAGGGATACAGGAATATTTTTTAAAGAAGATCAAGGTATAGACTAGGGGCATTGTTAGCTTGCCAGCCCGCAGATCCTCATATGCTGTGTCAACAAGCAGCAGCGACTCCCCAAAAATCCTTCCAGCTGCTTTTATAATTTTATCTATGTGATCATTTGCTCTCTTTCGAACATGTTGCAAAGAGTTCTTCTGATGGAAAATCTTAAAGTTCATACAAATACTTTGAAAGGGCACAAAGGCTTAGACCAGGGCATCAGAGGTCAATAGACCCTTCCCATGAAATATGTAAATTGCACATGACGCGTGCGCACTAATGTTTTGGTTGGCAAAATGAGCGAACATCGCGCTGTTTTGTACACGGCTAATGGCTGCGTGACGCAGACGCCATTGTGCGTCTGCTAAGTGCACAACTCTATGGCGTTTGCCAACCAACAGGGTCTGTACGCATGTTTGAATGCAATTAGCATTATTCATAGGAAGGATCCATTGTCCTTATTGATGCCAGGGGTGTGTCCACAACTCGTTCCACTTTTACTTGTTGGTGAACGTGCGCAACTGTTGGCAATGTTTGCGCGAGTGGAACGCACCCCAGGCCTGGTGTTGCACAATCTTCCAGCTCATTAAGATTGAGGCATTGCATGGTGAGGTATCAATATTCATTTGGTTTGCGGTAACACCTTGTGTGTGTCTTCTTGCCAGGTAGAGTTTGTTCTGTCTTTCTTTATTCTACTACAGCGGAGTAGAATTATTGGGCATTCTGGAGACTTCTCAGCTCTGAAAAGAACAGTCCTGCTTTTTAACTACTACCCATGCAGAAGGTATAGAAAATTGGCTGGGACTACTTTTTTAGCCTATAGGATCGTAATTAACTGCACTACCACGGGGTCAGTTCTTGAATTGGTCTCAACGTTTCGACGAGCTTGCTCTAGTCATCGTCATTTGTTATTAACGCAAATTTATTTTATCTTTTCCCCAGGCACATGCAGGGCTTATGGTGACCCTCACTACATCACATTTGATGGTCTAAAGTATGAATTCCAAGGTTAGTCACTCAAACTGAAATCATTTGATGTTTTTTCTGCGGCTAAAAAAAAGAGAAAACAGTTTCTCAGGAGGCTCTTTGCAAAGTCTGTAATATTTGATATGACAAATGCGAGTTTCAAACTCCCATGCTATTTTCAAACTTGCGCTAAATGCCTCCTACCAACTTAAGTATGGTTGTAAAAATCATCCAACAGCGCCCCCTTGTGACACAATAAGGTCACATGTAGGTCATGTTTAAACACTTCTGTTTGTATATCACACGTTTATATGGTCATGTGATCTCTTCTCGACCATCAAAATAATGTGACTCACCCCCATCTTTTAAAAACCTTAAAGGCAGTGGACACTATTGGTAATTACTCAAAATAATTGTTAGCATAAAACCTTTCTTCGTGACGGGTAATGGGGAGAGGTTGATGGTATAAAACATTGTGAGAAACGGCTCCCTCTGAAGTGCCATAGTTTTCGAGAAAGAAGTAATTTTCCACGAATTTGATTTCGAGACCTCAGATTTAGAACTTTAGGTGTCGAAATCAACCATTTAAACGCACACAACTTCGTGTGACAAGAGTTTTTTTTCTTTCATTATTATCTCGCAAGTTCGATGACCGATGGAGCTCAAATTTTCACAGGGTTATTACTTTATGCATATGTTGAGACACCAACTGTGAAGGCTAGTCTTTGACAATTACATGTACCAATAGTGTCTACTGTCTTTAATCATTTTTGTTTTCTAAGTGGTTTTTATAATTGTATTTTCAGTTTTATGTGTTGCTTTTTAACTAACTGTGTTCCTTTTTTTTGTTAAGCGCTTTGAGGTCAAGCTTAAGACGCTTAAATACCTTTTTAATATTCTTTGTCCCGATAAAATTTCCATATACTGCCTCTAGCTACTGGGCAATCTCGTTGGTCAAGTTGGTAAGACACTGCTCTAGAAATGCAAAGGGTTGTGGGTTGGAATCCTAGCCGAATAATATTCCTGTGATTTGTTTTCACAGAGCTTGGGAAAATACTGAGTATACAGTGATAACACACATCGGTTTATATGGGTAAAACCAAAGTTAATATTCTTTATTCCCGTCTAAGCTTGGGCTGTATCGATTTATTTTATTCACGATATATCGCCGACAATATATCGCGATATTCGATATAATCGCGATTAATGAAATTTGACATCATCAGTCTTCAAACTCCAAGTGAAAGTTGTAGAAGAGACAGTCATAGCTTAAGAGAGGTGTTCTAATGACCTATACTTCTGGTTTTACTCCAAACCTATGGGGTGCAAGATGTCTCCAGCTAGGAAATACATCGCGATATTTAATCGATATTGCGATATATCGCGATTATCGCGATTATTGCGATATATTGCAATATATCACGATATATCGATATTTCGATTAAAACCAAATCCATCCGATATCGAAATCGTTTCCAAATTAATATCACGATATTCGATAATATCGTGATATCGCCCAAGCTTATTCCCGTCGCAAATTTCCATCTATTATTATTATTATTATTATTATTATTATTATTATTATTATTACTAAATAGTCGTTAAATTTGCATCGTGGATAAAGAATATTCATTTCGGTTTTTACCCATTTACACTGATGTGTGTTAGCACTGTACACATGTACTCAGTACTTACCCGAGTTCTGTGAGATAAAATCAAAGGCATATTACTCAGGTGGGAATCAAACCTAGAGCAGTGTCACATTGGTATATACGAGTAAAAACCTAAATGATGATGATTATTATTATTAGGAGAGTGCAGTTATACCTTGGTGACGGACAGATGTCAAGCCGACAGCGTTGCAACGATAGCAGTCCAGGTCGAGAATGTACCTTGCGGAACGGAGAAGCTGACTTGCACCAAGTCGATCTCAATCTCCATCAAAGATGCCATCATTACGCTGGTACGGGGTTCAGAACCAGTAGAGAGTAATCCAGGATCTACAGAAGCCAAATATCAATTCTTTAACTCTGGAATTTACCTCATTATTCATACACTGAACGGTAAGGATCTATTCTGTTTGAAAAGTTAAAATACAAGTAGTGGAAAGTACAAGATCTTTTATCTGAACTTACCTTGGATATAGACTTGTGAATTTTATAGAATTTTTAACTGATCTCCCTCGGTCTTTACATTTTCTTGCCATAACTGATTTTAATAGACTTGTGGGGCGTCGTGGCCGAGTCCCGGTCATGACACTTGTGTCCTTGAGCAAGACACTTAACCATAGGCTTCCCTTTACCCATGGGTAAATGGGTACCTGTGAGGGCAGAGTTGGTTCTTGTGATTGGTTACCTTAGTGTGTTACATATTTGGCAGCACAAGCTGTATACTCCCCAGGGAGCTGAGATGGTTTAAGGAATGATTTAAAGCCCAGTGACCAGGGGTAATAATGTGGAAGCCCCTTGAGCGTCACTGCATGACGAACCCGAATGATAAGAAGCTACTATTATTATAAGCAAAACGATCAAAATATTAAGTAGGATTTGAAACTTTGCATGGTGGAAATACGATATAGAAAGGTTTGCGGTAACACCATGTAATGAATCTCTAATGAGTTGGGGTGGTTCTGAAAAGAACCGTTGGTTTCAACTCAACGTTTCGTTAAGTAGATCCAAATATTATTTAAAATCGTAGATTAAGAAATGCGGTTTTTATATTTCTCAACAGGAATTCGGATAACATGGGACAGAGGAACGTCTGTTTTCATAAACTTGGACGATTCGTACAAAGGGAGAGTTTGTGGAATGTGTGGTAACTTCGACGGCGACTCTGGAAACGACTTCAAAACAATTGGCGGAGAGTTCCAGGCTACTCCGAGGTTATTTGGACACGAATGGAAGACAGATTCTAACTGCGTGGTTCCACCGGAGCCGGTTCATCCATGTGAGACGGAAGTTGGTTTGACACGGAAGGCCTGGGCGGAATACTCATGTGACATCATCAAAGGGGAGATCTTTAAATCGTGTCACAATGTGGTAATGTAAACCCTTCTTGATGTTTACACAAATAAATAATAATGAGTATAATAAAGTCTTTTAATGCACACATATCCATCCAAGGTGTTTAAAGGCAGTGGACACTATTGGCAATTACTCAAAATAATTACTAGCATAAAACCTTACCTGGTAACGAGTAATGGGGGGAGAGGTTGATAGTATAAAACATCTTGAGAAACGACTCCCTCTGAAGTAACGTAGATTTCGCGAAAGAAGTAATTTTCCATGAATTTGATGTGTGTTTTTTCTTTCATTATTATCTTGCAACTTCGACGACCAATTGAGCTCAAATTTCCACAGGTTTAATATTTTATGCATATGTTGAGATATACCAAGTGAGACGACTGGTCTTCGACAATTACCAATAGTGTCCAGGGTCTTTAAGGGGCAGTTAAACCAAAAATAAAACGAAAGAAAACAGACACAACAAAATTATTCCTCGAATACTTGTGACAGTTTTGAGAAAAGATTTGCATTTTATGGTACAGAGACTAGATTAGAAAACACAGTGCAAGTCTTTAATTCAGCGGAGCATTTCAGAGCAATGGCCTGGAGCTCTGGTATTTCTGATCAGCAGAGTGCTTCTTTTGCATACGCACAGCATGTAGTGCTCAAAATTTCGAGGACCACACCAGCTCTTTTCAAAGCCAACACTCTACTGAAGAGATTTTACACGAGGTTGTACTCACAAGTTTACTATTTTTATTTTATCTTATTTTCCACACCATGCAAAGCTTCAAACACCATCTAGGTTCCTCTTAGTTTAAGAAGAACACTTATTGTGCGCCGGTATCCCCCACAAGTGATGTTCATGGCGCAAGGAGGGCCTCTTTGGTTTTTGAGGGCCTCTTTGAACTTATGAATAGAAGAAATTTTAACGGGTATTTAGAGGCAGATTATTCCAAAGTAGAGGCGAGCCTCTGAGAAAAAGCCCTGTCACCCCAATTGTTGTAGGTTTTGGGAACAACCAGTAATGAAGAAGTGGATTTAGCAGACGATTCTAAAAATCTTTACTTTGTTGTTGCTCAGATCGACCCCCAGGACTACTACGATAGCTGTGTGTATGATAGCTGTGGATGCGACAGGGGCGGAGACTGTGAATGTTATTGTACAGTCGTCGCTAACTATGCTGCTGTTTGCAATGAGATGGGTGTTGCCATACAGTGGCGTTCACCTGGTGTTTGTGGTAAGTCTAAATGTCTAATGATAATGGTAGACTTTTCACGACCCGGGCCCTGTTTCATAGAGCTGCTCAGCACAAAAATTTGCTTAGCATGAAATTTTTTTCCTTGATAAAAACAGGATTACCAAACAAATTTCCACATGATTTTCAGGGTAAGCAAACAACGGCTGAATTTGCAACAAATGGAAATTGGGTTGATAATCCTGTTTTGATCAAGGAAGAAATTTCATGCTAAGCAAATTTTTGTGCTTAGTAGCTCTTTGAAATTGTTTCCAGGTTGCTAGTGGCAAATGAGGATCTGGAAAGAGGCATTGGGGGTTGCTTAACTTGTTTTTTGGACAAGTTATCAAGTAATTATTGATGGACTTCTTATTAGACCTTAGTTGACTGTGAGAAATTTAATGAAGGTTATCATTCTTATCTACAAGAAGAAACTATAAATAAATAGGAAACTTGCGGGTATAACCATGTGTAAATCTCTTAGGACGAGTGTTGGCTCTGAAAAGAGCCGGTTGGGTCTCGCCGTTTCGAACAGTATACTCTGCTTGTCTCACCCTAAGAGATTTACACATGATTGTACCTGCAAGTTTACTATTTATTGATAGTTTCTTCTTTTTTCTCCACACTATGCAAAGCTTCAAACAATACTTATTCTTTTGCTTTCTATTAATAAAGCTATGCAATGCGTGAATGACATGACATACAAAACGTGCGGTGAAGTTTGCGCTGATAGGGTCTTTTCTGATCAGGCCACACCAAGCTTCAATTGCCATCAGGTTTGTATCGATGGATGTCACTGTCCAGAAGACACCAAACTCTGGCGAGGTGTGTGTGTACCGGAGGTCAACTGTACCCACAATGGCACTGAGTACATACCAGGCAACCATGTTGATCTTGAAGAATGTACAAACTGGTAAGTAACCCTCACCAAACACTGAGGTTTTCCTTGGGTACTTTTTCAAAATGTCCACAGATTAACATTAAACTTACAGGGTTTGAAGATAATGATAGTGGAAAGCTTCCCTTCAAATATTACTAACTAAGGTTGTGTAGTTTTTGAGAAATGAGTAAAACAAGTCACAAAATATTTTTGGTCTCATGAGACCAAAATTATTTTAGCATGTAAAATCCCCTTAACCAGTTATGATATTATACCAAAACCATAGCATAACTGGTTAATACGTTTTTACATGCTAAAACTGAGACGAAAATTATTACTTTTACTCATTTCTCAAAAACTACAACACCTCAGTTAGTAAAATTTCAAGGGAAGCTTTCTACTATCATAATCTTCAAACTGTGTAAGTTTAATGTAAATCTGTGGACATGGTGTTTTTTGTTAGAAAAAAGTACATATACCCTTTAAAGGCAGTGGACACTAATGGTAACTACTCCAAATAATTGTTACAATAAAAACTCACTTGGTAACAAGCAACACAGAGCTGTTGATTGTATAGAACATTGTGAAAAGCGGTTCCCTCTGATGTAACTTAGTTTTGGAGAAAGAAGTAATTTTCCATGAATTTGAATCTAAGACCTCAGAATTAGATTTTGAGGTCCGGAGATCAAGCACCTGAAAGCACACAACTTCGTGTGACAAGGGTGTTTTTTCTTTCATTATTATCTCCCAACTTCGACACCAATTGAGCTCAAATTTCCACAAGTTTGTTTTTTTATGCATTTGTTGAGATACACGAAGTGAGAAGACTGGTCTTTGACAATAACCAACAGTGTCCAGTGTTTTCAAATGAAAAAATAAAAGTTAATTGCGGCAATCAAAAGAAAATCTTGTTGGTGGTCTTAAAACCCATTTGACTGAAATATTTCTGAAACAATAGTTAATGGCCTAATGTTTCAAATCTGCTATACACCTTCCCTTTAAACTGGTATGTATTGCGGTGTATATGGGTAAAAATCAAAACGATATTCTTTATCCCCTATGCAAACTTAACATCTATTAAATCGTTTACAGTACCCGCTGCAAAAACATAGGATTCAAACTGCCATCTTGGTGGTCTAGTTGGTATGACACTGTCATGTTTTTTTTTTCAACAGAACTCTGGTAAATACTGAGTATACAGTGCTAACACACATCAGTGTACATGTATATGGGTAAAAACCAAACAAATATTCTTTGTCCCGATGCAAATTTAATATCTATTAATTTTTTTGGTTTTCTTTATAGTACTTGTCAAAATGGAGAGCTCACCTGTGTTCCTTTACCAAGCTGCGCAAGTAAGTATAAATATTATATAGCGCCTAATTAATAAAATTGTTGTGTTGTGTTTTGTAAAAACCAATGGCTTATTTTATGAGCTTGGATGTTTCAATTTATTGCCAAACAATTTTCCCTTTCCTTGTTTCTGTCAGCAAAGACTAAATTCAACAACTTGTTATTACTTTCAATGATTTTGTAATTGTCACAAGCCTTAGGCTTTTAAGTAAGTTTTTTTAAATTTTGTCCCCAATTTTTTTTTAACCCAGCTACTACAGCAAATGTGACCACTGTAGTGAGTACAACAGTACCATCGACCACCACCAATGGGACAACTACAGGTAAAATTTAGTAATAGCCAAATTCAGCAGCCAGCAATCCCTGAAAGATCTTGCAGGGTGCACTCCCAAGATGCAGGGGGAGGGGGGAAGGTGTCCGGGGGCAGGTCCGCTTAGGCTGAAATGCGCCTCAGATTCCAGCAGCGGAGGGATTACCACAAGGGGATGCAACTTTTTATTTCAAATATCGTGTAACATTACAGGAAAGCTCCATTAAAGAACTAGAAAGAAACATCCTTTTCATCTGACAACTCACACCTGTTATTTCCATGTTATTTCCATGTTATTCCTTGTTCAAACGGTGGACTTAATCCGATCATGCACAAACCAGTAGGGCTGCCAACTGCCCAAGGCAAATTGACTGCGCATACATTGAGTTTAATGACCAAAGTAACACAATGTAAACACACCAACTGGTGACACTGGTTTCTGAGCTTTTATGGCAACACTCAAACAATTCAATGGAGCTTTCCATTGATAAGTCACAAGAGAAACTAACTGGGTAAAACTTAAATAATTCAGGTTTAAACAAAGACAAACTTACAAGAGCAGGACTTGAACCAGTGACCACTGGCTTAACAAGCCTGTGTTCTACCAATCGGGCTATCTAAACCCTAGTATTAGTGTCCCTATTTTGTCAATACCGTTGTCAATTTAAACTCTGCTTTAAGCTTAGTTGGCAGAGTGCTACAGGTAGCTTGTTTATCAAGTGGTCGCAAGTTCATGTCCAGCCTTTTTTTTAGTTCATACTTGTCACAATTATGATTTTGCTTTTTTTGGCAAATGCTTTTACAGCAACTCCAACTAGTACTGAAGTTACAACCACTCAGGTAACATCTACAACAGCTGGTTCAACTGAACAAACCACTACCACAGTTGTGACAACTTCTCCTGAGGCAACCACCACAGAGATAACCACTGTGGAGATAACTTCAGGTAAGTACATGTATATATATATTTGGTTTGCCGTAACACCATGTGTGTATCTACTTGCCAGGTAGAGTTTGTTAGAGAACTGTCTTTCTTTATTCTACTACCGTGGAGTAGATTTATCGGATGTTCGGGAGACTTCTCAGTTCTGAAAAGAACTGTCCTGCAAGTACAGGTAAGTACGAAGGAGTGATCTGGAATGTTACTTTTCCAACCTTACTCTGGGTGTTTCAGACAATTTGCTGATTCTTTCTGTTTGAATTGTTTTCTTAATTATGTGTTTGTATTTGTTGATTTGATGCAGGGCCACCCACAACATCAGTTACGACTGCTGGACCAACAACTACAGAGGTATCGACCACTACGACTAATGTCACTACAGTATCGGTTCCATCAACTACAGCTGCAGCTACAACATCGGCTGTGCCCACAACAACTGAAGTGGTCACAACAACTAGTGCTGTTTTGACTACCACTCCTACAGGAACAACCTCTGAGGAGACAACTGTTGTGACTACCAGCCCAGTGTCGACAACCACTGGTAAATGAAATGATTAAAATTTATACCTGCTATTTTGGATTTGGATAAAACGGATTGGTAGGCTTAGCTGCTATAGTCTAAATTCTTTGCCGATCGTTTGTTTTCTTCTTAGACCTACTGACAATTTCTGAAGTATTAAAAAAAAAAAAAAATATTGCGCTTTGTTACATGTTTAATTTGGGGTTTTTTTTCCGTTTGTTTTCTAGGCACAACTTTAGCACCCTGTTTGGATAACCTGGATGACGCAGTTGAGGTCCACAGAATCAATATGGATGAATTTGCAGAAGTTTCCTCGGATTACTGGTGGATATCATTGAACCCCCCACAAAATGAGAGTACACCATACACTGGTTCCTCATTGGTTACCACTTTCAACCCCACTGTCAAGTTGGTTGCAATAAAGGTTGAGAAAAAGGAAGATGTGGTCGAAGACATCAAATTTTCACTGGCTGGGGAGTCTAATCGCGAAGACACAACGTTTACACCAATAGAAAATGCTGATGGTGGAGCCATATTTACTGGCAAAACATACAGCTACATTTATTTACCTAATGACCTGGGGCCTATAGCTATACTGGCGTTCAGAATCATTCATCCAGCTCCGTCTTCTGAGTACAGAGTGAAGTTTTACGGATGTGCAGGTAAACATTTTCTTCTTAACCTTTTGTTTTTTTTGATAATCATACACTTTCTAGAAGAAAATAACTCAAATTGCTGTTTAGTTTTCTAGTAACAGATTCTCAAAGTTACTCATGTCGACAATATAAGTTTGTTTCACTTATCAGTGTTTAATTTTCCATATAATTCTTAACTCAACAGCTTTGCCATCTACAACTGCAGCAACAACAGAGAAAGTTACCACAACAGTTGTGACAACTTCTCCTGAGGCAACCACCACAGAGATAACCACTGTGGAGACAACTTCAGGTAAAAAGAAGGATCCTAAAAATTACTTTTGAAACCTTACTCTGGGGTTTTCAGTCTTGCTGATTCTTTCCAATTGTTTTTTCTGCCTAATTTTGTGTATGCGTTTTAATTTTTGCAGTGCCACCCACAACATCAGTTACGACTGCTGGACCAACAACTACACAAGCATCAACCACCACGACTAATGTCACTACAGTATCGGTACCATCAACTACAGCTGCAGCTACAACCTCAGCTGTGCCCACAACAACTGAAGTGGTCACAACAACTAGTGCTGTTTTGACTACCACTCCTACAGGAACAACCTCTGAGGAGACAACTGTTGTGACTACCAGCCCAGTGTCAACTACCACTGGTATAATCTCCTTTCATAATTGTTCTCTTACTTCAAAGCATCATTTTGCATTTCTGTCTAAAGTGAAGATATGGAAAGTGGGGCATTGTTTCTACAGAAAACATGTGATAAGCTTACTAAATTATGTCAACAAACCTTTTGGTAACCATTAAAATCCTTCACAGGACAAGCGACAAGTACTGAAGTTTCAACCACTAGTGTAGTAACCCCCGCACCTGGTGCAACTCCTCCTGGTCCAACTTCAACTGAACAAACCACTACCACTGTTGTGACATCTTCTCCTGAGGCAACCACCACAGAGATAACCACTGTGGAGATAACTTCAGGTTAGTACAAAAGAATGATCTTTAGTGTTACTTTTCCAACCTTACTCTGGGTGTTTTCCTGACAAAATTGCTGATTTTGTTGTTGTTGATTTGTTTCCTTAATGATGCGTTTGTATTTGATTTGATGCAGGGCCAGCCACAACATCAGTTACGACTGCTGGATCAACAACTACACAAGCATCGACCACTACGACTAATGTCACTACAGTATCGGTTCCGTCAACTACAGCTGCAGCTACAACCTCGGCTGTGCCCACAACAACTGAAGTGGTCACAACGACTAGTGCTGTTTTGACTACCACTCCTACAGGAACAACCTCTGAGGAGACAACTGTTGTGACTACCAGCCCAGTGTCAACTACCACTGGTAAAATCTCCTTTCATAATTGTTTTCCTACTTCAAATTCAAAGCCTCATTTTGCATTTCTGTCTGAAGTGAAGACATGAAAAATAGGCATCGTTCCTTCAGAAAATATGTGATAAGCTTACTAAACATAAAGCCAGAAATCTTTTGTTAACCAATAAATTCCTTCACACAGGACAAGCGACAAGTACTGAAGTTTCAACCACTAGTGTAACAACTACCTCAGCTGGTACAACTACTGCTGGTCCAACTTCAACTGAACAAACCACTACCACGGTTGTGACATCCTCTCCTGAGGCAACCACCACAGAGATAACCACTGTGGAGATAACTTCAGGTTAGTACAAAAGAATGATCTTTATTGTTACTTTTCTAACCTTACTCTGGGTGTTTTCCTGACAAAATTGCTGCTTTTTTTCTGTTTGATTTGTTTGCTTAATTATGTGTTTGTATTTGTTGACGTGATGCAGGGCCAGCCACAACATCAGTTACGACAGCTGGACCAACAACTACACAAGCATCGACAACTACGACAAATGTCACTACAGTATCGGTTCCATCAACTACAGCTGCAGCTACAACCTCGGCTGTGCCAACAACAACTGAAGTGGTCACAACAACTAGTGCTGTTTTGACTACCACTCCTACAGGAACAACCTCTGAGGAGACAACTGTTGTGACTACCAGCCCAGTGTCAACTACCACTGGTAAATGAGATTTCGGGGAACAAGTTTTTGTCAGAAATACTTAAAAACTTTACCTGTTAGGTTGAACAAAACAAATTTGTAGGCTTAGCTTCTGTACCTTAATTTCTTCTTTAAAATATGCTTCCTTCACAGGACTGCCGACAAGTACTGAAGTTTCAACCACGCGTGTAACAACTACCTCAGCAAGTACAACGACTGCTGGTCCTACTTCAACAGTCGCCACTACTTCTCCTCTGGCAACAACAACAGCACAAACGACCGCAAGTAAGCAGTGTAAAATTATTATCAGATTACTACTCTTATGATTTTGTTGTCAATTTGAGCAGCGAGGATTTGAAATTTAGGCAAACACTTGTTCTTGTTCAGATATTGATATTACATCCAAATATCAAAATGTTGTATATCCGTTATCTATAAGTTTGTTGATATATTCAATTTGCATGTTTGAATGTGCAATACAAATATTGAATTCATTAAAATTCTTAAATTCATGTTTTCCTTTATTGACTTCTTTTCTAGGTACGACTTCAGCACCATGTTTGGACAACCTAGATGATGTAGTTCAAGTCCACCGAATAAATTTGGATGACTTTTCCGAGTTGTCTGCTGATGATTGGTCGATACCATCAAACCCCCCACAAGATGAGAGTACACCATATACTGGTTCCTCATTGGTTACTACATTCGAGCCCACTGTCAAATTGGTTGCAATAATGGTTGAGAAAAAAGGCGATGTGGTCGAAGACATTAAATTTTCCCTCACTGGAAAGTCTAATCGTGGAGACACAGCGTTTACACCAATAGAAAATGCTGATGGTGGAGCCATATTTACTGGCAAAACATACAGCTACATTTTTTTACCTAACGACTTGGGACCTATAGCTTTATTGTCACTCCGAATCATTCAACCAACTCCAACCTCCGAGTACAGAGTGAAGTTCTTTGGATGTGCAGGTAAAGAAATTCACAGTGTTTCTTTTTATGAATAAATTTGAGGCGACAAAAGGAATTATTTTTGACCTCTCAATGTTTAACATTTCTCTTGACTTCAATATCCACAGCTTTGCCATCTACAACTGCAGCAACAACAGAGAAAGTAACCACAACAGTTGTGACAACTTCTCCTGAAGCAACCACCACAGAGATAACCACTGTGGAGATAACTTCAGGTAAGTACAAAAGAGTGATCGTTGTTGGTACTTTACCAACCTTACTCTTTGTGTTTCGTACAAATTGCTGGTTCTTTCTTTTTGATTTGTTTCCTTAATTATGTGTTTGTATTTGTTGGTTTGATGCAGGGCCAGCCACAACATCAGTTACGACAGCTGGACCAACAACTACACAAGCATCGACAACTACGACAAATGTCACTACAGTATCGGTTCCATCAACTACAGCTGCAGCTACAACCTCGGCTGTGCCCACAACAACTGAAGTGGTCACAACAACTAGTGCTGTTTTGACTACCACTCCTACAGGAACAACCTCTGAGGAGACAACTGTTGTGACTACCAGCCCAGTGTCAACTACCACTGGTAAATTTTCCTCTCATAATTATTCTCCTACTTCAACGTCAAAGCCTCATTTTGCATTTCTGTCTGAAGTGAAGGTATGAAAAAGTTTGGCATTGTTTCTTCAGAAAATTTATGATAAGCTTAGTAAACATATGTCTAGAAATCTTTTGTTAACCATTAAATTCCTTCACACAGGACAAGCGTCAAGTACTGAAGTTTCAACCAGTAGTGTAACAACTACCTCAGCTGGTACAACTACTGCAGGTCCAACTTCAACTGAACAAACCACTACCACGGTTGTGACATCTTCTCCTGGGGCAACCACCACAGAGATAACCACTGTGGAGACAACTTCAGGTCAGTACAAAAGAATGGTCTTGAGTTTTACTTTTCCAACCTTGCTTAGGGGGGTGTTCCAGACAAACTGCTGGTTCGTTCTTTTTTATTTGTTTGCTTAATTATGTGTTTGTATTTGTTGATTTGATGCAGGGCCAGCCACAACATCAGTTACGACAGCTGGACCAACAACTACACAAGCATCGACAACTACGACAAATGTCACTACAGTATCGGTTCCATCAACTACAGCTGCAGCTACAACCTCGGCTGTGCCCACAACAACTGAAGTGGTCACAACAACTAGTGCTGTTTCAACTATCACTCCTACAGGAACAACCTCTGAGGAGACAACTGTTGTGACTACCAGCCAAGTGTCAACTACCACTGGTAAATTTGATTTTTGAGAAAGAAGTTTTGGTCAGAAAAATACTTTAAAAAAACAATTATCTTTAAGATTGAACAAAACAAATTTGCAGGCTCAGCTGCTGTACCTTAAATTCTTTGTTTAAATATGCTTCCTTCACAGGAGTGCCCACAAGTACTGAAGTTTCAACCACTAGTGTAACAACCACCGCAGCTAGTACAACTTCTGCAGGTCAAAATTATTTACTTATTACTACTGTTGTCTTTTTGTTGTCATTTTGGGCAGTGAAGATTTGAAATTTAGGCAAAAAATTTTTCTTAATTAGGTACTGTTATTACATGTTAATTTCAAAAAATTGTTTATCCTTAATGTATAACTTTGTTGGTGTGTTACATTTTCATGTTTGAATTTCCAATACAAACATTAAATTGATTAAAATTCTTAAATTCATGTTTTCATTTATTGACTTCTTTTCTAGGTACGACTTCAGCACCATGTTTGGACAACCTGGATGATGTAGTTAAAGTCCACCGAATAAATTTGGATGACTTTTCCGAGTTGTCTGCTGATGATTGGTCGATACCATTAAACCCCCCACAAGATGAGAGTACACCATATACTGGATCCTCATTGGTTACTACATTCGAGCCCACTGTCAAATTGGTTGCAATAATGGTTGAGAAAAAAGGCGATGTGGTCGAAGACATTAAATTTTCCCTCACTGGAAAGTCTAATCGTGGACACACAGCGTTTACACCAATCGAAAATGCTGATGGTGGAGCCATATTTACTGGCAAAACATACAGCTACATTTTTTTACCTAACAACTTGGGACCTATAGCTTTACTGTCGCTCCGAATCATTCAACCAACTCCAACCTCCGAGTACAGAGTGAAGTTCTTTGGATGTGCAGGTAAAGAAATTCACAGTGTTTCTTTTTATGAATAAATTTGAGGCGACAAAGGGAATTATTTTTGACCTCTCAATGTTTAACTTTTCTCTTGACTTCAATATCAACAGCTTTGCCATCTACAACTGTAGCAACAACAGAGAAAGTAACCACAACAGTTGTGACAACTTCTCCTGAAGCAACCACCACAGAGATAACCACTGTGGAGATAACTTCAGGTAAGTACAAAAGAATGATCTTTAGTTTTACTGTTTTTCAACCTTATTCTGGGGGGTGTTCCGGAAAAATTGCTGGTTCTTTCCTTTTTATTTGTTTGCTTAATTATGTGTTTGTATTTGTTGACTTGATGCAGGTCCAGCCACAACATCAGTTACGACAGCTGGACCAACAACTACACAAGCATCGACAACTACGACTAATGTCACTACAGTATCGGTTCCATCAACTACAGCTGCAGCTACAGCCTCGGCTGTGCCCACAACAACTGAAGTGGTCACAACAACTAGTGCTGTTTTGACTACCACTCCTACAGGAACAACCTCTGAGGAGACAACTGTTGTGACTACCAGCCCAGTGTCAACTACCACTGGTAAAATTTCCTTTCATAATTGTTCTCCTACTTTAACTTCAAAGCCTCATTTTGCATTTCTGTCTGAAGTGAAGGTATGAAAAAGTTTGGCATTGTTTCTTCAGAAAATTTATGATAAGCTTACTAAACAGATTTCTAGAAATCTTTTGTTAACCATTCAATTCCTTCACACAGGACAAGCGACAAGTACTGAAGTTTCAACCAGTAGTGTAACAACTACCTCAGCTGGTACAACTACTGCAGGTCCAACTTCAACTGAACAAACCACTACCACGGTTGTGACATCTTCTCCTGAGGCAACCACCACAGAGATAACCACTGTGGAGACAACTTCAGGTAAGTACAAAAGAATGATCTTTAGTTTTACTTTTCCAACCTTGCTCAGGGGGGTGTTCCAGACAAACTGCTGGTTCTTTCTTTTTTATTTGTTTGCTTAATTATGTGTTTGTATTTGTTGACTTGATGCAGGGCCAGCCACAACATCAGTTACGACAGCTGGACCAACAACTACACAAGCATCGACAACTACAACAAATGTCACTACAGTATCGGTTCCATCAACTACAGCTGCAGCTACAACCTCGGCTGTGCCCACAACAACTGAAGTGGTCACAACAACTAGTGCTGTTTTGACTACCACTCCTACAGGAACAACCTCTGAGGAGACAACTGTTGTGACTACCAGCCAAGTGTCAACTACCACTGGTAAATTTTCCTCTCATAATTATTCTCCTATTTCAATGTCAAAACCTCATTTTTCATTACTGTCTAAAGCGAAGATGTGAAAAAGTTTGGCATTGTTTCTTCAAAAATATGTGATAAGCTTACTAAATATATGTCTAGAAATCTTGTGTTAACCATTCAATTCCTTCACACAGGACAAGCAACAAGTACTGAAGTTTCAACCACTAGTGTAACAACTACCTTAGCTGGTACAACTACTGCAGGTCCAACTTCAACTGAACAAACCACTACCACGGTTGTGACATCTTCTCCTGAGGCAACCACCACAGAGATAACCACTGTGGAGATAACTTCAGGTAAGTACAAAAGAATGATCTTTAGTTTTACTGTTTTTCAACCTTATTCTGGGGGGTGTTCCGGAAAAATTGCTGGTTCTTTCCTTTTTATTTGTTTGCTTAATTATGTGTTTGTATTTGTTGACTTGATGCAGGTCCAGCCACAACATCAGTTACGACAGCTGGACCAACAACTACACAAGCATCGACAACTACGACTAATGTCACTACAGTATCGGTTCCATCAACTACAGCTGCAGCTACAGCCTCGGCTGTGCCCACAACAACTGAAGTGGTCACAACAACTAGTGCTGTTTTGACTACCACTCCTACAGGAACAACCTCTGAGGAGACAACTGTTGTGACTACCAGCCCAGTGTCAACTACCACTGGTAAAATTTCCTTTCATAATTGTTCTCCTACTTTAACTTCAAAGCCTCATTTTGCATTTCTGTCTGAAGTGAAGGTATGAAAAAGTTTGGCATTGTTTCTTCAGAAAATTTATGATAAGCTTACTAAACAGATTTCTAGAAATCTTTTGTTAACCATTCAATTCCTTCACACAGGACAAGCGACAAGTACTGAAGTTTCAACCAGTAGTGTAACAACTACCTCAGCTGGTACAACTACTGCAGGTCCAACTTCAACTGAACAAACCACTACCACGGTTGTGACATCTTCTCCTGAGGCAACCACCACAGAGATAACCACTGTGGAGACAACTTCAGGTAAGTACAAAAGAATGATCTTTAGTTTTACTTTTCCAACCTTGCTCAGGGGGGTGTTCCAGACAAACTGCTGGTTCTTTCTTTTTTATTTGTTTGCTTAATTATGTGTTTGTATTTGTTGACTTGATGCAGGGCCAGCCACAACATCAGTTACGACAGCTGGACCAACAACTACACAAGCATCGACAACTACAACAAATGTCACTACAGTATCGGTTCCATCAACTACAGCTGCAGCTACAACCTCGGCTGTGCCCACAACAACTGAAGTGGTCACAACAACTAGTGCTGTTTTGACTACCACTCCTACAGGAACAACCTCTGAGGAGACAACTGTTGTGACTACCAGCCAAGTGTCAACTACCACTGGTAAATTTTCCTCTCATAATTATTCTCCTATTTCAATGTCAAAACCTCATTTTTCATTACTGTCTAAAGCGAAGATGTGAAAAAGTTTGGCATTGTTTCTTCAAAAATATGTGATAAGCTTACTAAATATATGTCTAGAAATCTTGTGTTAACCATTCAATTCCTTCACACAGGACAAGCAACAAGTACTGAAGTTTCAACCACTAGTGTAACAACTACCTTAGCTGGTACAACTACTGCAGGTCCAACTTCAACTGAACAAACCACTACCACGGTTGTGACATCTTCTCCTGAGGCAACCACCACAGAGATAACCACTGTGGAGATAACTTCAGGTAAGTACAAAAGAATGATCTTTAGTTTTACTGTTTTTCAACCTTACTCTGGGGGTGTTCCGGAAAAATTGCTGGTTCTTTCCTTTTTATTTGTTTGCTTAATTATGTGTTTGTATTTGTTGACTTGATGCAGGTCCAGCCACAACATCAGTTACGACAGCTGGACCAACAACTACACAAGCATCGACAACTACGACTAATGTCACTACAGTATCGGTTCCATCAACTACAGCTGCAGCTACAACCTCGGCTGTGCCCACAACAACTGAAGTGGTCACAACAACTAGTGCTGTTTTGACTACCACTCCTACAGGAACAACCTCTGAGGAGACAACTGTTGTGACTACCAGCCCAGTGTCAACTACCACTGGTAAAATTTCCTTTCATAATTGTTCTCCTACTTTAACTTCAAAGCCTCATTTTGCATTTCTGTCTGAAGTGAAGGTATGAAAAAGTTTGGCATTGTTTCTTCAGAAAATTTATGATAAGCTTACTAAACAGATTTCTAGAAATCTTTTGTTAACCATTCAATTCCTTCACACAGGACAAGCGACAAGTACTGAAGTTTCAACCACTAGTGTAACAACTACCTCAGCTGGTACAACTACTGCAGGTCCAACTTCAACTGAACAAACCACTACCACGGTTGTGACATCTTCTCCTGAGGCAACCACCACAGAGATAACCACTGTGGAGACAACTTCAGGTAAGTACAAAAGAATGATCTTTAGTTTTACTTTTCCAACCTTGCTCAGGGGGGTGTTCCAGACAAACTGCTGGTTCTTTCTTTTTTATTTGTTTGCTTAATTATGTGTTTGTATTTGTTGACTTGATGCAGGGCCAGCCACAACATCAGTTACGACAGCTGGACCAACAACTACACAAGCATCGACAACTACAACAAATGTCACTACAGTATCGGTTCCATCAACTACAGCTGCAGCTACAACCTCGGCTGTGCCCACAACAACTGAAGTGGTCACAACAACTAGTGCTGTTTTGACTACCACTCCTACAGGAACAACCTCTGAGGAGACAACTGTTGTGACTACCAGCCAAGTGTCAACTACCACTGGTAAAAAATTTTTTTGAGAAAGAAGTTTTGGTCAGAAAAATACTTTAAAAAAACAATTATCTGTTAGATTGAACAAAACAAATTTGTAGGCTTAGCTGCTTTACCTTAAATTCTTTGTTTAAATATGCTTCCTTCACAGGAGTGCCGACAAGTACTGAAGTTTCAACCACTAGTGTAACAACCACCGCAGCTAGTACAACTTCTGCAGGTCAAAATTATTTCCTTAATACTACTGTTGTCTTTTTGTTGTCATTTTGGGCAGTGAAGATTTGAAATTTAGGCAAACACTTTTTCTTAATTAGGTACTGTTATTACATGTTAATTTCAAAAAGTTGTATATCCTTTATGTATAACTTTGTTGGTGTGTTACATTTTCATGTTTGAATTTCCAATACAAACATTAAATTGATTAAAATTCTTAAATTCATGTTTTCATTTATTGACTTATTTTCTAGGTACGACTTCAGCACCATGTTTGGACAACCTGGATGATGTAGTTAAAGTCGAACGAATAAATTTGGATGACTTTTCCGAGTTGTCTGCTGATGATTGGTCGATACCATCAAACCCCCCACAAGATGAGAGTACACCATATACTGGTTCCTCATTGGTTACTACATTCGAGCCCACTGTCAAATTGGTTGCAATAATGGTTGAGAAAACAGGCTATGTGGTCGAAGACATTAAATTTTCCCTCACTGGAAAGTCTAATCGTGGAGACACAGCATTTACACCAATAGAAAATGCTGATGGTGGAGCCATATTTACTGCCAAAACATACAGGTACATTTTTTTACCTAACGACTTCGGACCTATAGCTTTACTGTCGCTCCGAATCATTCAACCAACTCCAACCTCCGAGTACAGAGTGAAGTTCTTTGGATGTGCAGGTAAAGAAATTCACAGTGTTTCTTTTTATGAATAAATTTGAGGCGACAAAGGGAATTATTTTTGACCTCTCAATGTTTAACTTTTCTCTTGACTTCAATATCAACAGCTTTGCCATCTACAACTGCAGCAACAACAGAGAAAGTAACCACAACAGTTGTGACAACTTCTCCTGAAGCAACCACCACAGAGATAACCACTGTGGAGATAACTTCAGGTAAGTGCAAAAGAGTGATCGTTGTTGGTACTTTTCCAACGTTACTCTTGGTGTTTCAGACAAATTGCTGGTTCTTTCTTTTTGATTTGTTTCCTTAATTATGTGTTTGTATTTGTTGATTTGATGCAGGGCCAGCCACAACATCAGTTACGACTGCTGGACCAACAACTACACAAGCATCAACAACTACGACAAATGTCACTACAGTATCGGTTCCATCAACTACAGCTGCAGCTACAACCTCGGCTGTGCCTACAACAACTGAAGTGGTCACAACAACTAGTGCTGTTTTGACTACCACTCCTACAGGAACAACCTCAGAGGAGACAACTGTTGTGACTACCAGCCCAGTGACAACTACCACTGGTAAATTTTCCTCTCATAATTATTCTCCTACTTCATTGTTAAAACCTCATTTTTCATTTCTGTCTAAAGTGAAGATGTGAAAAAGTTTGGCATTGTTTCTTCAAAAATATGTGATAAGCTTACTAAACATATGTTTAGAAATCTCTTGTTAACCATACAATTCCTTCACACAGGACAAGCAACAAGTACTGAAGTTTCAACCACTAGTGTAACAACTACCTCAGCTGGTACAACTACTGCAGGTCCAACTTCAACTGAACAAACCACTACCACGGTTGTGACATCTTCTCCTGAGGCAACCACCACAGAGGTAACCACTGTGGAGATAACTTCAGGTAAGTACAAAAGAATGATCTTTAGTTTTACTTTTCCAACCTTACTCTGGGGGGTGTTCCAGAAAAATTGTTGTTTCTTTCTTTTCTATTTGTCTGCTTCATTATAAATTTGTATTTGTTGACCTGATGCAGGGCCAGCCACAACATCAGTTACGACAGCTGGACCAACATCTACACAAGCATCGACAACTACCACAAATGTCACTACAGTATCGGTTCCATCAACTACAGCTGCAGCTACAACCTCGGCTCTGCCTACAACAACTGAAGTGGTCACAACAACTAGTGCTGTTTTGACTACCACTCCTACAGGAACAACCTCTGAGGAGACAACTGTTGTGACTACCAGCCCAGTGTCAACTACCACTGGTAAATTTTCCTCTCATAATTATTCTCCTATTTCAATGTCAAAACCTCATTTTTCATTACTGTCTAAAGCGAAGATGTGAAAAAGTTTGGCATTGTTTCTTCAAAAATATGTGATAAGCTTACTAAATATATGTCTAGAAATCTTGTGTTAACCATTCAATTCCTTCACACAGGACAAGCAACAAGTACTGAAGTTTCAACCACTAGTGTAACAACTACCTTAGCTGGTACAACTACTGCAGGTCCAACTTCAACTGAACAAACCACTACCACGGTTGTGACATCTTCTCCTGAGGCAACCACCACAGAGATAACCACTGTGGAGATAACTTCAGGTAAGTACAAAAGAATGATCTTTAGTTTTACTGTTTTTCAACCTTACTCTGGGGGTGTTCCGGAAAAATTGCTGGTTCTTTCCTTTTTATTTGTTTGCTTAATTATGTGTTTGTATTTGTTGACTTGATGCAGGTCCAGCCACAACATCAGTTACGACAGCTGGACCAACAACTACACAAGCATCGACAACTACGACTAATGTCACTACAGTATCGGTTCCATCAACTACAGCTGCAGCTACAACCTCGGCTGTGCCCACAACAACTGAAGTGGTCACAACAACTAGTGCTGTTTTGACTACCACTCCTACAGGAACAACCTCTGAGGAGACAACTGTTGTGACTACCAGCCCAGTGTCAACTACCACTGGTAAAATTTCCTTTCATAATTGTTCTCCTACTTTAACTTCAAAGCCTCATTTTGCATTTCTGTCTGAAGTGAAGGTATGAAAAAGTTTGGCATTGTTTCTTCAGAAAATTTATGATAAGCTTACTAAACAGATTTCTAGAAATCTTTTGTTAACCATTCAATTCCTTCACACAGGACAAGCGACAAGTACTGAAGTTTCAACCACTAGTGTAACAACTACCTCAGCTGGTACAACTACTGCAGGTCCAACTTCAACTGAACAAACCACTACCACGGTTGTGACATCTTCTCCTGAGGCAACCACCACAGAGATAACCACTGTGGAGACAACTTCAGGTAAGTACAAAAGAATGATCTTTAGTTTTACTTTTCCAACCTTGCTCAGGGGGGTGTTCCAGACAAACTGCTGGTTCTTTCTTTTTTATTTGTTTGCTTAATTATGTGTTTGTATTTGTTGACTTGATGCAGGGCCAGCCACAACATCAGTTACGACAGCTGGACCAACAACTACACAAGCATCGACAACTACAACAAATGTCACTACAGTATCGGTTCCATCAACTACAGCTGCAGCTACAACCTCGGCTGTGCCCACAACAACTGAAGTGGTCACAACAACTAGTGCTGTTTTGACTACCACTCCTACAGGAACAACCTCTGAGGAGACAACTGTTGTGACTACCAGCCAAGTGTCAACTACCACTGGTAAAAAATTTTTTTGAGAAAGAAGTTTTGGTCAGAAAAATACTTTAAAAAAACAATTATCTGTTAGATTGAACAAAACAAATTTGTAGGCTTAGCTGCTTTACCTTAAATTCTTTGTTTAAATATGCTTCCTTCACAGGAGTGCCGACAAGTACTGAAGTTTCAACCACTAGTGTAACAACCACCGCAGCTAGTACAACTTCTGCAGGTCAAAATTATTTCCTTAATACTACTGTTGTCTTTTTGTTGTCATTTTGGGCAGTGAAGATTTGAAATTTAGGCAAACACTTTTTCTTAATTAGGTACTGTTATTACATGTTAATTTCAAAAAGTTGTATATCCTTTATGTATAACTTTGTTGGTGTGTTACATTTTCATGTTTGAATTTCCAATACAAACATTAAATTGATTAAAATTCTTAAATTCATGTTTTCATTTATTGACTTATTTTCTAGGTACGACTTCAGCACCATGTTTGGACAACCTGGATGATGTAGTTAAAGTCGAACGAATAAATTTGGATGACTTTTCCGAGTTGTCTGCTGATGATTGGTCGATACCATCAAACCCCCCACAAGATGAGAGTACACCATATACTGGTTCCTCATTGGTTACTACATTCGAGCCCACTGTCAAATTGGTTGCAATAATGGTTGAGAAAACAGGCTATGTGGTCGAAGACATTAAATTTTCCCTCACTGGAAAGTCTAATCGTGGAGACACAGCATTTACACCAATAGAAAATGCTGATGGTGGAGCCATATTTACTGCCAAAACATACAGGTACATTTTTTTACCTAACGACTTCGGACCTATAGCTTTACTGTCGCTCCGAATCATTCAACCAACTCCAACCTCCGAGTACAGAGTGAAGTTCTTTGGATGTGCAGGTAAAGAAATTCACAGTGTTTCTTTTTATGAATAAATTTGAGGCGACAAAGGGAATTATTTTTGACCTCTCAATGTTTAACTTTTCTCTTGACTTCAATATCAACAGCTTTGCCATCTACAACTGCAGCAACAACAGAGAAAGTAACCACAACAGTTGTGACAACTTCTCCTGAAGCAACCACCACAGAGATAACCACTGTGGAGATAACTTCAGGTAAGTGCAAAAGAGTGATCGTTGTTGGTACTTTTCCAACGTTACTCTTGGTGTTTCAGACAAATTGCTGGTTCTTTCTTTTTGATTTGTTTCCTTAATTATGTGTTTGTATTTGTTGATTTGATGCAGGGCCAGCCACAACATCAGTTACGACTGCTGGACCAACAACTACACAAGCATCAACAACTACGACAAATGTCACTACAGTATCGGTTCCATCAACTACAGCTGCAGCTACAACCTCGGCTGTGCCTACAACAACTGAAGTGGTCACAACAACTAGTGCTGTTTTGACTACCACTCCTACAGGAACAACCTCAGAGGAGACAACTGTTGTGACTACCAGCCCAGTGACAACTACCACTGGTAAATTTTCCTCTCATAATTATTCTCCTACTTCATTGTTAAAACCTCATTTTTCATTTCTGTCTAAAGTGAAGATGTGAAAAAGTTTGGCATTGTTTCTTCAAAAATATGTGATAAGCTTACTAAACATATGTTTAGAAATCTCTTGTTAACCATACAATTCCTTCACACAGGACAAGCAACAAGTACTGAAGTTTCAACCACTAGTGTAACAACTACCTCAGCTGGTACAACTACTGCAGGTCCAACTTCAACTGAACAAACCACTACCACGGTTGTGACATCTTCTCCTGAGGCAACCACCACAGAGGTAACCACTGTGGAGATAACTTCAGGTAAGTACAAAAGAATGATCTTTAGTTTTACTTTTCCAACCTTACTCTGGGGGGTGTTCCAGAAAAATTGTTGTTTCTTTCTTTTCTATTTGTCTGCTTCATTATAAATTTGTATTTGTTGACCTGATGCAGGGCCAGCCACAACATCAGTTACGACAGCTGGACCAACATCTACACAAGCATCGACAACTACCACAAATGTCACTACAGTATCGGTTCCATCAACTACAGCTGCAGCTACAACCTCGGCTCTGCCTACAACAACTGAAGTGGTCACAACAACTAGTGCTGTTTTGACTACCACTCCTACAGGAACAACCTCTGAGGAGACAACTGTTGTGACTACCAGCCCAGTGTCAACTACCACTGGTAAATTTTCCTCTCATAATTATTCTCCTATTTCAATGTCAAAACCTCATTTTTCATTACTGTCTAAAGCGAAGATGTGAAAAAGTTTGGCATTGTTTCTTCAAAAATATGTGATAAGCTTACTAAATATATGTCTAGAAATCTTGTGTTAACCATTCAATTCCTTCACACAGGACAAGCAACAAGTACTGAAGTTTCAACCACTAGTGTAACAACTACCTTAGCTGGTACAACTACTGCAGGTCCAACTTCAACTGAACAAACCACTACCACGGTTGTGACATCTTCTCCTGAGGCAACCACCACAGAGATAACCACTGTGGAGATAACTTCAGGTAAGTACAAAAGAATGATCTTTAGTTTTACTGTTTTTCAACCTTACTCTGGGGGTGTTCCGGAAAAATTGCTGGTTCTTTCCTTTTTATTTGTTTGCTTAATTATGTGTTTGTATTTGTTGACTTGATGCAGGTCCAGCCACAACATCAGTTACGACAGCTGGACCAACAACTACACAAGCATCGACAACTACGACTAATGTCACTACAGTATCGGTTCCATCAACTACAGCTGCAGCTACAACCTCGGCTGTGCCCACAACAACTGAAGTGGTCACAACAACTAGTGCTGTTTTGACTACCACTCCTACAGGAACAACCTCTGAGGAGACAACTGTTGTGACTACCAGCCCAGTGTCAACTACCACTGGTAAAATTTCCTTTCATAATTGTTCTCCTACTTTAACTTCAAAGCCTCATTTTGCATTTCTGTCTGAAGTGAAGGTATGAAAAAGTTTGGCATTGTTTCTTCAGAAAATTTATGATAAGCTTACTAAACAGATTTCTAGAAATCTTTTGTTAACCATTCAATTCCTTCACACAGGACAAGCGACAAGTACTGAAGTTTCAACCACTAGTGTAACAACTACCTCAGCTGGTACAACTACTGCAGGTCCAACTTCAACTGAACAAACCACTACCACGGTTGTGACATCTTCTCCTGAGGCAACCACCACAGAGATAACCACTGTGGAGACAACTTCAGGTAAGTACAAAAGAATGATCTTTAGTTTTACTTTTCCAACCTTGCTCAGGGGGGTGTTCCAGACAAACTGCTGGTTCTTTCTTTTTTATTTGTTTGCTTAATTATGTGTTTGTATTTGTTGACTTGATGCAGGGCCAGCCACAACATCAGTTACGACAGCTGGACCAACAACTACACAAGCATCGACAACTACAACAAATGTCACTACAGTATCGGTTCCATCAACTACAGCTGCAGCTACAACCTCGGCTGTGCCCACAACAACTGAAGTGGTCACAACAACTAGTGCTGTTTTGACTACCACTCCTACAGGAACAACCTCTGAGGAGACAACTGTTGTGACTACCAGCCAAGTGTCAACTACCACTGGTAAAAAATTTTTTTGAGAAAGAAGTTTTGGTCAGAAAAATACTTTAAAAAAACAATTATCTGTTAGATTGAACAAAACAAATTTGTAGGCTTAGCTGCTTTACCTTAAATTCTTTGTTTAAATATGCTTCCTTCACAGGAGTGCCGACAAGTACTGAAGTTTCAACCACTAGTGTAACAACCACCGCAGCTAGTACAACTTCTGCAGGTCAAAATTATTTCCTTAATACTACTGTTGTCTTTTTGTTGTCATTTTGGGCAGTGAAGATTTGAAATTTAGGCAAACACTTTTTCTTAATTAGGTACTGTTATTACATGTTAATTTCAAAAAGTTGTATATCCTTTATGTATAACTTTGTTGGTGTGTTACATTTTCATGTTTGAATTTCCAATACAAACATTAAATTGATTAAAATTCTTAAATTCATGTTTTCATTTATTGACTTATTTTCTAGGTACGACTTCAGCACCATGTTTGGACAACCTGGATGATGTAGTTAAAGTCGAACGAATAAATTTGGATGACTTTTCCGAGTTGTCTGCTGATGATTGGTCGATACCATCAAACCCCCCACAAGATGAGAGTACACCATATACTGGTTCCTCATTGGTTACTACATTCGAGCCCACTGTCAAATTGGTTGCAATAATGGTTGAGAAAACAGGCTATGTGGTCGAAGACATTAAATTTTCCCTCACTGGAAAGTCTAATCGTGGAGACACAGCATTTACACCAATAGAAAATGCTGATGGTGGAGCCATATTTACTGCCAAAACATACAGGTACATTTTTTTACCTAACGACTTCGGACCTATAGCTTTACTGTCGCTCCGAATCATTCAACCAACTCCAACCTCCGAGTACAGAGTGAAGTTCTTTGGATGTGCAGGTAAAGAAATTCACAGTGTTTCTTTTTATGAATAAATTTGAGGCGACAAAGGGAATTATTTTTGACCTCTCAATGTTTAACTTTTCTCTTGACTTCAATATCAACAGCTTTGCCATCTACAACTGCAGCAACAACAGAGAAAGTAACCACAACAGTTGTGACAACTTCTCCTGAAGCAACCACCACAGAGATAACCACTGTGGAGATAACTTCAGGTAAGTGCAAAAGAGTGATCGTTGTTGGTACTTTTCCAACGTTACTCTTGGTGTTTCAGACAAATTGCTGGTTCTTTCTTTTTGATTTGTTTCCTTAATTATGTGTTTGTATTTGTTGATTTGATGCAGGGCCAGCCACAACATCAGTTACGACTGCTGGACCAACAACTACACAAGCATCAACAACTACGACAAATGTCACTACAGTATCGGTTCCATCAACTACAGCTGCAGCTACAACCTCGGCTGTGCCTACAACAACTGAAGTGGTCACAACAACTAGTGCTGTTTTGACTACCACTCCTACAGGAACAACCTCAGAGGAGACAACTGTTGTGACTACCAGCCCAGTGACAACTACCACTGGTAAATTTTCCTCTCATAATTATTCTCCTACTTCATTGTTAAAACCTCATTTTTCATTTCTGTCTAAAGTGAAGATGTGAAAAAGTTTGGCATTGTTTCTTCAAAAATATGTGATAAGCTTACTAAACATATGTTTAGAAATCTCTTGTTAACCATACAATTCCTTCACACAGGACAAGCAACAAGTACTGAAGTTTCAACCACTAGTGTAACAACTACCTCAGCTGGTACAACTACTGCAGGTCCAACTTCAACTGAACAAACCACTACCACGGTTGTGACATCTTCTCCTGAGGCAACCACCACAGAGGTAACCACTGTGGAGATAACTTCAGGTAAGTACAAAAGAATGATCTTTAGTTTTACTTTTCCAACCTTACTCTGGGGGGTGTTCCAGAAAAATTGTTGTTTCTTTCTTTTCTATTTGTCTGCTTCATTATAAATTTGTATTTGTTGACCTGATGCAGGGCCAGCCACAACATCAGTTACGACAGCTGGACCAACATCTACACAAGCATCGACAACTACCACAAATGTCACTACAGTATCGGTTCCATCAACTACAGCTGCAGCTACAACCTCGGCTCTGCCTACAACAACTGAAGTGGTCACAACAACTAGTGCTGTTTTGACTACCACTCCTACAGGAACAACCTCTGAGGAGACAACTGTTGTGACTACCAGCCCAGTGTCAACTACCACTGGTAAATTTTCCTCTCATAATTATTCTCCTATTTCAATGTCAAAACCTCATTTTTCATTACTGTCTAAAGCGAAGATGTGAAAAAGTTTGGCATTGTTTCTTCAAAAATATGTGATAAGCTTACTAAATATATGTCTAGAAATCTTGTGTTAACCATTCAATTCCTTCACACAGGACAAGCAACAAGTACTGAAGTTTCAACCACTAGTGTAACAACTACCTTAGCTGGTACAACTACTGCAGGTCCAACTTCAACTGAACAAACCACTACCACGGTTGTGACATCTTCTCCTGAGGCAACCACCACAGAGATAACCACTGTGGAGATAACTTCAGGTAAGTACAAAAGAATGATCTTTAGTTTTACTGTTTTTCAACCTTACTCTGGGGGTGTTCCGGAAAAATTGCTGGTTCTTTCCTTTTTATTTGTTTGCTTAATTATGTGTTTGTATTTGTTGACTTGATGCAGGTCCAGCCACAACATCAGTTACGACAGCTGGACCAACAACTACACAAGCATCGACAACTACGACTAATGTCACTACAGTATCGGTTCCATCAACTACAGCTGCAGCTACAACCTCGGCTGTGCCCACAACAACTGAAGTGGTCACAACAACTAGTGCTGTTTTGACTACCACTCCTACAGGAACAACCTCTGAGGAGACAACTGTTGTGACTACCAGCCCAGTGTCAACTACCACTGGTAAAATTTCCTTTCATAATTGTTCTCCTACTTTAACTTCAAAGCCTCATTTTGCATTTCTGTCTGAAGTGAAGGTATGAAAAAGTTTGGCATTGTTTCTTCAGAAAATTTATGATAAGCTTACTAAACAGATTTCTAGAAATCTTTTGTTAACCATTCAATTCCTTCACACAGGACAAGCGACAAGTACTGAAGTTTCAACCACTAGTGTAACAACTACCTCAGCTGGTACAACTACTGCAGGTCCAACTTCAACTGAACAAACCACTACCACGGTTGTGACATCTTCTCCTGAGGCAACCACCACAGAGATAACCACTGTGGAGACAACTTCAGGTAAGTACAAAAGAATGATCTTTAGTTTTACTTTTCCAACCTTGCTCAGGGGGGTGTTCCAGACAAACTGCTGGTTCTTTCTTTTTTATTTGTTTGCTTAATTATGTGTTTGTATTTGTTGACTTGATGCAGGGCCAGCCACAACATCAGTTACGACAGCTGGACCAACAACTACACAAGCATCGACAACTACAACAAATGTCACTACAGTATCGGTTCCATCAACTACAGCTGCAGCTACAACCTCGGCTGTGCCCACAACAACTGAAGTGGTCACAACAACTAGTGCTGTTTTGACTACCACTCCTACAGGAACAACCTCTGAGGAGACAACTGTTGTGACTACCAGCCAAGTGTCAACTACCACTGGTAAAAAAATTTTTTGAGAAAGAAGTTTTGGTCAGAAAAATACTTTAAAAAAACAATTATCTGTTAGATTGAACAAAACAAATTTGTAGGCTTAGCTGCTTTACCTTAAATTCTTTGTTTAAATATGCTTCCTTCACAGGAGTGCCGACAAGTACTGAAGTTTCAACCACTAGTGTAACAACCACCGCAGCTAGTACAACTTCTGCAGGTCAAAATTATTTCCTTAATACTACTGTTGTCTTTTTGTTGTCATTTTGGGCAGTGAAGATTTGAAATTTAGGCAAACACTTTTTCTTAATTAGGTACTGTTATTACATGTTAATTTCAAAAAGTTGTATATCCTTTATGTATAACTTTGTTGGTGTGTTACATTTTCATGTTTGAATTTCCAATACAAACATTAAATTGATTAAAATTCTTAAATTCATGTTTTCATTTATTGACTTATTTTCTAGGTACGACTTCAGCACCATGTTTGGACAACCTGGATGATGTAGTTAAAGTCGAACGAATAAATTTGGATGACTTTTCCGAGTTGTCTGCTGATGATTGGTCGATACCATTAAACCCCCCACAAGATGAGAGTACACCATATACTGGTTCCTCATTGGTTACTACATTCGAGCCCACTGTCAAATTGGTTGCAATAATGGTTGAGAAAAATGGCGATGTGGTCGAAGACATTAAATTTTCCCTCACTGGAAAGTCTAATCGTGGAGACACAGCGTTTACACCAATAGAAAATGCTGATGGTGGAGCCATATTTACTGGCAAAACATACAGCTACATTTTTTTACCTAACGACTTGGGACCTATAGCTTTATTGTCGCTCCGAATCATTCAACCAACTCCAACCTCCGAGTACAGAGTGAAGTTCTTTGGATGTGCAGGTAAAGAAATTCACAGTGTTTCTTTTTATGAATAAATTTGAGGAGACAAAAGGAATTATTTTTGACCTCTCAATGTTTAACTTTTCTCTTGACTTCAATATCAACAGCTTTGCCATCTACAACTGCAGCAACAACGGAGAAAGTAACCACAACAGTTCTGACAAATTCTCCTGAAGCAACCACCACAGAGATAACCACTGTGGAGATAACTTCAGGTAAGTGCAAAAGAGTGATCGTTGTTGGTACTTTTCCAATGTTACTCTTGGTGTTTCAGACAAATTGCTGGTTCTTTCTTTTTGATTAGTTTCGTTAATTATGTGTTTGTATTTGTTGATTTGATGCAGGGCCAGCCACAACATCAGTTACGACTGCTGGACCAACAACTACACAAGCATCAACAACTACGACAAATGTCACTACAGTATCGGTTCCATCAACTACAGCTGCAGCTACAACCTCGGCTGTGCCTACAACAACTGAAGTGGTCACAACAACTAGTGCTGTTTTGACTACCACTCCTACAGGAACAACCTCTGAGGAGACAACTGTTGTGACTACCAGCCCAGTGACAACTACCACTGGTAAATTTTCCTCTCATAATTATTCTCCTACTTCAATGTCAAAACCTCATTTTTCATTTCTGTCTGAAGTGAAGATGTGAAAAAGTTTGGCATTGTTTCTCAAAAAATATGTGATAAGCTTACTAAATATATGTCTAGAAATCTTGTGTTAACCATACAATTCCTTCACACAGGACAAGCAACAAGTACTGAAGTTTCAACCACTAGTGTAACAACTACCTCAGCTGGTACAACTACTGCAGGTCCAACTTCAACTGAACAAACCACTACCACGGTTGTGACATCTTCTCCTGAGGCAACCACCACAGAGATAACCACTGTGGAGATAACTTCAGGTAATAACAAAAGAATGATCTTTAGTTTTACTTTTCCAACCTTACTCTGGGGGGTGTTCCAGAAAAATTACTGGTTCTTTCTTGTTTATTTGTTTGCTTAATTATGTGTTTGTATTTGTTGACGCGATGCAGGGCCAGCCACAACATCAGTTACGACAGCTGGACCAACAACTACACAAGCATCGACAACTACAACAAATGTCACTACAGTATCGGTTCCATCAACTACAGCTGCAGCTACAACCTCGGCTGTGCCCACAACAACTGAAGTGGTCACAACAACTAGTGCTGTTTTGACTACCACTCCTACAGGAACAACCTCTGAGGAGACAACTGTTGTGACTACCAGCCCAGTGTCAACTACCACTGGTAAATTTTCCTCTCATTATTATTCTCCTACTTTAAAGCCTCATTTTTCATTTCTGTCTGAAGTGAAGATGTGAAAAAGTTTGCCATTGTTTCTTCCAAAAAATGTCATAAGCTTACTAAATATATGTCTAGAAATCTTGTGTTAACCATACAATTCCTTCACACAGGACAAGCAACAAGTACTGAAGTTTCAACCACTAGTGTAACAACTACCTCAGCTGGTACAACTACTGCAGGTCCAACTTCAACTGAACAAACCACTACCACGGTTGTGACATCTTCTCCTGAGGCAACCACCACAGAGATAACCACTGTGGAGATAACTTCAGGTAATAACAAAAGAATGATCTTTAGTTTTACTTTTCCAACCTTACTCTGGGGGGTGTTCCAGCAAAATTATTGGTTCTTTCTTGTTTATTTGTTTGCTTTATTATGTGTTTGTAATTGTTGACGTGATGCAGGGCCAGCCACAACATCAGTTACGACAGCTGGACCAACAACTACACAAGCATCGACAACTACAACAAATGTCACTACAGTATCGGTTCCATCAACTACAGCTGCAGCTACAACCTCGGCTGTGCCCACAACAACTGAAGTGGTCACAACAACTAGTGCTGTTTTGACTACCACTCCTACAGGAACAACCTCTGAGGAGACAACTGTTGTGACTACCAGCCCAGTGTCAACTACCACTGGTAAATTTTCCTTTCATTATTTTTGTCTCCTACTTCAACGTCAAAGCCTCATTTTTCATTTCTGTCCTGAAGTGAAGATATGAAAAAGTTTGGCATTGTTTCTTTAAAAAAATGTCATAAGCTTACTAAATAAATGTCTAGAAATCTTTTGTTAACCAATAAATTCCTTCACACAGGACAAGCAACAAGTACTGAAGTTTCAACCACTAGTGTAACAACTACCTCAGCTGGTACAACTACTGCAGGTCCAACGTCAACTGAACAAACCACTACCACGGTTGTGACATCTTCTCCTGAGGCAACCACCACAGAGATAACCACTGTGGAGATAACTTCAGGTAAGTACAAAAGAATGATCTTTAGTTTTACTTTTCCAACCTTACTCTGGGGGGTGTTCCAGAAAAATTATTGGTTCTTTCTTTTTTATTTGTTTGCTTAATTATGTGTTTGTATTTGTTGACTTGATGCAGGGCCAGCCACAACATCAGTTACGACAGCTGGACCAACAACTACTCAAGCATCGACAACTACGACAAATGTCACTACAGTATCGGTTCCATCAACTACAGCTGCAGCTACAACCTCGGCTGTGCCAACAACAACTGAAGTGGTCACAACAACTAGTGCTGTTTTGACTACCACTCCTACAGGAACAACCTCTGAGGAGACAACTGTTGTGACTACCAGCCCAGTGTCAACTACCACTGGTAAATTTTCCTCTCATTATTATTCTCCTACTTCAAAGCCTCATTTTTCATTTCTGTCTGAAGTGAAGATATGAAAAAGTTTGGCATTGTTTCTTTAAAAAAATGTCATAAGCTTACTAAATATATGTCTAGAAATCTTGTGTTAACCAATAAATTCCTTCACACAGGACAAGCAACAAGTACTGAAGTTTCAACCACTAGTGTAACAACTACCTCAGCTGGTACAACTACTGCAGGTCCAACTTCAACTGAACAAACCACTACCACGGTTGTGACATCTTCTCCTGAGGCAACCACCACAGAGATAACCACTGTGGAGATAACTTCAGGTAATAACAAAAGAATGATCTTTAGTTTTACTTTTCCAAGCTTACTCTGGGGGGTGTTCCAGAAAAATGATTGGTTCTTTCTTTTTTATTTGTTTGCTTAATTATGTGTTTGTATTTGTTGACTTGATGCAGGGCCAGCCACAACATCAGTTACGACAGCTGGACCAACAACTACTCAAGCATCGACAACTACGACAAATGTCACTACAGTATCGGTTCCATCAACTACAGCTGCAGCTACAACCTCGGCTGTGCCAACAACAACTGAAGTGGTCACAACAACTAGTGCTGTTTTGACTACCACTCCTACAGGAACAACCTCTGAGGAGACAACTGTTGTGACTACCAGCCCAGTGTCAACTACCACTGGTAAATTTTCCTCTCAAAATTATTCTCCTACTTCAACGTCAAAGCCTCATTTTTCATTTCTGTCTGAAGTGAAGATGTGAAAAAGTTTGCCATTGTTTCTTCCAAAAAATGTCATAAGCTTACTAAATAAATGTCTAGAAATCTTGTGTTAACCATACAATTCCTTCACACAGGACAAGCAACAAGTACTGAAGTTTCAACCACTAGTGTAACAACTACCTCAGCTGGTACAACTACTGCAGGTCCAACTTCAACTGAACAAACCACTACCACGGTTGTGACATCTTCTCCTGAGGCAACCACCACAGAGATAACCACTGTGGAGATAACTTCAGGTAAGTACCAAAGAATGGTCTTTAGTTTTACTTTTCCAACCTTACTCTGGGGGGTGTTCCAGAAAAATTATTGGTTCTTTCTTTTTTATTTGTTTGCTTAATTATGTGTTTGTATTTGTTGACTTGATGCAGGGCCAGCCACAACATCAGTTACGACAGCTGGACCAACAACTACACAAGCATCGACAACTACGACAAATGTCACTACAGTATCGGTTCCATCAACTACAGCTGCAGCTACAACCTCGGCTGTGCCCACAACAACTGAAGTGGTCACAACAACTAGTGCTGTTTTGACTACCACTCCTACAGGAACAACCTCTGAGGAGACAACTGTTGTGACTACCAGCCCAGTGTCAACTACCACTGGTAAATTTTCCTCTCATGATTATTCTCCTACTTCAACGTCAAAGCCTCATTTTTCATTTCTGTCTGAAGTGAAGATATGAAAAAGTTTGGCATTGTTTCTTTAAAAAAATGTCATAAGCTTACTAAATAAATGTCTAGAAATCTTTTGTTAACCAATAAATTCCTTCACACAGGACAAGCAACAAGTACTGAAGTTTCAACCACTAGTGTAACAACTACCTCAGCTGGTACAACTACTGCAGGTCCAACTTCAACTGAACAAACCACTACCACGGTTGTGACATCTTCTCCTGAGGCAACCACCACAGAGATAACCACTGTGGAGATAACTTCAGGTAAGTACCAAAGAATGGTCTTTAGTTTTACTTTTCCAACCTTACTCTGGGGGGTGTTCCAGAAAATTTTTTGGTTCTTTCTTTTTTATTTGTTTGCTTAATTATGTGTTTGTATTTGTTGACTTGATGCAGGGCCAGCCACAACATCAGTTACGACAGCTGGACCAACAACTACTCAAGCATCAACAACTACGACAAATGTCACTACAGTATCGGTTCCATCAACTACAGCTGCAGCTACAACCTCGGCTGTGCCAACAACAACTGAAGTGGTCACAACAACTAGTGCTGTTTTGACTACCACTCCTACAGGAACAACCTCTGAGGAGACAACTGTTGTGACTACCAGCCCAGTGTCAACTACCACTGGTAAATTTTCCTCTCATTATTATTCTCCTACTTCAAAGCCTCATTTTTCATTTCTGTCTGAAGTGAAGATGTGAAAAAGTTTGCCATTGTTTCTTCCAAAAAATGTCATAAGCTTACTAAATATATGTCTAGAAATCTTGTGTTAACCATACAATTCCTTCACACAGGACAAGCAACAAGTACTGAAGTTTCAACCACTAGTGTAACAACCATCTCAGCTGGTACAACTACTGCAGGTCCAACTTCAACTGAACAAACCACTACCACGGTTGTGACATCTTCTCCTGAGGCAACCACCACAGAGATAACCACTGTGGAGATAACTTCAGGTAATAACAAAAGAATGATCTTTAGTTTTACTTTTCCAACCTTACTCTGGGGGGTGTTCCAGCAAAATTATTGGTTCTTTCTTGTTTATTTGTTTGCTTTATTATGTGTTTGTAATTGTTGACGTGATGCAGGGCCAGCCACAACATCAGTTACGACAGCTGGACCAACAACTACACAAGCATCGACAACTACAACAAATGTCACTACAGTATCGGTTCCATCAACTACAGCTGCAGCTACAACCTCGGCTGTGCCCACAACAACTGAAGTGGTCACAACAACTAGTGCTGTTTTGACTACCACTCCTACAGGAACAACCTCTGAGGAGACAACTGTTGTGACTACCAGCCCAGTGTCAACTACCACTGGTAAATTTTCCTTTCATTATTTTTGTCTCCTACTTCAACGTCAAAGCCTCATTTTTCATTTCTGTCCTGAAGTGAAGATATGAAAAAGTTTGGCATTGTTTCTTTAAAAAAATGTCATAAGCTTACTAAATAAATGTCTAGAAATCTTTTGTTAACCAATAAATTCCTTCACACAGGACAAGCAACAAGTACTGAAGTTTCAACCACTAGTGTAACAACTACCTCAGCTGGTACAACTACTGCAGGTCCAACGTCAACTGAACAAACCACTACCACGGTTGTGACATCTTCTCCTGAGGCAACCACCACAGAGATAACCACTGTGGAGATAACTTCAGGTAAGTACAAAAGAATGATCTTTAGTTTTACTTTTCCAACCTTACTCTGGGGGGTGTTCCAGAAAAATTATTGGTTCTTTCTTTTTTTATTGTTTGCTTAATTATGTGTTTGTATTTGTTGACTTGATGCAGGGCCAGCCACAACATCAGTTACGACAGCTGGACCAACAACTACTCAAGCATCGACAACTACGACAAATGTCACTACAGTATCGGTTCCATCAACTACAGCTGCAGCTACAACCTCGGCTGTGCCAACAACAACTGAAGTGGTCACAACAACTAGTGCTGTTTTGACTACCACTCCTACAGGAACAACCTCTGAGGAGACAACTGTTGTGACTACCAGCCCAGTGTCAACTACCACTGGTAAATTTTCCTCTCATTATTATTCTCCTACTTCAAAGCCTCATTTTTCATTTCTGTCTGAAGTGAAGATATGAAAAAGTTTGGCATTGTTTCTTTAAAAAAATGTCATAAGCTTACTAAATATATGTCTAGAAATCTTGTGTTAACCAATAAATTCCTTCACACAGGACAAACAACAAGTACTGAAGTTTCAACCACTAGTGTAACAACTACCTCAGCTGGTACAACTACTGCAGGTCCAACTTCAACTGAACAAACCACTACCACGGTTGTGACATCTTCTCCTGAGGCAACCACCACAGAGATAACCACTGTGGAGATAACTTCAGGTAATAACAAAAGAATGATCTTTAGTTTTACTTTTCCAACCTTACTCTGGGGGGTGTTCCAGAAAAATGATTGGTTCTTTCTTTTTTATTTGTTTGCTTAATTATGTGTTTGTATTTGTTGACTTGATGCAGGGCCAGCCACAACATCAGTTACGACAGCTGGACCAACAACTACTCAAGCATCGACAACTACGACAAATGTCACTACAGTATCGGTTCCATCAACTACAGCTGCAGCTACAACCTCGGCTGTGCTAACAACAACTGAAGTGGTCACAACAACTAGTGCTGTTTTGACTACCACTCCTACAGGAACAACCTCTGAGGAGACAACTGTTGTGACTACCAGCCCAGTGTCAACTACCACTGGTAAATTTTCCTCTCATAATTATTCTCCTACTTCAACGTCAAAGCCTCATTTTTCATTTCTGTCTGAAGTGAAGATGTGAAAAAGTTTGCCATTGTTTCTTCCAAAAAATGTCATAAGCTTACTAAATAAATGTCTAGAAATCTTGTGTTAACCGTACAATTCCTTCACACAGGACAAGCAACAAGTACTGAAGTTTCAACCACTAGTGTAACAACTACCTCAGCTGGTACAACTACTGCAGGTCCAACTTCAACTGAACAAACCACTACCACGGTTGTGACATCTTCTCCTGAGGCAACCACCACAGAGATAACCACTGTGGAGATAACTTCAGGTAATAACAAAAGAATGATCTTTAGTTTTACTTTTCCAACCTTACTCTGGGGGGTGTTCCAGCAAAATTATTGGTTCTTTCTTGTTTATTTGTTTGCTTTATTATGTGTTTGTAATTGTTGACGTGATGCAGGGCCAGCCACAACATCAGTTACGACAGCTGGACCAACAACTACACAAGCATCGACAACTACAACAAATGTCACTACAGTATCGGTTCCATCAACTACAGCTGCAGCTACAACCTCGGCTGTGCCCACAACAACTGAAGTGGTCACAACAACTAGTGCTGTTTTGACTACCACTCCTACAGGAACAACCTCTGAGGAGACAACTGTTGTGACTACCAGCCCAGTGTCAACTACCACTGGTAAATTTTCCTTTCATTATTTTTGTCTCCTACTTCAACGTCAAAGCCTCATTTTTCATTTCTGTCCTGAAGTGAAGATATGAAAAAGTTTGGCATTGTTTCTTTAAAAAAATGTCATAAGCTTACTAAATAAATGTCTAGAAATCTTTTGTTAACCAATAAATTCCTTCACACAGGACAAGCAACAAGTACTGAAGTTTCAACCACTAGTGTAACAACTACCTCAGCTGGTACAACTACTGCAGGTCCAACGTCAACTGAACAAACCACTACCACGGTTGTGACATCTTCTCCTGAGGCAACCACCACAGAGATAACCACTGTGGAGATAACTTCAGGTAAGTACAAAAGAATGATCTTTAGTTTTACTTTTCCAACCTTACTCTGGGGGGTGTTCCAGAAAAATTATTGGTTCTTTCTTTTTTATTTGTTTGCTTAATTATGTGTTTGTATTTGTTGACTTGATGCAGGGCCAGCCACAACATCAGTTACGACAGCTGGACCAACAACTACTCAAGCATCGACAACTACGACAAATGTCACTACAGTATCGGTTCCATCAACTACAGCTGCAGCTACAACCTCGGCTGTGCCAACAACAACTGAAGTGGTCACAACAACTAGTGCTGTTTTGACTACCACTCCTACAGGAACAACCTCTGAGGAGACAACTGTTGTGACTACCAGCCCAGTGTCAACTACCACTGGTAAATTTTCCTCTCATTATTATTCTCCTACTTCAAAGCCTCATTTTTCATTTCTGTCTGAAGTGAAGATATGAAAAAGTTTGGCATTGTTTCTTTAAAAAAATGTCATAATGAAAAAGTTTGGCATTGCTTCTTTAAAAAAATGTCATAAGCTTACTAAATAAATGTCTAGAAATCTTTTGTTAACCAATGAATTCCTTCACACAGGACAAGCAGCAAGTACTGAAGTTTCAACCACTAGTGTAACAACTACCTCAGCTGGTACAACTACTGCAGGTCCAACGTCAACTGAACAAACCACTACCACGGTTGTGACATCTTCTCCTGAGGCAACCACCACAGAGATAACCACTGTGGAGATAACTTCAGGTAAGTACAAAAGAATGATCTTTAGTTTTACTTTTCCAACCTTACTCTGGGGGGTGTTCCAGAAAATTATTGGTTCTTTCTTTTTTATTTGTTTGCTTAATTATGTGTTTGTATTTGTTGACTTGATGCAGGGCCAGCCACAACATCAGTTACGACAGCTGGACCAACAACTACTCAAGCATCGACAACTACGACAATAGTCACTACAGTATCGGTTCCATCAACTACAGCTGCAGCTACAACCTCGGCTGTGCCAACAACAACTGAAGTGGTCACAACAACTAGTGCTGTTTTGACTACCACTCCTACAGGAACAACCTCTGAGGAGACAACTGTTGTGACTACCAGCCCAGTGTCAACTACCACTGGTAAATTTTCCTCTCATTATTATTAACCTACTTCAACGTCAAAGCCTCATTTTTCATTTCTGTCTGAAGTGAAGATATGAAAAAGTTTGGCATTGCTTCTTTAAAAAAATGTCATAATGAAAAAGTTTGGCATTGCTTCTTTAAAAAAATGTCATAAGCTTACTAAATAAATGTCTAGAAATCTTTTGTTAACCAATGAATTCCTTCACACAGGACAAGCAGCAAGTACTGAAGTTTCAACCACTAGTGTAACAACTACCTCAGCTGGTACAACTACTGCAGGTCCAACGTCAACTGAACAAACCACTACCACGGTTGTGACATCTTCTCCTGAGGCAACCACCACAGAGATAACCACTGTGGAGATAACTTCAGGTAAGTACAAAAGAATGATCTTTAGTTTTACTTTTCCAACCTTACTCTGGGGGGTGTTCCAGAAAAATTATTGGTTCTTTCTTTTTTATTTGTTTGCTTAATTATGTGTTTGTATTTGTTGACTTGATGCAGGGCCAGCCACAACATCAGTTACGACAGCTGGACCAACAACTACTCAAGCATCGACAACTACGACAAATGTCACTACAGTATCGGTTCCATCAACTACAGCTGCAGCTACAACCTCGGCTGTGCCCACAACAACTGAAGTGGTCACAACAACTAGTGCTGTTTTGACTACCACTCCTACAGGAACAACCTCTGAGGAGACAACTGTTGTGACTACCAGCCCAGTGTCAACTACCACTGGTAAATTGTTTTCTCATTATTATTAACCTACTTCAACGTCAAAGCCTCATTTTTCATTTCTGTCTGAAGTGAAGATATGAAAAAGTTTGGCATTGCTTCTTTAAAAAAATGTCATAATGAAAAAGTTTGGCATTGCTTCTTTAAAAAAATGTCATAAGCTTACTAAATAAATGTCTAGAAATCTTTTGTTAACCAATGAATTCCTTCACACAGGACAAGCAGCAAGTACTGAAGTTTCAACCACTAGTGTAACAACTACCTCAGCTGGTACAACTACTGCAGGTCCAACGTCAACTGAACAAACCACTACCACGGTTGTGACATCTTCTCCTGAGGCAACCACCACAGAGATAACCACTGTGGAGATAACTTCAGGTAAGTACAAAAGAATGATCTTTAGTTTTACTTTTCCAACCTTACTCTGGGGGGTGTTCCAGAAAAATGATTGGTTCTTTCTTTTTTATTTGTTTGCTTAATTATGTGTTTGTATTTGTTGACTTGATGCAGGGCCAGCCACAACATCAGTTACGACAGCTGGACCAACAACTACTCAAGCATCGACAACTACGACAAATGTCACTACAGTATCGGTTCCATCAACTACAGCTGCAGCTACAACCTCGGCTGTGCCAACAACAACTGAAGTGGTCACAACAACTAGTGCTGTTTTGACTACCACTCCTACAGGAACAACCTCTGAGGAGACAACTGTTGTGACTACCAGCCCAGTGTCAACTACCACTGGTAAATTTTCCTCTCATTATTATTCTCCTACTTCAAAGCCTCATTTTTCATTTCTGTCTGAAGTGAAGATATGAAAAAGTTTGGCATTGTTTCTTTAAAAAAATGTCATAAGCTTACTAAATATATGTCTAGAAATCTTGTGTTAACCAATAAATTCCTTCACACAGGACAAGCAACAAGTACTGAAGTTTCAACCACTAGTGTAACAACTACCTCAGCTGGTACAACTACTGCAGGTCCAACTTCAACTGAACAAACCACTACCACGGTTGTGACATCTTCTCCTGAGGCAACCACCACAGAGATAACCACTGTGGAGATAACTTCAGGTAATAACAAAAGAATGATCTTTAGTTTTACTTTTCCAACCTTACTCTGGGGGGTGTTCCAGAAAAATGATTGGTTCTTTCTTTTTTATTTGTTTGCTTAATTATGTGTTTGTATTTGTTGACTTGATGCAGGGCCAGCCACAACATCAGTTACGACAGCTGGACCAACAACTACTCAAGCATCGACAACTACGACAAATGTCACTACAGTATCGGTTCCATCAACTACAGCTGCAGCTACAACCTCGGCTGTGCCAACAACAACTGAAGTGGTCACAACAACTAGTGCTGTTTTGACTACCACTCCTACAGGAACAACCTCTGAGGAGACAACTGTTGTGACTACCAGCCCAGTGTCAACTACCACTGGTAAATTTTCCTCTCATTATTATTCTCCTACTTCAAAGCCTCATTTTTCATTTCTGTCTGAAGTGAAGATGTGAAAAAGTTTGCCATTGTTTCTTCCAAAAAATGTCATAAGCTTACTAAATATATGTCTAGAAATCTTGTGTTAACCATACAATTCCTTCACACAGGACAAGCAACAAGTACTGAAGTTTCAACCACTAGTGTAACAACTACCTCAGCTGGTACAACTACTGCAGGTCCAACTTCAACTGAACAAACCACTACCACGGTTCTGACATCTTCTCCTGAGGCAACCACCACAGAGATAACCACTGTGGAGATAACTTCAGGTAATAACAAAAGAATGATCTTTAGTTTTACTTTTCCAACCTTACTCTGGGGGGTGTTCCAGCAAAATTATTGGTTCTTTCTTGTTTATTTGTTTGCTTTATTATATGTTTGTAATTGTTGACGTGATGCAGGGCCAGCCACAACATCTGTTACGACAGCTGGACCAACAACTACACAAGCATCGACAACTACAACAAATGTCACTACAGTATCGGTTCCATCAACTACAGCTGCAGCTAATACCTCGGCTGTGCCCACAACAACTGAAGTGGTCACAACAACTAGTGCTGTTTTGACTACCACTCCTACAGGAACAACCTCTGAGGAGACAACTGTTGTGACTACCAGCCCAGTGTCAACTACCACTGGTAAATTTTCCTTTCATTATTTTTGTCTCCTACTTCAACGTCAAAGCCTCATTTTTCATTTCTGTCTGAAGTGAAAATATGAAAAAGTTTGGCATTGTTTCTTTAAAAAAATGTCATAAGCTTACTAAATAAATGTCTAGAAATCTTTTGTTAACCAATAAATTCCTTCACACAGGACAAGCAACAAGTACTGAAATTTCAACCACTAGTGTAACAACTACCTCAGCTGGTACAACTACTGCAGGTCCAACGTCAACTGAACAAACCACTACCACGGTTGTGACATCTTCTCCTGAGGCAACCACCACAGAGATAACCACTGTGGAGATAACTTCAGGTAAGTACAAAAGAATGATCTTTAGTTTTACTTTTCCTACCTTACTCTGGGGGGTGTTCCAGAAAAATTATTGGTTCTTTCTTTTTTATTTGTTTGCTTAATTATGTGTTTGTATTTGTTGACTTGATGTAGGGCCAGCCACAACATCAGTTACGACAGCTGGACCAACAACTACTCAAGCATCGACAACTACGACAAATGTCACTACAGTATCGGTTCCATCAACTACAGCTGCAGCTACAACCTCGGCTGTGCCAACAACAACTGAAGTGGTCACAACAACTAGTGCTGTTTTGACTACCACTCCTACAGGAACAACCTCTGAGGAGACAACTGTTGTGACTACCAGCCCAGTGTCAACTACCACTGGTAAATTTTCCTTTCACTTGTTTTGTCTCCTACTTCAACGTCAAAGCCTCATTTTTCATTTCTGTCTGAAGTGAAGATATGAAAAAGTTTGGCATTGTTTCTTCCAAAAAATGTCATAAGCTTACTAAATATATGTCTAGAAATCTTGTGTTAACTATACAATTCCTTCACACAGGACAAGCAACAAGTACTGAAGTTTCAACCACTAGTGTAACAACTACTTCAGCTGGTACAACTACTGCAGGTCCAACGTCAACTGAACAAACCACTACCACGGTTGTAACATCTTCTCCTGAGGCAACCACCACAGAGATAACCACTGTGGAGATAACTTCAGGTAAGTACAAAAGAATGATCTTTAGTTCTACTTTTCCAACCTTACTCTGGGGGGTGTTCCAGAAAAATTATTGGTTCTTTCTTTTTTATTTGTTTGCTTATTTTTATGTGTTTGTATTTGTTGACGTGATGCAGGGCCAGCTACAACATCAGTTACGACAGCTGGACCAACAACTACACAAGCATCGACAACTACGACAAATGTCACTACAGTATCGGTTCCATCAACTACAGCTGCAGCTACAACCTCGGCTGTGCCCACAACAACTGAAGTGGTCACAACAACTAGTGCTGTTTTGACTACCACTCCTACAGGAACAACCTCTGAGGAGACAACTGTTGTGACTACCAGCCCAGTGTCAACTACCACTGGTAAAGTTTCCTCTCATAATTATTCTCTTACTTCAACGTCAAAGCCTCATTTTTCATTTCTGTCTGAAGTGAAGATAAGAAGAACATTGGCAATGTTTCTTCAAAAAAATGTTATAAGCTTACTAAATAAATGTCTAGAAATCTTTTATTAACCAATAAATTCCTTCACACAGGACAAGCAACAAGTACTGAAGTTTCAACCACTAGTGTAACAACTACCTCAGCTGGTACAACTACTGCAGGTCCAACGTCAACTGAACAAACCACTACCACGGTTGTGACATCCTCTCCTGAGGCAACCACCACAGAGATAACCACTGTGGAGATAACTTCAGGTAAGTACCAAAGAATGGTCTTTAGTTTTACTTTTCCAACCTTACTCTGGGGGGTGTTCCAGAAAAATTATTGGTTCTTTCTTTTTTATTTGTTTGCTTAATTATGTGTTTGTATTTGTTGACGTGATGCAGGGCCAGCCACAACATCAGTTATGACAGCTGGACCAACAACTACACAAGCATCGACAACTACAACAAATGTCACTACAGTATCGGTTCCATCAACTACAGCTGCAGCTACAACCTCGGCTGTGCCCACAACAACTGAAGTGGTCACAACAACTAGTGCTGTTTTGACTACCACTCCTACAGGAACAACCTCTGAGGAGACAACTGTTGTGACTACCAGCCCAGTGTCAACTACCACTGGTAAATTTTCCTCTCATTATTATTAACCTACTTCAACGTCAAAGCCTCATTTTTCATTTCTGTCTGAAGTGAAGATATGAAAAAGTTTGGCATTGTTTCTTTAAAAAAATGTCATAAGCTTACTAAATAAATGTCTAGAAATCTTTTGTTAACCAATAAATTCCTTCACACAGGACAAGCAGCAAGTACTGAAGTTTCAACCACTAGTGTAACAACTACCTCAGCTGGTACAACTACTGCAGGTCCAACGTCAACTGAACAAACCACTACCACGGTTGTGACATCCTCTCCTGAGGCAACCACCACAGAGATAACCACTGTGGAGATAACTTCAGGTAAGTACAAAAGAATGGTCTTTAGTTTTACTTTTCCAACCTTACTCTGGGGGGTGTTCCAGAAAAATTATTGGTTATTTCTTTTTTATTTGTTTGCTTAATTATGTGTTTGTATTTGTTGACGTGATGCAGGGCCAGCCACAACATCAGTTACGACAGCTGGACCAACAACTACTCAAGCATCGACAACTACGACAAATGTCACTACAGTATCGGTTCCATCAACTACAGCTGCAGCTACAACCTCGGCTGTGCCAACAACAACTGAAGTGGTCACAACAACTAGTGCTGTTTTGACTACCACTCCTACAGGAACAACCTCTGAGGAGACAACTGTTGTGACTACCAGCCCAGTGTCAACTACCACTGGTAAATTTTCCTCTCATTATTATTCTCCTACTTCAAAGCCTCATTTTTCATTTCTGTCTGAAGTGAAGATGTGAAAAAGTTTGCCATTGTTTCTTCCAAAAAATGTCATAAGCTTACTAAATATATGTCTAGAAATCTTGTGTTAACTATACAATTCCTTCACACAGGACAAGCAACAAGTACTGAAGTTTCAACCACTAGTGTAACAACTACCTCAGCTGGTACAACTACTGCAGGTCCAACTTCAACTGAACAAACCACTACCACGGTTGTGACATCTTCTCCTGAGGCAACCACCACAGAGATAACCACTGTGGAGATAACTTCAGGTAAGTACCAAAGAATGGTCTTTAGTTTTACTTTTCCAACCTTACTCTGGGGGGTGTTCCAGAAAAATTATTGGTTCTTTCTTTTTTATTTGTTTGCTTAATTATGTGTTTGTATTTGTTGACTTGATGCAGGGCCAGCCACAACATTAGTTACGACAGCTGGACCAACAACTACTCAAGCATCGACAACTACGACAAATGTCACTACAGTATCGGTTCCATCAACTACAGCTGCAGCTACAACCTCGGCTGTGCCAACAACAACTGAAGTGGTCACAACAACTAGTGCTGTTTTGACTACCACTCCTACAGGAACAACCTCTGAGGAGACAACTGTTGTGACTACCAGCCCAGTGTCAACTACCACTGGTAAATTTTCCTCTCATTATTATTCTCCTACTTCAAAGCCTCATTTTTCATTTCTGTCTGAAGTGAAGATGTGAAAAAGTTTGCCATTGTTTCTTCCAAAAAATGTCATAAGCTTACTAAATATATGTCTAGAAATCTTGTGTTAACCATACAATTCCTTCACACAGGACAAGCAACAAGTACTGAAGTTTCAACCACTAGTGTAACAACTACCTCAGCTGGTACAACTACTGCAGGTCCAACTTCAACTGAACAAACCACTACCACGGTTGTGACATCTTCTCCTGAGGCAACCACCACAGAGATAACCACTGTGGAGATAACTTCAGGTAATAACAAAAGAATGATCTTTAGTTTTACTTTTCCAACCTTACTCTGGGGGGTGTTCCAGCAAAATTATTGGTTCTTTCTTGTTTATTTGTTTGCTTTATTATGTGTTTGTAATTGTTGACGTGATGCAGGGCCAGCCACAACATCAGTTACGACAGCTGGACCAACAACTACACAAGCATCGACAACTACAACAAATGTCACTACAGTATCGGTTCCATCAACTACAGCTGCAGCTACAACCTCGGCTGTGCCCACAACAACTGAAGTGGTCACAACAACTAGTGCTGTTTTGACTACCACTCCTACAGGAACAACCTCTGAGGAGACAACTGTTGTGACTACCAGCCCAGTGTCAACTACCACTGGTAAATTTTCCTCTCATTGTTATTCTCCTACTTCAAAGCCTCATTTTTCATTTCTGTCTGAAGTGAAGATGTGAAAAAGTTTGGCATTGTTTCTTTAAAAAAATGTCATAAGTTTACTAAATAAATGTCTAGAAATCTTTTGTTAACCAATAAATTCCTTCACACAGGACAAGCAACAAGTACTGAAGTTTCAACCACTAGTGTAACAACTACCTCAGCTGGTACAACTACTGCAGGTCCAACTTCAACTGAACAAACCACTACCACGGTTGTGACATCTTCTCCTGAGGCAACCACCACAGAGATAACCACTGTGGAGATAACTTCAGGTAATAACAAAAGAATGATCTTTAGTTTTACTTTTCCAACCTTACTCTGGGGGGTGTTCCAGAAAAATTATTGGTTCTTTCTTTTTTATTTGTTTGCTTAATTATGTGTTTGTATTTGTTGACTTGATGCAGGGCCAGCCACAACATCAGTAACGACAGCTGGACCAACAACTACTCAAGCATCGACAACTACGACAAATGTCACTACAGTATCGGTTCCATCAACTACAGCTGCAGCTACAACCTCGGCTGTGCCCACAACAACTAAAGTGGTCACAACAACTAGTGCTGTTTTGACTACCACTCCTACAGGAACAACCTCTGAGGAGACAACTGTTGTGACTACCAGCCCAGTGTCAACTACCACTGGTAAAGTTTCCTCTCATTATTATTAACCTACTTCAACGTCAAAGCCTCATTTTTCATTTCTGTCTGAAGTGAAGATATGAAAAAGTTTGGCATTGTTTCTTTAAAAAAAATGTCATAAGCTTACTAAATAAATGTCTAGAAATCTTTTGTTAACCATTTAATTCCTTCACACAGGACAAGCAGCAAGTACTGAAGTTTCAACCACTAGTGTAACAACTACCTCAGCTGGTACAACTACTGCAGGTCCAACTTCAACTGAACAAACCACTACCACGGTTGTGACATCTTCTCCTGAGGCAACCACCACAGAGATAACCACTGTGGAGATAACTTCAGGTAAGTACCAAAGAATGGTCTTTAGTTTTACTTTTCCAACCTTACTCTGGGGGGTGTTCCAGAAAAATTATTGGTTCTTTCTTTTTTATTTGTTTGCTTAATTATGTGTTTGTTTTTGTTGACTTGATGCAGGGCCAGCCACAACATCAGTTACGACAGCTGGACCAACAACTACTCAAGCATCGACAACTACGACAAATGTCACTACAGTATCGGTTCCATCAACTACAGCTGCAGCTACAACCTCGGCTGTGCCAACAACAACTGAAGTGGTCACAACAACTAGTGCTGTTTTGACTACCACTCCTACAGGAACAACCTCTGAGGAGACAACTGTTGTGACTACCAGCCCAGTGTCAACTACCACTGGTAAATTTTCCTCTCATAATTATTCTCCTACTTCAATGTCAAAGCCTCATTTTTCATTTCTGTCTGAAGTGAAGATGTGAACAAGTTTGGCATTAGTTCTTCCAAAAAATGTCATAAGGTTACTAAATATATGTCTAGAAATCTTTTATTAACCATTAAATTCTTTCACAAAGGACAAGCAACAAGTACTCAAGTTTCAACCACTAGTGTAACAACTACCTCAGCTGGTACAACTACTGCAGGTCCAACTTCAACTGAACAAACCACTACCACGGTTGTGACATCTTCTCCTGAAGCAACCACCACAGAGAAAACCACTGTGGAGATAACTTCAGGTAAGTACAAAAGAATGATCTTTAGTTTTACTTTTCCAACCTTACTCTGGGGGGTGTTCCAGAAAAATTATTGGTTCTTTCTTTTTTATTTGTTTGCTTAATTATGTGTTTGTATTTGTTGACGTGATGCAGGGCCAGCCACAACATCAGTTACGACAGCTGGACCAACAACTACTCAAGCATCGACAACTACGACAAATGTCACTACAGTATCGGTTCCATCACCTACAGCTGCAGCTACAACCTCGGCTGTGCCCACAACAACTGAAGTGGTCACAACAACTAGTGCTGTTTTGACTACCACTCCTACAGGAACAACCTCTGAGGAGACAACTGTTGTGACTACCAGCCCAGTGTCAACTACCACTGGTAAATTTTCCTCTCATTATTATTCTCCTACTTCAACGTCAAAGCCTCATTTTTCATTTCTGTCTGAAGTGAAGATATGAAAAAGTTTGGCATTGTTTCTTTAAAAAAATTTCATAAGCTTACTAAATAAATGTCTAGAAATCTTTTGTTAACCAATAAATTCCTTCACACAGGACAAGCAACAAGTACTGAAGTTTCAACCACTAGTGTTACAACTACCTCAGCTGGTACAACTACTGCAGGTCCAACTTCAACTGAACAAACCACTACCACGGTTGTGACATCTTCTCCTGAGGCAACCACCACAGAGATAACCACTGTGGAGATAACTTCAGGTAAGTAACAAAGAATGGTCTTTAGTTTTACTTTTCCAACCTTACTCTGGGGGGTGTTCCAGAAAAATTATTGGTTCTTTCTTTTTTATTTGTTTGCTTAATTATGTGTTTGTATTTGTTGACTTGATGCAGGGCCAGCCACAACATCAGTTACGACAGCTGGACCAACAACTACTCAAGCATCGACAACTACGACAAATGTCACTACAGTATCGGTTCCATCAACTACAGCTGCAGCTACAACCTCGGCTGTGCCCACAACAACTGAAGTGGTCACAACAACTAGTGCTGTTCTGACTACCACTCCAACAGGAACAACCTCTGAGGAGACAACTGTTGTGACTACCAGCCCAGTGTCAACTACCACTGGTAAATTTTCCTCTCATTATTATTCTCCTACTTCAACGTCAAAGCCTCATTTTTCATTTCTGTCTGAAGTGAAGATATGAAAAAGTTTGGCATTGTTTCTTTAAAAAAATTTCATAAGCTTACTAAATAAATGTCTAGAAATCTTTTGTTAACCAATAAATTCCTTCACACAGGACAAGCAACAAGTACTGAAGTTTCAACCACTAGTGTTACAACTACCTCAGCTGGTACAACTACTGCAGGTCCAACTTCAACTGAACAAACCACTACCACGGTTGTGACATCTTCTCCTGAGGCAACCACCACAGAGATAACCACTGTGGAGATAACTTCAGGTAAGTAACAAAGAATGGTCTTTAGTTTTACTTTTCCAACCTTACTCTGGGGGGTGTTCCAGAAAAATTATTGGTTCTTTCTTTTTTATTTGTTTGCTTAATTATGTGTTTGTATTTGTTGACTTGATGCAGGGCCAGCCACAACATCAGTTACGACAGCTGGACCAACAACTACTCAAGCATCGACAACTACGACAAATGTCACTACAGTATCGGTTCCATCAACTACAGCTGCAGCTACAACCTCGGCTGTGCCCACAACAACTGAAGTGGTCACAACAACTAGTGCTGTTCTGACTACCACTCCAACAGGAACAACCTCTGAGGAGACAACTGTTGTGACTACCAGCCCAGTGTCAACTACAACTGGTGAATTTTCCTCTCATTATTATTCTCCTACTTCAACGTCAAAGCCTCATTTTTCATTTCTGTCTGAAGTGAAGATATGAAAAAGTTTGGCATTGTTTCTTTAAAAAAAATGTCATAAGCTTACTAAATAAATGTCTAGAAATCTTTTGTTAACCAATAAATTCCTTCACACAGGACAAGCAACAAGAACTGAAGTTTCAACCACTAGTGTAACAACTACCTCAGCTGGTACAACTACTGCAGGTCCAACTTCAACTGAACAAACCACTACCACGGTTGTGACATCTTCTCCTGAGGCAACCACCACAGAGATAACCACTGTGGAGATAACTTCAGGTAATAACAAAAGAATGATCTTTAGTTTTACTTTTCCAACCTTACTCTGTGGGGTGTTCCAGCAAAATTATTGGTTCTTTCTTGTTTGTTTGTTTGCTTAATTATGTGTTTGTATTTGTTGACGTGATGCAGGGCCAGCCACAACATCAGTTACGACAGCTGGACCAACAACTACACAAGCATCCACAACTACGACAAATGTCACTACAGTATCGGTTCCATCAACTACAGCTGCAGCTACAACCTCGGCTGTGCCAACAACAACTGAAGTGGTCACAACAACTAGTGCTGTTTTGACTACCACTCCTACAGGAACAACCTCTGAGGAGACAACTGTTGTGACTACCAGCCCAGTGTCAACTACCACTGGTAAATTTTCCTCTCATAATTATTCTCTTACTTCAACGTCAAAGCCTCATTTTTCATTTCTGTCTGAAGTGAAGATGTGAAAAAGTTTGGCATTGTTTCTTCCAAAAAATGTCATAAGCTTACTAAATATATGTCTAGAAATCTTGTGTTAACCATACAATTCTTTCACACAGGTCAATCAACAAGTACTGAAGTTTCAACCACTAGTGTAACAACTACCTCAGCTGGTACAACTACTGCAGGTCCAACTTCAACTGAACAAACCACTACCACGGTTGTGACATCTTCTCCTGAGGCAACCACCACGGAGATAACCACTGTGGAGATAACTTCAGGTAAGTACAAAAGAATGATCTTTAGTTTTACTTTTCCAACCTTACTCTTGGGGATGTTCCAGAAAAATTATTGGTTCTTTCTTTTTTATTTGTTTGCTTATTTGTATGTGTTTGTATTTGTTGACGTGATGCAGGGCCAGCTACAACATCAGTTACGACAGCTGGACCAACAACTACTCAAGCATCGACAACTACGACAAATGTCACTACAGTATCGGTTCCATCAACTACAGCTGCAGCTACAACCTCGGCTGTGCCCACAACAACTGAAGTGGTCACAACAACTAGTGCTGTTTTGACTACCACTCCTACAGGAACAACCTCTGAGGAGACAACTGTTGTGACTACCAGCCCAGTGTCAACTACCACTGGTAAAGTTTTCTCTCATAATTATTCTCCTACTTCAACGTCAAAGCCTCATTTTTCATTTCTGTCTGAAGTGAAGATAAGAAAAACATTGGCAATGTTTCTTCCAAAAAATGTCATAAGCTTACTAAATATATGTCTAGAAATCTTTTATTAACCATTAAATTCTTTCACACAGGACAAGCAACAAGTACTGAAGTTTCAACCACTAGTGTAACAACTACCTCAGCTGGTACAACTACTGCAGGTCCAACTTCAACTGAACAAACCACTACCACGGTTGTGACATCTTCTCCTGAGGCAACCACCACGGAGATAACCACTGTGGAGATAACTTCAGGTAAGTACAAAAGAATGATCTTTAGTTTTACTTTTCCAACCTTACTCTTGGGGATGTTCCAGAAAAATTATTGGTTCTTTCTTTTTTATTTGTTTGCTTATTTGTATGTGTTTGTATTTGTTGACGTGATGCAGGGCCAGCTACAACATCAGTTACGACAGCTGGACCAACAACTACTCAAGCATCGACAACTACGACAAATGTCACTACAGTATCGGTTCCATCAACTACAGCTGCAGCTACAACCTCGGCTGTGCCCACAACAACTGAAGTGGTCACAACAACTAGTGCTGTTTTGACTACCACTCCTACAGGAACAACCTCTGAGGAGACAACTGTTGTGACTACCAGCCCAGTGTCAACTACCACTGGTAAAGTTTTCTCTCATAATTATTCTCCTACTTCAACGTCAAAGCCTCATTTTTCATTTCTGTCTGAAGTGAAGATAAGAAAAACATTGGCAATGTTTCTTCCAAAAAATGTCATAAGCTTACTAAATATATGTCTAGAAATATTTTATTAACCATTAAATTCTTTCACACAGGACAAGCAACAAGTACTGAAGTTTCAACCACTAGTGTTACAACTACCTCAGCTGGTACAACTACTGCAGGTCCAACGTCAACTGAACAAACCACTACCACGGTTGTGACATCTTCTCCTGAGGCAACCACCACAGAGATAACCACTGTGGAGATAACTTCAGGTAAGTACCAAAGAATGGTCTTTAGTTTTACTTTTCCAACCTTACTCTGGGGGGTGTTCCAGAAAAATTATTGGTTCTTTCTTTTTTATTTGTTTGCTTAATTATGTGTTTGTTTTTGTTGACTTGATGCAGGGCCAGCCACAACATCAGTTACGACAGCTGGACCAACAACTACTCAAGCATCGACAACTACGACAAATGTCACTACAGTATCGGTTCCATCAACTACAGCTGCAGCTACAACCTCGGCTGTGCCAACAACAACTGAAGTGGTCACAACAACTAGTGCTGTTTTGACTACCACTCCTACAGGAACAACCTCTGAGGAGACAACTGTTGTGACTACCAGCCCAGTGTCAACTACCACTGGTAAATTTTCCTCTCATTATTATTCTCCTACTTCAAAGCCTCATTTTTCATTTCTGTCTGAAGTGAAGATGTGAAAAAGTTTGGCATTGTTTCTTCCAAAAAATGTCATAAGCTTACTAAATATATGTCTAGAAATCTTGTGTTAACCATACAATTCCTTCACACAGGACAAGCAACAAGTACTGAAGTTTCAACCACTAGTGTAACAACTACCTCAGCTGGTACAACTACTGCAGGTCCAACGTCAACTGAACAAACCACTACCACGGTTGTGACATCTTCTCCTGAGGCAACCACCACAGAGATAACCACTGTGGAGATAACTTCAGGTAAGTACAAAAGAATGATCTTTAGTTTTACTTTTCCAACCTTACTCTGGGGGGTGTTCCAGAAAAATTGTTGGTTCTTTCTTTTTTATTTGTTTGCTTAATTATGTGTTTGTATTTGTTGACTTGATGCAGGGCCAGCCACAACATCAGTTACGACAGCTGGACCAACAACTACTCAAGCATCGACAACTACGACAAATGTCACTACAGTATCAGTTCCATCAACTACAGCTGCAGCTACAACCTCGGCTGTGCCAACAACAACTGCAGTGGTCACAACAACTAGTGCTGTTTTGACTACCACTCCTACAGGAACAACCTCTGAGGAGACAACTGTTGTGACTACCAGCCCAGTGTCAACTACCACTGGTAAATTTTCCTCTCATAATTATTCTCCTACTTCAATGTCAAAGCCTCATTTTTCATTTCTGTCTGAAGTGAAGATGTGAACAAGTTTGGCATTAGTTCTTCCAAAAAATGTCATAAGCTTACTAAATATATGTCTAGAAATCTTTTATTAACCATTAAATACTTTCACAAAGGACAAGCAACAAGTACTCAAGTTTCAACCACTAGTGTAACAACAACCTCAGCTGGTACAACTACTGCAGGTCCAACTTCAACTGAACAAACCACTACCACGGTTGTGACATCTTCTCCTGAAGCAACCACCACAGAGAAAACCACTGTGGAGATAACTTCAGGTAAGTACAAAAGAATGATCTTTAGTTTTACTTTTCCAACCTTACTCTGGGGGGTGTTCCAGAAAAATTATTGGTTCTTTCTTTTTTATTTGTTTGCTTAATTATGTGTTTGTATTTGTTGACGTGATGCAGGGCCAGCCACAACATCAGTTACGACAGCTGGACCAACAACTACTCAAGCATCGACAACTACGACAAATGTCACTACAGTATCAGTTCCATCAACTACAGCTGCAGCTACAACCTCGGCTGTGCCAACAACAACTGCAGTGGTCACAACAACTAGTGCTGTTTTGACTACCACTCCTACAGGAACAACCTCTGAGGAGACAACTGTTGTGACTACCAGCCCAGTGTCAACTACCACTGGTAAATTTTCCTCTCATAATTATTCTCCTACTTCAATGTCAAAGCCTCATGTTTCATTTCTGTCTGAAGTGAAGATGTGAACAAGTTTGGCATTAGTTCTTCCAAAAAATGTCATAAGCTTACTAAATATATGTCTAGAAATCTTTTATTAACCATTAAATACTTTCACAAAGGACAAGCAACAAGTACTCAAGTTTCAACCACTAGTGTAACAACAACCTCAGCTGGTACAACTACTGCAGGTCCAACTTCAACTGAACAAACCACTACCACGGTTGTGACATCTTCTCCTGAAGCAACCACCACAGAGAAAACCACTGTGGAGATAACTTCAGGTAAGTACAAAAGAATGATCTTTAGTTTTACTTTTCCAACCTTACTCTGGGGGGTGTTCCAGAAAAATTATTGGTTCTTTCTTTTTTATTTGTTTGCTTAATTATGTGTTTGTATTTGTTGACGTGATGCAGGGCCAGCCACAACATCAGTTACGACAGCTGGACCAACAACTACTCAAGCATCGACAACTACGACAAATGTCACTACAGTATCGGTTCCATCAACTACAGCTGCAGCTACAACCTCGGCTGTGCCCACAACAACTGAAGTGGTCACAACAACTAGTGCTGTTTTGACTACCACTCCTACAGGAACAACCTCTGAGGAGACAACTGTTGTGACTACCAGCCCAGTGTCAACTACCACTGGTAAATTTTCCTCTCATTATTATTCTCCTACTTCAACGTCAAAGCCTCATTTTTCATTTCTGTCTGAAGTGAAGATATGAAAAAGTTTGGCATTGTTTCTTTAAAAAAATTTCATAAGCTTACTAAATAAATGTCTAGAAATCTTTTGTTAACCAATAAATTCCTTCACACAGGACAAGCAACAAGTACTGAAGTTTCAACCACTAGTGTTACAACTACCTCAGCTGGTACAACTACTGCAGGTCCAACTTCAACTGAACAAACCACTACCACGGTTGTGACATCTTCTCCTGAGGCAACCACCACAGAGATAACCACTGTGGAGATAACTTCAGGTAAGTAACAAAGAATGGTCTTTAGTTTTACTTTTCCAACCTTACTCTGGGGGGTGTTCCAGAAAAATTATTGGTTCTTTCTTTTTTATTTGTTTGCTTAATTATGTGTTTGTATTTGTTGACTTGATGCAGGGCCAGCCACAACATCAGTTACGACAGCTGGACCAACAACTACTCAAGCATCGACAACTACGACAAATGTCACTACAGTATCGGTTCCATCAACTACAGCTGCAGCTACAACCTCGGCTGTGCCCACAACAACTGAAGTGGTCACAACAACTAGTGCTGTTCTGACTACCACTCCAACAGGAACAACCTCTGAGGAGACAACTGTTGTGACTACCAGCCCAGTGTCAACTACCACTGGTGAATTTTCCTCTCATTATTATTCTCCTACTTCAACGTCAAAGCCTCATTTTTCATTTCTGTCTGAAGTGAAGATATGAAAAAGTTTGGCATTGTTTCTTTAAAAAAAAATGTCATAAGCTTACTAAATAAATGTCTAGAAATCTTTTGTTAACCAATAAATTCCTTCACACAGGACAAGCAACAAGAACTGAAGTTTCAACCACTAGTGTAACAACTACCTCAGCTGGTACAACTACTGCAGGTCCAACTTCAACTGAACAAACCACTACCACGGTTGTGACATCTTCTCCTGAGGCAACCACCACAGAGATAACCACTGTGGAGATAACTTCAGGTAATAACAAAAGAATGATCTTTAGTTTTACTTTTCCAACCTTACTCTGTGGGGTGTTCCAGCAAAATTATTGGTTCTTTCTTGTTTGTTTGTTTGCTTAATTATGTGTTTGTATTTGTTGACGTGATGCAGGGCCAGCCACAACATCAGTTACGACAGCTGGACCAACAACTACACAAGCATCCACAACTACGACAAATGTCACTACAGTATCGGTTCCATCAACTACAGCTGCAGCTACAACCTCGGCTGTGCCAACAACAACTGAAGTGGTCACAACAACTAGTGCTGTTTTGACTACCACTCCTACAGGAACAACCTCTGAGGAGACAACTGTTGTGACTACCAGCCCAGTGTCAACTACCACTGGTAAATTTTCCTCTCATAATTATTCTCTTACTTCAACGTCAAAGCCTCATTTTTCATTTCTGTCTGAAGTGAAGATGTGAAAAAGTTTGGCATTGTTTCTTCCAAAAAATGTCATAAGCTTACTAAATATATGTCTAGAAATCTTGTGTTAACCATACAATTCTTTCACACAGGTCAATCAACAAGTACTGAAGTTTCAACCACTAGTGTAACAACTACCTCAGCTGGTACAACTACTGCAGGTCCAACTTCAACTGAACAAACCACTACCACGGTTGTGACATCTTCTCCTGAGGCAACCACCACGGAGATAACCACTGTGGAGATAACTTCAGGTAAGTACAAAAGAATGATCTTTAGTTTTACTTTTCCAACCTTACTCTTGGGGATGTTCCAGAAAAATTATTGGTTCTTTCTTTTTTATTTGTTTGCTTATTTGTATGTGTTTGTATTTGTTGACGTGATGCAGGGCCAGCTACAACATCAGTTACGACAGCTGGACCAACAACTACTCAAGCATCGACAACTACGACAAATGTCACTACAGTATCGGTTCCATCAACTACAGCTGCAGCTACAACCTCGGCTGTGCCCACAACAACTGAAGTGGTCACAACAACTAGTGCTGTTTTGACTACCACTCCTACAGGAACAACCTCTGAGGAGACAACTGTTGTGACTACCAGCCCAGTGTCAACTACCACTGGTAAAGTTTTCTCTCATAATTATTCTCCTACTTCAACGTCAAAGCCTCATTTTTCATTTCTGTCTGAAGTGAAGATAAGAAAAACATTGGCAATGTTTCTTCCAAAAAATGTCATAAGCTTACTAAATATATGTCTAGAAATCTTTTATTAACCATTAAATTCTTTCACACAGGACAAGCAACAAGTACTGAAGTTTCAACCACTAGTGTTACAACTACCTCAGCTGGTACAACTACTGCAGGTCCAACGTCAACTGAACAAACCACTACCACGGTTTTGACATCTTCTCCTGAGGCAACCACCACAGAGATAACCACTGTGGAGATAACTTCAGGTAAGTACAAAAGAATGATATTTAGTTTTACTTTTCCAACCTTACTCTTGGGGATGTTCCAGAAAAATTATTGGTTCTTTCTTTTTATTTGTTTGCTTATTTGTATGTGTTTGTATTTGTTGACGTGATGCAGGGCCAGCTACAACATCAGTTACGACAGCTGGACCAACAACTACTCAAGCATCGACAACTACGACAAATGTCACTACAGTATCGGTTCCATCAACTACAGCTGCAGCTACAACCTCGGCTGTGCCCACAACAACTGAAGTGGTCACAACAACTAGTGCTGTTTTGACTACCACTCCTACAGGAACAACCTCTGAGGAGACAACTGTTGTCACTACCAGCCCAGTGTCAACTACCACTGGTAAATTTTCCTCTCATAATTATTCTCCTACTTCAATGTCAAAGCCTCATTTTTCATTTCTGTCTGAAGTGAAGATGTGAACAAGTTTGGCATTAGTTCTTCCAAAAAATGTCATAAGCTTACTAAATATATGTCTAGAAATCTTTTGTTAACCATTAAATTCTTTCACAAAGGACAAGCAACAAGTACTGAAGTTTCAACCACTAGTGTAACAACTACCTCAGCTGGTACAACTACTGCAGGTCCAACTTCAACTGAACAAACCACTACCACGGTTGTGACATCTTCTCCTGAAGCAACCACCACAGAGAAAACCACTGTGGAGATAACTTCAGGTAAGTACAAAAGAATGATCTTTAGTTTTACTTTTCCAACCTTACTCTGGGGGGTGTTCCAGAAAAATTATTGGTTCTTTCTTTTTTATTTGTTTGCTTAATTATGTGTTTGTATTTGTTGACGTGATGCAGGGCCAGCCACAACATCAGTTACGACAGCTGGACCAACAACTACTCAAGCATCGACAACTACGACAAATGTCACTACAGTATCGGTTCCATCAACTACAGCTGCAGCTACAACCTCGGCTGTGCCCACAACAACTGAAGTGGTCACAACAACTAGTGCTGTTTTGACTACCACTCCTACAGGAACAACCTCTGAGGAGACAACTGTTGTGACTACCAGCCCAGTGTCAACTACCACTGGTAAAGTTTTCTCTCATAATTATTCTCCTACTTCAACGTCAAAGCCTCATTTTTCATTTCTGTCTGAAGTGAAGATAAGAAAAACATTGGCAATGTTTCTTCCAAAAAATGTCATAAGCTTACTAAATATATGTCTAGAAATCTTTTATTAACCATTAAATTCTTTCACACAGGACAAGCAACAAGTACTGAAGTTTCAACCACTAGTGTAACAACTACCTCAGCTGGTACAACTACTGCAGGTCCAACTTCAACTGAACAAACCACTACCACGGTTGTGACATCTTCTCCTGAGGCAACCACCACGGAGATAACCACTGTGGAGATAACTTCAGGTAAGTACAAAAGAATGATCTTTAGTTTTACTTTTCCAACCTTACTCTTGGGGATGTTCCAGAAAAATTATTGGTTCTTTCTTTTTTATTTGTTTGCTTATTTGTATGTGTTTGTATTTGTTGACGTGATGCAGGGCCAGCTACAACATCAGTTACGACAGCTGGACCAACAACTACTCAAGCATCGACAACTACGACAAATGTCACTACAGTATCGGTTCCATCAACTACAGCTGCAGCTACAACCTCGACTGTGCCCACAACAACTGAAGTGGTCACAACAACTAGTGCTGTTTTGACTACCACTCCTACAGGAACAACCTCTGAGGAGACAACTGTTGTGACTACCAGCCCAGTGTCAACTACCACTGGTAAAGTTTTCTCTCATAATTATTCTCCTACTTCAACGTCAAAGCCTCATTTTTCATTTCTGTCTGAAGTGAAGATAAGAAAAACATTGGCAATGTTTCTTCCAAAAAATGTCATAAGCTTACTAAATATATGTCTAGAAATCTTTTATTAACCATTAAATTCTTTCACACAGGACAAGCAACAAGTACTGAAGTTTCAACCACTAGTGTTACAACTACCTCAGCTGGTACAACTACTGCAGGTCCAACGTCAACTGAACAAACCACTACCACGGTTTTGACATCTTCTCCTGAGGCAACCACCACAGAGATAATCACTGTGGAGATAACTTCAGGTAAGTACAAAAGAATGATATTTAGTTTTACTTTTCCAACCTTACTCTTGGGGATGTTCCAGAAAAATTATTGGTTCTTTCTTTTTATTTGTTTGCTTATTTGTATGTGTTTGTATTTGTTGACGTGATGCAGGGCCAGCTACAACATCAGTTACGACAGCTGGACCAACAACTACTCAAGCATCGACAACTACGACAAATGTCACTACAGTATCGGTTCCATCAACTACAGCTGCAGCTACAACCTCGGCTGTGCCCACAACAACTGAAGTGGTCACAACAACTAGTGCTGTTTTGACTACCACTCCTACAGGAACAACCTCTGAGGAGACAACTGTTGTGACTACCAGCCCAGTGTCAACTACCACTGGTAAATTTTCCTCTCATAATTATTCTCCTACTTCAATGTCAAAGCCTCATTTTTCATTTCTGTCTGAAGTGAAGATGTGAACAAGTTTGGCATTAGTTCTTCCAAAAAATGTCATAAGCTTACTAAATATATGTCTAGAAATCTTTTGTTAACCATTAAATTCTTTCACAAAGGACAAGCAACAAGTACTGAAGTTTCAACCACTAGTGTAACAACTACCTCAGCTGGTACAACTACTGCAGGTCCAACTTCAACTGAACAAACCACTACCACGGTTGTGACATCTTCTCCTGAAGCAACCACCACAGAGAAAACCACTGTGGAGATAACTTCAGGTAAGTACAAAAGAATGATCTTTAGTTTTACTTTTCCAACCTTACTCTGGGGGGTGTTCCAGAAAAATTATTGGTTCTTTCTTTTTTATTTGTTTGCTTAATTATGTGTTTGTATTTGTTGACGTGATGCAGGGCCAGCCACAACATCAGTTACGACAGCTGGACCAACAACTACTCAAGCATCGACAACTACGACAAATGTCACTACAGTATCGGTTCCATCAACTACAGCTGCAGCTACAACCTCGGCTGTGCCCACAACAACTGAAGTGGTCACAACAACTAGTGCTGTTTTGACTACCACTCCTACAGGAACAACCTCTGAGGAGACAACTGTTGTGACTACCAGCCCAGTGTCAACTACCACTGGTAAATTTTCCTCTCATTATTATTCTCCTACTTCAACGTCAAAGCCTCATTTTTCATTTCTGTCTGAAGTGAAGATATGAAAAAGTTTGGCATTGTTTCTTTAAAAAAATTTCATAAGCTTACTAAATAAATGTCTAGAAATCTTTTGTTAACCAATAAATTCCTTCACACAGGACAAGCAACAAGTACTGAAGTTTCAACCACTAGTGTTACAACTACCTCAGCTGGTACAACTACTGCAGGTCCAACTTCAACTGAACAAACCACTACCACGGTTGTGACATCTTCTCCTGAGGCAACCACCACAGAGATAACCACTGTGGAGATAACTTCAGGTAAGTACCAAAGAATGGTCTTTAGTTTTACTTTTCCAACCTTACTCTGGGGGTGTTCCAGAAAAATTATTGGTTCTTTCTTTTTTATTTGTTTGCTTAATTATGTGTTTGTATTTGTTGACGTGATGCAGGGCCAGCCACAACATCAGTTACGACAGCTGGACCAACAACTACTCAAGCATCGACAACTACGACAAATGTCACTACAGTATCGGTTCCATCAACTACAGCTGCAGCTACAACCTCGGCTGTGCCCACAACAACTGAAGTGGTCACAACAACTAGTGCTGTTCTGACTACCACTCCAACAGGAACAACCTCTGAGGAGACAACTGTTGTGACTACCAGCCCAGTGTCAACTACCACTGGTGAATTTTCCTCTCATTATTATTCTCCTACTTCAACGTCAAAGCCTCATTTTTCATTTCTGTCTGAAGTGAAGATATGAAAAAGTTTGGCATTGTTTCTTTAAAAAAAATGTCATAAGCTTACTAAATAAATGTCTAGAAATCTTTTGTTAACCAATAAATTCCTTCACACAGGACAAGCAACAAGAACTGAAGTTTCAACCACTAGTGTAACAACTACCTCAGCTGGTACAACTACTGCAGGTCCAACTTCAACTGAACAAACCACTACCACGGTTGTGACATCTTCTCCTGAGGCAACCACCACAGAGATAACCACTGTGGAGATAACTTCAGGTAATAACAAAAGAATGATCTATAGTTTTACTTTTCCAACCTTACTCTGTGGGGTGTTCCAGCAAAATTATTGGTTCTTTCTCGTTTGTTTGTTTGCTTAATTATGTGTTTGTATTTGTTGACGTGATGCAGGGCCAGCCACAACATCAGTTACGACAGCTGGACCAACAACTACACAAGCATCCACAACTACGACAAATGTCACTACAGTATCGGTTCCATCAACTACAGCTGCAGCTACAACCTCGGCTGTGCCAACAACAACTGAAGTGGTCACAACAACTAGTGCTGTTTTGACTACCACTCCTACAGGAACAACCTCTGAGGAGACAACTGTTGTGACTACCAGCCCAGTGTCAACTACCGCTGGTAAATTTTCCTCTCATAATTATTCTCTTACTTCAACGTCAAAGCCTCATTTTTCATTTCTGTCTGAAGTGAAGATGTGAAAAAGTTTGGCATTGTTTCTTCCAAAAAATGTCATAAGCTTACTAAATATATGTCTAGAAATCTTGTGTTAACCATACAATTCTTTCACACAGGTCAATCAACAAGTACTGAAGTTTCAACCACTAGTGTAACAACTACCTCAGCTGGTACAACTACTGCAGGTCCAACTTCAACTGAACAAACCACTACCACGGTTGTGACATCTTCTCCTGAGGCAACCACCACGGAGATAACCACTGTGGAGATAACTTCAGGTAAGTACAAAAGAATGATCTTTAGTTTTACTTTTCCAACCTTACTCTTGGGGATGTTCCAGAAAAATTATTGGTTCTTTCTTTTTTATTTGTTTGCTTATTTGTATGTGTTTGTATTTGTTGACGTGATGCAGGGCCAGCTACAACATCAGTTACGACAGCTGGACCAACAACTACTCAAGCATCGACAACTACGACAAATGTCACTACAGTATCGGTTCCATCAACTACAGCTGCAGCTACAACCTCGGCTGTGCCCACAACAACTGAAGTGGTCACAACAACTAGTGCTGTTTTGACTACCACTCCTACAGGAACAACCTCTGAGGAGACAACTGTTGTGACTACCAGCCCAGTGTCAACTACCACTGGTAAAGTTTTCTCTCATAATTATTCTCCTACTTCAACGTCAAAGCCTCATTTTTCATTTCTGTCTGAAGTGAAGATAAGAAAAACATTGGCAATGTTTCTTCCAAAAAATGTCATAAGCTTACTAAATATATGTCTAGAAATCTTTTATTAACCATTAAATTCTTTCACACAGGACAAGCAACAAGTACTGAAGTTTCAACCACTAGTGTAACAACTACCTCAGCTGGTACAACTACTGCAGGTCCAACTTCAACTGAACAAACCACTACCACGGTTGTGACATCTTCTCCTGAGGCAACCACCACGGAGATAACCACTGTGGAGATAACTTCAGGTAAGTACAAAAGAATGATCTTTAGTTTTACTTTTCCAACCTTACTCTTGGGGATGTTCCAGAAAAATTATTGGTTCTTTCTTTTTTATTTGTTTGCTTATTTGTATGTGTTTGTATTTGTTGACGTGATGCAGGGCCAGCTACAACATCAGTTACGACAGCTGGACCAACAACTACTCAAGCATCGACAACTACGACAAATGTCACTACAGTATCGGTTCCATCAACTACAGCTGCAGCTACAACCTCGGCTGTGCCCACAACAACTGAAGTGGTCACAACAACTAGTGCTGTTTTGACTACCACTCCTACAGGAACAACCTCTGAGGAGACAACTGTTGTGACTACCAGCCCAGTGTCAACTACCACTGGTAAATTTTCCTCTCATTATTATTCTCCTACTTCAACGTCAAAGCCTCATTTTTCATTTCTGTCTGAAGTGAAGATATGAAAAAGTTTGGCATTGTTTCTTTAAAAAAATTTCATAAGCTTACTAAATAAATGTCTAGAAATCTTTTGTTAACCAATAAATTCCTTCACACAGGACAAGCAACAAGTACTGAAGTTTCAACCACTAGTGTTACAACTACCTCAGCTGGTACAACTACTGCAGGTCCAACTTCAACTGAACAAACCACTACCACGGTTGTGACATCTTCTCCTGAGGCAACCACCACAGAGATAACCACTGTGGAGATAACTTCAGGTAAGTACCACAGAATGGTCTTTAGTTTCACTTTTCCAACCTTACTCTGGGGGTGTTCCAGAAAAATTATTGGTTCTTTCTTTTTTATTTGTTTGCTTAATTATGTGTTTGTATTTGTTGACGTGATGCAGGGCCAGCCACAACATCAGTTACGACAGCTGGACCAACAACTACTCAAGCATCGACAACTACGACAAATGTCACTACAGTATCGGTTCCATCAACTACAGCTGCAGCTACAACCTCGGCTGTGCCCACAACAACTGAAGTGGTCACAACAACTAGTGCTGTTCTGACTACCACTCCAACAGGAACAACCTCTGAGGAGACAACTGTTGTGACTACCAGCCCAGTGTCAACTACCACTGGTGAATTTTCCTCTCATTATTATTCTCCTACTTCAACGTCAAAGCCTCATTTTTCATTTCTGTCTGAAGTGAAGATATGAAAAAGTTTGGCATTGTTTCTTTAAAAAAAATGTCATAAGCTTACTAAATAAATGTCTAGAAATCTTTTGTTAACCAATAAATTCCTTCACACAGGACAAGCAACAAGAACTGAAGTTTCAACCACTAGTGTAACAACTACCTCAGCTGGTACAACTACTGCAGGTCCAACTTCAACTGAACAAACCACTACCACGGTTGTGACATCTTCTCCTGAGGCAACCACCACAGAGATAACCACTGTGGAGATAACTTCAGGTAATAACAAAAGAATGATCTATAGTTTTACTTTTCCAACCTTACTCTGTGGGGTGTTCCAGCAAAATTATTGGTTCTTTCTTGTTTGTTTGTTTGCTTAATTATGTGTTTGTATTTGTTGACGTGATGCAGGGCCAGCCACAACATCAGTTACGACAGCTGGACCAACAACTACACAAGCATCCACAACTACGACAAATGTCACTACAGTATCGGTTCCATCAACTACAGCTGCAGCTACAACCTCGGCTGTGCCAACAACAACTGAAGTGGTCACAACAACTAGTGCTGTTTTGACTACCACTCCTACAGGAACAACCTCTGAGGAGACAACTGTTGTGACTACCAGCCCAGTGTCAACTACCGCTGGTAAATTTTCCTCTCATAATTATTCTCTTACTTCAACGTCAAAGCCTCATTTTTCATTTCTGTCTGAAGTGAAGATGTGAAAAAGTTTGGCATTGTTTCTTCCAAAAAATGTCATAAGCTTACTAAATATATGTCTAGAAATCTTGTGTTAACCATACAATTCTTTCACACAGGTCAATCAACAAGTACTGAAGTTTCAACCACTAGTGTAACAACTACCTCAGCTGGTACAACTACTGCAGGTCCAACTTCAACTGAACAAACCACTACCACGGTTGTGACATCTTCTCCTGAGGCAACCACCACAGAGATAACCACTGTGGAGATAACTTCAGGTAAGTACAAAAGAATGATCTTTAGTTTTACTTTTCCAACCTTACTCTTGGGGATGTTCCAGAAAAATTATTGGTTCTTTCTTTTTTATTTGTTTGCTTATTTGTATGTGTTTGTATTTGTTGACGTGATGCAGGGCCAGCTACAACATCAGTTACGACAGCTGGACCAACAACTACTCAAGCATCGACAACTACGACAAATGTCACTACAGTATCGGTTCCATCAACTACAGCTGCAGCTACAACCTCGGCTGTGCCCACAACAACTGAAGTGGTCACAACAACTAGTGCTGTTTTGACTACCACTCCTACAGGAACAACCTCTGAGGAGACAACTGTTGTGACTACCAGCCCAGTGTCAACTACCACTGGTAAAGTTTTCTCTCATAATTATTCTCCTACTTCAACGTCAAAGCCTCATTTTTCATTTCTGTCTGAAGTGAAGATAAGAAAAACATTGGCAATGTTTCTTCCAAAAAATGTCATAAGCTTACTAAATATATGTCTAGAAATCTTTTATTAACCATTAAATTCTTTCACACAGGACAAGCAACAAGTACTGAAGTTTCAACCACTAGTGTAACAACTACCTCAGCTGGTACAACTACTGCAGGTCCAACTTCAACTGAACAAACCACTACCACGGTTTTGACATCTTCTCCTGAGGCAACCACCACAGAGATAACCACTGTGGAGATAACTTCAGGTAAGTACAAAAGAATGATCTTTAGTTTTACTTTTCCAACCTTACTCTTGGGGATGTTCCAGAAAAATTATTGGTTCTTTCTTTTTATTTGTTTGCTTATTTGTATGTGTTTGTATTTGTTGACGTGATGCAGGGCCAGCTACAACATCAGTTACGACAGCTGGACCAACAACTACTCAAGCATCGACAACTACGACAAATGTCACTACAGTATCGGTTCCATCAACTACAGCTGCAGCTACAACCTCGGCTGTGCCCACAACAACTGAAGTGGTCACAACAACTAGTGCTGTTTTGACTACCACTCCTACAGGAACAACCTCTGAGGAGACAACTGTTGTGACTACCAGCCCAGTGTCAACTACCACTGGTAAAGTTTTCTCTCATAATTATTCTCCTACTTCAACGTCAAAGCCTCATTTTTCATTTCTGTCTGAAGTGAAGATAAGAAAAACATTGGCAATGTTTCTTCCAAAAAATGTCATAAGCTTACTAAATATATGTCTAGAAATCTTTTATTAACCATTAAATTCTTTCACACAGGACAAGCAACAAGTACTGAAGTTTCAACCACTAGTGTAACAACTACCTCAGCTGGTACAACTACTGCAGGTCCAACGTCAACTGAACAAACCACTACCACGGTTGTGACATCTTCTCCTGAGGCAACCACCACAGAGATAACCACTGTGGAGATAACTTCAGGTAAGTACAAAAGAATGATCTTTAGTTTTACTTTTCCAACCTTACTCTGGGGGATGTTCCAGAAAAATTATTGGTTCTTTCTTTTTTATTTGTTTGCTTATTTGTATGTGTTTGTATTTGTTGACGTGATGCAGGGCCAGCTACAACATCAGTTACGACAGCTGGACCAACAACTACACAAGCATCGACAACTACGACAAATGTCACTACAGTATCGGTTCCATCAACTACAGCTGCAGCTACAACCTCGGCTGTGCCCACAACAACTGAAGTGGTCACAACAACTAGTGCTGTTTTGACTACCACTCCTACAGGAACAACCTCTGAGGAGACAACTGTTGTGACTACCAGCCCAGTGTCAACTACCACTGGTAAATTTTTCTCTCATTATTATTCTCCTACGTCAACGTCAAAGCCTCATTTTTCATTTCTGTCTGAAGTGAAGATATGAAAAAGTTTGGCATTGTTTCTTTAAAAAAATGTCATAAGCTTACTAAATAAATGTCTAGAAATCTTTTGTTAACACATAAATTCCTTCACACAGGACAAGAAACAAGTACTGAAGTTTCAACCACTAGTGTAACAACTACCTCAGCTGGTACAACTACTGCAGGTCCAACTTCAACTGAACAAACCACTACCACGGTTGTGACATCTTCTCCTGAGGCAACCACCACAGAGATAACCACTGTGGAGATAACTTCAGGTAAGTACAAAAGAATGATCTTTAGTTTTACTTTTCCAACCTTACTCTGGGGGTGTTCCAGAAAAATTATTGGTTCTTTCTTTTTTATTTGTTTGCTTAATTATGTGTTTGTATTTGTTGACTTGATGCAGGGCCAGCCACAACATCAGTTACGACAGCTGGACCAACAACAACTCAAGCATCGACAACTACGACAAATGTCACTACAGTATCGGTTCCATCAACTACAGCTGCAGCTACAACCTCGGCTGTGCCCACAACAACTGAAGTGGTCACAACAACTAGTGCTGTTTTGACTACCACTCCTACAGGAACAACCTCTGAGGAGACAACTGTTGTGACTACCAGCCCAGTGTCAACTACCACTGGTAAATTTTCCTCTCATTATTATTCTCCTACTTCAAAGCCTCATTTTTCATTTCTGTCTGAAGTGAAGACATGAAAAAGTTTGGCATTGTTTCTTCAAAAAAATATCATAAGCTTACTAAAGAAGAGTCTAGAAATCTTTTGTTAACCAATAAATTCCTTCACACAGGACAAGCAACAAGTACTGAAGTTTCAACCACTAGTGTAACAACTACCTCAGCTGGTACAACTACTGCAGGTCCAACTTCAACTGAACAAACCACTACCACGGTTGTGACATCTTCTCCTGAGGCAACCACCACAGAGATAACCACTGTGGAGATAACTTCAGGTAAGTACAAAAGAATGATCTGTAGTTTTACTTTTCCAACCTTACTCTAGGGGGTGTTCCAGAAAAATTATTGTTTCTTTCTTGTTTATTTGTTTGCTTAATTATGTGTTTGTATTTGTTGACGTGATGCAGGGCCAGCCACAACATCAGTTACGACAGCTGGACCAACAACTACACAAGCATCGACAACTACGACAAATGTCACTACAGTATCGGTTCCATCAACTACAGCTGCAGCTACAACCTCGGCTGTGCCCACAACAACTGAAGTGGTCACAACAACTAGTGCTGTTTTGACTACCACTCCTACAGGAACAACCTCTGAGGAGACAACTGTTGTGACTACCAGCCCAGTGTCAACTACCACTGGTAAATTTTCCTCTCATAACTATTCTCCTACTTCAACATCAACGCCTCATTTTTCATTTCTGTCTGAAGTGAAGACATGAAAAAGTTTGGCATTGTTTCTTCAAAAAAATATCATAAGCTTACTAAATAAGAGTCTAGAAATCTTTTGTTAACCAATAAATTCCTTCACACAGGACAAGCAACAAGTACTGAAGTTTCAACCACTAGTGTAACAACTACCTCAGCTGGTACAACTACTGCAGGTCCAACTTCAACTGAACAAACCACTACCACGGTTGTGACATCTTCTCCTGAGGCAACCACCACAGAGATAACCACTGTGGAGATAACTTCAGGTAAGTACAAAAGAATGATCTGTAGTTTTACTTTTCCAACCTTACTCTAGGGGGTGTTCCAGAAAAATTATTGTTTCTTTCTTGTTTATTTGTTTGCTTAATTATGTGTTTGTATTTGTTGACGTGATGCAGGGCCAGCCACAACATCAGTTACGACAGCTGGACCAACAACTACACAAGCATCGACAACTACGACAAATGTCACTACAGTATCGGTTCCATCAACTACAGCTGCAGCTACAACCTCGGCTGTGCCCACAACAACTGAAGTGGTCACAACAACTAGTGCTGTTTTGACTACCACTCCTACAGGAACAACCTCTGAGGAGACAACTGTTGTGACTACCAGCCCAGTGTCAACTACCACTGGTAAATTTTCCTCTCATAACTATTCTCCTACTTCAACATCAACGCCTCATTTTTCATTTCTGTCTGAAGTGAAGATGTGAACAAGTTTGGCATTGTTTCTTCAAAAATATGTGATAAGCTTACTAAATAAATGTCTAGAAATATTTTGTTAACCATTAAATTCCTTCACACAGGACAAGCAACAAGTACTGAAGTTTCAACCACTAGTGTAACAACTACCTCAGCTGGTACAACTACTGCAGGTCCAACTTCAACTGAACAAACCACTACCACGGTTGTGACATCTTCTCCTGAGGCAACCACCACAGAGATAACCACTGTGGAGATAACTTCAGGTAAGTAAAAAAGAATGATCTGTAGTTTTACTTTTCCAACCTTGCTCAGGGGGGTGTTCCAGACAAACTGCTGATTCTTTCTTTTTGTTATTGTTTCTTTAATTATGTGTATTCTTAAAAATTATTGGTTCTTTCTTTTTTATTTGTTTTCTTAATTATGTGTTTGTATTTGTTGACGTGATGCAGGGCCAGCCACAACATTAGTTACGACAGCTGGACCAACAACTACACAAGCATCGACAACTACAACAAATGTCACTACAGTATCGGTTCCATCAACTACAGCTGCAGCTACAACCTCAGCCGTACCCACTACAACTGAAGTGTCCACCACAACTACTACCATCGTAACAACCACTCCTACAGGAACAACCTCTGAGAAGACAACTGTTGTTACCAGTAGTCCACAATCTACAACTACTGGTAATTTCTTTACTTCAGATCTAATATAACATTTCTTTTAAAGGCAGTGGACACTCTTGGTAATTACTAAAAAATAATTATTAGCATAAAACCGCACTTACAAATGTAGTAACAAGTAATGGGGAGAGGTTCATAGTCTAAAACATTGTGAGAAACGGCTCCCTCTGAAGTGGAGTAGTTTTTGAGAAAGAAGTCATTTTCCACGAATTTGATTTTGAGACCTCAGATTTAGATTTTGAGGTCTCGAAATCAAGCATAAGAAAGCACACAACTTCGTGTGACAAGGGTGTTTTTTCTTTCATTATTATGTCGCAACTTCGATGACCGATTGAGCTTAAATTTTCACTGGTTTGTTATTTTATGCATATGTTGAGATACACCAAGTGAGAAGACTGGTCTTTGACAATTACCAGTAGTGTCCAGTGTCCTTAAACAAAATCTAAAAGGTAAAATTAAATTGTTACTTTTGTTCTGAGTGTGATTTAGTTTGACTGTTAAGAGCCTGTATGCCTGCTTATTTTGTTATTACTTATTTTTTTACCATTAATATGTATAAATTACATTAATGACAGAGTGCTGTACTTTTGTTAAACTTGAATGTTTTCAGGTGTCTCTTTGAAAACTAAATTATTTTGTAATTTTCTTTTATTTTATGTTAAGCAGGATCCCAGCCTTCTACCACTGAGGAGGTGTCTTCCACAACTGTTCCAGCCTCGACAACTATTACACCAAACGCCACCACTGTTCCAGTCTCGACAACTATTACACCAAACGCCACCACTGTTCCAGTCTCGACAACTATTACACCAAACGCCACCACTGTTCCAGCCTCGACAACTATTACACCAAACGCCACCACTTCAGGTAAGGTTTCAATTCAAATCTGTGTAGACAATAACAATAATAATATTATATTAATTATTATATAGCGCACGTATCTACCAAACAAGGTACTCAAGGCCCTGAGTATATACAAACTTTCAGAAAGATAGGTTATTGCATATGTACAGCAACCAAAGCCAGGAACATCGGGGCAAACCCCTTCTCATTTCTATAAGTGCACTGGGTTCTTTAACATGCGTTACACAACACAAAGGCTTTATGTCCCATCCGAAGGACGAAGCAATGGTAAAGTGTCTTGCTTAAGGACACAAGTGTCACGGCTGGGGATTCAAACCCAGACTCTGCTGATCAGAAACACCAGAGTTTGAACTCGGTGCTCTTAACCGCTCGGTCACAACACTTCCACAAGGACGAGCAATGGTTAAGTGTCTTGCTTAACAGTTTGACTTATTTATTCGCTTCTCTTCTTTCATGACATTCTCTGAAGGCTTTCTGTACATTGTGTGTGACATTCTTTTCACGGCAGGCATACTAAACAGTGCCGAGACAACTTTCCCCGCCATACTAAAAATTTTGCCTGACATACTGAAATGTTGAAACAAACTACAATTTCTTTAATTTTGTTTTAAATGCTGCTTTTACAATTCCTGTTTGTGAAACTCACGTAATATTTTTAATATTGCATTTAACACTATTGATTTGTATATTAAATGGTATTTTATTGTAAACCAAATTCCCTTTCCTTTAGTCTTTCACCCTTTTTTGGGGGGTGATGTATTTTTATGAAATAAACCAATATTGAGTTGAATCCCATCATGACCGAATTACATACGTAATATTTTGGTATACAAATGACTTTCTATCGTAATCTAAATAAATGCAATTTTTTCTCTTTCTAAAGTTGGCACTACAGCGACTGCCCAGCTGCCCATCACCTATTCAACAACAACAGAAGGTAATTTAATTCATTTCTGCATTTAATTATTACCCTGTTTTTTATCTGCTGTACTACCAAACCCTCTACACACTGCTTGGCAGATTCCCTGAAAATGGACAGAGCTCCACCCCATATTCATTTTATCATTTCATACTTGATTCAATCATTCTTTTAAAGCCCCTGGACACTATTGGTAATAACTCAAAATAGTTGTAAGCATAAAAAATTATTTTTTAACGATCAATGGAGAGCTGTTGATAGTACAAAGCATTGTGAGAAACAGCTTCCTCTGAAGTGACGTAGTTTTTGAGAAAGAAATAATTGTCCAAGAATTTGATTTCAAGACCTCAGGTTTAGATTTTGAGGTCCCGAAATCAAGCATCTGAAAGCACACATCTTCGTGTGACAAAGGGTGTTTTTTCTATCATTATTATCTCGCAACTTTGACAACTAATTGAGTTTTAATTTTCACAGGTTTGTTATTTTGTGCTAAGTTGAGATACATCAAGTGAGAAGACTGGCTTCGACAATTACCAAAGGTGTCCAGTGTCTTTGAATGTTGAATTTGGTTTATTTCACGCATTCGTTGCGACAAAATGCAAGTTCCAGAAACCAGTCGGTATCATTTGAATGCGAAATTTAATTTATTTCTACACATTCAATGCGACAAAATACAAGTTCCAGAAAGCTGTTTGTGTTATTTAAATGTTGATGGTCATTTATTTTCTACCCAGTGGTTGAGTCACCGTGCAAGTTCCAGAAAACCTACAACTTTTTGTATATCGGGGATTGCACCTCGACGCTGCCGATCAAACACACAGATTGTGTTGGACAGTGCCCCTCCAACAGCCACGTGCTCACTGGAATTAGCTCTACGGTCGAGTTCAACTGTGGATGTTGCACGCCTTCTGTACTACACAAGAACTACGTTCAGGTGCGCTGTCAGAACGGAACAGAGTTTATCCATCCTTATTATGAGATCAAGGAATGTGCCTGCCATCCGTGTAAATTCGACCCGTTTATGTCTCTGGTAGTCAATGAATACCGAGAGGGATAAACTAATCATCTTCCATTTTTAACTTTCTAGGGTCCAACAATTTGTTTACAAAGATTTATGTGAAGTCAAACGAGTATCTTTTTATTTGGTTTTTCGTTTGGTGGTTAGTGTTTGCTTGTTACACAATGTAACTCTCGAATTAAAGATGTTTTTTTTGTTTTGTTTTAGTGTGGATATGTTTTCTATCCTAACAACCGATAGGTTATTGTAGTTGTGTTATTCATTTGAACAAAGATGATGCTTACGTTAGGTCGAGGTACCTGGTAGCTCATTTAAAAGAGCGTTGGCACGTTAAAGCCATTATACACTTTCGGTACAGACAAAAAAAAATCAAAGTTCACAGATTCACAAATAATTTACAGGGTTTACAGAAGGTAATGGTGAAAGACTTATCTTGAAATATTATTCCATGAAATGCTTTACTTTTTGAGAAAACATTAAAACAATATCAATTCTCGATAGCGAGAATTACAGATTTATTTTAAACACATGTCATGACACGGCGAAATGTGGGGAAAAAAGGGTGGATTTTCCCATTAATTTCTCCCGACTCCGATGACCGATTGAGCCTAAATTTTCACAGGTTTGTTATTTTATATATAAGTTGTGGTACACGAAGTGTGGGCCTTGGATAATACTGTTTACCGAAAGTGTCCAATGGCTTTAAAGAGTTTATGTACTTTTTGTAGGACAAAAAACACAATGTTTACAGATTTACACTAAACTTACACAGTTTGAAGATATTGACATTGTTGTACTCATTTTTCGAATAGTACAGCACCTCAGCAACTAATATTTTAAGGTACGCTTTCTACTATCATTATCTTCAGACTGTGTAAGTTTAATGTAAA